>NC_041728.1:111439284-113939284 GCF_004115215.2 Ornithorhynchus anatinus | reverse complement strand
TGGGAAGGGGAAGAGGGGTCTTTGAACTGGCCGTGAAAGAAGGAACCCCAGTGACACTGGGGGAGCTTCTCCAAGGCACTATCCACAGGGATTTTTTTGATGGTTTTGAATAGCCCTGACTTCTGACCACTCTTGTAAATGCGAATGTAAAGCAGCCCCAAGACAGTCGGCTGATTTAGGAAAAGAAAAAAAATGAAGGCATCCCTAGAATCAGAATGTGTAGATAGTAATACACCTACCTACCTATCCGCTGAATGTCTTTCTGAAGAAAAGGAAATATTGAATCTCTGGATTGAGCTATTAGGGGAGTCAAGCAAATCATAGCCCCTGTCGCATAAGTATTGAAAACTAAAATGTGTACCACATTCAACCCACTATCTGAAAGAGCAAATGTGCATTTATTCTTTCTTCCAAGGAAACCCTACAGAATTTCTGGTAGTTCAATTGAGAAGATTAGTATATCCATTTCATTTATACATGTTTAGAGTGTTTTGTTCTTTCACTGAATCTGTTTTTCATTTCAGATGACTGAAGATTTGCAAACCTTAAAGGAACAATGAGAAGCCAGCACACCCCCAGGTGTTCTTGTTTAATGATTCCATTCTTCCTTCTTGACGCTACCTTTGCTTTGCCCAGATGCAGAAGCAAATGACTAGAGAATCCAATGAAGTTTGAAAGGGGTCTCACTATAACTACAACTATAAATTGATGTTTTGAAATACGCTTAGGAAGAATAGAATGGAAGTCATGTTTCTAAAATAAACTATAGAAGAGGAAAAGTATTTTTATAGGGACTGAGCCTCATCTCCTAAAATTCTTTAGATAAGGATTTTAATACAATTACAATGCCATAGCATGAAAACCTGTCACATTTTAAGAAAATCATACTTTTGTTGTCTGAGTAAGGAGTACTAGAAAATTCAATTTATCAATTACTGAACATTTACTGTGTTTGGGACACTGCACTAAGCACTTGAGAAAGTACAATACAAGTCGAGTAGGTAGACTCCATCCCCACCCATTAGGAATTCAAATCAACAATATTAAGATAGCCAAATTCTGAGCATGTCATCTATTGTCAAGCAAGGAACTGGATTTCCAGGATGAACCTTCTTTGATCATTGCCAAAGCTGTAAAATCAGAAAAACTCATCCAAACAAGATTTGCAGAAAAGACAGATTTTTCATGGTTTTCCTTCAAGAGAGAGCCAGAAAGTTCAAGTTCAACGTGGCAGCACTGGCAAGAACCAGGGCTATCCAATTTTCCAAGCAACCTGTGCTGTAAGAAGGCCATAAGAAAGAGAAAGTCTTACCCTTCACATTTTGGTGAAACTGGCTCCGAAATAGACTCGTTTTCTGGGATAGTCCTGGAATGAATAGGGAACATTCCTCCAATAATGAGCGAGTGGTTGGTCGATTCTGTATACCCTTGTAAATCAAACTTTCCCAGCAGCCTGCATGTCTCCTCTCCTTCCACAGGTTTCTGGGTGGCCAGTAAAAAAAGCAGGAGCCCCAGAATCAGATATAATCTTTGATGATGATCCATTTAGGGAAAATAATCTATGTATTCTCTGCACGGGTCTGTGAAGTTCTTTGATACAACCTTTTACTCGGTAGTCTGTGGATGGGGTGTGAATTCCTCAGAGATTCTGCTCGGCATAATTATACACCTCAATCAATCACAAATCCTGTGGCTTCATACAATAAGTGGGACAGATAGAGGAATCGAGCTAGTGATTTGGAAGCTACCCCAGGAAACTTTGGTCAGTGCTTAGAGATAGATGGGCAAAAATCATGGGGATTTTCAGGTTATTGATAAGAAATGCTTTCCTTAACTGGACATCCATTCTCTACTCAGGCTTGCTGCAGTTGCTTTCTGTGGGGGAAAAAGGTCATCATCTCTTAAATTTCCCTGCTGCAGAGGTGATGAGAAGCTGATGTGGTATAATGATGTCACATCTACAGGATGCTGCCTCTGAATTGCTTCCCCAGTCCCAGTTTCCTTAGAGATTCTTCAGAAATCCCTAGCAGATTACATGAGGTTAAACATCTCCAACACAGGATGCTACTGTTCAGCCCATGTCCCTCTCTGTGCAAGGTGTTTGGATTTACTTGTAAGAGAGATGTTGACAGCTTTTACTCAAGAAAAGGCTTTGATCCTCAGGGAATTTAGCCCCAGCTGCTCTCTAAGTACATTTCAGAATGCAATAACATTGAAACAAACAAGAAAGCAAATCAGCCAGAGTGACTGAAAACTTTTCCCAACTATCTGGGAGGAAGTTTCTTTTGTGCCCCAGAATGCTCAGTTGAGAAATAATAATAATAATGATTGCGGCATTTGTGCCCAGCACTGCTCTTAAAATTGAGGTAGATAGAAAATAATTAGGTCTTACATGGGGCCCACAGTTCTAATCCCCATTTTATAGATGAGGTAACTAAGGCATAGAGAAGTGAAGTGACTTGCCAAGGTCACACAGCAGACTTGTGGCAGAGCTGGAATTAGAACCCAAGTCTTCTCACTTCCAGGTCCTTGCTCTTTCTACTATGCCATGTTGCGGCTCTAATGGTTTTCTGGAACAACTCTCCGTGTCCCCGGACTTTAAGCATTCCAGTTTTTACTGGTTTTCCAGAACAGCTCTTTAAAAACCCAGTCTAGAAACATTCCTATATATGACGGGCTTTCCAAAAATGTTATCCAGAAAGCCAGTTTAGAAGCATCCCGATTACGAGGTTTCCAAGGGCAGCTTTCTGAAATTGATATGCAACCACTTTCTGAATCTTTCTCTTTGGTCTCTGTGACTTCTCCAATAATCCATCAGTCAATCAATCAATGGTATTTATTGACCACTTACTGTGTGCAGAGCACTGTACTTAGCAATTGGGAGAGAACAGTACAACAGAATTAGCAGACACATTCCCTGCCCATAAGGAGTTTACAGTCTAGATGCAGTATTTGTCGTTTTAGTTAAGGACTTCTTCTGTGCCAAGAACTACACTAAGCACTGGGGTAGTTATAAAATAATCAGGTCTTACATGGGGCCCACAGTTGAAGTAGGTGGGAGAACAGGTATTAAATCCCCATTCAAGTAGCATAACCTAGTGGAGAGATCATGAGTCTGAGCGGCAGAAGGATCTG
Source organism: Ornithorhynchus anatinus (assembly GCF_004115215.2). Classification (NCBI taxonomy): domain Eukaryota; kingdom Metazoa; phylum Chordata; class Mammalia; order Monotremata; family Ornithorhynchidae; genus Ornithorhynchus; species Ornithorhynchus anatinus. The sequence goes on along the minus strand of NC_041728.1, from coordinate 113,936,149 downwards.
GATTCTAATCCTGACACCTAACGTCTGCTGTGTGACCTTGGGCAAGTTACTTTATTTTTCTGTGCTTCAGTTGCCTCATCTGTAAAATGAGAAGCAGCGTGGCTCAGTGGAAAGAGCCCGGGCTTGGGAGTCAGAGGTCATGGGTTCGAATCCCGGCTCTGCCGCTTGTCAGCTCTGTGACCGTGGGCAAGTCACTTAACTTCTCTGTGCCTCAGTTTCCTCATCTGTAAAATGGGGATTAACTGTGAGCCTCACGTGGGACAACCTGATTACCCTGTATCTATCCTAGTGCTTAGAACAGTGTTCTGTACATAGTTAGCATTTAACAAATACCAACATCATTACTATTATTATTATTAAAAACTGAGGATTAAGACTGTGAGACCCATATGGGACAGGGACTGTGTCCACCCTGATTAGCTTGTATCTACTCTTGCTCTTAGTACGGTGCCTGGCACATACTAAGCACTTAACAAATATTTTTTTTTTCAGATGAGTGAACTAAGGTCCAGAGAAGTTAAGTGACTTGCCAGATATCACACAGAAGACAAGGAGCAGAGGTGAGATTAGAACTCCAATCATCTTATTCCCCATGCCCATGTTCTTTCCACTAGGCCACACTGCTTGTAATTAGGCCATACTGCCTCTTAGTTCCAACTCTAAGAGGAACCAAGATTAGTTTCTGGCTCAGAATCTCCCCATTCAGGGCTAGACCTACTTAAAGGTCAAACTATAGAACTGGGATGCAAGCCCATCTATAAAGACTTTTATTATTCTCCTCGCACCTTAGTCTTCCTTTATTATTCTCCCCTCACCTTAGTCTTCCCCAAGGTGCATTTATTTCCTTATTTATATTTATGTCTGTCCCCCCTCCTCTAGACTTTAAGCTCATCATGGGCAGAGAATGTGTCTGTTTACTGTTGTACTGTACTCTCCCAAGCACTTAGTACAGTGCTCTGCACAGAGTAAGCCCTTAATAAATACGATTGAGGGAATGAATAAATGAATGAATGAATGAATGAGACAAGAAATGGCTTAGATTTGCAAATGTCTGGTACTCAGTCTTCATTTGATCATGTTTCCCAGAGCTAACTGGATACAGTGAAAAGTATTCATTGAGTGCTTACTCTTTGCAGAGCACCTGGGAGAGTATATTCATTTCCATGGCTTCAACTATCATCCACTATGTGGATGATTCCCAAATCTACATCTTCAACCAAGACCTCTCCTCTTCTCTGCAGTCTTGCATCTCCTCCTCCCTCCAGCACATCTCTACTTGGATGTCCCATTGACACCTCCAACTTAGCATGTCCAAAACAGAACTCTTCATCTTCCCAGACCCTCATCTCCCCATGACTTTCCCATAACTACATACAAAACCACTATCCTCCCTGTCTCCAAAACTCATGTCCTTGGTGTTATCCTCAATTCATCTCTCTCATTCGACCCGTATATTTAGTCTGCTACCAAATCCTGTTAGTTCTACCCTTTCAACATTTCTAGAATCCATCCTTTCAAAGGGCAGTGACTGTCTCTAACTGTTGCCGACTTGTACATTCCAAGCGCTTAGTACAGTGCTCTGCATATAGTAAGCGCTCCATAAATACTATTGAATGAATGAATCTCCATCCAAACTACTATCTAGATAATCCAAGCCTTTATCATATAGCTTAATGATTACAGCTTGTCCTCCCTGCCTCCTGTCTCTCTCTCCTCTCCAGTCTATACTTCATTCTGCTGCCCAGATCATTTTAGTAAAATTATTCTCAGTCCACGCCTTCCCACTCCTCAAAAACCTCCAGCAATTGCCCACCCATCTCCACATCAAACAGAAACCCCTAACCATTGGCTTGAAGGAACTCAGTAAGCTCTACCCTTCCTTCCTCACCTCACTGCTCTCCTACTACAACCCAACCCACACACTTCACTCCTCTAATGCCAACTTACTCATCAACCCAGTACAGCGTGCCTCACTGTACCTCATCTTTCTTGCTGATCTCTTGCCTACACTCTCCCTCTGGCCTGGAGTTCCCTCTTCCTTGATGCCTGTCTACAGATTTTCTTTTGTTGTCTGTCTCCCCCTTCTAGACTGTGAGCCCACTGTTGGGTAGGGATTGTCTCTATCTGTTGCCAAATTGTACCTTCCAAACGCTTAGTACAGTGCTCTGTACATAGTAAGTGCTCAATAAATACAATTGAATGAATGAATGAATGATTCTGCTGGACCACCACTTCCCCTATATTCCAAGTCCTGCTCAAATCACATCTCCTCCAAGAGGCAGTTCCCTGACTAACCCCTGACTAAGCCCTCATATCCTCTACTTGCTCCCCTTTCTGTGTCGCTTATGCACTTAGATCTTAAGCCCTTTGATTTTCACCCCAACCCAACAACATTTCTGTACATATCCATCTGTAATTCATTTAAATATTTGTCTCCCCCTTTAGTCTGTTAGTTCCTTTGAGCAGGTATTGTGTCTGTGTATTGCATTCTCTCAACTGCTTAGTACAGTGCTTTGCAAGCAGTCAGCGTGGCTCAGTGGAAAGGGCCCGGGCTTGGAAGTTAGAGGTCATGGGTTTGAATCCCTGCCACTTAGCTTTGTGACCTTGGGCAAAGTCACTTCACTTCTCTGGGCCTCAGTGACCTCATCTCTAAAATGGGGATGAAGACTGTGAGCCTCACATGGGACACCCTGATTACCCTACCCCAGTGCTTAGAACAGTGCTCAGCACATAGAAAGCACTTAACAAATACCAACATTCGAGACTGTAAGCCCTTCAATGGGCAGGGACTGTCTCTATCTGTTGCCGATTTGTACATTCCAAGCACTTAGTACAGTGCTCTGCACATAGTAAGCGCTCAATAAATACTATTGAATGAATACAATAGAGTTAGTAGATTTGCTCCCTGCCCTCGATATCCAAGTCTAGCCCCTTAAAATGAAGCAATAATGGAATAGGAAAGGGAAAGGGCTGTCTGAAGACATAATTTTAGAATTTTTAACCAATCAATCAATTAAGCACCTACTAGGTGCATAACACTGTACTAGGAGCAAACAAGAGATATAAAAAACAAAATCCCTGGCCTCAAGGACCTCCACCTCAACAGCAAATATAAACAGCAGGTTGCTCCATGTTCAATTTTTTTTTTTAATGAAATGCATTTGGTTTTCTTTTCTACATCAGCCCAAAAGTGTTTTTACTGTATCCTGGGGCTAAGGAGAGTCTCCTTCTATTTTTGATTCTCTGAGAATCAAAACAACATATTATCCATTCTCTTCTTTGCTTTATCTTCATTTTCCTCTCTCTTAGGGCTCTGGAAACATTTAACATACATAATAATGTATTCTTGTCACTACTTGTTTCTCCCTTCAAGCAATCAAAACACCTGAGCCCAGAAGGATATGAAAACCATTTTTAATTATTGAGAGGCCGAACAATATCTACATGTTTCCATGCAGGGCTCAAGACTGATTAACTCTTTCAGTGCATTGAATATTTTCCCAGAATAGCTTCTTATGGGTCCTAACAATCAGAACTTAATCTTGCTGTTTGAAACTAAATAGCATGAACACTGAAGTAATTGCATCCTGCTTAACTGTTTGTGATAGTTTTTATGATAGTTGTTTAAGCACTTACTATGGGTCAAGCCCTGGGGTAGAAACAAGTTAATCACATTGGAAATAGTCAGTGTCCCTTGTGGGATTCACAGGTTTAACCCCCCATTTTTCACATGAAGAAACTGAGGCACAGAGAAATATAGTGATTTGCCCATGGTCAAACCAAACAGCTAAGTGGAGGAGGCAGGATTAGAACTCAGGTCCTCTGACTCCCAGACCCATGCTTTTTCCACTAGACCACACTGATTCCCACCGTTATATCTTTCTTCAGTGATACATCAATTTGAAGCAGCACTGAGTATTTTTTCAAGTGATTTGATTTAATAAGCAGTAGATAGCCAATATTAAAAACTTTACCTCACCTGTAAAATGAAGATTAAGACTGTGAGCCCCACATGGTATAAGGACTGTGTCCAAACTGATTATCTTGCACATTCCCCAGGATTTAAAACAATGCTTAACACATAGAAATTACTTAACAAATACCTTTTACAAAAGAAAAAAACAACCTTCTAAATCTTGTGAAGGACATTTAATCTGATTCCCTCCCTATCCCAAACCATCACTTTGAACACACATTAGTTCTTTGCCTCTGTTTTATCACACATCTTTAATGAGGCAAAATGACCAAGTCAAACAAGACCTGGCTTTAGTCTTGAGTCTGCTGCTAAACTGTTCTGTGACCTTGAGCAAGTCACTGAACCTCCCTGAGCCTCCATTTTCTCATCTGTAAAATGGGGTTAGTAATGCCTGCCTTTCCTCAGGGATGCTATGAGGATCAAATAAGATGACTGGTGTGAAAGTTCTTTGGAAATACTATATTACGCAAAAAAACAAGGTATTGTTCTTATTTACTTCTGTGCAATGCATGCCCATTTTTTTGTGGGTTTGGATACACACTGGTGCAAGTTATCCCTTCTCAAATTAAGTCAACTTGAAAGTGCCCAGTGCTAGGTTGGATTAAATTCCAAATGTCTAGCATTTATTTTATCTGTCAGGGATGAATGAGTTTCTTGTCCAGAGAAAGAAGTACAACCCGTCTATTTTTCTTGTATAACACTGGAGGAAGGAATTCAAGGAGAAACACTGAGAGAATCCTTCGTTAAAGTCCATTAAATTCTATTAAAACATGGAGGGTTAGATGCATCCCCGATCACGAGTGTAATTTGTTGTGCTCAATTTGCCAGTATTTTACTAAGGGCTGATGGGTCCTTCAATATCTCATCAACTGTGACCCATCGTGGAAGAACTATCTTGCTATTAAGTTTTAAAGGAAAATTTTTTTATTAAACTGCTGCTGGTGACTTAAAAAGTTTAATTTCACAGACCACTGCCTTTATCAAGGGGATAATGAGTCTGGACAGCTTTGCAGAAATGTCAAAGGGAGAAACTGAGTCTTAGATTTCATTCATTCATTCATTCATTCTTTCAATCAATCATATTATTGGAGTGGTTACTGTGACTTGACTGTTCATGGTACTTTTTATGATATTGGTTTAAGCACTTACTATGGGCTTAAACAAGCTAATCACATCAGACATAGTCAGTGTCCCCTGTGGGATACACAGGCTTAACAGCCCCCCCCCCCATTTTTCAGATGAAGAAACTGAGGCACAGAGTACAGTACATCTGTTACTTGTGAACTTCCTGTTGGGTTCTATCTATTGCTGAATTGTACATTGCAAGCACTTAGTACAGTGACCTGCACACAGTAAGTGCTCAATAAATGTGATTGAATGAATAGACAGACACATTCCTGTCCCACAATGAGCTTACAGTCTAGAAGGGGGAAGACAGACATTAAGCCCGTCGGTGGGTATGGACTGTGTCTATTTGTTGCTGAAAAGTACTTTCCAAGCGCTTAGTACAGTGCTATGCACAGAGTAAGCACTCAGTAAATATGATTCAATGAATGAATGAATGAACAATATGAATAAATAAATTACATATATGTACATAAGTGCTACGGGACTAGGAGAGGGGAAGAACAAAGGGGGCAGGTTGGGGAGACACAGAAGCGGGTTTAGTCAGGGAAGGCCACCTGGACGAGATGTGTCTTCAATAAGGCTTTGAAGGTGGGAGAGTAATCATCTGTTGGATTTGAAGAGGAAGGGTGTTCCAGGCTGAGGCAGGATGTGCGCAAGAGGTCAACAGCAAGCTAGGTGAGATCGAGGCACAGTGAGAAGGTTAGCATTAGAAGACAAAAGTGTGTGAGCTGGGTTGGAGTAGGAGAGTAGAGAGGTAAGGTGATGGAGAGCTTTAAAGTCAATCACCTTACCGGGGATCAGTTTCCTCACTCCGGAGTTTTTGTTTGAGCGGAGGTGAATGGGCAACTACTGGAGGAGGAGGGTGACATGTCCTGAACATTTCTGTAGAAAAATGATTGGGGCAGCAGAGTGAAGTATGGACTGGAGTGGGAGAGACAGGAGGCTGGGAGGTCAGCAAGGAGGCTGATGTAGTGATCCTGGAGAGATAGGATGAGTGACTGTACTAAAATGATAAGAGTTTGGATGGCAAGGAAAGGGTGGATTTTAGTGATGTACTGTGTAGTCAATTGCACTTACTGTGTGCAAAGCACTGAACTAGGTTCTTGGAAGAGTATAATATTACAATAAACAGACATATTCCAAGTCCATGATGATCTTACCACACCCATTTTTAAAACTCTGGACTCAAACAGCTTTCCCAAATTAAATAAAGCTATTGCCAGATGTGAAACACTCCAAATCTTGACTGTAAGGGCCTCCTAATTCAGAAACTACCAAACCAAATTCAATCAATAATTGTATTTATTGAGCACTTACTATTCTCAGAGCACTGTACTAAACACCTGGGAGAATACAATATAACAGAGATGGTAGACCCAGTGTGGCCCACAACAGAAGTCACTTAACTTCTTTGTGCCATAGTTTCCTCATCCATAAAATGGGGATTAAGACTGTGGAGCAAGAGTGTGAGCCTCATGTGGGATATGGACTGTAACCAATCTGGTCAGCATGTACCTACCCTTGTGCTTAGGACTGTGTCTGGTACACAATATCAAACACCATAAGAAAATGAAAACAAAAACAAAAACAAAAGAACCAGCCTGGACTCTGAAGTAACCTTAATCTGTGGGCAGCAAGCCTACCGCTCTCAAGCTTGTAGGTAAAAAAATATAATGGAAGCCAAGAAGCCTATGTGACTAGCATAAGCTTCTTGCTTGTAAGCTTCTTGGAGGCAGAGAATGAGCCTACCGGCTCTATTGTACTGTACTCTCCTAAGTGCTTAGTACAGTGCTATGCACCTCTGCACTCAATGAGTGATCAATGAATACCACTAATTGACTGAATGATTGACTAGCAGACTATCCCTGGAGCATCACCAGACAATTTGGGATGGGAACTTAGAGACACTAGGGTTTTGACCCACTTCTCAGCTCAGGGTCCCCCTGTCTCCAGGGATAGTCAGATCAAATTTAAAAAGATTTGGGCAGATCATAAATTCCTGTTATCTGTGTCCCTGTACCACTGTGAGTCATTCATATACCATGACACATTTCTGAGGTAGAGTGCAGGTAAGGTGATCACGGAACCTCTGGTCCAGAATGACGGGTGTACCTCCAGCCTTAATATCCGGAGTGAGGAAATTGATCCCGGGTAAGGTGAATTGAGCAGCATCACTTGCTCAGTGTCATCCTTGAGGATCATGTTATCGCTGGGGCCCAGAGTAAAACTACTGCCTCAAGGACATTGGAGGGGTTTTCATTCCTTCTAGGATTTTTTTTTTGTAAATGGCTTTCCACAGCTATTCACAATATATTCTCCTATGCTAGACTCTAGTCTCTTTCAATTTTTCCAAATTACATCTTCCTGGGAATGCCATATCACACCCAGACAACTTGAATTCTCAAAATTAATGATATGTTGAATTTGTAGCGTATTTGATTTTTTCCAATGAATTTTCACTTCTCTTCCAATTTATTTTTCTCACAATACCAGCATCATCTTTAATATTTCTTAAGCACCTAAGGTTTGCAAAACACTCTATTAAGTGCTCGGAAACTAGCATGGCCTATTAGAAAGAGGAAGGGCCTGAGAGTCAGAGGACCTGCCTTTAATCTCAGTTCTGCCACTTGCTTGTTGTGTGATCTTGGGTAAGTCACTTTACTTCTCCGTCTTCGGTTTCCTCACCAGAAAGTGAGGATTACTTACCTGTTCTCCCTCCTACTTAGAGTGGAATTGCGACAAGGACTGGGTCCAACCTGATTATCTTATACCAACCCCCTCCTTGGCACATAGTAAGCGCTTAACAAATGCCATGTTATCACTATTATTGGGAGAATATGGTATGAATCAAAGACGGGATCCCTGCCCTCAAGAAATTTACGATCAAAGAACAACCCTGAGAGACAGATATAGATGAGGAAATAAAGGGCCAGAGAGGTTTCACTCCTGGACAGAGGTTGCTCAGCAGGCCACAGGAAGAATTGGTATAGAATCTAAGGTTCTGGAATCTCAGGTCAGGATACTTTCCAGTAAATCATTCTGTCCTGTGCTGACCACTGCTTAGCCTATCTGCAATGCTTCCTGATCCAAGAGAGGCTCCGCCTGACACACACAGTTGGAGTTTGTCCTAAAAGGGACCACGCAGAAGTTGCCAAGATGAGATGAGGTATACTGAAAATGAAGGGAGAAAAGTGGGACCTGATGGATAGTGTAAGGGGCCTGGGAGTCCAAAAGACCTGGTTACTAATCTCGGCTCTTCCACTTGTCTCCTATGTGACCTTGATCAAGTCACTTCACCTCTCTGTGCCTCAGAGACCTCATCTGTAAAATGGAGATTAAGACTGTGAGCCCCATGTGGGACAGGGACTATGTCCAACCAGAGTAGCTTGTTTCTACCCCAGCACTCAGTACAGTGCCTGGCACAGAGTAAGCCATTAACAAATACCAGAAAAAAATCTTTAAAAAGGACCCTCTTGCTAATAAGAATTGGCAAGTTTAGCCAGAAAGGAGGAATCGATCAATCAATGGCATTTACTGAGTAATTATTGTATGCAGAGCACTGTACTGAGCACTTACGAGAGTACAATATAACAGAGCTGGTAGGACAACTGCCCTCGAGGAGCTTCAGGTTAGACTGAGCTCAAGATGACTTCAACTGGGCAAAATCCTTTGGAACCTACCCTTTTTTAGGAACTCCTGTCTCTCCTCCTCTGGCAGGGCATGATCTGACCTTTGATGATGATGGTATTTGTTAAGCATTTACTATGTGCCAAGCACTGTTCTTAGCACTGAGGTAGGTATAAGGTAATCAGGTTGTCCCATGTGGGACTCACAGTCTCAATCCCCACTTTACATATGAGGTAACTGAGGCACAGAGACTTTAAGTGACTGGCCAAAGTCACAAAGCTGATACATGGTGGAGTTGGGGACAGAACCTATGACCTGTGACTTGGAATCCCATGCTCTTTCCATTAAGCCATGCTTGTGTCCCTTCACCCAATTCTGTACACTCTGATCTCTGCAGCTTTTAAATTCCTGTTATTTGGCTCCCTTGTACCACTGACTCAATCATCTCATTTACTTTTATGCATTTTATGAAACACGGTGACTTACCAGCACAAGGACCACTGATTCTTCATCTTCTAAATCCTCTTGTCCTCAGAGAAATAAATACCATTGATTGACGGATTGATTTAAGGTTGTGGGCAGGGAATGTGTCCATCATTATAGTGTACTCTTCTAACTGCTTAGAGTACAGTACTTTGCACACAGTAAGCACTCAAAAAACATGAATGAAGGAATGAATAAAGGAATGAATTTAAGATGGCAGGACTTGGCCTGTCACCTGATTCCTAGACCTCCATTTAGCCTAGCTGGTGAGTCTTGCTTTACTAGCACAAGGTGGCAGTGTTATCTTCCCTTTTGGAATATGAGTTCAGGTTTCCTAGAATACCAGGAGACCCTTTTCCTGGACCCAGAGCTGCCTCAGCCTTGGAGAAAAATGGAGGAGAACAGAATGACCCAACAGGACACTGAGATATACATAATATTACATGCATTACACTGGCAGGCAATGCAATTTGATGAGGTCATATGGACACCAATTCCACCTGATCCTAGATAATTTCTCTGGGCTTTCTGATGCCTCGCCCCCTCCACCCCCCAAACATCCTTTGGTTCCTTTCCCAGAACCCTCTGGGCACAGCCATAAGTTCTGTACTGTGGATCTCAGCAGCAGAAATCAATCACTGGTACTTATTGAGTGCTTCCAGTGTGCAGAGCAAGTACTAAGCACTTGGGAGAGTACAGTGCAACATAGTTGGGAGTCATGTCCCCTGACTGTAAGGTGTTTACAATCTAGAGGAGGAGTTTATAGTCTAGAGGAACTGCCCATACCAACTGAACACTGGACTGTGAGGTAACAAGCCAGATAACTGGCCACACCGTGGGAAGGAATCTGTCACAGAACAAATTATTTTACAGGAAAAAAAAATATCAGAAAACAGCTGAGAAAACACCTGTTCAAGAAAGAACACATTAAAAGAATCCATACTAACACTAATAAGCATTTAGTAGAGTACTCTGCATACAATAACCACTCAATAAATTACTTTGATTGATATGGTATCTTCTATAAATTCCTCTTATTGATATGGTATCTTCTCAAGGCCTAGGACTTGACCTATAGCTCTTCTAGGCATTCTTACAGAGCTTCAACCTTCCCATCTGAGAACATCAAAGGTGAGATTAGATTAAGTCTGGGCCTGGGGGACAGAAGGACCTAGGTTCTAATCCCGGCTCCACCATTACTGTGCCTACTGTGTGACCTTGAGCAAGTGTGCCTCAGTTACTTCATCTGTAAAATGGTGATTGATTGAGAGCCCCATGTGGGACATGAACTGTGTCAAACCTAATCAGCCTGTATACTCCAGAGCTTAGTCTAATAAGTGCTTAACAAATACCATAATAAAAGGTTGAAATCTCCTGATGCATGCATGGGAGCAAGTGGCTGAAGAGACCAGATGAAGGTGGAGAAGGGACAAAAAAAAAGAGAGAAGGGGATAGAGAAGGGGAGAGACAGGAGAGAGGCTAGAGAAGGAGAGAAGCTAGTGAAGAAGAGAATAAAAATGGGGAGAAAACAGAGAGGAGCAGAGGGGATGCCTCCCCAGCTTTGCAACTGCCACAGCTGAGAAGCAGACTGGCCTAGTGGAAACAGCAAAGGCCTTGGAGTCAGAGGACTTTGGGTTCTAATCCTGATTCTATCACTTGACTGCTGTTTGATCTGGGCAGGTTACTTCATTTCTCTGTGCCTCAGTTTCCTTATCTGAATGAGGATTCAATATCTGTTCTCCCTTGAGTGTGAGCGTGGGAGTCAGAAGAATCTTGGTTCTAATCCGTTCCACCACTTGTCTGCTATTTGACCTTGGGTAAATCACTTCACTTCTCTGTGCTTCAGTTCCCTCATCTGTAAAATGGGGATTAAAACTCTGAGCCCTATGTGGGACAGGGACTGTGTCCAACTCGATTTGCCTGTATCCACCCCAGTGCCTAGTAGCGTACCTGGCACAGAATAAGTGCTTAACAAATACCATCACTATCATTGTTATTATCATACTCCAGACTCTGACACTTGTCTGCTGTGTGACCCTGGGGAAGCCACTTAACTTCTCTGGGCCTCAGTTATCTCACCTGTAAAATGGGGATTAAGACTGTGAGTCCCACATGGAACAACCTGATTACCTTGTATCTACCCCAGCGCTTAGAACAGTGCTTGACACACAGTAAGCGCTAAATACCATTATTATTATTATAATCATTAAGATAATCAGGTCCCATGTGGGCTCATAGCCTAAGATGGAGGGAGAACAGATATTGAATCCCCATTCTGCAGATGAGGGAACTGAAGCACAGAGAAGCAAAGTGAGCTCGTTGTGGGAAGGGAAAGTGTCTATCAACTTTCTTATATTGTATTCTCTCCCAAGCACTTAGTACAGTTCTCTGCACATGGTAAGCACTCAGTAAACACCAATGTTCCATTAATTGATTGCCCAAGGTCACAATGCAGGCAAGCGGTGGAGCTGGGATTAGAACCCAGGTCTTCTGATCCTATGCTGATGCTCTTTCCACTAGGCCATGCAGCAGTAGCAGATAATTTTGCCATAGAGGAAGAGGAAAGAGCTGAATAGCCTCTTTTCCTTTCTTCCTACCTTCCACTATCCCAGTCTTCACTGCTGTGGGATTGTCTGCTGCATTCTGGTTAAAGGTGAGCCCCCACTGTATCTGGTCTGAGGCCTTTCAGCCTATAGGGCAATAGCAAGTCCTTCTTGTTGAATTAGGGCCCACATTAATCGGGGGAGGGGAATGACAATTACTTGGGGTCTTTGGCCTCAGGGGACCCCACTAGTTCTGCTCTTTTATGTCCCCTACCCTCACCACTGTAAATGTGCTGGGGCTTTTGACACAGAGTAAATGCTTTATAAATAACATAATAATAATAATAATAATAATGATAGATAATAGAGAATGACTCATTATCTTCTGTACTGAATCCATCTTACCCTGTGTCAGCCCTGAATATGATGGGGAGAAAAGAATGTCCAGGCTGGGGGTTCCCAGTGGGGAATTTTCTAGACACTCAAGTACCATTTTTCTTTCTGCATCAAGCAGAAACTCCTGACTATTGGATAAAGGCACTCCATCAACTCTCTTCCTCTTAACCTATCCACTCTACTCTCACTATACCCCAGCTCCCACACTTCATTCCTCTCATCTGGGCCTCATTCTCATGTCTCCCTCCTCTGAACCCTTGCTCACACCCTACCTTCTGCCTGAATCTCCCTTGGCCTTCATATGCAGCAGACCATTGCTTTCCCTATTTTCACAGCCATTCTGAAATCTCACCTCCTCCAGGAGGCCTTCCCTGACTCATTTCTCTTCTCTCCAGTCCAAATCACCCACCTCAGCACTTGTACGCCACCTTCACATTTATGGGCTCACAACTACCTGTACCTCATCTGTACACACAGATTAACCCTACTAATTAAGCACCTATTCTCTCTTTTTATCTAATTATTTTCATTCATTCAATAGTATTTATTGAACTCTTATTGTGTCCACCACTGTCCTAAGCATTTGGGAGAGTACTGTATAACAATAAATGGACACATTCCTTTTGTTTGTTTCCCTTACTAGACTGTAAGATTCCTGAGGACAGGCATTCTTCCAGGTGCCTAGGTATTATAGTAATAATAATAATAATAATTGTAGTATTTGTTAAGCACTTACTATGTGCCAAGCACTGTTCAAAGCACTGGGGTACATACAAGGTAATGAGGCTGTCCCACGAGGGGCTCACAGTCATTCCCCATTTTACCAATGAGGTAAATGAGGTACAGAGAGGTTAAGTGACATGCCCAAGGTCACACAGCAGACTAATGGTGGAGCCAGAGTTAGAACCCACAACCTCTGACTCCCAAGCCCGTGCTCTTGCCACTAGGCCATGCTGTGAGCCATTCACAGTAGCTAACTCAATAAGCATTACTGCTTGAACAATCGATTTAAATCTATCCCCTCTCTTGGTCCCACTCTCCCTTCCAAACTAAATTGTATTTTTATAGTCAAGAAAGATTTCCAATTCTTTCTCGCCCCCTTCCTGACCTGTGTAGCATCTGACACTGATGACATGCAAGCAGGGACCGAATTAGCGACATGTCAATAACCAAGTGGAAAAAATTCAGATCTCAACCCAACCTCAAAGGCACCTTGGAACAACTCTCTCCCAAGCACTTGTTTCTTAGTATGGAAGGGAGAGTGGGACCAAGAGCGGGGATAGATCCATCCCTATATCCATATAATCATCTGTTAGCTCCTTGAGATCAAGGCTCGAGACCATGAACTATATCAGATTCAAGCTCTTAGTACAGTGCTCTACACAAAGAAGCTGCTCAGTAAATACCATAGATCGATTGAGCAGCTTCTCCCTGATGGGCCTATCCATTTTCAAATCCTCAAGAGCATCTATTTATCTTGGACTAAGTGCTTCATTTGAGCTAGCCATCCATCACCTCAAATCTACCCTGCAGGGCTCAGTAAACCAGGCAGTGACAAACAGTCGGCTATTTAATGGGATTGAATCAACAGGAAACTAGATGCCCACGTCCTAACTCCAGGGTGGACTTGGACTGTGCGCTCAACTGTAGCCGTGAGGAGAATGGCTTTTGTAAACAGATTCTCTGGAGGGTTGCAAACTCTGCGAGAGCTCCTCCAATCAAGTAACCCAGCACTTAGAACAGAGACTCCATCCAACCTGATTAACTTGTATCTATACCCCAGTGCTTAGAAGTGTGCTTAGCACATAGCAAGAACTAACATACCATTATTATTATGATGATTCTAATTATAGGCAGGGAACGTATCTACCAACTCTGTGGTATTGTACTCTTCCAAAAACTTAGTGCAGCGGTCTGCAATCTGTAAGTGTGTTGAATACAAACCACTGATTGATTGGTTATTGATTGATTATTATGTGCTTACTATGTACCAAACACCACTTTAAGCCCAGGGGTAGATAGAGTACATGCAGATTGAACAAAGTCCCTGTCCTACATGGGGCTCACAGTCTATGGGGGAAGGAGCACAGGTATTGGATCCTCATTTTACAGCTGAGGATACTGAGAGACCAAGAAGTAAGGTGAGTTGACCAAGGTCACAGAGCAAGTAAGCGGCGCAGCTGAAATGAGAAGCCAAGTCCTCCGACTTCCAGGCCAGAACACTTTCCATTAAGAGGCCACGCTGCTGCGTATGGCTTAAAATGTCCTCAAACGTGCTTATTTTGAAAAAAGCCAAATTGGAGAGATGTCATGATTTTGAAGCAGTGTCTGGGGAAAACTGAAGGGAGGGACTGGAGGGGTGTAGTTTGACGACTGCCTGTGTGGGTTGTCCCTCATCCCTCCTGACCCAAGTCATCTCCCCTGGCCTGCCTGCCAGAGGAGTTTACAGCTTCATCCTTCACTGGTTCAGGACTGCTCCATCCCGGAGAAGGAGTTCTCCATCAGGCCGGATAGCTCCTCTCTGCACCTCCCCCAGGGCCAGCACCATCACTGCAAGGGTCGAGCCCAGAGTTTGAGAGCTCATCCATCCACTTGGAAGTTGGGCCAGATCGGCATCAGCCACACCACAGCCTCCGGGCCAGAAGGACCAACCTAATTTCCCTGCCCTCAAAAAAAAGAGTGACGGCCCACTAAAGCCCAGTCGCATCAACGCTGGGTTTTATATCAGCTCATTATTTATTAATTGCCTGTGCCCCGTTATCTCAATTCATTTCTGCGCTAGTTGATAAAGTTGCTCGACTCTGCCACTCAGGCAGGATTAGAGCATCCTCTGGGAGGTCTATTTAAATTTTTAAAGGCTTTAGAATAAAAATCCTATCGGTTTCTAAATTATTCATGACTACTGTCACTTAATATTTTCAGTGTGGTAATTGAGTGCCACTTATAAAAACAATATTCGTGCAATCTGGGTATGGGACTACAATAATTTCCCTTCTTTCCAGCACCGAAGATGGCACTAACCTACCTTCTCTTCCATCAAGCACCATTAGTAAATCAGAAGTCATGCTTTAGCTAGAACCCTGCCTTCTACTAAGCAGCATGGCTTAGTAGATAGAGCAAGGGTCCAGGAGTCAGAAGGTCCTGGGTTCCAATTCTGGCTCCTCCACATGTCTGCTGTGTGACACTGGGCAAGTCACTTCCCTTCTCTAGACTCCAGTTACCCAATTGGTAAAATGGGGATTAAGACTATGAGCCCCATGTAGGACAAGGACTGTGTCCAACCTGGTTAACTTGTATCTAGCCCAGTGCTTGGCACATAGTAAGCGTTTCACAAGAACCATACTTATTATTATTTCTTTTTTGCTGCCACGAGAGAGAGAGATGCAGGATATTAAACGACTTCCTAAACTATCTGTAACTATTCCCTCATTTTCTTAATCAAAGGGCATTTCATTAAAGGGAAGGCGGGGAGAGTGGTGGGCTGTCAAGCAGAGGGAGGAGTTCCAAGCCAGAGGCAGAATGTGGGTGAGGGGTAGGTAGTGAGATAGACGAGATCAAGGTACAGTGAATAGGTTGGTGATAGAAGAGAGAACTGTGTGTGCAGGGTTGTAGTAGGAAATCAGAGCAATAAGACGGGAAGGGGCATGGCAAATAAGTGCTTTGAGATCAGCAGTAAAGAGTTAATGGTAAAGATTTTCTTTTTGATGTGGAGGTGGATGGAAAACCACTGGAGGTTCTTGAGGAGTGGGAAAATGTGGACTGAACTTTTTTTAAGAAAGATGTTCCAGGCAGCAGATGAAGTATGGACTGGGGTGGGGAGGGGCAGGGGGAAGGAAGTTCAAGAAGGAAACTGATGCAGTAATTAAGGTGGAATAGAATAAGAGCTTGGGTCAGCGTGGTAGCAGTTTGGATGGAGGAGAAAGGACAGATTTTAACAATGTTGTGAAGGTAAAACTGACAAGATTTGGTGACAGAGTGAATATGTGGGTTGAATGAGGAGATGAGTCTAGGATAGGGCCAAGGTTAAGGGCTAGTGAGATAGGGGAGATGGTAGTGCTGTCTACAGTGATAGAAAAGTCAGAGGGAGGATGGGGTTTGGATGGGTAAATGAGGATTCTGTTCTCACCTGCTGCCAACCACTGACTCACCAATCACAGTAGACCCTTACCCCTTTGTAAAAACACAGTGTCTGTCCCTATCTCACCCTTTTCTTTTCTAGAGCTCAGACTCACTCTGACCAATTCAGGGAGGGATGCCATCATGGAGAGGGGAGAGTTCACAGGCTGCTTGAAATAGAGAAGAAAGGGAGAAGCTGTGACTTGTGCTCATAGTGGTTAGAGCATGGGTCTGGGAGTCAGAAGATCATGGGTTCTAATCCACGCTCCACCACTTGTCTGCTGGGTGACCTTGGGAAAGTCACTTCACTTCTCTGGGCCTCAGTTGCCTCATTTGTAAAATGAGGATTGTGACTGTGAAATCCCACGAGGGACAGGATCTCTGTCCAACCTGATTTCCTTGTAATAATAATAATGTTGGTATTTGTTAAGCATTTACTATGTGCAGAGTACTGTTCTAAGCACTGGGGGAGATGCAGGGCCATCAGGTTGTCCCACATGAGGGTCACAGTTAGTCCCCATTTTACAGATGAGGTAACTGAGGCACAGAGAAGTTGCGATTTGCCCACAGTCACACAGCTGACAAGTGGCAGAGCTGGGATTCGAACCCATGACCTCTGACTCCCAAGCCCGGGCTCTTTCCCCTGAGCCTACCCTAGCACTTAGTACAATACCTAACATATAGTAAGCACTTGACAAATGCCAGTATTATTATTATTGTTCATGGAAGGACCTGCCAGGATTAGGGCCATGGCATGTGGGGAAGGGAGGATGGAAATGGTGTCCATGTGGAGGCAGAAAAGAGGGAAAAGGTTAAGAAGAGAAATCAGAGGTTGGAGCAGGGGATAGGTGGGAGAAGGATGGGAGTCAGTCAGCATGGCCTAGTGGATAGAGCATGGGCTTGGAAGGCAGAAGGACCTGGGTTCTAATCCCGGTTCTGCCACTTGTTTGCTGTGCGATTGTGCTGTGCCTCAGTGTAAAATGGGGATTAAGACTGTGAACCCCATGTGAAACAAGAATTGTGACCAACCCTATTTGCTTATATCCAGCCCAGGGCTTAGTACAGTGCCTGGCACACTCTAAGCACTTAACAAATACAGTTATTATTTACTGAGCACTTACAGTGTGCAGAGCACTATACTAAGCAATTGAGAGAGTACAATTTAATATGACACACTTTCTGCCCACATTGATCTTACAGTTTAAAGGAGGAGACAGACATTAATATAAATAAATATTCAAATATTCAATCCGTCACCAGTCCCACCTTCACAACATCGCTAAAATCTGCCCTTTCCTCTCCATCCAAACTGCTACTACGCTAATACAATCATTCATCCTATCCCACCTAGATTACTGCATCAGCCTCTTTGCTGACCTCCCAAGCCTTCTGTCTCTCCCCACTGTAGTCCACACTTTACTCCGCTGCCCAGATCATCTTTCTACAAAAACGTTCAGGACATGTCACCCCCACTCCTCAAAAATTTCCACTGGTTGCCCATCCACCTCCATATCAAACAAAAACTCCTCATCTTTGGCTTTAAAGCAGTCCATCACCTTGCCCCCTCCTACCTCACCTCACTTCTGTCCTACAACCCAGCCCACGCACTTTGCTTCTCTAGTGCTCAACTTTTCATTTTGCCCTGATCTTGTCTGTCTCACCGTCGACTCCTGACCCACGTCCTACCTCTGGCCTGGAACACTTTCCCTTCTCAAATCCGACTAACAATTACTCTCCTCCAACTTCAAAGCCTTACTGAAGGCATATCTCCTCCAAGAGGTCTTCCGAGACTAAGCCCCACTTTTCTTCATCTCCCACTCCCTTTTGCATCACCCTGGCTCTCTTTGCTCTTGGCTCTTTCCCCACTCCCAGCCCAAAGGCACTTATGTATATAACTGTAATTTTATTTATTTGTTTCAATGTCTGTCTCCCCATCCCACTAGACAGTGAGCTCATTGTGGGCAGATAATAATAATAATAATGATATTTGTTAAACATTATGTACCAAGCACTGTTCTAAGCCCTGGGATAAATACAAGGTAAATGTCACAGTTTGTCATATTGTCCTTTCCCAAGTGCTTAGTACAGTGCTCTGTGTGCAGTAAGCACTTAATAAATACAATTGAATTAATTAATTAATTAAACTATAGATACATTCATAAGTGCTATGGGCTGGGAGGGGGGATGAATAAACAGAGCAAGTCAAGGTGGCTCAGAAGCAAATGTGAGAGGAGGAAAGGAGGGCTTAGTCAGGAATGGTTTCTTGGAGATGTGCCTTCAATAAGGCTTTCAAGGGGGAAAAGAAATTGACTGTTGGATATGAAGAGGGCGGGCATTCCAGGCCAGAGGCAGAATGTGGGTGAGATGTCAGCAGTGAGGTAGGTAAGACTGAGGTGCAGTGAGAAGAGTGGCATTAGAGGAGCGAAGTGTGTGGGCTAGGTTGTAGTAGGACAGAGCCAGGTGTGTTGGCAGCTAAATGAGCAGTGGTACCTACAGGAACATGGCTGGGGAGCTGGGTGGAGCTGGGCATAGGTTCTCGGGACAAAATCCCTAGGTCCGGGAGTTTGGGCAGACTTTCCTATGATGTCATCCATGTGTGCCCAGCATACCGCGTACACCATGAACTACCAAAGTCTCACCATATGGTGCAAATTTTTCTCCCCTCATGACAGCCAAATGCTTAAAGCCAGCCCTGAGGGTGGGGAGAAACCTGCAATTTTTCAAGACTGGCCAAACGATGACGCTATAAAGAATAACAGATTCAACAACAGTCGGCTGCCTCCCGGAATATCTCTGCTTTTAATCAGTCAATCAATCAGTGGCATTTAATGAACTTTACTATGTGCAGGACATTGTACTAAGCACTTGAGAGGATACAGTAAACACAATTTCTGCCCTCAAGGATCTTATAATATAGAGGGGAAAACATTAAAATAAATTACAGTTAGGGGAAGAAACACTAGACTGAGTTCATTGTGGGCATGGAACTTGTCTACCAAATCTGTCCTATTGTACTCTCCCAAGCACTTGGAACAGTACTCTGCACACGGTAAGTGTTCAATAAATTTGATTGACTGGTCATAAATTGATCATAAATGGAGAAGCAGTGTGGTCTAGTGGATAGAGTACGAGGTGGGAGTCAGAAAGACCTGGGTTCTAATCCTGGTTCTGCCACTTGTCTGCTGTGACCTTGGGCAAGTCACTTCACTTCTCTGTGCCTCAGTTACCTCATCTGAAATATGGGGATTAAGACTGGGAGCCCTCTGTAAGACCAGGACTGTGTCCAACCTAATTATCCTATATCTGCCCCAGCACTTAGTACATTCCTGGCTCATACTAAGCACACCTCAATTATTGATTATTATTATTATTTTTAAATTCTGTGGGAGAGGAAATGAGTAGCTACCAGCTGAAGGTGTATAGATACAAAGGCACAAGTGACATAATAGGGAAGGAGAATAAGGTAGGAAGATGAGGGATAGGTCAGAAAAGAAGTTCTGAAGGAGATGTGATTTTAAGAGGACTTTGAAGACAGGAGAAATGGTGACGATGATAATAATAATAATAATTGTGGTATTTGTTAAGCACTTTCTATATGCCAGGCACTGTACTAAATGCTGGGGTGAATACAAGCAAATGAGGTTGGACACGGTCTCTGTCCCACATGGGGCTCACAGTCTTAATCCCTGTTTTACAGATGAGGTAACTGAGGCACAGAGAGGTGAAGTGACTTGCCCAAGGTCATAGAGCAGACAAACGGCAGATTGAGGATTAGAACCAGGTTTTTCTGGCTCCCAGGCCCATGCTCTATCCACTAGGCCTTGCTACTTCTCTGATCAGTCAGTAGTGACAGGGAAGGTAGTTGTAGGCTAGAAGGAGAATAAAGGTAAGGGGTTGGCAACAAGAAAATCGAGATTGAGGTGCAGTAAATAGGGTGGCATTAGAGGAGTGAAGTGCCACTGGGGTTGTAGTGGGAAAAAAGCAAAGATAAGTTGGATGAAGAAAGTTGACTTGGGTGTCTTAAAGCTAATGAGAAGGAATTTCTGTTTGATGCAGAGATGCATGGGCAACCATTGGAAATTTTCAAGAAGTGGAGAGATGTGGGAAGAACCATTATTTGGAAAAATGATCCTTACAGTCAAGTGAAAAATAATAATAATTGTGATAACTGTTAAGCGCTTACCGTGTGCCAAACGATGTTCTAAGGACTGGTGTAGAAACGGATCAAGTCAGGCACAGTCCCTGCCCCATGGGAGGCTCATAGTCTAAGTAGGGAGGAAAAGAGGCATTGAAAACCCATTTGCAGATGAGGAAACTGAGGATCAGAGAAGTTAAGTGACTTCCCCAAGGTCTCAGAGCAGGAAAGTGGCAGAACCTGGACTAGAACCCGGGTCCTCTGATTTCTAGGCCCTCGCTCTTTCCACTAGCCCACACTGCTGGCCTGGAATGGGGCAGAGATAAGTCAGGGAGGTCAGCAAGGATGCTGATTGATCAATCAATGGTATTTATTAAGCACTTATTTTGTGCTGTACACTGTACTAAGCACTTGGGACCAAACAATACAGAGTTGGTAGACATGTTCCCTACTTGCAGTGAACTTTCAGTCTAGACGGACAGACATTAAAATAAACAGTGGATAAGTACATGAGCACTTTGGGGATGATACAGAGGTCAAGGTGAGGTATGATAAAATGCTTGGTCTGACACGGAAGTAGGAAGTACTTTGGATGGAGAGGAAGAACCGACAGGATATGGTGACTGACTGAATATGCTGGCTGAAGGAGAGAAATGATTCAAGGACAATGCCAACTTGTGGACTTGTGTGACAGGGAGGATGGTGGTGGTTTTCAGCAGTGATGGGGAAGGCCTGGGGAAGAGAGGTTTTGGGTGGGAAAATGAGAAGGTCTGTTTCATGCTCTTGCAAGCACTTAATACAGCACTCTGCACACGAGTGCCAAATAAATACCATGATTGATAGAGAAGCAGCATGGCTTGGTGGAAAGAGCGTGGACTCCTCCACTTGTCTGCTGTGTGGCCTTAGGCAAGCCACTTCACTTCTCTGGGCCTCAGTTACCTCATCTGGAAAATGGGGATTAAGACTGTGAGCCCCATATGGGACAACCCGATTACCTTGAATCTACCCCAGCACTTAGAACAATGCTTGGCACATAGTAAGTGCTTAACAAATACCATAATTATTATTATTATTACTGATCTCTAGCAACTTTCCATAAGGCAGCAAAGTGAAAATGATAATGATATCAAGTTATACATCACTTTATTGCAAATCCTCATCTTTGAAGGTGATGTAGACTGTAAGCTTGTTTGTGGGCAGGGAACATGTCATCCAACTCTGTTGTACTGCACTCTCCTAAATACTTAGTAATAATAACGATGATGGTATTTGTTAAGCACTTACTATGTGTGGAGCACTGTTTTAAGTGCTGGGGGGATACAAGGTAATCAGGTTGCCCCACATGGGCCTCACAGTCTTAATCCCCATTTTACAGATGAGATAACTGAGGCACAGAGAAGTGAAGTGACTTGTCCAAAGTCACACAGATGACAAGTCATGGAGTGGGGATTAGAACCCATGACCTCTGACTCCCAAGCCCGTGCTCTTTCCATTGAGCTATGCTGCTTCTGTAATAGAGTGCTCTGAGCACAGTAAGTCCTCAATAAATACCACTGATTGCCTGAATGTCAGTCATTGTGGAAGTCTTGGTAATTGTGCAACCCAAATCATTCCAAGTACTTAATTGCAAAGACAAACCTGTCTTTATTTCAGGGCTTTTTAGAATAGAATAATCAGCTTTTCCTCAAACTGTATGTTGATTTGTGAAAGAACCCTGGATGGTAGCCAAAAGACAATGCTAGAGTTAATCTCTTCTGTTAAAATATTTGGGATGGAGAACAATTAAACGGGATGCTTCATCCTGAAGATGCTGTCATTCTTTCAAAAAATTAAAATCTTATGCCACCTCTGGCAGGGCTTGGCCTGACTGCACTGGCCACACCATCTTACGGCCAAGTCTGTCCGGCCCAAGGGTTTGTACTTTCCTCTCCTCCCCTGCCAACCACTGCTGAGAAAGTCCATCTGGGGCCAATCCAGCCCAAGGGTTTGTATCTCCCTCGCCTCCTCTGCCAACCACTCCTGACAAAATCCATTTGGGGCCCGGAAAATCCATTTGAACAAAGTTAATGGTACCTGATTACCTCCACACAGGCAGGCTAATGGTTTAAGAAGTCAGGCCTCAATTCAGTCTGTCTGCCTGTTGGACTGTCTGCTTCCTACTTAGATTACGAGCCCCATGAAAGAGAGAGACTGTATCCTTACGAGCCCCATGAAAGAGAGAGACTGTATCCTTACGAGCCCCATGAAAGAGAGAGACTGTATCCTTACGAGCCCCATGAAAGAGAGAGACTGTATCCTATCTGATTGTCCTCTATCTACCGCAGTGCTTTGCAATACTTAGTGCAGCACTTGACACAACGTAGTGGATAGAGCATGGGGCTGGGAATCAGAAGGTCATGGGTTCTAATCTCAGCTCTGCCACTTGTCTGCTGAGACCTTGGGCAAGTCACTTCACATATCTGTGCCTCAGACACCTCATCTGTAAAATGGGGATTGAGATTGAGAGCCCCATGTGGGACAGGAACTCTGTCCAATCCGATTTGCTTGTATCCACCCAGTGGTTAATACAATACCAGGCACACATTAAGTGCTTAACAAATACCACAATTATTATTACTATTACAAAGTGTTTTAACAACTATGACAATTACTATTAGTATTGTCAAGCTTTTCTGCCAACCCTTAGCCTTTCTTCCTTCCCCACTGCTCCTACACCCTGCTTCTAACCAAGTCACTAAGCCAAGGCAAAGCAGCGTGGCTCAGTGGAAAGAGCACGGGCTTTGGAGTCAGAGGTCATGGGTTCGAATCACTTGTCAGCTTTGTGACTTTGGGTAAGTCACTTAACTCCTCGGTGCCTCAGTTACCTCATCTGTAAAATGGGGATGCAGACTGTGAGCCCCACGTGGGACAACCTTATTCCCCTGTGTCTACCCCAGCGCTTAGAACAGTGCTCGGCACATAGTAAGCGCTTAACAAATACCAACATTATTATTATTATTATTATTATTAAGGTGGCAAATCGGACCAACACAACGAGGAGCTAGTAGGTCCAATGTTTTCCAAGATGATAATAATAATAATAATTATGGTACTTGTAAAGTGCCTACTATGTGTCAAGCACTGTTCTAAACACTGGGGTAGATACAAGTTAATCACGTTGTCCCACACAGGGCTCACACTATTAATCCCCATTTTACAGATGAGATAACTGAAGCCTGGAGAAGTGAATGGACTTGCCCAAGGTCACACAGCAGACATGTGGCAGGGCCGGGTTTAGGATCCATGACCTTCTGACTCCGAGGCCCATGCTCTATCTTCTAAGCCACACTGCTTGGCAGGAAATTTGTCTGATCATTATTGTATTGTACTCTCCCAAGCACTTAGTACAGTGTTCTGCACTCAGTAAGTGTACAGCAAATATGATTGAATGATCTACAGCCTCCAGAAACATGGTATCAGAGCCTAAAGATCTGAGCATGCTTAGAGTCAGACATATTTCCAGAGGCTGTAGATGGGGTACAGGACAATTCCTTCCTTCCTTTCAGTGCCCTGGGCAACCACCTGCTCCTCAACCTGAAATCAAACACCCAGATAGAGCACGGGACTGGGAGTCAGAAGGAGATGGATTCTAATCCCATTCAGTGCTCCACACACAGTAAGCGCTCAATAAATACATGAATCTCGGCCCTCCTCTTGGCTGTGTAACCTTGGGCAAGTCACTTCATTTCTCTGAGCCTCAGTTCTCTCATCTGTAAAAATGGGGATTAAGACTGTTGGCCCAATGTGGAATGGGGACTGGGTCCAACCTGATTATCTTGTATCTACCTTAGCCCTTAGAACAGTGCCTGGCACATAGTAAGTGCTTGATAAATACCACAATTATCATTATTATTAATAACAAATGGAATTGACAGACCTTTAGCAAGCCTTAATCCAACCATAGGCTCCATGCTGGAACATGGAATATCATGCCCACCTGGGTTTTTTAAAGGAATCCCAAAAGAATTTAACTTAAATGGGACAGACATTCTCAGTAAGAATTAGTCATTGGTCCAGTTCATTTCATTCAAAATGAAGCTAGAGAAATTAAGTTTTTAGGGCATGTACATTTAGCAGAAAGAACCTCTCTGGGCAGATTTTAAGAGATTTATTTGCTAATGCTAGAAATGCAAAAGCCCTCCTGGCTGCCGCCAGATGGGTTGAACATTTGTACAACTATTAACCACACTTCCCCAAGGGAGTCAGTGGCATAATAAACAGGGCACCTCACAAAAAAGCAAAATAAAGACTCATGGAAGCATGAGGAAGGCAGACTCTTAGGCCTTACTGTGTGCTAAGCACTGTACCAAGCATTTGAAGAGTCCACAGTGCTATAGAGAAGCAGCGTGGCGTAGTGGAAAGAGCACGGGCTTGGGAGTCAGAGGTCATGAGTTCTAATCCCGGCTCCGCCACTCGTCAGATGTGTGACTTTGGGCAAGTCACTAATTTCTCTGGGCCTCAGTTACCCCATCTGTAAAATGGGGATTAAGACTGTGAGCCCCACATGGGACAACTTGATGACCTTGTATCTCCCCCAGCGCTTAGAACAGTGCTTGGCACATAGTAAGCACTTAATAAATACCAACATTATTATATAGCAGACACACTCTTGTCTGCTGGGTGACTCTGGGCAAGTCACATAACTTCTCTGTGCCTCCGTTCCCTCATCTGTATAATGGGGATTAAGACTCCAAGCCCTTTCTGAGACAGGGACTGTGTCCAACCTGATTAGCTTGTATAACAGTGCCTGGCACAGAGTTAACACTTAAATACCAAAAAAAAAAAAAATTTGAGGTACAATGAGTAGACTGGTGCTAGAGAAGCAGAGTGGGTGGGCTGGGTTGTAGTAGGAAATCAGTGAGGTAAGGTAAGAGGGCAATAGCTGGTTGAGTGCTACAAATCCAATAGGAGGGTTATGGGCATGGAGACGTGGAGGATAGTGGTGCTGACTACAGTGATGGGAAAAACAAGGTGAGGACAGGATTTGGGTGGGAAGATGAGTTCTGTTTTGACATAACAGAAGCACAATCGATGGAATTTATTGAGCACTTACTGTGGGCAGAACACTGTACTCAATGCTTGGGAAAGTACATACAGCAGAGTTGGTAGGAGAGATTCCTGCCCACTAGAAGCTTAGGTTTGAATGGGACTTATAGATGGGTAAAAGAGGGAGGGACATTTGTGTGAACAACAGCCACAAGAAGGACCTGAGGGTGACTTTACATAGCTTTGATCCTCAGGGAAGTTGGCAGGTTTATGAGAGTATATTTTTAAATATAAAACAAGATGAACTGAGGAATCAAAAAAAAATAAAAGATTTGAAATCAATTTGCAAGTTCTGAAGTTAATCATTATTTCTAAAGCCACTGATCTAGAAGAGCAGATTTCAAAGGGAAGTAGGTGGTAGTCACTTTGGGCCACTACTTCCTGGATGTAACCAACAAACTTCAAAGGATCATGAATCGAGGATATACTGATTGATGGTACTTAAGTGCTTACTATGTGCCAAGCACTGTTCTAAGCACTGAGGTAGATACAAGGTAATCAGGTTGGACACGGTCCCTGTCCCACATGAGGCTCAAAGTCTAAGTAGGTGAGAGTAGGGTTGAATCCCCATTTACCAGGTGAGGTAACTGAGGCACAGGGAAGTGACTCACCCAAGGTCACACAGCAAGTGCATAGCAAAGCCGGGATTAGAACCCAGGTCCTCTGACTCCTGGGTCCATGCTCTTTCTACTAGGCCACGCAAGGAAGAAGGAGCCACAGCAGGGCCAGCCTCTACCAACTACAAATGTGTCAAAACTGGGGACAGGGTCTCTGTTCTCACAGTGCAGTCGGGTTGTTTTCAGCCGTTTGTGCCTTCAGGTGGATTTCACCATTTTTCTCAAGTATGAAATAGAGCAATAGGTTCATCCTTGATTGATTTAAAATAATTTCCTTGCTGAAGCAGCATGGGCTAGTGGAAAGAGCACAAGCCTGGGAGTCAGAGGGCCTGGGTTTAAACTCCGGCTCTGCCAACTGCTTGCTATGTGATCTTGGGCACTTCACAACTTCTGTGGGCCTCAGTTACCCCATCTGTAAAATGGGGATTAAATCCTCCTTCCAATTTAGACTGTGAGCCCTATGTCGGGGACTGTGTCCAACCTGATAAACTAAGTACCCCAGTACTTAGAACGGTGCTTGATGCATGGTAGGTGCATAAATACCTTAAAAAAAACCCTGAAAATTGGACAGCTTCTCCATCTGCTAATAAGGCCAAATGATCTCTTAACCAGGAAGGTATCTATGGCAGATGGTCAAGATCTTTTGTACCATGGAATAGCTTGGAGATCAATTCGCAAACATTGAAGCCCTAACAAAGTCAACTATTAGATCCAAAAGAGGAGTTAGTATTCTGACAAGGTAGTATAGATCGCTTATCCAAGTGGCACCTATTACAATAGAAAATGAAAGAATCAAACAGTGTAAATGAAATTTATACATCTTTTGATGCATACGAAGGGAGAGGTCTTGGGACTTGGGAAGCTTTGTCATTACTGTCTGACTTTGGGCCCTGAGAAAATGGAGAGACTGTTTGGTAAAGTGGGGAATGGAGAGAAGAGGGATTGGAAATGAGCCGCTCCCTGTAATAATGACTCCCAGAGCCTCCTTCCACCTCCTTCAATCCAAACCAAGGTTAGGGTCTCCCCTGCCTTGCAGAGACAATAAAGGAAAGAGAGAAGAGAGGCTAAAAAAGAGGAGGAAAAGAGGGGAAGGGAGAAGAGGAAGAGAGAAGATACAAGATATTTTGACACGGGGGTCCCCTTTAAATTTACTCTTTTGGTCCCCAAGAGAAAGAACACATCACACAAAAATTAGTTCTGATAACATAATTTAATTTTTAAAATTTGTGGATAAAAATTAAGGCTCACAGTACTTTTATATTGTTTCACAAGCAGGAAAAAATAAAAAAAAATTGAAAATTGGGGGAAAATACCCCAATACAATTTTTTTTTCAGTAATGTTGACAAATATCTAAAGACTGAAGGTGAACATATTGTACAGGTCAATTATGCTCCTTTAATAGGCTAAAAGGTAAATGAATTTCAAAAAGAAAGTGAAAAGTGTTTTCTCACTGCGCTCATAAAATACATTCAAGGTAGTCTGGGATTGCATCAGGCGGTTCCTCACCTATGAGTTTCAAAAGTACCCAGCATTTCCCTAAATGCACACTATGCAAGTTGCTGACTCCTTCCCCCTCTGTTTTATACACTTGAAATAAAATAATTATGTACACGGGCTATTCTGCTTGTTCTACACCATATGTTAAAACACTCACTGCTCTAGTAGAGCTTTTTCTAAAAAGCAAGGGCTCGTTATAATGTTAAGAAATATTGTCAACCTAACAGAATTCAATCAAAGGCCAATGAATGTATACATCAAACTTTGATATACACATACCATATGATATGTTTGCTTGAACAACTCCTACAAAGATAATTTGAGATACTTCAATATCAAGTCTTGGCAAATAATCCAACTGCTTATATATATATATATATATATATGTCCAAACCAGGAAAATGCAATTCTCTCGATGCTCAATTCACTGCAGACAATACAAATTAGAAGTTAGGACTTCACTATACTGAGGACAAACATGCAGAGACAATTGTTTCTATATTCAAATGCTTAGTACAGTGCTCTGCACACAGTAAGCGCTCAATAAATATGATTGAATATTACGCTCGTTTTGACTAAAGTAAAAATTTTTAAAGTTAGAAAACATTTCTACTTCAATGATGGATTTTTTTTATTCTCCCTTCAGTAACTTGCATCAAGCATGACCATCTCAACTCCACTCTGTCTGAAACAGGAGCGTCAGTAATAATCAAGTAAAATGGTCTACACTTCCTTTCCTCTAAAGTATTTCTCAGTGACATGCCAAATGGAAAATACTTATTTCCTTTTTGAGTTAATTCCATCTGCATACTACTAGTTCAATGCAAATACAAAAAAAATACTACTTTTCCTCAGTATAGTTATGATAATCAATTCATAGTTCATCAAAGAGGTAAGCACCATATTAGGATATATTTGATTTCCTGTGGGGGGAGTTGTCTGGTGACATTTCAACCTGCTAGGACAAAACAACTTGTTTTCCGGAAGAGCCAAAAGATGGAATTTTCTTGCTTTTCACTGAATACATTTTTGTCATTTTGAGTTTAAAAATTATATTTCAGGTATTACTATGTATGTTGTGAATATCTGTATGTATTGGATGATTTCACAAAGGTACAACAGCTATGGGACATTAAGTTTTTCCTTATTTTAATGGACATTTTCTGCAAATACATAAAATTTAGTTCTGAGGGGAGATGAGTTGATTTTAGAACACCCTCTAGGTTAATTGGCCAAGGTAGCCACCCCTCACCCACACACACACAAAGAAACTTCTGCATATATAAAGGTAGTAAAAATTGAAAAGGCCAACTTTGCTTCATTATTCCAGCACTAAAAAAATACCCAGTGTGGTTAAGGTGGTTACTCCTAGCTGACTGTCCTAATACTGTAAATAATCAACAGAATTAACTAAATTTCACTGTCAGGTACTAAAAATCAAGTTCCCAGTTTCAGGATGACATATGGCTTTTTAGAAAATGGGTTTCAAGGGAAAAACATCTGAGGATAACGCATGTTTTTGATTCTGTGGACATTCAGGGGAACGGCTTGATCTGAGAGGTCTAAAACAATAATGCTGAAAAAAGGACATGATAGCAAATACCCAAACTTCTCAGGTAGTCGAAGGCACGAGGCCTTTGGCCTCAAAAAAAACATACCAGAGATGTATAGTAACTTGGGGATTCTCCTTTCTGGGTATTATTCACAACAGGCTATGGTAACGCTGTATATTCACAGGCCAAATCAATCCTGCCACAAGAGAGAACCGACCCCCTTTAAATCAGACTTAAAATGTACAGGCGTTTCTTGAGAAGAGACAAATCACAGAGAAACTACGACTGCCCAAAGGGAAACAAAATATGCAACGCACCTGGAGAAGTGTTGCAGACATTTTGAAGATTTCTTCTGAAGAGAGAAGACATCCCTCATTACTGATTGGTAAAACGCTACTCAGGTTTTAGGCTCAGTATTGATACTATACCACCCAGGACATGTAAGGGTTGCAAACCACCCTATCACTATAACCCTTCTTTTGCCTATGACCCTTCTCACTTCCTCTCATTATACCACGGACATTGAAAGGAGAGAGAGAAAGGGGGAAAGGTCATTTCACATTAGTTTAGCAAAGAAGCTATTTTGATTTCAACCTTATTGCCAAGGGCTAATACTTTGAACAATATGGAACGGGCTTAACACCACACAGCAAACAAATGTACACATTAATTCCACAACTCAACACTATCTACTACTCCATTTGGCAAAATATTTATTTATAATAAATCTGTTCAAAAGCAGTTGGTCACATTAATTTTTCATTTTACATTATTAGTTGTAACAATGGTTTTGGTAAATAAACTGCCTCTTTTTACACAGTATACAAAAAAAAAAAGTGGGTTACGTACCTGTAACCTGAGTTCTCTGTAAGTGTATATTTCGAGTCAAAGTCCCATGCAGGTGTTTACGGAACTTTGGGCTGCTCAGGTTAGCAAAACTCCCAGAATTCGATGGGATTCCCTTCACTTTGATAATTCTACTTCTAAAGCACATCTCTGCAATTAGGCTGTCTGATCTCTACAACTTGACTGGAACAGATATCACCACTGATATTTCTTCAATGCCTTCAATGCAGAGCTCTACCTTAGGTGCTTGGAGATCATGCCGTAGAAGTAAAACACACACTCCTGGCCTTCGAGGAGCTTGTGATCTAGGGGGGATAGTCTGCAGATTCGGCTAGCACCATGATCCCAGCCTACAGAGAAAGGAAGGCTCAGTGTACCTCCAGTGAGAATTTGGATTACCTGCTGAGGCTAACATACCTTTAGAAAAACCTACTGATAGGTGACCCTTAATTGACCAGGGAGGGAATACATCCACACCAGGTGACCCTAGATGAGTGATAGATTTGACAACTAGAGAATGGTAGCCCAGTGAAATTGGTTTCTAATCGCTGCCAAACTTAAATCTTTTACCATCGTCCCTATCAGGTGGAGGTGCGAACACTGCAGACTGGAGAGGGGATTGTCGAAGAGCGTGGATGAAGTCTTTATGGAAGAGATATTGTACTGCTGTTGACAAGTCTTCACCTTGGCTTCATGGTGGCAAGATGGTGACAGGACTAAACGTCTGTCACGAGGACCTCAAGGCTGCTCTGTGAACCCCAATGATTGGATTACTTCTTAGTGGATGTGGCGGCCTTGGTGAATGAGCCCTAGTCCCAACATCGGAGGGGTAAGCCCGCCCACTGACAACTAATTGGATGTTAGTTTTGCCTGGTCCACTTGAGGGTTAAGGCCCTCTTGGAATTCAGAATGTGCTCCTAATGAGTTTGGGCCCCTAACTAGGTAGGGCCTGCCTGCTATTATATGAGTTGGAGTCACACCTACCTTAAAGAAAGGGAAAACAATACATCCTCTTTCACTCCAGATATGGAAGAGTGGGAGAAAAGGATGCAGGGAAATGCATGGCACAACCTCAAGGAGAAAATGTGCTGCCACAGGGTCTTTATCAATGCCTATGCAATGTTTTGAAGGCTTTGGCGTTTTATGTGCTCACAAAAGACTGTGTCCAAGTTGCCTCGTCTGTATTGAGACCTTATTTGTTATCTTTAGATTCAGGGAGGGAGTGTGGGTTGTATCCACGCACCCCACACTGCTAAGTAGAAGTGACTTGAGTCAGGAGCAAATGTCTTCACCCCCAAGGCATGCGGAATGGAATTCCAGTGACACAGAAAATTTGTTTGGCTAGAATTGGAATTGGGAATTTGTTTTATTTCTTATGAGCAACAGGGTGGTGTTTTGATTTGGGAAGTCCTTGAATTCTTTCACTATAGGCCACACTGTTCTCATTTCTAATTCATCTATGGGCAAGGCCCTTTCATGAAGAGTCTGGGACCAAATTGCCCACTCATCAAGGGAGCTGTACAAAACTAACAGAGACAAGGGTCACTGCTACCTGATGAAGAAATTAGAAGCTCTTGAACATATACCAAGATGGTGAATTTCAGAAGTTGCTGATCACTCAAAATGGGAAAACCCTTACTTGCCTAATGGTCCCCTGGACCATTTCACGTAGAGAAAGAGGCAGTTATGGGACCATCATGTGGCCCAGATATGGTGATGTTCCTTTTATCGCCATTCTTATTGGCAGATCCTAGACTCAGAGAATGTGATGAGGCCACTTCCATGTGTATTCTAACTGATAACAGAAGATCGGCATATGGCTTTAAAGATTCACTATGAATCCTATAGGGTTGGGGGCAGGTTTTTGGTGATACTCACTGAATTGCTAAACCTAACTAGAGTGCTGGTTTGATCACTTTCAGTAGGGAAAGGAGACCCGCTTTATAGCAAAGAGGCACCTTAAAGACCTGTGCTAAAACATGGAATAAGAAAATCAGCCCAAAAGTCAATGCCTCAAGTTGGAAAAGTGGCCCCATCTTATCAGAAATGTGGGTATTTGTGGTGCAACTCTATGAGTGAGTTAAAATCTTCCAGACTGAGAACACACAGCTAATCAGCTACTGTTCTTCATCAAAGACACAGGTTTTGTGAGAAGACTGTATCTCTCCACAAGTACCTAAGAGACAGTGCGTGGAAACAACTTGCTCCAGCTCCTTGGCCATTTTGGCTAATTCTCAGAGTGGGTAGAACACTGTACCAGCCTCACCTGAAGAAGCATTGCACACTGTCCCTAAAACTGGCAGAGAGAAGGTGCTCGGCCAGGCCTCTCGTATTGAGCTGCACTACCTGTTTTCTGAAAGGGGTTGGCCCAGCTAAGGCTTTAAAATGCTTTGGCATTTTCACCTGATAATGTTAAAGAGCCAGGAATAAAATAATAACAACAATAATGACAATGATAATGGTGGCATTTGCTAAGTACTTACTATATGCAAGCACTGTACTAAGCACTGGGGTACACATGGTATGATCCAGTTGGGCACAATCCCTGTCTCCCATTGGACTCCCCTTAATCTCCCTTTGGGTGGATAGGAGCATCTGGAGAGAGAGGGAAGGAGAACAAGAGATGAGCAAGAGGTGTTAGAGGATGACTAAATGCCCTCCACTGATAACCCTAAGAGTTTATCAGTGGTAGGTTTGCAGGGGTGGGTAAGGTTTTTACATTTGTGTAGTCCTAAGGGACTCATGGAAAGTGAGCTGGGAGGAAGGATCCAGAATTGGAAAGGTTTCTGTGGAGGGGTTTGAATTGTCACCTCAGTAAGGGTTGACATGGTAACTAGGTGGCAACAGAATTTCCAAGACCTCCCATTAGACAAAGGACACCACGGTGAAGGGGCAACTGGAGTAACACATATACAGCCTGGATTTATACGTTTCTTCTCTAAGCACCTACATGCTGCACGTGCTAGGGGTCAGGGAAGGTCTGGAAATCTCTGAGCTCCAAGAGTCACTCCCATGTTCCACAAACCAAACAAACTAATTCTCCTAATCCTCCTTCTTTCTGCAAGGAGGCATCAGCATAGAGAAGTCAGCCTCTAGACAGAAGCAAGGTCTTTTCTGGAGTTTAAGAGGGCAGGAAAAGAAAGAGTGCCCCTCCTTTGGCTGGGAAAAACAAAGCCTGTTTTCTGGAGGAAAGTGGGACAACGCATTCTTCCTCCTCAGACTCACCGAGATGGAAGCTAGATAAGGAGGAAGGGAAAAATTTCCCAGAAGGCAAAAATTCCTTATTACCTCCTTTAGTCTAAGTGGAGAAGATGGCAAGAATGAGACCTTGGCAAATAAGGAACAGAAATGAGAGAGGGTCTTCTTCTTGAATAGACGAAAGACATTTCACTGCTTTGACTTCTGACCATGACTGCTAAGGTGCCCTCTACGGAGCGAGCCAAGAAAATACTTGAGACTGTGAGAAATCCCACAGACTTTTCCATCCCGAGCAAGTGCCAGCCTCTACAGCTCCAAGGTCGCTGGACTCACCTCCCTGGAAATCACCTTGGGAGAAACGGGGGTTACAGACCAGAAACCTGGGTTTTCCATACCCTGGCGGCACACACTGGTGCCTCCAACCACCTTTGGAGACTTGTGAAGCCATGCGCGCGTCTCTCCTCCTCGCCCTCCTCCCTACCCCCATCACATGAAAGCATCCCGTGACAATATCACCTTGAAAGAACACAAAGACACTGAAATGAGAGCAACGATAAAACACACGCGAACAGAGAGCATTATTAAAATAAAGGCATAAGCAATATGAAACTGTCTGAGCACAAAAACAAGGGTGCCTTGAATATTTACCCGTACAAATTCTCAGCCCAAATTTGCAGTTACCCCAACACAGCTCGGAACTGTAGATTTATGCTCCTGGAGAGGAATCAGATGTGATGTAGCAGCTCCAGTCATTCTTTTCACAGTACTGCATGTCAACACTGGGAATGGTTTCGGATAAATTCATACTGCACACAGTACTTCAATTATTAGAAAAAAGTTTATTACTCCCACTCAGTAGTTCCTGGAGGCTTGGATGTCAAATCGTACATAACCCGAGAAATGCCAGGAATCTTCTTAATCTCGGTGACCATCTTCAACACCACCTGCAGGAAAACAGATAAAGAATGGAAGTCATCGGGCCAGGATGTGCCGGTTGGAAAACTGTCCCAGAAAACTGCTGAGGAGGGTTTTTTAGATCTCCAAAACAAAAATATTATTTTTTGGCCTCCACTGAGGTGAGTCGAAACATCATCAAAAATCACATATCAAAGACCCCTGGAGCTAACAAGATAAATGCCAAACCTAATTCTCTCCCCGGCAGAAGAAAGAATGGGCTATCAAACTCTCTGCTGTGAACAGGCCCAAGGGGAAGACCAGGAAGACTATTCTCCCTCCATACTACAGCAGGCTCAGGCCCTCACACAGGTAAAGAACATCAACAGAATTTCCCATCAACCTAATTCAAGAGCTTTGGAGTAAGCTAATAGATGATTTTAAAATTTGTGATGAACACAAAAAGCCAGTGTAAATGCCAAATACCTATTTGCTGATGCAATCACTGGAACCTCATAATAATAATAATTATGGTATTTGTTAAATGCTTTCTACGTACCAGGCACTGTACTAAGCCCTGGACAGGGGAGGGGGAAAAGAGAACGAGCAAATTGGGTTGGACACAGTCCCTGTCCTACATGGGGCTCACAGTCTCAATCCCCATTTTACAGATGAGAGTTCCCGGAGGCACAGAGTGAAGTGACTTACTCAAGGTCACGGAGCAGACAAGTGGCGGAGCAGGTATCAGAACAAGATCCTTCTGACTCTCAGGGCCGCAATCTACCCACTAGGCCATGCTGCTTCCCTAACTTTTGCACAATTTGTCATCTCTAAGGCAGGGGAAACTAAACAGCTTTCCCTGTCCTTTTTTCTTGTTTCAATGGAGAAAAACCTGGCTACAAAACAGCACCGCTCTCCATAAACCACAGGACCGTTGAAGGATTTTGACATCTTTACTGGGTAAATACGAATCACCCCTAAATGCATTCAGGACAGAGATATCAAATATGATGGAAAGCTACACAAACCTCCTATACTTAAAAATTCAGAAAATGATCTCCCTTCCCCACTCCAAACAAAAAAACCCAATCACAAAATATCACCATAAAAATTCAACTCTCCCTAACTTGTTAGGGAAAATGATTTCACATAGATTCAGGGAATTCCAATCATGCTTCTTTCCTCTCGAAAGAAAATCAAACATCCCAAATTTGGTATTTTTTCACATTCCTCAGTTTTTCAGCTGTCAAATGCTCATCTTCCCCTAATAGCTGACGTTAAAAGTGACACACACCCCCCGCCGTCCAAAATGACTATTGGACATTCAAAGAGATGTGCCTTTCAGATTCTGATGCTCTTTGAGGCATTAGCAGAATATGACGGTTACTTTCAAAATAGAAAAGACACTGCTACCTCTACAGGGATCTCATTTCCAGGTGTTGCTGCAATGCCAGTCATGAAGTCACTAGTAATGAAGGTTCGAATGACCACGGATCTCTGACAGGACGGCTGCTTCTGAAGCGGGTCCCGGTCAAAATGCAGTGGGGTCAAGATCACTGGCATCTGACTGATTTTCCCAGCATAACCTGGAGAAGACAAGAAATAAATCCTATCTGTTAAAGGAAACTGAGACCACACCTTTCGTTCTAATTCACAGAGAAAAACATTTCCTTCCAGATGTTACCCATCTGCTCCTAAGCCATGCTTTTTTTTCTAGCCTTCATGGATCAGTAGAATTTACTGAACCCTTACTTTGTGCACAGCACTGTATTAGTACTTGAGAGAGTTCCATACAACAGAGCTGGTAGACCAGTGCGCTGTCCACACAGAGCTGACTCCATGGTTAATACGTGGTGAGGGCTGTACCAGCCTCCTTTCTGACCACCCTACTTTCCTTTCTCTCCCCACTCCAATCCATACTTTACTCTGTTGCCGGCATCATTTTTCTATACAAATGTTCAGGCCATCTTTCCTAACTCCTCAAGACCCTCCAGTGGTTGCCCTTCCACCTCTGCGGCAAAGAGACACTCTCCTTACCATCAGCTTTAAAGCGCTCATTAACCTTGCTCCCTCCTACCTTACCTCGCCCCTACTACAATCCAACCCGCACACTTGGCTCCTCTAACGCTCACCTTCTAACTGTAAGTAGAGCTAATCTATCTCGCCGCCCACCTCTTGCCTACTTCCTACCTCTGGCCTGGAACACCTTCCCTCTTCATAACTGACAATTACTCTCCCCCACTTTGCAGGCTTACTCAAGGCACAACTCCTCCAAAAGGACTTCCCTGACTAAGCCCTCCTTTACTCTTCTCCCTTTCCCTTCTGCATCACCCAGACTTGCTCCCTTTATTCATCCCCCCCTCAGTCCCATAGTACTTATGTATTTATCTATAATCTTACTTGTTTAAATCAGTGTCCGTGTTTCCTAAACCTTAAGCTTGTTGTGGGCAGGAAATGTATTTGTTACACTGTACTCCCTCAAGCGCTTAGTACAGTGCTCTGCACACAGTAAGGACTCAATGAATATGATGGACTGAGCATATAACTTTCAATGTATACAAATAGAAAATACAATATAATAATACCATATAATATCTAGAAAAAATTTAAAGGAAACACAACACTGTTTTCTAGCCCTCTACCTGGGAATTTTGTGTCTTCTCATTTAAAAGATTGTAGTTGTCGTGCCTTCACTCATTTAGTCTCATGGTACAATGAAAAAGATAGAGTTTAGAGATTCCTGTCTTAAATGACAGGTAAGCCTCAGTCCAGTCACAGAGACTTAAACACTGAGAACCTCACAAAGGAATGGAATTTAGAGCTAGTGATTCACATGGCACCACTTGCCCTCTCTTGTCCCTGCCAATCGTTCATTCAGTCATTTTTTACTGAGTGCTTACTATGTACCTACAATGACCTTTCACTCCCTGCCCACAACAAGCTTACAATCAATATTCTTGTTGGGACACTGGGAGCAACAAGTGATTGGCTGGCAGGGACTCAGCACATACTGCAGTACCCACGATCATTTCATGTATAAAATGTCCACAGCAGAGTACCGACTTACACAGTGCTGTTGTACTTCAGGCCAGGGGCAGCAGTCAAGGGTAGCGGTCTCGTTAGTCTCTGGCCCGGGGTCAGTGTGGGGTGTGTGTGGAGAGAACCTTTGCCACCTATATTCAGTAGTCCTGCTGGGCCTGTCCACCTCAAAAAACTCTGTAGGAGTATCTCCGGTCAGAAACCTTCATTCATCACCAATGGCACTGTTCCAGCAGCCACTTCCCTATTTCTGCTACAGGCCTCCTCTCTCTGCATATCTCCAGTGACTTCAATAACTCTGCCTCCCCAAGAGCTAGGATTTATCTCACCTTAAGCCTCGTGTCTCTCGGATGAGCTGCTGGGATAAAACTTTAGAAAACAAAGAGGCCACATGCTTCCTGTGGCCTTAGACTAGCAAAGTCAAGGAGGAGGGCTTTGGAAAAAGACCTCTCTCACTAATCTTAATCTTTACCATGGGGGAAAAAAAACCTGATGTTGTATTCATTCATTCATTCAATAGTATTTATTGAGCACTTATTATGTGCAGAGCACTGTACAAAGTGCTTGGAATGTACAATTCGGCAACAGACAGTTTTAATGCAACATGTGTAAACCAAATAAGCTTCACACTTCAGGGACTGTGGCCCGCCCCTCACAGGCTAACCTAGCAGTTTTGGGGGTTATGTTGGAGATTGAGAAATTCTGGGTGAGCACTCAAAATGGCCGGGTTTTCAGCCAGTAACATGAACTCCTGCTGTACAACAAAAAAACTACCTCACTTAAAAGAGGAATGGAAACTTAATGTCTGCCTAACTGGGAGCTCCTAGTTATTGTACAAACATAATTGAATTGCACTTCCCTAATCAATCACAGAATTTATTGAGTGCACAGTTTTTGCAGGCCACTGTACTAAGCGCTTGGGAGAGTACAAATGAGTTTGTAGATAAGACCTCTGCCATAGAGGGGATTACAATCTAGCAAGGGAGACTGATGCTAAAATAAATTACATGTACAGGGGAAGCAATGGAGTTTAAAGGTAAATGCATAAATGCTAAGGGTGGACTAAGAACCCAAGTGCTAAGGTGAAGCCGAAGTGAAGTAGCAGCAGGGAAGGAAATAGGGTCCCTTCCTACCCTCACATCAAAAAACTGAATTCCTGATACCAAGAGGATGTATGTACTTGTCTGTCAGAAAACTGAGCTGTTTTTCCTCTAACAAGATTCACGCACTTCAGAAAGAGGCCATAGTCATCCTTATTCTTGACACTTTCTTGTGGTTTTAAGACTCACTGGGTAGCAACCCATTGCTGTTAGCTGTCTCTAGGAAGGACTAAAACATTACTGCTGATCTTCTCTACTCAAATAAAACCTTGGCAACACTAAGCACCCGCTACTTTGAAAAACTATCAGTTCCACGCAAATCCATGTAAAAAGTCTCAAGGTAGAATGATAGTTTAGGAAAAGATACATATTCTTTATGAGCTTTATATAAACAACAATGACCTTGTCTTTAATGGGAGGTTGTTTTTATTTGGTTTTTTTTGCGGGGGTGGCACAAGACACTTATTTCAGAGCATCTGCTGTTTTGGACACTGAATCTCCTGTCAAGTTTTAAATCTTAATGCCAAGTTAGCCTTAATGAAATGCTTATTGAGGCAAAAAGGCCAACATACCATCTGTTACAAAGCATTGCCTAATAACACAGCAGTCATTTTGAAACTTCATGAGGAAATCAAATTGCCAGGTAAATATTACTCAGACATCCTAATGATAAATTCACAATGTGGTATCATAGCAGAAACTATGGAGTCAATATGAGCCCAGATTTTTATAGTTAGTGAAGCAAATCACTGTATGGAAATTAGTTGTGCCTTTTATAATTCTTGGTTTGTGAATCTTTATAAATTTCGAAAGAGCAACCATTATTTCTGACTGGGATCATATTGACCCTTTGGAATCAACCATAAAATCACTAAATTATTTTAATGGTGCCAGCTTATGGCTGTGGTGCCTTAAAAAGATTTTCAGAGGTAATTTCTGCTTAAAAAGATCAACACCACCCAAAATGATTTATTCAATTTTTATAGTCCTTAACCAATAAGTACAAATTAACTGAACACCACCCCCTACCCTTATTAAATAATATGAAAGTGTTTGCATGGATAACCATTTTGAAAAATCATCTCCTGGCAGGGTTAGGTAACAAATTTTTTTGAGCACTGAAGTGATGCCTTGAAATGAACGTGGGCCTCTTTGGTACTATAACTGCATCCCAAATTCACAGAAAGGAAGTCAGCCTCCAGGAATGAATACGATGATGATCTTACCAGACTCCCTGAGAATGCTATGAGCCTCAAAATCCGCTTGACGTAAAGTGCTGAGCACTCCTGTCGTCAAGAAAGTGGGAGTAACATCTGTGGGCGGTTCCTTCACTGGAGGACCAAATACATAGACAACTCTAAGGAAGGAAAAGAAAGGATTAGAAAGTCATCTATCAATTTTTGAAGCAGGAACCATACATTCATTGCCACTGCCAGTGGTCTTTCCCTATGGTTCCTCTGTCTCACCATGCCAACTGTTGCCTGTCTTTCCTTCTCTCTCCCAACTCCACAAACACCAACACTCTCCCCAACAGCCTATCTTCCACCACCATTATCACATCTTCACTGTCTACTTGAAAGAGGAGAGAAGCAGCTTGGCCTAGTGGAAAGAGCCGAGGTCTGGGAGTCAGGAGACCTGGCTTCAAATCCCAGGCTCCACCACCTCCCTGATGTGTGACCTTGGGTAAGTCATTTCATTTCTCTGAGCCTCAGTAGCCTCATCTGTCAAACTGGGATTAGAACCCATTCTCCCTTCCCTTTAGATAAAGATGTGGACCTCGAATGGGACAGGGACTGTGAATGATTTGATTATCTTGCATTTACCCCAGCATTTAGCACTCTGCTTAGCATAAGCTCTGCTTATTACCAGTTACTATTAGTGATGACAGTAGTACTCCTGTTTATGGGGCCCCCACGGTCTAATTGGGTACCTCTAAAGTACAAGCATTTAAATACACAAGGGCATACCTGTTAATGTTGTGACACATGCGTGGAATGAGCCTGGCCAGGAACATAAGAGACTCCCAGTCTGGATCATCTTTACTGGAAATTCCACATACATAGCTATATGAACGACAGTCACCCTGCAGACACAAAACAATTCTTGAAATCGCCTTGCACATAACGTTCACCCAGAGCCATAAGTACATATGCAAATGAGTAGTGAGAAAAGACAGTTTTATTTCTATTACTCCCTGGATGTAACCTGAGAGGGATGGGGTTGGACACCCATTTAGTACTTAGTTATACGCGTGGAATACACATCACGGTTACGATTTTGTAAAATAGCAATCGAATAAAAACTGCAGGTCTTATGGTGCTCAAAATAATGCAGGAAATTCAAAATTGAAGGATGCCATGTACCTAGCTGTCTTATTTTGTGGGATGATCAAGAGACAAAAATTCAAGTCCCCAATTTTATGGTTAACTTTATTAAAGCTTTGTGCAAAAAACCAAAGAGTGGTTAGGTGCTTATACTAAGTAACGGCCCACTCTACAAATTATATTTCCTCAAATACCCACTCTAAAAGCTAGTCATATACCGCAGTCCTTTTTTTAAACAGTTCAATTCACAGTTCAATGAAGCATAGATGCAGGATTCTTTTCTATTTCTAGATTCGCCTCTAAATCTACTTTTACAAATCAAGTAGGCTTTCCTGAGACTAAATTTCCACTTCTGCAAATATCCGGGATATCTGTCTATTCCTACATCGTTCTGCAGATGAGTGTGATGGTATTTGCGAAGGACCTCAAAGTTCCTTAGAATCAATACAACCTCAAAATTCCTTTATTCCACAAATAACAAGACATGTAATCTCTGCATCACCGTTATCCTCTTTTTTTGGAATTCAAAAATCCAAGGTCTCTAAAAGACGGTTAAAGCTACCCAGGGATTTTGCAGTCTTTTTTTCTTTATAACAGCATTAGGTTTGGTCCCCAAAAGCATTTGCCTTTCCACCGTGCTCAAATCCCAACAGGGCCAATCCTTCACAAGCAGATAAATGAAGAAGCATATTGCTGAGGGGAGAGTGGGTGAAACACAGCATGTTGTGGGAGTGGGAGGGAGTATGAGAAGGGAATGTCCAGAGAGAGAGAGAGAGAGAGAGTGTGAGTGTGAAGGATTCCTTCAAATGAGACCTTAAAAATAAAAAGATGTGGTCTGGTCTCCATTAACACAACGACTCCCTGCAACAACAGCTGGTCTGGCTGGTATTTGCCCATAAGAGGGGGAAGAGGAAACCAGGAGTGTTGCACCACGGTGCCTCTCCCTGAGGCAACTATAAATATTTAGCTGATCCAATACTAGGGAAGGACTGGGGAGTTACTAGCGGGGCTGAATAGCTGGAGAAGACTGTAGAGCCACCTTGGGGTGAGTGGTTGCAAACCGTGTGCCTGAGCGAGCCAGACACAGGAATAGCTCGTGCTGTGACCCTGTACAGATTCGAGGCACAGGATGGGACAGGAAAGTATCTGAGTTTGGTAGACTGTGAGCCGTTACTGGGCAGGGATTGTCTCTATCTGTTCCCGAATTGTACATTCCAATGCTTAGTTACAGTGCCTCACACATAGTAAGCATTAATAAATACAAACTGAATGATTAGGACAACCTGGAGCTTACTGGTGAGGCTCTTGCCCCTGAGGGGAGAGAGGAAATCCTGCACTCAAAAAGACTTGGAGTAGGAGACACTGGAATCTGGGACGAC
This sequence comes from Ornithorhynchus anatinus, assembly GCF_004115215.2. Taxonomy (NCBI): domain Eukaryota; kingdom Metazoa; phylum Chordata; class Mammalia; order Monotremata; family Ornithorhynchidae; genus Ornithorhynchus; species Ornithorhynchus anatinus. The sequence continues at coordinate 113,894,212 of NC_041728.1, read as the reverse complement.
CTGGGGGAAAGGGGAAGGACCAAGGACACATGAGCCCCAAGAACACCTATAGGGCAAGTACAGAGGAAGAAAGTACTACTAGATTCAAGACTCCACCAAACATTATTGAAGATCTCAGGTCCTGGTGTTTGCCTACGGTAGACACCTCAGGAAGAAGCCATGGAAGCACTTTCTCCCTGAGCTTCCTTAGGAAGCCAGACCCAGGAAGCAGGTGGTAGGCTAGTCTCTGATCACTTCTTGGCCTTTGGAGAGACATATGGGGTTTCAGATGGGGGAGGTGGCAACAATAGGGTGCAGGACTTAGCAGTGAACAGAGGTTCCCAAACCTGCACCAGTACAGGAGAGTTTGTTAAACACTTTAACCGGACAGGATTTTAGGACTAAGAAGCCCAAGAAATGTCATATATGGTGTCCAGCAGTGGGATCGACTGCACGCAGCTCCAGGAAGAGTGTAAGTCCCTCGGGGTTTGGTGGAGGAAGATGAGCTGCATCTTACAGGAAGTTAGATGACAAATAATAATAATAATTGAGGTATTTGTTAAGTACTTATAATGTGCCAGGCACTAAACTAAGCCCTGAGGTGGATACAAGCAAATTAGGTTTGGACACAGTCCCTGTCCACATGGAGCTCTCATTCTTAATCCCCATTTTACAGATGAGGTAACCGTGGCACAGAGAAGTGAAGACTTGCCCAAGGTCACAGGGCAGACAAGTGGCAGAGTCGGATTAGAGCTCAGGTTCTTCGGACTCCCAGGCCGGGGCTCGATCCACTAGGCCACGCTGCTCCCGACAAGGGTGGGACAGGCCCCTCTCGTTCACCACAGTCCAGCAGCGTTGCCTCTTGCCCATGCTGATGGTAGACAAAGGAAAGGGTAAGGAGTGGCACTGGAGGACTCTTTGGTGACCAGTGCCATTAGAGGCCACCTCAGGATCCAGTGGGATATCACTGGTGAAGACCTCGGGGTCCAGTGAGGTGAGACTGGCAGAGAGCTGTGTCCAGGGAAGTGAACACTGGGGTGGGACAGACCCCTCTCACTCACCAGTCCCTGGATGAAATGCCCTTCCACAACACTGATGGTTGGCAGAGGGGAAGTGAAAGGACTACCTGGGGGTGGATTTTTGAGAATGCTTCTCCAGGCTTAGAGCAGCAGACAACTGTCTTACCAGGGGGGAGGCGAGCAGCAACAGGAGCAGTTTGAAATCGAGACTGTCGGAAGCGATCTGATGATTCCCAGGATCTGGCCATGAGCCGGGGCAGGGGGCATGGTCAGTGAGAGGTCCTGAGATGTACTTTGAGGCTGTGCTTGGAGATGTCCATGGGAGGTGGGGTGAGCCCACCGGATGCCCAGAGCCCAGCATTTGCCGATCTCTCTGATTCCTTAGGAGCCCTGCCCCTGGGTCTCACCTTGGGTGGACCTCCAGAGATGGGGGCACCCATGGGATCAGCTATGCAGGGGGAAGGCTTGATTGGAAGCAGGGAAGTAGAAACTTCCCAGCTCGAACAGCCAATACTCTTAGTGGAAGGAAAAAGTGGGAAAAGCTGCCAGCAGCAATGAAGACTCCTGCTGTCCCACTCGTAACTTCCTACCACCACAAGAGACACCCCAAATTTTTCAAAAGTCCCTTCCAGCCATTTCCAAGAGGAAAAGAAGAATGGTCCTTTTCTTAAATAGTCGCTCTTGCCTAAATTACAGGACAACTTTTCCTCTGTAAACTTGTGAGTGGTTGTGCTCGTGAGCATTTTTTAATGGCATTTATTAGGACTTACCTCACCTAGGGCTCCACTTAGAAAAACCTGCACGTACTGTGCCCCTAGTATCTTCCTGTCTTTGGACCCAAGATGCATATACACTGCCATCATTTTTAGTACTGGGATTCAACTCATCTCTGCTCCTCCATCTTTCAATCCCTGCTCGTCTTGGAGGTTCAGGGAGAAAGAACCAACTTTTGCTCTATTTGAAATTCAAACGGAAGAGATTCTTTGGCCCAGCTGCATGGCCCCCACAGTACCCTGGTCGGAACCCCAAGTCTAGACAATAAATAGCTGGGGGACTTTTCATTCAGAAAAGGATTTGGGCAGTATTCTCAGAGGAAAAATAATAATAGCTGGGGCAAATGCAATTAAGTCTGAATGAGCAGTAATTATTCAAGATTGAATTGGTTGAAATGAATAGTCTACCTTCTGCCATGTTTATAGATAGACAGGTCCAAAGTGTTTAGAAAAGAAACTCTAGAACAGAATTTACCACTTAGTAAGAAAAGGAGGGGAGAAACACACTTGACAGGATATATCTGTTTGTTCAGTCAGGGAACAATTAGGGAAGAAGGTGTTTTTGAGGAATTTTTCAAAGGAATACTTTTTAAGCACCTAATAACAGTAATAAGATTATTACTTCAGCGCTTACTATGTGCCACATACTGTACTAAGCATGGGATAATCAAGTCCCCATATGGTTCACAGTCTAAGCAGGAGGGATTACAGGTACTGAACCCCCATTTTGCAGATGAGAAAACAGGCATAGAGAATCAGTCTGTCAGTGGTAGAGATGGGGTGCAATACAAAGGAGCGCTCAGCACACAGTAAGTGCTCAATAAATACAACTGAATGGGTTGCAAGGCACATCCCCTGCCCAAAATGAGCTTATAGTCTAGAAGGGGAGAGGATCATTAATATAAATAATGCTGCTTCTCCATTCCATTCAACTCCATGAGGCTAGTGATGAAAAATAGTCATCTATACAATTGTCTTATTTTGGTGCAGGGAATTGTTTCTCCAGGTTCTACAGCCGTTCCCTAACTGTCACCTAGTAGGGATCAATGTGTGTGCTACAGTCAAGGAGAGATCCAATGAAAAGGGGTTCTGCAAGGAAAAGATTTCTTTGCTATCCAGAGAAACAGCATGGCATAATGGATAGAGCAGAAGCCTGGAGGTCAGAAGGTTAAGAGTTCCAATTCCGGCTACGCCACTTGTCTGCAATGTGACTTTGGGCAAGTCACTTCACTTCTCTGTGCTTCAGTTACTTCACCTGTAAAATGGGGATTGAGACTGTGAGCCCCACATGGGATAGAAACTGTAGCTAACTCAATTTGCTTGCATCCATCCCAGCGTTTAGTACAGTGCTTGGCACAAAGTAAGCGATTAACAAATACTTGCATGATTCTATGCACAGGCTGGGTTCCTGCAGCTTCCTTTGTTTCACAAGTCCTAAATGGTCTTTTAAAGCTAAAAGATTAGGCAAAAAAACAGCACTAAACTTCAATTTTACTTATTTTGGAGATCTCCAAAATCTCGGTCATTATATTCTGTCCACCCTAAAGAGCGCTAACCCTTCAGTCTCAAAAATGCTCTCATTAGTTTACCCAACAGGGAACGTACATTTTGTCTTTCCTTCTGTTGCTCTCCCCCGTTCAACAATCGCACGAGTCAGTCACTATAACCAATTCTAAAATGTCAAATGCATACGCACGCACACATCAACTGCCTCCCCTGTCTCTGAATATGCCGCTCGTGAAAGAGCTCTCGGTAGATAAGGTGGACGCCTTACTAACCTGCACTCCCACAGTTTTGATTGGCAGCAAGAAGGCATTCAGTGAATGTAGGCTTGTGATCTGCATCAACTTTTCCTGATCCTCCTCAGTCGTGCAAGCTTTGACCCTCTGCAATAACGTGTGTGGCTGTTCAAAGGGAGAAAAGAACACTTCCTGACAAATGGCATTTTAATCATCCTAGGGTACTAGAAACAATCAATGGTTTACACTGTAGCGGGCATTTTACAGTGTTAAAGCTGGACAGCATTAGTTTTCACTTGATAAAGTACGTGACGTGTTATCAAGGGAGTTCACAGGAAGAAGGCAATTTAAATGAGTAAGTCCTGTTCGGGTCCTCGAGAAGGATTCTCAAGAAAGCTTTTTTTCTTTCCACTGCCACTTGGGAAACACGGAATTAAGCTTTCTATCCGCACTGACTGACTTGGGCTCCGATCATAGGAATGGACTTAGAGCAGTGCCCATCTTTTGAGTATATACAAACTCATAAGCCACCCCAAGAGTCCACTCTCTATGGCAGCAGAATCCACTTCCCATTTGCGGGCAGAAATCCCACCATCTCCAAAAGAATTATAAGATTGGGAGATATAATTACTGTAATAACTATGGCTTTTTTTTTTCCATTTATCACTCCCCACTTTAAAGATACCTGATGTCAAACAATCAACAGTTTTTACTGAGCACTTACTATGTGCAGAGCACTGTACTAAGCACTTGGGAGAGAACAATACAACAGAGTTGGCAAAACTGCTCCCTACTCACAATGAGTTTACAGTCTAGAGTGGGGGCAGACATTAAAATAAATGGTGGATAGGTAAATGAGCCCTGTGGGGATAAAGGTGGGATATCCAGAAAAAAGCATTACCTTTTTAACACTTGCAGAAAAGTCAGCTACTATTTTCAAAATGTTGTTGGTTTCAGGAAAATCTTTGCAAACATAAGGCTCTTCAGCACATATGACTCTAATTGCCAGGCCGGGACCTAATAGACAGGATGAAAACAGTGCGATAATATATCAGTGATTTGTCAACCACCCATTTAAAAGTTAAAATACTCAAAACCCTCAGATTTCAAATGGAGGCTCAATCCAGCTGCCTTTCTTTTATTTTAATGGTATGTATCAAGCACTCACTGTGTACAGAGCACTGTCTTAAGCACTTGGGAGAGTACAATAAAAACAGAGTTGGTAGACGTGTTTCCTACCCACAATGATCTTACAGTCTAAAAGGTCTGTGGTGGTTGGTGTATGTGTGCGCGTGTGTTTTTTCTTTGGGTGGGGGGGTGTTTAACCACTTACTATATGCCAGGCACCATACTAAGCTCTGGGGTAGATACAAGCAAATCAGGTTGGACACAGTCCCTGTCCCACATGGAGCTCACAGTATTAATTCCCATATTTTCAGATGAGATATTGAGGCTCAGAGAAGTGACTTGCTCAAGCTCACACAGCAGACAAGTGGCGGAGCCGGCATTAGAACCCAGGTCTTTCTGACTTCCAGGCCCATGTTGTATCCACTAGGTCACAGTGTCTTTCTACAGTTGCTCTGCTACAAACATAGGGTATTTCTACTTAAATACAAACTGGGCTCAAACAGTAGCTGTGTCATGAGAGGTATCCTGTGTCGTGATGCATTAAAGGTCTTGAGAATTGCTCTCCCAGCTGATTTGAATTATAAACTTGGATAAATCCTGTCTGCAGTTTGCCTCATAATTATTCAGGATGTTTGTGAAAATTAACGAGATGAGCTTACCTATTTGCGGTACTATTTTTCTACTGCCACTATAACAAGCATATGTAAATGCCGAAAGCATTCTCCTAGGCATCATTCTGCTGGGACAGGGAGGTCCAAACCTTCCTTTACCTGGAAATGGATGCCTGGACACCAGGTCTTCTGGCAAACCAAGTTCTCGGCCTAAAACTCGCACTTCGTCTTTGTGAAAGTCTTTGAGCGGTTCTATTACTTTGCCCTAAACAAAGAGGAGACAGAAAGAAAACATTTGAGTAATACTACTAAGGGCATTTAAAAATAGGGGCAATAAATCATTACATGGTATGAGAGCACTTATGGATCTACCCTTTAGATAGAATAGAGAAAGCTGAGATCAGTGCTTGGCACATAGTAAGCGCTTAAATACCATCATCATTATTACTATTTTATGGAGAAGGTTACAGAACTTGGAGTGCACTTGGATGCTAGGCACCAATCACACTCAGACAGAAAATATTCAGAGACAGTAATAGCACCAACAAAAGTAAAAAAAATATATATAACTAGTTTTAAAGAATGAATTATATTTCTAAGGTGCCGGCCTTCAACTGTAAATACTATATCGTATTAAATGTTGGATGCATCTGGAATTTTCACTGGTTGACAATTCATGGATATGTACACATAGGTTTTTTGGATCTTAGGTTCTAAAATGTTATTATTTACATTAATGTTATCATTTATGTTACAAAGGCCTTTTCTGGCATTGAAAACATACTGATGGACTGGGTTGACAAACAAGTACCATTATTAAAAGAAGAATAAGGTACGAGAGCATGTAAACAAGATAATGAATTGCAAAAACTAGGAATTTATCCTCTTCCAAAACTGAGCTGCCTGTCAAATTGAGGCAATTAGAAACACTCTACATTGGACATACTCCAAATGGACACCTGCACTAGCTTCCCTCTGGCCATTGCAATGGCCAGATCTTTAAGAAACTGTCTGGGTTTGGCTACTTCATTTCCAAGAGGTCTGTGGAGAAGCAAAACAAAATTAAGATTAAAATATATAAAAAATAAGTGCTAATATGAGAGTTGAACCAAATTAGGGGTCTTCAAAGCAAAGGAGTGGCTTGGCTGCTCCAAGAATATAAACTGTTTTAATAAGGACACTGACCAGCTGACCTCTACCTCTACAAAGGACCATACAAGAGAAGACATGAATTGAAATGCAGTTACATATATTGGCATAAAGAATACCTTCTTAACTGTAGGAGGGATAAACCAGAGAATGGCAAATGAAGGAGTTGGAAGCTCCCATCCCAGAGTTTGTAAAATAAAAAGGGCTTGTACACCCGCCTGGAGGCAAGGGGTTGGATTAAATAATCTCTGGCTGTCTCTTTCACCCTATTATTCTATTTTTTTAACCTAAGCATAAAAAGCATACTCAAAACACACACAACAGCAGTTTATTCTATAGATAACAATGATGATGATAATAGTTTTAAGTGTTAATAGGTGTCAAGCACTGTGTTAAGTACTAGAGTAGACAGAAAAGATAAACCAGATGGACAAAGTCCCTGTTCTCACAATCTAAAATGGCCCTCTAGAACTTTTATACCCAAAGTGTGCAAAGTTTCAAATGTCAAACTTTAAACTTTCAGACTAGTGTGAAACAATGTCTATTTTGAAATACATCCCTGCAAAACGGGGAGTGGGAATTTTTCCTTTTGCTACACCATAAAACTGCATGTTTATCGCAGTACCGCATATCCGAAGCTTAAGTATTTTGGCTAATAACTGAGTTTGAAAATTGTGAACGGCATCTGTGACTGTCAAACTTTTCCCACTTCAAGGTTCACAACTGAAAGGCCCAGGTGCCCAAAGGTTACCAACCATTTACCTCTTCTCTCAACTTTCTGATGAGCTCTGTGTCATTGTGATGAGTTTTGATGACCTCGGCCTTGCCACTTGCAACCAGGGAAGCACTTTCAATTAGATCTGGTCTCAGAGTTCCTTGAGCAAGGAAGACTTCCTCGGGTTTCAGGTTCATTTCTCCAATTACTTCATTGGCAATCTATAGAGGGGAACAATCCATTTGAACGGATAAATGTTATTTTTTCTGCCAGAGCAGCCTTGCCCTGTGGATCGGAAAGCACTTCCACACCAAAGGAATCAAAGATAGTGTTTTTCACCTTCAACCTGCTCTGCACGCATTAGCAATGAAACCGAAAGGATCTGCAAAGGTGCAGACACTGAATTTCTACAGAAGACCAGGCAGAACAAATAGCGACAATGCTTAGCCTGAATGACTTTCCCACGATTATTTCTCCAGGTGTTTTCAAATATTCCAGGATGCCACCGGCTTGCAATTGAAATCTGAAGTTTCAATCCTTCAGCTGAGTCACTCCAAGTATCCTTTCTGACGTAAATGCACACAGCTAATTCAGAGGAGAATCAAGTACCCAACCAATCAACGGACTTTGAGCTCTTCCTCTGTGCAGAGCACTCCGCTGCACCCTTCGTGTTAAGCCTAGGTGAAAATCTAAGGGAGAGATGACCTCTCTAAATTGCCATGGGAGAAGGTAATAAAGATAGGTTCTATAACCTGTGTCAACCCCCTAAAAGGCTGTTTTTTGGAGCTCTTACAAGTAGTAGTAATAATGGTGTTTACTGAGCGCCACTGGGTGGGTTCAGTGTGCTATACTAAACACTTGATCGCGACCCAACCCAACCAACCAGCTCCAATCACAACCTTTGCCTTGGGCACCTGGGTGGAGGCCTAGGCCAGAAGTGGAATTGGCAAGGTTGTTTCACATATGCTGTGAGCCTGTTGTTGGGTAGGGATTGTCTCTATTTGTTGCCTAATTGTACTTTCCAAGCGCTTAATACAGTGCTATGCACACTGTAAGCACTCAATAAATGCGAATAACTGAATGAATAGCCACGCACAGTAGGATTCTCAGGAGTTGGGCATGCCAGTCAAGTCAATGGTATTTATTAAATGCTTACTGTCTGCAGAGCACTGTACTAAGCACTTGAGAGAGTACACTATAACAATTAACACACATATTCCCTGCCCACAATGAGCTTGAAATCACTGTACAGCCTCAGTGGTAGGTAGCTCCAGCTACCATCATTGAAAAGGGGGAAATGGGGAGCAGGGAGAGAAAGAAAGGGAAAGGGCTTCCTGAACCTGCACACAGACCAGCTAGACTTGGGAACTGCGAATATTTGACTCTATTAAGAGCCACTTGGAAACTGCATGATAAACAACACTTATCTTACAAGGTTCATGTTGGAGATCAAAGTATGAAAAAATATGGACAGACCTGAGAGTCAAAAGATCTGACTGCAAATCTCACATGTTCCATTATTTCACTGCATCTGGGGCAAGTTGCCTCGCTTCTCTCAGCCTCATCTACAGCCACCTTTAGGAGACACCAACTTGCCCTTACCCACAGAGATCATTTCTCTACAGATTCTATGTGACCTTGGGTAAGTCATTTAACTTATCTGGGCCTATTTCCTCATCTGCTAAATGTGGATTAAATCCTACTCCCTTATCTGTGCCCATTTCCTCATCTGTAAAATGATGATTAAATCCTACTCACTTCTATTTAGACTGTGAGCCCCATGTGGGACGGGACTGTGTTCACCCTGATTATCTTGTAACTACCCCAGTGCTTAGTACAGTACACATTGTGTTTAATAAAGGCAATAATATTATATAATTGTATACAATATATAATGTACACAGTACATTAGCATACAACATATTATATACAATAATTATATACTGCATTAAACACTATGAACTATTACTATTGTTGTTATAAAAATAACCAAAATGGTGGCTCTATGGACTGTTGGCTCTTTGAAGCCTGCCCCTTCTTGGTTCCCATTCCATCAAAAAGCTCTGCTCCCTTTCCTCCTCAGCTCTCCAAAAGAAAAATTGGCACGTACGGTACTGATAACATTTCTCTTATACTATAAAAGCTTATTTTGCTTATTACTTTTCCTCACATTGGATAGGAAACTAATTCACAATAGCAGTATTATTAGTGGCAAATAGAAATTCTACAACCTATTTTTCCTGAAATAAATTACTGCAGGATTCCAAACCCCTAAATCAGGGCAAATGAATGATGATAGGAAAGTAAACATTGATTAATGAGGAATTTATGAATACTCTTTGCAGAGCTGTGCTACAGATACAAATAAGGCAACTCTGTAAAACCATTTCTAGTGTGACTGGTTCAAACTGTCTCTAGGGAAAGATATGTCAACTTTATCTCTGCTCAAAAATACGCCACAAAATGTGGGAGGGAGGAAAACTTGAATTTTCTTTTCCCTCCCTATACTCATGTATGAGATTAAAAGCTTTAGGATAAAAGTACTGAAGTGTTAAAATCAATACACAGCAATATACAGACACAGCAATATACAGTACTAACATCGATGAACCCATATATATCCACCACTAAATAATGAAAAACAAAACCAAAAAGCCCAGTGTTTCTACTTTGGTTCAGAAACTAGCAAAAAAGTACCAAATTATAACTTTGACTACTGCTTGTATCCACCCCAGCACTTAGTACAGCGCCTGGCACATAGTAAGCACTTAAAAATACCAAAATTATTATTATAGAGAAAGAAAAAGGCAAATTAGTCGGAGAACTAAGATTATTTTGAAAGATGTTTCAAAAAATAATCAAATTTAGAATTAAAAATCACATTGAAAGGCATCAGTGCTAATGCAGCATTATCAAGTGCTGAATATAGTGCTCTGCACACAGTAAGCACTCAATAAATATGACTGAATGAATTACTAGGTTTGCAGCTAACTAGTTCAGGCATTTCTGCCAGAAAATAATGTTTTAGAGCACAATGTGGCAAGAAATTGAAAGAATAAAATATTCTAAATTGTGACTCTAAAATCAGCAGTACTGCAATGTGTTTCTGTGCTGGGAAATTCTTCCTAGCTTGAGTCAGGTAGAATTACAAAATCAAAGGATCAGCTAATGCTATTTGTAGTGCATCAGCTCTTGCATATGGGGTCAACTGGGATGTTTAAAAAAATCGTGATACTGTGAAATGGAATAATAATATAATAAGTGTCAAGCACTGAACTAAGTGCTGGGGTAGATACAAGATATTCAGGTCAGAGAGTCCCTGCCCATATGGCCTCACAATCTTAGGGAGAAGCAGAATGGGTATTTAATCTGCATTTTACAGGTAAGGAAACTGGGGCTCAGAAAACTTAAAAGATTTGCACAAGGTCACACTGTAGACAAGTTTCAAAGCCAGGATTAGAACCCAGGTCCTCTGGCTTCCAGACCTGTGCTCTTTCCTAAGACCACTCTCCTCCCCCAGTTCACTGAAAGCACTGAGTTTAAGATGACACTGAACTGGTTAAAACTGTTTACCTCTTCACTGCTAATTAACCACAAAGTACCCGAGAAAGTGTCAAGCAGGGCAGTCTACTTGATATAATTTTGGTGTTTTCCACAACCTACTTGAATTTCATCCAGGGTGGCAGAAACCACCGTGCACCATTTCAGTTGTTTTTGAGCCATCTATGCCTTAACTCCTTATTTCCCACTGCAACAACAGCTGACCATGTAATTTTTGAATAACAGAAGGTTTGGAGCTCTAGGAGGAATCAACGCATGTACCTTCACGAAGGTGTCTCCAATGATTTTTCTTTTTTCCTCAGGGCTTGTGGTCATGTTCAAAGTCTTGCTAATCCTTTTCGGAGTTCTGTCTTCGTCTGAGATGGGCAGGGTTGTTGTGCCATTGTAGAAAGAATGGGCTGCGTTTACCACTGCAAAACAACACACGTTTGAGGATAATGTTCTTTCATGGATTTCTATGGGCTGCAGTAACTAGATAACAGAGGGCAGTCTAAAAAAACACCCCCAGATTGTCCTCTCCATTTCTGAGAGCAATTCATTGAAGCGATTAAATCTGTCCCTTTTCTCAAATGATTTATAGTCAACCAATGGTTTACTGAGCGCTTACTTTATGCAGAACTCTACACTAAGCATTTGGAGAGTCCGCTACTGCAGCAGACACATTTCCTGCCTTCCAGGAGCTTCCAGCCTCGAGGGGAGCTTGCAGTCTAGTTACAGTTTATAACTATAACTACAAAATATATAGCTATAAACTATAGTTGATAGTCAATTTGCCACTCTAATTATTCTTATGTCAGGATCTTACCTAATTCTGGACAAAACTTTCCTCCCCTCTAAAATGAACTCTGACCTTCCATTTTTCCAGTAATTTAAAAAAGTGTCTGTTCCTCACATGTGAACATAGATTTCCATCAGTACCTTTGACGCGAATTCCTAGCTTTTTGAGTGCCTCTTCCACAGACTTTCCCTCTTTCTCATGAAGCCATTGTCGATATGCACCGCAATGACTTGATCTTGGTTCAGAGCCCGGTTCAGAGCAGTACAGACTGTCGAGTCAACTCCACCACTGAGCAAAACCTAAACGTTAAAGGGAGGGGAGGAGGCGAAAAGGGGATTTAGGGTGGAAGTTCGCACGCAAGGATCACCAATAGTCTATTGTAAACCTTAGAAGCTGCTAGGTAAAAGCATTTCAGTTTAAAAGGCCAAAATGTTAACGCGTACTAAAGCTCTAAAATTCCCTAAGATGAATTGAAGCTCATCTTCTATATGGGCCTAAAGTCCCATAATTGTTCATCATTACAAAAAGCATCTAGCCTGATGAAAACGCATCAGTTCACAAACGGGAATTTGAAGTTAGTTACCAAAACTTTAGAAGTGCCGGCTCGCTCTTTGATCTCTCGAATACACTCGAGCTCTCTGTTCTGCACTGTGAAGGTCCCGCTGCACCCAGCGATATCATAGAGAAAATTCTTCAGGATCACTTTCCCATTTTTGGTTAGACCAACTTCAGGGTGAACTGTGCTCCGTAGAGTTTTTTGGATTCGTTTGCTATTCCTTCACGAAAATAAGAATCACCATGTAAAAAGTGCTTGTTCTTTTGAAAAGACTCATTTGCATTCTTTTCTGATCTTTCTTTCCCAGGAATAAGAAAACTAAGGTGAGCTAACAGATGTTGTTAAACACTTCCCCTCTCTATTGTCATGTAACTGCATCTTCCCTTCAGAGAGAAGTGGAAAGATCTGACAAAGATTCGTGGCTCAGTGGAAAGAGCACGGGCTCTGGAGTCAGAGATCATGGGTTCGAATCCCGTTCTGCCACTTGTCAGCTGTGTGACTGTGGGCAAGTCACTTAACTTCTCTGATCCTCAGTTACCTCATCTGAAAATGGGATGAAGACTGTGAGTCCCACGTGGACAACCTGATTCCTTGTGTCTACCCCAGGGCTAAGAACAGTGCTCTGCACATAGTAAGCGCTTAACAAATACCAACATTATTACTATTATTTAAACAGCCTTGTGACTAGTTAATGACTTCATGATCTGGATTCCAGTTGTTTAATTCTCTACAATCCAATGTCCTTTGTCTATGGTCAGTTTCTTGATTTTAAATGATTAGAATTTATCAAAATGTTATCATTCATTTTAATTAAATGATTAAAGCATATTCAACTTAAAATAACGAAAACCATGTAGGATTATCACACTTTGGCAAAACTCAACCAGTGGCATTTATTGAGCACCTATTGTGTGTAGAGCATTATACTATATTCTTGAGAGAGTATGATGGAATCTGACAGTATACATGATCCCTGCTCTCAAAGAGCTTACAAGCCTGCCTGCAAAGACTCTGCAAATAAGAACATAGAAAATGTGTGATTTTGAGAATCACTCAGTGTCTCATTAAAAATATAAACATTCCTGACAGGAACACCGGCAGGAGTTTCTAAAATACTCACCGGCTATAATATTCCCAGACTGGGCCACCACCTTGAATCCATCGGCCACCTTGTCTACACTGTCTCCATGTGTAAGCAACACAATCTCTTCTTTCTGAAGGCCTCTGAAGGAAAAACAAAATAAAACACAAAACAAGTTAAAACCAAAGGTGAAATGAGAAAATCATGAATATTAGTTTCAAGCACAATTTTTATACTTGTATGTTAACTCTGAAAATACAAGCTGAATCTACCAATCAAGCATTGGCATTGAGTGCTTACTGTGTGCACAGCACTGTACTAAATGCTTGGGTGACTGCAAGACAATGGAGTTCATAGGCATGATACCTGTCTAGATACTATCTAAAAGGGGAGATACACATGGAAATAAATTACACAGAGGGAAAATGGCAAGGTGTAGGGATATGTATGTAAGTACTGTGGGGCTGAGGATGAATTGAATATTAAGTGCTTACAGGAAACGGATCAAATAATACAGATGAGTAGCAAGTAGGGGAAATAAAGGCTTAGTCGAGGAAAGCCTCTTGAAGAAGATGCAATTTTAATAGGGCTTTGAACATGGAGAGCGTGGTGATCTGTCACATATGAAGCAGGTAGGGAGAAGTTCTTTGTCAGAGGGAAGATGTGGACATGAGATAGGTGGCAAGGTAGACAAAATTGGGATAATGTAAGAAGACTGGCATTAGATCAAAGTACGTTGCCGAATTGTACTTTCCAAGTGCTTAGTACAGTGCTTTGCACACAGTAAGCACTCAATAAATACGATTGAATGAATGAATGAATGTGGGCTGAGTTGTAGTAGGAAATCAGTGAGGTAAGGTATGTGAGAGAGAGAGCTGATTTGAGTGCCTTATAGCTGATGATGCAGAGTTTGTTTGATGCAGAAGTGGATGGGCAACCACTGGAAGTTCTTGACGAGCTGTGTAATATGAACTGAATTTTTTTTTTTCTAAGAAAAATGACCTGGGCAGCAGAGTAAAGTATGGGGTGGGGGATGGGGAGAGAGAGGAGGCAGGGAGGTCAGAAAGGAAGTTGATGCAATAATCAAGGTGAGAGAGGCTAAATGCTTGGATCAGTACAGCACATTCATATGGAGAGGAAAGGGCAGATTCAGAGATGTTCCGAAGGTAGAACAGGCAGGATTTGGTGACAGAATGAATATGTGGGTTGACTGACAGAGATGGGTCGAGGACAATGCCAAGGTTATGGGCTTGTGGGACTGGCAGGATGACAGAGGTAATGATGGCATTTGTTAAGTGAAGCACTGATTTAAGCACTGGTGTGGATACAAAGCAATCAGGTTGTCCCACGTGGGGCTCACAGTCTTAATCCCAATTTTAAAGAGGAGGTAACTGAGGCACAGAGAAATTAAGTGACTTGCCCACAATCACACAGCTGACAAGCGGCAGAGTCGGGATTAGAATCCATGACCTCTGACTCTCAAGCCCATGCTCTTTCCACTGAGCCACGCTGCTTAGTGTTGTCTACAGTGATGGGAAAGTCATGGAAAGGTCAGGGCTTTTGGACAAGTTAAGTTTGAGGTGTCTGAGGGACAACCAGTACAGATATCCTGAAGGCAAGAGGAAATGGGAGACTGCAGAGGAGAAAGACTAGACTGGACAATCATCTGTGATCCTTGTGAGCAAGGACCATGTCTACCATCTCTATATCAATGCATTTTTCCCAAGCACTTAAAATAGAGCTCTGGACACAGTAAGCATTCAATAAATATCACTGATTGATACATTAGCCAAGTAGAGATGGTAGTTGAAGCTGTCGGAGCAAATCAATAATATTTATTGTGCACTCACTGTGTGAAGAGCACTGTACTAAGTGATTGGGAGAGTACAACACAACAACAGACATATTCCCTACCTGCAATGAGCTTAAAGTCTAGAGGGGGACACAGACATTAATATAAATAAATAAATAAATTACAGCTATGTACATAAGTTCTGTGGGGCCAGGAGGAAGATAAATGACAGAAACGAGTCAGGGCAACGCAGAAGGTAAAGAAGAAATGACAGGTCAGTCGGAGAAGGCCTCTTGGAGGAGATGAGCCTTCAATAATACTTTGAAGATGGGAAGAGTAATTGTTGGATTTGAAAATCCCAAGTCAGAAGCAGGATGTGGGCAAGAGGTCGGGGGCCAGATCATCGAGATCGAGGTACAGTAAGCAGGTTGGCATTAGAGGAGCAAAGTGTGCGGGCTGGGTTGTAGTAGGAGAGTAGAGAGGTGAGGTAAGAGGGGGCAAAGTGAGTGCTTCAGAGCTGATGATTTCTGTTTGATGAGTTTCCAAAGGGAGTGGGTGAAGATGGAGAATAGAAGGAGCCCTGAGGGACCCCAAGACTTAGAGGATGGGAGGCAGGGGAGGAGCCTGTGAAAGAGATTGAAAATGAATCATCAGATAGGAGAAGTAGGAGAGGACAGCGTCAGTGACGCCAAAATTACATAATGTTTCCAGTAGGGGGTGATCCACAGTACCAAAGACAGCTAGAAGTTGAAGGAGGATTAGGATGGAGTAGAGACCACAGCAAGGATTTGGCAAGAAGGAGGTCATTAATGACCTTAGAGAGAGCTGTTTCTGGGAAGGGGTCAGAAAGCAGATTGTGGACAGAGAACGTGTCAACCAACTCTGTTGTACTGTTACTCTCAAGCACTTTGTATGGTGCTCTGCACACAGGAAGGACTCAACCAATTGGCTGTAGGCCATCAAGGAGAGTCCAGCCAGCTTGTAAACAGTGGCTTTATAAGTTAAGTGCAGTAAACATTATTGTATCAGAAGGAAGAGACGGTACTATTTACAAATCCCTAAAACAACAGATCTTGGTTGAATTGCTGTTTAAGCAATCAGTCACTCGATGGTATTTGAGTGCATATGGTATGCAGAATACTATATTATGTCCTTGTGAAAGTACAATAAGTATACAGAGTTGGTAGACTCAATCCCTGCCCACGAAAAGTTTACATCTAGAAGGGGAGATGGATATTAAAGATTACAAATGGTAGAAACAGGAGAGTATAAGGATAATACACAAGTGCTGTGAGGCTGGGATAAATATCAAACGCTTAACGGGTACAGATCCAAAAGCACAGGTAACATAGAAAGGGAGGTGAATAAGGAAAATGAGGGTCTAGTCAGGCAAGGCCTCTTGGAGATGACCAGAAACATTTCTGCCACTGCAGCCTACTCCAGCTACCCTCCTCCTCACCCACTGCTTAGATCCTTCTTCAGGCTCTTTACTGACCCAGCAGCTCTGTGTCTCTCAGACTTCAAAACCTGTTCAAAATGGGTTTCTTGCAGGGAGAGGCTAAATGACTCCTGCTGCCACAGAGGTCAAACCTGACTTTGGAATTTTCTTTCCACCACATGGCTCTTGGCTGCCACTAAATAAAGAGCCGTCCCACTAGGAGCCATGGCAATCCTGGCTATTCGGCACCATGAAAGTGCTATTCTTAGAGCTCCTTCTTTTACCTGCTTCTTTAAAAGGAGAGGGGGACGCCATGTTAGAGCCGGAGCCCAACCACCTTCACCCTACCCGAACTGAGACACAAGGGCAGGAAAGTGGGCAAGAAGAAGTGGAATGAAAATAAAGGGGAAAGAGATAGCGCTGCCTCGCCACCCTTTATGACTGAGGAGGCATTTGAGAGCAGGTTCCTCAGCTAGTGTGATTCTAGGGGCAGAGGCAGGCCGCTGCTAACCACACTCCAAGCATCCAGGCCTCGGCAGCTGTTGCTGGGCAACCCGAGATACCCGTAGTGCCAGCAGACACAGGGAGCGACGCAGGACCGAACTGCCTGCTTTATGCCTGGTGTACCCAGACCGCTACAGACCAGCAGAAAGATAAGCCCAGAAATCAACACTACTGTCTCCAAGGAGCTAAAGGTGGAGCAGGAGCAGAGGAAGAGGTAACAATCCTTCACTGGGCCCGTTCTCCACCCTGTCACCTCTCTTTTCCGCCTCCATACCCAGAGTGTGTGGCAGTTGGTTCCTATAGGCCCAGTGGGGTTTCAGACTGGGGCAGATTGGTCCACAAGCCTGGATCTTAATAAGAATAGTAATGGTATTTGTTGAGAAATTACTATGTGCCAAGCACTGTTCTAAGTGCTGGGGTAGATACAAGGTAATCAGGTTGTTCCATGTGGGGCTCAGACTTAATCCCCATTCTACAGATGAGGTAACTGAGGCACAGTGAAGTTTAGTGACTTGCCCAAAGTCACACAGCTGATAAGTGGCAGAGCCAGGATTAGAACCCACGATCTCTGGCTCTTATGCCCGTGCTCTTTCCTCTAAGCCATGCTGATCTTGCTCATGCACAATTTTTACCCACATTTGAAGTGCAATTATGTGCATGTGAAGAGGTGCATGTGAGGAGAGAAAGAGTGATTTTGTGTGTTGTGTGTGATGTAACATTATGGATTAATTAGCTACCCAGAACTTTTCCATGCTGAAGTAGATGGTAGTATTTTTAATAGTATTGTAAAGTTCCTTACTATGTGCCAGGCACCATACTAAGCCCTAGGGTGGATACAAGTTAATCAGGTCAGACACAGTTCTTGTCCCACAAGGGGTTCACAGTCTTGGTCCCCATTTTATAGGTGAGGTAACTGAGGCACAGAGAAGTGAAGTGACTTGCTCAGATCACACAGCAGACAGGGGCAAAACCAAAGAGTAGAACCCAGGGCCTTCTGATTCCCAGGCCTGTGCTTCTACCCACTAGGCGACACTGCGCCTCTTCTCTCATTTCAGAGCGATTTAGAACTATTTATACAATTGCCACCACTCTGAAAACTAAGGAGCAGGATAAAGTTGCTTTAAAAAAATATAGGGAAAGATTATTTCCCTGAATGGACTAGCTAAAAATAATAATTATGATATGCTTTAAGCACTTACTTTTGCCTGGCCCTGAACTAAGTGCTGGGTTATATGCAAGCAAATCAGGTGGGACACGGTCTTTGTCCCACCTGGGGTTCACAATCTCAGATGAGGTAACTGAGGCACAGAGAAGTAAAGTGACTTGCCCAAGGTGACCCAACAGACAAGTAGAAGAGCTAGGATTAGAACCCATGACCTTCTGCCTCCTAAGCTGGTACTCTATCCACTACACCAAAATTGCTTCTCAGACTTTCAAAGCATTTAAAAGGTAGAAACTTTTAACAACTATTACTTTGCCACCGGGTACTATTCATTTAGTACTAAAATTCACATAGTATTACCCACCTCACATTGGGGGGTCTAAAAGTCTGGTACATATTTAAAGTTTCTGCTTTCTTTCTCTTCTAGATTACCTTGGAAGCCACCTGTGCCTAATATTAGAGAAGCTGCAGAGGAAGCAGTGTGGCTCAGTAGAAAGAGCAAGGGCTGGGGACTCCGAGGTCATGGGTTCAAATCCCAACTCCGCCGCTTGTCAGCTGTATAACTTGGGCAAGTCACTTAACTTCTCCTTGCTTCAGTTTCCCTCAACTGTAAATGGGGATTAAGACTGTGAGCCCCACATGGGACAACTTGATGATTCGTATCCTCCCCACCACTTAGAACAGTGCTCATCACATAGTAAGCGCTTAGCAATTGCCACTGTTATTAATATTAACCGAGACCAAGAAAGGAATGGTAGTTCTCTCAAGGACTGGTTATCTTGTATATACATTAGATAATAATGCCCACGTCACAACCTACAATGT
Source organism: Ornithorhynchus anatinus (assembly GCF_004115215.2). Lineage (NCBI taxonomy): Eukaryota > Metazoa > Chordata > Mammalia > Monotremata > Ornithorhynchidae > Ornithorhynchus > Ornithorhynchus anatinus. The sequence continues at coordinate 113,875,402 of NC_041728.1, read as the reverse complement.
CCACGTTAATGTTCTCTTTCTCTTTCAGTCAGAGGTAGGCATAAATCAAAAACCTTTCTCCATTACAGTCAATGCTTTTCCAGATTCCAAATATGCAAGTTGGCCCAATTGCCATTAAGTGATCTTGGGGCTTACTTAACCTTTAAAGCAGCTTTTTGAAATTGAAAAATCTTTGAAGGCATATTAATTTTCTCTCCTTTACCCAATAATGTTCTAGCCACGAGCGAGGCATTAACCTTACAATCTCTACTTCATTTTCAGGAGAGTCAGAAGCAGAGATTTCCTGATTAATCTTTCACCTTTCCTGATAACTCTACCACCCACCTTGCTCACCCCCTCCCACATCTGCCATTTCAACACCTGTGTGTCACCTAGGGACCTACACATTCCCAACCCTGCTCCAGAGTGATTATGTACACATCTTTCAATTCTGTTGCTTCTTCCTCTCGTAATTTATTTCTAGTCTCTGTTCCTAGATTGTATGGATTGTACGATCTGCTGCATTGTATGATCTCTGAAGAGAAGTAATCGTGTCTACTAACTCTACTGTACTCTCCCACATGCTCACTTTAGTGCCTCTGCAGAGAGTAACCACTGAGTAGATACCACTGATAGACTGAAACAACTGGAGTCACTTTGAAGAAGTCTACAAAATTAAAATGAGGATAACATGGATCTTGTAAATGAAACTCAATAAGTGAATAATGAAGAAAACAAATGACATCAACAAATAGGTGTCTTTCCATTCTCTATTCTGCAGCAACATACGTAAAACAACAGGAGGAGGAAAAAACTAATCCAGAAAAAAATATAATTAAGCAGTTTTCCCTCCAGGCCACCACAATGGGTTTACCCCGAGGAAAACTAAATTAAATAAAATATTACAGTAACGTAAATCTGAAGCCTGGTTTCTCTGCTAGAAAAAAAATCACTGTTTATCCTCCGAGTATAATGAACCCTGAAAAATCCTTCTTTCTAGGAAATGGGAAACCTGAACTCTGTCAATGATAAATTATTTCAGGAAGTTATTAAACAGATCACCGCCAGACGGGAAGAAGGAGAAGAGACACAATACTTATTATGTAGCATCAATTAATAATGAAACAGATGGTTCGACAAGACAGAAGCATCCTTTTCAAGGACTAGGCAGGCTGCCCCAGTATTAGTTTAGTATTGTAAATATAGGGGGCTTGAAGAGGGAGGGAAAATGAGACATATTTATAAATGATTTGAGGTAATAATATTAACAATAACAACAACGACTGTGGTATTTATAAGCATTTGCTACGTGCCAGGCACTGTACTGAGCACTGAGGTAGATGCTGGATAATAATAACAATAAAAACTGTGGTATTTGTTAAGTGCTTATTATGTGCCAGGCACTGTACTAAGCACTGGGGGTGGACACAAGTAAATAGGGTAGGCCACAGCCCCTGCCCACTTGGGGCTCACAGTCTAAACAGGAGGAAAAACAGGTATCAATCCCTATTTTACAGATGACAAAACCGAGGCACTGAGAAGTTAAATGAGCTGCTCGAGGTCACCCAGCAGGCAGGGGTCAAGCTCCTCTGACTCTCATGTCCATGTTCTTTCCAGTAGGCCATGCTGCTTCTCTGAATCGAACAATATTAAAGAAGCACATCCAGAACAAGACTGAAGATAAATGAATAGTGAGAGGAAAGGGGGCTGTAGCAGCCTACTGTGGTGAGCCCAAAACAAGCTGTTTTATTAGTGACTGTTTGTGATCCTGTGAACAAGAACAAAGAGACTGGCAAAGGTGCTGATGGGCTCTGAGACAGGTGATTACCGGCCTGTGGGGATGGGGCATGGAGGGAGGCGGGGCTTTCTTTCCCTGCTCTACCTGGAAACAGGCCTGGACCAATCAATGACTGCAACGAAAAGCCCCAGCTGCGACCCCCAAGACAGATAAAAGGCGGAGGAACCACACAGAAGGGACGCAAGAAGCCCACAGAAAGCATATACAGAGGCATATGCAGAGAAGCGGAGGGAAGCACCACGATTATTTGTAAAAATATGTTAATTAATACATTTACTTATTTTTCTGGAGCAGAAGCAGCACAGAGAAGCAGCAGGAGAGCAGCACTCAAAAGTAGCAGAAGGCAACAGCACTTGGAAGCACAAAGAAGCAGCACTGGCAGAACAGGCTCCCTTGACCAGCAGACTGGTATCGGACTGTTGGTGGAGTGGCGTGAGTGCATGGTGATAAAACTAAGTAAAAAACTTTTCACAGTAACCTTGCTGATCAGAGGTGCAATTTTGACTACTACGAGTCACTGAGGCTCTACCAGTCCAGGAAGGTGCCTGGTTGGTACGAGCCAGGGAGGTGGGGAGGGGCGGGCGGGGGGGGGGGGGGAGGAGGGGGAGGAATTGCAACACACAATATGTAACCTCAACAAATGCCGCATGACCTATGAACGTCAGTTCCAATACAGGCACTAAAACGATCCGAACACTATCATCATGTCAGTGCTCGCAGCCTCTGTCTGTTTACTTAAACAAACATGCCTGAATACCTGAACAATGAACATGTGTTATCCAGATTGATGTTGAAAACTCCATCTTCTCTAACATTTTTTTTGTGCACAGTTCCTCCAAACACCTTATTCATCATCTGTCAAAGCAGAAACAAATCATAATTACATTACAGAAAGTGAAAGTCCTCAGCCAGGCAGGGCACAGGTAGTCGGTATCTTCAGACACAAATTCAGAGTGGATCTGGCAGGAGACGGGGGAGACGGGGTTGGTTCGAGTAGCCTTTGGTCTTGCAGACTGACTCCCAACCACATCCCTGAGCCCCTGGACCTGAACAAAAGCTGCTGAAACGGGGACAGCAGCCAGAAGAAGTGCCTTGGCAACATGAGGGTAGGCCTTGAACTTGACCCCTGGAGGGAGCATCAATCAAAACATGCTGCTTCTGCATTTGCCAAAACTATATCAGGACTCCGCCTATCCTCCTGTTACTATGCATACTGCAAGATAGAGGTAATGTCTAATAATAATCTCAAATTATATGGCAAAATTTCTCCTCCACGGCACCTTCGCCTCAGAAACCCTCCAAACAGGAAGTGATGGCTATATTGTCGTTTGATCCTCATTTTCGATGGGGAAACTGACTGGTTAGTCCGTTGCAGATTCAAGATTCATTTTAACCCCAGATCTCCCATCTCTCAATGATATGGAGTTGACCCAACAACACATTGGCCTAAATGACAAACTACAAGGTGATAGGAGCAGAGGGACTGGCTGATTTTCTGGAGGCGCTGGCCATGTCATGCCTAAAATAGTGCTTGGCACATAGTAAGTGCTTAAATACCATTATCATCATCATCATGTACTAATTTGTTTTGATGCAATATTTGATATTAAAGTCTGTCCTTCCCCTTCACCTCCTCTAGACTAAGTTTCTTGTGGGCAGGGAACGGTCTACCAACAAGGCTGTACTGTACCCTCCCAAACACTTAGTGCAGTGCTCAGCACATAGTAAACAGTTAACAAGTATCATAGTTAAGAAATAGATGATGGGAAAGAAAAAATGTGTTTTGGTGAAATCTGGATGAGAAGCACTGATGCCTCATCAGAATGGATCCCGGGTTTTAAAATATCGGTTTAAAACATTTAGTTTATTATATGAAATACTTTAGCCTACTGAGTGCAGAGTATTGCGCATCTGTGCTACACTGCAAGCTCTTTGTGGTCAATCGCATTTACTGAGTGCTGATTGTGTGCAGAACACTGTACTAAGTGCTTGGGGGAGTGTAATATAACAATACAACAGACACATTCCCTGCCCACAACAAGTTTTATAGTCTAGCAGAGGGACATGTCCACCAACTCCACTGTACTGTACTCTTCCAAGAGCTTAGTACGGTGCTCTACACGCAGTTATTGCTCAATAAATAATTATGGCATTTATTAAGTGCTTCCTATGTGTCTTCTAGACTGTGAGCCCGTTGTTGGGCAGGGATTGTCTCTATATGTTGCCAAGTTGTACTTTCCAAGCGCTTAGTACAGTACTCTGCACACAGTAAGCGCTCAATAAATATGACTGACTGAATAATAATGATGGCATTTGTAAAGCCCTTACTATGTGTGAAGCAATGTGTCAGGCACTGTACTAAGCACTGGGGTAGATAAAAGCAAATCGGGTTGGACACGGTCCCTGTCCCACTTGGGGCTCACAATCTCAATCCCCATTTTACAGATGAGGTAACTGAGGCTAAGAGAAGTGAAGTGACTTGCCCAAAGTCACACAGCAGACAAATGGTGGAGCTGGGATTAGAACCTATGACCTTCTGACTCCCAGGCCCACGCTCTATCCACTATGCCATGCTGATTCTTAGTCAATCGAATTCATAATCAATCAAATCCCATAGATTGTCAAATTATGCAAGTCCACTGGCCCACTTAAAGGAAACATACAGATGGGCTTTATTTCTGCCTCTAGAAGACCTGATGCCATGGGGGAAAAAACACTGCAAAACCAATTTCCCTCTATAGTTCTGACTTAACATTTAAGTCAGTAAATAGGCAGCTACAAATGGCCTCAAATTCACAAGGCAAGAAAAATAAGTAAAATGTATTAACTAACATATTTTTACAAATAATCCTGGCATCAAATTTCATTCTTGACTTAATGAAGCTGCACAGTGCCTTTTAAAAAGGAGGTCATTGTTCTCAAAGGATTAAATGGTAAGAGATGAAATAGCTATCAAAAAAAGAATCAACTTCCTACATAACTCCATTCTAAAGCCAGTTCAATTTGATTGACAGAAAAACAAGCTCTCAGATGTTTAATATTGTCTTAAAGATACTCTGCAGCATTTTTAAATGTTCCTTCTGAATTTCTGTTTCAAGCTATCTGTATTTCCCCTTAAATTAATCAAAGTAAAACCTATTGTCATTCAGGAAGGGGCCAAATTGTGATCTGGGCGTTTTCTGGTTAGGCATATTGCCAAAATCATGCACTGGCTCCAGTGACAAAAATACGATTGTAATGGTATCTCTAGCCAAGAATGAACATTGATTTATATTTCCTTCATTCCCAGGGCAAGCTATGGAGAGTAAAGAGTATCGATCTGTGAACTTCCTGCTTTCAGCAACTTGGGAAATGCTTAATAACAAAGCAAGAAAAGTGTGTCTCTTTAAAGTGGTTAACCCTAACAAAACATACTCTGCTCTGGTCATTTATAGGAACTCTCTTCAGCAATGGCCCAGCCACCCTCTCCCAAGAGTATTTTAAATCGCTCAACTGAGCAGGGAGGAAAGTTCAGCCTGGACAACTACTTCATGTTTCCATGAGACCAGAGACTAAAATTACACAGCCTACTTTCAATTATCTGTGAAAATATAAAAGGCATAGTGCGGGTAACTGAAATTAAACTGAGAATCCACAACTCTCATTTTAAACCTTTGTTTTGACCTCCTCCCCATTTGAACATTTTACTAGTATCTGAAGTGCAACTGCTCACCAGAAGGTGATGGGCCAGCCACAAATTGGACATATCCTGCAAATAATCAAGTACTGGCTTCATGTCTGGATGCTTAGTCCGGCGGTTATAGAAGCAGAGTGACCTAGCTGAAAGAGCATGGATCTGGGAGTCGTATTCCCTGGGTTCTAATCTCAGCTCTGCCATTTGCCTGCTGTGTAACCTTGGGGCAAGTCACTTCACTTCTCTGGGCCTCAGCTCCCTCATCTGCAAAATGGGGATTCAATAGTAGGATTTCCCACCTACTTCAACTGTGAGCCCCATGTGGGACCTGAATATCTTGTACCTACCCCAGTATTTAGTACAATGCGTGGACATATTAAGTACTTAACAAATATCACTATTATTATTATGACTTTCCCCGTTTTTTTTTGGGGGGGGGCGGGTGGAATGAGTTGGGGGGGTGGTATTTGCTGAAGCTCTTACTATGTGCCTGGCACTGTTCTAAGTGCTGGGGTAGATATAGAGTAATCAGGTTGGACACAGTCCATGTCCCACGTGGGGCTCACAATCTTAACCCCCATTTTACAGATGAAATAACCGAGGCACAGAGAAGTTACTGCCCAAGGTCACCTAGACAAGAGGAGAAGCAGGATTAGAACCACGGTTCCATTCACTATCCACTACACTATGCCACTTCTCAGTGTGGCCCTTCCAATATTCACAAGCAGAGACATGGAGCTTTAGGGTTGTTCCATTATCTTCTTTAAATAGATGTGCCAAATTCATGCTACTCACTAAAATTACATCCCAAACATAGCACAGTTCTTCCATTACATGGACAGCTAAACCACTCCTTTAAGATACAAATCTATGACGAGTACAAATCTATGAGGAGTACCTGCATGCCATAGCAAATTCCAAGGACTGGCTTCCCAATGGTAAATATGGCAGGGTCAAACCAGGGAGCATCTTCTGCATAAACAGAATTTGGCCCTCCAGAGATGATGATAGCTCTGTGAAAAGATCAAATGTCAAGTTATTTCTGGGGATCAATCGATTGCTCAGTTATATTTATTGAGTACTGTGTGCACAGTACAGTACTAAGCACTTGGGAGAGAACAATATAACAGAGTTGGTAGACACATTCCACGCCCACGACGATCTAACGATCTAGAGGGGGAGGCAGACATTAATATAAATAAATTTTGGCTATGTACATAAGTGTTTTGGGGCTGAGAGAGCAATGAATAAAAGAGATATTTGTCCTATAGTTTATTTTCTTCTCAGGGCCCAAGGGGATGTAAATAAAATCGAGATACTGCCCAATACTAAAACCTTAGAGAAAGGAGACCTTGGGAAACAGGCTGCCATATACCTTACGTCAATTTTAAGGTGTCCCAAAATAGCACAACATTAATCATCATCCCTGTAAGTCCATCCGAGTCACAACAACAAAATTTTGGTAATACTGGTATTAGGGAATGTCATTGTTCACTGTTAAACTCTACTTTCCCAAGTGCTTAGTACAGTGCTCTGCATACAGTAAGCACTCAATAAATACGATTAAATGATTGAATTAATTTTTTTAGTTGCTTTTAGTACTTCAAATTATTAATATGTACTTGACACCAATTCTAATACTAATATGCTCTTCTATTTGTGTTAATGCAAACATGCACATATTAATTGATGTTTCCATTTCAGACTGAAATAAGAGGCATAAGAATAACTAGAGATTCCGTATGTGAAATACACCAAGCAAAATATGGCTCATAAGAACTTTTACTTTCATTTTCCAAGACCCTTGAAGCCTGCTTTCTGGATTTTCTGTTACAGCAACAAGATTTTTCAATTAATGATCAGTCTGAAATGCTGTATAAATCCCATCACCTCATAGCAGGGATATAATCCCAGTGTAAAATGAGGTTATTGAGGAACATTCAGTCAAGAACAAAATAATTCTTTTTTTTTTCAAAATTAGAAAGGAAAAAAAAAAACCAATCAATGAGCACAGCACTGTACTAAACACTTTCAGAGAGTATAACAGTATTAGAAAATATGATTCTTGCCTTCAGAGAGTTTACAATTTAGACAGAAAGAAGGAAAAATGGATATGCACGCCTGGAGGAATTACAGGAAGCTGTGAGTGCCTAAGTGTATATATGTTTTAAATGTGTTAGGTGGGAGTTGGGGGATATAAGCTAAGAAGAAAAATAATCAGGGAAGGTGAGACTTCAGAAGGGCTTTGAAGATAGGGAGAATTAAGATATAGAAGATCTGAAGTGGTAGGGAATTTCAAGTAGGAAGAAGGATATGAGCTCAGGGTTAGTGGTGGGAAAGACAAGAACAATACACACTGAAATTAGCTTGCAAATTAGGAAGAGTGGATAAACAGGAGGGAGAGAGCTAATGAATGTGCTTCAAATGAAATGGGCATTAGTTTCTACTTGATTCAGAGGGGTGGGTATGATTGGAGGATTATGAGGTGAGAGGAGTCATGTTCAGTGACATTTCAGAAAGATGACCTAGGCTGCACACTGAAATATAGATGGGAGAGCAGAAAGACTGAAGTACAGGGAGATCAATGAAGAAATGTGATGATGATGATAACTTAAGCACTTACTATGTGCAAAGCACCGTATTAAGCCCTGGGGTGGATCAAGCAAATCAGATTAGACACAGTCCCTGTCCCAAGTGGGGCTCACAGTCTTAATTTCCATTTTACAGATGAGGTAACTGAGGCCCAGAGAAGTGAAGTGACTTGCCCAAGGTCACAAAGCAGACAAATGGTAGAGCCAGGATTAGAACCCATGACCTTCTGACTCCCAGGCCCACGCTCTATCCACTATGCTATGCTGCTTGATGTGGTAGATTATCAATCAATCAAAGGCATTTAAAGAGTGCTTACTATGTGCAGAGTACTTTGTTAAGCCCTTGGGAGAGTACAATACAACAGAGTTGGAAGACACATTCCCTGCCCACACCAAGCTTGCACCTAGGGGAAGAGAGACATTAAGATAAATCAACTGTGGATATATAGAGAAGTGCTTTTCAGCTGAGGTGAATATCTGGTGCTTAAAGGGTACAATTCTAAGTACACAGGCAGCACAGAACATGGAAGATGCTCCAGGCTAGAGGGAGGATGTGGGAAAGGGGTTGGGGATGAAACACAGTACAGACTGAGATACAGTAAGTTGACTTTAGAGGAGTTAAGTGTGAGAACTGGATTGTAGTAGGAAGTCAGCAAGGTGATTGAGAGCTTTAAAGCCAATGGTTCAGAGTTTCTGTTTGATGTGGAGGTGGATGGACAACCACTGGAGGTTCTTGAGGAGTGGGGAGATAATAATAATAATGATGATGTTGGTATTTGTTAAGCGCTTACTACGTGCAGAGCACTGTTCTAAGCGCGGGGGTAGATACAGGGGAATGAGGTTGTCCCACGTGAGGCTCACAGTCTTCATCCCCATTTTACAGATGAGGGAACTGAGGCACAGAGAGGTGAAGTGACTTGCCCACAGTCACACAGCTGACAAGGGGCAGAGTCGGGATTCAAACCCATGACCTCTGACTCCCAAGCCCGGGCTCTTTCCACTGAGCCACGCTGCTGTACGTGTTCTTAGAAAAATGACCCTGGAAGCGAAATGAAGTACAGACTGGAGTGGGGAGAGACAAGTGGCAGGGAGTTCAGCAAGGAGGCTGGGGCAGTAAATCAAGACAGGATAGGGTAAGTGCTTGGATTAACATGGTAGCAGTTTGGATGGCAAGGAATGGGTGGATTTTAGCAATGTTGTCAAGTTAGAAGCGACATGACTTAGTAACAGATTGAATATGTGGGTTGAATAAGAAAGATGAGTTGAGAATGCTAAGGTTAAGGGCTCGTGAGATACTGAGGTGAGGGTAGTGATTTTGTCCCTTGTCTGTCTTTGATGGGAAAAATAGGGGGAGGACGGGGTTTGGGTGGGAAGATGAGGAGTTCTATTTCGGATATTTTTAGTTTGAGGCATCAGCAGACATCCAGGTAGAGATGTTCTACAAAGGAAGATCTGCAGAGGAAGATCTGGGAATCATCCATTTAGAGTTGAAGCTGTGAAGAACAGACAGGAACCCAGAACTGAACCATGAGGAACTACTACTACTAGAGGGTGAGAGGCAGGAGGAACCCACGAAATCATTTGAGAATGAGTGGCTACAGAGACAGAACTAGGAGAGGATGATGTCAGTGAAGCCAAAGTTGGCTAAGAAGCCCACGAAAGCATTTGAGAATGAGTGGCTACAGAGATAGAACTAGGAAAGCATGATGTCAGCGAAGCCAAAGTTGGCTAAGGAGCCCACAAAAGCATTTGGGAATGAGTGGCTATAGAGATAGAATTAGGAGAGGATGATGTCAGAGAGGCCAAGGTTGGCTAATGTTTCAAGGAGAAGTGGGTGGTCGGGTGTTGAAGTCAGCTGTGAGATAGAACAAGTAGCTCAACCGGGATAGTGATCTGTTAATTGAAAAAGAAGGGACAGGATTTAGCAACAGACTGAAAATAATAATAATGATGATGGTACTTGTCAAACACTTACTATGTCTCAAGCACTGTTCTAAGCGCTGAATATGAGTGTTGACAGAGAGGGAGGCGGCAAGGAGAATGTTATGGTTGTGGGTTTCAGACAGGGAGAATGGTGAAATCAACAGAGAAGGGAGAGTTAGGTGGAGGAGAGGATTCAGGAAGGAATATGAGTTTTGGACATTCTGAGTTTACGGGATTAGTGGCGTATGGATGTAAAAGTGTCTTGAAGGCAGATGGAAATGTATGATGTAGTAGGGGCAAGAATTCAGAACGGGTGACATAGTCACCCCATAGGTGAAAGCTGAAGCCTGGGAGTTGGATGAGTGCCTCAAGGGAGAGAGTGAGATCTCTGACTAAGCTCTCACCCCTCACTGCAGCTTCAACAGTCCCACATCCCCAAAGCTCTCGAGGACTCACACCCCACGGCTGCACTTAGTATGTATCTTTACACTCTTTTGCTTCCCCCTACCTGTAATTTAGTGTCTCTCTTCCCTACTAGACAGGAGCAATAACGTTCACCAAGCACCCACATGGTGTGACACGCTACATTAGGTGCTTGGGAAGCACAGAATAAGCAAGCGGTACATTCCCTGCCCAAAAGGAGCTCTGTCTCTAATGGGGGAGACAAACATTCAGAGCTCTGGGTGTGTAGTGATCACGCCTCTTCACTTTATGCACTCTCCCACATTCTTAGTACAGTGTTCTCCAGAAAGTGCTGGACATAAATGCTATTGATTGATTGGTTGAAGGAGACCCAGAAAAAAACTTGAAGGGTATCCAGAGTTAGGGGATGGGAGGCAGAGGAAAAACCAGGCAAAGAGGTTGAGAAACAGTAGTCAGAGGTAAAGGAAGAGTGGAAAGAGCATGGGCCTAGGAGCTCGAGGATCTGGGCTCTATAATTCTGATTCCGCCCCTTCTCTGCTGTGTGACCTTAGGCAACTCCCTTAACTTCTCTGTGACTCGGTTATCTCATCTGTAAAACGGGGTTTACAGATTGTGAGCCCTATGTGGGACGGGGACTGTGACTAACCCAGCACTTAGTAAGCTGCCTGACATATAGTAAGTGCTTAACAAATGCCATTAAAAAAAAACAAACGAAAAAAGGAGAATCAAGAGAGAACTGTGTCGGTATAATCAGTTACACAGCTTTTCCAGGAGAAAAAAGTGGCGCACAGTGTCTAAGGTAGCTGAGACATCAGAAGTCAAGAAAGACTAAGATAAGGTACATTATACTTTGCAAGAAGGTAGTCAGTGGAGAATGAGTGGAGGGAGTGGGTTGAGAAGGGAAAGGGAGGAGAGTGAAGTGGTGACGGCAAGTCTATACAGTTGACTGGGAGCAGGGAGCTGGGGCAAAAGCTGAGGGTGCAGTGAGATCCAAAGCCTTATTAATAACAATAATAGTAATAATTATGGTATCTTTTAAGCGCTTACTACATGCCAGGCACTGTACTAGGTGCTGGGATAGATACAAGATCATTGGGTTGGACACAGTCCCGGTCCCATATTGGGCTCACAGTCTTAATCCCCATTTACAGATGAGATAACTGAGGCACAGAGAAGTAAAGTGACTTGCCCAAGGTCACACAGCAGACAAATGGCAGAGCGGGGATTAGGAGCCATGACTTTCTGACTCCGAGGCCCGTGCTCTATCAGGACAAGGGAGACGTGAGCATGTAGGAGGTCAAGAAGCCCTTCCTAAAACAAATCCAGTGGTGAAGGGACACTTTGTCTCCAATCTGCCCGATTTAGAAGCAGCGTGGCCTAATGGATAGAGTCTGGACCTGGGAGTCAGGAGGACTGGGTTTTAATCCCCAGCTCTGCCACTTGCTTGCTGTGTGACCTCGGACAAGTCACTTCACTGTGCTTCACTTACCTCGCCTGAAAAATGGGGATTAAGATTCTGAGCTCCACATGCGATAGGGATTCCAGCACTCGAAACAATGCCTGGCATGTGGTAAGTTCTTAATAGTTGTTTTTTTTTTAAAAAAAAAAGTCTGTGACCACCGCAACCTGGTGGCAGGCAACAGCCAAACAGTGCTGCCCAGTCCTCCCTTTCCTGTCCCACAGTGCTATCGTGCTTGGCGGGAGTTGAGAGAGATCAACCATGCAGTAGTGAAAAACAAAGATTGTTTCTACCAATTACGGAAATTCTCCACTAAAAAAATCAGAAAAATCTAATCACTCTTCCTGGGAGATTTATTACCTTCTGCACCCGGCTATTTTGGAGCTAGCATCTAAAAGGCATTCCAGACACTTAGGCAGCTAAGTGTCCTACAAATGGACCCTAAAATGTCACTCTCTCAGGATGGAAACCCTAACAGCAAGAGGCTCCGACGGAGCCTGGCAAAGCTTCTGCAGGAGCCAGGAAAAGCTGAGAGGCCATGGTCTATTGTCATCAGTAAGCGCTCAATAAATACGATTGAATGAATCAATAGCTGGGACAGCAATCGCTCACAAGCTAGGATGACGCTTCCTGCCGCATTTCCCCGAAGGGCTCCGCACGTGTTTGAGTACATCTAAGTCGGCCAATCTGAGATCAGCAGCGTTTACCAAACTCCTTCCATTTCCCTAGAGGGAGGAGGGTTCGGTGTTCCTTCTTTATTGCTTCCTCGTCCCTCTTCCCCCCGACACCTTTTGAGAGAAAGGGCTCAAAATACCCGTCTTCTGGAATGAAAAGAAACCACTCCTTGAGGAGCTATTCCAAACCTCATGTAGCTGCCGGGACCTCTGGAGGGGAGGGGGGTGGGGGAAAGGAAGAAGTGGTGGCAAGTGGAAGGGCCCAGGACCTCGCTTGCACCCAGGTGTGTGATAACAACAGTCCACATTTTAGCCAAGATGCCACATTCCCGTGCCACCCACTTTACCTAGGCATCTCCTAAAATGTCTACCCCTTTATTAAAAAAAAGAGAAAGATGGTAGACACCTTATTATTTGGGGGTGGGGGCGGCACTGGTCTTCTGCTCAGGGAAGCTTGCGGATTTGGTTTAATTTGGAATATCGTCAGAAAGGAACCGATGGCCATAATTGTTATGCTCAACTTTTTGGGCAGGTGAAGCGTGCAGTTTGTGCCTCGCTTAAACCACGTATTAAACTTAATGCCCTTCAGCATATCACTTCCTGTGATCCCAACCAGTCAGATGGAGAGGCTCCAGGCAAAGACAAACCCTCGGGGCCCCGGGCCAGATACCTTCAAAGAAGGGAACACAAAGGAACCAGAATTGATTCATTACGATAATTAGGTGGAACAAGCTTAATGTAATGGTCAACCTTGTATAGTATACAAGGCTGGGGGAAACATCGTTGCTGCTGCTCACTGTCCTCTGAAGGGAGGCAGAGAAGGCCGGGCCCAAAACCGACCTCTTGACCAGGGGACATCCATGCTGGTACAGCCCGTTAAAGCCCTGAACATCAAACGAGACTGACCATCCCACGATAGGAAATTCTCAATGCTCCTGAGTTGAGGGCTTAAACAGTGTCAGAGATTTCATCGCCACTGGATGGAGGGCTTCACAGAAGCAGGATCCATTGCGCTTGATGCTTTTCTGTATGTTAAAAAGTGTTTTCCGACTGTAATACTGAATATAGTGGTTTATTCCATCGGTAAAGCTGAGTTACAAACCCCTGTCTCTAATTGACCCTATTGGGATGTAACAGCAGACTAGCCTATTCTGGAGTGCCACACATTGGTAAAAGCAGCATAATCTAGTGGACAGAGCATGGGCCTGGAAGTCAGAAGGACCTGGGTCCTAATCCCAGTTCCGCTACTTGTCTCCTGTGACACCCTGGGCAAGTCGCTTAACTTCTCTGTGCCCCAGTTTCCTCAACTATACAGTGGGGATTAAGATTTTGAGCCCCATGAGGGACATGGACTGTATGCAACCTGATTTGCTTGTATCTATCCTAATGTTTAGTACAATGCCTGGCACATAGTAAGCATAACTACTATTTAAAAAAAACTAAAACCTGCCACCCTGTGTAATGCCTGCAATTCGATGGGAAAGGATGATACATGACCACAATATGCTAGGTCACTAGAAAAGTTCTATTATAATGTTTCCTAGGTCTTTAGGCTTGAAATGCTATAGTGCCCACTTTAATATGCTGAGTAATGTGAGATAAAGGCAGGAATGAAGATGGATGAGCAGGAGCAGCAATATCAGGACATCAAGAAGTTGGCTTGCAACTTTAGTCCTTCTTTTCTGCTCTATTTACAGTGGACTCACAAAAGACAGATTTGTGTCAAAGGCAAGAGGGAAAAGGACTTACAAATGGAAAAAAAGAAAAAACGGAAGCAATCAAGATGCTAGAAATTCCCTCAGTCCCCAAACTTGCTTCGAGAAGATTCTCCTTGATAGAAGCTCCCCAAATGAGTGTCTGCAATAATCAATTCAGGAGCTTTTAACCTCAATATATCCAAAAACAGAGCAGAATCAACCAACATTAATCACATTTAGAAGCGTGAACTACTAATTGGCAAATGAAAGCACAAGAGAAGTAACGGGGCACGAGAGAAGTAAAGTAAAAAAAGGAACAGGAGTCCTTTTCTACACCTCCCAAGATAAACTAGGACAACAAAAACAGAGAGTAAAAGCAGCATATCTGGAAATTAAAAATGTCACTTTCACAGCAAGTGCTCTGAAAAACCACTGCTAATTTTTAAGTCATTTTTATTTCTTCAAATGTACGTCACAAGCAATTTAACCAAGGGTATAAGCTTTCACATGGACTATCTTACAAATGCACATATAACACGTGCAGTAAAGATCTGATAGGTTGTTCCTGCTAACATTTTCACCAAGTCTTTTAATACACAGGGGTGGAAGTGAAACTTTTTCTAAGAATCTTAAGTTGTGGCATTCCTTTTCCAATCAAATCAAGGCTTGGGTTTGTTGACAAAATGCAAGGCAGGGTATATTAAATGTGCAACCACTTGATACTCAAAGCAGCGTGGCTCACTGGAAAGAGCCCGGGCTTGGGAGTCAGAGGTCATGGGTTCGAAACCCAGCTCTGCCACTTGTCAGCTGACTGTGGGCAAGTCACTTAACTTCTCTATGCCTCAGTTACCTCATCTGTAAATGGGGATTAAGCCTATGAGCCTCACATGGGACAACCTTATTACCCCGAATCTACCTCAGCACTTAGAACAGTGCTCCGCACATAGTAAGCGCTTAACAAATACCAGCATTATCAGAAGCAGCGTGGCTCGGTGGAAAGAGCCCTGGCTTGGGAGTCAGAAGCTGTGGGTTCTAATCCCGGCCCCACCACTTGCCAGCTGTGTGACTTTAGGCAAGTCACTTCACTTCTCTGAGCCTCAGTTACCTCATCTGTAAAATGAGGATTAAAACTGTGAGTGCCAGGTGGGGCAACCTGATCACCTTGTATCCCCCAGCGCTTAGAACAGTGCTTTGCCCATAGTAAGCGCTTAAATACCATCATCATTTTAGAGAAGCTACGTGGCTCAGTGGAAAGAGCCTTGGCTTGGGAGTCAGAGGTTGTGGGTTCTAATCCCAGCTCTGCCACTTGCCAGCTGTGTGACTTTGGGCAAGTCACTTCACTTCTCTGGGCCTCGGTAACCTCATCTGGAAAATGAGGATTAAAAGTGTGAGCCCCACGTGGGACTACCTGATCACCCTGTATCCCCCAGTGTTTAGAACAGTGCTTTGCACATAGTAAGCGCTTAATAAATACCACAATTTATTTTTATTCAGCGAGCTCCACATCGAAGGGATTCTCAATTCAGGAGATAGACCTAAGCTTGCTATGACACTGAATTCTTACTCATTCTTCCTTCAGAAATGAGAGAGCATAATGTCACAATAGCAAAGACAAATGGCACAAACTTCACAAAAATATTTGTATTTGTTCTCTTGTCCACATTTGTATTGAACTGTTAAAAGCTGCCTTGTAACTATAGATCTTGAGAGTCCACCTGTATTTACCTTGGTAGAATTTGGGGGGGTCGGTAAGGGAGGCAAAGAGTTGGATTGGGGGGGAAGGGAGGAGGGGGAGGCGTTTCCCACCGCAGATGCTCTAGTAGCCAAAAAAAGGTCTAACATAAAAAAGGGAGGACTTTAAGTCTTGGAAGACTCATATCAGCTATTCAGTTTTGTTTTTCTAATGGTATTTTAGCATACCATAGAATACTATGTGCCAGGCACTGGATTAAGCACTGGAGTAGACAAGTAGCTAATCAGGCTAGTCACAGTCCATGTCCAACACGGGGCTCACAGTCTTAATCTTCATTTTATAGATGAGGTGACTGAGGCACAGAAGTGAAGGGACGCCCAAGGTCACACAGCAGACGCTTACAAGAGGTGCTTTGAACCGAGGCTGGGATGTAAGAAAAGAAACTGTGTTTACATGAAAAAACAACAGGCAACAGTCATGGGAAATTTCTAGTGAAAGAAAACACGGTCTATAATTTCCTTAGGAGCAGCAGTTCAGAGGCTTAATTTAAAGGTAAAAATGAAAAGACATGAGATATGAGCAAACCAAGCAATCAGCATGCCTTAGGGAAGACCTGTTGGTCTCCTCATGCCACTGATGAACAATATCCACAATTTCTTTATTCATATTAATGTTGTCTCTCCCTTTAGATTGTAAGCTTGTTATGGGCAGGGAATGTGTCTATTATACTGTACTCTCTCCCCCAGCGCTTGGTACAGTGCTCGGCACACAGTAAGCACTCCATAAATATGACTGATTGATAACAGAGTAAAGGCACCTACCGGAATCCTTGCTCCTTGATGGCAAAAGCTGGGGTTTCCAAGGGGAAGATCTCAGACTGCACAAACAGCTCTCTGACTCTTCGGTCTATGACTTTTCCATACTGCGCTCCAGCATCCAAAATGACGACAGCTCCTTCGTAGTGATGGCGGCCATCCTTCAGGTCTCCGCCAGTGTTTTCCAGCTGAGGAAATGTTTTACCAAAATCAGTTTTATAATCAAAAGGACTTTTTTGCCAGAAAGAAATCTGGGTACCAGCTGCAAAACTGAAAGGGAAACTTATAGTTGAAAAGGCATTCTAAATCACTGGTATAAAAAAAAAAAACACCTTCAAAGAATCAGTCGTCAAAGGAAAGACATGTATGCCCCCAATTTTTTATTATTATTATA
Organism: Ornithorhynchus anatinus; assembly: GCF_004115215.2. Taxonomy (NCBI): domain Eukaryota; kingdom Metazoa; phylum Chordata; class Mammalia; order Monotremata; family Ornithorhynchidae; genus Ornithorhynchus; species Ornithorhynchus anatinus. The sequence continues at coordinate 113,858,283 of NC_041728.1, read as the reverse complement.
TTTGTTAGGCTCTACCAGTCTCAGCTACAGGAGGGAGAGTCAAGCAGAGGCCTGTCCATTGCATTTCTAGCTTGGGCAGTGGCTGGCAAGTGGAAAGCAATCTACTACAGGTCAAAACTCACCTGTGCCGGGCAGCAGTGGCATGGGAGAGAGTTGAGGGGGAGACTCAAGTTTACTATGTGGAAGAAGGCAATGGAAAACCACTTCCATATCTTTATCAAGAAAACTATGGCTACGCTACCAGAACGACTGCAGACGGAGAGTGGGGCGTTCTGGGAAAGATGTATCCATGGGGTGACGGTGGGTTGGAAACAACTCGACGGCAAAAGACAAGAAGCACTTACAACAGCTCAATCACTGTACCAAGTGCTGGGGTAGATAGATACAAGATAAGCAGGTCCCAGTCCCCGTCCCACAAGGGGCTCATTCGGGGGAATAAACTTAGACAATGAAATAGCGACCGCGCATTCGCTCACTCACTCCAAGGCATTTCCTGAGCTCCTGACACTGTACTAAGCTCCAACCTTAAGATGACAATCCTCTTCTTAAAGATTTCCATTTACTAAGCTCCAAACTTTGAAGTCTGATCTAAACTCAAGATGTCAATCCTCTGGTTAAAGGTTTTCATTTACAGCTAAGCTCATTCCCTGAAAAAAGAGGTTTTTGACATCTCTATTTACGTGGGAGCTCACGAACGAGGCCATGATTCAAACTTAAAGATCAGTGATAGTGTAAATTGGCTATGCCAATATCCCCCAAGCCCCAGAATTTGAGTGTAAGTAATACTAGAAGTATTTATTGAACACCTGCAGAGTGCAATGCCCTGTGCTAAGCATTGAGGAAAGGACACAGAAGCACAAGACATAAAAGGAACATAGACTCTTAAAGGGGACAATCAATCAAATTTATTAATAATAATAATAATAATAATGGCATTTCTTAAGACTTACTATGTGCAAAGCACTGTTCTAAGCACTGAGGTAAGTACAAGCTAATCAGGTTGGACACAGTCCCTATCCCACAAGGGGCTCACGGTCTTAAACCCCATTTTACCAAAGAGGTAACTGAGGCACAGAGAAGCCAAGTGACTTCTCCAAGGTCACAGAACAGACATGTGGCAGAGCCAGGATTAGAACCCACTTCCACTGACTCCCAAGCCCATGCTCTTGCCACTAGGCCATGCTGCTTCTTTACTGAACACTTACTATGTGCACAGCACTGCACTAAGCACTTGGGAGAGTAAAAAACAAGAGAATTAGCAGACAAGTACCTTGCCCATAACGAGCTTAAAGTCCACAGGAAAGACATATATAACCAGGGGCATCAGAATGACTAATCAAATCTACATAAATGCTGTGGATGGGTATAAACATGTAAATGCTAGGGTTGATTCAATTTGTGGTTATCGGAAGTCTTTTAAGGTATTTGTTAAGCACTTACTATGTGCCAGGCACTGAAGGCTGGACGCGGTTCACATCCCCCACGGGCCCATAGTCTTAATGCCCATTTTACAGATGAAGTGACTGAGGCACAGAGAATAGAAGCGACTTGCCCAAGGTCACACAGCAGACAAGTGGCAGATCCGGGATTAGAACCCAGGTCCTTCTGCCTCCTGGGTCCGTGCTCTATCCAAAAAAGGCCAAATTAATCAGGGAAGGCTTTTTGGAGGAGGGTTTTTAGGATGGCCACAAACTACAATGCCCAGAAACCAAGTCTGAGCATTTCCCGTGGACCTTCTGCTCTTCTGGCGTTCCAGGTCCGGGAAGTACAGAGGCTTCAAAAGGAAATGGTCTTTTTCGTAGAAAGCCTAGTCAGAGTTCAAGTAGCCTTAAGCATTGAGAGTGGCAAATGTCTTGTTTCATGAAACGTTTAAATCGTACTCCAGAGCAATAGTTATCCACACCAGATGTGTGGAACTGACCCATCCTTTGTATGCCTCTGGAGAACAAGAGGCTTCTAAAGTCTGCTGAGAATAGACTCTGAAAATTCAATGAGAATCAAGTTAAGATTCTAAGTCTTTCTTTTCCAGGTGGCTCCTACAGTCTCCCCGGAATAGAGTTTAAGGTCCGGGAGGACAGGGACCACATGTTACGAACAATTATTATATTCTCTTAAGTGCTTAGTACAGGGTTTTGCACATAGTAGGCATTCAGCAAATACTAGTTATGCTGGCATTTCTTTACGTGCTTACAAGCACTGTGCTAAATGCTGGAAAAAGCAGACGAGAATGACGTCGGGCACAGTGCCTGCCTCGTATGGGGTTCCCAGTGCAAGGAGGAACAGATATTTTAACCCCATTTTTCAGATGAGAAACTGAGGCCTAGGGAAGTGACGTATCCAAGGTCACACAGAAGGCAAAGTGCAGACTCCCAACTAACCCAGCCCTGCACTAGGCCAAGCTGCTCCTTGACTGATTAGTTGATACAATCTGGCAGGTGGTAGACTACAGTTAGCTAAGAGAAGGTACAATATTGGTACCAGTTCTGCTTTACTGTTTACATATCTGTATATCTGTAAAAAGCACCTGGATTGAAATGTAGTTCTCTACTAAAGCTGTATTTCCAGGTGGGCACAATTAACCTCTTAAGGTTATTTCCCCCAGATGGACTCTACCTTGCTTAATACTAGGCTGTAAGCAATGTAAGAAGTATCTCCTCAAACACCATTTCTCCCCAAAAGCTGATATTAACATGGGTCCAACTAGGAAGTCATTTTTACAGCTAAGACCAGAAGGAAGGGAGAAGTAAGGGGATCTGAGCAGTTTGCAAATTGGAAAGAGCCCTGTCTAACTGAGAGCTGACCAAACTCACCTCTCATTCTGTTCACCTGAGGTTCCTATGTATAAAACTCGGTGACCAAATATAAATCAAAGTGCAGCACCCACGAGAAAAACCAGAAGTGAGTCCACGGTTAGTAGATCCAGGGGAGAACAGCTCACCTGAGGTTCCTATGCATAAAACTCGGTGACCAAATATAAATCAAAGTGCAGCACCCTCAAAAAAAACAGAAGTGAGTCCACGGTTAGAAGATCCAGGGGAGAATGGCTGTAGCATGCTTAAAGTTACAGAAAGTTACTATGAAATGCTCTGAGTGGTCAGGAAGTTAATGTTCTGCTGGACACTTCAGTTGTTGACAAGGGTTTCCTTGAACCCAGAAATGTTTACAGGTAGAACTGCCATTTTTCCATTTTCCAAGAATCTCAGAGCCACTCCGGAAAAGAACCTCCAGAGATCATTTAGCCACTTCCACTGCCTCCAAGACAAGACCCTGAAACCTGTCAAAGTCAATCAATCGTATGTATTGAGAGCTTACTGTGTTTAGAGCAATGTACTAAGCGCTTGGGAGAGTCCAATACAACAGAGTTGGTAGCCAAGTTCCCTGCCCACAACGCGTTTACAGTCGAGAGGGGAAAGAGACATTAATATAAATAAATTGTGGATCTGTACAGAAGTGCTGTGGGACTGAGGTGAGGGTGAATAAAGGGGATTCACCCCCTTTAGGTAGGGGAATTGCTTGTTTTTGCTAACATTACGGACAAGTGAATTTAGTGTGGCTCTATCATTATAATGGCATAATACTAAATGCTGAGATCATCAGTCTGGACACAGTTCCTATCCCTCACAGGGCTCACAATCTACCTTAATCCCAATTTTACTGGTGAGGAAATGAGGATTTCCCCAAGATCACTCGGTAGGTCAGTGCTAGAACTGGGTTTTCTGTCTCCCAGTCCCATCCATCCATCCATCCATAATATTTAGCATATGCTTATTGTGTACAGAGCGATGTACTAAACCCTTGGGAACATACTCTACAATAGACTTGGGAGACACATTCCCTACCCACAAGGAGCTCATGGTCTAGAGGAAGAGACAGAAATTAAAATAAATTAAGGATAGGCACATTTAAGGGCTGAGGGGCTACTTAAAGGGGAAGGCCCCAGAGCCCATGCTCTGAGCCACAGTGCCTATCAATTTAATGGCTACAGATTTTAGGATAAAAAATTACATATTAAAGTTTACTTGTGCAGGCTTAAATACATTTTGTTGTTGTTGTTATTCTAAGAGCATGGAAAGATGTATCCTTGTTTCCTGAAAAAAATTTTCAGGACCCAACGTAGCTTCAAGAAAAATTACTGCCATTTTTTTCCTTCAAGGAAATATATAATCATGGTAAAGGAGGTTTTTTTCCCTCCATGCATTTATTCTCAGTTCGGGAAATGCAACAACTAAGCTTTTCTAATTCATTCACTTCAGACATATATGCTGCACCGGCTGGCCTCAAAAAACCCATACATTTCGGGAGGAAGGTTAACGGGGATTTTTTGGAACTTAAACCTAAGTATAGTGAATTGTGCGTGTAAAACCGAGATGACATCATCTCTTTTTAGTGGAACATAGTGTAAATATTTAGCTTGAAGGCAGGTATAATGTTCCTTTATCTTCTCAAGTTTTGGAAATTCTACAAGGCAACAGGAGCCTGCCTCCATTCAAGGTAAGAATTTGCCTTTACCAGGGGCCTGATAAAATTACCCTCCAGCCTTATTCTTTGCCAAATTTAACAGGAAAATGTGCTCAATGGGCTGAACGAAAAAGTTACTGGTTGATTTATCTTTGCTTAGCAGGCTTAACCCCGTGTATATCTTCATAAATGAAGTTGGGTGGTCCTTGAGGGTGCATGCCCGAGTGTGCATGATTTTACACTGGCAAAATGTGAAAAACAGTTAACTTCCAATTCAATCACAAGACAGGAGATGTAGGGCAAAACAACTCTTACCTCCTTCACTCAACTTCTAGCAGGGTCTATTTCTTCATCCTCACTCCCTGGCTGGGAAATGATGGATGGATGTCTATTGTAAATTACTGTGGGCCTAATATCACTTCTGTATTTTTCAGATTTCCTTCTTCACTAATATAGTGGGATGAAAATAAAAAGTCTTTTCCCCTACTACAAGTCACACAAAAAGCTTATTTTTCATTTCCTATACGGCACTCCTTTCTCCTTCCCTCTCCCCTACTCCCCGCCCCCTCCCACCCCATCAATACTAATTCCTCAATGACTTTTATTTCAATTGTTCATGACTTAATAAAATATTAGTCTTAAAAACATAAAACCTTTTAGGGTGGACACCTTTATTTGAAGTCAGAATTGTCAAGGTCTGGGAAGTTAATTTTTGTTCCATTTTTCAAGAGGCTATTATTCCAGAAAGCCAGCCTGAAACATTTTTTTAAACTAATCAAGCGATGTGCCGGAACTGTTACAGACTTGTTCAGAATGGGTAAAACTCTTTTCATCATCAGTGGTGTTTATTGAGAGCTTACTATGTGCAGAGTTCTACACCATCTCGAATAGGATGTCAGGTTTTATTCAATGTGAGTTCATTTTTCCAGTCCTTTGAAAAAAATCCCTTTCTAAACATTTGTTAAATGCCATACCATCACCAAAGTAAAACTATACTTCACTACCTAGTTAAGATCAAAATAAAACTGACTTAATTCTACCTTCTCTTCAAAACTAGGCAAAATTCTAAGGGTAGCAACCCAACCAGCAGCCTATCGAAGCTGTGCTACCATCAGTTCAACTGATGGAAACACAAACACCACCGGAGAACACGCTGAACCGTCTCTGTTGAACACAGGTCTGTAATTGCTGATTAGCCACCTTGAGGGCTTTGGGGAAAAAGGAGGAACACACGATAAGCCAATATTTTAATTATCGGAACATTAAGTGCTTAGTATAGTACTCTGCCCACGGTAAGATCTTAATAAATACCATTAATTGATTGGATAATTTGTTTCAGTGGGCGATATCTTACCCAAAAACTCATGTGAAAGTTACAGGCTGGATTTTGGGTTTAGTTTCATTCAAGCTGCTGTTTAAATGAAATAGCTGCTTAATTTTCTTTTGTGGTCTGTTGGTGAAGGGTTTTATGATTATGATGCCACCAGAAAACTGATAAATTATTAACTTCTCTGCCCAACTGCATTGTCTATAGCCCTGATGTACTTGTATTCCTGTCTTGAATTTTACTGCATCATACTAGATGGAAGTAATTCCTGTGTTCCTACAAAAATAAAAATATTAAATAAAATAGGATTAAATACTCAAAATGAAGTCCACCATAAAAGAATTTTCTATCAATGCTTTCAACAGAGGGGAGGCACCAATTTTACAATCATGAAAATATCACTCTTTACATAGTACTTTGCTAAAAAATAATCTGATTAGAATAAAGGCTCTTCTTCTTCTTCCAAAAATCCCAGTATCAGCCAGAGTGGATAGCTTATTTTTCTTAGGCAGCACAAGGCACATCATTCAACTTGCCCTTTGCTTCCAAATATTGGTGCTTCAATGCAAGTTCTTAAAAGATGCCAAGTTTTGATACTATTTTGGACTCAAAAGCCCCTGGTACTTCGCTTTAGTGCATGGTGCCCTTGTGAAGAAACATCTTCCCAATTACAGCAGCAGTAAAAACAGAACTATAGGAAAGAATGTCATGGTTTGAAAGGAGAAAAAAATTATATGTATTTTAGCATACTGTCAGAAAAATGTTTAGTGTTCAACCATGGGACTAATCCACAACCAAGAAAAATCTTTGAGGGCATCACCTATTGGTAAATTTCCTTCGGGAAGCGGCAAGGCCTTGTGAAAAGACCACAAGAGTCGAGAGGGTCAGATTCTAATTCCAGCTCTGCCACTTGCCACCTTGTACGTTAGGTCTGGACCAAACCTGTAATCAGGCAGGGCAAAATGACATTGAATTTTTGGTCCGCTACCTTTGGATCCTTTTTTTCCTATCAAAGTGCTTCAGACCTCCAAGACATCCACCTGCCATCAGGGCCAAATCCTAAAACGATCTCACCAAAAGGCAAATGAAAACCTTAAATGAAGGTCATTTTGAGGTTACAAGAAGCTTACTTCCCCTTACAAGTGAGGGGGAAAACTGCAAGTCTAGAAGATGAATTCCAAACCTCCCTCGGGATAGTGTTTTTTGAGAAAAATGCAGCTTCTTGAAATCAAAATATTTCAGGTTCAAGTGAAAAAGGTCTCTAAGTACCAAATAATATAACAAAGAAGAAAACTAAATTCCCATGGCAGGAGGCCACTGGGAATGTGAACAAAATCTTCAGTTTTCTATCCCACCCGTTTTGTAAACTACGATATACAGACACATCTGAAAATGACATATTCTTCAACGGTACTGTCATAGTTGATTTTCCCCAGTTACATTCATTCCGCTAAACTGTAAAATCCTTGAGGGCAGGGACCAATTCTATTTTAAGATACTGCTGCACTCCCCCCTGTGCTTTATAATACAAGTGATCCGCACCCAGTGAGCACTCAAATCAATTTTCCAAGTTTTCCAATAAACAACACTGAACAGATATGAGACTGTGAGCTCGTGGTGGGCAACGACCGTCACTGTTTATTGCCATACTGTGCTTTCCCAAGTGCTTAGTACACTGTTCTGCACATCGTTTAAGTGCTCAATAAATACGACTGAATGAATGAATGAATGCTGCTTCTGCTGGTGGGGCTTCTGGAATCTCACAAAATATTGCTGCTGCTTCTGCTGCTTCCCTTAAGGTCTTAATTCTGAGCCAGTCTTTAAACTCGAAAGTTCTCAGAAAGTATTTTTCAACTTAAATCCTTAAGTTCTCTGAGGTTTACGACTTTCAGGGAATGAGGAATAAAGGTGAGGGAGAGGAAAGGGGGGAGGAGGGGATAGAGCGGAGGGCAGAAGAGACGAGGGGAGAAGGCCGGGGCACAGGGGGACAGAGGATGACGGGAAAGAGAGCAGAGGAGAGAGAACTGAGGGCAAAGGGGGCAGGCTGAGGGCTGACGAGAGAGGCCCGAGGAGAGAGGGATGAGGAGAGAGAGGCTTAAGCATTCAGGAGCGAGGTTTGAAGGCTGAGGAGGACTGAGGAGAGAAGAGACAGGACTGAGGAGAGAAGAGAGAGGTCTGACGAGAGAAGAGAGAGGTCTGACGAGAGAAGAGAGAGGACTGACGAGAGAAGAGAGAGGACTGACGAGAGAAGAGAGAGGACTGACGAGAGAAGAGAGAGGACTGACGAGAGAAGAGAGAGGACTGAGGAGAGAAGAGAGAGGACTGAGGAGAGAAGAGAGAGGACTGAAGAGAGAGGACTGAGGAGAGAAGAGAGAGGATTGAGGAGAGAAGAGAAGAGAGAGGACTGAGGAGAGAAGAGAAGAGAGAGGACTGAGGAGAGAAGAGAAGAGAGAGGACTGAGGAGAGAAGAGAGAGGACTGACGAGAGAAGAGAGAGGACTGACGAGAGAAGAGAGAGGGTTGAGGAGAGAGAGGGCTGAGGAGAGAGAGGGCTGAGGAGAGAGAGGGCTGAGGAGAGAAGCCTGAGGAGAGAGGGCTAAAAGCTGAGGGGAGAGGCCTGAGGGCCATGGAGAGAGGCAAGAAGGCTGGGTAGAAAGGAAGGCAAGAGGGCCGAGGAGAATGGCCTGAGGGGTGAGGAGAGAGGCAGGAGGAGTGGGTAAAGAGGCCTGAGGGCCAAGGAGAGAGGCCTGAAAGCAGAGGCAAGAAGCCTGAGGGCTGAGGGGAGAGGCTTGAAGGGTGAGGAGAGAGGCCTGAGGGCTGAGGAGGGAGGCCTGAGGGCTGAGGAGGGAGGCCTGAGGGCTGAGGAGAGAGGCCTGAGGGCTGAGGAAGGAGGCCTGAGGGCTGAGGAGAGGCAAGAGGGCTGGGTAGAGAGACCTGAGGGCCCAGAGCGGGGGGCCTGAGGACAGCGATCTGGGGGCAGAGAGGACAAGCCGGGGGCGAGAAAGGGCGAGGGCTGCGGGTGAAGAGCGCCGGGGGGGAGCAGCTCGGGCCGAGGGTGGGGCGGCCCTGCTGTGGGCCTTGGGCTCTAACGGCTTGGGGGAAGGGAAGGAGGCCCGGGCCCAGGGGAGGAGGAGCAGGACGAAAGTTTGGGTTTTCGTGGGAAGGAGGGAGGGAGGGAGGGAGGGAGGGAAGGAAGGCGGGGAGACGCCGCCCGCACGTGGCCGCGCCGCCAACGCCAACGGGCCGGGCCGGAAGTGGGCCAACAGGGAGGCCATGCTACAGCAGACCAAACAGGGGCAGGGAGAGAGGGAGGGAGGAAACAAGGACGGGCCGGGCCCGGCGGCCTTCACCCCCTCATTCCATCGTACCGATTGAACCCTTTCTAGGTGCAGAGCAGTCCACTGAGCGCTCGGACGCAGAGACGAGCCCTGCCCAGCGACGGCCTCCCGCTCCAAACGCAAGACGGCAGAGCAAACCCCGAGTCTCCATCGTCAAGATACCTGGAGTCAGGGAGCCATGCACCTCGTCAGCACAATCCGGGGGTGGGGGGGGGGGTCACATAATACATGCAAACCGTGCGAGGGGGAGAGAGGGGAAAGGGGGAAGGGAAGTCGGGGAAGGCCTCCTGGAGGAGGGGAGCTCTCGGTGGGGCTCGGAAGAGGGGCAGACCTCCTCCCCGCCCCCCGGGGAGGCTTTGATGGGGACGGCCCAGTCTGGGGGTGCGGGTCTGGGTGGAGGGGCGCTCGCACGTGTGTGGTCCGGGTCGGGGAAGGTGCAAACGTTGCCCAAACGCCGGGCCCAGCATCGCTGGGACGGGGGGGGGTGGCGATGCCCGGCTTGCCCACCGAGGGGGACACACCGACGCCTTGGCACGGGGAGGTCGGGCAGTGCACCCCGGCAGTGCACCCGGAGGGGGAGGCCCTGCTGGGGGCCGGGCGGGAGGTGCGGGCACACGGCAACAAAGCAACGCCCGCAAACCCCCCAGGCATGCACGGGCACCGCAGGCCCCGAGCGGGAGCTCCGTCGCCCGCCGCTACTGACCTTGGAGTCTCCGTTGCAGAGAGCCATGGAGGCTGCCGGCGGGGGCTGGAGCTCCTGCTGCTGCTACTGCTGCTGCTACTGCTGGAGCTCCTGCTGCTGCACCACCGCTGCTGCTGCTGCTGCTGCCGGGGCGGGGCCAGGGGCAAGCTCCGCTCCGCACCTCCCGGCCGCAGGGGGAGGGAGGAGGAGGAGCAGGAGGCGGGACCACGCCGGCACGGCCAATGGCCGGCCAGGGGCAGGGGCGGGAGCAGCCGCCGCCGCCGACGACGACGTCCACTACAGCCCCCGCCGCCGTTGTGCACGCTCCCGCTGCTGCTACGGACGCCGCCGCCGCCGGGGGGCGCCCCACAGCAGTCGGCTCGCTGCGGGAATAGCTCCCTTCCACTCCCCGCCGCCGGGGGGCGCCCCCCAGCAACCAGCTCGCTCCGGGAACGGCTCCCTCCCACTTCCCGCCGCCGGGGGGCGCCCCAGATCAGGTCCTGCTCCGAGAATTGCTCCTTCCTACCCCCGCCGCCGGGGGGCGCCCCACAACAGCCGGCTCGCTCCGGGAATAGCGCCCCCCAACTCCCGCCGCCGGGGGGCCCCAGTGCTGCCGGCTCGCTCCGAGAATAGCGCCCTCCCACTCCCCGCCGCCGGGGGGCGCCTCACAGCAGCCGGCCGGCTCCGACAATGGCGCCCTCCCACTCCCCGCCGCCAGGGGGCGCCCCACAGCAGGGCCTGCTCCGAGAATTGCTCCCTCCTACCCCGGCCGCCAGGGGGCGCCCCAGAGCAAGGCCTGCTCCGAGAATTGTTCCCTCCTACCCCCGCCGCCGGGGGGCGCCCCACAGCAGCCGGCCTGCTCCGGGAACGGCCCACCATTCATCCATCCATCCATCCATCCATCCATCCATCCATCCATCCATCCATCCATCCAATCGTATTAACTGAGCCCTTATTGTGTGCAGAGCACTGGACTAACCGCTTGGAAAGTACAACTGGGCAACAGATAGAGACAAGCCCCGCCCAACAACAGGCTCACAGTCTAGAAGGGGAAGACAGACAACAGAACCAGTAGACAGGCGTCAATAGCAGCAATATAAACAGAATTAATAATAATAATATTGGTATTTGTTAAGCGCTTACTATGTGCAGAGCACTGTTCTAAGCGCTGGGGGAGATACAGGGTCATCAGGGGGTCCCACCTGAGGTTCACAGTCTTAATCCCCATTTGACAGATGAGGTAACTGAGGCCCAGAGAAGTGAAGTGACTTGCCCACAGTCACCCAGCTGACAAGGGGCAGAGTCGGGATTCGAACCCATGACCTCTGACGCCCAAGCCCAGGCTCTTTCCACTGAGCCACGCTGCTTCTCTAATTATGGATATATACACCATTAACAAAATAAATAGAATAATAAATAATTTATAATAATACAAAATATGCCCGTGCATACCCAAGTGCTGTGGGGAGGGGGAGGGGGGAATGGAGAGGGGCAGAAAGAAAGGGAGAGCTCAGTGTGGGAAGGCCTCCTGGAGGAGGTGAGCTCTCAGGGCTTTGAGGAGGGGAAGCGAGTTAGTTTGGCGGAGGTGAGGAGGGAGGGCGTTCCAGGACAGCGGGAGGACGTGGCCCAGGGGTCGACGGCGGGAGAGGCGAGAACGGGGGACGGTGAGGAGGTGGGCGGCGGAGGAGCGGAGCCTATGGGGTGGGCACTGGAAAGAGAGAAGGGAGGAGAGGTAGGAAGGGGCAAGGGGATGGAGAGCCTTGAAGCAGCGAGGCTCAGTGGCTCCCCAGCATGACACAATAATAATAATGTTGGTATTTGTTAAGCGTTTACTATGTGCCAAGCACTGTTCTTAGCACTGGGGTATATACAGGGCAATCAGGTGGTACCACGTGAGGCTCACAGTCTTCATCCCCATTTTACAGATGAGGTCACACTGAGGCACCGAGAAGTGACGTGACTTGCCCACGGTCACACAGCCGACAGGTGGCCCGTAATCAGGTTGTCCCATTTGGGGCTTCCAGTCTTCTCCCCTTTTCCAGATGAGGGAACTGAGGCCCAGAGAAGTGAAGCGACGGGCCCAAAGTCACACAGCTGATAAGAGGCGGAGGCGGAATTAGAGCCCACAACCTCCGACTCCCAAGCCCGGGCTCTTGCCACTAAGCCACGCTGCTTCTCCAGGAAAGAGCTGGAAGTGGAGGAAGAACGGGGGAGGTGGAGAAGGAGGAAAAGGGACCTACAGCTGGACCAACAGCATCCTCGTCTGCCACCCGGGTCACCCAGGGCTGGGGAGGGGGCAAGGAGGGGGAAATCCTCATCTCCAGGACCGGGCTGGGGGTGGCTCACCGGGACAAACTCATTTCAGCAGGTAATAAGGGAGAATGGGGGGCTCCAGGAAAGCTTACCACCAAAATGTTGATCAGTAAGCTCCTGGTGGGGAGGGAATGTGTCTGCTTATTATTACAATGTACCCTCCCAAGCGCTGAGTGCAGTGCTTTGCACACAGTAAGTGCTCAATCAATAAATACGGTTGAACGAATTTTCAGGGTCTCTGTCAAAATCGGTGAGAGGGCCGTTGTGCCCTGGACCCTACTCCCCCACACCAAACGGGTGTCAGTGCCCAACATAAAGATAATAATCATAATTATGGTATGTGTTAAGCACTTATTAGGTGCCAAGCACTGTTCTAAGCTCTGGAGTAGATACAAGGTAATCGGGTTGGCCCACGTGCGGCTCACAGTCTTAACTCCCATTTTACAGGTGAGGTAATAATGATAATAATGGCATTTGTTAAGCGCTTACTATGTGCAAAGCACTGTTCTAAGCGCTGGGGGGATACAAGGTGATCAGGTTGTCCCACGTGGGGCTCACGGTCTTCATCCCCATTTTGCAGATGAGGTAACGGGCACAGAGAAGTGAATCGACTTGCACAAGGTCGCACAGCAGACACGTGGCAGAGCCCGGCTTAGAATCCCGTCCTCTGACTCCCAAGCCCCCGCAAGAGCCCCAACCGGACCTGACCCAAAAAGAAAAGGCCGGGCCGGACGCAGAGACGCCCTCACGCAACCTCCGACTCCCGCAGTGAAAAGGACATCGGTCACCTTTTCCTGAGGCGACAAGCTGAGGACCGAGCCGCCGGCAGCCATGGATACCGGTTTCCGTTGACAGTCCCGGAGACTCATCCTAGAGAGCGGGTCAGCGGCCAACAGAAGAGCCACGTCGGAATATTCCACTTCCAGAGGTGGAACGGAGAATCAGGGCCCCGGTTCCGTTTATCTCAGTGGAAAGAGCCCGGGCTTAGGAGTCAGAGGTCATGGGTTCGAATCCCGGCTCCACCTCTTGTCAGCTGTGTGACTTTGGGCAAGTCACTTCACTTCTCAGTGTCTCAGCTACCTCATCTGTAGAATGGGGATTAAATGCGAGCCTCGCGTGGGACAACCTGACTACCCTGTATCTACCCCAGCGCTAAGAACAGGGCTCAGCACATAGTAAGTGCTTAACAAATACCAACATGATTATCTTCAGCCTTGTTGAGAACTAACCTGGCTCCATTTGTTATGATAGTGCCCCAGATACTAGCCAGAGCGAGCCCATGGAAAAAATATTCATTCATTCATTCAGTAGTATTTATTCATTCAATAGTATTTATTTCATTCAATAGTATTTATTGAGCGCTTACTATGTGCAGAGCACTGTACTAAGCGCTTGGGATGAACAAGTCGGCAACAGATAGAGACAGTCCCTGCCCTTGGACGGGCTTACAGTCTAATCGGGGGAGAATATACTTCCTTGTCTTGTCTTATGGCGTGGCGTCAGAGATGACGCATAGCGACGCAATGGACACATCTCTCCCAGAGCGCCCCACCTCCATCTGCAATCGTTCTGATAGTGGACCCATAATTTTATTGGTAAAAATACGGAAATGGTTTGCCACTGCTGCCTTCCGTGTGGTCAGCTCGAGTCTCCGCCCTCGACTCTCTCCCTTGCCACTGCTGCCCGGCACGGGTGAGTTTTGACTTGTAGCAGATTGCCTTCCACTCGCTAGCCACTGCCCAAGCTAGGAATGGACGGGCCTCGGCTTGACCTCCCTCCCGTAGTTGAGACTGGAAGAGGACTGGAAACTCTCCACATGTGACTCTGAGAGGGGAGCATACTTCCATTTGGTGCCAGTTGGGGATTAAATAAAAAACATGGAAATAGGACAAAGGGTTGAAAGAGCAATTGACCAATCTACAAGATGCCTCTGGGGAAGTTAAACACGATAATAATAATTATAATAATGTTATCGGTTAAAAGCTTTCCACGCACACTGTTCTAAAAGCTGGGGTAGTTTCAGAGTAGCAGGCTGGACACAGTCCCTGTCCCACACCGGGATCACAGTCACTTTACTTCCGTTTTGCAGATGAAGAAACTGAGGCACACATACCTTATCACTTGCTTAAAGCCACACGGGAGACAGATGGTGGAGTCAGGATTAGAACCCAGGTCTTCTGACTTCCAGTCCAGAGCTCTTTCCACTAGATCATACCACTTCTCAACTCAAGGGCCGGGTGGCAAAGTATGAAATCTTAGCCCTCCTCTGCCACCCACCTCCTCACCATCCCTCGGTCTCGCCTATCCCGCCGTCGACCCCTGGGCCACGTTCTCCCGCTGTCCTGGAACGCCCTCCCTCCTCACCTCCGCCAAACTGATTCTCTTCCCCTCTTCGAAACCCTACTTAAAACTCACCTCCTCCAAAAGGCCTTCCCAGACTGAGCTCCCCTTCTCCCTCTACTCCCTCTACCACCCCCCCTTCACCTCTCCGCAGCTTAACCCTCTTTTCCCCCCATTTCCCTCTGTTCCTCCCCCTCTCCCTTCCCATCCCCTCAGCATTGTACTCGTCCGTTCAACTGTATATATTTTCATTACCCTATTTATTTTGTTAATGAAATGTACATCGCCTCGATTCTATTTAGTTGCCATTGTTTTTACGAGATGTTCTTCCCCTTGGCTCTATTTATTGCCATTGTTCTTACCTGTCCGTCTCCCCCGATTAGACCGTAAGCCCGTCAAACGGCAGGGACTGTCTCTAACTGTTGCCGACTTGTTCATTCCAAGCGCTTAGTACAATGCTCTGCACATAGTAAGCGCTCAATAAATACTACTGAATGAATGAAAGGTCTAATTTGAAACCCTTTGGTTCGGGAAGAGAATGGGAAACCAGGGGAGAGAAACAGCAATGAGGATTAATGTCTCATCACCTGAGCGAAATAAGGGCCTCAGCTAGAATCTCGCAAGGTATAAATAAAAGAGCTTAGTTTCCATTCATGTCCTTTCTAATCACAGAATTTTTTGTAAAATCAATTTCTCGTCATCTGGTAAACATGAAACTGAACAACTAATGTAGTCCTCCAGCCAGGTTAAGTGTGCGTAGGTATGGATGCTTTGCTTGATTAGACCTTGGGGCAGAAAAGTTGCTAATGTGTTCATGATCCTCTTGAAAAAAAAAAAACACTGGCACTTTGCATCACCATTACCAAAAGAGATTTTTTTTCAGCAGGTCTAAATTGAAAAATATTATTGAAAATCTCCCTGGATAAAATGCAGCTTTGTTCCAAAGGTACCTGACACAACTCTTCTCTCAGTATAGCCTCCCTGATGATATGACATATGATAGCATAGCCTCCCTTCTAAATTATGTATATACCTTTTTAAACTTCCTGCTATTTAAGTACATCCTCCTGGCTAAAAATTTCAATCAATAGTATTTTTGAGGGCCTATTATATGGAGAACACTGTATTAGACAACTGGGGGTTTAGCTTAAGATATTCAATCAGTTCTCTCCCTTTCTGCTCCACTTTTTTTTTCCCCACTAAACCCCAGCTCACCCCTTTTGTTCCTCTCAAACTAACCTTTTCACTGCGGCACATTCTCATCTCTCCTACCACCAACGTCTTGTTCACAATCCTCCCCACTGCCCGGAACCCCCACACCCTCTAAGTTTAACAGACCATAGGTCGCCCAGTTTTCAAAGCCCATCTGAAATCACCTCCCCCAAGAGGTCTTCCCCAATTACTCCTACTCTCTTTTGCTTTAATTTCCCCTACTACCTGGTCAGCACTTCTGCAGCACCTACACACTTAAATATTAAATGTCTCATAACTTTTGGACATTGCTTATGTACTCTATTAAGCTCTGCCTCATATTCTTCACACGGTCCACTAAGCACAGGGGAATACCCGGGTGAGAGAGTACGGATGGCTCAGTGCCGACCATCAACTCTTCTGCAAAAAACAGCTCAAGTGCAAGTCCTGCTGGTGGTTCCAACACGTCTTTCCCCTCTTAAGCTTCGGGGTCTGAGCTGAGCCAGAAAATGCACCCAGGTGAATTTCCATAGCCCAACCGTGCAAGAGATTCTCTCTCCGAGACACTCCCAAGAACAGTGCAGGCTCAAAATTGGAAACTTCATCTTTGAACCGAAGGTCAGATTTGGGTTATTGTTATTATCATCATCATTAATAGTAATAATGATTGTGATATTTGTTAAGTGCCTACTCTGTACCAGGCCTCGTACTAAGCGCTGGGGTAGAAACAAGGTCCCCTCTCAGGGTGATTCTTCCATTCATTCAGTCGTATATATTGAGCTCCTACCGTGTGCAGAGCACTGTACTAAACACTTGGAAAGTACAATTCAGTAACAACTAGAGACAATCCCTGGAGAGTTTCTAGTACTCTGCCAGTCTCGACGACGGTAGGGAGAGTCAAGCAGAAGCCTGTTCATTCCATTTCTAGCTTGGGCAGTGGCTAGCGAGTGGAAGGCCATCTGCTACAAGTCAAAACTCACCCGTGCTGGGCAGCAGCGGCAGGGGAGAGAGTCGAGGGTGGAGACTCGAGTTTACTGCACGGAAGGCGGTGATGGTAAACCACTTCCGTATTTTTACCAAGAAAACTCTCTGGATCCACTACCAGAATGATTGCAGGTGGAGAGCAGGTCGTTCTGGGAGAGATGTGTGCGTGACGTCGCTATGGGTCGGAGACGACTCGACCACATAGGACAAGATACAAAGTAATCAGGTTGGACACGGTCCCTTTAGGGATCACAGTCCTAATCCCCATTCTCCAGATGGGCACAGTGAAGTGAAGTGACTTGCCCAGCCTCACACAGGAGACGAATGATGGAGCCAGGAATACAACCCAGGTCCTTCCGACTCCCAAGCCTGTGCTCTATCCACTAGGCAATGTATAATTATTATTATTATGATCATATTTGTTCAGCGCTTGCTATGTGCCAAGCACAGTTCTAAATCCTGAAGATTAGACTGTGAGCCCGTCCTTGGGCGGGGATTGTCTCTGTTGACAAATTGTACATTTCAAGTGCTTAATACAGTGCTCTGCACATAGTAAGCGCTCAGTAAATACTATTGAGTGAATGAAGATACAGATTAATCAGGTTGGACACAGTCCCTGTGGCACATGGGGCTTGGAGTCTAAGTCGGAGAGAGATTCTGTGTTGAATCCGTACATCTTTCATGAGCATTTGCCCTCATCAGTTTTCTTGGCTGCTGGAAACTCCAAAGCAAATTTCTTTGCCCTGAACAATTCACCAAAACCCTTGGGCTACAGCACGGTCGGATGGCCAGCTGAGTTGAAGCGGAAAATCCCTTGCCTGATCCGTTCCAGGAGGCCTTCCCAGACCGAGTCCAAGCAGTCCATCACCTCTCCTCCTCCTGCCTCAGGCTCAGAGAAGTTAAGTGACGGGCCACTTGCCAGATGTGTGACACTGGGCAAGTCACTTCACTTCTCCAAGCCTCGGTTCCCTTATCTGTAAAATGGGGATTTATTCATTCAACAGTATTTATGGAGCGTTTACTATGTGCAGAGCCCTGGACTAAGCGCTTGGAATGGACAATTCGGCAACAGATAGAGACAATCCCTGCCCAGTGACGGGATTAAGACCGGGAGCCCCGCGTGGGACAACCTGATCGCCTTGTATCCGCCCCCCACAGCGCTTAGAACAGTGCCTTGCATATAGTCTCATGCAAAGCACAACATTTGCATAAAATACAAATTAGAACTAATTAGAACATTAGAACAAATGCCATCATATTAGTAATAGGGATAGTGGTAGAAGCAGTAATAGAAGTAAAATGGGGATTAAAACTGTGAGCCCCAAATGGCACAGGGACTGAGTCCAATCCGATAACCACCCCAGTGCTTAATAGAGTGCTTGGCACATAGTAAGCGCTTGACAAATAATTATAATAATAATGGTGGTGGTATTTGTTAAGCGCTTACTATGTACCAAGGACTGTTCTAAGCGCTGGGGTAGATACAAGGTAATCAGGTTGTCCCACGTGGGGCTCAAAGACTTAATTCCTCTTTTCCAGATGAGTGAACTGAGGCCCAGAGAAGTGAAGCAACTTACTGAAGTGTCATCTTCCCTACCCACAAGGCGCTTACATTCTAAGAAGGGAAGAAAGCACTCTGTACGGTGTTCTTTGTGCTCAGCACATAGTAGAGGCTCAATCAGTACTGTTGATAAAATAATAGATTTTGCCCCTAGGGGCAATTTTCTATATCAAAGTCATACTCAAGTTTATAAAATATATTGGATTTGTCTCTGGGGTAACAAGAATAGAACCATAAATACAGTAAGTGAAATACTGTTACGCCCCTTGCATAGGGCAGAGAATGGGTCTTTTTATTGTTGTGTTGTACTCACCCGAGCGCTTAGTACAGTGCTCTGCGCACAGGAAGCGCTCAATAATTTTGATTGAATGAATGGAGTTGGGAACGGGAGATTCAGGAACTGTGTACAGTAAGTGAAATACTGTTACGCCCTATGCATAGGGCCGGGAATGGGTCTTTTTATTGTTGTGTTGTACTCACCTGAGCGCTTAGTACAGTGCTCTGCACGCAGTAAGCGCTCAATAAATTTGATTGAATGAATGGAGTTGGGAATGGGAGATTCAGGAACTGTGTTCTCTGTGGTTTGTACCTTTACTTCTAGCTCTGTTCAGTCCTTATTTCCACCCCATCCAATTTAAACCTCAAACAGATGTTGAAGCTCATTGTGGGCGGAACGTGTCTACCAACTCTGTTGTATTGTTCTCTCCCAAGTGCTTTGCACAGTGCTCTGCGCACGGTTAGGGCTCAGTAAATATCACTGATCGATTATAATATAGAATTGCTAGGCCACTTCGGGAAGCGAATTCACGCTCGGATTTCTTCCTACTTTTTCCTGACTGGCATCTTTACTTTTTTTCTCTTTAGATTCGTGCAGAATGCTCATTAGAATCCCACATTCAACAGTGATAATAAAAAGGAAGTGTACTTATTAACTCTGCTTTCATTTCACCAAAGCTGCCCATGCTCAAGAATTATTTGAAATGTTGAACCCCCTAACAGAGTCGATATAATGGGAAATATTAAAAGGCATTTACTGTGGACTCAAAATTAATCAGATTAATGTTTTCATCTTGTTTTAATGGAGATTGGCCAATCCTTTTCTCTTCCCTTACAGCCTACTCAATCTCTCAAAGTAGTCACAAGCCATTACCCAGTCTGATCGTTAACAAAACAGTGATACTTAGAGATACCAAGGTATGAACAGAAAGCCTCAGGAACAGAAAAGTGGAAAGGCAGAGATATGGTCTCCTATTTAAAAAAAGCTGGTCGCTTCATCTCCTAAACCTTTTGTAAGAAATATAGCTCATTTCAGAATGTAAATAATTAGGCGCTTCCTCACACTCTTAATTCTTCTCAAGCTAACCTACTCATTGGGTCTTGTTCTCATCTCTCCTGGCACTGATGTCTTGCTTATTCCCTCTCCCCTGTCAGGAACTTCCTCCCCCTTCACATTCCCACCCCAGACTACTGTTCTCCCCATCTTCAAAGCCCTCCTGAAATCACATCTCCTCCAGGTGGCCTTCCCAGATTAATCTCTCATCTTCTTATTTAACGTCCAGCCACTTAGCCCTGCTGGGTCACCTGAGTACTCAGTTATTCACAGTCCACAGAGCAGTTGATGATAATAGTAAGTGGTTTGTGGATTGTGAATATTATCGATTGTGATAATTGATAATAGTTCATTATAAATATATTAGTTAATAATGATCATATTTGCTAAGTGCTTTCTATGTGCTAAAGCACAGTGCCTGGCCCTGCATGACACTGTGGAACCTATACGGGTCCACAGTCTAAGGAGTGGGGAGAGCAGGTATTTTTTCCCCATCTTACGCATGGGAAATTGAGGCTCGGAGAAGCAGCATAGCCAAGTGGGTAGAGCACGGGTTTGGGAATCAGAAGGACATGGGTTCTAATCCCAGCTCCTCCACTTGTCTGCTCTGTGACCTTGGGCAAGTCACTTCACTTCTCTGATCCCCAGGTACCTCATCTGTAAAATGATTAAGATTGGGAGGCCCCCTTGGGACAGGGTCTGTGTCCAACCCCATTGTCTTGTATCAACCCTAGTAATAATAATAATGATGATGGTATTTGTTAAGTGCAGACTATGTGCAAAGCACCATTCTAAGCCCTGGGGTTGGGGATACAAGGTGATCAGGTTGTCCCACGTGGGGCTCAGTCTTTATCCCCATTTTATAGATGAGGGAACTGAGGCCCAGAGAAGTTAAGTGATTTGCCCAAAGTCATACAGCTGACATGTGGCAGAGCCGGAATTAGAACCCATGACCTCTGACTCCCAAGCCCAGGCTCTTGCCACTGAGCCATGCTGCTTCTCTACTTGGTAGAGTGGCTAGCACACAGTAAGCGCTTAACAGATACCACCATTATTAGGGTAAATTACTTGCCCGAGGTCACACAGCAGGACAATACCAAAAAAATTGGGGTTTGGAGCCCAGGTTTCTTGACTCCTATTCTCAGGCTTCTTCAGCTAGAACACACTGCTTCTTGGCAACACAATTGCATGCTTCAAAATCACTTGTGAACCACTACATCTCCCTTCTACAAAAGCAAAGAAATGCAAGATAGAAGGAAAGCAAGTGTGGGAATCATTCTGCAGCGATTGTAAACTGAAACCTCATTTAATAATAATAATGATGGTTTTTGTTATGAGTAATATTAATCATCACATTCACTGAGTGCTCACTGTATGCAAAGCACTCTACTAAGTGCTTGGGAGAGAGAGAGAGTGCAATACAACAACAAACACGTTGGACAGAGATTGTCTCTGTTGCCGAATTGTACATTCCAAGCGCTTAGTACAGTGCTCTGTGCATAGTAAGCACTCAGTAAATACTACTGAATGAATGAATTCCTGTCCACGACGAGGTCACAGTCTAGAAACATTAAGTGGACTCTATGTCCTAAGCACTGTACTAAGCGCTGGAGTTGACACAAGATCAGGTCCCACATGAGGCTCACAGTCTAAGTAGCAGGGAGGCGCAGGTATTGACTCCCCATTTTGCAGATGAGGGAACTGAGGCACAGAGAAGTTAAGTGACTCACCCAAGGTCACACAGCAGACAAGTGGCGCAGTCGGGATTAGAACCCAGGTCCTCTGACTCCTAGGCCTTACTGCTCTTATGCTGTTCTGGAGTGGGGAAAGGTGAAGTGGTAATGAGTTATTCAAAATCAGTTTGGACTTTAGTTCCTGTCTCACACAGGGCTCACGATCTAAGAGGGAGGGATAGCAGAGGTCAGCTCATTTTAATTAAGGATGGTTCATTAATGTTTAACCATTTACTATTTGCCAAGCGCTGTGCTGAGCACAGGGGTAATAATAATGTTGGTGTTTGTTAAGCACTATGTGCAGAGCACTGTTCTAAGCGCTGGGGTAGATACAGGGTAATCGGGTTGTCCCACGGGAGGCTCACGGTCTTCATCTCCATTTTACAGATGAGGAAACTGAGGCACCGAGAAGTTAGATTCAAGGTAATAAGTACACAGAGAGGGGCGTTACTTTATCCCCATTTTAATAATGTTGGTATTTGTTAAGCGCTTACTATGTGCCAAGCACCGTTCTAAGCGCTGGGGTAGATAGAGGGTAATCAGGTTGTCCCACGTGAGGCTCACAGCTAATCCCAATTTTACAGATGAGGTAACTGAAGCACAGAGAAGTTAAGTGACTTGCCCACAGTCACACAGCTGACAAGTGGCAGAGCCGGGATTCGAACTCATGACCTCTGACTCCCAAGCCCGGGCTCTTTCCACCGAGCCACGCTGCTTCAGATATGGAGACTGAGACACAGAGAAGTTAGTGACCTGCCCAAGATCACAGATCAGGCAAGTGGTACCAGAGGCATTAGAACCAGTCACGTACTCTTTCGGCGTGGTCATGCTGCTTCCAGTTTTGCACATGAGGAAACTGAGGCAAAGCGAGGCAAAAATCACCAGATTATCTCGTATGTACCCCAGCGCTTAGGACAGTGCCTGGCTTATAGTAAGCGCTTCCCAAATGCCATTTAAAATAAAAAATCACTTGAACTGGTCCCTGTGATCTTGCAGCTGGCCCTGGGCCCATCTCTCTTGGCAGAGCCGGCCCTCGGTAGGACACCGCCGCGGCAAGGGGTGAGTGGTCCGCGGGGTCAGGTTGGGGCGCCGATCGGGCTGAGTCCCTTAGAGGCGGGATGAGGGCAGGGGCAGAGATGGAAAAATCTTGAGAAGCAGCATGGCTTAGTGGAAAGAGCCCGGACTTGGGAGTCAGAGGTCGTGAGTTCTAATCCCCGCTCCGCCACTTGTCTGCTGTGTGACCTTGGGCAAGTCACTTAATTTCTCTGGGCCTCAGTTCCCTCATCTGTAAAAATGGGGATTAAAAAATGTGAGCCCCACGTGGGACAATCTGATGACCCCGTATCTACCCCAGCACTTAGAACAGTGCTCGTCACATAGTAAGCGCTTAACAAGTACCGTAATTATTAAAAATGAGGCGCGTGGGGAAGGGAGAGAGTAATAGTAGAAGAAATAGTAGTCATAGTAACAGTACTTGCCGGCTGTGTGACCTTGAGTAAGTCACTTGGCCAATCAACTGCATTTATTGAACCCTTACTGTGTGCAGAGGACTGTACTAAGCGCTTGGGAGAGTGCGATATATAGCAATTGGTAGACGCATTCCCTGCCCACAACAAGTTTACAGTCTGGAGGGAGGTTACTGTGGGGGGCAACCGTGGCTCAGTGGAAAGAGCCCGGGCTTGGGAGTCAGAGGTCATGGGTTCGAATTCCGGCTCTGCCACTTGTCAGCTGGGTGACTGTGGGTGAGTCACTTCACTTCTCTGGGCCTCAGTGACCTCATCTGTGAAATTGGGATTAAGACTGTGAGCCCCACGTGGGACAACCTGATTACCCTGTATCTACCCCAGTGCTTAGAACAGTGCTCTGCACATAGTAAGTGCTTAACAAACACCAACATTATTATTATTATTATTACCTTAAAGCTCTGAGCCTTTTGTGTGATAGAAACCATATCGGATGTGACTGCACTGTATTTACCTCAGAGCTTAGTTCAGTGGTTCATTCATTCATTCGTATTTATTGAGTGCTTACTGTGTGTAGGGCACTGTACTAATCACTTGGAATGCACAATTCAGCAACAGAGAAAAACAATCCCTGCCCGACGATGGGCTCACAGTTGAAACAGGGGAGACAGGCAGCAAAACAAAATGAATAGTCAGGCAACAAAACAAGAAGTCGGGCAAGTAGTGGTTGACACCAAATAAGCCCTTAAGAAACACCACAGCTCTTATTTGCATTAATTGAATTCAATAGTATTTATTGAGCGCTTACTAGGTGCAGAGCACTGTACTAAGCACTTGGAATGTACAATTTGGCAACAGATAGAGACAATCCCTGCTCAATGACGGGCTTACAATCTAATCGGGGGAGACAGACAAAAACAATAGCAATAAATAGAATCAAGGTGACGTACATCTCATTGACAAAATAAATAGGGTAATAAAAATATATACAGATGAGCGGACAAGTACAGTGCTGAGGGGAGGGGAAGGGAGAGGGGGAGGAGCAGAGGGAAACGGGGGGAAAGGGGGTTTAGCTGAGGGGAGGTGAAGGGCATGGGGGGTGGGGCAGAGAAGCAGCAGAGGGAGGAAAGGAAAAAGGCGAAGCTCAGTCTGGGAAGGCCTCTTGAATGGCCACTAGGTACCAAGAACTGTACTTGGCACTCAGGAAGTACAAAGAAACAAAGAAAGGACACAGTCCCTGACCACAGGGAGCTTACCCTCTAAAGGAGGATGCAGACAAAACATTCAAGTAATCAAAAAAAAGTTAACGCAATGTTGAGCTGAATAAGCACATATCTGTAATCTACTCATTAATATTAACGTCTGTCTCCCCCTCTAGACCGTAAACTGTGGACAGGGAATGTTTCTTTTGTTGGTTATAGCGTATTCTCCCAAATGCTTAATACAGTGCTCTGCACACAGTAAGCACTCAATAAATATGACAATGAAAAAATATGAATGAATGAACAAATCTCTAACATGGGAACAAATGCGTAAGTGCTAGGAACTCCTCTAGACTGTAAGCTCGTTGTGGGCAGGGAATGGCACTGTTTATTGTTGTATTGTACTCTCCGAAGCGCATAGTACAGTGCTCTGCACACAGTAAGCACTCATTAGGACTGAATGAAAAAATATGATTGAATGAACAAATCTTGAACACTGGGAACAAATACGCAAATGCTAGGAATTCCTCTAGACTGTCATTGTGGGCAGGGAATGGCACTGTTTATTGTTGTATTGTACTGTCCTAAGCGCTTAGTACAGTGCTCTGTACACAGTAAGCACTCAATAGGACTGAATGAAAAAATACGATTGAATGAACAAATCTTGAACATGGGAACAAACACACAAGTGCTAGGAATTCCTCTAGACTGTCATTGTGGGCAGGGAATGGCACTGTTTATTGTTGTATTGTACTGTCCCAAGCTCTTAGTACAGTGCTCCGCACACAGTGAGCATTCAACAAATACGATCGAATGAATGAATGAATACCCTCTCCTGTCTTAAGGAAGGGATGAGGATCCGGAGGGGAGACAAGACAATTAATATGTGAAGACGGAAACCAGGTGCCGGGGCCAATTTCCCCAGGGCCTAGAAAAGAGCCAGATGTCCCAGCTCTCTAGACTGTAAAGTCGTTGTGGGCAGGGAACGTATCTGTATGTTGCTGTATAATAATGTTGGTATTTGTTAAGCGCTTACTATGTGCAGAGCACTGTTCTAAGCGCTGGGGTAGATACAGGGTAATCAGTTTGTCCCACATGAGGTTCATAGTCTTTATCCTCATTTTTACAGATGAGGTAACTGAGACACAGAGAAGTTAAGTGACTTGCCCACAGTCACACAGCTGACAAGTGGCAGAGCTGTATTGAACTCTCCCAAGGACTTAGTACAGAGCTTTGCACACAGTCAGCGCTCAATGAATATGATTGAATGAACGAATGAAGGCCAGTAAGTTCGCTGCGGGCAGGGAACGCGTCTGCCAACTCTGTTAGATGATTGTACTCTCCTGAGTGCTTAGTGCAGTAGAATAAGAGCTCAATAAATACAATTGACTGAGTGATTGGGCAGGGCCTTAGACCCAAGTGGATTGTGGCCCCTTCCGGTCTGCTAGCACTGGGGTTTTCATTCATTCAATAGTATTTATTGAGCGCTTACTATGTGCAGAGCACTGTCCTAAGCGCTTGGAATGGACAATTCGGCAACAGATAGAGACAATCCCTGCCCAGTGACGGGCTCACGATCCAATCGACGGGCTCACCCTGGGAGTCCAGACCAGCCCTCTCCACTCCACCCACAGTAGCCCAGGGATCTTTCTCTGGAGTGGCGAGGGCAGTAAGGAGTTTGAGGGCTTCCCCCGGCCCCTCGCTGAAATCACTTTGTTGACTAAACTTCAACGTGTTCACTTGGTTTATTGACAGTGGTGCTTTTCTCTGAGCATTTTTCTCATCTGTCTAACTTCTCTTAGGGTCCGAGCACCAACCGGGACAGACTGCAAGCTTGTTGTGGGCAGGGAATGGGTCTGCCGAATCTGTTGCATTGTACTCTCCCAAACGCTTAGTAAAGTGCTCTGCACCCAGCAAGCGTTCAATAAGTAGTAAAGATGATGATGATAAAAATAAAGATGATCCCAACCCCATCACCCCTCACCCCAGGAATACGCCCCCTCACCCCATCACCCATCCCCCTTTCATCTCCTCCCTCCCCCAGGAACCCACCCCCATTGTCCCCTTCCACAGAAACTTGCCTCAGTTGCCCCCTTCCGCAGGAACAAGCCCCCTCACCCCTCCAGTAACATATTCCCCCACCCTCTCCCCCAGGAACACACTTTCCTCGCCCCCATTCTTCCCCCCACAGAAACACGCCCTCCTCCCCTCTCCTCCAGGAACGAGCCCCCTCACCCCAACCACCCCACCTCCAGAACACACCCCCATTTGATCTTATTATATTGTACCTACCCTGCACTTAGTAGAATGCTCAGCACATAATAACAATAATAATAATAATAATAATAATGTTGGTATTTGTTAAGTGCTTACTATGTGCAGAGCACTCTTCTAAGCGCTGGGGTAGATACAGGGTAATCAGGGTGTCCAAGTGAGGCTCACAGTCTTAATCCCCATTTTACAGTTGAGGGAACTGAGGCCCAGAGAAGTGAAGTGACTTGCCCACAGTCACCCAGCTGACAAGTGGCAGAGCTGGGATTCGAACCCATGACCCGTGACTCCCAAGCCCGGGCTCTTTCCACTGAGCCGTGCTGCTTCTCTGTAGATACTTAATAAATACTATAATGAGCCACCCTTCAGTCAAGTCAGTTACCTCATCTGTAAAATGGGGATTAAGACTGTGAGCCCCACGTGGGACAACCTGATTCCCCTGTGTCTACCCCAGCGCTTAGAACAGTGCTCGGCACGTAGTAAGCGCTTAACAAATACCAACATTATTAAGTCTCCAACACAATTCCATCCACCCCAGCCACTCTAACCTACATATTTACACCCCAAATCAGTACTTCTGTACATACCATATAAATATTTAGATCGGATATATAGATGCACATGAGGTACTTATTCTCTGTTTAGCCTTACCAAACTCTAACTCCTGTCAGTTGCATCCTGGCTTTTCCTCCTCCTCCGATTTATAAATAATCTATGCCTTGCCTGTCTTATAAATACTTCACGGGTAGGAAATGGGTCTTTGGCTGCTACTGTAGCACTTATCACAGTGTTTTGCATGGAGAAGGTGCTCAATAAGAACTAGTGATTGATTAATGATGTCTTAAAGACCAGGCTTTTGGATTATCTTTTCATTTAACTGCAGAATGAAAAAATTAAAAATCCAATTCGTGGGAAAGACAGACCAAGTATCGTACAACAAAACTGCTATGTATCCCAATCCATTTCCCCGCACCCTACACCATCAACTAACTCTACTTATGATGACCTTCCTATGTTCTTGTTTGTAAGACTGTAGATTGTTTCTTTTGTTTTGTTGAATCAGGCAAAGGCAGTGTGTGAAAGGGAATGTGACTACTCTCCCCTGGAGACAGATTTCAATTCTATCACCTATTTCCTTTTCCTTCCATTGCTTAACGTTACCACCTCCCCATATCATCATCTCTTTAATAATAATAATAATAATGTTGGTATTTGTTAAGTGCTTACTATGTGCAGAGCTCTTGTCTAAGCGCTGGGATAGATACAAAGTAATCAGGTTGTCCCACGTGCGGCTCACAGTTAATCCCCATTTTACAGATGAGGTAACTGAGGCACAGAGAAGTTAAGTGACTTGCTCACAGTCACACAGCTGACAAGTGGCAGACCCGGGATTCGAACCGATGACCTCTGACTTCCAAGCCTGGGCTCTTTCCACTGAGCCACACTGTGAGCCTGTCACTGGGCAGGGATTGTCTCTATCTGTTGCCGAATTGTCCATTCCAAGTGCTTAATAAAGTGCTCTGCACGTAGTAAGCGCTCAATAAATACTACTGAATGAATGACCATTCTAGCTGTAAATATTTTCATTTATTCATTCAATCATAACTATTGAGCCTTTACTGCATGCAGGGAACTGTACTAAGCACTTTGTTCTTGTCTGTCTCCCCCGATTAGACTGTAAACCCGTCAAGCGGCAGGGACTGTCTCTATCTGTTGCCGACTTGTTCATTCCAAGCGCTTAGTACAGTGCTCTGCACATAGTAAGCGCTCAATAAATACTATTGAATGAATGAATGAATACAATATAACGGTATGCAGACATGTTTTCATGTTCATCTCCCCTATTAAGCATGTAAATTTCTTTGCAGGCTGGGAACTTGTCACTTCTTTATCCTCCACTTCCCAGGTGGCTAATACAGTGCATAGCACCAAGTGACACTTAATAAATGCTACTACTGCTATTAACTACTCCAACTACGACTACTAATGTCCCTATTTTTCTTCTCCCAAGGCTTTAGAGGGAAAGGACTTTTGAATATGGAGGTGAAAGGTGAAAGGCTTAATACATTTTCCAGCTTATAAAGTGATGTCATATGAATTAAGGTGAGCAGTTGTTCAGTGTCTACTGAAAATAGAAGAGTGATCTGGAATTTAGACTAGTCATTCATTCATTCACTCAATAGTATTTATTGAGCGCTTACCATGTGCAGAGCACCGTACTAAGCGCTTGGAATGTACAATTCGGCAACAGATAGAGACAATCCCTGTCCAATGACCGGCTCAATTGTCTTATGCCGTCGAGTCGTCTTTGACCCATAGCAACGCCAAGGACACATCTCTCCCAGAATGACCCACTCTCCACCTGCGATCGTTCTGGTAGTGGATCCAGAGAGTTTTCTTCGTAAAAATACGGAAGTGGTTTCCCACTGCCTCCTTGCGCGTGGTAAACTCAAGTCTCCACCCTTGACTCTCTCCCGCACCGCTGCTGCCCACCATGGGTGAGTTTTGACTTGTAGCAGAGTGTGTTCCACTCGCTAGCCACTGTCCAAGCTAGGAATGGAATGGGTAGACCTCTGCTTGACTCTTCCTCCCATAGTCGAGACTGGTAAAGGACTGGAAACTCTCCATGTGCAACTCTGAGAGGAGGAGATTTGTCATTAGCAAGACATGATTGAAGACATGAAAATAACTGTGGTATCTCACTGTACCTTGACCTCGTCTTTCTCGCCGCCGACCCCTCACCCACGTCCTGCCTCTGGCCTGGGACGCCCTCGCTCCTCAAATCCGACAGACAATTACTTTCCTCCCTTCAAAGTCTTATTGGAGGCGCATGTCCTCCAAGAGGCCTTCCCTGACTAAGCCCTCCTTTCCTCTTCTCCCACTCCCTCTGCGTCACTCTGATCTACTCCCTTTATACATTCTCCCTCCCAGCCCCACAGTACTTAAAATGCATATCTGTAATTTATTTATTGTTCTTAATATTTGTCCCCCCATCTAAACCGTAAGCTCACCGTGGGCAGGGAACGTGTCTGTTTATTGTTAAACTATACTCTACTAAGTGCTTGGTACAGTGCCGTGCACACAGTAAGCACTCAGTAAATACAATTAAATGAACGAATGATTGAATGAAAAGTGCTTATTATGTGCCAAACACTGAACAGAGCACTGGGATAGATACAAGAACAGATACGGTCCAAGATGGAGGGAGGACAGATATTTAATCCCTGTTTTACAGATGAGGAAACTGGAACACAGAGGAGTTAAGAGATCTGCCCAATGTCACAGAGCAGAGCAGTCATCTGACTCGCAGGCCCGTGTTCTTTCCTCTGGGTCCCGTTGTTTCCCCTGATTGTTCCCAGAGAAACTGATAACTGCAATAAAGAAAGTGCAGATAAGCAGAGGACAGACAAGATGCTTTGCGGTTGTTGTAATAATCAAATCATTTCACAATTTCTCCATGGTACATCAAAGAAAAGTTAGATTTTTGAAGTAGGAACTTTTTAAAATGGCAATTTCTTATCCTGAGTTTAACCAGTGTAATTCCAAATTTTTTTCAGTAGGGGTGGCTAGTACTTTAAAATTGAAGTCGAGCTTAAAAACGCAGTGTAATATTGCCTTTCAGGAATCGCTGCGTTAGTAAAATTTGAAGTTTGGGGTTACTTTTGAACTAATTTAATACTGATGAATTGCACTTTTTCCCGGAGTGCAAAAGAACTGGACTTGAGAAAAAAATGAGTTTACCATCAGGGTTGTCCAGTAGTATAGTGAGTTAACCAGTATTTAATGTTTGTGAATTGCAAAATGTTTTCTGGCATTTATGAACATTGAAAGCACAATTCGCCGACTACTTTTATTCTAGATCTTTCAACTGATATACTATATTAATAATGATAGCATCTTGAATTTATGATCAATCAGTGGTATTTATTGAGCGCTTACTTATACTGAGCACTTCGGAGAGTACAGCACAAGAAAGTTGATGGAAGTGTTCCCAATCCATAAGGAGCTTATGGTCTAGAAGGGGAGGCAAACGCTAATATAAGTAGATAAAGGACGATATGTACATAATACTGTGGGGCTGAGGTTGGTATATATAACTCATATATACAATTTGTAATGTATGAGATATAGCATATATATCTCTATCTCTCTATATATCTATATCTATCTCTATATTTATCTATCTATCTCTATATATCTATCTATCTCTATATATAGATATATCTATATATAAATATATAGATATATCTAGATATAATAGATATAATATAAATAATAATATATAATAACATCTATTATATAGATACATATCTATATAATATATATATAATATAATATCTATATATAGACATACGGTATAATAGTCAATTGTACTTTCCATGCGCTTAGTACAGTGCTCTGCACACAGTAAACACGCAATAAATACGACTGAATGAATGAATAGTAAATGGTATACTTATTTATTCTGAGCACTGCAAGTTATTTCATGTATATCATATTAATCACTAACATGGCTTAGTGGATAGAGCACGGGCCCGAGATTCAGGAAGACGTCTGCTGTATGACCTTAGGCAAGTCACCTTCTCTGGGCCTCAGTGACCTCATCTGGAAAATGGGGATTAAGAGTGTGAACCCCATGTGGGACAGGGACTGTGCCCAACCTGATTAAGTTGTATCTACCCCATTGCTTAGAACAGTGCTTGGCACCTAGTAAGTGCTTAACAAGTACCACAGTTATTACTTTTAGAGTTGGTAGGTGTGATCCCTGCCCACAAAGAGAAGCAACGTGGCTCAGTGGCAAGAGCCCAGGCTTGGGCGTCAGGGGTCATGGGTTCGAATCCCTGCTCTGCCACTTCTCAGCTTTGTGACCTTGGGCAAAGTCACTTCACTTCTCTGGGCCTCCGTGACCTCATCTCGAAAATGGGGATGAAGACTGTGAGCCTCACGTGGGACACCCTGATTACCCTGTATCTACCCCAGCGCTTAGAACAGTGCTCTGCACATAGTAAGAGCTTAGCAAATACCAACATTATTATTATATCAATCGATCAGTCAATCAGTGGTATTTATTGAGCAGTTACTATGGGCAGAGCATGACACTAAGCGCTTGGGAGAGTACAGTAAGTGCTCAATAAATATGATTGAATGAATACAACATAGCCTCTCATTTATTTATTCATTCATTCAGTCGTATTTATTAAGCTCTTACTGTGTGCAGAGGACTGTACTAAGCACTTGGAATGTACAATTCAGCAACAGATAGAGACAATCCCTGCCTAACAATGGGCTCACAGTGTAAACAGGGGAGACAGACAACAAAACAAAACAAGTAGTCAGGCATCAGTACCATCAAAATAGATAAACAGAATCATTGATATCTACACATCACTACGATGCCTACGATGCTTAGCACATAGTAAGAACTTAACAAATACCATCATTATTTTTATTATTACTAAGTGCTAGGGTGGATATAAGTAAATAGGATTGGACTCGGTCCCTGTCCCACATAGAGCTTAACGTTGTTCCTGGAGCAGGCATGTTTCAGTTAATAATTTGTAAGCGCTCAATACATAGCATTGTTCGATGGAGGTGGGTGACGCAGGAATGACGCACAGTCTGTAGGTAGGTTCGAGAGGAACGTAGCTTACCAGCTGGGTTGTAGTGGGAGAAGAGAGTGGATAACTAAGAGAGAAAGCAAACCCTATTTGGGACCGTGTCCAACCTGCTAACCTTGTATCTACCTCATGCTTAGAATAGTGCTTAGCACAGAGTAAGTGCTCAACAGATGCCATTATTTTGTTTTTTAAAAAAGAGCTGATTGAGTGTCTTAAAGCAGAGAAGCAGCATGGCATAGCAGATTGGGCGTAGGCCTGGGAGTCAGAAGGTCATGGGTACTAATCCCGGCTCTACCACTTGTCCGCTGTGTGACCTTGGGCAAGTTGCTTCCCCTTTCTGAATCGGAGTTACCTCGTCTGTAAAATGGGGATCGAGACTGTGAGCCCCACATGGGACAGGGACAGTGTCCAACGCAATTTGCTCGAATCCACCCCAGCGCTTAGTATGGTGCCTGGAACATAGTAAATGCTCAACAAATATCACTATTATTATTGCCGTTTAAGAATGGTCAGAAGTTTCTGCTGTTTGCAAAGAGGACTGAGTTATCTTTGGAGATTTTGATTGACTGATTAATTGAGTGATTTTTGAGTAGTGGGGAGATGTGTGTAAAACACCATTTTAGAAAAATGACCCAAACAGCAGAGTGAAGTATGGACTGGACAGGTAAAAGAATGGAGGCAGGGAGGTCGATGAGGAGGCTGAAGCAGCAGTCGTGCCAAGATATGAAGTTTGGGAACGCCCTCGTCGTACACTTAAATACTGTAGGTACCGTTTTTAATGGCTTAACCTTTTAAACTGTCTTTTGGAATTTCATTTCAAAGTGAAACTGAAAATGTGATACAACTGTAGGAAGCTTGTCTTTTTTATATTTATTGACTACAGTATTGATGGCTTTTCCATTTTATTTCACTTTTTTTTTTATTTTTATCTATAAATACGTTGGGTTCAAAGAGGCCAGAGAAATGAAGCCAAAACTTCAAGAAAACAGAAAATGAACTTGAGGTACATATTTCAGAACAGTTTGTTCCAATTCAGGATGGAAGTTGTAATAAAACTACTGTGGCATCAAATCACGCAGGCATAATTTTTTCTTGTGTTCCTCATAGGAGAGAAATTGGGGAGGCCCAGCTGATTTGATAATGCCCATTTAGAAAAGGGAAACAAGCCATTCGACTGTTTCCTCTCCTATATTATTATGACTTTTCAATCTTCCAACCCATGTAATATTTGCCTTCATCAGCCATTCAGTTTAAATTCCTTTTGTAAAGACAGAAGTGAAGGGGAAAAAGCATTTAAGTCTTTACCTTTTCATTAAATCTTCTATCAGCTTCCCCCTTTTGTCTCCCAGAGGGACTTTCCCCAGTATCTCCTAAGGCACTTTAAAATTGTGTTTGTTCTCTCCTACCTCTTGCTAGTTGTATCTCCTTTCCCATTTGCCCTTTTTTAATAATTCCCCCATCATAATTGGGCTATTTCTTTATTCTCTTCACTGCTTTGGCCTAATTTTCAATTTTGAACCATCCTTTCTTTTCTCTTCATATCCCTTAGGTCCCTCAGGCCCTCTTCAGATATTTGGATTTACCCAGCTTTGCTCCTTGTTACTTTTTGTCCTCCTTCTGTACTGGAGTGGTTCTTATATCGGCAGAATCATATTTTTAATTTGCCTATTTTTTTCACAGCTATCCTTCAGTTCAAAGAAAGAGCATTCTGCTAGATTCTCCTTGAGGGCAAAGATTCATTCATTCACTCATTCGATCGTATTTATTGGGCGCTTGCTTTGAGCAGAACACTGTACTAAGCACTTGGAAAAGTACAATGCAACAATAAACAGACACATTCCCTGCCCACAAGATCCTGTCTATCTACGCTATTGTACTCTCCCAATTTCTCTGATTCAGTTAGTACTCAATAGATATCATTGATTGATTGATTGATCGAGGGATTCTCTTCAGAGGTGAGTCATGGAGACTCTCTTACAAACTGACAAAGGGGGCATCACGCTGTGACTAAGATTTTTGGACTGCTTGGGGAAAATGGCCTAGTAAAGATAATAGAGAATTCAAGTTGATTTGATGATTAGAAAAAGGGAAGAGTTAATTTAGAGTTCAACCGTGGAAAAATGATGTAAACAATCATAAAATGAGGCTACTTAATATCCCAAAGGAAAGGAGGAAAGAAGTCAACAGGTCAAAGGAAATGAATTTTAAGAAATCCGAATCTAACAGGCAGGATGGTTTCTGTGAGACCAGGCTTAGAGACAGATTACAGGAGAGCACTTCTAGACCTCTAGATTATAAAACCATTGTGGGTAGGGAATAATAATAATAATGGCATTTGTTAAGTGCTTACTATGTGCAAAGCACTGTTCTAAGCGCTGGGGGCGATACAAGGTGATCAGGTTGTCCCACATGGGGCTCACAGTCTTCATCCCCATTTTACAGATGAGGTAACTGAAGCCCAGAGAAGTTAAGTGACTTGCCCAAGGTCACACAGCTGACAAGTGGCAGAGCCGGGATTAGAACCCATGCCCTCTGACTCCCAAGCCTGTGCTCTTTCCACTGAGCCAAAGAATGTGTCTGTTATATTGTTAATATTGTACTCTCCCAAGCACTTAGTATAGTGTTCTGCACACGGTAAGCGCTCAATAAGTACGACTGAACAACTGAATGACTAACCTCTTCTCTCTATTTCTTTAATCCAACTCCATGTCCTTCTACTGACTGAACCCATTCATTCATTCATTCATTCAATCATTTTGAGTGCTTACTATGTGCAGAGCACTGAACTAAGCACTTGAGAGAGTACAGTATAACAATAAGCAGACACATCCCCTCTCCACAATGAGCTTACAGTCTAGAGGAAAATGGGCTTCTAGGCTATCGGGAGTAAACCATGACGTTCCACATTCACTTTAGCGCACGGCAACTCCGTAAATTCACATTTCATTTTTCTTTCCCTTCTCTCACTCGCTCGCTCATCACCTACAGCCAGCACCTCCAATACTAAACTGTTTCTGATTGCTGTTACTCTGTGCAATCATAGTGAGAATCTCACCCAACAATTGTCCAAACTGGATCTAGGCAGCAAAGGGACAGTAAACAGAATAAAGCACATTTCTTTTTCTGGGTCCTGGCACTGATCAGATCCAGAAAAGGAGGTTTCTAAGGAAGCAGATTTCCCTGTTCTTTCTGGCCTAGATGGAATGGTGAAATCTGGGTTTTTCACTTTTATAGGTTTTTACCTTTTCCTTAACTACTCCTCCACTACTGTAAGTTTCGCTTCCATATCACAGCCCTTCTGATCAGGGAACTCCAAGACAGTAAAATAATAATCATCACCCAGAAAGATTATTATTTCAGGGTGGCACCTAGAGAGTTTCCAGTACACTACCGGTCTCGACTATGGGAGGGAGAGTCAAACGGAGGCCTGTCCATCCCATTCCTAGCTTAGGCAGTGGTTAGCGAGTGGAAGACAATCTGCTACAAGTCAAAACTCACCTGTGCTGGGCAGCAGCGGCACGGGAGAGAGTCGAGGGTGGAGGCTCAAGTTGACTGCATGGGAGAAGGCAGTGGTAAACCACATCCCTATTTTTACCAAGAAAACTCTATAGATCCACTACCAGAATGATTGCAGATGGAAGCGGGGTGTTCTGGGGGAGATGTATCCATGGCGTCGCTATGGGTCGAGACGACTCGACAGCATAGGCAAGAAAGTTTGTGGGGGGACCTTTAGCACATGGGTTGGCTGGATGCGGAGACAGTATCATAGCACTGAGTGAAGGTGCTGGTGCTGACGAGAGATAGCTCACAAAGACAGGTTCTTGGATTGGCAGCCTAAAATGAGTTCTAAATATCAGTCAATCAATGGTATCTAGTGAACGCTTCCCGTGTGCAGAGCACTGTACTACGCACTTGGGAGAGTACAATACAACAGAGCTGGTAGACACATTCCCCGTCCACATCAAGCTTAGAGCCTAGATGCTAATACTTACATACAGACATACGTTGAATATGAAGCAGCCGTATTCTCTTCACTTTTCACTGCATTCTAGGTGCTCTTTACCTTTCACTCATTCATTCAATCATATTTATTGAGCGTTTACCATGTGCAGAGCACTATATTAAGTGCTTGGAAGAGTACAAAATAACAATAAACAGACACATTCTCTGCCCACTACAAGCTTAAAGCCTAGAGGGGGCGACAGGCATCAATATAAATAAATAAATTACAGATAATAATAATTGTAATAATAATTACAGTATCTGTTAATAATAATAATAATGGTGGTATTTGTTAAGCACTTACTATGTGCAAAGCACTGTTCTAAGCACTGGGGGATACAAGGTCATCAGATTGTCCCACGTGGGGCTCACAGTTTTAATCCCCATTTTACAGATGAGGTAACTGAGGCGCAGAGAAGTGAAGTGACTTGCCCAAAGTCACACAGCTGACTAGCGGCGGAGCCTGGATTAGAACCCGTGACCTCTGACTCCCAAGCCCACGCTCTTTCCACTGAGCCACGTTGTTTCTCTATTTCCGCTGTTTAATGCAGAAGTGGATGGGCAACCAGTAGAGTTTCTTGAGGAGGGGAGAAACACGTCCAGAACGTTTTTATAGAAAAATGATCGGGGCATCAGGGTCAAGTATGGACTGGAGTGAGGAGAGACGAGAGGCAGGGAGGTCAGCAAGGAGGCTGATGCAGTAATGAAGATGGCATAGGATAAGTGACCGGATTAACGTGATAGCAGTTTGGATGGAGAGGAAAGGGCAGATTTTGGCATTGTTGTCAGGTGGAACCGGCAGAGCGATGAATTGAATATGTAAGTTGAATGAGAGTGAGGAGTCAAGAATAACATAAGGTTACGGGCTTCTCCTGCTTTCAGGATGCTTTTATGTACAAGATAGCACTGCTTCTCTTTTTCATACCACTATTATTCAATCCTATTTATTGAGCACTTACCATGCAAAGAGTACCATACTGCTGGGAGAGTAACAATATAACAATAAACAGACACATTCCCTGCCCACAACGAGCTTACTATCATCTGAACAATCGATACCCTTCTAGTCCAGACCTCCAGTGCCTGAGAAATGCAAATACGGTGTTGACTGAAATTCTAACCGCTTGATTTCCTTTTGACCAATCTAGTTTCTTTCAGATTCCATACTTGGAGGACCGGTATTAATTTGCCTACTTTGTAAATGTTAACGTTTTAATGCAAACTATATTTAGTGCAGTTGAGAAAGCTAGGCCCACTTCACTTCACCAAAGGCTAATAATAATAAATGTGGTGTTTGTTAAGCGCTTACTATGTGCCAGGCACTGTAATGACAAGCCTATCTCTTGTGACGTCCCACCATACGGAATACACTTAGACTATCTTTCCCTCGTCTTCTTTAAAACTGTTGCATGAAAATTTGTGACTACTGAATCATGCGGTTCCCAGGTGGCCTAGTGGCACGGGCTTGGGAGTCAGGGGAGGTGGGTTCTAATCCCATTTTGATTAGACTGTGAGCCCATGATTAGACGGTGAGTCCATCACTGGGCAGGGATTGTCTCTATCTGTTGCCAAACTGTACATTCCAAGCGCTTAGTACAGTGCTCTGCACATAGTAAGCACTCAATAAATACTCTTGAATGAATCCCGGCTCTGCCGACTTATCAGCTGTGTGACTTTGGGCAAGTCACTTAACTTCTCTGTGCCTCAGTTACCTCATCAGTAAAATGGGGATTAAGACTGGGAGCCCCATAGGACAAACTGCTTCCTTTGTATCTACCCCAGGGCTTAGAACAGTGCTTGGCACATAGTGAGAGCTTAACAAATATTATAATTATTATTAGTATTATTACCACATCACAAGAACTCAGCCATTGGTTTGGTTAGGGACCAGCTGGTAGATATGACAGTTAGGGTCAGGCTTGGGTTTTAGCACATATTATAACTTAGTTTTTTGGAGAAGTTTTCATTCTAGAGACCACAGTATTATTAAATGGTGAGACAGGATTTCCTGAATCAAATTGTCTTCAACCTTTTCCTCCCCTACCTCCCCCTCTCCCCCCCCCCTCCACCACATCCCCTGCACTGAATTGTTAGCTCTCTCTGGGCAGAAGACATGTCACTTCATTGTTTCAAACTTCCCGAGCACTTACTACAGCTTAATACAGCTAATTATTGGGCAAGTCACTTCACTTCTCCAGGTCTCAGTTACCTCATCTGTAAAATGGGGATTGAGACTGTGAGCCTCACATGGGACAGAGACCGTATGCAACCCGATTTGCTGGTATCCACCCCAGCTCTTAGAACAGTGCCGGGCACATAGTAAGCTCTTAACAAATACCACGGTTATTATTATTCCCCAAACACTAGCCTATACTGAAAAGATCTTTGTTTTTAGATTTTGCTTCCTGATATTTTCTGGAATGTAGTGCCTCTCTATTGATCTTAAGGTGGAAAGTTGCTTCCTTAATTCATTTCCTTAATAAAATTTTCCACACATCTATGAATGAAGTGCCTCAT
Organism: Ornithorhynchus anatinus; assembly: GCF_004115215.2. Taxonomy (NCBI): domain Eukaryota; kingdom Metazoa; phylum Chordata; class Mammalia; order Monotremata; family Ornithorhynchidae; genus Ornithorhynchus; species Ornithorhynchus anatinus. The sequence continues at coordinate 113,819,954 of NC_041728.1, read as the reverse complement.
TTTCCACTGGTTTGTATGCTCCTTGAGGACAGGGAACCTTTGTCTTGCTTCTCTTGTACTCTCCCCAGCTTTCAGACAGGTAATTCCTCTCCCCCACTTCAAAGCCTTATTGAAGGCCCATCTCCTCCAAGAAGCCTTCTCTGACTAAGCCCTCCTTCCCTCTTCTCCCACTCCCTTCTTCACTGCTCTTACTTGCTCCTTCATTCATCCTCCCTCTCGTCCCCACAGCACATAAGTATATCTCTGTATACAGCTTTAATTTATATTAACGTCTGTCTCCCCCTATAGACTGTGAGCTCGTTGTGGGCAGCGAATGTGTCTGTTTGCTGTTATATTGTACTCTCCCAAGTGTTTAGTACAGTGCTCTGTCTTGCCTTGTTGGATTTGAGGAGGGAGGGAGTTCCAGGCCAGAGGTAGGACGTGGGCCAGGGGTCTGTGAAGAGACAGGCGAGATCGTTAGCAGTCACATTCCCTTCCCACAGTGACCTTAGAGTCTCCTGCAAGTAACCTAGTAAGTAAAATAGACTAGGAGGAGCAGTAAGATTTTTATCCTTCCTCCTTGTCTGGATATCATCATCCTCATCAATAGCATTTATTGAGTGCTTATTATGCGTAAAGCACGGTACTAAGTGCTAAGGAAAGTGCAAAACAACATACCCTGCCCACAACGAGTTTACGCTCTAGAGGGGGAGACAGACGTCAATGCAAATAATCTAAAATATCTAATTTAAAGATGTCTACATAAAGTGCGGCGGGGTTGAGGGTGGGCATGTGAAATTTCCTCATGAAAACTCAAAAAAGACATTGAAGCCAGGCAACCCTCAGCCTTGGATTTATTGGGCAAATTTGTGAGAAAGGTACTTATTGGTTCTATTCTTTGTAATTTGGACAACGCCGAGCGGCCGCTGTACGAGGCCGAGGGCCACAGCCACCAGAGGGGAGTTTTGGCTTGTTAGGAGATTGCCTTCCACTCGCTAGCCACTGCCCCAGCTAGGAAAAATGGACTGGCCTCAGTTTGACTCTCCCTCCCATAGCCGAGACTGGTAGGGGACTGGAAACTCTCCGGGTGCCACCCTGAGAGGGGAGACACACATTACTATAAACACATTATGGATGTGCATCTAAGTGCTGTGGGGATGGTGGGTGTGAATAAAGGGAGCAAATCCAAAAGCAAGATTGACCCGGAAGGGAGTGGGAGAAGAGGAAATGAGGGCTTAGTCAGGGAAGGCCAAGGGTTCCAAAGTGGAGAAGAGGGGTTATGGTTATTTCTTTATTTTTATTTATTCGTTTTGGTATTTGTTAAGGTGCCAAGCAATATTTTAAGCACTGGGTTAAAGACGAGTTAATCAGGTTGGGCATGGTCCCTTCCCTGTCCCACTTTGTGTTCATCCCTACGGTCCGCAGTGAGATGAGGAGGTCTGCACGGGCTTCAGATTACTGCCACTCCTGCAGTAGAGGAAGCAACTAGGAAGGAAGTCGCCTAATCGAGAACCAGCGTGGATAGTAGAAAGAGCACCGGCCTGGGAGTCAGAGGACCTAAGTTCTGACCCAGCCTCCACCACTTTTCTGCTGTGTGACTTTAGGCAAATCCCAACTTCTCTGTTCCTCGGTTGCCTCATCTGTAAAATGGGGATTAAGACTGTGAGCCCCTTATGGGACACGGACCGGGTCCAACCAGATCATGATGCATCTAACCCCAGTGCTTCATTCGAATATTGTAAGGGCTTAACAGATAATAATAATGATGGGATTTAAGCGCTTGCTGTGTGCCAAGCACTGTTCTAAGCGCTGGGGTAGATGCCATTTTTAAAAAATCAATCACTGGTATTTATTGAGGGTTTAATGTGTGCACATGGCTGTACTAAACCTAGGGAAAGTACAGTCCAATAGAGGTGGTAGAGATGTTCCCTGCCCACAGGGAGCTTAGGTGGGGGAGATAGACATTAATATAAATGAATGAATTACAGATATGTACCTAATCTCCCTCCTCTTTCTGACTGCAGGACTCGGCTGTTTGAAGACAATCAATTCCTTCCCCCCTATTTATCCTCCTTCTTCTCCCACTATACCCACTTGCATGCTTTGATCCTCTCAAGCCAACCTTCTCACTGTGCCTCATTCTCATCTCCCTTTATCCATTCATTCACCCGTATTTATTGAGCGCTCACTGTGTGCAGATCACCATACTAAGCGCTTGGAAAGTACATTTCGACAACATGGGCCACTCGCTGCCCCTCCGCTTCCCAACCAGCAGACCACTGTTCTCCCCATCTTCAAAGACCTTCTAAAACCACATCTCCACCCGGAGGTCTTCCCTGATTAATCAATCGTCTTCCCACCTTATCCCCTACCACTAGCACTTGAGCATGCCCCAGTCACCTAAGCACCTAATAATAATAATGTTGGTATTTGTTAAGCGCTTACACCGTACAGAGCACTGTTCTAAGTGCTAGGGTAGATACAGGGTAATCAGGTTGTCCCACATGAGGCTCACAGTCTTCATCCCCATTTTACAGATGAGGTAACTGAGGCACAGAGAAGTCAAGTGACTTGCCCACAGGAGGACAAGTGGCAGAGCCGGTATTCGAACCCATGACCTCTGACTCCCAAGCCCGGGCTCTTTCCAGGGAGCCACGCACCTAAGTGCCCACCTTTACAGTCATGTACTTGGGAAGGAGTGTGGCCTGGTGCAGAGAGCACAGGGCTGGGAGTCAGGGGACCTGAGTTCTAATCCCGGCTCTGCCACTTACCTGCTGTATGACCTTGGGCAAGTCGCTTACCTTTTCCTTGCTTCAGTTTCCTCATCTGTATCCCCAGACCCCGAAAACCTCCGGGGGGGTGGGTCGTCTACCTTCACATCAAACAGAAACCCTTTATCATCAACTTGAAAGCACTCAAGCAGCTCGCCCCCTCCTACCTCGCCACACGGATTTCCTACAACCACCTAGTCCTCACACTTGGCTCCTCTAATACCTTGTTCTTGTCTATCTCGCCGCAGACCCCTTGTTCACGTCCCCCCTCCGGCCTGCAACTCCTTCACTTTTCTTACACAACAGAAGGCTACTCTCCCCACCTTCAGACCCTTATTAAAATCACATCCTCTCCAAGAGACCTGCTCCAATTTAAGCCCCCTTTCCCCCTATTCCTTCTTCCTTATGTTACACCTACGTACTTGGCTCTGTAGTCTTTAAACGCTTGATATTCACCCCAACTTCAGCCCCAGGCATTTATGTACATATCCATAATTTCTTTTTCTTAATGGCTATATCTCCCTATCGACTGTAAACTCTTCCTAATAATGTTGGTATTTGTTAAGCGCTTACTATGTGCCGAGCACTGTTCTAAGCGCTGGGGTAGACACAGGGGAATCAGGTTGTCCCATGTGGGGCTCACAGTCTTCATCCCCATTTTACAGATGAGGGAACTGAGGCACCGAGAAGTTAAGTGACTTGCCCACAGTCACACAGCTGATTAGTGGCTGAGCCGGGATTCGAACCCATGACCTCTGACTCCGAAGCCCGTGCTCTTTCCACTGAGCCACGCTGCTTTCTGGGCAGGGAACGTGTCCACCCACTCTGTTGTACTTTCCCAAGTACAGTACAGTTTAGTACAGTGCTCTGCACACAGTAAGCGTTCAATAAATACCACCTATCGATTGATTGTAAAATGGGGTTTCAATTCCTGTTCTCCCCCTCCTATTTAGACTGTGAGCCCCAGGTAGGACAGGGATTGTGGGCAACCTTGTATCTTGTATCTGTCCCAGTGTTTAGTACAGTGCTTGTCACATAGTAAGTGCTTAATAAATACCATAATTATTATTATTACTTGTAATGATATCTGATAAGTGCTTACAATCTGGCAACGACTGTTCTAAGCGCTGGAATAGATAGAAGATGATCACAGACCGTCCTATAAGGTGCTCATGGTCTAAGTAGGAGGAAGATCAGATAATAATGGTGGTATTTGTTAAGCGCTTACTATGTGCAAAGTACTGTTCTAAGCACTGGGGGGATACAGGGTGATCAGGTTGTCGCACATGGGGCTCACAGTTTTAATTCCCATTTTACAGATGAGGTAACTGAGGCCCAGAGAAGTGAAGTGACTTGCCCAAAGTCACACAGCTGGCAAGCGGCGGAGCCGGGATTAGAACCCATGACCTCTGACTCCCAAGCCCGGGCTCTTTCCGCTGAGCCACGCTACTTCTCTATCTGGAATCCCCATTTTACAGTTGGGGAAACTGAGGCTCAGAGAAGTTAATTGACTTCCCCAAGGTCACACAGCAGGCAAGCGGCTCAGCTTGGATTAGAATCCAAGTCCTCCGACTCCTTTGCTCGTGATCTCTCCCCTGGGCCATGCTGCTTCTCAATAATAATAATATATACTCTGTTGATTTCTCCTACCTGTACTTTTATTTTAGAGTCAGTCACCCTGGCTAGACTGCAAGCTCCTTGAAGTCAGGTATGGTGACTATTAGTTTAGAACAGTGCTCTGCACACAGTAAGCCCTCAGTAAGTAGTATTTGATTGCCTTCGTTAAGTTTGACCGAGGATCGGGCTCGGCTACATGGAGGAGACCTCGGAGGGAAAAGGGACAGAGTAAAGGTGAGAATAATAATAATAATGTTGGTACTTGTTTAGCGCTTAACTATGGGCAGAGCACTGTTCTAAGCGCTGGGGTAGATACAGGGTAATCAGGTTGTCCCACGTGAGGCTCACAGTCTTAATCCCCCATTTTACAGATGAGGTAACTGAGGCCCAGAGAAGTTAAGTGACTTGCCCACGGTCACACAGCAGACAAGTGGCAGAGCCGAGATTCGAACTAAGAATCCCCACCCTCCCTCCCTCCCTCCCTCCATGACTGAGTTGTCTTCCAGTGACAGATGAAGTCAAAGCTGGTAGGTCAAGGCCCTTTTCTGTCTTTTTTTCTTTATTTTTTTTAACAACGATCATAATACTAACAATAATGGTGTTTGTTAGATCCCTACTATGTGCCAAGCACCGTTCTAAGTGCTAGGGTAGATACGACGTAATCAGGTTGTCCCACGAGGGGCTCACAGTCTTTATCCCCATTTTACAGATGAGGAAACTGAGGCCCTCAGTAGTTAGGTGGCTTGTCCAAGGCCACGTAGCAGACAAGTGGCGAAGCCGGGATTAGAACCCACGTTCTCCGACTCCCCAGCCCGGGCTCTTTCCGCTAAGCTACTAAGTCTGTTATGTGATTTACATTTGTAGAATTGACATCCTTTTTCTCACACGTCAGTGATATTTATTGAGCGCTCACTATGTGCAGAGCACTGTTCTAAGTGCTTGGGAGAGTACAGGACAGTGGAATCAGCAGGCACATTCCCTGCCCACAATGGCCTTAGAATCTCCTGCAAGTAACCTACTAAGTAAAATATATCAGGAAGAGCAGTGGGATTTTTGTCCTTCCTCCTTGTCTGTATCATCATCATCATCATCGAGAAGCAGCATGACGTAGCGGATAGAGTATAGGCCTGGGAGTCAGAAGGTTTTGGGTTCTAATCGCACCTCTGCCACTTGTCTGCCATGTGACCTCGGGCAAGTCAAATCGCTGGTGGAAAGAGCCCGGGCTTGGGAGTCAGAGGTCATGGGTTTGAATCCCACCTCTGCCACTTGTCAGCTGGGCGACTGTGGACAAGTCACTTCACTTCTCTGGGCCTCAGTTCCCTCATCTGTCAAATGGGGATGAATCAAATGGGGATGAAGCCTGGGAGCCTCACGTGGGGCAACCTGATGACCCCGTATCTCCCCCAGCGCTTAGAACCGTGCTCTGCACATAGTAAGTGCTTAACAGATACCCACATCGTTCTTCTTCTTCTTCTTCTTCTTTGGGCCTCATCTCTAAAATGGGGGGTGAGACTCTGAAGCCCACATGGGACAGGGACTGGTTCTCCCAGTCTTAGCCCCCATTTTTCAGATGAGGGAACTGAGGCATGGAGAAGTGAAGTGACTTGCCCAAGGTCATACAGCAGACAGTGCTTACTAAGTGCTTGGGAGAGAACAATACAACACGGGGAGACGGACATTAACATAAATAATCTGTAATATGTAATTGAAAGGTGTCTTCATCTAGTGCAGAGGGGTTGATGATGATGATGATGATGATGGTATTTTTTAAGTGCTTACTATGTGTCAAGCACTGTTCTAAGCGCCGGGGTAGATATAAGGTAATGAGGTTGTCCCATGTGGGACAAGGCACTTTTGTGTCTTTTTTTCTTTGTTTTTTAATTATGATCATCATCATAATAACGGTATTTGTTAAATGCTTACTATGTGCCAAGCACTGTTCTAAGCGCTGGGGTAGATACAAGGTAATCAGGTTGTCCCACGAGGGGCTCATAGTCTTCATCCCCATTTTACAGATGAGGAAACTGCGGCCCAGAGGAGTGAAGTGACTTAATAATGTTGGTATTTGTTAAGCGCTTACTATGTGCCAAGCACTGTTCTAAGCGCTGGGGTAGACACAGGGGAATGAAGTTGTCCCACGTGGGGCTCACAGTCTTCATCCCCATTTTACAGATGAGGTATCTGAGGCACCGAGAAGTTAAGTGACTTGCCCAAAGTCACACAGCCGACAAGTGGCCGAGTCGGGATTCGAACCCACGACCTCGGACTCCAAAGCCCGTGCTCTTTCCACTGAGCCACGCTGCTTCTCTTGCCCAAAGTCACACAGCAGATGAGGGGCAGAGGCTCTTGTCACTCCACCACTCTACCTAAGCGTTGCGGGTGGGCCTGTGAAATTTCCTCACGAAAGCCGAAAAAGCATTTGAGCCAGGCAGCCCTCAATACTACTACTAATAATAATAATAATGGTATTTGTTAAGTGCTTACTATGTGCCAAGCACTGTTCTAAGAGCTGGGGGAGTGGGGGGGATACAGGGCAATCAGGTTGTCCCACATGGGGCCCTCGGTTTTAATCAAGGCCCCGTTACTCAATAACTGTAGTAATAATTACAATAATGAAGGTATTTGCTAGGCGCTTACTATGTGCCAAGCACTAGTTCTAAGCGCTGGGGTAATAATAATAATAATAATAACGTTGGTATTTGTTAAGCGCTAACTAAGTGCCAAGCACTAGTTCTAAGCGCTGGGGTAATAATAATAATAATAACGTTGGTAATTGTTAAGCGCTTATTATGTGCCAAGCACTAGTTCTAAGCGCTGGGGTAATAATAATAACGTTGGTATTTGTTAAGCGCTTACTATGTGCCAAGCACTAGTTCTAAGCGCTGGGGTAATGATAATAATAATAACGTTGGTATTTGTTAAGCGCTTACTATGTGCCAAGCACTAGTTCTAAGCGCTGGGGTAATAATAATAATAATAATAATAACGTTGGTATTTGTTAAGCGCTAACTATGTGCCAAGCACTAGTTCTAAGCGCTGGGGTAATAATAATAATAATGATAATGTTGGTATTTGTTAAGCGCTTACTATGTGCCAAGCACTAGTTCTAAGCGCTGGGGTAATAATAATAATAATAATAACGTTGGTATTTGTTAAGCGCTTACTATGTGCAGAGCGTTGTTCTAAGCGCTGGGGTAGATACAGGGTCATCAGGTTGTCCCACGTGAGGCTCACAGTTAATCCTCATTTTACAGATGAGGTCACTGAGGCACAGAGAAGTGAAGTGACTTGCCCACAGTCACACAGCTAAGTAGCAGAGCTGGAATTCGAACCCATGACCTCTGACTCCCAAGCCCGGGCTCTTTCCACTGAGCCACAAGGCATTCAGGCTGTCCCACGTGGGGCTCATATGGCTCAGTGGAAAGAGCCCGGGCTTGGGAGTCAGAGGTCGTGGGTTCTAATCCCGACTCCACCGCTAGTCAGCTGTATGACTTTGGGCAAGTCACTTCACCTCTCTGGGCCTTCCCCATAAAGTGGGGATTAAAACTGTGAGCCCCACATGGGACAAACTAATTACATCGTATCTCCCCCGGGGTCGCTTAGAACAGTGCTGGGCACATAGTAAGCGCTTACGAAATACCATCATGATGAATCCCCATTTGACAGACGAGGGAACTGCGGAAAAAAGAAGCTGAGTGGCTTGCCCGAGGTCACCTAGCAGACAAGGGGCAAGGGGTGGGATTAGAACCCACAACCTCTGACTCCCAATAATAATAATAATGTTGGTATTTGTTAAGCGCTTACTATGTGCCGAGCACTGTTCTAAGCGCTGGGGTAGACACAGGGGAATCAGGTTGTCCCACGTAGGGCTCACAGTCTTAATCCCCATTTTACAGATGAGGGAACTGAGGCACAGAGAAGTTAAGTGACTTGCCCACAGTCACACAGCTGACAAGTGGCAGAGCTGGGATTCCAAGCCCGGGCTCTCACACCTGGGCCAGGCCGATTTAGGAGGCCAACCTGCGGGCCAATGTAGGGCGCTCAATAAACACGAATGAATGAATGAATGCATGACAGAGAAGCGGCATGGTTCAGTGGAAAGAACCCGGGCTTGGGAGTCAGAGGTCATGGGTTCGAATCCCACATCTGCTACTGTGTTGGCTGAGTGATGGTGGGCAAGTCACTTCACTTCTCTGTGCCTCAGTGACCTCATCTGTAAAATGGGGATGAAGACTGTGAGCCTCACGTGGGACAAGCTGGTGACCCTGTATCTACCCCAGCATTTAGAACAGTCCTTTGCACATAGTAAGCACTTAACAAATACCAACATTATTATTATTATTATTAAGCGCTAGGGTAGACACAGGGGAATCAGGTTGTCCCATGTGGGGCTCACAGTCTTCATCCCCATTTTACAGATGAGGGAACTGAGGCACCAAGAAGTGAAGTGACTTGCCCACAGTCACACAGCTGACAGGTGGCTGAGCTGGGATTCGAACCCATGCCCTCTGACTCCAAAGCCTGTGCTCTTTCCATTGAGCCATGCTGCTTCTCTGATGCATGCACGATGAATGAATGAATGAATGAACGAACGAACGAATGAACAAATGCAGGCATGTGGGAAGCAATGAACGGACGAACGAACGAATGAATGAATGAACGATGAATAAAGGAATGAATGAATGAACAAATGCATGCACGATGAATGAATGAATGAACGAATGAACAAATGCAGGCATGTGGGAAGGAATGAACGGACGAACGAATGAATGAATGAACGATGAATAAATGAATGAATGAATGAATGAATGAACAAATGCATGCACGATGAATGAATGAATGATGAATGAACAAATGCAGGCATGTGGGAAGGAATGAATGGACAAATGAGTGAATGAATGAATGAATGAATGACGAATAAACGAATGAATGAATAAATGCATGCACGATGAATGAATGAATGATGAATGAACAAATGCAGGCATGTGGGAAGGAATGAACGGACGAATGAATGAATGAATGAATGATGAATAAACGAATGAATGAATGAACAAATGCATGCACGATGAATGAATGAATGAATGATGAATGAACAAATGCAGGCATGTGGGAAGGAATGAACGGACGAATGAATGAACGAATGCATGTATGATGAATAAACGAACGAATGAATGAACAAATGCATGAATGAATGAATGAATGGATGGATGGATGGATGAATGAATGAATGAACGAATGCATGCATGATGAATGAACGAACGAACGAATGACCGAACACATGCATGATGAATGAACGAATGAGCGAATGAACAAATGCAGGCATGATGAATGAACGAACGAATGCAGCCATGATGAGTGAATGAACGATTGAATGAATGAATGAATGAATGAATGAATGAATGAATGAATGAATGAACGAACGAACGAACGAACGAACGAACGAATGCACGAAGGAACGAGCGTTTCCGAGCGGCGCCGCGGGGCGAAGGGGGGGAGGTGGGGGGGGGGAGGTGGGGGGGGGGGGGGCGGCCTGTGCGCGAGGCGCCGGGCTTCAGGGCGCAGGCGCGCTCCCCGGGCCCGGGCCCCTCCCCCTCCCCCCCTGCCGACCGCGTGACCCGGAGCTGCTCCAATGGCGGGCGTCCACGCGGGCGGGCCGCCCGTCGGGGCCCCGCCCCCTGCCCCGCCCTCCCCTTTATCGCGCATGCGCCGCGTGCCGCCTGCCCCCGGGCGGCCGCGGTTCCCCCGCCGGGCCGCGTTGGGCCTTGGCCCCGGAACCTGGTCGCCGGGGCGGAGGGGTCCGGGGGAGCGGTTTGCCGACGGACGGACGGACGGACGGACGGACGGACGGCGGCCGGGCCGGAAGTGCCCCCGGCCCCACCCGCCCCTCCCCCCCCCGCCCCCCGGGCCCGTCCCGTCCCTTCCCGCCGCGCTCCGCCAACCCGCCCACCCGCGCGCTGCAGCCCCCGCCGCCCCTTCCCTCCCTCCCTCCCTCCCTCCGTCTGCAGACTGAGCGGCCCCTGCAAGCCCCACCCCCTGGAGCCCCCGGACCCGCAGAGCGACCACCCGCTGGAAGCTGGATCCTGTGCCCCTCTGGAGCCTCCAGACCCGCTGAACGACCACCCCCTGGACCCCCCTGGACCCCCTGGACCCCCAGACCTTCTGGAGCTCCCAGGCCTGCTGGCTGCTCACCCATTGGAAGCTGGACCCCCTGTCCCCCCCCCCCCCAGGCCTGCTAACCCACCACCCGCTGGACCCCGTGTCCCCCTGGAGCCTCCAGACCCGCAGACCGACCACCCACTGGCAGCTGGACCCCTTGTCCGTCCCCCCCCCCCCCAGGCCTGCTAACCCTCCACCCACTAGACCCCGTGTCCCCACTCCGTCTCACCCCCTGGAGGCTGGACCCTGTGACCCCCTGGGGCCCCCAGGCCTGCTGACCCACCGCCCGCTGGAGGCCGGACCCCCTGGAGCCCCCAGGTCTGCAGACTGACCACCCACTGGAAGCTGGACCCCGGGTCCCTCTGGAGCCTCCAGGCCCGCTGACCGACCACCCACTGGACCCCCTGTCCTTCTGGAGCTCCCAGGCCCGCAGACCGACCACCCGCCGGAAACTGGAGCCCTTGTCCCCCCCAGACCCGCTAACCCACCACCCGTTGGACCCCGTGTCCTCCTGGAGCCTCCAGACCTGCAGACCGACCACCCGCTGGAAGCTGGACCCCTTGTCCCCCCCAGGCCTGCTAACCGACCACGCACTGGACCCTGTATCCCCTGGAGCCCCCGGGCCTGCAGACCGACCACCCACTGGACCCCGTGTCCCCCTGGAGCCTCCAGGCCTGCTGAACGACCACCCACTGGAAGCCAGACCCTGTGTCCCCTGGAGCCCCCAGGCCTGCTGACTGACCACCCACTACAGACCGGACCCCGTGTCCTTCTGGAGCCCCTAGGCCTGCTGACCGACCACCCACTGGAGGCCAGACCCCGTGTCCCCCTGAGACAGCTCTCCGTCTGCTGACTGACCTCCCCCCAGAGGCCGAACCCCCCTGGCCCCCTGGAGCCCCCAGGCCTGCTGACCAGCCACCCACTGGAAGCTGGACCCCAGGTCCCCCTGGAGCCCCTAGGTCTGCTGACCGACCACCCACTGGAGGCCGGACCCCTTGTCCCCCTGAGACAGCTCTCCGTCTGCTGACTGACCTCCCCCCAGAGGCCGAACCCCCCGGCCCCCTGGAGCCCCCAGGCCCGCTGACCAGCCACCCACTGGAAGCTGGACCCCAGGTCCCCCTGGAGCCCCTAGGTCTGCTGACCGACCACCCCTTGGAAGCCCGACCCCCTGGACCCCCCAGGCCTGCTGACCGACCACCCACCGGACGCCTCGTCCCCCTGAGACGGCCCCCGTCCGCTGACTGACCTCCCCCCGGAGGCCGGACCCCCCCTGCCCCGCTGGAGACAGACCCCCAGACCTGCTGAGAGACCAGCCCCCAGCCCCCGTGTTCCCCCGGAGCCCCTAGGTCTGCTGACCGACCACCCCCCGGGAGACCGGACCCCGTGTCCTCCCGGAGACGGACCCCCAGCTCGCTACCGACGGCCGCCCCCGCCCCTGGAGGCCAGACCCTCCTGTCCCCCCCAAGCCCCTGGGTCCGCTGATTGACCTCCCCTCCACCCCTCCTGGAGGCCAGAGCCCGTGTCTTTGTGGAGACAGCCGCCCCCCGGGCCCATCACCGCCGTGTCAGGGACCCCCTGTCCCCACCAAGCCCCGGGGTCCACTGACCGACCCTCTCCACCCCCAAGGCCGGACTCCTGTAGACAGTCCCCCCTGGCCTGCCTCGGCTAGGCCCCCCTTCCCCTTCCCCTTCCCCTTCCCCATCCCGGCTGGAAGTCGGATCTTCGGTCCCCGCCGAGCCCCCCCGGGACCACCGACCGACCCCCGGATCCCCCGACAGACCGTCCGGAGCCCGGACCCCCATGTCCCCGCGGTGTTGACCCCCGGCCTGCCGACCGACCTCCCCCGAGGCCCGGCCCTGGAAGGCCCCCCCCCGGCGTCCGGGGCCCCCCCGGCCCCCCGCCGGCCCCCACGTGCTGTGCGACATGTCCCCCGCCATCTCCCCCAAGGACAGCAGCCGCCAGCGCCGCCCGGGAGCCCCGGAGCCGAAGAGCGGGGGCCGCCCCGACGGCCGGGCCGAGGACGGCCGGGCCGACCCCGGCCCGCCGGACCCCGGCCCCGCGCCCCGCGGCTACCGGGAGGAGCTGGGCAGCATCCTGCTGCTGCTGTTCCTCTACGTGCTCCAGGGCATCCCCCTGGGCCTGGCCGGCAGCGTCCCCTTCATCCTGCAGGGCAAGAACGTCAGCTACACCGACCAGGCCTTCTTCAGCTTCGTCTTCTGGCCCTTCAGCCTCAAGCTGCTCTGGGCCCCGTTGGTGGACGCCGTCTACTTCAAGGGCTTCGGCCGCCGCAAGTCCTGGCTCGTCCCCACGCAGTACGTCCTGGGCGTCTTCATGATCTACCTGTCCACCCAGGTGGACCTCCTGCTGGGCGGCGAGGACGGCAGGGCCCCCGACGTGGTGGCCCTCACGGTGACTTTCTTCATGTTCGAGTTCCTGGCCGCCACCCAGGACATCGCCGTGGACGGCTGGGCGCTGACCATGCTGTCGCGGGAGAACGTCGGCTACGCCTCCACCTGCAACTCCGTGGGCCAGACGGCCGGCTACTTCCTGGGCAACGTCCTCTTCCTGGCCCTCGAGTCCACGGACTTCTGTAACAGATACCTGCGGTTCCAGCCTCAGCCCAGAGGGATCGTGACCCTCAAAGGTACCCGGCCCGGGCCGTCGAGCCGCGGTACCCGGCGGGCCCTGACCGGCCGCGGGCCGCCCGGGGGTGGGCGGTGCGGCGTTCGATCGGTCGGTCGGTCGCGGGTTACCGACCGCTGACGGCGTGCGGAGCGCTGGACCGAGCGCTCGGGATTGTACCACGCCACAAAAATCGGTGACACCCACCCCCCGGACCGCCACCAGCTCCCCGTCTAGAGGCGGGCACGTTCCTTGCCCGGGACGAGCTGACGTGGTCGGGGCTCCCGTCGCCTCAACGCCTTAGGTGACGGTGGAAGGGAACGGTGTCCTGCGCACAGTAAGCGCTCGATAAATAGCATCCAACCAACGGAAGGGATCGCATTCGACCTAATGGGGACCGAATCAGTTTGGACTGCCTGTCACCGAAAGGACACCGGAGGCGGTTTCGCTCCTTGTAGTTCATGAGGGGCAAAACCCTCTCTGTGGCATGAATAATAATAATTATGGGCTTTGTGAAGCGCTTACTTATGTGCAGAGCACAGTTCTGAGCGCTGGGGTTGAGCCGAGGTAATCAGGCTGTCCCACGTGGGGCTCGCAGTCCTCATCCCCGTCTTCCAGGTGAGGTCACTGAGGCCCCGAGAAGTGAAGTGACTTGCCCCAAGTCACACAGCTGACAAGTGGCAGAGCCGGGATTAGAACCCGCGACCTCTGGCTCCCAAGCCCGGGCTCTTTCCCCGAAACCACGCCGCTTCTCGTAATGAGTAACCCAGCCCTGGGGAAAGCAAACGACTGTTTCTAACGAAAGGCCGAGCGGCCAAAGTGGAAGCTTTAATATTTTGCTTCTCGTGAGGGGACGGAAGCCTTTCGAGTTCCCGGCCCCCATGGACGTATGTAGTAATGACGATGTGTGTTAAGGGCTTACTACGCGCCAAGCTCTGTTTTTAAGCACTGAGATAGCCAGAAGGTAATCGGGTTGTCCCACGTAGCGCATGGTAATCGGACAAAGGCCAGCTTGAAGAGGACCACGACTTTCACACGTTGAGTGACCGGGGGAAAAGGACAGGCCTGGGAGACTCTGGATCTGGGTTCTAATCCCAGCTCGGCTCGTTTGCCTGCTCTGTGACCTGAGGCGAGTCGCTTCACTTCTCTGTGCCTCAGTTTCCTCATCTGGGAAAAGGGGCTTAAGGCTGGGGGTGGCCCCATTTGAGTCAGGGACTGTGTCTAACCTGATTACCTTCTCTCTACCCGAGCGCTTCGCCCTCACTGTCAGTCAGTACAGGGTATTTATTGAGCACTTGTGAAGCGCACCGTACCGAGCACTCCCTCGTTCTTTCAGTAGTATTTATTGAGCGCTTACTATGTGCAGAGCACTGTACTAAGCGCTTAGAATGTGCAGTTCAGCAACAGATAGAGACAGTCCCTGCCCACTGACGGGCTTACGGTCCAATCGGGGGAGACAGACAAAAGCAATAGCAATAAATTGAATCGAGGGGATGTGCGTCTCATTAACAAAATAAATAGGGTAATAAAAATATATACAGATGAGCGGACGAGCACAGTGCTGAGGGGAAGGGAGAGGGGGAGGAGCAGAGGGAAAGGGGGCTTAGCTGAGGGGGGATGAAGGGAGGGGCAGAGAGGCAGCAGAGGGAGCAGAGGGAAAAGGGGAAGCTCAGTCTGGGAAGGCCTCTTGGAGGAGGTGAGCTCTCAGTAGGGCTTTGAAGAGAGGAAGAGAGTTTGGCAGAGGTGAGGAGGGAGGGCGTTCCAGGACCGCGGGAGGACGTGGGCCAGGAGTCGACGGCGGGATAGGCGAGAACGGGGGACGGTGAGGAGGTGGGCGGCAGAGGAGCGGAGCGTGCAGGGTGGGCGGTAGAAAGAGAGAAGGGAGGAGAGGTAGGAAGGGGCAAGGTGACCGAGAGCCTCAAAGCCTAGAGTGAGGAGTTTTTGTTTCGTGCGGAGGTTGATAGGCCGGGAGAGTACACTACAACAGAGCTGGTAGACACCTTCCCTGCCCTCCAGGAGCTTACAGTCTGAGGTGGTGGGGGAAGATATTAAATTATGGATGCGTACATAAGTGCTGTGGGGAGGAGAGAGGGATGAATGTCGAAGGTTTAAAGGTTTAAATCCACGTGCTTAGGTGACACCAAGGGATCGGGGAGTCGGGGAAATGAGAGCGTAGTTGGGCGAGACCTCTTGGAGGAGATGTGGCTTTAATAGGGCTTCGAAGTCAATCGCACCGAGCGCTCACCGAGCGTGGCATATCGTACTAAATGGCAGAGAATGGTATAACCATGAACACACATTCCCAGCCCACAACGAGCTTACACTCGAGAGGTCGGGAGACTGGCGGTCTGTCCGATGCCAAGAGGGAGGGAGTTCCAAACCAGAGGAGGAGATGGGCAGAGGGTCAGCGGCGAGATCGACGAAATCAAGGAGCAATGAGTAGGTCGGTGTCGGAGATGCGAAGCGTCCGGACTGAAGTGTAGGAGGAGATCGGCAAGTTAAGGTAGGAGAGGGAGAGAACCGGCCGAGCTGTTTATGCCCCCGGTGAGGAGTTTCTGTTTGATGCGGAGATGGAAGGGCAACGACTGGAGGTTTTTGAAGGGTGGGGGGACTTGACCCAAAAAAGATTTTTAGATAAGTGATCCGGGCAACAGGGTGAAGTGAGGGCTGGAGTAGGACGTAGTGAGTGTGGAAACACAGATCACTATTATTTGTAAGATTAGTATCGTTATCCTGGGGGCGACCCTGAGGTCTGCATCTTCGCCTGAGGCACCACCGGGCGTTTAGGTCCACCCCTCCCGGAGCTAAGGGCGAGAACGGTGCGGATCAGGTTCCCGCGGTGATCCCGTCGGCCCGCAAGATCGCCACGTGAGCGACTCCGGCCCTGACCGCCCAGGGATGTCCACGTCCCGAACCCTCAATCTACTCTAGGAGTGGACGTGTTCACTGCCCCGAGCAACCGAGGCCTATTGGCTAAGGCTTCACTCCCTCGGCCCCAGCGCCGACTGACTTCCCGGATCGATTAACGTCCACGGGGAAAGCGGTGACTCGGCGATAGGCTCGGAGAGCTTTATTTTGAGACTAATATTGAACTAGATTTTACACAGAGGGGTAGTGTGAGGAAACTCTTTGAAACGGAGCCAGACCCATATTGTACATTTCAGAGAACAAATAATGAGTACCTAATCTCCCTTACCACCACTCCAGTCCCGACTGGTAGTCACGTAGGTGATTTCAAGCCCGTTGACGATGGCTTTCATCAATGGAGTTTGACGGCATGGTCTAATAATAATAAGGATGGCATTTGTTAAGCGCTTACTATGTGTCGAGCACTCTTCTAAACTCCGAGGTAGATACAAGGTGAGCAGGTTGTCCCACGTGGGGCCCACAGTCTTAATCCCCATTTTACAGATGCGGTGACTGAGGCACAGAGAAGTGAAGTGACTGGCCCAAAGTCACACAACTGATAAGTGGCGTAGCCGGGATTAGAACCCACAACCTCTGACTCCCAAGCCTGGGCTCTTTCCACTAAATGGGAGGCAGGGTGCCCTAATAATAATAATGGTGGTATTTGTTAAACGCTTACTGCGTGCCGAGCACCGTTCTGAGCGCTGGGGGAGATACGAGGTAATAAGTTGTCCCACGTGGGGCTCTCGGTCTTCATCCCCATTTTACAGATGAGGTCACTGAGGCACCAAGAAGTGAAGTGACTTGCCCAAAGTCAACAGCTGACAAGTGGCGGAGCCGAGATTAGAACCCATGCCCTCTGACTCCTAAGCCCTTGCTTTTTCCACTGAGTCACGCTGGAGCCAAGGGCCTGGGAGTCAGAAGGACCTGGGTTCTAATTCCGACTCCGCCACTTGTCTGCTGTGTGATCTGGGGCAAGTCACTTCACATCTCTGAGCCTCAGTTCCCTCATCTGTTAAATGGGGGTTAATAATAATTGTGGTATTTGTTAATTACTTTGTGCCAGGCACCGTGCTAACCGCTGGGGCGTATAAGGGCCACTCAGCTCGGCCACCGTCCCTGTCTCACGGGGGGCTCACAGTCTCGATCTGCATTTTCCAAGTGAGGTAACTGAGTCCCAGAGAAGTGAAGTGGCTCGCCCAAGGTCACACAGCAGACAAGTGGCGGAGCTAGGATTAGAACCCGTGACCTTCTGACTCTCAGGTCCGTGCCCTCACCGCTAAGGCCGTGTAGACTCTGAGTCCTGGGAGGGACGGGGACTATGTCCAACCCCATTATCTCAAATCTACCCCAGTGCTTAGAACAGTGCCTGACACATAGTAAGCGCTTAACAAACACCACTTATCACTGTGGCATTCGTTAGGGGCTTACGGTGTGCCTGGCACTGCCCTAAGCCCGGGGGTAGATCCAAACTAATCGGATTGGACACGGTCCATGTCCCACATGGGGCTCCCAGTCTTAATTCCCATTTTACGGATGAGGGAACCGAGGCCCAGAGAAGTTATGTGACCTGCCCAGAGTCACCCAGCCGACAAGTGGCGGAGCCGGGATTAGAACCCAGGTCCTCCTGATTCTCAGGCCCGGGCTCTAGCCACCAGGCCTCGCTGTTGCCGGGGGGGCTTCTGGGTCCAGCCCTGCCCAGAGGCCGGAGGGGTGGGTCCCCGACCTGACCGGCATCGACGGACTCCCCGTCACCTCTGTCTCTCATCATCCATCAATCGATAGTGTGTATCGAGCACTTATGGGGTGCAGAGTGTCCACTCGATTAAGCACTCGGGAGAGTAGAGTATAACACAGTATGTAGACACGTTCCCTGAATGTAGCTCGGATTTTTTTTTAGTACCCGCTCGTTCATCAAGGTAAGTCAGAAGAGCAAATGAACACCCCACCTTCTCCCCACCTTCCATCCTCCCTCGGTGAGCTGTTCCTTCCTTTCCTGGATGTTAAATCCGACTTTCTCATGGCCCGTAAATCCAAAGAGCGTGTTTCTCACTGGGGTGTGTCGAGTACGCAAACAAGCTCCCGTCATCTCGGTGGTCAACGGGACATTCTGCTTGTCCATTTCGCTCTTGGTACGCTCTGCCTTCGTCTGAATTTCCACGCCGTTGTCTTTTTCAGTGTTTTCACCCTTTCATCGTTTAGCGTTGGGGATTGTACGGTCAAGAGACATTTAGGGAGGACTGTCTGTAATGAATTCAGACCTTCATTTGAATGTGCCTTTGTGCACAAAGGAGTTCAAGGTGATCTTTTCGTAAACAGTCATTAAGACCGTGTACCAACCTGTTAAACTCGTCTCTGCTCTTCCTTTATGTCGTTTTTTCTTGATAAATATTTATAATATCAGGTTACAAGAGCGCGAAAAGGGACACCTAAAGTATTCATGTAAGGAAATCGGTCACATCAGAATAGCTTCATTTTCCATTTTTCGTTTTTTAAGTTTCCAAAGTGGATTGTAAATTTCTTTGGGGTGAGCCAAGTGAGGCTTTGCCCACAGTAAGCGCTCAGTAAATGCGATTGAATGAATGAATATTCATGGAGTTGACAAACCCATTCGGTTGACGTGTTCTTCTCGACTTGAATCTTGAGAAGAATAAGAACTGCAGTATGATAATAGCAGCAGGAAGCAGCGTGGCTTAGCGGGTAGAGGACGGGGGTGGGAGTCAGAAGGACCTGGCTGCTTATGCCGCCTCTACCATGGATCTGCTTTGTGACCTCGGGCAAGTCATGTAACTTCTCTGCGCCTCATTTACCTCACCTGGAAGATGGGGTTAAGACTGTGAGCCCCATGTCGGACAGGGACCTTGTCCAACCTCATTAACCTGTATCATCCTCAGTGCTTAGACAGGGGTTGGCACACAGTAAGCATTTAACCGGCATTATTATTATTATTATTATCATAATTATTATTAATAGTGCCGCCAACATTGTCAGACCTTGGTGGCATTAGTCACACATTGTACTAAGCACTGGGTCAGAGATCGGACACAATCCCCTTCCCACACGAGACTCACAGTCTAAGCAGGAGAAGAACATTCATCCCCATTTTCCAGATGAGGAAACTGAGGCCCAGAGAAGTTGGGGCTTGCCCTAGGTCATACAGCAGGCTGGTTAGAACCCGGTTTCCTCTGACTCCCAGGCCCGTGCTCTCCCCACGAGGCCGCACTCTTCCTTGTGATATAATCTGTGTATGAGAAAATCATTTCCGCTGTGCGGTCATAGCTATTATAAGCTCCTCGTGGGCAGAAGCGAAATTATCTTATACAGTCCTCTATAATGCTGTGCGTGGTGTTGGTTCTTAGACGTTGCTGTTGGGGGCAAAATGCAGAATGGTGCTGTAATGGCAGATATTGCAGCTAGCAATCGGTGTGAGGGGGGAGAGACCAGAGCAAGGGCCAGTGGCTAGTTGGGTTGGAGAAGAAAGAAGCACACCATTGCCATTGTTCTCGTCTGTCCGTCTCCCCCGATTAGACCGTAAGCCCGTCAAATGGCAGGGACTGTCTCTATCTGTTGCCGACTTGTTCATTCCAAACGCTTAGTACAGTGCTCTGCACATAGTAAGCGCTCAATAAATACTGTTGGATTGAATAAATGGTAGCCCAGCCAACTCCTAAATCAGTGCTTTCCACAGTCATAACTGCAAGTGCCCCCAAATTCATGCTCTGAGTCTTCAGGTCTCAATCAGCGGTTTATCAATCTCGTAGTATAGTTAGATAGATGTCAGTCACATTTATTGTACCCTTACTGTGTGCAGAGCACTGAACTAAGCGCTCAGGAGAGTACAACAGAACAAGAAACAGACACATTCCGTGCCCGGAATGAGTATATTGTAGATGGCAATATTAAACCCCATTTTTCAGAGGGGCAGATTTTTTAAAAAAACATTAATGTTTTTAGGTCAAGATCTTTAGCTCTCTGTCGTCTCCCCTCTTCTCTCAGGGGAGAAAGATTCTGTGTTACCCTTTCCGTTTTAAAAGAACTAAAATAATAGCAACTCTCCGAATCTCTAGGGGCTGGTGAAGCTGAAGGGGGTTATTGTGAATTTTAACTTCTGATAAACTCACGCAGATAAGCTTAAACCCGTTGCTGGGTAGGGATTGTCTCTGTAGTCGAATTGTACTCTCCCATCGCTCAGTACAGTGCTCTGCACACAGTAAGCGCTCAGTAAATATGAATGAATGAAATACAGTTGGGCAAGAGAGCTGAGATTCTGTATTAAGATACTGTAATTGTACATTTGCTATTCACGGAATTTTTGAGGTCACTTAGAAAATAAAGTCTGTCCTTTTAATTTCAGATTTCCTGTTTTTCTGGGGTGCTGTATTTTTGATAACTACAACTCTAGTTGCTATTCTGAAAAAAGAAAACAAGGAAGTAACACCATCAAAAGAAGAGACCAAAGGGATCACAGACACATATAAGCTGCTTTTTTCAATTATAAAAATGCCAGCAGTTCTGGCTTTCTGTCTCCTAATTTTAACCGCAAAGGTAAGCAAAGAGGTTAAATTAGAAACGTGCACTTAATTTAGTAATATTCCCTTGGATTTATGTAGTGCTTTTCATCCTGAGAGGGACTCGGTATGGAGCATTGTGTATGAATGTCTCCCCGCTCCTCAAGAACCTCCAGTGGTTGCCCATCCACCCCCGCATCAAACAGAAACTCCTCACCATCGGCTTTAAAGCGGTCAGTCACCTTGCCCCTCACAAACCTCACCTCGCTAGTCTCTCACCACAACCCAGCCTGCGCACCTAATTCCTCTAACGACAGCCTTCTCCCTGTACATCCGTCTCGCCACTGACCTGTCACCCACGCCCTGCCTTAGAAGTGGCACGTCCTGCCACATCCTGCCACGTCCTGCCGTCCTGGAACGTCCTTCCCTCCTCAGATCCGACAATGACTCTCCCCCGCTTCAAAGCCTTATTGAAGGCACATCCCCTCCAAGAGGCCTTCCCCGACTAAGCCCTCGTTTCCACTTCTTCCACTCCCTTCTGCGTCGCCTTTGCAATGGGATTTGCACCCCTTATTCACCCCTCCCTCAGTCCCAGAGCACTTATGTACGTAAGTGAGGGGAAAAAAGTAAATTATTTTGCTCTCCCAAGCGCTTAGAACTGCATTCTGCACACAGTAAGCGCTCAGTAAATACGATCAACTGACGGACCGACTGACAAAGGCAGGAGAGTAGAGAGTCAGGTCCAAATGGAAAGATAGTTTGGGAGAAATGGAGAGTGAGCAAGCCGGAGAATCCCGCCTGGAGAGGGCCGCTAATGAAGGTAGGGAGAGTCGGTAGAGAGCCTTGCACCCCGTTCTGAGGAGTGTCTGTTTGGAGCCGAAGGAAATGAGAAGCCATTGGAGGGTTTTGAGGAGGACAGTGTTTCGAGAAGATGATCTGGGCAGCAGCTTATTGTATAGGTTGGAGAGGGGAGAGAGGTTGGAGGCAGAGAGACCAGTGAGGAGGAAGATACAGCATAGTCGTGATCTGCTAAGAGCTGGGACCACGGGGGTAATAATAATAATAATAATGTTGGTATTTGTTAAGCGCTTACTAGGTGCCGAGCACTGTTCTAAGGGCTGGGGGAGATACAGGATAATCAGGTTGTCCCATGAGGAGTTCACACACTTTTAATCCCCATTTTACAAATGAGGGAACTGAGGCACAGAGAAGTTAAGTGACATGCCCACAGTCACACAGCTGACAAGTGGCAGAGCCGGAAGTCGAACTCATGACCTCTGACTCCAAAGCCCGGGCTCTTTCCACTGAGCCACGCTGCTTCTCACGGGAAGTGTTTTGTGTGGGAAGGACTGGCGGGCATGTGAGAGATGAAAGAAGGTGAGGAGTTGAGGATGTCTCTAAGATGGAGAAGCAGGGCAGCCTAGTGCAAAGAGCACGTACCTGGGAGGCAGAGGACCTGGGTTCGGATCCCTGCTCTACCACGTATCTGCTGGGTGAGTTCGGATCCCCGCTCTACCACTTAACTGCTGGGGTGTATTGGGCAAGTCACTTCTCTGTGCCTCAGTTACCTTATCTGTACAATGGGGATTAAGACTGTGAGCCCCATGTGAGATATTATTATTATCTCTTATCTATCCCAGCCTTTAGTATAGTGGCTGGCGCATAGTAAGGGCTTAACAAATGTCACAATTATTACCTTTGGTTTCAGGGACAGGGAGGATGGCCATGTCTTCAACAGAGAAGGGCAGGGAGGTAGGAAGAAGAAGAGGAGAAGGGGGTTTAGGAGGAAAGATGACTAGTGCGTTTTTGGACACATTGAGGTGCGTCAGGATATCCAAACGGAGGTGTCTTAGAGGGATGGTTGGTTAGATGAGGCGTGCTGGGGCTGGAGAGATCACCCTGAGAGTCATTCATTCATTCAGTAGTATTTATTGAGTGCTTACTATGTACAGAGCACTGTACTGAGTGCTTGGAATGTACAATTCGGCAACAGATAGAGGCAATCCCTGCCCAATGACGGGTTTACAGTCTAATCGGGGAGACAGCAGAGCAAAACAGAACGAAACAAAAACAAGACAACATCATCAAGATAAATAGGTGGCAGCTGATGCTAGGTGAGCCCATGAACTCTCCAAGGGAAAAAACCTAGAATGAGTAGAGTAGAAGAACCGGAACCGAGACAACTGTACTTAGGAACTGTGAGGCAAAGGGGGAGCCACTGAACGAGATGAGGGGGACATTTCTGGCCTCCCCACTTGGGTCAATAATCGTAATTGTGGCGTTTGTTAAGCGCTTACTTACTGTGTGCCAGGCACTGTACTAAGTGCTGGGGTGGATACAAGGAAATCGGTTTGGACACAATCCCTGTCCCAACGTGGGGCTCATGGTGTCAGCCCCGTTTTACAGATGAGGTAACTGAGGTGCAGAGAATCAGAACCTGGGGTGGTCCTGGTAAACCACAAAGTTACCAAGGGATTTCAGCACCCGCAGCACTTAAGTATATATTCATAATTTATTTTACTGTCTCCCCCTCCTTTCATTCATTCAGTTCTATTTATTGAGCACTTACTGTGTACAGAGCACTGTACTAAGCTTTTGGGAGAGCACAATACAGCAATAAACAGACACAGTCCCTGCCCACAACGAGCTGACGGTCTCGAGTGGGGGAGGCAGGCATTAATATAAATAATCACAGTAATAATAATTATGATATTTAAGTGCTTACTATGTGGCAAGAACTGTTCTAAGTGCTGGGGTAGATACAAGGTAATCAGGTTGTCTCACATGGGGTTCATAGTCTTTATCCCCATTTTACAGAAGAGGTAGCTGGGGCACAGAGAAGTGAAGGGGCTTGCTCTAGGTCACACAGAAGACAAGTGGGGAGCTGGGATTGGAGCCCACGTCCTCCGACTCCCAAAGCCGGGCTCTATCCAGTAAGCCACGCTGCTTCTCTGTAGCTCCTGATGGGCAGGGAGTGTATCCAGTAGCTCTGTTATATTGTACTCTCCTAACCTCTTAGGGCAGTAAGTGCTCAATAAATACCACTGAATGAATTCAGTCTTAGATGCATTTCTTTAAATTCTTTATATTCACGTTTGTCTCCCCCTTTAGACTGTAAGCTTCTTGTGGGCAGGGAACGTGTCTACCAACTCTGTTGTACTCTTCCAAGCGCTTAGTACGCAGTGCCCTGCCCACAGTAAGTTCTCAGTAAATATTTTTGATTCTTTTCGAACACAAGAAGCAGCCCTGGTAAACGCGTCGCCGTGCATTTAGGCTACGGCAGTGCGGAGTTTGGTGATAGCATTTTGCAGAAACATTTCTGACCGAGGTTAAAGAGATTTGGAGAAGTTTGTGGGGTTTTTTTTTTCGTTGTTTTTAGTGTTTTCCTATATAACGTAAGCTCCTTGAGGGCGGGGATTGTGTCGACCGCCTGTATTGTTGTCTCCCAAGTGCTCAGTTCAGGGTTCTGTACAAAGTAAACATTCAATAAATACCATTGATTGCTTGGTAGAGGAAAGATCATGGAACTGAGAGCCAGAATAAGCCGGCTAGTTCCGGCTCTGCTGTTGGCCTGCTGAGTGACCTTGGGAAAACTACTTAACCTCTCTGGGGCCCCAGTTTCCTCACATGTAAAATGAGAATAAGTTTCTCTTTGTGGGACCGGGACTGTCTGATCTGATTATCGGGTACCTTCCCAGCTAAAGGAATCTAGTAAGTGCACAGCAAGTGCCACAAATAAAATCTTTTAGAAAGCTGAGCATGATTCAGAATGCCTATAGAAAACTGAGCAAGTCAGTATTTAGGTCCATAGGCAAATCTTTTAATGTTTAATATAATTTGATGGTTGTACTTGGGCCCCATGCTCCTTGAAGACAGGGATCTTGTGTATTCATTCTATTGTGCTCTCTCCCAAGTGCTTAGTACAATGTGCTGCACAGAGAAGATGCATAGTAAATACTATATTGATCGATTTATGCAAGATGGAGATGGAACTCTTTCAAGTGTGCCTTATTAAAAGCACATCTCCTGCAAGAGGCCTTGCCTGACTAAGCCCTCATGTCCTCTTCTCCCACTCCCTTTTGTGTCACCTTTGGATTTGGATTTGTCCTGTTTATCCACCCCTCAGTTCCATAGCACTTACATGCGTATCTGTAATTTATTTATATTCATGTCTGTCTCCCCCTCTAGACTGAGCCCCTTAAGGGCAGGGAACATGTCTACCAACTCCGTTATAGTGTAATCAATCGATCATATTTATCAATCATTAGTATTTATTGAGCACTTACTGTGTGCAGGGCATGGTATGAAGTGCTTGGGAGAGTACAAATAATAACATAATAGACACGTTCCCTGCTCACAACAAGCTTACAGTCTAGAGGGAGGGACACGTTAATGTAAAAAATTACGCAAATGTACGTAAGTGCCCTGGGGCTGGGGGTGGGGGTGGTGAATAAAGAGAGCAAGTCAGGGCAGTGCAGAAGGGAGTGGGAAAAGAAGAAATGAGGGTTCAGTCAAGGAAGGCCTCTTGGAGGAGATGTGCCTTCATTAAGCCTTTGAAGGTGGGGAGAGTAATATCAGATATGAAAAGGAAAGATGTTCCAGGCCAGAAGCAGGACGAGGACCAGAAGTCGGCGGCGAGACAGACGAGATTCAGTTCCAAGGAGAAGGTTCATTCATTCAATAGTATTTATTGAGCGCTTACTATGTGCAGAGCACTGTACTAAGCGCTTGGGATGAACAAGTCGGCAACAGATAGAGACAGTCCCTGCCGTTTGACGGGCTTACAGTCTAATCGGGGGAGACGGACAGACAAGAACAATGGCACTAAACAGCGTCGAGGGGAAGAACATCTCGTAAAAACAATGGCAACTAAATAGAATCGAGGCGATGTACAATTCATTAAAATAACTAGGGTAACGAAAATATATACAGTTGAGCGGACGAGTACAGTGCTGTGGGGATGGGAAGGGAGAGGTGGAGGAGCAGAGGGAAAAGGGGAAAATGAGGCTTAAGCTGCGGAGAGGTAAAGGGGGGATGGCAGAGGGAGTAGAGGGGGAAGAGGAGCTCAGTCAGGTTGGCATTAGAGGAGCCGAGTGTGCGGGCTGGGTTGTAGTAGGAGAGCAGCGGGGTGAAGTAGGAGGGGGCAAGTTGAGTGAGTGCTTTATAGCCGATGGTAGGGACTTTCTGTTTCATATGGCGGCGGATGGGTAGCTACTGCGCTTAGTAATCAGTTGTTTTTATTGGGCACTTACTGTTTGCAGGGCCCTGTACTAAGCACTTGGCAGAATACAATGCAACAGAATTAGCAGACACATTCCCTGCCCCTAATGAGCTTCCAGCGCTCTGCACGCAGTAGGCGCTCAAGAAATACAATTGATGGATGTAATGATTTTTATTCTTGTAATTTTACAGATCGGTTTCTCAGCAGCAGATGCTGTAACGGGACTGAAACTGGTAGAAGAAGGTGTGCCCAAGGAACATTTAGCTCTGTTGGCAGTGCCGATGGTTCCTTTACAGATCATATTGCCTCTGATCATCAGCAAGTACACTGCGGGTCCAAAGCCACTGAACACATTTTACAAAGCCATGCCCTACAGGTATGCCCTCCTATGTGTGGAAACCATTAGTTTCCAACTACAAGTATCGAAAATCCGATTTGCAGATCTTGCTATGATTGATTTATACAAGATGTACCTTGTATCTTGGTATGAATAATACTAATAATAATAGTTGTGGTATTATGTATGTGCCTGTCACAGTGCCAGGTAACCCATCGGGTCGGACCCAGTCCCTGTCCCACAAGGGGCCCACAGTCTTCATCCTCATTTTACAGATGAGGTAACTGAGGCACAGAAAAATGAAGTGACCTGCCCAAAGTCACACAGCAGAGCTCGGTGTGGGTCATGCCGCTTCTCGAGACAATATGGGATGGAAACGTGAGGCCCTTAGAAGAACTTGAACGTGCTCAGTTTTTTTAGACGGTTAGTCTTTAGCGGCCTCAGGACTGATTGTAGAGGAAGACTCCGGTCACAGACTAGGTAATTTTTTAAGATTTACCAAATGCCTACCACCGAAAGCACCCCTTTTGTTTTTCTCCCTTCTCTCCAGATTATTGCTTGGATTGGAGTATGCTTTACTGGTGTGGTGGACGCCCAAAGTGAAACACGAAGGAGGATTTCCTATCTATTACTATGCTGTAGTCCTGCTGAGCTATGCCTTGCATCAGGTAATAAAGTTGCTCGAGATTTCTCCCGAGTCTGCACCTTCTCCTCTAGGTGCTCAATCCAAACAGCGTATGGTCCCGGGGCCACACCCCTTTGCCGACTATTGGACCATAGTATCGTTATTAGCATTGTATTCGTTTAGCGCTTTCTGTGTGACAAACACTGTTCTAAGCCCTGGGGTAGATAGAAGTTAATCAGGTGGGACACAGTCCCCGTCCCACATGAGGCTCACGGTCTAAACGCGGCGTCTGAATCCATTTGCGTAAAGAAGCCGAGTGTCACTTTGAGCTCCTTGTGGGCAGGGGAACGTGTCTACCAGCTCTGATATATCCTACTCTCCCAGGCGCTTAGTACAGTGCTCTGCCCATAGTAAGAGCTCAGTAAATATGATTGATTAGTCTACTGCAGCACGCAATAAAGTGACTGCTGCCCATTGCGAGGTTTCCACAGTAATTGCAGCAGCACATAGCAGTTGGGGGTGGGCCGAGTGCACGTCCACCAACTCTGCAGTATTGTACTCTCCAAAAGTCCTTAACTACGGTGCCCCGGACACAGTAAGCGCTCAGTAAACACCACTGATTGATTGGTGTGGGGGCCCGGTGCTTACTTCAGTGCTCTGCACACGGTCAGACGTCAGTAAATACCACTGATTGATTGGCATCTGGGCCAGGCTCATGTGGCTCTGTCCATGTTCTCACGTGTAGGGGATGTTGTGCCCGGGCTCTGACCCGCCAGTAGTTACAAGGCCGAGTCGTGTGCACTGCTGTACTCCCGCTACTATGGTGTACGCCCTAAGCATGCACAGAAGGGTTGGTAAACACCTTCTGTAAGCTATATGCACATATTCTATTAACGTCTCGCGGCATGGTGTGCTTCCTTTTTCGAAATCTCTGTACCGTCCCGTTACGGTGGGACTGTGCAACTCGACGGGATTTTCCCTTACATTGTGATGGTGAATCTCACTGACCAAGTCCTCTCTTTAGATACCAACTGTTATTTCAGGATCTGCTCTGGCCCCATTTTTCAGGGCTGCTGGGAATCCTCAGATTTGGCCAACTTCACTGAGGAAAGCTACTGACTAATGTTAGTAGCTTTTGACGTGCCGCACCTTTAGGGGTATGTAGGTCGTAGCTGAACTAGGTTTGGCGTTTTGTAAAATGAATGAAAAAAACACACATCTTACATGTTCTCACTGTTATGTAAGTGTTGACTGCAGGATCTCTGTAGCAAAGCTTCATGGTGAATCAGGTTCTATGAAGAAATTGGCTATAAGATGAAACGTAGAAGTCTGATTGTTTCGAGTTCTCATGTTCCGCCTCTCCCTTCTTCCCTGCAGGTTACATTGTACAGCATGTATGTCGCCATAATGGCTTTCAACGCCAAAGTTAGTGATCCACTAATCGGAGGCACATACATGACCCTTCTGAATACCGTTTCCAACCTGGGAGGAAATTGGCCTTCCACAGTGGCTCTTTGGCTGGTGGATCCTCTTACAGTGAAAGAATGTGTGGGCGCATCAAATCAAAACTGTGGATCTACTGATGCGGTTGAAGTAAGTATTTTTCTCTTGATGGTTTTGGTTCTTAATACTAATTGTGGTATTTGTTAAACGCGTACTCTGTGTCAGGCTCTGTACTAAGCAGACTATGTGCCAGGCACTATACTAAGTGCTGAGGTAGGTACAAGTTAATCAGGTTGGACGCAATCCCTGTCATACATGGGACTCTCAGTCTTAAGCCCCATTTTACGGATGAGGTGACTGAGGCCCAGAGAAGTGAAGTGACTTGCCCAAGGTCATACAGCAGACAAGTAACGGAGCTGGGATTGTATTGAGGATTTAGCAATGCATCAATGCCAGTTTAATAGAATTAACACGTAAAATTACTCTTCTTCGTACTGTTGAATCTCTTGTAATTATTATAATGAGGAGAAGACAGTTATAATGAAAGCACCAACGCCTGCCGTGACTATTCAGTTATTTGCGGCCGAAATTGTATTTGTCATTCTTCCACAGTGTATGATTTCAGGGCCAATTGAATTATCTATTAGGCTAGCCAGATAGTCACCATGGGTTCATGGCCATCGTGGTGTGGAAAGGGCCAGTGGTGGGCCAAGCAGTCAAGTAGTCCACTGGGCTGATCGAACAAGCCAGCTCAATTAAAAATAGCTCCAGCATTTCCAAGGAGGGAAAAACACAAATGGATTATTGAATGTGGGTGATTTAGGTCGGGGAGGGAAGCATCCCCACTGGCCAGCATCCTCCAAAGCTTAACACTGGCTCTAAACTCTGTGGTTTAGTTTTTTAAAAAAAAGTCCTGCTTAAGAGATACATTGAATGCATTCCCAGACTTGAAAGTGTATATAATTAGAAAATGATTGTGCCTTCTTGCAGCACCCTCAAAAGAAACCAAAAAGACCTTTATAAGATCTTGAGCCCTTAGGAATTAATTGCAAAGAATGGGGTGTAATGGCTGATAGTGAAAAGGCATTTTCTATTTAAATATCGTAGTATTTTAGGATTCAGTCTGATTTTTGTGAATGAATCTCATATTAAAGTATCCATCATTGAAAATTCACCAAACTTTCACTGGCTTATTTTTGTCTTTACAGCTTTGCACAAAACTGGGTGGTTCTTGTATTACTACCCTGGATGGCTACTATGTGGAATCCATTATCTGTGTTGTTATTGGATTTGGCTGGTGGTTCTTTCTTGGTCCCAAATTTAAGAAGTTGCAAGATGAAGGTCCATCTTCATGGCAGTGCAAGCGGGTCAATTAGCACAACTTCGAACCTGGACATACTAGGAAGAGTACAGTAGTTAACTTTTTGTGCAGCACCTACGATAATCAGTACACAAGATATCCTTTAAAGTAGGAGAACCGTTCACTTCTGAAAATGCCAAATGGTTGGAAGAGCAGACCTCTATAAAAGGTTTCTTTTTTGTCTTACTGTTTCAGTGTATTTAAAGCCTAGTTAAGGTCAGAAAATTGGTTCTAAAAATAACAACTTCATCCTGGGAATTCAGCTTCTCTGCCCCTATTCTCCACTCATCTATCTTTTGTTTGTTTCGTGACCAAAAGCATGTTGTAAACTACAGAAGAGATTTTTACACCCCAGGTATTGTTGGCAACAGTGTCTGCTAACGTGTAAATTCTGTTTTAGGTTTTTTTTTTTCTTTTTTTTTTAATCCATTTTAGTCGGGAATAAGAGGACAGCATAATATCCCAACCCTAGGTTGACTTAATGATGACCGGTGAGTAATTTAGTTTTGATTTGTAAACAGTAAATTTATGGGGATGTTGATGAGAGAAGGCTAGAAGCGGAATAGTAAGATGCCATTTTAGTTGACACTTTTCTGACCATAACCACATTTTAAGTGGTCTTGTGTATTCAAAAGACTCTTTTAAATGTATTTTCTGGCTTTTGTAAGCATTAAAGATTTATAAAAAGATGAAACAAATATTTTTTTATAAAATGAAAGTCATGCTTTTTAATTTATTGTCCTCACATTTTTTGGACAGCATTTTGATTTCCTGCTAATAACTTTTCCAAAATGAAAAGGTTGGGCTTGTGGGGATTTGAGCAAAAGCGCCTCACAGTAACGGAACAAGAGGTTAAAGGTCAAATCTAGTTTTGTGTATGTTGACAACGGCAAAGCTTCAAAATTAAAAACTGAAAGGCATCATTCGACTAATTTTCTTTTGAGCCTCATAAGGGAGTGGAGTTTATTAAGCAAAACTCGAAGGGAAAAAATTAGTGAGTTAAAAGTGATGGGTTCTTTCACGTGATTTTCCAAGACCTTGTCAGGCAATCAGTGCCTTTGAAAGCAGTCATGGTAGAGGAGATGCTGCTATTAATAAAGCACTTTAGCTTGTAAGGAAAGACCTTGCAATTAACTCACACCAACATGGTATGGGGAACGCACACAAAAAAACCCTCTCCTTTTGCCTAAAGTGGCTCCCTGGAAGTAAATTCCGTTCCTTAGAAGAAGCATCAGCCCATGGCACTGCGAGACCATAGAGGGCATTATCGCAACCCCCTCCCAGTTCCCTCACCCAGGGTCATAGAATAAATTTCGGCCTTGGGAGAGTCAGCTCGTTATTTCCACCTATTGCAACAGAAGCTCCTGCTGGCAGGCCAGTATATGCCCTCGGAGATTTGCTCGTCGTATTGTCATCCCAGGTGGGTGAAAGTCCTTGAGTGCCTTAGTAATCCCTGGTTTATTGTACACCCAGGGATGAGGCGCACTTTACATCTCCTTTTTTTTTTTTGCGTTATTATGGTTCAGATTAGGGGAGATTAATTTTTTTTTTTTGAGGTGGGGGAACGATGTTTGTTTTTGGTCCAGGGAAGTAAAATGTCATTGGGTACTGTGTTCTGTCTTGGCTCATTTGCTTTTATTTTGGCCAAAAAAACCTTTATCAACTCCTCACTGTATTGATTTTGGTCATCCAGGAAATGGGTAGTGTCAGGGCTCCCCTAGAAGTGAGTGATTTTTAAGAATGTAATTCTTTTAAAACATACATCAGTGTCTGAAAAGGGGTGCGGGAAGAAAAGGGTCTTAACCTCAAGGGTTAAACTGGTACAGGTGGGTATCATACCTCAGTCCTCTTGAATACCCACTGGAGAGACACTCATCCGAACAGCAAGGAGTGGCAACCAAACCCCTAGAGTCCAGTTCCCCATCACGGAAACAGTTCGTGGAATGGCTCAGCTGGTCTAGCATCTGCTTACTGTATCCAGAATATTCAGAATATACAGTCCCTCTAGACCATAAGCTCCTTGTGGGCAGGGAAAATATCTACCACCTCTGTTCCATTGTAATCTCCTAAGCAATTAGAACAGTGCTCTGCACAAAATAAGCGCTAAGTAAATGTTGTTGTTGCAGAATATTGGAAAAAAAAAGCTCTCAAGTGCAAATGTATTTTCATTTTCAGTTCTCTTAAAGAGTTGAAAGTTCAGAGAGAAATATCATAATGGCATTACACTTAGCCTTCTCCCCACTCAGAATAAAATAATATATTAAGAATTATAATAAAGCATATATTTAGTTATTTAGGTCTTAAGATTTTTTAATGATTGAAGTGTTCTCAGATTATTTTCAAATCTATTTTGACAGTAAAATCTGTGTCCCATTCTGTCATTAGTTGCACCTAGAAAAGTTTCCTTCCATCGGAAAATATTCTCTTCAGATCATATGCGGTACGAACTTCCGGTAATCATTTCTCATTATTCTGAGAAAGTGTTTTTACACGTGCCAAGGTTACTGATTAGTAAGGCCTTACATTTGAAGTAGGTGTTAATCATAGGCTAGCAATCGATACTTCAGAGCATCTTTAAAATAAAATCTAAGACCAAATTCACCGTAAATTTGAGGAAACGTGACACCTGCCTTTGTGTGGCCTGTGTTGGGCTGAGGAGGAGTGGGGAGAGCGGGAAAGAAGGCAGTTGGAGGAGAAAGGAAAGAACCATGGCAGAAATAAGACGTCTGTACCTGAAACAGCTCCCCTGCTACAGACAGGTTGTCTGGGACCCAGCCTAAAAAACATGCGATCCTCCTTAGTGGGTTAATCTGAACCTGTGTGAAATATGATTTCAAGTTGTGGATCATTCACATGTATTACTTTTCTCTCTGTCATATTTTTTTTTAAATGTTCATTTTTCTGTTACAGTTGCTAGCAGGATGCACATTTTTTTCAAGGTTAGCCTTTTCGTGTAACAGATGAGACCAAATGCCCATTCCTTGGCACCTTCATATCAGATCATATTATTGAACCGAGGTGGGGGTAAAATCCAGACCAATTCTGCTGTAAAGTCCAGAGCCTTTTTGTTCATGAAGAGCCTCTGCCCAGAGCTATAGACATGTAGATTTTATTTGGAAATGTACATTTTTATCAAGCAGTGAAGTAGACGGAGGCAGAAAAATAAGTTTTAGGTGTAATGTCTCTACACTTAGGGTGCCTTTTTTGTGGTATTTGTTAAGCGGTTACTATGTACCAGGCACAGTACTGATAACTAGGGTAGATACAAGATAATCAGATGAAATACAGTACGTGTCCCACATGGGGCTCAAATATTAATCCCATGAAGTAACTGAGGCCCAAAGATGTTAAATGACTTGCCCAAGGTCATAGAGCAGACAAATGCCAGAGCTGGAATTAGAACCCAGGTCCTAAAGACTCCCAGGCCCTTGCTCTATCCACTAGGCCGTGCTGCGTGTCTGAGTCTTCGTAGAGGGCGGTGAGCTCACCCTCCATCTTCAAATGGTGTAGAATGATAAAGGGACACTTAGTATCCTTCAGATTTTGAATTAGAATCCAAAGAGTTGTCAGCAACCAAATATGGTCTTCCAATTTGTTTAATGCCCTGTGGGCAAAAGCCTCCTCAAGTCCGGTTCTTCTTACAGTCTATACATTTTTCAAATCCAGTTGCCATGGTGTCTGAATTGATTGGGAACGGAAAAATGACTTCCTCCTCTCAATATTTTTGCTGAACCTCTTGCATGAGTAGAGTCATTTAGATTTCAAAGCTTTCGTCTCCCAAGTTGCATCTGCAATTGAGTTTGGGATTTGGGGAAGATAGTCTTGTAAAATTAATCTGCCCTTTACTGTTAAGAAAATAACTTTAATGTAAATTATTTTGTTTGACTTGTTTTCTGGGGCTCTTTACAACTTTTTTAGCTTACAATTTCTGTTTGTTATGTCTCCAGTGGTACCAAGATACTCACTAGGTTAGAGAGACCAGTAAAAATGCGGATGCCTTTAAAATGATATGTTTTTATGTTATTAGAATTATTAGACCTGAAACAGGGACAACACTTGTATTTCAAAAGTTGATTGGAAACTGCTGTTTCAGAAGTTCCAATAGACACGATTAAACGAGGCGTCGGCTCAACATGCTGCCTGTGAAAAAGTTAATGTACATCTGGCAAGATACCAAATACCTAATTTTGAAAAGAAGTCTGATGGTTAGTGAGATGATTATTATGAAAAGTTTATCATTTGCATCTGTATGTTTACGGTTTTTTCCTCTCAAAAATAATTCTCCTGAGCATGTTTTGATATAATTTTTGGGAGGAGGAGTTAATCTGGTTTTAGCCTTAATACTCTTTCCACAAAATACCTTGATTAAATTCTCATATTTATGTAACCCGCTGTTACAGAGATGCTGGAATATTCTAAACACTAGTTTAAAAGAATCTTTGTAGCTTGTGTTAAGTAGAAAAATAACTAAATTTAACAATCTGTTAGTAAAAAAAAATACACTATTGGTTACTGTTTCAAAAACTGAAATTATCTTCATGTGTGTGTTTTATTAAAGTAAAAAAACACACCTTTAAAGTGGATCAGTTATTATACAGCTATGAATACAGTATGGGGAAGTTCTGTGCAATTCTCATCAAGTATTTTTGAGTTTCAAATGATAAAGTAGAATACTGAAACAATGGTTTTGATTTTTGATTAAGGCTTTTTAGTTATTGTAGGAAAAAGTTGTCATTGTTAAAGTGTAACACTGGCTAATGTTTGGTGTGATTAGTAAAGCCATTTCACATGAGTCCTCCTATTCAGAAGCTTCTGGATATCTGTGTCATTCTTTTTTTTATGATTTGTTACTTTTGAAACCTTGGTTAATTTGTGGATTTATCATTTTCTTGTTCTGCAAAAGCACCTTTCAGGGGTGCTATGGTTTTCAAATAAAATATAATGTGTTTATTGTATTGGTCACGAATGTCTAGCTACTAGCACAGAGAGAACTGTGTAATAGGCCGTTTTCTGTGCCGTAGCATCTCTGGTGTCTATTGGATGAGGGGTTCTGGAGACCAGGGGTTCAGAGTGAGAAAACTTGGGTTGCTTCTTCTATGTCATTTTCAAGACAGAGAGGTTTTTTCCTTGGGGGATGAAAATTGGGACCCCTTGGCTGTATCCCATTGAATTATCCTAATATTCCGGGCCACCCGTTGTTTTAAAAAATCCAAGGGAAAATACGGGTTTAAAAGCACAAGCCGAGAGTCCTGTGGAGGCTCGACCACCATCGGGAACCAAATTCCCGGACATCCATCTCCGCATCTACAGAAATTCCTCACCATCAGCTTTAAGGCCCTGAATCAGATCCTGTCCTCCTACCTACCCTTGCTCGATGCCCTCTATATCCCAGCCCAAACACGCCTTCTGTCACCAATCTATTTATGGCGTGGGCCTCCATCTCACCATCTTCTTGCCATCAGCCCAACAATAATAATAATCATATTTGTTAAGTGCTTACTACGTGCCTGGCACTTGACTAAGCACTGGAGTAGATACAAGCATATCGGGTTGGATACAGTCCCTCTCCCACATGGGGTTCACAGTCTTATTCCCCATTTTACAGATGAGGTAATTGAGGGACAGAGACGTGAAGTGACTTGCCTAAGGTCACACAGCAGACACATGGAAGAGCTGGGATTAGAACTCATGACCTTCTGCCTCCCAGGCCTGTGCTCTTTCCACTACGCCACGCTGCTTCCTTTTGCTCACACGCTCCCTCCTGCCTGGAGTTCCCACTCCCTTCACTTCTGACAGACTGCCATCTTCAAAGCCCCACTAAAATCCTATCTCCTTCAAGAAGCCTTTCCTGATTAACCTTTCATCTTCCCATTTATTCTCCCTTTTCATTCATTCATTCAGTCGTATTTATTGAGCGCTTACTGTGTGCAGAGTGCTGTACTAAGTGCTTGGAAAGTACAATTCAGCGATAGAGACAATCCCTGCCCATACTGGGCTTACAGTCTAGACGGGAATAATAATTATCGCATTTGTTAAGCGCTTACTAGATGTCAGGCACCTTTTTGTGGCACCTATGCATTTCTGTCGTGGCTCAGTGGCAAGAGCACGGGCTTGGGAGTCAGAGGTCATGGGTTCGAATCCTGGCTCCGTCGCTGGTCAGCTGTGTGACTGTGGGCAAGTCACTTAACTTCTCTGTGCCTCAGTTACCTCATCTGTAAAATGGGGATTAAGACTGTGAACCTCATGTGGGACAACCTGATTACCCTGTATTTACCCCAACACTTAAAACAGTGCTCTGCACATAGTAAGCGCTTAACAAATACCAACATTACTATTATTATTCTGTCTCTATCCTCTAAGCACTTTGATACACCCCACTCAAATACAAATGATGGAGTAGTGCCAGGATTTAATCAGTATCTCAAGTTGGAAAAGATAGCAACAGAAAATATCCAAATCAAGGTTTACAGTAATATTTAAAGTCACTGTGATTCAGTAAATTGCTAAGGCCAAACTGCTGATCCGATGACCGGGAACCCAGCACCACGAATATTAGCCGTGCAAGCTACCTTACAGCTTGGTCGGGGAAATGGTAGGAAAGGGTACTTCTCTCAAAGAACCCCCAATATGTCACATTAACTCAGTGTGCTTCTCAAAAAGAAGCAGCATGGCCTAGTGGAAGCGCGTGGGCCGGGGAGTCAGAGGACCTGAGGTTTAATCCTGGCTCCACTACTTGTCTGCTGGCTCACAGTAGGCGAGTTGCTTCACTTCTCTGTGCCGTGGTTCCCTCATCTGCAAAATGGTGATTCATTACCTAGTCTCCTTCTTGCTTAGACTGTGAGCCTCTTGTGGGAGCTGTCTTGTACCTACCGCGGCACTTAGTACAGGGCTTGGCACATAGCATGCACTTAAGAAATCCCACAGTTAACAGCTTGCCGTTTACCCCAGGTAAGAGAAATATTTAATCATCTGGAAACCTCTTCCGGCTGCTACTCGAGGGAGGAAGCAGACAGTGAGGGAAAAAGCAAATCCCTTCTCCTAGTTCTCCCTGAGGAGAACTCGGGCCCGGTGAGGCTTCTGGGTCTTTTTACCCGCCATTATTGGCTGAGGAACCAGTCTCCCAGAATGTCACTAAGCAGTGTTGCCTAGTGGAAAGAGCACAGGCCTGGGAATGAGAGGACCTGGGTTCTAATTCTGCTCGGCCATCTGTCTGCTGTGTGACATGGGGTAAACCACTTCCCTTTTCTGTGCCTCAGTTACCTCATCTGTAGATGGAGATTAAATTATACTCCCTCTTAGACTTTGAGCCCCATATGGGACAGGGACTGTGTCCAACCTGATTGGTTTGTATCTACCCCTGCGCTTAGAACAGTGCTTGGCACATAGTCATCACTTAAGAAGGACCATATTATTATTATTTTTATTATTACTGTGAATAGATTATATGAAGGGTAGGCAGAACCAGCCCCATTGTACCATGGGGTTTGTAACCCATGCTCTGTTCCCTACCTTCCTCCTGCCAGCTGGTTAAACCTCTGGCTTCGACTGGGGCCTTGCTCTCTAAAAAATGACCCTTGCCCCCATTCTCATCTATAATTCTAATGCCAGCGCTTTGCCTATTGCCCAGAGATGGTGTGAGAATTATTTACCATAGGATTTAATTAGTTTTATAAAGGTCAATCTCTGATTAGTTACCTACTACATAGGAAATGCTTTGAGCCTCTAGAGCTCAATTCCAGGTTTTGTTTTGTTATTTTCCACCCTAAAGACCAGGGGAAATGAAATGATTGCCTTCTCAAAGCCTACCTATGCTATTAAGAGCCAGAACGGCTTAGTGGAAAGAGCACTGGGCTGGGAGTCGGAGGTTGTGGGTTCGAATCCAGATTCCACCACATGGCTGCTGTGTGACCTCGGACAAGTCAAATCACTTCTCTCTGCCTCTATTACTTCATCTGTAAAATGGGGATTAAGACTGAGAGTCCCATGTGGGACAGGGACTGTGTCCAACCCGATTATCTTGCATCTACCCCAGTGCTTAGAACAGTGCTTGGCATATAGTAAGTGCTTAACCAATACCAGAAGTATTATTGTGGAGGGATTTTTTTCCAAAGCAATAAGTATTTTATTCAGAAGGAACAAATGCCCGAAATGAAGTGAGCTGCTCAAATTTCTCATTAAGAAGAAGCGTGACTGGATGGTTCCCATTATTCAGACAGTGCATAACGGGAACCATCCAGTCACGCTTCTTCTTAATGAGATATTCTGTAGGGTGATTCCGTGGGGTGAGGCGGGGAGGCCGGTGTTCTAGCCGCTGACCCGGAAGGCCAGCTCGCGCTTAGACAGACTAGGACCCTGTTGCTGTCGACTGGGAGGGCAGGGCGGCTTGGAGAGAGGTGTCTTCTGGTCAAGAACGGGCCTGGGAAGTAGGGTCTAACCATACTGTGCCACTCTCTATGAGCCCAACCGGGGAATTCAATCGTATGAGACCCAATCCACCGGCTGACCCGACGTCCCCAGTCTCCTCTCGATATGAAATGCCCCAAGGTCTGCTCTGGACCCCAGGAGAACCCCCTGGCCTCCCGAACTGAGGCAAACTCCCGGGCACTGAGAACTGACAAACCTGCTGAGCAAAAACCAAGCATTGGAAATGTTCGATATTTTCTGTTCAGGAGTAGTTGAGCCCCGAGCCCCGTCGTATTTGAAGTTAGATGTGTTATCAAGACTGAACAAAATTATATCTTGAAATCAGATGCTAGATTTTCTCAAGATCTGTTTTTTCCTCTTTCCTTAACTCTCAAGTTATGCCTGGATTCAGTTCTTTAGTGGGATAAATTAGTTCAAGGAAAACACTTTTGGAATTTCTCCTTTTATGGTATTTGTTAAACACTTAGAGTCTAGCACTGTTCCAGGTGCTGGAATAGATGCAAGCCATTCGAGCCACATACTGTCCCTGTCCCACATGGGGCTCACAGTTTAAGTAGAAAGGCGAACGAGTAATGAATCCCCTTTTGCGGTTGAGGAAACTGAGGCGCAGAGAAGTCATGACTTGCCCAAGTTCACACAGCCAACAAGTGGCAGAGCTGGGATTAGAACCCAGGTCCTCTGGCTCCCGGGTCTGTGCTTTACCCACTAGGCTTCGCTGCTTCACTTAAGTGGATACTCAGATCAATCAGTCCATCAGTGGTATTTACTGAGCACTTACTATGTGCAGAACACTCAACTCTTGGGAGAGTACGACGCAACAGAATTAGTAGACGTGATCCCTGACCGGAAGGAGCTTACAGTCTAGACGGAGAGACAGACACTGAAACACACTGCGGATGGGGAAATGGCAGAGTATGGGTTGTGGATGGAGTGAATATCAAATGCTTAAAGAGTACAAATCGAAGGGCAGAGGCATCTTCTCTAGCCTTTGGACATCTTCAGTCAGCTAGAACTAGAAGAAAGAAGTTAGCCTTAAAGGTTCAGTCGCTCACAATTTTGTCATCTCCATGATTATTGTTATGGCGCTCATTAAACGCGTAGGATGTGTCAAGCACTGTTCTAAGAGCTGCGATAGATACAGGTTAATCAGGTCAGACACTGTCCCTGTCCCAAATAGGCCTCTCAGTCTAAGTAGAAGCAGGTAATAATGTTGGTATTTGTTAAGCGCTTACTATGTGCAGAGCAGTGTTCTAAGCACTGGGGTACATATAGGGTCATCAGGTTGTCCCACATGGGGCTCACAGTCTTAATCCCCATTTTACAGATGAGGTAACTGAGGCACAGAGAAGTTAAGTGACTTGCCCACAATCACACAGCTGACAAGTGGCAGAGGTGGGATTCGAACCCATGACCTCTGACTCCCAAGCCCAGGCTCTTTCCAGTGAGCCAAGCTGCTTCTCTAGGCCTCTCAGTCTATGTAGACAGTTGTAGGATTTTATCCCTGAGAAGCAGTGTGTTTTAGCAGCAAGAGCACGGGCTGGGGAGTCGGGATGTGGGTTCTAATCCCGACTCTGACACTTGTCTGCTGCGTGACCTTGGGCAAGTCACTTAACTTCTCCGCACCTCAGTTACCTCATCTGTAAAATAAGGATTAAGACTGTGAGCCCCACATGGGACCACCTGATTAGTTGGTATCTAAGCAGCGTGGCTTAATGGAAAGAGCCTGGGCTTGGGAATCAGAGGTCGTGGGTTCTAATTCTGGCTCCACCACTTATCAGCTGTGTGACTTCGGGCAAGTCACTTAACTTCTCTGTGCCTCATTTACCTCATCTGTCTAGTGGGGATTAAGAATGTGAACCCCACGTGGGACAACCTGATTACCTTGTCTTTACTCCAATGCTTAGAACAGTGCTTGGCACATAGTAAGTGCTTAACAAATACCATAATTACTATTAAGTATCATCATTATTATCCCCATTTTACAGATGAGGAAACGGGGGCACAGAGAAGTTAAGTGACTTACTTGTCCAAGGTCACACTGCAGGCAACTGGCAGAGCCAAGATTAGAACCCAGGGCTTCTGACTCCCTGGCTCGTATTCTTTCATTCATTCATTCATTCAATAGTATTTATTGAGCACTTACTAGGTGCAGAGCACTGTACTAAGCGCTTGGAATGTACAATTCGGCAACAGATAGAAACAATCCCAGTAGGCAACACTATTTCCCTGTGTGGAAAGGAAGGTAGCTTTGCCTCTCCCTCTCTGAGTGGGTTCTGTGCACAGCCCCTCACCTCTCCACACATTCCCAGCCCCTCATAGCCAACCAGCCTAACACACACCAAAAATTCTTCCTTTCATCCTTTTCTGTTTAGCAATAGGTAGCCCCTGTGGAGCAGGAGAATGGTTCTATCTCCTCCCACTCTTTGCACTCTCTAAAACATTTGTAAAGTCTGCATTGTACTCTCCCAAGCACTTAGTACAGTGTCCTGCAACACAGTGAGTGCCCAGTAAATATCACTGGTTGACTGGGTCGTAGACTGGGTGATAAATGGACATAGGTAAAAATAACTGAAATCCAGTCATCAAGAAAAATTAACTATGTCAGAGAAAATGGAAATTACTGAAACTGGGGTCGATCCATAGGGCTAGAAAAAGGGTTAAGAAACGTGTACCGATTTGGTCGTTCCATGATTGGACATTTGACGATCAAAGAATCACTTCGTTTCTTCAAATGGCTACCGCAGCGGGTCAAATACCTGTTATATCTTGCCTCAGCTAATAATAATAATGGTGGTATTTGTAAGCGCTTATTATGTGCAAAGCATTGTTCTAAGCACCGGGGGGGATTCAAGCTACTGCATCAACCTCCTCACTGACGGAAAAGAAGGCCCTTTTCTTCCCAGTCTTCAGTCCTGTTTTCGGGGCTAAAGGAGCATAGCTAAAAATCGAGCATTTACCAGCGGGGGCGAGGTTATCTGTTGCCGACTTGTTTATTCCAAGCGTTTAGTGCAGTGCTCTAGACATAGTAAGCGCTCAAAAAATACTATTGAACCCAGCCGCAGCGAGGAATGCCGAGTTGTGTGGTGATGATCCGAGTTCCACCATCCTGCCTTTGCTGATCCATTCTGGGACCCTCCTCCTCCGCAATTAGCCAGATGGCTGGGCTCGGAACCACAGAAGAGGGTCGGGTAGGCCGACATCTGGTTTCGGCTAGCGGGGAAGAGTCCGATTGACTCGTGCGACCGGCTGCCTGACTCCAGGTGAGACGTGCACACGTTCGAGGGTTCCGCCCCACTACCCGAAGAAGAGCTAGCGGCCGGTGCCCAAAAGCTGCTTCAAGTAGTTCAGTCATTCATTCTCTCGTATTT
This sequence comes from Ornithorhynchus anatinus, assembly GCF_004115215.2. Taxonomy (NCBI): domain Eukaryota; kingdom Metazoa; phylum Chordata; class Mammalia; order Monotremata; family Ornithorhynchidae; genus Ornithorhynchus; species Ornithorhynchus anatinus. Next base: position 113,778,616 of record NC_041728.1, on the reverse strand, counting down.
ATTGAGCGCTTACTGTGTGCACACCACTGGACAGTACAAAATAACAATAAACAGCTACAGTCCCTGCTCACAATGAGCTTACAGTATAGAGGGGCAGTCAGACTTCAGTATAAATAAACTACAGATATATACATAAATACTGTGGGGCCGGGAGGGGGGATGAATAAAGGGAGCAAGTCAGGGCGAGGCGGAAGAGAGAGGGAGAAGAGGAAAACAGAGTATAGTCAGGGAAGGCCTCTTGGAGGAGATGTGCCTTCGATAAGGCTTTGAAGTTGGGGGACCGGGAGGGAAGAACTAATTGTCTGTTAACTGGTAGTATTTATGGAGTGTGAGTGGAAGTGAGGAGTTGGGAAGGCCTCACTTTCATCTCTGTCTTGCTGCCAATCCCATCAAAGGTGACTGTCCAAAGGTTGAGTTTCTGGAATGTAGATTATCCTGGCCCCGAGTTACCTTTCCACATTTTTCCTAAGCCTGCCTTAAGCCATTTGATTTTCCAGTAGTTGAGGTGGCCGGCTGCCCGGTTTTAGCTGACTTGCTCCTTGCCCAGATCTGATATGGCACCGGATGTTTTTACATCCACTTTCAAATTTTGGGGACCAAGCCCCTTGCCCCTGAGTTCCAAGGCTTGGATGGGGCAAAGTTCATATAGCCCTGAGAGGGAAACGCGAAAACCTCTGAAATTAAGGGGGAGTTCAGAGTTCGCCCAGAAAAATGCTCTGGAATCGTGCAAAATCGGTGTAATTCCACAAACGTCTTTCCTTATGGTATCTGTTAAGTACCCGTGTTTAGACTGTGAGCCCGTCAATGGGCAGGGATGGTCTCTATCTGTTGCTGAATTGTACATTCCAAGCGCTTAGTACAGTGCTCTGTACATAGTAAGCGCTCAATAAATACCATTTAATGAATGAATGTGCGAAATGATGTACTTAATGCTGGAGTGGATACAAGATAATTATGATTGTGAGCCCCATGGGAGACAGATGCTATGTCCTGCTTGATTAACTGGTATCTACCCCAGTGCTTAGAACAGTCCTTGACGGTAGTAAGTGGTTACCAAGAAACATAACTAATAATAATAATAATGAGAAAGAGACAAAAAGGAGGAGTGGCAGGGTGGCTTAGTGGATAGAGCCTAGACCTGGGAGTCAGAAGGACCTGGGTTCTAATCCTGTCTGCCGCTTGTCTGCTATGTGAGCTTGGGCAAGTGACTTTACTTCTCTGTGTCTTAGCATGGCCGAGCGGTCTAAGGCGCTGGATTAAGACTCCAGTCTCTTCGGAGGCGTGGGTTCGAATCCCACCACTATTTACATTTTAGGAGAAGCAGTGTGGCTTAGTGGAAAGAGCACGGGCTTGGGAGTCAAAGGTCATGGGTTCTAATCCCGGATCCTCTACTTATCAGCTGTGTGACTTTGGGCAAGTCACTTCACTTCTCTGTGCCTCAGTTACCTCATCTGTAAAATGGGGATTAAGACTGTGAGCCTGATATGGGACAACCTGATCACCTTGTATCCTCTCCAGGGCTTAGAACAGTGCTTTGCACATAGTAAGCACTTAACAAATGCCATCATTTATCCACCTATCCTTTTCTCACAATATTTAAGAATGAATACAACCAGGATTGGAATACATAGCAGTACTCTTACTGCTAGTGTCACAATATTTCTATTTAGCTTTCTAAATGTAGGAAATGATATGATGAACATTTTCTGGTAAAGCTGTCTCAGAAGCTTTATTATGCTGCTATTAATCATTCTGGTATTTTAAAAAAAACACAGTAGCATCACAGGTCAGATTGTAGAAATGTTTTTTTTCCCCTTATCAGCTCTACGAGAATAAGGAATTAAGTATTTCCTTGGCTGTCCTTCCAAGAAAAATACCATTTCTAATGCTTCTACAGTCAGCAATCCCAATACTTTTAAGATCTGGCCTACTACATTTGAGCACAGGGTCAAATATCACACCCTAAAAACCCTACTGGATTCCGAAACTGTTTTAGGCTCTCAGTTCCGTAATTTTAACAGGATCAGGGCACTAGTTTCAACTCCTATTTGAGGATACTGGTCCTGATTTTTAGGCTGATATAACAGATATCACTGTGTGTGTGTGTGTAAATGAGTACAAAAACACCTGTAAAGATAACGTGTTTGCCAATCCTGTTGTATTTGCACTCTTCCAAGCACTTAATAAAGTGTTCTGCACACAATAAACTAAAAAAAACACCATTGATTGATTGAATAATTAGGAACGGAGAACTATGAGAGAAGCAGCATGAAGTGGTGGATAGAGCACGGGCCTGGAAGTCGAAAAGTCATGGTTTCTAATCCTGACAGATTAGAACAAGTGGCAGATAATCCTGCCAATTGTCAGCTGTGAGACCTGGGGCAAATCACTTCACTTTTCCAGCTTTCCAACACTGCTTTGCACATAGTAAGTGCTTAACAAATGCCATAGTTATTATTATTCTCTGGGCCTCAGTTACCTCATCTTTCAAATGGGGATTGAGACTGTGAGCCCCATGTGGGACAGGGACTGTGTCTAACTTGATTAACTTGAATCTACCCCAGTGTATTGTGCTTGGCACATAGTAAGCACTTAACAAGTACCAGAATTATTATTATTGTTATTATTGTTACTAAAATAAACCACATAGAGTTTAATTGAAATGGTGGCGCCAATCCCCCCTAGATTATCGTAAAATTAGTCTTTATTCCTTTTTTAAAAAATGGTATTTCATTCATTCATGCAATTATATTTATTGCACACTTACCCTGTGCTGAGCACTGCAGTAAGTGCTTGGGAGAGTACAATATAGCAAAAAACAGTCACATCCCGGCCCACAGCAAAGCGCTTACTATGTGTCAAGCACTGTACTAAGCACTGGAGTAGATACAAGACACAGTCACTCTCCCACACAGGGCTGACGGTCTTAATCAGAGAGAATCTCGAGAGAAGCAGCGTGGCTCAGTGGAAAGAGCCCCAGGCTTGGGAGTCAGAGGTCATGGGTTCTAATCCCGGCTCTGCCCCTGTCAGCTGTGTGACTGTGGGCAAGTCGCTTCACTTCTCCGGGCCTCAGTTACTTCATCTGTAAAATGGGGATGAAAACTGTGAGCCCACATAGGACAACCTCATCACCCAGTATCTACCCCAGCACAGAACAGTGCTCTGCACATAGTAAGCACTTAACAAATACCAATATTATTATTATTAATCCCTCTTTTACAGATGATGTAACTGAGGCATAGTGAAGTGACTTGCCCAAGTTTACAAAGCTGACAAGTGGTGGAGCCAGAATTAGAAGCCAGGTCCTCTGACTCCCAAGCCTGGACTCTCTCCACTAGGCCACACTGCTTCTTGGGGGGTCCACAGTCCTCCCTTGGCTGAGGGTGTGGGGAGGGGGCTGGGGGAATGGCACGAGGGGTAGGAAGGGGTTGGGTGGGAGGGAGCTGATGGGGGTCCAGTTTGTAGAGCGGGAGATAAGAGGGGGGACACTGAGCACAGAGGCTGGGGTTGGGACGACTAGAGGGAGGGGACTAGGGGGAGACATTAGGGCTAAGACATTAAAGGGGTTCTTTTACCTGCTCTCTAGTGGAGTAAAAGAGAAGCAAATTCAATTTATGGCTAAAAAAAGATTTTAAAAATACAAAAATAAAACAATCTTAAAACCCATCCTATTCTAAGGGCTAATATGGGCATTACATTATTCATTCATTCATTCAATAGTATTTATTGAGAGCTTACTATGTGCAGAGCATTGTACTAAGCGCTTGGAATATACAATTCGGCAACAGATAGAGACAATCCCTGCCCACTGACGGGGTCACAGTCTAATCAGGGGAGACAGACGGACAAAAACAAGACAGCATAATCACGATAAATAGAAGCAAGGGGATGGACACCTCATTAACAAAATAAATAGGGTAATAAATAATATATTCAAATGAGTACAGTGCTGAGGGGAGGGCAAGGAGGAAGGGGGAGGAGCAGAGGGTGGGGTGGGGAGTAAAATATTGACGGTATTTGTTAAGCACTTACTATGTGCCAGACACCGTTCTAAGCGCTAGGGTAGATACAAGGTCATCAGGTTGTCCCACGTGGAGCTTACAGTCTTCACCTCCATTTTACAGATGAAGGAACTGAGGCACAGAGAAGTGAAGTGACTTGCCCAAGGTCACACAGTTGACAAGTGGCAGAAGCGGAATTCGAACCCACAACTTCTGACTCCCAAGCCCGTGTTCTTTCCATTGAGCCGTGGACTCCAACCATCAGACATAGAAAGCGCAGAACTCTCGGCCGGTAATTCCTGAGCCGGGCTAATTCTTTAATATCACTTGGATCATTAATTTACTAAATGAATGCCCTGAAGGTAAAATGTGCATTTAAATTTAATAAGAGGTAAGTGCCGTCGTGACAAATCCCAGGAGCAACATTCTCTAAGGGCTGGACCGTTCTTGGGAGATGGTACTGTAGTTCCATCTTGTGTTTAACAATATGAAGTAGGGCAGAAAGCATGAAAAAACTGGAAAATCAGAAGACATAACGCATAGCAGGGTGATCTAGCCCTGGGGATGGGAACTACAGGGCTTTGCACAAAGTAAGCGCTCAAGAAATACGATTGAATGAATGAATGAATGCATGCACGAATGAATTCCCACCCATGCACTCGGCACCGTGAGGATGATGCCGGTAGATCTCCCTCCACACACAAAGCTAGGCGGGAAGCTGAACAGTGCTTAACACAGTGCTCTTTGCACCACTGATTGATCGACAGGGAGTAGCTGGGCCACCCCACCTCTTTGAGCCGGAGAAGCGGCGGGGCTCAGTGGAAAGAGCATGGGCTTGAGAGTCAGAGGACGTGAGTTCTAATCCCAGCTCCGCCACTTGTGTGCTGTGTGACCTTGGGCAAGCCGCTCAACTTCTCTGTGCCCCAGCTACCACATCTGCAAAATGGGGATTAAGACTGTCCCACGTCGGACAACCTGATTACCTCGTATCTACCCCAGCGCTTAGAACAGTGACAGAACAGCTTTGAATAACTGAGAGAAGCAGCGTGGTTCAGTGGAAAGAGCCCGGGCTTGGGAGTCAGAGGTCGTGGGTTTGAATCCCGGCTCTGCCACTTGTCAGCTGTGTGACTGTGGGCAAGACACTTAACTTCTCTGTGCCTCAGTTACCTCTTCTGTAAAATGGGGATTAAGTGAGCCTCATGTGGGACAACCTGACTCCCCTGTATCTACCCCAGTGCTTAGAACAGTGCTCTGCAATAGTAAGCACTTAACAAATGCCAACAGTATTATTATTATTATTATTATTCATTCATTCATTCAATAGTATATATTGAGCGCTTACTATGTGCAGAGCACTGTCCTAAGCGATTGGAATGTACAATTCAGCAACAGATAGAGACAATCCCTGCCCACTGACGGGCTTACGGTCTAATCGGGGGAGACAGACAGACAAAAACAATAGCAATAAATAGAATCAAGGGAATGTGCACCTCATTAACAAAATAAATAGGGTAATAAAAATATATAGAAATGAACAGATGAGCACAGTGCTGAGGGGAGGGGAAGGGAGAGGGGAAGAGCAGAGGGAAAGGGGGAGTAAGGGGGCTTAGTTGGGGGGAGGTGAAGGTGGGTAGAGGGGCAGCAGAGGGAGCAGAGGGAAAAGGGGAAACTCAGTCTGGGAAGGCCTCCTGGAGGAGGTGAGCTCTCCGGGCTTTGAAGAGGGGAAGAGAGTTAGTTTAGCGGAGGTGAGGAGGGAGGGCATTCCAGGACAGCGGGAGGATGTGGGCTAGGGGTCAATGGCGGGATAGGCTAACAGTGCTCAGCACATAGTAAACGCTTAACAAATACCATAATTACTATGAATTATTATTAAGGGGCTGAGGGGGAACCAAAATGGCGACTCCATGCCTCACCGGCCAGAAGGGAAACTTATACTGGTCTTGGCCCACCCCAGCCCCATCCACACTGTCAGGCCCTCACGAGAAACAGCAGCAGCACCGAGGCGGGCTGTCCAAGCTGGCAGGGAATGGGGGCTCTCCCCGAACCAGCGCAGGCTTCCCAGATCCTGGGGGTCTTGACAACCAACAGGTTGACTAAGCCCCCGAGCAGGGGGCAAGTTCAGCTACACTACTGGGTGTCGTGGGAGTTGCTTATGGTGCGTCTCTGTGCCTGCCCAGTCCAGGTGTGCTAAGGTAAGTGGCGGGGGCGACAGAAGAAGAGGAAGAGGGGACAAACTACCAGACGTAAGTTTGGTTCTCATTCTCTCTCTCTCTCTCTGTCCTTCTCTCTCATTCTCCCCACTCATCTGCAGTGTGACCTCGAGCAAGTCATTTAACCTCTCTGTGCCTCCATTACCTCACCTGTTAAATGGGGATTAAATCCTCCTCTCTCCTACTTAGAATGTGAGCCCCATGTGGGACAGGTACTGTGCCCAATCTAATTATCTTATATCCACCCCAGTGCTTAGTATGGTGACATTGTAAGTACTAAGTACCATTAAAAAAGAAATTAAAGTAGAGTGGTCAAAATATATATTTAAGTACACATTTCTAAACCTCTGCCGCCCACCTCTTCACCATCCCCCGTTCTCGCCTATCCTGCCGTCGACCCCCGGGCCACGTCCTCCCGCGGTCCTGGAACGCCCTCCCTCCTCACCTCCGCCAAACTCATTCTCTTCCCTTCTTCAAAACCCTACTTACAGCTCACCTCCTCCAAGAGGCCTTCCCAGACTGAGCTCCCCCCTTTTTCCCTCTGCTCCCTCTACCCCCCCTTCACCTCTCCGCAGCTAAACCCTCTTCTCCCCCCCTCCCTCTGCTCCTCCGCCTCTCCCGTCCCCTCCCCTCAGCACTGTACTCGTCCGCTCAACTGTATATATCTTCATCACCCTATTTATTTTGTTAATGAGATGTACATCACCTTGATTCTATTTATTTGCTATTGTTTTAATGAGATGTTCTTCCCCTTGATTCTATTTATTGTCATTGTTCTTGTCTGTCTCCCCCGATTAGACCGTAAGCCCGTCAAAGGGCAGGGACTGTATCTGTTACCGATTTGTACATTCCAAGCACTTAGTACAGTGCTTGCACATAGTAAGCGCTCAATAAATACTATTGAATGAATGAATGAGGAGGGTAACAAGTTTTTATTGAGCGCTCACTCTGTGAAGAGAAATGAACTCAGTGCTTGGGAGAGTCCTGTAAAACAGAGTCGATAGCCACATTCCCTGCCCACAATGAGCAGACAGTCTAGAAGGGAAGAACGGGAAGCTGCTATCCCAACATGTGGAATGCTGAGAATGTGGGAAAAGTTGGGGAAGCGGGAGGTTCTGGGGCAGCACTCAGTACCTGGAGCGTTGAGGAGGCCGAGGATTATTCTCTCCCAGTGGGAAGAGCTGGGGTTTTTTTGCATTTTTTTTTCAGTTATTTTTGAATCGTTCATTCGAGCCTGTTATACTGCAGTTGTGTTGACTTTCCCTATGTTTCTGTCCTCCTGCATCTTCGATGGGGAGTTCCTTGTGGGTGAAGTGGCCACTTGTAAGGTCACCAGGTGCCCTTTCGCTGCTGACCCAGAAGAAATTAGGGGAAGGGAGCACCGAACATACGATCAACGTTTATTTCTATAATGTGTATTTGCTTGGTCATAATAATACAAACATATTCCAAATTTAGATGGAACTTCAGCTAAGAGACTCTCAATGCTACACGTTCCTTGTAGAACACTTTGGGGTATGAAGAGGACATTTTAGAGATAGGGAAACTATCTCTTCAAGAGGTTGAGGGATGAGTTACCGCGTCACAGCAGATTAGGAACTGAACCCACCTGCCCATCCTGCGCCTTGTTCATACTCTTAAAGAAAACTGCCTCCCCATTAAGGTAAATTCTGAAAAGTCACAGAACAAAATACGCTGTCACGAAGACCCAGAACTATCTTCTCCATTCTCTCCCTTCCATCCTGAGAAAGCCCGTTTTGCAGATGCCCTGATGATGTGGCATAAAACAGTTGCATGTTTTATCAGCAAGTGAAAGAAATCAGCCAAATGTCATTGAAAATGCTACTTCACAACAGAAGCGGTTGAGGGGGCCAAGAATAGAAGCAGCATGGTGTAGTGGATTGAGCACGGGCCTGGGCGTCTGAAGGTCATGGGTTCTAATCCCGGTTCTGCCACTTGTGCTGTGTGACCTTGGGCAAGTCTATTCACTTCTCTGGGCTCAGTTACCTCATCCATAAAATGGGGATCGAGACCGTGAGTCCCATGTGGCACAGGGACTGTGTCCAACCCAATTTGCCTGTATCCACCTCAGGGCTTAGTACAGTGCCTGGCACATAGTAATTGCTTTACAAATACCATAATTATCATTATTATTACTATTATCATTAATGCAGCATGGAATCTGGGATGCTTTCATTTATGCACATCTCTTTTTTTTATGGTATTTGTTTAGTGTCTACTAGGTGCCAGGCACTATACTAAGCACTAGGGAAGATACAAATAAATCAGGTTGGACACAGTTCCTGTCCCATATAGAAGCAGCATGGTGCAAGGGCCTGGGAGTCAGGAGGCCCCGCATTCTAATTCTGACTCTGCCACTTGTCAGCTGTGTGACCTGGGGCAAGGCACTTCACTTCTCTGTGCCTCAGTTACTTCATCTGTAAAATGGGGATTGAGACTATGAGCCCCATGTGGGACAGGGACTGTGTCCAACTTGACTAACTTGTATCCACCCCAGAGCTTAGTACAGTGTCCGGCACATAGTAAGCACTTAACAAACACCATCATCATTATCATTATTATAGAGCTCACAGTCTTAATCCCCATTCTACAGATGAGGTAACTGAGGCACAGAGAAGTGAAGCGACTGGCTCACCCTGGGGGCAAGTGGTGGAGCCAGGATTCGAATCCAGGGCCTTCTGATGTCCAAGGCCCGTGCTCTACCCACTAAGCCATGGCTGCTTCTCATCTTCTGGGGTGCAGCAGGAACTACATCTCTATAGCACCTTCCCCTAATAAAGTGAGTAATTTTAGCTTCAAGTGGGCAGGGAATGTGCCTTCCAACTCTATCATTGTGTACTCTCCCAAGCACTTAGAACAGTGCTCTGCACACAGTAAGTACTCACTAAATACGATTGATTGAAAGCTCACTTTCCACCCACTTTGGTAAGCTCTCTCGACTGTAACTCCTTGAGACAGGGAACTTGTCTACCATCTCTGTTGTATTGTACTCTCCCAAGCATTTAGTACAATGCTCTGTACAGAGTAAATATTCATTCATTCAATAGTATTTATTGAGCGCTTACTGTGTGCAGAGCACTGTACTAAGCGCTTGGAATGTACAATTCAGCAACAGATAGAGACAATCCCTGCCCAGTGACGGGCTCACAGTCTAAACGGGGGAGACAGACAGCAAAGCGAAACAGAACAAAAACAAGACAACATCATCAAGATAAATAGAATCGTGGAAATATACACCTCATTAACCAAATATATAGGGTCATAAATAATATATACAAATAAGCATATAGTGGGGGCTTAACAAACTATATGGGATCCACGTGACTCAATAGACACCACCGATTGATTGAAGATGGGAATATATAGCACTGGGAGTACAGTGAGCCCGATCCCAGATTTCCAGGTCAGGAATTGGCACAACATGAGTGGAGAGAAGGTGATCAGGTTTTATTATGATGATCAAGTGTTGTCAGAGTAGTTTCTGATTCATAGCGACTCCGTGGATATGCTTTCTCCAGAACGTCCTGTCCTCTGCCACAACCCGGAATCTTTCTAATGGTTCTTCTGTTATCGTTGTGATGGTCTCTAGCCATTTAGCTGCTGGTCTGCCTCTTCCACATTTTCCCTGGACTTTTTCTAGCATCAGTGTCTTCTCCAGAGAATGAGTCCTACTGATTATGTGTCCAAAATATGTTGTCGAGTCATTTGGCCTTCCAAAGACCACCTGGGTTTAATTAGCTCCAAAATCCATTGGTTTGTTTTTTGGGCAGTACAGGGTTTTCACGAAAGCCTTCTCCAACACCACATCAGGTTTTAGCTTGGGAAAAAAAGAGGCTGCACATGGGACACATTAGACCAACAATTTACTTTAATAATTTAGACAGTAAAATAATTATATATCCTATTGTCTGGAATAACCTAGTCAATTAGCACCTACATTTTGGAGCCTGCATATTTCTCCCTTACTGAATCCCATGCTTATTGCCCGCACCGGTTGTTTCCGACTTCTAACTTGCTTAAATCCCATTCTTCCCTGCTCCATCTCTTCCCCACGATGACCTTGGCAGCCATTTCAGTGACAAAACTAAAATCATCAGGCATGTTCTCCCTAAAGTCTTCCCGTAACTCTCCAGCCCCACCATTCCCATACCCCTTCATCGACTGTCCCTTCCTTCCCTGCCTTTCCTCAAGGGATCACCTGCCTCCCTTTGAAATCTGTCCCTTCCATCTCCCTTCCAATCCATCCCTTTGCACTCTTTATTAAAATTCTTGCCCCCTCCCTTCCTGATTGGTATCTTCAATAATAATAATTGTGGTATTTGTTATGTGCTTTCTATGTGCCAAGCACTGCACTAAGCACTAGGAGAGATACAAGATAAACAGGTCCCACATGGGGCTCCCATTCTAAGTAGGGGGAAAATGGTATTGAGTCTCCCTTTTGCAGATGAGGGAACTGAGGTACAGAGATGTTAAGTGACTTGCCGAAGTCACACGACAGACAAGTGGCAGAGTGGGGATTAGAACCCAGGTCCTCTGCCTCCCAGGCCGGTGCTCTCTCCACTAAGCCATGCTGCTTTTCAACTGTTCACTTTCCAGAGGCTCTTTCCCCACTGCTTTCAAATACACACATATCCTCTATGCTAAAAAAAAAAAAAAAAAATCCTCCCTTGACCCCATGGCACCCTCCAGTTCTAGTCTTCACCATTCCTTTCCAAACTCAAACGAGTTGTTCACAACCACTGCTTCCTCGTCTTCCCCTCCAACTCCCTCCTCAACACTGTGCAATCTGGCCCCTGTCCCTTTCACTCCACCGAAACTCCCCTCTTCAATGACCTACCTCTTGCCAGATCCATCGGACTCCACCCACCCTAATCCTCTTTGACCTCTCAGCTGTCTTCGACACTGTGATCCACCCTCCTCGGGAAATACTATCTAAACTTGGCTTCACGGACGCCGTCCTCTCCTGGTTCTCCTCCCATCTCTCTGGCCACCTTTTTAGACTCTTTCAATCGCTCCTCTTCTGCCTCTCACCCTCTAACTGGGGGTTCCTCAAGGCTCAGACTCCTCATGTATTTCCCAAGTGTTTAGCTCAGGGCGTTGCACCCCGTGGGCTTTCAACACATACCATTGCTGCTACTACGACTACTGTGACTATCAATTAATCAGTAGTATTTATTGAGTGCTTACTATGTACAGAGCACTCTCCCAGTACAGCAGAATTAGCAGATACGTTCCCTGACCATAACGAATTTATTATCTAGACTGCTGTAAGGTTCGGTTGTTTTCCCCCGACCCGCTTCCTAGTTATACTGTACTCTCTAAAATGCTCTGCACACAGTAAACACTCAATAAATCCAATTGCCTGGCTGACCCATGAAAGGTTATGAGCTTTAATTATAATAATTATGGTATTTGTTAAGCGCTTACTATGCGCCAGGCACTGTTCTAAGAACCTGGGGGTAGATACAAGGTAACCAGGTTGTTCCATGTGGGGCTCACAGTCTTAATCGCCATTTTACAGATGAGGTAACTGAGGCGCAGAGAAGTGAAGTGACTTGCCCAAATCACACAGCTGACAAGTGGCGGAGCCAGCATTAGAACCCACGACCGCTGACTCCCGGACCCAGGCTCTTTCCACCGGGCAGAGATTGTCACTGTTTATTGTTGTATTCTTTCACTCATTCACTCATTCATTTCATTGTATTTATTGAGGGCTAACTGTGCGCAGAGCCCTGTACTAAGCACTTGGGAGACTACGATACAGCAATAAAGAGAGGCAATCCCTGCTCACAACAAGCTCACAGTCTAAAGCGGGGGAGACAGATCTCAATATAAACAGGCATCAATATAAATAAAATTAAAGATATATAGAGATATATATATATATTAGAGAAACAGTGTGGCTCGCTGGAAAGAGCCCGGGCTGGGGAGTCAGAGGTCATGGGTTCTAATCCCGAGTCTGCTACTTGTCAACTGTGTGACTTTGGGCAAGTCACTTCACTTCTCTGGGCCTCAGGTACCTCATCTGTAAAATGGGCATTAAGACTGTGAGCCCCACGTGGGACAACCTGAGCACCTTGTATCCTCCCCCCTCCAGAGCTTAGAACAATGCTTGGCACATAGTAAGTGCTTAACAAAATGCCATTATTATTATTACTGTGTGCTGTTGGGTGGGGAGAAGGGGGGAAAGGCGAAGGGAGAAGCCAGAGCAACACAGAAGTGAGTGGGAGATGATAATAATAATTATGGTATTTGTTAAGTGGGGCTTAATAAAGAGCTCTGGCTACAGTAAGCGCTCAATAGATATGATTGAATGAATGAATGAATAGATGGATGAATGAACAAATGGATGATTGAATGAAGGGATGAATGAACAAATGGATGGATGAGTGGATGGATGGATGGATGGATGGATGGATGGATGGATGGATGGATGGATGGATGGATGGATGGATGGATGGATGGATGGATGGATGAAGGGATGAATGAATGGAGGGATGGATGGATGAATGAATGGAGGGATGGATGGATGAATGAATGGATGGATGAATGAATGGATGAATGAATGGATGGATGCATGAAGGGATGAATGAATGGAGGGATGGATGGATGAATGAATGGAGGGAGGGATGGATGGATGGATGGATGGATGAATGGATGGATGGAGGGAGAGAGGGAGGGCTGAATGAATGAATGGTTGAATGAAGGGATGAATGGTTGAATGAAGGGATGAATGAATGAATGACGGATTGGCTGTCCTCAAAAGGGGGCGGGCCCTGACAGGGGCAGCTGGGCGGGCTACGGTCACCCGGGAGACGGCGTGCGTGACGTCAGCGCGTCGGGGCGCCCCTGCCAAGCGACGGCGCGCGAGAGCCATGGCGTCGACCCCGGCGGGGGCCTCGGGACCCGGCGCTGTAGGGAAGCTGGTCGCCACCATCTCCCAGTGGGCGGACGACAACCTCGGCCTCATTCGGGTACCGGCGCCTCCCGCCGCGGGCTCCGGGGAGGGGAGAGGAGGGGAGGGGAGGGGAGGGCGATAAAACACGGGGAAGGGGGCGGGGCCGCCTCGCTGACGTCACCGCCTCCCCCGGGGCCCGGAGGGGGCGCATGCGCGCCGAGATTGTGCCTGTGCGCGTGCGCGCCAAGAGTGTACCTGTGCGCATGCGCGCCAAGAGGAGTGTCCCTGCCTTCCCCCCCCCCCCCAATAATCATCCTCATCATCATAATCACGTTGGTATCCGTTAAACGCTTACTACGTGCACAGCACTGTTCTAAGTGCTGGGGGAAGATCCAGGGTCATCAGGTTGTCCCACGTGAGGCTCACAGATAATCCCCCTTTTCCAGATGAGGTCACTGAGGCCCAGAGAAGCGAAGTGGCTTGCCCAGGGTCACACAGCACATAAGTGGGGGAGCCAGAATTAGAACCCACAACCTCTGACCCGCAAGCCCGTGCTCTTTCCAATAAGCCACAGTGCTCAGCGCTTACTATGTGCGAAGCCCTGTTCTAAGCGCTGGGGGAGAGACAGGGTCATCAGGTTGTGCCACGTGAGGCTCACAGATAATCCCCCTTTTCCAGATGAGGTCACTGAGGCCCAGAGAAGCGAAGTGGCTTGCCCAGGGTCACACAGCACATAAGTGGGGGAGCCAGAATTAGAACCCACAACCTCTGAACCGCAAGCCCGTGCTCTTTCCAATAAGCCACAATGCTCAGCGCTAAGCGCTGGGGTGGGGTGATGGAAGGGGATCAGGCTGTCCCACGTGGGGCTCACAGTCTTCATCCCCATTCTAGAGAAGCAGCGTGGCTCAGTGGAAAGAACCCGGGCTTGGGAGTCTGAGGTCATGGGTTTGAATCCCCACGCTGCCCCTTGTCAGCTGTGTGACTGTGGGCAAGTCACTTCTCTGGGCCTCAGTTACCTCATCTGTCAAAGGGGGATTAACTCTGAGCCTCCCTGCGACAACCTGACGACCCTGTATCTCCCCCAGTGCTTAGAACAGTGCTCTGCACGTAGTAAGTGCTTAACAAACACAAACATTTTTATTGTTTTACAGATGAGAGAACTGAGAAGTGAAGTGACCTGCCCAAGGTCACACAAGCAGACAAGGGGCGGACGTGGGATTAGAACCCACGACCTCTGACTCCCAAGAGCCCGGGCTTTTTCCACTGAGCCACGCTGCTTCTCTAATAATAATAATGATAGTGTTTAAGTGCTTACTATGTGCAGAGCACTGTTCTAAGTGCTGGGGTAGATACAGGGTAATAAGGTTGTCCCAAGTGGGGCTCACAGTCTTGATCCCCATTTTACAGATGAGGTCACTGAGGCCCAGAGAAGTTAAGTGACTTGCCCAAAGTCACACAGCTGACAAGTGGCAGAGTCAGAATTCGAACCCATGACCTCTGACTCCCAAGCCCGGGCTCCTTCCAAGGAGCCACTTTGCTTCTCAAAAAAATAGTAATAATAACAATGTTATTTGTTGAGCACTTACCATGTGCCAGGGACTGTACTAAGCACCGGGATGGATACAAGCAAATTGAGGTGACACGGTCCCTGCCCTGCAAAGGGCTCACAGTCTCAATCCCCATTTTCCAGATGAGGTCACTGAGGCCCAGAGAAGTGAAATAATAATGTTGGTATTTGTTAAGCGCTTACTATGTGCCGAGCACTGTTCTAAGCGCTGGGGTAGACACAGGGGAATCAGGTTGTCCCACGTGGGGCTCACAGTCTTCATCCCCATTTTACAGATGAGGTAACTGAGGCACAGAGAAGTGAAGTGACTTGCCCACAGTCACACAGCTGACAAGGGGCAGCGTGGGGTTTGAATCCATGACCTCTGACTCCCAAGCCCGGGTTCTTTCCACTGAGCCACGCTTGCCCAAGGCCACCCAGTAGACAAGTGGAGGAGCTGGGATTAGAACCCATGACCTCTGACTCCCAGGCCCGTGCTCTATCCAGTAAGCCACGCTGCTTCCCATTGATGGTATTTGTTAAAAGCTTACTATGGGCCAAGCACTTTTCTAAGCGCTGGGGTACATACAAGGTCCAGTCAACCCATGGACTTGGCCCTAGGGTCCAAGGGCAGCTTTTTTTAGACACATCAATCTGTCATACTTATTGAGCGCCTACTCTGTGCAGAACACTGTACTAAGCGCTTGGAAGAGTACAGCAGAGTTGGTTGACATGGCTCAGTGGAAAGAGCACGGGCTTTGGAGTCAGAGGTCATGGGTTCGAATCCCCGCTCGGCCACTTGTCAGCTGTGTGATTGTGGGCAAGTCACTTCACTTCTCTGGGCCTCAGTTACCTCATCTGTAAAATGGGGATTAAGACTGTGAGCCCCACGTGGGACAACCTGATTCCCCTGTGTCTACCCCAGCACTTAGAACAGTGCTCTGCACGTAGTAAGCGCTTAACAAATACCAACATTATTATTATTATTGACATGTTCCCCAGAGAAGCGGCATGGCCTAGTGGATAGAGCATGGGGCTGTGAGGCAGTAGGTTATGGGTTCTAATCCCCATATCTGCCACCTCTCTGCTGTGTGACCTTGGGCAAGACACTTAACTTCTCTGGGCCTCAGTTTTCTCAACTGTAAAATGGGGACTAAGACTGTGAGCCCTCTTTGGGAAAGGGACTGTGTCAAACCCCATTATCTTGTATTTACCTCAGTGCTTAAAACAGTGCTTGGCACATAATAAGTGCTTAAATACCCTAATTATTAATTATTATTCCCCAGTGAGTCTACAGGGCCCATTTTTTTTTAGTGTGGTATTTGTTAAGCACCTGCTGGGCACTGTACTAAGTGCGGGGGTAGAGCCGAGCTCATCAGGTTGGTCACGGTCCTTGAACCTGGAACTCACAGTCTTAATCCCCACTGTACAGATGAATAACTGAGGCACGGAGAAGTGAAGCGACTTGACCGAGGTCACACAGCAGACAAGTGGTGGAGCTAGGATCAGAACCCAGATCCTTCAGACTCCCAGGCTCGTGGTCTGTCCACTAGGCCATACTTCATATCTGGACCTTCCCAACCCCCATTGATTCACTCAGTTGTTTTTATGGAGTGCCTACTGTGTGCAGAGCACTGTACTAAGCGTTTGCGAGAGTACAATATAGCAATAAACAGGCACATTCCCTAAACTCAATGAGCTTATAGTCGGGGGTGGGAGGAGATGGACATTAATACAAATCAATTAATTACAGATATGTACATAAGTGCTGTACAGAAGAGAGTAATCGTGTGGCCTAGAACTCGGGCCTGGGAGCCAGAAGGTAGTGGGTTCTAATCCCAGCTCCACCACTTGTCTGCTGTGCGATGTTGGGCAACTCACTTCACTTCTCTGTGCCTCAGTTCCCGACTGTTAAATGGGGATTAAGACTGTGAGCCCCATGTAGGACAGGGACTGTGACCAACCTGAATACCTTGTATCTACGCTAGCGCTTAGAACAGTGCCTGGCACATAGTAAATGCTGAAAAAATATCGTAATTATTATTATCTGTCGGATTGGAGGAGGGAGGGTATTCCAGGCCTCAGGCAGGATGTGGGCGAGGGGTCAGCGACCAAATAAACGAGATGGAGGTACAGGGAGAAGGTTAGTATTAGAGGAGCAAAGTGTGCAGGCTGGGTTGTAGTAGGAGAAGTGAGGTGAGGTAGGAGGGGGCAAGGTGATTGACTGCTTTAAAGCCAATGAAGAGTTTTTTGTTGGATGTGGAGGTGGTTGGGCAACCACTGGAGTTTCTTGAGGAATGGGGAAACATGTCCTGAGCATTTTTATAGAAAAATGATCCGGGCAGCAGTGATC
This sequence comes from Ornithorhynchus anatinus, assembly GCF_004115215.2. Lineage (NCBI taxonomy): Eukaryota > Metazoa > Chordata > Mammalia > Monotremata > Ornithorhynchidae > Ornithorhynchus > Ornithorhynchus anatinus. The sequence goes on along the minus strand of NC_041728.1, from coordinate 113,761,587 downwards.
CCAGTGATCAAGTGTGTTTCCATCCCACCTTCCCTCCTCCGGCCCTGGCCGCAGCCTCTCGCTCCATTTTGCCAGCCCAGAGCCTTCCCCTGTCCACCGGCCCCTGAGGGCAAGAACTGCAAATTGTCCTCAATCACACATCCTCCAGAACCCCCTTGGTTTGAAAACCCGATCTCCTTGCAATCCAAGTACAAATCTATCAGTGTATAAGAAGAAAGCCGATGAAAAGGACAGAAAACACTCCCAGTAAATCAGAAATCAAAATGCTATACTAAAGCATCCAAAAAGTCAGTCGAAAAGTTTCTAACCTCTTAAGGATATGTGGAATGGAAGGCCAAGTGCTTAGTACAGTGCTCTGCACACAGTAAGTGCTCAATAAATACGATTGAATGAATGGAAATTCAAATATATTTGGGTTTTTTCTTCTTAATTCCTTAAAATTGCAGTTTACCAAGAGAAGGGACTAGAAGTTTGTTACTTTGAGTGTCAGTGGGGTCAGCAAAGCCAGGTATGGGTACTTCACCTTGAAAGTCATTTTTAAAATAAACAATTTAGTTACAGTGCATTGCAGTTTGACTGAAAACATTGAAAGCGCTAAAAAAGATTTATCAAAGACATGTCCTAAGGTGTCAAATTTCTGTGTTGATGTAGGGTTAAGGAGTGCAACATTCCAAATCAGAATGACTGGTTTTATAGTTGTTTAATTTTTAAATCCTGGTAAGTGTAGAGTTAGAAATGATTAGCAAGAGCTAATACTTCTAAATGATTTATTTTTCCTAGAACATCAGCACTGGAATGGCAGTCGCTGGAATCATTTTATTTGCAAAAAGTATTAAATTGGTAAGTTAAAATTTAATATAATAATGTTGGTATTTGTTAAGCATTTACTGCGTGCAGAGCACTGTTCTAAGCGCTGGGGTAGATACAGGGTCATCAGGTTGTCCCACGTGAGGCTCACAGTTAATCCCCATTTTACAGATGAGGTAACTGAGGCCCAGAGAGTGAAGTGACTTGCCCACAGTCACACAGCTGATAAGTGGCAGAGTCAGGATTCGAACCCATGACCTCTGACTCCCCAGCCCGGGCTCTTTCCACTGAACCACTGAACCACGCTGCTTCTCTGAACACCGTTCAGAGAGCAGTCATTTTCTGTTCTGAAAATAAACAGTGTATCCTTTTCTTTATGCCATTTTTAAATGAAATTTTCATTTAAACTTTTAAGAAATTGACAGGGAAGGTCATGGAAGGAGGATGTGTTTTGGCCTTACCTGCCGGTAAGGCAGTGGACTTGTGTGTATTATTAAGATGAGCTTTTTGCCTTTTATATCTAAAAATGACCCAAAATCTTCATTGCTTTGCAACAGTATGATAATTTCAGCCCATTCCAAACATCTGTAATGATTTCCATATATGAAAAGGAATTTTAAAGTAGTTCTACTGGAGGATGTTATAATCAGATTTAATTATAAATATTATTATTACTACTACTAAGAATAATAATGTTTTTAAGCACTTACTATGTGCCAGGCACGGTACTAAGCCCTGGAGTAAGTACAGGGTAATTAGGTTGGATAACAGTTTCTGTCCCTCATGGGAATCACAGTATCTTTCAAAGGAAGATTGGATATTAAAATCTCATTTTACAGATGAGACTGAGGCACGGAGAAGTTGAGTGACTTGTCCAAAGTCACCTAGCGGGCTTGTGGCAGTGCTGGGATTAGAACCCAGATCCTCTTCCTCCTAAACCTGGGCCCTTCCAGTTTTCTCAGGTTGTCTTAAAAGTGGCTTTTCTAATTCTTTAGAAGTAGCTCTTGTCAAAATGTATGTTTTAAGTTAGTAGACGAGTTTAAACTATTGGCTAGCACAATGGATATTTTTCTGTCTGCTTCGGCAACACTTGAATAATCAACACGGTGAATATACTCATGAAAATAATAAGGCGGTGTTTAGCAGCATTACTTTTAATAACACTGATTTTTCTACCAGGCACAATTTTATTGTCATGGTGGATTGTATCCAAGAATTTATGCCTCCCGATGGCCCTGACCGCGGAGCTCTCTCTTGCGGGATTCTAGCTGGGATGGTGCCTTTGCTACCAAACTGTCACTCCATCATTCTTCCCCGCTGTGTAGGAGGAGGGCTGTCCTCTCCCCTGTGACACATTCAGAGTCAGGCCCAATAGATTGCCCAAGTAACTGTTTCTGCCCTAAAATTTCAGATAAAAGCGAGAAAGTATTTATAACGTCTCCGCAGGTCACCCTAATGACTCCCTGTGTAACCTTTTTGGTAGTGGTATTTGCTGGTATTCCTTCTCTGGGGAACATGTCTAACTCTGTTGTATTCTTCCAATCGCCTAGTACAGTGCTCTGCACAAAGTAGGCGCTGAATAAGTATGACAGATTGACATAGCGCTTACTACGTGCCAAGCACTGTTCCAAGCCCTGAGATTGATCATCGGGTTGGATACAGTCCCTGCCTACTTGGGGCTCACAGCCTGAATCAGAGGGTAGAGGATTTAATCCCCGTTCGACGGATGAGGGAATGTAAAATACATGTTAACTGTTACCTGGTTTGTCTAGTCCTCTTTTCCCTTGGTTTACATCCCTCAATTTCCGTGCATAAGAAGGATTCTGGATTCTGCATACGTTAAGATTGGGTACACTGGTTTTTGTAATATAATGGTGTAGTAGGCTGTAAGCCGGACTGTAATCTATTCGTTTATTCAATTAATCAATCAATTTTTGAGCACTTACTGTGTGCAAAATGCTGTACTAAGACTGTAGTCTCCAAATGGTAAGCCCATGGGCAGGGAATGTTTCTACCTTTGCACACAGTATGTGCTCAATAAATATGATTGATAATAGTCTTGTCTTTGCTGCATATTCTCTGTATGTTCAAGCTATCTTCTATTTGAGAATGGAAGTGATAAGAGAGCAAAATCAAACATGTTTTACATACTTTGTGTTGACTCATCAATCAACGGTGTTTATCATAGAAATTATAGTGTGCTACTGTGTGCAGAGCACTGGGCTTAGCCCTTAGGGTAATGGGTAGAGGTTGAAGTTATGCCTGCACTCAAATAAGCTCCTCGTGGGCAGGGAATGTGTCTTTTTATTGTTATTTTGTCCTCTCCCAAGCGCTTAGTACAGTGCCCTGCTCCCAGGAAGCACTCGGTAAATCTGATTGAGTGAATGAATGAATGAAATAGTGGAGTTCTAACAAGGCCGCTTAAAGAAAATTAATGTGTAAAGGAATTAAAATGTTTCCCGAAGGTATTAAGTAAGGATATTTGTGAAATGATATATCTTCTAGGAGAATTTTAATGCAGCTCCTTATGGTGTTTGTAATCTTGTTTTACCCATCTTGGTAGATTTGATGATTTAATCCGATTTAAATTACAGTAATCCTTCTAAAATCTTTTGTTCCTTTTTTCAATCCTTTGAAATCCACAGACCTCCAAATTTACCCATCCTTCTGATATACCAGTAGAATTTGTAAAAAAGAATGTAAAGTTAAGAGGACAACTACGCCAAGTGACTGAGAAGGGTTTGGAAATCGAACATGTTCCCATTATGATGCCTTTGATTTCTTTACGGCCAAGTAAGTACAGCTGTTCCTTCCTTAATGTTCTAGTTATTTCTTGAAAAACGCTATGTAGAGCCAACCCAGTGTCCACATATTAATTAAAATGGAGGGGATGAGGAGTGTTTTCCATTAAAGACCTAATGCAAACGGAGGTAAAGGTTTGAAGCCATTTTAGCTGATGATTGCGAAGCGTTGTCGAGATGGTAAAATCCGAAGCTGGGTAAAGTCTAATTTGCTACTCGAATTCAGTTTTCCTACTTTTTATGCAGCTGCTAGGCACTACTCTTTCACTTGAAGAACCTTTGGACTTAGAATGAAAGGTAATACTATCACAAATTAGGCAAACCCAGAGAATTTTCTGTTGCAGGGACACAATTTCAACAACAGTAACTGCCAAACTGAAGCAGGAGTGTTGCTTGTCTTAAAAATAATAATAATAATAATAGTAATAATTTCAATAATAGCAATTGTGGCATTTGTTAAGCACTTATTTTTTGCCAGGCACTGAGAGAAGCAGCGTGGCTCAGTGGAAAGAGCATGGGCTTTGGAGTCAGAGGTCATGAGTTCGAATCCCAGCTCTGCCACTTGTCAGCTGTGGACTGTGGGCAAGTCATTTAACTTCTCTGTGCCTCAGTTACCTCATCTGTAAAATGGGGATTAAGACTGTGAGCCCCACGTGGGACATCCTGATTCCCCTGTGTCTACCCCAGCGCTTAGAACAGTGCTCGACACATAGTAAGCGCTTAACAAATACCAACATTATTATTATTATTATTAATTGCTGGGGTAGAAACAAGATAATCAGGTCCCACATGGGACTCACAGGTATTGAATCCCTGTTTTGCCGATGAGCCACTGAGCCACAAAGAAGTTAGGTGTCTAGCCCAAGGTTGCTTAGCAGGACGCAGGTGGTGGAGGTCAGTCCTAAATGGGTATGTTCCCTTTTCAATCAGTTACTTCGTATTGGACTAACGTTTCCTGGGATGACTAAGATGCCAAAATGGTGAGATAAACACTATTGTAACCAAAACCAGCTTTGAGCTGTACTTTACTAGATGCCATTGTGGAGAGAAGAGCTGGATAATCTAGAGAAGAGGTAATATAGAGGATGGAAAGCTTAAGCTAAGAAGTCTCTTAACAAATTCCCTCCTTTTAGAAAATTTCCAGCTCTACATTAAATGGGCAAACATTCGGCAAAAGGAGATTTAGCTATTTCCATTCAGAAATGTATACACTAAATGCCTATATGGCTGATCATTCTCTCAGGCATCACTGCTTTCTATTCCTTCCCATCCACCTTGAGGAGTTTCCCCCTCCAGCTAGCCCTCGACAGAGACGTCTCCAAAGCAGTGTGGCCTAGTGGAAAGGGCACGGGCCTGGGAGTCAGAGGACTTGGGTTCTAATCCCGACTCTGTCACGTGCCTGCTGTGTGACCTTGGGCAAGTCACTTCGCTTTTCTGTGCCTCAGTTTCCTCATCTGTAAAATGGGGATTTAAAACTGTGATCCCTTTGTGGGACAGGTACTATGTCCAACCTGCTTATCTATCCCAGTGCTTAGGACGGTGTCTGGCACACAGTAATTGCTTAACAACTACCACAATTATTATTATTATCCACAATTATTATCCACAATTGTAGTCATTTCCATTCATTAGTATGAATAATTGATAGTTTATTAAGTATAAATATTAGATGAGGGTAAGCTATATAGAAAAGCAATGTGGCTCAATGGAAAGAGCAGGGGCTTGGGAGTCAGAGGTTATGGGTTCGAATCCCGGCTCTGCCACTTAGCTGTGTGACTGTGGGCAAGTCACTTAACTTCTCTGTGCCTCAGTGACCTCATCTGTAAAATGGGGATGAAGACTGTGAGCCTCCCGTGAGACAACCTGATGACCCTGTATCTACCCCAGCGCTTAGAACAGTACTCGGCACATAGGAAGCGCTTAACAAATACCAACATTATTATTATTATATGTATAAATATACATACACACACATAGATACATATATATATATTTTTACATATAAACACACACACACATATATATTTTTAAATCTAATTTAGGAAAGTTCTTCGAATTAATGACCATTGAGTTAGGCTTTGGAGAGATATCTTAGAGGTCAGAGGGAGGTGGAAGACTTGGAAATGCAGTTTTATATGCTTAAAACAGGAATATCATTGGCTGAGGTCATTCAAAAATCCTTCCACTATCCCAAACAATGTATTTCTTAATAATAATAATTATGGTATTTGTTAAGCACCTACTATTGTGCCAAGCACTGTTCTAAGCGCTGGGGTGGATACAGGGTAATCAGGTTGTCCCAAGTGGGGCTCACACTTTGAATCCCCATTTTACAGGTGAGGTAACTGAGGCACAGAGAAGTTAAGTGACTTGGCCAAGGTCACACAGCAGACAAGTGGCAGAGCCGGGATTAGAACCCACGACCTATGACTCCCAAGCCCGGGCTCTTTCCACTAAGCCACACTGCTTCTGTAGTTTCATTCATCTCTAACCAGGCTCCTTGGTGGATAATTAAGTTCCTTAGCCTCTTAATTGTTTTTATTAACCTATTTACAGATCTCCAACAAGATACCATTAAAAGTGACTAGTCTTTGGACCTAAGGCTGGGATGAAATATATTATCAATTAATCACTGCTGGGAACAATGTTGAGTGCTTAGAACAGTGCTTGGCACATAGTAAGCGCTTAAAACGTACCATCATCATCATTATTATTATTATTATTAATCAGTGGTATTTATTGAGCATTTCCTTATGTACAGAGTGCTGAAGTATTAGTAGATCTAATCTCCTCCCTGAAGGAGTTTACAATCTAGGGGACGACCGATATTAAAATAATTTACAGGAAGGGGGAAGTGACAGAATACAAGGGTATGTAAATAAGTGTGGTGGAGGGGGTGGTGGGGAAATATCGAAGTGTTTAGAGGTATGGACTGAAGTACAAAGATAATGCAGAAAGGAGATGGATTGGAGTGGGTGGTCGAAAGATAGGTCAAAAAAGGCATTTTGGAGGAGATGGGATCTTAGTGGAGCCTTGAAGATTGGGAGACCTGTAAGCCCATCACTGGGCAGGGATTGTCTCTATCTGTTGCCGAATTCTATATCCCAAGCGCTAAGTACAGTGCTCTGCACATAGTAAGTGCTCAATAAATACGAATGAATGAATGAATGAATGAATGAATGAATGAATGAGACTCGTTATGGTGTCGCTTGGGTCTTTAGTAGAGGGAGAGTTCACTGGGTTAGTAACAGTTATGTGATCCCAAAAAGTAACTGTGTAGTCACGAAACAGGGTAGACAAAAAAACAATAAAAGACAGCCACTTTAGACTGATGAAAATATGTATATTTTTGTTCTTAGGTAGAAATTTTTGTATTTATACCATATTGCGTTTTTTTAATGCCCTAGCTGAATAATTGACTTTTTAACACTGCGTTCGTCTCAGTTTTGATCCCAAACAGTGATATTGAGTACTTCCTAGGTGCAGAGCCCTGTACCAAGCTCTTGGGAGAGTGCAGTCCAACAGAGTTGGTAGATTCAATCCCTACCCACAAGGAGTTTACAGTCTACACTTTTCAAGGGCAAAATGTGTGCAAGATACTTGGTTGATATCCTAACAATGATAGGCTTTGCCATTACAGTTTTTAATTGTAAATTGTGAAATTGGTTTATTGGAGGGTGGGGTTATTTTAATATACAAAGTTGCTAAAATGATGTGTTAACAATTGAAGTGGTTGTTGTGATTTGTTTGCCTAAGTTTCCCTTCCTTTTATCCCCTTCAGCTGACACCCTTCTGATTTGTTAGCTATCACATTCCTAAAACAGCGTGGCTCAGTGAAGCAGCGTGGCTCAGTGGAAAGAGCACTGGGAGTCAGAGGTCATGAGTTCGAATCCCGGCTCTGCCACTTGTCAGCTGTGTGACTGTGGGCAAGTTACTTAACTTCTCTGTGCCTCAGTTACCTCATCTGTAAAATGGGGATTAACTGTGAGCCTCACGTGGGACAACCTGATTACCCTGTATCTACCCCAGCGCTTAGAACCGTGCTCGGCACATAGTAAGCGCTTAAATACCAACATTATTATAAAACGAATTTGTGGATAGACTAGGTGGCGGCCTTTTATTTAGAAATACTGAATGTTTTGCAGGCTGTAAGCTTGTTGTGGGAAGGGAATGAATCTGTCATATTGATGCATCATACTCTCCTAAGCGTTCAGTACAGTATTCTGCACACAGTAAGCGCTCAATAAATTTCGATTGACTAGAGACAGACAGCACAGTCTTATCAATTTAGGGACAGGTTGCTGTAGGGATTGATTTCTTTTCACATTTGCCAAATGGGTCAAAAGAGCTAAATATTTTCTCCTCTCCATCTCATGTGTTAGAGCAGAGTCATGATGTTTTGCTGATTAAACTAGCAGGAGTGGAACTGACAGAAAATGGTAAGATCTGGTTAAAGAAGAACTTAAGGCCTTCACAAATGGTGTGGTTCCAGCTTCTTGGAAGGGAGCATTCAACACTCATTTGTCATCTTTTCCTGGCTAAGGTAAATGAAGTCTTAGAAGAAATTATTCTTTCAGGATGCTGTGCTCGATAGTTAAAAATGCATTTGAAGCTATGGTGAAAGGTGCAGACTAAGAAGTAATTTTGCCCATTGACCAGTGTGACAGTTAGGGGACCAAACTGGAAGCCATAAAGAGAAGGATAGTTTCAAAACCAAAAGCCATCCTTCTTTTTTCATTCATTTCTTCATTCAGTCATATTTATTGAGCGCTCACTCCACACGAAGCACTTGGAGTAAGAGAAGGATAGTTTCAAAACCAAAAGCCATCCTTCTTTTTTCATTCATTTCTTCATTCAGTCCTATTTATTGAGCGCTTACTCCACACGGAGCACTTGGAAGAGTACAATAGAAAAGCAGACGGACACGTTCCCTGCCCACAACGAGGGTACAGTCTAGAGGGGAGACAGGCATTAATATAAAAAAATAAACTGCAGATATATACATAAGTGCTGAGGGGCTGGGGTTCTTTGGGGGCAGGGACTGTGTTTACCAACTCTATTATATTATACTCTCCCAAGCACTTGGTACAGCACACAATAAGGGTTCCATCAGTACGATTGTTGGATAAATTGTTCCCTCACTTCTTCCCCATTTTCTATTTTTTTATCCAGTACTTGATAAGCACTTATTATGTGCTGGGCACTGTATTAAGCACTGTATTAAGTAGATAAAAGCTAATGAGGTTGGACGCAGTCCATGTCCCATATGGGGTTCACAAGTTTATGAAGGACTTACCCACAGTCACCCAGCAGACAAGTGGCAGAGCCCAGATAAGAACTCAGGTCCTTCTGACTCCTAGGCCCGTGCTCTATCCACTAGGCAACACTGCGACTGTAAGCCCGTCAATGGGCAGGGATTGTCTCTATCTGTGGCCGAATTGTACATTCCAAGCACTTAGTACGGTGGCTCTGCACATAGCAAGCGCTCAATAAATACTATTGAATGAATGAATGAATGAACTGCGTCAAGATTTGATTTCCTTTCTTTCGCTGAGGTTCAGAACAAGGGGAAAATTGTGAGCTAGCATTTGTCAGGAATGCTGGGACATGTGATCAGAGCAGGTCCTACCTAAGACTCATCACTCCCCTGTTGGCCTGCAGGGTATGCCCCAGGGGCCTGGGGGGCTGCACCAGCCTCCCAGAGATCTGCCTCCCCACTGACAATAATAATAGTATTCACGGTATATCTTAAGCGCTTACTATTATTATTATTATTATGGTATTTGTTAAGTGCTTACTAAGTGCCAAGCACTGTTCTAAGTGCTGGGGTAGATACAAGGTAATCAGTTTGTCCCACTGGTACTCACAGTCTTAATCCCCATTTTACAGATAAGGTAAGTGAGGCACAGAGAAGTTAAGTGGCTTGCCCAAGGTCACACAGCAGACGAGTAGAGGAGCTGGGATTAGAACTCCTGTCCTCTGACTCCCAAGTCTGTGCTCTTTCCACTAGCCACACTGCTTCCCTACTAAAGTAGATTAGACTGTAAAGTAGATTAGACTGTAAGCCCGTCAAAGGGCAGGGACTGTCTCTATCTGTTACCGGTTTGTACATTCCAAGCGCTTAGTTCAGTGCTCTGCACATAGTAAGCGCTCAGTAAATGCTATTGAATGAATAAAGTACTACTGGTACTTAGTACTGTAGTAAGCACTGGGGTGGATACAAGCAAATTGGGTTGGACACAGTCCTTGTCCCATGTGGGGCTCCCAGGATCAATCCCCATTTTACAGACGAGGGAACTGAGGCCCAGAGAAGTGAGGTGGCTTGCCCAAGGCCACACAGCAGACGAGTGGCGGAGTCGGAATTAGAACCCATGACCGTCTGACTCCCAGGTCTGTGCTCTAACCATTATGCCACACTGCTTGCCAATGTGCAGACTGCCCGGTAGCCAGCATTTGCCTGCCAGAATGAAGTTGCCGCCTACAAATTCCAGTCAGTCTCACAGAAAATGAAAGGCAGTTTTCCTCCAACCCAAGGTAGCTCAGCACCCTTCTGGGGAATGTGCCAAAGAGCACAGGCATCTTTCAAGTGTCTGTTTACCCCAGCTGCTTACTGTGGTGTTCTGCACACAGTAAACGCTTAATAAATACGATTGAATGAATAAATGAATGAAGAAAGAAGGATGGCTTTTCGTTTTGAAACTCTCCTTCTCTACAGCTGCGGGGGTCTGCTCCACTCCCATGGGACTATCCCAGCTGGACGGTAACCTCGTTGTGGGCAGGGAATGTGTCTATTGTATTGTACTCTCCCAAGCGCTTAGTACAGTGCTCTGCACACAGTAAGGGCTCAATAAATACCATTTAAAAAAAGGTTAAATGATTTGTTCAATGATTACTATGTGCCAAGCACTGTATAAAGCTCTGGGATAGGTACAAGCTAATTAGGACACTGTTCTTGTCCCACATGGGACTCTCAGTCTTAATTTCCATTTTACATCTGAAGTCACTGAGGTCTGGGGAAGTGAAGGGACTTGCCTAAGGTCACACAGCAGACATGTGGTGGAGCTGGAATTAGAACCCAGGTTCTTCTGACTCCCAGGACCGTGGCCTAATTTAGGCCACACTGCTTCTCTAATTAATCTTTTTAAAGGTCCCCATTGGGCTGACCTTAGGTTTTTTTCAAGGATTTCCTGCCAGGGCCAGCTGAAGGCATATTTCCTAGGCCCTTTTCCTTTTGAACACCAAAGATACAGTATTTGAGGAGAAAAGGGAAGTTATGACATTAGACCATAATTAACCAATATTCTGGCTAGAGGAACTATGTACTGGCAGATTATTTTTGTCAATTTTCAATCATTTGGTGGTATTTATTGAGTGGAGGACACTATATTAAGCACTTGGGAAAGTACATTAGACTAGAAGCAATTCCTTTCTCCTAGGAGTTGGCAGTCTAGTAGGGGAGACAGGCGTTCAAATAAACTATAGGTTGGAGAAGCATCCAAGTATAAGGAGAGGTGAGGATGGGGTGAATAACTAAATGCTTAGGGAATTAGGGGACTCAGGACTCAGGGCAGAGAGGTGAGAGATTACCGTGGATTAGTGGAAAGAGCACATGCTTGGAAGTCAGAGGGCCTGGGTTCTACTCTTAGCTCCACCTCATGCCTGCTGCATGTCCTAAGGTAAATCACTTAACTTCTCTGTGCCTCAGTTTCCTCTGTAGTAAAATGGGGATTAAGACCATGAGCCCTATGTGGGACATGGACTTTGTCCAACCTGATTAGCATGTGTCTACTTCAGCGCTCAGAACAGCGCTCGACATATAGTAAGCTTTTAAAAAATACCATTTAAAAAAAAGACTAATCATTAAAAGATTAATCATTCAGCGGTATTTATTTAGTGCTTGCTGTATGCAGAACACTGTACTACGCGCTTGGGAAAGGACGATATAACAAGAAACAGACACATTCCCTGCCCACAACGAGCTTGCTGTGTAGAGGGATGAAGAAGAAGGGAGTTCAGGCAGGAGGGAGGGGTTGAGAACGAGAGAGATGACTGGGAGGCCAAGGGAGTAGGTTGTAATTAAGTTGATAAAAGCTAATCAGCTATTGTAACTTGTATTTAAGTACAATACAAATTATTGGAGCAAACTATGTGGATTTGGTCGAGTGGGAGGGGAGCAAGGATAGGTAGGGGGAAGAGAGCTGAATTTTTCCAAGAGTCCTTTTAGCTTGACAGTAGACACTCTTATCTAGAAATAACACTTCGGAAGGAAGACTTTTTGACTATTGTTCCGACATTTCCTTTGCTAAATGACCAAATGTATATGTTTTTGTCTTATTTGAGGGTATGTTTTTTAATGTGAATCTGAGCGAAGAGATTTTGAGAAGAGGACTTGGAAAAACAGTGCTTGTAGAAGGCCTTCATCACGAATCCAAGTTATACTGGAAACTTCACAAAAGATTATTTCAAGCAGAATTGAAAGCGTTGAAGAAAGGAGAAGGCGTATGGCGAGACGAGTCAGAAAAAGGAAGTTACATGGAAAAAATTAAAAAGGTTAAAGGATTTTGGAAAGACACCTCAATAAAAGACAGCTTTATGGAACGTTTAAAATATCGGTACCAAAATTTTATACAACAAGTGGATAATAGCACATTTGTACTGAAGGTCAAGGAATTTACAAGCAGATTAACACTTGGAAGAAAAAAGGCAGATGATTGAAGAATTCTGGAGAAAGGCCAGTTAGAAGCGGTATCAAATTGTTTTGAGAAGCTCCTGCATGATCAGATACTTTAAAGTGTTTGGAGGAAAATATAGGACTATGGATAAATATAAAATTGGATCCAAATTAATGCAAGCATTCCTTAGTGACTGTGCTTTTGTGGTGTTTCCAGGAAGGTAGAAGACAATAAATAGGCGTAGGCTTACAGTGTTTACATGTAAACGAAAGGAACAAAAGAAAATGAAAGAGCTTATCTTTCTCCAGTTCTCTTTTTTGGCAGTTGTATTAAACCACTGTGTTCACTTCGCATTTGAGCCAAAGTTTCATTACTTTTCAAATAGTCTTGATGTTTGTATATTTGTACCGTTATCCTAATTTCTTATATATCTTCAAATGTACCATTCTTATCACACTTGGATTTGCACCCTTTATTCACCCTTCCCTCAGTCCCACAGTACTTACGTACATATCCGTAATTTATATTAATGTCTATATCATTCTCTAGACTGTTTAAGCTCGCCGTGGGCAGGGAAGGTGTCTACCAACTCTGTTATATCGTACTCTCCCAAGCACTTAGGAGAGTGCTGTGCATACAGTAGGCACTCAATACCTACAAGTGATTGATTATTGTTGCACCTTCTAACAATTTTATGCACAAACTATTTCCATAGATTTTACTCTGTAATAGCCAACCAAAGCAAACACCCAATTCTCATTTACTGGAACAGAGAATGGGTTTCTTGGGGAGGAAAGCCCCAGTATAAGAGATCCATGCTATCCTACCCACTCAAGGCACCCAGAGGAGAAGAGAAGGACTCTTCTTCCAGACCTCCAAACTGGAGCTAACAGTTCTCCAGATCCAATTTATCTGAGAAGGAAAACCTCCTCATTTCTCCCTGCCTTCTTCCTCTTTCTGTTGGAAGCTTTCATCAGATAGTTTAAAAAGTACTGGGGTGTATGAGTGTGAGCCCCGGGTGGGATGGGGATGGTGTCCACCTGATTAACTTGTATCTACCCCAGTGCTTAGAACAATGCTGGGCACATAATAAACGCTTAAGTACCAAAACTATTATTTAAGCAAGAGGGTCATTAATCCTGCCATTCAGGATGAATTGCTAAATGTTTTTCAGTCCACAGCAATTTTTACAAGCTTCAAGGTGGTACAAAATGTTTAAAATTAAAAAAAATTAAATCAATGACTATTAATTGGTGAAGTAGAAAAATCCCATTAAAAAAGGTCATAAATTGCAAGAATGCCCAGTGCATAAGGCAAGTGGCCCTGGCCCACGTCCTCCCGCGGTCCTGGAATGCCCTCCCTCCTCACCTCCGCCAAACTGATTCTCTTCCCCTCTTCAAAGCCCTACTTAGAGCTCCCCTCCAGGAGGCCTTCCCACACTGAGCTCCCCTTTTCCCTCTGCTGCCCCTCTGACCCCCCCTCTCCTCCCCTCCCCTCCCCTCAGCTAAGCCCCCTTTCCCCCCTTTCCCTCTGCTCCTCCCCCTCTCCCCCTCCCCTCAGCACTGTGCTCGTCCGTTCATTTGTATATATTTTCATTACCCTATTTATTTTGTTAATGAGATGTACCTCACCTTGATTCTATTTATTGCTATTGTTTTAATAAGATTTACATCCCCTTGATTCTATTTATTGCTACTGTTTTTGTCCATGTGTCTCCCCCAATTAGACTGTAAGCCCATCAATGGGCAGGGACTGTCTCTATCTGTTGCCGATTTGTACATTCCAAGTGCTTAATACAGTGCTCTGCACATAGTAAGCGCTCAATAAATACTATTGAATGAATGAATGAGTCATGGTAATCGTGGTAATGGCAAGTGTCATGGTCATCAACTTTGAAAGTCTTATTCAACTCATCTATAGCTAGTCAGTTACAATTAATGAGCATTTACTAGGTGCCAGGCACTGGCCCAGTGGATAGAGCAGAGGCCTGGAAGTCAGAAGGACCTGGGTTCTAATCCCAGATCTGCCATCTGTCTGCTTGGTGACCTTGGGCAAGTCGTTTAACTTCTCTTTACCTCAGTTACCTCATCTGTAAAATGGGAATTAAGATTGTGAGCCTTATATGAGACATGGGCTATGTCCAACCTGATGAGCTTGCATCTATCTGCCCAAGCGCTGATGGCACATAGTGCTTAACAAATACCAGTTTTAAAAAAAGTACTGTGCCGAACACTGAGGTAGCTGGAGCCATATCTTATCAGACAGTTCCTGGCCTACAGAGATCTCACAATCTAAGGAGAAGCAGTGTGGCTTAGTGGGAAGAGCACAGACTTGGGAGTCAGGGGATGTGGGTTTTAATGCCGCCACCGCCACTTGTCTGCTGTGTGACCTTGGGCAAGTCACTTAACTTCTCTGTGCCTCAGTTACCTCATCTCTAAAATGGGGATTAAGACCGTGAGCCCCACATGGGACAACCTGATTACCTCGTATCTACCCCAGCGCTTAGAACAGTGCCCGGCCCCTAGTAAGCGCTTAACATGCCATCATCATTATTATTATTATTAAAGGCAAGAAGAACAGTGGATTGTTCACTTCACAATATTGCCAAGAACCGCCCTTTCCTCTGCATCCAAACTGCTACCTTGCTGGTACAAGCTCTCATAATAACCCGCTCCAGTCTATTCTTTATTCCGCTGCTCGGATCATCTTCCTGCAGAAACGCTCTGGGCATGTCACTCCCCTCCTCAGAAACCTCCAGTGGTTGCCTATCAACCTTCGCATGAAACAAAAACTCCTCACTTTTGGCTTCAAAGCTCTCCGTCCCCTTGCCCCCTCCTACCTCACCTCCCTTCTCTCTTTCTCCTGCCCACCCCATATACTCCACTCCTCTGCCTCTAACCTCCTCACAGCCCCCCGTTCATGCCTATCCTGCCGTCGACCCCTGGCCCACGTCCTCCCGTTGTCCTGGATAGCCCTCCCTCCTCACCTCCTACAAACTAACCCTCTTCCCCTCTTCAAAGCCCTACTGAGAGCTCACCTCCTCCAGGAGGCCTTCCCACACTGAACCCCCCCCCACTTTCCTTCTGCTCCTTCTCCCCTCCCCATTCCCCCTTCTCCCGCCCTCTGCTCTTTCCCCTTCCCCTCAGCATTGTGCATATTTGTATATATTATTTATTACTCTATTTATTTTGTTAATGATGTGTATATATCTATGATTCTATTTATCTTGATCATGTCTGCGCCAGACTACTTGTTTTGTTCTGTTTTGCCTTGCTGTCTCGCCCATTTAGACTGTGAGCCCATTATGGGGCAAATAGAGACAATCTGTTGCCGAATTGTACATTCCAAGCGCTTAGTACAGTGCTCTGCACATAGTACGTGCTCAATAAATACTATTGAATGAATGAATGAATGATTGTAAGTTTGTTGTGGGTAGGGAACGTGTCTGTCGTTATATTGTACTCTGCCAGGCACTTAGTATAGTGCTCTGCACGCTCAATAAATATGATTTAATGAATGAATGCGATGACAGCCTTGCTGCAGAAGCTCTGCTGGGAGCCTGAGAATGTTGGAGCTGGACAGTGTCACGGTGAGCCAACAGGCCTGTGAGGTTGGGATTTGGGGGGAGCGTGGAGGGTTTCACACTGCGGCTTCCCCTTCCCTTTGCCGTGTTTTTAAAGCTCGTTTCCTTAAGGGAAAAATGGAAATAGAAATTGCCACCCGTGTGTCTCAGGGTAATGTTAAGAAAAATCCCGACCCATTAGCAAAGTTCTCTGAGGCCCTGGGATTAGATTTTCATTCATCGGTCAACTGATGGTGCTTATTGAGTGCCCATTGAGAGCAGAGCACTGTTCTGAGCATCTACAGGAGCACCACACATGTTGACTGCCTTTGAGGAGTTCACAGCCCAAAGGGAGAGGCAGACAAACATTATTTCAGAGAGTGGAGCAGGAGGATGAATAAGGGTAAAATAAGATACTAGTGCAAACATGTCAGAATAAAATTGCCGAGTGTTTTTATTTTGTCTATGAATTATAATGATGGAGGTCACACAGTGCAAAAGCTTCTGTTTCAAAAATACTGTAAGGTGCTTATTCAAAGTCTTCATTGAAAGGAAATTTCAGTAGCGAATACAGTATGTGTACTGATTTTGCTAGTGGATTTTTAGTAGTAGAAATAGTGTTAAGTGCTTAGTAATGATGGCATTTGTTAAGCGCTTACTATGTGCAAAGCACTGTTCTAAGCGCTGGAGAGGATACTAGGTGATCAGGTTGTCCCACTTGGGGCTCACAGTCTTCATCCTCATTTTACAGATGAGGTAACTGAGGCCCAGAGAAGTAAAGTGAGTTGCCCAAAGTCACACAGCTGACAAGCGGCTGAGGCGGGATTTGAACCCATGATCTCTGCCTCCCAACACTGTGTTCTTTCCACTGAGCCACACTGCTTCTTAGTACAGTGCTCTGCATACAGGACCACATTACTACAATCACTTGCAAGTCACTTAACTTCTCTGGGCCTCAGTTACCTCATCTGTAAAATGGGGATTAAGACTGTGAGCCTCATGTGGGACAACCTCATTACCCTGTATCTACCCCAGTGCTTAGAACAGTGCTCTGCACATAGTAAGCGCTTAAGAAATACCAACATTATTTTTATTATTATTATTATCCTATCCCACCTCAGTTACTGTATCAGCCGCCTCGCTGACCACCCAGCCTCCTGTCCCCACTCCAGTCTACTGCCCAGAGCATTTGTCTACAAAAATGTTCAGGACGTGTCACCCTGCTCCTCAAGAAACACCAGTGGTTGCCCATCCACCTCCGCATCAAACAAAAACTCCTCACCATTGGCTTCAAAGCCCTCCATCACCTTGCCCCCTCTTACCTCAGCTCGCTACTCTCTTACTAGAACCCAGTCCGCACACTTCGCTCCTCTAATGCCAACCTTCTCACTGTCCCTTGACCTCTTCTATCTCTCTTCTGACTGCTCTCCCATGTCCTACCTCTGTCCTGGAACACCCGCCCTCCTCAAATCCGACAGGCAATTCCTCCCCACCCGCTTCAAAGCCTTATTGAAGGCACACCTCCTCCAAGAGACCTTCCCTGACTAAACTCCTCTTTCCTCTTCTCCCACTCCCTTCTGCATCATCCTGCCTTGCTCCCTTTGTTCTCCCCCCTCGCAGCCCCACAGCACTTACGATGTCCATATGTATAATTTACTGATTCATATTAATGTCTGTCTTCATTCAATAGTATTTATTGAGTGCTTACTATGTGCAGAGCACTGTACTAAGCGCTTGGAATGTACAATTCGGCAACAGATAGAGACAATCCCTGCCCATCGACGGGCTCACAGTTTAATCGGGGGAGCCAGACGGACAAAAACAACTTAATCACGATAAATAGAATCAAGGGGATGGGCACCTCATTAACAAAATAAATAGGGTAATAAAAATATATACAAATGAGCACAGTGCTGAGGGGAGGGGAAGGGAGAGGGGGAGGAGCAGAGGGAAAGGGGGGAAAGGGGGCTTAGTTGAGGGGAGGTGAAGTGGGGGCAGAGAGGGAGCAGAGGGAAAAGGGGAACCTCAGTCTGGGAAGGCCTCTTGGAGAAGGTGAACTCTCACCTCTAAGCTGTAAACTTGCTGTGTTCTGCCATTTGTCCGCTGTTTGACCTTGGACAAGTCACTTCATTTTTCTGTGCCTCAGTTCCCTCGTTTGTAAAATGGGGATTAAGACTGTGAGCCCCATGTGGGCCCTGGACTATGTCCAACCTGATTAGTTTGTATCTACCCCAGGGCTTAGTACAGTGTCACATAGTAAGCGCTTAACTCCCTCCTGCGAATCAGCCCATCCTTGTCCTATATTCCTAACACCCCCACCCGCTCACCAGTCTTCTTCCATCCCTCCTCCCTGCCCCGTGTCTGGTCTCCTCCCCCACCATCTCATCCCTGTCCTTTCCCAGTACCATCCCTCATTCCCCTCCTGCCACTCCGGCCCCCACCATTTCATCTCCACCCCAACCCTCATGACATCCCCTCCCCACGTTCCCCTCCACAACAACCTCAGCCAAGTGCGGCCTGTGGAACCCCCGCTCCATCATAAGGAGGCTCCTGCTCATCCTTGACTTGTTCCTGACCTGATCACCGCTCCTCTCGCCATCACTGAAACCTGGATCTTCCCAGATGACATGGTCTCCCCTGCTGCTCTCTCTGGGTGGGGGGAAGGCTTATATTTTTTTTCCTATGGTATTTGTTAAGCATTTACTATGTTCCAGGCACTGTTCTAAGCACTGGGGCAGATACACTATAATCGGGTTGGTCACGGTCCCTGCCCCACGTAGAGGGCTCACGGTCTTAATTCTCGTTTTACAGATGAGGTCTTCCGACCCTCCTGAATAAACAGAAGGGCAATAAACTGTGACATCCACTGCTCCCTACCTTCTCACATTAATTGAACTCCTTCCAGACTATGCTAGAAAACTTCACCTCCTGGCCTGCCTCGATTAAGACAAGTTGAAGTATTTTCCAGTATAAACTGGTTGTCCTTTATTGTACTCTCCAAAGCACTTAGCACATAGTTCTGTGCACAATAAGCATTCAATAAATAGGATCGAATGACTTTAAATCCCATTTTCCCATGAGAAAGTTACCCTGATTCTTGAAAGTGGGGAAAGAATGTGAGTTCTAGATGCAGTTTGGCATTTCACAACAATAAACAAGTAGCCAGTGAATAACACTAAAATGAGCAGAATGTATTTTTTTGCGAACTTTAGGGCAAGCTCCTATTCTGCTGTTCAACATCTGGCAGTTTCGAAGGGACGAAGTAACTGACTGTAGCCAGGGTGAAGAGAAGCAACAGGGCCCAGTGGAAGGAGCCGAGACCTGGGCGTTAGAGGACTTGGGTTCTAATCCCTGCTCTGCGACTTACCTGCGACTTGACCTTAGGTAAGTCACTTACATTCTCTGTGCCTCAGTTCCCTCATCTGCAACATGGAGATTCTCTGTTCTCCTTCCTACTCATTGCATTCCGTAAGTGTTCAGTTAGTTCCACTACTATCAATACCGTACTTCTATGAGAGAAAGAGGACGTGAGTGAGAGGTGGAGGGAAAGCGTAAGGTCTAACGCACACATGAAGACAAAGATGATGTTTCTGGTAATGGGATTTCAATAACGGGCGCATGAGGGGCCAAAATAGCCAAAACTCTAGGATCATTCATTACTCCTTATTTGAAAATTTCTTGGATGATGGGACCAAATAAGCTAAATAAGGGTTTTTAAAGGATATTCACTCTGCTTCTCCTTAGAGTGTAAGCTCCTTGAGTGTAAGAGAATCAGAAAACTTTAACTGCTTCAAATATATTCTCCCAAGCACTCACAAGGAGTGTTTTGCATGCAGTAGGTGCTCAGTAAATGCCATCGCTCAATCAATTTTATTTATTGAGTGCTTATCGTGCTCAGGTCACTTTACTAAGCATTGGCCAGAGTGTGATACACAGTTGGTAGATATGTTCCATGCCCACAGAGAACTTACCTTCTAGATGGGGAGACAGACATTAAAATAAATGAGGGTCAGGGGATATAGTCCTGTAGTAAGCACGTGGGCAAATCACTATACAACAGAGTTGGTAACATCAATCAATCATATTTATTGAGCGCTTATTGTGTGTTGAGCACCGTACTAAGCACTTGAAAGAGTACCACAAATCACTATACAATAGAGCTGGTAACATCAATCAATTGTATTTATTGAGCGCTTGCTGTGTGTTGAACACCGTACTAAGCACTTGAAAGAGTACAATATAACAGAGTTTTTTGTTTTATTAATGGAATTTATTAAGTACTTACTGTGTGCCAAACACTGGCTTAAGTGCTGGGATAGATTCAAACTAATCAAGTTGGACACTGTCCATGTCCCAGGTGGGACTCACAGTCTTAATCTCCATTTTACAGATGAGGGAACTGAGGCACAGTGAGGGGAAGTTACTTGCCCAAGGTCACAGTAGACAAGTGGCAGAGCTGGGATTAGAACTCAGGTCCATCTAATTCCCAGGCCCATGCTCTATCCACTAGGTCACGCTTCTCAGATTTGGAAGCTATGTTCTCCACCCACAATAAGATTAGAAACTAGAGGGAACATGATAATAATTCTTATTCAAGGCATTTACAGTCTAGTCAGGGAGACAGCCATTAAAATAAATAGACAGGGGAAACCGCACTTAAGCACTTAATTTGTGCCAAGTACTGTATTAAAAACTGGGGTAGATACAGAATAATCTGATCAAACCCTCTACTATACAGGGCTCACAGTCAGAGTAGGAGGGAGAACTGGTATTGAATCCCCATTTTGCAGATGAGGTAACTGAGTCCCAGAGAAATTAAGTGAATTGTCCCAAGTCACACAGCAGACAAGTGGCAGAGCCCACCTCTAGGGCTCTTAATAATAATGTTGGTATTTGTTAAGTGCTTACTATGTGCAGAGCACTGTTCTAAGCGCTGGGGTAGATACAGGGTAATCAGGTTGTGCCTCGTGAGGCTCACAGTCTTCATCCCCATTTTACAGATGAGGGAACTGAGGCACAGAGAAGTTAAGTGACTTGCCCACAGTCACACAGCTGACAAGTGGCAGAGCAGGGATTCGAACCCATGACCTCTGACTCCCAGGCCCAAGCTCTTTCCACTGAGCCATGTTGCTTCTCTATCCCAAGTGCTTAAATCCAGTGCCCTGCACACAGTAAGTGTTCAGTAGATATGCCTGAATGAATGAATTTGCTACTTCCTAAAACTCTCTCTTCTTTCCTCCCCAAATAACTCTCACCGTACTCCCTTTTACTCCACCATCTCCTCTTCCACTTCCTCCCTCATGCCATCCTCTCCCTCATGCTGCTCCTGTGGCTTCGAATCCCTCCCTCTCCAAATCTGACAGACCCCAGCTCTCCCCACATTCAAAGCCCTCCGGAAAAAATAATAATAATAATTGTGGCATTTGTTCAGCGTTTAGTTTGTGCCAGGCACTGTACTAAGCACTGAGGTGGACAAGCAAATTGGGTCCCTATTCCTCTTATGAGTCACAGTCTTAACCCCCATTTTACAGAAGAGGTAACTGAGGCATGGAGAAGTAATGTGACTTGCCCAAGGTCACATAGCAGACAAGCAGTTCCATTTCCTCCAGCAAATCAGCATCTAAATTTGCATTAACCTTTCAGTCATCTCTAGCCCCATGCCCACCTTCAGCACTCATGTTTATGTCATGGATTCTAATCCCGACTCCACCACTTGTCTGCTGTATGGCCTTGGGCAAGTCACTTCACTTCTCTGGGCCTCAGTTACCTCATCTGTAAAATGGAGATAAAGACTGTGAGCCCTATGCGGGACAGGGACTGTGTCCAACCCGATTTGCTTGTATCCACCCCAGCACTTAGTACAGTGCCTGGCACATAGTAAGCGCTTAACAAATACCATAATAATATAATTATTATTATTGAATGGAATGCTTGATTATTCATTTTGATTCATTTTAAATACTTTTGGACCATTTTTCTCCATTAGAGTGTAAATTGCTTTGGGGCAGGGAACATGTTACTGCTCTGTTTCGTACTTCCCATGCACTTAGGACGGTGCACAGCAATACTAGTTGACACTTACTAAATGTAGTCTGAAATCAATCAATGGCACTTATTGGGCACTTACTGTATTCATTCATTCATTCATTCAATCGTATTAATTGAGCACTTACTGCGTGCAGAGTGCTGTACTAAGCACCTAGTGAGATAGTATTGATATCAGCAGTTTTTTATCCTTCCATCTGTTAGGCCAAACTACCCTGTTTGAATAACTTCAAACTCCTGGGCTTTGTTTTTTTAATATTATTAGTAAGAAATTATTAATTTTTAAAAATATTATTACATGCCAGGCTCTGTACAAAGTGCCGGGGTAGTTACAAGTGAATCAGGTTGGACACAGTCCTTGTCTCACATAGGGCTTCACAGGCTCCATTTTACAGATGAGGTAACTGAGGCACAGAGAAGTGAAGTGACTCGTCCAACTTCACGCAGCAGACAAGTGGCAGATCTGGGATTCGAACTCAGATCCTCTGACTCCCAGGCCCATGCTCTATCAAGTAGAACATGCGGCTACTGTTTGAATAACTTCAATCTCTTGTTTTTCAGCTCCATTCTGCTCAAATGGGACAGATACACAGAAAAACCCACTTATTTTTAATGGACAGAGTTATGTGTAGTCAGGTCCTTTTAAGAAGCAGACAGATTTCCGGGACATTTTTTGGGGGGAGTGGGGGATGGGGGCTGCCCTCCCGTATGAGTTAAATTTCAGACATGAGCTGAAATTTCATTTGCTTTTCCCATAACAAAACAAGTACTGCATTGGTAACGTACAAGTCACTGAAACACTAAACTGCAAGAGAAAGGAGGATTTCTCTTTGTTTTGTGTTTTATTGTTATTTACCACCTTCAGGAACTCTGCATTTTAGTGCTCAATAATAGCATCTAATTGTTTCAGGCCTGTGGATTTTTGCATAGTAAATCCATCGGAGCCCAGTAACCAGGAGAAAAGTGGGTGGATATAGTCTGAACGATCAAGTTTATCCATATTATCAAGTCGTCATTGTGTTATGGAGTTCTGCTATCATTTTAAAGCTAGATAACGACATGTAAAATAAATGGCGGTTTCACTACGTGTTTAAATGTTATCACTTGGGTCTGAGGCTTACTAAGTGCTTTAATTAAAAGAAAAAAAAAACTTCTAGGGCATTTGAGGCTAAGGACATCAAGAAAGGTTGCAGATATTTGCTCTGTGGGAGGTCTTTCTTTTCAGAGCCCAATAATAGAGTCAAAACAAACGATTGCCGCCATAAGTTGTAGAGGTCCCCAGGAGCTGGGAAAATTCCCCCTGCTTCTCCTCCAGCTCACAACTATTGTTTTCTTTGAAAAACTTTATAGTATTTTCCAGAGGATAAAAACAAGATTACTTCCCCACTAGAAACCAAAAATACATAGGAGGAACCAGTACAGAAGCCATCTCCCACTGTCCGACCACCACCACCATCAAAAAAAAAAAAAAAAACCAAAGAAAAAACAGAAGGAAAAGAAAAGAAAACCGAAAATAAATTATTTGTTGGAAAGTTTCCAACGGATCATGGATACGTTACACCGACTGTGTCATCTTTATAATCTCTCTTCATTTGTGAAATAAACTTTATATTTGATGAGAAGGAAGTTTGAATTTAGTGTTTTGGGAACTTCTCTACTTCTTGACTTTTAGGAAGTTAATTGTAACCTCGGCATTGCACAAATGTACCTTTTCATTTAATTTTCCTTTACAAAGCGGCATGTGAAGATTCAGGAGAGGAAGAGGCACTCTAGTTTAAATGGAATACTTAATGGAGGAGTCATTGATGACAAAGAAATTCATCCCCGGCCATTTCTTTAGTTCCACATTCAGGGGAAAGAGTGTTGCCTAGGGATTAGAGAAGGGAAATGGAAGTCTGGTAACCTGGGTTTTTTTAATGAAATTTGTAAAGCACTATGTGTCTAACACCGTTGTAAGTGCTGGGGTAAAAACAAGTTAATTAGGTTGGACACAGTCCCTGTCTCACATGGGACTCACAGTTTAAGTAGGAGGGAGAAGAGGGAAACTGAGGCACAGAGGAGTGAAGTGACTTGCTCAAGGTCATAGAGCAGAAATGTGGAGGAGCTGCAATTAGAACCCAGGTCTTCTGACTCCCAGGCCCTGGCTTTTTCTCCCAGTCCATGCTACTTATGCTGTTTGTAGCAGATTCTGCTCCTGAATCACTCTGGGCTTTGACAAGCTTTTTTATCCGAAGGAGGGAAAGAACATTTGGTTTCAATGTGGCTTGAACAGCAGATGCTATTAAAATGAAATGATTCTGTTAACTTCTTATTTCCCTAAACAACTTGCACCAAAAAGAAAATCAGGAGAGTTTACTTAAACGTACAAGTAGTTACAATCCAAAGGCTACTGTGGTTCATTTTTTCAATGCTCACCTTTTGACAGCTTTTAACACAAATATATTCTTCTATACTGCAGAAGACTGTTTTAATACAAAACCCCTTTTTATTTAAAAATATTGAAGAGGAAGTCTTTAGGAGGCATGACTTCTGTTCATCTATGTGGCTGATCAAAACAGTGGCCACATGTCATGAATTAGAGGACAATCCAAGCGCTTAGTACAGTGCTCTGCACATAGTAAGTGCTCAATAAATACTATTGAATGAATGAATCCTGGAATTCCACCAAGTCCGCAATGGAGGTGTGATTTGCAAAAGAGGTGTTTGGTTGGCTAACAAAGTTGTCTCGGTATCTTATCAAGTCTACCAATCCCAAGGTGAAAGGGTTGAACTAGGGTCCAGCATGGCACCCTCTACCCCTTCCCCTTTTCCCCCAGCCCAATCATATGATGAAACCCGACATTGGCCTAGCACCTTCCTTCCACACATGACTTCACTGGACCAGAATATGGCTACGGAATTCCCATCGCTGCTGGCCCCGGGAGATTTGATTTTTGGATTCATTTTTAAATAAAAAGAAAACGAACACAAAGCTTCTCACAGGTGCCTTCCTCTTTGGTCTGTGCTGCTTTCCTGCTTTGAGGGGAGGGAAGAGGGCCCTCCCGCTGCTTCACCCACACAGCCCGGCCGTTGCAGTGACACCAGTATAATTGACAGCTTTCCACCAGCTCTCCCTCCCCTCCCGGTGTGCTTTTCATGCTCCCGGCTGTCGAGTGGGGCGAAGGGCCTCGGGAAACAAAAACTTCTCACCGAAACAAAAACTTCTCACTCTAGGCTTCAAGGCTCTTCATCACCTTGCCCCCTCCTACCTCTCCTCCCTTCTCTCTTTCTACTGCCTACCCCGCACGCTCCGCTCCTCTGCCGCCCACCTCCTCACTGTCCCCCGTTCTCTCCTATCCTGCCGTCGACCCCTGGCCCACTTCCTCCCGCTGTCCCGGAATGCCCTCCCTCCTCACCTCCGCCAAACTAACTCTTTTCCCCTCTTCAAAGCCCTACTGAGAGCTCACCTCCTCCAAGAGGCCTTCCCAGACTGAGCTTCCCCTTTTCGCTCTGCTGCCTCTCTGCCCCCCCCACCTCCCCTCAGCTAAGCCCCCTTCCCCCCCTTTCCCTCTTCGCCTCCCCCCCTCTCTTCCCCTCCCCTCAGCACTGTGCTCATCTATTTTTATTACCCTATTTATTTTGTTAATGAGATGTACATCCCCTTGATTCTATTTATTGCTATTGTTTTTGTTTGTCTGTCTCCCCTGATTAGGCTGTAAGCCCGTCAATGGGCAGGGATTGCCTCTCTCTGTTGCCGAATTGTACATTCCAAGCGCTTAGTACAGTGCTCTGTACATAGTAAGCGCTCAATAAATACTATTGAATGAATGAATGAATAAATGGGATAGCATGAACCCTCTCGAGGAGCTGGGAGAGTCCTAGCCATGGTGGCCCTGACTGGGGCCCACCTGCTGTGGGGAGGTCAGCTCCAGGGTCAACCTCACATGCTTTGGTTTTGGACAAAACTGTGTGCCCTCAGTGGTCAGCCAGGGTCCCTTCTTCCTCAGCTCCACAAAAGTCCCTCCTCCCTCTTCCCCGGCCAAATAGGGCAACTTAGGAATTCAAACTCTGAGAAGATCAAACATTAACCATTCAAAAATGCAGGATGTTCATATCTTGAAGCGCCCCACCTTATCGTGGGCCTATATCCTGCCTCTGGCCCCGGAATGGCCTCGCTCCTCAAATCTGACAGACAATTACTCTCCCCCACTTCAAAGTCTTATTTAAGACACATCTCCTCCAAGTAGCCTTCCCAGACTAATCCTTCTTTTCCTCTTCTCCCACTGCCTTTCTTCTGCATCACCCCTTGCACTTGCTCTCTTTATTCATCCTCCCTCCCAGAACTTATGTCCATATCTATATATTTTTTTTATTGATGCCTGTCTCCCCCTCTAGACAGTAAGCTCATTTTGGGCAGAGAACATGTCTGTTTATTGTTATATTGTACTCTACCAAGTGCCTAGTACAGTGTTCTGCACACATTAAGCACTCAGTTAGTATGATTGAATGAACCATATGCACACTCTCACGTTCAAACACAACCTTACCCCGTTCACAATGCAGCTTCGTTGTAGCGAGCTGGGGTGACACTGCCGGCTGTCATGGTGGTGCTGAAAATTAAGACGGATTACTACCACTAGCATAAAGAAGCTACATAGTAAGAGTAGTTAGTAGTGGGGCAGGGTGACGGTTTCTGTGGTACAGTTCATGCTGCGGACGTCCAGAAAAGACTATATGAGAAGGGCGAGGAAAAGAGATGCTTGTGTGCCCCAAACACTTATAGACAGGGTTAATGTGGTTATAGACAATGCCACTTGGAATCCATCCTCCAGAATCCCTTGGGAAGGGACCGTGATGATGGGACCTTGTGTCTCCTCAGCCATGCCATGGAGGAGAGACTCACATCAGCTGTGGTGAAGACTGGTAACCTTTCACCAACATAGAACCTGGTCTAAAAGGTCTCAATAAACAACTTTGAGGTGGCTCCAGCTTGCCACTTTTAGCTTTCAAATGGAGTCATGGTAACTTTAGCAAGTCACAACCTCTCTATGCCTTAGTTCTCCTGTTCTCCCTCTTCCTTAGGCTGTGAGTCCCCTGTAGGACAGGGGCTGTGTCCAATCTAATTAACTTGCACCCACTGCAGTGCTTAGAACAGTGTTTGACACATAGTAAGCGCTTAAACCAATATCATAAAAAAAAGAAGCTCAGTAAGTTGGAGTACCTACCGGCCACTGCTCTGTATCCCACCCTGCTCTTGATGGAGACCCCCATTGTTCCATTTCATAGCCTGTACTCGACATGGAGTTCCTCTCTGGAATTTCTGGTCTCTTTCCCCACCTTCTCTCCACTAAAATGTCTTATAAGGGTAGCACCACTGAGGCCCTTTCCTCACTGGATGGAGCCCACCAGGTCTCCATCTTCCATGGGGGCTGCAACGAGGTTTCTGAATCCAGGGGGATCCAAATCTCCCCCAGCTCCGAGTCGATAGATACCAACTCTTCCTGCCCCACGGCCAGCACCGGCTGTTTGGGCCTGGGACTGGGGGTGGGTGTCTAAGACTTGCTCTTGCCCCTCCTCCTGCTATTCCCTGCAGCCCTGTCTTCTCTCCTTCCCTCCAAGAGCTGTTGAGCCCATGGGAGCCTCCTGGGTAGGGGGGCATTCCCCACTGTAAAGGGGAGAAAACTCTCTCCCCGGACTGAACGGGGTGAGGATTTCCTGACCCAAAGAGCTCAGCGGGGAAAACTGAAGCCTCGTGAATTCGGTCCTACCTGATGCCCTAAGGAAGGAATGCTTAGCACATAACCTGGCACATAGTGAGCCATGGAGAGGCAGCATGGCTTAATGGAAAGAGCACGGGCTTGGGAGTCAGAGGTCATGGGTTCTAATCCTGGCTCTGCCCCTTATCAGCAGTGTGACTTTGGGCAAGTCACTTAACTTCTCTGTGCCTCAGTTACCCTCATCTGTAAAACGGGGATTAAGTCTATGAGCTTGATTCCCTTGTATTTACCCCATTGCTTAGAACAGTGCTTGACACATAGTAGGTGCTTAACAAATACCATTATTATTATTATATTAAGTGCTTAATAAATACCATTTTTTTAAAAAGGAGCTGGATCCGTGGCTTTCTGGGGACTGGAACCTCCCCTGAGAGAGGGCGCCAGGAGGGCTGCCTCATGCTGACATTATCTTAATTTGCCAAGATTAAAACTGGATGGTTATTGATTCTTTACCCTCCCAAGCACTTAGTACAGTGCTTTGGAGACAGTAAGTGCTTAATAAATATCACTGATTGATGCTCTCATCACTAAAATCAAGGCTAGGAGATTGATCTGGAAGGAAAGAGGGGGCAGAGCTGGGGAAAGAGGGACGGGGCAACAGTGTCTTCCTTCCTGTCTCTTCTGCTCAACAAAAGGCACATGAAGAAGTTGGCAGAAGTGGGAAGCAAGAAAGCGGATAGTAATAATAATAAATAATAATCTATGGTATTGGTTAGACATTCACTATGTGCCAAGCACTGTACTAAGCTCTGGGGTTGGTACAAGATCATCAGGTCAGACAAAATCATCAGGGCTCACGTAGCTAAGAACGAGGGAGAACAAGAATTGAAATCCCATTTTGAAGATGAGGAAACAGGCACAGAGAAGTTAAGTGACTTGCCTAAGGTGACAAAGCAGGCAATTGGCAGAGTCAGGATTAGAAACCAAGTCGTCTGACTCCCAGGCCTGTCCTCTTTCCAAGCTTTTTATGGGAAGGGAACATGTCTACCAACTCTGTGGTATTGCACTCTCTCAAACTCTGAGCACAGTGTTCGGCACACAGTTAGCGCTCAATAAATTCCATCAATGGACGAGGCACACTACTTCCCAGAGACAGTAGAGTGTGTGTGTGTGGATCCCTCTAGGATTGAGGACAACTTTCTTATTTAATAATAATAATAATGTTGGTATTTGTTAAGCGCTTACTAGCACTGTTCTAAGCGCTGGGGTAGACACAGGGGAATCAGGTTGTCCCACGTGGGGCTCACAGTCTTAACCCCCATTTTACAGATGAGGTAACTGAGGCACCGAGAAGTTAAGTGACTTGCCCAAAGTCACACAGCTGACAAGTGGCCGAGCTGGGATTCGAACCCATGACCTCTGACTCCAAAGCCCATGCTCTTTCCACTGAGCCATGCTGCTTCTTATTTCTCTCCACCCCCTACGAAACACTGACAGGAAGAACAATGGAGACAGAAGCACAAAGCCAATCATGTCTCTAGGCTAAGACCCTCCACGAAATTTGCCAGATTTCCCCCCACTACTAATAGCCACTGCAAGTGTAAACACAATAATAGAATAGAATAAACAGCCCAGAATTGCGTCTCCTGATAATCATCATCAAACAGCACAGCATTTATTAAGCACCCACATATGGAAATTTCCCAAAGACCGGGTAGTGACAGGGAGTAAAGATAGAAATCTGGCCGCCAGTTCAGGCGGCAAAGACAAGGACAAGGCTGTATAATTAATGAGGTTCATGGGGCTGGAGATGAAGGTAGTAGGGGGAGGGGGGGAAGAGAGGGTGTGTTTTCCAGCAGTCATTGTCATAAAAAAAAAAAAATCAGTCCTGACATGGCTGGCCCGTTTTACTGCTAGAGGAAATTTAAAGCCAAATGGCTGTCATAAATGTCTTTCCCCATTTAGGCTCGAGGATGGGTGGCCTTGCCAATCCAGCAGCTGACCAGTGTGCTTTTTCTATGGCAAGACCCTAGTAGTGTGGGGAAGAGCTCATCCTTAAATTAGGAGGTTTGAGATTCCCTCAGCCCTCTGATAAAACCAACCGGGAAATCCTTTCCCATATAAACCAGGGGAGGCCCATTTTAACCCTACATTCCATTGGAAAAAAAGAAATGAAACTGAAAATGTCCTTGGGCTACCTCAGTGGAGCTCTGGAGCAGATTGTTCTGTTCTTGTACGGTTCTAAAATGGTAATTATTGACTCTGGAATTCTTGTTGTCTTTTCTGTTCACTTTTAAATGATCTCCATGCTGGGAAGTCTTAGTACTGTGCTGATGGGTGTCTCATTACTCATGCCCCCCAATAATAATAATAATGTTGGTATTTGTTAAGCGCTTACTATGTGCAGAGCACTGTTCTAAGCACTGGGGTAGATTCAGGGTAATCAGGTTGTACCACGTGAGGTTCACAGTCTTAATCCCCATTTTACAGATGAGGTAACTGAGGCCCAGAGAAGTTAAGTGACTTGCCCACAGTCACACAGCTGACAAGTGGCAGAGCTGGGATTCGAACCGATGACCTTGGACTCCCAAGCCTGGGTTCTTTCCACTGAGCCATGCTGCTTCTCATAACTGTAATGTATATGGGGAAAGAGCATTACATACTCTGAGTGCTATTATAGCCATGCTTTTATGTTGTAATAGCAATAGGTATGTCAAATGACAGTGCAAACTACAGAAAAAAAAGACGAATAAACATGTTGGCAGGATGATGACTTCGCTGAAAAATTGTGAGGGACACACAAAGCAGACAGAGGATCTGGGTTCTAATCCCCATTCAGCCAGTTGCTTGCTGTGTGACCTTGAGGACGACACTTAACTTCTCTGGACCCCGTTGCCTCATCTGTAAAATGGGGATTAAATCCTCCACCCTCCAGTTTAGACTGTGAGTCCCATGGGGGACAGGGACTGTTTTCAACCTGATAAACTTGTAGAGGCACAATAAATATGATTAAGTGAATCTATACCATTAAATCCCCTCCCGAACCACCCCCCAAAAAACAAAAAAAAACAAAACACTGCACAATTAGGCGCTTGTTTGCCTCTCTAACTCCTCCTTCTGGGTATCCGCATTTTACAGGCTCAGTTAAAAACGCACCTGCAACAGCATCCCAGGAGTAGGTAGGCTGGGAATAGGTGGGAAGCAGAGGGGAAAGGATATTCCTGTTTTTTGCTATTCTGTTCCTGTGGAGATTTAAAGTGTTTCCTCTCTGCCCAACAAAAGCAAACCACAGAGAAGTGACGGGTTGTGAAGAGAACGAGGTTTGGGGGCAACAGGGTTATCTGCCTAACTTATTCGCAGGAAGGTGTTTGTATTTGGGCAGAGAGAACTATTTGGAACAACCACCCAGGGCTAGCCCAATTTAAACCCCTTAATTTTGGGTCCTGAAATTGCTCACCCTCCTGAGCAGCTACTGAAAACAACAAAAAAAATTAGACTTCTACCTCTGGTGGGGTTGCTTTCTCTTTCTTTTCAAGCCTGGGAGCGCAGGGCTACTTTTAGGATAAAGTTTCTTCTTGCCCATAGTGCTTTGCTGTGACATTGTAATTGCTTCTGTTGAACCGAATAATACAAATGGGCTGTTTCTATGGTACCGACCAAGCGAGATGAAAAGGTGAAATCCTAGATCTTGCTCCAAGAGGTCACAGTCCTCTATCCCCGGCCGTCTTCCACACCAAGGGTTTGACAAACAGGACCGGCGGCCCGTCCCCCCAGCCCCTGTAGATATTCAGCTCCCTAAACAAGCAAACAGGGGATAAAAAGAAATCGCTTCTGGTGTGTCAAGATTGCTCCCAGCTTCGCCAAGCCCTGGGCTCCACGCTTTCCCCAGGCCCTTTCTATTGGAGGAGGATTTTCAAACTGTGGCTCAGGACTTCGGTCCCAGCCCCAACTTTCAACCAGCAAACAATAGAGCAGGTTGATCGGAAGGCTGATAACTGCAAACCCTGGAATACCTGGGCCTGGATGTCAGGCCTGTCTTCCAACTAACATTTCTTCTGTCTTGGTCTCTAATCAGAATAATAATGATGTTATTTGTTAAGCGCTTATTATGTGCCAAGCACTGTTCTAAGCACTGGGGAAGATACAAGATAAGGTCGCCTTGGTCCACACAAACAAATCCACAGCGTGGTTTGGAGGGGCAGGAGTGTGGGGGTTATAGATCAGTATCCCCATGTGAGACTCAGGCCGGCCCCTCTGCTCCATACTTGCTCAGTGGATGCTAATAATAATAATATTTATTAAGTGATTACTATGTGCCAAGCACTGTTCTAAGTACTGCGATTTATACTAGATAATAATGATAATGTTGGTATTTGTTAAGCGCTTACTATGTGCAGAGCACTGTTCTAAGCGCTGGGGGAGATACAGGGTCATCAGGTTGTCCCACGTGAGGCTCACAGTTAATCCCCATTTTACAGATGAGGTAACTGAGGCACAGAGAAGTTAAGTGACTTGCCCACAGTCACACAGCTGACAAGTGGCAGAGCCGGGAGTCGAACCCATGACCTCTGACTCCGAAGCCCAAGCTCTTTCCACTGAGCCACGCTGCTTCCCCGATAATCAGGTTGGACCCAATCTGTGCCCCACGTGGGGCTCACAGTCTAAATCCCCATTTTACAGATGAGATTACTGAGGCACAGAGAAGTCAAGTGACTTGTCCAAGGTCACACAGCAGACAAGTGACAGAGCAGGGATTGGAGCCCATGACTTTCTGACTCCCAGGTCCATGCCCTATCCACCGTGTCATGATGCTTCTACTGCCTGGGACGAAAGGTGGGTTTGATACTCGAGTCTCCCCAAAGATCCCCACCTGTATCCCCCAACCAAATTGCCCTTGACAAACAGCATGGAAAAAACGGGTCTTAAATCAAGACAAAACATGCATCTTACATGGGCAGGAAACAAGTCTACCAACTCTGTTATATTGTACTCTCCCAAGTGCTTAGTTCTGTACTCTGCACCCAGTAAGCGCTCTATAAATACAATTGATTGATTGATCTCACATATGCTGATAGGCAGCAGAACTGTCAAGTGGAAATAGTGGCAGAATCAGGAGGCCTGGAATCGAGTTGCAATTTCTTCTGAGTGACCTCAGGCAAATCACTTAACCTCTCTGTGCTTGTTTCCATCCCTTGCAAAAATCTGGATGACACCTGCCCCTTCCTTCCTCAAGGGGATGTCCTGAGGACAGAATGAGATAATTGATGTGAAAGTACTTTGGAAAAGTAAGAGGGATATACAGACCCGAGGTAATCATATATAGTCATGGGGCTTCTGCAGGAGTAAAAACGGGTAGAAAAAGAGCAGGAACTCCCCCAAACGGTAAGCAGGATGTCCTAGTAATGAGAGCAAGGGTCTGGGAGTCAGAGGACCTGGGTCCTAATCCTAGCTCCACCACCTTATTATTATTATTATTATGGTATTTGTTAAGCACTTACGATGTGCCAGGCACTGTACTAAGCACTGGGGTGGATACAAGCAAATCCGGTTGGATACAATCATCTGCTGTGTGCCCCTGGGCTAGTCCCTTCACTTCTCTGGGCCTCAGTTCCTTCATCTTTAAAAAGGGGATTAAGACTGTGAGTCCCATGTGGGACTTGGGCCGTGTCCAATCTGCTTAGCTGGTGTTGACCCCAGTGCTTAGTTCACTGCTTGACACATAATAAGTGCCTAACAAATTCCAAACTAATAAAAAGCGAGGCAATCGGGCCGTGGGAACAGGTGCTATTCCCGGGGATAGGGCAGGATGGGGGTGGATGGGGATGGATTGGGCAGGATGAGGAAGCAGTGTGGCTTAATAGAAAGAGCACAGGCTTGGGAACACAGGCAGGTCCTGGGTTCTAATCCCCGCTCCGCCACTTGTCAGCTGTGTGACTTTGGGCAGGTCACTTGACTTCCCTCATCTGTTACCTCATCTGTAAAATGGGGATTAATAATAATAATAATAATAATAATAAAAATGATTATGGTATTTGGTATGCACTTACTATGTGCCAAGCACTGTTCTAAGCGCTGGGCTAGATACAAAATAATCCAGTTGGACACAGTCCCTGCCCATACAGGGCTTAGAGTCTCAATTCCCAGTTTGCTGATGAAGGAAATGAGGCCCAGAGAATTTAAGCAACTTGCCCAAGGTCACAGGAGACAAGCGGCAGAGGTGGGATTATAACCATGATCTTCTGACTCCTGGGCCCATGCTCGGTCCACTAAACCATGATACCAGACTGTGAGACCCACGTGGGACAACCTGATTACCTCGTATCTACCCCAGCACTTAGAACAGTGCTTGGCACACAGCAAGCGCTTACCAAATACCATTATTATTATTATGGGGATGGATGGGGCAGGATGGGAAAGTAAGGGTATGGTAGATTGTGAGCCTATTGTTGGGCAGGGATTGTCTCTGTTGCCGAATTGTACATTCCAAGCACTTAGTACAGTGCTCTGCACACAGTAAGCACTCAATAAATACGATTGAATGAATGATGGGGCAGAATGGGGCAGAATATGGCATGAAGGGGCAGGATGGGGGAGGAAGGGGATGGATGGAGGTGGATGGGGCAAGACAGGGGCAGGATGGGGATGGATGGGGATGGGGGAGATAGATGAATGGGGCAGGATGGGGATGGATGGAGGTGGATGGGGCAAGATAGGGGGCAGGATGAGGATGGATGGGGATGGGGGGGATAGATAGATGGGGCAGGATGGGGATGGAAGGGGATGTATAGAGGTGGACGGGGCAGGATGGGGGCAGGATGGGGATGGAGGGGGATGGATGGGGCAGGATGGGGATGGAAGGGGCAGGACAGGGCAGGATGGGGCAGGCTTCCCCAGAGGGGGACGTGGCCTTTCCCGCTTGGTTTGGTGGTCAGGGCAACAAGGAAGGGCCGCTGGTGTTTCCCGGGCTCTCGGGGATCCCGTCCAGTCCGTCCGCCGCCGCTCCCGCTCCGGGTTTCCCCGGCGGCCGCCAGAGGGGTGTGAATGTGTGACTCTGTGTGTGAGTGTGTGACTGTCTGTGTGTGAGTTTGAATGAGAAAGCAGGTCGGGGTCTGCGATCTCCCCCTTCCCGGGTCGGCGGTTCCCTTGCCGGGAACTTGGTGGGCCGGTCCGGCCCTGTCCAGCTCTGTCCAGCTTCCATCCCCAGGACCCCCAGGACCTCCAGGACCCCCCAGGACTCCCCAGGACTCCCACTCAGAAAGGTAAGCCCTCCCAGGGGCGCAGGTGGACGGGGGGAGGCGAGTCAGCTCGGTGTGGGCAGGGGTCTCCTCTCTTGATCTCTTTAGTGTACTTTGCCAGGCAGTCTGCACGCAGTGAGCGCTCAGTATATACTATTGAAGGAATGAAAGGGCAGGAGTGAGGGCGGGGGGTGGGCCGTCCTGCACCCGAGCCCCTCAAACCGGTTTGGAGAGGGGAATGTTTCATTGCCACCCCCCTCCCTCCCCGGGATCAGGCTGGTCCTTGACCCTGAGGCCTGGGGAGCCCGTTGTCGGGTAGAGATTGTCTCTATCTGTTGCTGAATTGTATATTCCAAGCGCTTAGTACAGTGCTCAGCACACATAAGGGCTCAATCAATACGAGTGAATGAATGAATGCCCACCCCCCCTTATTTGGGAAACCAGGAGTCCGGGTGACCCCTCGGGAGCAAGCAAACCCACCATCCTTCTGCCCCCCTTGCACAGGGTCAGGGGTGGGGGGGCTTCTCCAGAGGTCAATTAAGGTTTCACCATGTGGCAGGGAATAAAGTTCTCAGCTGCTGGGAGGGATGGGCCTTCTCTTCTCTCCCTTTTCCATCCCCCCACTTTCCCTTATTCCCTCTTAGGGGTCGAGGGAAAGAAGCCCCAGTTTCCCTCCAGGGTCTTGTCCCCCTTCTCAGGGAGGTAAAACCGCATGGCCTAGTGGATAGTGTTGGGTAGGGACTGTCTTTACTACCGAATTGTACATTCCAAGCGCTTAGTACAGTGCTCTCCACACAGTTAGTGCTCAATAAATACGAGTCAGTGAATGAATGATAGAGCATAGGCCTGGGAGTCACAGGGTCATGGATTCTAATCCTCGTACCGCCACTTGCCTGGATATGTCTATATTTATAGTTCTATTTATCTATTCTTATGCTATTGATGCCTGTCTACTTGTTTTGTTGTCTGTCTCCCCCTTCTAGACTGTGAGCCCGTCACTGGGCAGGGATTGTCTCCATCTGTTGCCAAATTGTACTTTCCAAGCGCTTAGTACAGTGCTCTGCATGCAGTAAGTGCTCAATAAATATGATTGAATGAATGAATGATGTGTGACCTTGGGTAAGGCACTTCACTTCTCTGAGCCTCCTAATACTGGCTCCCCCACTTGCCTGCTGAGTGACCTTGGGTAAGTCACTTCACTTCTCTTGGCCTCAATTCCCTCATCTTAAATGGAGATGGAGATTGGGAGCCCCATGTGGAACGGGGACTGTATCCAACATGATTTGCCTGTATCCACTCCCAGTGCTTAGTACAGTACCTGGTGCATAGAGTTTAACAAATACCAAAAGGCCCTTCCTCAGTTGCCTGCCCCACCACCCCCACTTTCCTTTGCATTACGGTTCTGAACTTGGACGACAATTAAGAGTGATGATGAAAAGTGCCAGCCAATAAAGAATTGACTTCCGGAGACCGGTATTTTAAAATCAGCCATGTGATCAGTCAGGAGGGTAAACGGAGCCAGCTCCCTCCCATTCCCAGGTGGGAAGAGTAGATCGTTTGGGAGCACATCACCTGTGACCGTTCCCAGATTACAGGTTTTGGGGAAAGAGGCATTCCCAAGTAAACAAAGGTGGGAGACAGAGAACTGCTGATTAAAGGAGGGGGCAAAGCTTTTGAAGAAGAACTGATTGCTTTTCCAGTTGCTCTTCCGCCTCATTTACCCTACCCACTTGAGCCCTTTACACCGTGACTTACCCAAAGAGGCATGAAACATACACTTCTTCGAATTTCCCTGGCTGTCGGGTAGGAGACTGTTTTCCCTTGCTCTTTAGAAACAATTTTTAGGGAGCATTGATAGCTCCTTAAAAGGCACTCTGTTCTGCATGGTGGTGGTTCTGATTCGGTGTGTGTCCTAGTCTTTCAGGGTTATGTCAAGAGTTTTTTAGGCTTTTTGATGCTTTTGTGTACTTCATTTAGAAAATCACTTTTACTGAGTTGCTACACTGGGGATATCAAACCTATGTTTGTTTTGTTAAGTTGTTTTGGTAAACAATGCAGCAAATGAAAAGTCATGTTTACAAAAGGAAAAAAAAGTGGCATAAAGTTTACCTTTTGTCTGCGATAGTACTGTTTACTGCTGTATTTCCTCCCGAGACACTTGCTCCTGCAGAATAATGAAAGTTCAGTCAATAGTAGTTTTCTATTTTACACTGATTTACTTACAGCAAAATTAAGCAGAATAAAGAGTATTACATATTCAAGAGGCACCTATACTTTTTGATCTTTTTTTGAAACTCATAGTTGTTTCAATTCCCCAATTGCCAATGATATGTCTTATTAACTTCTAGAGGGAAATTGCAAGGACACAGGTTAATGGAGAGTAAAATCATAAAAATGGGAGAATGGGAATGAAACAAAAGACAGAAAGAATTGGTGGGTTTTAGCTTTATTAAAACTCCTGATGCATTTTCCCCAAAGTTGTTGAACAGTACTCTGTATGAGCCATTCTTGTATTTAAAAACTCTTTTATGCTTAAACAACAATGCCTACCGTTGGGCTCTTAAGGAAAACTGATAATCCATTTGCTGCAGAATGGCAGTTTTAGAGATCTGGGCTTAAAATTTGGTTAAACAATCTCTGCTTTGTTGTCAGACATCTCAGGTAAGAAACCTTACACCGGGCAAGGTCTCCTCACACACTGAAGAAGGAAACGTTACCAGAAAAATTAAGAAGTGCTTGTAAGTGTATTCAGATTGTTAGAAACTTGTCTATATAGGTAGGGGTTGGAGGAGGAGTTTCAGGTTTTTCAGATGAAGGAAAGCTGTATGGTTGTCTCAAAGGGATTGACTTCTTGTTCTGGGGCTACTTTTCCCCTGATGGACAGGAACCATGTCTAATTCCCACCTGTGTATTCTCTCCCAGCAATTTATAATAATAATAATGGTATTTGTTAAGCCCTTACTATGTGCCAAGCACTGTTCTAAGTGCTGGGGTAGATACAAGGTAATCAGGTTGTCTCATGTGGGGTTTAGTCTTAATCCCCATTTTACAGATGAGGTCACTGAGGCACAGAAAAGTTAAGTGATTTGCACAAAGTCACATAGCTGATAAGAGGAGGGGCTGGCACTAGAAAGCATGACCTCTGAATCCCAAGCCCATGCTCTTTCCACTAAACCATGCTGCTTCTTTATGCTGTCTGTTCTAACCTCTCTGCTTAGTACAGTGCTATGCACACAGTAAGTGGTGTTAATAGATACTATTACTACACCTTTTCGTGCCAGGTTCCAGAGGTTAACTGAAGTTGTTTCCCATTTTTGTGAAGTTAAAGTTTCAATGTACTGACCCTAGCCAACAGTTACACGATGTTCAATGAAAGGTATAGATGGTTATGTGGCATTTTAAACCAAAAATTAAAAAAAAATCAGAAATGAGAAGCTTGAAAGAATTCCGGTCCCTCCCCAAGAGCATTTCCCATTTTGGGTGCAGCCCTTTTGTCTGGAAAAATGGAGCTCAGCTGTGGATTGTGGCTGCAGTGGTGCAGAACTCATTACTCTGAACAATACAGCCTCAGCTGGTAAGACCGCCCTGGCCAGACATGGTTGATGCTGACTTCCCACCCATAGAGGCCTCTGTTCCAGTCTGCCTTTTGGTTGCAAGGAAAATCGTTTAGATACAGCTCAGCGGCCACTTACTCATGTCTCCTTGACGCCCGTGACCATTTGGGTGAAAGGGGAAACCCGGGACTTTAGTTATTGGTGGGTCTGAGGTGAATCTGAAGAAGGCTATGAGTGAGCTTGCATACAGGCCGGTGGGTCTGTGCTGTGCTGTCCAGTGAAAGACTACTTGGCCAGTAAGAGATGGGGATGTTAAAATGGTGGTGAACGAGGGGCTGGAATGTTTTAGGTCCTAATTTGTTGCGCAGGTGGAACTGTGCCAGGAAAAATACCACTGGACCCCAACCAGAACAGATAGAAATGCAATCAGTGGTATTTACTGAGTACTTACTGGGTGCAGAGCACCTACTAAGCGCTTGGGAGAATACAATAGAACAGAGTTGGTAGACACATTCCCTGCCCACAATGAGTTTATGATCTAGAGAATGCCCCACCCTTTCACAATTGCTGTGACTAAATGAGCAGGATTAACTAAGGGTGTCATCTAACTATATACTTAGCACCAGCTTTTTTTTTTGTAGTTTCTAGAAAGCTATGGGTGTCCATTGTACTGTAAGCCCGTCAAACGGCAGGGACTGTCTCTATCTGTTGCCGACTTGTTCATCCCAAGCGCTTAGTACAGTGCTCTGCACATAGTAAGCACTTAATAAATACTATTGAATGAATACAAAATTTGAAACTGTTTTCCTAGGCTTCCTCTTTAAATGTCAGTACAGATTAATAGGCTTAATTAAATATGGGAAGCTGAAAAAAGGAACACTAGATTTTAAAAGAATTATTCTCAGTGTTCAAACACTTTACATCTATATGTTTTATATAGATGAGGGGAAAATGTTTCTGATACGTTCTTTGGTTTCCGCATGAGCCCTGAATTTGGAAAGCTGTGCCAGGTCCGACTTCCAGGAAAATATTTAACTTGTTTAGTATTCACTTGATGATTGGCTTTGATGAAGTAAGACAGATCAAATGCCATTTTGATTAACTTCGTGGGTATATCCTGGGGGTGTTTACTTCAGACAACCTTCTGGGTCTTGACAGTGTTCTTGTAATAAAGAGACTTTTGTAGAAATGCTATTTGTTAAAAAGAGGTTTCACCTACAGTGTAGCTTCTGTTCTTTATGGGGCAGGCTAAGTCATTACATCAAAATGACCCATTTGCCAGACCTATTGTTTGTTTAAGTGAAGTTTCACCTCCAGATGTCATGGACTACTTTCCATGCCATCTTCCTAGGTTCCCAGTTCAAGTGCCTGGTTTATGAAATGATGGATGTTGTTTTGGGAACATATGAGTTGCTGTGATGGAATGCATTGCTGAGGATTTTAGTCTCAGGACATTTTACTAACCGACTGCTTTGGATGGTTAGCAAATAGGAAGCTGAAAGGGAGGAAGGGAAATGGGTTAGGGCGTGGTGGGGAGGAAAGGAAATTAAGGATCCATTTCGGTTATCATTCTGGACTTCTAGCAATTCAGAATTGATGGATTTAAATCGCTGTGGTCTGCTACTGGACATTCACAGGCCAGTAGTCCAGTGCTTTCCCTCTCTCCACCTTCACCCAGGTGCCAATTTCAAGATCAGGAGTAGGAGAGTCCCTGAGTTTCCCCTCAGCTCTGCAGGAAATGGGAACCTTCTATTTCAATCAATCAGTGGTATTTATTGATTGCCTACTGAGTGCAAAAGAGAGGACTTAAGTGCTTGGAAGAGTGCAACAGTTGCAAGACACAGGCTCCCTGCTCTCAAGTAGCTTATGGTCTAATGGTGCTCCCTCTCATTGAGCCGTAGCTTTAGACTGTGATCCCGTTGTTGGTCAGGGATTGTCGCTATCTTTTGCCGAATTGTACACTCCAGTCGCTAAGTACAGTGCTCTGAACATAGTAAGCGCTCAATGAATACGATTGAATGAATAGCAATGAATACTCCCAGGGGGCAGGTCTCCATGAGACTCCATTCTGTCCATGTCCCTAACTTATTTTAATGTTTGTCTCCCTCTCTAGACTGTAAACTCATTATGAGCAGGGAATGTATCTACCAACTTTGATGTATTGCACACCCCCAAGTGCTTAGTACAGTGCCCTGCACATAGCACTCAATGGTATTGATTGGTTGGGCTCTAATGGCTTAGTGGATAGAGCATAGGCTTGGGAGTCAGAAGGACCTGGGTTCAAATTCTGGCTCCATCATTTGACTATTGTGTGGCCTTGGGCAAGTCCCTTCACTTCTCTAGGCCTCAGTTCCCTTCTCTGTAAAATGGGGATTAAGACCGTGAACCCCATGTGAGACAGGGACTGTCTCCAACCTGATTGGCTTGTATCTACCAGTGCTTGACACATAGTAAATGCTTAACAAATACCGTCATTATTACTATTATTAAATGGGTTAGCATTTTCTAAATGTCATGTAATATATTGTTTGGGGCACTGGTAAATCCTAATTCTTGGACCAGAGAGTGGGACTTTAAGATATAGGAGAAACAGCTTTTTAGGAACGTGGGTCCTGTGTCTTTTTCACACAGCAGCCGTTTCTGCTCAATAGAAGCTCGTGAGTCTGTGCCCAAAAGTTGCATCCTTGCCCACGCTGCTATACTCAGCACGGTGTACCAACTGGTGAATGGCTTTAGTTGTTTTGTTTGAAAATCAGAGTTTTGGTGGGAGCATGGAATATGTGTGTGTGTATATATATATCTTTATTGCTCTGGGTTAAGGGAGTTACTGATTAACAGTCCGTTGTACTCAAGTTTCTGTTTCAACTGTCTGCTTCCTTGTGGGATCACCACATTTTTAAAAATTGAAGAAACCATGAAATGGGCCTTAAGAACGACAACCAGGTGAGTCTTTTCTGGATATGCAGTGTCCTCTAGGACTGTGCCAGGAGTGGGCAGGGAGGTGGAGGGACTGTTGAGGATTTGTTAAAGGCTAAGACGCAGGATTCCAAGTGAGGACCTGTATTTTAGTCCTAGCTTGCTTGTTGACTTGCCGTGGGAACTTCTGAAAGTTACTTCTCTGGATGTTTTGATTTCCTGGCCTGCCACGCTTAAATGATGACAATAGCCCTTTCTGCCTCTCTGTATTGCTGGGAGAATGGGGAAGTAA
The DNA here is from genome assembly GCF_004115215.2 of Ornithorhynchus anatinus. Classification (NCBI taxonomy): domain Eukaryota; kingdom Metazoa; phylum Chordata; class Mammalia; order Monotremata; family Ornithorhynchidae; genus Ornithorhynchus; species Ornithorhynchus anatinus. The sequence goes on along the minus strand of NC_041728.1, from coordinate 113,720,007 downwards.
TTTCCATAACTTTGTTCCTTGCCAAGGAGCAATGATAAAATCTTTATGTAAAAGTCCCTTAATTTTTATGTTAATTTAGATTTGTGGAACCTAGCTGGTGGTGGTGGTGGTCTTATGCTGTCGAGTTGCATCCGACCCATAGCAACTCCATAGACACATCTCTCCCAGAATGCCCCACCTCCATCTGCAATAGTTTTAGTAGTGTATCCATAGAATTTTCTTGGTAAAAATACAAAGCGGTTTACCATTGCCTCCTTCCATATAGTAAAACTGAATCTCTGCCCTCGATTCTTGCCCATGCCGCTGCTACCCAGCACTGGTGAGTTTTGACTTGTAGCAGATTGCCTTCCACTTGCTAGCCACTGCCCAAGCAAGGAATGGAATAGATATGCCTCTGCTTGACTCTCCCTCCTGTAGTCGAGGCTGGTAGAGTACCGGAAACTCTCCAGGTGTGACCCTGAGAGATAAGCTGGTGGCAGCAGGAGTAAATAAGCTTATTTTAGCTAATGCCAGCAGTGGGCCCACTGAAAGAAACCCACCCGTCTTTCTCACTCCCAAATGGTCTCCCAAAATTTCCAGTGTGACATGTAAAAACATGTCTCCTTTACACTCTTTTTGAGATTGTTGAATGGGTTTTTGCTACACTAATGGACACATGAACCAACCAAAAATTGGACTGTTTTGTATTATAGTGGTTATTCTGCTCTCTAATAAGATATGCTCAATGCCATTTCAAGTGCAGACCAGTGGCCATCCAAGCCTAGTGTTCTCTGTCTGGCTGCATAGCGGGATACTTCAGGGAAGTATGTGTGGATTGCCCTTCTGATCATTGAACTCTGCAGTTATTATCTAGCTCCTAATTCCTCTGGACTGTAAACTCCTTGTAGGCAGGGAACATATCCACCCAATCTGTTATGTTGTACTCTCCCAAACACTTAGTGCAGTGCTCTGCACAAAGTAAGTGCTCAATAAATGTCATTGATTGTTTGCTCTAAGTCTTTTCTCCAGTAACCTGTTATGGTTTTCTCACAAATTCTATCAATCTCCTTCTTGAACCTAATGATATCTCTTGCTTGCATACTTTCCTATAGCAATTCCATATCCCACCATCCTGCACTGTGAAAGAGTTTTTCCTGCCATCTGTCCAGCATCTACAACCTTAATAATAATAATTATGATGATTTTGGTTTTAAGCACATACTTTGTGACAGGCACTGTACTAAGCCCTGTAAGGATATAAACAAATCTGGTTGGACACAATCCCTGTACCACATGGGTCTCACAGTCTTAATCCCCATTGTGCAGATGAAGTAACTGAGGCACAGAGAAGTGAAGTGAATTGCCCAAGGTCTCACAGCAGGCAAGAGGCGGAGCCAAGATTAGAACCTAGGTCCTTTTGATTTCCAGGACTGGGCTCTATCCACCAGGCCCTGCTGCGTCTCTGGGTGCTCCCTGATTTTTGCGGGGAGGGTTGAATTTGGCTAACAATAATTCCTTATTAGACACTGTTGTTTGAAATGCATGCGGTTCACTGGGCAAATCAGTCTAATACACTCCAGCCTGGAGAAAAGAATCTCAACATCTGTATCTTCTCTCATATAGTCTTTCGAAAGGGAAAAGAGAAACCTGCTGTTTTTATTTTTTTTAAAGAAATCAAAGCCCTTACAATGTGTCAAACACTCTTCTAAGAGCGGGGGTAGGTACAGATTAAGTAAGTCAGATATGGTCTGACCTATTCTCAGACAGGGCCTTAAAAAAAAAAAATTGGGGCAGGACCTCCTTATTGAACTGTGCTTTCAGGATGTATCTCCTAACTCTAGACTGCAAACTTGGGGGTGGGGGACTGTGTACCAAATCTGGACTGCTGAACTCTCCCAGATGCTTAGAACAGAGCTCTGCGCACAGTAAGCACTCAAATAACATTGATTGATTTACCAGTATGATTAACTGTATTACTAACTGTGTGCAGAGCACTGTACTAAGCATTTGGGGAAATACTACATAACAGAGTTGGTAGACATGTTCCTTGCCCGCAAAGAATTTAAAGTCTAGATGGGGAGATGACCATTCTTATAAATTATGGATATGTACATAAGTGGTATGGAGCTGAAGGAGGGATGAAAAAGGATGCAAGTCCAAGTACAAGGGAGATGCAGAAGGGAGTGGGAAAAGAGGAAATGAGGGCTAAGTTGGGGAAGCCCTCTTGGAGGAGATGTGCTTTTAATAAGGCTTTGAAAGTGAGAGAGGGATTGTCTGTTGGCTATTCATTTGATTCATTCGACCGTATCTATTGAGCGCTTACTGTGTGCAGAGCACTGTACTAAGTGTTTAGAAAGTACAATTCACCAGTAGAGACGATCCCTGCCCACATCGGGCTTACAGTCTAAAAGGTGGGGGGCAGACATCAAAACAAACAAACAGGCATCAAGATAAATAGAATTACAGACGTACATATATACGCGAGTGCTGTGGGGCACGGGGTACAGCAAAGGGAGTTAGGGTGATGAGGAGGGTAGTGGGAGTTGAGGAAAAGGGGGGCTTAGTCTGGGAAGGTCTCCTGGAGGAGGTGAGCCTTCAGTAGGGCTTTGAAGGGGGGAAGTATGGTTAGCGAATTTGAGGAGGGAGGGCCTTCCAGGCCAAAAGTAGGACACGGGCCAGAGGTCAGGCGAGATCAAGGCACAGTGAGAAGTTTAGGACCAGAGGAGTAGAGTGGGCAGGCTGGGATATAGGAGAGAAGGAAGGTGAGGGGCACGGTGATGGAGAGCCAGTAGTGAGGAATTTTTGTTTGATATGGAGATTAATAGGCAACCAATAAGCAGGCAAGAGGCGGAGCCAAGATTAGAACCTAGGTCCTTTTGATTTCCAGGACTGGGCTCTATCCACCAGGCCCTGCTGCGTCTCTGGGTGCTCTTGAATAGGTTGACATTAGAGGAGTGAAGTGTGTGATTTGGGAAATAAGGGAGATAAGGTAGGAAAGTGCAAGGTGATTGTTTTAAAGCCGATGGTAAGTAGTGGATGTAGATGGGCAACCACTGGAAGCTCTTGACGTGAAGTGGAGTGAATGGTTTTGTAGAAAAATGATCCAAGCAGCAGAGCGAAGTGTGGACTGAAATGGGGAGAGTTTGCTTTATGTACTACTTTTCTAATAATAATAAGAATTAAGCCAGATACCAAAGTGGAGACCAACTGGGGAAAACTTTACACACAGTTTTTTACATTGCTTGCCTAATTACCTTTATCACCATATTGATTTCTGGAGTGAATCTTAGATCCTTCAAGTGGTTAGGGATTCATTCAATAGTATTTATTGAGCGCTTACTATGTGCAGAGCACTATACTAAGCACTTGGAATGTACAAATTGGTAACAGATAGAGACAGTCCCTGCCCTTTGACGGGCTTACAGTCAAATCGGGGGTAATAATGTTGGTATATGTTAAGCGCTTACTATGTGCAGAGCACTGTTCTAAGCACTGGGGGAGATACAGGGTAATCAGGTCGTCCCACATGAGGCTCACAGTTAATCCCCACTTTACAGATGAGGTAACTGAGGCACAGAGAAGTTAAGCGACTTGCCCACAGTCACACAGCTGACAAGTGGCAGAGCCGGGAGTCAAACCCATGATCTCTGACTCCGAAGCCCAGACTCTTTCCACTGAGCCATGCAGGAAGCAGTGCAGTCTGGTGAAAATAGCGTGGTCTTGGATTCTTTACCCTATTTATTTTGTTAATGAATTGTACATCGCCTTGATTCTATTTAGTTGCCATTGTTTTTACGAGATGTTCTTCCCCTTGACTCTATTTGTTGCCATTGTTCTTGTCTGTCTGTCTCCCCCGATTAGACTGTAAACCCGTCAAATGGCAGGGACTATCTCTATCTGTTGCCCACTTGTTCATTCCAAGCACTTAGTACAGTGCTCTGCACATAGTAAGCGCTCAATAAATACTATTGAATGAATGAATGAATAATCCTGGATCCACCACTTGCCTGCAGTGTGACCTTGGGCAAGTCATTTAACTTTTCTGTGCCTTTGTTTCATTTTCTATAAAGTGAGGATTCAGTGGCTGTTTTCCCTCCTACTTAGATATGTGGGACACGGACTAGGTCTGACATGATTGATTAATTTGTCTAATTATTTTGGTATTCAAGCGCTTTCTATGTGTCAGGCACTGTTCTAAGTGCTGGGGTGGATACAAGCAAATAGGATTGGATCCAGTCCCTTTCCCATGTGGGGCTCATAATCTTAATCCCCATTTTACAGATGAGGTAACTGAGGCACAGAGAAGTTAAGTGACTTGCCCAAAGTCACAGAGCAGACATGTAATTACCCCAGAATTAGAACGCAGATTCTTCTGACTCCCAGGCTCATGCTCGATCCACTAGGCCACGTCTCTTCAACTCCAGTGCTTTAGAATAGTATTGACTCATAATATGCGCTTAACAAATACCATATCACAATAATTCTATTATATTTTGCTCTCCCAAGTGCTTAGTAAAATGCTCTATACCCTGCAAGCACTCCTAAATACCACTGATTAATTCAAGGGTTATTGCTCTTATTCTACATTCAAGACATGGAATTGTAGAGTGATTCAAGGGGCTGTGACCATAGCAGAGGACGATCAGGGGGTCAGAGTGGGCGACAAGCCTCAAGTAACATTGCTGTTCACTTTATAGGAAGCAGAATGCTGGGATATACTAATTGGGGTACAACGAGTAGTGACCTCAAGAGAAGCAGCTGGCATAGTGAATAGAACATGGGCCTGGGAGTCAGTAGGTCATGGGTTCTAATCGCGACCCCACCACTTGTATGCTGTGTGACCCTTGGGCAAGACACTTCATTGCTCTGTGCCTCAATTACCTCATTTGTAAAATGGGGATTGAGATTGTGAGCCCCATGTGGGACAGGGACTGTGTTCAACCTGATTAACTTGTATCCACCCCAGTGCTTAGTACAGTGCCCAGCACGAGCTAAGCGCTTAACAAATACCATAGTGATTATTATTTTTATTATTAATAATAATTCCTTTGAGTTCAGCCCTGTCCAGATCCTCCTTACTAGGTCTAGTCTGTCCCATACAACTTGAGAGAAAAGTTGAAGAGTGAGAGAGATTTCTAGAAGGAGCAATTTCTGCTGTTTTTATAGCTTTGTCTTCAAACCTTTTCCAGGAGAAATAGGGAAATCTAGCTTTGTCCCCTCCCCGGCTTTCTGCACCCCAAATTGACACTTTCCAATCCAAATCCACTCCATCTTCCCCTCTGTACTAATGGTCTCTTTGCTACTCTATCAATCAATAGATTGTATTTATTGAGCTTTTACTATTTGGAAAGCATTGTCCTAAGTGCTTGGGAGAGTACCTTATAACAGAGTTGGTAGACAGGTTTCCGGGCTGCAACAAGCTTACAGCCTGGAGGTAGAAGTGCGCTATAGATCCTTCTACCCTAGGCATCATGGCATCATAGTTGGGGGGTTGGAACAGGATGGGGGAAAAACAGGTGCTGATGATGGAGGAGGATGGGGGTGGAGACCACCTCGTCCCCTTCTCTGAGGACAATCCAAGAAACCTGCAGGAATGGGAAGGAGCGTGGCTTATTGGATAAAGCACAGGCCCGAGAGCCAGGTAACCTGGGTTCCAATACCGGCTTCTCTATTTACCCGCAGGGTGCCCTTGGGCAGGTCACTTTTCTATGCCTCAGTTTCCTCAACTGCAGAATGGGGATGCAGTTCCTATTCTCCCTGCTACTTGACTGTTAGCTTCAGGTGGGACAAGGCCTGTATCTGACCTGATTAATTTGTATCTACACAAGTGCTTTGAACAGTTCTTGACATAGAGTAAAGCACTTAACAAATACTATAAAAAAAAGGGGGGGGAAAAACCCAACTGGGCTAGGGAGGATATGAGGATACTTCTCCCCCAACCTTCCTCAAAGTAAATGAAGCAGATACTTAATCTGCTTTGAATTCAGGAAGGAATTTCAGTCCCCAAGTGTGGGACCCCTATATTTACCCCTGCACTTAATATAGTGCTTTGCATATTTTATGTGCTGAAAAATGTTAGTTGTGGTAATAACTATGTTCCAGGTGGTGGAATTGTATTTCTGCCCCAAGGCAGGGAGATGGATAAATGACCTCTTGTGCTCCATCATGAAGAGCATAGAAAAAAAAAAGAAAAACAGGGCATTATGATTCAGCTACACCTGGAATATTGCATGTGGTTTGCTGTCCTGCCTTAGGAAGGACCTAATAGAGTTGGACAAAATTCAGAGAAGGGCATCTGAGATGATCAGAGGGCTGGGATAGCTTCCATATGACGATTCTGAAAATACGAGCTTCTGCTCTAGAAAGATGGAAGCCAAGGGGGAAATGACTAAAGTATGCAAAATCCTGAAGTGTAAGGCAGTTGAGCTCAGGATTGACGTTCATCAAGTCCCAGCTGACCTGGATGATGGAATCTCCATCGAGCTTGAAAGTATTAGAGCCAAAGCAAATGTTTTCACACACTGGGAAGGGAGCATGTGGTATTCCGTTCATAGATCGTTGTGCAGGCTCAAGGTATCAATAAGTATGAGAGAGTTGGGATCCATCCATGGATGAGCGGTCCATAATTCACTAGAGAGGAACAATTAGAGTCGTGAGAAGATCTGTTCCTCCCCATGCATTTGGAAGTCAAGGAAGGCAGTCATCTCATTCATTCATTCATTCAATCGTATTTATTGAGCGCTTACTCTGTGTGCAGAGCACTGTACTAAATGCTTGGAAAGAATAATACAGCAATAAAGAGAGACAATCCCTGCCCATTAGGGGCTTGCAATGTAGAGAGGGCTCACACCATTTCTTCCCGTGTTCTGTAGGTTCTTTTGAAGATAACAAAGGGATGGATGGACCAATGGTCTGATTTTGATTGGGCACTGTGTATGATTTTATCAGGTCCAGTTTTTAAAGCTTCTCTAGAAAGTGAAGGCCTCCTCCCAGATTTCCTATATTAAGGAAACTGTGAATTATAATAATTAACTCATGTCTCACACTGCTGGCATTCACACAGCTGTTTCTACTGAAACTATGGCAGACTGTACTGAAGCAGGGTTGAATGGTAGGAAGAATTCTGCGATCACCATTTTGTCAATGTATCCTGAAAACACCTGTTCTGGCCAAGCTCAGTGTACTTGTTCGTTTATTCTGATGGGAAATTTTTTGTGTGTCTTCCCCTTTGTAAGCTCTTTCGAGGCAGTGAACGTGTTTTTTCTTTCTGTTATACTTGTCCAAGCTCTTAGTTCGCACACTGCATCCAGTTAGCGCTCAATAAATGCCACTGTTTCTACTACTGTTATTTTTTTCCCTTTCTCCTCTTATTCTTTTATTGATTTCACTTCTGCCAAGAGCAGTGAGTGGGGGGAATAAAGATCAAAATCCACCCATGTGTCAGAGCTGGGATTAGAAACCAGGTCCTTCTGACTCCCAGACCCGTGCTCTATCCACTAAGCCACACTCTGCAGAGGACTTGTGAGTGTGCTTGTGCTGTCCTTTCTTTGAAATTATAAATTATATTATGCTGCCAGGAAGTGGGTGTTCAGAATGCAGTAGAACCATTAGTCAATCGATGGTCTTAAGTGGTTGCTGTGTGCAGATCACCATGCTGAACACTTGGGAAAGTATAATGCAACAGAGTTGGTAGTTGTGATCCCTGCCCACAAGAAGCTCTCAGTATATGGGTGAGATGTACATTAAAATAGGTTTTGGATAGGGGAAATAGAGTGCAAGAATATTTACAGAAAAAAAATGTTGGTATTTGTTAAACATAAATACCATGGGGCTGGGGTGAGTATCAAAGTGCTCAGTCAGGTGCATAGTTGACAGAGGGGAGGGCAACCAGAGGAAATAAAAAGCTTAGTTAGGGAAGGAATCATGGAGTGATTTTAGGAGAATTCTGAAGGTGGGGAGAATGGTGAACTGTCGGGTGTAATTAATAATTATGGTATTTGTTAAGCACTTACTATGTGCCAGGTACTTTACTAAGTCCTGGGGTGGATAATAATGTTGGTATTATTGTTAAGTTATAATATTATAATGTTAAGCGCTTACTATGTGCAGAACACTGTTCTAAGCGCTGGGGGAGATACAGGGTCATCAGGTTGTCCCACGTGAGGCTCACAGTTAATCCCCATTTTACAGATGAGGTAACTGAGGCACAGAGAAGTTAAGTGACTTGCCCACAGTCACACAGCTGACAAGCGGCAGAGCCGGGAGTCGAACCCAGGACCTCTGACTCCGAAGCCCAAGCTCTTTCCACTGAGCCACGGGATACAGGCAAATCAGGTTGGAGACAGTCCCTGTTCCACGTTGGGCTCCCAGTCTCAATCCCCATTTTACAGCTGAGGTAACTAAGGCAAAGAGAAGTGAAGTGATTTGCCCGAGTTCACACAGCAGGCAAGTGACATACACAACAGACAAGTGGCAGGATATGAGGCAGGAGGGAGTTCCAGGCCTGAGGGAGAATGTGGGCAAGGGGTTGGTGTTGGGATAGATAAGGTCCAAGTTCAGAGACTAAGGTGACATTAAAGGAGTGGAGGGTGCGGTCTCGTTGTAGTAGGAGAACAGTGAGGGTAGGTAGGAGGGAAAGAGCTGATTGAATGCCCTGTAGTTTATGGCGAGGAGCTTGATGCCATGGTAGATGGGCAACCACTGGAGGTTTTTGAGGTGTGGTAATCTTTCTTGGCCCATTTCCATGAGTTCAGAGTACGCTTTATTAATATGGTTTTGAAGGTTTTGGGCGTGATTTCATATTTAAAGATTTTTTTTCCCCTGCTATTTTTGCACTTAAGGTGGTATGACCACACATTTCCTAATCATGGCTTTTTTGTTATTAAAACTTCCAAAGAATTTATGGAATTAGAGGGCTAGAAAAACCTGTAATTGGCTTCTGATAAACAGGATAGAACAAAGGGATTTTCAGATTTAGTTAACATTGTTCCAGGTCTCAAGTTAGTGACTTCTAAAAGGCGAAACAGTTGAAACCTGATTAAGTTGTAATCAGTCATGAGCCTGGTTGATTAAACTCCAAGCCTAATCTCTAGAAGATTTTCTCCTTTAATTAAAAGATGAAAGCAGAAAGTGAAGCTTCTGCAAATAAAAGTGATGTTAATTGAAAACAGAAAACTATCATGTGTGTCCCAAGAATGTTGCTTCCAGATATTTGGAGAATGTCTAAGCACTTGATAAATATGATTGAATGAAAGTGTGGTCATTATACTATGACTGCAAGAACAAACAGCAAAAGCAAATTCTTTGAGTTCATGCTCAAAATTTTACTATATGTCAGGGACTGTACTAAAAGTTGGGGTAGTTACAAGCTAATCAAGTTGGACACAGTCCATTTCCCACACTGGCTCAGTGTGGGAAATCTTCACTTTCCAGATGAGGTAACTGAGGCACCAGCAAGTTATGTGACTTGCCCAAGGTCACACAGCAAACATGTGGTGGAGCTGGGATTAGAACCCAAGTCCTCTGACCCCAGGCCCTTGCTGTTTTCACGAGGCCACGCTGCTTCTCAGAGTCTACAGAGTAGGGAAGACATAGCATTACCGCTGGTTTTCAGGAGGGCAAGCTGAGGCCCAGGAGAACCTTAGGAGTCCGTAGACACTAGACCCTCAGTAAATCTGATTCAGACAAAGGATCGGACCTTTCTGAGACCTTGAGGGATCCGCCCCTAGACACCCTTAACAATGGGAGAGAAAACCAGCGTCTGGTCTGGAGGTGAAGGAAAGGGCCGACCGAGGCACGGGTGGGCTTCCAAGCTGGGGGAACCTGGTGCTTTTGACAGTTCCCTTTGCCAATAGAGAAACGGTCCATAAGTCCCCTGGGAGCTACCTGTGCGTTTGCCAAGTACTTTGGGTTTTTTCCAGCGAGTCCTCCCTTCGGGGCTGGGGCAGTGTCGAGCCTGGCTCTGTCCGTCCTGTCTGTCCACGGTCTCCCTCCCTTCACAGTTGCCTCGTTACAGTATAGTTTACTTTAGGAAAGGGGAGAATGGCTTAGGGTGGGTTAGGGTTAGGAAATAATCATCTCTCTCCCTTTCCATGGAAGGGAGAGGGGAAGAGGCAGGGGGCTTGGAAGAAGCTGAGCTATGATAGGACATTGGCTGCTTACAAAAGGCCTTAGATAACTGGCTTTGGTGGTGCTTAGCAACCAGAAGGCTGGCGTGTGGTTTGGGAGTGGAGGAGGGGGAGGCCGTCAACCGCCATCTGCCCCGATCAATAAGGTCCCCTGTGGGAAGGGGGAGAGGGAGGTGGGAAATGGAAGGAAAGAGGGAAGAGGGCCATGTTTTTATTGAGAAGCTGTGGGGCCAAGGACAGGGTACCCAAAGGGAAGAACTACCCTCCCTCCTCCACCACAACACCCTCCCTTTTCATAACAATAATAATAATTATGGTATTTAAGCACTTACTTTGGGCCAGGCATTGTATTAAGCTCTGGGGTGGTTACAAGCAAATCGGGTTGGACACAGTCCCTGTCCCACATGCGGCTCACAGTCTCAATCCCTATTTTACAGATGAGGTAACTGAGGCCCAGAGAAGTGAAGTGACTTGCCCAAGGTCACAAAGAGGATGATTAGCAAGTTTGGATTAGAATTGTACATTCCAAGCACTTAGTATAGTCTCTGCACACAGCAAACGCTCAAAATATATGATTGAATGAATGAATGAACCCATGTCCTTCTGATTTCCAGGCCTGTGGTCTATTCACTATGCCACACTGGGAACAGGAGGGGAGAAACTGGATGTGAATCACTGGGCTTTTGTTTGTCAAAATCCAGCTGGTACCCAGGGTGATCAGTTGGGTAGCTCATGCTGGGGGGTGGGGTTATATGTCCTCATTTGGACTCTCGAGTTTAGGATCTCCCATCACTTGCCTTCTGTTTCTGATTCTGAACAGCCTTCTTGTTTCAGATGGTCCGGTCAGTGACATTTATTAAGTATTTACAGGGTTCAGAGCACTGAACTAAGTATTGGGGAGACAATAGATTATATAAACATTATTCTTGCCCTCAAGGAGCTTCTAGTCTCCTGTGGGAGGCAAGCGGCATGGCCTAGTGGAAAGAGCACAGGCCTGAGAGTTAGAGGACTTTGGTTCTAATTCCGACGCTTAGTATGTCCCAAGCACTTTTCTAAGCACTGGGGTAGATACAGGGTAATCAGATTTGACCCAGTCCCTGTCCCACATAGGGTTCACGGTCTTAATACCCATTTTGCAGATGAGGAAACTGAGGCACAGAAAAGTTAAGTGGCTTGTCCAAGATAACACAACAGACAAGTAGCAATGTTGGGATTAGAACCCGGGTCTTCCGATGCCTGTGATTTTTCCACTAGGCCATGCAGCTCAGATGCATAGGTGATCCAGTGGGGAGGAAAAATAGGGTGGGGGAGAAGTAATCCAGCTGTGAATATATAACTCACCCAGATGGCTCAATGAGTTCTGCCAAGCAACAGCTGTTCCCTAGAGAGGGTGTGTCTGGCCCAGCTGGTGACTGGTATTTACTTTCTCCCTTATCTCAAAGGGAGGCTTCAGTCAAGATTTTCACAGTAGGGCTAATCATCCCTGTGATAATGTTACATAGAACATTAGTTTTCCCAGAGTGCTGTCATTTGGTACTCTATTTCCCATCATTTCAAAGTTATCCTTGTGAGGAAGGAACGGGCAAATCATGTTTTTTTCCGCTCCCACTTTACAGATGGGGAAACCTAGAAAAATGATAGTTATAGAATCTGGTTCTGTAGAGGACCTTGAGAGACCAACTGGTTAAGACAATCAATCAATCATATTTATTGAGCACTCCATATGCAGAGCACTGTACTGAGTGCTTGGGAGAGTTTCTTGCCACCAGGCAAATGAGTGATCAATCTATTATTTTCTTTCAAAGGATTCCAGACTTCTCAAACCCCTTCTGGTAATCTATTTAGGGTTGGACAATCCTGATAACGCCTCCTCTTCCTTGTGAAACCCTGTGGTTCCTGTGTTTACCATCCCTTTAGACAACACCACTACCCCGCCCTGTCTCACCTGTAATTGTGGCATTATCCTTGACTCAAGTTTTTTATCAAAGTCACATAGTCTGTCACCAAATCTTGTTTCTACCTTTGCAGCATTTCTAGAATCTGCCCTTTCCCCTCTATCCCAACTGCTTGGCGTAGGGGATAGAGCACAGGCCCAGAGCCCCAGTCATGGGTTCTCATCCAAGCTCCCTCACTTTGCTGTGTGACCTTGGGCAAGTCACTTCTCTTCTTTATGCCTCAGTTACCCCATCTGTAAAATGGGGATTGAGACTGTTAGCCCCATGTGGGACAGGGACTATATTCAACCCCTTTGCTTGTATCCACCCCAGCACTTAGTACAGTGTCCGATTCATAGTAACTGCTTAACAAATACCCTAATCATAATAATAATGCTACCACACTGATCCAAGCATTTATCCTATCCCACTTTGTCTCCTGTATCAGTCTCCTCACTGACCTCCCTATCTCCCATCTCTCCCCTCTCCAATCCATACCTCTCTCTGCTTTGCCAGATCATTTTTCTAAAAAGACCTTATATCAATCAAGGCAAGTGGCATGGCCTAGTGGAATGAGCACAGGCCTGAGAGTTAGAGGACTGTGGTTCTAATTCCTCAAAAACCTCCAGTGGTTGCCCATCCATCTCCACATCAAACAAGAAACTCCTTCCCATCAGCTTCAGTCTGCTCTCCCCAACTACTTATCTCTCTGATCTCCTACTTCATCCCAGCCTGCACACTTCACTCCTCTGATACCAACCTACCTAAGGTACCTCAGTCTTGTTGCCAACTCCTTGTGTACATCTTCCCTCTGGCCTGGCACTCTCTCCCCCAAAAGACCACCACTCTCCCCACCTTCAAAGCCCTCTTAAAAATAACATCTCCTCATTGCCCCATTCTGCCTTCCCTTCTGGGTTGCCTGTGCACTTGGTTAATAATAATAATTGTGGTATTTATTAAGCACTTACTGTGTGCCAAGCACTGTCCCAGCACTGGAGTGGATACAAGCAAATCAGGTTGGATATAGTCCCTGTCACACATGGGTTCCCAATCTCAATCCCCATTTTACAGAGGAGGAAACTGAAGCACAGCAAAGTGACTTGCCCAAGGTCACACAGCAGACAAACGTCAGAGCCGGGATCAGAACCCACAACCTTATAAATCCCAGGTCCGTGCTCTATCCATGATCCGTTCCTCTTTAAGCACTTGATAGTCACCCCAGCCCCAGAACACTATGTACATCTCCTTCTACTCTGGCATTTTCCCTATCTGTAATTTATTTCATTCATTCATTCAATAGTATTTATTGAGCTTTTACTATGTACAGAGCACTGTACTAAGCACTTGGAATGTACAGTTCGGCAACAGAGACAATCCCTGCCCAATAACTGGCTCACAGTCTAAACGGGGGAGGCAGACAGCAAAGCAAAACAGAACAAAACAAAAACCAGACTACATCATCAAGATAAATAGAATCAAGGGGATGCATACTTCATTAACAAAATAAATAGGGTAATAAATAATATATACAAATGAGCACAGTGCTGAGGGGAGGGGAAGTGGGAACAGCAGAGGGTTGGGGGGGAGAGGAGGCGAGGAGGAGCAGAGGGAAAGGGGAGCTCAGTCTGAGCTCAGATACCCCAAAGTGAAAGGGAACGCATTTGGATTTGAAAGTTATCTAGGCTCCCTCCCCTCCATGAATGAGTGGGAAGAGAAGCAGTCTTTGCAAGTCTTAGAATGTTGAAGAGACCGTGGCCATTGGTGGCTGTGTGGCACTCTGCACTGAGGGACGACTGTGCGTAGGAAGGTTTGCACCTTGTCCCCAGTGTGTCCCCTGATTGTCTTCTCCCCTATACAGCTCCCTGTCTTCTCTCCCACTGCCCCCGGCCAAGCCTCCTTTCCCCACAGACTCCATCCGGCACCTTGCATCTCCATCCGCTATTCTCTTCCCCTTCTACTTTCCGCTACTTGACTCTATTCTGTTGGGATCTGTGGAAACCCGCTTCCACAGTGGGCAAACAGCCCTTCATGCTCGACTTGTTCTTGGTACATTCACTCCTCCTGACCATTACTAGCTGTCCCATCTGATGACAGTATTCAACCCCTGCTGCTCTCTCTTTCCCCCCTACCTCCTTCCCCCCAATCTCATGGGAAAAGGGGGAGGAGGCAGTATTATTCTTGCTCCCCAAAGTAATTCTGCTCTACCTCAGCCCCCCTACCCCCTACTTTGAGTCCCACATTGGCTGTACCACTCTCTGCAGCTACTGTTATCTCCTCCCTTCCGGCTCCCATTTTGCATTTCTGACTGTATTTATTGTTTTTCTCTCCTTTCTACTCTCACTTCCTTTGCCTATTCTGATCCTTGGGAACTTGAACCTCTATGTTGATGATCCCTCTGATGTCTCATCTGAACTCAGTAATAATAATAATAATGATTATAGGTGGGAGGGGTAATAGAAGAGTCTTTCTCTCCTACTAGATTGTAAACTCCTTGAGGGCAGAAATCATGTTGTCTAACTCTACTGTACTCTCCCAAGCACTTAATGCAGTGCTCTGCACCCAGCAGGCACAGTAGGCAGCATGGCCTAATGGATAGAGCATGGGCTTGGGAGTCAGAAGGACCTGGGTTCTAATTCCAGCTCTGCACCTGCCTACTATGTGACCTTGGACAAGTCATTTCACTTCTCTGTGCCTCAGTACCCTCATCTATATAATGGGGATTAAGACTGTGAGATTTATTAAGCGCGTACTATATGCCAAGCACTATATGAAGCACTGGGGTAGATACAAGATAAGCAGGTCCAGCATGGGGCTCAGTCTAAGAGGGAGAGCAGGTTTTAAATCCCCATTTTGTGTATGAGGGCACTGAGGCATAGGGAAGTCGTGAACTGCTTAAGGTTACACAGCAGGTAAGTAGGTGGCAGAGCTGGGTTTAGAAGCCGGGTCCTCTGACTCCTAGGCCAGTGCTCTTTCCACTGTGCTGCTTCCCACCTCAGCATGGACACAGGCTGGATCTAGCTAGTCACTCTTGAAACAATGCTCCATCTGTAATCTTACTAACTCCCTCCTAGCACTATTGGATCCTAATCTTCCGACACCCTCCCTGCACCTCACCCACATTCCTTTTTCCCTGAATTCAGGCTTCACACCTCACAGTGAGCTCTGGACCCACTCTTCCTAGAATCCAACACCCTTCCCAGTGACCCTAAAAACCCTCTTATCCCTTCCATCTGAAGTCCATCTCCTCATATGTGTGCTCTCCACCAAATTCCACTCTCCTCCCCTCCACTGAGGTCCCCAAATCCCTCTTTCACAGTAACACTTTCAGTCCTGGATCACCTCCCACAACTCACTCTCTACAGTCCTGCTATTATGCAATGCAAGCAGTCAGTAGCATTTATTGAATGATGATAATTGTTAAACATGTACTATGTGCCAGGCACTGTTCTAATCGCTGGGGTAGATACAAGCTAATCATGTTGGACATAGTTCTTGTCCCACATTCATTCATTCAATAGTATTTATTGAGCGCTTACTAGGTGCAGAGCACTGTACTAAGCGCTTGGAATATACAATTCGGCAACAGATAGAGACAATCCCTGCCCAGTGATGGGCTTACAGTCTAATCAGGGGAGACAGACAGACAAAAACAATATCAATAAATAGAATCAAGGGGATGTACATCTCATTAACAAAATAAATAGGGTAATAAGAATATATGCAAATGAGCCGATGAGCACTGTGCTGAGGGAAGGGGAAGGGAGAGGGGGAGGAGCAGAGGGAAAGGAGGGGAAAGGGGAAAGGAGGGGAAAGGGGAGGTGAAGGGGGAGCAGAGAGGCAGCAGAAGGAGCAGAGGGAAAAGGGGAAGCTCAGTCTGGGAAGGCCTCTTGGAGGAGGTGAGCTCTAAGTAGGGCTTTGAAGAGGGGAAGAGAGTTAGTATGGTGGAGGTGAGGAGGGAGGGCATTCCAGGACAGTGGAGGACTTGGGCCAGGGGTCGATGGCGGGATAGGCGAGAACAGGGGACGGTGAGGAGGTGAGCAGCAGAGGAGCAGAGCGTGCGGGGTGGGCAGTAGAAAGAGAGAATCCATCAAGGTTGCGGACCTGTGAGACTGGAGGGATGGTAGTGCCATGCACAGTGACAGGGAAATCAGGAAGAAGACAGGGCTTGGGAGGGAAGATAAGGAGCTCAGTTTTGAACATGTTGAGTTTTAGGTGGCGGGCAGACATCCAGGTGGAGACGTACTGGAAGCAGGAGGATATACGAGCCTGAAGGGAGGGGGAGAGAACGGGGCGGAGATGTAGATTTGTGTGTTATCTGCAAAGAGATGATAGTTGAAGCTGTAGGAGCGAATGAGTTCACCATAGGTCTCTGTCTTAATCCCCATTGTACAGATGAGGGTACTGAGCCACAGAGAAGTGAAATGACTTGTCCAAGGTCACATAGTAGGCATGTGCAGAGCTGAATTTAGAATCCAGGTCCTTCTGACTCCCAAGCCCATGCTCTATCCATTAGGCCACACTGTCTACTGTGCCTGCTGGGTGAAGAGCACTGCATTAAGTGCTTGCGAGAGTACAGTAGAGTTAGACAACACGATTCCTGCCCTCAAGGAGTTTACAATCTAGTAGGAGAGAAAAACTCTTCTATTACCCCTCCCACCTATAATTTAGTGTATCATATATGTACATAAGTGCTATGGGGGATGTGGGAATTTAAGGGTTTAGGTGGCATGAAAGGGCTGAAAAGATGGTTTGGGGATCTAAGGTAGGAGATTAGAGGGTTCTTGGGGAAGGCCCTCTAGAGGAGATGTAATCTTGGAAGGGCTTTAAAGATGGGGAGAGTGGCTGTTAGATGGGAAAGTGGACGGATTTCCAGGTAGGAGGGAGGGAATTAGGTCAGTGGTGGGAGCGGTGGGAATGAAGCACATTGAAACAGTTGGTTTGAGAGAAACAAGGATTGTGAGCTGGGCTGTATTGGGAGAAGAAATCAATCAGTGCTATTTATTAAGTGCTTATGTGAGTACCACAATACTAAGAAAGTGAATGAATAGGAGGGAGAGACCTGATTGAATGATTTAAAGCCAAGGGTCAGAAGGTTCTGCTTGATGCACAGAAGGTTTTTGAAAAAATCACTGAAAGTTTTTGAAATTGGGGGAGATGTGCATAATGTTATTTTAGAAAAAATGATGCAGGCAGTAGTATGGAGTGGCCCCGGAGGTTTAGCAGAAAAAAGTTGATGTAGTAGACAAGTGCCAAGACCAGCATGGTGGTCATTTAGATAGAGAGGAAAGATGGATTCTGGAGGTGTTGTTAGAGAAGAACTGATGGGATTTGGTGAAAGACTGAATGTGGAGGTTATAAGGGAGGAGTCAAGGACAATGCCAAGATTTCAGGACTGATATATGAGGAAGGTGGTGGTATTAACTGTGATGGGAAAGTGAGGTAGAGGAGAGGATTTGTGGGGTAAGGTGAGTTCAGTTTTAGACATACTGAGCTTAAGTGCCAGTGAGACATCCATATAGCTCTTCTGAAATAATCTCGTGAAAGATTCCACAGAAAAAGAGCAGTCCCTAGATTGGGAGGGCCATCCCTATAGAGATGGTAGTAGAAGCATGGGTACAGATGAGTTCCCCTAAGGAGTGTAAATTGAGAATGGAAGAGGGACCCAGGACAGAGCTGATGATGTTGGTATTTGTTAAGCGCTTACTATGTGCAGAGCACTGTTCTAAGCACTGGGGTAGACACGGGAATCAGGTTGTCCCACTTGGGGCTCACAGTCTTAATCCCCATTTTACAGATGAGGTAACTGAGGCACAGAGAAGTTAAGTGACTTGCCCACAGTTACACAGCTGATGAGTGGCAGAGCTGGGATTCGAACCCATGACCTCTGACTCCAAAGCCCGTGCTCTTTTTTAACTGAGCCATGCATTTGTGGGATACCCGTGAGTAGGGGATTGGAGGCAGAGGAAATGCTGGTGATAGAGAACCAGAAGGAGTGGCCAGAGAGGCAAAAGGAGAACCAGAAATAAGGAGTGGTCCAGTGTCTAGGGAACCTGTGAGATGAAAGACAATCAGGACAGAACTGAGTCCTTTAGTTTAGCAAGAAGTTGTTCATTGGTGTCTTTGGAAAGGACATTCTGGGTCACCCTTGCACTTGGATTTGCATCCTTTATTCACCCCTTCCTTTGCCCCATGGGACTTATGTGCCTATCTGTAATTGATTTATTCATATTAATGTCTATTAATGTCTGTCTTTCCCTCTAGATTGTCAGCTTGTTGTGGTTAGGGGTTGTGTCTGGCAACTCTGTTGGAGTCTGCCAAATGCTTAATAGAGTGCTCAGCACGTGGTAAGTGCTCAATATTCATTCATTAAATCGTATTTATTGAGCACTTACTGTGTGTAGGGCACTGTACTATGTGCTTGGGAGAGTACAATGCAGCAATAAATAGACACATTCCCTTCCGACAGTGAGCTTACTGAGCTGGGCTGTATGATATGTGCTTAGAACAGTGCTCTGCAAACAGGGAACACTTATTCAATAAATACCACTGATTGATTGACTCGCAGAAATCTAGGCATGGGGTCAATTTCTGCAGCTCTTGTAATTCAGCTTTTTCTCCTGATGTCCAGGTCCACATTCAGATAATTAGCAATTCCGAGACAGGGAATAATGGGCCACTTCCTCCAATTCCACGAGACAACTATTACACCCACAGCATTTTATGTAATATCATTGCATGTCACTGATGCATGGACAAACAATGCTCTGTCTGATGTCCTTACTTTGTGTGTCTGATGTCATACAGAGGTCTGACTGAATCCTTAAATATAGAGTGTTTCTCCAGAGGGACCTGAAACTCAGACTCCACTGACCCAAAACATTGGGTTTTTCTCCAGTTCCATGTTTATACAGACACTGCTGCAGACTCAGGCTGGTTGCTTTCGTCAACCAGGCTGGTTGGTCGTCTGCTCAACTATATATATTTTCGTTACCCTATTTATTTTGTTAATGAATTGTACATCGCCTTGATTCTATTTAGTTGCCATTGTTTTTACGAGATGTTCTTCCCCTTGACTCTATTTATTGCCATTGTTCTTGTCTGTCCGTCTCCCCCGATTAGACTGTAAGCCCGTCAAACGGCAGGGACTGTCTCTATCTGTTGCCGACTTGTTCATCCCAAGCGCTTAGTACAGTGCTCTGCACATAGTAAGCGCTCAATAAATACTATTGAATGAATGAATGCTTTCATATCTGTAGCTCATCCCAGGCTGATACCCCTTCAATCAATCAATCAATCAATCATATTTATTGAATGCTTACCATATGCAGAGCACTGTACTAAGCACTTGGGGGAGGACAGTTCAACAGAGTTGGTAGACGTGGTCCCTGACCAGAGTGAGTTTAACAGTGTAGAGGGGGAGATAAGCATTATTAGAAATAAATTACAGATATGTACATAAGTGCTGCAAGGCTGAGGGAGGGGGTGAATAAAATGTGGAAATCCAAGTTCAAGGGTGGTAAAGAAGGGTGTGGGAGAAGAGGAAATGAAGGCTTAGTCGGGGAAGGTCTCTTAGAGGAGTTGTGCTGCTAATAAGGCTTTGAAAGTGGGGTGAGTGATTGTCTTTCGGCTATGAAGATGGAAGCGCATTCCAGGCCAGAGGCAGGACGTGGATGAGGGGTTGGTGGCGAGATCACGATGTAGTGAGTGGGTTAACATTAGAAGAGTGAAGTGTACAGACTGGGTTGTGGTAGAAAATAATAATGTTGGTTTTTGTTAAGCGCTTACTATGTGCAGAGCACTGTTCTAAGCGCTGTGGTAGATACAGGGTAATCAGGTTGTCCCACGTGAGGCTCATAGTTAATCCCCATTTTACAGATGAGGTAACTGAGGCACAGAGAAGTTCAGTGACTTGCCCACAGTCACACAGCTGACAAGTGGCGGAGTTGGGATCAGGGAAAATCAGGGAGGTAAGGTAGGAAGGGCAAAGTGATTGAGTAAGCTGATAGTGAGAAGCTTGTGTGTGATGTGGGTGGGCCACCACTGGAGATTCTTGACGAGTGTGGAAACATGGACTGAATGTTTTTGTAGAAAAAATGATCCAGGCAGCAGGATGAAGTATGAACTGGAGTGAGGAGAGACGGGAGACTGAGACGTCAGCAAGGAAGCTGATGCAATCATCAAGTCCAACTAGGATAAATACTCGGATTAACATGGAAGCGGTTTGATTGGAGAGGAAAGGGTGGATTTCAATGATGTGAAGAGTGAACCAACAGAATTTGGCTGTTGTGCCCTGAGAGGCAATTGTTCCTCTTATCCATCAGAACCTAGCTCTGCTGCTCAGCAACACTTCCATCCTCGACTTCCAAGCCTACCACCCTTACCAAACCTTCTGACTCCATCTCCTTCCACCTCTTAAAAACACTTGTTCCCTCCCTCCTCTTTCCCTTGCCACTGTCTTTAATCTCTCACTCTCAAATGGCTTTTTCAATTAATCAGTGGTATTGATTGAGTACTTACTGTGTGCAGAGCACTGTACTGAGAACTTCAAATATGCTCAAATTTCCCCTTTACTTAAAAAAGTCTTCTCTGGATCCCAAAGCCTCCTCCAGCCATCACCCCATTCTCTCTGCTCCTACCTGCCACCTTTACGGACTCACAGCGATTAGGTTTCTAAACCCTTCACTCCAATGAGACAGCACTCTCTAAGGTCAATATTAACTCCCCTCACAGCTAAATCCAATGAGTTGTCCTCTGCCCTAATCCTCCTTGACCTTTTCACTAAGCAGCATGGCTTAGTGGAAAGAGCAAGGGTTTGGGAGTCAGAGATTGTGGGTTATAATCCCAGCTCCGCCATTTATCAGCTGTGTGATTTTAGGCAAGTCACTTAACTTCTCTGTGCCTCAGTTACCTCATCTGGAAAATGGGGATTAAGACTGTAAGCCCCACGGAGGACAAAGAGATTACCCTGTATCTACTCCAGTGCTTAGAACAGTGCTTGGCACATAGTTAAGCGCTTAACAAATACCATTATTATTATTATTATTACTGCCATTGATATTGTGGATCCTTACCATCTCTTTGAAACACTGTCAAACCTTGGTTTCATTGACAAGTAATTTATTTGGTTTTCCGCTTACCTTACTGATTGCTTTTTCTCAGGTTTTCATTGATTCTCTGGACAGTAAATGGTTTGTGAGCAGGAAATGACATGTCAACCTACTCTGTTATATTGTATTCTCTGAAGTGCTTAATCTAGTGCTCTTCACACAGTGAACACTCAGTAAATATGACTGACTGGGTCTTCCACTTCTCACTCCCCAGCTGTGGGTATCCTGACGGTCCCTCATCTTCTCACTGGACACTCACCCCTCTCATGGAACTGATCCACCTAAATCACTTTAGCTCCCATCTCTACACAGATGACGTCTCAATCCACTGCCCCAATCATCAGTCAGTTGTATCTACCGAGCGCTTATTCTGTGCAGAGCATTGTACTAAGCATTTGGGAGAGTACAATAGAGTTAGTAGATACGATTCTTGTCATCAAGCATGCCCTAGCCCAGGTTGGGAGTTAGAAGGACCTGGATTCTAATTCCAGCTCCACCATTTGTCTGCTGTGTGACCTTGGGCAAGCCACTTAATTTCACTGGGCCTGTTACTTCAACTGTAAAATGGGGATGAAGACTGTGAGCCCCATGTGGGGCATGGACTGTGTCCAACCTGATGAACTTGTATTCATTCATTCATTCATTCAGTAGCATTTATTGAGTGCTTACTATGTGCAGAGCACCATACTAAGCTCTTGGAATGTACAATTCAGTGACAGAGACAATCCCTGCCCAATGACGGGCTCACAGTCTAAACGGGAGAGACAGCAGAGCAAAACAGAACAAAACAAATACAAGACAACATCATCAAGATAAATAGAATCAAGGAGATATATACCTTATTAACAAAATTAATAGGGTAATAAATAATATATACAAATGAGCACAGTGCTGAGGGGAGGGGAAGGGGGAACAGCAGAGGGAGGGAGTAGGGGGAATGGGGGGGAAGAGGAGCAGAGGGAAAGGGGGGGCTCAGTCTGGGAAGGCCAACTGGAGGAGGTGAGCTCTCAGTAGAGCTTTGAAGAGGGGAAGAGAGTTTGGCGGAAGTGAGGAGGGAGGGGATTCCAGGATAGTGGTAGGACTCGATGGCAGGACAGGCATGAACGGGGGACCATGAGGAGGTGAGCGGCAGAGAAGCAGAGTGTATGGAGTGGGCAGAAGAAAGAGGGAAGGGAAGTGAGGAGCGGGGAAAGGTGATGGAGAGCTTTAAAGCAAAGAGTGAGGTGTTTGTTTCATGCGGAGGTTGATAGGCAACCACTGGAGGTTTTTGAGGAGGGGAGTGACATGTTTCTGTAGGAAGATGATCCAGGCAGCAGAGTGAAGAATAGACTGGAGTAGGGAGAGACAGGAGGACGGGAGATCAGAGAGGAGGCTGACACAATAATCCAGCTGGGATATTATGAGAGCTTGAACCAGCACGATAGCAGTTTGGATGGAGAGGAAAGGGAGGATATTGGCGAAATTGTAAAGGTGAGACTGGCAGGTGTTGGTGACGGATTGGATGTGTGGGGTGAATGAGGGAGCTGAGTCAAGGATGACACTAAGTTTGCGGGCTTGAGAGATGGGAAGGATGGTCATACCATCCACAGTGACAGGGAAGTCAGGAAGAGGAAAGGGTTTGGGAGGGAAGATAAGGAGCTCAGTTTTAGGTGGCGGGCAGACATCCAGGTAGAGACGTCCTGGAGGCAGGAGGAGATACGAGACTGGAAGGAGGGGGAGAGAACGGGGAGGAGATGTGGATTTGGGTGTCATCTGCATAGAGATGATAGTTGAAGCCGTGGGAGCGAATGAGTTCACCAAGGGAGTGAGTATAGATGGAGAACAAAAGAGGGCCAAGAACTGACCCTGAGGAACCCCTACAGTTAGTGGATGGGAGGGGGAGGCGGAGCCTGCGAAGGAGACCTAGAATGAATGGCCAGAAAGATAAGAGGAGAAGCAGTAAGGAAGGAGTCCGTGAAGCCAAGGTGAGATAAAGTGTGGAGAAGAAGGGGATGGTCGACAGTGTCAAAGGCAGCCAAGAGGTCGAGGAGGATTAGGATAGAGTGGGAGCCTTTGGATTTGGCAAGAAGGAGGTCGTGGGTGACCTCTGAGAGGGCGGTTTCGGTGGAGTAGAGGGGACGGAAGCCAGATTGGAGGAGGTCCAGGTGAGAGTTGGAGTTATATCTTCTTCAGTGCTTAGTAAAGTGCCTGGAATGTAGTAAACACTTAACAAATACCATTAAAAAAAATCAAGGACCCTAAAGTCTAGCAGGAGAGACAGACATTAAAATTATACAAAGGGGGAAGCAACCTGTGGACATGTATACTTGCTGGGCTGTGGAGTGAGTACCTTCATATATAGGAAACACAATAGGGAAAGACATCAGTTAGATGAAATATTAGTGAGGAAATGCTTCCTGCTGGAGATGTGATTTTTTTTTTTTAAGTTGGTCTTTGAAAACAGAGAGAGTGATAGTCTGTCAGATATGAAGGGGAATGGATTTCCAGGCCAG
This sequence comes from Ornithorhynchus anatinus, assembly GCF_004115215.2. Taxonomy (NCBI): domain Eukaryota; kingdom Metazoa; phylum Chordata; class Mammalia; order Monotremata; family Ornithorhynchidae; genus Ornithorhynchus; species Ornithorhynchus anatinus. The sequence continues at coordinate 113,696,368 of NC_041728.1, read as the reverse complement.
AGGGAAGAGATGAATAAGAGGTCAATGGTGAGAGAGATTGTCATTCATTCATTAATTGATATATTCATTCATTCATTCAAATGTATTTACTGAGTGCTTACTATGTGCAGAGCACTGTACTAAGCACTTGGAAAGTACAATTCAGCAAAAAAGAGAGACAATCCCTGCCCACACCTGTTTTATGCATTTACTGAGCACTTACTGTGTGCAGAGTACTGCACTAAACACTTGGGAAAGTACAATACAGCAAAAAATGTCATTCCCTGCCCACTATGAGCTTACAGTCTAGAGGGAGGGAGTCAGACTAAGGCTTAGGGAGCTGCTTGTTGTTGGAGGGGTAATGGGTTGAAATGGGAGAGGAGTGAGGGCGAGAGGGAAGAGAGCTTTGGTCAGGAGTTTTTGCTTGCTGTGGGGAGGGATGATCAGCCTCTTAGTCTACAATCCTGTATTTCCTCTTGCCTTCATGACATTTGGAAGTCTCATGGACACCTCAAATTTAGCATGTTTAAAATTTAACTTTTCATCTTTCCCCATACCCTCACTCTTCTGAACTCTTTGATTTCTCTCAATAATACTACCATTCTTCCTGTCCTAGGAATTTAATGGGGAAGGCTTGTTGGAGGAGGAGAATGAAAGCTGCAGTTGCAAGTCTAATCAGTGATCCCATTGCCTTCCCCCCATCTCCCCCAATATTTATGTACATATCAATGTTATATTAATGCTTGTCGTTTCCCCCCCACCCCGACTGTGAGTTCCTTGTGGTTAGGGAAAGTGTCTACCAACTCGATTGCATTGTACTCTCCTTAGTGCTTAGGACAGTGCTCTGTACACAGCAAGTGATCAAATCCCATGAATTATTGAAGATCAGCTTTCCTGTTTTGTTGTAAGATATGAGACAGGAATAATTTCATAAATGCAGAGAGAAACTGAAAGGATGTTATGATTTACTCCACTATTTATACTGGGAAGATTTAAGTTTTAAGTGACAGTCACTAATATCACAAATATCAATTTTTCTAAAATTTATTTCCTTTTAATTTCAGAGCTTGAAGTATTGTAAAAGGTTTACATAATATTCTTTGAACTAGTGTTTGTTCATTTAAAGGATGGCATTTTAGGCCTCCATTTTGGATCTTTCAACTGCGTGTGGAAGCTTGGATTTGGTTATTGTGAAACCCATTGGAATTAGTCAAAATGCAGATTCAGTCACTGAACTTAGTGCTTGGGATAGCAAAATATAACAGAGCTGGTAGACATTTCCCTGCCTACAGCAAGCTTAGATTCCTTTTAGCTGATATCTTAAAATAAAAATAGTCACCTATCCAGTTTATTGTCATCTGCTAGTGCTGAGCAGTGAATAATTATATGAGCAACACATTGAAAGAAGTGATTTATCTCTTTAGAACAAATTCTTAACAGTTTACTGTAGTTCAGAATTAAAGGACCAAGTTAAGGAGATGCAGAAGGAAGTGGAAGAAAAGGAATAGAGGGCTAGTCAGGGAAGGCCTCTTGGAGGAGATGTACCTTCAATAAGGCTTTGAAGGTGGGAAGAGTAATTGTCTGTTGGATATGAAAAAGGAGGGCATTTCCAGGCCAGAGGCAGGATGTGAGTGAGAGGTTGGTATTGGGGTAGATGAGATCGCGGTATGGTGAGTAGGTTGCAGTTAGAGCATTGGGTGTGGGCTGGCTTGTAGAAGGAGAGTAGGGAGGTGAGGTAGGAGGAGGCAAGGGGATTGAGTGCATTAAAGTCGATGGTAAGGAATTTGTTTGATGTGCAGGTGGATGGGCAATCACTGGAGGTTCTTGAGGAGTGAGGTAACTTGGACTGAACGTTTTTGTGGAGAAATGATTAGGGTAAGAATGATAGCAAGAATCCACTAATGTTTCAAAAAAATCAGTTAAAAGAAGTGAAGTGTGAGCTTGCCTGAGATACAGAAGAAAATTAAGGGAATTCTAATAACGTTAATATGCCTTACTTTGTTTTAAATATCACAAATGATACATGAAGCATTGGACCATACTCTTAGTTCAGAGCAAAAAAAGATTGAGACAATATAGAGCTCAAGGTAAATATTCAGGCAAACAAATACTGGTTGCAGGATTGTTTTCTCAGACTTAGGGAAAATCAAGAGGGCATAATGGAGGGAGTAAATGAAGTTTTTTGACCGTAGATTCTCAATGACAAGTAATTGGTGTGTGAAATTCTCCCTGCATTAATTAGAATGTAACTGTATGACCTTCTCTCCCTCCCCCTCTCCTTTAAAAAACAAATGTGGTCTCCTCCAACCTAATTAGTCTGAACAGTTGTATTACTTAGTCTGCAGTTTAATTGTAGCACTTTTCATAGGGGTGAGCACGGAGAAAATGAACCAAGTCAGGAAAGACAGCAGGTTGTAAAATACAATGATCAAAAAGTCAGTTAAAGAACCTTGTGAAAACTTCAGTCCTTTTTAGTGAGAAGAATAAGTGTCGGGGAGGATGTATAGCAGTCTTGTAGAATGGAATAATTTGTTAATTTGTCCTAAAATTACCAGCTTTAACCAATGCAACATTGCTTCCAGTGAATTCAAGTTTCACATTTATTATTTTTCTTCTCCTCAAAACACTCCAGCAAGATAGGAAAGGGCAGATTCTATTTCACAGATAGATTGCTTATTGCATGTCACCCATCTCACTCAGAGAAGTGTATGACCTAGAGAAGCAGTGTGACCTAGTGGACTAGCCATGGGAGTCAGAGGGACCTGAGTTCTAATCCTGATCAGCCACGTATCTGCTGTGTTGACCTTGGGCAAGTCATTTAACTTCTATGAGCCTCTTACCTCATCTGTAAAATGGGGATTAAGTTTGTGAGCCCGACATGGAAATGGACTGGGTCCAACCTGACTAGCTTGTTTCTACTCCAGTGCTTAGGGCAGTGCATGGCACACAGTAATCACTTAACGAATAGCATTAAAAAAGCAAACAAAAAAACTACTATTCAGGAAACGATCCCGAATTTCCAGGGCTTGAGTGCTCTTCCCATGGAGCACACTTACTATAGACTACTCTTCATCTACCCAATCCAAAGATTAGCTAATGATTCCCCCTCAAAGTCATCTTTGATATTTGGCTAAATTTCAGTTTTAACTTTTAAGTTGAAAATTCGATTCCCATCCAGAGGTCAGAGGAAAGTTTGATCCCCGCAGAGCTGGGTTCCTGGTGTAAGTACTTGGTGTAGGAAGATACTAATTATCACTTCTCATTCTTTCTCTTGGGTGATGAGCTTATTATTCTAGCCCCAAAGACCTAGATTTGTAGGTGCTAATATAAAAGAGAGGCAAGGTAATGACCTTTGATTTCCTTCCTTTTTAAAAGCTATTTAAATGCTTACAATGTGTCAGGCACTGAGTTAAGTGATTTGCCCAAGGTCACAGAGCAAACAAGTGGTGGAGTTGGGTTTAGAATCCAGGTCCTCTGACTCCCAGGACTGTGCTCAATCCACTAGGCCACACTGCTTCTCTGAGAGCAGCAAGTGCTCTCCTGATCAGTGGAGGAATTTGGGTTCTTGCTTTTTAGTTTGTGAACTCAAATGTTCTCAACAGTCTTTTAAGAGGAAAGCTAGACTATAATTTCCAGGAAAAATAGAAATTTATATTTACCTTTTTCAGCGAAGCCTTCTCTAACCCACCATTTTATTTCCCTAATGTTTGCCAGAACTGAAAGAACAGGAATGGGAGGATGAGGAGAGGAGGAATAAAACTTAAAAAAATGACACATTAGACTTAACTAAATATTTTCCTACTCTTAAATAAACCTGAGAGAACAGACTGGGGTGTCAGTCATGTTGTGTTATGAAAATCACTGTGAGAATGGGAAAGCATGTGACTTTATTCCTGTGGGAATTACTTTTCTATTTCCACCACCAGTTATCTTTGTATTAACTCATTGTGAAAATATTTCTATTAAATATATTACAGACAGTTTTTTGGGTTTTCTTTTGTAGGGCAAAAGTAATTCATGAGGAAAAAGTAGTTATTGATCTCTTATGATACATGTGAAGTTGTCTTTCATGGCGTGTGTGTGTGTGAGAGAGAGAGAGAAATAGAGAGAGAGAGAGGGCAGGGGAGGCACTGAAAAGGCCAATATAGGACTCTTGGTCAATCAGTGGTATTTTTTTAGCACCTATTATGTTCAGAGCACTGTGTGAAGCATTTGGGCGAGTACATTACAATAGAATTAGCAGACACATTTCCATGCCCACAGTGAGCTTATTATTGTGGCCGCACTGTGCACATAAAAAGGATGTCCTGTGTGTGGTTGCTTTAACAATAACTGTAAGCTCCCTCTAGACTGTAAGCTTCCTGTGGGCTAGGAATCTGCCAACTCTGTTATATTGTACTCTCTCAAATGCTTAGTACAGTACTCTGCAAACGTAAGTGCTCAATGAATACCATTAATTGAATAACATTTGTAGCACCTGACGTGCATAGCTTCGATTCTAGCAGACTGATTGTGTTCTGGAACTTATTGTTCGAGATCTTGTCTTGCCATCTGGCATTGAGTTTGGCCCATAAAAGAATCTGAAGGAAGCGCTCAAGGAGACGGGTGGGGAAGCCCTTGTGGGATGCAAGTCTCAGAGCCATAGAGACGATTAGACAACTTTATGGCCCTGTAGACCTTTGCTTTGGTCTGGAGCCTCTAGACTGTAAGATCTCCGTGGAAGGAAATGTGATTACCTACTTTGTTATATTGTACTCTCCCAAGCGCTTAGTACAGTGCTCTACACACAATAAGTGCTTAATAAATATGATCCATTGAGCCTGATAAAATTCTGTTGCCACACTGTTTGACAGCCTCCCAAAGATGGTCTGATCTTCTTCCTTCTGTTTTCTGCTTTCTTGTATATCACGGCAATGTTGGTCAGCATGTGGCTGAGGTAATGGAATTCTGTACGGCATTTAGCTTTATGTTGTCAGTGTATATTTGCATTTGTATGTTTGGCTTCCATGGTGTAGGCTGTTTCAATGTCTCAAGTTTCTCGAAACTTACTGTCAGTCTGTAACGCCTGGCAGATTCAGTTAAATGGTTTACAGAGCTGTTACAAATAATTTTTATGAACTCCAAATAGTCACACTAATTCCCATACAAAAGCAGGATTCTCAGTGACTAATGCCATTCTGGAGGAAGTCTGTGGAGTTATAACTTCCTTAATAGATCTGTTACAAACTGTACCTCACCTGGGGCTTCATTAGCTTGCCTTGGTGAATTGTGCCCAGTTTCGTGGCGCTGAACTGACGGTTGGAGTTCTGAATAGTCCCTTTAGTCTAGCGCCTTGGACAAAGAAAGCCTTGTTCTGCGAGCTGCCCGACAGCTTTTGAATGAGTTAAATTTGATTAATCCTGAATGTTTTCTCTATCCAGAGTTCTTAATTTAGTTTGCATTGTACCTCTAGATCGTATCTGGGAACTGGTAGGATAGCTCTTTAGGCCCTCACGCCCTCAGCCTCTTAATTTTCCCAAACTCTTGAACTCCAGTTAGGGTCAGTAACATCTTTGTAGGTTCTTGGGATTTTCCATTTTCCTGCCAGGATTGTTTCAGACAAAATTGTTTTCTATCTCCTATCGCACAATGGAGAGCTGCAAGGCAAATGTTCATTTTTCTGGTGGTGGCTTCCTTACTCCCTCACTGCTCTTTCTCAGAGTATGTTTTCTGGGCTCATACTGACTTGGCAGTGAGACCAGAAAATCAAGGAGGAAGGCTAGCCCTGTAATCTTGTAACTTTTTTTTTTAAATGGCATTCGTTAGGGGCTTACTCTGTGTCAAATACTGTCCAAAGCATTGGGGTAGATACAAGTTAACAGGTTGGACAGAGTCCCTGTCCCACATGGGATTCACGTTTTGAATAGAAGGGAGAACAGTTATTTAATCCCATTTTACAGTTGAAGACACTGAGACACAGAGAGGAAAGTGATTTGCCCAAGGTCACACAGCAAGCAATTGACAAAGCTGGGATTAGAACACTCGCAACAGTGGGTGACAAGTCAGTGTTTCTCAGAAGAAAAAAAACAACAAAAAAAGAAAAAAGCATTAGATTGTAAACTCCTCTACAACAGGTACTTCTATGTTTTCACTTGTGCTTTCCTACCTGCTTTGCATTCAGAAGGTTTGAAATTGACTGAAAATTCATCAAACAGATAAAGCAGATACAGGCAGAGAGACTCAATGGCAATTATAACTGACAAAATTTGTGGAGCCCTGTAGGAGAAGCAGCGTGGCTCAGTGGAAAGAGCACGGGCTTGGGAGTCAGAGTTCATGGGTTTGAATGCCGGCTCCGCTACTTGTCAGTTGTGTGACTGTGGGCAAGTCACTTAACTTCTCTGTGCCTCAGTTACCTCATCTGTCAAATCGGGATTAACTGTGAGCCTCACGTGGTACAATATGATTACCCTGTATCTTCCCCAGCACTTAGAACAGTGCTGTGCACATAGTAAGCGCTTAACAAATACCAACATTATTATATATATTTATTATATATGGCATTTAAGTGGTTACTATTTACCAGGCATTGTGGCTTAGTGGAAAGGGCACGTGTTTGGGAGTCAGAGGAGGTGGGTTCTAATGCCACCTCTGCCACTTGTCTGCTGTGTGACCTCGGCAAATCATTTCACTTCTCTGTGCCTCAGTTACCTCATCTGTACAATGGGCATTAAGATTGTGAGCCCCACGTGAGACAGTCTGCCTTGTAACTACCCCAGTGCTCAGAACAGTGCTTGGCACATAGTAAGGGCTGAACAAATACCATTATTACTATTATTGCTAAGTGCTGGGGTAGGTACCAGCTAATAATAATAGTGGCATTTGGTTGGACACAGTCCATGTCCCACATGGGGCTCAGAGTCTTAATCTCTATTTTAAAAATGCCATAATTGAGACACAGAGAAGTGAAGTGAGTAGCCCAGAGTCACACAGCAGGCAAGTGGTGGAGCAGGGATTAGAACAAGTCCTTCTGATTTCCAGACCCTTGCTCAATCCACTAGACCACCCTGCTTCTCATCTATCTGCAAACTTTCTTGGCTTCAGCCATTACAAAAGAGTTAAAATCCTCAAAGATCCTGATCCTGTAATCAAATAATGAGATGAATTTTCACTCTACCTATGGGTAATGGCTAATGGGTAACCATTAGACCAAGAGAGTTATTTGCTAACTAGCATCTTTCATTCATTCAGTCATATTTATTGAGTGCTTACTGTGTGCAGAGCACTGTACTAAGCACTTGGGAGAGTGCAATATGAGTTCGTTGTTGGCAGGAATGTGTCTGTTGTTATATTGTACTCTCCCAAGTGCTTAGTACAGTGCTTTGAACACAGTAAGCATTCAATAAATATGATTTAATGAGTGAATATAACAATAAACAGACACATTATTGGAGAAAGAAGTAAAGTAATTTCCAATGCTGCCTAATTTTGTCCTGTGTGGGGTTAGGAGTAGGAATAGCTGTAGTATTAACATTTATTACTAATTATTATTCCCCCTCTAGACTGAGAGCTCACTGTGGTTAGGGAACATGTCTTCTAATTGTGTTGTGCTCTCCCAAGTGCTTATTACAGTGCTGTGCACACAGTAGGTGCTTAATTAATGTCATTGGTTGATTTATTTAGTACACACCTAAGATAGTGAACCCTTCTAGGTGCTTGGGAAATCAAGACTAGAAAAGTGACCCTTTTCCTTCTCAGGAAGAACTTATACTCTAATGAAGATTAATTATAATTATTGTAATTTTAAGTGATCAAAATAAATAGAATATACATACCTACATGAGCATTGAAGAGGGGATACATAAATTCATAAGTGGTAGAGTTGGCTGCAGGGATGATATCTCAGGGTGTTGGGAAATTAATCAGGGAAGGCTATTTAGAGGAGGTAGGATTTTAGGAGGGCTTTGCATCTGGGGAGAGCTGTGGCCAATCCGGAGAAGCAGCGTGGCTCAGTGGAAAGAGCCCGGGCTTTGGAGTCAGAGGTCATGGGTTTGAATCCCGGCTCTGCCACTTGTCAGCTGTGTGACTGTGGGCAAGTCACTTAACTTCTCTGGGCCTCAGTTACCTCATCTGTAAAATGGGGATTAAGACTGTGAGCCCCATGTGGGACAACCCGAATCCCCTGTGTCTACCCCAGCGCTTAGAACAGTGCTCTGCACATAGTAAGCGCTTAACAATTACCAACATTATTATTATTATTATGATGCGGAGTGGGGAAGCTCCAAGCTCGGCGAACAGTGAGTGTGAGGGAGAAGAGAGCAGGTAGGAAGGGCAGGGTTAGATGGTCTAAGTTCATTGTGTACAGGGAACGTATGTACTAACTCTGTTACGCTGTACTCTCCTAAGTGCTTAATACAGTGCTCTGCACAATAAGCACCACTGATTGAAGAATCTTGAAGGGGAGGAGTTTTTGTTTGCTATGAAGAGACATAGGAAGCCAATGGAGGGTTTTGTGACAAGGAGAGATGTGGCCTGGTTGATAAATTGTAGAATTTGTTAAGCGCTTACTTAGGAAGTAGCATGGATTAGTGGAAAGAGCATGGGCTTGAGTGTCAGAGATTGTGGGTTCTAATCCCAGCTCCACCACTTGTCAGCTGCGTGACTTTGGGCAAGTCACTTAACTTCTCTGTGCCTCAGTTACCTCATCTGTAAAATGGGGATTGAGACTGTGAGCCCCACGTGGGACAACCCGATTACCTAGTATCTACCCCAGCGTTTAGAGCAATCCTTGGAACGTAGTAAGCGCTTACCAAATACCATCACTATTATTATTATCACTTTGTGCCAGCATCTTGCTTTGTGCTAGCAATTGGGTCAGAGGCTAGTTCCAATGAGTGAAAACTTAAATGAGGGAACCAAATTGGGTTTGGCTCTTTCCAAATAGAGCATGTGGAATCTTGTAAATTTTTAATCTCCACTGGACTAGCCTAGGTTTGACCAATTGTTATCTGATTGTTTTGGATAATCCTCATTTGAATAATTTGCATTCCACTGTCTTGACCTTCACAGTTCTCGACCACCGTGGTGTAGGCTAATGATACATCAGGTAGCCAAAGACTCCGATTACTGTAGATTTCTTTATTTTAACTTACTCCGTTTTTCTCACAGGGCATTTTGGTTTAATGCTATGAAGAAAATCTTGAAACAATGAGTTACTGGAGCCTTGAGAAGCGGAGTTGTATGCAGTACTGCAGACATTTTTTGGTGGACAATAGCGTGTTTCATGGTGAGCTGCATGTTTTGCTTTTAAAGTTTGAAAAGAAAAAATTGTGTCTTTTTCCTCCAGTGTTCCAAACATAACCAGAGATTTTTCCAAATTCAACAGTAGGTTTAATGTCCTCCGTCGGAAATGAGTTTCTTTAAAATTGAGAGATCTTATAACGTAAGTGTTCCCCTTATTAGCAAAGACTTTCAGAAGAGACACAAAGTCCAGTCTGAAATGTTTTCTGCTTTCCAGTGATGGATTTCTGCCACAGCTCCTTGCCTGTACTTGATAGAAGGCTCTCATGTGGTAGGCTGGAGGTCTTGCTGTGCCTGATTTTAGGCAGCTTTTAATCAAACAGCCTCAGTCAATCAATTTATGGTGCTGGGAACTCCCCTCTGGACTGTGAGCTTGCTGAAGGGAACAAATCTACTAGCTCTGTTATACTCTCCCAAGCATTTAGTACAATGCTCTGTACACAATAAGCACTTAAACAGCATTGATTTTTTTTTGAGCATGTACACAGCACTATACTAAGTGCTGGGGAGAATTCACTGCAATAGAGTTGGTAGACACCACTCATTCATTCATTGATTGTCATATTTATTGAGAACTTACTGGGTGCCAAGCACTGTACTAAGTGCTTGGGAGCACAACTCCTTACCAGGTGTCAGATGCGATGATACTGATATTGAGGCTGGGCCTTCAGTGATGCTTCAGACAACTCCCGTTTAACAAGTCTGTTAACGATGACTACAGTTGAAATTCATCGGATTACTAAAGTAGATTGCTCCAGCGTGGCTCTGGAAGAAGGCACAGCAGAAACCATGAAGAAAGACTACTGAGTAAACAAAGACAAACATTATTTGATGAAAAAAATCATGGCCCAGTAGAAAGAGCATGGACCTGGGAGTGAGAGGACCTGGGTTCTAATCCCGGCTTCGCCAGCTGCTTGCTGCGTGAGTGTGGGCAAGTCACTTAACTTCTCTGTGCCTTAGTTTCCTCAACTGTAAAATGGGGAGGAAATATGTCTCCTTCCTACTAAGACTGTGAGCTCCACGTGGGACAGAGACTGCGACTGTCCTAATTAACTTGTACCTACCCCATTGCTTTGAATAGAGAAGCAGCATGGCTCAGTGGAAAGAGCATGGGCTTTGGAGTCAGAGCTCATGAGTTCGAATCCCAGCTCTGCCACTTGTCGGCTGTGTGACTGTGGGCAAGTCACTTAACTTCTCTGTGCCTCAGTTCCCTCATCTGTAAAATGGGGATTAAGACTGTGAGCCCCATGTGGGACAACCTGATTCCCCTATGTCTACCCCAGCGCTTAGAACAGTGCTTGGCACATAGTAAGCGCTTAACAAATACCAACATAATAGTCTTTGACTCAGAGTAAGTGCTTAACTAATACCATTTTAAAAAATCACAGTTTTCATCATTTGGAGATGATGTCACTGGCAATACAGCCCTATCTGTATGTGGGGATGGGGCTGAAAAGGCCAATATGGAACTATTAATCGTATTACTACTGCGCACAGACTTGCAAAATCTCCAGGTGCTGTATTGAAGTCAGACATTTGAATCATGTGCTCCAGAAGAATTCACCTTCCCTTCTCCTGTTTCTGATTGGTGCTCTCCCAGTTGGTCTGCTGGCAGTTGTTGCCAACTAGGGTCTTACTGTGTGTTTAGCTGGTTCCTTTTTTTAAATGCTATTTAAGTGCTTACTATGTGCCAGGCACTGTACTAAGCGCTGGAGTAGATATAAAATAATCAGGTTGGATGCAATCCATATCCCACATGACGGGGCTCAGAGTCTTAATCCCCATTTTACAGATGAGGGAACTGAGGCACAGAGAAGTTAAGTGACTTGCCCAAGATCACACAGCAGACAAGTGGCAGAGTCAGGATTAGAACTAAGATTTTTCTGACTCCAAGGCCCCTGCGCTATCCACTAGGCCACACTGTGTACTTCAGACAGCAGCTGTTAGGTATCCAGCTGTCATCTGCCCTCATGTGTTCAGTTGGCTAGCCTTGTATTGGACAAGTGTAGATTCAGTAATGGTAGATTGGGTTCTAGTGCCTCGCTGGGGATCCTCCCTTGAGAGAGCTGGTGGCTCACCCAGATGTGACCACTTAAAGACTTGAATGGGTCTTTTGTCGTAGTTCCAGGGCTCAGCCATATATAGAAAGTTAGAAGCTCTCTGGTCTTCGATCCATCAGCTTGCCCTGTGGATTAAAACTACTCTATTACCACATCTGTCTGGAGGTCTCCTCACTGATCTCTAGATATCTTCATTTGAGTCATTACTTTTTTGAGAAATAATGTATTTGTAGACAGGATGCCACTTAGGTTTTAGCATTCAGTCACTTAGTTTCACTGCCCGCATAAATCTTGACTGTGTATTAACTTGCCCCATGCAGGATGGTACACAACTTTAGTTGCCATCAAGTTGTGCTGATTTGTACAAATGATGCTGTCTTACATATGTGTTTCTAGGAGATAATCCTCAGCTCATGTATAACAGCAAAACAATAATAATATCTTATTTTTTGTAAAGTCCTTTTATGTTTCCCAAACACTGCCACATCTAGTATCTCATCTTATCCTCACAACATCCTTGTGAGGAAAGGAGAGGTAGGTATTAGTAACCCCACTTTATAGATGAATAAGCCTTATGTTTTGGGCATAGCTGGTAACATGAAGAGGAAGGGGTGGTGCTGAGGAATAATCAGAAAGACAGAATAATAATCAGATTAATCAGAATAATAATATCAGATAATCAGGAATAATCAGAAGGTCTTTGTCTAGCCTTTTTTATTCCCACCTCTCCCCAGCATCCAATCTCAAGATGACATGACGAAAAGGGAGGCAAGTGGGACATCGGCAGCGATCAAGTTTGGAGGACATGAAGAGTTAAGAGGGAGGATCTCATATTTAGTTTTTGTATTGGCATTAAGGAAAGTTTGAGAGGGTGAAGGGTCAAAGTTGGAGAGAGAGGTTTGGGAGTCATCCACAGAGAGGTGGTGTTGAAACTGTGGGAGCAGATGAGCTTCTCAAGAGCAAATAGGCTTGGCTGTTAGTTTTTGATTCTTTGGTTGTAGAGTTGACCTGTGGGAACAGGTCAGGTGATGAGCAGTTGAGCACTCTGTTCCTTGTGATACTGCAGTGATGTGCATGTTTCCTGGGTTTTTTTCCCGAAACACTCCTGAACCCCATGAGGTGGCACCCATGATGCCTTTCTGAATCATCAGATAACAGTGCATTCTGGTTATATGGCATGGATAATAATAATGTTGGTATTAAGCACATACCAAGCACTGGTATTGTTGTTGGTATTATGTGCAGAGCGCTGGGGTAGATACAGGGTAATCAGGTTGTCCCATGTGAGGCTCACAATCAATCCCCATTTTACAGATAAGGTAACTGAGGCACAGAAAAGTTAAATGACTTGCCCACAGTCACACAACTGAAGTGGCAGAGCCGGGATTTAAACTGATGATCTCTGCCTCCCAAGCCTTTGCTCTTTCCACAGAGCTACGCTGCTTCTCTATAATGGATGTCAGGGGATGGTTTAACTATGGCCCTGCCTCAAGGTTGGTTGGTGGTTGTGAGCTGTGGGCAGCAAATTCATTTAGGTCCAGCTCAAGACTACCGAGCCTGTCGATCCTGGAGCATGTAATAACACTTTTTCTCTCTTCAACATCCTGCACAAAATCTCTCGTGGTGATAAGCTTATCAACTGTAGGTAGCAATGGGGTGAGTGTGTCCAGATCCCTATATGTTTTGCTCAAAATTTGTCATTGTTAGAGAAGAATCCTGCTGATTTCATGGTGCTCTTGCTTAAAGCTGGTCAAAGCCTCAGTCATCAAGGGGTCTCTAATGCCTTTGAACAGTCACTTGGCTCCAGTCTTGTAAATTTACCCAAAGTAGACTCACTTCTAAAGCACAGGAGTTATTGGAGGCCATGGGGCCTAATGAAGAGTGCCAGGGTTGGAGAATCAGGAAACCTGGCTTCTATTCTCAGCTCTGCTACTATCCTGCTGGGAGACCCTGGACCCCTAAGTCACCTAACTGCTCTGTGTCTGTTTCCCCTTCTTTAAAATATAAATGGGAATAAAATACCTGTTCTTTCTCTGTCATAGACTGTGAGCCTTGTTTGGGGCAGGGACTTTGCCCTATCTGAATATCTTGTATCAAACATGGTGTTGAGCACAGTGCTTGGAAGCAGCGAGGGTTAGTGGATAGAGCACAGGCTTGGGCATCAATGACGACTCCACTATTTATCTGCTGCGTAACCTTGGATAAATCACTTAACTTCTCTGTGCCTCAGATCCCTCATCTGTAAATTGGAGATTAAGACTGTGAGCCCCATATGGGACATGGGACATTACCCTATTTATTTTGTTAATGAAATGTACATCGCCTTGATTCTATTTGGTTGCCATTGTTTTTACGAGATGTTCTTCCCCTTGACTCTATTTATTGCCATTGTTCTTGTCTGTCCGTGTCCCCCGATTAGACTGTAAACCCGTCAAAGGGCAGGGACTGTCTCTATCTGTTGCCGACTTGTTCATTCCAAGCGCTTAGTACAGTGCTCTGCACATAGTAAGCGCTCAATAAATACTATTGAATGAATGAATGAACATGGGCTGTCCAACCTGATTAGCTTGTCTACTCCTGCACTTAGTACAGTGCTTGGCACATAATAAGCACTTACTAGATATCTTAAGTCCCATTATTATTATAATTACTGCTGTCATCATTGTATTGCTGTTCCTGATGCATCCCATATTAAAGACTGCTTTTACTGCAATATGTGCACTCTGATGTGCAGAATTACCTTTTCCAACTCCCACCTCCTGTTCTACCCAAACACATGTTCATGGTGTTGGGAGAAGGTTCTCCATTCCCCAACCACATTCTATTCAAAATGTATAGTGGAAACACACTTTACTAGAGAATTTAAGTGTACAGAGCTATAAATTCTTAGCTTGGTGATCATGACATCTTTTTGTTCTCTATAAAAACTTCCCATTGAGCAATCAATCAGAAGCATCATGGCCTAGTGGAAAGGGCACAGGCTTGGGAGACACAGGGCATGGGTTCTAATGCTGGCTCTGCTATTTGTCTACTATGTGACCTTGGGCAAGTCCCTTCACTTCTCTGTGCCTCATCTGTAAAATGGGGATTGAGACTGTGAGCCTACTGTGGGACAGGCACTGTATCCAACCTGATTTGCCTCTATCTACCCCAGCATTTAGTACAGTGCCTGACATGTAGTGAGTGCTTAACAAATACCACTTAATTTCCCTGTGCCTCAGTTACCTCATCTGTAAAATAGGGATTAAGATGGTGAGTCCCATGTGGGACAAGGGACTGTGTCCAACCTGCTTACCTTATATCTACCCCAGTGCTTAGAACAGAATTTGGCACATAGTAAATGTTTAACAAATACCTTTATTATTATGATTATTATTGAGTGCCTACAGTGTGCAGAACACTGTACTGAGTGCTTGGGAGAGTACAACACAATAATGTAACAGACAAATTCCCTGCCCACAATGAGCTTACAGTCAAGAGAATGAGCTTACAGTCTACAGCAATCAGTGAACGGCTCCTTCAACCCCGCCATCCTCGAGTCCTAGTTTTCACAGGCTGCAGTAACACGCCTAAAGAAGCCGGAGGGAGGAGAGCAAGCCCTTCCCCATCAACATTTATTTTCAGAGTGAACCCAAAAATCTCATCTTTGTCTCTCTGCCACTTGCTGCTTCACTCCCTTCCAACCTGGACGTTCAGAACAGGCAGGGAGGTGTCTGAGAGGTCTAAGCCGGTGGGGGCAGCCCTTAGAGGGGGACAGATGCCTGCCCCCCTGCCCATCCTGCTGCTGTGGTCTGGGTCTCCCCACTCTGGGGATCCCCAAGATGCTCCTGACCTAAGGTCATCAGGTATTTGCTTTGTATGGGTTGCCAGGAGGCCGGGCAGGGTGGTAGGGGAGGAAGGAGATCACGTTCTTCCTCCTCATGGTGAATCATAAGAAGTAGCGTGGCCTAGTGGATAGAGCACAAGTTTGGGAGTAAGAGTAGCAGGGTTCTAATCCCGGCTCCGCCATCTGTCTGCTGTGTGACCTTCAGGAAGTCACTTCTTTTTTCCCTCAGTTTCTTCCCCTGTAAAATAGGGATTAAGACTGTGAGTCCTACGTGGCACCTGGACTCTGTCCAACCTGATTAGCTTATATCTACCCCAGCACTTAGTACAGTGCTTGGCACTTAATAATTGCCTAACAAATACCATTTAAAAAAAGTGCCTGGGGGATTTATGGTAGGCTCTCTCTTCCCCTGTGTCAATGAAGAAGTGATATCGGTGGCTTCTACTATCAGCATTCCCTGGTAGTACTCTGGGAGTGGTTTGACAGCCAAATTTAAGCAGTTGAGGCTTGAGGTGACCATTTGGTCATCGATCTCTCTTGCCACATCCCTGTGAAGCAGGGATTTTAAAGTGCCTTTAAACAAATAGCTCAAAAAACCTGATGACCCATCAGTCAATCGTATTCAGCATTTCATTAATTCATTCAATCGTATTTATTGAGCACTTACTATGTGCAGAGCCCTGTACTAAGTGCCTGGAATGTACAATTTGGCAACAGATAGAGACAATCCCTGCCCAACAATGGGCTCTCAATCTAAAAGTAAATATAGATGCTATATATAGATGCTATATAATAGATGCTATATATATATATAATGTGCAGAGCACTGTGCTGAGCTCTTAGGAGAGTATAATACAACAGAATTAACAGATGAGTTGCCTGCCTGTAAAGAATTATTTCCCGCATTTCAGAAGGGAAGCTGAAGGAGTTTTCCCAAGTTTGGCTCTCTCCAGCCAGTGGGATTGCCTGGATTTGGGACCTAAATCCTTTGCCGGGTCTCTGTTGGTGGGTCACAGTCCTCCAGATGTGGCCTCGTGGTTCATCTTGAGCCATTTCCTCAAATGCCCCTTTATTGGAAGGCTGACTCTAGTTGGCAAACCTGAGCAGTAAAAGATACACAAGGGGGCAGTAGCGTCCTCAGAATGCAAAATGCCTTTATAATTTTTTGTGTCTGATAATCAGTCATTAGTGATCTTCTCAAAAGATTTAGAAAGTATCCAGTCCTCAAAACTATAAAAAGATTCAAAGCCAATTAGAATTATGATTTGGATTCCTTTAAAATAATGTTGAGTTCTCAATAATATAAAAGAGGCAGGGAATGTTTGTTGATTATATTGTATTCTCTCAAGTGCTTAATACGGTGCTCTGCACATAGAAGGGCTCAGTAAATACGAGTGAATGATTGAATGAATGAAAATACCAAGTTGTTTCCTGGAACTTTTGACAGGCTGCAATTTCTCCTGCTACTAGCTTTTCTGGAATTTTCATTTTCAAAGTTCTGGTGTGGATGAGAAGACCTCTAAATTCAGAAGCCTAGAGGGAATAGCTAGAATGTTCATTCATTCATTCAGTAGTATTTATGGAGTGCTTACTGTGTGCAAAGCACTGTATTAAGTGCTTGGCAGAGTACAGTATAACAACAAACAGGCACATTTCTGCCCATAGTGAGAGTGGGCAGTTTAGAGTGGGAGACTATCTGAAACACTAGACAATGGTGATTTAATAATATCAATATGCTAATGATGATGGTATTAAACATCTACTATATGTCAAGTACTGTACTAACCACTGGGGTAATCAGGATAATCAGGTCCCACATGGGGCTCACAGTCTAAGCAGGAGGGAGAGACGGAGAAGACGTATCGAATCCCCATTTTGCAGATGTGGGAATGGAGGCACAGGGAAGTGAAGGGACTTGCTCAGGTCACACAGCAGGTAAATGGCAGAGTCAGGATTAGAACCCAGGTCCACTGACTCCCAGCCCCTGGCTCATTCCATTAGGCCATGCTACATTCTAGGGTGAGGCCATGGATTTTGGGGGAGCACGTTGCATGTAGACTCTTCTAAAGATCTAGCTGCATTATGGGTGAGGCAAGTTGGTAGTGCATCCTGAGACGGTGAAATCCTAGTGCTCCCATACCCACTGCCCCACACCCTCTCAGCATTCCTTCTCACCCCCCAGCTCTCGTTGCCGCCATTGGAAAATGACAGGCAGGAGAAAAGGAGCTCTTTTTTTTGGTATTTAAGTGCTTACTATGTGTCATGCACTGTTTTTAGCTTTGGAGTGGATACAAATAGATACCAGTTAATTAGGCTGGTTACAGATCCCGTCCCACATAGGCCTCACAGCCTAGGAGGAAGAACAGGTATGGAGTGCCTATTTTGCAGGTGAGGCAACTGAGACACAGAGAAGTTGAGTGACTTGCTTAAGGTCACACAGCAGGTATGTGGCAAAGCCAGGATTAGATCACAGGTCCTCCAACTCCAAGGCCTAGGCTCTTTTCACTAGACCACACTGCTTCCCAGAGTCTTAGATTCTATGAAAGGTGGGTTGGGGGAAGGTGAGAACAAGTTATTGCATGACTGGCTATTTCTCTATCCTAGGAAGGGTCTCAAGTTGAATACATTTGAGAGTAAATGATGGAGACAAATCCATCTTTCCAAGAGGGAATCTCCCATTAATGACACCAACCACACTCACTGTGGGAAAAGGGGTTGTTAATCCACTGCAGGAAATAGTGGCCAAGAAAAAATTAAAATCAATAATTCTGACCTACTTTCATGCATACATGTACATTTCTCTGGGGGCTGCCAAGCCACAGCTTTGCTTTTGATCCATGGACAAGTTCACCTCTCTTCAAAAATGTCAGTTTTTCTTGGTCCAGTTAGCCTTCCTTTTCTAATGGGAAGATCAGCACTCCTCATTTTGCAGTTGTTTATGGAACCCATATTAGGAAGTGGCTGTTCTCCTTTCTTTCATTACTATTTCCAAGTGTGAACCGAGTTGAATGTTAATTGCTTTACAAGGATGTTCTCCCTCCCCTGCTAGTTAAGCTAATATTTATTCCTTCCCTGAAGGAAAGGTTTATTCAGAGAGATTTCCAATGTGACCCATCGCAAGCTTGGAGCGGGCATCAATCTGAGCAGCCCGAGGGGATGCAGGGTGTCGACGGTTGCCTTTCAAGGAATGCATAGGGATGAGCATTCGTTGGAGGAGAAAGTAGGTTTTTCTCCTGTCCCGGCAGGCTGACTGGGGGAAGGGTTGTAGGCAGTAGTAGCATTAATAAGCCCCCATTTGCTGCTGTGCCCTATACTAGCTTCTTGGGAAGAATAAAAAGGCCACATTTCCTGCCCACAATCCTCCCTCTAAAGGGAGGGTAGATAAGACTGTGAAAGAAAGCCTGCTTGGAAAGAGACTGTCAAAAATCAGCTGGAAAAAGTTCTCCCATTTAATAATAATAATTATGGTATTTAGTGCCTACGATGTACCTCCTCTAATGTCATACTAAGCGCTGAGGTGGATACAAGCAAATCGGGTTGGACACAGTGCCTGCCCCATGTGGAGCTCACCTTCTCAATCTCCATTTTACAGAAGTAACTGAGGCACAGAGAAGTGAAGTCTAGACTGTAAGCCCGTTGTGAGCAGAGATGGTCTCTCTTTACTGCTGAATTGTGCTTTCCAAGCACTTAATACAGTGCCCTGCACACAGTAATTGCTCACAAATTCGATTGAATGAATGAAGTGTCTTGCTTAAGGTCACACAGCCGACAAGTGGCAGAGCTGGGATTAGAACCCATGACCTTCATTCATTCAATAGTATTTATTGAACGCTTACTATGTGCAGAGCACTGTACTAAGCACTTGGAATGTACAATTCAGCAACAGATAGAGACAACCCTGCCCAGTGACGGACTCACAGTATAAATGCTGGAGACAGACAGCAAAGCAAAATGGAGCAAAACAAAAACAAGATAACATCATCAAGATAAATAGAATCAAGGTGATATACACCTTATTAACAAAATAAATAAGGTAATAAATGATATATACAAATGAGCACAGTGCTGAAGGAAGGGGAAGGGGGAAGAGCAGAGGATGGGGGGGGCAGAGGGAAAGGGGGGGCTCAGTCAGGGAAGGTCTTCTGGAGGAGGTGAGCTCTCTTTGAAGAGGGGAAGAGAGTTAGTTTGGCGGAGGTGAGGAGGGAGGACATTCCAGGACAGCGGCAGGACCTGGGCCAGGGATCAACGGTGAGATAGGCATGAACAGGGGGACAGTGAGGGGTGAGCGACAGAGGAGTGGAGTGTACAGGGTAGGCAGTAGAAAGAGAGAAGGGAGGTGAGGTTGGAGGGGGCAAGGTGATGGAGAACTCTGAAGCCAAGAGTGAGAAGTTTTTGTTTCATGTGAAGGTTGATAGGCTACCACTGGAGGTTTTTAAGGAGGGGAGTGACATGCCCAGAGCGTTTCTGTAGGAAGATGATCCAGGCAGTGGAATGAAGAATAGACTGGAGTGGAGAGATCAGAGAGGAGGCTGATACAGTAGTCCAGTAGGGATATTATGAGAGCTTGTACCAGCACGATAGCCGTTTGGATGGAGAGGAAAGGGCGGATCTTGGTGATATTGTAAAGGTGAGACCGGCAGACATTGGTGACGGATTGGATGTGTGGGGTGAATGTGAGAGCAGAGTCAAGGATGACACCAAGGTTGCGGGCCTGTAGGACGGGAAGGATGGTTGTGTTGTCCACAGTGACAAGGAAGTCGGGGAGAGCACAGGGTTTGGGAGGGAAGATAAGGAGCTCAGTTTTTGACCTTCTGACTCCCAGGCCCATGCTCTATCCACTACACCATGCCATGTCCTCCAGGAGTGTCTTCCTTTCATTCACTCATTCATTCATTCATTCATTCATATATATTGAGCACTTACTATGTGCAGAGCACTGTACTAAGTGCTTGGAAAGTACAATTCAGCAACAAATAGAGACAATCCCTTCCCAACAACGGGCCAAGATCTGCTTTCTGTTTCTTGCTTCCTTCCATCGTGTCTTTGAGAATTACTGATTGGAGATTGGCCTTTTGCTCTCTACAGGACTGAAGATGATGATGATGGTATTTGTTCAGTGCTTACTATGTGCTGAGCACTGTTCTAAGCGCTGGGGTAGGTACAAGGTAATCATGTTGTCCCACGTAGGGTTACAGTCTTAATCCCCATTTTATAACTGAGGCATAGTAAAGTGATTTGCCCAAAGTCACACAGCTGACAAGTGGCGGAGACAGGATTAGAACCCACGTCCTCTTACTTCCAAGTCCGTGCTCTTTCCAGTAAGCCACGCTGTTTCTCGTGGGTCATTAATGGGTGCTCAATAAATGTTTGCTGCTGTTGCCATGTGTAAACTTTTAGTATTTGTGTTATATTGCAGGGGTCAGCAAGAATTAATCAATGGTCTTTCTGAGTTTTCAGTCTGGGCTGAATACTGTACCAAGTGCTAGGGAGAATACAATAGAGTTAGATCAATCATGGATACTGTACAAAGTGCCTGGGAGAGTACAATGCAACGGAGTTGGTAGACAGATTCCCTGACCATATTAATAATAATGTTGGTATTTGTTAAGCGCTTACTATGTGCCGAGCACTGTTCTAAGCGCTGGGGTAGACACAGGGGAATCAGGTTGTCCCACGTGGGGCTCACAGTCTCCATCCCCATTTTACAGATGAGGTAACTGAGGCACCGAGAAGTTAAGTGACTTGCCCATATTGAGCCTACAGTCTAGAGGAGGAGACAGACGATGCCCAATGCTCATCTTCGTTAAAGTTGTAATTTGGATTAGTGTTTCCTAGATACATTATCTCATACTAGCATAGAAACTCTCTGCCATTTGTCTGCCCAATTCTTTGTTTTATGAGGACTTCTTGAAGTTTATCCTCATTCCTGTCATGCACGAGGGAGAAGCAGCGTGGCTTAGCAGAAAGAGCCCGGGCTTGGGAGTCAGAAAATGTGGGTTCTAATCCCGGCTCCGCTACTTGTCTGCTTTGTGAACTCTGGCAAGCTGCTTCACTTCTCTGGGCTTCAGTTACCTCATCTGTAAAAATGGGGATTGAGACTGTGAGCCCCACGTGGGACAACCTGATTACCTTATATCTACCCCAATGCTTAGAACAGTGCTTGACACATAAGTTTCAAAAAATACCATTGATATTATTATTAAATACCGTTATTATTAAGAGGCCTTCCCAGACTAAGCCCCCCCTTTCCTCAGCTCCCCCTCCCCATTGCCCCTTTCCTCTACCCTCCCCACCCCACAACACTTGTGTACATATGTACATATCTGTAATTATATTTCTTTTACATTATTGCCGGTTTACTTGTTTTGATGTGTATATATCTATAAATGCCATTATTATTAGTATATCTATAATTCAATTTATATTGATACCTGTTTACTTGTTTTGATGTCTGTCTCCCCCCTTGTAAACTGTAAGCATGGTGTGGGCAGGGATTATCTCTCTTGATTGCTGAATTGTGCTTTCCAAGTGCTTAGTACAGTGCTCTGCACACGGTAAGCCCTCAATAAATACAATTTAATGAATGAATCTTTTATAAAATCCTCATGCAATCCATTGATAGCCTGGTCAACATCTCACATTTGGTGTATTTGAAGACACCTATAGTTTCCTGATTGCACCCAACTTCCCATTTGTTTATAGTCTTTTCTGTTTTTCTCACTTGGGAAAACTTACCATTTTTTTTTAATGGCACTCCCACCTGTACTATCTGCATCAGGAAAAACATTTACCCTATCTAGAAACCTTCACTTCCCATCAATCTTGACAGCACTATCATTTTCCCATTTCACAAGTCCATAAACTTGGCATTATCAATCAATGGTATTTATTGAGCACTTACTATGTGCAGAGGACTAAATGCTTGGGAGAGTTTAATACAACAGAATTAGCAGACACTTTTCCTGCCCATAAAGAGCTTACAGGCATTATCCTCGACTCGTCACTCTCATTCAACCCACATATTCAGCCTGTCACTATATACTGTTGGCTCAACTTTCACATGCTCGCTAAAATCTGTCTGTCCCTCTCAGTCGAGACTGCTTCCATTTTAATCCAAGTACTTATCCTATCCTGCCATGATTACTGCATCAACCTCCTTGCTGACTTCTCTGCCTTCTGTCTCTTCCCACCTCTGTCCATACTACATTCTGCTGCCAGGATCACTTTTCGACAGAACTGTTCGGTCCTTGCTTCCTCACTCCTCAAGAACCTCCAATGGTTTCCCATCCACCTCCACATCAAACAGAAACTCTTCATCATTGTCTTTAAAGCATTCAATTACCTTGCTCCTCTTACCCTAAATCCCTGATTTCTTACTACATTCCAGCCCGCACGCTTCACTCATCTAATGCTAACCTACTCACTGTGTCTTGATCTCGCCTATCTTGCCTCTGACCTTTTGCTCACCTTCTGCCCCTGGCCTTGAATACCCTCCCTGTACATATCCCACAGATAACTCTGCCCACCTTCAAAGTCTTATTAAAAGCACATCTCTTCCAAAAAGCCTTCTATAAGCTCTCATTTCCTCTTCTCCCACCACCCCCAAGTCACCCTGGTACTTGAATTTGTACCCTTTATTCACCCCCTCCTCAGCCCCACAGCACTTTATCTACATATCTGTAATTTATATTAATGTCTGTCTCCCCCTGTAGACTGTAAGCTCATTGTGGGCAGGGAACATTTCTTCCAACTCTGTTATATTTTACTCTCCCAAGTGCTTAGTACAGTGCTCTGCACACAGTAAGTACTCAATAAATATGATTGATTCCCTCCACTTCACATCTTAATGAGTTCGGCAACAATTCTATGAGCAGGGAATTATTTCAAGTATATTATTCTTTACTACCTGCTCCAATCTTATCCACCAGCTCCTCCTCAGGTAAGTGGTTGTATAGTTCCACTAAAGTGTTTTGGTAAAACATTATTTAAAAAGTGAAGTCAAGATGAAAGAAATCTGGAACTCTAGGATATGGATTGGATAATAAGACAACAAGGCCTATTTTCCCCAATTTTTGGTTTCAGTAGAAAGGAAGAACTAACTATAATTTCAGGTTGACCTTTCCCCATCTCCCCCCAGCAATTGAACCCGGCGTTGGCAGCACTTTGAGTCTGGATCTTGAGATCAGTCAGATGCTGTCTTTCAGGAGGTTCTCACTGCCCTTTAACATGGCTCCTTTTTGAATGTCACTTTTACCTCCGAGCTTTATTCCACAGACAGGATCTGGCTGAAGTCCTCTAAAACAGTCTTTCACCAAGGAGCAACTCGTTTTTCACATCTTGGGAAAAGATTTCCATTTTCCACCTCCCTTCTTTTAACTGTTCCTTTACCACTCACTTCCTTGAATTTTTTTCTTATCCATATACCCCTGCCTAATTAGCCTGATCTAGTGGAGAGTACGGGTCTGGGAATCAGAGAGACCTGGGTTCTAATCTCAGCTCTGCCACTTATCTACTGTGTAACCTGTAGCAAGTCACTTAAGTTTTCTGTGCCTCAATTACCTCATCTATAAAATGGGGATTAAGACTTTGAATCCCATGTGGGGCAGGGACTGTGTTCAACCTGATTAGATTGTATCTATCCCAGTGCTTAGTACAGTGCCTGACAAATACCTTAAACAAGTAACAAATACCATAAAAAAGTACTGTGCGAAAGACTTTTAGCTTCATGCCAAGGCTCACTGGGCAATAGGAGGAAGATACCTCCTATTTTGTTTTATATTAGCCAATAGGAATGAAAATATTTATAGATAATCTTCCACTCTAGGGTAATAATAGAACGGTAAAAGTGTTGGACATTCCAACCCTGTGCTAATCCAGACACCATGGAAACAGCTTCCCTTTGGTTTGGCTAATTCTTAGAGACAATTGTGTTTTTTCAAGATTTAAGAAACTTAGTCTCTTGATGCAAATTTTGGGTAACATCGATGTACCCTTGTCTGTGATGTCTGATGCTCTTCTGGTTACTTATTGACCAGCACAGAAAGTGACCTGATAAGATCCCTGTCCTCAAGGAGCTGACAATCTAGTGGGAAAGACAGACAGTAAGGCTAGTCCATGGAGGATAAATGAACTGTTGATGTAGTTAAGACTCATTAGCCTGAAGTCCAAGAATACCATAGGCACGTGGTAAGGTGGTGGTAAGATGGTGGACTGCTGATGTGCCTTCTAGGTACCAGTTACCTGACACCTCTATTATTCCTCCTATCGACCTAGGAATGGTCGTTCCCATCACCTTTCAATTCAGTTGGCAACTGAAGCGTTATATTTTTAATGGTATTTCTAAGCACTTATTATGTGCCAGGCACTCTACTAAGCACTGGGGTAGATACAAGATAATCAGGTGGGACACAATCCCTGTCCCAAAAGGGGCTCACTGGCTTAATCCTCATTTTATAGATGAGGTAACCGAGGCCCAGAGAAGTGAATTGACTTGCCCAAGGTCTGTGTGCTATCCACTAGACCATGCTGTTCCTCATTTTCTTGTCTTTTCTTTGCCTTTCTTCCATTTTCTGGCCTCATTTGTTCTGAAAGTTTCGGAGAACTGGATAATCCTGGGATCGAAGAGTGTACTGATATGCAAATCGTCTGCTCTGGTTTTCCCATCCAGAAGCCTAGGCCTGGGTGCATCATGATCTGCACTAGCTTTTTTTTAATGGTATTTGTTAAGTGCTTACAATGTGCCCAGCACTGTTCTAAACTCTGGGGTAGATACTAGGTCATCAGGTTGGACACAGTTTCTGACCCATATGGGAGTCCGTCTTAATCTCCACTTTACAGATAAGGTAACTGAGGCCTAGAGAAGTACAGTGATTTACCCAAGGGCATACAACAGACAAGTGGCAGAGCCTGGACTAGAACCCAGCTCCTTCTTGCTCCCAGTGCCATGCTCTAACCATTAGGCAAATGTTGCTTCTCACAGTCCTCAGGAACTCTGTTCTCCACTGGGTTATCATAACATGATAGCCTACCCTGCCTTCTACCTTACCTCAAAGGCAGGAATGTCTTTAGTCCGAGGGTTGTACTTCATTTTTGGGGTTTCCTAAAGCGGCTTTCAGACTTTGGGTGAATAGATTGTGAGGGGATGAATCTCCAAGGGCTGGAGCTGTTCCTGAGAAACTGTAAGAATGCTGCCACTGAGGAGTCTCTGGCCCTGGCTTGGGGTTTGCTGCCTTAATGGCCTTGGACCCTCCACCTTTTGGGAGCTGTGTTACCCTGGACTATTGAACCCATTTAGCTCTGTTAAGGGTGTGAGGTGAAAAATGGTCCTGACAGAGATGGTGGGGAGACAAGGGAAGGTTATGTGTCTGAAAGCAAGAGTACTCACTTGCATTAGGGAGAGTGGGTGAGGTTTAGGGGAGGCCAGTGATCAGTAATCAGTGACGTATTTATTGAGTATTTACTATGTGCAAAGCACTGTTCTAAGCACTTGGGAGAGTAGAGAAGCAGCGTGGCTCAGTGGAAAGAGCCCGGCTTGGGAGTCAGAGGTCATGGGTTTGAATCCCGGGTCTACCACTTGTCAGCTGTGTGACTGTGGACAAGTCACTTAACTTCTCTGTGCCTCAGTGACCTCATCTGTAAAATGGGGATTAAGACTGTGAGCCTCACCTGGGACAACCTAATTACCCTGTACCTGTCCCAGCGCTTAGAACAGTGCTCTGCACATAGTAAGCGCTTAACAAATACCAACATTATTATTATTATTATTACAATACAACAGAATTAGGAGACGTTCCCTGCCCATAATAAATTTATAGTGTAGAGGGTAAGGCAGAGAGTAATATGAATAAATGAGTCATTTATAATATATAATTTAAAGATATGTACATAAGTGCTGTGGGGTGGGGTAATATCAAATGTCTGAAGGTCACAGATCTGAGTGCATAGATGACATAGAAGGGAGAGCGAGCCAGGGAAAAGAGGGCTTAATCAGTGAAGACCTTATTCAGAAGATGTGATTAGCAGGTCTCCACCACCCTGTTTTCCCTGATACTTAATCTGACCTTCCCAGGTGAGTTCATATCTATCTGATTTTGTCCTCACAACCTTACCGGGGGGTGGCAGGGATTGTTGACTGACACCACTTTCAAATGGGGAAACTGAGGCTCAGAGACT
The DNA here is from genome assembly GCF_004115215.2 of Ornithorhynchus anatinus. Classification (NCBI taxonomy): domain Eukaryota; kingdom Metazoa; phylum Chordata; class Mammalia; order Monotremata; family Ornithorhynchidae; genus Ornithorhynchus; species Ornithorhynchus anatinus. Next base: position 113,670,055 of record NC_041728.1, on the reverse strand, counting down.
GAGACTGAGGCTCAGAGACTGAGGCTCAGAGACTGAGCCAAGGGAAACAGCATGGCTCAGTGGCAAGAGCACGGGCTTGGGAGTCAGAGGTCATGGGTTCGAATCCCCACTCTCCCACTTGCCAGCTGACTGTGGGCAAGTCACTTAACTTCTCTGTGCCTGTTACCTCATCTGTAAAATGGGGAATGAGACTGTGAGCCTCACGTGGGACAACCTGATTACCCTGTAGCTACCCCAGCGCTTAGAACAGTGCTTTGCACATAGTAAGCGCTTAACAAATTCCAACATCATCATTATTATTATTATTAATGTTATTAGTCAAGGATTATGCCAGCCATCCTAGGGTCCCTGAAATCTGGACTTTCTGGAGCTCAGTCCAGAGCCTTTCAGACCCAGCTGCTGCTGAGCAGACCAGGCCGCTAGGGTGTCAGGAGGAGCACGTTTTGAGCTGCTCCAAAGAATGATGCTGAACTTCATGGACTGCTTCCAGCGAACTGGCAAAACAGGAAATAACTGATCAGCCTCCCAGGAATCACTCTTTGTGTTGGGATTTTAGGTAGGTTTTCTAATGTGGGTTGTGAAATTCAGTTCCGAAACTAAAATATCTCCCCGGAACATTAAGGACATCACATATATTACCCCGGAAATACAGCATGATTTGGTGATGTAATGACCTGGGACCAGAGACTGGATGCCCCAGCTCCCCTGGCTCTGCCCCTGCCTGTTGAGGAGAGGACAGAAAACTCTAGAAAAGAGCTGTTGGGGTCCCCCCCCAACTTTCCCTCTTTCCCACCCCTGCACCTGGAGTGGTTCTCTCCACACCCCGGTAGGAGCATGGACCTACAGTTGGGCTTTTGTAAGTACTGAATGTCTGAGCTGAGCCCTCCCACTTAGAATTGAGATCTCATTACTCCTTCCTGGAACCACCCTCAGGCTCCCTGGCTCAGGCCCCAGTGGTGGTGGCATCTGGGGGAGGGACCCAGGGGACCACCCCCTGGCACTCTTTGCCCCGGAACTGGACTCGGAGTGGGGGAGTTGGAGCGGTCGTGGTTCCTGGGGGTGTGGCGGACAGAGTCTGAGAAGCACAGTGCAGCCTCTCTGGCCACCTCGACCCTCGTTTCCTTTGAAACCTGGAGGTGGGGTGTCGGTACCCATCTGTTTCTGCTTTCCGGCACTGGCTGAGGACAAACAGAAACCAAGATAGGGAGTGAGGCCAGGCACCACAATCCCTTCATGTCATGTGCACTTCCCCTCATCTCTGGTTGGAAGGGCAGGGGTCATCCCTGCAGAACAAGTTTCATAACCAGAATGGCCACTCAAGGTATTTGTTGACTGTTTACTATGTGCCAAGCCCTGAGGTGATTACAAAATCACAGGGTCAGACAAAGCTCCTGTTCCATGTGGGGTTCACAGTCTAAAGTGAAAGCAGAACAGGTATTTAATCCCCATTTTACTGATGAGGAAACTGAGGCATGAGACAGTTAAAAAAGATAGTCATCCAGGAGGCAAGTGGTGGAGTTGGGATTAGAACCCAGATCATTTGATTCCCAGTCCTGTGCTCTATAATAATAATAATAATAATGATAATATTGATGGTATTTGTTAAGGGCTTACTGTGTGCAAAGCACAATTCTAAGTGCTGGGGGAGATACGCGGTGATCAGGTTGTCCCACGTGGGTCTCACAGTCTTAATCCCCATTTTATAGATGAGGGAACTGAGGCACAGAGAAGTTGTGACTTGCCCAAAGTCACACAGCTGACAAGCAGTGGAGCCGGGATTAGAGCCCATGACCTCTGACTCCCAAGCCCGTACTCTTTCCACTGAGCCACGCTGCATCTCACTAGGCCACACAGCTTCCCCAGTATTGATGGCTCTCCCATTTCCCTTTCCCTGGCGTGTTGACATGTGACTCAATCTGAGGTATTGCACATTTGAGTGAAAGACATGGCCATAGATTTTGTGTATCCTGCTGGCTTGTGTATCCTCAAGAACCTACTGGAACATTCTACTTTCCTGGCTCTTCAGCTGGAAAACCTACGCCCATAAAATGCGTTCCTCTCCTGGGAAAGGAAGTTCTTTAAAGCAAGCCAATAGGATATGCTATGGGTCTTTAGGTTTTTAACAACAATGAGAAATTATGTACTGCTACTCCCTCTTTACCAGTTTAACTCGCATCTCTTCCTGCCTCCAGAGCATCTCTTCAGAGATATATATCCTGCTGGCACTGCAGACTGAGCATGTCCATAAATGAACTCAACTTCCCACCCTAATTGTCTTGTCCACTTAACTTTCCCATCACAGTCAACCATACTACCATTCTCTCCTGGACCCCCTCCAATCTGTCTTCTGTCCCCTCCACTCTACCGAGACTGCTTTCTCTAAGGTCACCCATGACCTCCTTCTTGCCAAATCCAATGGCTCCTACTCCATTCTGATTCTCCTTGACCTCTCTGCTGCCTTTGACACTGTCGACCATCCCCTCCTCCTCCACACCTTATCTCACCTTGGCTTCACGGACTCCGTCCTCTCCTGGTTCTTCTCTCATCTCTCTGGCCGGTCATTCTCGGTCTCCTTCGCAGGCGCCTCCTCCCCCTCCCATCCTTTAACTGTTGGAGTTCCTCAAGGGTCAGTTCTTGGCCCTCTTCTGTTCTCCATTTACACTCACTCCCTTGGTGAACTCATTCGCTCTCACGGCTTTGACTACCATCTCTACGCAGATGACACACAGATCTACATCTCTGCCCCGTCCTCTCCCCCTCCCTTCAGGCTCACATCTCCTCCTGCCTCCAGGATGTCCCCACCTGGATGTTGGCCCACCACCTAAAACTCAACATGAGCAAGACTGATATCCTCATCTTCCCTCCCAAGCCCGGTCCTCTCCCAGACTTCTCTATCACCGTGGATGGCACGACCATCCTTCCCGTCTCTCGGGCCCGCAATCTCGGTGTCATCTTTGACTCGTTTTTCTCGTTCACCCCACACATCCTATTCGTTACTGCAAGACCTGCCGGTTTCACCTTTACAATATCGCCAAGATCCGCCCTATCCTCCCCACCCAAACGACTACCTTACTGCTATAGGCTCTCGTTATATCCCGGCTAGACTACTGTGTCAGCCTTCTCTCTGATCTCCCTTCCTCCTCTCTCGCCCCGCTCCAGTCTATTCTTCACTCCGCTGCCCGGCTCATCTTCCTGCAGAAACGATCTGGGCATGTCACTCCCCTTCTTAAACAACTCCAGGGGTTGCCTATCAACCTCCGCTGCAAACAAAAACTCCTCACTCTAGGCTTCGAGGCTCTACGTCACCTCGCCCCTTCCTACCTCTCCTCCCTTCTCTCTTTCTACCGCCCACCCCGCACGCTCCGCTCCTCCGCCGCCCACCTCCTCACTGTCCCTCGGTCTCGCCTATCCCGCCGTCGACCCCTGGGCCACGTCCTCCCACGGTCCTGGAACGCCCTCCCTCCTCACCTCTGCCAAACTAATTCTCTTCCCCTCTTCAAAACCCTACTTAAAACTCACCTCCTCCAAGAGGCCTTCCCAGACTGAGCTCCCCTTCTCCCTCTACTCCCTCTACCGCCCCCCCTCACCTCTCCGCAGCTTAACCCTCTTTTCCCCCCATTTCCCTCTGCTCCTCCCCCTCTCCCTTGCCATCCCCTCAGCACTGTACTCGTCTGCTCAACTGTATATATTTTCATTACCCTATTTATTTTGTTAATGAAATGTACATCGCCTCGATTCTATTTAGTTGCCATTGTTTTTACGAGATGTTCTTCCCCTTGACTCTATTTATTGCCATTGTTCTTGTCTGCCTGTCTCCCCCGATTAGACTGTAAGCCCGTCAAACGGCAGGGACTGTCTCTGTTGCCGACTTGTTCATTCCAAGCACTTAGTACAGTGCTCTGGACATAGTAAGCGCTCAATAAATACTATTGAATGAATGAATACTCACTTGCTCTCAAGCCAGGAATTTATGAATGATCCCATTCTTTAAATTTCCATACTCTGTCACCTAATACTGTTGGTTTTTTCTCCATGGCATTTCTAGGCTTTACCTCTTCCTCTTCATCCAAATAGCAACCACACTGGATGCAGTGTAGCCTAGTGGAAAAAGCATGAGCCTGGGAGTCAGAGGATCTGTGTTCTAATCTCTGCTCTGCGATTTGTCTGCTTTGTGACCTTGGGCAAGTCACTTTACTTCTCGCTGCCTCAGTTACCTCACCTGCAAAATGGGCATTAAGACTGTGAGCCCCATGTGGGAAATGGACTGTGTCCAACCTGATTAGTTCGTGTCTACCCCGGCACTTAGTACAGTTCTCGGTACATAGACAGCACTTAAGAAATATCATTAAAACAACAAAAACCAAACAAAAAGCACTGGTCCTAGTATAAGCCATAATCTCTTGCTTACTGCATCTGTCTCCCCCATCTCCATTTGATGCTACATTCAGCGCTTAGAGCATAGTAAGCGCTTAACAAATGCCATTATTATTACTACCTGGATCATATTTCTTCAATGTTGTTCTACGTATTTCTTCCCACTCTCAAAAGCCACAGTGATTGCCTCCTCTTGCTGTGTCAAGCAGAAACTACTGATCATTAGTTTTAAGGCAGTCAATTAGCTCTCTTCTTTCTGCTTGTCCTCTCTCGTCTCCCACTACATCCCAATTCAAACCTCAAACTAACCTATGCTCTCTAGTCTCATTTTCATCTCTCCTGTCGCCTACCTCTTGCACACACCTGTTCCCCCTGACAGGAGCTCCCTAACCCTTCCTACCTGACAGACTAATAATAATACTAAGTTCTCTCTCCTCCTTCAAAGCTCTTTCTAAATATATTTTCTCCAGAAGGTCTTCCTTGATTAATTTTTCAATCTCCCCACTTTATATCTCCCAGCTCTCACATCAGCATTTGACACTTAGGCACTCACAATCCCTGTAGCACTTATATTTGTGTCTTTATTTCCTCCTACCTGTAATTAATTTTGTTGTTTTTGTTTCTCACTTGATTGCAGGTTCTTTGAGGACAGGCATCCTGACTAACTCTGTTGCCCTCTCTCAAGAACTTAGTGCAGTGCTTGGTGTGAATTAAATGCTCAGTGAATACCACTGATTGTTTTTGCCAAGAAGGGGCATCCCATCAGCAGGCTGCAGAGTGATGGGCAGAGTGTAGGTGCCAGGGAGGGAGGGGGCAGGAGGTGATTGATATGTGGAGACTAATGGTGCTGGGATGAACGGGGAAGCCAGCCTAGCTGGGAGGGCTCCCCAAGTGAGTTCTGCTTTTTGACTGGAATACCATCATTTAATCAATCACTCAGTCATATTTTTTGAGCACTTACTGTGTGCAGACCATTCATTCATCCAGTCATATTTATTGATTGCTTACCATGTGCAGAGAACTGTACTAAACGCTTGGAAAATACAATTCAGCAATAAAGAGAGACAATCCCTGCCCACACCAGAGCACTGTACTAAGCACTGGGGAGAGTACAACACAACAGTATAACAGACACATTCCCTGACTACAACAAGCTTACAATCTAATGGTGGAGACAGACATTAAATAAATAGATTATGTACATAAGTGTGGGGGGCTGGGAGGAGGGGAAAGTGGTGAATAAAAGGAGCAAGTCAGGGTGACGCAGAAGGGTGTGGGAAAAGAGGAAATGAGGGCTTAGTCAGGGAAGACCTTTTGGAGAAGATGTATCTTCAATAAGGCTTTGAACCTGGGGAGAGTAATTGTCATATATGAAAAGGGAGGGCCAGAGTCAGGATTTGGATGAGGGGTAGGCAGCAAGATAGACAAGATAGAGGTTCGGTGAGTAGGTTTGCGTTAGAACAAAGTGTGTGGGCTGGGTTGTAGCAAGAGTGTAGCTAGGTGTGGTGGGAGAGGGCAAGGTGATTGAGTGCTTTAAAGCTGATGGTAAGGAGTTTCTGTTGGATGCAAAGGTGGATGGGCAACCACTGGAGGTTCTTGAGGAGTGGGAAAAAGTGGACTGAATGTTTTTGTAGAAATATGATCTGGGCAGCAGAGTGAAGTGTGAACTGCAGTGGGGAGAGACAGGAGGCAGGAAGGTCACCAAGGAGGCTTACTGTGTACATAGCACTGTATTAAGTTCTTGGAAGAATACAATAAATGAAGTAGACATGATCCCTGTCTTCGAAGAATTTGCAGTCTAGTTATAAATTGCAGGTAGAGAAAGCAACAGAATATAAGGCTATAGGCATGTAAGTAGTTATTTAGGGGAACTTTTGCTCTATTTGACTTGCATCACAAATATAAGCCTTAAAGAAAATATAGTACATCTATTCAAAATATTAAGCATTCTTCTGTTCCCTTTCAGAGTTAAATGTAAGAGCGAAGGTGTCTTTTAAAATCAAAGTTCCAAATGAACCTTAATATCCTGGGCCATTTTCCTCTAATGCACACATTAGATCTCAATCAGCTCGGTGAAATAGTTCTGTCTTTAACCTATCATCTCATAATGCACTGTTTCATAACTGACAATGACAGACCTATTTCTTTGGCTGTTCACTGAAAGCTATCTCTTACAAATTTTTCCCAGGCCTTTCAAATGACTGTATTAGATTGCTTTCAAATAATCTTTAGACCCTCCTTCTTGGTTCTGCCCCAAAATCTCAATCCCCCAAGGATTTCTCGTTCTCTTACTGTTTTATTAGGAAAAGCTGTTTAATCACCGTATTTTGTCCGTGATTAGAATTATTGTCAGCTTAGGCCTGAGCATTTCTGTCTCTGAAGTGGATGCCACCAGTGATATAATGTTATCTTGGGGCCTCATGGCAAGTGTCATCTTTCTGTCTTAGGAGTCACAGATCTGGGGGCAGTGGTAAATACCAGATCAGATGAGAGTGCAAATGTTCTGGCAAGTTAGAAAATGATGGCTCGCTACTTATTTTAACGTCATAAAAGATTAAATGATGGATGATGCTTGAGATTGAGCCTGTGCTTTTCATAGGATCTCCAAGTCCTCTGAGAGCTAAATACCCTAACAGCCATGGCCCTGGTGTGTCGGGCCGGAGGAAGATGGCTCCATCATAAAAGGGGATTTTATTATCTTTAATGTTTTATTCAAATGGATTTTTCTAAGGCTTGCTGTGGGCAGGAAGTGAGCCTATCAGGTCTGTTGTTTTGTACTCTCCCAAGTGCTTAGTACGGTGCTCTGCACACAGTAAGTATTCAATAAGTACCATTGATTGATTGAGGTCTGATGGGGACTCCTGATTTTGTGCTGAAGCTACATTCTCGTAGGATGGTCCCACCACAGCAGTGTTTCATAGGGCCCTGGTTACAGACCCTGCTGTAACAATTAGTCATTGTACAAGCTGTACATTCACCAACTCTGAAATTTCTCTTTCTGACCCACAACCTCCTCACCTGCCTTTCCTTCACACAATCCCTCCCCACAAATCTGCCCTGTTCCCCCACAGAGACTGCCAATCTTTTGACCCCTTCCAATTTTCTAAAGTCGTCATGTATCCATTTGGTCTCTGTACAAAAACTAGCTCTTCTTTATACCCAAATTGATGTCCTAAACATGTCTAAAACTGAGCTCCTTATCTTCCCTCCCTAACCCTGTCCTCTCCCCAACTTCCCTGTCAGTGTAGATGGCACTACCATCCTTCCTGTCTCACAGGCCCGTAACCTTGGTGTCATCCTTGACTCAGCTCTCTCATTAACCCCACACATCCAATCCGCCACCAACACCTGCCGGTCTCATCTTCACAGTATCGCCAAGATCCACCTTTCCTCTCCATTCAAACTGCTATTGTGCTGGTACAAGCTCTCATAATATCCCAACTGGATTATTGTGTCAGCCTCCTCTCTGATCTCCCTTCCTCCTGTCTCTCCCCACTCCAGTCTATTCTTCATTCTGCTGCACAGATCATTTTCCTACAGAAATGCTCTGGGCATGTCCCTCCTCAAAAACCTCCAGTGGTTGCCTACCAACCTTCGCACGAAACAAAAATTCCTCACTCTTGGTTTCAAAGCTCTCCATCCCCTTGCCCCCTCCTATCTCATCTCCCTTCTCTCTTTCTACTGCCCACCCCATGCACTCTGCTCCTCTGCCACTCACCACCTCACGGTCCCCCGTTTGCGCCTGTCCCGCCGTCGACCCCTGGCCCACGTCCTACCACTGTTCTAGAATGCCCTCCCGCCTCACATCTGCCAAACTAACTCTCTTCCCCTCTTCAAAACCCTACTGAGAGATCACTTCCTCCAGGAGGCCTTCCCAGACTGAGCCTCCCATTTCTCTCTGCTCCCCCTCCCCTCAGCACTATGCTTGTTTGTATATATTATTTATTACCCTATTTATTTTCTTAATGAGGTGTATATCTCCATGATTCTATTTATCTTGATGATGTCTTCTTTTGTTTTGTTCTGTTTTGCTTTGCTGTCTGTCTCCCCCGTTCAGACTGTGAGCCTGTTATTGGGCAGGGTTGTCACTATCTGTTGCCGAATTGTGCATTCCAAGTGCTTAGTATAGTCTCTGCACATAATAAGCACTCAATAAATACTATTGAATGAATGTCCTTGACACTACCCTCTCCACTGAACTCTTCCCTCATTCCCCTCTCCATCCATCAATGTACCTTGATCTCATCTTTCACACTGCGGATACTTTGTCTACAGCGTTCCTCTGGCTTGGAACTTACTTGCCTGCATATCCAACAGATAATCACTCTCCTCACCTTCTAGTCCTTCTTAAAATCACATCTCCAAGAGTTAATAATAATAATGGCATTTATTAAGCACTTACTATGTGCAAAGCACTGTTCTAAGCACTGGGGGGATACAAGGTGATCAGGTTGTCTCATGTGGGGCTCACAGTCTCAATCCCCATTTTACAGATGAGGTAACTGAGGCGCAGAGAAGTTAAGTGACTTACCCAAAGTCACACAGCAGACAAGTGGCAGAACCGGGATTAGAACTCATAACCTCTGACTCCCAAGCCCGGGCTCTTTCCACTAAGCCATGCTGCTTCAGTGGTTCCCTGATTAAGCCTTCTTTTCCCAAACTCATTCTCCCTTCCGCTTCACCTATGTACTTGATTCTGTACCCTTTAAACATTTGCTATTCACCCCACCCTCAGCCCTACAGCACTTTTGTCTATATCTGTGATTTATTTCAATATCTATCTCGCCCTCTAGACTGCAAGCTTCTTGTGGACAGGGAATGTGTCTACCCATTCTTTTGAATTGTCCTCTCCCTCACACTTAGTACAGTGTTCTGCACACAATAAGCACTCAATGAATGGAACTGATTGATTCTGTAGCTGCTATTTTCACAATGCGTCTTGTAAAAACAATTCAAGACCACAGATTGTAGGGTCATTGGAACAATTTATGCCAATTTTTAGGGAAATCCCATAGATAATGTGAAAAGCTAAACTGACTTTAGAATTCAGCCCTTAATCTGGTAAGAAGAAGCAATTTCACAAAGTACCTGACAGAAGGCAGCATGGATCAGATTAGTATTAGACCTATTTTTTTTGAAATTAATCTGTAATAAAGTATATAGATTCATGGCAGTAATTTAATTTGTTGATGTAGAGTTAGATGTAAAGCAGGAGGATAAACAATGAATCCTCATTGAGATGTTCTGGTTACATGGGGAGGTTTTAGTCTTTCTAACACCCTAGGAAAAAATGGAGGAAAATATAGTTGGAAACACTACAGTCATAAAGTTCCAATAGTTCTATGTTAATTAAACACTGACTGGGGATTTGAGAAGCAGCGTGGCTTAGAGGTAAGAGTTTGGGTTTGGGAGTCACAGGACATGGGTTCTAATCCTGGCTCCGCCACTTGTTTGCTATGTGATCTTGGCCCAGCCTCTTCACTTCTCTGTGCCTCACTTACCTCATTTGTAAAATGGGGATTAACACTGTGAGCCCCATGTGGGATAGCCTGATTACCTTGTATCTGTCCCAGTGCTTAGAACAGTGCTTGGTATATAGTAAGTGGTCAAAAAATACCATTATTATTATGTGGATTGGGGGAATAAAATCACTCTTGTTCTCTCTCTCTCTCTCTCTCTGTTTTTCACTTTCTCTCATCTCTCTCTTTCTCTCCTCTCTCTGTTGCTATCTCTCTTGCATGCTCTTTCTCTTTCTCTTGCTCACTTCCCACCCCCCGCCTCCCATGAATGTCTTTTTCCCCTTTTATCTCCCCTACTTACCCTTATTCTATCATCCAACCCCATTTAGCCCTAATTCCACCTAGGGCCCCAGTTGATCTAGACACTTGATTCCTAATCCCTAAATATAATAAATCAAAGTTGCTCTTAAACATCCAAATGCCTGGTGAGACTTTTTCTTCATTAGTCATCCAAATAATGAAGTTCTAACGTGTCTGTAATAGATTGTGTGTTATCAGTTTCTTATTTTAGTCACCCTTAGCATTCATGAAGAGTAAACTTTTGTCTGTTCTCTACACTCCCTAGAAAAATTAGACTTTGTACCATTCTTGTTCTATTTGACAGTGAATGAGGAAAACTGGTGAAGTAGAAAATTGAAATGGTTGTGATATTTTAAAAATGATTATTAATCCACATTCCAAAGCAAAGTCTGTTATTGATAAAGAGCAGTTTTGAGAGAGTTTTATTCCTGTTTTAAATGTTTTATTTTTTTCAGGGCTGGAGCCAAAGCTCTGTCATTAGTTTATCATTTAAGGGGTCCCAATTGAGTGCCATCTTCTGTGTAGCCCAGCTTCATTTCATTAAACATGAGAATTAAAGGAACCTGTGGTTTTGCTATTCTGATTGTTTTTAATAATAATAATTGTATTTGTTGAGCACTTACTATCAATACTGGGATAAATACAGGATAATCTGCTCCCACATGAGGCTCACCATCTAAGTAGAAGGGAGAACAGGTGTTGAATCCCCATTTTGCATATGAGTGAACTGAGGCACAAGAAAGTTAAGTGCCTTGCCCAAAGTCATATAGTGGTCAAGTGGTAGAACCCAGATCCTCTGACTCCCAAGGCCTGTGCTCTTTCCACTAGCTTATGCTGCTTCTAGCAACTAAGGTAAACATTTTTTGCAACTGAGGTAAACGTTTGCAGCTTGAGAAGTCCTTATTACCTTGCTGAGTATCATATGACCCTTAGCTATGCTCTTATCAGGTCACAGCAATGGTCCATCTAGCTCAGTATTCATTCTGTCTCTGTGGCAGCCAGCTTGCTCAGAAGAATCATGCAGTGGTTTTTCAGGATTTTAGGATTGGGAAGAGTGACTAGCCTTCCCCCCAGGCCCACCCATACAAACCAACTTTCCTCCACTAAGTATTTGCAGGATGGTCTGGGGAGTCCTAGTGATCAAATCAGTCAGTGATTTCTGAGTGCTGCTTGTGTACAGAGTGCTCTACCTAAGTGCTTGGTAGTGTACACTGCAACATAGCTGTGAGACATGTGATCCCTGCCCTCACAGGGCCTACAGAGATTGGTTTGGGGGGGTGGGGACCCCTTCTCCTGGATGTAATGGAGGGAGGGAGGGAATAATGGCTGCTCTGGTGGGTGGGAAGAGGACATTCTTCCCAGCTCTCTTGGGGGACAAGCTGAGTGGGTGTGTCATGATCTTACATCACCCAGAGAGCAGCCTGGCCACCCTCCCTCTGAGCCATTAGGAGGAGGTTTGTTCATGTGTCACCACCTTTGCCTCAGGCTCCTCACAGTGACTGCCATCGGGAACAATTTTTAGTTGTTAGTTCTTTTTTTTATGCTATTTAAGTGCTTACCAGACACTGTTCTAAGTGCTGGGGTAAATACAAGTTAATCAGATTGGACCCAGTCTCTCAGCTCCCAGTCAAACCCCATTTTACAGAAGGGTGACTGAGGCACAGAGAAGTGAAATGACTTGCCTGAGGTCACACAACAGACAAGTGGCAGAGTAGGGATTAACATCCAGGTCCTTTTGACTCCCAGACCTATTCTGTATTCATTAGGCCACACTACTTCTTAGTTCTGAGAAAGATTGCTGGAGCATGGGCACAATAACTTCTCTTCTGGAGTATTCACTGGGACTGAACAGTGGCTCACATTCTAGCCTGGGGTGAGTAGGTTGGGTGGGTGGAGAAACTTTCATATCGGAAGGTATTTAATTTAAGACAGCTCTCATGAACATTTGTGCAAGCAGGGCCTGAATGCAACAGCTCTTATTAATAATCAGCCCCAGAGATACAAGATAGGGACTGTAGAAAGCAGAAGACAGGCTTTCCTATTGATTTGAAGTACTCCACAGAGCATGGGTTAGATGACCCCAAGTTTTGGTCACTATTATTAAGTGCCATTGATTCATTTCTGATTCGCAGTGACTCCATGGATATACTTTCTCCACAACGCCATGTCCTCTGCCATAATCTGCAAAATTTCTAACGGTCTTCCGTTATCACTTTTCTGGTCTCTATCCATCTAGCTGCTGGTCTGCCTCTTCCTCATTTTCCTTGGACTTTTCCTAGCATTAGTGTCTTTTCCAGAGAATGTCATCTTCCTGATTGTGGGTTCAAAATATGCTAATCTAAGTTGAGTCATTTGCCTTCCAAAGACCACTTTGGCTTAATTTGCTCTAAAATCCATTTTTTTTTGGTGGGGGGCAGACCACAGTATTTGCAAAAGCCTTCTCCAACAGTACATTTCAAAAAAAATCGATGTTCTTTCTATCCTGTTTTTTCACTTGTTCAGCTTTTGGATCCATACGTTGTCACTGGAAACCCCATAGAATTGACAATTTGTATTTTTGGGACAGTTGTTACATCAGCACATTTTATGACTTTTTCCAGGCTCTTCTCCTTTGTAATTAAGTATGAGCAATTAGTACCTATCCTATAATTGGTACCATATAACTTCCACCTGTTTGGTCCTATTGTCCAAGAGTACCTTGCTGATATAAATTGCACTGGGAATGCTTTGGGCTAGAAGAAAAAAACAGGTCTTGAGTGGTAAGGCAAAATGTTTTAGTAAGATTCATTCATTCAATAGTATTTATTAGCGCTTACTATGTGCAGAGCACTGCATTAAGCGGTTGGAATGTACAATTCGGCAACAGATAGAGACAATCCCTGCCCATTGACGGGTTTACAGTCTAATCGGGCGAGACAGCCAAACGAAAACAATAGCAATAAATAGAATCAAGGGGCTGTACATCTCATTAACAAAATAAATAGGGTGCATACTGGAGATGTGAAGTTGTTATTATTATGGCATTTGCTAAGCACTTACTATGTGCCAAGCACTGTTCTAAGCGCTGGGGTAGATACAAGGTAATCAGGTTGTCCCAAACGGGGCTCACATTCTTAATCCCCATTTTACAGATGAGTTAACTGAGGCACTGAGACATGGTTTGCCCAAGGTCACACAGCAGAGAAGTGGCAGAGTCAGGATTAGAACCTGTGACCTTCTGACTCCCAAGCCCGTTCTCTTTCCACTAAGCCACGCTGCTTCTTATTAATAGTCAGGCCCAGAGATATAAGATAGGGACTATGGAAAGCGGATGACTGGAGTTTCCAATAAAACTGTGGTCCTCAGGGTAGATACTGTTTTAAGATGTCAGCCTCAACCTCGGATAAAGGAGCTTTTTAACTAACTGGCCCACTATTCAGAATTAACAGTGTTCAATTGGTGATGCAGATTTGACTGGGAATTCATAAGAACTAAGTGGTTGAGGAATTTTCACTGTTCCTTTTTTTAATGGTATTTGTTAAGTGTTCCTATGTGCCAGTCACTGTACTAAGTGCTGGGGTAGATAAAAGATACCAGGTTGGGTGCAGTCCCTGTCTCACATAGGGCTCACAGATTTAATCCCCATTTTACAGATGACTTTAGCCTAACTGGAGTCTGTCTGTAGGCTTTGCCTGAATCTTGGTGCAGGCTTAACTGGGTCTGACAGCAAGAGCAGTGTGAGTCAAATCCACCTGTCAAATGTGAATGATTGTGTTTGATTTTCCACCTTGAAGAAATGCAGTGTAGTAGTTTGAATTGTATAGATAACTTGATTAAAATGATGACCTTCCAGCAAATTTCATTGCTCACCTATGTACCTTAAAATGACGAAACTCTTAAGCAGATATGTCTCTTGAGGGGCGGGGAGATTTTCTGAAAATTTTTATTTTGAAGTCAGGCCTCATGAGGTGAAGATCAATAAATCATTGAGGGGGCATCATTTTAAAAAGGCTGTCAACTTGAAGGATGTCTCATTTCAACACCTTGGAGCATAACAAAAGTAAAGTTGTGGCAAAGTTTGAACTTTTGTAGTGCTGATCTGTTTAAAATGTGCGGTAAAGAGTGTCTCTGTCAGTGGTTTATTTTCAATGGCTGAATCCAAGAGTTTCCAGAGAGGCAGTTATTTTAATATTTGGTGTGATGGGCAAACTGTTGAAATGTAAATTTTCCTCCCTCTAATGATGAAGCAGGATTCTCTGGGCTGCCAGCTAAAGCCTAACCGTCTTGCAGACTGATCAGCCAGTTTAATTGCTGACCCTGTTTTTCCCAGCTAAACCCTCACTTGGAATTTAGGCAGGCTTCAAACCGTGGCTTGTATTTCTCGTGTTGAGTCAGTGTTTCCAGAAAGATTTTTGGTTAATTTTCTTCCACTGCATTGCATTGCTAGTTTTGTATTTCCTTCTCTTTTAGGGAACGGGGTTGTATTTTTGATTTTATTTTAAAGATGTCATAGGCAAAATCCCAAAGATTCCAAGTCTTCTTCTCCGGCACTGCTCCGACCCAGTTCCAATGGAGTTGTGCTTGCAGCAGATATTCACTTAGCATCATACCACGTGGACCAAGGAGATCCCTTCCAACTCTGATTTGACATTATATTTGATGTCCCCTGGAATGGATTCCTCTGTGAATATTTACCAACTGCAGGGTTAATTGTTTAGAGATCGACTTCCCTCAGAGCAGTCCATTATACGCCCGTCGTTACTGAGGGTTGATTTTTCCAGGACTGAATCCCAACATGCCACTAGCTGACATTTCAAAATGCAAAATCTAAAATATGAACTTAGTCTTTTCCTCCTCATCTTTGATATTTTGATTGACCTCAGAGTGTTGCTTCCCAGGAGGTCTAGTCTGGTCCAGGACTCTTAGAAAAGTCTGGTCTGCCGTCTTGGGCGGATCAGTCAATCAATCTTATTTATTAAGTGCTTACTGTGTGTAAAGCACTGTACTCCATGCTTGGGAGAGTATAAAAGAGTTAGTCGACACATTCCCCACCCACAACGACCTTACGGTCGGGATGGGTGGATGCCTGGGGTTGCAATTGGCCCTTGTAAGGACATCCAGACTGAAACAGAACTCTTGAGCTGTTATATTGCTATGTTGAATTTTCCCAAGCACTTAGTACAGTGCTCTGCATATGGTAAGAGCTCAATACGACTAACTGACTGACTCTTAAGGGTTTGGAAAGCTGTGGTACTGAGAGAGGGAGCTCCTTATATCCTCACAGTCCACTGAAGCACATGCAAGGATGTTGGGAGAGATCGAATGAGCGGAAAGTGCGCTAATTGTTGATCTTGCAAATAATTGTTGATCTTGCTGAAACACAGTTTTTTGCTGAACAGTAGCTATTGTAATTGTTTTGTGACAGTACAGAATGTGGAGAAGACACTGTTTCTGCACAGGGAGATTTTGGCTTTCATTGATGGTTACTATGTGCCAGGCACTGTACTAAGCACTGAGGTAGGTACAAGACAATCAAGTTGGACACAGTACATGTCCCACTTGGGGCTCACAGATGTAATCCCCGTTTTGCAGATGAGGTAACTGAGGCATAGAAAAGTTAAAAAACTTGCCCCAGGTCACACAGCAGGCAAGTGGCAGGGTCACGAACCCAGTTCTTCTGACTCCCTGGTCCATGCCCTTACAGTTAGGCCTCAATGCAGCATTTTCAATCAATGGTATTTATTGAGCGCTCACTATGTGCAGAGCGCTGTACATGTAGACATGTAAGTACATGTACATGTAGACATGTTCCTTGAGCACAAGGAGTTTACAGTGTACGGGACTAGCTTGCAGTCTAATACTGCTCCAATTGGTGGATATCTTAGGGCTAGAAAGACAATGTCATGGTAAAGTGATTTGAAACTTTACTTCTTTGAGATATTTGGGATATCATCTCAAGGCACATCCTGATTTCCACATTTTTCAGTGGAAATTAAATCACTCAGAAGCCCTAGGAAAACTGCAGGGCCCTGTGGGGGATTGGTAAGGGAACCAGCGTGACCTAGTGGACAGAGCATGGACTGGGAGTCAGAGGACGTGGGCTCTAATTCCAACTCCACTACATTTATGCTGTGTGACCTTGGGCAAGTCACTTCACTTACCTGAGCCTGTTACCTCATCTCTAAAATGGGGATGAAGGCTGGGAGCCCCCTGTGGGACAGGGATTGTGTCCAATCTGATTACTTTGTATTTATCCCAGTGCTTAGAAGAATGCTTGGCCCATAGTAAGTACTTACCAAATACCACAGTTATTATTATTAGGTTGGGACATGGAGGCTTGGGAGAAAGGTGATTGGGAGTCAGACCGATGTGATGGAAAGACCAGTTGCAAGTGGGGAAAATAGGATCAGGAAGAGCTGGACGAGAGTTGGAGAAGCTGTTCAATCCATCAAAGCAATTTCTTGGGTAGCTACTCAGGATGAAGCATGGTACTAAGCCCTTGGGAGAGTAGACCAGAAGCAAGGCATGCATTCTCTGTCATCAGGAAGATTACCTTTTACAGTCCCTCTAGACAGTAAGCTAGTTGTGGGCAGGGAATGTGTCGTTATGTTGTTGTTTTGTACTCTCTCAAGTGCTTAGCCCAGTGCCCTGCACACAGTAAGAGCTCAATAAATATGATTGAATGATTGATTAATGGGGGAGACCAGCAGACCAAAATGATGAAAAAAATAGTCCGAACAGGAGAAAGAACAAGGATGTTCAGGTAGTAGTTCAAATAAGGATAGGAGACATGAGGGAAAAGGGGGCTAGAACAGAGTTCAGAAATGGAGCTAAGGCCGGTGATTTTGAAAGGAGAACTAAAGTTCCATAGGGAAAGGAGTTGCATGACCAAGAAAAGAGGTGAAGCAGAAATGGCACCTCATTGGGTTTAACGTATGATGTGCACGCCAACTTCGTTATGAAAAAATAGAATATGGTCAGAGTCTTTATGTCTAAGACTAGAACCAAGAAGTGTTTATCAATTTCCATGAAAAAGCTACTCAAAGCAGGCCAGCGATGCACATATGAAAAGAGGAATTTAGGCTAGTGTTGCCGGAAGGGCAACATTATCCATGAGGAGCTGCGTCTTTTCCAAACCAATTCACTTCATTTGCCTCATCTACAATGATGTTGAATTAGCCCAAGCATGAAGATTCTCACATCCTGGGGCATGAGAGGGAAGGGACGCCAAAGTGACCCGAAGCGAAGGTTACTGCCTGAGGTGACTCCTGACTGAAATGTTCCCCAGGACCATGTACGTGCCATAAGACAAAAAACATTTTTTGCTGTTTAGGTCGTGGGCATCATGGTCTCATTTTCTGTTAAGGTGGAAATGTTTCAGTCTTTCATCTCACCATTGTATAAGTCCGTGAGGAGTGGGGAAAAAAATATTCCAGGGAAGCTCAAACCTACCACACCAAAAATGACAACTTGAAATATCACACAAGTAAATACACTGCAGTTAGCTGTAGGAACACAACCTTATTCAGAATGGATTGTCTTTGCCTCAGATGGTGAGATATTTTTTTTTGCGCTCAAATGTGTATGTGTGTGTGTGTGTGTGTGTGTGTGTATTTTCAACATTCAGTCTGCGTCACTCATTTGGAAATATAATTGAGGCTTCTCAATGACCTCCCTAGGTGAGGAGGATCTCTTTGACGTTTAAAGACCTCCACTTCATAAGACATTAAATGTGCATAACGTCTTGAGGGTGTTAATCGCTGTACTAAGCATGCATGTCTCATATCCAAAGTAGTCACAGCCCCTGCATTCCCACAATAGCGGCAGCACCGAGCAGATGCTTACAGTGCTCCTCTCCGGCTGTGCTTTTCACTTTGGGAAAAAGTTCTATAATGATATCTTATGGATTTATCTTTTCACCACTCTTATGCATGGATTGTGAAGCCTTCATCCAGCCATAAAGGACGGCGTGGGCAAAGTTGTTGTGTGGGACTCGGGATTGCTTTGCAATTATTTGATCAGTGGGGATGTGAAGCGAAAAAAGGCTTTGCCTTCAGGGAGAAATTTCATCGCTCTGGACAATAATGTATAGGAATCACAAATTTAATGGCAGACCTCGAGGTATATAAAAACTTAAGTCCAGAAAAAGGTAAGAGTTACATTTTTCATTTTCTAGGAAGAGGGATTTTTTTTAAAGGAAAAGATGTACACATCTCCTAATGCTTTTTTTCCGGTACAGCAGAATGAAGTTGATATAGCTAGGCTAATTTGCTTTGCTCATATCATGCTAAAGATGAGTGATGTTTTTCTCTCAGTGAAAACTATGGGTGCTATCTTTTTATGGCACTTAGCCTGTTGACAGATTCACAGTGTATCCCCTTCAGTGGTTAAAACTGCACACTAAAATATTATCTGTATCTATTTTAGCTGCAAGTTATTTATGGTGGAAAGCATTTTGCACAAACAAAAATTTCCTTTTGTCTAACAATGGTATCTGAGAGTCTTAATTTAAGTGGATTGTAGATTCAATCAGCCAAAAGACATGAAGTAAATCAGGAAAAACAGACCGATTTTATCACCCCAAAGAAAGGAAACTTTCTGTAGTAGCATGAAACTTAATTATGTCAAAATTAGTTCAATTAAAAGTAGCGCAGGGTTGTAAAAGTACTTAGCCTCACCATCCAGAAGGGATGTGAGGCTTTTTTTTTTAAGGATAAAATGGGGGAAGAAACTATGTGTCCTGTTGTTTATCTTATCTGTCAGCTCCAGCAGTATGAGAAAAATTAACTCTAAAGGCAACTTGGGCTTTTATTGGTTTCAATTGTTAAAAGGAAGAGTTTTCCTTTGGTAAGGATTTCATTCTGAGAAATGTCATTTAAACGCAGCAGTGGAAAGAATGATCTTCTAGATTGAGATGGATCAAAATCGTATTTTTTGTTTTGTTACTAGACAGGATAATTTTTTTTTTTTCAAAAAGTAGTGATACCGTATTGAGACTTCATCCTGCACCAATGCCTAAACTCTGGCAGTATTAAGGCACTGTTCTGAGAATCCTAGCATTTCAAGGTTAATTTTGTGGTTTGCATTTAGTATAGATTGTTTAACATTTTTCCAATCCCTCCTGGTATCTGATGTCTCCAGTGTTGGAGTGGATGGGAAATTGACTTCTAGGGGTCGACTCTGGGGAAGAGGCTTTTGCGTTGCAAGTTTTCTGCCACTTTATTTTCAAGGACTGTATTTATTTCCAATGCGTGGTACTTTCAGGTAATTCAAATTTAGTAGCAAATTCAATTATGTGGTGAACTTCTACCTCTCTTTCCTAAAGCATAGGAATCTGTGATAGCGAGGGGCACTGAACTTGTAAAATAGAGCTTAATGCCCTCAACAGTGCAGAGAAATTTGGGTTGAATTTGTCCAGTCATTTCAGCTTTTAATGGATGCAGTGGAGCATGCTTCTAGGTAAATGGCAAATCTTAAGCTTAGTTCTCACTGAAATATTTAGATGATTTATTATAAAGATTTTATTGTTATTAATTTTAAAGATTTATAGACCACTTTGAAGACTGAAACCCATAAGTCAGATACAGCACTGGCCACCTTATCTTAAATTCCTTTCAATTAGTAGCAGTGTCAGTTCTTTAATCTTACTGTGTCTTTTGCTGGCTAGAAAGCCAGGAGCCTTGGAATCGCTCAACCGTGAGAAAGTGTTGTTTTAAAAAAAGGGCTTCATAAATCAATAATGATTTAGTAATGTTAGCTTCACTTGATCAAAACTTACCCAGTAATAGCCAAGGTGAGATGTTTGTTTTTTAGATGCATAAAATACAAGGGAGGAAATATTAATTTCAGTAGCGAACATCCCTTAAGCCCCTTTTGATTTGGGATTTGCATTTTTTTCTTGGCACAGCTAAAAATACTCTGTATTTGTCTTCAATATTTTAATTGGAAAAATAGTATTTAGTGATCCTTGGGGAACCACTGCCAGAGAGAGTTGGGGTGAAAAGAGAATATCATTGAAGAGAGAAATGTTTACCTCCTAGTTAGTTATGGTATTTATTTTTTTAAATTACACTTAAGTGCTTACTGTGTGCCATGCACTGTACTGAGGACTGGAGAAGTTACAAGATAATCAGATCAAAGTTCTCGTCCCCAACAAAGGCTCATAATCTACAAGTAAGACCGAGTGGTTGTCTTGTCCCCATTGAAAAGAGGAGACATGAAGGGTACAGAGAGGTTAAGGGACTTACTGGAGGTCATCCAGCAGGCCAGTAGGAGAGCTGGAATTGGAACCTGGTTCTCCTAACTTCCAGACCCATGCTCTTTCTATTAGGCCACACTTCCTCCTGATTAACCATCCCCCATGGATGTATCTCTAATATGTCTCAGTGAACTAAACATGTCTTTTAGGTGGGTGGACCAGCTTGCTGCGAAGGTCTTCTAGGGGCAGCTCAATGGATCTTTGGGATGCAAAGAGGATGTTTTTAAGAACAGCTTGGATGTCGTTTATTTTGGGCTAATCCTGGTCAGGGAGATGGAGAACTGAAAACTTTCCCCGGAGGGACTAGCGTTCCAATGTGGGGTGGCTTTCTAAACCAAGACACTGTGCTGGACCCCCTGCTTGTCATAATTTGGTCGACCAGAGATTCCACGGGACTTAAGGCTGCTTAAGGGAAGCAGAGTGGCTCAGTGGCAAGAGCCCGGGCTTGGGAGTCAGAGGTCATGGGTTCATATCCCCCCTCTGCCACTTGTCAGCTGTGTGACTTTGGGCAAGTCACTTCACTTCTCTGTGCCTCAGTTACCTCATCTGTCAAATGGGGATGAAGACTGTGAGCCTCACGTGGGACAACCTAATTACCCTGTATCTACCCCAGCACTTAGAACAGTGCTCTGCACATAGTAAGCACTTCACAAATACCAACATTATTATTATTATTATGGTTCTTTAGACATGGTTTTCCTTCTGGATGCTTTAGTGGACATCATTGTGTAAAATTTAGTGACCTGCTCTTTGGGCCAGGGGGCTTGTGCAAGAGAAGTTTCTCTTAACCATATATAGAGCTTCAAGGAAAAAATAATTGCCATGACAATAATGCAGATTGGGTAGGGTAAATCAATCAATGGCATTATTGAATACTTACTATGTGCCAAGCACTGTGGGGAAACATGGACTGAGTGGCTTGTAGAAAAATGATCCACACAGCAGAATGGATTATGGACTGGAGCGGGGAGAGACAGGAAGAAGGGAGGTCAGCAAGGAACCTGTTGTAGTAATCAAGGTGGGATAAGGATAAGTGCTTGGACCAGCCTTTAATACAGTGCTTGGCACATAGTAAATGCTTAAATACCATTATTATTATTATGTTATTAACATGGTAGCAGTTGGATGGAGAGGAAAGGACAGATTTTAGCAATGTTGTGAAGGTTGAACTGGAAGGATTTGATGACAGATTTTGAATGAGAGAGATGAGTTGAGGCTATCACCAAGGTTAGGGAGTCATGAGACAGGGTGGATGATTGTGCTGTCTACAGTGATGGGAAAGTCAGGGGGAAGAAAGGGTTTGGGTGGAAAGAGGAGGATGATCGGCAGAAGGATTTCCAAAAAGCCATAGGTTATTTTTCCCTACTGCTGGTGGTAGATGGTGTAAATCATTGCCTAGTGACCTGATGGAAAGACCACAGGGCTGGGAGCCAAGGGTCCTGAGTTCTAATGATGGCTGCCACTTGCCTGCTGTGTGACTTTGAGCAAGTCATTTAATTTCCTCAACTGTAAAATGGGAATTCAATACCTGTTCTCCCTCCCGGTTTCTCCCCTTAGACTGTGAGCCCCATGTATTCATATTTAATCGTATTTATTCAGTCATATTTATTGAACACTTACTGTGTGCAGAGCACTGTACCGAGTGCTTGGGAAAGTACAATACAGCAGTAAAAAAACAATCCCTGCCCACACCGAGCTCAGAGTCTAGAGTGGGGGAGACAGACATCAATACAAGTAAACAGACATCAATATAAATAAAATTACAGATAAATACATGTGTTGTGGGGCGGGGAGAGAGGGGAAGAGCAAGGGGATCGATTCAGAGTGACGCAGGAGTGGGAGATGTTCAGGGACTGTATCCAACCTGTTTTTCTTGTATCTATCCCAGTATTTAGTACAGTACTTTGTGCATGGCCTAGTGGCTAGAGCACGGGCCTAGGAGGCAGAAGGTCATAGGTTCTAATCCCGGCTCTGTCACTTGTCTGCAGTGTGAACTTGGGCAAGTCACTTTACTTCTCTGGGCCTCAGTTCCCTCATCTGTAAAATGGGGGTTAACTGTGAGCCCCACCTGGCACAACCTGATTACCTTGTATCTACCCCAGTGCTTAGAACAGTGCTTGGCACATAGTGAGTGCTTAACAAAATCATTATCATTATTATTACAAAGTAACTGCTTAGAAAATATCACAATTTTTTTTTTAATTTCCATTTCCTGATGATGGCCAGGATTAAGGGGACAGGGACGTTGTTTAATTTCCACCTGTATATTGAAATTATAATGATTATGCTATTTGGCAGGTGATCGCTATATGCCAGGCACTGTTCTAAGTACTGGGGTAGATATGAATTAATCTGGTTGGACACAATCTCTGTCCCATATGGGGCTCATAGTCAAAGTAGGAGGGAGAACAGGTATTGAATCCCAATTTTTCAGATTGACAGAATTGAAGCAGAGAGGAGTGAAGTGACTTTCCCCAGGTCAAACAGCAGGCGAGTGGTGGAGCCAGCATTAGAACCCAGATCCTATGCTCCCAGGCCTGTGCTCTCCCCATTAGACCACACTGCTCTCCAAGCAATTAGTAAAATACACAGTAGTAGAAATGGTATTTATGAAGTGCTTATTGTGTACAAAGCTCTTGGTAAATATGATCCTTGCCCTCAAGGAGTTTGCGGTCTAATGGATGAACCCTAGAATTGTGGGAATCTGTGCAATGCAGAGGATTAAGCGTTTAGTACAGTACTTTGTACTGTATAATAATAATATAATCTTAAAGTGCTTACTATGTGCCTAGCACTGTTCTAAGCACTGGTGTAGAAACAAGGAAATCAGGTTGGACACAGTCCCCTGTTGTCCCACATGGGACTCACAGTCTTAATCCCCATTTTACAGGTGAGGTAACTGAGGTACAGAGAAGTGAAGTGATTTGCCCAAGGTCACACAGCAGACAAGTGGCAGATTAGAACACAGGTCCTCTGACTCCCAAGCCCGTGCTGTTGCGCTAAGCCATACTACTTCCTGATTACTGGTGCATGAACAGCCTTGCGGGCTGGCAGGGAAAGGGTCTACTGTTTTGCTTGAGAATACCTCTATCAGAGAGCACCTGACTTCAGGGTTCTATCAATATTCAAGGCAGGGATAGTCCTGCAAGAGAGGGAAATTCCCTTTGGGCACTGCCCACCTCCTGACCCTCAAGATTCTCAAAAATGGATCGCAACAACCCTGTTTATTCAAGTCCTTCACCTTTCTCACTACCTGAGATCAATGGGGGCATCTTATCTGGGAGAGAGAAGGAGCGGGAGAGTTGGGAGAGAGTGCCCTTAAGACTGGTAATGGTATTAAAGAAGCACCTACTCAAGGATAAATAGATTAGAAAGGACTCACAATCTAAATGGAGGTAAACTTTTACACATAACAGTATAGAGGGAAATAAAACAGCAACAAATTGCACATACACATTCCTCTAGCTCCCCACAGCTCCCAACACAGTTTTTGAATTCAAGCCAAGAGCAGCAGTGGCTTCCTGAGAGGGAAATGAGAAGGTAAGGGGCAGGCGGTGAGGTTAATAATAATATATGGTATTTAAGAGCCTACTATGGGCCAGGTACTGTTCTGAGCGCTGGGATAAATACCAGATAATCCAGTTGGACCCAGTCCCTGTCCCACATAGGGTGCACACTCTTCATCCTCATTTTCTAGATGAGGAAACTGAGGCCCAGAGAAGCGAAGTGACTTGCCCAAGGTCACACAGCAGACAAGTAGCCGAGTCGGGATTAGAACCCAGGTCCTTCTAACTTCCAGGCCTGTGCTCTATCCACCAGGCCACGCTGCTTCTTGGTCAAGTGGGCATCAGAGGCTGTAGGGACTATCGGAATCCTGGAGGCTCTGCTACTGACCATTCCAGCTTGTGGAACAATAATTAATAATAATAATTACGGTATTTGTTAAGTGCTTACTATGTGCCAAGCACTTTTCTAAGCACTGGGGTAACCAGGTAGTCCCATGTGGGGCTTACACTTTTAATCCCCATTTTACAGATGAGGTAACTGAGGCTCAGAGAAGTTAAGTGATTTGCCCAACGTCACACAGCAGACAAGTGGCGGAATGGTGGAAATGGTGGTGGAAGGCAAAGGCAGCGTGGCTCGTGGAAAGAGCTTGGGTCTGGGAGTTAGAGAACCTGGATTCCAGTCCTGGCTCCACCACTTGTCCTCTGTGTGGCCTGGGACAAATTCACTTAATTTCTCTTTGTCTCAGTTTCCTCATGTGCAAAATGGGGATTAAGACTGGGAGCCCAGGTGAGATAGGGACAGCGTCCAACCCGATTAGCTTAGATCTATCGCAGCACTTAGTAAAGTGCCTAGCCCGTAGTAGGTGTTTAACAAATACCATGTAAAAACAATCAACCATTAATGATAATAATCATAATTATGGTATTTATTAAGCACTTATTATGTGCCAAGTACTGGGATAGACAAAAGGTAATCAGGTCCGAGGCAGTCCCTCCACTTCGGGAGTTTTGCATGATTCTTCATGACTCATCAAACTTTCACATATGGTATCTCATTCAACCTCATTCTTTCTAGGTCACAAAGGTGAGATTCATGCTTGATCTTTCCATTTTACCATTTCACATATAATAACAATAAATATGAGTATGTCACATCAGATCTTGCCCAGGGAATGGGAGGCAAGGGAGGGGAACACAGGAGTAGAAAGCAGCGTGGCTCAGTGGAAAGAGCCCAGGCTTGGGAGTCAGAGGTCATGGGTTCGAATCCTGGATCTGCCCCTTGTCAGCTGTGTGATCGTGGGCAAGTCACTTCACTTCTCTCTGCCTCAGTTCCCTCATCTGTAAAATGGGGATTAACTATGAGCCTCACATGGGACAACCTGATTACTCTGTATCTCCCCCAGTGCTTAGAACAGTGCTCTGCACATAGTAAGCGCTTAACAAATACCAACATTATTAGAAATAGTCAACTCACTGAAATCGAGATAATCTCTGATTTAACATGGCTTCCCAAGAGATGAATGCTTTAGATTGCCAATAAACCCCCTAGTTTTACGTAATGCATCCCTGTCTCTCTCCATCTTTACATACTGATGCTTTCACCCCCCCATTCCCTTCCCATGATCTTGGCAGTGGGGCCCTTGATGATAATAATAATAATAATAACAATATTTAAGTGCTTACTAGCTTGTGGCCTACTAGAAAGAGCGTATGCCTGGGATGGAGATGACCTGGGTTTAATCCCGACTCCATTACTTACCTGCTGTGTGACCTTGGGCAAATCATTTAACTTCTCTGTGCCTAAATTCTCTCATCAGCAAAGTGGGGATTCAGCACCTATTCTCCCTCTTACTTAGACTGAGCATCACTTAGAACCTGATTATCATCTATCTGCCACAGACTTCAGTACAGTGCTTGGAATTATTGTTGTTATGATTATTATATTATTATTCCTGCTAACTGTAATTTATTTCAATGACTGTCTTCCCCTCTAGACTGTAAGCTCGTTGAGTGCTAGGGTCATATCTACTATCTCTCTCTTTTTTTTTTACTCTCCCGAGTACTTAGTGCCGTTTGTGCACGCAGTAAGCATTTAATAAATATCACTGCTTGATTGGTTAATGACAATGCAGGAATGCCTGGCATATAGTAAGTACTCAACAAATATTAAAAAAAATCCAACAAAATAATGGAGCTTGAGAGTCAGGTGATCTGAGTTTTAATCCTGCCACTTGCTTGCTGTATGACCTCGAGAAAGTCTGTTTCTTCACTGTAAAATGGGGATTCAACACCTGTTTTCCCTCCCTTCGTGGGACAGGAACTGTCCTGACTTGATTGTCTTGTATCTACACTAGCGTCTAGTAGAGTTCTCAGTACATGGTAAATGCTTAGCAAATACTATACTTACTGTTAACTCATCAATACTTTCCTCCCTCAGATTTCTATGTTTGTGTGTGCTTACTCTCCCAAGTGCTTGATAGAGTGCTCTTTAAGAGCACTGTAAACAAATACTATTGATTAGGATTTTTTTTCTTTTTGCTCTGGGTTGGGGTATGGAGTTGGGTGACTAAATGAGGGCATGGTAAAATATTCCCTCACAAGGGACTCTGAAGTCCCAAGAAAGGGGAAAGCTGAATCACTTAGGGGAAGAATCTACTGACAGTGAGAAAATCAGCATCAACCGTACTATGTTCAGAGCACTGTACTAAGCAGCGTGGCTGAGAAGCAGCGTGGCTCAGTGGAAAAAGAGCATAAGCTTGGGAGTCAGCTGTCATGGGTTTGAATTCCAGCTCTGCCACTTGTCAGTGTGTGACTGTGGGCAAGTCACTTAACTTCTCTGTGCCTCAGTTACCTCATCTAGAAAATGGGGATTAAAACTGTGAGCCCCACGTGGGACAACCTGATCACCCTGTATCTACCTCAGCACTTAGAACAACGCTCTGCACATAGTAAGTGCTTAACAAATACCAACATTATTATTATTATACATAAAAAGGAAAAGATGTGGTCCCAGACTTTGAGAAGCTTGCTTCCACAGTTTGCTTCCTCTGTTCACGTGTTTATGCTGTGAAGCATTCCTGGCAGAAATCCAGGCATCAGACGGATTTCATCTATCTCAAATTCATCATCTGCTATAACTTTGCCCTCTCCTCTCCTTAGCAACACTACTTTCCTTTATTTTAAGGTATTTGTTAAGTGCTTACTATGTGCTATCACTGCATTTAGCACTGGGGTAGATACAAGCTAATCAAGTTGGACACAGTCCCTGTCCCGCATGGGGCTCACAGTCTTAATACCCATTTTACAGATGAGGGAACTGAGGCCCAGAGAAATGAAGTGACTTGCCCAAGGTCACACAGCAGACTAGTGGCAGAGCTGGGATTAGAACCCAGGTCTTCTGACCCCCAGACCTGTCCTCTTTACAGTAGGCCACTCTGCTTCTCCTCTTCCTTCCTTATGATAGGTTTGCTTACTTCCTGAGTCATTTGCCCAAGGTCACACAGTAGGTAAGTGATGAAGTCAGAATTAGAACCCAGATACTCTTCCTCCCATTCATTCATTCATTTAGTCATATTTATTGAGCACTTACTGTGTTCAAAGCACAGTACTAAGCGCTTGGTACAGCAGAGAGTACAACATAACAAACAGACACATTGCTCACAGCGAGCTCACAGTCCAGAGCTACCAGGCACGTGCTCTTTCTACTAGGCCACGATGCTTCCCAACCAAGTATAAGCACCTGAAGTGTAAGAATATTTACAAAATACTGGGGCTTTGCAGAGAAAGGGTGTTTAATACTATGTGTTTAGGGGATGCAGACTCAAATGCAAGGGTTATGCAGAAGGGAGGGAGAATGGGGCAGTGGGGTTGGGAAAGGACAGGGATTGGCTCTGTCACCTCTATTAATAATAATTTATCAATCATCATCAATGATATTTGAGTGCTTCTGTATGCAGAGTGCTTACTGTATGCAGAGCTCTGCATTAAACCCTTGGGCGAGTACAATACAACAGGGAGGAGGAGAACAAGCTAGGAAGAGTTTTGCTTTGCTGTCTCCCCCATTTAGACTGTGAGCACATCAAAGGGCAGGGATTGTCTCTGTTGCTGAATTGTACATTCCAAGTGCTTAGTACAGTGCTCTGCACATAGTAAGCACTCAATAAATACTACTGAATGAATGAATAAGTTGGTAGATAACCTTCCCTGCCCACAGCAAGCTTACAGTCTAGTGAGGGTGACAGGCATTGATATAAATAAATAATTTATAATACTTTATAGATATGTGCACAAGTGCTGTTGGATGACTGTCAAATGCCAAGTCACAGGTCCAGGTGCAAAATATAAATAATTGTATTTAAGCACTTACTATGTGCCAAGCAGTGTACCAAGCTCTACGATAGACTGTGAGCCCATCTTTGGGGAGGGATTGTCTCTATCTGTTCCTGAATTGTACTTCCCAAGTGCTCAGTACAGTGCTATGCACACAGAAGACATTCAATAAGTACAATTGAATGAATGAATAGAAGATATTCAGGACGGACACAGTTCCTATCCCAACCAGGGTTCCCATGTTCTTTTCCAAATGCTTAGTACAGTGCTCTGCCCGAAGTAAGAGCTCAATAAATCCTACTGATTCTGGGCAACAGGAGATGGGGAGAGGTGGTGGAGAATAGAGGTGCTTGCATCCATTGTGCAGATCCTGGGGGTCTTCACAGTTTCCTGTCCCCTCTCCCTTTTCCCCACCCTGCTGGAACTTGCCCCCTCCTCACCAAAGGTCACTGCCTCCAAAGGGGGTGATGGCGGGTGAACCTGTCTTTCTCCCAGTAAGCCTCCCACACACCTTGTCTGTGGGCCCAGGGCACCGAGATTTCCTTCTGGAGATAATAATAATTGTAATAATTATAGTATTTGTTAAGCACTTACTATGTGCCAGGCACTATACTAAGCTGTAGGGTAGATACAGGCAAATCAGCAGAGGCTGCCTCATTGCAGAACTTCCGGGTGGGGATTCTACTCTCAAACTCCACCAGTGATATTAATAATTATGGTTCTTCTTAAGCACTTACTATTTGCCGAGCACTGTTCTAAGCACTGGGGTAGATACAAATGAACCGAGTTAAACACAGTTCCTGTCCCACATGGGGCTCACAGTCTTAATCCCCATTTTACAGATGAGGTAACTGAGACCCAGAGAAGTGAAATGATTAGCCCAAGATCACACAGCAGACATGTAGTGGAGCCAGGATTAAAACCCAGCATAGCTTAGTGGAAAGAGCCTGGGCTTGGGAGTCAGAGGTCATGGGTTCGAATCCCGGCTCTACCACTTGTCAGCTGTGTGACTGTGGGCAAGTCACTTAACTTCTCTGTGCCTCAGTTCCCTCATCTGTAAAATGGGGATTAACTGTGAGCCTCACGTGGGACAACCTGATCACCCTGTATCTCCCCCAGCGCTTAGAACAGTGCTCTGCACACAGTAAGCGCCTAACAAATACCAACATTATTAACCCAGGACCTTCTGACTCCTAGACCCAGGCTCTATCCATTAGACCACACTGCTTCTCTATCCAATACCATGGGCCAGAGCCTCCAACTGCATTTGGAGTTTACCAAAACGGAGAAGATTTTTCCTAAAACATCATCTTATCCCCACTGAGATGATCATTGGGGAAGGAAGAAAAAATCAATCCTATCTGATACTTTTTGAAAGACTGGGAATGTTCAGTAAAAATCAGTGAATTCAAATGAAGGACTGAATTTATTTTCTTCTTCCCAGTTCTCTAGCTTCTTCATTTGTTTCACTTATTCATATATATTATTTACCCCATTTTCCATCTTAGGCATCACCTCTATTTAATGTGATGTCATAAAATTCTGAAATATGCTCATTATGAGTAATCTATATATTTAAATATCACTAAAATAAGGCAGTTAAGCCTTGGGTATTTGGTTTCAGCTGCAGTGTTCAACATTGGCCCTTTTGACTCAGTAAGAAAATCTAATATATCTCTGGGTTTTTTCTGTTAAAGATCGATAAAGCAATTTTGTGGTCTAGTGGAAAGTGCACAGTACTGGGAGTCGGGAGGCTAAGGTTCTAGGCCCAGCTCCACCACTTGCCTGTTGTGTGACCTTGGCTAGTCAACTTATCTGGACCTCGATTTCCTATCTGTAAAATGGGAATTAATACCTTCTCTCCCTTCCCCTTAGACTGTGAGCCCTCTGTGGGAAGGGCCCATGTCTGATCTGATTTTCATGTATCTATGTCAGTGCTTGGTTCATAGAAAGTCCTTAATGAATGCCAGTATTATTATTTATCTTCTTGGTCTCCTCACCAGCTTGGGCCTAGGAAAGCAAAAACCCCAAGTAAATATATTTCCCCATTAACACCCTTTCCAGACTATTTATTTTCCCTATCATGTGATTATTCATCTCTGGTTTTTTGAAGGGAATAGGAAGCTAGTCCTTATACTAAGATTATAAACCAAACAACCTCACTGTAATGCCCGAGGTGACAGTGCCTCTGTTTATTCAGCAGGATGAGCTTCTCTTTGTTGACCAAATTCATTTTTATCAAAGTTTGCCATGTATTTTTAATCTATGCAGGCAGTTTTTTTTTGCCATCACACTTCCATTCTTTCCTATCCCTTCTGGTTCCTGCAGTCATTTTTTTTTCCAGTTTCCCTTTCCCCTGGAGGCCTGTTTCCTCATCTTTCTGTACTGCCTTGACCTTTCTGGGTACTTTGTCTTAGCCCCAACCCTGCCAAAATTGAACCAAAGAAATCCAAAGGACTCAAGAGTGAATGGACAGAAATAATGTTACATATTTAATTAGTCCAAAGATTACTACTATGTACACAGACCATTAAGCACAGTAGTTCCTTACCTGGGCAGAGAGCAGCAAGAGAATCCGTGAACCAGTTGTGGTTCTGTGTTGAACACCTTAATGATGAGCTGGTCCATCACCTTGACATTAGACTCTTTAAGCTCTTCACTACTAGCCCTAGCACTACTATTAATTCAGTTTAAACCACTACACAAGGCTGCAGTGTAGTCTAGTGGATAAAGCATGGGTCTGGGAGTCAGAAGGACCTGGGTTCTAGTCCTGGGTCCAGCACTCATCTGCCTTGTGACTTTGGGCTAGTCAGTTAACTTCTCTGTACTTCAGTTACCTCACCTGAAAAATGGGGATTAAAACTGTGAGCCCCATGTGGAACAGAGTCTGTGTCCAACCTGATTACTTTGTGTCTGCCCCAGCATTTAGAACAGTCCCTTAGAATGGGCTTAGGAGTCAGAGGTTGTGAGTTCTAATCCCGGGTCTGACTCTTGTTAGCTGTGTGACTTTGGACAGTCACTTCTCTGTGCCTCAGTTACCTCATTTGCAAAATGGGGATTAAGACTGTGAGCCCCACATGGACAACCCGATAACCTTGTACCTGCCCCAGTGCTTAGAACAATGCTTGGCACATGGTAAGCGCTTAAAATGCCATTATTATTATTAGAACAGTGCTCTGTGAAAAGTAAGAGCTCAGTAAATACCTTTGATTGATTTGTAAGACTGAGAAGGTTTAGATGAAAACATGTTTGCAAGGGACAGAAAATAAATTGATCTCAGGGTGGCATACACAGGGTAATAGCCTGAAGATGGGAGGAAATATGAGTTCTTAGGGCGGTGAGAGATTAAGGCTGACAAGGTCAATTTAGACATCATCTGCCTAGAGATGATAGCCGCAACCATGTGAGCAGATGGACTTCCCTATGAGTATGGAGCGAGAAGAGGATTGGGTTTGAAACGGCCTTGTGAGGCCCCTCGTGAGGCACCCCCAGTTAATGGGCGAGGGAGGAATTGGCAAAGGAGATGCAGGAGTGGTCAGGGAGAAAGGAAGCCAGTCAGTAAGTCAGTCAAGGAGAATCAGGAAGGGGTGGCTGACGGTGCTAAAGGCATTCATTCAAATCATTTGATTGTATGTATTGAACGCTTCATAATGTTGGTATTTGTTAAGCACTTACTATTTGCAGAGCACTGTTCTAAGCACTGGGGTAGGTTGTCCCACGTGAGGCTCACAGTCTTCATCCCCATTTTACAGATGAGGTAACTGAGGCACAGAGAAGTTAAGTGACTTGCCCGCAGTCACATAGTTGACAAGTGGCAGAGCTGGGATTTGAACCCATGACCTCTGAATCCCAAACCCAGGCTCTTTCCACTGAGCCACATTGCTTACTGTGTGCAAAGACACTGTAACATTCCCTACCCATAACCAGCTTCCAGTCTAGAGGAGCCCCTGAGCAGTCCATGAGGATTGAGGCAGAAAAGAGCCTATTAGGCCTAAGGGAAGGAAGGGAGGAGAGTTGGGGGCTGAAGTTGAAACCACTGATGTCTTTTTTGATCCAGGTCAGCCTAATCCCAAACATCTCCTGCTCCAGGTTAGAGGTGGCTGGGAGCTCAGATGGTCTGGTCTTGGGGCAGGGGGAGGGCTAAGGATAAATCTGTATATTTGCCCTGAGAGAGCAGACTCTTTCCAAATGTTTTTCATTTGTTTTTATTCTAGTAATAAATTCCTGGAAAATCATAAAGACTGTGACTTGCACTGATTTAGACTTAAAGAGGCAGGAGGGTGGGTTTTGAATTATTGAAAAGCCAGCATTGCAAAAGCCTAGTTTGAGCTATCGCTTTCCCATTGAACTAAGGATGTTTGTCTTGTTATGTGGTGTGTGTGTGTTTGTGTGTACACTAACGAGAACAGCTGGGCACAGGAGTGACCAGGTGAGAGTGTGTGGATGCCTCAGTGCAAACTACCATCATTCATTCATTCAGTAGTATTTATTGAGCTCGTACTGTGTGCAGAGCACTGTACTAAGCATTTGGAATGTACAATTCAGCAACAGATAGAGACAATCTCTACCCAACGGTGGACTCACAGTCTAAAAGGGAGAGACAGCAAAACAAAACAAGTAGTCAGGCATCAATACCATCAAGATAAATACAATCACAGATACACACACACACACACACACACACACATACACACACACATATACAGAAAGATATATCATAGGTATATAAAATAAATATAAATATACACAAGTGCTGTGGGGAAGGGAAAGGGGTAGAGCAGAGGGAGAGTGTAGGGGCGATGGGGAGGGGAGGAAGGGCAAAGGGAAAAGTAGGGCTCAGTCTAGGAAGGCCTCCTGGAGGAGGTGAGCTCTCAGTAGGGCTTTGAAGAGGGGAAGAGAGTTAGTTTTGCGGATGTGAGGAGGGATGGCATTCCAGGTCAGTGGTAGGATGTGGGCCAGGGGTCGACAGTGGGACAGGCAAGAAGGGGGGATCGTGAGGAGGTGAGCAGCAGAGGAGCGGAGTGTACAGGCTGGGCTGTAGAAAGAGAGAAGGGAGGTGAGGTAGGAGGGGGCAAGGTGATGGAGAGCTTTGAAGATGAGTGAGGAGTTTTTGTTTTGTGTGAAGGTTGATAGGCAACCACTGGAGGTTTTTGAGGAGAGGAGTGACATGCCCAGAGCGTTTCTGTAGAAAGATGATCCGGGCAGTGGAATGAAGAATAGACTGGAGCGGAAGAGACAAGAGGATGGGAGATCAGAGAGGAGGCTGATGCAATAATCCAGTTGGGATATTATGAGAGCTTGAACCAGCATGATAGCAGTTTAGATGGAGAGGAAAGGGTGGATCTTGGCGATGTTGTGAAGGTGAAACCGGGAGGTTTTGGTGACGGATTGGATATGTGGGATGAATGAGAGAGCAGAGTCAAGGATGACACTAAGGTTGTGGGCTTGTGAGACAGGAAGGATGGTAGTGCCATCCACAGTGATAGGGAAGTCAGGGAGAGGATGGGGTTTGGGAGGGAAGAAGTCTTGGACATGTTGAGTTTTAGGTGGCGGGTGGGCATCCAGGTGGAGATGTCCTGAAGGCAGGAGGAGATACGAGCCTGGAGGGAGGGAAACAGAACAGGGGAGGAGATGTAGATTTGGGTGTCATCTGCGTACTCTATTTCCATGGCCCACAGTATGCAAACAGGCAAGATATTTTTGCCCGGTGACATTTGTACTCTTGGATATAATTTCACCATCTGCAGCATCCTCTTTGTACGACAAGATAACTCTACTACATCTGCTTATTTCAGTTTATTGGTACCCGAACTGGTCTATTTCTGAGAAATCTGCCAATTGCAGCTGGAGGCTCAGAAAATGCCTTTCCCAGCTTTCTGCCTTACTGTTTACTTCCTGCACGCTATGGTAGTTTGAGGGGCTATTCACCACAGTGTAGATGGTGCACTTTTCCTTCCTTCGTTCAAGGTCTGTCTTCCCTCACAGCTAGAGAAAGGACAAAGGGAGAAAGGAGGGAACCAAATTGGGGAAAAATTCTGAATTAGTGGGGGTTGAATCAATCAATCATTTGTTGAGTGCTTACTGTGTGCAGAGCACTGTTCTAAGTGCTTGGGAGAAGAGTTGGTAGACACGTTCCCTATCCACAGTGAGTTTACAGTCTAGGGGGATTTGTACTTTAGTATGTCTGCACTAAATGGTCATCTCTTTTAGGGCAGGGATTGTGCTATTAACTGTATTGTATCCTCCTAAGCCTTTAGTACAGTGCTCTGTGAGTACATACTCAACAAATACTATGGATTGATTGAATGGGACTTTACAACACTTCAGTGGCACAAGCAGATTTGTTGTGATGACTCTTTAATCTATCATCAATCTAGTATTTATTGAATATTTATAGAGTGCAGAGCACTGTACTCGGTGGTTGGGAGAATACAGTACAAAAGAGTTGGTAGACGTGTTCCCTGTCCTCAAGAAGCTTACAAAATCTAATAAGAGAGACAGATATTTAAACTGAATTACAGATGAGGGAGATGGGAGAGTTGAAGGGTGTGTTTGTAAAGCTGAGGGGGTGGGGTGAGCATCAGAGTTCTTAAGGGGTTCAGACCCAAATGCATACAGTGCCTGGTATATAGTAAGCACTTAACAAATACTATAATTATTAAATGTCTAGGCAACACAGAGGGAAGACCGAGAAGGTGGGGAAATGAGGAGTTAGGGAAGGTCTTGATTTTATGATTTTACTAGGGCTTTAAAGATGGGGGTACAGTGAGGTAGTAGGAATATAATTTATTAAGCACCTATTGTATGCACAGCACTGGACTAAGCACTAGGATTGGGGTATCCTCTTCTGGGCACCTTTGGGGACCAAGGCAGGGGCCAGCGGCTCTTCTGGGCTTCAGACAGCCATCCCTAGGTTGTAAGCTTGTTGTAGGCAGGGAATGTGTCTGTTTATTGTTCTATTGTACTCTCCCAAGTGCTTAGTACAGTGCTCTGCACACAGTAAGTGCTCTATAAATATGATAGAATGAAGTTACGTTGGTTGGTTTGAAAGAAGTGACAGGGCAGGCTGGAAGGCTTTGAAGAGCTTATCAGAACAAACTTTTTGATACATTTCCCAGGAAATTCAATTACCTATGAAGCCCCAGGAGGGAACCTGCACATCTTAAAGTACATCAGAAAAGGAAAATTGGCCGATTTCTTCACAAATGAGTGATTTTTTTTCTCCTTTAGGAAAAACTGCATCCTTATTGATTTTTCTTTTAATAACTTGAAAGGCAAGGGCATAGAAACATAATGGGTAAAACTCGAGGGGCATGCATCCCCGAAGGAAGGGAATTCCCTTGATTACTGCAGTCCTTCAGGGAGGTGATTTTCATACCCGGTGCCACTCAGGTCACGGCTGAGTTTGCACATTGTTGGAGAGGAAGGTTGTTTTGGAACAAACCCTGGCTGGGCTGACATAGTCCTTCTAGGTTTGCAGACCAACTCGGTGCTGAATTGTCAGCCAGGCTGGCCTGGAAGGCTCAGCCTCTAGAGAGTCTGTATAGCGGAACTGCCATTCAGGTCCAATACGCTGAACTCCCTGCTATGCTCCCTGCAGCTTGTGCATGCTGATGGCTGTGCTCCACTGAGGCAGTCTCATCTGATCATAGTCCCTTCTCCTTTCAAATACAAAAAATAATGGTGGTATTTCTTTACCATAGTAATGGAAGCACTTACCTTATTCTACCTTGATTATTGTATCAGCCTCCTTGCTGACCTCCCTGCCTCCTGTCTCTTCCCACTCCAGTCCATACTCTGTGGTACTGCCCGAATCATTTTCCTTTAAAAACATTCAGACCATGTTTCCCCATTCCTCAAGAAGCTGCAGTGGTTGCCCATCCACCTCAGCATCAAGCCAAAACTCCTCACCATTGGTTTTAAAGCACTTAACCACCTTGCCCTCTCCTACCTCACCTTGCTACTTTTCTCCTACAACCCAGCCTGCACAGTCATTCCTCTGATGCTAACCTTCTCACTGTAACTCCATCTCTCCTATCTCGCCACTGATATCTCACCCACATCCTACCTCTGGCCTGTAACACCCTCCCTCCTCATATCAGACAGATAATTGCTCTCTCCCACTTCAAAGCCTTATTGAAGACACATCTCCTCCAGGAAACCTTCCCTGACTGAGCCCTTCTCTCCTCCCACTCCCTTCTGCACGGCTTTTTACTGACTCCTTTATTCATCTTCTCCCCTCCCCAAGGCACATATGTATATATCTGTAATTTATTTATTTACTATTTATATTTACTATTTATATTAATATCGGTCCCTCTACACTGTGAGCTCTTTTGGGCAGGGAATGTGTTTGATGTTATATTGTACTCTCCCAGGCACTTAGTACAGTGCTTTGCACACAGTAAGTGCTCAATAAATATATTAATAATAATAATTTGTTAAGTGCTTACAGTGCCAGGCACTGTACTAAGCACTGGGTAGATACAAGCAAATCAGGTTGGACACAGTCCCTGCCCAACATGGGGCTCACAGTCTCAATTTCCTCTTCACAGGTAAGGAAACTGAGGTAAGGTAACCAGAGAAATGATTTGCCCAAGGTCACACAGTAGGCAATTGACAGAGTTGGTATTAGAACTCATGACCTTCTAACTCCCAGGCCTGTGCTCTATCCACTACACCATGCTGCTTTTCTTAATCTGTCATGTCAGTCTCCCAACCCTTTTGGGACTATTACAGCAGGACTTTAACCAGGGGACATGGATGGGAAGTTGGATATGAGTAACATGTCTGGAGGTTTTCAGCCCCAAATCCTGGCCAGAAGAGCCCCTGGATTCACTAAAAATAATAATAATTGTGGTATTTGTTAAGCTCTTACTATGTACCAGACACTTAATAAGCATTGGGGTAGATACAAACAATTCAGGTTGGGCACAGTCCCTGTCCCACAGGGTGCTCACAGTCTTAATCCCCATTTTCCATATGAGGTAACTGAGGCCCAGAGAAATGAAGTGACCTGTCCGAGGTCACACAGCAGACAAGTGGCAGAGCCTGGATTAGAACCCAAGACTTCTGACTCCCAGTCCCATGCTCTATCCACTATGCCAAGCTGCTTCTCACACATAAGTAATAATAATACTTATGGTTTTTCATGCTCACTAGGTGCCAAACACTGAACTAAATGCTGAGGGGGCTAAAAGATGATCAAGTCAGACACAGTTCCTGTCCCACTTGGGTTCAGAGTCTAAGAAGGAGGGAGAAAAGGCACTGAATCCTTATTTTATAGATGGAGGAATCGGGGCACAGAGAGGTTAAGTGACTTGCCCAAGGCTACCCAGCAGGCAAGTGGCAGTGCTGGGATCAGAACGCAGGTGTTCTGAATCCCAGGTCAGTGCTCTTTCTACCAGGCCACTCTGCTTCTCAGTATTCTTTGTTTTACTCACCGGTGTTCTTTTGCTGGTTTTAAATGATCCTGCTCAAATGGGATAGTGATGGGACCAAGTGGGACTATTGGACGTTTGAGTCGAAGCTAACAGATGCATTGTCAAGAAGAAGCAACGGTGCCATTTCTGGAGTCAGGTGGGTCACAGCTGTGTGACTTGTGGGGCATGCCCTGCTACCCCAATGGCATTTGGCTTCCCAGAATATGTTGGTGCAGGGGGCCGTGAAAAATTGGGATTTGGGTTGGGGGAAAAAACCAAACAAACCTCTTCCCTAAAGGGAAAATATAATATTTTAGGATTTCTGATGCATTTAAAATCTGAAAATATGTAATTAACTCAGGGTGTTCAGCCTTAGCAATGCAAAAAAAATTTTCTAAGATAAGTGATGGCAGAGGAAGGGGTGGGAGTGGATAATCAGAGGGGAAAAGATCAGTTCTGATGAGATTCGGAAAGAGGAAAGGACTGGGAAATAGCATGTGAGCTAAAGAAATGCTGGCTGGGAGGGGGCAGGAGAAAAATGGTGTAAACATTGAACAGTCAATCGAAGATATCTATTGAGCTCTTACTGTGTGCAGAGCACTGTACTAAGGGCTTGGAAAAATTCACAACAAAGTTGGTAGACATATTTCATGCAATAAGGAGTCAAAATTTGCTCCCAGGCCCAAGGGTGATTTCCAACATTTAATCAGAAGACCCAAAAGGTCATTGGCTGGAGTAAGTAGGAATCTCTGGGTTAGTAGAAGGGATAATGTGGAATAAGGATTTTTGCTCTTGCATTTCCACTAACTCCACATAGCTTTCATCAGTCCCAAGTTGCTTGATTTTACCTCTCTGCTCATGAGGTGCTGGCTGGCATCTGTGAACAAG
Source organism: Ornithorhynchus anatinus (assembly GCF_004115215.2). NCBI lineage: Eukaryota > Metazoa > Chordata > Mammalia > Monotremata > Ornithorhynchidae > Ornithorhynchus > Ornithorhynchus anatinus. The sequence goes on along the minus strand of NC_041728.1, from coordinate 113,631,480 downwards.
TCACCTCAAAAAAGTCATCTGAAATGTAGATAATGAGTGGGCTGGTAAATTTCCTAGATCTAGGTGGAAGTTTTACTTGGAGCATTTTCATCCTTTCAAACTAATAGTAACTTGGAGAGACTTTGCTACAGAGCTGATGCTATTCAATGCAACCGTCCATTTCTAAACCCTCCTGTGATTCTTGGAAAATCGAGAGACAGGGTTGAAGTACAATAAGGTAAAACTTCAAATTTATCCCTCGTTTTGTTTTGTTGAACACTTACCATGCCTTTGTTAACCAGGCAAAGTGAGCTCACTGTGTAAGTGCAATTCATAAAGCCGTCTCTACACGATTAACAACTGTGGTATTTAAGCACTTACTATATGCCAAGCACTTCATTCATTCATTTATTAATTCAATTATATTTATTAAGTGCTTATTGTGTGCAGAGCACTCTACTAAGTGCTGGGAAAGTACAATAATAAAACAGTGATGTTCTCTACCCACAATGAGTCTAAAGCGGGGGAGATGAACATCAATACAAATTAATAAAAGTACAGCTATATACATAAGTGCTGTGGGGCTGGGAGTGGGGGAAGAGCAAAGGGGAGCAAGTCAGGGTGACGCAGAAGGAAATGAGAGATGAGGAAAAGGGTGGCTTAGAGGAGGAGATGTGCCTTCAATAAGACTTTGAAATGGGGAAGAATAATTGGTGGAATTGAGGAGGGAGGGTGTCCAGGCCAGAGGCAGGACATTGGGCCAAGGGTGGGTGGCGAGACAGGAGAGATCGGGGCATCGGGGTGGTTAGCGCTAGAGGAGTGAAGTGTGTGGCTGAGAAGCGAGGTGAGGTAGAAGGGAGAAGGTGATGGAGTGCTTTAAAGCCAGTGGTGAGGAGGCTTTGTTATTCATTCATTCATTCATTCATTCAATAGTATTTATTGAGCGCTTACTATGTGCAGAGCACTTTACTAAGCACTTGGAATGTACAAATCGGCAGATAGGTAATCACTGGAGGTTTTTGAAGAGGGCGGCGACTTGTCCTGAGCGTTTTTGTAGAAAGATGATCTAGGCAGCGGAGTGAAGTATGGACTGGAGTGGGGAGAGACAGGAAGTTGGGAGGTCAGTCAAGGAGGCTGATGCAGTAATCTAGGTGGGATAGGATGAGTGACTGTATTAATGTGGTAGCAGTGTGGAGAGGAAAGGGCAGATTTTTGCGATGTTGTGAAGGTGGGATTGTCAGGATTTGGTGACAGATTGAATATGTGTGTTGAATGAGAGAGAGGAGTCAAGGATAATGCCGAGGTTATGGGCTTGTGAGATGGGAAGGGTGGTGGTGCTGTCCACAGTGATGGAAAAGTCAGGGAGAGGACAGGGTTTGGAGGGCAAGATAGGGAGCACTGTTTTGGACATGTTAAGTTTGAGGTGACAGGAGGGCATCCAAGTAGAGATGTCTTGAAGGCAGGAGGAGATGTGAGCCTGGAGGGAGGGAGATCAGGTGAGGAGATGTAGATTTGGGTATCATCTTCATATAGATGGTAGTTGAAGCCAGGGGAATGAGTGAGTCTACTAATAATAATAATGTTGGTATTTGTTAAGGGCTTACTATGTGCAGATCCCTCTTCTAAGCTCTGGGGTAGATACAGGGTATTCAGGTTGTCCCACGTGAGGCTCACAGTTTTCATCCCCATTTTACAGATGAGGGAACTGAGGCACAGAGAAGTGAAGTGACTTGCCCCCAGTCACACAGCTGACAAGTGGCAGAGCTGGGATTCAAACCCATGACCTCTGACTCCTAAGCCCGGCCTCTTTCCACTGAGCCACGCTGCTTCTCTAAGCAGCTAAGCTGTTTACTAAGCATTGGGGTTGTTAAAGGTAATTCAGTCTGAGATAGGGCTCACGGTGGAAGTAGGAGGGAGAACAGGCATTGAATTCCGATTTTGCAGATGAAAGAACCAGAGCATAGAATTAAGTGGGTTAAGTGATTTACCCAAGATCACATAGTGGGGACATGGCGGAGCGGGATTAGAACCAGTTGTTTTGACTCCAAGGCCTATGCTCTTTCCCCTAGGCCATGCTGTTAGCCAAGTGAATTGAGGCCTATGTGTTCTAGAAATTTAGAAATTTCCAGGGAGGGTTCCAGTCTGGAAAGATGATTCCTTGAGAAAAGAAATGGGAAACCAAAGATGAGGCATGTGTTGCTTAAATTCATTTTTGCTTAAGAGGGATGTATCCTTAGATCCTAGTAGTTTACACATCCCCAACCCCAACACCTTCCTCTCTCTTTTTTTTTTTTAAATGGTGTTTGTTAATCCCAGCTATGCCATGTCTGCTGTGTGACCTTGGGCAAGTTACTTCACTTCTCTGTGCTTCAGTTACCTCATCTGTAAAAGGGGGATTAAACTGTGAGCCCCATGGGGGACATGAGGAGCAGCGTGGCTGAGTGGAAAGAACCTGGGCTTGGGAGTCAGAGATCATGGGTTTGAATACCGGCTCTGCCGCTTGTCAGCTGTGTGACTGTGGGCAAGTCACTTAACTTCTTTGTGCCTCAGTTACCTCATCTGTAAACTGGGGATTAAGACTGTGAGCCTCATGTGGGACAACCTGATTACCCTGTATCTTCCCCAGTGCTTAGAACAGTGCTCTGCACATAGTAAGCGCTTAACAAATACTAAAATTATGATTATTACATGGACAGTGTCCAATCTGATTACTTTCTATCTACCCCAACGCTTGCAACAGTGTTTGACACATAGTAAGTGCTTACCAAATAATGTAAAAAAAGTGCTTACTATGTGTCAGGCACTGTACTAAGTGCTGGGGTAGATACAAGCTAATCAGATTGGACACAGTCCCACATGGGGCTCCCAGCCTTAATTCCCATTTTACAGACGATGTAACTGAGGCAGAGAAACGAAGTGACTTGGCCAAGGTCACACAGCAGACAAGTGGCGGAGTCAGGATTAGAACCCAGATTCTTCTGACTTCCAGGCCCATGCTGTATCCCCTAGGTCATGCTACCTCTTCTCCAAAGTATCATGGGAGTGATGTCCAGGGAAGAATGAGGGCCCATATTCAAACAAGAGTCAGGCCTTAAACATGTGGGGGCGAGACTGCGCCTGGCAGGCTCAGTGGAAAGAGCCTGGGCTTGGGAGTCAGAGGTCATGGGTTTGACTCCCGGCTCTGCCACTTGTCAGCTCTGTGACTGTGGGCAAATCACTTAACTTCTCTGTGCCTCAGTTACCTCATCTGTAAAATGGGGATTAACTGTGAGCCTCATGTGGGACAACCTGATTACCCTGTATCTCCCCCAGTGCTTAGAGCAGTGCTCTGCACATAGTAAGCGCTTAACAAATACCAACATTATTATTATGCATCCTTCCATAGTGATGATGATGATGGTATTTGTTAAGTGCTTACTATGTGCCAGGCACCATACTCAGCACTGGGGTAGATGAAAGGTAGTTATGTTATAGACACAGTTTCTGTCTCACAAGGGACTCACTCTTAATCCCAGTTTTACAGATGAGGGAACTGAGGCAGAGAGAAGTTAAATGACTTGCCCAAGGTTACATAACAGACAATTGACAGAGTCGGGGTAGGAACCCAGGTCCTTCTGTGCCACTGCAGCCTCTGCCGCTCCCCTCAGAGGAACAGAAGCAAGGCAGTTGGTTTTCTGATGATGTGGAGCAGAGCATGGGTTACAACATGAGGCCAGTCGGAGAGAGCACTTCCAACTGGGTGAGATCCCAAGGTGCTCTGTGCATGTCCTTTGAACTTGTTTTTGGGGTGGTTTTCTCAGCAGCATAGTAATGTACATGATTTGTCATCTTGGTTTTGCAAAATCACTTGCCTTGGAGGATGGCAGAGAAAAACACAATTTCCTGTTAATGGTATCTTTTGATCTGCCTTAAAAGTCTCCTGGAAACCTTGGAAAGAAACACTTTGAAAATGTGCACAGACGATATTCTAGTCGCTAGGCACATCCTTATTAAAATTTCCATCGACAGTGGCAGTCAAAAATCTTTAATATCATAACAGTTATAGCATGGGGAATTACTTAAATTGATTAGGAGTATTAATGGAAAAGCACATTCATTTTCCTATTGCTGCTCAGAGTTAAGAATACATGAATTTTTCATTAGCATCAAGGTTTCTACATCCTCTGTCTACTGAACAGCAAAAGTAAATGCGGCCGGGGGTGGGGTGGGGGGTTGGGGTGTGTGAAAGACATATGTGATTTTACACACAGATAAAATGATTTGACTCCCTGGGAGGAGAGTTGTTATTTAAGCATGAAGGCAGGAGTTCATTTTGTGCAGTTGGAATGACTTTTTTGGTCTAAAATGGAGAATTGTCTATGGTATCCTTGGATCTAAGTAATCAGTTGATCCTCCACGCTCGGTATCCTTTTTGTTTCTTGTTTGTGCATGAGCCTGGTGATAGTAGTAATATTTGTAGAAGGGCCCTTTGAGGCAGTGCCCTGTGCTTGGCAAATATAAATACACATTCAGTTTGTCTTCAGACCTGTTTTCAGGTGCTGCTGAGCTGTTTGAAAATGCATTTCCTAAAAGGCAAAATAATCCCCTGAGAACAGAGGGATTTGGGAACGGTCACCCTCTCTGGGCCCTGAGCCTGGAACAGTTACAGCCGGACCTCCCCTGTTCCAGGGACGCTGCTTAGCTATGGGAATTGGAGGAATCAATCAGTCAATGGTATTTATTAAGCACTTAGGGTATGCAGAGCACTGTACCAAACGCTTGAGAGAGTACAGGACAGCAGATTTGGTAGACATGTTTCCTGCCCTTAATGCACTTGTGTGTAGAGAGATAATTGTTTTTATTAGCTTTTTAAAAATTTTATGGTATTTTTTAAGCACTTACTATGTGTCAAGCACTGTTCTTAGTGCTTGGGAAGGCACAAGTTAATCAAGTCTGATACAGTGCTTGTCTCACATGGGACTTACAATCTAAGTAGGAGAAAGAGCAGGTATTGAATTCTACAGTGCTCTGGCTCCCAGACCCATGCTTTATGAACTAGGCCATGCTGCTTCCCTATTACGGTGTTTAAGTGCTTACTTGGTATCGAGCATTGTTCTAAGCACTGGGGTAGATATAGTCCCTGTTCCACATGGGGCTCACAGTCTAAGTAAGAGGAAGAGAAGCTTTTGAATCCTCATTTTACAGATGAGGAAACTGAGGGGAAGAGAAGTGAGGTGACTTTCCCAAGGTCACACAGCCAGCAAGTGGTGGAGCAATGATTAGAAGCCAGCCCTGCACACAGCAAGCACTAATGAATTCATTCACTCAATCGTATTCAGTGCTTATTGTGTACAGAGCACTGTACTAAGCACTTGGAAAGTACAGTTCAGCAACAGAGACAACCCTTGCCCACAACGGACTCACAGTCCAGAAGCAGGGAGAAAGACAGCAAAACAAGTAAACAGGTATCAATATAAATAGAATTAAAAGATGACCTTACACATCCAAACAAGTAAATGGGCATTAATATAAATAGAATTATAGATATGTACACATATACGCAAGTGATTTGGGGTGGGGGGGTGGGGGGGCTAGAGCAAAAGGGAGTGAGTCGGGGAGATGGGAAAGGAGAGGGAGCTGAGGAAAAGGGGGGGGCTTAGTTAATTGAGTATGAGGGCAATACATGATTGGTCCTTGCATGAATAGGCAGGGATATGCTGAGGCAGAACCTAGGGTGGGCCAGATGACAACTCAATCACCATATTAAATCAATTGATTAATCGGTCAATAGCATTTGTTGTGTGCTTACTACGACTACTAATAAAACTGGTATTTAAGTGCTTACTATATGCTAAGCACTGTTCTAAACACTGGGGTAGATACAAGTTAATCAGGTTGGACGCAGTTCCTGTCCCACATGAGGCTCACAGTCTTAATCCCCATTTTACAGATGAGTTAACTGATGCTCAGAGAAGTTGTGACTTACTCAAGGTCACAAAGCAGACACGTGGCAGAGAAGGGATTATTTTACTATGTGCAGAGCATTGTACTAAGAATTTGGAACACTTCAGTATAATAGAATGGGAAGATATGACCCCTGCCTGAAGGGAGTTTTCAATCTAGTGGAGGAGACAGATAATACAGTAAACTACAGATAGGGGAAAGAGCAGAATATTAGGCTATGCACATCAGTGCTCTGGTGTTGAGGATGAGAATCAAAGTGTTTAAGGGATACAGATTCAAGTGCATAGGTGAAGCAGAATGGAGGTTGTATAGGGTGAGGCAAAATGGGGTTAGTCAGGGATGGCTTCATCAAGGAGAGAAGAGGTTTTGGTAGGGCTTTGAAGAAGGGGAAAGAGTCAAAAATCTGTCAGATGTGCAGGGAGAAGGAGTTCCAGGGCAGAGGGAGGACATGAGCAAGGGGTTAATGGTGAGCGACACCCTTTTCCCCTTCTCAGTGCCCCCAACCTAACCCAGCCCTAGACAGGTAGGTCCTCAGGAAAGGGAGCTGCAGCTTTGAACTTGGCCTAAACTGGGCTGGGGTTCTCAAAGGGCCTGCCCCATCCTGGCCCACAGGACTATATTATACTCTCCCAAGTGCTTAGTACAGTGCTCTGCCCACAGCGAGTACTCAATAAATAAGATTGATTGATTATGAACTGGCTCAAAGCCATGCAAGGTTCTAAAATGGGAATTCTCCTCCCATGAGATCTAGGAAGAACTCACCGGGCTCATCTGGGAGCATTACTGAGGTGGAAAGGGATGGGCTATCGACTCTCGGCCTCAATAATGGAGCAGCTTTGTACCTTAAAGCAGTCGGCTCTTTGGGCCTCTTTGTGTGTGTTCCTGAAGATGGTTGTGCCAGGCTAGTGCACCGAAGCAGAGTGGGACTAAATTGTCCCCGAGTGGCTATAAATGAATTTGGCCTTTTAAAGTGCCTGTCTTCCTCTCTGGGAGACTTGGCTTAGCAAGCAGGTGCTGCTCTGAATACTAAGTGATTGAGCTAATCCACTTGGCATCCTACCTTTCAGTCCGCCTGGCCAAAGGCGTAAACAAGTGGAAAGAAGAGGGCCAGGAAATCCCTGGTGTTGGGTCCAGAATAAAAAAGGGCTGAGCCCTGATGGTGGTGGTGGCAGTGGGGGAGTTTACCTCAGACTTCCAAATTCTTCCAAAAACAGAAGCTCAGAGAACCCTGGGCTTCATCTCTATATGGCTTTCAAAGGTCACAAATCATCTCCTTCTTGCCAAATCCAACAGCCTAATCCTCCTCGATCTCTCAGCTGCCTTCGACACGGTCGACCACCCATTTCTCCTGGAAATATTATTGAACCTTGGCTTCATTCATTCATTCATTCATTCATTCATTCATTCATTCATTCATTCATTCAATAGTATTTATTGAGCGCTTACTATGTGCAGAGCACTGTACTAAGCGCTTGGAATGTACAAATTGTTAACAGATAGAGACAATCCCTGCCCTTTGACGGGCTTATAGTCTAATCGGGGGAGACGGACAGACAAGAACAATAGCAATAAATAGAATCAAGGGGATGAACATCTCATTAAAACAATAGCAAATAAATAGAATCAAGGTGATGTACATCTCATTAACAAAATAAATAGGGTAATGAAAATATATACAGTTGAGCGGACGAGTACAGTGCTGAGGGGATGGGAAGGGAGAGAGGGAGGAGCAGAGGGAAAAGGGGGGAGAAGAGGGTTTAGCTGCAGAGAGGTGAAGGGGAGGGTAGAGGGAGTAGAGGGAAAAGGGAAGCTCAGTCGGGGAAGGCCTCTTGGAGGAGTGAGCTTTAGGCTTCACTGACACTGTACTCTTCTGGTTCATCTCCTGTCTGTCTGGTTGCTCACAGTCTCTTTCACGGGATCCTTCTCCGCCTCCCACTCCATAACTGTGGGTGTCCCTCAAGGTTCAGTTCCGGCTCCCCTTCTATTTTCCACTTACACCCACTCCCTTGGAGAACTCATTCACCTCTGTGGCTTCAACCACCATCTATATCAGGATGATTCTCAAATCTACATCCCCAGCCTTGATCTCTCTCCTTCTTTGCAGTCTCTCATTTCCTCCTGCCATCAGCACAACTCTATGTGGTTATTCTGTCGACACCTCAGACTTAACATGTCCAAAACAGAACTCCATATCTTCCCACCCAGACACTGTCCTCTCCCTGACTCTCCCGTCTCTGTAGATAGCACCATCATCCTTCCTGTCTCACAAGCCCATAACCTAGGTGTTACCCTCAACTCATCTCTCTCATTCAACCCGCACATTCGATCTGTCACTAAATCCTGTTGGTTCAACTTTCACATCACTAAAATCTGCCCTTTCGTCTCCTTCCACATGGTTTACCACGTTAATCCGAGCACTTATCCTGTCCCGCCTTGATTACTGCATCAGCCTCCTTGCTGACTTCCCTGCCTCCTGTCTCTCTTCACTCCAGCCCATACTTCACTTGACGATCTGCATTTCAGGAGTATCCGCCCCCTCCAGTCCTGTCCCCATATGCCCTGATTACTGTGTGGGGGTGGGATCCAGGAGAATTCTCTGAGTCCAGGCCCACCTGGTGAGGAGTCAGTTCAGGGCTAGCCAATCCCTCCAAGCAGCAGGTGGAGGCTTTGGGTAATCCAGCAGTGTGCACAGTCTCAGGGCAAGACACCCTTCCTGCTTCAACTGAACCAAGCACTCTTGCATTCCATCATGTAGATTTGACTAGTATGGCCTAGTGGATAGAGCATGGGTCTGGGAGTCACATGGTTCTGAGTTCCAGTCCTGACTCTGACACTTCTCTGCTGTGTGACCTTGGGACAATCACTTCACTTCTCTATGCCTCAGTTACATCATCTGTAAAATGAAGATTAAGACTGGGAGCCCCATTTGGGACATGGTTGATGTCCAATCCAGTGAGCTTGTATCTACCCCATGTTTAGTACAGTGCCTGGCATATAGTAAGCACTTAGTACTACATTTATTATTATTATTATTGCTACAAAAAAGAACCAGAGATAAACCCTCTACCAAGAGCTGGTAAAGTGTGCAGTGTTGTGAGGGTTATAAAGATAAACCACATGTTTATGGTTTAGAGAAGCAGCATGATGTAGTGGATAGAACACGGTCCTGGGAGTCAGAAGGTCATGGGTTCTAATCCCGGTTCCGCCACTTGTCAGCTGTGTGACCTTGGACAAGTCACTTCATTTCTTTGTGCCTCAGTTGCCTCATTTGTAAAATGAGAATTGAGAATGTGATCCCCATGTAGGACAGGGACTATGTCCAACCCTATTTGCCTGTACCTACTCCAGCTCTTAGTACAGTGCCTGGCACATAGTAAGTGCTTAACAAATACCATAATTATTATTATAATTATGTTTAGTGCTCTTGTGGTCCTTCCTCCCACCCCTCTCCACCGGCCACACAGAAGCCTTGTCAGTTGGACTCATGGAAGTACAAAGGGGCCAGACAGAAGCCAGCTGGGTTGGATATTTGAGCCATGGTTAGCCAGGCAGGGGCTACTGGGTTATTACATAGAGCATGGGTCTGGGAGTTAGAAGGACCTGGGTTCTAATCTCCAGCTCTTGTGTATGTATGCTATGTGGCGTTTACTTTACTTCTCTTGACCTCAGTTACCTCATCTATAAAATGGGATTAAGAGTATGAGCCCCATGTGGGACAGAGACTGTTTAGTACGGTGTCTGGCACATAGTAAGCACTTAGGTGCCACAATTGTGGGTCCTTCCACAATCAGGTGGGACAGGGCCTGTGTTCATTCACATTAATTTATATCTACCCCAGTGCTTAGAACAGTTCTTGGTGTATTGTAAGAACCTAACAAGTACCACAATAATAATAAGTAGTAGTATTATAGTGCTCTGCACACGATAAGCACTCAATAAATACCCTTAGTTGCTCGATTCCATGTTTTGTAAATGTGCTTGCCCTAGGCATCAATCCTACTTACAGTCATGCCTTTAGGGTTGCTCTATTTGTGCTTGACCTCTCTAGTTGCAACTATTTTTTACATTTGTCTCCCCGGTTGCAGTATACACTCCTTGTAGGCAGGGAATGTGTTGCTCTCCTTTTTCCATTTTTCCCTGTGTCCCTAGTACAGCACACTGCACCAAGTGGGCATTCAATAAATGCTTCTGTTCCCACTATCACTCCTTGAAGGCATATGACCGCCATCAATTTGGCTGGAGAAAAAAAACCCCTATCCATTAGTGATTACCCTTCTTGGCTCGACAAACCCACTGCTGTCAATTCTTCGGTGGCAGATGTGTTTTTGACTTAGAGGATTCACTTGGATTCGTGGTAGATCTGTCCCCCACACCCTGCCCTCTCAGCCATCCCCAACAGAATTGGATTTGATCCTGGCCTATTTTGTTATAATGATGCTTGACCCAGATCTGTCCCAGAGAAGCTGCTCTGGTATGAAGGAGTCCCCCCTCCCCACTCTTTGCCACCGCCCCCCCATCCTTCCTATCATTAGTGGGTGCCAGGAGCTATTTGAATTCATTAGAACAACCAAAGAACTCCAATCCCTAAAAGGCTGGGGCACTGAACTGTTATTTTTTTTAATGGTACTTAAGTGCTTACTATATGTCAAGGACTTTTGGAAGTGTGGAAAGCAACCAACAGGCATAATTTTATTTACATGCAACAGAAGCTCTGGGGTAGATATGAGTAGATGAGGTCAGACACAGTCCTTAATCCTACCTGGGGCTCACAATGTAAGAAGGAAGGAGAACAGTCTTGAACCCCCATTTTGCAGTTGAGGGAACTGAGGCACAGAGAAGTGAAGTGACTTGCCCTAGTTCACACAGCCGGCAAGTGGCAGAGTGGGAATTAGAACTCAGGTCCTCTGGTTCCCAGACCCCTGCTTTATCCACTAGGCTGTGCTGCTTTCCTGCTATCTTGCAGCATGTAGTCTCGGTTCGAGACATGGAAAGACATCAAAGGGGCCCGAAGACTGAACCCCCATCTGGTCATAGTGATGGCTTTTAATAGCTGTGATTTCTTGGGGAACTGTTTTTTAGGTGGTCAGGATCTTCTTTGCCTTGAGAATTATCTCCCCATATGAACTACAGAGAGAATTACAATACTGTATAAGTAATCAATCATATTCATTGAGTGCTTTCTGGGTGCAGAGCACTGTACTAAGATCTTGGGAGAATATATTCCCCTTTTCAATCAGACAGTGGTATTTAATAATCTCGGTATTTGTTAAGCGCTTACTATGTGCGAGCACTGTTCTAAGTGCTGCAGTAGATAAAGGGTAATCAGGTTGTCCCACGTGAGGCTCACAGTTAATCCCCATTTTACAGATGAGGTAACTGAGGCACAGAGAAGTTAAGTGACTTGCCCACAGTCACACAGCTGGCAAGTGGCAGAGGCGGCATTCGAACTCATGACCTCTGACTCCCAAGCCCGTGCTCTTTCCACTGAGCCATGCTGCTTCTCTGAGAGCTTTGAGAGCTTGCTGGGTGCAGTTCACTGCACTAAACGCTTAGTAGAGTACAACCCGACAGAGTTGGTAGACACGGTCACTTACCTCCCAAAGCTCACAGTCTAGAGGAGGAGACAGGTTGAAATCAGTTACAGAGAGGGGAAACAGCAGGGTATTAGGATATGCACATTGGCGATGGGATTAGGGTTAGTATCAAAGGGTTTAAGGGGTTCAAACCCAAGTGCATAGGTGATGCATAAGGGAGGGAAAATAGGGTGGAGACTTGAAGGATTAGTCAGGGAAGGTCACTTGGAGATGTGAGTTTAGTAGGGCTTTGAAGATGGGGAGAGGAATGGTTTATTGGATGTGAAAGGAGAAGGGATTGGAATTAGGAAGCAGTGTGTTCTAGTAGATAAAGCACGGGCCTGGAAGCCAGAGGACTTGGAATTTTAATCCTAGCTCTGCCAATTGCCTACTGTAGGACCGTGAGCAAGTCACTTAACTTCTCTGTGCCTCAATTTCCTCATCTGTATAATGAGGATTCAATACCTGTTCTCCCTCCTATGTAATGGTGAGCCCCTTGTAGGACAGGAGCTGTATCCAGCTTGATTAGCTTATCTACCCCAGTGCATGAAGTGCTTAACAAATACCATAAAAAAAAGGGAAAATTGCAGGTCAGAGGGAGGCCTTTTCTACTCTTAACTAGGTTAATATTAATTTGAATTTTAAAATTCATACCGTAGGGTATAAATCCTAAAGATTTAGAGGAATTCTGTGAAATTAGTAAAGCAGCGGTTCCTGCCTCATAGTGTCTAGAGGTCATTGATCTGACTAGTTGCAGTAAGAGGCTTAGGTTGGAAACATGTCTATGCGGGTCTGTCGGAGACTGTATCAGACAATTACGTGGGGCTGACAGGATCGGGGAAATCTAAAACCAAGCCACCCTTCACTCTGAAGCTCCTGAGGGCTTCTGCCCTAGTCCTCAGGGATGGAGCTAAGAGGAGAGGCTACTGCTCCAGGAATTCATTCATCCAATAGCATTTGTAGAGTGCTTACTCTGTGCAGAGCACTGTACTAAGCACTTGGGAGAGTACAATACAACAATAAACAGACACATTCCCTGCCCACAATGAGCTTAAAGTCTAGAGGAATGTGTCAGATGGTTGGGGAAGCTTCCTTTATACAAAACCCCTACTCCTCACCCTCTCCTCCATCACATGCTACCCTTTAGGGAGTCTGGACTCCAGCTTCCACAATGGGGTGAGCACAGTCCCAGGAACTTGAACACATGTCCTTCTGCATTCTCGAGGCACCCAAGCCCGTGTCCCAAAGACCATCCAATTTGAACATTCCAAGCGCTTAGTACAGTGCTCTGCACATAGTAAGCGCTCAATAAATACTATTGAATGAATGAATGAATCACCTGATCCAAAGCCTCAGCAGCACAACTGCAGACAGGAGCGAGTCTGAGAACCAAGGGAAATGCGACCTTATCTGGAAGGGGCATCCCTTGTTCTTTTTCATTAGTTGGATTTCAGATTGGTGTTTGGAATTGAAGCTTTTCACCATTGAGACACTTAATAACCTTCTCCTCCTCCACCTTTGCTGCTTCCCTTTCCCTTGCTTAGATGATAAGCTTTTTGGTGATAAGGACAGCGCATCTTTTATAAACTCATTATGACTTCTCCAATGACTAGTAAAGCACCCTGCCCCCTCTGGGTGCACAAAAAATGATTTATTAAATAGTAATGTTTGTGTTACTATGTTCTAAGTACTGTATTAAGCACTGGAATAAATACAGTACAATCAGATTGGCTACAATCCTCTGTGGGGTTATAGACAGTCCTATATGGGGCTCACAGGCTGTGTTAGTGAGAACAGGCATTTAATTCCCATTTTACTGATGAAAAAACTGAGGCACAGGGAAGTGAAATGACTAGTCCAAGGTCATGCAGCAAGCAAGTAGCAGAAATGGATTAGAATACAGGTCCTTTGACTTCCAGGCCTGTGCTCTTTCCACTAGGCCATGCTGTTTCTCCATGAATGGTTAATGGAGGGATAAAGATCTCATGTGCATTTCCTTGTCAGTAGCTGTGTGGTGGGAATCAGGGAGCTCCATATGCAGCAGAGGATATGCCAACAAGAAAAAGGCTAATATTTTTCTATCTGAGTAGTCCATCTGGAAAGTTGGTAGGGAGAAGAGTAACAAGCTGGTTTTTTTTAAAAAAAAATGGGTGAGTGAATTTTGGAAATGAGTGAAATTTAGTGGGATACCTGATAATAGTAAGCCAGTATCTGCAGTAGCAAAAAGAACAATAGTATCAGTGTAGGAAAATGCATTCGGTTTTTGTAGCATCTGTTTCCCCTCTAGACTGCAAGCTCCTTGGTGGCAGGGATCGTGTCTACCAACACTATTGTAGTATACTCTTTCAAGTGCTTAGCGTAGTGCTATGCACAGAGTAAGCTCTCAATAAACACCATTGAGTATATGCATCGCACTGTAGGGTGTCAACTGCTCACTGCATCCATAAGTTGGGGTTGGGTTGGCATTATCTGGCACGTGAATGGTATGCCAGATGTTAGCATAGGGCCTTAATGTTTAATATGTACCCATCTGCAGGAGAGGGAAAACGCAGCTTGAAGAAGTTATGTGATGAACCCTTGAAAGAAAGAGTGATTCTCTGGCTGATTGGCTTGAGAGCAGAAAGGAGATGCACAATATAGCTTTTATCCTCCAAGAGACCAGCCACATTTCACTTTCCAAAACATTTTTGCCTTGATAGGTAGGGAAACCCATTAGGTAGCTGAGCCATAAGATGGGAATGCAGTATTTTGGATCAGTAATTTTTCCAGCTGAGGATATTTGGGGCTAATTATGCTATTCAATTGGTCAAATTGTGAATCATGGATGCGAGGTTGGGGGGTGGTAATGGGTGAGGAGCAGTTGCTCCTCGCTTCTCTCCTCATCCAGGAGAAGTTTCCCTAAGAAGAAGAAACTCTTTTGGGGTTTTCCATTCTGGGAGGGGGGTCATATTTATTCACATACAGAGGAGATCCAGATTGCGAGTGCGAACACTACCTGAATCACCCATTTTTTTGGTTAAAAACCCTGTTGTTTCTTGTGGTTAAGACATACCAGTAGAATGTACGACTCTGCTGGGGTTGGCAAGGTAAGCCTGTGTGTGTAATTAATTGAATAATAAGCAGAGTTCTTTGTGGTGTCTCACTTAGGAGGTCTGGGTATTTCAGGATGATAAATGAGGCAACTTTCCTGGTTCATTTGCAGAGCTGGAGGAAGATCAAACTGCAGGATACCACTAAGAGACATCGCGCACCAAGCAGGAAACCTCACAACCTGGGTCTAAAAGGCAGTCAAAAATGAACTTTGAGAGCCAAAACCCTTTATATGAACTTTGTGCATCCAAAGGTCCAGTTATCTGAAAGGAGGCTAATTCAGACAGCGGTCTCCCATTTCTAGCAGAACGATCCAATTATGCCTAGTTATCCAAGCTTTGTCAAGCCAGCTTCAGTTCCATTTAGAGGTCATTTAATCAATCAGTGGATTTATTTACTTTTTTATAGTATTCAGCATTTTGTATCAAGCACAGTTCTAAGTGCTGGGGTAGATACATGTTCATCAGGCCATATGTAGTCCCAGTACCACGTAATGCTCACAGTCTAGGGTGCAGAGAGAACAAGTTTGGAATCCTCATTTTGCAGCTGAAGAAACTGAAGCCCAGAGAAGTGAAGTGACTTGTCTGTGGTCACCTAGCAGGTAAGGGGTAGAGCCGGAATTAGAACCCAGGTCCTCTGACCCCCAGGCCCGTGCTTTATCCATTAGACGATGCTGCTTCCAGAGTGTTTACTGTTGAGTGCTTACAGTGTGTGGAGTACTTCACTAGAGCATGGTACAGTACAATAGGGTTGGTAGACATGTTTCCTGCCCTCAAGGAAGCAGCATGGCCTAATGGAAAGAGCTGGGGCCTTGGAGACAGAAAACCTGGGTTCTAATTCTGGCTTCTCCACTTACTTCATGTGACTCTGACTAAGTTACTTAGGTTTTCTGTGCCTCATTCATTCATTCATTCATTCAATAGTATTTATTGAGTGCTTACTATGTGCAGAGCACTGTACTAAGTGCTTGGAATGAACAAGTCGGCAACAGATAGAGACAGTCCCTGCCGTTTGATGGGCTTACAGTCTAATCGGGGGAGATGGACAGACAAGAACACCTCAAATTCCTCAACTGTAAAATGAGAATGCAGTTCAGTTCTCCCTCCAACAGAGGCTGTTAATCTCATGTGGGACAGACGATTTTTGACCTGATTAGCCTATATGTACCCCAGTGCTTAGAGCAGTGCCTGACACATAGTAAACTCTTAACGAATACCATTATAGTAATAAGGAGTTTACAGTCTAGAGTTGCTATGAAGTTGCTGGAGCAGTTACTCCATTTCTACAGCTAATATCCTGGGTCTAGAAGAAATAAGCCCTGCCTCTTCTTTCTCTTGTTTTTTTTTTTTTTTTTGGGGAGCATTTGAGAGTGTTTGAGTGTAGTAGTTTGCAATGACATTTCCAGTAATGATATGCTGTAAATACCTTTCTTTCTACTACAGTGCAGTGATTGTATTCTTAAAAACTTGAGGGAATGGGAAAATTGTTTTCTTGTAACCAGTGACTCAATGGGAATTAAGGGGTCAGAGGGTAGAAGCTTCGAAGATACCACCGTAACTGACATTTTTTGATACAAACTCCTTGTTAATTGTTCTGTCCATCACTAGCTGACTGTTACGCCTTTGCACGCATTGTTATTGTACAGTGTTAAATATTAAACATGAAGTTCTGCAACCCCTGGATCCTGTGGCCTTGGGCTTTTCTGCCCCTCTTTCCCCATCCCTTGTTTTTTAATCCCTCCTCCCCCACGTCCCCACACCCTGCCACTTCTCTCTCTCTCTTTTTTTACAAGTGCTTAATCAGTGCCCTGATTATTGTCATCTCATTTTGACACAGAAGACTGTAAACTTGTGGGCAGGGAATGTGTTTATTGTTATATTGTATAATAATAATAATAATGTTGGTATTTGTTAAGTGCTTACTATGTGCAGAGCACTGTTCTAAGCGCTGGGGTAGATACAGAGTAATCAGGTTGTCTCACGTGATGTTCACCGTTTTAATCCCCATTTTACAGATAAGGTAACTGAGGCACAGAGAATTTAAGTGACTTGCCCACAGTCACACAGCTGACAAGTGGCAGAGGTGGGATTCGAACCCATGACCTCTGACTCCCAAGCCCGGGCTCTCTCCACTGAGCTACGCTGCTTCTCTGTATGCTCCCAAACAGTACAGTAATCTGGACCGAGTAGTCACTCAAAAAGTATGATTGATTGATTTTATGTTTATGGTAGCTCCTGCCACTGCCAATCCCCTCAACCCAGCACCAACCTCTTCCGGACCTGGTGATCTCTGTCTTCCTACCCTGCAAAGTTGAGGGGATGAGGTTGGATTGGAGTTGTGTGAGGAGAAAGCCGGAGGTTGTGGTGGTGGTGGAGGAGCAAAGGACAGGGAACACATTCCTAGGCTCTCCCCCACACCTCCCCACTTCTCTTGTACTCTCCCAAGTGGTTAGTGCAGTGCTCTGCACACAGTAAATACTCGATAAGTGTGATTGAGTGATGGACTGACCTCCTCCTCTGACTCTGTTTCTGCCTGCTCCCTTCCCAACCCTTTGGTCTTGCCCACTGACTTGGTAGCTCCAGGCAATGGAGATGGCAAGGAGAATGGGGCAGACTGCAGTGCTCAGAGCTTTGACAGGGTCCAGTGGCATCAGAGCTGTAGAAAAACTCAGGGCAGGGGATCCAGGGAGACTTTGGGGGTGTTAAGGATTTAGGGAGAGGGGGTAGGCAAGGAAAAAAAAACCCAGGGATGGGGGCTGGTTTACGTGCCTCAGAGAAGGTAAGGCTAGATTGGCAAAAAGAAGTTGCATGACTCGTGCCTGAGACCCTTTGAGCAGTGCTATTTTCTGGCATGGATGGATAATTCAGATGGCCAGTCGCCACCTCCCTGCTGCTGTGTGTAAGAAGCAGGTACTCAGGCCAGAGGGCGGTTGATTCTGCACTAGCGTGGCCTATTGTCTAAAGCATGAGCTTCAGAGTCAGAAGGACCTGTTTTTCTTTTCTTTTTTTAAAAAAATGGTATTTAAGCACTTATGTGTCGAGCACTGTCCGTTGTCCATAAGGGTTCACAGTCTTAATCCCCATTTTACAGACGAGATAACTGAGGCACAGAGAAGTTAAGTGACTTGCCCAAGGTCATATAGAAGACAATTGGCAGAGCAGGGATTAGAACCTAGGCCCTTCATTCATTCAGTCATATTTATTGAGTATTTACTGAGTGCAGCGTACAGTGTATTGTGTACTAAGTGCTTGGAAAGTACAATTCAGTAATAAAGAAAGACAGTCCCTGCCCACACTAAGATTACAGTCTAGAAGTGGGGAGACAGACATCAAAACAAGTAAATAGGCATTAATATAAATAATAGAATTATAGATATATACACATCAAAACAGTTACACAGTCACCAATATAAATAGAATTATAGATATGTTCATATATATAAATAGAATTATAGATATGTTCATATGTACACAACTGCTGTGGGGAGGGCAGAGGGGGGTAGAGCAAAGGGAAGTGTAATTGTTTGGCAGATTTGAGGAAGTAGGGCGTTCCAGGCCAGAGGTAGAACATGGGCCAGGTGTCAATGATAGGACAGGCGAGAGTGAGGTCAAGAGAGAAGCACCAGAGGAGCAGAGTCTACAGGCTGGAATGTAGAAGGAGAGAAAAGCAGTGAGGTAAGAAGGGGCAAGATGGTGGAGCGCTTTGAAGCCAGTAGGGGTTTTTGTTTGATATGGAGGTTGATAGGCAACCACTGGAGATTTTTAGGAGGGGGGTGACATGCCCAGAATGTTTCTGTAGAAAGAGTAGCAGAATGAAATATGGATTGAAGTGGGGAGAGACAGGAGGTTGGAAGGATAGAAAGGAGGCTGATGCAGTAATCCAGTCAGGATAGGATGAGTGATAGTACTAATGTGGTAGTGGTTTGGATGGAGAGGAAAGGGCGGATCTTGACAATGTTGTGAAGGTGTGATTGGCAGGCTTTGATGACGGATAGGATATGTGGAGTGAATGAGAGAATGGAGTCAAGGATGACCCCAAGGTGGTGGGCTCGTGAGACGGGAAGGATGGTTGTGCTGTCCACAGTGATGGGAAAGTCAGGGAGAGGACAGGGTTTGGGAGGGAAGATAAGGAGCTCTGTCTTGGACATGTTGAGTTTTAGGTGGCAGGAGGACATCCGGGTGGAGATGTCCTGAAAGCAGGAGGAGATGCGAGCCTGGAGGGAGAGAGAGAGAACAGGGGTGGGAATATAGATTTGGGTATCATCTGCATAGAGGTGATAGTTGAAGCCGTGGGAGCAAATGAGTTCTCCAAGGGAGTGAGTATAGATGGAGAAGAGTAAGTATAGATGGAAAATAGAAGGGGACCAAGAACTGACCCTTGAGAGATCCCTACAGTTAGGGGATGGGATGGGGGATAGGAGCCCACGAAAGAGACTGAAAGTGAATGGCCAGAGAGATAAGATGAGAACCAGGAGAGGACGGAGTCAGTGAAGCCAAGGTTGGATAATGTGTTGAGGAGAAAGGGATTGTCGACAGTGTCAAAGGTAGCTGATAGGTTGAGGAGGATTAAATGGAATAGGAGCCATTCCAGGCACATGCTTCATCTATTAGGCCATGTTCCAATCCCAGGTCCGGCCACATGTCTTCAGTGTGACCTTGGCAAGTCACTTCACTTCTCTGTGCCTGTTAATTCATCTGTAAAATGTGAGGCCTGTGTGGAACAGGGACTGTGTCTAACTCAATTTGCTTGTATCCACTGCCGCACTTAATAATGATAGTGGTATTTGTTAAGTGCTTACTATGTGCAAAGCACTGTTCTAAGCACTGAGTGGATACAAGGTGATCGGATTATCCCATGTGGGGCTCACAGTTTTAATTCCTCTTTTACAGATGAGGTAACTGAGGCACAGAGAAGTTAAGTGACTTGCCCAAAGTCACACAGCTGGCAAGCAGCTGAGCAGGGATTAGAACCCATAAGCTCTGACTCCCAAGCCCAGGCTCTTTCCACTGAGCCATACTGCTTCTCTACTGAGTGCAGTCTAAAAATACCCTAATTATTATTATGGGAGTTGCATGCTCCAACAGCAGGCCCCTGATTGAGATCTGTGTTCTTCAACTCAGTGCCGGCGCAGAGGAAGCAGAGAGCAGAGTGTGGAAAGGGAGAGGAATGTCAGCATGGTTGGAGGAAAAAAATCAGAGGGCAAGCAAAAAATCAGTGCAGGCCTGGAGTTGATCCAGTTGGCGAAGCTGCTGAGAAAGATGCAAAATGACAACGTCAGCCTTTAGTGAGAAAGACTGCTTGAATTTAGGCTCCCAGAACTGAACATTTTCCTTTCATTTGGAGAGCCAACAAATGGTGCTATTATGGTACCTATTAGGGAAATTATCACTAGTCCAACACTAAAAGCGCCATTTTTTTTTTGGAGTATTCGTTAAAACACTATTGTAAAACAATGTCCTAAGTGTTTGGTGTAGGTACAAGTTAATTAGGTCAGATTAGTCCCTGTTCCCACATAGGGCAGATATTGAATCCCCATTTTTACAGTTGAGGAAACTGAAGCACAAGAAGTTGTCACAGTTGATCTCAGTGTCAAACTTTAAATTTGGAAATTTGATTTATAGTATTTGGTATAATTACTCTGCCTCTCCTTCCTAATGCCCTTTACGAACACTCCTGTATGAAATTTTCAGTCAGAGGATTGGCAGATCAAAACCATCATGAAAACCGATGTGAGAATCTGTATTGAATAGCTTGGTTTTTGTTCTTAATCCTGAGATGGTAATTGAAAGTTACTTTAAATCCACTCAGTTAAAATTTACCGAAAGAGCTGTTTTTTAATTATAGAAATCACTCCTGATTTGTATTTTTAATTATGGGAATGATAATCTTGTGGTTGTCTCTGATAGCTTCAATTTTGCTCCATGCTCCCCTGTGACCATCGAGGGAATTCATTAACATGATTTGTTTGGGAAAATAAAATACGGTCAGGCATGGGACTATTTAGAGACAGCATTTTCCAAATCAAAAACTAGGAATGAATGGTGCACAATTTAGATAAGAGCTCATTTGAGACAAAAGTAACTCTGTTCCACTCTTACTCCAGCCCTTTCTGAAGTTAATGGAACCTCATCTTGTCTTTACACATTTCCCACCGACTCAGGTTAATGTACCCACATCTTAATGATGACAAAAACTGTGGCATTTGGTAAGCTCTTACTTTGTGTCAAGCCCCAAACTAGCACTAGGGTAAGCTGTGAGATAATTTGGGTCGGACACAGTCCTGTTCCACACAGGGCTCTCGGTGCCTCCACGGATTGACCTTGATTTCACCACTGCTGGACTTTAATATCATTTAGTGTTAAAAGAATAAATGTCAAGATAAAAACACCCCTTTCCAGGATCCTCAAAGAACACTAGGCCTTCTGAGGCTGTTTTGGCCGAGCCGCTTAGAAAATACTGGTGTCCTCTCTACTGTCCAGAGCAAGTGGGAGGTTCACCATGAGCAGACCTTCCTTCATCTGCCTTTACAATGATTTAGCTGCGTGGCTCAGTGGAAGAGCACGGGCTTTGGAGTCAGAGGTCATTGGTTCAAATCCCGGCTCAGCCACTTGTCAGCTGTGTGACTTTGGGCAAGTCACTTAACTTCTCGGTGCCTCAGTTACCTCATCTGTAAAATGAGGATTAAGACTGTGAGCCCATGTGGGACAACCTGATTCCTGTGTCTACCCCAGCACTTAGAACAGTGCTCGGCACATAGTAAGCGCATAACAAATACCAACATTATTATTATAGTATTTATTGAGGACCTCCTGTGTTCAGAGCACTGCCCTGAGTGCTTGGGAGAGTACAAGACAGTACTCATGCAGTCATACAACCGTATTGATTGGGTGCGTACTCTGTGCAAAGCACTGTACTAAGCCCTTGGGAGAGACAATATGACAACAAACAGACATTCCTGCCCACAACTAGCTCACAGTCTAGAGGGGGAGACAGACATTAATATAATAAATGAATAGATCAATAAAGAAATGACAGATATATAAATATGTGCTGTGGGGATGGGAGAGAGGATGAATGAAGGAGCAAGTTAAGAGCTGTGCAGAAGGGAGTGGGAGAAAAGAGTTGGTAAGCTCATTATTATGATAATTATTATATGATAATAGTGATAACTGTGCTATTTGTTAATTGCCCTAGGGTAGATACAAGCTAATCAGGTCAGACACAGTCCCTGTCCCACATGAGATTTACAGTCTAAGGGGGGGAGAACAGATATTGAATCCCCATTTTAGAGATGAGGAAACTAAGGCACAGAAAGTTAAATGAGTGGCCCAAGGTCATACAGCAGGCAAGTGGCAAAAATGGGTTTAGAATCCAGGTCCTATTTTCATGCCCTGACCACTATACTCTGCCATTTATATGACCTTAAGCAAGTCACTTAACTTCTCTGTGCCTGTTCTTGTCTTATGCCGTTGAGTAGTTTCTAACCCATAGCAACACCACGGACACATCTCTCCCAGAACGCCCCGCTCTCCATCTGCAATCATTCTGGTAGTGGATCCATAGTTTTCTTGGTAAAAATATGGAAGTGGTTTACCATTGATGCCTTCCACACAGTAAAGCTGAATCTCTGCCCTCGACTCTCTCCTATGCCTCTGCTCCCCAACATAGGTGAGTTTTGACTTGTAACAGATTGCCTTCCACTTGCTAGCCACTGCCCAAGCTAGAAATGGAATGATTAGGCCTCTGCTTGACTCTCCCTCCAGTAGCCAAGACTGGTAGAGTACTGGAAACTCTCCAGTGCCACCCTGAGAGGGGCTGTGACTGTTACCTCATCTAAAAAATGGGGACTAAGATTGTGAATCCCATATGGGTCAAGGAATGTGTCCAATATGATTAGCTTGCATCCACCCCAGCACGTAGTACAATGCCTGGCACATAATAAGTGCTTAACAAATACCATAAAGAAAACAACAGCAACAACAATAACAAAACTTAGTGAACTATCAACTGATACCTTGTAATGTGCTCTCCCAAGCACTTAGTACAGTGCTCAATAAATCCCATTGATTTCTCGATGCTGCTGCTACCCACAGCCCTTAGAGATCAGTTTCTCCCCCTCACCGGAAATCCTCTCAGCTACTGGATCCTAATATCCTAGCAGTCTTTTCCCCTTTATCCCATGAGAAATTCCTATTGCTGTGGCTAATGCCCTCTGAAACCCATCAACGCTCCCCCACTTCGCTATGTTCTGGGTGTCCTCCCCTGCACGCCTACAGATGAAGACCGAAACATTTGGTTATTAAGCCCACAAATCGATCAGCAGTTATTTGTCGAGGGTTTCCTGGGTACGGAGCTGTGAACTGAACAGGTGGGGGACTATGATACAATAATAGAAGCAACATGGCTCAGTGGAAAGAACACGCTTGGGAGTCAGAGGTTGTGGGTTCTAATGCCGGCCCTGCCACTTATCAGCTGTGTGACTTTGGGCAAGTCACTTACTTCTCTGTGCTTTAAACTACCTCATCTGTAAAATAGGGATTAAAGTTTGTGAGCCCCACGTGGGACAACCTGATTATCTTGTATCTACCCCAGCGCTTAGAACATTGCTTGGCACATTATAAGTGCTTAACAAATACAGTCATCATTATTATTATTAGTATTTGTAGACATGTTACCTGTCCTCAAGAAGCCTTTAGTCTAGCCAGTCATCCTTTCCACCATGCAAATGTCTGGTGCACGAAAGGCTGCTGCTTCTTGTTGGTCTTTTCAGTCAAGCAGAAAAGATGGAGAGGAAGAGGAAGAGGGTTCTGAAAATGTCCACCCTCTTCCTGAATGCGCTAAAGAACCCCACTACCCATTCCAGTACTTATGAGGAACCTTATTTTTTTTCCTTTTCAAGAGCTCTGAATCTACTTTCTGCTAGGTAGAGAGGAATTAGCACATAAATTGGGAGTAAGTGTTTCATTTGGAAAATTCATTCAACATTCATTTGATCATAGTTATTGAGCACTTACTGTGTTCAGAGCACTGTACTAAGCGCTTGTGAGACTACAGTATAACAATAAGCTGACAAATTCCCTGCCCAGAATGCGCTAACAGTCTAGAGGAGAAGATGGACATAATATAAATAGATTAAATTACAAATATGTATATAAATGCTGTGGGTCTGGGAGTAGGGATGAGCAGAGAGAGCAAGTCAGGGCAACATAATAATAATAATGTTGGTATTTGTTAAGCGCTTACTATGTGCAGAGCACTGTTCTAAGAGCTGGGGGAGATACAGGTAATTAGGTTGTCCCGTGTGAGGCTCACAGTCTTAATCCCCATTTTACAGATGGGGTAACTGAGGCACAGAAAAGCGAAGTGACTTGCCCACAGTCACACAGCTGCCAAGTGGCAGAGCCGGGAATCGAACCCATGTATAAAGGAGTGGGAGAAGAGAAAAGGAGGGCTTAGTTAGGGAAGGCCTCTTGGAGGAGATGTGCCTTCAGTAAGGCTTCTCTAATATGTCGACACGGTGTAATTTTTAATTTGGAGAACTGCATTTTAGAACAGAATACTGTTTCTTCTACAGTGAAAGCACTTCATCTACAGAGAAATAAACTGTCTCAGTAGTTCAGGAAATCCCTTCACGTTTTGGAACCGTATCAATCACACATTGCCCAATCTGCTCTTGCACACTCCTTTGTAAAATTTAATAAGACCCAGCTCCAAACTGTGTTTCAAGCTGGTGAGAATTAAATCCTACTGAAAATCAATTGCTCAACTACAGGGTTCATCATGAAAGTGGCAACTGATCAAAAAAGGGTAATAGCTACTTGAATCAGCTGTCTGATACAGTTCCAGATTCTGGATGAAACAGGAGTGCTGATTTTTGTGTTAATGTAGCCTGGGAGAGGATACATCAACATTGTAAGGCTGTTTTCAGCTTAATGTTCACAGTTTGGCAGCTGTGATGGTTTCAGCCTTGGGAAACAAAATTGTCAGGTATATAAAGATCACCTGCTTAACAGTCAGGTTCTAGAATCACATCTGGACTTTCTCTGGAGATAAGATGGCTTTCTTCCTGGTAACAGGATCATACCAAATGCCTGGGAAGATGTAACGATTTCACCGAGCGGCAGGCCAGTCGGAAGTGATCAATCAATTGAAGTTTGGACTTCCAGTTTGATTCTTAGAAATAATCATAATTGTGATATTTGTTAAGCATTTATGAGGTGCCAAGCACTGTGATAAGTGCTGGGTTAGATGCAAAATCATCAGGTCCTACAGGGGGCTCCCTGTTGGAGGGAGAACAGATATTGAATCCCCATTTCACCGATGAGGGAACTGAGGCACAGAGCAATGAAGTGACTTGCCCAAGGTCACAGCAGGAAAGTGGCAGAACCGGGGAAGGTATCCAGGTGCTCTGACTCCCAGGTCAGGCCTTTGTCCACTAGAAAGACTTTCCTTTATAAATTACAAGAAAAAAACGCTGATGGTAAGTGTGGCTGAAACTCCAGTGGTAGTGATTGAGGCTTGCAGACAAAAATGTTTGAGTAGAGGGCATGTCTGAGTAGGCCAGCCTTTCTACCTACCTAGAAAATAGTAGCATTTGTTAAATGCTTTCTTTTTAATGGTATTTTAAGCGCTTACTACATTTCAGGCACTTTGCTAAGCACTGGGATAGATGCAAGCTAATCAGGTTGGACACAGTCCCTGTCCCATTGGGCTCACAGTTTTATTGCCCATTTTACAGATGTGGAAATTGAGGCACAGAGAAGTTGTGACTTGCTCAAAGTCACACAGCAGACAAGCGGCAGCCAGGATTAGAACTCAGGTCCCAGTCCTGTGATCTATCCACTAGGCACACTGCTTCTCATGGCTTACGATGTGACACACTGTGCTGAGTGCTGGAGTAGAAAAAAGGTAATCAGATCAGACACAGTCCCTCCCCCATGTGGGCTCACAGTCTAAAGGGGGAGTGAGAACAGATAGTTTAAATCTCATTTTACAGATGAGGAAACTGAGGCAGAGAAAAGTTGTCTCAGGTCACACTGAAGGCAAGTGGTAGAGTTGGGATTAGAACCCAAGTCTCCTGACTCCTAGGCCCATGCTCTCTATATTGGTCCACACTTCCCCTTCTTTCGGCAGAGAGGATCTCACTGCACACCCTTGCCTGCCTTCAAGGTCTTGGGGAAACCCCTAGTATCCAAACAATAGGGAGAGGAGGAGAGCACAGGGTGCCACTATCCTGGGGCAGCAGTTGTCAATCATCCAGACTGTGGGCCAATCATAGGCCACACCTACCGGAAGCAATCTCAAAGACCTGCTGCCCTTTTTGGAGGAATCCACTGTAGTGTTTCTTAGGTTCAACATGCTAATCTGAGACACAGCCTCCCATTTGACGGATTGAGAATGAAGCTGGAAATGTTGGCAAGCCTTTTTTTTCTGCCCCCCCCCCCCCCCCCAGCATGAAGCAGAGCATTCAGTTTGATTTTTGACATGAAATGAAGGCGATTTAAATGTACACAATCATAATTGTTTTCCAAGCACGCCAGATGGTTTTCCAATATCCTGTGCTTAAACTTCAACTGCTCATTTCAAGAGTTCTTTGATCTGTGTTTCTAGTTATAATGCCAATGTTTTCTGAAGTTTGTAAAATATGTGGGTGTGGCTACTTAATGTCTATCTTTACCCTAAATCTGGACTCTTCACCAAAACCATATAACTCAAGAGGGAAGACTTGAATTGTTTGGGAGAAAAGACAACCTGATTGTGTGAGTTTGTCTGGGAGTACAGGTTAAAATAACTCCCTTAATAGGCTGAATAGCCCCTGAAATCTTAATGGTGTGCCACTGTTAAAATACATTTTGTTCTTGTAGTTCTGCTGATTGTAATGCATTTATCAAAGACAGCATTGTCTAGTGGGTAATGGTAAAGTTCTTCAGAGGGACCCTGGAAAAAACATGTTGTTTCATAATAATAGTATTTAATAGCTGGCAACGTGCCCAGCATTGTACCAACTTCAGGGGTAGATAGAATATAATAATAATGTTGGTATTTGTTAAGCGCGCACTATGTGCAGAGCACTGTTCTAAGCGCTGGGGTAGATACAAGGTAATGAGGTTGTCCCACATGAGACTCACAGTCTTAATCCCCATTTTACAGATGAGGTAATTGAGGCACACAGAAGTTAAGTGACTTGCCCGAGGTCACACAGCTGACAAGTGGCAGAGCTGGGATTCGAACCCGTGACCTCTGACTCCCAAGCCCGGGGTCTTTCCACTGAGCCATATGTAGGACACAGTCTCTGTCACACATGGAGCTCATAGTCCAAGTATGAGGGTGAACAGGTATTTAATCCCCATTTACAGATGAAGAACTGAGGCACAGAGCAGTTAAGTGACTCTATCAAGTTCACACATCAGGCAAGTGAAGCAGAGAGACCATGAAATAACATGGTCCTGGAAGTCAGAGGACTTGGGTTCTAATTCCGCCTCTGCCACTTACCTCCTGCGTGACCATGAGCAAGTCATTTAATTTCACCGTGCCTCAGTTTCCTCATCTGTAAAATGTCGATTCTATGCCTGTTGTCATTAATACTCTGGATTCTGTCCAATCTGAATACATTGTTTCTACGCCAGCACTTAGTTTAGGGGTTGGCACATAGTAAGCACTTAACATATGCACAATTATTAATTATTAAGTGGAAAAGTTGGGATTAAAATCCAAGTCTCCTGATTCATAGGCTCATGCTCTTTCCATTAAGACATGTTTAACTGATGGAAGCTTTCTTGCACTATTCGAATTCTGGCCTTTGTTTATTTTTATAATATCTTTCTGGGCTCTCCTGGGAGCTCGCCTCAGGTATTTAGAGGCTATTGTTGGTTGTCTTGGCTCAGAAAAAATATTTCTCAATCTATGGGAAATTTTATTGAGCAAATACATGAAACTCTTGTCTCTGGCTGCTAGAAAGATGATGATATTAGGTACCTGGTTGATCAGATTACTACATCCCAAAGAAAAGGCTCATACAATTTCTTGTGTCACTCAGATTTCCGGCTCCCTCCCCGCCCTCCCCCCCCCCCCCAAACCTCAGATCAATCCATCAATCAATCGTATCTATTGAGAATCTAGTGTGGGCAGAGCACTCTACTAAGCACTTGGGAGAGTACAATACAACAAAATTGGTTGTCGAAACAGAGTTTTCTTTACGTTAACTATTCAGTTTTCATTTTGTGCTACCATTCTTCCTTTACTTGTGTTCTGGAGTGTGATGAGATGTTCTTGGGGCAAATCCTTTCCACTTGCAGACATCTGTAAATTCACTGTGCTTCCTACTGAGACTGTTGGGAAGCCCAGTGAGCAAGAATGTCGGAAGTTTTGGAACATGTCATTTCCAGAAGTATGCTTACACTTATAATTTAGTTAAGGGAAGTTTTGGTTTGGGGATTTTGGATGGCCCAAATCAAACCCCTGTTATTCATTGGAAGGTAGAAACATATTTTTCAATTAAGGGGTAAATACAGTTTAGATTCTTAAATTATATTCCTAGATGTTGAGAAATTTTACTATAAATTTAGCCTTAAGTAGCTATTCTTCTGTTTTCTATTCCCCTTAGTTATTTCTTCTCATATTTCTTTCCTCTCAAATCTTTAAATTTATATAAACATGGGCTGACACTGGGCCCATGTCCTCCCTCTAGCCTGGAACTCCCTCACTTAAGGTATGAAAGACCACCACTCTCCCCACTTTCAAAGCTGTATTAAAATCATATCTCCTCTAAGATGCCTTCCCTAAATCCTTATTTCCCCTATTCCCGCTCCCTTCTGCATCACCTAGGCACTTGGATTTGCACCCTCTAAGCACTTGATATTCATCCCACCCTCAGCCCCACAGCACTTACGTGCATATCTGTAATTTATTTTAATGTCTGTCTCCAACTCCAGTCTTTAAACTCCTTGAAGGTAGGAGAACTGTCTATGAACTCTTGTGCTGTACTCTCCCAAGCACTGAGTACAGTCTTCTGCATACAGTATGCGCTCAAAATCATTGATTGATCTTGGGCCTTGAATTGAGGGAATTTTGTGTTTACGTGTTCTCACTCCAGTGGATCATGGAGTGGAAGAATACAGCACTGTATTATGCCTTAGTGATTCAAGCGTATTGGCACAAAATGGACTCTGACCGATGAGCTCTTGGTTTGGGTTTGTGTAGAACCTACAGTGATCGTAAAACAGCCTGGTGACCTCCGGGAGGAATCCGGCCCAGAGGGTGTGATTTTAACTTAGTGAGCGTGAGGGTGTAAAAGTGGCCTTTTGGGGTTGTGGTGGTGTCTTCACCACATGGTGACCTACTTTTGTCTTCTGTAAGGGAGATTGTTTCATCACCAAATGTGCCTGCCTTAACCCTCTTAACCTTTGCCAGCTCAGCTCCTAGGCGGTGGGGATGACTGTAATCATGTTGTGGGCAGGGATTGTCTGTTATATTGTTTTATTGTACTCTCCCAAGTGCTTAGTACAGTGCTCTGCACACAGTAAGTGCTTAATAAATATGATTGACCATTTAATCAATGAAATTTATTGGGTGCTTACTGTGTGAAGAGCACTGTACTAAGCATTTGGTAGAGTACAATATAACAGAGTTGGTAGACACGT
The DNA here is from genome assembly GCF_004115215.2 of Ornithorhynchus anatinus. NCBI lineage: Eukaryota > Metazoa > Chordata > Mammalia > Monotremata > Ornithorhynchidae > Ornithorhynchus > Ornithorhynchus anatinus. The sequence goes on along the minus strand of NC_041728.1, from coordinate 113,602,256 downwards.
TCCCTCCCTGTAAGAGGCTTACAGTCTAGAGAAGGAGACAGACATCCATTTAGACTGTGAACTCATTATTGGGCAGAGATTATCTCTATCTGGTGCCGAATTGTACGTTCCAAGAGCTTAGTACAGTGCTCTGCACATAGTAAGTGTTCAATAAATACTATTGAATGAATGAATGAACATCAATATAAATGAATAAATTACACATATGCACATAAGTCCTGAGGGATTGAGGGTGGGGTGAATAAAGGGTGCAAATCCAAGGACAATGCAGAAGGGATTGGGAGAGGTGGAAGTCCTCTTGGAGAAGAAGTGCTTTTAATAAAGCTTTGAAAGTGGAGGATCATCAAGTAGATATGAAGAGGATGGGAGTTCCAGGCCAGGGGCTGGACATGGAGGAGGGGTTGGCAGCGAAACAGTTGAGATTGAGGTACAGTGAGTAAGTTGGCATTAGAGGAGTGACGTGTGCAGCCTGGGTTGTAGTAGGAAATCCAAAAGGTAAGATAGGAGGGGACAAAGTGATTGAGTGCTTTAAAGCCTATTGTAAGGAGTTTCTGTGTAATGAGGAGATGGAACGCAAGAGGTTCTAGAGGAGTGGGGGAAACATAGAAGCTGGGTGGCCTAGTGGAAAGATCATGGGACTGCTGAACATCTGTCTGCTGTGTGACCTTGGGCAATTCACTTTACTTCTAGCATCGGCCTTGGAGTCAGAAAGACTTGGGTTCTAATGCCAGGTCTGTCACGTGTCAGCTGCGTGACCTTGGACAAGTCACTTAACTTCTCTGGGCCTCAGTTACCTCATCTGTAAAATGGAGATTAAGACTGTGAGCCCCATGGAGGACAGGGAATGTGTCCATCCTGATTAACTTATATCTATCCTAGTGCTAGAACAATGCTTGGCATGTAGTAAGTACTTAAAAAAAACCCATAATTATCATTATTATTATTCTCTAATTATCATTATTATTATTCTCTGTGACACAGTGACCTCATGTGTAAAATGGGGATTAAAAACAAAAACTGTGAGCCCCATGTGGGACAGAGACTATGTCCAACCTGATTAGCTTGTGCATACCCTAGTGCTTAGTACAGTGCCTAGTACATAGTAAACACCTAACAAGTGCCACAGGAAGTAGTGTGGCTTAGTTGATAGGGCATGGGCTTGGGAGTCAGAAGGACCCTGGGCCAAGTCTGTCACTTGTGGGCTATATGACATTGGGCCAGTCACTTAACTTCTCTGGGTCTCAGTTATCTCATCTGTAAAATGGGGATTAAAATTGTGAGTCCTATGTGGGGCATGGACTCTCCAATCTGATTAACTTATATCTACCCTAGTGCTTGGCACCTAACAAAAGCTTAACAAGCACCAAAAAAAAAAATAATTAAAAACTCAAAAACTGTTCTGTAGAAAACTGATCGGAGCAAGCAGAGTATAGGCAAGGAGGTCAGCAAGGAGGCTGATAAAGTAATCAAGGCGTGATACGATAAGCAATTTGGATAGAGAGGAAAGCGTGGATTTTAGAGTGCTTGTAAAGGTTGAACCAACAGGATTTGGTGACAGATTGAATATGTGGGTTGAATGAGAGAGAGGAGTCAAGAATAAGGTTAAGGTTATGGACTTGTGCGACAGTGCTGACTACAGTGATGAGGAATTCAGGGGAAGGACAGAGTTTGGGTGCGACAATAAGTTCTGTTTTGGACATATTCAGTTGGAAGTGTTGGCAGGATATCCAGCTAGAGGTGTTATGAAGTCAGGAGGAGAAGGAGGAGGAGAGCGATCAGGACTGAAGATGAGATTTTGTTAATCATGGTAGTTGAAGCCATGGGAAGGTATTCATTCAATAGTATTTCATTCAATAGTATTTAATGAGCGCTTACTATGTGCAGAGCACTGTACTAGGTGCTTGGAATGTACAAATCGGCAACAGATAAAGACAGCCCCTGCCCATTGATGGGTTTACAGTCTAATCTAGGGTATGGGTCTGGAAGTCAGAGGAACTGGGTTCTAATCTCTACTTCTTGCTGTGTGACTCTATGCAAGTCATTTAGCTTCTCCCCCTCTGTAGAATGAAGATTTGATACCTGTTCTCCTTCCCCTTTAGCCTGGGAAGCTCATATGGGACGGGGACTGTATCTCACCTGATTCCCTTGCCCTTACCCCAGTGCTTAATACAGTCCTTGTCACATAGTAAACACTATGTAAATTGTTATAATTAGGGTGACTTATCCCCGCTTCTCCAGTTCCAGGCACATTGTTTTTGTTATGGCCACCACCTATAATAACAATGACAGGGAGTCAGAGGTCATGGGTTCTAATCCCGGCTCCGCCGCTTGGCAGCTCTGTGACCGCGGGCAAGTCATTTAAATTCTCTGTACCTCAGTTACCTCATCTGTAAAATAGAGATGAAGACTGTGAGCCCAACGTGGGACAACCTGATTGCCTTGTATCTACCCCAGCACTTAGAACAGTGCTTGGCACATAGTAAGCGCTTAACAAATATCAACATTATTATTATTAATAATGACTGTAGCATTTGTGAAGCACTTACTATTTGGTAAGCAATGCATTAAGTGGTGATGTCGATGCCATGCAATCAAAACAGAGTTGCTATCCCAGTGCTCTGCACACAGTGAGCACTCAAAAATGAAGATTGGTTGAATGTGGGTTCCGGTCTACGGGGGAGGTGAACATGTATTTATTCCCCATTTTACAGATAAGGAAGTTGAGGCAAAGAGAAGTTAAAAGATTTGACTAAGATCACACAGTAGAGAAGCAGCATGGCTCAGTGGAAAGAGCATGGGCTTAGGAGTCAGAGGTTATGGGTTCTAATCCTGGCTCCGTCATCTGTCAGCTGTGTGACTTTGGGCAAGTCACTTAACTTCTTGGAGCCTCAATTACCTCATCTGTAAAATGGGGATTAAGACTGTGAGCCTCACATGGGACAACCTGATTACCCTGTATCTACCCCAGCACTTAGAACAGTGCTCAGCACATAGTAAATGCTGTGAAGGACTGACCCCCTATTTTACCCCATACATAACATATCCTAGTGGATAGAGCACAGGCTTGGGAGTCAGAAGGACCTGGGTTCTAATTCCAGCTCTGTCGCTTGTCTGCTGTGTGAGGCAAATCACTTGACTTCTCCGTGCCTCAGTTCCCTCATCTGTAAAATGGGAGTTAAGACTGTGAGCCGCAATTGGGACATGGACTGTGTCCAACCTGATTTGCTTGTATCCACCCCAGCACATAGTAAGCATTTAATAAATACCACAGTTATTATTGTAATTATAATAGTGGTAACTGGCCAAGTTTATCTTTTTTCAATATATCCAGGTAGGTCTTTTACAATGTATCTAGTTACTTAGAATAAAGGAAGGGCCTGAGGAATTTCAGATGAAGAGGGCTAATATTTGAACTCTTGTTTTTTGAGCTGAACTTCACTTTTCTACAAGATGTTCATATAAATTATTCTCCAAATCCCCTGACACCAAGATAAGGAGGTATCTGCCCCACTGATCTTGAGCTTTTTACTTCAAGATAAGTAGAAATAAAAACATTTTCTCTCAGTGGATGGTAAACATATTGAATTTATTCCAGGAGGTAATTCAGGCAGAAAATATAAATCAATTTAAGATGAGTTTAGGTAAACATAATGAAAGAAGTGTTCATATTGGGTAAGAGGGGAAAATTAGGGATGTTCAAAGGCTAGAGAAGGGTTTAAATAGGTTTATGGAACATGGGTCTGTGATAGACCATATGGGAAATATGATTCATCCCTATCCACTAGAATGGCTCTCAACCATTTCTCTTCTAGGTATCATTGCCAGAGATCAAATATGGGGCTGGAAGACAGTTGGTTTGACTGAAAGATGGAATTTCTTGAATTCATAATACCTACAACATGCTAAAATGAGTTAATAGCCCAGTAAAATACAAGGTTTTTTTTTTTTTAATCTTTCTTTTTGTCAGAGAAAGAAGGGAAAAGGAGAGGAGAGTCTTGAGCTATTTAGAAGGTTTTCTAAACTAAGCTATACTGGATGTAATTTGTTGATTTTTTTTTCAAATTATACATATTGCCTCAGATTATGCTTTAGAGTTGGAGAGTAGAAAAGTAAAACCAACCACTGCCATGAAAACCAGGAGCTATCATCCCTAGAAAAGGAAAGTCAAGTTGAAAATATAGCATACCTGGCCTGGGAACATTTATCTGTGGTTCCTTCCAAAGGTTCTTTCCTAATCACTTCCAAAACTATAACCATCACTTCATCTGGGACCAACCAGGAGGTCAGAACTGTGCTAAATAAGGGAAAAGAGTTGTAACTGAGGCCCAGTAAATGAGTTATTCCTGATCCTTTGAAGAGAGTGGAGGGACACCCCCCCAACACATTTAAATAATAATAATTATGACATATGTTAAGCGCTTACTAGGTGCCAACAGCTATTCTAAGCCCTGGGGTAGATATACAAGGTAATCAGGTTGTCCCAAGTGGGGCACAGTCTTAATCCCCATTTTATAGATGAGATAACTGAGGCACAGAGAAGTTAAGTCACACAGCTGACAAGTGGCAGAGCTGGGATTAGAACCCACGACCTCTGACTCCTAAGCCCTGGCTCTCGTCATTAAGCCATGCTGCTTCAGGAGTTAGGGCCTAGTATTAATATTATTTATTGAGCATCTACTGGGTACAGCAAACTAAACTAAGTACTCTGGAAGTACCAAGCAGTGAAGTAATACATTCCCTGTCTACAAGGAGCTTATAGTCTAATGGAGGAGACAGGCAAAAACATGTTTACAAGGTGAGTAATCTAATTGAATACACAATTGATACCTATATTTCAAAGGTGTAGGAAGGGTATGAATAAATGCTTGAATGCTGAAGAATGCTGGTGGCTTTATAGTAATTATGGTATTTTTTAGGTGCTTACTATGTGTTAAGTACTGTTTTAAGTGTTGGGGTAGATACAAGTTAATCAGGTCATACACACTCCCTGTCCCACGTGGGGTCACAGTCTATATAGGAGGGAGAACAGATAATAGAATTCCTATTTTACAGTTGAGGAAATTGAGGTAGAGAGAAGTTAGACGACTTAACCAAAATCACACAATGAAGAAGTCAAGATTAGAACCCAGGTTCTTTGACTCCCTGGTCCAGGCTTTTTCTCCTAGGGCATACTGTCTCCCAACAATTATTTGACATGAGATGCTGAGAATTAATTCTAGTTGGATGAGGAGGTGGGATTTTTAGAGTCTCTGTCCAGAATTTAGGTGTTTTTAGAGGGAACAAAGCCTGTGTCCCTTTTTAGAAGCCAAACAACTTTTAAGTAAGCTTAAGGATATGTAACAATTCATAGAAAAAGGCACCTCTAGGACTTCTGTTAGTTCTCATAACAGGTTTGAAACTCTTCTTCCAGGAACTACTTCTGTATATACAATGGGAACACTCCTGCTCTAAAATGTCACACCCAGTGCAGCCATGATAAAGAAATTTTGGGATGAGTTGATCAACCCTCTGCTTTGTTTTAATACCCTACCTACCTCACTGAGTTGTATGGGGGGCATTTTTAAAAATATCATTTGTTACTCACTTACTCTGTGTCAGGCACTATACTGAGCACTTGGGTAAATAAGACGGTAATCAGGATAGACAGAGTCCATTTCCCACATGGGGCTCACAGTTTTAATGCCCATTTTACAGATGTGGTAATTGCGGCCTGGAGAAATCAAGTGATTTGCCCAAGGTCACACACCAGACAAGTGGCGGAGTCAGGATTAGAATTCAAGTCCTTCTGACTCCCAGGCACATGCTCTATCCACTGAGCAACATTCTTTGGCTATTTCTAAGGCTAAAGCATAGTTACACGCATTCTAGAAAACCCTAGCAACGTTTTGCTTTAAGCTGTAATTACTTTGGAATTTGACTTAGGTAATGAGACCGAAATGGGAGAGGGCTATGTCCGTCCTAACTAATTTGTACTTACCCCACTTCTTTGATATTAGAAAGCTCTGAACAAATACTGTAAATAGAAGCAGCATAGCTTAGTGGAAAGAGCACAGAGTTGGGAGGCAGAGGGTGTGGGTTCTAATCCCTACTCTGCCATTTGACTGCTCTGTGACTTTGGGCAAGTCACTTAACTTCTCTGTCCTTCAGTTACCTCATCTGTTAAATGGGGATTAAGAATATGAGTCCCACATGGGACAACCTGATGACCTTGTATCTACCCCAGCGCCTAGAACAGTGCTTAGCACATAGTAAGTGCTTAATAAATACTATCATTATTATTGTAATAAGCCCATTAGTGGTACCAGCATCCTTTTGATTCAGGCAACTTTTAATTCAAGTAACGGACACTTGAATATTCTGTATTTTGCAGGTCAATGCATTATTGTCCCACGCGGGACAACCTGATGACCTTGTATTCCTCCAGTGCTTAGAACAGTGCTTTGCACATAGTAAGCGCTTAACAAATGCCACCATTATTGTTATTATTCCAGCAAGACTGAAAAAATTATCTACATGAAATAATAATAATTGTAGTATTTGTTAAGCACTTACTATGTGCCAAGCACTGTTCTAAGTGCTAAGGTAGATATAAGGTAATCAGGTGGGACACAGTCCCTGTCCCTTATTAGGTTCACAGTCTTAATCCCCATTTTACTGATGAGGCACAGAGAAGTTAACGTCTTGCCCAAGGTCACACAACAGACATGTGGCAGAGCTGGGACTAGAACCCACATCCTCTGACTACCAGGCCCAGGCTCTTTCAGTAGTATTTTGTCTGCAAGACTCTTCATTCATTCATTCAATAGCATTTATTGAACGCTTACTATGTGCAGAGCACTGTACTAAGCACTTGGAATGTACAATTCAGCAACAGATAGAGACAATCCCTGCCCAATAACGGGCTCACAGTCTAAACGCGGCGTCATTGCCTCTATGTGCTCTAATCGGCTCAGAGATGGTTCCCTGAGTGGTAATTAGCTCAGTAGGACTGGGGTCACTGGAGTAATAATAATAATTAGTAGTAATTGCGGTATTTGTTAAGCGCTTACTGTGTGTCAGGCACTGTACTAAGCACTGGGGTGAATACAAGCAAATCAGGTTGACCCATTCCCTGTCCTACAAGGGGCTCAGAGTCTCAATCCCCATTTTACCGATGAGGTAACTGAGGCGTGGGAAAGTGAAGCGACTTGCCCAAGGTCACTGAGCAAGCAAATGGCAGAGCTGGAATAATAGGAGCAGGCTCAGGGGTAAAGAGGGAAAAGAGCAGTGGGGAAAAGGAGAGGGAGTTTGGAAGATGGGTGATCTGGGCCCAAGTTCTTGAGGGCATCATGGCACCTGGGGCCCGGCTGGCTTCCTGAAAGAGAGTCTGGTTGCACGAGGAATAGTAGCAAGAGCACAGATGAGAGGGAGTGACAAAGAGAGGTCAGGAGTCAGGATTTAGGGCAGAGATAGAAACTCGTAGAGGGCAGGAATCATGTCTACCTATCCTATTGGATTGAACCCTCCCAATCCCTTAGTACAGTGCTCTGCACCCAGCAGGCGCTCAATAAACACCATGAGAAGCGGCATCTCTTCGTGGATAGAGCATGGTCCTGGGAGTCAGAAGAACCTGGGTTCTAATGTTGGCTCTGTCACAGGTTTGCTGTGTGACCTTAGGCAAGTCAACACATCAGCGTGGCTCAGTGGAAAGATCATGGGTTTAAGAGTCAAGGGCCATAGGTTCTAATCCCGGCTCTGCCACGTGTCAGCTGGGTGACTTTGGGCAAGCCACCTCACTTCTCTGGGTCTCAGTTCCCTCGTCTGTAAAATGGGGATTAAAACTGTGAGCCCCACATGGCACAACCTGATCACCTTTATCCCCCCAGGGCTTAGAACAGTGCTTTGCACATAGTAAGCGCTTAACAAATGCCACCATTATTATTATTATTTAACTTCTTTGGGCCTCAGATCCTTCACCTGTAAAATGGGAATTAAGAGTATGAGCCCCAAGTGGGCCAGGGACTCTGGAGCCCGGGCTTGGGAGTCAGAGGATGTGGGTTCTAATCCTGGCTCTGCCACTTGTCTGCTGTGTGACCTTGGGCAAGCCACTTATTTTCTCTCTGCCTCACTTAACTCATCTGTAAAATGGAGAGTAAGACTGAGCCCCACACAGAACAACCTGATTACCTTGTATCTATGCCAGTGCTTAGAACAGTGCTTGGAACATAGTAAGCACTTAACAAATACCATAATTATTATTATTATTAATAATAACGTGTATCCACCCCAGTGCTTAGAATAGTGCTTGGCACATAGTAAGCGCTTAAATACCATCGTTATTATGTTTATTATTATTGATGGATTAAGCGCTTACTATGTGCCAAGCACTGTATTAAACACTAAGGTAGATATACATGCTAATCACATTGTCCCTGGAAGAGTAGGGACAACCGGAGACAAGCCAAATATTTCTGCCCGTCTTAAAGGAACGAGAGATTTGCATTTCTGAGACTAAGGTAAACAGCTGAGAGGGTCAGCAGTGGGAATGCTTGGGCCATGGTATTGCCATGGTAACCCAGCGGTAAGGATGCAGTCAAAATATGTGTTCTTCTAAGAGGAAGCTATCTCTATAGTGACCACATTTTGGGAAGCTTCTTTTTTCCTCCCCTTGCTAGAGAAATTTACATTTTGCATCCAGTAGCGATTCAGCATTTCCATAAGAATGAAACTATTTTCAGCATTTAATCAGTTTCAGTGATCCACTTTTTACTGCAATGATAGTGGGTCTGATCCATGGAATACTGAACAGAAAGCTATTCATTCCTTCCAGGATAGAGCGGAGGCATTTTTACTCACAGCTGATGTGTTTGATAATTAGTGGGTTAGAATAGCAATTGCCATCCACAAAGTAAATCCAAGTTGTGCTGGTAATAATCCACCTCCAAGCAGAGTCATAATCTCTTTACCATTTGGGAGATGTCAAAAAAAGACATCTCCAGTAAATTCTCAATAAACCAAGAGCAGCCTGATGGATAGTTGAAACACAAAATACTCATTTTGGTCAATCAATTCAACTCCTTTCCCTCCCCTAATAGTTTACTTGAGCTCTGGATTTGAGGCTTCTCCTCCTTTCTCCACTTTTTCACCTTCTGATGGAGATGAGCAGTGTAGCCTATTGGAAAGAGCACAGACCTGGGAGTCAGAGGACCTGAGATTTAATTCCAGCTCTGCCACTTAATTTATTTGCATTTATTGAGTGCTTACTGTTTTCAGAGCACTATTTTAAGTGCTTGGGAAAGTACAACAATAAACAGTCACATTTTCTGCCCACAACAAGCTTGCTGTGTGCTCTAAAGCAAGTCACTTAACTTCTCTGATTCTTTTGTATTATACTTTTCCATGTGCTCAGTACAGTGCTCTGAACATGGGAACTGCTCAATAAATACCATTGATTGATTCTCTGTGCCCGTTACCTCATCTGTAAAATGGGGATGAAAACTATATGGTCCATTTGGGACACGGACTTGGGAGTCAGAGGTCATGGGCTCTAATCCTCCCTTCCTCCTCTCTCGCGCCGCTCCGGTCTATTCTTCACTCCGCTGCCCGGCTCATCTTCCTGCAGAAACGATCTGGGCATGTCACTCCCCTTCTTAAACAACTCCAGTGGTTGCCTATCGACCTCAGCTCCAAACAAAAACTCCTCACTCTAGGCTTCGAGGCTCTCCATCACCTTGGCCCTTCCTACCTCTCCTCCCTTCTCTCTTTCTACCGCCCACCCCGCACGCTCCGCTCCTCTGCCGCCCACCTCCTCGCCGTCCCTCGGTCTCGCCTATCCCGCCGTCGACCCCTGGGTCACGTCCTCCCGCGGTCCTGGAACGCCCTCCCTCCTCACCTCCGCCAAACCGATTCTCTTTCCCTCTTCAAAACCTTACTTAAAAATCACCTCCTCCAAGAGGCCTTCCCAGACTGAGCTCCTCTTCCCCCTCTACTCCCTCTGCCATCCCCCCTTTACCTCTCCGCAGCTAAAGCTTCATTTTCCCCTTTTCCCTCTGCTCCTCCACCTCTCCCTTCCCATCCCCACAGCACTGTACCCGTCCGCTCAACTGTATATATTTTCGTTACCCTATTTATTTTGTTAATGAATTGTACATCGCCTTGATTCTATTTAGTTGCCATTGTTTTTATGAGATGTTCTTCCCCTTGACGCTGTTTAGTGCCATTGTTCTTGTCTGTCCGTCTCCCCCGATTAGACTGTAAGCCCGTCAAACGGCAGGGACTGTCTCTATCTGTTGCCGACTTGTTCATCCCAAGCGCTTAGTACAGTGCTCTGCACATAGTAAGCGCTCAATAAATACTATTGAATAAATACTATTGAATGAATAATCCCAGCTCCGCCGCTTGCCAGCTATGTGACTTTGGGCAAGTCACTTCACTTCTCTGTGCCTCAGTTCCCTCATCTGTAAAATGGGGATTAAAACTGTGAGCCCCACGTGGGACAACCTGATCACCTTGTATCCCCCAGCGCTTAGAACAGTGCTTTGCACATAGTAAGTGCTTAACAAATACCAACATTATTATTATATCTGCCCCAGCGATCAATTCAGCGCCTGGCATATAGTAGGCTCTTAACAAATAACATTAAAAAGAAAGAGAAGAGAAGAGAAGCAGCATGGCTTAGTGGAAAGAGCACGGGCTTGGGAGTCAAAGGATGTGGGTTCTAATCCTGGCTCCACCACTTGTCTGTTGTGTGACCTTAGGCAAGTCACTTAACTTCTCTGTGTCTCAGTTCCCTCGTCTGTAAAATGGAAATTAAGTGTGAGCCCCACGTGGGACAACCTGATTACCCTTATCCACCCCAAAGCTTAGAACAGTGCTTGGCACATAGTAAGTGCTTAACAAGTACCATAATTATTATTATTATTTAAGTGTGACCCTGGAAGGTGCAAAGGTTAGGCAACTGAAAGAGGAGGACAAACAAAGGGAATGGATAATGCAAAGTCTAGATAATCGCCATTTTGATTTTAATGTTAACATTGTGGACAGGGAATGTGTCTACAGATTCTGTTGGATTGTACTCTCCTAAGTGCTTAGTACATAGTAAGCACTCAATAAATACGGTTGCCTGAACTAGTGGAGAGAGCATATAGGACTAGGGGTCAGGAAACTTAAATCCTTGTCCCAGCTCAGCCACTGGCCTCCCGTGTCACCTTGGGCATGCCATCCATCTTCTTTGTGCCTCGGTTGTCTCATCTGTAAACAGGTGAAGAGGTACCTTTCATTCATTCAATAGTATTTATTGAGCGCTTACTATGTGCAGAGCACTGTACTAAGCGCTTGGAATGAACAAGTCGGCAACAGACAGTCCCTGCTGTTTGACGGGCTTACAGTCTAATCGGGGGAGACGGACGGACAAGAACAATGGCAATAAATAGAGTCAAGGGGAAGAACATCTCGTAAAAACAATGGCAACTAAATAGAATCGAGGCGATGCACATTTCATTAACAAAATAAATAGGGTAATGAAAATATATACAGTTGAGCGGACGAGTACAGTGCTGAGGGGATGGGAAGGGAGAAGGGGAGGAGCAGAGGGAAATGGGGGTAAAAGAGGGTGAAGCTATGGAGAGGTGAAGGGGGGGTAGTAGAGGGAGAAGAGGAGCTCAGTCTGGGAAGGCCTCTTGGAGGAGGTGAGTTTTAAGTAGGGTTTTGAAGAGGGAAAGAGAATCAGTTTGGCGGAGGTGAGGAGGGAGGGCGTTCCAGGACCATGGGAGGTCATGGCCCGGGGGTTGACGGCGGGATAGGCGAGACCGAGGGATGGTGAGGAGGTGGGCGGCGGAGGAGTGGAGCCTATGGGGTGGGCACTGGAAAGAGAGAAGGGAGGAGAGGTAGGAAGGGGCAAGGGGATGGAGAACCTTGAAGCCTAGAGTGAGGAGTTTTTGTTTGGAGCGGAGGTTGATAGGCAACCACTGGAGTTGTTTAAGAAGGGGAGTGACATGCCCAGCTCGTTTCTGCAGGAAGATGAGCCAGGCAGCGGAGTGAAGAATAGACCGGAGCGGGGCGAGAGAGGAGGAAGGGAGGTCAGAGAGAAGGCTGACACAGTAGTCTAGCCGGGATATAACGAGAGCCCGTAGCAGTAAGGTAGCCCTTTGGGTGGAGAGGAAAGGGTGGATCTTGGCGATATTGTATAGGTGAAACTGGCAGGTCTTGGTAACGGATAGGATGTGTGGAGTGAACGAGAGAGACGAGTCAAGGATGACACCGAGATTGCGGGCTTGAGAGACCTGCCTTCCCTCTCTTTTCGATTGCAAGCTCCGGGTTGGACAGGGGGTCTGTCCAATCTGGCAACTCTATATTTACCCCAGCGCTTAGCACAGTGCTTTGACAGAGGGTAAGAGCTTAATAAATACCATCATTCTCATTTTACTAAGCTCAGCATGTTCGATTCGAACACTCATAGAATGCATCCAATCCGAATGTATTCTTCAAGAGAGTAGGAAGTCAGGTGGAACTAAGCTGAGTCCACCCCTTCCGAAGAGCCCCAGGATTTGATTTTTTTTCCCATAGTCTCAGACAGTACATTCAGTTACCTGAAACGTGGGTTATTGGAAACTTTCACTCTATCAACCTGAAGTATAATCATACTGCCAGAAGAGCAGATAATGAGCATTGTATTGGTGAAATGGCTTAGAATAATTCATTTCTCTTAAAGATTAGTGTGGTATCAACAGTGTTGTAATGTGGGTTGAGCGAGAGGAGGTGGAAGCAGAAGAGAACTGCTATCAAGGCTTATTATTGCTTTCTCCTGCGTGGGTGGAAATGAAAGCAAGTCATCCCAGAGAGAGGAGTGAACCTCACGGAATAAAACCAACATTTTTAAAAAATGCCATTTGTTAATCACTTACTATGTGTCAGCCACTATACTAAGCACTGGGGTAGATATAATTAATTGCGTAGGACTCAGTCCGTGTATCATATGGGGCTCACAGTCTTAATTCCATTTTGCAGATGAGGTAATCAAGGTACAGAGAAGTTAGGTGACTTTTCCAAGATCTCACAGGAGACAAATGGCAGAGCTGGGATTAGAACCCAGGTCCTCTTGACTATCAGACCCAGTCTCTATCCACTAGGCCATGCTGCTTTCTTGTCCCCTAGGGCTTAGGGAAGGACTCCTGGAGGAGATGTGAGTTTAATAGGGCTTTGAAGATAGGGAGAGTGGTGGTCAATCCATGGTATTTATTGAGTGCTTACTGTGTATAGAGCAATGTACTGAGCACTTGGAAGAGTACAATATAACAGAGTTAGTAAACATGTTCTCTGTCCACAAGGAGCTTACTGTCTTGAGGGGTCTGTCATAGCCAGAGTGGGAGAGAGTTCCAGGCCAGAGGATGTGGGCAAGGGGTTGGCTCCAAGAAAGACAAGATCAAATTACCATGTGTAACTTGGTATTAGAGGAGTGAAGTGAGTAGGTTGGGAAGCAGCATGGCATAGTGGATAGAGCACGGGCCTGGGAGACAGAAGGTCATGGGTTCTAATCTCAGCTCTACCATTTGTCTGCTATGTGACCTTGGGCATGTCATGTAACTTTTCTGAGCCACAGTTTCCTCATCTGGAAAATGAGGATTGAGACTGAGCCCCATATGGGATAGGGACAGTGTCCTGTTTACATGCCTGTTTACTTGTTTTGATGCATGTATATCTATAATTCTATTTATATTGATGCCTGTTTACTTGTTTTGATGTCTGTCTCCCCCCTTTTAGACTATAAACCCGTTGTTGGCAGGGATTGTCTCTATTGCTGAATGGTACTTTCCAAGCGCCTAGTACAGTGCTCTGCACGAATTAAGCACTCAATAAATACGATTGAATGAGTGAACCCAATTTGCTTGTATCCATCCCAGTGCTTTGTATAGAACCTGGCATATAGTAAGCACTTCACAAATACCATTATTATTATTATTGTAGTAGGAGATCACTGAGGATTGGTAGGAGGAGGAGATCAGATTGAGTGATTTTAAGCTGATGGAAAGGAGTTTATGTGTGAAGCAGAAGTGTATGGGAAACCATTCACTCATTAATTCATTCAATAGTATTTATTGAGCGCTTACTATGTGCAGAGCACTATACTAAGCACTTGGAATGTACAATTCGGCAACAGAGACAATCCCTGCCCATTGACGGGCTTATACTGGAGGTTCTTGAGGGGTCGGGAGATATGGACAACATTTCTTTAGAAATGTGATCTGGGCAGCAGAGTGAAGTATAGACTGGAGTGCGGTGAGGCCGGGAGGTCAGCGAGGAGACTGAGGTGTCAAAGCAGGAAATGAGTGTTTAGTTATGGTGCAGTTTGGAGAGGAAGGGGGGGATTCTAGAGATTCTTTGAAGGTAGAACTGACAAGATTTGGTGATATACCTCATATGCAAGTTGAATGAAAGAGATGAGTTGAGGAAAATGCTAGAGTAAAGGCTTGTGAGACAGGAAGAATGTGGTGTTGTCTGTGGAGATGGGAAAGATGATCAGAGGACTGGATTTGGATTGAAGATGAAGAGCTCTATCTTGGTCATGTTTAGTTTGAGATGTTGGCAGGACATCCAAAATGAGATGTCCTGAAGGCAGGAAGAAAAGTGAGACTGCAGAGGAGGAGAGAGATCAGGGTTGGAGAAGGATATACAGGAATCATCCACATAGTGATGGTAGTTGAAACTGTGGGAAAGATTAAGTTCTCCAAGGAAGTGATTGTAGATGGAGAATAGAAGGGCACCCAGAACTGAGAACTTGGTATTATAAGTTCCTCTCATTCAATCCCCATATTCAGTCCATCACTAAATCCTCTCGGTCCCACTTTCACAACATTGCTAAAATCTGCCCTTTCCTCTCCATCCATACTGCTACCAAGTTAATACAGTCACCCATCCCACCTGGATTACTGCATCAGCCTCCTTGCTGACCTCCCAGCCTCTTTCTCTCCCAACTCCAGTCCATACTTCACAATACTGCACGGATCATTTTTCTACAGAAACATTCATGACATCCTGAGGACCCCACTCCTCAGAAAACTCCAGGGGTTGTCCGTCAAACAAAAACTCCTCACCATTGGTTTTAAAGCACTCCTTCACCTTGCCCCCTCCTATCTCACCTACCTACTCTCCTACAACCCAGACTGCACACTTCACTCCTCTAGTGCTAACCTTCTCACTGTGCCTCCATCTTGCCTATCTCACCACCAACACCAAACTCAGTTCCTGTTTCTGGCCTGGAACGTCCTCCCTCCTCAAATCTGACAGACGATTACTCTCTCCCCCTTTAAAGCCTTAATAAAGGCTCATCTCCTCCAAGAAGCCTTCCCAGACTGAGCTCCCCTTTCCTCTTCTCCCACTCCTTTTTGCATCACCCTGACTTGCTTCCTTTGTTCTTCCTCACTCCCAACCCCACAGGACTTATTATTATAAGCAAGTGTTGTTGAGTCATTTCTGATTCGTAGTGACTCTCTGGATATATTTTCTCCAGAACATCCTGTCTTCTGCCATAATCTGTAACCTGGCTAACAATTCTTCCATTATCATTGTTATGGTTTCTATCCATCTTGCTGCCAGTCTGCCTCTTCCATGTTTTCCATGGACTTTCCAAACATTTAGTGTCTTCTCCAGAGGATTAGTTCTCCTGATTGTGTCCATAATATGCTAATCTAAGTCGAGTCATTTGGCCTTCATATCTGTAATTTATTTGTACTGATGTCTGTCTCCCACTCTCTAGACTGTAAACTCGTTGTGGGTCTGGAATGTGTCTGTTTATTGTTGTATTGTACTTTCCCAAGCACTTAGTGCAGTGCTCAATAAATACCACTGAATGAATGAACTGAGAAACAGCATGGTCTAGTGGATAATTATGGGTAATTTTATGTTTTGGTGTTTAATAATAATAATAATGATAATAATAATGTTGGTATTTGTTAAGCGCTTACTATGTGCAGAGGACTGTTCTAAGCGCTGGGGTAGATACAGGATAATCAGGTTGTCCCACATGAGGCTCACAGTCCTAATCATTATTTTACAGATGAGGTAACTGAGGCACAGAGAAGTTAAGTGACTTGTCCACAGTCACACAGCTGACAAGCGGCAGAGTCGGGATTCAAACCCATGACCTCTGACTCCCAAGACCGTGCTCTTTCCACTGAGCCATGCTGCTTCTCTAATAATCTTGGTCTTTGTTAAGCGCTTACGATGTGCAGAGCACTGTTCTAAGCGCTGGGGTAGACACAGGGTAATCAGGTTGTCCCATGTGAGGCTCACAGTCTTAATCCCCATTTTACAGATGAGGTAACTGAGACACAGGGAAGTGAAGTGACTTGCCCACAGTCCCACAGCTGCCAAGTGGCAGAGCTGGGATTTGAACCCATGACCTCTGACTCCCAAGCCCGGGCTCTTTCCACTGAGCCATGCTGCTTCCCACTTACTATATGCCAAGCACTGTACTAAGTAGTGGGGCAGATACAAGATAATCTAGTCCCACCTGGGGCTTACAGTCTTAGTAGGAGGAGGATCCAGATTCCAGGCCCATGCTCTTTTCACTAGGCCACCCTAATACTCATAAAGTACAGGCCTGGAAGCCAGAGGACCTGGGTTCTAATTCTGGCTCTACAACTTGCCTGCTGTGTGACCATGGGCAAGGCGCTTAACTTCTCTATTGTTCAGTTTCCTCAACTGCAAAGTGAGGATTCAATGCCTGTTCTCCCTTCTACTTAGACTCTGAGCTCCATGTAGGACAAGGGCTGTTTTGGCCTGATTAACTTGTAGAACAGTGCTTGCCACATAGTAAGTGCTTAACAAATACCATAAAAAAACCATATTGAGCCTTAAGGGATCCCACAATTAAGCATTAGGAGGCAGAGGAGGAGCTGGTGAAAGAGACTGAGAAGTGGAGGCCAGAGAGATGGGAGGAGAACCAGGAGAGGACAGTGTCAGTGGAGCCAGGATTAAATAATATTTTCAGGAGAAGGGGGTGGTCCATGGTGTTGAAGGCAGTTGAGAGATTGAAAACCATTAGGATGGAGCAGAGACAGTTGGATTTTGCAAGAAGTAGGTCATGGGTTCCTTAGAGAACAGTGTCTTTGGAGTGAATGGGGAGGAAGCCAGGTCAGAGAGGGATCTAGGAGAGAGAAGGAGGAGAGGAAGTGGAGGCAGTAGGTGTAAAGAGCTCTCTCAAGGAGTTTGGGAAAAGAATGGCATGAGTGTGATGGGATGATAACTGGAGGGTGCTATGGGGTCAAAGGAGGGTTTATCAGTCCTACTAGCTACGTGATGCATTATTTGAAGCCTTGCAAAGTGGTTTCATATAGAGGTCTCCCGGAGCTGCTTATTTCAGGGTATTGTTTGAGGATCGTACCATAATGCTGCGGCCCTGGCGTAATAAACTTCTCTGAATATTTATTGCATTACATACGCGCAGTGGATTCAATTTTCTAAAAGCACTGAATTTTTGTGGATGCAACGTGCTAAGTTAATGCTGTTCTATTTAACCCCGGTGGATGTATGTGTTTTGGTGACTCTCTTGGGTGGCATTTTCTCCTTTTACTTATTGGACAGGAATGAAGGCAGCGCTGTAATTTACAGCCCAAAGATGCTATTCATGGGTGGTCCCTCGCAGCCGTGGCAAGTAGCCCGTGATCTTCCCTCACCAGTTCTCATTTCTTTGAAGGCAGAAGTGTCAGTTCCCTGCTGGAACATATAATTCAGTATTTTCTCATTCTCCTGTGTTAGAAGCTGGGCCTCCTGGCTTCCTGTGGTGCCACACAGGTGAATTCAGAAGAAAGACAACCCCCCCTCCCCCTCCCCCCCCCCCCCCCCCCCGTCCGAGAGGTCTTTTTAGGGAAGGCAGCAGAGAAACAGCATGGCCTAGTGGAAAGAGCGGAGGAGACCTGGGAGTCAGAGGACCTGGGTTCTACCCCTGAAAAGCCCCTAAACTTCTTTATGCTTCAGCTTCCTCATATCTAAAATGGGTATTATATACCTGTTCTCCCTCCTGCTCAGACTGTGAGACCTTTGGGGGACAGAGACTTTGTCCAACCTGACTTATTTGTATCTATCCCAGTGTTTAGAACTGCGCTTGACACATAAATACCATAAAAAGATAAACAGACCTTGAAATTTGATATTCTTGGAAGTGTGATGAAGTACTTTCAATTTTTACCCTGCATTCTGTTTCTTTATAACTGCAAAGTCTCCAGTGTCTTAAGCAACAAAGAGTCTTCACCTGGTTTTTAGGATTTATACATATAGACATTGTCAATAGGATAGCAGAGGTGACTTGAATATGCCATCCTAAATGTCAAATTTTGACTTTGTTCATTAGTTGATATTTCTAGTGTGGTAGCAGAACAGTTTGTTTGGGAGAAACGTTCTTCAAAAAACTCCCAGTGGGCTTTCATTCCAAAATGGCATCCATTTTAATTTGTGCATTTTCCAATTGGACTTTAAAGGTACAGATCTATGGTATCTTTAACAGTGCCTGTTTTGAAATGTTGTACATGCTGGATCTGGCACCCAGAACCTTGATTCTCTCTGTTGGGACCTCAGTATTTAACAAAGCTGAGCGTGAGACAAACCAGAAAAGTGGTTTTCTATGCCTCACGGAATGTAGAATAACTGTGAACAGGATAGTGGGTGGGTGGGTGGGTTTTAGTGTGTGTGTGTGTGTGTGTGTGTGTGTGTGTGTATGCTCCAAGTGAAAAGGACATTTCAGGCCAAGACTCAGTATGGGATCTATTTTCAGTTTCCCTTGACTCGTTTTGTTTTCATTCTTTAGATTTGTGACTTAGTTTTACTCGTCAGTGGGCATTTAAATAAAAGTTGGTTTACCTGATGTGGCATGTTAATTACAGCATGTTTCCAATCTTCTTGCAGTGGAAAGATGCATGAGTGTAATGCAGTCGGGGACGCAGATGATCAAACTGAAGAATGGAACCAAAGGGCTGGTCCGACTCTTTTTCCTGGATGAACACCGGACCTGCCTCCGCTGGCGACCATCCAGGAAGAACGAGAAGGCAAAAAGTAACCTTGACCTTTTCTTTCATCTCCTGCGGTGACACGTGAAAGGGACAGTATTTAGGGGAAGCACCATCTAGGGAGATGAGCTTTGACCAAATGCTCCTGTATAATGTGACCAGGCAGTTAACCCTTTTCACACCTCGGTTTCCTCATCAGTAAAATGGGGATAATAATACTTGCTCTTCATTCCCTCCCTCCCAAAGACGACGATAATAATAATAATAATAATGACATTTAGGCACTAACTCTGTACCAAGTGCTGTACTAAGCACTGAGGTAGATACAAAATAATCAAGTTGAACACTGTCCCTGCCCCATGAGAGTGTTTGCTGTCTAAATAAGGGGGAGAACAGGAATTGAAGCTCCATTATACAGATGAGGGAAGTGAGGCAGAGTTGTGACTTGCCCAAGATCACACAGCAGGCAAATGGCAGAGCTGGGTTTAGAATTCAGGCCCTCTGGTTCCCAGGCCTGTGCTCTTTTCACTAGGCCGTGTTGCTTGGGGACAAGATGAGAAAATTAGGTCCAACTTGGAAGGGATTTCAGATCCATTATGTCTTACTACTGATCTGGAATCAAATTGGTAATGATGAACTCCATCAGGAACAACAGAATAAGCCTCCAACGTGATACTTTGGGGCTTAAAACTTGCTCAGGGGAATTGATTATTATAGTTTGTATGGTGCCACTTGCGTGCTAGTCATCCTCCCCTTGGGACATGGAGTTCCACAAGCTTAGTACAGTGCTCTGCACACAGAACTCAAATATCACTGATAGGCATGCTGCAGCACATTGCAAATGACAAATGTGGTGTTTTGGCCAACATTAGCCAGTGAAAGGTATGAACAGAACCAGAACCTAGACTCCCAATTCCCAGTTCAGTGTTCTTTCCACTGGACCAACAGCAGGCTGAAAATATTGGTTTGGGTTTGGAGAAGGTACAGTGGACCTGCCCACATTGTGTATGAGAAGGGGAATACAGCTAAGTTTTCACCACCCCAGTAAAGCTTTATATAAATTCACAGCCTAAAATTTCAGGCTTCCTCTTCTGAAAGAAAAAAAGCCTTTTGACATTGGACTTTTTCCTTTCATTACTACCTGAGGGTGAGAGACTCGAGAAACACATTTTGTTGTGAATGGCATATCCCTGTTCTGTGACCAAATTTTTCTGGGTTTTCTGATCCACAGTTAAAGAGCCATAGCTCTGGTGAGGGCTTAATTTGGCCTGAGATGTGTAAGCTCTCCGTGTTGTACATGTAGACAGGAGGGCACATTGGAAAATAGTAAACACTTCTCTACAAGGAGACAAGGCCTACTAAAGCTTAATAAAGCCTATTCCTATACGAATCAATTTCCCACCTGCACAAGTCTTTTGTCAGACTGCTCTGCCCAGGGAAGCTTTATGAATGAAATAAACCTTCTCTTCTGACAGCTGATATCAGGTGTTATCTCTTTCCTAGCAGGTGGTGAGATGATGTCTTCAAGATAGTCTTAAGCCCAACTAAGTGGGCTCTTATATAGGAAGAGAAGGGAGGAAAAAGGGAAAAACACCCTGGGCAGGAGATAAACATGATGAAGTCCAACTCTGCTGCTTGCCTGCTGTGTAACCTTGGACAAGTCATTTAACTTTTTTTTTTTTTAAAAGATTACATTTGTTGAGCACATTCTATGGGTCAAACGCTGTTCGAGGCCTGGGGTATATACAAGTTCATCAGACTGAATGTAGTCCCTGTCTTACTTGGGGCTCTCAGTCTAAGTAGGAGGGAGAACAGGTACTGAACCCATTTTGCAGTTGAGGAAACTGAGGCACAGAGGGTTAAAGTGAAATGCCTAAGTTCACACAGGAGGCAAGTGACAGAGCCAGGATTAGAATCCAGGCCTTCTGGCTCCTAGGCCCATGCTTTATCCACTAGGCCTCCCTGCTTCCCTAATTTTTCTGCACCTCAATTTCCTCATTTGTAAAAAGGAGATTAAATACCTGTTCTCCCTCCTGCTTAGACTTGGAGTCCAGTTTGACACAGGGACTGTGTCTGATGTACATGTAGGGTATCAGCCCCAGCACTTAGTACATCCTTGGCACATAGTACATGTTTAAACAAATACCATAATCATTATTATTACATTGTACTGGCCAAAAATGTCACTAGATTTAAGAAGGGGCTAGGTAAGTTCATGGACAAGAAGCATTTTATGGATTGTTAAAGGGAAAAGTGTAGATGTTCGAGGTCTACATCTAATCCGGTGGTTGGTCTAGGAGGGTAACCATCACAGTTCCTCCAAGCAACCTTTGATGTCCCTGTTAAAAAATGGATTCCTGTGCTTGTTAGTAATTTTGGTATTTGTTAAGCACTTACTATGTGCCAGGCACTGTACTAAGCTCTGGGGGAGATACAAGCAAATCAGATTGGACACAGTCCCTGTCCCACATGGGGCTCACGGTCTCAATCCCCATTTTACAGATGCGAAAACTAAGGCACAGAGAAGTGAAGTGACATGCCCAAGGCCACACAGACAAGTGGTGAAGCCAGGATTAGAACCCATGGCCTTCTGATTCACAGGCCTGGGCTCTAGCCACTATGCCATGACAGTCCTTGGTCTGGCCAAGGAATGGCAGTAGACATGGACTTAATAACTTCTGAGGGCTGGGTGTGTGTGTGTGGGGGGGACTACTGTCTACTGATTTTTTATGGTATTTGTTAAGCTGATTTTTGTACAAGCACTAGTGCAGTGTTCCATAAGCAGACAGGCTCCAAAATTGTGATTGATTGGTTACCCCTACTCGGTAGTCCCGAAAGATAGCATAGCTTGGGGTGGGGACAAGTCTTCTGCCCTGACCTCCTGACCTCTAAATGTCTGGGAATCGCAGCTTCAAGCCCAGGCAGAGTCAAGTCTTCCCACCTGTTCTCGGGGGGCGGGAGTTATTGCTAGGCATTTTCCTGGACATGAAGGTGAGGCTGGAACATTCCTTTTTATTATTATTATTTGTTGGGTGAAACATCTACTGTGCTAAATTGACAGCCCAGGCGGAGTCTTGTTTGTAATCCACACCAGCAGCCTCACCAGCTGCCTTTCTTCCTAACAGTAATTATCGATTCCATCTACAAAGTCACCGAGGGTCGGCAGTCTGAAATATTCCATCGTCAGGCAGAAGGGAACTTTGATCCGAGTTGCTGCTTCACCATCTACCATGGGAACCACATGGAGTCCCTGGACCTCATCACGTCCAATCCCGAGGAGGCCCGGACCTGGATCACTGGCCTGAAATACTTGATGGCCGGGATAAGTGATGAAGACTCCCTTGCCAAGAGACAGAGGACACATGACCAATATCCTTTCGAAAACTTCCTTTCACACTTTGGTTTTTGTGTATTGATTGGAATGAAGGTGGGACACCTATTGGGGAATCGGGGGGGGGGGGGTGTCAATCCTGCTGGATTTGGGCAATGAGACCCAAGTGGGGGAATGAGACTGATTTACCTTCTTCCCTTCTCCCTCCTCCTAACTCTTTCCTCTCTCTTCACACTAAACAGTGAACAATGTGGTCTAGTGGAAAGAGCATGGGCCTGGGTGTCAGAGGACCTGGGTTCTAATCCTGACTCAGTGTCTTGCCTCTGCTCTGTGTGACCTTTGACAAATCACTCAAATTTCTTATTCTTCAGTTATCTCATTTGCAAAATGGGAATAAAATGCTTGTTCTCCCTCTTGTAGGAAAAGGACTGTGTCTGCTATGATAATCTTGTGTCAACCCTGTCCCATAATATAGTACTTGCTACAGAATAAGTGCTTGACAAATCCCGCAATTATTATTGTTAACAGAGCTGTGAACCCCAAAGAGCATAGGTAATACAAGCTGTAGACCAAATGTACATTCTGTTTGGCTGTCAGTTTTAGCCAGAACCTCGCCTTAGTTATCATGGTCATCAAACAGTGGTATTTATTGAGCATCTGTTGTGTGCAGAACACTGTACTAGGAACACGGAGAAGCAGCGTGGCTCAGTGGAAAGAGCACGGGCTTTGGAGTCAGGGCTCATGAGTTCGAATCCCAGCTCTGCCACTTGTCGGCTGTGTGACTGTGGGCAAGTCACTTCACTTCTCTGCGCCTCAGTTCCCTCATCTGTAAAATGGGGATTAAGACTGTGAGCCCCACGTGGGACAACCTGATTCCCCTATGTCTACCCCAGCGCTTAGAACAGTGCTCGGTACAGAGTAAGCGCTTAACAAATACCAACATTATTATTATTATTATTAACTGAGGTGCATTCAGTGAAAGTAAAAGATTTGATCTCTGAGTTTATACTAGGTTGCATTTCCCCTCTGTAATTTATTTTCATGCCTGTCTCCCCTATTAGACTCTCAACCTCTTGAGAGAAGGGATCTCCCAAGTGATTACCACAGTGCTGTGCCCATAGGTAGAACTCAATAAATTCCATTGATCAAAGGATTTCCAAATTTAACTTGCCCTTATTTGGTGATGCTGTTGGAAAGCTTCCAAGTTTTGATTGTTTTTTTTTTTTATTTACTGCAGGCAACTGGGTGAAACCATTTGTTTTGACTTCAGAAAATACTACTGTCCTTGGTTAGAAAATTTGGCTAACATCTGTTTTCTCGACCATTAAATGCACACCGAATGTGACACTTCATAAATGATATTTTGCTTAGTTGTAAAATGGTTTAGAAGATGGGTTCAGACTCCTTTTTCTTTGACAGAAATGTTTTTGAGAGAGAATGTGCTGCAAGTCATAGATTATTTGCCTTCGTATAACCAAAGGAATATTATTCAGCTTCAAAGTAATTCTTTAACCAACAATAAGACTTAAGTACAAATGACAGATGGGTGTGTGTATATAATTACTAAAAAATGTTTTGTTATTTTCAGAGAATACTCAGAAGATAACCAACTCTTTAGAACAGAAATGAATTCTCTTTGAGAGGGATGTAACTTATATTTGCAAACCCAAACTTGACCTTTTGAGTAAATAGCATCAGAAAATTTTTCTTTACATGGCTTTTTTCTACAACTTCTTCAGTTAGGAAAATCTCCTCATTTTTAACTACAACAGATTTGCAGGGATTAATTTTGTGGGGTTTTTTTAAGGTGACAGAATTGCAGTAGGGGAATAAATGCTTTTTTGAAGCAGCTGGGAGTGTGATTTGAAGCTTTGAGTTTGATTCTCTTGGGATCACCCTTTCCTGACAATCACATGGATATACAATCAGGTTTTAAATTGAGTGTGTTTTGGAGTTGCTAGACTATTTTCCACTCATGAATAAGTCTTTAGCATGAGGCATCATATTCAGAAACAGCTGTACCCAAAGACATTCATGTTAATAAGTGTTTCATGTAGCAGTTCAGGAATCAATTTTCAGACAACCATCAGTTAATGATCTGGGGCCGATTTGTGGATGAAAAAAAGAGAAGGTCTTTTATGGGCTACGCCTAGAATTTTAGAACAAAAGTTTCTTTAAATGATCTTTTGTCTTCTGCATCAACTTAGAATTAGGTGGATTCTGAGACAGGCCAGACAGAGTTAAAAAATTCAAAGCAGAAATGCCTTCACTCCTAAAGAGCACCACATTCAATCTATCTCACCTTTCTAATATGCTCTTTCCCCACAAATTTTCCTCTCAAACAGATGTATTGAAAGAATAGTAATGGTAATAGTATTTAAGTGCTTCCTGTGTGCAGAGCACTGTACTAAACATTGGGAGAAACTATACAGGTAGGAATTTAGATGCAGTCTCTGTCCCTCAGGAGCCTAAAATTTACACATTTTCTCTCCATATGTGCTTGAAGCCAGTTTTTCAAGAAAATACTTTATAAAGGTTTAAACTTTCCAACATCAACCACACAAATTAGAGTAAAATTTAATAATAAAATCCCCCCATAATGATCCTAAACCAAATATAACTGGTAACACAGATGAGGACATGGCTTAAAGTTGAGCTATTGTGCAGGCCATTGCTCAGTCGCAACAAGGCCACCTTTGGGCTGAGCAGCCACTTGATATGCAGCTGGGGCTGGGAATCTGCTCTTGAAATAGTACATGTTTACTTCATTTATTGCATTGAAGTCAATCACATCTGCCAGTAAGACTTGCCTTTACCTTATTGCTGAAGTTGCAGTCTGCACCTTTCAGGATTTTCCCCAGATTTCAAACAGCCTGCTTAATTTCTTCCACCACCTCTCCGGATACGAGCTATCCATTTGATGTGTTCTTGCTTAACTGTTGGACGGTGTACATGATCTTGTATACAAGCATAACTTGACTGTAGGACCTGATTGCAACTGGAACTTTCTTTGTGCTGATCACTTTCTTAATCAAAGTAGCTATGTCTAAGCACCTTCTCTCTCGAAGCTCCCACTTGTACCAAAACACCCTGCTCTACTTACGGAGGTCAGGTATCATGCTTTGTTTTTCTTTATCATTATTATTATTATTAATAAGAATGATAATAAATGTTATATTTGTTAAGCTCTTACCATATGCCAAGCACTGTCTATATGCTAAGCACAGGGGTAGATCCAAAATTATCAGATTGGATGCAGTCCCTGTCCCTCATGGGGCTCATGATCTAAGTAAGAGGTAGAACAGATATTGCATTCCCATTATACGGATGAGGAAACTGAGGAACGGAGAAGTTGTGACTTGCCCAAGGAAAGTGTCAGAGTCGGGATTAGGACCCAGATCCTTTGATTCCCAACCCTGTGGTCTTTCCACTAGGCCTCATTGCCTCTCTTTTTCTTTTTCCTTAGTTTTGTTTTTCTGTTTATTTTTAATTCCCTACAACCCCAAGCATAGAGCTCTTCACAAAGTGGGCACTCAATCACAGACTTAGAGTGTTTGACTTACCATCTCTTCCATCCTCAAAATAGCATTGCGTGGAAGTAGAGATAAATTGTTTACAGACCTGACTGTATATTTAAATGATTTTGAGAAGCTCTGCCCATGTCCTGTCATATACAATGAGCTGCTGGAAGGACACCATAACTGAGTCACTAGATTGGCAGCTGAGAGTTGGCAGTGGATAATAGCAATACTAATAATAGTTTTGGTATTTGTTAAGCACTTACTATGTGCCAAGCACTGTTCTAAGTGCTGGGGTAGATACAAGGTCATCAGGTTGTCCCACGTAGGGCTCACAGTCTTCATCCCCATTTTACAGGTGAGGTGACTGAGGCACAGGGAAGTGAAGTGACTTGCCCAAGGTCACACACCTAACTAGTGGCATAGCTGGGATTAGAACCTATGAGTTCCAGTGGTCTGGAGATAAAACATTAGTCACAGAGGGATCTCAGCAGTTACTGCAGAAGTGTTGGCAAGGGAGAAAAAGCCTAAGAAAAGAAATCCCCCTAATCAGGCTAAGGAATGCTCAAATCGGGTGGAGAGAAGGTCAAGTAGAAGGAGGCAAGGAATTGGATTAATATAAACAGATGTGAGATCCTTGACAAGGTTTTAAAGAAAATAAATGAGAATGTCAAATCCTGGGTTGGACATACTTTTAATTACAGTACCCTAAGGAAACGGTATGTTTTAGTCTATTTTTAGGATTTTATGTGTAAATGAAATTTGTATCAAGGGAAACAGTGTTTCTTAGAAAATGATGTACAGATGCGTACATAAGTAGAGATAACACCAGTCTTCATCTGGTAGATTACCTTGTTCTCCCTTTGACTTTCACATCTCTGTAGACAGCACCACCATCCTCCCAGTTGCACAAGCCTATAACTTTGGCTCTGAATCCTGTCAGTTCTATCTTCCTTATATCACTAAAATTGACCCTTTTATCTTGATCCAAATGGCTCTCGCGTTGTTCCAAGCACTTATCCTATCCTCTCCATCCAAACTGCTACCATGAGAAGCAGCGTGGCTTAATAGAAAAAGCCTGGGCTTGGGAGTCGGAGGTTGTGGTTATCCTGATTACTGCATTAGCCTCCTTTCTGGCCTCCCTGCCTCCTCTCTAGCTCCATTACAGCCCTTACCCCACTTGGCTGCCTGGATCATTTTTCCAAAAAAAAATCAATTCATGTTTTCCCACTCCTCAAGAACCTCCAGAGGTTGTCTACCCACCTCTACATCACAAAAATGCCTTACCATCAGCTTTCCTCAATCACCTTGCTCCCTCCTATCTTACCTCCCTGATTTTTAACTACAACCCAATCTGCACACTTTGCTTCTCTAATTCCAACTTTCTCACTGTACCTCCATCTCTGCTAGCTTTCTGCTGACTCCTCATCCACATCCTATCTCTGGCCTGAAACTCCCTCCTCCTTCATATTTGACAAGCTATCTTTCTCCCCACCTTCAAAGCCTTATTAAAATTCACACCTCCTAAAAGGGGTTTTCCCCAAATAAGCCCTCATTTACTCCTTCTCCCTTCTGCATCACCCTTGCACTTTGATTTATATCTTTTATTCATGCCACATTCAGCCCCACAGCACTTATGTACACTATCCATAATTTACTATCTGCCTCCCTGCTTAACTGAAAGTTTCTTGTGGGCAGGGAATGTGTCTACCAACTCTTGTTATATTATTTTCTCCCAAGCGCTTAGTACAATGCTCTGCACACAGTAAGTCCTCGGTAAATATGATTAATAGGTATAACAGAATTTGATATCTTGTCCTATAACCATCCCAGATCATATTTTTTTTTCATTCCAAAAGGACCCAGGGGAAGCTGCATATACTACTCTTTCTGATTTGGGAAAGAACAAAATTTAACTTTTCCCATCAATGCCATCAGTGGAATTTGATCACTCTCACCTTCCTTCTCAAAAATAATTGAATTCCCTGCTTCCATCAGCCTCTTGTCCAACCCTGTGTCACTGAGCCAAATAAATCTCTACTCTTATTGAATTGTCTGACTCTTTGGGAACAGGCTTTCCTTAGAGCTCATCTCTTTCTTTTGAAGAATGGCTTTTAAAAAGACTGAAGTTTTTGCCTGCCACTAGATGTTCTAAAAGCACTATTGATGTGGGGGAGGTAGAATATCTCTCTTGATCTTCCATATGTGTGTTTGGAAGGCCTGTGTAGACACAGCCAAATATTCCAGTGAATAAACGCAATTACGCTGTATTTTAACACACACCTGCACACTCTAACACACAAGTGATTTTGGTAAATCTTTCCCCTGTCTTCAAGAGAGGCTTTAAGGGAGGACTTATGAAGGTACTTTAGGAACGGAAAATTCAAATAAAGGCCTGGAATTTATTATTAGGATATATTCTCATCCTCTCCAACTCCTGCTTTTGTTTATTGGGGCCTCCTGAATAGTCAACGAGAGCAGAGTGCACAGAATGTGAAATATATGTTAGGAGAATGGAAAATAATGAGATCGTAGTAATTACAATGAGGGATTGACCCAGGTCTTTTCCCCTTCAGTTCCCACTGCTTATAATAACTAGCAGGAACCCACTTTTGGTTGTGAATGCTTATGAGAATCAGTCCCTGCAGATTTTATGAAACAAATAATCTATTTTGTTTATGGAATAAAACAGTTTATAAATGAACCTACGTGCTGTCCTGCTGATTGTCTTAGCTTCTGAAGGCTGCACGGATGGAAAATTGCTTCTCTTAAAGGCACCCGTTCCCAACCCCCATTATTTCCCATGCCATGTAATGATGATAATAATAATGATATTTGTTAAGTGCTTACTGTGGGCCAAATACTGTTCTAAGCACTGGAGTAGATACAAGGTAATTCATTCATTCATTAATTCAATAGTATTTATTGAGCGCTTACTATGTGCAGAGCACTGTACTAGGTGCTTGGAATGAACAAGTTGGCAACAGATAGAGACAGTCCCTGCCGTTTGACGAGCTTACAGTCTAATCGGGGGAGACAGACAGACAAGAACAATGGCAATAAATAGAGTCAAGGGGAAGAACATCTTGTAAAAACAATGGCAACTAAATAGAATCAAGGCGATGTACATTTCATTAACAAAATAAATAGGGTAATGAAAATATATACAGTTGAGCGGACGAGTACAGTGCTGAGGGGATGGGAAGGTAGAGGGGGAGGAGCAGAGGGAAATGGGGGTAATCAGGCTGTCCCATGTGGGACTCACAGTCTTAATCCCCATTTTACAGATGAGGTCACTGAGGCACAGAAAAGTTAAGTGACTTGCCTAAAGTCAAACAGCTGATAACTGGTGGAGCCAGGATTAGAACCCATGACCTCTGATTCCCAAGCCTGTGCTCTTTGCGTTGGTCTCCCATTATGGAAGGAATAGGACTGCAAGATTTAAAAGAAAAGTCAAAAAAAAAAAAAGAGGAAGCTCAATATCCTTGAAAGAGACTTAGGAGATTTTCTTTAGTTTATAAATTTACTTATAGAGTTTTGCCATCATGGAATCGTAGTTGTACACTGCTTAATAATCATCTCTACCCTCCTAGAAAGACAAGTCTTTGGCATGCATTCAAACCATGACTCTGCAAGCGCCTTCTCTGCAGTGCCAACCTTTCACTTTGGGTTTTCCTATTGTCCCTCTCCCCCCCCCCACACAGAGCAGACCTCTTTGCTCCTTTCCTTCTCTCCACAGTCCTCACTCCCATACCATCCTCCTACATCCCCAGGTTCCCTCTTTCCCTCCATACCACAAATAAACTGATTTATTCCCACATCCTTAAATCAATTTTGTAATTATAGCATAATTTCAGGTTATAGTTGATTTGTTTCTCCTCAACTGTCTCTTGTTTTCCACTTTGCCCTTCTCTTTTTGCTCTTTATTCTTTTCCCGGCCCTCTTCTCCTTCTCTTTCTTCTCTTCCATAGCCCATCCCCTTGCCTCTTTTTCTCCATTTTCTTCCTGTTTTCTCTTTTCTTCTCCCTTCCTCTGTGAACATGGCACATATGCTGTATTCCATCTCAAGTGCTCATGTTTTATGACATAGCTTCTCTCTATCCCTTGTTTCATATGGAAGAAAAGAAGCAGCGTGGCTCTGTGAAAAGAGCAGAGGCTTGGGAGTAAGAGGTCATGGGTTTGAATCCTGGCTCTGCCACTTGTCAGCTGTGTGACTGTGGGCAAGTCACTTAACTTCTCTGTGTCTCAGTTACTTCATCTGTAAAATGGGGATTAAGACTGTGAGCCTCACGTGGGACAACCTGATTACCCCGTATCTACCCCCACGCTTAGAACAGTGCTTCTCACATAATAGTGCTTAACAAATACCAACATTATTATTATTATTAGTCTGTTTTAAAGCACATGACTTCCACAATCCTGTGTCAAATGAACCTTTCCTTAGCAAATTTGCATGTGGGTGAAACAGACCTTTGAGGAAGCTGACAAAAATGGAGATGGCTTATTGAACATTGAAGAGATCCACCAGTTGATGCACAAACTCAACGTCAATCTGCCTCGCCGAAAAGTCAGGCAAATGTTTCAGGTAGGTTTTATGTTGTTATAATTATTGCAAATTATTGCAGATTTTAGATCTATTGCAGTCCTCTGAAGCTACTGATTTAGACTTTATCACTTGAATAATTAACAATTTCTTCAAGGTTAAAAAATGTTCTTTCAGGACAGGATTGAGAATGGAAATATAGAATGGGCAAAGAGAGCTTCCTATACAGTAGTATTTATTTTATTCCTTCTTAAAATAAGTTGGTTTTATGATCTAAGTACCTCTCCCAAGGAATCCTCCCTCATTTATTCAGTCTGTTACCTGGGTACATGTTTATTAAAGTGTCCGTTATTGAAAAGGGCATGGATCATTGAAAAAAAGCAGAGCTTTAGTTTATTGAAGCGGCCAAAGGAATTTTATTTTTAAAGCTTTTTAGAAGCAATATTTTCAGGACTTCTTCCATTTTCTTAAATGAATCCCACATTCAGTTAGAGTTTACATTCACTAGGAAGACGATCAAGAAAAACCACTGAAGAAGGTTAGAGTATTCAATTTGAGATGATTCCTTGAAGATATTAATTAGGCCTTTCCTCAGACTTCTCTTTTCCAGGTTACACAGTTTTTTAGCCTTTCCTCTTTGGTGCTATATCCAATCTCTTATATAATTTCTTGTGCAATTTTCTGGATTCTGTTTCCCCATCTCTCTAAAAATGTAGAGACTAGAATAGGCAGATGGAATAGAACAGATCAGGGAAGCAGCATGGCCTAATGGAAAGAGCATGGGCCTGGGAGTCAGAAGACCTGGGTTCTAATTCTGGCTCTGCCATTTACCTCCCGTGACATCTTGGGCAAGTCACTTAACTTCTCCGTGTCTCAGCTCCCTCATCTGTAAAATGGGGATTCAGTGCCTGTTTTCCCTGCTACTTAGACTGTGAGTTCCATGTGGGGCCTGATTGTGTATCTGCCTCAGTGCTTAATACAGTGCTTGGCATATTTGTCTTATGCTTTGGAGTTATCTCCGACCCATAGCCAAGCCATGTACACATCTCTCCCAGAAGTCCCCACCTCCATCTGCAATGGTTCTGGTAGTGTATCCATAGAGTTTTTTTGATGAAAATATGGAAGTGGTTTACCATTGCCTTCTTCCTTGCAGTAAATACCAGAATTATCTTTATTATTATTAACAACATACTGGCAATGTCTAATCAGGCCAAATATAAATTGAAGACTGAATATAAATAGAAGCTTGCTTAATGACTCTTACTTGTCTTTGGTAATACAAGAGAGAGATTTCCAAGTAAAGTAGAAAGCCAACTGTTGAAGTAACTGCAACCAAAGCTAAGGGAGAGTAATTGAAGGTTTGGGCTCCCTCGGACCGGCTTGGCTCAGTTCTATTTGTTTGGACTTTGACGATTGGACCTTGCCTCAGATTGGAGAACCATTCTGTTTGGAAACCTGGTTGACTTGTATAATGAATGAGAGGTTTTGGGATGCACTCAGTTCTGCCAAAATACATGGGGTTTTATTACATGTTTTAGCTAGAACATTGATAGGGAATTAGGGAACATCTATTCAGCACCACGAGGCTGTTCCGTTACAACGTACTGCGGTATTGGAAGATAGGACCTAGGCCCGGTGGTATGACACCAGAATAGGCAAGTACCACAGAGCAAGTTTTTGGACCTTGGGCAAGTCACTTAACTTCTCTGTGCCTCAGTTATCTTTAAATGGGGATTAAGACTGTGAGCCCAAATGGGACAACCTGATTACCTTGTATCTACCCCATTGCTTAGAGCAGTGCTTGGCACATAGTAAGTACTTAACAAATACCATTATTATTATGATGATTATGATTACTATTAACAATGGTTTTGGGAGATGTCCACCCCCTGTGTTGTTAGGAGGCTTTCCCTGATGCCCTCCAATGATTCACATGAATGCCTCCCTCCTTAAATCCAATACACAATTGCGCTCCCCACCTTATTGAAGGCACATCTCATCCAAGATGCCTTCCCTGACTAAGCCCTCCTTTCCTTTTCTTCCACTCCCTTCTTTATTGCCCTGACTCGCTCCCTTTATTCATCCACCATCCCAGCTCCACAACACTTATGTACATGTCTGTAATTTATTTATATTAATGTCTGTCTCCAACTCTGGACTGTAAGCTCGATGTGGGCAGGGAATGTGTCTGTTTATTCTTATATTGTACTCTCCCACGTGCTTAGTACAGTGCTCTGCACATAATAAGCGGCTCAATAATAATAATAATAATGTTGGTATTTGTTAAGTGTTTACTATGTGCAGAGCACTGTTCTAAGCACTGGGGTAGATACAGGGTAATCAGGTTGTCCCAGGTGAGGCTCACAGTTAATCCCCATTTTGCAGATGAGGTAATTGAGGTGCAGAGAAGTTAAGTGACTTGCCCACAGTCACATAGCTGCCAAATGGCAGAGCCGGGATTCGAACCCATGTCCTCTGACTCCCAAGCCCATGCTCTTTCCACTGAGCCACGCTGCTTCCCATAAAAATGATTGAATGAACATGAATGAACCTTTGCCAGGTCAGACCTTTGCTCCAACATCCCAGGGCTGCCCAGTTACGTTAGAGGTTTTGCCTTTACTTTGTGCCAAGCATTGTACTAAGTGCTGTGTAGATATAAGGTAATTGGGTTGGACATGGTTCTAGTCCCACATGGGGCTCACAGTCTAAGTAGGAGGGAGAACAAGTATTTAATCTCCATTTTGATGAGGAAACTGAGATACAGAGAAAATAGATGCTGGGTCCAAGATTACACAGCAGGTATGTGGCAGAACTGGGATTAGAACCCAAGTCCTCATGGTTCCAGGTCTGTGCTCTTTTCACTAGAGCACACTGGACGGCAGAGACATTTCTCAGCTAGTTCTCTCCCTAGTTGGCAGCCCATTCATTCATTCATTTATTCATTCAATAGTATTTATTGAGTGCTTACTATGTGCACAGCACTGTACTAAGCACTTGGAATGTACAGTTTGGCAACAGACAGAGATAATCCCTGCCCAAAGACAGGCTCACAGTCTAAACGGGGGAGACAGACAGCAAAGCAAAACAGAACAAAGCAAAAACGACAGCATCATCAAGATAAATAGAATCAAGGAGATATACACCTTATTAACAAAATAAATAGGGTAATAATATATACAAATGAGCACAGTGCTGAGGGGGAGGGAAGAGCAAAGGGTGAGAGGGTAGGGGAGGGGGAGCAGAGGGAAAGGGGGTGCTCAGTGTGGGAAGGCCTCCTGGAGGAGGTGAGCTCTCAGTAGGGCTTTGAAGAGGGGAAGAGAGTTAGTTTGGCAGATGTGAAGAGGGAGGGCATTCCAGGACAGTGGGAGGACATGGACCAGGGGTCGACGGTGGGATTGGTGTGAACAGGGGACAGTGAGGAGGTGAGCGGCAGAGGAGCGGAATGTACAGGTTGGGCAGTAGAAAGAGAGAAGGGAGTTGAGGTAGGAGGGGGCAAGGTGATGGAGAGCTTTGAAGACAAGAATGAGAAGTTTTTGTTTTGTGCGAAGGTTGATAGGCAACCACTGGAGGTTTTTGAGGAGGGGAGTGACATGTTTCTGTAGGAAGATGATCCAGGCAGCGGAATGAAGAATAGACAGGAGTGGGGAGAGACAGGAGGGAGAGAGATCAGAGAGGAGGCTGACATAATCCAGTCGGGATATTATGAGAGCTTGTACCAGCACGATAGCAGTTTGGATGGAGAAGAAAGGGCGGATTTTGGTAATATTGTGAAGTTGAGACTGGCAGGTGTTGGTGACGGATTGGATGTGTGGGGTGAATGAGAGAGCTTAGTCAAGGATGACACCAAGGTTGCGGGCCTGTGAGACTGGAAGGATGGTCGTACCATCCACAGTGATGGGGGAGTCAGGAGGAGGACAGGGTTTGGGAGGGAAGATAAGGAGCTCATTTTTAGACATGTTGAGTTTTAGGTGTTGGGCAGGCATCCAAATGGAGAAGTCCTGGAGGCAGGAGGAGATACCTCTAGGTGACTTGAAGCTTTTGTTCCCCCAAAAGGCACTAGGATCAATTGGGTCTCACTTGCATCTCCCAGATTTATGATGAAAAAAGTCCTTCTTGAAGAACTTATTGCTCTCTTCCTGATTATTAGTTATTATTATGGTACTTGTTAAGCACTTACTTTGTGCCAAACACTGTTCTAAGTGCTGGGTTGGATACAAGATACAGGTTGGACACAGTCCCTGTCCCACATAGGGCATGCACTCTTAATCCCCATTTTCCAGATGAGGTAACTGAGGCCCAGAGAAGTGAAGTGACTTGCTCAAGGTCACACAGCAGACAAGTGGTGGAGATGGGATTAGAACCCATCACCTTCTGGCTCCCAGTCCTGTGCTCTATCCACTAAGGCAAGCTGCTTCACAGTTTTCTGACTAGACTGACTAGAAATGGATACAGACAGTCAATCATTGGTATTTACTGAGAGCTCACTAAGCGCTTGGGAGAGTACAATACAATAAAGTTCATTCAATTGTATTGAGTACTTACTGTGTGTAGAGCAGTGTACTAAGTGATTGGGAGAGAACAATACAACAGTAAACAGACACATTCCCTGCCCACAGTGAGCTCACAGTTTAGAGGTGGGGAGATAGACTTCAATATAAATAAACGAATTACATATGTGTGTATAAGTGCTGTGGAGCTGCGAGGGGGGCAGAACAGAGGGAGCAAGTCAGGGTGACGCAGAGGGAGTGGGAGAAGAGGAAAAGGGAGGCTTAGTCTGGGAAGACCTCTTGTAGGAGATGTGCCTTCAATAAAGCTCTGAAGAAGGGATGAGTAATTGTCAGAATTGAGGCGGGAAGGCATTCCAGGCCTATGACAGGATGTGGGAGAGAGGTTAGCAGTGAGATAGGCGAGATGGAGGCACAGTGAGAAGGTTAGCATTAGAGGAGTGAAGTGTGTGGCTGGATTGTAGAAGGAGAGTAGCGAAGTGAAGTGGTAGAGGGCAAGGTGGTGGACTTCTTTAATGCCAACAGTGAGGAGATTTTGTTCGATGCAGAGGTGGATGGGCAGCCATGAGTTTTTTGAAGAGTAGAGTGATGCGTCCAGACTTTTCTGTAGAAAAATGGTCCGGGCAGCAAAGTGAAGTATGGATTGGAGTGGGGAGAGGCAGGAGGCTGGGAGAGCAACAAGGAGGTTGATGCAGTAATGCAAGCGGGAAGGGATGAGTGACTGTATTAACATGGTAGCAGTTTAGGTGGAGAGGAAAAGGTGGATTTTAGCAATGTTGTGAAGGTGGGAGCGACAAGGATTTAGTAATGGATTCCATATGTGTGTTGAATGAGAGAGAGGAGTCAAGGATAACACCGAGGGTACGGAAGGATGTTGGTGCCTTCTACGGTGATGGGAAAGTCGGGGGAAGGACAATCTTTGGGTGGTCAGATAAGCAGTTCTGTTTGGAGAGGTTAAGCTTGAGGTGATGGGAGGACATTCATATAAAGGTGTCTTTGAAGGCAAGAAGCAATCCAAGTCTGGAGAGAGGAAGAGAGATCGGGGGAGCAGATGTAGATTTGAGTGTCATCACATAGAGGTGGTAGTTGAAGCCATGGGAGCAAATGAGTTCTCCAAGGGAGTGGGTGTAGATGGAGATTAGAAGGGGACCCAGAACTGAATCTTGAGGGACCCCCACAGTTAAAGTTGAAAGATTTGATCTCTGCTCACAAAGAGCTTGCAACTAGAGGAGGAACTTACAATATAGACAACAGCCAACATGCAGGTATTTCATCCTATTAAAAAAAAATTGGAAAAGGTTATTTCATGAAAATTTAAATCAGCCTCAGTAACATTAAGGTAAAATCAAAATGATCAGCAATTAACAAATAAACTACATCAGGATTAAGTCAAAAAGGGGGAAAGAAGAGATCCTGACATAAATGCCGTCTTTCTCGCAGATTTTTCCTGAGCCAGGGTACTTCAGAATACTGCAGCATGGAGTAGTGGAAAGAGCACGTCCTGGTAATCGGAAGACCTGGGTTCCAATCCCAGCTCTTCCACTTTCCTGCTCTGTGACCTTGGGCACAACACTTAACTTTTCTGTGCCTCAGTTTCCTCATCTGAAAAATGGGGATGCAGTACGTATTTCCCCTCTTACTAGGACATGAGTCAAATGTGGGATTGAGACTGTCTGCCTTAATGTAGTGTTTGGCCCATGGTAATGCTTAACAAATACCAAAATTGTTAATATTCAATCTATCCTGGTGCAATTCAGGGCTCTGGCACCATGTGCTTCCAGTCTTTTTGCCTGCGATCCCTTGATATTTCAATATGCTGTGCCAAGTCAGAAAAGACCAGGATTTTCCTATTCTATTTAAGCCTTTCTCTGGTCCTGGCTGGAGGCTTGATTCCTGAACCGGTATTGGTGCAGCCTCTTTCTTCCCACACAGTCAAAAGGTTGGAGCCTGTAAAGTTGAAAATTCCTGGTGGGACCTGAAATTAGCACATCTTTTGTGCTCTGGGGAATAGCTTCCAGGATCATTTCAGCCATAAAACCTAAGTCTGGCAGTAAACAGATTCTAAAGAATCACAGGAAAGATAAATGCTAGTGAAAAATGCTTATTCCTAAGAGAGTTTTAAAGAATCTTGGCTCATCTATCATAAGTGATACTTGGATGATCAGCTTTGAGGGAAAAGGATCTCTTGGTGAGTACGAGGCCAAGAAGTAGATTTGGCCATGCAGTGTACAGAGTTTTATTTTGGCTACAGGGATTCATTCAATTCATTCAGTAGTATTTATTGAGTGCTTACTTTGTGCAGAGCACTGTACTAAGGACTTGGAATGTACAATTTGGCAACAGATAGAGACAATCCCTGCCTAATGATGGGTTTACAGTCTAATCGGGGGAGACAGACGGACAAAAACAAGGCAACATAATCACAATAAATAGAATCAAGGGGATGTATACCTCATTAACAAAATAAATAGGGTAATGGTTAGGTTGTGAGGGGGATGGATTCATTCATTCAATAGTGTTTATTGAGCGCTTACTATGTACAGAGCACTGTACTAAGCGCTTGGAATGTACAATTCGGCAACAGAGACAATCCCTGCCCAATGACGGGCTCACAGTCTAAGGCAAGGTGGGACAAAAAACAGTAGTTAATATGGCTATCGTTTCACATTACAAAAAGTCATTTCCTAGGTAGAGATAATAAAGCATTCCTTCCTTATCCTTCCAGCAGTGATTACCTCAAATATATTGTCTAAGGAGGTTGTGTACAATTTTCAGTTAGCAAGTTTAGGTGTGAAGTGGGGCATGACTACTGAGTTATTTTGGGGAGTTCCCAGAAAATCAAGATGACATGGCAGCCTGCTGCCTCTAGAAGAGAATTGATTTATCCAGTGATGTATCATGTCAGGAAATCCCAGAGATACACACTTGCAGTCCAATGTGAGATGTTGATTATTTCAGGAGCTACAAGACTTATGCATGGTTCAGCATTATTCCCACTGTCTTCCAGATTTAACCTTGTTAATGACATAGTCTGGATTAATTTGAAGTCATGAGCTCCGGCCAGAATTGTGGTGGAAATTCCCATACCTTAACTGGGATAATCTGACCAAGTACCCCTGTGTTGGGGCACGATGGGCTGGAATAGTTAGAGGTGGTCTAGAGATGGGAGCCCTCCGTTGGGGGAGAGAACAATTTTGAGGGAGGTAGGGATGGAGGTTGTAGTTGGAGGGTGGCAATTCACTGTTGATGAAGTTTGAAATAGTACAGTGACCAGGGATTGAGATACAGTGTGAGATACAGTGTGAGATACAGTGAGATACAATTATAGTAAGTGGGTCCGATGGAGTGGAGCAGGAAGTTGGCAGAGTTGAGGAGTGAGAGGGAGTGGGTGGTTGGAAAGCCAATGGGATGTTGAAAACCTAGGGATCCATGTAGCAGAGGAGAGGGAAGGTAAGAAAAGTGTCAACATCACTCAGAATATTAAATTGGAGATGGGGCCAGTGCACCTGTGACTCCTAGTTGCGA
Source organism: Ornithorhynchus anatinus (assembly GCF_004115215.2). Taxonomy (NCBI): domain Eukaryota; kingdom Metazoa; phylum Chordata; class Mammalia; order Monotremata; family Ornithorhynchidae; genus Ornithorhynchus; species Ornithorhynchus anatinus. Next base: position 113,563,857 of record NC_041728.1, on the reverse strand, counting down.
TGGGTGGTAGAGTTGGAGAAAGTGTACCCCAAAGGAAGAGATGGTAAGGGATGGAGCTGGGGAATGCTGGTGCAAATGGGTCATTGTCGGGCATGGACAGGCTGGTCGTACGTATCCTTTGACTGGTGAGTCGTGAGGTGTGAGCCAGGTTTTGATGACTGCCAGGTGGAGGAGTGATTGTTGGTGTGACCTTCACAGCATTGCTAAAATCTGCCCTTTCCTCTCTATCCAAACTGTTACTATGTTGATTCAAGCATTTATCCTATCCCTCTTCAACTACTACATCAGTCTCCTCGCTGACCTCCCTGCCTCTTGTCTCTTCCCACTCCAGTCCATACTATAGTCTGCTGCCCAGATCATATTTCTACCAAAGCATGCAGGCCATGTTTCCCACTCCTCAAGAACCTCCAGTGGTTGCCCATCCATCTCCTCATCAAACAGACAGTCCTCACCATTGGCTTTAAAGCAATTAATCCCCTTTCCTACTCCTACCTCACCTTGCTATTCTCCTACTACAACCCAGCCTGCACACCTCACTCCTCTACTGCTAATCTTCCCACTGTACCTCAGTCTTATCTATCTCACCACAGGCCGTTCACCCAATCCTGGCTCTGGCCCAGAACACACTCCCTCCTCATATCTGAAAGACAATTACTCTTCCTCATTTCAAAGCTTTATTGAAGGCATATCTCCTCCAAAAGGCCTTCCCTGACTAACCCCACTTTTCCTCTTCTCCCACTCCCTTCTACATCACCCTGACTTGCTCCCTTTCTTCATCCCCCCTCCCAGCTCCACAACATTTATATACATATCTGCAGTTTATTCATTTATATTAACATCTGTCTCCCACTCTAGACTGTAAGCTTACTGTGGGCAGGGAATGTGTCTGTTTATAGTTGTATTGTACTTTCCCAAGTGCTTAGTATAGTGCTCTGCATACAGTAAGTGCTCAATAAAATATGATTTACTTATTGACTGAGGAAGAAGTCGAGGGTGAAGGGAAGTTTGCCTTTGAGAAAGTGGAGGTTCCAAGGCAACATTTATATAAGATTGTGAGTTTGTCTCGGAAACGTCATGGTGGATGAAGGGGCACCATGAGCCTTCTGGAGCAGGCAGTCTGTTCTGAGGGTGTGGGAGAGAAGACTTAGAGATCTCTGAGGAGATGGTGAGATGTTCTCTAACTGAACCACTGAGATCAAGATTAGGGGACAATGAAGTCTGAAGCAAACGGATAACTAGATTAATGGATCCCTCTGTCATTTGGATCATGCTAATAAAGCACACATGTTGGTTGTAGTTGCAGGGAAATGTTAAATTGACCGTTTGACTGGCCAAATTCCTAGCTGACTCCTTTTGAATTTATCAGCTATTCTACCTGCTGGTTTGAGGGCTGAATTTAATGTTCCTTTAAATATTAATTGTTCCAGTAAAGCAATTTGATAATTCATGGTTGTAGTGAGCCAGTTTGACTTTTCATGGTGCCAATAGGTCAATTTGAATATTCATGTTTCTAACCTGTCAAGGAAGCAGGATGCCTTATTTACCATATAGAGAGTAACAAGAGATTCCAAGTTGGAATCCGAAGTCTCTAACATTTCCTTTCTGAATTCAGTGGCAGATGAGATAACCAGAACTTGGTTGAAGTAGGACCAGTGAAATCCAGCTCATCTGAAAGGCCCCCAGATGGCTGAGATTCTCTGAGGCCAGAGTCTACCTTCCTTATCTGGGAAAGGGCCTCATGTGAGCACTTTATTCTTCCAAAGGCCAACTTTACCATTCAGGCATTATTTCTGATTAATCTCTCATCTCCTTGCCCTGTTCCCTGCAACCCCTCACCAACTACTTCAGTCCTTCCTCATCCCCTAAGCACTTGTATCCTTATGCCCCTCCCCTCAGGAGAACTTATATATATGTATACATGAGATATACCCTTATGTATATCTTGATACCCTATTGCTTTCCCCTACTTGTATTTTATTTTAATATCTATCTCCCCCATTAGATTATAAATTCCTTACTGTATGATATTGTACAATAAGGGCACTTATTGTACTCTCTACTTACTGTAAAGTACTCTGTCAAGTGCCTAGTTCAGTGCTCTTCACAGAGTGAATTCTATTGATTAATTAATTGATAGCTCATTCTAATATGGAAGATGGTAGCACTAAGATGGCCTCTGAAGGTACTGAAGATCAATCAACCAGTGCTACATATTGAGCACTTACTATGTGTGGAGTACTAGGTATAGGGCAATACTGCAGTGTTGGTAGACACATTCCCTACCCAGAAGGAGCTTAGTCTAGAGCAGGAGATGGATATTGAAATAAATTACCAATATGTATGTAAGTGCTGTGGTACTGAGTGTAGGGTGATTATCTAGTGCTTAATGGGTACGGATCCAAGTGCGTAGACCACTCAGAAAGAACAGAAGTTAGGGGAAATGAGGACTCAAATTGGGGAAAGCTTCATGTAGGAAATTTGATTTTAATAAGGCTTTGAAGGTGGGGAGAGCAATGGTTTGTTGGGTATGAAAGGGGAGGGAGCTCCAGGTCAGAGGGAGGAAGTGGGCAAGATATCAGAGGTGTGATAGATGTAAACCTGTTCTGTGGAGGTAATGTGTCTATCAGCTCTGTTGTATTGTTCTCTCCTACATGCTTAATACACTGTTCTGCACTTTCTTTGTGACTGACTGATAGTTGAGATTGAGGTACAGTGAGTAGGTTTTTGTTAAGAGAATGAAGTGTGTTTGTGTCGTGGTAAGAAAAAAGTTACGTAAGGTAGGAGGGGGAGATTCATTCATTCAATAGTACTTATTGAATGCTTACTGTGTGCAGAGCACTGTACTAAGTTCCTGGAAAGTACAGTTCAGCAACAAAGAGAGAATCTGAGAGAAACCAAAAGGGAGATCTGATTGAGTGTTTTAATGATCAGGAGTTTCTGGTTGGTGTGGAGGCACATGGGCAACCACTGAAGGAGGAAAAGTAGGGAAATGTGGATTGAATGTATTTTTAGAAAAATGATCTGTGCATAAGAGTGAAGTAAAGGCTGGAGTAGGGAGAGGTAGGAGATAGGGAGGTCAATAAAGAGGCTGATGTAGTGGTGGGATATAAGTACTTCCATCAGGGTAATAGTTGTTTGGATGGAGAGGAAAGAGCAGATCCTAGCAATGTTATGAGGTAGAATTGACAGGATTTGGTGATATACTAAATATGTAGGTTGAAGGTTACAGGCTTGTGAGATAAGGAGGATAGTGGTGTTGTCTACCGTGACAGAGAAGACAGGGTTTGTGGGGGAAGATGAGGAATTCTCTTTTGGACATGTTAAGATTGCGGTGTCAGTGGAACATCCAAGAAGAGAAATTATGAAGGCAGGAGGCTGCAGAGGAGAGAGCTCAGATCTGGAGAGGTAGATTCAGGAATCATCAGCATAAAGGCGGTAGTTGAAACCATGGGAGCAAATATGTTCTCCAAGGAAGGAGGAGGATCGAAAGGTATGTAGAACTGAGCTCTGAAGGACTCCCATGGTTAGAGGACAGGAGGCAGAGGAGGAACCTGTGAAAAAGAATAAGAAGTGGCCAGAGATCAGCATGGCCTGATGGAAAGAGCACAGGCTTGGGAGTTAGAGGATGTAGTTCTAATCCCAGCTTTACCACAGGTCTGCTCTGTGATCTTGAGCAAGTCGTTTAACTTCTATGTGCCTCAATTGCCTCATCTGTAAAATGGCCATTAACACTCTGAGCTCTATGTGGAATGTGAATGGTGTCCAATCTCATTAGCTTGTATCTATCAATCTGGGCATGTCACTCCCCTTCTTAAACACCTCCAGTGGTTGCCTATCAACCTCCGCTCCAAACAAAAACTCCTCACTCCAGGCTTCAAGGCTCTACATCACCTTGCCCCATCCTACCTCTCCTCCCTTCTCTCTTTCTACCGCCCACCCCGCACGCTCCACTCCTCTGCCGCCCACCTCCTCACCGTCCCTCGGTCTCGCCTATCCCGCCGTCGACCCCCGGGCCACATCCTCCCGCGGTCCTGGAATGCCCTCCTCCTCACCTCTGCCAAACTAATTCTTTTCCCCTCTTTAAAACCCTACTTAAAACTCACCTCCTCCAAGAGGCTTTCCCAAACTGAGCTCCCCTTCTCCCTCTACTCCCTCTACCGCCCCCCACTTCCCCTCTCTGCAGCTTAACCTTCTTTTCCCCCCATTTCCCTCTGCTCCTCCCCCTCTCCCTTGCCATCCCCTCAGCACTGTACTCGTCCGCTCAACTGTATATATTTTCATTACCCTATTTATTTTGTTAATGAATTGTACATCTCCTTGATTCTATTTAGTTGCCATTGTTTTTACGAGATGTTCTTCCCCTTGACTCTATTTATTGCCATTGTCCTCGTCTGTCTGTCTCCCCCGATTAGACTGTAAGCCCATCAAATGGCAGGGACTGTCTCTATCTGTTGCCGACTTGTTCATTCCAAGCGCTTAGTACAGTGCTCTGCACATAGTAGGCGCTCAATAAATACTATTGAATGAATGAATGAATCTATCCTAGTGCTTAGTATAGTGCCTGGCACATGGTAAGCATTTACAAAGCCCATTAATAAAGAGAGGGAGAGAGATAGGAGGACAACCACAGGAGGATAGTGTCAGTAAAGCTGAGGTTAGATAATGTTTCCTGGCAAAGGGGGTGGTCCACAGTGTTGAAGACAACTGAGAGGTCAAGGAGGATTAGGATGGAGCAGAAGTTGCTGGATTTGGCAAGAAGGAGGTCTTAGAGAGGGAAGTTTCCGTGGAGTGAAAGGGGTGGAAGCCGGAGTGGAGTGGATCAAGGAGAAAGTTGGAAAGGAAGTAAAGATGGGTGTTGACAACTAACTCAAGGTGTTTGGAGAGGAATGGTTTGTCCTGGACTGTCCAATATGAAACTGGATAAATAGTCACCCTTGATAACAGTGGCCATTTGCTCAGATTGTGGATTTAGAGAAAAAAGAAAGTATAATAAAATAAATAAAGTTGGTATTTGTTAAGCGCTTACTATGTACAAAGCACTGTTCTAAATGCTGGGGTAGATACAGGATAATCAGGTTGTCCCACATGAGGCTCACAGTTAATCCCCATTTTACAGATGAGGTAACTGAGTTACAGAGAAGTGAAGTGACTTGCCCACAGTCACAGAGCTGACAAGTGGCAGAGCTGGGATTCGAACCCATGACCTCTGACTCCCAAGCCCGGGGTCTTTCCACTGAGCCATGCTGCTTTGTTACAATGGTTCTTAGGAACCGGCTGAGCTAAATTCATTTTGGTTCTACTACTCACAAGAGGGTCTTGTTGGTCATCATATTCCAGCTTGTCAGGGTTTCCAGAGCCCATCTCCTGAAATTCAGTCCTTGGAAGTGAAATGCATTATGGAAAACGTTGGCCTCTTAGGGTGTGGTGACCAGATTTAAGAATGAAAAAACTGAGGTTTCATGTGTGCTTTTGGAGACAACATGAGGAAGAAGGTGCAATACTGCCACTGTGTCAGCCACTTTTAGTCTATGCTATAAACCCTTGCTGGACTTGGTCTTTCCTTTCTGGATGGCAGTAGGAAGGAGAGGTTAGGGAAGCAGCGTGGCTCAGTGGAAAGAGCCGGGGCTTGGGAGTCAGAGGTCATGGGTTCAAATCCCAGCTCTGCCACTTGTCAGCTCTGTGACTGTGGGCAAGTCACTTCACTTCTCTGTAACTCAGTTACCTCATCTGTAAAATGGGGATTAACTGTGAGCCTCACATGGGACAACCTGATTACCCTGTATCTACCCCAGCGCTTAGAACAGTGCTTTGCACATAATAAGCGCTTAACAAATACCAACATTATTGTTATTATTATTATTAATCCAGGTTCTGGGACAGAGTGCTGCATTTCTTGTGTCCTTAGCCTGAACAGTCAGTGAGAGGGGCCCTCTCCTAGCAGAAGAATTGGGCATGCTGGGGCTGAGCTTATGTGACCTTGCCCCCGTCACCAAGTCTGCTTGGGACCTCTAGAATGAAAGGCCTTGAAGTGGAAGGGTCCGGTGTGTTTGTGTGTGTGTTTTATTTGGTAGGCTGTTGGAAACAGACATCTTTACTAGTCCAGTTGGTGCTTCTGACCCTAGTATAAAAACTTGAATGCTTTGCTCATCCCTGAATTTTTCTTGAATCTCTAGGACAAGCCAGCAAAAGCTAGAATTATCCTGGCAAAACCAGGCCAACTGATCACCATAAGCAAGGGTGAGGCTGCTAGCAACATAAGCAACTCAAATAAATCAACTGCAAATCAAGCACCTTTCCATGACTCCCTGAAGCATGGCCAATCAGTCGTATTTATTGAGCACTTACTGTGTGCAGAGCACTGTAATAGGCGCTTGGGAGAATAAAAGAAAAAATTATGGTACTTGGTAAGTGCTTACTTTGTGTAGTGGCTAGAGCACAGGCCTGGGAGTCAGAGGTCATGGGTTCTAATTCCGACTCCGTCACTTGTCTGCTGTTGGGCAAGTCACTTCGCTTCTCTGTACCTCAGTTACCTCAACTGGAAAATGAGGATTGAGACTGAGCCTCACTTAGAACAGGGACTGTGTCTAACCCGATTTTCTCAGTGCTTAGTACAGTGCTTCAGTCCTTAGAACAGTGCTTTGCACATAGTAAGCGCTTAACAAATGCCATCATTATTATTATTATGTGCTAAGCACTGTTCTAAGCATTGGGTTAGATACAAATTAATCAGGTTGGACATAGTCCCTGTCCTTCATCGTCTCAGTCTTCATTTTACAGATGAGTTAAATGAGGCCCAGAGAAGTTAAGTGACTTATCCAAGGTCACACATCAGGCATGTGGCAGAGCCGGGATTAGGACCCATGTTCTCCTGACTCCCAGGCCCGTGCTCTATCCACTAAGCCATGCTGCTTCGCTGCTTGTACAAGATAACAGAGTTGTTAGACATATTGCCTGCCCTCAGTGGCCAATTCCAAGAACTGATTCTGGATTTACTGTTAAGAACCTTCTTTTGGGTCACTTAGATTTGTTGATTTGTGCTTCCTTCTCAGAACTGAACAAGGTGGATATATCCTCAGAGCTGTTTTTCATTTTACTTTTTGCTAAATGTCTATCTGGTTGGACATTCTTTTCTGAATGTGTCTCATCAAATCATCTCCTCATTTCTTTTTTGTGTGGTGCCTTTCTCAGGAGGCAGACACAGATGAGAACCAAGGGACCCTGACGTTTGAGGAGTTCTGTGTGTTCTACAAAATGATGTCATTGCGACGTGACCTCTACCTACTCCTCTTGAGCTACAGTGACAAGAAGGATCACTTAACCGTGGAAGAACTTGCTCAGTTTCTGAAGGTGGAACAAAAGGTATGAAATTTCTTAGTTCCACCTTTAAATACTGTAGAAAACCAAAGAAGAACTCAGGAAAGAAATGCCAGAGAAACTTAGGCCTGGTGTTTACCATGTGCCAAGCACTGGACTAGATATGAGATAATCAGATTAGACAAAGTCCTTGCCCCTCACGGGACTCAAAGTGTAAGTAGGAGGGAGAGTAGCTTTTGAATCGCCATTTTACAGGTGAGGAAACTGAGGCCCAGAGAAATTAATTGGCAGCCAAAATCACATAGCTAACAAGTGGTGGAGAACCCAAGTCCTTTGATTCCCAGTCATTCATTCATTCAATCATATTTACTGAGCGCTTACTATGTGCAGAGCACTATATTAAGTGCTTGGGAAAGTACGATATAACAATAAACACCGACATTACCTGCCCACAACAGCCCTGTGCCCTTTCCACTAGGGTTCGATTTAAACGAAGTTAGCTAAGTAGAGAAATTTTAAATTGAGTTATTATTGAAATATTTTTATCTCTGTCCTGATGAACAAACATGAAAAGTTGATCTCTTTGAGGTTATTTAACCATCAACAGGCTTAGTCCTAGACAGCAATAATATGTTTTTGTACTACCAACTTTCTGAAATTAAAGGAAGCTTCTTTGTTGCAGAAAAACATCTGGATAATGTCATTGATTGTTTCACTAGACTTTTGCATTCAAACTAACATACCACATATGGATGTATTCCGAGAAAAAGGAAATTCAGCATTTACTCTTGTTATTCTTATAAAAGGGAATTCAGTAATTCTGCTATCCTGGCGTTCTGTTCAATCTCTGGGGAGCTCATCTTTTTGCATGATTTCAGCTCCCTCTTCTTTGGACAACATCCCCTTCTAGACTGTGAGCTCACAGTGGTTAGGGACATGTCTATTTGTTGTTATATTAAACTTTCCCAAGTGCTTAATATGGTGCTTCACACACAGTAAGTGCTCAATAAATACCACTGAATGAATGATTGAATTTCCAACCCAAGGTGTCAATTCCACAGGCCAATGGCCACAGTAATCCCCACAGTAGAGTTGGACTTCCAGCCTTGGTTATCCCAGGTCTCGGAACAGACTTGGATATTTCAAATAAGGATTGAAAAGACCCTGAAAGATTGGTGATCTGATCTGTAGTTCTTTGAAGTCATTGCCCTCTCAGGTCTCATTTATCTGCTGAAATCCCTGTCCCCTTTTTTGTCCCTACTCTCAGAAGGAAAACATCACTCCTTTGCTTCCATAGCTACCTCTCCAGCCATGATCTTTCACCCTCCCTCCAGGTCTTTGATCTGGAAAGCAGCTTAGCCTTGTGGAAAGAGCATAGACCTGGAAATCAGAGGACTTGGGTTCTAATCTTGACTCTGCCACTTATCTGCTGTGTGATCTTTGTCAAGTCACTTAGCCTCAATTTCCCCATATGTAACGTGGGAATTAAATCCTACTCCCTCCTACTTAGACTGTGAACCCTGTGTGGGGAAGGGATGGTGTCCAACCTGATTATCTAGTATCTACCCTAGTGCTTGGTACAATGCTTTGTACATATTAAATGCTTAGCAAGTATCATAATAAATCTCTAGGTAATCTCAATCTAGTTAGAACCACCAGCACCTTAAACTTCTCACTCCTCACCTTCCTTCCTAAATTGTCTCCTCCTCCAAGCTTTCCTATCATGGGTCACTATTTCACTTTCTACTCTATTACAGACTTTGGTGTCATTTTTGGCTTCTCTATGTCATTTACTTTCCACATTCAGTCTGTTTCTGAATTCTGCCATTTATTCTGCTGTTGTTTTATGTGTATACCCTTTCATCTCTATAAGAATACCACTATTGCTATGACTACCCTAGTTCAATCTCTCAGCACTTCCCAGCTGTTGAAATATCCTCCTTACCAATATCCATACTTCTAGCATCTCTAATCAATCAGTGATATTTATTGAGCACTTTACTATGTACAAAGAACTATACTAAGTACTTGGGAGAGTGCAGTAGTGGGGAGCATGGTCCTGGGAGTCAGATGGACATGGGTTCTAAATCTGCCTCCGTCATTTGTGTGCTGTGTGACCTTGGGAAAATAACTTCACTTCTCTGGGCCTCGTTACCTCATCTGTAAAATGGGGATTGAGACTGTGAGCCCCATGTGGGACAGGGAATATGTCCAACCTGATTTACTTATATCCACCCCAGCACTTAGTAGAGTGCCTGGCAAATAGTAAGCGCTTAACAAATACCATTATTATTATTATTAATTAGTGGACATGTTCCTAGCCCATAATGAGCTTTCAATCTGACATATAGCTATGTACACCAGCTTTCTGAATTGCTGATTGAAATGTATCACTCCCTTCCTCAGAAACCCCCAGTAGCTACCTATTTCTCCTCATATTAGTCCTAACCATTGGTTTCAAGACTCTCCATCAGATCTAGCTCTGCTCTCTTCCCGTGCTACACCTCAACTTGCACTCTTTTGCTCTTCCCAAATAAAGCTTTTTAACTAAAACTTGATTTTAACTCCCATAATCTCCAGTCCATTTCTTGTACTCTTTCCCCTGAACAGAATGCTCCCTACCTTGGCTTCACTAAGTCCCTCCACTGACCATCTTCAAAACTTTCCTATAAAGTTACCCACTCCAAGAGGCATTTTCTGATTAGCTCTCCACCTTTCTCTTATTTCACCTTCTCAACCACTCAAATAAATAACAGATACATCTCTCTGTTCCTTGCATTTATTATGCATCACTTTTCTTTTTTCCTATTATATAAGGATAGGAATAATAGTAGTATTTAAGTGCTTACTATGTGCCAAGCATGATACAAAGTACTGGACTAGATACAAGATACCAGAAGCGGTGTGACTTAATGGAAAGAGCCCGGGCTTGGGAGTCAGAGGATGTGGGTTCAAATTCTAGCTCTGCCAATTGTCTGCTCTGTCACCTTGGGCAAATCACTTCACTTCTCTGTGCCTTAATTCCCTCATCTGTAAAATGGGAATGAAGACTGTGAGCTCCACATGGGACAACCTGACTACCATGTATTTACCCCAGTGCTTAGAATAGTGCTTGGCATAGAGTAAGCACTTAACAAATACCATCGTTATTATAATCAGATAGGACACTGCCCCCATCCTACATGGGACTTATAGTCTAAGAGGCAGCAAGAACAGGTATTTTATCCTCATTTTACAGATGGGGATATTGGAGCCCAGATAAGGTGATTAACTTGATCAAGGTCACACAGCAGGAAGGTGCTAGAGCTGGATTTAGACCACAGGTCCTGTGACTCGCACTAGGCCACCATATCTGGCATTTTGTCTCTTCCATTAGAGTTTAAGCTTCCCAAGAGCAAAGATTGGATCTTTGAGTGATATTATATAACTCTATACATTACAATAATAAAAGCTGTGGTATTCATTTGGAGCACTCTTATGCCCTGGGATAGATGCAATATAAACAGATTGAACCAAGTAGCTAAGAGTACACTGTACATCAACAGGCACTCAGTGTATGTTATTGTTGTGAATAGTACTAAATGTTTGGGACCAGATATATTTGTGACCTGGATACTTTGGGTTACTAAGAAGAGAATCAGGGAGTACCCAAGTTATTGTCTAATAGTGCCTGGGGTAGCTCTCTGTTATACTCTCCCAAGTGCTTAATGCAGAGCTCTGCACACAGTGAGAACTCAATAAAAACAATTGACTGACTGACTTCTAGGTGGCAACCCAGGATCAGAAAGAGAATTTGAGAGACCTCTTTATTGTCAGCAGAAATGTCAGTATCTCAGCACTTGAAATATCAAATATCAAATAGCCTTATTTTATGAAAAGGGCTTCAGCTCACTGGACATTTGGATTAGTTATTAGTTATTAGTTATTCAGGGATGCACAGATTTGCTGTTTTATATTCATAACCATGGCCATTCTCTCTTTATTCACCCAACCAGCTTTTTCCTAGCTTGATTAGAATCAAATTGTACTTTTGATGTGCCACATTTATAGTGATCACTGCTTCCCCCATCTTCCCCCCCCCCCCCCCACATATTGCTTTAATTTTATTCTTGCTTAAACCAGAAGATTCTAGGTCAGTCAGCAAGGCCCAAAACATTTTTAAAATTAAAAACCACAGATCATGGAGGGCTGTGCTGAAGGAATAGTTATGTAGAAAGTGGCAGGAAAGGCTGACAGGTTTTGAGATGGAGCCGAATGAGACCGAGGGCATCCTTCCTGACACTTTTAATATTGTTGTTGATGTATCCCACATGTGAAGACAAAGTAATGAGAAATATTCATGTCAGATGGTGACAGTATCATTTTCGGGCTTTATGCAAGTTTATAAAACATCCAAGAAGCTAGGAAGTGTTTTGCTGTCAAGGGGACTGTAATTGGACTTGACCAGGATCCCATTTTAAAGTCACTTTTTGGTGACTTTGAGAGATATGTGTGTTTCTCTGTTGTCTTGTTGTTTCTCCCTTATCTGGGGGAGGAACAGGGAGCTTTGTTTTTCCAAAAATTAGCCAAAGGTCCTGGAACATTGTCTTCTGGGTCCTCTTTTGGCTGTGAGCCCAAGGAGTCACACAAGCTCACAATCCCTCAGAACTTAGGGTCAAAAATTCAGGAACTACAGGCTCTTTAGTGTTGGCTTGGAGCAGGGAGGTGGTGCTTCTGGAGCTTTTGAGGGGAGGGAAGAGGGGCAGCTGAGATTGCTAGAAAATAGAGATTTTAATAGTAATAATAAGGATAGTCATTTTTAAGCACTTGCTGTGTGCTCCACACCGGAGTAGATGCAACAGTCCCTGTCCCATGTTGGGCTCACAGTCTAAGATGGAGAGGGAGAACAATTTTATTTAATCCTCATTTTAGAGTTGAGAAATCTGCAATATAGGGAAATTAAGTGACATGCCCAAGGACACCCAGAAGGCAAGTGGCAGACCTGGGATTTGAACCTATGTCTCCTGTCCACACTGCTTTTCTAAGAACCAGGAGAGGACTTGGGACAGAAAGAGGAGTGGAGGAGGATGCTGGAGAAGCATCATCAATGAGAATCAGGCCCTTTACTTCAGTCAGGTTTGCTCTTGGCTCTAAACAGATTCAATTCCCATGCTGAATGAGCCCCTCTCTTTTAAAGCATTTTTGCCAGTGCAGTCCTGTTAATGGAACAAACTACTTGGACAGAAAGACACCCAAGGGATGCCTAGGTGTGAATTTCCTTTTGATGCCCCCCAACTTCCACCCCCAGAATGTTTTTTTCAACTTGGGGCCATGGTGAGATTGCCAAATGACTTCTGGAGACAGACAACACTGGACACTTGCCTCGCACAGTCTCAGCCTAAGGCAATGTCCAGTTCAGCATTACAATGATTACCATGGTTTAGAAGAAAATTAGACCATGTCAAAAAGAAATCAGGCTTTGGACAGATAAGAATTTCAGACAAATTTGAAAATGGGACTCCCAGCAGTCCTACATCCAGCCATTATGCACCACCCCTTTGGAAGGAACTGGTAAAAAGTTTTGCAGGCTGTTTAAACAATAAATATATCTGCAAAACAAGGAACTTTTTTTTAAAGCTTGTCACTTGGGTTGCTCCTCTCTACTATACAGTAACAGTAAGTTTTCACGTGATTGTGTGAAATTGGTATTGATGTCAGAGGCTATTCTTATCCAGCTTTACAAGTTTATTTATGGTGGATTGAAGTAATATTCACCACTGTCCAAGCACTGAGTTCTTTCATTGGCTTAAACAGAATATCTGCTCAGTGGTCAGATATTGATTTCCGCCAAAGCAGAAAAGAATTGAATTCATGCCTCTGACATGATCAGTGCTGGTTTGATTCAGCGGCTGCTGATTATGAGGATTTTCATGCTTGAATTGGAAATGCACTTATGAGAAACTCCTCAGCTCTTTTCATACACACAAAGCTTTTCAGTTAAATAGTCTTCAGTTTCCTCCCTGGTCTCTTTCACTTCCCTGAATTTTTGGAAAACCAGTCATATTCCCTGACTCCGGAGGTCTAAGCTTGGGTTTTTCCTTTCTATCTTTTTGATTCAATAACCTTGCACTTGCCAAAAAACATCTTATCTCATCTTTGAAGGATCTACACATTCCTCCACATTAGTTATGTGGGCTTTGCTAAACCTTTGGGTGGAATTTCACCTGCCAAGACTAAGTAGCCCTTGCTTTAAATGAACAGAGTGATCCTTCAGGTGAGTTGGTTGCTACTCTCCTTTGGCAAAAATCCTAGAGAGCAAATTACAGCCATTTTCCATATCCATGGCCTTTCTCCTGCATTCCAGCCCCGTGACGTGCTCTTCTCCACAAATCTCTGGATTGGTTTCTTATTGAAATTGTGCCCTTTTGTACCCACCCTCTAATGCTAAATGATTCCTTCAGAATTTTGTTTCTGTTACTAGTTTTCTCTATTACTTCTTCCCTCCTGACCTTATTAGCCTCTAGTTTATTCAGAATAGTTCAGCTGGGGCGATCTTCCCTCCCATTTCTCTTTGCCTCTAAAACTTCCCACAGTGCCAATTACACCGGTTCTTTGCTTCCAGCTATGTTTCCTTTTAAAAACAATTGTTTGGACTCCTTTACTGATCATCCTACTGGCAGCACTTCTTCCTTTCTCTGCTCCACATAACTGGCAACTGAGTAGCTAATTAATCAATGTATTTACTGGGCACTTACTGAGCACTGTACTGAGCACTTGGGAGAGTATAGTACAATCAAATTCATAGAAATGTTCCTTGCCCACAAGGAACATACGGTTTCAGGAGCTGATTGGGTGACGTGTTACCTCTTACCTACTTAATAATGCTCTTCAAAAGCCACTCCATTAGTGTGATCTTTGTTATTATTTATCATATCTGTGATAACCCTGGGGAATGGTCTTATTTCCTCAATATCTCAAGGCTTAGGTAAATGATCAGTCAGTCATCCAGGACCAGTTTTAATAGTATTTATTGAGTGCTTCCTGTAGTAGGCATTGTAGTATCCTCTTGGCTAAACTACAGAAGTAGACACCATCTCGCTTTTTGAGGGGTTTGGCATGTGACCTGTAAAAGATGTCACACAAACTGGCAAAAAAAAAAAAAGCAGTAGAGGAATATGCAGCGTGGCCTAATGGATAGAGCACAGGCTTGGGACTCAGAAGGACCTAGGTTCTAATCATGACTCTGCCACTTCTCTGCCGTGTGACCTTGGGCAAGCTACTTGATACCTCTGTGCCTCTGTTACCTCAGCTATAAAATGGGGATTAAGACTGTGACTCCTATGAGAGGCATGGACTGCATCCAATCTGACTAGTTTGTATCTATTCCAATGCTTAGTACAGTGCCTAGCACATAGTAAGCACTTAACAAATACCATAAAAAATGTGTGAATAAGAACCACAAGTTGAATGGGTAAATCCATAACAAGCAGTGTTAGTACCTAAGGTAAGAACATAAATGCTGCTAATTGCATAAGTGGGTTGTCGGGGTGGAGGAGATGGTATTTTTGAAGGTGAATTGAGGACTTGGTCAGAGAATGTCTCTAGGTGGAGGTGGCTCTTTCAAAGAGAGAGAAGAGTGATTTGGTGAAATTGAAGGTACGGCATTCGGCATCAGGAGAGTTGAGAATGCGGGTTGGCTGAGAGACCTTGAGTTGCCACTCTAATAATAATGTTAATGGTATTTATTAAGCACTTACTTTGTGCCTGGCACTGTACTAAGTCTGGGTGGATACAAGCAAATTGAGTTGGACACAGTTTCTCTCCCATGTGGGGTTCACAATCTCAATCCTCATTTTACAGATGAGGTAACTGAGGCACAGAGAAGTGAAGTGACTTGCCCAAGGTCACAGCATACAAGTGACTGAGCTGGGCTTAGAACCCATCACCTAGAGAAGCAGCGTGGCTCAGTGGAAAAAGCACGGGTTTAGGAGTCAGAGGTCATGGGTTCTAATCCCAGCTCCGCCGCTTGTCAGCTGTGTGACTTCGGGCAAGTCACTTAACTTCTCTGCACCTCAGTTACCTCATCTGGAAAATGGGGATTAAGACTGTGAGCCCCACGTGGGACAACCTGATTCCCCTGTGTCTACCCCAGCACTTAGAACAGTGCTCGGCACATAGTAAGCACTTAACAAATACCAATATTATTAATATGATAGTAGGTATCTTGGACATTATGAAGAAGGGATGAGCTGCAGTTTCCTGCCCATGAGGAGTTATCACCCTGATATAATCCTGGCAACCATACTTTCAGAACTGCATTTGCCACTTGAACACGGTTTCCAAAATATGAACTTAGGGGTGCAAGGACTGCTTGCATTTTGCTTTGTGGACAGGCGTATTTATCCTTGCAGAAAGCCCAAAAGACAACTCCTTCTGTCATACAACTCTCTCAATAGCTGTGACTGCCAGTGCAATCCTTGAAGGGGTCTCCTCAACACAAGTTCATTTGGAAGAATTTTTTATCATTATATTCACAACATTGCCTGACTGCTGTGTGGCAGTGAGAGGGGGATGTCAAATTTAGTCAAAGAATGCATCAGTTAATGTTCATTTTGTGCTCTCAAGAGGGTGGAAGATCAGGCATATACTAATGCCCAATTTTCAGCAGATTTAACCATGATCCAACAGTACCATTAAAAAAAGAATTCAAATCCCAATCTGCATTAAGCATAGAACTTCGGACCTATGTGAATGCACCAATGATCCTCTATGAAACACGGACACCCATAGTTAAGGACTGCCTGTAATGAGATCCAGCAGCTCAACAGCAAATAGAATTTAATTTGCCAATTCACACAGTGTTTGGGTTGCAGTTCAAAATTGATCGGTAATACAGATAACCTATTGGTAGATGAACTGACTTTCAGTCATTTACTGGAAGTCTAGATTTCTTTTCAGCTTCCAGTTAAATGATCAGTCTTGCATCTCCTAAGGAGCAGCGTAGGAACTGATTTCCTGAATCTATATTTATAGTCATTATCTTGACCAACTTTCTCATCCTGTAGAAGCAAAGGCATAATATGTATGTATCCGCCACCTCCCCCCCCCCCCCACCCGGATCTTCTGATCCATTATGTCCTCTGATAAAGCAAAGGCTGACAAAACCCCGAGTGCTTTCTGGTACCATCTTGAATTTTGGTGATGGATTAGTGCAGTCATATCTAGGGGGGTATTTGGAGGGCAGGTATTGTCATTTCAGCCCTTGGGCACCAACTAAGAACTTTAAGCACACACAGCCCTTCTGTAGTCCTTGGGAACATATCTTACATAGCTTATTACACATATTCACATCCCCTTTTCCTTCTTCCTCCTATCTGTAATGAATTTTGTGTGTCCTCTCCATTAGATTTTAAGCTCCTTATGTGTAAGGATTGTTTTTATTCACTCTTTTGTACTCTCTCAAATGCATTGTACAGTGCTCTGCACTCTGTAGGTCCCTAATAAATATGATTGATTGATTAAAATTCTGTTGAATGGCCGAGGAATGCCACTTCTCTTACAGAAAACCACCTATATGTGGGAGGGAAACAGGATAGAAATGTTGCTCGCCATCCCTCTCTTTGCCCAAAGTTGCAACAATTTTGATGTTTTACCATTTGGAAAGTTTCCAAATCCCTTTCCACATCAAGGTTTCATTCATCATGGTCCTCTCTCTCTGCCTTTATTTTATGGGGACTCCATATCTGGATATCTGACCCAATTTTAGGATGCAGTTATTCCCTTAACATCTTGTGTGGATGATGATGATGGCATTTGTTAAGTGCTTACCATATGCCAAACACTGTTCTAAGTGCCGAATAAAGGTATTTGTTAAGCGCTTAGTATGTGCCAAGCACTGTTCTAAGCACTGGGGTACATACAAGGTAATCAGGTTGTCCCACATGGGGTTCACAGTCTTAATCCCCATTTTACAAATGAGGTAACTGAGGCACAGAGAAGTTAAGTGTCCTGCCAGGATCACACAGCAGACAAGTGGCAGAGCCGGGATTAAACTTATGTCCTCTAACTCCCAAGCCTGTGCTCTTTCCACTAAGCCACACTGCTTCCTAGGGCAAGGGTCTGGCATACAGCATTCATCTGCCAAGAGGTTAGACTCCCTGCTTCCCTCCATGGTTCATGTTTTTAAGTCCTGAAATCTAGAAAGGTTCTTGTCTACACAGGCAAAGACATACTTCTATAGAGATAACTGAAACTGAATAAAAGGTATATATGAGTATTCATGGTCATGAAATGCAGATCTCTATAGAGAGTTACCATTTTAAAAGCAAAAAGGATGGACTTAAGGTAATCTTGTGTTCCCCGTTATGTTGGTCACAGTTACATTTACCAGGCATAAAACATGGTTATGCTGGTTCATATGTATGCAGGGGAATACAGAAATCTCATTTAAGTGTCATTAGAATTTTGATGAGACCTTCAGAGCCATTGCTTTTCATACTTGAAGCTGAAATTCAATATACATCCCTAATTTTTAGGTTGGGGCATACATATCCTGTAATTTTTCTGATTTTTTTTTCCTATCTGAGGTAGTCACATAGTGTTTTTGAACCATGGTTACAAGCATTTTGCCATAGGGAAATTAACCTTACAGATATCATTTTGCCCACAAGTAGTGATTTACTGTGAGTGAGTAGTAAAAAATGAAGATGATTTTTCCTCCAGAATTTAATTATATATAAACCACTTTGTAGTATTTGGCTGACAAGAAAATGTTTATGGACTGATCCTTTTTTAGGTATCACTTTCCTAGGCCTCTTTGGTTATCTGATGACAAGCAGTAGTAAAATGCCACCAAAAGTGTTATTTACCCTTATATGTTTTCAAGTTCCTCCTATTTTATATTAGCTATGAGTATATGCATTTTTAAATAACTGATATCTCATTTAGAAGTATTTTTCCTAAATTAGGTTATTTGCTTTTTAAGGTAAATCAGAATAATCTCTGTATATTTTTTCTTAAAATGAAAGGATAAGGAATTAAAAAAAAACATTTTTTTTTACTCACATGGTTGCATTTAACATCCTATTGTAAGAAGTTCAGTGACTTTGGAATGGGGAAGGGAAGGATCGTCTTAAGGATGCTTTGTCATGTTCATCTCAAATTACAAAAAAATTGTGTACTGACATTACCTCTCTTTGTGTTCAGATGCATAACGTTACGACCGAATATTGTCTTGACATCATAAGGAAATTTGAAGTTTCTGAAGAAAACAAGGGGCAGAATGTTCTTGGCATTGAAGGTAATATATCTTAGATTCTCAATTTATTTTGATTACTTGTTATCTGGTACTATAGAAAGCAGGGATTCCAGGAAGGAAGCATAGGTGCTACTCGGAATGAGAATGAAACCCAAGGTTCACACAATTCAGACAATTTCAGGAGAGCCTGAATCCTCTCTGACAACATCCTCTCACAGTTCAGTTACCACACCCTTTGCTAAAATGATGATCTTATCTGCAATATCAAGAAATCCCTTAGATTTAACATGGACATTATATGCAAGGGTGTTGGTTTGGATGTCTTTGTCGGTGTGGAAATGAATTCCTTTCCTGGATGCTCCCATATTCCCTAGGCAGGGAAGCCTCTCTTGCTGGTCCTCATGCCTCTGGATCTGGGTACTGTTTACTTCTAGTCCTTCCCTCTTCCCAGTTGGAGTTTTTTCTTCCATCACTCCCTGGGGACTTGCTATCTCTCATTCAGGCCTCTCACTGGTTTAGGGTCTTTCCGACCTACGTCTCTGAGGGTCCTTTGGTGCTCGATTAATCAACCAATGGTATTTATTAAGGGTTTACTGTGTGCTGAGCACTGTACTAAGAACTTGGGAGAGAATGATACAACAGAGTTGGTAGACCTGTTCCTCTGCCTACAGGGAGCTTACTATCTAGAGGGGCATTGAATTCAATTTCCTGCTTTTCTCTTCACCCACGAGGCAGGGGTTCTCTTCCTCCTCTGAGCTTCTCTGGGCCCATGTAGATCTGAGACATCTACTTCCTCCGGAACACATATCTTGGATACCTCCCTTTCCACTAAGCCCCCTGTGACTCCCTGTGTCTTTTCTGCTGAGCTCTCCGTGATGCAACTCAGGACACTCCCTCTCCATTAGCAGAATAATGGGGGTTAGGGGCTGTGGAGTTGGGCTGTTTAGTTGGAGGCAAGGGGCTGAAAGGACTCTGGAGTCCCTTCATTTCAATCCAGGTTCGACCCTACCACTTAATCACAGCAAATTTGACACTTAATTACTCTTGTCCTGGACAGATGCTAATATTCATTCAATCGTATCGATTGAGCGCTTTCTATGTGCAAAGCACTGTACTAAGCGCTTGGAATGTATAATTCGGCAACAGATAGACAATCCTTGCCCAACGACAGGCTCACAGTCTAAAAGGGGGAGACAGCAAAACAAAACATATATCATATATATATGATAATATAATAGAGCTGGAGTTAGCTCCACTAAGCATCATCTCGTTCTCCTCAGTAGGCATTAAATGCTAATCACTCAGCTTGTCATAGGAATGGAACCCCACGAAGTCATTTCGTTACCTCGATTTGAATTATCCTCATCCAAAGGAAGCACATTTTATCTGTCACTTAGGTATTATTGTAGTTTGGATGTACGGTTAGAGGTCGCTGTAGGGATATCAGGCTTTTACTGATATTGGAAAGCTGTTTCGTGGGGACCCATTGGCTAATATGAAGACATTTGGGCCCCATCATACATTGCTCACTTCTTTTAGTTAACTGCTCAGGACCATCTAATACCGTCAGTGGATCTCGGGACTTGAGGGAATCTTCCTGTTCCTTTTATGTGAGTAGGATCAAGCTTACTTGGCACTCCCTACAGTGGGACAAGCCAAAATTCACGAGGGAACCATTTGTTCATGTTATTACACTGAACACCTGAAGCTATTGACGCCTACCCTCTCCTTCATTTATCCAACTTGTGGTCTCTCCCACCTCCCTGTCCATGTAGATTATGGTGTTCCTGGCATTATCCTTGATTCAGGCCTCTCTTTCAACCCCCCATATCCAGGCTGTTGTTACTTCCTTCACATCATTTCTATTACGCCTTTCTGCTCCATCCAAATTATCACCCTGTTGACAGGCACTAGTCATATCCTGATTTGGCTACTATATTAGCCTCTTCACTGCCTTTTCTGCTTCCAGTCTCTCCCTTCTCCACTCCATACTTTGCTGCCCAAAACATTTTTCTAAAGCATCATCTGACATGTTTTCCCACTCCTTCAAATCCTTCAACAGTTGCCCATTCCATTGGCTTTAAGGCACCAGCTCTCTTTCCCCATTTCACCCAGCTCACATGCTTCATTCCTCTGAAGACAATTACTCACTGTGCCTTGATCTCCTCGCTCTTAACATCAACTTCTTGATCAATTCCTTCCTTCTGCCTGGAATTCCCTCCTACTTCACATCTAGCAGACCATCTTTAAAAGTCCTTCTGAAATCACATATCCTCCAGGAGGCCTTCCCTGATTTTTCACTCATTTCCCCACCAGGTCTCCTCCTCCCCGACCTCTCATCCTGACAGTCACTTCAGAACTTATGTGACACCAAAGCACTTGGGTACTCACATCCCACTTCTGTAGCACTTATTATTCATATCTTTATGCCTTTTTAAATTTCCTTCAATTTCAGAATTTTCTTTAGTACTCTTACATATCTACTTTCTTTCTTCCTTCTCTCTGTAAATTATTTTAGTGTCTGTCCTCCCTGCTCGCTGAGGATTAGAATCTTGCCTACTAATTCTGTTGTACTCTGCCAAGCACTTGTACAATGGTCTGCACACAGTAATCAGTAATCAATTGAATACATGCTAGAAGTCCTCTAAATGCACTCATCTTCTGGTTACCTGACCCCATTTTCTTCTGTGGTGTTGAGCTGAAGATGGCAGATGTTTTCTCTTGCCGAATATTTCCATAAACTCAGTTAATTGTTTTGAGGGTTAAAAAAACAATTATATATAGACGAGGATTTTGAAAACTTGGGAAAACCTTAGTAGATCTGCTTTTCCAGCCCTGAGATTAAAATGGGTTTTGTGCATGGATTGAGGTGGAACACAGGAATGTGTGTATTAGTCTGCAAGCATTAAACTTGCCATAATAATGTTGTATTTGTTAAGTGCTTACAATTTGCCAAACTCTATATTAAGCAGCTCACAGTCTAAGTATGAGGGAGAATTGATATTAAATCCCCATTTTGCAGATGAAAGAACTGAGACACAGGGAAGTGAAAAACATTACAGTTCTGTGCTCTGTCCTCTAGGCCATGCTACAAAGGTTGCAATTATTTTTCCTTGTGCAGTTCCACTGCCTTCTTGACTAGGGCCCTGAATGAAAGTGGTGAATCTAAAACTCTCTTGAACATTTTACTTTGCAGAGGGGATTTTTTTTTTTTGGTATTTAAGGGCTTTCTATGTGCCAGACACTGTGCTAAGCACTGGGGTAGATACAAGCTAATCAGGTTTGATGCAGTCCCTGTCCCACAAAGGGCTCACAGTCTTAATGCCCATTTTACTTATGAAGTAACTCAAGCACAGAGAAGTGAAGTGACTAGCCCAAGGCCACACAGCAGTTAAGTGGTGGGGCATGGGAGGTAAGAAGGACCTGGGTGCTCTATCCACTAGGTAACGCTACTTCTGTGTTGTTTTATTTCAACCTATGGGCTTCAGTTTTCAATAATTGGTCACTGAAGATTCTTAACATTCAGTGGACTATGAAATCAAATGTATTGACTAGTGAGAGCAATTCCCTAGCAGCGTGGCTCAGCGGAAAGAGCCCGGGCTTGGGAGTCAGAGGTCATGGGTTCGAATGCCGCCTCTGCCGCTTGTCAGCTGTGTGACTGTGGGCAAGTCACTTAACTTCTCTGTGCCTCAATTTCCTCATCTGGAAAAAGGGGGTGAAGACTGTGAGCCTCCCGTGGGACAACCTGATGACCCTGTATCTACCCCAGCGCTTAGAGCAGTGCTCTGCACATAGTAAGCGCTTAACAAATACCAAAATTATTATTATTCTCAAAAAACAAAGTCCTGCTATAGGTAAGTAAATGTTGAACTACTTCCAAACAGGTTTTAATTTTTTTGTTGTTATTGTTGTTGTTTTCAGAATCATTGAAATGAAAGAGGGTAAAGTGGGATGGAGCATGTTGGAAAAATCACTTTGCTTCTTTGCCGCAAATGCATCATCTTTAAAATAGGAATAACACCACTGTTCTCTACATATTAAGTGCCTTAACAGCCAGCTCTATATCTTTTACTCTTTTTCTTTTGAATTCTTGTTATACCATTCTGCACACATCGCCCCACTCATAAATTTTCAGTCTGCATCAAGCAGAACTTTCTCACTGTTGGCTTTAGAGCTCTCAATTAGCTCTCTCCCTCATACTTATTCAATGCCCTTCTCCCACTGCATACATTCCTGTCAAACCAACTTACTGGGGCTCCCTTGTCTCTCCTGCCTTTCCTCCCTCCTGGAACTCCCTGCCCCTTGACAGCTGCCAGACCACAGCTCTCTCCATCTTCAAAGCCCTTCTGAAATCATATCTCCTCCAATAGGCCTTCCTCAATTCATTTATCTTTTTCCCTATTTTTAAACCCCTCAGCTACCCTCATAGCACTTTATGATTCACTCTCAGTCGTATATGGCACGTTTGTTCATACTCTATTACATAAGCACTCATTCACCTACGTATTTGCTAGATTAATAAGATCCTCTGGGATAGGGACTGTGTCTACTAAATTCTGTTGTACTCTTTTAAACACTTAGTCCTTACACTGCTCTGCACCCAGTAGGTACTCCATAAATAATATTGATTTTACTTCTACTGCATTTTCCCAAAGCACATAGTTCAGAGACCTGCCCACAGTAGATTGTAGACAGTAATTTTCAGAAGATGTTGTGAAGAAAACTGAGATAAAAGGTGTGCACATGCTTGGATTTCTGAAGAAAAGTTTGGCATGAGTCCAAGACGGAGGTTATGACGATGATTATGATGAATAAAGCTAATCATGAAGTCTGTAATGTTTTCTTCTTTGGAGAATGGCATCCTGAGCCCCTGTTGTAAGGTGGCTGCCACAGTTAGTGACCTCTAGCAGCAGTATATCAATCAATCAATGGTATTTATTCAGCGCTTACTGTGTGCAGAGCACTGTACTAAATGCTTGGGAGAGTACAGTATAACAGAATGGATAGACACATTCCCTGCCCACAAAAACTCTGTTTGTATCTGTACCCTTTAAACACGTTATTCACCCCACCCTTAACCTCACAGTACTTATGTATATCATCTATAATTTGTTTGAAAGTCTGTCTCCCCGACTAGTCTGCAAGTTCCTTGTGGTCAGAGAACACGTCCATCAATTCTGTTGTATTATGTGCTCCCAAGTGCTTATTCATTCATTAATTAATTCCTTCATTCAATAGTATTTATTGAGCGCTTACTATGTGCAGAGCACTGTACTAAGTGCTTGGAATATACAATTCGGCAACAGATAGAGACAATCCCTGCCCATTGAAGGCTTACAGTCTAATCGGGGGAGACAGACAAAAACAATAGCAATAAATAGAATCAAGGGGATGTACATCTTATTAACAAAATTAATAGGGTAATAAAAATATATACAAATGAGCAGACGAGCACAGTGCTGAGGGGATGGGAGAGGGGGAGGAACAGAGGGAAAGGGGGGGAAGGGGGTTTATTTGAGGGAAGGTGAAGTGGGGGGGCACAGAGGCAGCAGAGGGAGCAGAGGGAAAAGGGGAAGCTCAGTCTGGGAAGGTTTCTTGGAGGAAGTGAGCTCTCAGTAGGGCTTTGAAGAGGAAAAGAGAGTTAGTTTAGCTTTTAGTTAGTTAGTTTAGTTTTGCTTAGTAAAGTGCCCTGCACTGAGTAAGTGCTCAATAAATACCGTTGATTGATTGGTTGATTTGTAATGCTGGGTTTTTGAAGACATCTTGCCTTAAGGAAACTAATTCTTCCTATCTCTTTATTTGTAAGGCTTCACAAGTTTCATGCGCAGTCCTGCTGGTGACATATTTAACCCTCTTCACTGTGAGGTGTATCAAGACATGGACCAGCCACTCTGCAACTACTTCATTGCTTCGTCTCACAACACGTACCTGACTGGAGACCAGCTTCTCTCACAGTCCAAAGTTGACATGTATGCCCGCGTGCTGCAGGAAGGGTGCCGTTGTGTGGAAGGTACACCCTCTCTTGCAACTGTTGAGTTTGTTTACCTTTGCTACCCTCAAGGAACCTCTGTAGATTCCCAAATGCCCATATGTAGATCTGTTGTGGTGTTTGATATAAAGGAAAAAAAATAATTAGTGGATTTGAATTGACTCCCATAAGGACTGGAACTTCTTTAGGCAATTGTTCTCACTAAGCAACAAGGTGTAATATTGAATGATGGGGTAGTCAATAAGGTGTTAGGTCACTTCCCCAGAGGAGACACATTTCCATCTCTCACTTTTGGGCCTTTGTTGTTTTTTTCAGTGGTATTTGTTAAGCACTTACTTTGTACCATAAAATTGTATTCTAAGGGCTGAAGTAGATACATGATAATCAGGTTGGACAAGGTCTCTGAGGGCTCACAGTCTTAATCCCCATTTTACAGATGAGGTAACTGAATCCCACAGAAGTTAAGTAACTTTCCATTGCTCATACAACATGTAAATAGAAGAGGCTGGATTATAACGTAGGTCCTCGGATTCCCAAACCTTTGCTCTTTCTACCCAGGAACCTCCAGTGGTTGTTCATCCAATTCCACAGAAAGAATTAGAAACTTCTTACTATTGACTTTAAAGCACTCAATCACCTTCCCCCCACCTACCTCACCTTACTAATCTCCTACTACAACCCAGCTTGCACACTTGGCTCTTCTAATGCTACCCTACTCACTCTATCTTGATCTCCGTCTGTCTCACTGCTGACCTCTCACCCACATCTTCCCTCTGGTCTGGACTGCCCTTCCTCCTCATATCCATCAGATAGTTACTCTTTACCTGCTTCAAAGCCTTACTGAGGATGCATCTCCTCCAAGAGGCCTTCCCTGACCAACCCTTCTTTTCTTTTTCTTCAACTTCCTTCTGCATTGCCCTGACTTGCTCCCTTTATTCATCTCCCCCAGCTCCCGCAACCACAGCACTTATGTACATATCTGTAATTTATATTAATGTCTGTCGCTAGAGTAAGCTCGTTGTGGACAGGGAATATATCTGTTTTATTGTTATACTCTCCCAAGTGCATAGTACAGTGCTCTGCACACAGTCAGCACTCAGTAAATACGATTCATTGATTGAAAGGCCACTGTGTTCTAACATTCTGTTCCAACTGTTGGTTTCCCGGCTTGTAAATGACTAGTAAGCATAGATTTCAGAATCTTCCCCAGAAAGGGAGACCCAAATAAGTTTTGAACCCTGTGTTGAGCATTTCCAACCTTGTGGAAGAAGCATTTCTGTGGGGACTGACTGAGACGTTCCCCGGATAGTGGAAGGAGATCTGGATATATTTTGAGCACTATGTAAAGCTTTCCCATTCTAGAGGAAAAGAGATTTCTCCTGAGGTTGGCAGAGAGGTTCCCAGGATCTTGGTGCCAATTATCTGCAAATACTTTCAGACTGCTCGAGCAGGAGCTGTTTGTGTGGCCTACTTCCTTCTTCTCATCTTCCTTCTCCTCCTCCCTTTTCCTCCTCCTCTTCCTTCTCTTCCCTCCTCGTCCCCAGCAGCTTTAACTTGACTATGGTATCATTGTGCATAAAGCTGCAAGTGTCCCCATGTGACTAGTTGTGCCTCTGTACTGACACAGTTGTCTGGCCAGGTGATCCTGTGACTTCCTTTGTGGCAGGCTTTCTTTGAGAATGGCCAAATGGGACAGACCCACTCAGCGTGGGGAGATGTGTTGGGACCAGGTTGATCAAGAAGCAGCATGGCTTAGTGGAAAGAGCAAGACCCTTGTAGTCAGAGGATCTGAGTTCTACTCCCAGCTCTGCTCTCTAGCTGCTATGTGATCTTGGGCAAGTCACTTCACTTCTCTATGCCTCAGTTCCCTCATCTGCAGAAAAGGGGATCCAATACCTAGTTTCCTTCCTACTTAGACTGTAAGCCTACCCTGTGGGGCCAAATCATTATTTTGTAACCTTCCCCAGGGTTTACTACAATGCTTGGCACATAGCAAGTGCTTAACAAGAGCCACCATTATTGTTGTTATCTGGGCTCTCTTCTGGTTCTGGGACACCATTTAATTTTGGTTCATCAACTTTCACCAATTTTCATGATTTGACATAGGTTAAATATCCAATCCCTTTCCTAAAGACTGGGAAAGGATTGGAAGCAGAACATAATGAGCTTTTAGTTTTCTTTATGAAACTTGCTGTGCAGAATTATGGGGAGACTAGTATCTCAAAGAAGTAAAGAGATAAAATGCTTTCAAGCAATATAAATCTGCACATAACCCAGAAAATCAGTGCTTTCTGGATCCCAAAATGCCGTGGTTTGAGGATTTCAGCAGGAACCAGGGATCAGGTTGGGAACCACTTCTTCTTCCCTGTTCTATCCTTCAAAGGCAAGGTTGTTGCCCCCACACTGGCTGAAAGGATCACCACTGTCACCACAGAATAATTTTCATACCAGATCGGCCATTCGGGGACTTTTCAGAATCGCTGTTATTCTTAGTCGACTGTGTAGGAAACTTACTTGTCCTTGGGGGCAAAGTCACCTGGATGAAGGGCCCTGAGTTCATTTTGAGAATCTGTCGTTCTAGTCATTTTTGTATACCAAATCAATCACTGGGCCAACATGGGGCCTTCAGGAAAGGACCATCTCTCCTCCTGGTAGACTCACGAGCTAGTCTCCATCTCAACTCTGCCAAATGGCCTATGAGTTCACACAGAGGTAGTGCGGTCTGAGGAAAGAGCATGGGCCTGAGTGTCAGGGGACGTGGGTTCATTCTTATACTGGTTCTGCCACCTGCCCGTGTATGGCTTTGGGAAGGTCACTTAATGCCTCTGGTCTTCTGCTGTCAAATGGGTATTAAAGTACCCATTCTCCAACCCCCTTAGATGGTGATCACCATGGGGGGCAAGGACTGTGTCAGACCTGATTATATATCCAAGGCCTTAATACAGTACTTGGCATAAAGTAAGCACTTAAATAGAACAATTACTAATAATTGCAATTATTATTAATAATTTTTATTAGAGGCAGCCATAGCAAACAATCTAGACTCCTAAAGTGTCATTTCCTTGATTAATGAAATTGAGTGTGAAATGGGGGCTGGGTGAAACAAAAGGCTCTAGGTTTGGGGGTGAGAGGCTTGTAGTTTTAATGACCTTTGTTCTGGGGATCTTTGCATTTAACAAACTTTGGGTTTGGGGGATCTTAACCTCCCTCAATGTTTTGGCTGTGCCTTTAAAAAAAATCTATTTGGGGCAAGAAATCTGAGTGAATGCGGCATGAGTCTGCACCATCCTGGAATGAATGATCTCACAAACTAAATCACAGCCTCTGGCCATGCAGGGTTTCACCCTGACAACCCCTGAAGTCAGTGCTGCTGGGACCTGTTTGATTGATGCCTGGCTTCGGCTTTCCCCGATTAAAACTCCGACCCCCCCCCCCCCCCCCCACTCCCTGGCTCCTGGTTTCGTCTTGGCCAGTACTGTTTATGGCTCTGTCCCCACCTCTCCTGATAGATGGGGAGCTCCTCCAGGGCTGGGGTGGGATCCTACGCTTCTCTGGGAATTCCTAGGACATGCTCTGCCCGGAGTTGATGTGTGGCATGGACCTTCATTTGAGTAGCTTAGAGGTCAGATGGATTTCCTAGGAGCTGCGTGGGAACTAGTGAGAAGCAGCATGGCCTAAAGCATAGAGCAGCGGCCTGGGAATCAGGAGGTCTTGGGTTCTAAATGCGACTCTGCCACTTGTCTGCTGTGTGCCCCTGGAGGAGTCACTTCACTTGTTTGGGTGTCAGCTCCCTCATCTGTAAAATGAGGATTGAGACTGTGAGCCCCATGTGGGACAGAGTCTGTGTCCAACCTGATTATCTTGTATCTACCTCAGCACTTAAAACAGTATTTGGCACATAATAGGTGCTTAACAAATGCCATAATTGTTATTATTATAATAATAATGATAACCTTGTACAAGGCACTGCACTTCACTTCACCTCAGTTCCCTCAACTGTATATATTTTCGTTACCCTATTTATTTTGTTAATGAATTGTACATCGCCTTGATTCTATTTAGTTGCCATTGTTTTTACGAGATGTTCTTCCCCTTGACTCTATTTATTGCCATTGTTCTGGTCTATCCATCTCCCCCGATTAGACTGTAAGCCCGTCAAACGGCAGGGACTGTCTCTATCTGTTGCCGACTTGTTCATCCCAAGCGCTTAGTACAGTGCTTTGCACATAGTAAGCGCTCAATAAATACTATTGAATGAATGAATGAATGAACTTTTTGCTTCCAACCCTGGGCTAAAATAAATAACTACTATTATAATCATATTTATTGAATGCTTACTGTGTGCAAAGCACTGTACTAAGTGCTTGAGCAAAGTGTTTAAATATTCATCTGATTTATGAAACAATTTGTAGTTTCTTAACAAGGTAATGAGGTCTTGTGGTCTCTTAGAATGGTAATAGTTGATTTACCAGTGGTGTCCTAATCCTTTACCTGTCTGTTTTCAAAACAAACCAAAGCATTGTGTTAAACCTCAACTGCAATCTCTTTGAGAAAGCTGAAGTTGAATCATTAGATTCATGAAAAGCATCATGGCCTAGTAGAAAGGACAGGGGCCTGGGAGTCAGAGGATGTGGATTCTAATCACAGCTCTGCTACTTACCTGCTTTGAGACCTTGGGCAAGTGACTTAAATTAACTTTGCCTCAGTTCCCTCATTTGCAAATTGGAGGTTCAATACTTGTTCTCCCTCCTACTTAGACTGTGAACCCCATATGGGACCTGATTATAATAATATTAGCATTTGTAAAGCGCTTACTCCATGCCAGGCACTGATTATCTTGTATTTGCACCAGGGCTTGACCTATAGTAAGCACTTAATAAAAAAAAAAATCATTATTGCTGCTATTATATAGCCTATCATTTTTCCTAAGTGAACCTACATGGGCCAATTAATCTTTTCTATTTTAAACAACAGTAAACTGAATAGTAGAAGTGTTACATGCAATCAATCCAATAGTGGATTTCCTAAGAGGTCCTATCCTAAAGTGATAATTTGGTTGGGAAAAAAGCAACAACAAAGAAAAATTTTTTTTTATAGTACATGATATGTGAGCACTAATTTTTCAGTGCAGTTTGCACTCTCTAAATTATCTGAGTACTTTACAACACAGGTAATTTGTAGGACAGAATTAGTTGAATTTCTAGTCCATGGTGGCTTGGAGGTGTGTTTACCTCAGGGAAGATATGGCCATGTACATGAGAGCATGCTTTCCAGACTAAGGAGCAATAAACTAAAGTTTTTTAGATCACCCAAAGATAAACCTCTCACTTCCTCCTAGTAATATCTTAATTGCTCACCTTAATTTTGTCCACAAGGCAGTATGGGCTAATGGTTAGGGCAGGGGCCTAGGAAGCAGAAAATCTGGGTTCTAATTCCAACTCAGTCACTTGTCCTCTGTGTGACCTTGGACAAGTAACTTCACTTCTCTGCCTTTTTACCTGTAAAATGGAGATTAAGACTGGGAGCTCCATGTGGGGCATAGACTCTGTCCAGCCTGATTAGCTTGAGCAGTACAGTGCCTGGCACATAGTAAGTGCTTAACAAATACCATTAAAGAAAATCCATTCCTTCCCTT
The DNA here is from genome assembly GCF_004115215.2 of Ornithorhynchus anatinus. NCBI lineage: Eukaryota > Metazoa > Chordata > Mammalia > Monotremata > Ornithorhynchidae > Ornithorhynchus > Ornithorhynchus anatinus. The sequence goes on along the minus strand of NC_041728.1, from coordinate 113,533,683 downwards.
CCTTCTTTCACAATTCCCGTTAATTTCTTTTCTCAGACCCTTTGTACAACAAATATTTATTAGGGCAGGATGAAACATAATGGGGTGTCCATTGGAATGCTTTTGGAGGCAAAAAGCAGTGCCCTTGACCACATCTTAGTGTTACTCCCCAAGCTGATGGAAAAGGAGCAAAAACTATGATAATGTAAATGAGTCTTGGATAGGTGGCAGGTAATAATAATAATATTGTTGGTATTAAGTGCTTACTATGTTCTGAGCACTGTTCTAAGCGCTGGGGTAGATACAGGCTAATGAGGTTGTCCCACTTGAGGCTCACATTCTCAATTCCAATTTTACAGATGAGGTAACTGAGGCACTGAGAAGTTAAGTGACTTGCCCAAAGTCACACAGTTGACAGGTGGCGGAGCTGGGATTAGAACCCATGACCCCTGACTCCTAAGCCCATGCTCTTTCCATTGAGCCACATTGAAAGGGTTGGGAATATAGGGATCTAGCTATAAAGTGTTAGGTTATTGTAACAAACAAAACATTCAATTAAAATGAAGTCTTATGTAACATCAACCATTAACAAACTGGATCCATTCTCCTTCTGAAAATGTTATTTTCAACAGTGTAATAAAGTTCTGTACACACACCAATGCACAGGGAAGCCAGTTTCTGAAGAGAATTCATCTAAATTTGGCTGGCCCATTCACTCAAGTGGAATGCATTGAATCAATAGAAAATTTGCCCTTTCAGTTAAATCATTTATTACTTACATCCGTGTCTCCGATATGTCTTCCTGAAACACTCTTTTCCCTGCCTGATTTTCTTTGATGCATCCAAGGTGTATATTTATTTTATGTTGGCAGTGGTTGTGTGCTTGGGTGGTAAACACAGACCTGAGGAGACCATTGCCCTGACGTGGGTGAGGTTCAGAGGTGTGGGTTGCTTAAATTTTAGTTGTTGTTTTCTTTGTGGCAGTTGACTGCTGGGATGGCCCAGATGGAGAGCCAGTGGTGCACCACGGTTACACCCTCACGTCCAAGATCCTCTTCAGAGATGTTGTGGAAGAGATCAATAAAAATGCCTTCTTGAAGAATGAGTAAGTGTTGCGCAAGTGGTCGAATAAAAAATCTTACATTGGTCTTCTGGAGAACTTCTGAAGTCTCAAAGTTAAGGCTTTTATTTGTTTATTTTTAATTTTCTTATGGAACTCACAGGTACAGGATTAACTGTATGAACCAGCAGTTAACTCTGCACATGGATTTATAGAGTAGTGAAGCTCTCCTTAAACTTCATGCGATGCCTACATTAAGCATCATAGTTTAAGGCACGGCTGTCCAACATTGTTTCCAGGGCTGCCTGTGGCCCATTAGACTACAGGGTGTGGGTGACTTGAGGTTTTTAATAAAATGATTTTTACTTAATTAGCTAGCACACATGAGCTAATAATGATAATACAAATGGTAATTATTGTGGTATTTGTAAGGCATTTGCTATATGTCCAACCCTAATAATAATTCAAGGCTCTACATCACCTTGCCCCTTCCTACCTCTCCTCCCTTCTCTCTTTCTACCGCCCACCCTGCACGCTCCGCTCCTCTGCCGCCCACCTCCTCACCGTCCCTCGGTCTCGCCTATCCCGCCGTCGACCCCTGGGCCACGTCCTCCCACGGTCCTGGAACGCCCTCCCTCCTCACCTCCGCCAAACTGATTCTCTTCCCCTCTTCAAAACCCTACTTAAAACTCACCTCCTCCAAGAGGCCTTCCCAGACTGAGCTCCCCTTCTCCCTCTACTCCCTCTACCACCCCCCTTCACCTCTCCGCAGCTTAACCCTCTTTTCCCCCCATTTCCCTCTGCTCCTCCCCGTCTTTGGACTCCAAGGCCTGTGCTCTTTCCTAGAGGCTAGTAGGTTGAAGTCAGAAATGACATGTGCCACATTCACACCCACAGTTCTCAAGGACAGTTCAGTTTGTTAAATATAACAATAATAATAATTATGGTAGTTTCTAAGCACTAATTATCCGCCAAACACTGTTATAAGCTCTTGGGGTAGATACAAGCTAAATATCAGTATTCCTGATCCAAATTGGTCAGTGTCAAGCACTGGGCTGGTAATTGTTCACTTTTGTGTTAATGAAGTTGATTAAACTGTTTTGTAAATTCTTTTGTTACTGCTAAAATGATCCATATTTTCAAATAGCTAGCAAGCTGTATACTTCACTGTTGTTACCAGTACAAATTCATGGGGCCCACACACATTTAGAGGAGACTCTGCTTCTAGGCCCGGTGTCACCACTTGCCTGCTGTGGGACCTTGACTGAGTCACTTAACTACCCTATGGCTCAGTTTCTTTATCTGTGAAGTAGGAACAATATACCTGTTCTCCCTCCTTAATAATAATTGTAATATTTGTTCCAAACAGTGTGGGGTAGACACTGTTACCACTCCCAGTGAGGTATGGTGTGTGAAGAACACAGAGACCACAGCTCACTCCACGTGATACACTCTCTGGGAGGATTCAGCATATTACTGCCGGTCCAGGCAACAAGCGATCCATTTACTGAGCGCAGGCTACTTACACAGGCAGGATTTTAGCAATCCATTAATTTGCAAAATCTCACCCTGGCTGACACAGTTCCCTTTGGCCCTCTGGAAGATGTTCCCTTGGGAGCAAACTGTCATTAGTCCCCAGGCTGTTGGATTCTGAGGCTTCTTATTGGCAGGCGAGTAGGGGGTCAGCATCCTTTGGTCTCCAGTGGTCCCCATTCTTCTCCCAAATGCTTAATATAGCTCTGCACATAGTAAGGTTCAATAAATAACCATCAATTGATTGACCTGCCGCAGTCTGGTGGTGATGCTTGGTAGCTTGCAGGGCAGATCATCCACCATCTCAACTGTTTCCACTAGTAAAAAAGTGTGGCCCAGTAGAAAGAACCCTGCCCTGGGAGTCAGAGGCTCTGGATTCTAATCACTATTCTGCCACTTACCCTTTGTGGGACCTCGGGCAAGTCACTTAACTTCTCTGTGCCTCAATTCTCTCATCTGCAAAATGGGGATTCAATACCTATTCTCTCTCCTATTTACTCTGAGAACATCATGTGGGACCTGATTCTCTTGTGCCTCCCTTAGCACAGTGCTTGGCACATAGAAAGTGCTTAACAAATACCACAATTCCTATTGTTATTGTTTGTTATTGTTATCATTATTATTATTGAAAGTCCATCACTGTTGTCAGATTCTGGGTGAGACTTTACCAACAAAAGTAGAATACAATTTTAACCATGACAAATCGGGACAGAGATTTCCCTTGATATGCAGACCAGGAAATTGTTTTTTTCATCCATTCTGGTTATCAGGAATCTTTGTGATAGGTGCAGTATGCATGAAAACTGGGAAATTATTCAATCAGTCCTTCCTTTAAAATTTGAGTTGAATGAATTGGGACAGGGACTGCATCCAATTTGATCTTATACCTACCCCAGCACTTAGAACAGTGCTTGACACATAATCATTCAGTTGTATTTACTGAGTGCTTATTAAGTGTTTGGGAGAGTGAACTACAACAATGGACATAGTAAGCACTTAACAAGTACCATAAAAAAAATTAGCAAACACCTGGTATGTGAAACAAAGATATCCTTTGTAGGGAAGGAGGAAAACAAATAGGGATAATAGGAGGGAGGGTAATGAGCTATGCTGTCAGATTTAAGATCTAGTCCTCTGGTGTAGTCACCATCTCAGTCTGTTCCCTTCTGCCCATTGCTTTAACATGGTGGATTTGATAAAATGAGCATTATGAAATTTAATACCTAACCAGCAAGGGGTATGCTAGGGTTGACTTCGTGCTTCAATCAGTTGTCTTTTTTCCAGAAAAAACCCAATAGGATTTATAGGATAAAGACAATAGTTTGAATATGAATTCTTCTGTGTCTTCAAAGTTTGGTTCTAATTTTGCCTTTTTTGATGATAGAAAACCTTGAATCGTACTTGCCACTCAGATGTCTCCAAGGAGCCAGGCTGAATCAGAAATAATGGAATATGAACATTTCCCTTTTGTTAGGTACTTTGTTTTCTGGGAAGTGTTTTTTAAAAAAACCTATGTTACTCCCTTTTGTGGTTCTGGCACAGGCCCAAAGCAGAGCGGCCTAGTGGAAATAATAATAATAATACTAATGGCATTTGTTGAGCACTTACTATATGCCAAGCACTGTTCTAGGCGCTGGGGGAGATACAAAATAATCAGGTTGTCCCACGTGGGGTTTACAGTCTTAATCCCAGTTTTACAGATGAGGTAACTGAGGCACAGAGAAGTCAGTGACTTGCCCAGTTACACAGCTGACAAGTGATGGAGCTGAGATTAGAACCCATGACTTCTGACTCCCAAGCCCGTGCTCTTTCCACTGAGCCATGCTGCTTCACGAATAGGCTTCACATTTAGGAAAGAGTATAGGCCTGGGAGACATAGGGCCTGGGTTCGAATTTGGACTCTACCACTTGTCCGCTGTGTGACGTTGAGCAAGTCAGTTAACTTTTCTGTGCCTCATTTTCCTCATCTGTAAAATAGGGTTTAAATACCTGTCTCCCTGTCCCTTAGACTATAAATTCCATGTGGGATAGGGACTGCGTCTTTTCTGATTATCAGAATCTCCTTGATTGCTTGGAACAATGCTTGACACATAGCAAGTGCTGAACAAATACCATTATTATTATTGCAGTTATTATTATCAAACCCTATGAATTTGTATTTTTCTCTTCTATTTTGCACAGAGGTATTTATTGGCTCCATATTTTAAAACATTAATTTAAAATCTGTTCCTCCCCCAAATGCTGCTGCTAAGAATACGAGCAAGGTAGAAAAGTAATTCATTTTTAAAAATCACTGCGTAGCCGCACTATGCTACGGCTTTTCCCGAAGTCTTTGATGCTTGCTATTTTCTCCCAGGTTCCCGGTGATATTGTCTATTGAGAATCACTGCAGTATCCAGCAGCAAAAGAAGATTGCTCAATACCTCAAGGAAATATTTGGTGACAAACTGGACTTGTCATCTGTAGAGCCAGAAGATTCCAAGCAGCTCCCTAGTCCTCAAAGTTTAAAAGGCAAAATCCTAGTGAAGGTAATGAGCTATTATTATTAGTTATGGCATAAAATAATAACCAGTCTAGAATGGTCTAGCTGTTATAATTTTTTTTATTTAGGATTCAGAACAGGTTTTCCAGAAGCATAAGAATGGTATGTTTTTAACAATGGGCTGTTTTCAACAGTTAAGTCTTAACACTGTTCCTCAAATGTTCATTTTTTTCTTAGTAACTGTTCATCTAGAGGAAAATTATGAAGTACACCTCTCTCTTTCTCTCTTCCCCTCTTTTTCTCCCCCTCTCCTTCTCTTTCCCTCTCTCTTCCTCTCCCTCTTTGTCTTTTCCCCTCTCTCCTTCTCCTTCTCTTCATCTCTTTCTTCCTCTCTCTTCCTCCCTCTCTCTCTCTATCTCTCCCTCCCCCTTCCCCTCTCTCTTTCCCACTCTCTTCCTCCCTCTTTCCCTCTTCCTCTCTCTTTCTCTCTCTTCCCCCCCTCCCTCCTCTCCCCCTCCTTTCTCTCCCGCTTGTCCAAGCTCCAGTCTGTCAATTCCAAGTATCTCCTTCACGGTTGACCAGCTGTGGTTATGTAAGCAAAAAAAGTAGTCTTCAAAGCAGAGCCCAAGTGCAGAACAGGCAAAATGTCCTACAGGATCCATTATTCATTCATTCTATCATAATTATAATCTGTGCTTACTGTACTAAGTGCTTGGTAAAGTACAGTACAACAATGAACAAATTCCCTGCCCATAGATGAGTTTACAATCTGGTGAGGGGTGGAGAGAGGACATCAATACAAATAATTAAAATTGCAGATATGTATACAAGGGCTGTGGGGCTGGGAGCCAGGAAGAACAAAGGGAGCAAGTCAGGGAAATGAAGAAGGGAGTGGGAGATGAGGAAAAATGGGGCTTAGTCTGGGAAGGCCTCTTGGAGGAGATTGCCGTCAATAAGGCTTTGAAGTAGGGGAGAGTAACTGTCGGATTTGAGGAGGGAGGGAGTTCCAGGCCAGAGGCAGGACCTGGGCTAGGGGTCAGTGGTGAGAGAGCAATATCAAGGCACAGTGAGCAGGTTAGCAGTAGAGGAGAGAAGTGTGTGGGCTGGGATATAGAAGGAGAGAATCGAGGTGAGATAGGAGGGGCCGAGGTGATGAAGTGATTTAGAGCTGATGGTGAGGAATTTTTGTTTGATATAGAGGTGGATGGGCAACCACTGGAGTTTTTTGAGGAAGGGGGCGACATGCCCTAAACGTTTCTGTAGAAAAATGATGCACCAGCAGAGTGAAGTATGGATTGGAGTGGGGAGAGACAGAAGGCTAGGAGATCAGAAAGGAGGTGGATGCAGTAATCCATGCAGGAAAGGGTGATTGTATTAACATGGTAGCAGTTGGGAAGGAAATGAAAGGGCGGATTGTAGTGGTGTTGTGAAGGTGGGATCAACAGGCTTTGGTAAAGGATCGAATATGTGAGGGAATGCTAAGTACAGTGCTCTGCACCCAGTAAGTGCTCAATAAATATGATTCAATGAATGAATGAGATAGAGTCAAAAATAGTGCCGAGGATAAGGGCTTGTGAGACGGGAAGAATGCTGGAGCCATCTACAGGGATAGGAAAATCAGGGAGAGGACAGGGTTTGGGTGGGAAGATTCGGAGCTCTGTTTTTACCATGTTAAGTTTGAGGTGATGGGAGAACATCCAAGTAGAGATGTCTTGAAGACAGGAGGAGATGCAAGACTGGAGAGAGCCCAAGAGATCAAAGCTGGAGGTGTAGATTTGGGTATCATCTGCATAGATGTTGTAGTTGAAGCCATGGGAGCAAATGAGTTCTCCAACGGAGTGGGTATAGATGGAGAGCAGTAGGACATTGAGAATTGAACTTTGAGGGACCCTCATAGTTAGGGGATGGGAGGCATAAGAGGAGCCCATGAAGGAGACTGAGTATGAATGGCCAGAGAGATGAGGAGAACCAGGAGAGGGCAGAATCAGTGAAGCCAAGGTGGGATAATGTTTTCAGGAGAAAGGTGTGATCCACAATATGTTAAAAGGTGTGTGTGGTGTGTGTGTGTGTGTTTGTGTTTTTACATGAATAATTAATAATAATAATTTTACATGAATAATTTGACATTTTTGCTATAAGCAGCCCCTCTGAGAGAAGCCTCTTTGCATATGTAATGGTATGAAAAATTCAAGAAAAAGCCTGAAAAATACTTGCCCAGGGTCTTTTCCAAATTTATCAAAGAGTGTCTTTTCAAGAGAATTTAATGAGAAGCAGCATGGCCTAGTGAATAGAGCATGGGCCTGCGAGTCAGAAGGACCTGAGTTCTAATCGTGTTCCTTGCTGCTGTGTTATCTTGGTCACCCTTATCTGTTAAATGGGCGTGAAGACTGTGAGCCCCACGTGGGACAACCTGATCACCTTGTATCCTCCCCAGCGCTTAGAACAGTGCTGGGCACATAGTAGCGGAGAAGGAGAAGCAGCGTGGCTCAGTGGAAAGAGCACGGGCTTTGGAGTCAGAGGTCATGAGTTTGAATCCCAGCTCTGCCACTTGTCAGCTGTGTGACTGTGGGCAAGTCACTTCACTTCTCTGTGCCTCAGTTACCTCATCTGTAAAATGGGGATTAAGACTGTGAGCCCCACGTGGGACATCCTGATTCCCCTGTGTCTACCCCAGCGCTTAGAACAGTGCTCGGCACATAGTAAGCGCTTAACAAATACCAACATTATTATTATTATTAGTAAGCACTTAGCAAATCCCATCATCATTATTATTATTTGGGGTAGGAGCGTGGCTCAGTGGAAAGAGCATGGGCTTGGGAGTCAGAGATCATGGGTTCTAATCCCAGCTCTACCTCTTGTCAGTTGTATGACTTTGGGCAAGTCACTTAACTTCTCTGTGCCTCAGTTACCTCATCTGTACAATGGGGATTAAGACTGTGAGCCCCACATGGGACAACCTGATCACCTTGTATCACCCCCCTCAACGCAAAGAACAGTGCTTTGCACATAGTAAGCACTTAATAAATGCCATTATTATTACTTAAGTTCTCTGGGCCTCAGTTACCTGTAAAATGGAGATCTGGACGGTGTCCACTCTGATTGGCGTATCTTGTCCACTCTAATTAGAGTATCTACCCCCATTGCTTAGTATAGTGCCTGGCACATAGAAACATTTAACAAATGTTATTAAAAAGTGTATTCATTTTATACCTGTCAACAATGGTAATCATTTCATTTTTTCAAGCCTGAAAAGTAATCAAAGATAGTCTAAATTGAAAGAGAGAAAAAGTGTGTGTGTGTGTGTGTGTCTGTGTGTGTGTGTGTCTGCCTGAGGTAACCTGGAGAATTAAGATAAATATACAAAATCTTCACAGCAGCATTGAGACAGCCTCTTGAGGCCTAAATTGTCTGTCTATGGGATAATTTTTGCCTCCAAGCCTTTTAAGATTGAAGGAGCCCACAGAAAAAAAATATTAGGATTAATTTGATAAAAATCATTCTGAGGTCAAAGAGCTACTCACCTCTAAACAAGCAGTTTATCAACAACACCTTGTCTATCATCACAACCCTGACAAAGGGATGCTTATTGAAGTCGTCTTTATGGAATACAGAACCAGCTAAATAGCATGCTAGGGCACGTGGTGGGTTATACACAGACCAAAATCAAACCAGTGGATTCTGCATATCTTTGTGCACACGGACATAACATCTCTGAAGAGAAATCTGTAATATGCCAATCAATCAATAGCATTTATTAAACACTTCCTGTGTGCAGAGCACTGTGCTAAATGCTTGAGAGAGAACAGTCTAACAGAGTTGGTAGACATGTGCCCTTTCCAAAACAAGCTTACAGTCTAGAGGGGGTTACATAAATAATAAAATATAAATAATCAATATAAATATAAATAAATATAAATAAATAGATTATGGATATGTAGATTAGTGCTGTGGGGCTGAGGAGGGGTGAATAAAGGGTGCAAATCCAAATTCACAGGTTACATAGGGAGTAGGAGAAGAAGAAATGAGGGCTTAGTTATGAAAGGCTCTTGGAGGAAATGTGCTTTCATTGAGGCTTTGAGGGTGGAAATCAGTTGAACTTATTTATTGAGCACTTACTGTGTGCAGAGCACTGTATTAAGCACTTGGGAGAGCATAACACAGCAGAATTGATAGGCACTTTCCATGCCCACAACAAGCTTACAGTCTAGAGGGGAGATAGTAATCAATATAAATTCATTACAGATATGCTCATAGTGCTGTATGTGCATAAGTACATTTTAATTAACTTCTCTTACCAATGGCTTTTCCTGCCCTAATTTAAACTAATATGACCTGGAAATTTCATGCAAGTAGGGCTTGTGAGGCCTAGGATAGACACAAGGACATTCATTCATTCAATAGTATTTATTGAGCGCTTACTGTGTGCAGAGCACTGTACTAAGTGCTTGGAATGAACAAGTCGGCAACAGATAGAGACAGTCCCTGCCGTTTGACGGGCTTATGGTCTAATTGGGGGAGACGGACAGACAAGAACAATGGCAATAAATAGAGTCGAGGGGAAATACATCTCGTAAAAACAATGGCAACTAAATAGAATCGAGGCGATGTACATTTCATTAACAAAATAAATAGGGTAATGAAAATATATACAGTTGAGCGGACGAGTACAGTGCTGAGGGGATGGGAAGGGAGAGGGGGAGGAGCAGAGGGAAATGGGGGGAAAAGAGGGTGAAGCTGCGGAGAGGTGAAGGGGAGGCGGTAGAGAGAGTAGAGGGAGAAGGGGAGCTCATCTGGGAAGGCCTCTTGGAGAAGGTGAGTTTTAAGTAGGGTTTTGAAGAGGGGAAGAGAATCAGTTTGGCGGAGGTGAGGAGGGAGGGCGTTCCAGGACTGCGGGAGGACGTGGCCCAGGGGTCGACGGTGGCATAGGCGAGACCGAGGGTCGGTGAGGAGGTGGGCAGCAGAGGAGCGGAGCGTGCGGGGTGGGCAGTAGAAAGAGAGAAGGGAGGAGAGGTAGGAAGGGGCAAGGTGATGGAGAACCATGAAGCCTAGAGTGAGGAGTTTTTGTTTGGAGCGGAGGTTGATAGGCAACCACTGGAGTTGTTTAAGAAGGGGAGAGACACGCCCAGATCGTTTCTGCAGGAAGATGAGCCGGGCAGCGGAGTGAAGAATAGACTGGAGCGGGGCGGGAAAGGAGGAAGGGAGATCAGAGAGAAGGCTGACACAGTAGTCTAGCCGGGATATAACGAGAGCCCGTAGCAGTAAGGTAGCCGTTTGGGTGGAGAGGAAAGGGCGGATCTTGGCGATATTGTAAAGGTGAAACCGGCAGGTCTTGGTAACGGATAGGATGTGTGGGGTGAACGAGAGGGACGAGTCAAGGATGACACCGAGATTGCGGGCCTGAGAGACGGGAAGGATGGTCGTGATTAATTTGAAGGAGGGGCAGTTGTCTATATTCCACCTATACCTAAAGCTACCATATTTTACTGGATTACAGTGTTGCACAGGGGATTGTAGGAGCAAAGTCCAAATAGCCCAGATAATCAATGGCCCCAACTTTCCATTTGGTCGGAAGCAAAGTGGCATGAAGCTTGTGCCCTAAAGACTAGTTTGGGTCTTTACAGATTTCTTTAAGCACTCTGAAGGTACCCAGTCAACTTTCCTCTTTGGACTGTACTTCACTAATTTCTTTCCGTCATTCATTCATTCAATAATATTTATTGAGCATTTACTGTGTGCAGTCATGTACTAAGCTTGGGAGAGTACAGTGCAAGAATAAACAGACACATTCCCTGCCCACAGTGAGCTTACAGTCTAGGGGGGGAGACCGGACCTTCACACTTTGCTTCTGTAAAGCCTACCTACTCACTTCACCTTGATCTCGTTTTCCTTGCCGCCAACCTCTTGCCCAAGTCCTACCTCTGGCCTGGAACTCCTTCCCTCTTCATATCCATCACACAATCACTCTCCCCACCTTCAAAGCCTTATTGAAATCACATCTCCTCCAAGAGGTGTTCCCTGACTAGGCCCTCATGTCTTCTACTCCCTCTCCTTTCAGCACCACCCATGCCCTTGGATCTGTACCCTTTAAGTACTTGATATTCACCCCACCTTCAGCCCTATAGCACTTATGTAATTATTCATAATTTATTTTAATATGTGCCTTCCCCCTCTAGCCAGTTCACTCTTTGTGGGCAGGGAACATGCCCACCAACTCTGTTGTAATTTTCCTTTCCAAAGCGCTTAGTACAGTGCTCTGCCAGTCACTGTACTAATCCAGTCACTGTAGGCAGAGCACTCAGTAAATACCATTGTTTAAATGTCACTTGAAAGAGAGACCAATAGAAACAAAGTATAAGAGGTCAGAAACAAAGTGAGCCACCCAAAATTTCAATAGCTGACATTTTCTTTTTAATCCTGCCCTTTATCAACATTCTTCACAACGATGAGCTGTACAAGCTCTTCTTCACCTGACAATTTTTTTCCTCTTCCTTTCTTCTTATAAAACTGTTATCTTCAGGTTAAAAAGATTAAAATGGGATCAGTGACTTTTGAGATCTAGCATTTTGGTTCACAGCCAGTTGTTGCTGAATAGTGGTTCACACCCCAGAAGGAAGGGACTCAAAAGTGTTTTGGTTAAGATTCAAGGTGGGAGGGTGGGATTGTCTCTAAGTGTTGCTGAATTGTACTTTCCAAGTGCTTAGTATAGTGCTCTGCACACAATAAGCGATCAGTAAATATGATTGAATGAATGAATGAGAAGGTAAACTGGAAGCTCATTGTAGGCAGGGAATATGTCTACCAATTCTTTTGTACTGTGCTCTCCCAAGCACTATGAACTATGATTGATTGAGGAGCAAGGAGACCCCCATTTCATGCTAGGTTGAGCTCAAGAAAATCGAAGTCCTTTTTGGTCTGGACCACTGACCTAGCCGGTTGGATATGCTGAACAAAGTTCTACTTCAGAGGATCTCAACAAATCTTTCTGCTCCTGAAAAATCTCCAATGGCCCCAATTTCTCTGCACATGAAACAGAAAATCCTAACCATTGCCTTTAAGACTCTCCAAATCTCTCTTCCTCGTGCGGGGATTGCATATTCTCCCAAGCGCTTAGTACAGTGCTCTGCACATAGTGAGTGCTCAGTGAATGCAGATCGATTGATTGATCAGTCCTTCATTGCTGACATGGCTTCGCTTACCCTTTCAAGTAATCAATGGTAGATATTGAGGACTTATTCTTTGCAGCTTTTTGTGGGCAGGGAATGTGTCTGTTGTTACACTGAATTTTCCCAAGCTCTTAGTACAGTGCTTTGCACACAGTAAGAGCTCAATAAATATGATTGGATGAATGCAGAGCACAGTACTAAATGCTTGGGAGAGTACAGTAGAGTAGATAGAAACAATCCTTGCCTTTACTCTTTCAGTCTAGTAGAAGAGACAGATAATAGAATAAAATACAGGTTGGGAAAGTGCTGCAAGGCTGGGGATGGAGGGAGTATCAAAGCCCAGAGGGTGGAAGAAAGGTTAAGGTAGGTAGGTAAGTAACTATCTCACCATCCCCTCTACTGCCTGTAATGAAGAGACACATACAGACAGGAAGCTTTCCATCTGCCTAACTTAAAATCCTTTCCCCTTCAGCCTCATGCTCTTTCCTGTTTTTTCCGATAGAGCTTCGATGGAGGTGATTAGCATCCTTTGAACTGTATATTAACTCTGTTATTGTCATCGTTTGACAGCGAGATTCCAATTTACTATGGGATGGTTATCTTAAAGCTTTTCTGGTGTAGTGCTTCAATCTCATCTTCCTGAAAGAAAAAGAATTAAAAGGATGATGGGAGTGATGGAATAAACCTCTCCAGGAGGAACTTTCTGGGCCAATAGGACTTGTGGAAGGTTCTGAGTGTACCCTGAATCAGAGTTATGAGTACTGGTGCCCAGGTCCCCAAAACTGGAAGCTCCTTGCCAAGTTAGCTGGCATGACATGGAAATGATATTTCTTTTATGGTTAGAAGTAAAAGGAAGTTGTGTAATGCCCAGTCCTGTGGGAATAGAGTGTAATGGGTAATGAAAACAAATCATCTTAAAGAGAATATCTCTTTTCCTTCATGTAAAAAGATCCCACTGTGTTTGGCTACAGAAAGGATGTGGATGTCTTTAGCTTATTTTAGATTCTATTTCTGATTTCTAACTGGGTATTTTGGGGATGAATGGTAAATTTTAGGGTAAGAAATTGCCATTTCACCTTGGGGAAGACGCTGAGGAAGGAGAAGTTTCGGATGAAGACAGTGCAGATGAAATCGAAGATGACTGCAAGTTCAAGCTCTGTTATGTAAGTTACACCACTAACTGCTTCTGTTAAAGCTTTCCTCAGGGTCCACATGGCTTTCAGAGAGAACAGTGGACTCCAGTGTGTTCCAAATTTTTTTACTAAAGGAAAATTCATTGATTTTGATAAAAGAAAGATGCAACAATGAGTTCCGCTAGCAATTATAACCTAGCCAGAAAAACGTGTTTGGGCTCCCCCAGTGCAAGGTTTGAGATGAAGCGGGCCTGGTCTAAAATATGCTGGGCATTAGGGCAAGTGAAATTTCAATACAAATATAAGCTATAATCCTCCACACTGGTAACTCTACTTTTCAAGACTCTTGATATTCCTACTAGCCAGATGTGTTACTATTACCAGCAAGTGAGGGAAAGATTGGAGAAAGTTTTTCAGACTGTAATTGTAATAATAATAATAATGATAATTATAGTATTACATAGTTATCCTGTGTTGAACATTTTGCTGAATGCTGTGGAGAGACAATATAATTGGATTAGTCACAGCCCCTGATCCTCAAAGGGTTCACAATATGAGGTAGGGTACCCTCTCTCCATTTTACAAGTGAGGAAACTGAGGCACAGAGAGGTAAAATTACTTGCCCATGGTCATACAGCAGCATAAGCAATCAGTGGCATTAATTGAGTGCTTGCTATGTGCAATCACTTTACTAAATGTGTGGGATAATGAAAGATTTGGAAGTAGAACACAGGTTTCCTAACTCTTAGCCCTAGTTGACCACATTTCCTCCCTGTTAAAATTTTTAATAATTGTCAGATTTTTTTTGAGATTATGTGCCAGACAGGTCTTCCTTATTTCATAGAGATCTGAATTGGCCTGGGTCATATTTTCAATCTTACCTGTTAAATCTAAGTCACTCTGTGTGTACAAAGGATGGATTCAGAAGTGGGTGAAAAAGAACATATCCATTTAATTAAGCAGCATCCTACAGAGACAAATTAACTTACCCAAAAATAAGTCAAAGGCTGATGCAGAAATAAAACCAAGTACTCTTCAGGCATGTGAAGCAGTGATTTAACAGTCAACCAGTTAATCTAACCCCACAGACTACCAAACTGGATAATTTCAGCCTCCCAAGTGGATTTTGCTGGGTATTTACATTGATCAATTTAATGAGATAATTGTCATATCTCCATTTTGTGCATAATTTGGGGGTTTTCACCACACTCTTCATCCCTTCCTGCACTCTGGTCCATTTTGCATTCATGTTGAGAGAAATCTATTGTGTTATTTGGCCAACACTGCTTTCTGCCTTGTGTTCTTTTGAAAGAAATCCTCCTATAAATCTTCCAAGTACATCTGTGAAGTTCTCAGCCAAGCACTTCTGACTTGTCAGCCTGTTCAGTGGGTTGATCACAGCCCTGACTGTGAGGTGTATTGAGGATAATATTCCAAGTAAAATACAAATGATCTAGTCTCTTCATTGTCCAGTTCCACCTTTTCTCTCTGGATGGATAAAAAGCCAGCCTCTTTAACAATTCATAAACTGTGGGAGAGGAAGGAGATAATGAAAGCATAATCCTTGTGTTTTTTCATATTTCATGTTTTAAAAACAACTTTCCAATCTTGAGCATTTTCCAGAAGATAGGTATTTCATAAATTCAAGGTATTATTGTGATTATCATATCATATTAGCATTCCCATCCTCTCTTGACTGAAGTGGGAGGATTTCTAAGTGAGCTCTGTGAAATCTTTCCCATCTCTTGTCTAAGCTTATAATTCTGGAAAAGATAGTGGATGTTTTATAGTATGATTGTAAACTGGATTCTTCCTGTTGGGAGAAGTGATGAATGTCATTTAATTATCTCTTTCATGGGTAAAAGAGCCTGATTTGGTGCATAGGTCATGGAGTATTCTATGCATACCCATGCAGCAAGAATGTTTATTTACCTATTATATACCAAGCTGTCGTTTGATCGGTCAACAGTATTTTCTGGGTGCTACTGAGTGCAAAGCACTCGACAAGCTGTGGGGAATAATAAAGGAACAACCAGATGTAATACCTTCCGTCAGATTCCTTTTAGCAAAATGTGGAAAGATTACCAAACGTAAAATGAAAGAAGCTTAATAGTACAGTGATAGAGGCCCAAGAAATTAAGTATATAAAATAACCAGTTGAATCATTATTATTGTTAATAATAATAATAATAATAATTGTGGGATTTGTCAAGTGCTTACTTTGTGCTACTTGTTTTGTTGTCTGTCTCCCCCTTCTAGACTGTAAGCCTGGTGTGGACAGGGAGTCTCTCTCTTTATTGCTGAATTGTACTTTCCGAGCGCTTAATATAGTGCTCTGCACACAGTGAGTGCTCAATAAATACAGTCTAATGAATGAATAAGAACTTGGGTAGATATAAAGTAATGAGATCAGATACAGTCCCTGTCCCACTCATGGCTCCCAGTCGAAAGAGGAAAGACCATGTATTTAATAATAATGATAATGTTGGCATTTGTTAAGCGCTTACTATGTGCAGAGCACTGCTCACAGTTAATCCCCATTTTACAGATGAGGTAACTGAGGCACAGAGAAGTTAAGTGACTTGCCCACAGTCACACAGCTGGCAAGTGGCAGATCTGGGTTTCGAACCCATGACCTCTGACTCTCAAGCCCGGGCTCTTTCCACTGAGCCGTGCTGCTTCTCTAATTCCTATTTTACAAATAAGGAAACTGAGGCACACAAAAGTCAAGTGACTTGTCCAAGGTCACCTGTCAGGTAAATGGCAGATAAGAACCTTGGTCTTCTGACTGCTAGTCCTGTGCTTTTTTCATTGGGCCATACTGCTTCAATACTGTTCATTTTTTAGTGTCTCTTTTGTTCAAAGCACCACACTAGTTGGTCTTCACAAATTTATTTAGCTCTAATGAATATTAGTTTGAGTTTCCATTTTACAGATGAGGTAGCTGAGGAAAAGAGTGATTTAGTGGAAAGAGCAAGGGTTTGGGAGTCAGAGAACATGAGTTCTAATCCTGGCTCTGCCACTTGTCTGCTATGTGACCTTAGGCAAGTCACTTAACTTCTCTGTGCCTCAGTTCCCTCATACGTCAAATGGGGATTAAAAGCGTGAGCCCCACGTGGGACAACCTGATTACCCTGTATCCACCCCAGCGCTTAGAACAGTGCTTGGCAAAGAGTAAATGCTTAACAAATACCATTATTATTATTATTGTTAACTGAGAAATTGTGGCTCGGACAAGTCACACAGCAGACAAGTGGTGGAACTGGGATTGGAACCCAGGTTCTTCTGACTCCCAGCCCCGTGCCTTATCCACTAGCCTATGCTGTTTTTCTGTTGTTTTGTACTCTCCCAAATGCTTAGTACAGTGCTCTGGGTGAGCACTCAATAAATTCTTTTGATTGACTGGGTTTCATGGTGGAGGAGGGATTTCTATTCAACATTTAGGCTTTCAGAGAAGGGAAAGCCTAGAGCTGATTCCTTGTCTGGTAAGAGCTATTGAAGCCATGCTAGCTTTTGAAGCCCCCCTTCCCACTGAATGGATAGCATTACTCTGCCTGGCCCAGGGAACAAAGGAGAGGTGGATAAATGGATTTCAACTATGGTCTGTGGTGCTGTTGCACAGCTGGCAGTCTGTCAGTGGACCAACACCCTAGCCAGGTTATTTTTTGAAGTTACATTTCTAAAGCAAAATTATAACATACTGATCAAATCAAATCAAATTTGTCCTTCACACGGTTGATAATCTCCCCATTCTGAAAATCGCAGCTGTTAGAAATGCCATTTCTTCAGTAATTTCCATTATTTAGAAAACATGAAGTGAAAAATAATAGTATTCATGAAGCAGGGTGTATTTTTAAAGAATCTCACAGCCACCAATTATTTGGCCAGCCATATCCTGCTGGTGGATGTGTATTATCATCTTGGGTTTATAGACATTGAAAGGCAGAGTGAGTACTAAATAAATGCTATCTGACTGACTGTCATTTTTGTCTTTAGGATTTTTCATTTGATATTTTCCCCTCACCCGGTTGCAAACTCCCCAGAGACAAGGAACTTGTCTTTGCCTTTTTCTTTTTGCAACTCCCCAAGATGACAAGTACAGTGTTCCATCCTCAACAAAAGTTATTGATTGATAAATATGAATAGTTAAAGAAAACAACAGTACTAATGAGCCATGGCAACGGACAGTTTCCTGGTTTTCCCACTGTCCCACAATAAATCAATTACTCTGCCCCCTTCAAAGCCTTACTGAAGGGACATTTCCAAGAGACCTTGCCAGCCCCACAGTGCTCATATATATATATATCTGTATATTTATATTATTTATATTACTGTCTCCCCTCTAGTCCGTAAGCTTGTTGTGGGCAGGGAATGTGTCTGTTTGCTGTTATGTTGTACTCTCCCAAGCTTTAAGTACAGTGTTCTGCACACAATATGCGCTCAATACATACGACAATGAATGAATGTGTCAGTGGCAGATTAGGTCTGAGAATAGACCTCTAATTAGGTTTGAGTCTCCAAGCTTTCCTCATTTTCTTAAAGGTGGTAAGGAAAGAGGAAGCCATTAATGCTCCTGCATAACCTTGTAGATCAGAGCATAACAGTTACCAGCCCATGAAAATCTTTTATTGGGCTGCCCTGCCCACAAGGACAAAATAAATGCCTTCAATATTTCTTCTCTTTACCTTCCTCGTACCTTTTTACCTTTACTGTTTACGAGGTCTTCCTTATAGTAGTAGTCCGGGGCCTAGTGGAAAGAGCATGGGTCTCAGAGTCGGATGACCTGGGATCTAATCCCCGCTCTGTTTATTGCTTGCCCCATCACCTTGGGTAAGTCATTTAACTTCTCTGTGCCTCAGTTTCCTCAGCTGTAAAATGGGGATTAAATGACTGTTTCCCTCCTACTTAAACTGGGAGCTTCCTGTGGAACAGGGACTTTGTCTGACCAAGTTAACTTGTATTTACCCCAGCACTTAGAACATTGTTTGATACATAGTAAGTTCTTCACAAATACCATAAAACCAAGCAAACAATATTAATAGTAGTACTAATAGTACTTATGAAATGCTTTCTTTGTATAGAACACAGAACTAAGCTCTGGGAAATCAGTTGAAATTAGACCTGGGCCTTGTCCCTTGAAGGACTCTCAATCTATTAATATAGAAAGGACTGGAGACAGACACATCAGATAAGAATATTTGCAGAAGAATAAATGAAGGAAAAGCCTTTTATAAAATAAAGCAAATATTGAAGACTGAAGTAAGTATATTATGAATGTTCAAGGGATAGTTGAGCAGAGATGGGTGAGCTCTCTTCTGACCCCAGAGGACTGTGGCCTGAACCCTTCACCTCTCTGATTGTTCCAGGGGCATTCTGCCCTTGCTCTGAAATAAGACTTCTGTGATTGTCACTTTGGTTTTAAATAGTTTTTGTTGTTGCTTTTGCAGAATAACGGAACAACCGAGCACCAGGTGGAATCTTTCATAAGGAAAAAACTGGAGTCACTATTAAAAGAATCTCAAATCAGGGACAAAGAGGATCCTGATAGTTTCACCGTGAGAGCACTATTGAAGGCAACCCATGAAGGCTTAAATGTGCATCTGAAACAGGTGTGGAAAATCCCCTTTTATACCTTTCTTTGGACAAAAAAACTAGATAACCGTTTCGTGACTGTGGTGCCATTTGTAATATTTGGTAATTAGGCATTTCGTCCTGTCAATTCATTCAAGAAACAAGCTCCCAACAGGAGCAATTAGAAATGGGATTTTGGAAGAAACCACACAAGGTTACTTTTGATTTAGGATAGTGAGAAGGGACATGACACGTTTGTTTACAATTCACTGGTCTTTTTCAGGGAGGTATGAGTAACTGGACACCTGTGGGTTTGCAGAAAGAATCTCTTCATCTAGAATTAATGTGCTGCCTTCCCTTCTCAGAAGAGAGAATCTCAGCTAACTGGAGATCTCTCTCTCTCTCATATCCCCCCAACACACACACACCTAAACCCCTCAACACCTCCCCCATAGTAGTATAAAGAGATGTGCAGTTTCAGGTCAGATGAGAGGTTAAGGTGAGACAGATAGATTGGAGTGTCTTCCACATAGAGGGGGTAGCTGAAGCCATGTGAGAAGTTGAGCTCCCTGGGAGAGTGGGTGCAATATGAAGAGAGTAGGGGGCCCAAGGCAGAGTCTTGGGAGATGACTGCAGGAAGAGGATGAGGCAGAGGAGGAGCCAATAAATGAAACTGAGAAGGAGTAGTCAGAGATTGAGGAAGAAATCTTTTTTATTTATGGTATTTATATGCTTACTATGTGTCAGGCACTGTACTAAGCACTGGGGTAGCTACAAGCTAATCAAGATGGTCATGCCCCACTTGGGGCTTGCAGTCTTAATCCCCATTTTACAGATGAGGTAACTGAGGCACCGAGAAGTGAAGTGACTTTCCCGAGATCACACAGCAGACTAGCCGCAGAGCAGGAATTAGAACTCAGATCCCTCTGGTTTCCAGGTCCATGCTTTATCCACTAGTCCACTGCTTTAGCAAGATCAAGGCCAGATAGTGGCCCTCTAGGCTCTAAGCTGGTTGTGGGCAGAGAATATCACTTTTTTGTTGTGTTGTACTCTCCCAAGGGCTTAGTACAATGCTCTGCACACAGTAAGTGCTCAATAAATATGATTGAATG
Organism: Ornithorhynchus anatinus; assembly: GCF_004115215.2. NCBI lineage: Eukaryota > Metazoa > Chordata > Mammalia > Monotremata > Ornithorhynchidae > Ornithorhynchus > Ornithorhynchus anatinus. The sequence continues at coordinate 113,513,650 of NC_041728.1, read as the reverse complement.
AATGAATAGTGTTTTCAGGAGGAGGGAGTGGTCCAAGATGTTAAAAGCAGGATAAACATTTTGTAGGGCCAACATCTGCATTTTCATTAGAATAGATGGTTCTTATTTGTGTCTCTGGGCAAATCTGAAGCAGGAGAAAAAAAATTTGTCCAACCCCAAGGAGCCTCTTTAAGCTGCAAACATTACTGTCTTTGTGAATGTACTCCAGTGCCCTACAACTGGGCCAGTCAGGCAGTCAGTCATATTTATTGAATGCTAACAGTATGCAGGGCACTCTACTGAGCCCTTGGGAGAGTACAATAGAACAATGTAACAGACACATTCCCTGCTCACGAAGAGCTAACAGCCTAGAAAACATCTCCCATGAGTAGCCAGGACCCCTTCGGCATCCTTGCCAATGGCCCAGATCACCAAACTGCCAGGTCCTGTGTGGCCCAGTATGATCCCCTTGCAGGACCTTAGAGCCAGATTGATCAGTACTGGCCCCAGTCCAAAGAGCCCAGGAGGTTGCGGAAGGACTAAAGCCAGCAGAAGCTTGGGTTGACTGAGTTCCCACTGATCTTTTAGCTTGCAAGGGATCAATCAATCAATCATATTTATTGAGCACTTTCTGCATGGAGAGCACTCTAATATGTTCTTGGGAGAGTACAACACAAGAATATAATAGATAGTCCCTACCCAAAATGAGTTTACAGTCTAGAAGGGGAGACAGGGACTTAGGGTAGCCCAGAATGGCCCCCACCTCCTGTGATCCTCCAAGCCAGCTCAGTACTAGTCTTCACCTTTTAGGGCACCTACCAGGCCCACCAAAGTCTATTTTCACTGCTCCAGAGTGAATCCAGCTCCTCCAGAATTAATCCGACTCAAGAGGTGGGCCAGTTGGCCCAGAGATTTCATTCCAGTGTCTCCCAATCTGCCTGGTAGTTAGGGGCTTTCTTAAAAAGTTGGTGCCTCCTCAAAACAATGTTGAAATGGTAGGCTCCTTCCTCTTTATGTTAGAAATGTACACTGAATGGCTGAAGATACGTGGGAAGGCCAAGACAAAGTGCTGGAGAACAATTTGTTCTTCCTTTGACTTTGTGGTGGAGGCAGCAGTAACAGCCAAAAGAGTGGTTAGCTAGGGGTGAATGGAGACTTGGGTTCTTCCCACTATACACAAACCCTCTTCCCTTCTAGCATCACTGGAACTCACAACCAAGTGACAGGGGCAACTGAGGAGGTGTTGTTGATGGCATTGGGGATTCTCGACCCCAAAGCCATATGGACCAGCCAAACACTTCTCCGCCACTTCCATCTCAGACAGCCTCCACAAGTTAAACGAGCAGCACAGAATCAAACCAGATGCTTCTGTTTTTGTAAGGTCACCATTTGCTTCCCAGTGGATGTAGAGGGGAAGGAGGGCAGGATTCCCAAGTGATTTATCAATCACAGTCATTCAGAGAGTGTTTAAATCGCTCCCCCTCTAGACTTTAAGCTTGATGTAGGCGGGGAGTTTGTATGACGAATCTGTCGTACTGTACTCACCTAAGTACCTAAAACAGTGTTCTGCACACAGTAAATGCTCAATAAATGCCACTGATTGATTGGATTACATGTAGTGATTACTGCTGATTATTTAATTAACTACTCCACTGGAGCAGGCTTTATTGGACAGAAGGTCATCTTCCCCTTTCTCGGTCCACAGAGCTTTCTCTTCCATTGTCTTCTGTCTTGGCTCACTGCTTCCCTCCAGGTTCAGCCCCCTGCTGAATGTAGCTCAGCTGATTTGAGCCTTTGGAAAGCCTTATTCGGGGCCAGCAAAGCGGAAGCAACAGGCCCTTTGGTTCTGTGCAGAATACACTAAATAATTCAATCTACCTTTTGTTTTTGTGGGGAGACAGGTCCGAACGAATCCTTTTCATCAGGTAAAATTAGAACATGCTCTTATTTAGAGTATTCCCTCACCGGGATTATATGCCCCACATGTGTCTTCCATTCCCTCTAGATAATCCTAGGGTTTAGCTTTCACTAGCTAGTTTGTTTGCTTTTTAATAGTATTTGTTATACCCTTTTTAAAATGGTATTTAAGTGCTTATTGTGTGCCAGGAACTGTATGAAAAGCTGGGGTAAACACAAGATAATCAGGTTAATCACAGTCCATGTCTCACACTGGGCTCACACACTTAATCCCTATTTTACAGATGATGTAACTGAGGCCTGGAGAAGTTAACAATAATGAATAATTATGGTACCTAAGCACTTACTATGTGCTAATCACTGTTCTAAGCGCTGAGGTAGATAAAAGTTAGGTTGGACACAGAGCTTGTCCCACAAAGGGCTCACACTCTCAATCCCCATTTTCCAGATGAGGTAACTGAGGCCCAGAGAAGTTAAGTAACTTGCCCAAACTCACACAGCACACAAGTGATGGAGCCTGGATTAGATAGAACACAGGTCCTTCTGACTCCCAGGCCTGTGCTCTATCCATTAGGCCACTCTGCTTCTCTAGGGCATTCTACAAGATGGGCAGGCTCAGCAGGCAGGAACCTTGAGACATAGGTGACTAACATGGGTGGTGCAGACCATTGTGGCTACCAGGGCAAGTAAGTGCTTGTTGGGTTATGTTACTGCAGCACAGTATTGGTACTGCTGTGGGCACACTGGCTATCTGAGAAGCAGCATGGTGTAGTGGATAGAACATGGGTCTGGGAGTCAGAAGATCAGGGGTTCAGTCCCAGTTCCGCCACTTGTCTGCCGTGTGACCTTGGGCAAGTCGCTTTACCTCTCTGTGCTCCAGTTCCCTCATCTGTAAAATGGGGACTAAGAATGTGAGCCCTTTATGGGACAGAGATTGTGTCCAACCTGATTACCTTGTATCTACCTCAGCGCTTAGAACAGTACTTGGCACATAGTAAGCACTTAACAAATACTGCAATTATTATTATTATTATAAATGGGTCCTCTATGGGAAAGCCATCTCTGTGCACCTGGGGATGAGCTGTGCCCCTGTCTATCCTTGTAGTCTCTCTTCGTGCTCCATTCCCCAGTGGGTACCTGACTGGCAGCAATGAGAGAGTACAAGTGACGTGGGGCACATTGCTGGCATTACCATCAATTCCTCTCCTAAGATTCTCAGTCCTGAGACACGCCCTCTCTTCTCGATGAGAGACTCCATAGGTGGTGCCTTAATCCACCAATCGATGATAGTTATTGAATTCTGTACTAAAAGCTTCAGAAAGTACAGTATAACAGAATTTGAAGACATGTTCCCTGCCCACAAGGGACTGATGCTGTAGAGGAGGAGTGATTTCTTAAGCGAACGAGGTGAGTCCCTGATGTATTACAGAACTGAGCTGAGGCCTTTGAGTTTTCATGCGCTCCTGGATTAGATTTGGGGAATCTTAATTCCAGGCAGCAGGAAAATCAAATACGAAAGCAATTCTGACCAGTTTACCTGTGTGTGGCCAGTGTACATTTGCAAGTTTGTAGCTGAATCAAAAAGTCTAGGCCTAACCTGACTTCATGCTCACCCTACCATAACCTGGTGTCAACATACTCTGCATTTCGATTGGCTTCTTCCCCCAAGAACTTTGAAAACTATGAAAGCATCAAGACTGATCCTAGTGAAGGGAAGAAACACGTTCACTTCTCTGCTCTTCTCTGAGATCCCTGGGTATCATTTTGGATTCTCCACAGCTTTGGTTCTGAGTGCAGGTCTTAGGGATGGAGCATCTTCCTTGTTTCCAGCCACCTGGGCTGAGCTGGAAACTGTGAATTTGGATCCCAGAATCTGCCTGTACCCATAAGTCAAAGAGGCACTCATTCCTGTATGCTTGGTGTTGGGTAGGTCTCTGTAGTCAATGGAGACTAGAAACTATATCATTTTTGGGATAGTTCTTTATGGGCTGCTCCACAAAAACCTATTTGGTTGGCATCTCTAAGCTTCTGGGAGTATCATTAGAGTAGTTATTTGCTCATGAAGCAGTTGACTCAGTTCATGGGGTACAGAACATAAAAACATGAACATCTGCAACAATTTTACTGGGTTAAACCAATAGTCCATGCATTCCATGGTGAAGCAGCATGGCCTAGTGGCTAGAGCATGTAGCCGGGAGTTAGAAGGTTTTAGGTTCTAATCCCTACTCTGCCATTTGTCTCTGTGTGACCTTGGGCAAGTCAATTAACTTCTCTGGACCTCTGTTATCTCATCTGTAAAATGGGGACTGAGACTGTGAGCCCCGTGTGGGATAGGAACTGGGCCCAATCTGATTTGCTTGTATCCACCATAGCATTTAGTTCAGTGCCTGGCACACAGTAAATGCTTAACAAATATCATTATTATTGTTATTATTATTATCCCAGTATTGTGTCTCTAGCAATGGCAGTAGCAAATAGCTTTCCTTCCTATTCTCATGATTGGGGCACTATACCTATGAAGCTGGATGGAATTTTGACCAGAATACCTCCACAAAAGAATACCCACATGTGGCATTCAACGAATGTACAAAGCCTCTCCATCTTCCTATCATTCTTTATCCCTCCTATAAGTCAAGTTTGATTCTTTCCATTAGTGGAGGAGAACAGCACTGTGAATAATACTAAGCAAGTGACCATATAAAAGAGAGGAGTGAGAAAACATGACCCCTTGACTTAAATGGTGCCTACAGAGGGCCAGCCAACATGGCGGGGGGAGGAGGAAGAAAGAATGAAGGCAGTTTAGCAGGTGTCAAGATGTGAAAGATCTATAAGTGGATCGCTCTTTCCTGGGTGATTGAGAGTAGATTGAACACTGCTTGGATAGCAACAGTCCTTCACAAGAAAAAAACTAAATGGAACAGAATGAATCAGGTTATAATTTTGCAAAGTTCTGCTGAAGGAAGTGTTCACCCTGTGCTTCTGTTCACTTAGAATCCAGATGTGAAAGAGAGAAGAAAGAAATCCCATGGACGATCCATAATGAGTAACTTTGGAAAACATAAGGTAAGTAGAAAGGAGGATTGGCTTACGGCCAGAAGTAAATGCCAACCCAAGCCACACCTTTGAAGGGCATGTTAGATATTTCCCAAGTAGACTCAAGAAATAGATGCTTGATTACCATTTACATGAAGACAGCTTATAGTATGCCTGAAAGATCCCATTATTAATACCAATTTTGAAGAATAGACCAAATGGCTGAATTTGTTCCATGGGTACAACAATGGCAGTAATATTAATTATGGTATTTGTTAAGCACTTATGTGCCAGGCACTATTCTAAGCGTTGGACCAGTATCTGGTGTGAGATGAACGGAAGTTTCCGAATGCTAAGTAATATTGGGGCCTAAGACTTCAGAATCCAAAATGCAGTCAGAATTGATGGAGGAGATGCCCACTGTGTACCTGGAATCTGATTCAGCCATATATGTCACCCTTGGCATACAACCTACATCTTATAGGGCCTAGCAGAAATGAAATTGGTGGCAAATATAACTTTCAATGAAGGTAAGAATATAAGGCACAGTCTCAGTTCAGGTACTCTTCTGTCCACTTCCACTCCTCAGGTGCATCATCTTAAAGCCACCAGAAGGGCTTCTTTTTTTTTAAGCATATTTAGGCACCTACTATATGCCAGGCACTGTAATAATAATAATAATAAATGAGCACTGGGGTAGATACAGGGTAATCAGGTTGTCCCACGTGAGGCTCACAGTTAATCCCCATTTTACAGATGAGGTAACTGAGGCACAGAGAAGTGAAGTGACTTGCCCACAGTCACACAGCTGACAAGTGGCAGAGCTGGGGTTCGAACCCATGACCTCTGACTCCCAAGCCCATGCTCTTTCCACTGAGCCATGCTGCTTCTCTGGTTCTCTACTAAGTGCTGGGGTAGATACAGCTAGTTAGGTTGTAAACATTCCATGTCTCATATGGGCCTCTCAGTCTCAATTTCCATTTTACAGATGATGCAACTGAGGCCCATGGAAATTAAATGACTTGCCCAAGGTCTCACAGCAGATAAATGGTAGCGCAAGGATTACAATCCAGGTCTTCTGAATCCCAGTCCTGTGCTCTTTCCACTATAATAATAATAATAATTATGGTATTTGTTAGGGAAACAGCATGGTCCAGTGGATAGAGCAAAGGTCTGGGAGACAGATGTCGTGGGTTCCAATCCCAGCTCCGCCACTTATCTGCTGTGTGACCTTGGTCAAGTAACTTTACTTCTCTGGGCTTCAGCTACCTCATCTGTGAAATGGGGATTGAGATTCTGAGTCCCATGTGGGACAAGGATGGTGTCCAACCCAATTTGCTTGTATCCACTCCAGTGCTTAGTATAATGCCTGGCACACAGTAAGCATTAAACAAATATCAGAATTATTATTATTATTATCATTATTAATAAGGGTTTACTATGTGCCAGGCACTGTTCTAAGCACTGGAGTAAATAGACGATAATCCGGTTGAACACAGTCGCTGTCCCACACAGTCTTAATCCCCATTTTACAAATGAGGGAAATGAGGCTCAGAGAAATGAAGTGACTTGCCCAAGATCACACAGCAAACAAGTGGGAGAGCTGGGATTAGAACCTGTGACATTCTGACTTCCAAGCCCACGTTCTATCTACTAGGCGAGCCAGACTAGTTAAACGTTTTCAATTTGATTTATTTTTATCCGATCAGCATGTCTGGTCTAACCTTTAAAATGTATCTACCCACTGTTACTGAATCTGAAAAGAAAAACTCTTGCCTAAAATAAATGACATTTCTGACTACTGGTACTTTAACACTCAGGATACTGAGGAGCTTTTTTATTAACTGTTATGATTTCTATACTGTTAAGGTAATTATGGAAGGGGGGCAATCACTGGGGAGCATAAAGGAATCAGAATTATTCTGATTTTATAGATGACAAAACTGAGATCCAGGGAGTTTGCTTCTAAGTGAGGTTTATACTTTGGGCATCTGGATTGACAAAAGCAAGATGATTCTGGCCCTTTTCCTCTAGAAGCTTAGCCAAGGAAATCCCCACATGGCTCGTAAAACTAGCAGCATTATTAATTATTGAGCACCCACTTGGTGCAGTGCACTGTACTAGGCAATTAGGGAAATACAAAATAACAGAATGATGTGTCTCCTGCCCACAAGGAGCTTACGTGCTAATGAGGAGACAAAAATAAATACAATCACAATTACATAAACTCCTGAGTGGCAAGAAGGGTGCAAATATTTTCAAAAGTGAAAAGTTACCTCTGTGACCATGTTTGTTACTTGTAGCTTTGCCTGCTTGTTGCCCCTCAGTTTTGCTCTTCTTTTGGGATAGAGACTTTTTTTCACTTTAATCAACAACAAATTGCTTGGGATTTTGGAAAATCTCAAGACTAGAGTTCTGATTGCTCAACTCAATTATTCATAGTTTTAAACCATTTTACCAAATGGTTTCTCCCAACATTTCCTTTCCCACTTTTCACACTCAAGGGATCTCTGAAGTTCACTTGATGTAAAAGAACATTTTATCCAAGACCTACCTTCCTTATATTAGAGAAAATGGATTGGAAACCTATAAATGCCACCTCCTTTCTAAGTCAAATGATTGGTCACCCAGATGTTGAAGGATATTTGAATTGAATTATATCATCTTACCTTTCTAATTAAAATATTTGTTGAGAAACAGCATGGCCTAGTGGAAAGAGCATGGGTGCGGGAGTCTTAAGGCCTGGTTTCTAATCCTCCTTTTGCCACTTGTCTGCTGTGGGATCTTGGTCAAGTCACTTAAATGTCTCTGTGCCTCATTTTCCTCATCTGTAAAATGGGGATTAGACTCATGAGCCCCCTGTTGAACAGGTATTTAATACAAACTCATTAGCTTGTATCTGCCCCAACACTTACTACAGTGCCTGGCACATAGCATTTAACAAGTACCATTAAAAAACACTTAATTTGGGTAAGTTTGGGAAATCTTGAATAGTTGAACCTTTACAGCAGTGGGGTTCCCAAATCTCAGTTTCAGAATAAATGGCAATTTTGAGGAATAATCACTGGACAATCAAACTACCTAGGTACCCTCTGCTGTTTGATTTCAAATTAATGGAATGCAGCATTGTGATGTGAACAGAAATGGCCTTCACTGCCCACTGGACTAACCTGGACCAAATGATGAGGTGGTTGGGAAGTGTGAGGGCTACTCCTCCTGTGTGGACTATGATAAAGTGATAACATGTTTGTTGACATGCCAATTTTAATTTACTCAACAGAAAACTTCAAAATCCAGGCCCAAATGTCACAGCACAGATGATGATGAAGAAGGGCAGCAAAATTCCTCTGGAAAGGAAAGTGGTCAGCTGTACAGGTCAGGATATGCCCATTAGGACTTGTCAGAGAGTCTAAGGGACTCTGCCAGGGGAACTGACGAGATCCAGTGCACCAATGCGATGGAACAAAAAGTGTAAATTCCTTGAGAAAAGGAGGTCCATTTTAACATGGCTGACATAGGACCTGCTAGCACAATATCACACACAAGCAAGAACTAAAATACTGTTGGATAATCATACATTTTCACAGGGACTTGTTCTGGGCAGTTTCAATTTCTTTTAAAATTGTTGGACAGTTTTGAAGATATAGGCATAGAAGGTATTTGGAGATGAGAGCACATAACAGAGCAGGAATGGGCCCTCCATTCTGGAGTTTATTTAAGGTCCCCCTGACAGGGGTTAAGGCAGCCGTAGCCGGTATGGTAACAAGAGAGAAGGCCCAGGGGAGTTCAGAGATGAGGAGGCAGGTATGTTGTTGGGAGATGCTAACACCACCCGTCTCTCTTCTCCCTCTGCACAATCTTTCTGGGCCCTTTCTGGGCATTCATTGGAGTTTCTGGTAGCCCAACTATCAAACATCTGACTGTGTTCATAGAATAGTAAGATAAGACAGATCCAGAATAAGTAATATATTCCAAAATCCATTAGGCTAAGTACTCAAGACTTAGAGATTCCTTTTTTGCCTCATCTTGAAGGACTTCAATCAGTTAATCAGTGGTATTTATTGAGCATTTACTGTGTGCACAGCACTGTACTAAGCACTTGGGAGAGGACAGTACAATTCAGTGGGTAGACATGTTCCCTGCCCGCAAGAAGTTTAGAGTCTGGATGGGGAGACCGTTATTAAAATCAGTTATGGATATGTACATAAGGACAGTGGGGCTGGGGGTGGAGTGAGTATCAAGTACTTAAGGGGTATAGAGCTAAGTGCATAGGTTACAGAAGAAAGAGAGAGTAGGGGAAATGTGGGTTTAAGTAGGGACGACCACCTGGAGGAGATGTGATTCTAGTAGGGCTTTGAGGATGGTCTGCCACATATAAAGGAGGAGGGAATCCTAGGCCAGAAATAGAGTTATGAGCCAGGGGTCAGCGGTGAGATAGATGTGGTTCGAAGTACAGTGACTGAATGGAATTATGGGAGCTAATAGTTTACTATACACTAGACTAAATGCTCAGAGACTGAGTGGAAAGCCCTTGATCCCTCTTTCATCTCACCTCGAAGAGTTGTTGAAGATGGTGGGTGTAGATCTGAGCTCTAAATGGTAAGAGGGATATAGCTGGGTGGATTTGCTGAGGGGAATGTAGAGACCCAGCTTGAACCTTTTGCAGCCAAAGAGCATTTCTGAAAGCTAGAGATGGGTAAATAGAAAGGAGATAAGAGATAGTAGCAGTTCTTATTCTTTCCAGGCTGGGCCGCCGAAGGAAAACCATGCAACTGTGCCGGGATCTCTCTGATCTGGTTGTCTACACCAATTCTGTGGCTGCCCAGGACATCGTGGATGATGGTAAGACCAGGTGGATGGTGTCCATTCCTCTTTCTCTTGCTTTTTCTTGTAAACTCCCATCACCCCATTCTTGACTTAAGTCATTTTGTGGCTTCATTTTGTGTACTGTTTTTAAGAACTATTTTTACATCTCTTTGACCATTTTATAATTAAACAAAAGGAGACAGAGTGGGTGGAGAATTCTGAAGCCTTGAAATAATAACTGATATTTGTGGTTTTAAGTACTAAGTGCTGAGGTAGATATAATAGAGTCACCTCAGTCTCTCTCCTGCGTGGGAGACATTGTCTAAGAGGGAAGGGAGAACAGGTGTTAATCCTCATTTTACACATGAAGAAACTAAGGTGTAGAGAAATCCAGTGACTTGCCCAAGTCCTCACAACAGGAAAGTGACAGAACAAGAACTACAACTAGCTCTCCTGACTTCCAGGCCTATTCTTTGCACTTCGAGATTTTGGGATTTTTTTTGTTTTTTAGCAGCTCTGATAGTATTTCAGGAAATTCAACCAGTTGTCAGAGGCTTGAATGCTCCTTCCCTCCCTGTGGCCTTTCCATATTTCTCCCTGGGGACTTCTGCAAATGGACATCACCAAATGAAGTTCTGTGGCCCTCTGGTTGACTGGAATAATCCCGAAACCCATTAATGCTTTCTGTGATACATTATGTAGGAGTCTTCTTTCTCCATTTTGAAATCTGCAGTCTGAAATATTAACTATCCACAAATGGAAACATTTTCCTGCCACTGAATTATTGCCCACTACTTTTTTTCTCTGGATGGTGAGCTGGTAGAGTGCCCTAACCCTAACCTCAGGGGGAACATTTCAGTCAGTGTCACTGTGGCTGTCATTCTGTTTCTGAGAACCAGTAGACGTGACCTCTTAGTTTACATCTGAAATTACAATTGAGAAGCAGCCAAGCCTAGTAAAAGAGAAGGGAGCTGGGAGTCAGAAAGACTTGGGTTCTAATTCTGACTCTGCCACTTATCTGCTGTATGACCTTAGGCAAATGATTTCACTTCTCTGGGCCTCAGTTACCACATCTGTAAAATGGGGATTAAGACTGAACCCTATGTGAGGCATGGACTGTTTCCAACCTGACTATCTATCCCAGCACTTAGTATATTGCCTGGCACATACTAAGCGCTTAACAAATACCATAAAAGAAAGGAAGTCAGGAAAGACTTCCTGGAGGAGATGTTACGTGAGTCGGGCTTTAAAGATGAGGAGAGTGGTAGTCTGTCAGATATGAAATGGGAGGGAGTTCCAGAGACAGACGCTAAAATAAAGATCAAAGAGGAGGAAGCAGTATGAGAAGCAGCGTGGCGCAGTGGAAGGAGCACGGGCTTTGGAGTCAGGGCTCATGAGTTCGAATCCCAGCTCTGCCACTTGTCAGCTGTGTGACTGTGGGCAAGTCACTTCACTTCTCTGTGCCTCCGTTCCCTCATCTGTAAAATGGGGATTAAGACTGTGAGCCCCACGTGGGACAACCTGATTCCCCTGTGCTTACCCCAGCGCTTAGAACAGTGCTCTGCACATAGTAAGCGCTTAACAAATACCAACATTATTATTATTATTATTATTAATTCTTCTCCTGCCTCCCATCTGGTCAAACTCCTGGGTTAAAAAATGAAAACTAGAAAGAATAATTCAGTTCTCTATGCTTTTTAAATAATATACAGGTAGAAATCAAATTTATTAAGCACTTAAGCACTGTACTAAGCACTTGTGAATGTACAGTGGTTAGTAGACATGATATCTGCTCCCAAGGATATTAGAAGCTTGAGGTAATGGATGTTACAGTGCCATGATGTACTATATTTCTCTTAGTATTATATTTTACCATGATTTTTCTGTCTATGATTGTTTATAGTATGAAATACATATATAATTTATTGTTAAATGTTAGAATTTAGGTAGAAATAAGGAGACCCTCCTTGGTTCGGGAACTGGTTCCCAAGTTAAAGCATTGTTCCCTTCAGGAAAAATAGCCTCAAATTATAACCTTTAGACTTGAGACGTAATTTCCAGGGTCCATTTGTGCTTTATGTCTGAGGACTGCTGAAACTATGGAAAACTTTTTCTTCTTTGCATCTTGTTCATTCTCTTGCTGACAAGCATCTCCAGATGACATCAGAGCATCTCAGAAGAAGAGATTGTAGTGCCTACTGTTTTCTGAAGAAGGAAAAAAAATGGAATTAATGGAAATCAGATAGATGGGCCACTTGTCTCTTTGTGTCTCATGACACCAAAGAGCAAGCTATTCTGTAGATCTGCTTCAAATCCATTGAACAAAAGGATTGTTTAGGAGTCTTTTTAGTGCACATAATTACATTCTAAGGAAGTAATCCAGACTGCCAGGTGAAGTGTAGATTGGAGAGGGAAGAGACTGAAAGCAGAGAGAACTGTGAGGGGGCTGATGCTCTAGACAACTCAACCCCTCCTTAATTAATCAATTCCCATTGCTTTAGAAAGAACCTAATCTGGACTCTGTTCTGTGGCACTCTTCCTCTTTTGCATAGGTGAATATGAAGGTGCAAAGTAACAGCAGGATTGGAGGCTGAGCAAGAAGTCCTCAAGGAGGACCTTTCCCTCTGCTGTGGCCACTGGAAAGAAGGGCCTGGGGCAGGGGACGGAGCTGAGGTTGAGGAACCCAGGCCCTACCTAGAGGGAATGACTAAAGAGAGAGATGGGGATAGGGGCTAGAGTCTCCATTTGAAAATCAGTGTGTGAACCTCTGTGGGTCTGTGTCAAGGTGAAGAACATGATAAAGAGTAATGAGAGTGAGTTTGAATGTTCCAGTGGGCTGTTCTGGAAAGTATCTAGAACAAGAAGCAGATTGGCTTTATGGGGAGAGAGCGATCTCAGATAAGACAAGCATTGCCTGCCTGCCTGCCTGCCTACCAGCTTGTATTACCTTTCAGTTGCTGTATCCCTTGCCATTATCAGTTGTGGAAAGCTGTACCCAACACCCAACTCACCCTTTCTAAAATTTGGGAACCAACAGGCACTACCGGAAACGTGTTATCGTTCAGTGAAACAAGAGCCCATCAGGTGGTGCAGCAGAAATCCGAACAGTTCATGATTTACAACCAAAAACAGCTCACGAGGATTTACCCGTCAGCCTACCGGATCGATTCCAGCAACTTCAACCCCCTGCCCTACTGGAATGCTGGTTGCCAATTAGGTAAGTATCCTTGGGTCATGGGGAGGGTGAGCCCTCTATTCTGGCAAATCTGGGCAAGGACCTCTTCTAATTCCCTGCGTCTTAAATTGTACAGTGGCGTTGAACTACCAGTCGGATGGGCGCATGATGCAATTGAACCGGGCCAAGTTCAAGATGAACGGCAATTGTGGCTACGTTCTCAAACCCCAGCAGATGTGCAAAGGTTGGTTGTGGTTCCACACTTGCAGCAGTCCTGGGCTGCTCTTACAGGGATTAAGCTGCCCAGGGGTCTGCGGCTAATTAGAGGCAGTTTGAGACTGGAATTTGAACCCCATCACCACCGTTGGCCATGTTGAAAGCCTAAGGAATGTCAGTTTGTCTCATGCTGTATGGCTCCTGCTGTACAGAATGAGTCTTAGTACGTTTGAGGGACTTTGGTAGAGATGTGCTGGTTTAAAAATTGGAGTACTTTTTTAGGCCCGACATGGGTCTGCCTCAGGGCTGACATTGGTGATATTTCTAGGTGATGATTCTGCCTGGCATGTCCAAAATGAAATGAATTTGGGCAAAGGATGGCAAGGCTGGAGGAAATACTTGACAGGCAGATTGAGAGGGATGAGAAACAAACAAACAGGCAAGGTGGAGTGGCTACCAGCCCCAGAGAAGAGTGTAGGATCTTCACCCATTGCATATAGTTGTTTTATAATTATATATAATTACAATTTTATAATTGATTATAATTTATAATTGCATATTGATGTTTTCAATACCTTTTAATTAGTTTTTTTCCAAACCAGATCAATCAATTGATGGTATTTTTTGAGCACATCCTGTGTGCAGAGCACTGTACTAAGCACTTGGAAAAGTACAATACCAGTAACTACTGGAGAGGTGGACATTACTATGAGAATTGCATATCTTCTGTGATTGCTTTGAAAGTGATGTACCACACCACAGCCCAATCCTCCTTAAGATTGCAATTTGCATGTTAAATTGATCATATTCCTAAAATATCTCAGAATAGAAAATATAACTATCTCCACATTTTCACCATTTCTTTTCCATGCTGTTTGATATCATCAATAATTTAAACCAGTATGTCTAATTTTTTAGTTAAACAACTAACCTGCTTTTATCATCTTAATACTTACAGTGGGTAGGTGTTTATGCTTCAGGTTGCAGTGAGACTAAAAGCGTGATACCAGATCACTTCTTTGCCACAATAAATAGGTCCAAAATGTTAACTTCTGAGGTCCAGACTGTGAATTTACTGTTTCTTTGGACAGGTTCAAGTTCTGTTTCCATGTGAAGTAGGAATTGATGGTATTAGCTGAGGATACACTACAGTACACAATACTTATTGCTTGGAAAAGAACATTAGAGGCAAGAGACCTGTTCTCTGCCCATGATTGGCTAATTATTATTATTAATAATAAAAATATTTGTTAAGCACTTTAGTGCCAAACTCTATACTAAGCACTGGGGTAGATACAAGATATTCAAGTTGAATACAATCTTTCACATGTGGGGCTCACACAGTCTAAGAAGGAGGGAGAGCAAGGAATTGAATCCCCATTTTACTAAATGATAAATCTGAGACACAGTGAGTTAAGGGACTTGCCCAAAATCTCACAGCAGGCAAGTGACAGAGCCAGAATTAAATCCTAGGTCTTCTGACATCCAGGCTCTTTTCACTAGGTCATGCGGCTTCTGTATTATAACAATAATTAAGGCATTAGTTAAGCACTTGCAATGTGGTAAACACTGTTCTAAGTGTTGGGGTAGTTACAAGTTAATCAGGTTGTCCCATGTGGGGCTCACAGTCTTAATCCCCATTTTGCAGATGAGATAATTGAGTCACAGAGAAGTCAAGTGACTGGTCCCAAGTCACACAGCGGACAAGCGGCAAAGCCGGGATTAGAACCCATGTCCTCTGATTCCCAAGCTCGTGTTCTTTCCACTAAGCCATGCTGCTGCTATACCCTTTAATGGGGAAGACAGATATAATATTTTCCATTTGAGTCATCAGAATAAGTTATTGACTGTACAATTGATTATACATTTATACAGAAATGCAGAGAAAGGCAAAGATAAATATAGATGTGCAAGTGTTGGTTGTTGGCCTGATATGAGTTGGGAGATGAGAATTAATCATGGCAGGCTTGTTGGAGGAGGTGGGGATTTAGGAGGGATTTGAAACATGAACTGTGATCTGTTGGATTTGCATGGCAAGAGTTTCCAGGCTGTAGGAATAACAAGAGTAAGGGGATGGATGTGGGAGGATTGAGAGTGAGGCACAATTTGAAGGTGAACTTGGCAGTTATGAAGAGAGCAAGCTGGATAGTAGCAGGTGAAGAGATGTGGTGCGCACGATGGGGAGAATTGGTGGAATGACTTGAAACTCTTTTAGGGTTGTCTGATACATTGATTCCGAAGCAGTTCAGAGGCCAATGAAGATTTTGGAGGAGTAGAGAGATATGTGCTGAGCGACACTTCAAAGAGATGATCCCTGCATCAATGTGTAGTACAAGAGTGGAACAGGGAAGAGGCTAGAGGCAGGGAGGCCAGTGAAGAGCCTGGTAGAGTAGACTGGCTACCATATGACAAAGAGCTTGAACTGGAATGGTAGCAGTTTGAGTGCAGTGGATAGGGAGAGCTGGGGAATGTTCTGTCTCAAAAACCAACAGGAAATGTGGGATGTAGGTTAAATAGAGGTGGGGCTGGAGATATTGGCTTAATGGTCATCCACAAAGAGGTGGTAGCTGAGGCAATAAGAATGGGTGAGTTCCCCAAGAGAGTGAGTATAGTGTGACCCTTGTGGGACCCTTACATTTAGGAGGTGAGAGGCAGAAGATGAGCCAGTGAAGGAAACTTTGGAGAGACCAGAGAGGTAAGGGGAGAACCAGTTTAGGACCAGATCCACAAATCTGAGGCCTCATAGTGTTTCAAGTGGGAAGAAGTGTTCCACAATGTTAAAGATTGCCAAGAGGTCAAGGACAATTAGGAAAGAATATCTCCCATTGACCTTGGTTATAAGGAGATCATCGGTGATCCTAGTACATTTTAGTGGAGTGAAGGGTTAAAAATCTGATTATACTGGCTCAAAAACAAAACTGGAAGACAGGAAACAGTGAAGCAGCATGGCCTAGTGGATAGAGCATGGCCCTGGGAGTCAAAAGGACATGGGTCCACCACTTGTCTGCTGTGTGACTTTGGGCAAGTCCCTTAACTTCTCTGTTCCTCAGTTATCTGTAAAATGGGTATTAAGATTGTGGGCTTCAGGTGAGGCAGGGACGGTGTACTTAGTACAGTGCCAGGCACATACCATGCAAAAAGAAAAAGGAAACGAAGGCACTGAATGTAAGTGACCCATACCAAGAGGTTGGTTAGGGATGGGAGTAAAAAGCTGGACAATAGCTGGAGATGGCTGGAGATTGAGAGGCCTTTTTCAATAGAGAAGATTTAGGCATATTCAAAGGCAGAAGGGAAGGAACCATCAGAGAGGGAGAGGTTGGGAAGCAGCGTGTCCTAGTGGAAAAAGCACAGGCCTGGGAGTCAGGGGACCTGGATTCTGATCCCGGCTCCTCCATTTGCCTGCTGTGTGACTGTGGATAAATAACTTTTCTGTGCCTCAGTTACTTCATCTATAAAATGCGGATTTGTTCTCCTCCCTGCTTAGACTGTGAGCACCTTTGGGACAGGGACTGTGTCCATCTGATAAATTTGTATGTACACCAGTGCTTCGATGAGTGCTTGACAGGTGGTAAGCTCTTAATCAATACCATAAGAAGAAAAGAAAACAGTGAGGGAGGAGAGGAGAATGGGAGCAAGAGGCTATCATTAATGAGAGGGAATAGGGTTGTGTTCCAATTTGTGTTGTTTGTTTTGGTTTTTTTTTTCTGATTTCCCTATGCATATTATGAATCCACAGGGACGTTCAACCCTTTCTCTGCTGATCCGCTTCCTGCCAACCCGAAGAAGCAGCTCATACTAAAAGTGATCAGTGGACAGCAGCTCCCCAAACCTCCAGATTCCATGCTTGGAGACCGAGGAGAGGTAAAGAGCATTCAGCTACTCGTAGCGTTCTGAGGTTTTGTACTTACATTTCTAAAATATGGAAATATTATTTGAAGATTCTGAAGACCTTCAGATCAGAAGTGCTAGGATCAACCAAAAAATCATGTTGAATAATGATTTAGCCACCGGTTTAAGAGGGAATGTAACTTTGTAGGATGTTCCTTACAACTTAAGTCATCTAGGGTGGGAGTATAAAGTTTCGTTGCTTTAAAATATAATGGTAACTCTTCATGTGCTTGAGCATTCCCAGGGAGTCAGCACAGAGTGTATAGGAAAGTTGCTTTAGGCTCTACTGGGTCATGTGTAAAAGAATGGAATTTCCTGGAACCAGTCAATCAATCAATGACATTTATCGAGCACTCACTGTGTGCAGAGCACTGTACTAAGGGTAAGAACAACAATACAGTCATTATCCAAATCCTAGCAATGCAGTTTCTCAAAACACACACTACCCCCACACCATCTTCCCTTCTCCCTGTTTCATATATGCGTGTGTGAGTTCACATAGCTATTGGCAACCTAGAATGCCACTTAAAATAATCTGGGAGCTTTCAAAATGTGGCCAGAGCTCTTTACTGTATCAAGAGAAGCAGCATAGCCTAGTAGAAAGAGCCCGAGCCTGGCAGGCAGAGGACCTGGGTTCTAGTCCCAGCTCCACCACTTTTCTGCTGTGTGACTTTGGGCAAGTCACTTCACTTCTCTCTGCCTCAGTTCCCTCTTTGGCAAAATGAGGATTCAATACCTGTTCTCCCTGGGAGCCACATTTGGGAGAGTACAATATAACAATTGTTATATTGTGATTAAACTCCAAGGGATTGGAACATCCCTTCCCACTGGCTTGGGTATAGTTATTCAGCTAACAGTAAAACTGAAAACATCTCTAGGGAGCTGTTTCCCCCCACCCCCCAGTCACCCAGCCCCAGGCACCCCCATCTGTGTGCACCCCCTCCTTGAGCGTGTCAGTGTGTTACCTGCTGCCACCCTGATGCTGAGTTCAACATGGTGCTACCAGCCCAGCATTGACTTAACAAAGGCACTATGAAAAGTTCTGAGTGCCAGAACAGGCCACAAGACCATCTCCGGCACTAGAAAAAGCAGCATAAAATTCCCACTGCTTTGTGTTATCTGCTCAGCACTTATTGTGTGTCAAGCACTGTTCTAAGGAATGGGATAAATAAAAGTTAATGAAGACCCTGTCCCATATGGGGCCCACAGTCTAAGTAGGAGGGAGAACAGGTATTGAATCCCCATTTTACAGATGAGGAAACCGAGGCAGAGAGAATTGAAGTGACCAGCTTAGTGGATAGAGCATGGCCTTTGGAGTCAGAAGGACCTGGGTTCTTATCCTGGCACTGCCACATATCTGCTGTGTGACCGGGCACATCACTTCTCTGTTGCCGAATTGTACATTCCAAGTGCTTAATACAGTGCTCTGCACGTAGTAAGTGCTCAATAAATATGATTGAATGAATTAATTCTCTGTGTCTCAGTTACCTCATCTGTAAAATGGAGATAAAAGTCCGAGCCTCATGTGGGACAGGGGCTGTGTCCAACCTGATTAACTTGTATTTACCCCAGTGCTTAGAACAAGTGCTTGGCACATAAGTAAGCACTTAACAAGTACCATTATTATCATACAGCAGGCAAATGGCAGAGCTAAGATTAGAACCTAGGTCCTCTGACTCCCAGGCCAGTGGTTCTTTTCAGGAGGCCATACTACTTCCCTATCATAGCTTCCAAATTGCGACTTAGATCAAGTGGATACCTGGCGATGAGACCATGGAATGTAGCAGGGATTCAGGCCCCTCTTCTGCTCCCCTGACTGTATTTTTACTGCCTCTGGGACTTGATCCAAGTAGGAAAATGAAACACAAGATGATTGTCTGGCTAGTCCTAAATGGCTGTAGTTCCTAAAGGATTAAATATCCCCCTCCTGACCCAAGTCCTACCTATATCCCTTCCAAGAAGTCCTGGTGCAGGTCAGTCTAAAAGTCATTCTGGACAATTCACTTTAGCTCACCACTTTCTTGATGAACTCTAGTTTTTCAAGGCTGCCTTGTGAATCCTTCTTTGAGGCTATCTATTCCTGCAGAGATTGGCCCAGGACTTCCCTCCATGTCCAAGGCCTCTGAAGGGATTCCAATCTCTCAAACTGTTACCAACACCTCCTGGAAACTACATGTCTTTTCTCTTAAAACACACTGACTACTTCTCTTTCCACAGGCTCTTTCATGCCCCTCTTAGCTCTGTTTCATCTCTGATTGGCTTTTCTCTAGCCCATCAGGCTAATGGACATCTCCAATTGGGTACCCCTCATGAACAGCTTCCCTTACTAATGAGATTGTCCCCCTTTTTTTAAAATGGTATTTGTTAAGCGCTTACTATATGCCAGGTACTGTACTAAGAGCTGGAGTAGCTGTAAACTAATCAGTTAAGACACAGTCCAGGTCTCAACATAAGACTCCCACTCTTATTCCTCATTTTACAGATGAGACAACTGAGACCCAAGGAAGTGACGTGACTTCCCCAGGCTTACACTACAGACAAGTGGCAGAGCTGGGATTGGAACCCAGGTCCTTCTGACTTCCAGACCTGTGCTCTACCCATTATGCGACTCCTTGGGAGGAGTAAACAGATTAAATAAACCCTTTCCTGCCTGCATTATATTTCTATTATGCTAAGTTTAAATATTCTTAAAAGGCAGCATGCCCTAGTGGAAAGAGGATGGACCTGGGAATCAGGGGACCTGGATTCTAATACCAGCTCTGGCATTTGTCTGCTATATGACTTTGGGCAAATCACTTAACTTCTTTGTGCTTCTGTTTCTCATTTCTAAATTGAGATTTAAGTGTCTTTCTCCCTCTCTCGTACATTGTGAGCCCATGCGGAAAAAGAAATGCATTGGACCCAGTTATCTTGTATCTACCCCAGTTCTAAGCACAGCGCGTGGCACATAGTAAGCACTTAACAAATACCATTCATTAATAACTAAACCCAGACTCCTGTCCCCAACATATTGATGCAGGGAGTAACTCTCCATAGCCCTCTAACAAATAGATGATTTCCTTTCTCAGGAATTCTAAGTTTCTTGCCTCAGAAATTCCCATTTCTTCTGTCACCTGCCTGACTCTGTGTGTAAAGACATCAGATTGACCTTCATAGGGACCCAAAAGAAGGGTGATATGCTAGTGACTGAGTATAATCTTAATCATATTAGCAGTGATTTCTTAGAACCCACCTTCAGTCTTGAAACAAAACTGTCACTGTAACTCTGGGTCTGAGTTGATGCTTGAGTCAAGTCACTGTAGTCTTTGCTATGCCACCTGATCTACTTTCAGGTGAGGTAAATTAGTTTTGCACCTTTTACAAAGTCAGTAAGCAGTCACTGAAAAATAAATATTTTTTGTTTTCTAAAATGGCATTTCTTGGTTCTCTACATAGATCATCGATCCATTTGTTGAGGTGGAAATCATTGGGTTGCCTGTGGATTGCTGCAAAGACCAGACCCGAGTGGTGGATGACAATGGTAAGGTGGCCAGTTACTTCAAAATAAAATGTTCTCAAAGTTCGGAAAAGTGGATTTGATTAAAAAGAGAGGAAGCAGGGCTCGGTCAGGGGAAAAACAACAACAAACAAAAATCTTTGACGTCTCAAAGAGAAGCATGATCTAGTGGAAAGAACGTGGACCTAGGAGTTAGAGGATCTGGCTTCTAATCCCAGCTCTGCACATGTCTACTATGTGACCCTGGGCAAGTCATTTGACTTCTCCATGTCTCAGTTCCCTCATCTGCACAGTGGGGGTTTGATATACGTTCTCCCCCCCAGCTTAGATTGTGAGTTCCATATGGGCCCTAATTATCTTGCATCTAATGCAGCACTTAGTACAGTACTTAGCAGATACTAAGTGTTTAACCAGTACGACAAAATTAAGTCTCACTGTGAGAATATCTGCATTACCATTTGCAAGCACATCAGTAGACATGGCTTTAGATTGACAAATGATGGGATCTTGGGTCTTGAGGGTTTTACTTTTCAAGCACAAATTCTTCCAGTTTCAGTGAGGACTACCAGAAAAGATGGGAGAGAATAACAGAAAAAGGTTTTCCCATGAAACTGTTTTTTTCATCTGTTCTATGAATGCAATAAGGAGTCTTCGACAGTCAAATTCGTTCACCTTGAGTCATGACAGGAACACTAGAGAGAGAGCAATCTATCAATGAATAGGATGTATTAAGCACCTTCTCTAAGCAGAGCACTGTACTAAAAGTGGTTGGGAGAATACAATTGATGTAACAGAAATGATCTCTACCCCAGAGAGATGACATATAAATGAGGAAAACAAACATACAATTTAAAAATTGGAGGGAGTGGTAGAGAATACACTAGACTGTAAGCTCGTTCGTTATAGGCGGGGAACGTGACTGCTAATTGTATTGTACTCTCCCAAGTGCTTAGTTCAGTGCTCTGCACATAGTATTCAATAAATATGACTTTTGATTATGTAAATTGATATAAATTGAAAAACGAGAGGCACCATGGCCTAGTGGAAAGAGTTTCCACCTGGGAGTCAGAGGACCTGGGTTCTAATCCCAACTCCACCACTTACCTGTGGTGTGACTTTAGGCAAGTCACTTAATAATAATGTTGGTATTTGTTAAGCGCTTACTATGTGCAGAGCACTGTTCTAAGTGCTGGGGTAGACACAGGGGAATCAGGTTGTCCCTCGTGGGGCTCACAGGCTTAATCCCCATTTTACAGATGAGGGAACTGAGTCACAGAGAAGTTAAGTGACTTGCCCACAGTCACACAGCTGACAAGTGGCAGAGCTGGGATTCGAACTCATGAGCCCTGACTCCAAAGCCCGTGCTCTTTCCACTGCGCCACGCTGCTTGAACACTCTCTTTCACTTCTCTGTGCCTCAGTTCCCTCATCTGTAAAATGGGGATGAAGCACTATACTAAGTGCCAGTTGAATACAGTCCCTGTCCGACATGGGGCTCACAGTCTTGGTAGAAAGGAGTAGAATTTAATCTTCAATTTACAGATAAGGAAACAGAGGCACAGAGAATATAGGCTTGCACAAGGTCACAAAGTAGACAAGTGGCAGAGTAGAGATTAGAACCCAGGTCCTCTGACTCCCAGGCCTTTGCTCTTTCCACTAGTCCACTCTGCTTCCTATACCAACGAGTTACCCCACTTACCTTACTTGTTAAGTAATCAACTCGCCAATCCCCATTTGCACTTTCCATGTTTCTCTATAACTGCAGTGTGGGGAAAAAAGAGAAACTCATCTCCATCCCTACAATCTGCAGTTATTAATGGTATTTTTAATGGTAATTGCTTTCATTAAGCGCTTACAATGTGCCAAGCACTGAACTAAGAAATGGGACAGAAACAAGATCATGAGATCCCACATAGAGCTTGTAGTCTAAGCAGGAGGAAGAACAGGTATTGAATCCCCAATTTGCAGATGAGGGAATTGAGACACCGAGAAGTTAAGTGATTTGCCTAAGGTCACACAGCAGGAACGTGACAGAGCTAAAATTCGAACACAAGCCCTCTGACTCTTAAGCCTATGCTCTTGTTGCTAGACATCACTATTCATATTTGAGTGCATACTGTGCACAGAGCACTGTACTAAGCACGTGTGCCTAAAACCACCCAGTAAAATCCGAATTTCTGCTTTCCAAGCTCCAAAGCCTCCCACACATTTTCCCTCAAGCCACGATCAGTGGTTCTCATCACCATTCCCCAAACACTCATGAGGTCGTGTGGCAGCCCAGAGACCAAAGAAGGCATGTCACTGATGCTCTTGAGGGGAAGTAAGTGCTCCTGACCTTTTGGAGGTGAGAGCAAAAGTGTACTAAGGAATCCTCAGATTCCCAGCCCTTTGGAAACAAACCCTTTTGGTTCATCCTGATCATTCCAGACCCTTTGGTTCATCATTTGCCGCTTCAGAGCTTTTCGTTCCCAAAGGGTCTTGGTGCCTGAGAGACTTTCATCCTATCAACAAAATCACTGAGAGCCACTTCAGTATATTTCCCTTCTCACCCCAGGGTTGGTGCCTCTGTGTACTTTCACTGGGTCTTTGTGCCTTGGGCAGGAACCCAACACACTAAGTTAATGATCAGTGAGAGTTGATGCTCAAGTTGTTGTGAGCCTAAGGGGTATTCCGAAGGAATGTGTAAATGTCTAATTTTTAAGTAGGTGAGGACACTAAACATAACATTGCTAACTTTTGCAGAAGCAAGGTCTTTTGGTCAGTTTTGCCTTAAATTCACATGAACACACAAAAATCATATTCCCTAATGAATATTAATGCTTAAATAATCTCTTCAGAGACTGAATCAGGAGGCATTTATTAATTATTGGGATTGCATGATAAAGCTCAAATGTGCAAAGAGGAACTCTACTTGAGGAAAAGAATAATTTTGAATGAGTTTAGAGCACTTACTTTCCAAAAGGAATTTAGTAATTATTTTCTCAAGTACAGTTTGGCCTGAATGAAAGTGATCCAAATGGCCCTCATTTTCACTCATAGTCTTCATTTCTAATTAGATATAGCTTCCATTTGTGAGGTGAAGAACTCAAATAATGTTCCTTCAAGTATCGCAAGTATTCACTTTCCTATAATATTAGGCGATTTGGAGGAAGATGGTTAGCATGGGTAATGGAAAGGGTTGGATTTCAGGGATATCATATCCTTTTCTCTAAGATATGTCTTTATGCCCTTCCATGATGGACTGACGAATAAGAGCTTGATATTCTGAAAGGGCTATCTATTCAAAAAAAAATCAATGCTGTTAGAGAAGCAGCACAGTCTAGTGGGCAGGGGAGTCAGAAGGACCTAGGTTCTAGTTCCCACTCTGCCACTTGTCTGTTGGGTGACCTTGGACAAGTCACTTGACTTCTCTGTGCCTCAGTTACCTCATTCGTAAAATGGGGATTAAGACTGCGAGCCCAATGTGGGACATGAATCGTGTCCAACCTGATAAACTTGTATCTATCCCAGTGCTTAGTACAGAGCCTGGTACATACTAAGCCCTTAACAAATGCCATTAAAAAAATCCCACCTTTGCCACTTGTCTGCTGTGTGACTTTGGGCAAGTCACTTCACTTCTCTGTGCCTCAGTTACCTTATCTGTTAAATGGGGATTAAGACTGAGTCCCATATGGGACAGTGACTTTGTCCAACCTGATTATCTTGTATCTGCCCCAGCACTTAGTACAGTGCCTGGCACATAGTAAGCACTAATCAAATATCATTTAAAAAGGAAGCTATCAGTGTTTGGAATTTTCAGGATTTGGTTAGAGGTTACTGCCTTGATAACGTCACAGTTGTTGGGATGGAGCATAGATATTTCATAATGGAATAGGCCACCTGTTTCTTTGGTTAATAAGAAACTTCATAGTGTGTTTGTCAGTATATATTTACTGAACCTTTTCTATTATTAGACATTTTCCTCATATACTTTAACCCTAGGCTTCAACCCTGTCTGGGAAGAAACTTTGACATTTACCATTCACATGCCTGACATAGCCTTGGTTCGGTTTCTTGTTTGGGACCACGATCCGATTGGAAGAGACTTTGTTGGGCAAAGAACTGTCACCTTCAGCAGCCTTGTGCCTGGTCAGTAAATCTTATGACTTTCATTTTAAACAAAAGAAAGTGAAATGTTCTTATGTGAAACAGGAACTGTGAACAAATAGAAAAACCATGGTTGCAGCTAAGTTTTTTTTCTGCTCTTGCTCAGGCTATCGACATGTGTACTTGGAAGGACTAACAGAAGCGTCCATATTTGTTCATATAACGATCAATGAAATTTATGGAAAGGTAGGTAGCAATGTGAGAACCAAATTATGGCTATTTGAGGGGGAGGGTGTGTGCGTGAGAGAGAGAGAGAGTAATAATAAGATATGGTGCCTCAGGAGCAGGGTCGATTTTGTTGGGAATCTTCTAATTTAAGGAAATAATGATAATAAATATATAATAAAAACAATAAATATATAATAAATAATAAATATAAGAAAATCCATGTTAAACTCACCCTATACACATCCTCTCAGATTTGGTGATCTGCTGGCCTCCTGCATAACTGAGGGCAAATTACTAAACATCTCTTTACCTCAGTTGCCTCAGCTGCCAAATGAGGTTAATAATATTTCCTTTCCCACATTCCTTCCAGGGTTATTGTGAAAGTAAAATGAGATAAGGAATATGACAATCATATTCATTAAAAGCTTACTGTGCTCAGAGAACTGTACTAAGCACTTGGATGAGTACAACACAGCAGTATAGCAGACATATTCCCTTCCCCCAATGAGCTTGTGGTCTAGAGGACAATCCCTTGGAAATAAAAGTGCCATGCACAACCATGATTTAATTATTCCTGTTAGCTAAATGACCTTTCTCCACTGTTCTCTCCTTACACTGAGGCAACTCCCTAAATGGTATGTTTCTAAAAACTAATTTACTGCCAGACAAGGAATGCTTATAAAATGGAATTTAGTCTTGACACCTCCGCCCACCTCCCTAGGAAATGAGAAGAAGGGCCAAATAAAATATTATTAAGACACACTGGATGTTTATTACAAATGCAGTTTATTTCCAGAATGGTTCTATCATCATTTTTTTTTATATCTATAAAATCATAGATCAGTTAAACTTGATTGTACTTGTAATAAATCCTGGAGCCTTTCACCTCTAGCACATTAAACTTCCTGACCAAGAAGGAATAAAAGTTTTTTTTGTGACCTAATAAACCTCTTGGTAAAGAATGACCTCAGGCAGAAGGAGCAAGTGAATGCAATTCTTCATATCACCAGTCCTGAGAGGACTGATGTGCTTATCTTAGTGTTCTTTGCACAGAAGTTACTCAGTACTGTTGAATGAGAGAATGAAGAGTGTTCTAAATCAGGAGTCAGTTCCTCCAGATCATATCTTGAATGACAGTCAGAGAGGGATATCTGCAGCCCAAAGGCATGATTTCCTGTTGTCCCAAGCCTGTGGTTAGGCTACTTTTTAGCCTCTGGGCCATCAACCTAGCACATTTCATGTCATACTGATGGAAAAAGTGCATGACTTAGAGGAAAGAGCGTGGGCTTGGGAGTCAGAGGTCAGGGGTTCTAATTCCGGCTCCTCCCCTTATCAGCTGTGTGACTTTGGGCAAGTCACTTCAATTCTCTGTGCCTCACTTACCTCATCAGTAAAATGGGGATTAAGACTGTGAGTCCCACGTGGGACAACCTCATTACTTTGTATCCACTCCAGCGCTTAGAACAATGCTTGGAACATAGTAAGTGCTTAACGAATACCGTCATTATTATTATTATTCTTGTTGTATCTACCCCAGTGCTTAGTACAGTGCTTGGTACATAGTAAGCTCATCGTCATTATTATAAGCACTTAATACAGTGCTCTGCACACAGTAAGCACTCAGTAAATAGGATTGAATAAAAAATGCCTCGCTTAGCCTACAGTAATACCCAGAGCCCTTAGGAATTCCAGATGTTCCAGAGATAAAGCCATTCATTCATTCATTCAATAGTATTTATTGAGCACTTACTATGTGCAGAGCACTGTACTAAGCACTTGGAATGAACAAGTCGGCAACAGATAGAGACAGTCCCTGCTGTTTGATGGGCTTACAGTCTAATCGGGGGAGACAGGCAGACAAGAACAATGGCAATAAATAGAGTCAAGGGGAAGAACATCTCGTAAAAACAATGGCAACTAAATAGAATCAAGGCGATGTACATTTCATTAACAAAATAAATAGGGTGATGAAAATATATACAGTTGAGCAGACGAGTACAGTGCTGAGGTGATGGGAAGGTAGAGGGGGAGGAGCAGAGGGAAATGGGGGGAGAAGAGGGTTAAGCTGCGGAGAGGTGAAGGGGAGGCGGTAGAGGGAGTAGAGGGAGAAGAGGAGCTCAGTCTGGGAAGGCCTCTTGGAGGAGGTGAGTTTTAAGTAGGGTTTTGAAGAGGGGAAGAGAATTAGTTTGGCGGAGGTGAGGAGGGAGGGCATTCCAGGACCGCGGGAGGACGTGGCCCAGGGGTAGACGGCGAGATAGGCGAGAACGGGGGACGGTAAGGAGGTGGGCAGCAGAGGAGCGGAGCGTGCGGGGTGGGCGGTAGAAAGAGAGAAGGGAGGAGAGGTAGGAAGGGGCAAGGTGACGTAGAGCCTTGAAGCCTAGAGTGAGGAGTTTTTGTTTGGAGCGGAGGTTGATAGGCAACCACTGGAGGTGTTTAAGAAGGGGAGTGACATGCCCAGATCGTTTCTGCAGGAAGATGAGCCGGGCAGCAGAGTGAAGAATAGACTGGAGTGGGGCGAGAGAGGAGGAAGGGAGATCAGAGAGAAGGCTGACACAGTAGTCTAGCCGGCATATAACAAGAGCCCGTAGCAGTAAGGTAGCCGTTTGGGTGGAGAGGAAAGGGCGGATCTTGGCGATATTGTAAAGGTGAAACCGGCAGGTCTCGGTAACGGATAGGATGTGTGGGGTGAACGAGAGAGACGAGTCAAGGATGACACCAAGATTGCGGTCCCGAGAGACGGGAAGGATGGTCGTGCCATCCACGGTGATAGGGAAGTCTGGTAGAGGACCGGGCTTGGGAGGGAAGATGAGGAGCTCAGTCTTGCTCATGTTGAGTTTTAGGTGGCAGGCTGACATCCAAGTGGAGACATCCTGGAGGCAGAAGGAGATGCGAGCCTGAAGGGAGGGGGAGAGGACGGGGCAGAGATGTAGATCTGCGTGTCATCTGCGTAGAGATAGTAGTCAAAGCCGTGAGACCGAATGAGTGAGACCGAATGAGTTCACCAAGGGAGTGAGTGTAAATGGAGAACAGAAGAGGGCCAAGAACTGACCCTTGAGGAACTCCAACAGTTAAAGGATGGGAGGGGGAGGAGGCGCCTGCGAAGGAGACCGAGAATGACCGGCCAGAGAGATAAGAGGAGAACCGGCAGAGGACGGAGTCCGTGAAGCCAAGGTGAGATAAGGTATGGAGGAGGAGGGGATGGTCGACAGTGTCAAAGGCAGTAGAGAGGTCAAGGAGAATTAGAATGGAGTAGGAGCCATTGGATTTGACAAGAAGGAGGTCATCGGTGACCTTAGAGAGAGCAGTCTCTCTAAGCCACAGAGAAGAGCGTACTATTTTCCCTCCCACTATTCTATTTAATGTCTCTCTCCCCCTGTAGACTTTGAGCTCCTCATGGACAGGGATCATGTATACTAACTCTTTTGAACTGTACTTTCCCAAACTCGTATACAGTACTGTGCACACAGTAAACCCTCAATAATACCATTGACTGATTGATTGATGATCATAATAAAGCAGTGACCCGCAAATCATATGTCCTTGGTTGCCCTTTTCTCCTTCCACTGGGTGAATGTGTTAGGCCGAACTATATTTTGACTTTTAGGGTATATTTGGGTTTGGGAATATGTTGCCCTGTGGATGTAGTATTAAGTTTTCTCAGTGTCATCTTTGACTCATCTCTCTCGTTCATCCCATACATCCAATCCGTTACCAAAACCTGCTGGTCTCACCTTTATAAGATCGCCAAGATCCGCCCTTTCCTCTCCACCCAAATGGCTACCTTATTGCTACAGGCTCTCGTAATATCCCGGCTAGATTACTGTCTCAGCCTTCTCTCTGATCTCCCTTCCTCCTGTCTCTCCCTGCTCCAGTTTATTCTTCAGTCCGCTGCCTGGCTCATCTTCCTGCAGAAACGATCTGGGCATGTCACTCCCCTTCTTAAAAACCTCCAGTGGTTGCCTATCAACCTCTGCACAAAACAAAAACTTCTCACTCTAGGCTTCAAGGCTCTCCATCACCTTGCCCCCTCCTACCTCTCCTCCCTTCTCTCTTCCTACTGCCCACCCCACACACTCCGCTCCTCTGCCTTCCACCTCCTCACCATCCCCCGTTCTCGCCTATCCCGCCGTCGACCCCTGAGCCACGTCCTCCCGCGGTCCTGGAATGCTCTCCCTCCTCACCTCCACCAAACTAATTCTCTTCCCCTCTTCAAAACCCTACTTAAAGCTCACCTCCTCCAAGAGGCCTTCCCAGACTGAGCTCCCCTTTTCCCTCTGCTCCCTCTACGCCCCCTTCACCTCTCCGCAGCTTAACCCTCTTCTCCCCCCTTTCCCTCTGCTCCTCCCCCTCTTCCGTCCCATCCCCTCAGCACTGTATTCGTCCGCTCAACTGATTTATCTTCATTACCCTATTTATTTTGTTAATGAGATGTACATCACCCTGATTCTATTTATTTGCTATTGCTTTAATGAGATGTTCTTCCCCTTGATTCTATTTATTGCCATTGTTCTTGTCTGTCTGTCTCCCTCGATTAGACTGTAAGCCCGTCAGAGGGCAGAGACTGTCTCTATCTGTTACTGATTTGTACATTCCAAGCACTTAGTACAGTGCTCTGCACATAGTAAGCGCTCAATAAATACTGTTGAATGAATGAATGAATGAATGAGTGAAATCCAAGTGTAAGCATTAAAATAGGCACTTGGAGAAAGAGTTTGTAATGGACGGGTTTTGTGATATTTTCTCATGATACACAGAGCAACACATCAGCCAAATACATTTTGCCTTTCTTTCCTTTTCAGTGGAGTCCTTTAATACTCAACCCCAGTTACACTATATTGCACTTACTAGGCGCCACAAAGGTAGACTTCATTAGCATCATGTTTTGCCCTTGCTGGACATAGTTTTTTCATGGTTCCTGGCCGCATGATCTACCATATCACTTCATTTTTCCACATCAGAGTTTGAAGCATTTTGATGTTGCTATAAAGTGGGCCAGTTCATGAAAGTCTGTCAATAAGTGGTCTGCTGTTGTGGCTTTTTTCTTACCACGTTGTCAATTTTGATTAAGAGAACGCTAATAAAACTTTACTGTGGTTATGCCAGGCTGCCTTCCTAATGAGTAGAAATGTATTCTTGCATGAATGTGTGCAAAGATGCTGTAAGCTGATTCTTGTCCACACACTTCAGTGGTTGTGAAGTGTCCCTTTGCATTCATTTTTCATGGTGATCTCCCTAGCCCTGCCATTGAACAGGCCTATCGCAGACTCTGGGCCTTTTGTCTGAAAGCTCTGGTTTCATTTGTACCTACAGAACAGACAACTGATAGGTCTCAGAGGGCTATTCAATAAGAATCCCAAGCACAGTTCTTCTGAAAGCAATTCCCATTACGTCCGGAAGCGTTCCATCGGCGACCGAATTCTGCGACGCACCGCCAGTGCTCCAGCTAAAGGCCGAAAGAAGAGCAAAATAGGCTTCCAAGAAATGATGGAAGGAAAAGATAATACGATTGAGGCCACCGGTGCCAGAGAGAAAGATGGCGTGCTTCGGAGAACCACAAGGAGCCTTCAGGCGCGTCCGGTATCTATGCCTGTGGATAAATGTCTCCTTGGGGGATTGTCACCACCCCTGGGGGAAATCGTGAAAGAATCAAAAGGAAAAGAAAACACATTTGGTGAGTTGCTTCCAAAGTTTCTTCAGCTTTGATTCTGAGGTGAAAACG
This sequence comes from Ornithorhynchus anatinus, assembly GCF_004115215.2. Classification (NCBI taxonomy): domain Eukaryota; kingdom Metazoa; phylum Chordata; class Mammalia; order Monotremata; family Ornithorhynchidae; genus Ornithorhynchus; species Ornithorhynchus anatinus. Next base: position 113,483,108 of record NC_041728.1, on the reverse strand, counting down.
GCAGGGGTGAAAAAAGGTGAATTGATGTTTGCGGTTTGGTGCTCGACTAAAATCCCAAACAGACCCACCAGGAGAACCAGAATGACTGAGAGGGATTTCAACAAGTCCTTTTGTAATGAAGCCCGAGGAGAGCGGATCTGGAATCGGCCCCATTGACAAAATTATTATAGTTCCGGTCAACGCCCAATCCAGTTTCCATTGTGAACATTTTCATCGGGATGGGGCAGTGGGCAATGGATTTTTCTGGGGAGAAACTTAAAGAGAAGAAAGGTGGTTGAAGGATATAGGTAGGGTCTTTGTCCACAGTTATTGAAGGAAAATGAGTATCTCAGTTCTTCCAAATGACTTGATTTTTAAAGTCTGTTTTCGGAGCACAAAGGCAATGAATAGATATAAATCTGGTCCTTACCTGGATGTAGTGGCCTAAGGAAAATTGTTGAACTCTGATTTTATTTGCCCAGAGTCAGGTGTCGGTCCATGAGTCTGGGCAGTAGGGCGAAGAGAGAAGGGCAGGATCCTGGCCCCAGGAAACAACTGCCCATCATGTAGACTCCTGGGATGAAAAGCATTATGGTATTAAGCACTTACTACATTCCAAGCACTGTGTTATACGCATGGGTGTAAATGCAAGCTAATCAGACTGGACTCGGTCCCAGTCCCTCATGGTGCTCACAACCTAAGAGGGAGGGAGAGCTGGTATTTTTTCCCCCAGCTTTACAGATGAGGAGACTGAGGTACAGAGAGTTTAAATGATTTTCTAATTCAGACTGTCACTTTTTTTTAATGGTATTTGTTAAGCACTTGCTATGTACCTGACTCTGTTCTAAGCATTAGGGTAGATTCAAGGAGTTAGATGGGAAACTGCCCATGTCCCACATGGAGCTCACAGACTTAGTCCCCATTTTAAAGACAAGAAAACTGAGGCACAAGGAAGTTAGTGACTTGAACAAGGTCACACAGCAGACAAATGGAGGAGCCGGGACTAGAACCCAGGTACTTCTGACTCCTGGGCCTGTGCTCTATCCATTAGACCACACGGTTTCACTTGTCTGCTGAGTGACCTTGGGCAAGTCATTTAACTTCTCTGTGCCTCAGTTAATTTATATGTAAAATGGGGATTAAGAATGTGCGCCCTGTGTGGGACAGGGACTGTGTCCAACCTGATAAACTTGTATCTACCCCAGCACTTAGTACAGTGCGTGACATGTAGCAAGTGCTTAATAAATGCCATAAAAAAAGATTTGGCCCACTTAGGTTTAGGTATGACACCTATCTGAAGCAGAAAACTCTACTGAAATAAAGTTTTCACCACTCCATATCCGTGGCGTGATCACTCAGAATTGGAGAGGTGGATGAACTCCAAATGCATCTGTTCCTCTCCAGACCTCCAGGCAGATGACGGAGGGCAGATGGTCGCCTATGTGAATCACAGTCCTGGAAACGACTTGATTCCTGCAATTTCCTATAAGGAAACACTTAGGAAATCCATCCACTTTGTGCTTCTACCGTGTGATATGTGAATATATATGGATATTACCAACACACTAAAATTTGCCATGGTGTTTTATGCTAAACAAAATTTCCCCTCTGTAGGAAAGATCCCTAATCCTTTTACCATGATTCTTTAAGCATTAAAGCATTTAAAATAGTTTTCAAATATTTGCTATGATGATGGTAATGAGATCCTGGAGAGACCTTTTTTTCCTGTCCTCTGCCTGACTTTATTGTTCATTTATGGAAAGAGGAAGGTTTTAAATGTTGGCAGGCAGCAAAAGGAAAAAAAAAAGACTGTTTTTGATATAGAACTTAGAGGCTGAAGTTTTATCACAATAATGATAATAATAACAATTGTGGCATTTAATTGCTTACTACATACCAAGCATTGTACTAAGTGCTGGGTTAGATACAAGATAGATCACTCAGGGGGCTCACAGTCTAAGCAGAAGAGACTACAGGTGTTGAATTCCCATTTTTCTGATGAGGTAACTGAGGCAGAGAATTGTTCAGTGACTTGCCTAAGGTCACACAGCAAGAATGTAGTGGAGCTGGGATTAGAACCCAGGTCCTCTGACTCCTACCACCGTGCTCTTTCCACTAGGCCATGCTGCTTCTCTATACAGGGTACAGTGTCAAAACTGCCTGTTGGGTTCTAGTTTAGCTGAGTGTTCCCCATAGCCTGCAAATCTTTGTCCTTGTTATGTTATTTACCATTTGGTTAAAAAAAATGTTTTTAGACCAAAGTTGTGTGTAATTTGTGTTATAATCGAGGATCTTGTTTATGGATGTTATGGTGTTTTGTTTAACAGAGCTGTTTTGTTCTGTTTTTATTACCATGCTTCTTTATAGTTCAAATCTGACTAGGAAACAACTGAAGGTAATTTTGAATGTACAAAGTACGGTACCTCATTGGCATTGTTTACAGCAAATATTACATCATACACTGATGTAATAGACATCAAAAGGAGAACTTCAATGAAGTGCCTATAACTATATTTTCCCATTTATTCATATCACACAGATAATTTGTATTAAACCTGCACAATCCCATGATTAAATCCTTCCACAGTTGTAGCTGATTTTACATTTTCCATTTGTCTGTCCAGAGGTGAAAAAAAAATGTTTGTACTCAAGTGCTACCCATAATGGCATATGTAACTCAAAGTGTTCTCTGTTTCAATTTGTCAGAACATAGGGATGGTGCAAGAAATGGAAGGACACATAAAAAAGAGCCAGCATTTGCCAGACTTGATCAAAAACGATCACCCCACCGTTCCGCTCCTCTCCCCAAAGATCCCAGCACAGTGGTCCCTGTCGTTTCCTGTGCTGAGGTGCAAACAGTGTCAGATCCGCTAGCAACAAGAGACTTTTCAGGGAGAAGATCCCAACCTAAACTGTCATCAAAGACTCAGGAACGCCTTCATCCCCGCCAACCTATTTCTCCAAGGCAGCATTCCGGAACAGGATCCGAGAAAGAACTATTCAAAGCCGTGTATGGGGCAGAAAGCAAGAAGGAAAGGAGTCCCGCTGTTTCCAACCAAACCAAAAGAACAATTTCAGGAAATTCCCTATCTCAGAGTGAGCTGGAAATTAAAAGTAGAGAGGGGGATGCAATTCAGGAGAGTTTCGTGACCTCTTTTTCACTGTCAGATATCTCTGCGGTCTGCTCCGAAGGACGCGACTTACACTCCACTGCCGTCATGCAGGAGAGCGACATCTCTCGCCTGATTGATGAAATCACTTTGACAGATGAGAGCCAACTGGGCAGTTCAGTCTCAGCACTGATTGGCCAAATGGACATCACCGACGACCGGACCGATCTCACCGTCGTTTCAAGTCCTCAGGGTAGCGGCGGTCAGACCTTCAACATGATGCCTGGACTTGCTCCATTCCTTAGCCTGGGCCCCAAAACGCCCCATGCGAATACATTCCCTAATGGCAAACCCGTGGCCCCCTGGCGACACTCATCCCTCGAGACCACAGTCTTTTCCAGCCCCGAGACCACAGAATATTCTACATACACCATTGTCCATGAAGCTGCGCCCACCCTTCTCTCAAAGTGCCACCTGACAGACCAACCCACTTGCAAGAACAAGTTGAAACACACAGGTGGCAGCGGACTGTCAGAGTCTTCTGGCACTCCTCGCTTTTGTCACCTCAGTCCCCAGGTGAATCATGTCAGAGTTTGGAAAACCTTCGAGAATTGCAGCCCCTCAACTTTGGACGACAAGACATCAGAGAATCACCCCCTGGGTCTTAATTCTGGAGAGAGCAGTCTCATGGAAGTCGAAGGGGATTCGGAAGACCTCCTGATAACAACTTACGGATATGGGAGAGACGATGCGAGAGAGCTCGCCTCTCCTTTAAAACTGAAGCGGCATAACTGGCCTTTGGACCCCTCCGATCAGAGAAACTTGGAGAATGGCTCGTCTCACGATGCCCCTCCCACTCGCGCCCTTGAAGTTGCTAACATTCGAGCCATAAAGAATCGCAGTATTTCTTGTCCGGCTTATCAAAGTGTAGGCTTTGTGCATAACGGTTACCTGCAGACTTCAGGTGGGAAGGCTGGCCCATCATGCATGCCCCTGAAGACCAGTGCTCACGCCGTGCCCTCTCTTTCAACCAGTATCTCACCACCTTACCCTCCTTCTGCGGCACTCAAGCAGCCGAGCCCATGCAAGTCGAAAAGCCTTGGAGATCTGACGTCAGAGGACATCTCTTGCAATTTTGAAAGCAAGTACCAGTGCATTAGTAGGAGTTTCATCACCGCCGGCATGAGAGACAAGAGGATTGTAGCCGTGAAAGCTAAGAGACCACCATCCACTGACACTCTGACAGAGCAATTGAGAAGACTGGTGTCCTTTGACCAAGAAGACAGCTGCCAAAGTCTGTGTTCTAAGGAGGAGGAGAGTGACTGTCCCAAGACATTAGTCAGAAAGCTGTCATCCAGGAGTCAGAGCAGAGTGCGGAATATCGCCAGCCGGGCCAAGGAGAAGCAGGAAGCCAACAAGCAAAAAAACTGGCACTCTAGCAACGTAGGAGGGGTAGTTCTTAGAAACAAACCCTCGGCTGCCCCTCCTGCCGTGAATAGACACTCCACTGGCTCCTACATAGCGGGCTATCTAAACAACCTGAAAGGTGGAGTGCTCGAAGGCCGTGGGATCCCGGAGGGCTCCTGCAATTCACTGAGATATGGTGGTTTCGACCAGATTTGTACAGACCATTCCGTTTTTCAGACTGAGCCAAGCAGCGAGGATAAACCAGAAATTTATTTTCTTTTGCGACTGTAAACTGTACAGAGCTACCCTTTCAATGTTTACAAGCTGTTCCCCAGAATCCAAGCTTTTCAGTGAGAAGTGTGCTCCCCTCTGAAACTGTTTAGAAATGCCATTTCAAAGCTTGCGTCCTGGTCTTCCCTTGATCGAATGCGTGTTTCCCGTTGAGGAGATGTAAATAGATCCCGTGGTCCCCCCAGTTCATGTGTGATTTTTAGTTGGGTGTTGTGAAGTGAATGAATCATGGAAAGTTTGCATGCCGTAGATGTGAAGACTCTCAGCAGCCTAGGTTTGTTATGCATGCGAATTTGAGCCGCAGAGCTCTCCTGGACATTTTTGTGCCCATGTGCAAAACACTGCAAAAAAAAAATTATCTTTCCTCTTATCCCCATTCCCCACCCTAATCCTACATTGTTGTGTCATGAGAGAGTTTGAAAAGGGGATAATTTTGGAAGTTTTCATCTCTGTCTTCACCTGTTGCCTGGGAGGATGAAAATACTTTTTTGTATGTTTGAGGGAATGACTGATTTGTAGTTCAGCTTCCAGAAACTTAAAAGGGGACAAACAGATGAACACTTGTGTGTACCTTCTCCCCTAACCTCCCCACTCAGATTAAGATAAGAAAGATCTCGGAGACCGGGACCTGATTTTCTCAGTGTATTTTCCAGTTCTCCCAGTAAATGGTAATTTGGGGGTGACGAGGGAGGAAAGGTAACTAGAAAAAATCTGTATATAAAATTGAGAAAATATTTGTTTTACATACATTTTGTTACATATTTTTGCTACTGGCTTTGTATGTAACTGAAACACAGTGGCCGAGATGATGTGATAATTTGTAACTCCCTGACTACATCATGGAATGTGAGGAATGGCTTGAATGAATAAAGGGTTTGATTCAAGAAAGATAAAATACAATCTTCCAAAATGATTCCAAGGGAAAAAAAATGGTATTTTCATGCTGATGCTGAAGACCAATAAATTGATTGGAAACCTCTTCCTTCTAGGGAGCCAAGTTAGCCATATTTTAAGGACCAAAATGCTTTGCTTTCACTGTGATCACATTTTCTGTGTTATGTAAAAGATTTACCTCCTCTTTAGTTTTGTAACATCAACTAATGTTATTCATGGGATTGGTAAAAGCATAATTAAAAGAGATTTTTGAGCATCTGAGTGAATTTATTGAAGCTGAAGCAAATGCAATTACTGTTATATAAGTGGCATTTGGTGGATAATTTTTTTTTTGGTCAGTCCATTTGTAATGAACATCACAGAGACTTGAAAATGGTCCCAATTGGCAATTTAGAGCTCAGAGTATTGTTTTAAAATATTTTTTGTAGAATTTTCCACTTTGGGTTACTCTAATAAGAAATCACTTTGACTAGGTATTGTTCTTCCAAAGATTTGAGAGAGAATGGGCAGAAAAATGACCCCAGGGTCTTTCATCTGTTGATATGCCATAAACACCAATCAATCAGTATCTGAGTGCTTACTCTATACAGAACCCTGTACTAAGAACTTTAGTACATTACAATAGAGTTGGTGGATCTGACCATTACCACATAAGCTACAAGGGGTGACAAACATTAAAATAAATTACAGAAAGAGGAAATGGAAATAGGAGAATGTAAGAATGTATACATAAATTCTTGGGGTTGGGGGTGGAGTGAATATCAAGGGCTTAAGGGGTACAGATCACAGTCCATAGGTGATCGAGAAAGGAGGGGAAATGGAGGAAATGAGAATTTAGTTAGGGAAGGTCTGTTAGAGGAGGTGTAACTTGAGAGTGGTGGTCTGTCCAATAGGAAGAGGGAAGGCATTCCAGCCTAGACGGGGATTTGTTCAATCATATTTATTAATAATAACGTTGGTATTTGTTAAGCGCTTACTATGTGCTGAGCACTGTTCTAAGCGCTGGGGTAGACACAGGGGAATCAGGTTGACCCACGTGGGGCTCACAGTCTTCATCCCCATTTTACAGATGAGGGAACTGAGGCACAGAGAAGTTGTGACTTGCCCACAGTCACACAGCTGACAAGTGGCAGAGCTGGGATTCGAACTCATGACCTCTGACTCCAAAACCTGTGCTCTTTCCACTGAGCCACTCTGCTTCTTACTGAGTGCTTACTGTGTGCAGAGCACTGTTTTAAGTACTTGGAGAGTACAATTCAGCAGTAGAAATAATCTGCCCACACCGCTGAATAAGGGGTCAATAGCCAGGTAGGTGAGATTGAGATACAGAGAGTAAAGTGGTATTAGAGGATCAAAGGATAATTTGTAATAGGAGATTAGCAAAGTGAGGTAGGAAGGGGAGAGCTTATTGAGTGCCTTACAGTCGATGGTAAGAAGTTTCAGTTTGATTCAGAGATGGATGGGCAAGCACTGGAGGTTTTTGAGGAGTGGAGAGATAATAATGATGGTATTTGTTAAGCGCTTACTATGTGCCAAGCACTGTTCTAAGCGCTGGGGTAGATACAAGGTAAATAGGTTGTCCCATGTGAGGCTCACAGTCTTCATCCCCATTTCACAGAAGAGGTCACTAAGGCACAGAGAAGCTAAGTGACTTGCCCAAAGTCACACAGCTGACAAGTGGCAGAGCTGGGATTAGAATCCGTGACCTCTGACTCCTGAGCCTGGGCTCTTGCCACTAAGCCATGCTGGAATGCACAATCCTTTAGAAAAATGACCTGGGCAGCCATTAATCAGAATACTAATGTCACTATATATTGATCTCCAGTGGTATTTTACATATAAATGGAGTAGATATTTTTTGTTCCTCAGAAATTTATTTAGCATGAATTCACTATTTTGGTAGAAACATAAACCATTCGATTTTTCCACCTGCGCAATGTTTAGTGAAGATGATCATTAAATTCCTTGGAAGATCTAAGTCTGGACTTTAGAAGGAGATGGAAGTTTCTAAAATATCTACAATATATTTGGAGATGACAAAAGACAGATATGAGGGTATGACAAAATTCATCCCTAAACAGAGTTATAATAATAATGTTGGTATTTGTTAAGCACTTACTATGTGCAGAGCACTGTTCTAAGCACTGGGGTAAATACAGGGTAATGAGGTTGTCCCACATGAGGCTCACAGTCTTCATCCCCATTTTACAGATGAGGGAACTGAGGCACAGAGAAGTTGTGACTTGCCCCCAGTCACGCAGCTGACAAGTGGCAGAGTGGGGATTCGAACCCATGTCCTCTGACTCCCAAGCCCGGGTTCTTTCCACTGAGCCAGGCTGCTTCTCTGTTATAGGTAGTACTGCTGTAGTAGTGAGTGTCATTAGTTTTTCAGAGCTAAGGGTAGTAGTGCAGTGTTCTGCACACAGTAAGCGCTCAATAAATATGAATGAATGAATGAATGAATGAATGAATGAATGAATGAATGAATGAATGATGTGTCCAGGTTCAAAGAGGATGCTATTGATGATTCCCACTGTGGGTGGGGTTCTGAGGATGAGCTGTAATCAATCCTTCCTTTCCAGGCAGGTGTGTATAAAGGTTATCCCTTGCAGCTGTCTCCAACTGAAGTATTTGTTAAGCACTTACTATGGGCCAGGCACTGTACTAAGCGATAGGGTGGATACAAGCAAATTGGTTGGTCACAGTCCCTGTCCCACTTGAGGCTCATCTTCTTAATCCCCATTTTAAAAATGAGATAACTGAGGCACAGAAAAGTGAAGTGACTTGCCCAAGGTTACACAGCACATAAATGGCAGAGCTGGAATTAGAACCTAGGTCCTTTTGACTCCCAGGCCTATGCTCTATCCACTAACCAGGCTGTCTTGGTGCCTGGAACTGTTTCTGTTTTTGCCCTCTTGTGGTCATGACCTTCTTAAAACTTTGCCTCAGACAATAAACATGCAGTAAATAGCATTGATTGTATTCTTCTGTACTCCTCCAAGTTATTTAGTTCTGGGCTCCTCACCTAGTAAGCACTCAGTCAATGCTATTGATTTTGACTCTATTCTAATAATAATTGTGGTATTTATCAAGCACTTATTATGTATCAGGCATAGTACTAAGCAATGGGGTAGATTTGAAATGATCAGGTCCCACATGGGGCTCACAGACTAAGTAGGAAGGAGAACGAGTATTAGAATCCCCATTTTTCAGATGAGGAAACTGAGGCACAGAGAAATTGTGACTTGCCCAAGATCACATAGCAGACCAGTTACTCTCCCACACTTAGTACAGTGCTCTGCACACAGTAGGTGCTTAATAAGTACTATTGATTGAATAATATCGGGACTAGAAGATCAGCCTTTGGGGCAGATCATGGCATGGGGAGCCCTTTCTCATTAAGTTTTCCTGTTTAAGAAAGCACTGTTTAATTGTTGTTGAAGCCAAACTCAGGTAAGGCTTGGCTAACTAGCTTTGTATTGTATAAGAGCGTTGTTTGTAAACGATTCAGGTGGGCCTCCAATAGCTTCCAAGTATTCAGAACTGCATTTTTGCCCGCAGAATTCTTTGTCATTGACTGGTTACCTCATAAATTGCTTCTGGGCTTATATAGCAGGTTCAACCAGGAAAGTGTACTTCTCCTTCCATCCCTTCTCATAGAGGTATGTTTTAGCTCAGCAAAGCTCTGTACTGTGAAAGGATGAAACTGTTTTTGCTTCTGAAATGGACCCTGGAACTGAAAGTCAGATGTGATTTATAAATTTCAAATCTGTGAAGAGCTGCTTTTATCCCCAGATAGGGATTTTGAGGGGGGGGTCTTATCGACTGACTGGCTTAATTTGGATGAATGTGCCGATTTTATAATTGACAACCAGAAAAGAGAGGCTCCTTTGTATTCCTCCCAGCATGGAAGGAAAAAGAGGGAAAATAGTGGAGCTTTAGATTGACTGTGTTGGCTTAAATTCTTCCATAAATTCCCCAGAATGTGCTTCAACTGTATTAGGATTTTTTTTCTTTTTTACAAAAACAAAAGCTATTAAAGCAGTCAATCCTTCTTCCCCTAAGGCTCTAGGTTTGGAAATGTTTCTTGTCATGCAAGCATCTATATTTTTAAAGATTATTGTTGTTTAGGGACTGAGGAGGAGAAACCTCTGCAGTGATTCCTGCTTAGTAGTAGTTATTGTATTCATTAAGCACTTACTGTGTGCATGGAGTGCCTACTAAGCATGGGGAGAGAATACAGAGGTGGGAATTAGATGCTATAAGACTGGGCAGTTCATCATTCTACATCCAGCCATATAGAAAAGGCCAGAGGAATGACTGGTTACCCCCTGCTACCCATCTCCTGTCTGCCATATGAGGCTCGTTTCATGCCCTATATTGCCTGGGATCATCCTTTCTTGCCTTATTCTCCTTTCCTTTGTTCATTATCTTCCCTCATTCAGCTTCTCAGCTATTGGCTAGTCCAGTGATGAGCAACTGTGCGGACCTCTGTCAATCCTTTGTTCCCCAGATTATGCAGTTCAGTACACAAGGCGCCTTCTTGTCGTCTTCATCTGAGAGTGTGGATCGAGGCCCAGTGGGGTGCTAAGGCCTTGGTAATGGTCCCGAAGGCCTAAAGTTCAAGGTGTTGAGGGCCTAGGAGACATCAGAAGACAACAAACATGTCATCCCATGTGATTTATTGGAATAGGGCACAGACCTGGGAGTCAGAGGACCAGGATTCTAATCCCAGCTCCCTGACTTGCCTGCTGTGTGGACTTGGACAAGTCACTTAATGTCTCTGGGCCTCAGTTTCCTCATCTGTGAAATGGTCTGGGCACTGTGTCCTTCCTGAGTATCTTGTAACTCCCTCCCCCTTCATATCTGACAGACAATTACTCTCCCCACCTTCAAAGCCTTATTTAAGGCACACCTTCCCCAAGAGGCTTTCCCTCACTAAGCCCTCATTTCCTCTTCTCTCGCTTCCTGCTCTGTCACCCATGCACTTGGATTTGGTCCCTTTATTCTCCTCTCCCTCAGCCCCACAACACTTATGTAAATGTCTGTAATTGATTTATTTCTATCAATGTGTCTCCTGCTCTAGGCTGTAAGCTCATTGTCGACAGGCAACGGTGTCTACCAACTCTGTTATACTCTCTCAAGAGCTTAGTTGAGTGGTCTGCACATAGTTAGTGCCCGAATGTGATTGACTATAGGTATCTCAGCATTTAATACAGTACTTGGCATATACTAAGTGCTTCACAAATACCACAGTAATTATGATTATTGATTTTACAGTCAACCAGGCAAACCTCCCTCAATTTGCTTGTAACATGAACTGTAAAGTTGTAATGTAAAGCTTCTGGTTGCAGACTTCAGATCCCTTCCAGACAGTGGTGCTCACCAAACCTCAGAGAAAAGAAGGCTAGACCCAGGTACCCGCTCTATTCTTCTGTTCAGTTAATGCTTGAAGGGTAAGAACTTGATGGTTTCAAGACATAGGAACCTTTTCCCAACCAAACACCCACGCTTTGGCTCCACCAAACAAATGCTTGCTTTTTTTTTTTTTTTTGCGATTGACTCAGTGCCGCAGACCCAGATTTCATTTGTGGTTTATTCCATAGAACAGGACTTTTGATTTATGTTTCAGAATCTTAACTGCTGCAGCACAGTGCTGAATGCTTCATGCAGTGCTCTACACGTAGCTAAATGCTCAATAAATGAAACAGCGTGGGCTTGTGGAAAGAGCACGGGCCTGGAAGCCAAAAGACCTGGGTTCTAATCCCGGCTCTGCCACCCATCTGCTATATGACCTTGGGCAAGTCACATGCCTTCTCTGGGCCTTAGTTACCTCATCTATAAAATGAGGATTTAAGCCTGTGAGCTCCAGTTGGGACATGGGCTGTTGTGTCCAACATGATTTTCTTGTACCTAATCCAGTGCTTAGTACAGTGCCTCGCACATGGTAAGAGCTTAACAAATACCATTAAAACATGAATAAATGTTTTAATACCATCCCCAGGCTGATCATGATCCTCAGATACACCCCATGCAGCCCTCTCCCACAGAACTTAGACCTACTCACCTTCACAGTGTCATCCTGGTGGAGCAGAGAGCAGAATTTGGGGCCAGTCCCTTGGGCCTCTAAACTGTGAGCACAGCCAAGCTCCTGACAGTAGGTTGAAATACCCCCAGGGACACTTCTGTATTCCCCCTCACCCATCCTGCCAACCCACCATTAGAAACCTCTGCCTGCCATGGGTACCATGGTCATAGTGAGCCCCACAACATTTCTTGATCTCAGTGAGGACCAGACCTTAACTCTCTCCATCTTCAAAACCCTCCAAAAATCACATCTCTTCCAGGAAGCCTTCCCTGATTAATCTCTCTTCCCCACAGGTGTTGTCCCACAACAGTTACCATTTCGGCACTTCTGCCCCAATCAATCGATCATATTTATGGAGTGCTTACTGTGTGCAGAGCATTATACTAAATGTTTGGGAGAGTTCCAACCCCTCTGCTTGTCTGATGTGTGACCTTGGTTAAGTCATATAGCTTCTCTGTCCCTCAGTTACCTCATCAGAAAATGGAGATTAAGACTGTGAGTCCCATGTAGAACATGAACTGTGTCCAACCTGATTAACTTGTATAATAATATAATAATAATGTTGGTATTTGTTAAGCGCTTACTATGTGCAGAGCACTGTTCTAAGTGCTGGGGTAGACACAAGGGAATCAGGTTGTCCCACATGGGGCTCACAGTCTTAATCCCCATTTTACAGATGAGGTAACTGAGGAACAGAGAAGTTAAGAGACTTGCCCAAAGTCACACAGCTGTCAAGTGGCAGAGCCGGGATTCGAACCCATGATCTCTGACTCCAAAGCCAGTGCCTGGCACATAGTAAACTCTTAACAAATACCATAAAAAACAGAAACAACAAAAAAGAGTTGGTAGGCAGATTGCCTGCTCACTAGGAGCTTACAGACTTATGTACTCACAACAACCCCAAAAAAACCCAAAATGTTTCTGTACGTATTAACTTAGGTACCCTTGTTTGCAAGCACTAATTTGGATGCTTCTCCATTCCTCCTGTCTACTAGCTATAGACTATTTCAGTTTCTCTCCCAGAATTGTAAGCTCCTTGAATCAGGGATCATGTCTACTAAGTGCCGGGTGCTTAATACAGTGTTCTGAGCACATTAGGCACTCAGTAAATAATATTGATTAATTTGATTGAGGCACATGAGTCTTGATTTTTTTATTATTTGAGTTAACTAAGAATATTGGCTTGTCAGGGCAGCCTGCTTTTCTCTGATGAGGGTCCACTCATTTTCCCAGGTGCTGTGTGGTCAGAGAGTGTGACACTTTCTCCATATGTTTTAAAAAGTATTTTGTGAAGGAGAGTTAGAAAGTTGGATTTCCTTTGAGAGACATTTCTTATCCCCTCTCAGGGTGGCATCTGGAGAGTTTCCAGTATTCTACCAGTCTCAGCTACAGGAGGGAGAGTCAAAAAGAGGCCTGCCCATTCCATTCCTAGCTTGGGCAGTGGCTAGCGAGTGGAAGGCAATCTGCTACAGGTCAAAACTCCCCTGTGCTGGGCAGCACTGGCATGGGAGAGAGTCGAGGGTGAAGACTCAAGTTGACTGCATGAAAGGAGGCAATGATAAACCACTTCCTTATTTTTACCAAGAAAAGTCTATGGATACACTACCAAAAGGATTGCAAATGGAGGTAGGGAGTTCTGGGAGAGATGTCCATGGTGTTGCTATTGGTTGGAGACGATTCAACGCATAAGACCCTATAAGATCGCTCTTAGGTGAGAGAGGTGGAGGGGTGCTTGGATTGAGGAAGGGGCTCTGGGGAACAGTGGAAAGCCCTTGAATTAGGGTTGGAATTAGGAACTGGGTGAACCTAGATGCCCACAAGATGGGGGATGTGAAGGAGTAGATATGGTGACCCCCTTTGTCCAGTGTTCCCCTATTGGATAGAGCACAGACCTAGAATTTAGAAGGACTTGGGTTCAATCTTGACTCTGCCACTTATCTGCTATGTGACCCTGGGCAAGTAACTTAATTTCTTTGAGCCTCAGTTACTTCATCTGTAGAATGGGGATTAAGACTGTGAGCCACATGTGGTAATGTGTCCAACTTGATTAGCTTGTCTCTACCTCAGTGCTTACAACAATGCTTGACACATAGTAAGCATTTAACAGATACCATCACCATCATCATCAATGGCTACCTCAGCAACAATCAATAGTATTTATTAAGCAATTACTGTGTGCAGAGCACTGTACTAAGCACTTTGGAGAGTACAATACAATAGCTCTGGCAAAATCCCACAGGAATTGGCCACAGTTTCAGCTGCAAGGGGTTCTGTTCTTTTCACATCTTGGTCCCTTTTGAAAAGGCTCTGTTCTGCCCTTTGCCCCTGATTTTCCCCTATTGGAAAGATGGAGAGAGAGCTCCTCCATAGCTTTTGCCCTCCTGGGGTCAAGGACTTACAACAACCCCGGCTAACTCTTCATATCCTGCAGAAAATTACTCTCCCCATCTTCAAAGGTAGGCACATCTCCTCCAAGAGGCCTTCCCTGACTAAGCCCTCATTTCCTCTTCTCCCACTCCCTTCTGTGTTGCCCTGATCTTCTCCCTTTATTTACTGCCCACTCAGCCCCACAGCATTTTTGTATATATCCATAATTTTTTCTTTTATAATAGTCTTTGTTACCCTCTAGACTGCAAGCTCACTGTGGGCATGGTACAAGTCCACCAACTCTGCTATACTGTACTCTCCCAAGAGCTTAGTACAGTGTCCTCCATGCTGTAGGTTTTCAATAAATACAATTGACCGACTGGGGAACCAAGGGAGAATAGAGGAATGAGCAATCTAATGTGCAGTGAAATGTGCAGTGATGCTTCTGAAAACCATCTGCCGTGTCATTCCTGTCTTGGGTCCATTGGGCCCAGAATTCTGTCTCCAACAATAATCACAAGATACTTGAAGGAATCACGTGGTGTTTGTTGTCCTGGACATGCATTCATGTGATTAAGGCTGTTTCGTGTAGCATCTCTGCCTTTCCTTCCAGTGAGTATAGTGGATATCTCATCCATTTAACTCCCTCTTGACCCTGCTGATATTTTCGCCCTCATTCAGTAGTATTTACCAAGCACCTCCTGTAGGCAGAGCTCTGTATTAAGTACATGGAACAACACAATAGAATTAGTAGACATGGCTCCTGCAGCTCACAGTCTAGATAGGGAGAAAAGACAAGTAAATGAATTAAAAATAGGAGGAAGTTGTAAAGTATATCTGATACAGAGGCACTACAGGGATTATAAATACTTAAGTTCTAAACTGGCATGGAAAAGCTGAAGCAGCAGTGGGGGATAAGACAAGGAGGAGAGAGAAGAGATTAATCAGGGAGGTCTCCTGGAGGAGATATAATTTCAGAAGTGCTGTAAAGATGGGAATAGCAGTGGTCAGTTGGGCACGAGGTGGAAGAGAGTTCCAGACAGAGGGGAGGGGGACGATGTGGATGAGTGGTTGACATGAGCAAGACATGGTGAGTAGGTTAGCTTGAGAGGAATTAAGCATGTGGGCTGGGGTGTAGTGGGTGTATTTATCTGCTGATAAGTAGGAGAGCTGATTGAGTGCCTTAAAATCATTGCTCAGGAGTTTCTCATGTGGAGGTGAATGAGCAACAATTGGAGGTTTCTGAAGAGTGGAGATGTATGCACAGAGCAGTGTTTTAATAAAATGACAATGGGCAGCAGAAGAAAGTACGTACTAGGGAGGGGAGAGAACAGAGGCAGGAAGATCACTGAAGAGTCAAGCCAAGATGTGGAAATTGCCTGGAAGGATATGGTGGGCACGTGGATGGAGAGGACCCCGTGGTACCAAACTCTGGTTGCTCACTACTTACTTAAATGAAGACTTCTGTTTGGAACCTTCCAGCCTCCAGTTCCAGTGCGTGCCGCCATATCCTAGTTGAATGGGATTTAGTGTGAACCCTCTCCACATCCTTCAAGATTTTGCATACTTTAATCCCTCCCCCTTTAACTCATACTTTACAGAACCACAGACTGATAGCCCTTTCAGCCCATCTTCTAATAGCATAAAGCTTTTGACTTTCCCTGTTCATCTTGATTGTCCTCTGCACCTTCCCCCCTGTTTTCCCATGTGTTGGGGGTTGGGCTGATAAGAGTGGCCTCTCAGAGAGCTCAGCCATGGGAGACAGGGTACCTGGGTCCTAATCTAGGCTTTGCCTTGCTTGGTGTATGACTTGGGGCAAGTCACTTAACTTCTCTTGCCTCAGTTTCCTCATCTGTAAAATGGGAATTAAATTCCTATTCTCCCTCCCACTTAGACTGTGAGTCCCCTGATGGACAAGGCCTGTGTCCAACCTGATTATCTTATATCCATCCCACTGCTCAGAACAGTGCTTGACACACAGTAAACAAGTACCATTATTATTGTTAGTCAACAATCAGTCAGTCATATTTATTGAGCACTTACTGTGTGCAAAGCACTGTACTAAGCACTTGGGGGAGTACACTATAACAAGAAAAAGATAGATTCCCTGCCCACAATGAGCTTATAGTCTAGAGAGGGAGACAGACATTAATTAAAAAAATTAAAGATACAGAAATAAATGCTGTGGGGTTGAGGTTGGGGTGAATAAAGAGAGCAAGACAGGGTAATGTAGAAGGGAGTGGGAGAAGAGGAAATGAGGGCTTAATCAGGGAAGGCCTCTTGGAGATGTGCCTTCAATAAGGCTTTGAAGGCAAGGAGAGTGATTGTCCATCGGATATGAAAAGGGAGGTCGTTCCAGGCAAGAGTCAGGATGTGGGCGAGAGCGCGGTGGTAAAATAGAAGAACACAAGGTACAGTGAGACAGTGAGGAGGCCAGAAATAGGGCCAAATGAAGATAATGATAATTATAACCATGATGATTATAATCATCATCATATTTATTATTAACAAACCCTTGATAGGCCAAGACCAATAACCTCTGTGCAATAAGTTGAATTACTTCCTTCAAGCCGCTAGCTACATTGCCATGTTAATATTTAATAACTGTAGCATTTTGTAACAGGTTTATTATTTGCCAAACACAATTCTAAGCACTGGGATGGATACTAGATAATTAGATTGGATGCAGTTCCTGTCCTATATGGATCTCATAGTCTAAGGGCGGGGATGGAGAACAGGTGCTGAATCCCCATTTTACAAATGAGGAAACAAAGATACAGAGAAGGTAACTTACCTAAGGTCACACAGGAGGCAAGTAGCAGAGCTGGGTTTAGAGCCCAAGTCCTCTGATTCCCAGGTCTGTGTTCTATCTACTAGGTCATGATGTTATATTTGGGAGCTGTCCATCAGTGTCCTGCCTGAGAGGGTGGGTGGGATATGTAATATTGCTCAGAAAAAATTACCATCCTCCCTGCCCCCCACTCTCAGAAGGCTGTAGGCAGCTCATCTCCTGGACAGAGGCTGCTTTTGATAACTCCTCCCTTCTCCTCCAACCACCCTCGCTGCCAGCCGCACGCAGGCTCTGGACTGCAGGATCCATACTGAAGGAGGGTTGGGGAAGGGTTTGGGTCTGATTCACCAAGGAGAAGAGCCTCCTGGGCTTTTAGCAAAGCATCTTCATTGGAAGAACTTCAAAGCGAAGTATTTCCTTGCTCGGATGTGCAAAATGTAGGAGATTCACAAATGCAGATGGGAAAATCCTGATGAAAGGAGGATGAAGTTTCACCAGAAATCCTGATTTGCCTGCAAACCCTTGAAAGTCCTGAATCCCCTCCATCATTTTATTTTGACTTCATGATGCATATGCCCTGCCAAGGAACTCAATTTTACTTCCCTAATGAAAAAAGGAATGGATGATTTTCCTCCGCTTTAAAGGTTCTGGGTTTTGTACGAAGGTAAAAAAGGGCAATTTGCCAATTTTCTGTAAGAATAAAATAACATTCAGTGGAAACAGGAATCTATCAGGCTAGAGAGGATCCGGCTGATTACTTACTTTGATGACTGCAGTTTTCAGAAGCTTCCATACGTAGCTGAGGTAAACAAAACCCTGCAAAGATGTTTTTGCTCAGCCATTTTTTTCTCTCTAGGGAGAAAAATAAGCTTGATTTAAGAATACCTGTCATGGTTTGATAAGGAGACTAGAGTTTTATATGCTGGTTCATGAATGTAGTAATGAAGGAAAAATTGGCTGCATTTTAAAAATTTTCTTCCTTGATCTTCCTTACTTTTTTCTGCATTCACATACAGATGATACCGGCCATGTGGCTAAAACAGTTCTCATCTCTTAAGGACCTCTGATGCTCTATTATATGAAAGAAAGGTGAGCTTGGCAGTGTTGAGAATACCAATGGGGGTTTTCACCTTTCATCATTTAATGGCAACATGCTTAGCTTAGTGGTGAGAATAGAACAGGGAGGAAATCCTCGAGCTCTCCAACAGTCCTGATGTTTGGTTTCAAGATCCAAAGTCCTTCGGCTTTTGTTCGTGGGAGTCCCAAGTGTGGGGATGTTATTGGCAGGGTGGTCTATAGCAACCGGACCAGGGACAAAGGGCATTGACTGTTTTCTTCCTCCCCCTACCCACCTTCCTCCACCACTCTGTGCTATCCCACAGTGGGGCCCTGGCCCCTCCCTCAACCCCCTGGGGATGGCCTTATGGCATAAAGTGGTGAAACCATTGGACAACACTCCTGGGTGAGACATTGAGCCATCCTCCCATCCCCACTGCCCCTACTCCCTTCCTCTGCTCTACCCTCCTCCCCGCCCCACAGAACTTGTGTACATATGTACATATTTATAATTCTATTTATCAATGATGTGTATATATCTATAATTCTATTTATTTATATTGATGCTATTGATGCCTGTCTACTTGTTTTGCTTTGCTTTTGTCTGTCTCCCCCGCTTATAGGCTGTGAGCCTGTTGTTGGGTAGGAATAGTCTCTGTTGCCGAATTGTACTTTCCAAGCGCTTAGTACAGTGCTCTGCATACGGTAAGTGCTCAATAAATACTAATGAATGAATGAATGAATTGGGCCAAGGAATGAGGGTGGTAGGAGGGGATAAGCAGTAGATGAAGGGCTGTTGTGGCAGAACTGAGGGACTAGAGTGGGTGGACCCTGAAGCCCAGGGTTGATGAGATGGGGCTGGGGTGGCATAGTCAGTCAGTT
The DNA here is from genome assembly GCF_004115215.2 of Ornithorhynchus anatinus. Taxonomy (NCBI): domain Eukaryota; kingdom Metazoa; phylum Chordata; class Mammalia; order Monotremata; family Ornithorhynchidae; genus Ornithorhynchus; species Ornithorhynchus anatinus. The sequence goes on along the minus strand of NC_041728.1, from coordinate 113,464,243 downwards.
GTATTTATTGAGTACTTACTGTGTGCAGACCACTCTACTAAGCACGTGTGAGAGTACAATTGAACAGATATATTCCCTGCCCACAAAGAACTTACAGTCTTGAGGGGGAGACAGAAAGTATAAATACAGAAATTACAGATATGTGCTGTGGGACTGGGAAGGGAGAGTGAATAAAGGGAGCAAGTCAGGGTGAAGCAGAAGGAAGTTGAAGAAAAGGAAAATAGGATTTAGGGAAGGCCTCTTGGAGGAGCTGTGCCTGCAATAAGGCTTTGAAGTGGGGGAGAGTAATTGTCTTTTGGATATGAAGAGGGAGTGTGGGTGAGAGTTCGGCAGCAAGATAGATGAGACCGAGGTGCATTGAGAAGGTTAGCATTTAGAGGTGCATAGGGACCAGAGGTTGGGGCCACCGAGCGTGGCAGGGAGATAGGTCAGGCTGATGGATGAGGAAGTATGTGGAAGAAAAGGAGAGAGGGCTCACTGTGGGCCAAGAGCCTGTCTACGAACTCTGTTGTATTATACTCTCCTGAGCTCTTGGCTCACAGTGCTTAATAAAGGAAGCAACATGTCCTTATAGAAAGAGCAAAGGCTTGGGAGTCAGAAGACCTAAGTTCTAAAGCCGTCCTAACCGATTGCTTGGCTCGTGACCTTGGACAAGTCACTTCTCTATGCCTAAGTCCTCATGTTCTCTGCTTACCTAGACTGCAAGCCCCATGTGGGCCAAGGACTATGTACAATCTAATTAATTTGTATCTACCCCAGTACTCAGAACAATGTTTGACACATAGAAAGTGCTTAAATACCTTAAAAAGCCCACTGATGATGATTGATGACAAGGAAAGGTGAGACGGAAGAAAATGGTCATACCAAATACTGTGCAATTTTTATAGATTCCCAGTAGTATATAATGCAATACTTTTCACAATAAGCAGACTTAATTTGGATCTAAATAAGCCACTCTACTGGGGTGGACTGATTATTATTTATATGCTTTTGTTAACCTAAACATACTCCAGTGGGGTCTAAGGCAGATCAGAGTGTGTATATCTATAATTCTATTTATCTATATTGATGCTATTGATGCCTCTTAACTTGTTTTGTTGCCTGTCACCCCCCTTTTAGACTGTGAACCCATTGTGGGCAGGGGTTGTCTCTCTTGGTTGCTGAATTTTACTTTCCAAGCACTTAGTATAGTGCTCTGCACACAGTAAGTGCTCAATAAATATGATTGATTGGATGAATGAGAAGGTCAATTTACCATCTTTTCTTTCATTTTTTATCTGCACACTCTACTTAGGAACACCAAGCAGCCTACATATGTGATGTTTTCTTGTCTCTTTCCAGAATCCCCACCTTTCAGGCATTGATTTCTGTTCCATCCTGTGTCCCATGATGAAACTGTGGCTGTTTCTACAGCTTCAGCAGCAAGAGGCTTTGGAAAATCTCTCCCTTGCTTGGATGAACTTTCTCTCCCAGGGAATCGGTAAGTCAAGGAATCATAAGTGATGTTGCATGCACTCATTGTCCTTTCCTCTAAGATATTGAGTTGTGTATTTTACCAGCTCAGGGCATACCCAAGGAAAGCCTGATGTTTCTTAAAATCCCTCTCCCTCCAGGATTCATTCATTACAGCTGTCCAGGCTGCAGATGGATCTTTTCCCACAGCCCAAATGTAAACAGTCCTCAAACATCTGCAGGCTAGAAGAACTGTTGGTGGCTAGTGACCCTTCGTTCTCTCTTAAAGTGAACCAGCAGATGGTCTATCATCCTGGGGAACACTAGAGCCTTCAGAACTGGGTTGACAAATTTCAGGCAGAGAAATCTACTGAATTAGAGAAGCAGTGTGGCCAAGTGGATAGAGTACGGGCTTGGGAGTCAGAAGGACCTGGGTTTTAATCCTGACGCCGCCACTTGTTGACTTTGTGACAGTGGGCAAATCACTTCACTACTTTGTACTTCATTTACCTCCTCTGTAAAAAGGTTATTAAGACTGAGAGCCCCATGTGGGACATGGAATGTGTCCAACCTGATTAACTTGTAACTACCCTAGCGCTTAGTACAGTTCCTGGCACATAGTAAGTGCTTAACAAATACTGCTTAGGTTCTAAGAATCTACTGAAATATTAAGAAACAAGTAAAATGCAATGCATTTCCCTGGGACTTCCCGTGTGCTCACTTTCCTTACTGTGCTGATTTCCCTCTTGACTGCAAACTCCTTGTGGGCAGGGATCATATCTGCCAACTTTGTTGAATTATACTCTCCCAAGTGCTAGAAAGCGTTCAATAAATGTGATTAATTGATTGATCTCCAGACTGACTGTAAGCTCGTTGTGGGCACTGCACACAGTAAGCACTGACTAAATACGACTGATGATGGTGATGCTTAGTTACAGGTCTCCACACACAGTAAATAATAAATAGGACTGATTGATTCATCTATTCATTCTCACATTTGATGCTTCTGGAAAATTCACAGAACAGTTGCCTCACCTGTCGGCCTGTATAGTGATGACTGCTTCCTCAGTTCTCATTATGGGGGCAGACAGAAGAAGAAAGTCTCTTCCTGGGCTAAATGCTATTCCCCAAAGTGGCATGTCTGCTCTGTGCTGCTGTTCAGTGCCATCCTCTTGGCCGACAGTTCTATCCGGGCCTGGGATATAAGCAGCTGCCAATGCTTATGTCTGGTGATGCAGAGAAGCAGCATGGCAGATAGAAGGACCTGGGCTCTTATCCTGGCTCTGCCAGTTGTCTGCTGTGTGATCTACCAACCTCCTGTCTCTCCCCACTTCAGTCTATACTTCACTCTGCTGCCCGGATTGTCTTTCCACAGAAACACTCTGAGCCTGACACCCCCCTCCTCAAAAATCTCCAGTGGTTGCTTATCAACCTGCATGTCAAGTAGAAGCTCCTCATTACTGGCTTCAAAGCTTTCCATCACGTTGCCCCCTCCTACCTCAGCTTCTCCTTCTCTCCTTCTATAACCCAGCCTACACACTCCGCTCCTCAGGTACTAACCATCTCACTATGCCTCGTTCTCGCCTGTCCCCCCGTCGAACCCTGGCCCATGTCCTACCTCTGTCCTGCAACAACCTCCCTCCTAAAATATGCTAAGCTAGCTTTCTGTCTTTCTGTCTTTCTGGCGTCTTCCTTCCTTCCTTCCTTCCTTCCTTCCTTCCTTCCTTCCTTCCTTCCTTCCTTCCTTCCTTCCTTCCTTCCTTCCTTCCTTCCTTCCTTCCTTCCTTCCTTCCTTCCTTCCTTCCTTCCTTCCTTCCTTCCTTCCTTCCTTCCTTCCTTCCTTCCTTCCTTCCTTCCTTCCTTCTCCTTCCTTTCTTTCTTTCTTATTTATCGAGCGCTTACTATGTGCAGAACTGTACTAAGCACTTAGAATGTACAATTCGGCAACAGATGGAGACAATGCCTGCCCAATGACCGGCTTGCAGTCTATTCTGGGGAGACAGATGGACAAAAGCAAGACAACATAATGACGATAAATAGAATTAAGGGTTATGTGCACCTCATTAGCAAAATAAATAGGGTAATAAAAATATATGCAAATGAACATAGTGCTGAGGGGAGGGGAAGGGAGAGGGGGAGGAGCAGAGGGAAAGGGGGCTTAGCTGAGGGGAGGTATAGGGGGAAAGGAGGAGGGAGCAAGCTCACCTCCCCCAGGAGGCCTTCCCAGACTAAGCCCCCCTTTCCCTCTGCTCCTCCTCCCTTCTCATTCTCCCAACTTGCTCCCTCTGCTTTACCCCCTTCTCCGCCCCACAACACTTGTGTATATGTGTACATATTTATTATTCTAGTTATTTTATTAATGGTGTGTATAATTCTATATCTATATATAATCTATATCTATAGATTATATTTTATTAATGATGTGTATCATTCTATATCTATAATTCTATTTATATTGATGCGATTGATGCCTATTTACTTGTTTTGATGTCTGTCTCCTCCCTTCTAGACTGTGAGCCCATTGTTGGGCAGAGATAGTCTTCTATTATTTAATGAATTGTAGTTTCCAAGTACTTAGTACAGTGCTCTGCACACTGTAAGCACTCAATAAATATGATTGAATTGAATGAATAAATGAATCTGGGGCACGTCACTTCACTTCTCTGGACCTCAGTTACCTCATCTGGAAAATGGAGACTAAGACTGTGAGACCTATGTGGGACTGGGACTGTGTTCAAACCAATTATTTTCTATCTACCTCAGAGCTAAGAACTGTGCCTGGCACATAGTAAGTGCTTATCAAATAACATTTTTTTTTTGGTGGTGTCTCTTGCTCTCTCTCTCTCTCTCTCTCTCTCTCTCTCTCTCTCCCTCTTTCTCTCTCTCTCTTACTTTCTTTGTGACAAACTCTGGCTCTGAAAGCTGATGGCATTTCATTGGCTGGTATGGAGTCATTTCTTCCTGCATATCTAGTCTGGCAAAGCACCCCTTGACCCCAGAGCTGGAGGACTGAACCACATCAGTCATTCCAGGAAGTGCCCAGCATCAGGGCTGCAGAGAGGTTGCCTCAAGGATGGATTTCTTGTGTGTGATGATAGGAACATGCTTCTATTTCTGACAGTGGCCTGAAGCCTACAGCTTGGCCTGGCAGGGCCTGCTTCCGGTCACCATTTACACTCCCATGGATGTCTCAAAGAATTCAGATCTTTGACCTGTTTCTGCTCTCATCCGGAGTTTGTGTGTGCTCTCTCTCTCTTTCTTTCTCTCTTCCCTCTCCCCCTTCTCTCTCTCTCTCCCTCTCTTTCTCTCTCTCTCACACATACATACAAACACACCCGCACACTATAGGTAGGGCATGGTATTGAGGTGAAAATTCCAATTTTGCAGGTTCGTGATTGTTTTAGTTTTTAATTCAATATGACACTTGGCTTTTGTTCTAAACTGCCTGTCCACAAAAACACCTGTCAGGAGAGAAAGGTGACAAAGTGTGCAACCACTGCTAGGGCTGGAAATGCTAGGTCAATTCCCAGGGCCAGACTCTGAGAGGAGGCAGCCTTGCTATCTCTCACAAGGCTGCCGGAAGGAAGGGTCAGAGTTCAGGGATGGCCAGGGACTCATATCTGGCCTTTCAGTATGTAAGCAGAGAAAGGATCAAGTTGGTAAATAAATAAATGGTGGTATTTGTTAAGTGCTTACTATGTGCAAAGCACTGTTCTAAGCGCTGGGTGATACAATGTGATCAGGTTGTCCCATGTGGGGCTTACAGTTTTAATCCCCATTTTACAGATGAGGTAACTGAGGCACAAAGAAGTTAAGTGACTTACCTAAAGTCACACAGCTGGCAAGCAGCGGAGCGGGGATTAGAACCCATGACCTCTGACTCCCAAGCCCGGTCTCCTTCCACTGAGCCATGCTGTATCACAGGCTTCCTCTCACTATTCACCATGTCTGAGGCAAATGAAAGTCTCCTCACCCCTCCCAAACCCACTGTTCCCCAAATTTCTCAGTGGTGATGGGTGTGACCAGAGAGGTGGAAAAATCGAGTCACACTATCTTGGAAACGGCTAGTTTCGATTTTGCCTCAGAGAAATTCCACAACATTTTATGACACACAACATGGCATGACTGAGGGAAAAATAATAATAATAATAATTGTAGTATTTGCTAAGCAGTTACCATGTGCCAAGCACTGTGCTGAGTGCTGGGGTAGATACAAGATAATCAGATTCCACATGGAACTCAGTCTAAGTTGGAGGGAGAACGGGCAATGAATCCCCATTTTACAGATGAGAGAACTGAGGCCCAGTGTAGTGAAATGACTTACCCAAGTTCACACAGCAGGCCAATGGTAGAGCTTAGATTAGAAAGGAAAAACTTCTCACTCTAAGCTTCAAGGCTCTCCATCATCTTGCCCCCTCCTTCCTCTCCTCCCTTCTCTCTTTCTACTGCCCACCCCACACGCTCCGCTCCTCTGCTGCCCACCTCCTTACCATCCCCTGTTCTCGCCTCTCCCGCCGTCGACCCCTGGCCCACGTCCACCTGCGGTCCTGGAATGCCCTCCCTCCTCACCTCAGTCAATCTAATTCTCTTCCCCTCTTCAAATCCCTACTTAAAGCTCACCTCCTCCAAGAGGTCTTCCCAGATTGAGCTCCCCTTTTCCCTCTGCTCCCTCTGCTCTCCCTCTACCCCCCCTTCACCTCCCCTCAGTTAAGCCCCCTTTACCCCCCTTTCCTCTGCTCCTCCCCCTCTCCCTTCCCCTCCGCACTGTGCTCATCTGCTCATTTGTGTATATTTTTATTACCCTATTTATTTTGTTAATGAGATGTACATCCCCTTGATTCTATTTATTGCTATTGGTTTTGTCTGTCTGTCTCCCCCGATTACACTGTAAACCCATCAATGGGCAGGGATTGTCTCTATCTGTTCCCGATTTGTACATTCCAAGCACTTAGTACAGTGCTCTGCACATAGTAAGCGCTCAATAAATACTATTGAATGAATGAATGAATGAATGAATGAATGAATGAAGAGTCAGAGTTCAGGGATGGCCAGGGACATTCATATCTGGTCTTTCAGTGTGTAAGCAGAGAAAGAATCAAGTTGGTAAATAAATAAAGATTAGATTAGATTAGAGAAGCAGCGTGGCTCAGTGGAAAGAGCCTGGGCTTGGGAGTCAAAGGTTGTGGGTTCTAATCCCAGCTCCGCCACTTGCCGGCTGTGTGACTTTGGGCAAGACACTTCACTTCTCTGTGCCTCAGTTACATCATTTATAAAATGGGGATTAAAACTGTGAGCCCCACATGGGACAACCTGATCACCTTGTATCCCCCATTGCTTAGAACAGTGCTTTGCACATAGTAAGTGCTTAACTAATACCACCATTTATTTATTTATTTATTTGGAAGTCTGACTCCCAGGCCTATGGTCTTTCTTCTAGACCATACTGCTTCATAAATGCTTCTTACTCTCTCAAGGAAAAACAGTGTTGAACTCTCTTTTAGATGACCTTTCTTCTTTCCCTGTATGCCAGAGCAGAGCAGAGTGTTTGCTGAAATGCAGTTTAGGTCAAGAGCTGATGGGATTTCTCAGTGGTGGAGATGGATACTACTAATCCTAAAAAATGTTAGGAAAAGCTGCTTTTCTCTTCCTAAGGGAGGTCTAGTGGAAAGACCAGGGCTGAGGGTTGGGGTTCTAATACCAACTCAGAACAGGTCAGTCAGTCAGTCATATTTATTGAGCGCTTAGTTTGCGCAGAGCACTTCACTAAGCCCACGGGAGAGTACATTATAACAGACACATTCCCTGCCCATAATGAGCTTACAGTCTAAATACATCTGTATGACTCTGGGCAAGTCGCTTCTTATACCAACTCAGAACAGGTCAGACAGTCAATTGTATTTACTGAGCGCTTACTGTGAGCAGAGCACTTCACTAAGCCCTTGGGAGAGTACATTATAGCAGAAACATTCCCTGCCCATAATGAGCTTACAGTCTAGAGATGTCTGTATGACTTCGGTCAAGTCACTTAATTGCTCTTCTGCCTCAGTTTTGTCATCTGTATAATGGGGATAGTATACTGACTCTCCCTTCCACTTAGACTACTAGCCCTATGTGGAGCAGGGAGTCGTTCTGAGGATTTGGGAGGAAAGATATGTTCAATTTAGGATAAGTTGAGTTTGAGGTGCTGGAGGGACATCCATATAGAGATGTCCGGGGAAGCAGCGTGGCCTAGTGGATAGAGTAAGGGCCTGGGAAACAGAAGGACCTGTTTCTTATCCTGGTCTGCCATTTGTCTACTGCGTGACTTTGGGCAAGTCACTTCACTTCTCTGTGCCTCAGTTACATCCCCTGTAAAATGGGGATGAAGGCTGTGAGCCCCACGAGGGACAACCTAATGACCTTGTATCTACCCAGCGCTTAGAACAGTGCTTGGCACATAGTAAGCGCTTAACAGATACCAACATTATTATTATTATTCACTTCTCCAGGGCTCAGTTACTTTATCTGTAAAATGGGGATTAAATCTGTGAGATCCATGTGGAACAGGGACTGCATCCAATAGGACTTGGCTCATATCTACCCTAGAGGCCTCCCTTCTCCAAGAAGTCTTCCCTAAATATGCTCTCCTTTCCTCTTCTCCTACTTTCTTCTGCGTCATCTTGACTTTCTCCCTAATTTACTGCTCTCCCCAGCCATCCAGCATTTATGTACCTATCTGTAATTTATTTATATAAATGTCTCTCCCCCTCTAGACTGTAAAGTCATTGTAGGCAGGGAATGTGTCTGTTTATTGTTGTATTTTACTCTCCCAAGGATATAGTACAATGCTCTGCTCACAGTAAACACTCAATAAATATGATTGAATGAATTGAATGCATGAATGAATAGTGCTTAGTACAGTGCCTGGCACATTGTAAGTGCTTAACAAATGTCATAAAAAGAATGGAGGAGATTCCCAAGCACTGTACTAAACAATGGGGTAGATACAAAGTAATCAAGTCCCACAAGGAGCTCATAGTCTAAGTAAGAGGGAGAACAGGTATTGAATCCCCATTTTTACAGATGAAAGAACTGAGGCACAGAGAAATTAAGTGACTTACCCAAGGTCACACAGCAGGCAAGTGGCAGAGTCAAGATTAAATCCCAGGCCCTATGATTCCCAGCTCTGTGCTCTTTCAACACTGTGGTCTACGCAACACTGCTTCCACACAGTGGGAGGGGAGAGCTCCCCAAAGAAGCAGGTGTAGTTTGAGAACAGAAAGGGACCCAAAACTGAGACCTGAGTGACTCCCACAGTTTAGGAAGTTTGAGGCAGAGGAGGAGCCTAGAAAAGACTGTAGACTGTAAGATCATTCTGGGCAGGGTACACGCCTGCTGATTGTCTCTATCTGTTGCCGAATTGTACATTCCAAGCGCTTAGTACAGTGCTCTGCACATAGTAAGCGCTCGATAAATACTATTGAATGAATGAATGAATAATTCTGTTGTCTTGTAGTCTCTGAAGCAGTTAGTACAGTGCACTGCACTGTAAGTGCTAATAAATACCATTCATTGATTGATTGAAGACACAGAGAAGGAGCAACCAGAGAGATAGGAAGAAAACAGAGAAAGGACAGTGTCAGAATTTACTTATTTTCTGATGGGTGTTGTGGAAGTAGCAAGTGTTTGTGGCCATACTGATCAAGTTTTGTGGAAGGGGAAGAAATTCAAATTCTCATTTGCCTCCATTCAGAGACCCTTTGAAGGAAGGTTCGTAGTTTTAAGAAGCAATTTAAAAGGAAAGCCAACCCTATTTTTCAAGGCTTTTAAAGACTTGAAGTGACATTTCTACAAATCAAACACCCATTCTTTTCAGGTTATCTTTGAGTAAATAAAGGAGGATTTTCTAAAATTTGGTACCTTCTCTGATTTTAATGTTAGATTTTAGTTTTCTTTCCAACTTCCCTTCAGAATTCTGCTAATCTTTAAATTGGCAGTGTAATAGCAGTTAGAAAGTCTTGGTCCATGAAGTGTGTACCCTCAAGTTACTGCTGTTGTTTGTGTTATTATTTTACTGAACTGAGCAGAAAATATATGAGTCCTCTCGTCGCTCTTAGCTCTTGGGGGCTACGTTTATCATCCTCCCTGGGAAATCAAAAGGACAATGTTTCTTGGCTTAAGATAGGGAACTCTAGAGCTTCATTCTATAGTTCAGTTAGGGAGATGCCATTGTTTACAAGGAAACAGTCTTCATTCTTCACAGGCTGAGGTGTTTTGTTCCAGGCAAGGGAGAAGACATTTGAAAAGGGTCAAACAAGATCTTTCATTATATCCATCACATCTTAGATTTTGCCAAGAACCCGACTCTGAATGATTCCATCTGCAAAATATCTGAGGAGAATGCCTGGATACTTTGATATGTAATTCGCAAATGTATCTTAATATTAATTATTATTATTATAGTATTCTTAAATGCATACTATGTGTCAAGCACTGTTCTAAGTGCTGGGGTAGGTACAAAATAATCAGGTTGTCCCACCTGGGGCTCACAGTCTTAATCCCCATTTTGCAGATGAGGTAACTGAGGCACAGAGAAGTTAAGAAGCCCAAGGTCACACAGCTGACAAGTTGGAGGAGCCGGCATTAGAACCCATGTCCCAAGCCCATGCTCTTTCCACTAAGCCATGCTGCTTCTTTATATTGCTTCCAACATTCTAGGATCCCATGTCTAAGGAACTGCAAAGATATCCCATGTCTAAGGAACTGCAAAGAGGCTTCAAGGCTCTCCATCACCTTGCCCCTTCCTACCTCTCCTCCCTTCTCTCTTTCTACCGCCCACCCCGCACGCTCCGCTCCTCTGCCGCCCACCTCCTCGCCGTCCCTCGGTCTCGCCTATCCCGCCGTCGACCCCTGGGTCACGTCCTCCCGCGGTCCTGGAACGCCCTCCCTCCTCACCTCCGCCAAACTGATTCTCTTTCCCTCTTCAAAACCTTACTTAAAAATCACCTCCTCCAAGAGGCCTTCCCAGACTGAGCTCCTCTTCCCCCTCTACTCCCTCTGCCATCCCCCCTTTACCTCTCCGCAGCTAAAGCCTCATTTTCCCCTTTTCCCTCTGCTCCTCCACCTCTCCCTTCCCATCCCCACAGCACTGTACTCGTCCGCTCAACTGTATATATTTTCGTTACCCTATTTATTTTGTTAATGAATTGTACATCGCCTTGATTCTATTTAGTTGCCATTGTTTTTACGAGATGTTCTTCCCCTTGACGCTGTTTAGTGCCATTGTTCTTGTCTGTCCGTCTCCCCCGATTAGACTGTAAGCCCGTCAAACGGCAGGGACTGTCTCTATCTGTTGCCGACTTGTTCATCCCAAGCGCTTAGTACAGTGCTCTGCACATAGTAAGCACTCAATAAATACTATTGAATGAATGAATGAATGAATATCTAAAGCTCTGGTTCGACCAGTGTAGCAACGATTCTCCTGCGAAAGCCGTCAGTCAGTCATATTTATTGAGCACTTACTGTGTGCAGTGCACTCTACTGAGCACTTGGGTGAGTACAATATAACACTGTAACAGACACATTCCCTGCCCACAATGAGCTTACAGTGTAGAGGGGAGACAGACATTAATATAAATAAATTACAGATATGTACATAACTGCTAGGGGAGCTGGGGGACAGGGGCATGAACACCACAGAAGGCAGGTTACGGTTACTGGGAGTCATGTTAGCCTACTGAGGCAGCCCAGATAAGGGAATCAGAAGACCCATTTCGGCTCTGCCACTAGCCTGATGGGAGACCTTGGACCAACTGCCTAATCATTAATGTGCCTTGGTTTCATCACCTGTAGAATGGGTATAATGATACTTGCTTCTCCTTACCTTGTTTCCTTTTATGGGGGGAAAAAAGTGATGATTGATTTGGAAGGGCTTTAGGAAAGTAAAGCACTGTATATTTTCAAAATATCATTGTTGTGGTCCAACAGTTCTTGGTGAAAGAACACAAAATTCTTAAATTCTACTGAGGAAAATATCTCCTGTTTCCTTCTTAGCCAAATGCATTTTGTCATTCAGCTGGGCCCCCCAAATTAGGATCTATGTAACATGAAGGAAACCTCTCTTTTGGAGAATCAATGTGATATGTCCATATTTTTAAAGATGTGAACATATCTTGAAATTATTTTACTTCTCTCTATCTGGAATTTATTTTCATGTTGGTCTCCCCCACTAGATTGTAAGCGGTAAGGGATTGGGTTTATTTCCACTGTACTCTTCTAAGTTCTTAGTGCCCTACTTTGTGCAGAGTTTGTGCTTAAAGACTATTGGTTGATTCATAATATGAATTTGAAGAAGCAAATATTTTTCTTAGCGTGCTTTGTGATGCACCAACCAAGATGCCAAGGAAGTACAATCTAGTTGAAATGTGTCAGACCTCAAAACAGAGCTTTTCTAGGTCATATGATGTGTAAGGGTTGTCAAATTTCATGGCTGCAATGGAAATTGCTCTTACACATTTTGAAAAGTTGCATGAAAAGTCAGACCCACTCGGTTGTCAGCTTCTTGAGAACAGGAATTGTGTCTATCAGTTGTATTGTACTCTTTCAAGTTCTTAGTACAGTGTTCTCCATGCAGTAAGTGGTAAATGAGTACCATTGATTGATTGATTAGAGGAGCAGCTTGGCTTAGTGGAAAGAGCATGGGCTTGGGAGTCAGAGGAGGTGGGTTCTAATCTCAGCTCTGCCACTTGTCTGCTGTGTGACCTTGGGCAAGCCACTTCACTTCTCTGTGCCTGAGTTACCTCATCTGTAAAATGGGGATTAAGACTGTGAGCCCCACGTGGGACAACCTGATTACCTTGTATGTAACCCAGCACTTAGAAAAGTGCCTGGTACATAGTAAGCACTTCTAACAAATACCATCATCATCATTTTCATCATCATTGATTGATTGATCTGCTTCTCTTGATAGCCATGGTTTACCTGGGACAAAGTTATTCCTTTCTTCTCTTCCCCTCTATTATTCCTGGAGGTCAAATGGGCTCCCCTTTCCATCACTGCTCAAATTTTCTTTAATGATAATATTCATGGTGTTTATTTAGTGCTTATTATGTGTCAAGAACTATACTAAGTGCTGGGGTTGATACAAGATAATCAGGTCAGACACAGTCTCCATCCCTCTATGGGCTCCCAATCTAAGTAGGAAGGAGAGCAGGCATTGAATCCCCATTTTATAGCTGAGGTAACTGTGGCATAGAGAAGTTAAGTGCCTTGTCCAAGGTCATACAGCAGGCACATTTTTGTATCATAGTCTCCCAAGTACAAAACAAATACAGTGCTCAATAAATATGACTGACTGACATGGTGAAGCCAGGATTAGAATCCAGGTATTCTGACTTCCAGGCTTGTGCTCCCTTTCCACTAAACCACATTGTTCCTCAGTTTAATCCAGAGCAACACTTTTGGGGTGGATAGGGTCAGGATCCCAGGGACCACGCTCTCCTTGAGCATGGCGGGCCTCGGGTAACTGTTCCATTAATCCAATGATTAACTTACACACACACACAAACACACACAGAGACACGCACACACACAGAGCACACCACACCTGACAAGACATCTCCCAATCAGTTCCTGATTCCTCAATGCCCATGTCTATGAGCCTGATAGAGGCAGACAGAGTTTGAATGTTGAGCTGTGGGTGGTTATGGTGGAAAAGGGATGCTGTGTTTAAAAAACCTCCCTGGGAAAAAAAAAAGTGACTCAGAAAAATTTTCAGCATTTCTGATGCCCAGAATTTTGGAGTCTACTCTATTCCCTAGAAACAACTGAAGCACCTAGAGAATCTTTGTGAGCATCTTTCTTATCAGGCCTCCATTAGTGTTAATGGTATTTGTTAGGAGCCTACTATGAGTCAAACACTGTTGGAAGCGTTGGGGTTAGATACAAGCTAATTAGGTCAGACACAGTCCCTATTCCTCATGGGACTCAGAGTCTAAGTAGGAGTGAGAACATGTATTGAATCTTCATTTTATAGTTAAGGGAACTGAGACACAGAGAACTTAAATGACTTGCCCAAAGTCACACAGCAAGTATTTGGCAGAGCTGGGCTCCTGTGTTCCTGTGTCCCATGATCCAAACACAGAATATTTTTACCATATGTGGTTACTCTGAATCTTATTTTACTTTCAGTTATCATAAATAAAACTTTTGGCTTACTCTTTTTGAATGTAAATATGACTTTGGAGAAATGACCTTTTCAAGGAGAGAGCCAGAACAATATTTGGCTACCAGCTGTCCATGTAGTATGGCTTTCAAGAATATAAATGCTGTGAGAACGATATTTTCTATTCTAAAATGTCATTTCCATCAGAGTTTCCCTATATCTTCAATTTCTTAAACCTCTGTAAGATGAAAATATGAAAAACAAAATAAGAGCTCCTGAAGACATTTCAGAGAATGATAGAATGCATTAGCAAGGCAGAATGGAGAAATCTTTAGGTAAGCTGATTTTTTTTAACCAAGAACAAATATTTCCACTCAAATATTAAAGCAGCAAGTCATAGACTAACATTCAGGGCCCTCATTTGTAGGTATAAGGAGTTAAGATGAGGAGAAAAATTGTTGCAGTTCTATACAGGGAGATTTAATAAGGTGGAAGCAACAATAAACTGAATTTGCATCAGGGATTAGCCTTTAAATCCTTTGTCTTTAAGGGCACAAAGAATGAGTGAGACCAGTTAGTGCCTGAATGATTTAGTGGACAGAGTATCATGGATACTGAGGCTTACATACCAGGTTTCCTTCTCTCACTAGCAGAAGAGTGAAAAAAATAGACTTTTAATAATTCTTTTGGGGAATCAGAGAATTTTCTGGATGTTCATTGGATCTGCCCATGCTGCCTTGAACCAGAATGAGTGAAATATTTTCTGAGCAAACTGAATGAATCTTTCAAGGCTGTAGAGAGCCCAGGCCTGGGAGTCAGAAGGACCTGGCTTCTAATCCTGGCTCCATCACGTATCTGCTGTGTGACCTTGGCCAAGTCACTTCACTTCTCTGTGGCTCAATTACCTCATTTGTAAAATGGGGATTAAGAATTGAGCCCAATGGGGGACAGGGATTGACTCCAACCTGATTAACCTGTACCTACCCTAGCACTTAGAACAATGCCTGGCACGTAGTAAGCAAGTACCATTATTATTATCATTATTGTTATATTATTTCTTCTGCAAGAGAAAGACTTGCATAGGATGGATTTGGGGATTCAGTCCTTTCCCAGGACTCAAACCTCAAGAGCATAGAAATCTGAGGGTGTGACTTGCTCAAATCATAAAACTGTGAAAGATTGGCTTATGCAGCAGGTCCCCACTTTGACCTGGTTAGCTGTTCATAGTAATAATTAATAATTACAGTACTTGTTAAGTGCTTTCTACATGTCAAGCACTGTTCTAAGCGCTGGGGTGGCTACAAGATAATCAGCTCAGACACAGTCCATGTCCCCACGCGGGGCTCTCATTCTAAATAGGAGAGAGTAAGATTGAGTCGCCATTTTACAGATGACGAAACTGAGGCCCAGAGAAGTTGCCCATGGCCACACACCAGACCAACTGTAGAGCTGTGCTCTTTCCATGAGGCCACACTGCTTCCCTCTAGACTGCAAGGTTGCTGTGGCCAGAGAGTGTTTGTTATATTGTATTCTCCCAAGCACTTAGTACAGTGCTCTGTACTTAATAAACACTCAATAAATTCAATTGACTGCTTCTTATGTCTGTTGTGAAAGAGAAAGCCCCCCTAGAAGACAGAGTAGGTAGGTTCTGAGAGAAGTCAGGAGCTAGTCTGAGGCCCCCTGGCCAGGGAGCAGGAAGGGCATCTTAATTCCTGTCTAAGAACCCCGAAGTGCAGCTCGGCCAGAAACTGGCTGAACTGGAACTGGGTGGCAAACCGAGACCCTCCAGGTGAGGATGGACATTTGAAGAAGCTGAGGGAAGAGCTAGGAGGGCTTCTCCAGACTGAAGAGTGATCCCAAGGTCTAGTAACTCAGCATGTCTACAACTAGCCTGTGCCCAGTTCACTTCAAGAGGGAATTATCAGCTGTAATGTAGCCTGCTTTTTTTCCTACCACCACAAGTGGGACTGGTGGGCTTCTTTAAAATGATATTTGTTAAGAACTTACTATGTGCCAGGCACTGTATTAAGTGCTGGGGTAGATATGCGCTAATTAGGTAGGACAAAGTCCTTATTCCTCAGTGGCCTTGCAGTCTTAATCTCCATTTTACAGATGAGGTTACTGAAGTTCAGAGAAGTTAAGTGAGTTTTCCAAGGTCATACAGCAAACAAATGGCAGTATCCAGATTGGAATGCAAGTATTTCTGACATCCAGACCCATGTCCTATCAACTAGGCCATGTTTCTCAGTTTTCTTGTGGTTACTAGTTTGGATTTGTGGAAATTCAGGTGGATGGAAGTGGCGGCAATTGTTTCTTTTCCTCTCCTTCATTCCTATGTTGGTGAGCAGACTATTTATCGAGTATTTATTGAGCCCCTACTGCGTGCAGACCATTTCACTAGGCACTTGGGAAGTAGGCAAAAGAAGTAAACTATGCAATTCTGACCCCGAAAGAGCTTGGTGTCCAATCATTCAATCTCTCTAGACTCTGAGCACATTGTGGGCAGGGAATATGTTAATTATTATATTGTATTCTCCCAAGCGCTTGATACAGTGCTCTACACACAGTAAGTATTTAAAAATATAGCTGAATGAATGAATGTTATTGAGTGCCTACTTTGTGCAGAGGACTATACGCTGAGTTTTTGGGAGAGTGCCATATAGTTGGTAAACATGATCCTAGATCTCTAGGAGCTTGCAGGCTCACAGGGGAGACAGATATGAAAAGAAATGACTTTTAAGGGAAGGAACCAAGTAGAAGGTTGCTGTGGGAATGCGGGAATATCTCTTCCATGCACAGGGGGTGGGACTAAGTGCATGGAAGAGACAGTAGGGAGGGAAAATGGGGTGTCTGTTGGAGGAGAATTTAGGGAACCCTTCGTGGAGGAGATGATTTCAGTATGATGTTGAAGATAGGAAGAGAGCTGTTCTTGCATATAGGTAGGGGGAGGGAGTTCCAGGCAGGAGAGAGATGGCATGAGCAAGGAGTCCACAGTGGGTGAGGCAAGATGTATTGGAGGAGTGAAATGTGTGGGCTGGGTTGTAGTCAGCGTGGCTCAGTGGAAAGAGCACGGGCTTTGGAGTCAGGGCTCATGAGTTCGAATCCCAGCTCTGCCACTTGTCGGCTGTGTGACTGTGGGCAAGTCGCTTAACTTCTCTGTGCCTCAGTTCCCTCATCTGTAAAATGGGGATTAAGACTGTGAGCCCCACGTGGGACAACCTGATTCCCCTATGTCTACACCAGTGCTTAGAACAGTGCTCGGCACATAGTAAGCGCTTAACAAATACCAACATTATTATTATTAGTCAAGAAAGAGTGAGGACAAGTAAGGAGTAAAGAGTTGATTAAGCTCCTTGAATCTGATGGTAAGGAGTTTTGCATGATACAGAGATGGATGCACAGTCACTGAAGCCACATGAGGTGTGGGGAAATGTGAGAAGAAAAATTTTTAGAAAAATGACATGAGTAGGAGACTGAAGTATAAACTGGACGGGGGGAGGCAAGAGGCAGGAAGGCTGATGCTTTAGTCAAAACTAATAGGCCGTCTCCCCACTCCCTCCCTCTACCTCTTTCCTCTCCCTCTCTATTTAATAATGATAATAATTAAAATTATAATAAAAATAACATTATTAAGTTAAATGTGCCAAACACTGTGGAAGATGTAAGATAATCAGATCAGTAACAGTCCTTCTCCCACCCAGGGCTCCCAATCTGAGGGATGGTGAAAAAGTATTTTATCCCCATGTTACAGGTGTGGAAATCAAGAAACAGAATGGTTAAGTGACTTGCAAAGGTCACACAGCAGACAAGCCAGAGAGCCAGAATTAGGTCCTAGGTCTCTTCATTCCCATTCCCATGCACTTTCCACTAAGTCACACCACCTCCATTGCTCTTTTTCTCTGTGTCTCTTATTTGTCCAGGCCATCTCTTATTGCCTTTATATCCCCATCCCACCTTGAGTACCAAAGATGTAGAAGTTGCCTTTTGTCTTTGACTGCAGACTCTCTGTGTAAAACCTGCTGCTCTCTGCAGCTCTTCTTCAAATGTCCAGGAATCCTTGCCCCCATTACACAATTGGTTCTCGGGCAATCACATAACAAATTGAAGCCACGTAAGACAGAATCAATGTTAGAAATTGGGGTTATAGTCCCCAATCAGGTCTAAGATGATTCTTTAGAACCAGAAGTATCTCTACTGTTTCTCTTTCTCATATCAGAGTTTATTAAGGGCAAATTGGGTGCAAAGCACATTGTGGAGCAAGTATCTGAAGTACTGATTGGTTGACACTTGGTCGAAACAGGATTACAATGTAAAAGCAATTTACGTGACATACGTATTAAGTTGAAGCATCGTAAGTCGAGGACTCCTGAATGACGGGATGCATGTGAAAATCTGCCCTTGCCTGAGTAAAATCAGATTATAGACAAGAAAGGCTAAGCACTAATTTTCCAGCAAAGGGAACAGTCCTAGAATAATAATGATAGTAACTGTGGTATTTGTTAAATGCTTACTGCGTGCCCACAGTCCCTGACTCATATGGGGTTCACAATCTAAGCAGAAAGGAGAACAGGCATTAAATCCCCATTTTACAGTTGAGGAAACAGAGGCAGAGAGAAGTTCAGTGCCTTGCCCAAAGTCACACAGCAGACGTGTTGCAGAGCTGGTATTATTAGATCTGTCCTTTCCTCTCCATCCATACCGCTACCACATTAATACGATCCCTCCAAGATTAGTGCATCAACCTCCTTGCTGACCTCCTAGCCTCCTGTCTCTCCCCACTCCAGTTCATACTTCACTTTGCTGCCTGGATCATTTTTCTAAAAAAAAAAAAAAGTTATGGACATTTCACTCCACTCCTCAAAAAACTCCAGTGGTTCCCCCCATCTACCTCCGAATCAAACAAAAACTCCTCTCCATTGGCTTTAAAGCACTCCATCACCTTGCCCCCTCTTACCTCACTTCACTTCTCTCCTCTACAACCCAACCCACTCACTTCGCTCCTCTAATGCTAACCTTCTCGCTGTGCCGTCATCTCGCCTGTCTTGCTGCTGACCCCTAGCCCATGTCCTGCCTTTGTCCTGGAACCTTCTCCCTCCTCTAATCTGACAGACAATTATTCTCCCATGCTTCGAAGACTTATTGATGGCACATCTCCTCCAAGAGGCCTTCCCAGACTCAGCCCCACTTTTCCTCAACTCCCACTCCCTTTTGCCTTACCCCGACTTGCTCCCTTTGCTCGTCTCCCCTCCCAGCCCCAAAGCACTTATGTACATATCTGTAATTTGATTAATTTGTATTGAAGTCTGTCCTCCTCCTGGCCCCCCAACCCTTTCCCAGTCTAGACTGTGAGCTTGTTATGGGCTCCCTCCTGAGAGTTCACCTCCTCCAGGAGGCCTTCCCAGACTGAGCCCTTCTTTCCTTCTGCTCCTCCTCCCCTCCCCATTCCCCCTTCTCCTGCCTTCTGCTTTTCCCCTTCCCCTCCCCACAGCACTGTGCATATTTGTATATATTATTTATTACTCTATTTGTTTTGTTAATGATGTGTATATATCTATGATTCTATTTATCTTGATATCTGCACCAGACTACTTGTTTATTTTGTTCTGCTTTGCTGTCTATCTCCCCCGTTTAGACTGAGAGCCCATCATCGGGCAGGGATTGTCTCCAACTGTTGCCGAATTGTACATTCCAAGAGCTTAGTACAGTGCTCTCCACATGGTAAGCCCTCAATAAATATGATTGAATGAATGAATGAATGAATGGTCAGGGAATGTCACTGTTTATTATTGTACTGTACTTTCCCAAGGGCTTAATACAGTGCTCTGCATACAGTAAGAGCTCAATAAATACAATTGAATGAATGAATGAACCCAGATCCTCTGACTCCCAGGCCAAATCAATCAGTCTATTCATTGAGCGCTTATTGTGTGCAAAACACTGTATTAAGTTCTTAGAAGAGTAGAATATAATGGAGTAGGTAGAAATATTTCCTGCCCACAGTGACCTTATGGTGTATTGTATTAAAATAAATAAATTGTGGGTCTCTACATCTGAGGGAGAGGTGAATGAAGGTTACAAATTCCTGCTTTTTCCACTAGGCCACACTGATTCTCCTATCCCTAGAATTCAAGGATATGTTAGCAAGTGTGTAACAATTAGTGAAAACTGTTTTCTGAGTAATAGGCTGGATAACACCTGTGGCTTCCCAATAACCTTAAAGGTTATATCTCTCCAGGCCCGTGGCAAGTTAACTTTTACTTACCTATAAAGCTTGACCATCCCATTGGGCTGGTTCTAGAACAGGTTTTAAATTATAACAGGTCAATTAAGGGAAACATACCCCATAATACATTCATCCACAAGATAAGCACATTTCCAAGGAACAAAGCCCAGATGCTTGATGGTGTGAGTCTTTGTAGTGAAACTGTTTTACTTTATTTGTCCAAAGAGCTAGCAGAACTGGATGTATCCAGTATCACTGTTTCACTAGGCATTCATTTGTGAAACATTTGCATTCATCAGCTATATTTTTAATCTGTAAACTATCTGTGATGTGATTTCTTCCCCTATATTGATTTCAGAAAAAGCTTCTGATGTCATTTTGGACTACTGAATTCCTAATATTTTTATGATAATCACATTAATTCTTGCATTGTTCTATCATTTTTGTCATGGAAAAAGATGTGGTTGTTGTTACCATACAATATTCTATTTTGTTAATAGGATTGGCAATCAATTCTGCTATAGTAAATCCCTTGGCATCTCAATAATCTTTCCTCCTTCGTAATACCTAATAGCAAATAGCTAGTGGAAAGATGAATGTAAATGATCTAAAGCCTTGTATTAAAATTACTTACTTTCCAGTGGGCATCCTGTTGCTGTTATTGGAGAAAAGCTACTTGGCTAATAAATTGCCAGGTCATTGATCTGACCCAAGAATAGCAAGCCTTATGTTCTTATGTACTCAGTATTACAGGACTATGCAAGAGTTGGAGGAAGAGAGGAAATGTGTGTTTCCTTGAAACCAACCTCCCCTTGGTAGAGATCACTGACCTTTCAGTGACCCAAAGAGCTATAATACCTGTAAACTTGCTATGGGCAATAATTCTCTTGTATTATACTCTCCCAAGTGCTTAGTACAGTGCTCTGCACATGGTAAGAACTTAATGAATAACACTGATAGAGGAAGAACCACTTTGATATATGCATTCAGATCTTTTTCTCTAAATGTGTTCCAAAAGCTAGAGGTGTTTGAAATGCAATGATTAGCTTTCAGAAATGAACAGCAACTTTGAAGTGTTTACACAAGGTAGAATCTATTATGAGCAATGAAGAGGCTCCCTTATGATAGCCAACTCCAAACTTGAGAACTTGACTGAGAAATATTTCCTGTACAGCTGAATCCTACTGTGTTCATAACCTTTATATTATGTCCAGGCTTTAAAAAAAAGCAAAAGTGCGGGCCCTTTCTTTCTGGACTAGTATCTATTCTGACAAGAATGCCCAGGAAGAGATCTCCAGAGACAAGACAAAACAGAAAGTCAATTTACAACCAATATCACAGAGAAATACGATCTTAGTGGCTGGGCAATTTTTTTTCTTCTGAAAGAAAAAAAATATTGACACAAACAAAACAATGATCAAGAGCTCTTTAATGGAAGTGGTGCTCAGTGAAAACTCACGGTTACATCTGGTCATAGCTGAGTTGTGGGTTTTTTGTTTTTTTTGCCTCCACTTCAACCACCAGGATCTTCTCTGGTGTGCAGGAAACAGAAAGTAAACTAACAGCAAATGCTGTGTGGTGACTCACCCTGCCCAACTGACTATAAAGAAGCAGAGAAAGCACAAATTCAAGAATTTTAAGAAGATAAAAATGAGATCAGGCCTCTTTACTGTTGAAGTGTTTTCAATAATAGCTCTTTCCAATTGATATTGAAAAGAAGATAGGCATATTATTTAGAATTGCCTATTCCAATATAGCCCCGATGGTAATGAAAGAGAGAAAAAGGATTATTGAAATGCACCTCTATGAATCTTAGTTACTTCCAGTTTACAGATGAGATTGAAACAGAGAGGCTTTAGTGACAAGGGAAATCATAACAAGCCTTGTACAAAGTTTAGATTAATTTAACAGATATTTGGACAGATATTCATGGGAATGTCTAGCCTAGCCCATCTTGGCTTTTCCAGGAAGCTCTGGACCCAGGTCCAACCCATCCTTTCTCCAAGATTTTTGAGCTGTTCCCATATCCCAGACCTTCAGAATCCCAAGAGAACATGCTATTTAATTGTTACCTGCAGTGGATCAATAGTAATTTTTAAATCTTGATCATCCCCATTTCATAGACAGGAGTACTGGGATTTGAAGTGATTGAATGACATGCCTGAGATCCCAGATGGGCCAGGTGATCCAAATAAAGTCCTGGATATAAAATCATATACAGAAACAAGACTTTGATTTTTATTTTAAGACAACTCTGGCTTCTGCAAATAGAGTTGTTCTCTTTAAGCACTTGAAATTCACTGCACCCTCAGCATTTTTGTACACATCTGTAACTTACTTTAATGTCTGTCTCCCCTTCTAGACAAACTCCTGGTGGGCAGGGTTGAGGTCTACCAACCTTTGCTTTTCAGGGTGCTAACTGAGCCAGAAGAAAAGGGTGTGGAGGAAAGAGCTTTATGAGAGCAAAGATGCCTCTGATCGACCTCCAGGGGAAGGAGAATCACCTGGTAGGGGTCCAGCTGGGCCGTGGTGGAGTAGGGGACACCTAGAAGCTTGCGGACAGCATCACCCCCCGCCACCCAGCCCGCATATTTGATCTGTCACCAAATTCTGCCAGTTCCACCTTTACAATGCCCTTTCTTCTCCATCTAATCCAGATTAATCCAGAGACATCCTATCCTGCCTTGATTACTGTATCAGCTTCCTCCTGGCCTCCATGCCCCCTGTCTTTCTCCAACTTAATCCATATTTCACTGTAATGCCAAGATCATCTTTCTACAAAACCATTCCATCCATTTCCCCACTCCTAAAGAACTTTCAGTGGTTGTCCATCCACTTCCGCATCAAAAAGAAACTCCTCACCATTGGCTTTAAAGCACTCAATCACCTTGACCTCTCCTACCTTTCATCTCTGATTTCCTACTACAAGCTAGACTGTAGCATGGTTGAAGTCTGAACTGCACACTTCACTCCTCTAATGCCAACCTATTCACTGTTTCTTGGTCTCATCTATCTCACCACTGACCCCTTGCCCACATCCTCCTGTCTCTGGCCTGGAACTCCCTACTCCCTCATAGCTGAGAGATGACCACTCTCCCCATCTTCAAAGTCTTTCTAAAAATATTTCTCCTCTAAGAGGGTTTCTCTCGTTAAGCCTTTATTTCTTCTTCTCCCATTCCCTTCTGTGTTGCCCTGGCATTTGAACTGTACATTTTATTCACCCCACCCTCAACCCCGCAGCACTTTTTTTTATGGTATTTTGTTAAGCGCTTACTATGTGTCAAGCACTGTTCTAAGGACTGTGGTAGATAAGTAAATAAGGTTGAACACATTCCCTGTCCCATATGGGACTCACAGTCTAAATAGGCAGAAAAATAGGTTTTGAATTCCCATTTTTCAGTTGAGGGAACTGAGGCACAGAGAAGTTAAGTGACTTGCCCAAAGTCACACAGCAGGCAAGTGGTGGAGCTGGGGAACAAGATCCTCTGACTCCCAGGCCTGTGCTTTATCCACTAAGCCATGTTATTTACGTATATAAATGTTTGTCTCCCCTTCTAAACTGTAAGTTTGCTGTGTTTGGGGAATGTGCTGCTAACTCTGTACTCTCCCAAGTGCTTAGTACAGTGTTGTGAACACAGGAAACTCTCAGTAAATATGACTGATTATCCATTCTCATTATCAGCAATGTTATTTTCAAATCACAGGACAACTTTAGGTAGTATAGTATTTGGAGTGTTCCATCCCTCATTGTCTTTCAATACCCATATTCAATAGGTTTCCAAATCCTGTTGGTTCTTCCTCCACGGCATTTCCACCCCTGCCTGTCTATCCAAACTGCAACGATGCTAGTCCAGGAACATTGATTGATGGTACTTGTAAAGCACTTACTATGTGCCAAGCACAGTTCTAAACACTGGGGTAGATACAAATTAATCAGGTTGGACACAGTCCCTGTCCCAACGAGGCTCACAGTCTAAGAAGGAGAGAATAGGGTTGAAAACCTGTTTGACAGTTGAGGTAACTGAATCACAGAGACGTGAAGTGACTCTCCCAAGATCACACAACAGACATGTGGCAGAGCTGGATTTAGAACCACTGGTTCTCTGACTCCCAGGCCCATGCTCTTTCCACTAGACCATGCCAGTTTGGTAATTGCATCAACCTCCTTACTGACCTCCCTGCCTCCAACCTCTCCCCTCTCTGATCCATGCTTCAATCTGCTGCCCAGGTCATTTTTCTAAAACATCATTCTGCCTATGTCTCCCCTACCCTTAGCCTACATTGGTTGTCCATTCCTCTCCACTTATAGCAGAAACTACTGACCAGCTTTAAGGTCTTCAGTCAGCTCTCTCCCTCCTGCTTATCCATTCTCTTGGTACACTCCATCTTGCACACTGCTCCTCTCAAGAAAACCTGTAATTCCTCTCATTCTCATCTCTCCCACCACCACCATCTTGCTCAAACAACAACAATTTGGGTATCCTCACAACATATTTTTTCTCCATAGGGACTATGTTGTTTGCTTTTACTGTACTCTCTCAGGGGTTTAGCACAGTGCTTTGTACAGAGGCGAACTCCATAAATACCATTGGTTCATGTCAATTATTCTCCGCACATGTTCTGCCTTGTGGAGTTGAATGATATAAAGTATTTTCAGTGTTGATTGACTTTAATTCAGGACCTTGTTGTTAATGAGTCTATCCTGTGATGTTAATACAGCTTGGCGGTGATCCTGATGAAATTGAGAAGTGAATTTGGCCCAGCTTCTGATGCTTCACAGGTATCCCACCCTAAGGCCCATCTCCTAAAAGGTATGTCTCCTCTGCAGTTCGATTCCTGGCACCGTGATACTTTATAAATCACTGAACATCAAGCTGCCAGACTATCAGAATTCAATTACAATTTTGGGTTACCAGTGAGTCTTTGGCTCTGATTGGGGTGTCTCTGATGCACTATGCACAGTAATAAAAATTACAGTACAGAACATAATTAAGCTGCTCCATTGCCATTTGTACTGCTAAATGGTAAAAACATTCCTGCTCACCTTTACGTGATTCCTATTTTTACAGCCCCCAGATATTAACCGGCTGTGACCTTTTTCTTCTAGAATAGTAAACAGAGCCACTGGGCATAAAGGCTTCATTGGAAGCTACAGGTCTCAGTAGAAAACCTTTTTTTTTCCACTACTGAAATCAAGGCACACTCTAAGTGGAGAGTGGTAGCAATTGAAATTAAACATGAGAACTGAGTATTTCTAGAAGGGGAACTCTGAAATATGAACTGAAGCAAAGGCTCATCCAGTAGCAGCATGATAAGAGAAGGGATATGCATATAAGCACAGTGAATCAAGACTTCTGTTCTGGTGGGAGAGTGGTTGCATCTGAAGGAGACTAGAAAATAGGAGGAATGAAAATGAGATTTATGTCTGGCAGAAGAGTGAGAAAACGGGAATGAAAAAGACCTGTAAACATTGGGCAAAGAAGAAGTTTACATAGCAAAATTCATTTTTACAGATGAATTTTATGGTATTTGTCAAGTACTTATTATTTGTCAGGCACTGTACTAAGTACTGGGCTAGATACAAGTTGTTTAAGTTGGACACAGTCCCTGTCCCACATGGGACTCGCAGTCTTAATCCCCATTTTGCAGCTGAGGTAGCTGAAGCCCAAGCAAGTGACTTGCTTGTGATTGTCACCTAACACACAAGCAGTGAGGTGGAAGGAGTGTTGGATGTGAACCTGAATGCTGAGAGCTGCCCTTCTACCTCCCTGCTGTTATCTAACCTGCTTTTCCATGCCAGCCAGCGCCTTCTGCCAGAGCTGGACTCTGCCAAGAGCCCTTGTTGGGCTCAGCCATCCCTGGAAGTAAGAGTGGCTACTGACTGTTCTTATGAAGACTGGACTTGGAATTGCATGTGATGCCTTGTGCATACTGCCTGGAATACAGTGCAATGCGCTATTGCATGCATTGTTTTGTGAAGGACTCTCCCAAGACTAACACATTTTTAATGGTATTTTTCAAACACTTACTTTGCGCCAGGCTCTGTTCGAAATTCTGGGGTACATGCAAACTAATCAGGTTGGAGACAGTCCCTGTCCCACCAGGGGCTCACAATATTAATCCCCATTTTACAGATGAGGTCACTGAGGCTTAGAGAAATGAAGTGACTTACTCCAGGTCACCACAGCTGACAAGTGGCAGAGTCGGGTTTAGAACCCAGGTCCTTCTGACTCCCAGGTCCATGGTGTAGCCACAAGGCCATGCTGCTTCTCATTTCTCTATGGAACCCCTAATGCCCTGTTCCCTGACTTCCTCCAGACCCTTTGGGTTCCTCCCTCAGTACTCTCTGAATTCAGATGTCACTCCCAACCCTGGAGCTTGGGAGGCAGGGGTAGAAGAATAAATAAATTATGGTGTATACTGAGCACTAGCTGTGTACAAAGCTTTGTGCTATGGGTTAGGATAAGTACAAGATAATCAGATCAGACACAGTCTCTGATCCATTTGGGGCACACAGTTTGAAGAAAGGAAAGCAGGTCTCTCATCCCGATTTCACAGATGAGGAAACTGAGACACAGAGAAGTCATGTGGCTAGCCCATGGTCACATAGCAGGTAACGGGCAGAGCCAGGATTAGAACCCATCTTGTGTGACACTAGGCCATACTGCCTTCCACGGGGGACATAAAGACCTCATATTCGTGTCAGACACGGGACAGACCAGCTGTAACCTCATGCAAAATGGCTTACTTGTCCTCCTCTTGATAGGGGCTGATAGAGGCAAGTGGAGGCCCCAAACCAACTTTTGTTGCCTGGGTCCCTCAGCCAGGGAAAGACAGACAGTCAGGGTAAGTGAACATCTCATGTCCGTTTTATCTTGGTTCCTCCTCCGCAGAACACAAAGAGGCGCACAGCAGGGAATTTTTGGCTGCCATTAAAACTGCCTGAGCTGGGATCAGGCAGAATACTGGACAGGGTGTAATAATGGTGGTATTTGTTAAGTGCTTACTATGTGCCAAGCACTGTTCTAAGTGCTGGATGCAGGCTGCACTAGCCCTTTCTTTAAATGTTAGCCCTTCCCCTACACACCAAGACTAGTACTCTCTTCCTCTGGTCATGTAGAAGACCCCTACCCTCCTCATCAAAGCCCTTCTGAAATTTCCTCCAAGAGGCCTTTTACAGTTAATTTGTCATCTTTCTTCCTCGTATCTTCCAACCCCCATGTCGCTTAAGCCCTTAGCTATTGTTCCCAGACCAACATTATGTATGCATCTTTGATTATTTAAAAATAACTTCCTCCTATCTCTACATCAGCTCCTTGAGGGCAAAGATGGTGTCTACTAACTTTGTTTTATTCCTCCCAGCACAATGCTCTGAACCCATTAGGTTCTCAGTAAATCCTATTTTGGGTCCTGAAAAACCAGCCCATACAATTTTTCTTTCCTAGGATCATTAATTAATAATAAAGAAACTAGTGGTCATGAAATACACCAAAGATTAATGTTAGAAAGACTCTTCATGAAGAGCCTGGAAAAAAGTAATGAAATGTGCTGATGTAACTATTGCCACAAAAATACAAATTGTCAGTTTCTATGGTGTTTCCAGTGACAACGTATGGAACCCAAAAGCTGGACAGTGAACAAACAGGATAGAAAGAGCATTGATTCTTTTGAAATGTGGTGTTGGAGAAGGCTTTTGCGAATACCAAGTACTTCTCCCAAAACAAACGGATTTTAGAGCAAAATAAGCCAAAGTTGTCTTTGGAAACCAAACGACTCAACTTAGATTAGCATATTTTGAACACATCATCAGGAGGACTAATTCTGGAGAAAGCACTAATGCTAGGAAAAGAGCAGGGAAAACGTGCTTCATGGACAGAAGCCATAAAAATGAGAGGAGCAGCATAGCATAGCGGATAAAGCATGGGCCTGGAAGTCAGAAGGTGATGCGTTCTAATCCCACCTCCACCACTCGTTTTCTGTGTGGTCTTGGGCAAGCCACTTCACTTCTCTGGACTTCAGTTACCTCATCTGTAAAATGGGGCTGAAGACTATGATCCCCACATGGGACAGGAACTGTGTCCAACCCAATTTGCTTGTATCTACCCCAGCACTTAGAACAATGCTAGACACATAGTAAGTGCTTAACAAATGCCATTATTATTATTATTATTATAATGGAAGAACCATTATCAAGTTTACGGATTATGGCAGAAGACAATACATTCTAGAGAAAATATATCAATCACTATAAATCGAAAATGACTTGATGGAGCTTGATGGAGCTTGATAATAACAATTCTGTAGGGAAATGGAATGAGGCCAGACTACCAGGAGCAGTGGCCATAAAAAGCCACTTTCCCCCTCTGACCCCTCTGGCGCTCTCCAGATGGTTCCGCCACAGCGCTTTCTCAGTGGCTACTCTGGAACTGAAAAACAAGCCTATGCAGGGGGAGGACCCAGAATCTGCCAGGATAGAATCCAGTTTTCAGCATCCACCATCCAATTTCTCATGCACTTCTTCTCCTACCTCCAAATTCTCTCTGATGATAATAAGAGTATTTGGGGAGAAGCAGATGCCCTGGAGAATCAGGGTGGCCTAGTGGAAAGAGCATGGGTCTGGGTTCTAATCCCTGCTCTGCCACTTGACTGCTGTGTGAGCATGGGAGAGTTAGTTAACTTCTCTGTGCCTCAGTTCCCTTCTCTGAAAAATGAGGATTCAATACCTGTTCTCCCTCCTACTTAGGCTGTGAACCCCATTTGGGACCTGATGATCTTGTAACTATCCCAGAGCTTAGTACAACACTCAGCACAGAGTAAGCACTTAACAAATACAATTATCATTATTATCATTATTACTTAAGCAATTATTTTTTTGCCAAACACTGTGCCAAATGCAGGGTCTGATAGTTAATATTCAGAATGGACCCAATATCAGTCTCACATGGGGCTCACAGTCCAAAGGGGATGAAGAACAGGTATTTAATTTGCATTTAACAGATGAGGAAACTGAGGTACAGAAGAGTTAAGTGACTAGTTCAGGATCATATACGAAGTATTGGAGCTGGAATTAGAATCTAGAGTTGTTGACTCGCAGACCTAAGTATTCCAGTAAGTCTCATTGCAAGTGTGGGAAGAACCCATACCATCTCATAGGGCAGCAAGGCATGATAGTCTGAGAAGAAAATGGGTGCCATTCTCCCAGGATAAGGGTGGCCTCTGACAGTCGTTCATGTGATATTTTGCAAGACATAGGATATCACAAACATTACGTAGGGCTCTCAGTATATCGTGATGACATCCTAGCCGCCATTTCACAAACATCACCCATTTTCGATGTTCCTAGACTGCTACTCTGGGGAGATACCTGAGCCCTACCTTTCAAGACACATGATTCTTGACTCAAAGAAGGTTAATTTTCCTCACATTTGAAAAAGCTCTTGTCTATTCTAACATATCCTTCCTAGGTTGACAGAGAATTTCTATTTTTGTGGAAGTTACTCTATCTCAGTAGTGAAGAGCCAGAGAATGTGATCTATATTGTTGAAACTAGAGAGATTTTAAAATTCATCCAACCATGGTTGGTTTATTTCTGGGTACTTTCTGGGACTTTGCGTTTGAGAATGGGGTCCGTTTTCAGCTTGCGGATGACCCAAGTTCTTGTTGCTTCTCTCTCCTGCTTCTCCCTTCCCTGCCTTCAGCATCCCTATCAGGGAAAGTACAGAAGATAGTGTCAGTGGAAAGAGCACGGGTTTGGGAGTCAGAGGATGTGGGTTCTAATCTCGGCTCTGCCACCTGTCTGCTGTGGGACCTTGGATAAGCCACTTAACTTCTCTGTGCCTCAGTTACCTCATCTGTAAAATAGGGATTAAGACTGTGACCCCCACATGGGACAACCTGATTACCTTCTATCTACCCAAGTGCTTAGAATGGTGCTTTGCACATAGTAAGTACTTAACAAATAACGTTATTATTATGAGAAGATAAACGAAGAGGTGAAACTCAAACAAATGACTGTGGCTTCTTGTTAAAGCCCTTCTGAAATGGCTGGCCCAAGAGGGTTGATGTTGGTTATGGTATGTGTTAGGTGCTTACTATGCGGGCATTCTAAGAGCTGGGTAGATAGAAGTTAGGTGAGACACAGTTGCTGGCCCACATGGGACTTGTAGTCTAAGTAGGAAGATGAACAGGTATTGAAATCCTGTATTGCAGATGAAGAAACTGAGACACAGAGAAGTTTATGACTTGTCCGAGATCACACAGCGGACATGGCATAGTGAATAAAGCACAGGCCTGGGAGTCAAAAGGTCATGGGTTCTAATCCTGACTCCACCACTTGTCTGCGTCATGACCTTGGGCAAGTCACTTCACTTCTCTGTGCCTCAGTTACCTCATCTATAAAGTGGGGATTAATACTGTGAGCCCCATGTGGGACAGGGACTGTGTCCAACCCCATTTGTTAGTATCTACCCCAACACTTAGTACAGTGCCAGGCACATCGTAAGTGCATAACAAATACCACTTTTATCCTCTAGACTGTAAGCTTGTTGTGGACAGGGAATGTGCCTGTTTATTGTTGTATTGTACTCTCCCAAGCACTCAATACAATGCTCTACACACAGTAAGTGCTCAGTAAATATGACTGAATGAATGAATAAATGATTAGAACCCAGTTCCTCTGACTCCCTGGCCTGTGCTCTTTTCACTAGGTCATGCTGCTCCTCTGGAGAAACACCCTTCCCCTTCCTTCTTCTTCTTCACTCTTTTTTCTCACCATTTTTTTCTTCCTTCCCCTCCTTCTTCTTTTTCCCTCTTCCATTTCCCTCCCTTCCTTCTTAATTATCCGACCTTTACTTTTCTCCCTCTATTTTAGTCTTCATCTTTTCATTGTATTCATTAAGCACTTACTATATGCCAAGCACTATTCTAAGCACTAGGGTAAATACAAATTAATCAGGTTGGAAACAGTTGAGTAGGAGGGAGGTCAGACATTGAATCCCCATTTTACAGTTTAGGAAACTGAAGCACAGAGAAGTTAAATGACTTGCCCAAGATCCCTTAGGAGACAAGTGGTGGAGCCGGGAACAAAAGTCAGGTCCTCTGACCCGGTCTTGGGCTGTTTCTGCTAGGCCACCCTGCTTCTCTACTCTTCTTCTCAGCCATACTCTTTCCTCTTCATACCTAGCAGAATATATCTCATTGTCTTATTTGCTTTTGAGGAAGACACCACCAATGGTAAAGTTCACTTATGAGTGTGTGTGTGTGTGTGTGTGTGTGTGTGTGTGTGTGTGTGTGTGTGTGTTTTTGACTGAAAAGGTCAATGAGGGATCCACAGTCCTGGCCACATTGAGCACACAAAAAAAGTGTCCCTTCTTGTGTCGCTGTATTTATTGTTTGAAGCACTTGGTGCTGCTATCTTCTCTGCCTCCTTGTCTCTTCACATGAAACTTTTGCTCAGAGAGCTGCTCCCATCTTGATGGCAATGTGCCATGCAGGTCTGTCCTCAGCAATGGGCCTCCAGTTTTCATCTGGAATACAGCATTGTCTGAGGTTTTGTTTGACAGTATTTATCACTTCACCCATACTTAATAACAATAATTAATAATTGCAGCATTTATAAGTGCCAAGCATTGTACTAAACTCTGGGGGAAAGATAATCAGGTCTGACCTAATCCCTATCCCACATGGGGCTCACAGTCTAGGTAAGAGGGAGAAGGATTTAATCCCCATTTTCAGGTGAAGAAACTGAGGCGTAGAAAAGTTAAGTGACTTGCAGAAGGTCACACAGCAGAGAAATGGCAGAGCCGGGAATAGAACAAGAAACCCTGACTCCCAGGCCTGTACTCTTTCCACTAGGCCATGTTGTTTCTCTCCTCTCTACTCTTCTCTACTTCTGTCTCTCCAGAGGAAGGAGGTCCCGGCTCCACTGAGCAGGCCAATCAAAAACAGGTCCATTTTAGAAATAGAGAGGCTATCCTCTCTCTGGTGTCCCCCCACTCACCATTGAGATCCTATCCTCAGAATGACAGTGGCCCAGTCAAGTGCTTCTGAGACCCTCTTGCCCACCCTTGGGTCTGGGCCAGGAGTGTGACTAACTCCATGGCTGGTTTCTGGGTCCAATGAAGCAGATTGGTTCTTCAAAGAAGGCTGGCAAGTCCATGTCAATTGAACACATGAGTATCAGTTGTCCAGTCACTCAATCATATTTGAGCACTGTACTAAGGGTCTTCCATTTAAAGGTGCCTAAAACATCTCTGTTCTTCCTATCACTCTTAAAGGATGATGAGATCACTACATTAACATAAATGAGTTTAAACAGAATCCCTTGTCATTGGATTGGATCATGTATATTTATGTCAGCAGGGATTTCAAAAGCAGTATTCCGCTATCCTCCAGCCTGAAGTCCTCTCAATCAGTCAATCCTATTTACTGAGTGCTTACTGTGTGCAGGACATTGTATTAAGCACTTGGGAGAGTACAGCCCAATACAACAGACATATTCTCTGCCTACCGTGCTTGTCTGGAGGACTGTATGGTAGATATAGTAGTTCAATTCCAAAGGTTCAGTTTTCTGCTGATGCAGTCTCCATTTTTTTGTCAATGGCTGGTGTCAGCAAACGTCTGCAGCAGCTCAGACTTTCAAACTGTTTGTTTCCCAAAATATCCAGAGGTCATACAGTTGGATTAAAATTCAGTTACTCTAATTGCATACCCTGGAGTGTTTCAATAGGAGTGTGGGCCAGTGGGTATTTGGCTTAATGAGGCATATGCCTTGCTCAGAGGAAGAATCTAGTGATCATAGTTTTTACTTTTTCTCTTAATGTTGAAGGGCGAGACTGAAATATTAAGGAGAATCAGGGTCTTTAATCTGAAAGTCATTTGAGTTTGAATTATATATTTAAATGCCTCAAAACAAAGATGAAATAAATTAGATGTCATCAGATGTGTCCAGTTTCAGTAGACAAAACTGCAGGCCAATAAATCAATAATATTTATTTAGCATTTACTGTGTGCAGAGCACTGTACTAAGCCCATGGGAGAGTACAATGTAACAGAGTTGATAAACCTGTTCCCTGCACATAACAAATTTACAATCCAGAGGGGGGAAACAAACATTTCTATAAATAAATAATGGATATGTACATAAATACTATGGGACTGAGGAAAAGGTGAATAAAAGGTGAAAATGCAGGAGGGAGTGGGAGAAGAAAAATGACGGGTTAGGCGGGGAAGGACTCTTGGAAGAGATGCATTTTTAATAAGGCTTTGAAATATGGGGAGCTTTATCTTCTTTTGGATATGATGGTGGGGGAGTTCCAGGTCAGTGGCAGGATGTGGGCAAGACGTCTGTGGAGAGTTACACGAGATTGAGTTACAGTGAGTAGGTTGTCATTATTCATTCATTCAATCAAATTTATTAAACACTTACTTTGTGCAGAGCACTGTACTAACTGTTTGGGAAAGAACAATAAAACAATAAAAAATGGCAATATCTGCCCACAACAAACTCCCAAACTAGAGGGAGCAAAGTGTGCAGGCTGCGTTGTAGTAGAATAGGGAGTTGAGGTATCAGGGGGCCAGGTGATGGAGTGCTTTAAAGCTGATGATAAGGATTTTCTCTGAGGCACAAGTGGATGAGCAGCCACTGAAAGTCCTTGAGGAATGGGGATAATGCCAGGGTTATGGGCTTGTGAGTCAGGGAGAATCGTGGTGCTGTGTACAGTGATGGGAAAGTCAGGGAAAGTCAGGGTTTGGGTGGGAATATGAGGAGTTCTGTTTTGAACATGTTAAGTTTGAAGTGTCAGCAAGACAACCAAGTAAAGATGTCCTGATGACAGGAGGAAATAGGAAACTTCAGAGAAGGAGAGAAGTCAGGCTGGAGGTGTAGATTTAGGAATTGTGACATAGAGATGGTGGCTGAAGCTGTGGGAACAAATGAATCCTCCAAGGGAGTGGGTGTAGATAGAGAATAGAAGGGGACCCAGAACTGAACCTTGAGGGATCCGCATAGTTAGGGGGTGAGGGGCAGAGGAGGACCCCCTAAAAGATGACTGAGAATGAGCAGCCAGAGAAATAGGAGAACCAGGAGAGGACAAAATCAATGAAACCAAAGTCGGATAATGTTTCCAGGAGAAGTGGGTGGTCAGTAGTGGCAGATTAGAGGTCGAGGAGCATTAGGATGGAGTAACAGCCATTGGATTCAACAATATGGAGACAACATGGAGCCAAAAGGATTGTTGCCTTCCAATATAAATGGTCCCTTAGGGAGGTTTCTTAGTTCCATGACCAGCTTTAAAGCCAATGCTGAGGAGTTTTTGTTTGATATGAAGGTGGAGAGGCAACCCCTGGAGATTTTTGAGGAGGGGGGTGACATGTCCTGAACATTTCTGTAGAAAGATGATCCAGGCAGCAGAGTGAAGTATGACCTGGAGTGGGGAGAAGCAAGAGGTTGGGCTGTCAGAAAGGAGGCTGACACAGTAATCTAGAAGGGATAGGATGAGTGATTGTATTAATGTGGTAGCAGTTTGGATGGAGAGGAAAGGGCAAATTTTAGCAATGTTGTGAAGATGGGACTGACAGGACTTGGTGACAGATTGAATGTGTGGGTTGAATGAGAGAGCGGAGTCAAGGATAACGCCCAGGTTATGGGCCTGTGAGATGGGAAGGATGGTGGTGCTGTTTACAGTGATGGGAAAGTCCGGGATGGAAAAGCACACACTTGTCTGCTCTGTGCCCTTGGGCAAGTCACTTCACTTCTCTGGGCCTCAGTTCCCTCATGTGTAAAATGAGGATTAAGATTGTGAGCCCCATATGGGACAAGGACTATGTCCAACCCAATTTGCTTGTATTCACCCCAGCACTTAGTACAGTGCCTGGCACACTGTAAGCACTTAACAAATACCACAATTATTGTTCTTATTGTTATTATTATTATGGAGTTTACAGTCTAGAGGGGAGAGACAGACAGAAATAGCATAGCCTAAGGGAAACCCAGGAGTCATACAATCTGGGTTCTATTCCCGACTTTGCCATTAGTTGGCTGGGTGACCTTGGGCAAATCACTTAACTTCTCTCTACCTAAGTTTCCTCATCTGTAGAATGGGGATTCAATCCTCTCTCTCCTATTTAGACTGTAAGTTCCATGTGGAACAGGGACCATGTCCAACCTGGTTATCTTGCGTCTACCCCAGTGCTTAGTTCAATGTGTGGTACAGGTAAAAGTTTATATACAATAATGATAAATGAAATAATAATAATTGAAATAAATTATGGATATGCACATAAGTGCTGTGGGATTGAAGGTGGGGTGAATATCAAGTGCTTGAAGGATACAGATTCAAGTGTATAGGTGACACAGTAGGGAGAGAGAGTTGTGGTAATGAAGGCTTAGTCAGAAAAGGCCTCTTGGAGGAGATGTAATATTATTTGAGCTTTGAAAGTTGGAGAGTGGTGGTCTGTTGTATATGAAGTGGGCGGAGAGTTCCAGGCCAGAGGGAGAACATGAGCAAGGAGTCAGTGGCAAGATAGATGAGACTGAGGTACAATATATCGGGTAGCATTTGAGAATCGAAGTGTACTGGCTGGTTTGTAGTTAGAAATCAGAGAGGAAGGATGGGAAGGAGAGAGCTGAATTAGTGCCTTAAAGCTGATGGTAAGGCATTTCTGTCTGATGTGGAGGGGGATGGACAACCACTGGAGGTATTTGAGGAGTAGAGAAACATGGGTTGAATGTTTTTAGGCAGCAGAGTGAACTGGAGTCGGGAGAGACGGGAAGGAGACAGGGAGGTAAGTGTGGAGTCTGATGCAGGAGTCAAACCAGGATATGATAAGTGCTTGGATCAGCATAATAGCAATTTGGATGTAGGGAAAGGGCAGATTTTAGCGATGTTGTGAAGGTAGAACCTGCAGGATTTGGTGACAAATTGAATATGTGGGTTGAATGAAAGAGATGAGTTGAGGATAAAAAGTCAATACTAGGGGCTTGTGAGACAGGAAAGATGTCTATTGTGATGGGAAAGACCTGGGTAGGACAGGATTTGTGAGGAAAATTCTGTTTTGGATGAGCTAAAA
The DNA here is from genome assembly GCF_004115215.2 of Ornithorhynchus anatinus. NCBI lineage: Eukaryota > Metazoa > Chordata > Mammalia > Monotremata > Ornithorhynchidae > Ornithorhynchus > Ornithorhynchus anatinus. The sequence goes on along the minus strand of NC_041728.1, from coordinate 113,428,358 downwards.
GAACTGCTTTACAGTCCACCCGAAGCTGCTTCCCTATTTTCCTAGATAAGATCACTTGTCTATAAAGCTGCATTCCATTCATGAAACCATCCTAGTTCCTTCTCTCTAGGAAGAGGAATTGCCCCAGGATTTGATCCTAATTAAAACTGGACAATTATTCTTCCATAGTAGCAGCAAATTAGCATCTAACAACAGGAATACTGTGATAACTGTGAGTTGAAGGGGCCTCTGAATAATGAGGTTCAGCCCAGAGAACTTTCTGGATTGTCACTGGCCTCTTGGGCCGAAATGGTAGGAGACTTCACTCAGCCATTCTCAATCTCTCAGTGTTCTTCTGCAGCCCAGAGGGTATGAGAGGAGACGTTTCCCTGAGGATTCCTCTCCAAGAACTCAACTGCAAAGAGAAACCTTGATCACTGAATTTCCTTTTCTGACCCCCAAGGTATTGATGCTTCTGAAAAGAGAAGAAAGGACAATGACAAAAGGAAAAGGTTGTCTGGAAAATCATCTGTGTTAAAAGAAAAAATATCCCAGACGTTGTTCATGCTGTGCCTAGTCCCTTCACCAGTCTGTCGGCTTCCTGCTGCTTTCAGTCCATTTCACAGTGGGAAACAAGGCTGTCTGGTGGCAGAGGAGGAACATAAACTAGGTCAGAAAATTGCTGAAAAATGACCCAAAAAGGTGAGGTCTGCATTTGTTTGCTAAAAAAAAAAATACCTTCAGCTTCCTAATTCCTCCCCAATCCCCAGTGGTATTTAAATCCTTTTTATTCTCCAAGAATTGTACTAAGAGCTGGGGTAAATAGATGCAGTTCACTTGTATCTATCCTACTGCAACCTCTGTGACAAACTCTTTCCTCACGAATCTGTCCTATTCCTCATAATAATGGTATTTATTAAGCACTTACTATGTGTCAAGCACTGTTCTAAGCACTGGAGTCTCCACAGAGATCTCCGATCTTTTAACCCCAGTCAGTTTTCTCAAGTCATCACTCCCTATTTAGTCTCCATACCATTGATGACTAAATTCACACCAACTCAACTCTCTTGCTCCTTTATCCCTTCTTCAGTCTTGGACAACTAACTCGCAACCCTGGACCACTTCCATAGTCCGCTTCCTTAGAGAAGCAGCGTGGCTTAGTGGAAAAAGCGTGGACTTGGGAGTTAGAGGATGTGGGTTCTAATCACGGCTCCTCTGCTTGTCACTGTGTGACCTTGGGCAAGCCACTTAACTTCTCCGTGCCTCATTTACCTCATCTGTAAAATGGGGATAAAGATTGTGAGCCCCATATGGGACATCCTGATTACCTTGTATCTACCATAGTGCTTAGAACAATGCTTGGCCCATAGTAAATGCTTAACAAATACCATTATTATCATTATTATTATCTCCTGTGCATGAGCTGCAGAGTACTGCTGGTGATGATGATGATGGCAATTGTAAAGCGCTTACTATATGCCAAGCACTGTTCTAAGCACTGGGGGGGATATAAGGTAATCAGGTTGTCCCACATGGGGCTCACAATCTTAGTCCCCATTTTACAGATGAGGTAACTGAGGTCCAGAGAAATTAAGTGACTTGCCAAAGTCACACAGATGACAAGTGGTGGAGGTGGGATTAGAACCAATGACCTCTGGCTCCCAAGCCCATGCTCTTTCCACTGAGCCATGCTGCTTCTTTGTAGATATCAGGCTGACCCCTCCACTCAAACTCATCTTTGCCTACTTTAGCTCTGCCCTCTCTTTTGTCCAACGGCATTATTTTGCATCTTTATCAACTTCAGTGCTCATTGCCCTCACCAGCCGTTTCAGACGTTTAACTCCTTACTCAAACCCCTTCATTCCCCTATCTCCCCAACCTCTTTCCTCTAATTATCTGGCTACATGCTTTATTGAGGCCAGATAATCTCCCCTGCTCCTCTCTAGTCCCTCCTTCCTCCTGCCCCTTCTACTCTCTCAGCTCTCCCAGCCGTCTTTCCTTTTTAATGTTTTGAAGGCACTGTTACTATTGGGGAGGGTATCCACTGTTGATGAATCTCTCTCCTTGTGTGTGACACTGGGCTCAGTGTTGTTTCACATGTATGAAAAAGCTAGTAGGAGACATAGAGTAATTTAATAATAATTATGGTGTTTGTTAAGCGCTTACTCCATGCAAGGCACTGTACTAAGCACTGGGGTAGAAACAAGCTAATCAGGTTGGGGACAGTCCCTGTCCCACATGGGGCACACAGTCTTGATTCCCATTTTACAGATGAGGTAACTGAGGCACAAAGAAGTCCAGTTCACTCATTCATTCAGTCACACAGCAGACTCATGGCAGAGCAGGGATTAGGACCCAGGTCCTTCTGCCTCCCAGGCCTATATCCCCTAGACCATGCTGCTCCCCTATCTACTCTGAGAATATGCCACCCCCTAAGATCTCCAAATGAAGCACCCCCTAAATGGTTAGCTGGTTCTGCATTTACTTCTCAGCAGATGATGCTTTTGCTTTCATTGTTTGTCTGGTGTGATTCTTGTCTTTGATATGTTCCAGTTCATCTATCAATGATAACTATGAATGCTGACTTTATACAAACTGTCTGGGAGAGTACCATAAAGTAGGGACCACCCTGCCTTCAAGGAACTTGCTGTCTTGTGGGGGAGACAAACCCTAAAATAAATTACAGGGAGGGGAAGCAACAGATTATAAAACTATGTATGTAAGCATCACAGAGCACAGATTCAAGTGCATAGGTGGTACCGAAGAGATGGAAAATAAGGTGGGGAGATAAGAGATTTGTCAGGGAAGGTCTAGCAATATGGCCTAGCAGAAAGAGCGTGAGCCTGGGAGTCAGAGGACTAGGCTTCTAATCCCTGCTCCACCAGCTTTTCTGTGTGACCTTGCGCAAGTCACTAAACTTCTCTGTGCCTCAATTCCCTCATCTGTAAATTGAGAATTAAGACTGTACACCCCACGTGGGAAATGGATTGTGTCTAACCTGATTATCTTGTATCTACTTCAGTGCTCAGCACAGTGCCTGGAACATAGCCATTACCTGGCCTGGCATATTGAGAAACAGTGTGGCTTAATGGAAAGAGCATGGGCTTGGGAGTCAGAGGATGTGGGTTCTAATCCCTACTCCATCACTTGTTTGATGTTTGACCTTGGGTAAGCCACTTAACTCCTCTGTGCCTTAGCTATCTCAAGAACAGTGCTCAGCACATAGTAAGCGCTTAACAAATGCCAACATTATTATTATCTGGAAAATGGGGATTAAGACTATGAGCCCCACTTGGGACAATCTGATTACCTTGTATTACCTTGTATCTTAGGATAGTGCTTGACACATAGTAAGTTCTTAACAAATGCCATTATTATTATCAATAATAACAAATACTATTTAAAAAAGGCTTCCTGGAGGAGATATGATTTTAGTAAGGCTTTGAAGGTGGTCTGTTGGAGATAAAGGGGGAGGGAAACATTCCAAGCAAGAAGGAAGGCTTGAGCAGGGAGTCAGTGGAGAAAGAAATGAGACCAAGGTCATGGCATGAGTAGGTTGGGGTTAGCAGAGCATAGTGTGCAGTCTGGGGTGTGGTGGGAGGGGAGCGGGGATAGATAGAGGGGATAGAACTGAATGGATACCTTAAAACCAATGGTGAGGCGTTTTTTCTTGATGCAGTGATGAGCAGGCAACCATTACAGGTTTTTGAGGAGTAGGGATATATAGAATGATTTTTCGAAAAATGATAATAATAATAAAAATGGTTTCCTTTAAGCATTTATTGTGTGCCCAGGAAAGTACTAAGCTCTGGGGTAGATCCAAGTAAATTATGTTGGACACAGTCCCTGTCCCACTTGGGGATCGTGGTCTCAATCCCCATTTTACAGATGAGGTAATTGAGGCCCAGAGAAGTGAAGTGACTTGTCCAAGGTCACACAGCAGACAAGTGGCAGAGGCAGAATTAGAACCCATGACCTGACTCCCAGGCATGTGCTCTAGAGAAATATGGCCTGGAGAGGGCAGAGGCTGGAGCCAGAGAGGTCAGAGAGGAGGCTGTTGCAGTGGTTGAGACAGAATATGACAAGTATTTGAACCATTATGGTAACAGTATGGATGGAGAGGAGGGAACTGGTTCTGGAGATGATGTGGAGAAAGGTCAGTTCACAGTCTCACCCTGTTAATATTGAGAACTGTCTTCCCAATGACTAAATTTATTTCCTGGAGGCAGGTGAGGCCCACCAATCTTTCAAACCAACAGAGAACTATTAATGCGGAACAACAGCATACACAGAAATCGAGAAGTGGGACATTCCAGCAAAATTTCACCAGGCAGCTAGCGGGGGTCGAAAGGTGTAAGTGAGGCAGCAAGTCTGGAATATTGACACCTTGTAACATCAAAAACTGTGGATGAGAAATGGGAAATTGTGGAGTAGAGATGAGGAGTTCAAAGTGTTAGGACAGATTTTTAGTAAATGCATTTTATCTTAATTTCCAGCCACTCAGTAGGGGATAAGTCTCTCTTAGTAGGTGTAGCCCTAGGGGATTTTCAGATGCAACTTGTTGCAATATAAACCACTAAATGATCTCTTAGTATTCTTCAAGAATTAGTGTTCCTCCCTAGTGTCTCACTACCAGCAATAGCAGCAGATACATTACTGGTTGTGAATTACCTCAGGTGCGATTGATTGGTTGTGACTGGGTGCCCTATCTGAACAATCAGTCAATCCGTGGTCTTTATTGAGCACTTACAATATATAGAGCACTGTCCTAAGAGCTTGGGAGCGTACAATTCAAGAGAATTAGTAATCTTCCCTGCCCATAATGAGTTTACAGTCTAGAGGGGAGTTTACAATCCAGAGGGGAGCTTACAGTCTAGATGGGTCTCTACCCAATTGAAGGGGTTGACTTACGACTCACGAATGAGCCCTATATTCTGACTGGTTCCTGCAGTTAGGATCTGAATCTTTTGGAATCCTTACCAATCATATATCACAAATGTGGGGGAAATACAGGCAGTTTTCTTGATTAGTCTATGCTTGTCTTCCCTGATGTATCAGGTGGGGTTGGGAGAAAAGGAGAGGTAAAAGCATTGTTTAGGTGGAAAGGGAAAGAGATCTGGGAAATATTCATGATTTAAAAATGCATGTCTTCTCCATCTTATCAGTGGGCTCCTCAACTCACGCACGGTGGCTAGGAAGAGGTCCCAGCACCTCACAAAGCATAGAGGCAAGAAGATCAATCCACAGAGTGACCACATTTGGCAATCAAGAATACCAGACATTGAGATGCATGTGATGTTACCTGTTTCACAAGGGACACATAGAATAGGGAGCATTATATAGGAAACATGGATTACATCATATGTGCAAGTCTAGCCCTAGTCCCACAATTAACTCCAAAGTCTATGTTTTCTTGTCTTCAGTACCTCTGAACACACGCTCCATATCTGAGCCATGGAACCTGGATGCAGGAATTATAGTGGAATTAGGGTTCTGAGTGCTGGAAATAAATTTGGAGCATAAATGGGGATAGAACCATAATTGTACCAGACAGAGGAAAGACTAAATGAAAAATGGAAGCCCATCCTCCCTATAGATTCACAAGGGGTCTTCCTCACTGCCTGGAAGACCCTTCTGGACACAGACATTGGGTTGTGTCAAAGTCCCATTAAATTTGGTAGTTTATTACTATCTATGCATCATATTGACATTTAATACAGTACATTGCAGATAGTGAGTGCTCAGTAAATACCATTGATTGACATTTTGTCTCTAGACCATTAGCTCAACTCTGAACAATAAGCTCATTATGGACAGGGAATGCGTCTACTAATTTTTTGTATTTTACTCTTCCAAGCACTTAGTAAAGTGCTCTGCACATAGTAAGCACTTAATAAATACCTCTGATTGATTGATTTTGTAGTTTCATTTTACCTTTGGTGCCTACTCCATGAGGGTGATTGAAGCTATTGCTGCCATTTTGGTTTGAACTCAGTTCCCAGATTTATTCATCCCAGGTTTCTGCCAAGATTGGAGACATACCAATATGGGTTGAAAAGATCATTAATAGTGGTTGCTTCACTGCCAGAGTGAAGAAATGTAGGGAAGATGGGGTCAACAGCTTGCTCCAAGTCAGGCACCTTTAATCCCACTCCTCCCTAGGTGATCTCAACACATGGCCTCTGGACCAGTTGTGAACTGAGCGTGGGCCACTTACACATGTAGAGGTTCAACATATTTGTCCATTTACACATGCGGCTACTCCTAGCTGATCCAGTCAATTCCTCCTGGCCCTTTCATAGATGATCACATCAGGGCGATCTACCATTAATCCCTTTGCTGTCAGTCAGATTATGTGACTTCTCATTGGTTGTTGAGCAGGAAGTTGGCTCCCTTTGGTCTACAGTGGCACACACAGATCACTTTTGGTCTCTCCTCCAGCAGCATGCAAACTCTTCAAGATCTTCTTGACAACTTCCAAACTGGCTTCTTGATCTCCACCTCATGGCCAGATCTTCCATTTTGGACCTCATGGGCCAGAAGTTGGTGGGGAAGGAAAATTCCCCAATACCAAGGTGTTTTGGGAAACAGAAGGTGCTAAGGTCAATAATTAGAGAAGCAGCATGGCTCAATGGAAAGAACCGAGGCTTGGGAGTTAGAGGTCATGGGTTTGAATCCTAGCTCTGCCACTTGTCAGCTGTGTGATTGTGGGCAAGTCACTTCACTTCTCTGTGCCTCAGTTACCTCAACTGTAAAATGGGGATTAACTGTGAGCCTCACGTGGGACAACCTGATTTCCCTACCCCAGCACTTAGAACAGTGCTCTGCACATAGTAAGCGTTTAACAGATACCAACATTATTATTATTAATAATTATAATTATGGTTTTTGTTAAGCACTTTCTATCTGCCAAGCACTTTTCTAAGCACTAGGGTAGATACAAGGTATTCAGGTTGCCCCATAGGAGGCTCACAGTCTTAATCCCCATTTTTAACTGAGGCCCAGAGAAGTTAAGTGGCTTGCCCAAGGTCACACAACAGACAAATTGAGAAGCCAGGATTAGAACCAAAACCATGCTCTATCCACTATGCCATGCTTCTCTGTAATAATATAGTGCTCTTCAACTATTGAGTCCTCAATAAATACCACTGATTGATATTTTGTCTCTAGACCGTAAGGTCATCTCTGAACTGTAAACTCATTATGGGTAGGGAATGTGTCTGCTAATTCTGTTGTACTTTACTCTCTCAGGCACTTAGTACAATGCTCTGCACATAGTACATGTGCATTAGCAGTGTCCTGTGTTGGCAGCAGCTCCAGGTCAGAGATGGGGTGCACCGTGGCACCATGGTTGAGAACCCGGGATTAGGAGACAAGAAGCCTGAGGGCATGCTATGGAGAGAAGCAGCGTGGCTCAGGGGAAAGAGCACGGGCTTTAGAGTCAGAGGTCATGGGTTCGAATACCGGCTCTTCCACTTGTCAGCTGTGTGACTGTGGGCAAGTCACTTAACTTCTCTGTGCCTCACTTGCCTCATCTGTAAAATGGGGATTAAGACTGTGAGCCCCACATGGGACAACCAGATTCCCCTGTGTCTACCCCAGCGCTTAGAACAGTGCTCTGCACATAGTAAGCGCTTAACAAAATACCAACAGTATGGATGTGTTCCACAGCAGCAGTGACTCCAGGTTTTGTTGCAGAGCTGCATTTTGGGACAGGGCCAGGGTACACCATTCATTCAATTGTATTTATTGAGCCCTTACCTAGTGCAGAGCACTGTATTAAGCACTTGGAATGTACAATTAGGCAACAGATAGAGACAATCCCTTCCCAACAATGGGCTCATGGTCTAAAAGGGGGAGACAGACAGCAAAACAAAATCATGGCACTTCAGTGTCAGGGGTTGGGTATGTGTTTGTGAGAAGGGGCTGGGTGACCTTGGACACATTACTTCACTTCTCTGGGCCTCAGTTCCTTGATCTGTAAAGTTGGGTGGTGGGGGGAGTGAGAGGGGCAAGGGGGTGGGGGAGGACAGACGTGTGTGGTGAAGATTGTGAACCTCATGTGGGATAGAGACTGTGCCCAACCTGATTAGCCTGTATCTACCCCAGTACTTAGTACAGTGCCTGGCACATAGTAGAAGAAGAAGGAGAAGAAGAAGAAGATCTGACAATGTGACAGTGAAGCCGGGCCTGGGACTAGTGACAAGAGGAGGATGATTACTGGTCATCATGGAGGCAGTGGCATCGTGGAGATGTTCTGTAGAGGCAGGTATTCCATGAGGGAGGCCCTCAAGGCTCACCATAGATGAAGGGAGACAGACTCTATTTATATAAATTTCTGTCTTCCCCACTAGACAGTAAGCTCGCTTTAGGCAGAGAATGTGTCTGCTTATTGTTCTATTGTACTCTCCCAAGTACTTAGTACAGTGTTTTGCACACAGTAAGCGCTTAATAAATATGAATGACTGAATGGGTGAGGTGACACTGGCCCTGTGGTGGAAGCAGCTCGGAAGTCCTCTCTGTACCACCGAGTTCACTCCCTACAAGGATGAAACTGCGGGGAGAAGAGAGGAATGAGGAGGATCGCCACAACATCTTGGTAGTTGCTTGTGGTAGCAGCAGCTCCACCTGTAAAGCCCTGCGGCACCTGGTGGTGGGACGGAAAGTAAAAGGAAAAAAGGAACGGGAAAAGGAAAGGGCATCAGCTCCATGTTGAGAGCAGCTCGGGGCTCATGCTTTTACTATGAAGCTCTAGCCAAAGGAAAGCCAAGGGTAATGGTGGGCTTTCTGATCTCTAAGCTGCTTTAAAGCCTGCGCTTTCCCGATCCTCCTCTTCCCTAATATTCTGGCCCTTTCCCTCCTCCCCTCTTTAACTTCTATTTTTTACCACTCACTCTCCAATGGCTTCTTCCCCTCTGCCTTCAAATATGCCCATGTCTCCCCCATCCTAAAAAAACCCTCTCTCGACCCCATTTCCCCTTCCAGTTATGGTCCTATCTCCCTCTTACCCTTCCTTTCCAAACTCCTAGAACGAGTCATCTACCCTCCCTGCCTTGAATTCCTCAACTCCAGATCTCTCCTGGACCCCCTCCAATCTGGCTTCCATCCCCTCCACTCCACCGAAACTGCCCTCTCAAAGGTCACCCATGACCACCTCCTTGCCAAATCCAATGACTCCTACTCTATCCTAATCCTCCTCGACCTCAGCTGCCTTTGACACTGTCGACCATCCCCTTGTCCTCCACACCTTATCTCACTTTGGCTTCACGAACTCCGTCCTCTCCTGGTTCTCCTCTTATCTTTCTGGCCATCCATTCTCGGTCTCCTTTGGGGGGCTCCTCCTCCCTCTCCCATCCACCAACTGTAGGGGTTCCTCAAGGGTCAGTTCTTGGCCCTCTTCTGTTCTCCATCTATACTCACTCCCTTGGTGAACTCATTCACTCCCACAAATTCAACTATCATCTCTACGCATATGACACCCTTCTCGATCCTGGGGACATTGTGCTCCCCTTCTCGGCCCCAAGGACATTGTGTCCTCGGGGGACATTGTGTCCCCCTGCTCGGGCCCGGGGACATTGTGCTCCCCAACCGCTCCCCCACTCCGCCTGAGGCGGCCATTTTGGGAAGGCCTCACTCCCTCTTCCCTCTTGAGGTGATTCATCTCTCCCGCCCCCGCCCCGGGCGACGACGTCCTTGTTCTCACCATGTTACCTTGACTTAGCCGCCGCCCACGGCCGCCACCCACCCCGGACAACCTCAGGGCCCCCCCGCCGCCACAGAGTTATTTGGTCATGAGCTCTGGGACTCTCTCGGCTGCTGTCCGCTTGACTTGGAGTCTGATTGGGTAGGGTCGGCTCGTCCCCCGACCCTGGTCATCGCCTGCTTATTAACACTATTGTAGTGTGCCTTACTGTAGCATGTTGCTATATTTGCGATCTCGCTTTTTATTGTTTATTGTCGTCAGACTTTGAATCTGATCAGGTCGCCCCTTAATCGAGTCTACCCCCGACCCTGATCATCACCCCTTTTATTAACACGACTATATTGTATCATACTGTATCATGTTGCTATATTAGCACTACTGTATTTTATCATATTGTATCATGTTGCTATATTACCGATTTCGTTTATTACTGTTTATTGTTGTCAGTGCTGCCACCCACCTCTCTGGCCTCGCCATGTCCCTCCTCCCCCCCTCCCCCCTCCCGCCCCTTCCTATCCTCCCCTTCCCCTTCCCCTTCCCCTCTCTCGCTCAGCTCTTTCCCGTTCTCTCCTCTGTCTCCTCCCCCCCTCCCCTCTCCCGCCCTAGAGCCCCACTTTACCAGCGCTACCCCTCTTCCCCCTCCCCCTACTCTTCCCCCCACCAAACCCCCTCTTCACCCCCTCCCCCCTTCTCTCTTCCCCACCCATGCCCCATCCCAGTCCTCTTGTCCCACCGCCACCCCTCATCCCCCTCTCCTCGTCCAGGGCCCCGCCACCTCCTTCCCATCCAAACCCTCCCCTCCCCCCGCCCTTCCCCCCCTCCTCCCCTTGCACCCACAGCTACTTTCCAGTGTGGCCTCTGGAACCCCCGCTCTATTACAGGCAAGCTACCTTTCATCCATGACCTTTTCCTCTCCCCCTCTCTCCTCCTCCTCGCCCTTTCGGAAATGTGGCTCTCTCCCAAAGACACGGTCTCCGCCGCCGCTCTCTCCAGCAGAGGCCTCTCCTTCTCCCACTCCCCCAGACTCACCGGTAAGGGAGGAGGCGTCGGCTTCCTCCTCTCGGCCCGTTGCCGCTTCCGCACTATCCCTCCTCCCCCCTCCCTCTCCTTCCCCTCCTTCGAAGCCCATATCATTCGCCTCTACCACCCACTCCAGTTACTTGTCGCCGTCATCTACCGCCCTCCCGGTCCCACCTCCGACTTCTTCAACCACCTTGACCCCTTTCTCACCTTCCTTCTCTCCTTCTCTCTGCCCACTCTGATCCTTGGAGACTTCAACATCCATACGGATGTACCCGACGACTCCTCTGCCGCCCGCCTGCTATCCCTCCTCGACTCTGCCGACCTCCTCCTCCACCATACCGCGCCCACTCACCGACTCGGTCACACCCTCGATCTCGTCATCTCCTACCGCTGCACTATCTCCTCCCTCACCAACTCTGAAATCCCTCTCTCTGACCATAACCTTCTCACCTGCCTCATCTCTCACACTCCCTCCCCCTGCAAATCTTCGCTACTGCCCCACAGAGACCTCCGCTCTCTCGATCCCATCCGTCTTTCCAATAGCATCTCGCCTCACCTTGCCGCCCTGTCCTCTCTTCCCACTCTCGACGAGCGGGTCTCCGCTCTCAACTCCACCCTCTCTAGTCATCTCGACTCTCTCGCCCCCCTTTCCCTCCGCCGCTCTCGCTCCACTAACCCACAGCCCTGGATCACCTCCTCCGTCCGCCTCCTACGCTCCTATGCTCGAGCTGCTGAGCGCTGCTGGCGAAAGTGCAAGCACCAAGCCGACCTCACACACTTCAAATTTATCCTTTCCTGCCTTAACTCTGCCCTCTCCTCCGCCAGGCAAAGCTTCTTCTCCTCCCTCATCGACACCCATGCCCGTCACCCCCGCCGATTGTTCCGGACCTTTAACTCTCTCCTTAGGCCCCCTGTTCCTCCCCCTCCCCCATCTCTCACCCCCAATGATCTGGCCACCTATTTCCTCACGAAAATCAACACGATCAGGTCTGAGCTCCCCAAAGTCACCCCTCCGCCTCTCCCCTCCCCCCCACCAACCCCCTCCCCTACTTTCCCATCCTTCCCTGCAGTATCCTCAGAGGAGATCTCCTCCCTCCTCGCAAGTGCCACCCCCTCCACCTGCGCCTCGGACCCCATTCCCTCTCACCTTCTTAAAACCATCACCACTGCCCTCCTCCCTTCCTTAACTTCTATTTTTAACCACTCAATCTCCAAGGGCTCCTTCCCCTCTGCCTTCAAACATGCCCACGTCTCCCCCATCCTAAAAAAACCCGCTCTTGACCCCACTTCCCCCTCCAGTTATCGTCCTATCTCCCTACTACCCTTCCTTTCCAAAATCCTAGAACGGGTCGTCTACAATCGATGCTTAGAATTCCTTAACTCCCATTCTCTCCTAGACCCCCTCCAATCTGGCTTCCGTCCCCTCCACTCTACCGAGACTGCTCTCTCTAAGGTCACCCATGACCTCCTTCTTGCCAAATCCAATGGCTCCTCCTCCATTCTGATCCTCCTTGACCTCTCTGCTGCCTTTGACACTGTCGACCATCCCCTCCTCCTCCATACCTTATCTCACCTTGGCTTCACGGACTCTGTCCTCTCCTGGTTCTCCTCTTACCTCTCTGGCCGATCATTCTCGGTCTCTTACGCTGGAGCCTCCTCCCCCTCCCATCCTTTAACTGTTGGAGTTCCTCAAGGGTCAGTTCTCGGCCCTCTTCTGTTCTCCATTTACACTCACTCCCTCGGTGAACTCATCCGCTCTCACGGCTTTGACTACCATCTCTACACAGATGACACGCAGATCTACATCTCCGCCCCTGTCCTCTCCCCCTCCCTTCAGGCTCGCATCTCCTCCTGCCTCCGGGACGTCTCCACCTGGATGTCGGCCCGCCACCTAAAATTCAACATGAGCAAGACTGAGCTCCTCATCTTCCCTCCCAAACCCGGTCCGCTCCCAGACTTCTCCATCACCGTGGATGGCACGACCATCCTTCCCGTCCCGCAGGCCCGCAATCTCGGTGTCATCCTTGACTCGTCCCTCTCGTTCACCCCACACATCCTATCCGTTACCAAGACCTGCCGGTTTCACCTCTACAATATCGCCAAGATCCGCCCTTTCCTCTCCACCCAAATGGCTACCTTACTATTACGGGCTCTCGTTATATCCCGGCTAGACTACTGTGTCAGCCTTCTCTCTGACCTCCCTTCCTCCTCTCTCGCCCTGCTCCGGTCTATTCTTCACTCCGCTGCCCGGCTCATCTTCCCGCAGAAACGATCTGGGCATGTCACTCCCCTTCTTAAACAACTCCAGTGGTTGCCTATCGACCTCCGCTCCAAACAAAAACTCCTCACTCTAGACTTCAAGGCTCTCCATCACCTTGCCCCTTCCTACCTCTCCTCCCTTCTCTCTTTCTACCGCCCACCCCGCACGCTCCGCTCCTCTGCCGCCCACCTCCTCACCGTCCCTCGGTCTCGCCTATCCCGCCGTCGACCCCTGGGTCACGTCCTCCCGTGGTCCTAGAACGCCCTCCCTCCTCACCTCCGCCAAACTGATTCTCTTTCCCTCTTCAAAACCTTACTTAAAAATCACCTCCTCCAAGAGGCGTTCCCAGACTGAGCTCCTCTTCCCCCTCTACTCCCTCTGCCATCCCCCCTTTACGTCTCCGCAGCTAAAGCCTCATTTTCCCCTTTTCCCTCTGCTCCTCCACCTCTCCCTTCCCATCCCCACAGCACTGTACTTGTCCGCTCAACTGTATATATTTTCGTTACCCTATTTATTTTGTTAATGAATTGTACATCGCCTTGATTCTATTTAGTTGCCATTGTTTTTACGAGATGTTCTTCCCCTTGACGCTGTTTAGTGCCATTGTTCTTGTCTGTCCGTCTCCCCCGATTAGACTGTAAGCCCGTCAAACGGCAGGGACTGTCTCTATCTGTTGCCGACTTGTTCATCCCAAGTGCTTAGTACAGTGCTCTGCACATAGTAAGCGCTCAGTAAATACTATTGAATGAATGAATGAATGAATGACACCCAAATTTACACCTCCTCCCTTATTCTCTCCTCCTCTCTCCAGGCTCATATCTCCTCCTGCCTCCAGGACATCTCCACCTGGATGTCTGCCCGCCACCTAAAACTCAACATGTCTAAAACTGAGCTCTTTATCTTCCCTCTCAAACCCTGTCCTCTCCCTGACTTCGCTGTCACTGTGGACAGCATGACGAACCTTCCCGTCTCACAGGCCACAACCTTGGTGTAGTCCTTGACTCAGCTCTCTCATTGATTCCACACATCCAATCCGTCATCAACACCTGCCGGTCTCACCTTCACAATATTGCCAAGATCTGCCCTTTCCTCTCCATCCAAACTGCTATCGTGCTGGTACAAGCTCTCATAATATTCCGACTGGATTATTGTGTCAGCCTCGCTTGGATCTCCCTTCCTCCTGTCTCTCCCCACTTCAGTCTATTCTTCATTCTGCTGCCCGTATTATCTTTCTACAGAAATGCTCTGGGCATGTCACTCTCCTCCTCAAAAGCCTCCAGTGGTTGCCTGTCAACCTTCAAATGAAACAAAACCTCCTCACTCTTGGCTTCAAAGCTCTCCATCACCTTGCCCCCTCCTACCTCACCTCCCTTCTCTCTTTCTACTGCCCACCCCGTACACTCCGCTCCTCTGCTGCTCACGTCCTCGCTGTCCCCTGCTCACACCTATCCCACCGTCGACCCCTGGCCCACGTCCTACTACTGTCCTGGAATGTCCTCCCTCCTCACCTCTGCCAAACTAACTCTCTTCCTCCCTCTTCAAAGCCCTACTGAGAGCTCACCTCCTCCAGGAGGGCTTCCCAGACTGAGTCCCCCCTTTCCCTCTGCTTCCCCCCCTTCGCCACCTTTCCTCTTCCCCCTTCCCCTACCCTCAGCACTGTGCTCATTTGTATATATTATTTATTACCCTATTTATTTTGTTTATGAGGCATATATCTCCTTGATTCTATTTACCTTGAAGATGTTGTCTTGTTTTGTTTTGTTCTGTTTTGCTTTGCTGTCTGTCTCCCCCATTTAGACTGTGAGCCTGTCACTGGGCAGGGATTGTCTCTATCTGTTGCCGAATTGTACATTCCAAGTGCTAAGTACAGAGCTCTGCACATAGTAAGTGCTCAATTAATGCTATTGAATGAATGGATGAATGAATGGTCCCCAATTTGACACCCATGTTTTGTATAATGATTGTATTTGACATTACTGCGTCTTATAATAATTCAGAAATAAGTGTAGCTAACTTGACCAGGAGACGTCAAAGGGTAGACAAGATCCTGTAGCCTTGGTCTTCCTATTCCCATGATCCCTATCCTGGCTGACTGCTCCCAGGGGCATGAGAGGGTTTGACAGGATTCAGCAGTGAGTTGCGATCTTTTTCCACACTCAGGATGGTGGTTTTTTTTTTTTCTCCTGAGGAATAGCTGAGTCTGATCTTAGCAAGCCTTGTCATCACTGCAGTATCTCTTCAAGTCAAAGACTTCACAGGAAAACTGACCCAACAAGTCCCCTGAGGAAAGGGGGAGAAAATAGCGCATTGCTTGGCTTGAGATCATCTTTCAGGTCTCATGTGGGAAGCAGTGTGGCCTAGTGGAAAGGTCAGGTTCTTATGAGCAGGGAACATGTCTACTGAATCTTTTGTATTGTACCTTTCCAAGTGGCTTAGTACAATATTCTTTACACAGTCAGCACTGACTAAATCATTGATTGACTGAGATGAGAATCTGGGTTCCAATGCTGGCTCTGCCCCTTGCCTGTTCTGTGAATTTGGGCAAATCAGTTAAATTCTCGGTGCTTCAGTTTCCTCATCTGTAATGATGTGCTTTATCTACCTAAGGGTAGAGTGAGAAAAGATGGATGTTTATTCCTGGGTTGCTGCTTCAATATGTTTTCATGAGATGCAATGGGGCCCCTTCAGAGGATGAGGATCACACTCCAATGGGTGCTGGTAGAGGAGGAGAAGCTTATAAAGGATAAAATCTGGAAGAATTCTTGTCCATCATGTGTGTACACCCAGGGTAAATTTATCTTTGGTGCCTTTAGTCTATCACCAGAGTCCAGAAGCAGGCTATGCCCTATCCACCCTCCCCTCTGCATCGACAGTGCACTTGGCCATTCATTCATTTATTCATTCAATCCTATTTATTGAACACTTACTGTGAGTTGCAAAACACTGTTCTAAGGACTTGGGAGAGTACAGTATAACAACAAATAGACATATTCTTACCCACAACGAGCTCACAGTCCAGAGGGGGAGAAAAACTTTAATATAAATAAATAAATAAACAGATATGTGCTGCGGAGATGGAAGGGAGGATGAATGAAGGAGCCAGTAATGAAGAGCTATGTACCCTTTAAGCATTTTGATATTCACCCGAGCTCTACAAACACTGTGTACCTATCCCCTCTAGACTGTAAATTCATTGTGGGCAGGGAATTATGTCTGTTATATTGTTATATTGTATGCTTCCAAGTGTTTAGTACAGTGCTCTGCACACAATAAGTGGTCAATAAATACGATTGACTAACTGATATCTACTATTTCACCCATACCTAATCTATTTTTGTCTTTCTCTCCCTGTAGGCGGTAAGCTCCTTGGGGGCAGGGATTGTGTCCACCAACTCTGTTGTATTGTACTCTCCCAATCGCTTAGTATGGTGCTCTGTCCACAGTAAGCATTCAATAGGAAGCAGTGAGCCTTACTGGATAGAGCACAAGCTTGGGTGTCAGAAGGACTTGGGTTCAAATCCTGACTCTGTCAATAGTCTGTTGTCTGACTTTGGGCAAGTCAATTCACTTCTTTGCACCTCACTACATCATCTGGAGAATGGGGTTAAGACTGTGTGCCCCAGAAGGAACACAGAGTGGATCCGACCTGATTAGCTCGTATCTTTCTTAGTGCTTAGTACAGTGCATGGCACAAAATAAGCACTTATCAAATACTATTAAAAATACCATTGATTGGAATGACTGATTGGCTGGGAGTGTTTGGATCTTTGAATGGAATTCAAGGGGCTTCAGCAAAACCCTTTGAGCAGGGTAGGTACTTATTGGCCAAACCTGAAAATAGCTTCCCTAAATGCTGGAAATAGGTCATATTCAGACCTCTTCCCTAATAGATTCCATCTAATCACACCCACCATATTCAAAGTTTACATCCTTTGAGAACAGCTCCATCAAGTCTCCTGGCCAGGAGGTAAGTGTGACTTTTGTAGTCATGGTAGCGGGATTTGCTGAGTGCACACTGGGTCTCTGCTTGCTAATAAGTGCTTAGGAAATCACCACAGAAGCTCGAGACAATTATCTGCCCCAAAGGAGCTCACATTCTAAAGGAGGTCACAGATAGAAAAATATATACAGAGAAATCTGGTCTCTCTTGTACAGGCTGCTAGATTTTGCCCATTTAGAGGGTAAGCTCGCTGTGAGCAGGAAATAGATCCATTACATTGTTATACTGTAGTCTCAGGGTCCTTGGGGCAGGCTTGATGTCTAATTACCACTTGAATACTCTTTCCCAGTGCTTAACAATGGCAGTGCTCTGCCCTAAGTAAGCCCTTAAATAAGAATTGTGGTATTGACAAAGCGCTTATTACGTGTAATGCACTGTATTAAACACTGAGGAAATAGATCCATTATATTGTTATACTGTAGTCTCAGGGTCCTTGGGGCAGGCTTGATGTCTAATTACCACTTGAATACTCTTTCCCAGTGCTTAACAATGGCAGTGCTCTGCCCTAAGTAAGCCCTTAAATAAGAATTGTGGTATTGGCAAAGCGCTTATTATGTGTAATGCACTGTATTAAACACTGAGGAGATACAAGATAATCAGGTTCTACATGGGGTTCACAGTCTGAAAAGACGTTATTGAATCCCCATTTTGCAGATGAGGGAATTGAGGCACAGAGTAGTAAAGTGACTTTCCCAAGGTCCCACAGTGGGTAAGTGGCAGAGCCAGGATTAGAACCTAGGTCCTCTGACTCCCAGACCTGTGCTGTATCAATGGGGCCACGTATTATTACTACTCAGATTGGAAAGCAGTTGCTCCCCCCGGCCCCCGCAGCCTCCCTAGTGTTCACCCCTGAACAACATCTATTCTTGTTTGGAAAAACAGACTACTTGTTTTGTTTTGTTGTCTGTCTCCCCCGTTTAGACTGTGAGCCCGTTGTTGGGCAGGGATTGTCTCTATCTGTTGCCGAATTGTACATTCTAAATGCTTAATTCAGTGCTCTGCACATAGTAAACACTCAGTAAATACGATTGAATGAATGAGTGAATGAATGAAAGTTTCAAGGTCTAGTAGACTGTAAGCTTTTTGTGGGCAGGGTATATGTCTGTTATATTGTTCTATTGTACTGTCCCAAGAGCTTAGAACAATGCTCTGCACACAGTAGAGCTCAATAAATACGATTGATTGGAAAGAGCACAGGATTGGGAGTCAAAAAAATTTGGATTCTAACCCTGGCTGTGCCTCTTGCCTGCTCTGTGACTGTGGGTAAGTCACTTACCCTCTCTATGTCTCAGTTTCTTCATCTGCCAAATGGGGAATTCAATACCTGTTCTCTCTTCTTAGACTGTGAGTCCCCTATGGGACAGGAACTTTCTCTGACCTGATGGCTCTGCGTCTACCATAGTGCCTAGAATACAGCTTGCAAATAGTAGATACTTAACAAGTACCACCAATTTTAATATTTTTATTTTCATGGTTCTGGGAACATGGAGCCAGGAAGGAATGAACCCAGCTTATGTGAAGTAGATGGGTGATCATCTTCTCTTTTAAAAACCTAAAAGTCCCCATTTGACCTAGTTTTGTGCACAACACTTTTCTCCTCAGATTTCAGTTTGGTCTGGTGTAAATCTCGTCTTGTTTTAGGCCATCAAGTTGTCTCCGACCCATAGCGACGCCATGGACACATCTCTCCCAGAATGCCCCACCTCCATCTGCAATCATTTTGGTAATGTCTCCATAGCGTATTCTTGGTAAAAATACAAAAATAGTTTACCACTGCCTTCTTCCATGCAGTAAACTTGAGACTCTACCCTCGACTTTCTCCCATGCTACTGCTGCCCTGCACAGGTGAGTTTTGACTTGTAGCAGATTGCCTTCCACTCAGTGGCCAATGGCCAAGCTAGGAATGGAATGGGTCTGCATCTGTTTGACTCTTCCTCCTGTAGTCGAGACAGGTAAAGTACTGGAAACCCTTCAGGTGCAACCCTGAGAGTGGAGTGTAAATCTAGCTCCACTCTGTTCCTGTTCCTTGGGTCTTTCTGGTTCCTTTCCCTATCTCTCACTCTGAAGATTTTCCATGGCAGAGAAAGGCCTTGCAAACTGAAAATGCAGTCTGAGCTGTTCCCTTCTCCCCCAGATGTCCCTGCCAGGAGTGGGGCCCCACCAAAAGTAGGAACTCAGTTGGAAGAGCTCTTCCCAGCATATCTTACTCATGGCTCCACAGGGCCTGCTTTCTCACCATGCCCAGCTGAGGGATGGAGTGTTCAGGAGAGAGGCAAAGAGGTTCAGATGGACCCCACACAAACTGGTATTGAGGAGGCACTGATTTTCCGTGTAAACCTCTGTGCTCTCTCAACTATGGATCCTGCAAATCTCTGGACTGTGAGCTCATTGTCTTTTGACTGTGAGCTCGTTGTGGGCAGGAATGTGTCTGTTATTATATTGCACTCTCCCAAGTGCTTAGTATGGTATTTTGCAGACAGTAAGGACTCAATAAATACATTTGAATGAATGAGTCACAGGGTCTTCGAAATCACCACTGGAAATCTGACGAGTTAGACAAGTTTTAAGTAGACTGACTGGGGCGTCTGGACCAAGAAGTCATACAATAGAGTGGACTTTAAATGTGAATAGATCTTTCCTATACCCATCTTAAAATTCCATTTTACTCTTCCCAGTAGAAACTTGAAGTTCAGGAGGATCAAAGAAATCTAACCCAGGTCTCTGTGCTTATTGGTACAGTATTTGTCCAAGAAATAGCTTTAAAGTACAATCTCTTTGAAGAAAAGTACAAAGGACCTGCTCCTGTGGTCTTTTCACAGATTGTTTCCCATTGCTTGATGCACAGTGTCATCTCTGCTCTAAATATCAAGTTACCATTCTGCCCAGAAAGTCCTAAAGCAGAAATATGAGACTTGATGAATGGGTTCAATAATAGATCTATCTTTTCTGTTCAATGCAGGACCTTTAAAATGCTAAATTTTCACCTTTCAGTCCAATAGAATAAATTTTGGTATTCTCAGAAATTGTCATAAGAGCATAAATACTTTAAAACCACTAAAAATACACATCCCTCTCTTCAGAAATCTCCAAAGGCAACCTGTCTCTTCCAAAATACAAAAACTCTTAACTGTTGGCTTCAGGGTTTTTCCATCAACTGTGCTTTTTTTTTTTACCTATCCACATCTTCTGTTATATCCTAGTTCACTCACTTTGGTCTTCCCAAGTTAAACTTTTATGTGTACCTCCCTGGCTAGTTCCCGTCTTCGCAGTGTGAATTGTTCTTTTTTTTCCAAGTAGAATTCGCCTTCCCCTTGAATCTGTGCAATGGTGGCCACCCTACCTTCAAAGCTCTCCTGGAAATTCACCTACCCCAAAAAGCAATCCTTAACAATTCCCCACTTTTCTGGCTATGACATCCCAGTGGGCAACATTAACAATCGTGGGACTACCAACTTGCTAATTTATCATTAATGACATTGCCTACTTTTGTTTTATTTTATACTGATGCTCTGACTCTTTGCCCATCAGATATCTGACAATTTGTTCCTGTTGGTCTCCCCCATTAGACTGTAAACACTTCAGGGCAGGTACTGTTTCTTTACTAGACTCTGGAACTCCCACTACAGTGCTCCATATTGATGTGTTCAATAGATGTCGCTGATCATGATGAGAGTGTCATTGCTGAGTCAGATGGACTGTTCTGTACATCTTGGTATTGCAATAATAGCACCCCAAAATGCTTGGATGAACAGTGTGATGTTTGTCCTACTTCATATCTGTCCCGATTATTAGAAAACGCTGATATTGTAGGTCTAGACAACTTCATCTTTTATCCATCCTTTATGGTTCCCCCCAGACTGTAAGCTCCTTGTGGGGTGGAAATGTGTTTACTCCCTCTATAGTACTGCTCTCTCCCAAGTGTATAGCAGAGTGCTCTGCACAGAGTAAGTGCTCTGTAAATATCATTGATTTATTAATCTGTAAATTTCATTCATTCAATCATATTTATTGAGCACTTACTATTTGCAAAACACTGTACTAACCATTTGGGAGAGTACAGTATCACAACAAATAGACATATTCCCTTCCCACAATGAGCTCATAGTCTAGCGATAAGCACACAATCTGGAGAACTTCAAACAGGTACCCTGTTAGCATTCATCTTTGTAGTCAAAAAGGACTAGTCTTTTTAGTAATATTTTCAGTCTTCTCAATGCTGTCCTCTGCTCTCTTTCTAACTTTTTTTATCTTCTTCCAAAAAGGTAGTGACTAGAGCTGAATGTACTGTGGACCTTCCAGGTTTCGTACGGGGATAAAAACTTGCATTCTATTTTATTTTCAAGTTTTATCTCTGCACAAAATATCCTGATTTCATTCATCACTTTGTCAAACACAGGGGATTGAAAACTGGTTGACACCCCTCTCCCACACCAGCCTGCACCCTACTTGCCCAACGGGGTCTAGCAGTCTCCATTTTGGCCAAACTCTGAGTCCAGGGGCAGTTGCGAGCCGCAGCCAGAACTGGGCCCGAGTGATACTGGAAGAAGGGTCTCTTTGTGCTTGTTATTCTACTTTTCCTTTCACTTCATCCAGGAGAGTGGACTTTTGTTAGCCACTCCTCCGCCCCAGCAACGATGCAGAAGGCCCAGATACCATTCACAAGAACATGGAGAAATGTTCAATTTAGCAAATAAAATTCCCTAAATGAAATCCAACAAAGATAATGAGCTTTCATATAACTGTATTTTGATTATGGTCTTCCATCCCCTAACATTTCTAACTAGTTTGGGTCTGAAGTCATTACCAAAACTTCTTTGGTGCTATTGATTTACTTTCAAGTCTTGCTGCTGGTATTACAGTAGCAGAGGAATGAATAGGCTCAAGCTGAGTATTTTTGCAAGCAAAGTAGAATGCATACAGGAAAGTGGAAATGACCCTCAACCTGCAGCCAAAGAAAGGCTAGGGAGTAAGTAGCATGGCCTAGTGGATAGACCATGGGCCTGGGAGTCCGAAAGACCTAGGTTCTAATCCCCATTCCATCACTTGTCTACTATGAGGCCTTGGACAAGTTATTTAACTTCTCTGTGCCTCAGGTACCTCATCTGTAAAATGGGAATTACCTTCTCAGTGTTGCACCTGGAGAGTTTCCTGTTCTCTACCAGTCTCGACTTTGGGAGGGAGAGTTAAGCGAAGGGATATCCATTCCATTCCTAGCTTGGGCAGTGGTTAGAGAGTGGAAGACAATTTGTTATGAGTCAAAACTCACCTGTGCTGGGCAACAGCGGCATCGGAGAGAGTTGAGGGCGGGGACTCAGGTTTAGAGGGTGGAGACTCAGATTTACCGCGTGGAAAGAGGTGATGGTAAACCGCTTCCATATTTTTGCCAAGTAAACTCTATGGATACACTACCAGAACACTTGCAGATGGAGGTGGGGCATTCTGAGAGAGATGTAGCCATGGCGTGGCTATGGGTCGGACACGACTCGACAACCAAAGACAACAACAACAAAATGGGAATTAAGACTGTGAGCTCCATGTGGGACAGGGACTGTGTCCAACCCAATTTGCTTGTATCTACCCCAGTGCTTAGCATAGTGCCTGGCACATAGTAAGCACGTAACAAATAATAATAATAATAATGAGTTCTTTATTGAAATTTAGAGAGTGTGCAGATTTCTGCTATGTTAAATCCCATAAGATCCTCCTGTCAAGGCACTAGCAGATCAGAAAAAATCTACCCAATTTTTCATGTTTGAACTGAAGTTGAGAGGAGTATTTCTTTGAAAAGAAGTTATGCTCTTATACTTTAATTTATGTTCCAGACCTTTTCTTGAGTGCTCGTCAAATGTGAAATTGTGTTCCACTTGACCTATTGTATTTTCAGTACAGTGGTTTAAATCAGTGGAAGAAGCATCATTTATATTTAGCAGCCTGGGCCTATATCAGGAATAGTCATGCCTTTATTGAGATAGACTGCTTCAGGTTTTTATATGCAAATATTTAAGGTGTCAGAGTTGAAAATCAGACTCAAAATTATTGATGACAATTTCAAACATTTATGTAGAGCAAAACCTTAATTGAGGAAAACTAGCTTTCATTTGAAAGTGTTGTTATTTTGTCAGAGTTGCCTTGGAGAAAGTATTTGACACCTGGGAGGGTTATTATATTTAAAGAGAAATGTACAATACTTGAGCATAACTCAAGGGAAATGTTAGTGAAATATCAAATGGTTCCAATCATTAACATCTCACACTCTCTCTCAACTCTTACAAAATGGAACCACCTTGTTCCTAATCTTTTGAAGAATCTTTTGAATCTTTTGAAGAAAGATTTGATTTTTTAATGGTAATAATCATGGCAGTTGAGTAATAGTAATAATAATAATAATGTTGGTATTTGTTAAGTGCTTACTATGTGCTAAGCACTGTTCTAAGAGCTGGGGTAGATACAAGGTAATCAGGTTGGCCCACGTAGGGCTCACAGTCTTCATCCCCCTTTTCCATATGAGGGAACTGAGGCACAGAGAAGTTAAGTGACTTACCCAAGATCACACAGCTGACAATCAACAGAGATGGGATTAGAACCCATGACCTCTGACTCCCAAGCCCGTGCTCTTTCCACTGAGCCATGCTGCTTCTCTGAGTACATGTTATGTGTCACTCTCTGTGGTAAACAATGATGGTAAATACAAGATAATCAGAGTTGTCACGGGCCCTGTCCCACCTGGGGTTTACAGTCTTAGATGGAGATTGTGTCCAATCCAATTTGCTTGTATCTCCCCCAGTGCTTAGTACATTGCCTGACACATTGTAAATGCTTAACAAATAAAAATAATAATAATAATGAGTTCTTTATTGAAACTTTACAGTAAGAGGGAGAGAGACAGGTGTCTTGTCCGCACTTTACAAATGAGGGAATTGAGACCCGTAGAAGATAAGTGACTCATCCAAGGTCATCCAGAAGCCAAGTGACAGAGCTGGGATTAGAACCAGGTCTTCTGACCCTCATCCTGCCCGCTTTCCACTAGGAAGGATTTTCCAGAATTGGCCCTTTGCCAATTGAAAGCTAGTCCTTAGCTTTCACGTTAAGGGTGTTCCTCCTTCCGGTCAGGTAGTCAGTCATATTTATTGAGCACTTACAGTATGCAAAGCACTGTACTAAGCACTTGGGAGAAGAAAAAATAACAATAAACACACACTTTCCCAACCCACAATGAGCCAGTCCTATCCATCCTCCTTATGCCACCATCCTCCCCCCAGTCCTAGCCCCACTTATATAAGAATCAGGATAAATGCTTTCCTCATTGGATTTTTAAACTAAAATAAATAATTGAAGACTTCTTTGCTTGATTTCTTGTTCTTTCCATTCTTCTAGCCTTGGGCTCTTTAACAAGATTTGATAAAATCCTGA
The DNA here is from genome assembly GCF_004115215.2 of Ornithorhynchus anatinus. Lineage (NCBI taxonomy): Eukaryota > Metazoa > Chordata > Mammalia > Monotremata > Ornithorhynchidae > Ornithorhynchus > Ornithorhynchus anatinus. Next base: position 113,403,983 of record NC_041728.1, on the reverse strand, counting down.
AGACCTTCGGGGAGATGGAGCATGACAAGGTTCTAGCAGCACCTGAACTTACATGGCAAGGTTAGAATAACTTTAGGATGCAAAAACAAGAGGTGAGGTGGGATCCTGGAGTCAAGGACCAAAGATAAAAAGGCCTGCAAGCTCCAGTCTTCCAGCCCAGCCAGTTGATTGCTCTTTCCTTTTATGTAGGCTTTAACTCTCCGGCACTAGAATCTGCCCAGCCGCCTTGTCATTCCAGCTGACAAAGGGAAGAGAAATCAGACTTGAAAAGTGATTTTGTGAACACGTGCCCGGTTCTCTGGCATCCATGAACAGCACAGACTGCAGGGATTCCCAGGTTTCAACTCAGACACGGGGAGAGAGAGCCCGTGTTGCCGTGGTGATGCAGGAGGAGACGGCATCGATGTGCCAACGGGGCAGTTCATGCCGGCAGCGACAGAAGAGGTCTGGTTTCCTTGGAGGAATTGGTTGATTCTGTTTTCATCCTCAACTTAAGGTGGGAGTCAGGCTGTTTTCTTCACTCCTAGGGATTTCTTTAATAGCTGTATCAGTCAATCAGTGGTGTCTACTGAAGGCTTACTGTGTGCAGAACACTGGACTAAGCACATGGGAAAGCGCAATCCAATGGAGTCGGTAGACACAATTGTATGGTATCTCAGCTACCATAAGGACCTTACACTCTAGAATGGGGGTCAGACATTAATGTAAATCCATAAATTATGGATATGTACATAAGCGCTGTGGGGCTGAGGGTGGGATGAACATCAAATCGGGTAGGGTCGGCTCGTCCCCCGACCCTGGTCATTAACACTATTAACTTATTAACACTATTGTAGTGTGCCTTACTGTAGCATGTTGCTATATTAGCGATCTCGCTTGTTATTGTTTATTGTCGTCAGATTTTGAATCTGATCAGGTCGCCCCTTAATCGAGTCTACCCCCGACCCTGGTCATCGCCCCTTTTATTAACACGACTATATTGTATCATACTGTGTCATGTTGCTATATTAGCACTACCGTATTGTATCATACTGTATCATGTTGCTATATTACCGATTTCGTTTATTACTGTTTATTGTTGTCAGTGCTGCCACCCACCTCTCTGGCCTCGCCATGTCCCTCCTCCCCACCTCCCCCCTCCCGCCCCTTCCTATCCTCCCCTTCCCCTTCCCCTTCCCCTCTCTCGCTCAGCTCTTTCCCGCTCTCTCCTCTGTCTCCTCCCCCCCTCCTCTCTCCCGCCCTAGAACCCCACTTTACCAGCGCTAACCCTCTTCCCCCTCCCCCTACTCTTCCCCCCACCAAACCCCCTCTTCACCCCCTCCCCCCTTCTCTCTTCTCCACCCATGCCCCATCCCAGTCCTCTTGTCCCACCGCTACCCCTCATCCCCCTCTCCCCGCCCTTCCCCCCCTCCCCCCCTTGCACCCACAGCTACTTTCCAGTGTGGCCTCTGGAACCCCCGCTCTATTACAGGTAAGCTACCTTTTATCCATGACCTTTTCCTCTCTCGCTCTCTCCTCCTCCTCGCCCTTTCGGAAATGTGGCTCTCTCCCAAAGACACGGTCTCCGCCGCCGCTCTCTCCAGCAGAGGCCTCTCCTTCTCCCACTCCCCCAGACTCACCGGTAAGGGAGGAGGCGTCGGCTTCCTCCTCTCGCCCCGTTGCCGCTTCCGCACTATCCCTCCTCCCCCCTCCCTCTCCTTCCCCTCCTTCGAAGCCCATATCATTCGCCTCTACCACCCCCTCCAGTTACTTGTTGCCGTCATCTACCGCCCTCCCAGTCCCACCTCCGACTTCTTCAACCACCTTGACCCCTTTCTCACCTTCCTTCTCTCCTTCTCTCTGCCCACTCTGATCCTTGGAGACTTCAACATCCATATGGATGTACCCGACAACTCCTCTGCCGCCTGCCTGCTATCCCTCCTCTACTCTGCCGACCTCCTCCTCCACCATACCATGCCCACTCACCGACTCGGTCACACCCTCGATCTTGTCATCTCCTACCACTGCACTATCTCCTCCCTCACCGACTCTGAAATCCCTCTCTCTGACCATAACCTTCTCACCTGCCTCATCTCTCACACTCCCTCGCCCTGTAAATCTTCGCTACTGCCCCACAGAGACCTCCACTCTCTCGATCCCATCCGTCTTCCAATAGCATCTCTACTCACCTTGCCGCCCTGTCCTCTCTTCCCACTCTCGACGAGCGGGTCTCCGCTCTCAACTCCACCCTCTCTACTCATCTCGACTCTCTCGCCCCCCTTTCCCTCCGCCGCTCTCGCTCCACTAACCCACAGCCCTGGATCACCTCCTCCGTCCGCCTCCTACGCTCCTATGCTCGAGCTGCTGAGCGCTGCTGGCGAAAGTCCAAGCACCAAGCCTACCTCACACACTTCAAATTTATCCTTTCCTGCCTTAACTCTGCCCTCCCCTCCGCCAGGCAAAGCTTCTTCTCCTCCCTCATCGACACCCATGCCCGTCACCCCCGCCGATTGTTCCGGACCTTTAACTCTCTCCTTAGGCCCCCTGTTCCTCCCCATCCCCCATCTCTCACCCCCAATGATCTGGCCACCTATTTCCTCACGAAAATCAACACGATCAGGTCTGAGCTCCCCAAAGTCACCCCTCCGCCTCTCCCCTCCCCCCCACCAACCCCCTCCCCTACTTTCCCATCCTTCCCTGCAGTATCCTCAGAGGAGATCTCCTCCCTCCTCGCAAGTGCCACCCCCTCCACCTGCACCTCGGACCCCATTCCCTCTCACCTTATTAAAACCATCGCCCCTGCCCTCCTACCTTCCTTAACTTCTATTTTTAACCACTCAATCTCCAAGGGCTCCTTCTCCTCTGCCTTCAAACATGCCCACATCTCCCCCATCCTAAAAAAACCCGCTCTTGACCCCACTTCCCCCTCCAGTTATCGTCCTATCTCCCTACTACCCTTCCTTTCCAAAATCCTAGAACGAGTCGTCTACAATCGCTGCTTAGAATTCCTTAACTCCCATTCTCTCCTAGACCCCCTCCAATCTGGCTTCCGTCCCCTCCACTCTACCGAGACTGCTCTCTCTAAGGTCACCCATGACGTCCTTCTTGCCAAATCCAATGGCTCCTACTCCATTCTAATCCTCCTTGACCTCTCTGCTGCCTTTGACACTGTCGACCATCCCCTCCTCCTCCATACCTTATCTCACCTTGGCTTCACGGACTCTGTCCTCTCCTGGTTCTCCTCTTACCTCTCTGGCCGATCATTCTCGGTCTCCTACGCTGGAGCCTCCTCCCCCTCCCATCCTTTAACTGTTGGAGTTCCTCAAGGGTCAGTTCTCGGCCCTCTTCTGTTCTCCATTTACACTCACTCCCTCGGTGAACTCATCCGCTCTCACGGCTTTGACTACCATCTCTACGTAGATGACACGCAGATCTACATCTCCGCCCCTGTCCTCTCCCCCTCCCTTCAGGCTCGCATCTCCTCCCGCCTCCGGGACGTCTCCACCTGGATGTCGGCCCGCCACCTAAAACTCAACATGAGTAAGACTGAGCTCCTCATCTTCCCTCCCGAGCCCGGTCCTCTCCCAGACTTCTCTATCACCATGGAGGGCACGACCATCCTTCCCGTCTCTCAGGCCCGCAATCTCGGTGTCATCCTTGACTCGTCTCTCTCGTTCACCCAACACATCCTATCCGTTACCAAGACCTGCCGATTTCACCTCTACAATATCGCCAAGATCCGCCCTTTCCTCTCCACCCAAACGGCTACCTTACTGTTACGGGCTCTCGTTATATCCCGGCTAGACTACTGTGTCAGCCTTCTCTCTGACCTCCCTTCCTCCTCTCTCGCCCCGCTCCAGTCTATTCTTCACTCCGCTGCCCGGCTCATCTTCCCGCAGAAACTATCTGGGCATGTCACTCCCCTTCTTAAACACCTCCAGTGGTTGCCTATCAACCTCCGCTCCAAACAAACTCCTCACTCTAGGCTTCAAGGCTCTCCATCACCTTGCCCCTTCCTACCTCTCCTCCCTTCTCTCTTTCTACCACCCACCCCGCACGCTCCGCTCCTCCGCCGCCCACCTCCTCACCATCCCTCGGTCTCGCCTATCCCGCCGTCGACCCCTGGGTCACGTCCTCCCGCGGTCCTGGAACGCCCTCCCTCCTCACCTCCGCCAAACTGATTCTCTTTTCCCTCTTCAAAACCCTACTTAAAACTCACCTCCTCCAAGAGGCCTTCCCAGACTGAGCTCCTCTTCTCCCTCTACTCCCTCTGCCATCCCCCCTTTACCTCTCCGCAGCTTAACCCTCTTTTTCCCCTTTTCCCTCTGCTCCTCCACCTCTCCCTTCCCATCCCCTGTACTCGTCCGCTCAACTGTATCTATTTTCGTTACCCTATTTATTTTGTTAATGAATTGTACATCGCCTTGATTCTATTTAGTTGCCATTGTTTTTACGAGATGTTCTTCCCCTTGACTCTATTTATTGCCATTGTTCTTGTCTGTCCGTCTCCCCCGATTAGACTGTAAGCCCGTCAAACGGCAGGGACTGTCTCTATCTGTTGCCGACTTGTTCATCCCAAGCGCTTAGTACAGTGCTCTGCACATAGTAAGCGCTCAATAAATACTATTGAATGAATGAATGAATCAAATGCTTAAAGGGTGCAGATCCAGGCACATAGATGGCACAGAAGGTAGAGGAAAAGAGGGCTTAATCAGGGAAGGCCTCTTGGAGGAGATGTGACCTTAATAAGACTTTGAAAGTGAGAAGAGTGGTGGACTGGCATATATGGAAGGGGAGAGAATTCCAGGCCAGAGGGAGGACATGGTCAAGGGGTAGTTAGATGAGATTGGGGTACAATCAGTTGGTTGACATTAGGGGAACAAAGTGTGCTGACTGGGCTGTAGTAGGAGAGAAACCACATAGGATGGGAAGGGGAGAGCTGAATGAGTGAGTGCCTTAAATCCTTCGGTAAGGAGTTTCTGTCTGCTGCAGAGGGGGATGGCCAACTACTGGAGGTTTTTGAGAAGTGATGAGGTGCAGACTGAAGTTATTTTAGAAAAACGATCTGGACAGCAGAGTAAAGCAAGCACTAGAGTGGGAAGAGACAGGAAGAAGGGAGGTCAGTGTGGAGGCTAATCAATCAATCAATGATATTTATTGAGTGTTTATTCTGTGCAGAGCACTGTACTAAGTGCTTGGGACTTGGCAGTACAAGAGAGTTGGTAGACACATTCTCTGCACACTGATGTAGTTAGTAGTCAAGCTGGGAGAGGATAATAACTTGCCTCAGCATAGTAGCAGTTTTGATGGAGAAGAATGGGTGAATTTTACTGATGTGGTGAAGATGGAAGCAACTGGATTTGGTGAGAGGTTGAATTTGCGGGTTGAATGAAAGAAATGGAGCGAGGAAAGATGGCAATATACCCTAAAGAAGAGAATGACCTGATGTCTCTTGTTTTAAATCATCCAAAAACTGCTCCTAACCAGGAATGTGGCTGAAACGGTGACTTGCTCCCTTTATTCCCCCCTCCCTCAGCCCCACAGCACTTATGTCCATATCTGTAATTTATTTATTTATATGACTATCTGCTCCCCTTCTAGAGAAGCAGCTTAGCTTAGTGGAAAAAGCATGGACTTGGAAGTCAGAGGATGTGTGTTCTAATCCCAGCTCCACCACTTGTCTGCTGTGTAACCTTGGGCAAGCCACTTAACTTCTCTATGCCTCCGTTACCTCATCTGTAAAATATGGATTAAGATTGTGAGCCCCACATAGAACAACCTGATTGCCATAGAGCTTAGAACAGTGCTTGGCACATAGTAAGAGCTTAACCAATATTATTATTATTATTATTATTCTAGACTGTGAGCTCGTTGTGTATAGAGAGTGTTTCCACAAATTCTATTGAGTACTCTCCCAAGCACTTAGTACGGTGCCCTGCACACAGTAAGCACTCCATAAATACAATTCACTGACTGACTGAGAAGTGACTTTGGAAGTCGAGGCTGTCGCTGGATGCAGTTGGGGCTGGAGTGGTAATGAGAAGTGAGCTTGAGAGTCTGCATTTCCCTCAGAGAACTTTCTGGCCCCCAGGCCAGCTAAAGCTTTATGGGATGTCTACTCACTCTAGTTCAGAGCCACCCTCCACCACCAATAGGCCATGGAAACATTCCACAGTGACAGTGACCTTGGATAAATCACTTAACTTCTCAGTGTCTCAGTTTTCTCATCTGTAAAATGGCAATACATCTTCTCATTTGGGAAGGAAACTCTATCTGATCTAGTTGTATTGCATCTACTCCAGTGTTTAGTATGGTGCGTGGCACATAGTAAGCACTTCATAGAAACCACAATTATTATTATTGTTCATGGAGCAGAAATAAGGAAGCAGTATGACCTAGTGGGTACAGTATAGGCTTGGGAGTCGGAAGAACCTACATTTTAATGCTGATTCTGCCACTTGTCTGCTGTGTGACCTTGGGAAAGTCACTTCACTTCTCTGTGCTTCAGTTAATTCATCTGTAAAATGGGGATGAAGACTGTGAACCCCATTTGGACTTGAACCAAGTCCAAATCACTAGCTTGTATCTACCAGAGCATTTTATACAATGCCTGGCATATAGTAAGCACTTGACTAAATACCATTAAAAAACCAAATAAACAAAGAAAAAACAGCAACTAGGACCAGGTACATCTCTATATGGGAAAAGTGGCTAATAAAGAAGAAGCTCTCTTGAACTATCCTGAGCAGACTCTCTTCTGGGAAACCCCTACCAATTACTAGTATTTAGCACTTAATTTGCACTCAACATAGTAGTTAGCACCTGGAAGATACAACAGGGTAGTAGACACAATTCCTCCCTCAAGGATTTCACAGTCTAGAGGGGGAAGATTAAAATAAATTAAAAGTAAAGGGAAGCAAATTAGGGGAGGTTTATAGATATGTGTGTAAATTCTGAGAGGGGAGGGTGGAGAGTGAATGCTTAAGAGTTTAGGAGATAAGGACTCAAGGGCACAGGGGACACTGCGGGGAATAGTCTCTTCTCTCTCTCTCCCTTTCCCGTTTCTCCAGTCCCAACTCCTTTGTCACTCTTTCCCTTTCTCCCTCTCTCTCTTTCTCCTTCTTCCCACATCCTCTATCTCTCCCCTCTTCCTCTCTTTCTCTTAAAATCAGAGGAGGTACATCCATCAATCAATGATTCACTATGTTGTATAGTGTACTAAGTTATTGGGAGAATGCAATACAGTAGAGTAAGGAGGCACATTACCAGCCCTCAAGAAACTTACATCACTATCAATCAGTCAATCAACTCTCTTTACTGAGTGCTTACTATGTGCAGGGCACTGTACTAAGTCCTTGGGAGAGCAATACAACAGTTAGCCAGGTTTCTGCTCACAAAGCACTAAACATTTGGATGGTTGTCATTGAGAGCAACCTTTAATCACAGTTTCTTCAAGCAACTTTTTGCCTCTATTGGAAAGATAATTGGGTGTGGATAGACAATTTGTCTAGTGCCAGAAATGCTATTTCCCCCATGTTCTTATCTATTCCCTGCCCAGATTTACTGCTGATTTGGTTTCTCAGCTGCTTTCCTTCCTGATTCTCCTTTTCATCCCTAATGTCTCACTGTTGCTGATGGAGCCACTCAGAGGAAAGCATTCTCAGGTCAGAGGCGAGGGAGTGATGTGTATCCTCTTAAAGAAGCATAAGTAGTTTTCCCGTTCAGGGGGATTGTTTGATCAGCCCCATTTAATGGCACATTTACAAATGGGATTTAGGTACTGCCATCTAGTGCATCAATTCTAAACTACATTTCAGTTACAAAAGTGTTTATGGGAAAAAAAACTCTTTTGAAAAGAAATTGTTTTTTAATTTAAAAATATCAGGTTTGAGTTAAAATCTGCATGGGACAAGACTCATGGTCATCAATCAATCAATAGTATTTACTGAGGGCCTAATTTGTGCAGAGTACTCAGCTGTGTGACTTTGGGCAAGTCACTTCACTTCTCTGTGCCTCAGTTGCCTCATCTGTAAAATGGGGATGAAGACTGTGAGCCCCACGTGGGGCAACCTGATCACCTTGTATCCTCCCCCACTTCTTAGAACAGTGTTTTGCACATAGTAAGCGCTTAACAAATGTTATCATTATTATTATTAAAAATAAGCACTTGGGAAAGTATAATATGAATTAGTAAGTATTGATGATCCCTGCCCACAAGCAGCTTACAGACTGAAGGGGGAGAAAGTCATGAGAAGCAGCATGGTTTAGTGGATAGAGCACAGGCCTGGGAGTCAGAGGGTCATAGGTTTTAATCCCAGCCCTGCCACATGTCTACTGTGTGACCTTGGGCAGACCACTTCACTACTCTGTGCCTCAGTTACCTCATCTGTAAAATGGGGATTGGGACTGTGAGCCCCACATGGAACAGAGACTGTGTCCAACCCGATTTGCTTGTATCCACCCCAGTACTTAGTAAAGCGCCAGGGACATAGTAAGCACTTAACAAATACCACAATTATTTATTTTACCTATTTTGTAAAATAAATTATGACTGGATATGTACATAAGAGCTGTGATGCTGAGGTAGGGGTGAATATCAAAGTGTGAGAAGTGGTGTGTCTTAGTGGAAAGAGCCCGGATTTGGGAGTCAGAAGGTCATGGGTTCTAATCCCGGCTTTGCCATTTGTCTGCTGTGTGACCTTGAGCAAGTCATTTAACTTCTCCGTGCTTCAGTTCCCTCATCTGTAAAATGGGGATTTAGACTGTGGAGCCCCACGTGGGACAACCTGACTACTTTGTACCTACCCCAGTGCTTAGAACAGCGCTTGGCACATGGTAAGCACTTAACAAATACCAGTATTGTTGTTATTATTATTAAAGACCCAAGTGTCTACACTTGGGTAGGACTTAGTCAGAGAAGGCCTCTTGGAGGAGTTGTGATTTTAGCAGGGCTTTGAAGGTGGAGAGAGAGGTGACCTGTTGGATATAAAGGGAAACAGCATAACCCAGTGGGAATAGTCTGGGCTTGGGAACCAGAGGACTTGGGTTCTAATCTTGGTTCTGCCTCTTGCTTGCTGTGTGACCTGGGGCAAGTCACTTAACTTCTCTGTGCCTCAGTTCCCTCATCTTTAAAATGTGGATTCAATACCTGTTCTTCCTTTTACTTAGATTGTGAGCTCATTGTGGGATGGGGACTGTATTCAATCTAATTAATTTGTACCTACCCCAGCACTTAGAACAGTGCTCGACACAATTTATGTGCTCAACAAAAGCCTTAATAATAATAAAAATAATAAGGGGGAGTTTCAATTCAGAGGGAGGATGTGGTTAAAGGGTACAGTGGCAGAAAGGATAAGATTGGAGTGCACTGAAAATGTTGGTGTTAGAGGAATGAAGTAGGCAGGCTGGGTTGTAGATCAACAAGGTAAGGTAGGACAGAGAGAGCTGATTGTGTGCTTTCAAGCTGTTGTTTCTGTTTGTTGCAGAAAGGGATGGCCAACCCTTGGAGATTTTTAAGGAGAGGGGAGAGGTATGCTAATTTTCTTTTTAGAAAAATGATCCCTGCAACCACGTGGAGTGTGGATTGGAGAGGGGAGAGGCAGGAGTCAGGGAGGTCAGTGACCAGATGAAGTAGTGAAAGAGGGAAATAAGGGCCTGAATCAGCATGCTAAGAGTTTGGGTGAAGAGGGTGCAGTGGATGGACTATGGACCTGGGAGTTAGAAGGTAATAGGTTCTTATCCCGGCTCTGCCAGATGTCTGCTGTGTGACCTTGGGCAAGCCACTGAACTTCTCTGTGCCTTAGTTACTTCATCTCTAAAAAAATGGGGGTTAAAACTGTGAGCCCCTTGTGGGACAGGGACTGTTGTCCAACCTGATTAGTTTGTTTCTACCCCAGCACTTAGACCGGCGCTTGGCACATAGTAAGCACTTAACAAGTACTATAATGAATAATAATAATAATGAGAAAAAAGATGTTGAGAAAGAGAGCTGATCGAATTTTGTGACAGACTGAATATATGGGCTAAGTAAAAGAGATGAGTCAAGGATAAGCCGAATTTTTGGGCGTGTGAGACAAGGAGAGTTGTGCTGGTGTCTACGATAATAGGAAAGTCTGGGAGAGGAGAGGGTTTAGGTAAGGAAGATGAGGAGGTCTGTTTTGGACATGTACAATTTTAGATCAATCTATCAATCCTATTTATTGAGTGCTTATTGTGTGCAGAGCACTGTACTACTAAGCACTTGGCATATATTGACAGGACAACCAGGTAAAAATGTCCTGAAGGCAGGAGGAAATGCAAGACCAGAGAGAGGGGGAGACGTCAGGTTTGTAGAAGCAAATTTGGGGATTTAATTGAAGCTTTGAGTGCAAATGAGTTCTCCAAGGGAGTGGGTGTAGTTGCAGATTAGACCCATTCCCTGTCTATACAGGGTTCACAGCCTAAATGGAAGGAAGAACAGTATCAAATCCCTATTTCACAGTTGAGGCAAAGAGAAGTGAAGTGATTTCCCCAAAGTCACCCAGCAGACAAATTGCAGAGTTAGAAGCCAGGTTCCTTGACTCCCAGGCCCGTGCTCTGTCAATTAGGCCTTGCGAGTCAGGTCGGACTTTTGTGAGCTGCCTCTGTTTGATGGAGTTTAAGGTGTATTCCACATTTAAGTGAATCTTGTGATACAAAATAGAAACAAATTGTCAGAATATCTTCACTTCTTATCATTACTGTCTCAGTGCTCAACAGCAGGGTAAATGATAACTCTTAATTGGAAAAATAGTCACTCGGTTCTGGTTAAAAAGCTAAACACCACCACTATATGCAAAACAGATGGAAAATCATTTTCTAGGGAAAAGTTTAATGTTCTGTGCTGTAACATCTCCTTAATTACTGTATCATTTTTTGGAGAGCACGTTGTCGGTGATAATTAAGCAGAAGCTAACCTGCCTATTTAATGGAATGACAGTTTTTCCAAGCTTTCATATTTGAGCTCATTAACTTTCAGCTGAAATAGACATAAATCAAACTGCCTGTTTCTGAGGCATTCAACATGATTTAGATACAACTAGAATTGATTGAGAGAATATTTTTTCCCATTCAATTCCTCAGAAGTTGAATAAATAATTTTGATGAAGTCCCTCGTTGACTGAAGAATCCTGCTTTAAAATGTGCCAGAGACAAGAAATTCACCAGTTCCCAGAGGGATGTGCTAAACACAGATCCCGTGATGTTTATACAAGATTTAGCTCCTCAAATGCCATCACATTCTATTACAGAAGAGCAGGGTTCTAATTCCAGGCTTTTCCACTTGCCTGCAGTGTGATCTTAGGGGAGTCACTTCCATGTACGTCAATCACCTTCTGTAAAATGGGGCTCCGATGCCTGCTGTCCCTCCCAAGTCAACTTTGAGTCCTATGTGGGGCAGGGACTGGATCTGAGCTGATCATCCTTAATTTATTCCAGTGGTCAGTGTAGGGCTTGACACCTATTAAACAGTTAACAAATACTACAATTGTAGGTATTATTATTATTAGTATAAAAGCAAAATGTACTCGCAAAAATTTACTTCTAAGTGTAATTTAGTTGGGGAAACAGGGTTGTGATGGGTCTTCAGTGAAAATGAAGTTATTATATAACTATGATATGTGTTAATAATGATAATGGTTATAAGTATATCTATATCTATATATCTATACTCTCTCTATATAACATATTATAGGTGTTAATATAATATGTGTTAACTATAAGTATGTGTTAAAAGAGAAGCATCTTGGCCTTGTGAGTCAGAAGGGCCTGGGTTCTAATCCCAGCTCTGTCACTTGTCTGCTATGTGACCCCTGGCAAGTCATTTAATTTCTCTGTGCCTCTGTTACTCCATCTGTAAACTGGGGATTAATATTTGAGCCCCATGCGGGACATGAAATGTGTCCAACCTGATTAGCTTGTGTCTACCCCAGAGCTTAGCACAGTGCCTGGCACATAGTAAGCACTTCACCTATCACTGGGAAGGGATTGTCTCTATCTTGTCAAATTGTACATTACAAGTGCTTAGTAGAGTGCTCTACACATAGTAAGAACTCAATAAATACTATTGAATGAACAAATACCATTAAGAAATCTAACTTTATTATGTGGCAATTCTGCCTCTCTAATCATATGAGTCTAAATGTGGAGTACCAGATCTCGACTCTTCACTTGTTGAATTATTGCATCTTTGTCAGTGGTATTTATAAAGCGTCAACTTGCTCAGGGATTTCTCCTTAGGGTTTTGGTGCAAGTGCTGACAAGTGGGATCAAGTTGCTTCAGTTTGAAACCTGGCAACCTTTCAAATCTGAATGGAAGGGTTTTTAAAAGAAAACAATGATTGCCATTGTCCTACCACAGGTCTTTGCTCTATGAAGGCCTTTGACTCTTGCTTGGCTAAGAGTAGTGGCTATAGGAAATTACAAGGAGAGAGAGGTTATCTCTAGTTTGATTAATTATTTAGCAATGTACCCAGCCAACAAAATGAACCTCTGCCAAGTCCTTTTTTTGAAGCACTTACCATGTTTGTTTACCCTTGATGGAGTGAATCACTGTGGGCAGGGAATTTGCCTGCTTATTGTTGTATTGTACTTTCCCAAGTGCTTAGAACAGTGCTCTGCACACAGTAAGTGCTTAGTAAATGCGACTGAATGAATGAATGAATCCCATCTATACTGAAGTGAAAATGATTATGGTCTGATTTACAACTCCAATTTTACCAAATAAGAGTACTGATATTTAAAAAGAAAAAACACACCCAAAACTCAAGTTTGAACACTTAAAAAGATAAAAGGACAATGGAGTCTGAAAAGCATAAAGTCCATTATTGATTGGCTTCTGAATTGAAAACAGTTGCAACGTGTGCTTTTTGAAGAATACCCAGAGATGACTAAATTCTCCATACTTCAGAGGTGGAAGAGAGATATCCATAAGGTCAACTGTTCTAAAAAGACAGCCACAAAATTTCTAGTTAGGGTGGTCTGATCACTGTATTTAAAAAGTCTCAAAAGTCTCAAAATGTAGTTTGGCTTAAATTACTAAGGAAATGAACCCAATGGGGATTCTAGGATCTCTGAGAACAATCAATCCATCAATCAGTGGTATTTATTGAGGACTTACCTTGTGCAGAGCACTGTACTAAGTGCTTGGGAGAGTACAAGAGAACAATATAACAGACACACTCCCTCCCCACAATGGATCTGCAGCCTAGAGGGGCTCCTAAAGCTTCCTTTAGGCTCCTCTACTATGACTTAGGTAAATCATTCAGTCTTTCAGTGCTTGAAAAGCAAAAAATACTCGCTAGTGTTAAAGTGGATAAAGACTGTCTTTGCTCATCACAAAATGAACCATGTTGAGGCCTAGGTTGCCCCCTTAAGAGAAAGAAATGGACAACTTACAAATGGCAGAGATCTCCAAATTTTAAGACATTCTGTACTAGATGGGCATTCGTAGGAGTGGGGGAGATCTCACTGCTTAGGTGGGTCATGCACAGCGACTGCATATATTTACAGGTTCTTTTCTGCACCATTTTTCTATGTGCAGGGAAGCAGATAGAGTACAGGCCTGGTAATCAGAAGGACCTGGGTTCACTCATTCATTCATTCATTCATTCATTCATTCATTCAATCGTATTTACTGAGTGCTTACTGTGTTTAGAGCACTGTATTAAGTGCTTGGGAAAGTACAATACAGCAATAGAGACAATCCCTGCCGACAATGAGCTTACGGTTTAGAGGAAGGGAGGCAGACATCAGTACAAGTAAACAGGCATCAATATAAATAAAACTCACATATATGCATAAGTGCTGTATGTAGGGGGGAAGAGCAAAGGGAGCAAGTCAGGGTGATTCAGAAGGGAGTGGGAGATGAGGAAAAGTGGAGCTTAGTCTGGGAAGGCCTCTTGGAGGAGATGTGCCTTCAATAAGGCTTTGAAGGAGGGAAGAGTGTCTGTTGGATTTGAGAAGTGAGGGAGTTCCAGGCCAGAGATAGGATGTGGACCAGGGGTCGGCGGCGAGTCAGGCAAGATCGAGGCACAGTGAGGTTAGCACCAGAGGAGCTGAGTGTGCGGCTAGGCTGTAGAAGGAGAGACGAGAGGTGAGGTAGAAGGGACAAGGTGATGGAAAGCTCTGAAGCTAATAGTGAAGAAGTGTTGTTTGATATGGAGGTAGATAGGCAATCACTGGAGGTTTTTGAGGAGGGGGTGACATGCCCTGAGCATTTCTGTAGAAAGATAATCTGGGCAGTGGAGTGAAGTATGGCTCTGCCACTTGTCAGCTTTGTGATTTTGGGCAAACCACTTTTCTGTGCCTGAGTTACCTCACCTGGAAAGTGGGGTTATGAGCCTCATGTGGGACAGGGACTGTGTCTAACCTGATTGGAACAGTGCCAGGTGTACAGTAAGCAGTTAACAGATTCCATAAAAAAGTACCCAGGTGAGACTCAAACAAGTTTCCTGGCCCTTGAGGAGCTCACCTTCTAAGAATAACTTCTCCAGTATTTACCCAGTGGGGCCAGGGCCTAGAGTTCCCGACCTGTTTGGGTTCTCGGCCACAGAGCCCCGGGAAGGTGTTGCTGTATAGGAAGCCCTGGAAGGATTGAGAAGATATGTATGGCCCAGGGCAGAAAACAGCTTGGTTGCCCCTAGGATCAGTCAAACAATCAGTGTATTCATTGCCTGTGTGCAGAACATTGTAATATGCATGTAGGAAAATACCTTATGGTACAGGGGATCTGGCAATGCAGGGTCTAACATCCCCTTCACCGGCACAACTGGAGTGGGCCCCTCTAGGGTTTCAGAAGTGGTGTCCACCAGGCAGGGAGCAAGCAGCTCGACCACCAAGCCTCCCATGGCCCAGCAGAGTGCTCTGCACATAACAAGCCCTCAGTAAATTTGATTCACTGATGTGAGCTAGCTGTACAGTTGCTTCTCTGGTGAAAATTGGGGCCCAAAGCTTTGGAGGGAATTAGTGAGCATCTCTCCACAGATTCTAGGGATGCATTTTTTTCTCTCTCCCCAAATTCTAAATTTGTATTTGGCCAGTATCTCCAAACACAAAATTCCTTAATGATCTATGAATCAGTGGTATTTATTAAACACTATCTTTGTTTATTAAGCACTTCTTAAATGCTTATTGTACTAAATGCTCAGGAGAATATAACAGAGTTAGTAAACATGTTCCCTTCCCCCAACAAACTAGCAGTCTAAATAAATGAACTGGTTCATTTAACACGGCTTACTTCTCTCTTCGATATAAAGAGTGTAAAGCAGAGGAGAGAAATAAGCACTATTAAGGAATTTAGGTTTAAAAATTTCTAAATATTCCAAAACAAATCAAAGCAACTAAGTGGCAGAAAAATGCGCACTAAGAGAGAATATATCGGACGATTGATGTAATCTTTTTAAAAAACAGATAAAGGCCCAAACAACAATAAATGGGATCTGACTAGGAGATTAAGGCTTTTGGGGTGGCCCAGGGCATGAAAAAATGAGCAGAGGAGAGCTAATAATAATTGTAATAGTGGTATTGGTTCAATATTTATTATGTGGCAATCACTGAGCTATACCCTGGGGTAGATACAAGGTAATCAGGTTGGACTCAGTCCCTGTCCCACATGGAGCTCACAGACTACATAGGAGGGAGAGCAAGCACTGAATCTCCAATTTACAAGTGAGAAAGCTGAGGCACAGATAATTTAAATGATGGATCCAAGGCCATAGAAACTGTACTTTATTTTCATCGGATCCCACACTGGGAGGGAAAAAATACATAAAAGTAATGATGATGGGGAGAAAAGCTTTATACAGTGATCAGAGGGAGGGGTGAGAATGGGAATAGGGAGGACATTGAGTGAAGATGAGTCTTACTTGATCACTACCCAAGCATGCCCGCATGGGCCGACTCAACAGTCTATTCCTGAAGAAATAAAAATCAACCATTCTGTCATAGACTCTGTCAATCAACTGTATTTATTGAGCACTTACTTTGTGCTGAGCAATGTACTAGGCTATTGGGTGAGTAAAATACCGTAGAGTTGGGAAGCAGCATGGCATAGCTGATAAGGCAGGGGCCTGGGAGTTAGTCAGGGGCTCTGCCATTTATATGTTATGTGATCTTGGGTAAGTCACTTCTCTTCTCTGGGCCTCAGTTACTGCATCTGTAAAATGGGGATGAAGACTGGGATTAGGTTGTATCTACCCCAGGGCTTAGAACAGTGCTTGGCACATAGTAAGCACTTACAATGCCATCATTATTTTTTAGTACTATTATTACAGATGGTAGACACATTTCCTGCTCAGAAGGAGCTTACAGTCTAGAGGGGGAGACAGACTTTAAAACAAATTGCAAATAGGGAAAGTGACAGAGAATAAGCCTATTACATAAGGGTTTTGGAGTTGGGGGTGGGTGAGTGTCAAAGGGCTTAACGGGTACAGATCTAAGTGCGTAAGCAACAGAGAACAGAGGGTGAATCCGAGAAATGAAGACTTAATGAGGGAAGGCTTCTATAATTGTACTAATTGTTAAGTGCCTATTTTGTGTTGAGCACTGTAATAAGCCTTAAGTAGATACAAGATAATCAGGTCAGACACATGTAAGACTCAGAGAAGCAACAAGAGAAGCAGCGTGGCTCAGTGGCAAGAGCCCGGGTTTGGGAGTCAGAGGTCATGGGTTCTAATCCCAGCTCTGCTACTTATCAGCTGTGTGACTTTGGGCAAGTCACTCAACTTCTCTGTGCTTCAATTCCCTCATCTGTAAAGTAGGGATTAAGACTGTGAGCACCATGTGGGATGACCTGATTACCTTGTATCTACCCAATGCTTAGAACAGTGCTTGGCACCTAGTAAGCGCTTAACAAATACCAAAATTATTATTACTCAGAGACTAAATGGGAAAGCGAAGATTTATTGATTCCCCATTTTACAGTTAAGGGGACTGAGGCACACAAAAGTGAAGTGACTTGCCCAAGGTCACACAGTAGCCAAGTAGTGGAGCTGGGATTAGAATCCAGGCCCAATGACTCCCAGTGACTCTCTTTTCACTCGACCAAGATTGTATTAGTAATAATACCACTAATAATACTAATAACTGTGGTACTTGTTAAGCACTTACGATGTTCCAGGCACTGTATTAAGTGCTGGGGTAGGTACAAGCTAATTGGGTTGAACACAGTCCCTGTGCTACATTGGGCTCACAGTCCTAAGTAATTCTTCCTGGATAATAATAATGATAATAATATTTATGGCATTTGTTTAACACTTACTTTGTTCTAGGTATTGTACTAAGAGCTGGGGTGGATATAAGCAAATTGGGTAGGACATAGTCCCTGTCCTACTTAATAATGTTGGTATTTGTTAAGTGCTTACTATGTGTAGAGCACTGTTCTAAGCCCTGGGGTAGATACGGGGTAATCAGGTTGTCCCACGTGAGGCTCACAGTTAATCCCCATTTTACAGATGAGATAACTGAGGCACAGAGAAGTTAAGTGACTTGTCCCCAGTCACACAGCTGACAAGTGGCAGAGTGGGTATTCGAACCCATGACCTCTGACTCCCAAGCCCGGGCTCTTTCCACTGAGCCATGCTGCTTGGGGCTCCCAGCCTCAATCTCCATTTTACAGATGAGGGAACTGAGCCACAGAGAAGTGAAGTGACTTGCCCAAGCCCATACTGCAGACAAATGACAGAGTCAGGATTAGAACCCATGACCTCCTGACTCCTAGGCCCATTGTCTAACCAATAAGCCAGCTGCACTTCTGTGTCCTTTGTTATCTGAAGGGGAAGATTCTCCTGATGCTGAATTAGTTAACTTCCCAAGGTGCCTCCAGAGACTTACAAGCCTTTTGGAGACTACTTTTCACGTTGGGCTGATGTTTGCTAAATGCTTCCTCAGGAGATTTCAGGCCACTGACTGGAGGAAACTTCAAAAGTACACTTTTATTTTTATAGTGTGTGGTGAAAGTAAAATGTGTTCTTTCTGAAAGGCTCCAGCAGGCAACACACAGCCCTATCTCCAATTCTGTCACTTTCTAAATTGAACTGAGCCTGGAATTTGTTCTGTTGGTAAAGGCCAAGGGAGAATATATTGACAACATTCTTGTCATTCTGTCGGTATACTATTGATTTTGTATAAATGTCCACTTCCCACTTGGGCTGTTATTCCCCTTCTGGAAATCTTTAATAAGGATCTTTGATTGGAATGTAATCCTAACTTCTCATTGATTGATATTCCCAAAGAAGATGGTAAGTTTCCCACGTAGAAAATGTTCTTTTGGTCCATTTTACTTATTTATATACAGAGTCTGTACTTTTTTGGAGTGCATTTTAAAGTTTAACTGGATGGGGGAAAATGTTGAAAAACTACCCTCTCATTTTTTGTGATCTTTAATGGTCTAAGGATTTCTAACTTGAGAAGCTCTAGAATGAAAAAGAAGAAAATCTTTCTATATTTCCAACTCCTGCTTCTAGAATAATCTAAGGTTCTGCCCAGGAGTCAGGAGGAAGAGTAAAAGTAGCTGCCAATAACAATCCAGTGTTTAGATGCTGTATCAAGGGGCCATCAGAAACTTGAACTTGAGTTTAAACATCTGTTTAAAGCCTTGATTTCCTGTTAGTAAATTAATAATGATGATAATGATGATGATCATGGTATTCATTAAGCACTTACTA
Source organism: Ornithorhynchus anatinus (assembly GCF_004115215.2). Taxonomy (NCBI): domain Eukaryota; kingdom Metazoa; phylum Chordata; class Mammalia; order Monotremata; family Ornithorhynchidae; genus Ornithorhynchus; species Ornithorhynchus anatinus. The sequence goes on along the minus strand of NC_041728.1, from coordinate 113,385,324 downwards.
TGTGCCAAGCACTGATCTGAGCACTGGGATAGTTACAAGATAATCGGGTTGAACACGGTTCCTGTCCCACATAGGACTACGGTCTTAATCCACATTTTTATAGATGAGGGAACTGAGGCCTAGTGAAGTTAAGTGACTTACCCAAGGTCACACAGTTGACAAGTGGCAGGGCTGGGATTAGGCCCCTTGACCTTCTAACATAATAATAATGATAATACTAATAATAATTGTGGCATTTGTTAAGTGCTTACTCTGTGTCAGGCACTGTTGTAAGCGCTGAGGTGGATACAAGCAAATCAGGTTGGAAATAGTCCTTGTCCCAGCTGGGGATCACAGTCTCATTCAATTGCATTGTGGAAATCAGAGTTGTCCCCTTAACTATTGCTGATGTTATCTTGGCTCAGGGAGACCACAGCCTTTTAGAATGCGTGGTATTTATTTGACTTAGAATAGTAGAAATCAGTCCTTGCTGATCCGTTTCTGTTATTATCTGGGAGTAATTGGAGAAAACTCTTGGCCCTCCCTCTCCATGGATCCTCGTTCATCTCCCTGCTTCAGCTCTTTCCATGGCAAGGCCCTCTTCCTGGGCTGATGCTCCTGATTTTATCTGCCTCGAAGTTGTTAGAGAAGCAGCATGGCACAGTGGATAGAGCACGGGACTGGGAGTCAGAAGGACCTGAGTTCTAATCCCTGCTCCACCACTTGTCTGCTGCATGACCTTGAGCAAGCTGCTTTACTTCTCTTTGCCTCAGTTACCTCATCTGTAAAATGGGGATTGAGATTGTGAGCCCCATGGAGGACAGGAACTGTGTCTAACCCGATTTGCTTGTATCCCCCCCAGTGCTTAGTACAGTGCCTGACACATAGTAAGCGCTTAACAAATACAATAATTACTATAATTATGAATGACTTCAAATTCTCAGGTACCATTGCCCCCATCACCACCCCAGTGCTCCTTGACCTTCTTCCCCCTCTCTCTTGCCTCAACCCCTGCCCTTATTCCCCTTCCTTTAACCCAGCCCCTCCAACGAATCTCTGTCTGGGAACCATCAATGAGCTAATCAGTGCTTTTGGAGGCAGTGACACAGATGGAGACAATTTCCTCTTCATATATAGAGGTAGATAAAAAATCAAGCCACAAGAAAAAGACCAGATAACTGTTCAGTAATTCAGTATTAATCACTAAGAACTGACTTGCTAGAGATGCAGTAAAACTAAACCACCATGAATCAGTGTTAGATGTTTAACCTATAGACGATTATGTGTTTTTTTTATAATTTGTCATCTAGTCTCACTTGAAGAGACCTTCTGAGTTGGTCTTTGATTCCCTTTGAAATGTAGAAGAAATGTTACCAGTTGTTTGAGACTATTCAAACGGTCTTGCAAAATTGTACAAGTTTCCACTCACTAGCCCCAGGAATACTAGCATTGTGGTTAGTGAGGTAAACATAAGAGATAGCATGTTGGATTGTATGCTTCAAAACCTCTTGTTCCACAGTTCTACCTCAGGCTAGTTACTACAATCCTCATAGTGTTTTGGGAAATCAGATAAAACCCTTGCTGATGGGGGAGAAGTCAAGGAAAAATCTATTTATCTCAGGTATATTCATAGTGGTCACAGACACTGGATTTCTACTTTTAATGCTTAAGCAGAGAAAGAGAGACTATCTAAATTCTCCCAGGACATTCATTAAACATTTTGAAAGTATTAAACATTGTTGGGGGGGCTAGAATAACTTTGCTCAAGTCTAGCTCATTACATATCAGTCACTTAAAGGAGGTAGAGCAGTATTATGGAAAGGGAGAGAAAGAGAAAGGCCCCAAGTCCCTAGTCCCACTAAATTGTAAACTCTTTGAGGGCACTTTCCCAAATACTAAGTATAGTGTCCTCTGCACATAGTAAGTGCTCAATAAATACCATGGATCAATTGGCTTTTCTCTTGAATTTCACCTCTCAGGGTTGCACCTCGAGTTTCCAGGACTCTACCAGTCTTGACTAGGAGAGGGAGAGTCAAGCAGAGGCCTACCCCTTCCATTCCTAGTTTGCCCAGTGGCTAGTGAGTGGAAGGAAGACCATCTGCTACAAGTCAAAACTCACCTGGGCTGGGCAGCAGCGGTGTGGGAGAGAGTTGAGCGTGGAAACTCAGATTTACTGCGCAGAAGGAGGCATTGGTAAATGCAGGTGGAGGTGAGGCGTTCTGTGGGACATGTGTCCAAGGCATCGCTTTGGGTTGGGCACGACTCTACATCCCAAGACAACTCTTAAATTTGAAAAGCTCTTTCTGACTCACTGATTGGTTGAACTTTCAGGCATTTACTGTCTCGAAGCAGCGTGACTTAGTGGCAAGAGCTTGCGCTTGAGAGTCAGAGGTCTTGGGTTCTAATCCCGGCTCTGCCATTTGTCAGCTGTGTGACTTTGGGCCACTCACTTCACTTCTCTATGCCTCAGTTATCTCATCTGTAAAAACGAGATGAAGAATGTGAGCCCCATGTGGGACAACCTGATTATCTTGTATCTCCTCCAGTGCTTAGAACAGTGCTTGGCACATAGTAAGCACTTATCAAATGCCATCATTATTGTTAGACCTCCTCCTCCTGGAATATTGACATTCCTAGAGAATTATGATTTAGTCTCCAACAAGTTCCTTTTCTGTAAATTCTTTTGGTCACATTTTAACATTAACCAATTGTTGAATATTAGTCTGAGGGGAAGTTATGTGTGTCTTACTTCTGTTATTCTCTCCCAAGCAGGTACATGTTGGTCCCAGTGAAAGAGCACTGCTCTAGCCATTTATTATCATCATTATTATTTTTATTATTTACATTAATCTCTGTCCCTCTAAACTCTAAGCAGGTTGTGGGCAAGGAATGTGTCTACCAACTCTGTTTCATTGTCTCTCTCAAGCACTTATTACAGTGCTCTGCCCACAGTAAGTGCTCAATAAATGCCATTAATTGATTGACTGGGAATCAGGAGACTTGCCTTCTAGATTCCATTCTGCCAGGAGTCTGCTAACATGGGCAAATTTTGGACATTCACTTGACAGTGTTTTGCTCTCCTACTTGCTCAAGTGCTCTCCATGGCCCAACAGGAACATGACTGTCAGGGATGAGAAAATGTGAATGGTGCAGAGCAATCTACTAGTTCTAAAAGCAATTCCTCTGCTCAGGTTCTCAATCAGTCTTATTTACTGATTGCTTATTGTGTGCAGAGCACTGCGTCAAGTGTGCCTTAGTTGACAGAACACAGGTCTAGGACTCAGATGAACCAGAGTTCTGTTCCTGATGCCACCACAAGTCTGCTGTGTGACCTTGGGCAAGTCACTTAACTTCTTTGGGTCTCGTTCTTTCATTTATTTATTCATTCAATAGTATTTATTGAGCACTTACTGGGTGCAGAACACTGTACTAAACGCTTAGGAAAGTACAATATAATAATAAACGGACACATTCTCTTCCCACAACAAGCTTACAGTCTGGGGGAGGAGACAGACGTCAATACAAATGAATAAATTACAGATATACACATACGTGCAGTGGGGCTGGGAGGGGGAAAGAGCGAAGGGAGCAAGTCAGGGTGACGCTGAAGAGAGTGGGAGAAGAGGAAAGGGGGCACTTAGTCTGGGAAGGCTTCTTGGTGCAGATGCGTCTCAGTTACCTCGTTCTCTAAATTGGGGATTAAGACTGTGAGCCCCATGTATGACAGGGACTGTGTCCAACCTGATTAACTGGTTTCTACACTGGTGCTTAGAACAGTGCTTGGAACATAGTAGAAACGTAACCAGTATTATCATCATCATCATTATACAGTAGAGTTGGTAGACATGATCCCTGTCTGGAAGGAGCTTACAGCCTAATGAAAACTTCAAGACTGTGACTGTGTCAGTTATATTGTTGGGTCATACTCTTCCAAGTGTTTAGCATAGTACTCTGCACATAGCAAGTGCTCAATCAATGCAATTGATTGATTGATTGACTGAGGCTCATCCATGGTTCCTGGCACGGGACCTCATCGTCATATTCCCAAGCTCAGCTTGATGCTTCACACTCAGTAGGTGCTCAATAAAGAAAATCTAAAAACATATATGAATTCTGACAGTTTTTAAGTGCTCATATGTGACAAGCACTGTTCTAAGAGTTGAGGGAGATTCTAGTTAATCAAGTCAGACACAGTCCCTGTCCCACATGGAGCTCTCAGTCTAAGTAAGAGGGGAACAGGTATTTCATCCCCTCTTTAAAGTTGAGAAAACTGAGGCACGGAGAAGCTAAGTGATTTGCCCATGGTCAAATGATAGGTAAGTGATGGAGAAGAGATTAGAATCCAGGTCCTCTGACCCCAAAGCTTGTGCTCTTTCCCTTAAGTCACACTGCTTCCCAAATACCAACTGTTTAAACCATTGTTTCCTCCATCCTCTTTATGAAGTTTCTTTTTATTCTGCTACTTTTAAATCATTTTTTAAAGCTTTTTTCTGTTACAAATTGCTTTATAATTTAATCCATAGTGGGGTGTTTTGTTTTTTTTTCCTTAGATGCTTTTCCCTTGTTTTTTGAATACAGGGGAAACTGACATGGATATGGATTAGGGTCTTTACAATTCACTTTGGAAAAATATTATTTTGGCCAAATGAAAAAAAAAATCAAAATGAATCACTCTATTTGCTGATTTGTCAATTAAAGTTAAAAATACTAATTACACTAATAATGGTAATAATATTTATTTGCCTGAGCACTGGAGTAGAGACAATACATTAACTCAGTCCATGTTTCCTGTGGGGTTCACAGGCTAAAAGAGAGAGAGCAGGTATTTTAACCCCCTTTCACAGGTGAGAAAACTGAGTTACAGAGATGTTAAGTGACTTGTCCAAGTTCATTTGGCAGGCAAGTCACAAAGCCGGGGCTAGAATCTGGGTCATTTGATTTCTACTCCCTTGTTTTTTCCACTAGGCCATGCTATATTATGCCACTAGTAATATAAAAGCTAACTGACAAAGAGACAATTCACTGATATATTTTAGTCCTTTAAAATGTGATCACCATCATATTTTCAATTATAGATTGGCAGTTAATATGGGCAAGACAAATAATTATACTGGAACATTAATGTTCAATATCCCACCACCTTTAAATAATTTGTCTGGAAATTCTCAGTGGAGGTATTTGTATATTTCTTTTTTCCAGAAGAGGATAAAATATCTAAAATAGTTGGTTGATTTTCATCAACCAGCATTTTATTCAGAAATCAAAAAGTAATTTATTTCAACAAATCTGCCTCAATGATATCTGGTCTGGCCAAATATCATTTTGAGGTTGATTTTGGATGATAATATTTTCTATATCAAAGATTTAATGCTTCTGCATGTTGAAATCTCCCAGTGGCTTGCACTGTACTTCTGTCCACTCAAGCAAGAACTCAGTGGAGATAAAACCTTTACGAGAAAGAAGCTCGAGGAACCCTGACGAGCAGTGGCAGTATATTAGGGGCTTCAAATTTAGCATTTTTGTTAGGATTTTAAGGCAAATAGACTTTTTTTTCAAAGGAACAATTGAATAATGCCAGGATAATAATATTTATGTTATGACCACAGACAAGTGAGAAAAGCAAGGAATAAATTAGAACTCTGGGATCTCTCTCCCTTCTTCCTTTTCTCCTCAAGCGTATAACATTCATCTTCAACCTAGGAGAAGCAGCATGGCCCAGCAGAGAGAGCAGAGGCCTGGGAGTCAGAAGGTCATGGGTTCTAATACCGGCTCCACTACTTGTCGGATGTGTAGCCTTGGGCAAGTCACTTCACTTCTCTGTGCCTCTGTTCCCTCATCTGTAAAAATGGGGATTAAGACTGTGATCCCCATGTGGGACAACTTGATTACCTTCTGTCTACCCCAGTGCTTATAACAGTGCTTGGCACATAGTAAATGCTTAACAAATACCATTATTATTATTATTATTATTATTATTATTCAGACAGTGAAATTAAGCCTCACATCAGGCTCAAAGCCACCTTATGTACAGTAATGGCCAGATGAACAAAATTGAACATTCCAAGCGCTTAGTACAGTGTTCTGCAAAGTGAGTGCTAAATAAATATGATTGAATGAGTGAATGAATGAACACACAGCAGTGAAAGGAGACACTGTTGACTTTTTTGGTATACATGTGAAAACCTGTTGACGGAGAGGAGAGGTGAACTTGTTAGTTGTCTCTGGCCAGAACACGGGAAATCTCCTTGTCTACTGTCAGTTTTCTCCCAGAGGTCATTTAAAACATACTCTCTCAGCTACCTCCCCATTCCAGTGGTCCTCCCAATTTACTCCCACTCATCCTACCCTCTTAATAGTAATAATATTAGTGATGATAATAATAATAATAATAATGATGGTATTTAAGTGCTTACTATGTGCCAAGCACTGTTCTAAATGCTGGGTAGATGCAAAGTAATCCAGTTGTCCCAGGTTGGGCTCACAGTCTTAATCCCCATTTTACAGATGAGGTAACTGAGGCATAGGAGAAGTAGTCATAATTGCGGCATTTGTTAAACTCTCACTATATGCCAAGCACTGTTCTAAGCGCTGGGGTAGATACAAGGTAATTTAGGTCAGGCACACTCTCTGTCCCACATGGGGTTTTCAATCTTTATCCCCATTTTACAGATGAGGAACCTGAGGCACAGAGAACTGAAGTGACTTGCCCAAGGTCACACAGCAGACAAGCAGTCGAGCTGGGATTAGGGCTCAGGTCCTTCTGACTCCCAGGCCTATGCTCTATCCACTAGGCCACACTGCTTCTTTCCATACTCATTACTATTCACTAGTCCTATCCCTGGAGCACTTAGGTACTCAGCCCAAATCCTGTATCTATCTTATGTCTCTATCTTTATACTCGATGCTTTGATATATTCTAGAATTTTTTCCTTCCTCCTTCCTGAGGATGTCTCATATTTCTGCCCCCTAGAGCATCATCAGCATCATCGACATGAGGATTTATGAAACGCCTTCCATGCTTGGTAACATGTAATAGAAGTAGATGATGTGGTCCCTACCCTTGAGATCAATCCTATTTACTGAACATTTACTATGTGCAGAGCTCTGTACTAAGTGTTTGGGAGACTACAACATAGCTAAATTGGTAGACGTGTTCCCTGGCCATAGCGAGCTTACAGACTAGAGGATGAGTCCTAAAATTTTCTGTGATGGAGTCTTCCATTTATTTACTGTGTAGTTATATATTTTGATAACTCTGCAAGTACTTACACGTCTTTCTCCCTCAGTGTTACCTCCCTCAGGGCAGAAACTACCTCACTCTGTGTTTTGGACTTCCCAAGCAGTGAGTATAATATATTGCGCCCATTTGGTTCTCAATGGATGATAATATTTTTATTACTACAAGTACAACATCACCCCTATGTTTCAGGAGCTGGCTCACACTCTGCTCGGCACACCAGTAAATGCTTAATAAACGGCGCTGATTGATAGATTGTATTAAATATTGTACTGCATCTGGTGAACTTTACCTTGAGAAACTGCCCACAAGCATTAGAAGGATTTATCCTTCTTCATGAACAAGGAAGCAGCTGGTGACATTTTCATACTGGTATCTCAGGCAAATTTGCACACATGGATAACACTGTCCAAGCATCATCATGGAGGATAGATATATTGTTATTTTACTTTCATAATTGACACAACAATCAATTAATGGCTTTTATTGAATGCTTACTGTGTGGCGACCACTGTACTGAGCCCTTGGGAGAGTACAGTACAATAGAGTTGGTAGGCATGTTCTCTGCCCCAAAGGGTCTTACAGTTTAGAGGGGAAGACAGACATTAAAATAAATAATGGATATGGACATAAGTGCTGCGGGGTTGAAGTGAGATTAATACCAAGTGCTAAACTCATTCAATCCACATATTCAATCTATCACCAACTCCTGTCCATTCTACCTCCACAGCATGGCTAAAATCCTCCCATTCCCCCTCATCCAGATTGGTACTTGTCTTGTCTTATGCTATCGAGTCATCTTCGACCCATAGAGATTCCATGGGCATAGCTCACCCAGAACTCACCATTCTCCATCTGCAATCATTCTGGCAGCATATCCATAGAGGGTTTTTTTGGTAAAAATACAATAACGGTTTACCATTGCCGCCTTCTGTGCAGTAAACTTGAGTCTCTGCCCTCGACTCCCTCCCATGCTGCTGATGCCCAGCTCAGGTGAGTTTTGACTTGTAGCACATTGCCTTCCACTTGCTAGGCACTTCCCAAGCCAGAAATGGAATGTGTAGGCCTCTGCTTGACTCACCCTACCGTAACCGGGACTGGAAGAGTGCTAGAAATTCTCCAGTTGCAATCATGAGAGGGGAAATTGCTACTACCCTGACCCAAACACATATATCCCCCTGACTTTAGATTTGTACTCTTATTCACCCCTCCCTCATGCTCCAACACTCATCTAAACTTGCATATGACAAAAAAAATTGCAGAGTCATAATATCATTATGAGCAGTAAAAATCCAAATAATTTAGATTTGGATTTCTGAGAAGCAGCATCGCCTAGTGGAAAGAGCACAGGCCTGAGCATCAGAGGACTTGGATTTCTAATCCTACCTCTGCCACTTGCCTTCTGTATGACCTTGGGCAACTCACTTAACTTTTCTGTGCCTCAGTTTCCTCATCTGTACTCCCCAAGCTGAGATTTGTTGAAGCCCTCTAATAATCATATAATTTGGCTCTCTCCTTCAGTATATTACATATGTGGAGCACTTACTGCTGCCAAAAATTCTCTTGGCTGACTGTAGTTTGGAATAAAGACAACATGCTTCCATATATTCATTTACTCAGAAACATCTTAGGGTACTGTTTATTGGAATTAAAGAGTTGGGCAGCAGAGTAGGTTCCCACTAAGCAAAACTGAAGGGGATTTTTCTTTTTTTACTCTGGTTTAGAGGGGATGGATGGTTTTCCAGATGAAAGGGAATATCAATTAATCAGCGGTATTTATTGAGCACTTATAATGGGCAGAGCACTGTACTTAGCCCTTGAGGACTGTACTATGTGCTTGCTGTCACAGCTGGCACTGTAGGCCCCACCACAGTCAATTTTTAAAAATGGCAGCACATCCAAGGGGTGATGGGGAGATTTTTCTCTGAAAAAGACAATCCTTTTTGAGTATGTCAAAGTCATATCAAGGGATAAGCACAGAATTCTTGCTCAAACAAATTTGGGAAGTCAGTTAGTAGGCTGTGTGGACCACTATTCAGCCCAAATGTTTCATCATCAATGGAAAGGGAAGATGAAACCTTTTTCTTACCGTGTAAAAATGTATTTCAAATAGAAGCTCTTGCCCCATCTGAGTTTTCAAAGTACAATCCTTTTATTTCTCGCTAATGCTTTGAAATGGCTAATGTTTCTTCCTCAATTTAATTAACTTAATGAGCAATATAATAAGCAATTGCTTCTCTAAATTACTGCAGTCAGCTTCTGAGGCTGGATGAGCTCTTCTTGTCTGCTTTGTTCACTCTTTAGAAGGTTGTCTAACTGGCTTTCTGTTCTTGAATCCAAACAAGAGGAGAGGAAGATGATAAACAGAAAAGATTGTGTTTAGAATCCAGAGCATGAAGCAACTCATTTGTGCATAACCATTAGGAGAGCTCAGCTGCTAGTGTCATGTTTTTGTCCTAATCTTGATTAAATAGGCATCCAGTTAGCAGCAAACACCTGTTCCTGGGAATGTTTCCTGAGAATTAAACTATGGACAAGTAATCCATTTCAAAATAGGTAGGCTATAGCAGGAGTTTGGTTACAAGCAGCCAGATAATTTCATGGATGTACCAGTGGATAAGATGAGTTTTGTTCATTTGAGATGGGCATCAAGACTTCTTGGAGTTGCACGTTCTAGCAAAATAAATGTTCTCCTCATTCAAAATAGGTGATTTTAACTGTGGAAGTTATGTTCAATGTTCTTGGCTTTCACAATTTAGTGCACATAAAACGTCTTCTGAATAATTTATTCCTAAAATATAAGCTTGATTTTACTAATGTTCTTGATCTATCTGTGTTTAATTTGTGCACAGTTTTGGCCCAACTCATCATGCCATCGGTTGTCTCCCCCAGACTCCCCAAAACATGCATCACTTGAGTACCCTGTATTGAGTTACCCTATCCATAATTTATTTTAATGTCTATCGCCCCCCTTTATACCATAAGCTCCCTGTGGACAGGGGTCCATTCTGTTTTAGAATTAACATGTCCAAAACAGAACACCTCATCTTCCCACCCAAACCCTGTCCTCCGCCTGACTTTCCTATCACTGTAGAAGGAACCACCATCCTTCCTGTCTCACAAGCCCGTAACCTTGACATTATCCTCAACTCACTTCTCTCATTCAACCCACATATTTATTGTCACCAAAAACTGCTACCCGTTGATCTAAGCATTTATCCTCTCCCACCTTCTTTACTGCATCAGGCTCCTTGCTGACCTTCCTGCCTCCTGTCTCTTCCCACTTCAGTCCATACTTTATTCCTGGGTCATTTTTCTACAAAACCATTCAGTCCATGTTTCCTGACTCCTCAAGAAACTCCAATGATTGCCCATCCACCTCTGGGTCAGCTAAACATTCCTTGCCATTGGCTTTAAAGCACTCAATCACTTTGGCCCTTCCTACCTTTCATTCATTCAATCAATCATATTTATTGATCATTTACTGTGTGCAGATCACTGTACTAAGCACTTGGAAAGTACAATACAGCAAAAAAAAAGAGACAATCCCTGCCCACAGTGGGCTTACAGTCTAGAGAGGGGAAGACAGACATCAAAACAAGTAAACAGGCATCAATATAAATAAATAGAAGTATAGATATATACACATATACATAAGTGCTGCGGGCCGGGGAGAGAGAGGGAAGAGCAAAGGGAGCAAATGGAAGTGACATGGAAGTGAGGGGGAGCTGAGGAAGAGGAGGCTTAGTCTGGGAAGGCCTCTTGGAGGAGGGGTGCCTTCAATAGGGTTTTGAAGGGTGGCACTAAATCCCCTGAGTGACTTTTCTGGGTGGTAGCAATAGGAGGACAGAACATGGAGGAAAAGGTGAGGGGAGAATCAGAGCTGTGGATCTCACCTAATTATTGATTTTATGAGCTATAGAGAGAGTTTTGTTTAGACATTTAATAATAATAATGATAATTGTGGTATTTGTTAAGCACTTACTCGGTGCCAGGCACTGTTCTAAGTGCTGGGGTGAATGCAAGCAAGTTGGGTTGGACACAGTCCCTGTCCCACATGAGGCTCACAGTCTTAATCCCCATTTTACAGATGAGGTAAGTGAAGCACAGAGAACTTAAGTGACTTGCCCAAGGTCACACAGCAGACAAGTAGCAGAGCTGGGATTAGAACCCAGGTCCTTCTGATTCCCAGGGCTGTGCTCTATCTACTGGCAACTGGATGTACACCACAGCTCAGGGAGCCTCCCTTCAACAACTTCTCAGCCTGACCTGCAGGTGGTAATGTAGCCAAGTGTTATGTAATTAATTGTGGTATTTGTTAAGTAATTATGCTGAGCACTGTACTAAATTCTGGGGTAGATTCAAGATAATCGGGTTGAACACAGTCCCTGTCCCAAATAGGACTTGCCCTCTTAATCCCCATTTTACAGGTGAAGGAAATTAGGAACAGAGACGTGAAGTGACTTGCCTGTGGTCACACAGCAGACAAGTGGCAGAGCTGATATTAGAACCCGGGTCTTTTTGACTCCCAGGCCCTTGCTTTATCCACTAGGTGGAAATGAACCTTTTCTGAGTTGAGACTTACCACTCCCTTCTGGAATATTATGTCCCACCATGGTTTGGTTTTGGTTTTACTGACTGTCACACCTAGTTCTAAAATAGGACGGAATTGTTTGGGTTTCTTCCCTACCTTGGAATTGAATCCCTAAATGGCCTGATCTCTACTCCATTCGTGAATATTCAGTGAGACAGCCTGTGCTGGCATTCTCCACATAGAGTGAAACTACTTCTGCTTCTCTTTATGAAAGCATATTTTACTTTCTCCATCTCTGACCTAAAGTTGAGAGTTTCTTCAGGGAAGGGTTCAATTCTCCCAGCTGTAAAGAAAAAGTTAGAAATCTCCAACAGACATAGTTAGCTCTGGAATGACACAAATTCACCAGCAGGGTGTTGCTTTTAACTCCACATTATTTTCAGAAACATATCCCTTCAGTGAGTTGATTGAAACCAGAGAGGCACCCAAGACACAGGATTTTTTAAGATCGACAGGCTCGGAGAATTTGATTTGAGCAATTCAGCAAGCAAAAAGGCAAAGATTCAGAAAAAGAACAAAAGCCCTTTCTTCACTTGCAAGTGTAGTGTTCCACCTAGGAGAAGTTTAATGAACAATTCAGTGAATATATTACAGATTATTGCTTTATAATTTGTTTAGTCCTTGATAAAGTTCACCGAAATGGAGAATGTAATGCATCTTGAATTCCAATAACCTAATTGCTCAGACAAAGCAAATTGGAAATATTGTATCAAGTGAAACTCAGCTCAATAATTTATCAAAGTTGTGTGATAATTACTTCAGGTTTGAGTTAGCATTTTCTCACATCTTTTTGAAGGACAGAGGTTCTTTGGGAATAGAATTAGCTGGTGGTGTATTGGATTCCAACTGCCACTCATTCATTCATCTATTCCATCATTTATTGAGAGCTTAATGTATGAAGAACACTGTCCTAAGCGCTTAGGAGAGTATAATACAACAAAAAAGGGACACATTCCCTGCCCACAACAAGCTTAAAGTCTTGTTGTAAGCTTGGAGATTCAGTGCCAGTTCTCCCTCCTACTTGACTGTGAGTCCCACATGGAACCTGTAAGCCCGTCAAACGGCAGGGACTGTCTCTATCTGTTGCCGACTTGTTCATTCCAAGTGCTTAGTACAGTGCTCTGCACATAGTAAGCGCTCAATAAATACTATTGAATGAATGAATGAACCTGATTATCTTGTATCTACCCTGGTGCTTAAAGTATGTAGCATATAGTGAGCACTTCACAAATGCCACATTTATTATTGTTAGTATTATTATTATTCCTATTATTATTAAGGAGCACTGAACTCATGCACTCATGCATGAGCACTGAGCTCATGAAGCACAAGTCTATTGATGAAACCAACTGTGGACACTTAAATCAATTGTATTTATTGAGGGCTTACTGTGTGCAGAGCACTGTACTAAGAGCATGGGAGAGTACATTATAACAGACACTTTCTCTGCCCACAAATGACCTTACAGTCTAGAGGGGGAGATAGCCATTAGCGTGGCTCAGGGGAAGGAGCCCGAGTTTAGGAGTCAGAGGTCGTGGGTTCTAATCCAGGCTCCACCACTTATCAGCTGTGTGACCCTGGGCAAGTCACTTAACTTCTCTGGGCCTCAGTTACCTCATCTGTAAAAAGGGGATTAAGACTGTGAGCCTCAAGTGGGACAACCTGATTACCGTGTATCTACCCCAGCGCTTAGAACAGTGCTCGGCACATAGTAAGCGCTTTACAAATGCCAACGTTATTATTAAATTAATTACAGATATGTAAGCTGTTGGGTTGGGGAGGGGTGGAGATGAATTAAGGGAGCAAGTTTGGGCGATACAGAAGGGAATTGAAGAAAAAGAGAACAAAGAGGGCTTAATCAGGGAAGGCCTCTAGGAGGCATTGTGCCTCCAATAAGGCTTTGAAGGGGGTTGAGGGAAGAGTAACTCTCTGTCAGATTTGAGGAAGAAAGGTATTGCAGGCCAGAGGCAGGACGTGGGCAAGGGATTAGTAGTGAGCTAGATGAGATTGAGGTACAATGAGCAGGTTACAATTAGAAGAGTGAGGTGTGTGGGCTAGGTTCATTCAATAGTATTTTCATTCAATAGTATTTATTGAGCGCTTACTATGTGCAGAGCACTGTACTAAGCGCTTGGGATGAACAAGTCGGCAACAGATAGTTTGAAGTAGGTGAGTAGTGAAGTGAGGTACTAGGGTGCGAAGTGATTGAATGCTTTAAAGTCTATGGTTTCTGCTTGGTGTGTGGGTGAATGGGCAACCACAGGAGGTTCATGAGTAGAAAGTGCTCAGGTCTGGGAGTCAGGGGACCTGGGTTGTAATCCCAGTTCTACCACTAAAGGGCTAGATTAGATCAGTCCCCTTCTAGAGAAGCAGTGTGGCGCAGTGGAAAGAGCATGGGCTTTGGAGTCAGGGCTCATGCGTTCGAATCCCAGCTCTGCCACTTGTCAGCTGTGTGACTGTGGGCAAGTCACTTAACTTCTCTGTGCCTCAGTTCCCTCATCTGTAAAATGGGGATTAAGACTGTGAGCCCCACGTGGGACAACCTGATTCCCCTGTGTCTACCCCAGCGCTTAGAACAGTGCTCTGCACATAGTAAGCGCTTAACAAATACCAACATTATTATTATTATTATTATGTCACTTATTAGATAGACAACAGACCTGGGGGTCAAAAGGACCTGGGTTTTAATCCCGACTCTACCACTTGTCAGGTATGTCACCTTGGACAAGTCACTTAACTTCTCTGGGCCTCAGTTACCTCATCTGTGAAATGGGAATTAAGACTGTGAGACCCATGTGGTATATGAAGTGTGTCCAACCTCACTAGCTTGCACCTACCCCAGCACTTAGTACAATGCCTGGCACATAGTAAGCACTAACAAATACCATTAAAAAAAAAGACATGGGTACTGAAAATATTAGTGTAATGTCTTCTTCTCTGGTGGATGGCTCCCTGAAGACTCCTGTGTTCCTTTGGAGCATAGAAGTCTGTGCCATTGAGGTCTTGTTTCATGGAGTGCAAATAGTTAAAATTTGGCCAGCTCCACATTAGGTCTTGAGAGAACTGCAGGTCCATCTGTATGACTGTCGGCACTACCCCTCCATCTGCCATGGGGAACATGTCTGCTGGAGGCTCTTCTGATGACTGCATTCCCCTGTGTTCTATCTGAGTCATGGAGACCTGTGTCATAAGCCCTGTGTCATATCCCAGTGTTCAGAATTTGGGTTGAAAACTATGCTTCCTGACCTCCATTCAGGGACTTCAAGTAGCTACTGCTGTTGCCTTCCGGGCAAAGGAAAGAGACCTCAGACCCTAATGGACAAGGCCCCCTCCCCCACCCCCACCCACAAACACACAAGCACCATAACTGTTTCCACAGTTTGCCCTTTGTCTTTGTCTCTCTGCAGTGAGACTAAAAGTGTGGAGGATGTAAATAGTATTGTGTCCTCACAGCCTAATCTGTCAGGCCTGTCAGATTGATGGGGTGGGTGGGTGATTTTTGTGTGTCTTTGTGCACACCGTGTGTGGACTCAGGTGCTGAACCTATAGGGCTTGATGGAAGCTGAAGAATAACAGTGGATTTCAGTGCCTCGAGACTTTAGTTCCCTCAAAAGCCAAATGCCTAAGCTGGAAACACTGATATTTGTATTTTCTAAAGCCGGTCTGCTGTTGAGAGCTAGCCAAGAAAGCAAATGTTGCCCCTGTGGATGGTAAAGATAAAGGAGACCCTTTTAGAGACTAAAAGTCACCCATTCGTGTTTCAGCAGTGGAAGTGCTACGGCTGCATGTTTGCAACTGCATTCATGTCCCATTGGGTTGGAGCCATATGTGTGAAGAGTTTAAAAGTAAAAGTAAAGAGATGATTCATTCAAGGAGTATCTGCACAGCTTCATAGACTTTTGCATTCTTTTTCTTTGTTAGTATAGTATTATTAAGTACTAACTGTGTCCTAAACATTGAGGTACAAACACACAGCCAGTGGTTTAGAATTCAGTAAAATAAGCCTTCCCCGACCAGTTGAAATGACATGCTCGCAGAGCAATTTTTTGCAGGTTTTCCCTGAGCTTCAGCCAGATAGAGAATACATGTTTGGCCAGCTGTTTTCCCCTGTCAGCAGGAGGCAGTGTGGCCTGGTAGAAAGAGTGCAGGAGTCAGTCTGGAGGCCCAAGTTCTAGTCCAGCTTTGCCACTGGCCTGCTACGTGACAGGCAAATCATTTCACTACCCTGTGCTTCAGTTTCCTCATTTGTGAAATAGGTCAAAATGCCTGTTCTCTCTCCCTCTTAGAGTGTGAGCCCCATGTGGGACTGGGGCTGTGTCCAATCCGTTTACTTTGAGTCTTTCCAAGGGCTTACCATTAGAGCCCAGCATGCAGTAAATGCTGAGAATGGATACCAAACTCCTCAATAGTGCTTTTGGTCACTTTACAAAGAGGATGTCTACATCATTCTCCTCTCACCTGAAACCTCCCAGCCAGGTCCGCCATCTTCTATTGCCTGTGTACCAGAAAGATAAATGGACGGGAAGCATCTTAAAAACGAGACAGAGGACGTAGGTTCTAATCCCAGCTCCACCAGCACCACTGACCTGCTGCGTGAATTTAGGCAAGTCATTTCACTTCTCTCTGCTTCAGTTTCCTCATCTGCAAATTGGGAATTCAGTATCTGCTCTCCCTTCTCTTTAATGGTATTATGATTATTATTGTTTTTATTAAACACTTACTATGTGCCAGACACTGTAATGAGTGCTGGGGTGGATACAACCAAATCAGGTAAATCAGGTTGGACACAGTCCCTGTCACACATGGTTCTTAAATCTTAATCCCCATTTTACAGATGAGCTAACTGAGGCCCAGAGAAGTAAAGTTGCTTGCCTAAGGCCGCACAGACAAGTGGCAGATCCAGGATTAGAACCCATGACCTTCTGACTCCCAGGTCTGGGCTTTATCCACCACACCCTGCTGTTTTAGAATGTGAATTCCATGTGGGACCTATCTTCAATTTACCCCAGTGCTTAGTACACTGCTTGGCATATAGTAAGTGCTTGACAAATACCACAGTTATTAACATAATTATTAAACATAGATTTCCCTGAAAGACCATCAAAAAGGGAACATAATGGAGCATCTGTTGATTTTGTGTGAGATTTCCTTTAGACTTCAGGCATCAAGACACATCTCTATCGACTGCATTTATATGAATGTTCTTAGAGTGGGTCAAGGTGAAGAGATTAGGCAGGTATCTTTATACAAAACACTGACCTGACTGGATCTGGTAAAGAAACAGGCAATTTTTGCAAGGAATTTTTCTGTGGGGAAATTTTTTATTCCCCCAAATGAACACAGAGAAAACTCAACATTAATCCCGTCAGCATAATTAGCATTTAATGTTTTGGAGTCCTGGTGCTCAGCCTATACCTTGTATGGTAAAATCAGTATATCAATCTGACCAACGGAGTGTGTTTGGGGTTTTTCTACCTGCTCTTCCACCCCATTGCCTCTGCCAAATCCTCAGAGACCATGCAAGTCAGGGAGACGGAGTGCCGGGCCACTAGCCTCTCTGTCAGTCAGGCAGAGTTCATGGCCAATCCAGAGGCATTTTCAGGGACATAGTTTCACAAGGAAAAAAAGAAGCCAATCCACATGCTCTCAAACTGATGCCTGTCACTTTGTTTACTGGTTGAATTTTGTCTGAAATATTTAGCATTACATCTCTCGAAAGTCAGATACGTTTACACGATTAATATGCAGGCAGGATTTTGTGAAATGATGTTTCTTTTTCTTGTATTTTATTTTAATGCCTTTCTCCCTGGCTAGATGGTTAGAGTCTTGAGAGCAAGGATTGCTCCCATTATTGTTTGTTTCATGGTACTTGCTAAGGGCCTACTTAGAGCTACACACTATACTAAGCTCTGAGGTAAATATAAGTTTATCTGGTTGGGCACAGTTACTGTCCCATCTGGGTTTCCCAGTTTAAACTGGAGGGAGGAGGATTTAATCCTCATTTTACAGATTAGGTAACTGAGGCACAGAACAGAGAAGTGCCACTTGTCAGCTGTGTGACTGTGGGCAAGTCACTTAACTTCTCTGTGCCTCAGTTCCCTCATCTGTAAAATGGGGATTAAGACTGTGAGCCCCACGTGGGACAACCTGATTCCCGTGTTTACCCCAGCGCTTAGAACAGTGCTCTGCACATAGTAAGCGCTTAACAAATACCAACATTATTATTATTATTAGAAGTGACTTGTCCATGGTCACACAGAGGACAAGTGGCAGAGCCAGGATTAGAATCCATGTCCTCTGACTCTCAGGCCTGTGCTCCTTCCACTAGGCTATGCTGATTCTGATTCACTAGCTCAATTGTACTCTCCCAAGAGTGTATTAGTGTTCTGCACAAAGTAGGTGTTCAATACATTCTACTGATTGGTTGATTTACATCCCACTGGATTTACCTTCTCTAGACCCAGTGAATGACTAGAACTGCTATTAACACAGGCATCAAGCACCCAACCATCAGGTGGCTGTGATGTCTTTAGATTTTCAAGGAGCTTACTCTACTTCAAAGGTTTTTAAGAAGCAGTGTGGTTTAATGAAAAAAGCATGGGCTGGGGAGTTGTCCCAAGGTGACTCTGGGGTACCGACCATCTCGAGGTCAAATGCTCTCTCGTGACCTCCTGAGGCAGCAGGCGGGACTCGGAAGTGAGGGTGGGATACCACCCCCACAACTGAAACTGCCAGAATGACAGTCCAAGCTGGGAATACAGAAGGTGCCCCTCGCCCCCATGCCAATCAAATTAGGTATGGAGGAAGGGGGAGGGCAGAGATTGGATAAACTGAGGCCGGAAGCTGGAATGGCCTAAGCGCACAGGCAATAAAAGCCTGCCACCTCTAACCTTCTGGGCAGAGGAACGAGACTTGCAGCAGCTGGCTGCAGTCGCCTCTGTCCAGAACATAAGACCGCTCTGCCTGCACTGAGTGAGGAGCCGTGGGATGGGAGAGTGTCCTGTCCTGCTGAACGCTCGTGGGGCTGGAAGCCAGATGCTTTGCCATGGGTATGTATTGTTCAAGTGGATTTAATGCCTAAGTGGATGTCTCCCTAGTGGGACGTGAACATGGTGGGAGCTAGCCACCTCACCAAGTTGCGAGTAACACGTAAGTGGAATTAATGCCCAAGTGGAGGCCTCCTGAGTGAGAAGTGAATCTGGTGGGAGCGAGTTGCCTCACCATATGCGGGTAATGCATAAGTGGGTAATGCATAAGTGGGTAGTAAATAAGTGGGTAATGCATATGCAGGTAATGCATAAGTTGGTAATGTATAAGTGGTTCTAACGCATAAGTGGTTCTAACGCATAAGTGGGTCTAACACATAAGTGGATTCCTCCTGAATGGGGCGCGCACATTGTGGGAGCTAGCCGCCTCACCGCGTATGAGTAAATCATAAATAGGTTCTGCCTGGTTGGGCCCGGGTGTTCTGCCACGCGTGAGTAACATATGAGTATATTCCTCCCATTAGGGAAGCTCTAACACCATATTCTTCCCAAAAGAGAAGATCTATTTGCAGCGTCTAAATAACCAAATAATTCAATTTGCCTCGTGGAATAAATTTTATACAAAACTCAGGCTTACCATCCCCGGCCTCTCTCTCTCTCTCTCGCTGAGCTGATTCCGAACAAACTCGTCCCTGGCGACGGGTGACAGGATGCAGAGAACTTGGGTTCTAATTCTGGCTCTGTCCCTTGCCAGCTGTGTGACCTTGGGCTAGTCACTTCACTTTTCTCTGCCTTAGTTACCTCATATTCATTTGTAAAATGGGAATTTGACACTTATTCTTCCTCTTATTTAGACAGTGAGTCCCATATGGGACAGGAACGATACCTACTCCAGTGCTTAGAAAAGTGCTTGTCACAGAAAATGCGCAACAAATCTAGTAATAATAATGTTTGAGAGTCATAATTATACTTCATGCTGTCTACCTTACTAATGAAAAAGCAAGATGAATTAAGATGTATAAATCCAATTTATGGATTTGATATGGTTGTTGAAGTGAAGAGAAAGTGAATTTTGCCTCCACTAAGTTTCAGTCAGTTTCATAATGGTCCTGATCCTGGGTTAATTGGTAAGTAATTATCTACTTCATCTGACAAAATATCTGACAATACCAATAATTGTGGCATTTGTTAAGCATTTACTATGTGATATTAGGAAAGAAACTGAAAAATTTCTAATTTACAGTATTAAAATGGATGGGATATTATATAAAAATGAGATAATTTCATGATTTAATCTCATTTTTACATAATATCTTTTGGCCAGAAAAAAAAAGTTCCATAACAGTTTGGTCATCAACTAGTAAATTCCCATAGATGTAAGACCTTGTATTCTTCAATCAATCAACCAGTCAATGATTCACTCATTCATTCTATCATATTTACTGAGTGCTTATGGTGCACAGAGCACTGTATTAAGCACTTGGGAGAGTACAAAAAAACAGTAAACAAACACATTCTCTGCCTAAAACAAGCTTACAGCCTAGAGGGGCAGAGACAGACATCAATACAAATAAATAAAATTAAGGATATGTACATATGTGCTATGGACCTGGGAGGGGGGAAGAGCAAAGGGAACAAGTCAGAGTGACGCAGAAGGGAGTGGGAGAAGAGGAAAGGAAGGTTTAGTCTAGCAAGGCCTCTTGGTGGAGATGTGCCTTCCAGAAGGCTTTGAAAGTGGGGAGAATAATTGTCCATCCGTTTTGAGGAGGGAGGACACACTAGGACAGAGGCAGGACATGGGCGAGGGGTGGGTAGCGAGATAGGGGCGAACAGGCACAGTGAGAAGGTTAATACTAAAGGAGCGAAGTGTGTTAGTTGGCTGTAGAAGGAGAGTAGTGAGGTGAGGTTGGAGGGGGCAAGGTGGTGGAGGGTGTCAATTGCAATGCTGAGGAGTTTTTGTTTGATGAGAAGGTGGGTGGGCAACCACAAGAGTTTTTTGAGAAGTGGGGTGACATGTCCTGACATTTTTGTAGAAAAATGATCTGGACAGTAGAGTGAAGTATGGACTGGAATGGGGAGAGGCTGGAGGCTGGGAGGTCAGCAAGGAGGCTGATGCAGAAATCTAGTCGGGTAGGATGAATGAATATATTAATGTGTTAGCAATTTGGATGGAGAGGAAAGGGTGGATTTTAGCTCTGTTAGGAAGTGGGGGCAGACAGGATTTAGTGTGGGATTGTATATGTGGGTTGAATGGGAGAGAGGAGTCAAGAATAACACCAAGGTTATGGGCTTGTGAGACAGGAAGGATGGTGGTACCGTCTACAGAGATGGGAAAGCGAGGGAGAGGACAGGGATTGGGTTGGAAGATAAGGAGTTTTGTTTGGACATGCTAGTCAGTCAATCAGTCAGTCATTGGTAGATAATGAGCACATACTCTTTGCAGACCACTGTAATAATATAATAATAATGATGATGGTATTTGTTAAGTGCTTACTATATACCAAGCACTGTTCTCAGGAGATACAAGGTGATCAGGTTGTCCCACTTGGGTCTCACAGTCTTAATCTCCATTTTAGAGATGAGGGAACTGAGGCACAGAGAAGTTGTGACTTGTCCAAAGTCACACAACTGACAAGCGGTGGAGCCGGGATTAGAACCACTGACCTCTGACTTCTAAATCCGTGCTCTTTCCACTGAGCCACACTGCTTCTCAAAACAGGTACTAAACATGTCAGTTTACTTTGAATATGCCTGGGGATGTTTAATGCAATCCAGGCCAACAATAGGGACTGCATAATTATTTGTCAACAAATATGGGAAATGAATATCCAGTACTATTTGAGGATTTTTTAAAGTCACGTTTAAATAAACATAAAAATATTTAAATAAATGTTTTCTAATACCTTCCCATCCATCAATTTTCTGAAAGGCTTAAAATGCTCTAGTCCCTTTTTAATGTCGAGTTTACTATGTTACTTAGGCTACACTATATTTTTTTCTTAAATTCATTTCCATACATATATATATCTAAATATATATATGCACACACATATGTAAGTAGCACATCATTCATTTTCACAAGATGGTGTTACTGAGAATGAGGTCCTTACCTAGGCACCTGAGTGGCTAAAAAGATTGTTGCGGGGTCACTACTCCCTCCTGTATTGTTGCTCTTGGAGACAGATATTTGCTGTGCCAATGAGGTTGCCTCAAACAGGGCCGATCTCTAATTTAGCATCCATCAATCCATCTATCAGTCATATTTATTGAGTGTTTTCTGTTTGCAGTAAGCCCTTTCCTTCCTTCATTCATTCATGAATGAATGCTTTTCTGACCTGCTTTTCAGGTGATCCTAAAACAACTTCTGAAGTCTCCTGTTATCACTAATCTCCTCATGTGCCTTATGCAGGCAGAGGTATGTTGCATTAAGTTTCGCTTTGATGTAGGAACTGCATTTCAGAACTTAACTGTTGATAATTTTGTTTGTCTCTGGGCTTTGGAGTAACTTCACCTGGCTTCACTGGAGGAAGAAATAGCATCTCATCTTCCTTTCAAAGAAGCAGATAAAGATTTTCAAGGGTGGTAGGATTTGGATATTAAATAGAGACTCACTGGGACAAAAATAAAGAAACAAAAAACAATATGTTGCTACAATTTTTGGAGCAGGAAGAAGGGGAGAATCAACTCCTTTTTTATGTGGGAAAGTTTGGAGAGGTGAAGGATCTCGGCAACTCAGTAACCACAGGTAATCTTGGAAAGGAAAAGAGAGAGCCAGCAGAGAACTCAATTTACATTTTGGTTCCTAAATTGTGAATGGTAAGTAACCGATTAAAATGAAGATTTGCATTTAATTCATCCCGAAGGTTTTGGGTTAAAAAAATAGGTTAATACAAAGGAAAATGAATTCTTATTCATTGGTTTATCAGGAAACCATTTTTTTCTATCTTCATTCACTCTAACTTTGATGGTCCTAAACCTTGATTCCAAATACCATGCAGTACCAGATATATATAATTTCTCACCCAATTGGGTTAACGAGCCTTTTTATGCTAGTTCTTTGGTGCCATCTTCTGGAAAAAATGCAGCAGCATCTCAGCATTCAGTTGGAAAGTGCCACAAATGAAGGGTTTTAGTTGTTCATTGTTTGATTTATAGCCACTGTTAAGTGGTTACTATGTGTCAAGCACTATTCTAATCCCTGGGATAGATACAGCTATCTGGGATAGGTTAGACACAGTCTCTGGGGGAACAGGGATTGAATCTTCATTTTACAGTTGAGGAAACTGAGGCAAGAACCTTGCCCAGGGAAGTTAAGGACCTTGCCCAAGGTCACAAAACAACCAAGTGCTGGAGTTGAGATTAGAAACCAGGCGGTCTGACTCCGGGGCTGTGTTCTTTCCACTAGGCCATACTGCTTCCCCAGATTGAAGTTATTCTTTAACCTTAATTCCATTGTCAATACTGGAAGACTTATTTCCAAAAATCAGTAAAGCAGAACAATTTATCTCACGTACCACCTACTCTGAGTCGGAAACTGAGATAGAGTCATCGACAACACAGCTGGAGAGAAATGGGGGAGATTTTAGGTGAACTGCTGCTTTCTTCTTCTCTGAGCAGTAAGTGTTTTGGGCCCAGCCTGCCTGCAGCTGTTGTTCATGCCAATCCCTGGATAAAGACCGGATAAAGCCAACTGCATGTGGATCTCAGGAATTCCATTTTCCCTCTGGGAGCAAGAGGGCTTTCAGCCAGTACCTACATGGACTCAACAGTCAGTCAGTCAGCCAGTTGTATTTACTGAGTGCTCACCATGTGCAGATCACACACTATAACAGATGCATTCCCTGCCCACAGTGAACTCTCCATCTAGAACAGAGACACTGTGCCCAAGAGTGCAGTTGTGTGCTGAGCATTTACTTCGGGGCTAGATGATTAGGTGCTAATTTAATAAAGTTGCTCTGAATGAAACTAGGTAGTTGTGGAGACTGAGGATGATTTTGTACGGGAACAGACCTCTAGACTATAAATTTGTTGGGGGCAGGAAACGTGCCTCTTAACTCTGTTATATTGAAGTCTTCCAAACACTTAGTCCAGTGCTCTGCATACAGTAAGCGCTCAATAAATATGATTGATTGACTGAGTTTCATTCAGTCAATCATATTTATTGAATGCTTTCTATGTGCAAAGCATTGTACTAGAAAAGCAGTGTGGTTCAGTGGAAAGAGCCCGGGCTTGGGAGTCAGAAGTCATGGATTCTAATCCCGGCTCCGCCACTTGTCAGCTATGTGACTCTGGCTAAGTCACTTCACCTCTCTGTGCCTCAGTTCCCTCATCTGTAAAATGGGGAGTAAGACTGTGAGCCTCACGTGGGACAACCTGTTCACCTTGTATCCCCCCAGCGCTTAGAACAGTGCTTTACACATAGTAAGTGCTTAACAAATCCCATCATTATTATTATTATTACTAAGCACTTGCATGAGTGCAATATAATAATGGACATATTTGCTGTCCACAATGAGTTCATAGTCTAGAGAGAAGACAGACATTAAATTAAATAAATACATTACAGATATGTACGTAAGTGCCATGGAGTTGGGAGGAAGGATGAATAAAGGAAACAAATCCGGGCAATGCAGAAGGGAGTGGGAGAAGAGGAAAGGAGGGTTTAGTCAGGGAAGGCCTCTTGGAGGAGATGTGCCTTCAATAAGGCTTAGGAGAGGGGGAGAGTAATTGTCTGTAGGATATGAGGAGGGAGGGCATACATGATGGCAGACTCTGCCAGGCCAACAAACAAGGCTTGGCAACAAGCAGTGGAACCCCTTTCGGGGCCAGAGCAATAGGTCTGAAGAATAGTCCCTCTTGTGAGACTCTTGATTGACTCAAATGTCTGCATGATTGAGCTGGTTCCTGAAGGTAATGGTGGCTAGCTTTTCCTTCCCCCTTTGCCCATGCACCTTCCTGCAAACTTTCTGGAGTTTAGGGACTGTCTGGACCTTCCTCCCCACCCACAGCCCCAGACTAGTCATGGGATGGGGGACACAAAGGGAGCAGTAGAAATCTTTCTATTCAAATGGCTAAGTTGGTTTTTCACACAGTAATATATAGTGCTCCATTTTTCTAGTTTTGAGCTCTCTAGTTGTAAATATTTTTATGTTGGTCTTCCCCATTAGAGTGTAAGCTTCTTGTAGTGTCATGGCTCAGTGGAAAGAGCATGGGCTTTGGAGTCAGGGGTCATGAGTTCGAATCCCAGCTCTACCACTTGTCAGCTGTGTGACTGTGGGCAAGTCACTTAACGTCTCTGTGCCTCAGTTACCTCATCTGTAAAATGGGGATTAAGACTGTGAGACCCACGTGGGACAACCTGATTCCCCTGTGTCTACCCCAGCGCTTAGAACAGTGCTCTGCACATAGTAAGCGCTTAACAAATACCAACATTATTAAAGAGGGAATGTTTCACTTTGTTATTCTGTCCTTCTTTGGCACTAGCTACAATGCACCGGACTATACTTCAGTATTCTTGGATCTGTCAAGGGATGGTGCTTGAGGTATACAGTAGAATTGGAAGATTCATTCATTCATTCAATAGTATTTATTGAGCATTTACTATGTGCAGAACACTGTACTAAGCGCTTGGAATGTACAAATCGGTAACAGATAGAGACAGACCCTACCTTTTGACGGGCTTACAGTCTAATAGGGGGAGACGGACAGACAAGAACAATAGCAATAAATAGAATCAAGGGGATGAACATCTCATTAAAACAATAGCAAATAAATAGAATCAAGGCAATGTACATCTCATTAACAAAATAAATAGGGTAATGAAAATATATACAGTTGAGCGGACAAGTACAGTGTGGAGGGGATGGGAAGGGAGGGGGGAGGAGCAGAGGGAAATGGGGAGAAAAGAGGGTTTAACTGCGGAGAGGTGAAGGGGGTGTAGAGGGAGCAGAGGGAAAAGGGGAGCTCAGTCTGGGAAGGCCTCTTGGAGGAGGTGAGCTTTGAGTAGGGTTTTGAAGAGGGGAAGAGAATTAGTTTGGCGGAGGTGAGGAGGGAGGGTGCTCCAGAACCTCGGCAGGACGTGGCCCAGGGGTGGATGGCCGGATAGGCGTGAACGGGAGATGGTGAGGAGGTGGGCGGCAGAGGAGCGGAGAGTGCGGGGTGGGCAGTGGAAAGAGATAAGGGAGGAGAGGTAGGAGGGGGCATTGTGATGGAGACCCTTGAAGCCTAGAGTGAGAAGTTTAGATGTTACTTACCCACAAGGGGCTTGCCATCTACAGGGAAAGAGACAAACATTACAGATACATACAAAAAAGTGCTGTATGGGATGAATAAAGAGTACCAATCCAAGTGCAATGGTGACACAGAAGGGAGAGGGAATAAGGAAAATGAACGCTTAACCAGGGAAGGCCTCTTGGAGATGTGATTTTAATAAGGCTTTAAAGGTGGGGAGAGTGATCATCGATCAGAAATGAAGGGGGAAAGAGTTCCAGGCCAGAGGCAAGATGTGGGTGAAGGGTTGGAAGTAAGATCGACAAAATTGAGGTGCAGTGAGTATATTGGCACTGGAGGAGTGGAGTGAGCTTCTGTTTGCTACACAGGTGTATGAGCCACCCCTGAGGGTTCCTGAGGAGTGAGGAAACGGACTAATTTTTTGCTTTGAAAAATACATCTTTTTAGAACTTTTTAGATGGACTTTTAGAAAAGTTGTTCTTGAGATGTGGGAGCAGCTCCAGCCTAAGATCAGCGTCCAGGCAAGAAGATCTTCCGCAGGTAAGCAACCCCAGGAATCTGGTGGATTCTAACTGATTTGGGGACAGTCTTGGGAGAATCTCATTTAGGCCAGGATATCCTCAGGGATCTCAGATGGGACATTGGGTAGCAGAATGCTCCCTGAGGCAGGGCAGGAAGCTCAAGGGCACCATTTTGATCTCTGCCTCTGACCCTTGTTGAGCATATTTAGTGCCTCTTCTTCACTGTTGCCCTGAGCCCTCTGCTTCCCCAGGCACTCTGGGTAATCCTGGATGGCAGGAAGTGGTGTAGCAAAGATAAGGAAAATGATCCAACAAAAGGATTTCCTCAGGTTCAGATCTTTCAGAAAAGCTTCAAGTGAACCCCTGACTTTTTTTAACTTTTTAAAAAACAGTGCCCTTTTTAACTCTACTTCAGCTTTGAACCTTGGCCAAGACCTGTTTGGAATGGGATGTGAGATATATGCAGTTGTAAAACAATCCTGCCCGCTTTCCTTCCAATTATAGGAAGGGACAGTTGTTTGATCTGGGAAATTAAAACCTCTATTTGTTTCATGTGACCACATTACTGCACCTACTGGATTAGAGGTGTTTTAGCACTGAATTCAAATGGAATGTACTCATTCCATGTCACTGTGTGGCATTTGTTTTAGTATATCATTCCATAACCCAAATCTACTCCTTAGGGTCGATCTGGCACTGGAATCAATCAATCAATCATACTTACTGTATGCAGAGCACTGTACTAATAGCTTGGGAGAGTACAGTAAAACAGAATTGGTAGGCATGTTCCCTGCCCAAGATAAGCTTACAGTCTAGAAAGAGTGGATGTAAAGGTATTAGTTTGGAGGCAGGTACACTGGTCTTCTAACCTAGCTATCCTGAGTTTTGTGAACAACAGACAGGATTTGGCCCACTTCTTCAGCTCCCTAACCCAAGTTCTCTGACCTCCCAGTCATTTTAGGAGAGTTGGTTCCATCTTAGAGTCCAGTCAAGATGGCTAAAGGCAAAATGAGCAGTGAAGAACCCTAGCACTCCCAAGCAGTGGTTGTCAATCAGGCTGGCCCCTGTACTAATCATGTGGGACTAGGGAGAACAAAACCACACAGCCAAAAAACCCATTTCTGCAAGGAGAGACCCAACCAATTGGAGGGGATCCAAAATACTCAGAGAAGCTTGGCATAGTGGATAGAGCACAGGACCGGGAGTCATGGGTTCTATTCCCGGCTCTGCCACTGATCTGCTGTGTGACCTTGGGCAAATCATTTTACTTCTCTGTCTCGGTTACCTCATCTGTAAAATGGGGATTAAGACTGTGAGCCCCATATGGGACATAGACTGTGTCCAACCTGATTTGCTTGTATGAATCACAGCACTTAGTACAGCACCTTGCGCATAGTAATTGCTTAACAAATGCCATTATTATTATTATTATTATTGTTCAGATAGGATTTCTGCGGGCCAGTTCTCTTTTGGTAGGAGAGGAATAATAGATAGACATTTTGGCTTCCATAAGAAACACATTGGTATTTGGTATTTGGCAAGGGGAAAGAGTTTGTGTTTTGCTCCATGATGTCCCCGCTAATCACTACCCTTTCTGCACTGGGATTCTGTTTATGTCTAAGAGAGCAGCAGACTGGACTAGTGGATAGAGCATGGTCTTGGGAATCAGAAGGACCTGGGTTCAAATCCTGGCTCTGCCACTTTTTTTTTAATAAATGGTATTTGTTAAGTGCTTAGTATGGGCCAGAGACTGTACTAAGTATTTGGGAAGATACAGGCTCATTCATTCATACATTCAATCATATTTATTGAGTGCTTACTGTGTGCCGAGCACTGTACTAAGCTCTTGAAAAGTACAATTCAGCAACAGATAGAGACAATCCCTACCCAACAACGGGCTCACAGTCTAGAAGGGGGAGACAGACAACAAAACAAAACAAGTAGACAGGCATCAATACCATCAAAATAGATAAATAGAATTATAGATACATAGACATCATTAATGAAGTAAATAGAAAAATAAATATGTACAAATACACAAGTGCTGTGGGGTGAGGAAAGGGGTAGAGCAGAAGGAGTAAGTCGGGGCAACAGGGAGGGGAGTAGGATCAGAGGAAAAGGTGGCTCAGTCTGAGAAGGCCTCCAGGAGGAGGTGAGCTCTCAGTAGGGCTTTGAAGGGGGGAAGAGAGCTAGTTTGGAGGATGTGAGGAGGGAGGGCAATCCAGGCCAGAGGTAAGACATAGCCCAGGGGCCGACAGCAGGACAGGTGAGAACAAGGCACAGTGAGGAGGTAAGTGTGGGGGCTGGGCTGTAGAAGGAGAGAAGGGAGGTGAGGTAGGAGGGGGCAAGGGGATGGAGAGCTTTGAAGCCAATAGTGAGGAGTTTTTGCTTGATGCGATCATTGAGAGGCAACCACTGGAGGTTTTTGAGGAGGGGGGGTGTGATGCCCAGAGCATTTCTGTAGAAAGAGAATCTGGGCAGCAGAGTGAGGTATAGACAGCAGTGGGGAGAGACTTAAGTTGGACACAATCCCACATGGGGCTCAAAGTCTCAATCCCCATTTTATAGATGAGGTACCTTGGGTCCAAAGAAGTGAAGTGACTTGTCCGAGGTCACACAGACAAGTGGCAAAGTCGAGTTAGAACTCAGGTACTTCTGACTCCTAGGCCTGTGCTGTATCCATTAGGTCATGCTGCTTCTCATCCATTAGACCACACTGCTTCTCATTTATTTTTTCTGTGACCTTTGGACCCAGATTCTAGTCCCCACTCTGCCACTTGTCTGTTGGGTGACCTTGGACAAGTCACTTCACTTCTCTGTGCCTGTTACCTGTAAAATGGGGATTAAAACTGTGAGCACCATATGGGTTAGGGACCCATAGGCTTGTATCCCCCCAGCGCTTGTATCCCCCCAGTGCTTAGAACAGTGCTTTGCACATAGTAAGTGCTTAACAAATACCACCATTATTATTATTAGGGACTGTGTCTAACCTGATTAGCTTGTATCTACCCCATTGCTTAGTACAGTGCCTGACACATGGTAAGCATTTGACTAAGCCCCACTTTTCCTCATCTCCCACTCCCTTATCATGATTCATCATATTTATTGAGCACTTACTGTGTGCAAAGCACTGGGAGAGTACAGTATACCATCAGACAAATTCCCTGCCCACTCCCTTCTGCGTCTCCCTGACTTGCTCCTTTGCTCTTCCCCTTCTCGTAGCCCCACATCACTTATGTACATTTCTGTAATTTTATTTATTTGTATTGGTGTCTGTCTCCCCTCTTCTAGACTGTGAGCTTGTTGCGGGCAGGAATTGTCACTCTTTATTGTTGTATTGTACTTTCCCAAGTGCTTAGTACAGTGCTCTGCACAGAGTAAGCACTTAATAAATGCTATTGAATGAATGAAATTATTATCAAGTGCCATCGAGTCATTTATGATTCATAGTAACTCTATGGATATATATTATCTCCAGAACATCCTGTCTTCTGCCATAATTAATGTTGGTATTTGTTAAGCGCTTACTATGTGCCGAGCACTGTTCTAAGCGCTGGGGTAGACATAGGGGAATCAGGTTGTCCCACGTGGGGGTCACAGTTTTCATCCCCATTTTACAGATGAGGGAACTGAGGCACAGAGAAGTTAAGTGACTTGCCCATAGTCACACAGCCGACAAGTGGCAGAGCTGGGATTTGAACTCATGAGCCCTGACTCCAAAGCCCGTGCTCTTTCCACTGAGCCACGCTGCTTCTCATGATTCTTGCCATAATCCGCAACACTTTCTAATGGTTCTTCCTTTGTTGCTACGGTCTCTATCCATCTAGCTGCCTCTTCCATGTTTTCCTTGCTTAGTGGAAAGAGCACCTCGCTTTAGGAGTCAGAGGGTGTGGGTTCTAATCCCGGCTCCGCCACTTGTCTGCTGCATGACCTTGGGCAAGCCGCTTCACTTCTCTATGCCTCAGCTACCTCATCTGTAAAATGGGGATGAAGACCGTGAGCTCCAAGTTGGACAACCTGATTACCGTGTATCTACCCCAGCGCTTAGAACAGTGCTTGGCACAAAGTAAGCATTTAACAGATACTGTAATTATTATTATTATCATTATTTCTTAACATTAATGTCTTCTCCAGAGAATTAGTCCTCCTGATGATGTGTCCAAAATATGGTAATCTAAGTGGAGTCATTTGGTCTTCCAAAGACCACTTGGGCAGCAGAGCGAAGTATAGACTGAAGCGGGGAGACACTCAAGTTGGACACAGTCCCACATTGAGTCCCACAAAGTCTCAATCCCCATTTTATAGATGAGATACCTGGGACCCAAAGAAGTGAAGTGACTTACCCAAGGTCACACAGCGGACAAGTGGCAAAGCCAGGTTGAGAACTCAGGTACTTCTGACACCTCGGTCTGTGCTGTATCCATTAGGCCTTGCTTCTCATCCATTAGGCCACACAGTGTTTCTCATTTGTCAGCTTAACATAGAATGAATGTTCTTGGGCTTAATTATGAAGGAAATACCACACACAAAAATGTAATGGTAAGCTGCAGGCTTGCGATTTAGTCGGTAGAGGGAGGTAGAATCTAAGAAGAAGTAGAGCGCAGTTAGACTCGGGTCTAGTTGAGCCGCTTTGTAAAGGCATGAGAGAATTCCCTCAGGACCATCAGCATGTGCTCTCTTTGCCTCCCATTCCACCCTTCCATCCAAACTGCTATAATAATAATAATAATTACGGTGGTATTTGTTAAGTGCTTACTATGTGCAAAGCACTGTTCTAAGCGCTGGTGTAGGTACAAGGTAATCAGACTGTCCAACGTGGGGCTCAAGGTCTTCATCCCCATCTGATAGATGAGGTAACTGAGGCACAGAGAAGTTAAGTGACTTGCCCAAAGCCACACAGCTGGCAAGAGGCAGAGCGGGGATTAGAACCCATGGCCTCTGACTCCCAAGCCCAGGATCTTTCCACTGAGCTACTCCGCTTCTCATGCTATAATGTTAACCTTTCCTTTATCCTACCCCTTCTTGTTTACTGCATCAGCCTCCTTGCTGACCTCCCTGCCTTTTGTCTGTCCCTATTTCAGTTCATACTTAACATTGCTCTCAAGATTATTTTTCTACAAAACCATTCAGTCCATGTCTCCCTACCCTTCAGGAACTCCATTGGTTGCCCATCCACCTCTGCATCAAACAGAAACTCCTTACTCTTAGTTCTAAAGCACTCAATCACCTTGACGCCTCCTACCTCACCTCTCTGAATTTTTACTCTGATTCAGTCCGCAAACTTTGCTTGTGTAATACCAACCAACTCCCTGTGCCTCCATTTTGTCTTTCTCCCCACCAACCCCTCACCCACATCCTGCCTCTGGCCTGGAACTCCTTTCCCCTTTACATCTGACAGAGATCACTCTCCCCACTTTCCAAGTCTTATTATAAGCATGCTTCCTCCTAGAAGCCTTCCCTGACTAAGCCCTCATTTCCCCTTCTCCCACTCCCTTTGACATTGCCTTTACACTTGAAATTATGCCCTTTATTCACCTCACCCATTTAACCTCTAGGGGCCTCAGTTTCTTCATTGGTAAACAATCAGTAGCATTTATTGAGCACTTACTGTGTGCAGAGCACTGTAGTAAACGCTCAGGAGAGTATAAATTAACAATGAACATATTTCCTACAATATAACAGAGTTGGTAGACATGTTCCCATGGGTATAAAATAGATTGCAGTGGAAGCCTTGCATCTATTCCAGTCCTTAGCACATAGTAAGTTCTTAATGAATGTGATTACTATTATGATTATTATGATTATTATTCTGTTATTGGACAGAGGGAGAAATAATCGGGAAATCGGCTGTTGGCTGGACTCTTGTTGGGGAGGAGGATTAAGTGCTTGTGTTGGGGTTTATTTTTTCATTATGCATATACACATTAATCACTGCCCTGAAAGAAGAGGGAAGTTCATGCAGTTTTGCCAGGCTTCTATATTTTTGCTTTCTGAAAAAAATATATTCTGTTTTTCATTAACAAGTTGGCCAGGGGTCATGCATGTGAGCTTCAAAACATCTTGCCAATACATGCCTTTGCTAGATATCAGATTGTCCAATAAAAGTGTGGGGACATGGATATAGTTCACTCTATCGGGTGGTGGCCTGGGGATTGAGTGTGGCCCCCGTGTGTCACATGTGTACACTGTGGCTGGCTAAAACCAGTCTGCTGTAAGATTTCTGAATAATAATAATAATGATAATAATAATTGTGGTATTTAAGTGCTTACTTGTGCCCGGCACTGTACTAACCTCTGGGGTGGATACAAACAAACTGGGTTGAACACAATCCCTGTCATTCATTCATTCATTCATTCAATCGAATTTATTAAACCCTTACTGTGTGCAGAACACTGTACTAAGTGCTTGGGAAAGTACAATAAAGCAATAAAAAGTGACAATCCCTGCCCACAACAAGCTCCCAGTTTCAATCCCCATTTTACAGATGAGGTAACTGAGGCCCAGAGATGTGTAATGACTTGCACAAGGTCACATAGCAGACAAGTGGCAGAGCTGGGATTAGAACCCATGACCTTCTGCCTCCCAGACCCATGCTCTATCTACTACATCAGGCTGCTTCTCTGAAGCTCCACGGACAGCACAAAAACAACTATACTTGCTTGTTTAAAATTTACAGTTTGTGGATATATTCCTAATTGCTATAAAACACAATATCATAGCAATTTTGTGACTTTCTTGTGAAGTTAGAAGCCATAATGCCCAATACCAGACAAAGAAATGTGAGAGTGGAAAATAAGAAAAATGAAGTCATCCAGGGATATTTGTGAAATCAAATGAAATATAGAGTGAATGTCAGATTGCTAGAAAGATATACGGCTATATACATTCTCAGGAGGATTTGGCATAATGTTTTTCTACTTGCAGTTGTGTGGCTCCAATATCTCAGACACCTTTCACTCCTCAGAAGTGACGAGGTCGGCATCAGTAGTGATGCCTGGAGTTGAAATTCTGCAAGATGTCTATAAGACCTCCAAGACCTCTCAGTGAGAAGTAGGCTATCCTAGTGGATAGAGTACGAGCCTTGGAGTCAGAAGGACCTGGGTTCTAATCCCAGCTTTGCCATTTGTCTGCTGTGTGACCTTGGACAAGTCACTTAACTTCTCTATGACTCAGTTCCCTCATCTGTAAAATGGGTATTAAAACTGTGAACCTCATATGGGACAGGGCCTGTGTCCAACCCAATTTGCTTGTATCCACCCCAGCTCTTAGTACAGTACCTGGCACATAGTAAGCGCTTAACAAATACTGTAACTATTTTCTATTCAAACTGTCCAACTAGAAACTAAATTTCCAGCTCTTTGTAATGCTGATAGACCGGCTATGCCTTTTACTCCTTATTCAGCTGCTTCTTGCCTTCAGTTTTTGCCAGAATCCCCTTGGACATCTTTCATTTTTTTATTTTGATGACATTTGTTAAGTACTTACTATGTACCAGCAACTGTTCTAAACACTGGGGTTAGAACCCATGACCTTCTGACTCCCAGACCCATGCTCTATCCACTACGTCAGGCTGCTTCTCTGAAGTTCCACTGGCAGCACAAAAACCACTATACTTGGTTGTTTAAAATTTACAGTGTGTGGATATATTCCTACACTATCTACAAGATATCTACAAGGTAATCAGGTTGGACACAGTCCCATGTCCCACATGGGGCTCAGAGTCATAATCCCCATTTTACAGAAGAGGGAACTGAGGCCCAGAAAATTGAAGTGATTTGTCACCTAGCAGACAAATTACAGAACCAGGACTAGTACCCAGCTCCTTCTAACTCCCAGAACCATGCTCTATCCACCCTGCTTCTCAGAGACAGCTCTTACAGGTCTCATAGAGGTTTCGGAAAACTTCAACTCCCTGCATTGCTGCTGATGCCAACCCGCTCGCTTCTGAGGAGTGAAACGTGTGAAATATTGGAGCCTCCCAACTGCAGGTAGACAAGCATTCTGCCAAATCCTCCTGCGTCTCAAAGCCTATGAGGAGCTTGAACATCAGGAGGATTAGTAACAGTTTTTGTTTCAGTAACTGGCATGGGGATTTGCACCAGAAAGCTAGTCTGGTGCCACCAAAATCCCCAGATAAGAAGGATGAAGGGCAACCAACACATTTCTTCCAAGAACTGAGCTCCTATCTTACCCAGCAACTATTATTCATTCATTCCTTCAGTAGTATTTATTGAGCACTTACTATGTGCAGAGCACTGTACTAAGCACTTGGAATGTACAGTTGGGCTACAGATAGAGATAATCCCTGCCCAATGACGGGCTTACAGTTTAATCAGGGGAGACAGACGGACAAAAACAAGACAACATAAACACGATAAATAGAATCAAGGGGATGTACACCTCATTAACAAAATAAATAGGGTAATAAAAATATATACAAATGAGCACAGTGCTGAGGGGAGGGAAAGGGAGAGGGGGAGGAGCAGAGGGAAAGGGGGCTTAGCTGAAGAGAGGTGAAGGAAGAAAGGGGAAGATAGTAGAGGGTGGAGGGGAGCAGAGATGGAGCAGAGAAAAAAGGCAAGTTCAGTCTGGGAAGGCCTCTTGGAGGAGGTGAGCTCTCAATAGGGCCTTGAAGAGGGGAAGAGAGTTAGTTTGGTGGACGTGAGGAGGGAGGGCATTCCAGGTCAGTGGTAGGACATGGGCCAGAGGTCGACCGTGGGATAGGTGAAAACGGGGGATGGTGAGGAGGTGAGTGGTAGAGGAGCAGAGTGTGCGGGGTGGGCAGTAGAAAGAGAGAAGGGAGGTGAGGTTTGAGGGGGCAAGGTGATGGAGAGCCCTGAAGCCCAGAGTGAGAAGTTTTTGTTTCGTGTGGAGGTTGATAGGCAACCACTGGAGATTTTTAAGGAGGGGAGTGACATGCCCAGAGCATTTCTGCAGGAAGGTGATCCAGGCAGTGGAATGAAGAATAGACTGGAGCAGGGAGAGAGAGGAGGAAGGGAGATCAGAGAGAAGGCTGACATAATAATCCAGCCGGGATATTATGAGAGCCTGTACCAGTATGATAGCTGTTTGGATGGAGAGGAAAGGGCAGATCTTGGCGATATTGTAAAGGTGAGACCGGCAGGTGTTGGTGACAGATTGGATGTGTGGGATGAATGAGAGAGCTGAGTCAAGGACGACACCAAGGTTGCGGGCTTGAGAGACGGGGAGGATGGTCGTACCGTCCACAGTGACTGGGAAGTCAGGAAGAGGACAGGGCTTGGGAGGGAAGATAAGGAGCTCAGTTTTGGACATGTTGAGTTTTAGGTGGTGGGCAGACATCCGGGTGGAGTTGTCCTGGAGGCAGGAGGAGATACGAGCCTGGAGTGAGGGGGAGAGAGCAGGGGAGGAGATGTAGATTTGTGTGTCATCTGCATAGAGATGATAGTTGAAGCTGTGGGAGCGAATGAGTTCACCGAGGGAGTTAGTGTAGATAGATAACAGAAGAAGGCCAAGAACTGACCCTTGAGGAACCTCTATAGTTAGAGGATGGGAGGGGGAGAAGGAGCCCTCAAAGGAGACTGGGAATGAACAGCCAGAAAGATAAGAGGAGAACCAGGAGAGGACGGAGTCCGTGAAGCCAAAGTGAGATAAGGTGTGGAGGAGAAGGGAATGGTCAGAAGTGTCAAAGGCAACTGAGGGGTGGAGGATAATAAGGATAGAGTAGGAGCCATTGGATTTGGCAAGAAGGAGGTCATGGGTGACCTGTTAGAGAGCAGTCTCGGTAGATTGGAGGGGACGGAAGCCAGATTGGAGGGGGTCCAGGAGAGAATTGGAGTTAAGGAATTCTAGACAGTGAGTGTAGACGACTCGTTCTAGGAGCTTGGAAAGGAAGGGTACTAGGGAGATAGGGCGATAACTGGAAGGGGAAGTGGGGTCGAGTGAGGGTTTTTTTAGGATGGGGGAGACATGGGCATGTTTGAAGACAGAGGGGAAGAAGCCATTGGAGAGTGAGTGGTTAAAGATAGAAGTTAAGGAGGGGAGGAGGGATGAGGTGATAGTTTTTATAAGGTGAGTGGGAATGGGGTCCGAGGCACAGGTGGAGGGGGTGACACTTGTGAGGAGGGAGATCTCCTCTGAGGATACTGCAGAGAAAGAAGGGAAAGCAGGGGAGAGGGTGGGGGGAGGGAGGCAAGAGGGGGAGGGGTGACTATGGGGAGCTCAGACTTGATTGTGTTAATTTTCGTGATGAAGTAGGTGGCCAGATTGTTGAGGGTGAGCAATGGGGGAGGGGGAGGAACAGAGGGCCTGAGGAGATAATTAAAAGTCCAGAACAATTGGCGGGGGTGATGGGCATGGGCGTCAATGAGGGAAGAAAAGTAGCTTTGCCTGGCAGAGGAGAGGGCAGAGTTAAGTCAGGAAACGATAAATTTGCAATGGATAAGGTCAGCTTGGTGCTTGGACCTTCGCCAGCAGTGCTCAGCAGCTCGAGCACAAGAGCGCAGGAGACGGACAGGGGCAGAGACCTAGGGCTGTGGGTTAGGGGAGCGAGAGCAGCGGATGGAAAGGGGGGCAAGAGAGTTGAGATGAGCAGAGAGGGTGGAGTTGAGAGCAGTAACTGGATCATCGAGAGTGGGAAGAGAGGATAGGGAGGCAAGGTGGCGAGAGATGCTTCTGGAGAGATGGATTACAGTGTCTGGTACATTGTAAGCACTTGACAAGTATCATTAAAAACTGACAAAAAAGCACCCGTTGTCACTGGTAGAGACAATCGATCAGTAAATCAATCCTATTTACTGAGCGCATTCTGTATGCAGATCACTGTACTAAGTGCTTGGGGAGTATAGTATAACAGATTTGATAGTCACGTTCCCAGCCCACAAGCAGTTTACAAGTCTGGGGGGAGATAGACATTAATATAAATAAATTATGCTTATATACATAATTGTTGAGAAGCAGCATGGCTTAGCGGAAAGAGCCCGAGCTTGGGAGTCAGAGGTCTGCTGCTTGTCAGCTGTGTGACTTTGGGCAAGTCACTTAACTTCTCTGTGACTCAGTTCCCTCATATGTAAAATGGGGATTAAGACTGTGAGTCCCACGTGGGACAACCTGATTACCTTGTATCTACCCCAGCGCTGAAAACAGTGGTTGGCATATAGTAAGTGCTTAACAAATACCGTCATTATTATTATTTTTGTAATCATATTTATTGAGCACTTTCTATGTGCAGAGCACTATACTAAGCACTTTGGAGAGGACAACACAACAACAATATAGTGCTATGGTGCTGAAAGTGTAGTGAGTGCAAATTCAAATGCAAGGGCAATTCAGAAGAGAGTAGTAGAAGAGGAAATGAATGCTTAGTTGGAGAGGGCATCCTGGGGGAGATACGTTTTAAATAAGGTTTTGAAACTGGGGAGAGTGGTCATCTGTCGGCTATGAAGACAGAGGACTGTTCTGATTTTATTGTTTTCTGAATGCATATGCATGCTCTCATTTCCCCTCCAAACATTTTCAGAGATGATTCTTCATTCTAGTCACTGGCTTGTTTTAGCCTCTGCATGAAACTTGGAAACCATTCTATTTATGTCTGTCTGGCAATGTTATTAGTATTGTGTTCCTGGCAAAGTGATAACATGCTAATCAAGAAGATTAGAGAATAAAAGAGTTCTTTGGATTCCACATGTTGGTTTGCTAATTTGGAAGTGGCAGCTGAGAGATCAATTGTTCATGGAGATTATCACCAATAATATATATTTATATTACAATGCTATATAATTATAGTATATGAATTTATATAATATAAATGTTATTATATGTTGGGTATACTATATAACATAGTAATATATAATTATATATACTATATAATATATAGTATAACACTATATAATGATACTATATTGTTATGTAAAACTATAATTTTGAGCATCTATTAGCTAGAACCCAGTAAGTTAAATTTTATATAGGCTAGTCAGATTAGCATTGGAAATTAATTTTACACAACGAGCTCTGATTAAAAACATTGTTTTCTAAGGATGGAACTATGGGCATAAAGTTCATACATGTAGTATATAGTATATATATATATATATATATATATATATATATATATATATATAGTTTATTTGGATATAATGTGGAAGTCACTTGGCAACCAATCCACCAGTATTTTCAGATTGAAAGAGTCAACTGGGGAAACACTTCAGGCCAGATCAGGGATTAAGTATTTAAATTTGCTTCTTGGAGACTAGATAGTCAACACATTCTCTCATGTGGTGGTGGAATCAATTGCTTTTTCTCCCTTTTTCCCTATCATTGCATGCACATTTTGGACTTAGGACAACATAGGTGATTCACAAGCACTTTCTTCTGGAAGGTGATGAAAGGAGACCTGATCACCAGGAAAGGGGCTTGGAGGGGAGGCAGGACTAATTGCATTAATCCACCTGTAGATGGCAGTTATCTTCGGACTGCACCAAGTCCATTTTGGCTACTCTCAGATCCTCTTCTATTTCTACGTTTCTGAATCAATCCAGCTTTAGTTTAACCTGAGTAAGCAGGCATGAAATACATTCCCCCAGAGTGTTTTACTTGGACCAGATTTCCTGCAGTTTAGGAAACTGCTTGGTGACAATACTGGCCTGGGGGCTATTTCTATTTGACTGAATGAACTTCTCTAATATTCATTTTGGGACTCAATTAAGGGAGACTCCCATGAAATATCAAGAATATATTTCCTTGCTACTTAATCATTGCCATGAATTTTCCATATTTTTTTCTAATGCTCCAGAATTAAATTTTGTGATTGTTCCTGGAGGAAATTTGGGGTATAATATATTGCTCCTTCTGTTCCTTCCTTGATCCACAGTATTCTGAAAAGACTCACTCCATTTGAAAACAATGTTTTTAATCAGAGCTCATTGCATAAGATCACTTTCTAATGGTACTCTGAGTAGTCGATATAAAATTTAAGTTATGGGGTTCTAGCTAATAAATGCTCAAAATTATAGTTTATCACCATCAGTATTTATTAAGCCCCCACTGTGTGCTCAGTAGGGTACTAAATATTAAATGTAGCTCATTGCCCAGAATATTTCACACTTGGCTAGGAAAAATAAAATTCTGAATATCAGCCTCGTAAGCAAGTTAATAGTGGTGGGTGACTTGAAGGGCAGCTTGACCCATTTGCCGGAAAAGGCTATCCTTTTTAAAAAGGGAGTCTACAAAATAGAGCCTAACCTTTTGCTGACGGTTGGATTGTTTAGCCTTATCTGTACTGTTTCAGTTCCTGAAAAATCTACTAATGCTAAGTAACATTTTACATCCAGTAATTACTCTTGAGTTAGTCAGAAAAGATGTTCATAAAACAATTATTCCACTAAAGCCCCAGGGAAAAGAAGATTTCAGCCTTGGTTCCTGCATCTTTTGTACAATTTCAAATAAGCAAGTGAAATGAGTTAGACTATTAAGTATTTCAAAATGGCTGGGCCTTGTAAATGGAAATTTCTGACATCTTTCAATCTGGTTTATTTCAGGGTCTAATATGGTGCAAACACAATACAATTTGCATGATAGATGACTTCCTCTATGAAATAGATGCAAGCCATCTGTCCAGAATCAGAAAGTTAGAACCCACTGTTTCATTTATTCATGTTCAGGGAAACTAGTTATAAACATCAGATGCTATGACACAGTTGGAAATGCTGCGCAGAGCAAAGCCAACAATCCTTGCCTTCTAGGAACTTTCATTCTATATCTGGACAGTTATTTAGAATAACAGATACACACTAGGAATAGGAAAGTAACCTGGATAAGCATTACTTCCATGACTCATTCTTTGGTGGTATTCTTGGTTATGGAAGGACAGAGTCATGCTGAAAGTTACAAAGAACTTTACTCTCCAAACTTCTGCTTTCCTGTCAGGGAGAGGCATGGAAGGCACACACTCATCCCTCTTGGCACTGTCCCTGCTTGTCACTGAATTCCCACTCTCCTTTTCCCCAAATCACTCCAGCGATTTTCAGGTTTGACCGATCCTGGGTTCCTGGAGTTCCCAGCCCCCCTTCTTCCTCCTCCCCAGAAGTCAGTCAAGCCCCTCTGGGGAAGTAGGAATAAGCTGGAGTGGAGGTAGCACTGTCTCATTTCTTTAGGATAGTTCCATCAAATATGAGGGAATATTCAAGGGTCCTGAGAAGCTTCAGGAAGAAGCTTCAGTGTCCCTTGGTATTTTATCATTGTTCACTGAGTCTCATTGTCTCTCCACGTTGACGAAAATGTGTCAGGTGACTCCTCCCTGGACCTCAGAGGGGAAATAATGTGTGATTTTGTGTGTGTGTACATACATACGGACACTGAGGAAAGTGTGAATGAGTTCATAAGTGGTTGGCCTAGGAGGTTTTGGCAACACTGCTGAGACACATAATAATAATAATTATGGTTCTTGTTAAGCACTTACTATGTGCCAAGCACTGTTAGGATGCAGGAACCAAGCCTGAAATCTTCTTTTCCTGGTGGGCTGCCGTCTCAGCCTCCTCACTGACTTCCATGAGCTTCCTCACTGACCTCTCTGCCTCTGGTTTTCCCCGCTTTCGGTTGCCTAGTTCATTTTCCTAAAACATCATTCTGCACACTTCTCCTCACTCCTCAAAAACCGCCAGTGGTTGCCCATTCCTCTCCACATCAAGCAGAAACTCCTGTCTTTTGTTGTTAAGGCATTCAATCAGTTCTGTCTCTCCTACCTACCCTCCCTCTTCTCCTACTATTCCCCAGCTCACACATTTCACTACTCTTAAGCCAACCTCCCCATCTCAGGATCAGACCTGGAGAGTTTCCAGTACTCTACCAGTCTTGGCTATAGGAGGGAGAGTCAAGCAGAGGCCTACCCATTCCATTCCTAGCTAGGGCAATGACTAGCAAGTGGAAGATAATCTTCCACGAGTGAAAACTCATCCATGCTGAGCAGCAAGCAGTGGCATGGGAAAAAGTCGAGGGCGGAGCTTTAGGTTTACTGTGTGGAAGGTGGCAGTGTAAACCACCTCCATATTTTTACCAAGAAAACTCCGTGGATACACTACCAGAATGATTGCAGATGGAGAGCGGGGCATTCTCGGGGAGATATGTCTGTGGTGTCTCTATGGGTCGGAAATGACTCGACGGCATAAGGCAAGACAAGCCAACCTACTCAATGGGCCTCATTCTTTTCTCTCCCTGTGATGATTACATGCCTCCTTCCTGCTCAGAAGTCCTTTTCCTTTCACATCTGTCCAGGACTGTTTTCTCCGCCTTTAAAACTGTTCTAAATCTCTTCACATCTTCTTCAGGAGACCTTCTCTTATTAATTCCCGCTGCCCCCTGCAGTCATCTCCTCCACAACTCCCACTTCGGGCCCTTCTTTTTCATTTAAGTATTTGGGTATTCACACATCTAATAGCATACCTTCACACTGTTCTAATTTCTCCTATCTGGAATTTATCTTAGTGTCTGTTTCACCAGCTAGATTGTAAGCACTTTGAGGGCAGAAATCATATTTACTTACTCAGCTGTACAGTTACAAGTGCTTTATTATAGTGCTACAATACGGAGTAGGCTCTCAATAAATAAAGCTGATTCTGATTCTCTTGGGTTAAGATGCCCGAAGCTAAAGGAGCAAAAAGCGCTCCTGGCATCACTGGCCTTCAGTGCTTGAGAAGCACAAGGCCTAGTGGCTAGAGCATGGGCCTGGGAGTCAGAAGGACCTGGATTCTAATTCTGGCTCTGCCACTTCATTCATTGTCATATTTATTGAACTCTTACTGTGTACAGAGCACTGCCTCTTGTCTGCTATGTGACCTTGGGCAAGTCACTTCAACTCCGCATACCTCAGTTCCCTCATCTGTAAAATGGGGATTAAGACTGTGAGACCCTTTTGGGACAGGGACTGTCTCCAACCCAATTATCTTATCTTTACCCCAGTGCTTAAAACAGTGCCTGGCACATAGTAAGTGCTAAAGAAATACTATTATTATTATTCATGACTTCCATACTGGCAGCATCCTTGCTGTAAAAGTGGTGAAGGGGAGTAAGGAGAGTTGGAGGTAGAGGAATACAGCAGCTTCTCAAAATCATTTGGCCCCTGAGAGGAAGAAAGGGAGGAATATTGTCCCTCTCCCTGTACAAGGACTCTATTGAGATTATTGTCTCCCTATCTTATTGTTCTCTCCCAAACGCTTAGTATAGGACTGGTCACGCAGGAAACCCTCAGTAAATACCATTGAATGACTGAGCAAGGAGACTGGTGATTTGGTGGGTGACTCTAATTAGGAGCCATTCTAGAAAGAGAGAATAAAAGATTGGTAATGCAATTTTCTTGCAATTGTCTTTCTATCTCCTCTGGTGAAAGTTAATTTCTATGATTTTGTTTAGTCCATCTTTAGTTGGATACTTTCAGGTGTAAGTAATAATAACAATAATAATAATCATCATGGTATTTGTTAAGTGCTTACTTTGTGCCAGGCATTATACTAACTACTGGGGTTGATACAAACAAATAGGGTTGGACACAACCCTTGTCCCATGTTGGACACAGCCCTTGTCCCATGTTGGGCTGACATTCTCATTTTCCATTTTAGAGATGAGGTAACTGAGGCACAGAAAAGTAAAGTGACTTGCCCAAGGTCATACAGCAGACAAGTGGCAGAGTGGGCCTTAGAACCCATGAGATTCTGACTCCTAGGCCCATGCTCTATCCACTATGCCATGCTGCTTCTTATGCCCTGAACAGGAGGTAAGCTAAAGGATTTCACCATCATCCCCATCATCATCAACTCCCTCTTCTCTGCCAACTCCACTGAACATCGAAGTTGGAGCATTAGGAAAGATATTTATTGGGTGCCCTGCCCCAGATGCAATACATTGTTCTAAGCACTTGGGAAAGTACAATACAAGCATGACACAATTCCTGCTTACAAAGAGCTTACATTGTACCAGAATTTATACAGAGGGTTGTCAGAATAAATCCATTGGCTGAGTGAATTAATCGGTAGTATTTATTGAGTACTTACTGTGTGCAGAGCCCTGAACTAAATGCTTGGGAGAGTACAATGTTACGGGGTTGGTAGACCCATTTCCTCCCCGCAAAGAGCTTGCAGTTCAGAGAATCCTGGGACGGCTGGTTGGAGAAGGTGGGATTTCAAGAGAGCTGTGAAAGTGGTGAGGGCCGCAAGAGAGAGGCTCATAAAGGAGGGGACACAAAACCCCGCTGTTGCCAATGCCAGGAGAGGTTGTGTCCCAGAATGGTGTTTTGACATTTCCATAACCTTCTCAAAGAAGGCCCAGGCGATCATTGCACTCTCTGAACACACTGAATTTTTTCAATGAAATGCATTCAGCTCATTTAGGCACAGCAGTTCCTAAAATAACTTCAATGGGGTGGATGTAATTTATTGTACTGTTAGTGTTCTCTCTGCAGATTTCTCCAAGCTATGAATATTCTTCACTGAACTCCCACTTCAACAAAAGGCCAATTGATAAAGTAAAGTATGCTGGAGTGTTCTTTAAATAGCCACAGTCTTTAAAGCCATAAATATTTCCTTTCCTCTAAGCAAGAGGGTCAGGACTACTTTTGAGGAACCTTGCACTTTTATACCCCTGGGCATGGGCTGGGGTCATAGATCCAACCACTACTCACTCTGGCTCCGTTACTAATGCATTCACTCTAGAATTCAAACAAATGGCAAGCTGTACAGAACTGTGAAAAGAATGCAGTGTAGGAGGGGTTGAAACTAGCTATTTTTGAAAATTGCCAGTCCTCCGTTTGCGACTTAGTCGGGGAAGTTAATTTG
Organism: Ornithorhynchus anatinus; assembly: GCF_004115215.2. NCBI lineage: Eukaryota > Metazoa > Chordata > Mammalia > Monotremata > Ornithorhynchidae > Ornithorhynchus > Ornithorhynchus anatinus. Next base: position 113,340,978 of record NC_041728.1, on the reverse strand, counting down.
GGGGGAATATATTGACTGGTTGATACTTTGTTGGAACAAGTGAAGGCTATAAAGACATCCGGTCTGGAAGATCCTATTCCCTGAGCTTCAGGGAATGTGGTAAGAACCTTCTAGCTTTAATTAGGGCTTTCTCTAGGAGGGCTGTTATTCATATGGGAAGAAGCATGGCCTAATGGACAGAGCTTGGACCTGGGAGACAGAGGACATGGGTTTTAAACCTGGCTCTGCTTGTGATCAAGTCACTTATCTTCTCTGTACCTCAGTTACCTCATCTGGAAAATGGGAATTAAGACTGTTAGCCCATTTGGGACATGGAAGGTGTCCAACTTGATTATCTGATATCTACCCCAACACTTAGTGCAATGTTGGGCACATAGTAAGCGCTTAACAAATACCATTAAGAAAAGTTTGTTATAAAGATTCAAACTTCATCTTCATTTAGAATGTGTATTGAGCACCTAATGGGAAGAGACCCCTCTCAGGATTGCAACTGGAGAATTTTCAGTTCTTTATCAGTCTCGGCTATGGGAGGGAAAGTCAAGAAGAAGCATATCCATTCCATTCCTAGCTTGATCAGTGACTAGTGAGTGGAAGGCAAGCTGCTACAAGTCAAAACTCACCTGTGCTGGGCAGCAATAGCATGGGAGTGAGTCGAGGGCGGAGACTGAAGTTTAATAATCATAATAATAATTATGGTATTTGTTAAGTGCTTACTATGTTCCAGGCACTGTACTAAGAGCTAGGTGGATACAAGCAAATCGGGTCGGACACAGTCCCCGTCCCACATGAGGCTCATCATCTCACTTCCCATTTTACAGAAGAGGTAACTGAGGCACAGAGATGTTAAGCGACTTGCCTAAGGTCACACAACAGACAAGTGGCAGAGCCAGGATCAGAACCCATGACCTTCTGATTCCCAGGTACATGCTCTATCCGCTATGCCATGCTGCTTCGGGCAATGGTAATCCACGTCCGTATTTTGACAAAGAAAACTCTATGGCTCCACTATGGGAATGATTGCAGATGGAGGTGGGGCATTGTGGGAGAGCTGTGCCATGGGTCGGAGATGTTTCAACTGCTAAAGACAAGATGGGTGAAGAGCATTGTGCTAGATGTTCTGGATGAGTTTGTTACTATTTTATTGTAACTCCTTTTATGATTTGTTTATTTTATTGAATGTTTTCACTCTCCATTCAGGAATCATCAAGTAATTGAATGAATCTCTCTAATTTGTTATCCCCACAGAGATGTGCTGAAGGTTGGAGGAAGTGCGGGCTTCAGAGAGGCCAGTCACTTCCTCCCCCTTCATATCTAATAGATTACCACTCTCCCTATCTTCAAAGCCTTACTAAGTCACATCTCCTCCAAGAAGCCTTGATTTATTCATTCAGTCATATTTATTAAGTGCTTACTGTGTGCATAGCACTGTGGTAAGCACTTAGAAAGTACAATGGAGCAAAAGAGACAATCCCTGCCCACAGTGGGCTCACAGTCTAGAAGGGGGGAGACAGAACTCAAAACAAGTAAACAGGTATCAGTAGCAAGACTAACCCCACATTTTCCCACCATATTCACCCTCCCTTCTGTGAACTTTGATACTCACCCATCTCCTTAAATGCTTACGTATACATCCTTCGACTCTGCCTCTCCCTTATTTGGAATTTATTTTAAAGTTTTTGTCCTCCACTAGAATGTATGCTTCTTAAGGGCAGGGATCGTGTCTACTAATTCTATTGCATTATACTCTCCCAAGTTGGTATTTGTTCATTCATTCATTCAATAGTATGTATTGAGCGCTTACTATGTGCAGAGCACTGTACTATTTGTTAAGCGCTTACTACATGCAGAGCACTGTTCTAAGCACTGGGGAGGATACAAGGTGATCAGGTTGTCCCACATGAAGCTCATAGTCTTCATCCCCATTTTACAGATGAGGGAACTGAGGCCCAGAGAAGTGAAGTGACTTGCCTACAGTTACACAGCTGACAAGGGGCAGAGTCAGGATACGAACCCATGACCTCTGAATCCCAAGCCCGGGCTCTTTCCACCGAGCCACACTGCTTCTCTAAACAATCCAAGTGCTTAGAACAGTGGTCTAGACTCAATAATCGCTCAATAACTACCACTGATTGAAAGCCTGATTAGTTCATTGTCAATCAGTAAATTGTATTTATTGAACACTTACTGTGTGCAGAGCACTGTACTAGGTGCTTGGTAAAGTACAATACAACAATATAACACACATTCCCTGCCCACAACAGGCTTACAGGCTAGAGGGAAGCTTACAGTCTAGAGTTCATTCATTCATTCAATGGTATTTATTGGGCATACAGTCTAGAGTTTAATCATTCATTCATTCAATCATATTTATTGAGCACTTGTGTGCAGAACGTCTCGGAGAGTACAATACGACAATAAACAGACACATTCTCTGTCCATAATGAGCTTACAGTCCAGAGTGGGGAGACAGACATCAATACAAATAAATAAATTATAGACATGTACATAAGTGCTGTGGGGCTGGGAGATGGGTGTCACTGGGAGAGGCAGCCAGTATAGGAAGAGGTGCTCAAGGTAAGTCCCGCTGGGCTGTATCCTCTATCCTAGGGACTGCCTTGTCCACCATCCTCCCCAGCAAATGGAAGGGTGTACTTAATTAGCCCTGCAAGCTTGCAACGGCAGAGAGGGAGTGATCCCAAGAAAGCTCATAATCACATAGTGAGCACCCTGAGGCAGTTTTCATTCATTCATTCATTCATTCATTCAATCAGTTGTATTTATTGAGCACTTACTATGTGCAGAGCACTGTACTAAGCGCTTGGAAAGTACAATTCAGCAATAGAGGCAATCTGTGCCCACAACGGGCTCACAGTCTAGAATGAGGGGAGACAGACATCAAAACAAGTAAACAGGCATCAAGAGCACCAATATAAATAAATAAAATTGTAGATATACACATCATTCATAAAATAAATGGAATTATAAATATGTACATATATATACACAAGAGCTGTGGGGCATGGGGGGGGTAATAATAATAATGTTGGTATTTGTTAAGTGCTTACTATGTGCAGAGCACTGTTCTAAGCGCTGGGGTAGATACAGGGTCATCACGTTGTCCCACGTGAGGCTCACAGTTAATCCCCATTTTACAGATGAGGTAACTGAAGGACAGAGAAGTTAAGTGACTTGCCCACAGTCACACAGCTGAGAAGTGGCAGTGGCAGTGGTAGATGAGAGGGAGTAAGTGGGGGCGATGAGGAGGGCAGGGAAAACAGAGGGAAAAGCTTAATGCGATGCTCAAAGCTCAATACAGGGCTCTTCAAACAATAAGGACTCAATAATTAACACTGGCTGATTGATTCCTAAACAGGCCAGACACAACAGAAGCAGTAAGTGAGCCTGTTTGCCACACTCTGCTCCTCCTGCTGTACTCTTGGTAAGTCACATTGTGTTTTGTTGCCCCAGGTGGGAAGCTAGTCCCCAAGCCACTTATTTCACAATAAGCATCACTGTGCTTTATTTCTAGCTGGAGTGAGCTACCACCTGCTTTCAATAAATATTCCAGTCTTGTGGTCCTGCCATTCCAATGTGCTCAGGTTACGAGAGCTCAGTCTCATTTTACTTGGAGAAGAAGTAGAATAGAGAAGCAGCATGACCTAGTGGATAGAGCAAGTGCCTGAGAATCAGCACCTGGGTTCTAGTCATGTGTCTGCCACTTGTCTGCTGTAGGACCTTGGTCAAGTTGTTTTACTTCTCTGGGCCTCAGTTACCTCATCTGTAAAATGGGGATTAAGACTGTGAGCCCCATGTGGAACATGGACTGTGTCCAACCTGATTACCTTGTATCTACTCCAGTGCTTGGAACAGTGCCTGAATCATAGTAAGCGTTTAAAAAATACCATTAAAAAAAATTTGTCCCATATCTTTCTTCAGGCTGTCCAATGATGAAATTTTTTGCTTACATCCTGACCATATGGGGTGGATTCCTGAAATCCCTTTTCCTATTGCTCTGAAATAATGTATTCTTTGCCATGAAGATCTTTCTAATTGTTTCATCACAAAATGTCAAAGGCCATGAGGTTCCCCAGTGTCAGAGCTAGCATTCGGATTTGTTGTGCCGATTAAACTTGACTTGTTAACACTGGCTGTGAGGCCTGCAGTGTGGTTGTTGTGAATCTTGTGGCATAGATTAAAACTTCCCATTGACCCTTGGATTTTGTGAAAGAACTGTGAGCTAATCTTCTCACTGAACTCCATGCTGTTATGAACCTTGCCAGAGTTCTAAGTCCAAGTGTGAAGAGGACTCTGGATCCCTAAGAAGGGAGCCCCCAAAATGACTCTAAGATTGTAAAATAAAACCTTGGAAGATTATTTTGGTTGAAGTATAGAAGGTTGAGAAAAGACTGAATCGCACCCTGAAAATTCTTTGAAGAGCTTTGTATATAGGTCAGGAAGAGTAATTCATTCACTGCTCCTGAGGTGTACTCTGCTTATTATCCCAAAACGTAAATGCCTACCTTTTTGACTCTTGGAAGGCAGGGGTTATATCTCTTTAAACTTTAAACAGAGGTTGGCACAGCACTTCACCCAAGAAACACGTATAATAATAATAATGATGGCATTTATTAAGAGTTTACTATGTGCCAAGCACTGTTCTAAGTGCTGGGGAGGAAACAAGGTAATCAGGTTGTCCCACAAGGGGCTCACAGCCTTATCCCCATTTTACAGATGAGGTAACTGAGACCCAAAGAAGTTAAGTGACTTGCCCAAAGTCAACAGCTGATAAGTGGCGGAGTTGGGATTAGAACCCGTGACCTCTGACTCTCAAGCAAGTGCTCTTTCCATTGAACTACGCTGCTTCTCACTGTTATGGTAGTGATGGCATTGCCCCCTCGAGGCTATAATTTCCTTTTGGGCAGGGAACGTGTTTACCAACTCTATTTTATCGTACTCTCCTAAATTCTTAGAATAGTGCTTTGCACACAGTAAACAGTCAATAAATACTATTGACTGATCAATATTGATCGATTGATATTCAATCTATCACTAAATCCAGTTGGTTCAACCTCAACAACATCACTAAAATCCATCCTTTCCTTTCCATCCAAACTACTGTAGTGTTAATCCAAGCCCTTATCCTGTCCTACCCTGATTACTGCATCAGCCTTCTTGCTGACTTCCCTGCTGACTGCCCCTCCTAATTGCAGTCCACATTTCACTCTGCTGTCCAGATCATTTTCCTACAAAAACATTCAGTCCATGCTTTCCCTCTCCTCAAGAACATACAGTGGTTGCCCATCCTCCACCACATCAAACTGAATCTCCTTACCAGTTGATTTAAATGGCTCAGTGGAAAGAGCCTGGGCTTGGGAGTCAGAGGTCATGGGTTCGCATCCCGGCTCTGCCACTTGGCAGCTGGGTGACTGTGGGCAAGTCACTTAACTTCTCTGTGCCTCAGTTACCTCATCTGTAAAATGGGGATTAACTGTGAGCCTCACGTGGGACAACCTGATGACCCTGTATCTACCCCAGTGCTTAGAACAGTGCTCTGCACATAGTAAGCGCTTAACAAATACCAACATTATTATTATTATTTAAAGCACTCAATCAACTTACCTCTTCCTATCTCACCTCACTTCTCTCCTACTAAGCCCCAGCCCGCACACTGTAATGCCAACCTACTCACTGTACCCTGACTGTACCTATCTCGTTCAATCAGTCATTAGTATTTATTGAGTGCTTACTATGTGCGGAACACTGTACTAAGCGCTTGTGAGAGTACAATATAACAATATAACGCATGTTCCTTGTCTAAAGTGAGCTCACAGCCTAGAGGGGGAGACAGACATTAATATAAATAAATTACAGGTATGTACACAAGTGCTGTGTGGTTGGGAGGGGGATGAATAAAGGGAGCAAGTCAGGTGATGCAGAGGAGAGTGGGAGAAGAGGAAAGGAGGGCTTAATCAGGGAAGACCTCTTGCAGAAGATGTGCCTTCAGTAAAGCTTTGAAGGGCTGGGGAAGTAATCTTGCTGCTGACCTATCACCCACATCCTGCCTCTGGCCTGGAACACCCTCCCTATTCATATCCAACAGACAATTTCTCTCCCCACCCTTCAAAGCCTTATTGAAGGCACATCTCCTCCAAGAGGCCTTCCATGACCTCTTTTCCTTTTCTTCCACTCCGTTCTGCAACACCCTGACTTGCTTCCTTCATTCAATCCTCCTCCCAGCCCCATAGCACTTTTGTATATAGCCGTAATTTATCTATTAAAATTAATATCTGTCTCCTCCTTTAGCTCTTGAGCTTGATGTGGGTAAGGAATGTGTCTGTTATATTGTTATATTCTATTTTCCCAAGTGCTCAGTACAGTGGTCTGCATACAATAAGTGCTCAATAAATATGATTAATTGATGGATGATGATAACAATAATAATAATAATAATGGTATTTGTTAAGTCCTTACTATGTGCCAGGCACTGAACTAAGCATGGGGATGGATACAAGCAAGTCATAATAGACACAGTCCCTGTCCTGTGTGGGATTCACAGTTTCAATCTCCATTTTACAGACGAAGTAACTGAAACACAGATACTTACTCAAGGTCACACAGCAGACAAGTTAGAGAACTGGGTTTAGAGCCCAGCTCCTTCTGACTCCCAGGCCTGTGCTCTATCCACCAGACTATGCTGCTGCTCTAAGGAAAATGACATATTAAATATAATTTTCCCATAGTTCACCTCAGGAAGAAAAATGCCATATTTGTCACTTAACTGATCTATGGTATTTATTGAGCACTTACTATGTTCTGAGCACTATACTGAACACTTGGGAGAGTACAATGCAACAGAGTTGGCTGACACGATCCCTGGCCACAGTGATCTTGCAAAATAGAGGAGGACACAGACATTAATATAAAACAGCCTGGCCTAATGGATAGAGTACAAGCATGGGAGTCAGAAGGACCTGGGTTCTAATAGTGGCTCCACCACTCATCTGATGGGTGACTTTGGTCAAGTCACTTCTCTATGCCCCAGTTTCCTCATCTGCAAAATGGGAATAAGATTCTGAGCTCCATGTGGGACAAGGGCTGCGTTCAACCTGATTTGCTTGTATAGTCTCCAGAGCTTAGTATAGTGCCTGGTACATAGTAAGTGCTTAACAATACCATTAATAATAATAATAATAATAATAATTTGTAATATATAATTTATTGATATAGGTAAATGCTGTGGGGTGGAGGAAGAGGTAAATATCAACTATTCTATCTAAGACTACAGTTTTTAAAGTTTACAGTAAGGTTGCTTTGGATGGAGGGGAGGGAAGAATAAGTGCTTTGCACGAAGTAAGCACTCAAAAAATATGATCGAATGAATGATTGAAGTTATGTATGTGTGTCTAATCTCTCATCTTCCTACCCTGTTTCCCCACCTACTGCCACTCCCTCACTTCTCTGTCATTTGGATGCTCAATTCCCAGCTTCCTCATAGGACTTCAGAATATTTTTTTCGACTCAGTTGCTTCCCCCTACCTGTAATTTATTTTAGCGTCAGTCTCCTCCACGAGAATCAGAATGGCCTGGTGGCAGGAGAATAAGCCTGGGGATCAGAGGACCAGGGTTTTAATCCTGATTCTGTCACTCACCTGCTCTGTGAGCTTGGACAAGTCACTTGGCGTTTCTGTGCCACAGTTTCCTCATCTGTAAAATGAGGAATTGATAGCTGTTCTTCCTCTTTATATTAATGTCTGTCTCCCCCTCTAGGCTGTAAGCTTGTTGTGGGCAGGGAATATGTCTGTAATATTGTTACATCGTACTCTCCCAAGTACTTAGTACAGTGCTCTGCACACAGTAAGTGCTCAATAAGTACAACTGACTGACTTACTTAGACTATGAGTCCTACGTAGGACAGGAGCTATATCTAACTTGATTATCTTGTATCTACCCCAGTATTTAGTATATAGAAAGTGCTTAACAAGTAGGATTATTACTATTATTATTATCATCACACTGTAACCTCCTTAAGGATATAAACTGTGTCTACTTATTCTATTGTACTCTCCAAATGCTTAATACTGCGTTCTGCACAGAGTAAGTGCTTGATGGTTACTACTGATGGATTGATTGTAGTTTTTCTATTGGGCTAAAAAAATGACAAAACTGTTTAGTCAGATTTTATTAGCAGGAATGAATATGACTGATTAGCTCCTTCCTTCACTATGAAATCTCCTTTCTTGCTGACCTCTCTGTCTCCTGTCTCTCTCTCCACCCCAGACCATACTTTACTTTGCTGCATCTGACAAATCACTTTCTTGATGTGAGAGTATGGGGATTGTCCATTCCTTAGGTATTGTATTTCCCACCTGCAGTGCCTAACATCATCTTCACTGTCCCTTGATGTTGCAATCTTCCTGAAGGCTCAGCTCTAAGAAAATCACCTCAATTGCTGTATGCCAGGCTAGTTTATATTCCAGTGCTGCCTCCCAACTGCCCATAGCCACTCACAATGTCTGAGATTTGGCATCACTTTATCTTTAAAACTATTTTGCCCTCACTGCTTACAGCTTCCCAATTTCGGACACCAGAAAAGTATTTTGGGTATCCTGTCTCACTCAGTAAAGGTGTAATGCACTGATGTTGCTTGATGCTTTGATAGTTAGTCTGCTATGCTATATAACAATAAAATTCCTCAGTTCATTTTGTCCAAAATAGTGCAGTAGCTCGATTTGTTCTAACAGTTAGTTCTTGACATTGTTCCTTGCATATTGTAAAATCATAACTACTTGTGACATTAAAATTTTAGTGAATACATTTCCAGAAGATCCCCCACTCAGATTTTGGCACATGTCCAAAACATCTTCCCATCCAAGCTCCATGCTGGCCTTCTCTCCCATCCCTGTAAACAGTACCACTATCCCCCATATCACAAGCCTGTAACCTTGGTGTTGTCCTCGACTCATCTCTCTCATTCAAAGTACATATTCAATCTGTCACCAAATCCTGTCAGTTCTACCTTGACAACATCACTAAAATCTGCCCATTCCTCTCCATCCAAACTGCAACTAAGCTGATCCAGGTTCTTATCCTATCCCACATTTACTACCGCATCTGCCTCCTCACTCACCTCCCTGTCTTCTGTGTCTCTCCCCACCCCTATCCATACTTCACTCTGCTGCTGAGATTATTTTGTAAAACAATGCTCAGCTCATGTTCCCCACTCCTCAAGAACCTCCAGTGACTGTCCATCCACTTCTGCATCAAATAGAAACTCCTTACCATTGACTTTTAGAGCATTCAGTCAGCTCACCCTCTTCCTACCTTACCTCAGTGATCTCCTACACACAGCCTGCACACTTCACTCCTCTAACACCAGCTTCTTACTGTTCCCCAATCTCATTTGTCTCACTGCTAACCACTTTACCACATCCAGCCTCTCTCAGGACCCCCCCTTCCATGTTCACCAGACCATCACTCTCCCCACCTTCAAAGCATTAGCAAAGGTCACATCTCCTCCAAGAGGCCTTCTCTGGTTAAGCCCTCTATTCTCCTGCTCTCTCGCTCTCTCTCTTCTGCATCCTCTATGCACTTGGATCTGTGCCCTTTGAATATTTGGTTTCCACCCACTCTCAGCACCATGGGACTTTTGCATGTGTCTGTATATTATATATTATAAATAATGTATTTATATTAATTTCTGCCTCCCCTTCAAGACTGCAAACTCATCCATTCATTCAATTGTATTTATTGAGTGCTTACTATATACAGAGCTCTGTACTAAATGCTTGGGAAAGTACAATACAACAATAAACAGTGACTTTCCTGCCCACAATGAGCTCACAGTCTAGAGTGGAAGAGACAAACACCAATGCAAGTAAACAAAATTACAGATATGTACATATAAGTGATTTGGGGTTGGGAGGGGGTAAGAGCAAAGGATTAAATAAAGTTACAGATATGTACATAAGTGCTTTGGGGTTTGGAAGGGAGCAAGTCAGGGCAATGCAGATGGGAATGGGAGATGAGGAAGAGTGGAGTTTAGTCTGGGAAGGCCTCTTGGAGGAGATGTGCTTTCAATAAGGCTTTGAACCAGGGGAGAGTGGTTGTCTGTCAGATTAGAAGAAGGAGGGTATTCGAGGCCAGAGGTGGGACATGAGCTAGGGGTCAATGGCAAGACAGACAAGATTGAGTTACAGTAAGGTTAGCACTATATAACTATAGTTTATATATATGTAAACTAGTTAACTCTATAATTGTGGGCAGGGACCATGTTTACCAACTCTATTGTATTGTACTCTCCCAAGCACTTAGTACAGTGCTCTGCACTCAGTAACTGCTCAATAAATACAATTGACTGATTGGTAAAACTAAGATATTTGTTCTAGAGAAGAATGTAATGATGTAAACATTCATAAACATACACGCACCACTGCTCAGAAACCATCCCAGCAAGAGAGCAAAACCCTGTACTAGGGAAGATAAATACAGGGAGGAGGATTTATTTTTAAAGAACCACCCTGCCCCCGCCACCACCAAACAGGTGTTCAAAGCCCCCCGACTCTCTGCTTTCCAGAGCCAGTTCTGTTGAAGACCCTGAAACGTTTCTAGTGTATGATGGTCACTAAGTCTCCCACACAACATGTTGTTCAAACTGGGCATCCTGACTATGAGATGAGGGGGTATATAATCAGCAGGTGCCCCAAATGTAAGAGCCTGAAATGAGCGGGTATGGTGGCAGGTCAGGCATTTAGGCGAGAATGTTTCAAAGCCTTTTTTTGTGTGCTGTAGAGATTGGAATTATATTCCTACAGTTACCTGGACCTGATCCCAGAAATGCTCTCTCCTCAACATTACTACCCTTGAAATGCCAAATTTAAACTTCAGTGTTGATCCTGGTCTCCTACCCTGATAGAGTTACAATGACCTATACTAGGAGAATGTGAAGCGTGCTCTAGGCCCCCACACAACATACTATGACACTGATTTCCAAAATAGTGTCATAGCTCAATTTGTTCTAACAACTTATGTTTTGACATTGTCCCTTGCATGTTGTAAAATCATAACTACCCGTGACAAAGTTTTAATGTGTACTTTTCCAGAAGATCGTCCATTGGGATTTTGGTACATGTCCAAAACATGTTTTAAATGTGTCCAAATAGAACTCTTTATCTTTCCACCCAAATTCTGTCCTTCCCCTTTCTTTCCCATCCCTGTCGACAATGCCACTCTCCTCCCTGTCTCACTAAGCTGTCCCCTTGGCATTGTCCTTGACTCATCTCTCTCACCACACACATATTCATCTGTCACTAAATCCTGTCGCGTCTACCTTCACAGCAGAGCTAAAATATGCTCATTCCTCTCCATCCCAACTGCCACTATACTGATCCAAAGCACTCATCCTATCCTAAACGAGCCATGTACCAATTGGGAAAGCAACGGATCTGCAAAGGGAACTGAATGGAGAGGCAGAGCAGAGGAGAGCAGAGTATTTATTCAGCTCTTAACTGTGTTCAGAGCGCTGTACTAAGCACTTGGGAGAATACAATACAACAACAGAGCAGAGCAGGGTTAAGCAGAGCCAAACATTGTGTGAGCTGTGAGTTGTCTGTAGGCCATTCATTGCTTTCTGCCAAGAAATATCAGTCCCACAGAGTACACCTTTCTTGTGCCCCTTAGCACAGATTGCTGAGGCCTTCAGCTCAGGGAACATTGTGTGGTGCTTAATTAAGAACCAGCCTGAAGTACCAGCTTTTATTTTTACTCCAATCATCGTGTGCATTTAAATGGTGGTGGATAAAAATGTTTGGGGCTGCAACAATTCATTTACGTGAGTTGACAAAGGAGGAGTATTGATTTCCAAGGTCTGGAGTTCATAAAGATACTTCTGGGAATCTGGTTTTCCTTCTGTCTGTGTTGTCTGAGCAACTGCTTACTTTTTTGTTTTTTTAAATGATATTTGTTGTTAAGTGATTACTATGTGCTAGGCACTGTTCTATGTGTCGGGATAGATACAAGGTTATCAGGTTGGACACAGTCCCTGTTGCACGTGGGGCTCATAGTCTTAATCCCCATTTTACAGATGAGGCACAGAGAAGTTAAGTGACTTGTCCAAAGTCATTCAGAAGACAAGTGGAGTAGTGAATTAGAACCCAGGTCTTTCTGATTCCCAGGCCCATGCTTTAACCACTAGGCTATGCTGCTGCTCATGCAATTACTTATAAATGATATGCAAATCCACCACTCTCCATTTTTGCTATTTCAAGGGCCTAGCTAGATTACAAGATCATAAGGTTCGGAATCGTATAGACCAACTCTAGTGTACTCTTACAAGTATTTAGTACAGTACTCTCCACGGAGTAAACATTCAATAAATACTGATAATAATAATAATAATAATAATGACAAGTGATTGATTACAAATGGAATCTGGCTTATTCCCAAACATCCGACTGGTCATTCGTGAAATAGTTGATTCTAGCATTATCCCAAATCATTCAGGCAGCAAGGTACAGGTATTTCTGCCTCCCTCCGTGTAACTTCTAGTCAACTGTTTCTGCCTTTTTGACTTTTTCATTCACAGCCTTACGAGTCTCTTCTCAAGTCGGCTGAAGGTACACTACAGACAGGTTGTTCTGCAAGAAGTAAGTGCTCAATAAATATGATTTACTGACTGATGGGAAAAATAGTAATTCATCCATCAATAGTATTTATTGAGCACTTACTGTGTTTAGGGAGCACTGTGCTAAGTGCTTGAGGGAGTATGTTAAACTAAGCTCTCTGCTCTTAAAGAGACAGGCATTAAAGTAGATTATAGGTAACATACAGAGATGTATCTAGGTGCAATTGGTTGGTGGGTTGAACAAATACCTAAGTGTTTCCTAATTGGGGATTTATGGAAAAAATTATTTCCTGAAAAGCAATATGTGTATCCTAAACCTAGGATGGGCATTATTGTCTTGTCTTATGCTGTCGAGTCATCTCCAACCCACAACAATTCCATGGACACATCTCTCCAGAATGCCCCACTTCCACCTGCAATCATTCCGGTAGTGTATCCATATAATTTTCTTGGTAAAAATACAGAAGTGGTTTACCATTGCCTCCTTCCACACAGTAAACTTGAGTCTCTGCCCTTGATTCTCTCCCATGCCACTGCTGCCCAGAACAAGGGAGTTTTGACTTGTAGCAGATTGCCTTCCACTCACTAGCCACTGACCAAGCTAGGAAGAGATGGATGTGCCTCTGCTTGACTCTCCCTCCTGTAGCCTAGACTGGTAGAGTACTGGAAACCCTCCAGGTGCAATCCTGAGAGGGGTTGGCATGATTAGATTCATTCATTCATTCAATCGTATTTATTAAACATTTACTGTGGGCAGAGCACTTTTCTAATCACTCGGGAAAGTATAATACAACAATAAACAGTGACATTCCCTGCCCTCAGCAAGCTCATATGGAATCTAATAGGGAAGAGGTCTGAATGTGACCTATTTTCAGAATTTAGGAAGCTACTTTCAGGTTTGGCTAATAAGTACTTACCATAGTCAAAGGTTTTTGTTAAAGCTCCTTGTCCTCCATTAAAAGCTACAAACACTCCCAACCAGCCAATCAATTATTCCAATAAATGGTATTTTTTATGGTATTTGTTAAGTGCTTACTATGTGCCAGTCACTGGACTAAGCACTTGGGACAGATACAAGCTTATTAGTTGGACATAGTCCCTATCCTACATGGGGCTTGCAATTCTTAACCCTCATGTTACAGATGAGGTAACTGAGGCAAAGAGAAGTTAAGTGACTTGCCCAAGGTCATATAGCAGGTAAATGCTGCCCGGATTATCTTTCTACAGAAACGTTCGGGGTATGTCACCCTCTTCCTCAAAAATCTCTAGTGATTGCCGATCAACCTCTGAATCAAGCAAAAACGCCTCAGTATTAGCTTCAAATTTCTCCATCACTTTGCCCCCTCTTACCTCATCTCCCTCCTCTCCTTCTACAACCCAGACTGCACACTCCGCTCCTCTGGTGCTAACCTTGTCATGTGCCTCATTCTTGCCTGTCCTGCTGACGACCCCTGGACCACGTCCTACCACTGGCCTGGAACGCCCTCCCTCCTCAAATCTACCAATCACACTTCCCCCTTTCAAAGCCCCACTGAAGGTTCACCTCCTCCAAGAGGCATTCCAAGACATTCCTCCCTTCTGTGTCATCTCAACTACCTCCCTTTACACTACCCCTCGCTCCCCGCCCCACAGTACTTTTGTATATATGTACAGATTTATAATTCTATTTATTTATATTAATGCCTGTTTACTTGTTTTGGTGTGGCCATATCTATAATTTTATTTATATTGATGCTTGTTTATTTCTTTTGATATCTGTCTTTTAGACTGTAAACCCAGTGTGGGCAGGGATTGTCTCTCTTTATTGCTGAATTGTACTTTCCAAGCCCTTAATTCAGTGCTCTGCTCACAGTAAGTGCTCAATAAATACAATTGATTGAAATAATGACTGAATGGGGAAGAGACCCATTCTAACTCCCAGGCCTGTGCTCTATCCACTAGGCCATGTTGCTTTTCAGATAGTTAACTTTTTGTTGACTTTCTGTCTTCAAAGGTAGTGGGAGGGTTACATTACCTTTTAACTAAGCTTTGGCACCTTACTTAAAAGTCAAGCAATAAATGCTCCTCAGAACCATTTTTGTGATTTAAATCAGGTGATGAAGGAATACAAAGTGCATTCTCTGACACTTGTCTGTTGTGTGACCTTGGGTAAGTCACTTTACTTCTCTGTGTCTTAGGTATCTCATCTGTAAATTGGGGAATAAGATTGTGAGCCCCATATGGGACAGGAACCTGAGTCCAACCCGATTAACGTACAGTTACTCCAGTGCTTAGTACAGTACCAGGCATATAGTAAGTGCTTAACAAATACCACAATTATTATTATTATTGTCTCAGAGGGCAAGCTATATCTTAGCTACATCTCTACACTCTAGAATGGTAGCTCATTATGGGCAGGGATCATGTCTCTTAATTCTGTTGTATTATACTCTGCCAATCACTTAGTGCTCAATAAATACCACTGATGTAATCCTCTTCAAAATCAACTCTAATCAGTCACTAGAAGCATCACTTCATGAAATTGCTTCAGGGACCTAGTTTGGAGTCCTTACACGGGGGCAATTTTGCTCAAAGCACCCCAGAAGTGCCCCGGCATCAACTTTTTTTATGGTATTTAATAATAATAATGTTGGTATTTTTTAAGCGCTTACTATGTGCCAAGCACTGTTCTAAGCGCTGGGGTAGACACAGGGGAATCAGGTTGTCCCACATGCAGCTCACAGTCTTAATCTCCATTTTACAGATGAGGTAACCGAGGCACAGAGAGGTTAAGTGACTTGCCCAAAGTCACACAGCTAAGTGGCCGAGCCGGTATTCAAACCATGAACTCTGACTCCAAAGCCCGTGCTCTTTCCACTGAGCCATGCTATTTGTCAAGCACTCACTATATGCCAGAAACTGTACTAAGCTCTGGGGCAGATACACACTTACCAGGTTGGACACAGTTCCTACCCAACTTGGGGTTCACAGACTTATTCCCCATTTTTACAGATGAGGTAACTGAGGCCCAAAGAAGTTAAGTGACTTGGCCAAAGTCACACAGCAGTGAAGTGGTAAAGTTGGGATTAGAACATTTCATTAGAAGAACAATTCCAAGTGTCAGATGAAACAATTTAGCATGGGAAAGTTGGGATTTGCAACCAGCCCAAAATTTAAAAAAGAACAACGGAAAAAGAATCCCAGTAAGATAGTCCAGGTTAAACTGCTTCTGGAAAGGGAGCATTGAATACAGAGCTATGTACAGAATTAGGTGTGCAATAAATATCAGCAAATGGTTGTTTCATGAAAGACATTTGTTCTCTGTATCATTCAGATTTGATGGAGAGCAGATGAGCCCCTTCCTGCAATGTCTGCTCTAACCTTCACCTTTCCTCCCAACAGAAAGCTGTGGATTCAACAGAATGCTGGGATTCTTACCCAAGAAACTGGGTATGTACTGGGGGGATGGACTTCAGTTCATAGTCTCCTTTAGGAGCAATGGCATGACAATGTAACCGAATAATATTCACCTAGAAAATGATCATTCCCTCAGCTGTGTGAAATTGATAAGACTCCATTACTTAATTGCCATGAAAGCTAAAATGAAGAGATTAATTGTTTGATTCTCCAAAGACTTAGCAAATTGTCTTGATACATCAGCATTGTAACGTATGCTGGGTTTTCTTTTTTAGATACCTAGGAAACTTTGCCGCAATATAATGGGCTCAACAGGAAGCTTATGAAAGGGTTTTGTTATGTCTTTTGTCAGTCTAATTGAGATTTTTTTACAGCTAAAACCTAAATATTGAATTGGTAACATGGAATCACAGAATGTTTTGCCCTACTTGCTTCTCCTTTCTTAAGTATCCTGCAAGAACAACAATAACAGCAAAACCTCCAAAAACCTGGCTACAGCTTCTGAAACTGAAACACCAGATCTTAAGCATAGAAATCTCTGGCTATTGTAGTGATGATAATAACAATAATAATAATTGTGGTATTTGTTAGGCACTTACTATGTGTCAGATGCTGTACTAAGCTCTGGAGTGAATATAAAGCAAATTGGGTTGGACACAGACCCTGTCCCACATTAGTGGAAGGCTCAGGTTTCTTACCTGCCTGTCAAGAGGCCTCACTTTCCTCCCAAGAACGTAATGTGGAGCTTCATTTACAGGACATCACGTCACCGTGGAGGCTTCCTAATCCACCGGGCAAGCTGAACCAGTGCTAAATGAATAATACAAAAATCACAGAAAGCCCAGAATTCCCTGCTTCAAGAGAAGGCTAAAGGAAATTCAGAACATATAAGTGAGATTTAGGGCCAAATTTAACCCATTAGAATTCTGAGTCATCTTTAATAGAGATACGCATGTCTGGATGATTTTCTGAAGCTTAGCTGAACATTCAAGTTCAGCAGGAATTTTAAAGGGGTGAAAGGAGCAAAAGGGGATTTGTCATCAGTCAACCACATTTATTGAGCTCTTACTGTGTGCAGACCATTGTATTAGGCGCCTAGGAGAGTTCACTATAACAATGTAACAGCCACATTCCCTGTCCACACTGAGTTTACAGTCTGGGGGGTGAGAGAGAGACACCAATATAAATAAATTATAGATATGCACAAAAGTGCTGTGGGGCTGAGAGGAGGGATGAATAAAGGGAACAAATCAGGGTGACACAGAAAGGAGTGGAAGAAAAGGAAAAGAGGGCTTAGTTTAAGACTGGGGAATTCACTACCAAGCCATGATGTTGTGGGCTTGGAAGAAAACATGAGAAAAGGAATGTGCTAGAGGAATGTGAGAACTCAAGGAGATGGTATATTTTTTAACTAAAGACTTTTCCACATTGTGTTTCTTCAAATATTCATGGTGAAATAAGCACAATATCCTTGGCACAAGAAGACACAGAAACCCTTATTCTTAAATTTGGGCTTCACAGGACAGATAGTATTCAAATTTGGTTGCAGGAGAAAGGGTGATCTAGTGAAAAGATCATGGGGAGCTGGGCGTAAAATGTAGGTTCTAGTCCCAGTTCTGCCACTGGACAAGTCTGCTAGTGACCCTGGACAAGTCACTTGTGCCTCAGTTTACTCATCTATAGAATGGGGATAACAATACTTAACTCTCTAGCACGGGGATGTTGGAGGATAAAATAAGATGACTGATTTGATATACCTGATCTTGTGATTTGCTTCTTATTCCCCACTGAGAGTGTAGGATTACAAGGCAATAAAATTCTCTAATTGCTAGCTCTATTGTTTTCCATCTCTTTGACAACAATTTCCAGCTTAAATGCTACTTTAACTGAACTGAGTTCAGTTTAACGTGCATTTGCTTTTTTTAGCCTTCATTTTTTTTTCATCAGCATGATAAAGCCCTCCTTGCCTCTTCTCCTGCTCCCTTCTGCATCATCCTGACTTGCTGTCTTTACTCATCCTCCCTCCCAGGCCCACAGCACCTATGTACCAAAGTACATGGCATGTACCGTCACCAAAACCTGCCGATAGCTTCAAAACATCGCCAAGATCTGCCCTTTCCTCTCCATCCAAACTGCTACCTTGCTGGTACAATCTCTCATATTATCTTGACTGGATTACTGCATCAGCCTCCTTTCTGATCTCCCATCCTCCTGTCACTCCCCACTTCAGTCTATACTTCACTCCGCTGTCTGGATTATCTTTCTACAGAAACGCTCTGGGCATGTCACCACCCCTCCTCAAAAATCTCCAGTGATTGCCTATCAACCTTCTCATGAAGCAAAAACTCCTCACTTTTGGCTTCAAAGCTGTCATCACCTTGCCCCCTCCTACCTCACCTCCCTACTCTCCTTCTACAGCCCACCCCATACACTCTGCTCCTCTGCTGCCGCTCACCTCCTCATTGTGCCTCATTCTTTCCTGTTCTGCCAAGGACCCCTGGCCCACGTCCTTCCTCTGACCTGGAATGCCCTCCTTCCTCACATCCACCAACCTAGCTCACTTCCCCCCTTCAAAGCCCTTCTGAGAGCTCACCTCCCCCAGGAGGCCTTCCCAAACTGAGCCCTCCCTTTCCTTCTGCTCCTCCTCCCCTCCCCATTGCTCTTACTCCCTCCCTCTGCTCAGCCCCCTTCCCTTCCCGACAGCACTTGTGTATATTTGTACATATTTATTACTCTACTTATTTTATTAATGATGTGTATATCTATGATTCTATGTATCTATTTTGATGGTATTGATGCCTGTCCACTTGGTTTGTTGTATGTCTCCCCCTTCTAGACTGCTGCATAGGGATTGTCTCTATCTGTTGCTGAATTGTACTTTTCAAGTACTTAGTACAGTGCTCTGCACACAGTAAGCACTCAGTAAATTTGATTGAATGAATGTACATATCTGTCATTTGTTTATTTGTATTAATGTCCCTCTCCTCCTCTAGACTGTAAGCTCCTTGTGGGCAGGGAATATATCTGTTTATTGTTGAATTGTACTCTCCCAAGCTCTTACTCTGTCCTCTCCTGGTTCTCCTCTTACCTCTCTGGCCGATCATTCTCGGTCTCCTTCGCTGGAGCCTCCTCCCCCTCCCATCCTTTAACTGTTGGAGTTCCTCAAGGGTCAGTTCTTGGCCCTCTTCTGTTCTCCATTTACACTCACTCCCTCAGTGAACTCATCCGCTCTCACGGCTTTGACTACCATCTCTACGCAGATGACACGCAGATCTACATCTCCGCCCCTGTCCTCTCCCCCTCCCTTCAGGCTCGCATCTCCTCCTGCCTCCGGGACGTCTCCACCTGGATGTCGGCCCGCCACCTAAAACTCAACATGAGCAAGACTGAGCTCCTCATCTTCCCTCCCAAACCCGGTCCTCTCCCAGACTTCTCTATCACCGTGGATGGCACGACCATCCTTCCCGTCTCTCAGGCCCGCAATCTCGGTGTCATCCTTGACTCGTCCCTCTCGTTCACCCCACACATCCAATCCGTTACCAAGACCTGCCGGTTTCACCTCTACAATATCGCCAAGATCCGCCCTTTCCTCTCCACCCAAACGGCTACCTTACTATTACGGGCTCTCGTTATATCCCGGCTAGACTACTGTGTCAGCCTTCTCTCTGACCTCCCTTCCTCCTCTCTCGCCCCGCTCCGGTCTATTCTTCACTCCGCTGCCCGGCTCATCTTCCTGCAGAAACGATCTGGGCATGTCACTCCCCTTCTTAAACAACTCCAGTGGTTGCCTATCGACCTCCGCTCCAAACAAAAACTCCTCACTCTAGGCTTCGAGGCTCTCCATCACCTTGCCCCTTCCTACCTCTCCTCCCTTCTCTCTTTCTACCGCCCACCCCGCACGCTCCGCTCCTCTGCCGCCCACCTCCTCACCGTCCCTCGGTCTCGCCTATCCCGCCGTCGACCCCTGGGTCACGTCCTCCCGCGGTCCTGGAACGCCCTCCCTCCTCACCTCCGCCAAACTGATTCTCTTTCCCTCTTCAAAACCCTACTTAAAATTCACCTCCTCCAAGAGGCGTTCCCAGACTGAGCTCCTCTTCCCCCTCTACTCCCTCTGCCATCCCCCCTTTACCTCTCCGCAGCTAAAGCCTCATTTTCCCCTTTTCCCTCTGCTCCTCCCCCTCTCCCTTCCCATCCCCTCGGCACTGTACTTGTCCGCTCAACTGTATATATTTTCGTTACCCTATTTATTTTGTTAATGAATTGTACATCGCCTTGATTCTATTTAGTTGCCATTGTTTTTACGAGATGTTCTTCCCCTTGACGCTGTTTATTGCCATTGTTCTTGTCTGTCCGTCTCCCCCGATTAGACTGTAAGCCCGTCAAATGGCAGGGACTGTCTCTATCTGTTGCCGACTTGTTCATCCCAAGCGCTTAGTACAGTGCTCTGCACATAGTAAGCGCTCAATAAATACTATTGAATGCTCTTAGTACACTGCTCTGCACACAGTAAGCACTCAGTAAATGCAATTGACTGACTGACTTGATAATCAAGGAGGTTCAATCTCCTTGAGTGATTTATGATATCTTGTGGCACAGAAGTTTGAAAATGATATAAAGGATGTGAGTGAGTGTTGCCCTTCTGTTGCCCCCTGGCAGTGGTGGACTCAGCCTCCTTTACATTTGGGGGCTGTGTTGGCTACCAGGTCCCTGGTGTGGGCCACTCTCACTACTCCTTCCAAATAGACTTCTGCATTTCTCTAGCCCAACCACCATGAATGGTGCCTTGGACTTCAGGCTCAGTTTGGTTGGAAACTGAAAATTCCAGTTTGGAAAAATGTCATATCCCAGTGGATAATAACAATTAATAATAATAATAATAATAATCTTATTTGTTAGCACTTGCTATGTGCCAAGCACTGTACTACGCGCTAGGGTAGATACAAGATAATCGGGTCTCACAGGGGGCTCACAGTCTAAGTAGAAAGGAGAACCAGCATGGTCTTATTGAAAGAGTACCAGCCTGGGAATTAGGAACTGGCTTCAACCATGGCTTTGCCAGTTGCTTGCTGAGTGACCTTGAGTAAGTCATTTCACTTATCTGTGCCTCAGTGCTTCTGTTCTCCCTCATACTTGAATTGTGAGGCCCTTGTGGGATAAGGACTGTGTCCAACCTGATTAACCTGTACCTACCCCAACACTTAAAACAGTGTTTGATACTTAGTAAGCACTTATAACAAGGACTACGAAAAAAGGCCCTCACCCCCACCCCAAAACAGCAGACATATGGTGGAGCTGGGATCAGAACCCAGTTCCTCTGATTCCCAGGCCTGAGCTCTTTCTATTAGGCCAAACTGCTTCTCTGCATAGCTCAAGTAGATTCCTCTCCCCCAGCTGTTGGTCATCTCAGAGCTAGAGAGTGTTTGGCACTGGCAGAAGATGGACCTGACCCATTGATGGCCGGTGAATAAATTTTTACTGATACTCTTAACACTTCATCAGAAAAAAGAATAGTAACTCCAGTGAACCTAAAGGGAAAACACAATCAATCAATCAATGGTGTTTTTGATTACTTACTTGTGCAGAGTACTGTACTTGATAGACTACAAATAAGTGAGTAGACAGAATTCCTGACCTCAAAGCAGCGAGGCTTAGTAGATTGAGCACGGGCCCTGGGAGTCAAAAGGGCCTGGGTTCTAATCCCAGCTCTGCCACTTGTCAGCTATGTGACCTCGGGCATGTCACTCAGTTCCCTGTGTCTCAGTTACCTCATCTGTAAAATGGGGAGTAAGATTGTGAGCCTCATGTGGGACAGGGACTGTGTCCAACCTGATTATCTTGTATCTACCCCAGCTCTTAGAATAATATTTAACACATAGTAAGTGCTTAACAAATACCATCAACATAATCATTATTATCATTATTTTTATTACTACTACTAATGAAATTATTCTCCCATTGCCAAACATGCCAGGTCTTTCACTCTCCAAAAATATTTTCTGTTATATACACACAGCCCCTTGACAGACGTCATCTGGATGAGAGTTTTGCTATAAATAAATGGTCACATTGGCACCATCTTGCCTCATTGAAGCTTATCAAACAATAGGTTGCAGCTGTCAAAGACGCAGTTAGACACAGGCTGAGCTGTGTCTTCAACCAATAGATAGCGCTGGGCTTCTCCACCTACGGGCAACTTAGCCGCTCAGTTCTCAGGTCTGGCTTTCCCAACCACTGAAATCATCTAGAGAAGATTGGCCACGGTGAGGTAGGCAGCTGCGAACCAGGCCATTAAGCCCTCTATTTAAAGCTCCCAGAAGCTCGGGGGAGTGGTGACAACACAGACGAGGGTTGGATATTTCAACCTATTCAGCAAGAAGGAACATGGCAGAGAAAGGTAAGGATAATGCCATTCCAATAGCTTGGATTTTTAAAAAGACATTCTTGACTGAAAGACAGGTTGCTTATTTCAGAGTGGTAATTTTCTCAGGTATGCATATTTTTGACAAACATGTAGGAGATGGGGTATTGGTAAGAGAATCATGAAAATGATTGTATGTGTCAGTAGCTGGAGAATATACATGCCCTGGTTCCTTTGATAAACAAAAAGGGGCAAGCTAGCTTAACATTCTGAGAAGGATATGTTTGTTTTAATCTCCCACCCCCTCTAGAATTAAAGGTTTGTGTGGGCAGGGGACATGCCTACTAACTCTGCTTTATTGTACTCTCCCAAGTGCTTATTTCAGTGCTCTGCACACAGTAAGTGCTGAATAAATGCCAATGGTTGATTGATTGAGTGAGCTGTACAAAATTCTCCAGGAGTAACATAAAGAAGCAATATGAGAAGTCTACTTTGGGAGGTGTAAAAGGATGAGCAAATGGTTACGTTTAAGTGGAAAAAAAGTTATTTTGTTCTCATTTAGGCTTTTATTGAAAGTAATGAAGCTTAGGCTATTCAAACAGTCAGGACTACTGTGATATTACCAGGACAAAGCACCTTTGTGACAGTTCAAAGTGGGTAATTTGAGAGGGTAAATTTGATCCTTTGTGGGTTGGGGGCTGTGTCTGACTTGATAATCTTGTATCTGTCCCAGCACTTAGAACAGTGCTTGGGGAAGAGCTTAATAAATATCATTATTCATTATTATTATCTGGCATTACTATGTCTGTAGCCCTGTCTTGCTTTGCAGAAAGAATATTTTTTTAGTGAGATATGCCTTCAAAAAACTAAATATTACACTTGCTTAAAAGTGTTCCTGAAAGTAAAGTCTGAAATTTCTGAGAAGGCAAACCTCTCTAGCCATATTGGCGGGATGTTATAAATCCCAGAGCTCTAGAAAATACCTTGCCATGCAGAGAGCTCCAGGATTGAAAATGCTTTTTATAGTCTGTCTCTCCCACAAAGTGTGTAAAGAACCTGTGTTATTTTGCTGCCTGGGCCACCTACACTGCTGAATGTCAGTTGAGGGGCAAGGGGGTGGAGGAGTGGAGAAAGGAGGAGTGTACTCGGATTTGTACCTTTTGTTCAACCCCTTCCCTTCCCCCATCTCAGTCCCATATCACAAATGTACATATCCATCTTAGTCTTTTATATTGTCTGTCTTCCCCTATAAACTGTAAACTCCTTGTGAGCAGGGAGAATGTCTCCCAACTGTTTTATATTGTATTGTCCCAAGCACTTAGTAGAGAGCTCTCCACACAGTAAGCACTTAATAAATATTATTGATTAATAGACTGAAAGGACAAGGAAGAAGGGGAGAAAGACATTCCTGCTTAGTGACCCTACTTTCTCCCACAAGAGAGGTAGTTCTTACTTTTTATCCTCTGAATAAAGAGCTAATCGTCTTTCAGGAGAACTTCCATCTAAAGACTTATAATGTGCTTTTCACTCTCAGAATTATGATTTATATTCTTTTTCCGTAGGAGAGCCAGCATCTAAAAACCTTCTGGTCCCGATTCTGCTCTTGATCGGCTGGGTTGTTGGATGCGTAGTGATGATTTATGTTATTTTCTCTTGATAGAAGTAAGTTGTTTTACTGTCTCTGGATTGACAGTGAGTAAACATTTCACTCAGGAAACCTCACTGCCTTTTAACTAGAACAATTTTCTGTCTTTCAGGAAAGAAGAGTTCAGACAGGCTTCAGTTGGAAGAGCCCAGAAAATAAATGAAAATGACTGATCATTAAAAGTTCCTACCAATATTTTTTATTTATTATTTCGCTTTATTTGTTTCTTCCTATGCCATTTATAGGTTTCTGAAGCCGAGGCAGACAAATGAATTCAAGATTAGGCTGTTCAAGATCAATGGGGCATTTTGCCAGGAGTTTGAGGAGGCTACACTCTGTTTCCAGAGATGAGTGGGAAAAGGAACGCCAGCAGCATCCACAGTAGTAGGGTTCACTGGGCATCTCTGTACTTGAGAAAGTCCTTGGGAAAGTGTGTTTGTGTGTGTATGTGGGTGTATACACATAGAAATATAAATTTATATGTACAGCACAGTATATCTCAAATTCCACAATTATATACGAATGCATATATATTTATTATAATATACACATTTATTATTATGAGCACTATTATATATATGCATATATAATTAATGATAATGATGAATGTGGTATTTGCTAAGTGCTTACTATGTGCCAAGCACTGTATACATTCATTCATTCAGTCATATTTATTGAGCGCTTACTGTGTGCAGAGCACTGTACTAAATGCTTGGAAAGTCCAATTCGGTAACAGATAGAGGCAGTCCCTACCCAGCAACAGGCTCACAGTCTAGAAGGAAGAGACAGACAACAAAACAAAGCAAAACATACCTGTACTAAGCACTGGGGTAGATACAATGTAAACAGGTCTCACGTGGGGTTCACAGTCCAAGTAGGAGGAAACACAGGTATTGAATTGTGAAGATGAGGTGCCGAGATGTTAAGTGACTTGCCCAAGGTCACACAGGAGGTAAGTGGTGGGAACCGGGATTAATAAATATCGATCATATGCAACCAGAATATATAATATATACATATATAACTGTCCTTTCTAGTCACAGAAGACCTGACTGATGATGAAATTTCCCTGTGAGTTGTATGGGACCGAAAAGGTGAATGAAGGATCCACAATTCCAGTTACTCTGTGCAAATGGAAAGGATGTTCCAGGCCAGGATGTGGACAAGAGGTCAGAGGTGAGATAGATGAGATCACGGTACGGCAAGTAGGTTGGCATTAGGGGAGTGAAGTCTGCAGGCTGGGTTGTAGTAGGAGACTAATGAGGTGAGGTAGGAGGGGGCAAGGGTGACTGACTATTAAAGCCAATGGCAAAGGGTTTCTGTTTGATGAGGACGTAGATGGGCAACCACTGGAGGTTCTTGAGAAGCAGAGAAACATGGACTGAATGATTTTACAGGAAAATGAATGGGGGAGAGTGAAGTATGGACTAGATAGGGGAGACAAAGGAAGCAGGGAGGTCAGTAAGGAGGCCGATACAGTAATCAAGGCAGAATAGGATAAACGTTTAGATTAACATGGTAGCAGTTTAGATTTGGAGGAAAGGATGGATTTTAATGATATTGTGAATGTTGAACCAACACAGTTTGGTGATAGATTGAATATGTAGGTTGAATTATAGAAAGGAGTCAATGATAACACAAAGGAATGTGCTTGTGAGACAGGAAGGATGGTGGTACTGTCTACAGTGATGGGAAAGACATAGAGAGGCAATGTTTGGGTGGGAAGATAAATTCTGTTTTTGACATGTTAAGTTTGAGGTGATGGCAGGACATCATAGAGGGGTATCGTGCTTGAGTGGAAAGGACATAGAGTTGGGAGCAGTAAGACCAGAGTTGTAGTCCTATTTCTGACATTGGTCAGCTGTATGAGTATGAGCATCATAAACAGAATTTACTGAGCATTTACCATGTGCAGAGCCCTGTACTAAGCACTTGGGAAAGAACAACAGAGTTTATAGACACGTTTCCTGCCCATGGTGAGTGAGCTTACAGTCTAGAGGGGGTAATAATGATAAAAACTGTGGCATTTGGTAAGCACTTATTATGTGCCAGGCACTGTTCTAAGTGCTGGGGTTGGGGGAAATACAAACAAATCAGGATGGACACAGTCCTTGTCCCACATGGTGCTCACAGTCTTAATCCCCATTTAACAGATGTGGTAACTGAAGCACAGTGAAGTAAAGTGACTAGCCCAGTGACTATAGATTCTATCCCATCACCCAGTGCATAAGAACTGAGGTTTAACTAACTGGGTCTCCATTTCTTTCAGTACAGCTGAAATAGAATGTCTACCTCATCTCCAACCTACCAAACCCACCACCCCCCCAAAAACAACAACAACAAAAAACCTGAAAAGGGGGAAAGTGATCACACCTTAATTCCTGAGGTATCACCTGAATTGAGACCAAGCAAAATAACATAAATGGGAAAGGTCACAGAAAGAAAATTCTAACTTTTTTCTCTACCCTGTCAGTGTCACTGGCAGAGAGGATTCCTACAGTAGATATCACTGAAAGACAGGTAGAGATGAACTCATTCTGGGTGTTGGAAAGAAATGAGAATGCATTCCAAGCAGCAGAAATATCTTTCTGCTAAGATGAAATCTTAAAACACTTAGATTGTGAAAGATATAAAGATACTATTTCCTGTCCAAGTAAAATTTGGATTCTCAGAGATCACTTAGACCCAGGTTTCTTTGGGAGAAGAAGAAATGCCACAGACACCTCTGTGAAAGCTCAAACATAATTGATGAGGCCTCCTGGAGGGAGTTGCAGAGTGATGGAGTGGATAATAATTTGCTTTCTCTCTTTGTCATTCAATTTCTGGCTTGCAAAACACATTTGGTCTCTCCCTCTTTCTTCTCTCCTTTTTTAATTTAATGGTATTTGTCAAGCACTTACTACGTGCCAGGCACTGTACTAAGCATAGATGCCCATAACCTTATCCATTACTCTGCTCTCTCATTCCACCCACATATCCAATCCATCACCAAATCCTGTTGGTCTCACCTTTACAACATTGTTAAAATCTGCCCTTTCCTCACAATCCAAACTGCTTACCACGTTAGTACAATCACTCATCCCATCCCACCTAGGTTTCTGCTTCCTTTCTGACCTCCCAACCTCATTCATTCATTCATTCATTCATTCATTCATTCATGCATTCAGTTCATTCAATAGTATTTATTGAGCGCTTACTATGTGCAGAGCACTGTACTAAGGGCTTGGATTGTACAATTCCTGCCTCTCCCCATTACAGGCCATATTTCACTCTGCTGTCCAGATTATCTTTCTATAGAAATATTCAGGGCATGTCACCTGCTCCTCACCCCCACCCCAAAATCTCCAGTGGTTGCCTAGCTACCTTGGTGTCTAACAAAAGCTCCTTACTATTGGTTTTAAAGCTTTGCATCACCTTGCCCCCACCTATCTCACACTGCTTCTCTCTTTCTACAACCCAGCCCTCACACTTCGCTTCTCTAGTGCTAACCTTTTCTCTGTGTCTTGAATTCATCTGTCTCGCCGTCGACCCCTGGCCCACATCCTATTGATGGCCTGGAACCCAGGACCGTGCTCTATCCAGTAGGCCACAGTGTTTTCCTATGTTACTCAGAGTGATTGCCAGGGTCAGGGCTTCAAACAGGATAATGGATTTTGCAAGGGCTCCCTCTCCCCATCCCCCCTGCACATGATGTATGTCATCCTTACCTCAAAGTTCATCTGACAATATCAGAGCAGTCTCCTACCCTGCCTTAACTGATCAGCCCCATTTACAAGCCTTCCAATCCCCACGCTGGCTTCCCTGATCAACTCTCTGTCCCAGCCCAACAGGAACTGAGTACTCAGTTGAGTATCCCACCCCTCTCAATTAGCTCTTCTAATTGTTGAATCTAATAGCAATTTCTGTTGGTGCTATTATTACATTTGGAATGGTGAAACTGCTTTCCTGGGACATGGCTGGCATGTTTTCACCACGGTCCATTGTCTAGCCAGTAGCTGGAGTAGCCAATAGCTGTTAACCTTTTCCCTGTACCTCGATCTCGTCTATCTCACCACTGGCCTCTCACCCACTCCCTGCCTCTGTCCTGGAATGACCTCCCTCCTCAAATCTCACAGACAATGACTCTTTCCCCCTGCAAAGCCTTATCAAAGGCACATCTCCTCTAAGAGGTCTTTCCTGACTAAGCCCTCTTTTCCTTTTCTTCAACTCCCTTCTGTGTCATCCTGACTTGCTCCATTTATTCATCCCCACTACCAGCCCCATAGCACTTATATACATATCTATAATTTATTTATTTATATTAATACCTGTCCCTCTCTAGATTGCAAGCTTGTTGTGGGCAGGGAATCTATCTGTTATATTGTTATCTTGTACTCTCCCAAATGCTTAGTACAGTGCTCTGAGTGCAGTAAGTGCTCAATAAATATGACTTACTAACAGGAAGTAGAGAAGACAGTTGAAGGCATGATCCTCAATGTCTGCTTCTTTCCCTGCATGTCTGAGGCCAGTGGTGAGATAGACGAGATCGAGGTACAGTGAGAAGGTTAACAGCTGTGGCTACTCCAGCTAGTGGCTAGACAATGGACCTTGGTGAAAATATGCCAGCCATGTTCCAGAAAAGCACTTTCAATGTCCCCAATAAACTAATCAATCATATTTACTGAGCATCTACTGTGTGCAGGACTCGGTACTAAGCACTTGAGAGAATACAACAGAATAATTTAACTCACACATTCTCTGTTCATAACCATCTTTCAGTCTAGAGAGAGCTCCCTTTCCTGATTTAATGAAGGTAAGTCAGTGGTCTTCTAGGCCAGGTTGTCTAGGGCTATCACTCTCTCAGAGTGGGACCTTTGGTTTTCTATGGGACCAACTTAGTCCGTTAGTCCCTTTCACACCTCTCCTGCAATGGGTTGGAGCTGCAAGGACGAGCTGGGGTCGCCATGAGAGTGTGAGTATTGGCGAGAGTGGGACTACTGGTAATGGCTCGTGAAAATGCAGTGTTTGGAGACCCACATTTAGCCCTGTGAGGCCCTGTCTAATCCCACCCTGGCTGCAGTTCAACCGGCTGATAGGTATGCTCACAAGATTGGATCTGGAAGGTAGCCAACACAGAGCGCGCCTGCAACTCACTGCAAATACTCACTGGAAATTCAGGGTCACTGTAGCACCAGAATCTCAATAATCCTCCTCATTTATTCTTGTTTCCATTCCCAGTTCTGTGTTTCCGGACAAAACTAGACCACACGCCCTTGTCCCATGCCTGCCCAGGGAGGGCAAGTCTGTTCTTGTTGCAAAAATCAATCAGTCAATCATATTTATTGAGCATTTACTATGTGCAAAGCACTGTAGTAAGCTCTTGGGAGAGTACAATATAACAGAGTTGATAAATGCTTTCCCTGCTCACATGGAGCATTCAGTCCCATCTCTGCCACTTGTCTGCTGTGTGACCTTGGTGAGTCACTTCCCTTCTCTGGGCCTCAGTTGCCTCATCTGTAAAATGAGGATTAAAACTGTGAGACCCATGTGGGACAGGGACTGTGTCAAACCCTATTTGCTTGTATCTCTCCAGTATGAAGCCTGATTCAGAGTAAACACTTAACAAATGCCACAATTCATATTATTATTATTCAAGGGGGGAGACAGACATTAATATAAATAAATTACAAATATGTACCTAAGTTCTCTGGGGCCAAGGTTGGGTGAATAAAGGGTGGAAATCTAAGGGCAGGGTGACACAGAAGAAAGTTGGGGAAGGGGAAGTGATGGCTTAGTCAAGGAAGGACTCTTGGAGGAGATTTCCTTTTAGTAAACCTTTCAAAGTAGAGAGAGCAATTGAATATTGGATATGAAAAGGGAAGGAGTTCTAGGCCTGAGGCAGGGTGTGGGCGAGGGGTTGGTGATGAGATAGAGGAAACCAAGGCACAACAGGAAAGGAGAAATTTCCATCAAGCAAAAAATCTCCCGCTTTGATTTCATTACTGCAAGTCTTCAAGTCCTAAAGGTGAAAAAGGAGAAAATTTGCTTCATGAAAACAATCTCCTACTTTTATTTCTCTACCTAAGGTCTTCAGGGAAGCAAGGTAGAGAGTCAAGGGCAGACACTCAAGTTTACTGTGCAGAAGGAGGCAATGGTAAACCATTTCTGTATTTTTACCAAGGCAACTCTATGGATCCACTACCAGAATGATTGCAGGTGAAGGTGGGGCGTTCTGGGAGAGATGTGTCCATGGCATCGCTATGGACAAGAGAAAGTTGGCATTAGTGGAGCAAAGTGGGTGGGCTGGGTTCTATTAAGATTTAGAGATTCACTCGCAAATCACAGTGACTCTTTATGTAGTTCAGTTGTTTGGTCCTAGAGGGTCCTAGGGTGAAATTCTCTTCTTTCTTCTTGATTTCCACTTGTGCCTGGAAAAAAATTTACTAGACTCAGCAGATGGGATGGGCACTTGCAGTCTGTGAGCGGCCAACTGGTTGCAGCGGCCTTGATGTTTAGTTATCAGGCAAAAGCTGCAATCAATCAATTGGTGGTATTTAGTGAGCACATAGTGTATGCAGAGCACTGTTCTAAGCACTAGGGAGAGTACAATATAACAGAGTTCCCTTCCACCAATAGTTTACAGAGGGTCTGTAGAAACCATGCTGCCAGGTTTAGGAAGAGATTGTATTATCATATGTATCATCATTTGGTCTTCACTTGGAATCTGTCTGTCCGGCTGCTATCACAGGAAGCGATATGCTGAAGGGCATTAAGTGTAATATATTGTTTATGCAAGGTGCAAACTGCATTCGTCAAGCTTAGTACAGTACCTGGCACATAGTAAATGCTTAACAAATACCATCATTATTATTTTTATTATTATATCTCTACACTGGGAACAGAAACATGAGGGGAAAAAGGAAAATAACCAACACAACAGATGCGTATGTTTAACGATGAAAACAATAAAAGCAAAAACTGCAGTATATTTCGGGACAGTTGAAATTAGGTTCCTAGGCTCTTCCCGGCCGCAGCAGAACCGATTATACTTCGACAACAACTACTTTCCCAACTTTTTAACAGTTTTCACTCCTTTCTACTCCGTTCCTATGGGATGATTCACCACCATGGCGATTATGGGCAGGGGTGGGCAGTGCCAATCACTCAAGGGACCCCAGGTCTCCAGCGAGGGACTAATCCAGTCTACAGTGCTGCAGTTCAAGATTTTGAGCTTCATTTAGGAGATTGAAATACTGAGTCTGGCAGTTAGTAGTAGAAATCGTATTAATTGAGGGTCCACTGTATGCAATTCACTCTGTTAAGAACTTGGGAAAGTGCAGCAGAAACACACAAGATAGTTGCCCTATATACAAGGAGTTTACACTCTAATTGGGGAGATACACATATACTTGTTTACAAAGAGAGTACTCTAAAATAAATAATTGCCAACACAACTGGAAATTATATTGTTAATATATATTTTAATACAATACATTATAATTTACATATTATATAAACCATGCTGTAGTATATAATTATCTATTACATATATACATATAACACACACATTTTGAGGAAGGAGATAAAAAATACCCTTCAGTCAGAAGGACCTGGATTCTAATCCCTGCTTTGCCCTTGTCAGCTGTGTAACCTTGGGGAAGTTACTTAACTTCTCTGTGCCTCAGTTACCTCATCTGTAAAATGGGGATTAGGATTGTAAATCTCAGATGGAACATGGACTCTGTCCAAACTCAATAATTTATATCTACCCTAGTGTTTAATATAATGCCTAGCACATGTAAGTGCTTAACAAGTACCATTAAAAAAACAACACGGAATATAAAGTGCTTAGAATTGGACTGTTCACTTGTTAGCTCCTTGTAGATATGGAACATGTTTTCTAATCCATTTGTGCCCTCCCAAGTGCTTACTTATTTTGATACTTTGTACATTGCAGGGGATAAAAAAAATATTGGTTGATTATTAGGTTGGTGACTTGGGATGTTGGGAGTTAGTGATGATATTTTAGCTTTGAACTTGGGGATACCTGGGGTATGTTGGATCTGGGGAAGGAGAAAGGAGTTTCAACACAGGGGTTAAACTTGAGCTAGGGGATGGAGAAATGTGGCACATTTATTCAGGAAACCATGGATTAAATTATGTATTAAAATGCATGAAAATTCTAGTTTCCAGAAATAACATAAATATAAAGAGTCACTTTTCCCTCCTCAAACTAAATTGACAGCAGAACAATGAATAGTTGAAAAATACTAGTATTAGTTATATTTTTAATATAATTTTCTTCAGTAAATTCATAGAATTGTATGAACTGCAGCTCATTTATTTTCACAGTGCTTTGGCACTCTAGGGGAAAGGACATTTCATAAGGGAGAAATTATGATAAATTAAAATTTTATGCCTTTACCCAACTCATTAATAAGACAAGTGAAGGGCCAGCTATTGGACTCAGTTTCCCTGAGAAAAATGGACTGTTGGATAATGGAGTAAAACAGTAGATTACTTGAACTACATCTCTGAACACATTCCAAGCAAAATGATACTTTTTGCCTCTTCAAGAACTAGATTTCCAGATAACAGCTGGACCCTAGGGCTTTAGCTCTCTTCCAGCTTTGTCTATCACAATCGACCCTGCTTCTGGGTTATCAAGACATTAATGACCTTCAGCCCAGTTCTGCTTAGCTGGAAAAAGCAGAGAGAGAAAGACCTAGAACAGAAAATGACCCAGGGAAGCTGAGCAGAATCCTGATGACAGCTGAATTGCAGGTCAGAGGACTAGGGACTTCCTGGAAAAGGAAAAAGAGAAAACTGAGAATGTGGAAGTGACTCTTCATCATGTCTTGATTGCTAAAGGTCTGTTTGGAACAAGAATGACTGAAGTGTACTTGTGCTCTGACACGTACGTCCCTGGTTTACAGTTAGTGCTAGAAAAGGAATAAAATGGTGTCAAGATCTTAGGAGATAATTAAGGTATGTAGTAGTTGAGCCCTATGTGGGACAGGGACTGTGTCCAGCCAGTTTGCTTGTATCCAACCCAGCACCTAGTACAGTGCCTGGCACATAGTAAACACTTAACAAATACCAGAATTAATATTATTATTATTAAGTGCTGACTATGTGCTAACTCCTTGAGTAATGTTTCCCTGTCTAATATCTTCATCTATGGTATTTCTTGAGCCCTGTATTAAGTGCTTTGGAGAATATGACGGAGTTGATAGTTATGTTCCCTGCCCACAATGAGTTTACAGTCTAGAGATGCGATTAATAATCTAGGAGGTAGGGAAAGCATGTATTTGTGCCCAACTGTAGTTGAGGAATTTTAGGCCCGGAGAGGTCGAATGGCTTTCTTTAGGTAGCAGAGCTACGATTATAACTTGGGTTTACTGAATCCCATTTCCACACCCTTTCCACTAGGCCAGAGGTGATAGAAATATTACTGCTACTACTATGAAAACTAGTACCACTAGTATTACTATTAATATTATTTCTTAGATAGAAGATGATATGCTGTTTTAGCGGAAATGGTTTTACAAAACATATTGCTTGGTTTCTGGAGTCTCCAATGGGTGTTTACTCAAGGCCAGCATTGTCTGTGGGTTTTTTATTTGTTTGTTTTTTAAAAGCCCAAGTGAAACAAAAACTTTGTAAGAATTTTCCAGTAAGGGTCTTCTGGATAAAATTCTTGCCAGCCAAAAATAACCCTTATATGGTGTAACTGGAGAGAAAAACATAGGTTTTTGTTCTTAGGACAACAGAGAAGAGTTTTTTATTCTTTTTTTTGTAAAAATCCTGGTTGACTTACAAACCTTAGGGGTACATTCGGTTCATCCTTTATGGCAAGTAGAAATGTTTTTTTCAAAATGTGAGTTTTACTTAGTAATATTGATGTTGGCATTTGTTAAGCTTTATGTGGCAGCACTGTTCTAAGCGTTGGGATAGATACAAGGTAATCAAGTTGTCCCATGTAGAGCTAACAGCCTTAAGTCCCATTTTACAAATGAGGTAACTGAGGCACAGAGAAGTGAAGTGACTTGCCCAAGGTCACACAGCTGACAAGTGGCGGAGCCTGAATTAGAACCCACAACCTCTGACTCCCAAGGCTGTGCTCAAAGCCTTCATTATTTTTTTATGGCATTTTTTAAATGTTTACTATGTGCTAGGCACTAGACTAAGTGCTGGGGTAGTTACAAGCTAATCAGGTTGGACACAGTCCAAGTCCCACACGGGACTTGCAGTCTTATGCCCATTTTATAGATGAGGGAACTGGGGCACAGAGAAGTGAGATGACTTGTCCAAGGCCATACAACAAACAAGTGGCAGAGCCAGGACCAAACCCCAGGTCCTTCTGACTCCCAGGCCCATTCTCTATCCATCAGGCCACAGTGATTATTTTGAAAGAACCCCTTCAACTCAGTATTGTATTACCCTTCTTGCACTGTGTATGCACTTCGATCTGTGACCTTTGGACATTTGATATTGTACTCTCCACCCCCACCCCCACAGCATTTATTATACATATCTTTAAATTATATATTACAAATTACATTTTTTGTATTATTCATTCATTCAATCGTATTTATTGAGCGCTTATTGTGTGCAAAACACTCTATTAAGCACTTGGGAGAGTACAACAACAGACACATTCCTGCCCACAGTGAGCTTACAGTCCAGAGGGGGAGACAGACAATAATATAAGTACATAAATGAATTACAGATATGTACGTATATATGTACAGATATATGTGTTGTGGGGATGGGAAGGGGGATGCATGAAGGAGTAAGTAAGAGTGGCGCAGAAGAGAGGGGGAGAAGAGTGTGAGGAGGACTTGGTCAGGTAATACTTCTTGGAAGAGATGTGCCTTAAGGTTTTGAAGTTGGGGAGTATTAATGCCTGCCTCCCCCTCTAGACTGTAAACTCATAATGGGCAGGGAATTCTGTTGTATAATAATGTTGGTATCTGTTAAGCGCTTACTATGTGCAGAGCACTGTTCTAAGCGCTGGGGGAGATACAGGGTAATCAGGTTGTCCCACGTGAGGCTCACAGTGAATCCCCATTTTCCAGATGAGGTTACTGAGGCACAGAGAAGTGAAGTGACTGGCCCACAGTCACACAGCTGACAAGTGGCAGAGCCGGGAGTCGAACCCATGACCTCTGACTCCCAAGCCCAGGCTCTTTCCACTGACCCACGCTGCTTCCCCAAGGGGGAAGTATTCTTCCCAAGGGCTTAGTGCAGTGTTTCTCACATAGTAAGCACTCACTAAATATCTAGGATCTTTTGCCGTTTCACCTTGAACACAGTCCAGGATCCTGTTTCAAGGGATCTGAAGTTATTTATTTAGGGCTTCTTGCATCCTGATATTAAATGGAAAATTGTGAAGTCTTCAAACTGAAAGTGAAGTAGAAACATTTAAAAATTGAAGTAGGAACATTTAAACTCCAGAAGGTTTGATCCCACACACTGAGAATTGTGTTGACACAGGGGTACCCCTCAATTTTGAGCTATTTCATAATTACTGTTTTTACTGGATTCATTACAAACCCAAAAATAAGCTTGGGAAACCAAAAATGCATATGGTTGAAAGTTTTCCTTAGCTGCAGAGATCAATTAATCAAGGTAAGTAATATGACAAGAGAATACAGATTTTAAAGGGTTTCAGATTTTTACCCATGGCTTTGATAGAAAAGACATTTCTCTTTTAACATTTGATTTCACTAATTAAAAATAAATAATATTTGTGAAAACAAATCAAAGTCCCATGTAAAATGAAGCAAAATCAGACCACTTTTCTTGATCTAGAGTGATCAAAACATAGTAATACAAAAATCAAATCAAATAACCTCATGAATTTTCTATTATCAGAGATTAAATAGCATTGCCTGATAATGTTTCTTCAGGGCGAACCTTCTTACCTTATCCTTGACCCTCCACAAAAATGGAAAAATAGTATTTTGCATGTTATATGCATTTATTTTCTTACATTGGATGTATTTATTTTTTTACATTGGAAAATATCATTGCATTTGTACTCTTTCACTATATCTCTTCCCAATAATTCCATTATTGTTATCATTATTATGGTTGTAAACATCATTATTATGTTTTTAAGCATTTACTATGTGCCAGACACTGTATCGAGGTGCTGGTGTGGATACAAGTTAATCAGGTTGGACACAGTCCCTGTCACACATGGAGTCACAGTCTAATTAGGAGGGAGGACAGGTATTTACTCCCCATTTTACAGATGAAGAAACTGAGGCACAAAAAAGTTAAGTGACTTGCCCAAGGTCATACAGCAGCAAGTAGCAAAGCCAAGATTAGAATGCAGGTCCTTTGACTCCCATGTCCTTGATTTTTCCACTAGGCCATGCTGCTCCACAGAGTACACATTGACATTATCTACAAAAGTATCCTTCAGCTGTTGCTTTAAAGCCAATGAAATATACTTCTAAGCTTGTACTTGGAAACTGAAATAGACTAAAACTGAAAAGAAC
This sequence comes from Ornithorhynchus anatinus, assembly GCF_004115215.2. Taxonomy (NCBI): domain Eukaryota; kingdom Metazoa; phylum Chordata; class Mammalia; order Monotremata; family Ornithorhynchidae; genus Ornithorhynchus; species Ornithorhynchus anatinus. The sequence continues at coordinate 113,304,469 of NC_041728.1, read as the reverse complement.
AGCTAAAACAGGAAAAACAGGGCAGTACTTTAATAGAGAATATAATGCACTCCAGATTTAGTGTGATGCAAGGGGGAAATGGATGTGGTTAAAGATGTTCAGAGAATAAAAGATTCTTTGGAAGATTTGTGGATATTTAAATGCCATCCTCAATCAGGGCTAGGAATGGTGTTGGGAAGGAATTGATGAAGTGAGAAAAAAAAACAACTCAGTTGATTTCAAGTGCTGTATGATCATTTAGGGTCGGGGACTGGAGTTTCCGAAAGACTGTAAACCAGAAATCAGCAAGCTAGGTAGATGAGGGAGAGAAGACATGGCACATTTTCTCTGAATCAAATAATCAATCAGTCGATCGATCAGTGGTATCTATTGAGCACTTACTGTGTGCAGAGTATTGAACTAATTCCTTAATTGCTTAATTCCCTAGGGAGCCTGAAGAATTAGGTCTGCCAAGTTTAGACCATCTTAGTTTTGGCTTTAAGCATAACAGTGGTAGAAGTAAGCAGACTCGTATATGTAAAGGAGGTCAATAAAACAGATTGTTTTCCACATGACAACTTTCTAACAGTCAATCAATCAAGCAGTGATCCAATTTCAACTCAGGCAGAAGAGGAAGAGCAGACATGACACCTCTTCTCCAAATCCACAGAGCAGGCTAGAAGATTAGGTGTGCAGTTTGGATCAGTTTAGGTTTGGCCCTGGCCATGTTAATGATAAAAGTAATTTAGGGCCCATATAAGTAAAAACCAACAATAAAACCAGTTTACTTTCACATCATATTTTTTTTTTGATATTTGTTAAGCGCTAACCATGCTTAACACTGTTCAAAACTCTGGGGTGGGTACAAGTTAATTTCTGTCAATCAATTAATGGTATTTAATGAGTGCTTACCGTGGGCAGAATACTCTTCTCAGTGTTTGGGAGAGTACAATGCAATTAAATTGGTAGACACAACCACTGTTGACAAGGAACAAATCAAAGGACAAGGCTCATGAGTGTGATGTAATTCAACCCCTTCACTGGATGGAGGATGATGAGCTATGGGCCCCCAGGGACAATCGAATTGTACTTTCTGAGCATTTAGTTCAGTGCTCTGCACACAGTAAATGCTCAATAAATTCGATTGAATGAATGAATAAATCCATAATCCAATCAAATGTAACAGGCATTGCACACTTGTATCATGTGCCTTCATCCAGGGCAGGACCAGACTGGACCTGCATCTCTTCCGAGGCCTTCTCGGGAACAAATCTCATCTCTGGAAGTCTCTCTGATTTGGAATAATAATTATAATAACATTAATACTAGTATTTGTTAAGCACTTACTACGTGCCACACACTGTTCTAAGCTCTGGGTTAGATGCAAGTTAATCAGGTTGGACACAGTCCCTGTCCTACATGGGGCTCACACTATTAATCCCCATTTTACAGATGAGGTAACTGAGGCCCAGAGAAGTAAAGTGGCTTGCCCATGGTCACACATCAAAAAAATGGCAGCTGGATTGGAACTCAGGTAATTGAGGCTCAGAGAAGTGAAGTGACTTGCCCATGGTGACACAGCAAACAAATGGCAGCAGGATTAGAACCCAGGTCCTTCTGACTTCCAGACCTGTGCTCTATCCACTGAGCCATGCTGCTTCTCTAATTAGATGTTAGATATAGAAAAACTGAACTCCTCGAGAGGGTTCTTTTGGGTCTGAGGACATGTCTTGAACATGTCACTCCCTCCAGACATCTTGGGAGATCCAGGAACAAAGATAATCTGCAGTACTGCAGATTGACATATCCCTCATTGATGTAGACTGATCATCTGTAGCACTGTCTTCCAAATCATCATAATGATAGTAATAATAATGATATTTGTAAAGTGCTTACTATTTGTCAAGCATTGTTCTAAGCGCTGGGGTAAATGTATGGTAATCAGGTTGTCCCACATGGGGCTCACAGTCTTAATCCCCATTTTACAGATGAGGTAACTGGGGCACAGAGAGTTAAGTAATTTCCCCAAGGCCATACAGCAGACAAGTAGCAGAGCCAGAATTAGAACCCACACCCTTCGACTCCCAAGCTCATGCTTTTTCCACTAAGCCACACTGCTAATAGACCACTGTATCTACTAGGGTGAATACAGATATTTGAGCAGGTATACTGTAGAGCTGTGGCTTGCTAAATTGGTTGTGGGCAGCTTACTTATCTGTTTATTTTTATATTTGTCCTCTCCCAAGTGCTTAGTACAGTGCTCTGTACATGGTAAATCCTTAATAAATATGATTAATTGATTGAATGAATGAATGAGTGCTAATGGATGACTTCCTCACAAAGAAAAGCTTTGGGGGAAACCTTTGTTAATCAAATTTCTCCATTTAAAATGTAGGTTTGAGATCTGATTTGTGGGCAACTCTGTTAAATTGCTTACCATACCTAGACAACAGATGAGAAAATCTGTCTGTCAAGTGTTAATGTGTAAGCTCCTTAGGAGCAGAGAACGTCTGCTAATTCTGTTGTATCGTACTCTCCCAAGTGCTTAGTTCAATGCTTTGCATGTAGAAAGCACTCAATATATATGATTGATTGATCGATTCATTGACTCCCTTGTGACTGAATCTGGGAGAATGGCTACAGTGGACGCTCAGCATCTACTCTATCTTGCTTCTCCTGGCAGCAAGGACTCGGTTTCTAGCTCTCCCAAATATTGATCCCATTCACTTTCTGTAGAGAAAGCAAAAACTTCAGGGAAATGGAATATTTAAACTGTGGTAGGTGGTGGTGGAGGGTGTGGCAGTTTGGATGTGATCACTGGGATTTAGGGTGGAAGGGAAAAGAGGTGTTTTTCTCCCTTTACAAGCCTGGAGGTGTCTCAGTACCTTTTGAAATGCAATGATGAACTGAAAATAAGTAGGAGAGAAAACAGAAAGCATTCTCCAACCCTTTCCCTTCCTGAAAGCCTTTTTTTTTGCCTGCCACAAATTCCCTGGAACATCCAGGCAGGATTTTTCCCCTCCCTGACCCAGCCCCGGGACCCACCCCCCTTCATCAGTAGAAAAGCCAAAATTGAGCCTTAGTAGACTCCTGAAATGGAATGGTTGCTTTGTAAAGCTGCCTCTAAAAAGATCAGCCTCAGGGAATTCACTAAACATGGGGATCTCTGTCCATAGAGTCGGATTTGAGAAGCAGCGTGGCTCAGTGGAAAGAGCACGGGCTTGGGAGTCAGAGGTCATGGGTTCAAATACCAGCTCTGCCACTTGTCAGCTGTGTGACTGCGGACAAGTCACTAACTTTTCTGTGCCTCAGTTACCTCATCTGTCAAATGGGGATTAAGACTGTGAGCCTCACGTGGGACAACCTGATTACCCTGTATCTACCCCACGTTTAAAACAGTGCTCTGCATATAATAAGCACTTAACAAATACCAACATTATTATTATTTGTTTCATGGCACTCAAGTTTGCTAACGCATCTATCCCTAGCCGAGTACTTTTGACAAGATTTCATTTCAGAAGCAGTGTAGCCTAGAGCACGGACCCGGGAATAAGAAGGACCAGGGTTCTAATTCTGATTCTGCCATTTCTTTGCTGTGTGACTTTGGGCAAGTCACTTCACCTCAAATCTCTGTGTCTCAGTTACCTCATCAGTAAAATGGGGATTAAAAGTGTGAACTTATGTGGAACATAGACTGTGTCCAACTTGATTAGCTTGTATCTATCTTGGGGCTATAGGATGTAGCACATAGATAGCACTTAACAAAAACTGTAAAAAAAATCCTATTTTATCAGTATTTGTATAAATTGTCTATGTCTTTTCCAAGGTGATATAAATTAATCAGACTTTTTCTCGAGGAAAATTTTGAAAATATTTTAAGTCACAAATTGCCAAAATGTACAACTCTGAAAGGTCAGCTATTACTAGCTTAAAATAGGAAAAATGGAAGGATAGGAGTGAGGGAAGGAAAGATTAGATTTAAAAGGACACAAAATAGAAACCATATTGTAAAATGAGGGCAGTGGATCATTTTCCTGAAAAAAAGGGAGAATTCCACTAAATTGAAATCCACTTCCTTCCCTCCACTTTGGAAAATAAAATCCTTAATGTGGGTTAAGGGAATTGTAGGGGATGAGCAAAGGGTCTTATTCTTCATTGGTTTCTATGGGCAGCCAAAATGAATGGTGTGGTTTGGTATTTTTCATGCCATCACTTAAAAAGAACAAAAAATTGCACAACTGAAAAGAAACAGTTTTGTGAATTCTCCACAGTGCTTAGGTTAATTTATTACATAAGGATAATGATGGATACGTTGCAGGCACAGAATATGTCTACCAGCTCTGTTGCATTGTGCTCTCCCAAGCGCTTAGTACAGTGTGCTGCACACAGTAAGCATTCAATAATATGATCGATTGGGGAAAAAGTCTCTTTATAAAACCTGTTTCTTCTCCCCTCACCATCCCCAACATGTGAGCCCGTTGCTGGGTAGGGATTGTCTCTATCTGTTGCCGAATTGTACTTTCCAAGAGCTTAAGTACAGTGCTCTGCATACAGTTAGCGCTCAATAAATACGATTGAATGAATGTTCATTAGATTGCACTGGCCATTCGTGAGGATTTTTTTTGTTTTTTCCCGAGTTTTTTCACTCTCTCTCCTCGAAACTAGCCCTATTCTCAGAATAGCCTCCTGGGTTCTGCTTCTTACAGAATCACACCATGACCTGCTAGCAGGCCCTAACATTTAGCCTCTGCCGCTCTCTGGTAACAATCTCTTCCAATGTCATCTAAGTCTGTCTAACCTGGGTTCTTTCTCAACCCCATTGTGAAATGCAGTGTGAAGAGAACGTGGTAGATTCATCCATCTAAAACATTCTGTCACCACTTTATTTTGGCGACTGGGAGAGTGTCTGACAGATCATTTACAGCAACATGACGTACTATGCAGGTCAATGCAGCCATTTGACAATAGTGTGATTTTTCCAGGATTACTCCGTTAATGGAAGACTATCCTTTTACACTCATATGAGGTGAGAAGCGGTGCGGCCCTGTGGAAAGAGCCTGGTCTTGGGAATCAGAGGACTAGGGTTCTAATTCCGGTTCTGCCACTTGTATGCTGTGTGACCTTGGGCAAGTGACTTTGCTTCTCTGTACTTCAGTTACTTCTTCTGTGAAGTGGGGATTAAATGCATGCTATTCCTGCCCTTTAGACTAGGAAAACAGTGATTTGACTTCTTTGTGCCTCAGTTTCCTCATCTGTAAAATGGGGATTCTATGCCTTTTCTCCCTCCTACTCAGACTGTGAGCCCCATGTGGGACAGGACCTGAGTCTGACTTGATTATCTTGTTACTATCCTAGCACTTAGAATAGTTTGTGATACATAATAAGCACTTAACAATTCCACAATTATTATTATTTTTATTAACCCCATGCAGGACAGGGACTGTGCATGATCTATCCCTGAGCTTAGTATATAGTGGTACTAACTTAGTGTTCTAAATTGCCACAGTTAATCTTATAATAATAGTAATGATTATATCCTTATTTTCCCCAATATAAAATTAATTTGTTGATTTTCATAGACAGATGCTCATCGACTCATAATCAAACGTATTTATTGAGCGTTTACTATGGCAGAGCACTGTACTAAGCACTTGGGAGAGTACAACACAACATTATAACAGACACGTTCCCTGGCCAACGAGCTTTTGACTTATTTGCAGTAAAAATTACATCTATTTACTACACAGTGTTCTATACCAACATGAACATTGTACAAAGCTCACAGACTGAGATGGGGCTTACTGATAAGTGAATAAGATCAGTTCTTCTAAGCTGGGTGGTCCAAGTTGGCAATATTCCTTAGGTTTAGCCTTGTTGTTGGCCCAGTAGACAAGCACTGCTCTGGGAATCAGGAGATTGTTAGAGTTGGGCCTTCAGTGGGGAAGCTTTCTGACTGACCAACTATCAAAGGCATTTGAGAAGCAGCACAGCTTAGTAGAAGGAGCGCGGGCTTGGGAGTTAGAGAATGTGGGTTTTAATCCTGACTCCCCCACTTGTCTGCTGTGTGACCTTGGGCAAGCCACTTAACTCCTCTGTGCCTCAGTTACCTCATCTGTAAAATGAGGATGAAGACTGTGAGCCCCACGTGTTACAAGCTGATCTCCTTGTATCTACCCCAGCACTTAGAACAGTGCTTGGCATATAGTAAGCACTTAACAGATACCATCATTATTGTTCTTTATTATCTCATCAGGTAGACAGGCCTAGTATTGGTAATCCTGAAAAAAAGCTATCTGAGATGGGCCAAGACCATCTGCTGGTTTTAGACTGTAAGTCCGTTTTTGGGTAGGGATTGTCTTTATTTGTTGCCGAATTGTACTTTCCAAGCACTTAGTACAGTGCTCGGCCCACAGTAAGCGCCCAATAAATACGATTAAATGAATGAATGAATGAATATGCTGTGGTCCCTTTGCCTGGAAATGGATCCTGTGTGTTTTTCTGACAATGGCACTAACCTCTGTCTCCTCCTACCTCTAGGCCTGCTCCTTCTCATTTTTGTTCACTGCCCTGTCTTCTGTCTCATCCTCTAATCAAGGGTATTCCACCAGGCTATTTTTCTGTTTGGGTCTTCTACTCATCTTGCTCTACACTAGACTATAAGCTCATTGTAGGCAGGGAACCTGTCTGCCAACTCTGTTGGACTCTCCCAAGCGTTGTGCACATAGTAAGTGCTCAATAAATACCATCAATTGATTAACTGATTACTCTCTCTCTGCCTCAAGGAGTTAAGGTACCACCTCTATGTGGATAACTCCCAAATCTACCTTTCTAGTCCTGACCTCTCATCTAATCTGCAATTTCTAATCCCCTATTTCCCTTTGGATGTTTCCATTTGGAGGTCTGGCACCTCAAACTCCTGTCAGCTGTGTGACTATGGGCAAGTCACTTAACTTCTCTGTGCCTCAGTTACCTCATCTGTAAAATGAGCATGAAGACTGAGCCCCACGTTGGACAACCTGATTTCCCTGTGTCTACCCCAGCGCTTAGAACAGTGCTCTGCACATAGTAAGCGCTTAACAAATACCAACATTATTATTACTTGCTCTCCCTCTTCCCCCTCCTCCTATGAGGCCCATGTGGGACAGGGACTGTGTACTGATCTGATTGATTTATATCTATCCCTGCACTTAAATCCTGTATTTGACACATAGTAAGTGCTTAACAAACACCACTGAAAAAACAAACAACAATGGGGTTGATTCAGAATAAAGCTGTAATCTGAGACTTTCAAGTTTTACAACTGAGTCCCCCCGCCCACGCTCATGTTAACTTCCTTTTTGGATGTGGGGAGAACAGGATATGGGAGAGGGGTTTTTGCATTATTAATAAATCCATCAATGGTATTTACTGAGCGCTTACTGTGTGCAGAGCTCTATAAGAAAACATTGGGAGAGAGCAATAGAAATGCCTAGTGAAAAGAGCATGGGTTAGGAAGTCAGCTCTGCTTGGTGTAGTGGCTAGAGCATGGGCTTGGAAGTCAGAAGGTCATGGGTTCTAATTCTGACTCTGCCACTTGTGTGCTGTGTGACCTTGGGTAAGTGACTTCATTTTTATGTGCCTCCGTTTCCTCATTTGTAAAATACGGATTTAATCCTACTCCCTCCTACTTAGACTGTAAGCTCCATGTGGGACAGAGATGATGTCCAACCTGATTGACTTGTATCAACCCCAGGGCTTAGCACAGTGTTTGATACGTAGTAAGTGCTTAACAAATACTATAAAAAAATAACAACAACTATATGGCAGAATTGGTCTACTTGATCCCAGCCCTCAAAGAGCTTTCAGTCGAGTGAGGTGCTCCATTATGTGTTCATTCATTCATTCATTCACATGTATTGAATGCTTACTGTGTGCAGAGCACTGTACTAAATGCTTGGGAGAGTACAATATAACAATAAACAGACATATTCCTTGCCCACAATGAGTTTACGGTCAGGGGAGGGGGGAGACAGACATCAATACAAATAAATAAATTGCAGGTATGTACATAAGTACTGTTGGGTTGGGAGACGGGAAGAGCAAAGGGAGCAAGTCAGGTAAGTGCAGAAGGGAATAGGGGATGGGGAATGGTGTGGCTTAGTCTGGGAAGGCCTCTTGGAGAAGATGTGCCTTCAGTAAGGCTTTGAAGAGGGGGAGAATAATTGTCTGTCAGATTTGAGAGGGAGAACATTCAAGACCAGAGGTAGGACGTGGTGATTTTATTCTGCTTTATATTCAGAAGCCCTCCTACTACTGTGAGTTCCATATGGGACAGAAGCGAAAGATTTCCATATGTGTGTGGTACTCCCAGGTAGCATTTTTGGTACACTCTAGTGGAGACAAGCGAGGCAATGTCCACCAAACCCCAACCAGCCTAACAGGAAGCAGCATATCTGCAGCAGACGGACCCCAACACAGATTCAGGCTGTCTCTCTCTTCCAGGTATGACAGTGGGGTAGACAGCCTGAGAACTGTGATTCTTTCTAGGGAAAATATCAACTAACTAGGGATATTTTATTAAATGAGATCATTCTAATGACAGAGACAGTCAACCATCAGGGAATTGGAAATCTTGGCCAGACATTTCCTTCTGCCTTGGGACAGTCTAGCCAGGAGCAATGACACACCAACTACCAAGGAAGACATCAGTGCATATGATAAGTATAATTTGTTAAGAGCTTACTATATGATAGTGGAGAAGCAGCGTGGCTCAGTGGAAAGAGCACGGGCTTTGGAGTCAGAGGTCATGTGGGTTCGAATCCCGGCTCGGCCACTTGTCTGCTGTGTGACCCCAGGCAAGTCACTTAACTCCTCCGTGCCTCATTTCCCTCATCTGTAAAATGGGGATTAAGACTGTGAGCCCCACGTGGCACAACCTGATTCCCCTGTGTCTACCCCAGTGCTTAGAACAGTGTTCTGCACATAGTAAGCGCTTAACAAATACCAACATTATTATTATGATAAACACTCTCCTCAGCACTGGGGTAGATACAAGGTAATCAGGTTGGATTCAGTCCCTGTCCTACATGGACCCCATACCTCCCCTTCCTCCTCACCAACCATGCCTCCATGAAAGGCTTTACTCACTTGATGGTACAATTAGAGAGACTGATTTTAGAGATAAGCCCTGGAACAGTGCCATTATGAAGCCAGACCACAGGTCCATCCAGTCTTGTATTCTCTCTTCAAGTGGCAGCAGATTGCTTGGAGGACCCATATGATCAATCAGTCAATCACTCAATCAGATTGAAGTCTAATAAGACTGGCTGTCCATGAAAATATGGCACCAGTCCAGTTGGTTTCCACATCTACTTCTGGCTTTGAGATGGGTGCTAAGATCTCAGTAAGGTTGATCTCAGAGACTTGAATCAGGGCCAGAGGGTCCTCAACAAGCTTTATGGGGGAGACTGAGGCAGGAGGCTATTTAAAATCCCACCCCCCTCTACTTGTTCCTTTACTAGGTGTCATTTCTTCTGCCCCCCCCGCCCCCGCTATTCCTGGGCAGCTACCCTGTGTTTTTCAACTGCCCCAGGAACCGGCGCAGTTGATGTTTGTTTGATGTTTGTTTAAACAAAAATAATAGCAGTAATGATGATGATGCTACTAGTATTAATAATGATAGTAAACATTTGAAATACTAGCCAGTATGGCGTAGGACTTAGTACAGTGCTCTGCTCACAATAATCAGTGGAGCCTAGTGGTAAGAGCACAGGCCTGGGAGTTAGAGGGCCTGGGTTCTAATTGTGGCTCTGCCAATTATTTGCTATGCAACCTTGGTTGGGCAAGTCATTTAACGACTCTGTGACTCAGTTTCCTCATCTGTAAAATGCATATCTCCTTCCACTGAGATTTTGAGAGCCCTATTTGGGACTGGAACTGTGTCCAAACTGATTAACTTGTATCTATCCCAGAACTTAGAACAGTGCTTAGCTCATGGTAACCATTTAACAAGTACTGTAATAATAATAATTTTTGTTATTTTTGTTATTATGATGATGATGATGATGAGTGGGATACAGGGAACCAGTGTAGCTTCTATGACCAGCCTCCTCTGTTTCTTCTAAAGGCATTCAACTGTTTTAGGTTCCAATCAAGTAATAGTGGAAGGCAAACCTTTCTAAATGGAGGGGGAATGTGCTTAATCAAGAAAGACCAAACTCTAAGTTTGTGTCTAAATTGACATGAAACAGAACATCTGCCTTGATTGCTCAGGAGACCTCCTGGCTTGAAAATGTTTCCTTCATTAAAATGCAGTTTTTAAGAGACAGATCTCTCCCTAAACAACAGTGGACAATATCTTGAGCTTGCATTAGTCTGTCCTGGTGCAATTCGATATTTATCTCCCCCCAAAAGCCTGGGAAATGTTTTGCTCCAAAAGGCTGGAGGGATTGTCACACACTGATATATAGTGATTTATTTGTGAATCTTGCCCACTGCCACTCTCTGGACCACCCAGGAACTAGATCCTGTCCTGATGTCGTACACATATTGAATAACGAATCACGTAGAGCACACTAGTATACTGGTGTATGATTTTATGATTCCCATGATTCCTGCATGGTAGCTAGTACAGGGAATTTTAAGGTTGTGTTCTTCAAAAACTTAATGTTATGTGAAAATCATATAATAGGAACCAGTGATTCAATAGAAACTCGTAGTTCAAAGATACCATCATGACCAACATTTTTCAATACAAACTTCTACATTATTGTTAGGTTTCAAGTCACCCTTGCCACTCATTGGTAATTTACCTGAATTAAATACGGTAAAGTTGCTGAAATACAAAGAACCCTGTATTAAGCACTTAGGGAAAAAAAGCCAACAATAGAGTTAGGTAGACATGATCCTTGCCTTCTTGGAGCTTACATTCTAGTCGTGGGGCTATACACTAAAGTAAATTATAAGTAAGAGGAAGCAAAGGCTGTGAATCCCAGTTGGGACAGGGATTGTGTCCAATCTGATAAACTTGTGTCTACCCCAACATTTAGAATAGTAGTTAACACTTAGTAACTCTTAACAAATTCAACTCACATATCCAATCTGTCACTAAATCATTGGTTCAACCTTCACAGCATTCCTAAAATCTGCCCTTTCTCGCCATTCAAAACTGCTACCATATTAATCCAAGTATTTATCCTATCCCACTTGATTACTGTATCAGCCTCTTTGCTAACCTCTGCCTCTTGTCTCTCTCCACTCCAGACCATCCTTCACTCTGCTGCCCTGATCATTTTTCTAGAAAAACATTCAGTCGATGTTTCCCAATTCCTCAAGAACTTCCAGTGGTTGACCTTCCCTCTCCCTATTAATTAGAAATTCCTTACCATTGGCTTTTAAGCACTCAATCACCTTGCCCCCTTCTACCTTACCTCGCTGCTTTCTTATTACAACTTAGACCACACACTTCACTCCTCTAATGTCAACCTACTCGTGGTACCTTGATTTCATCTAATATTCCGCTGACTTCTCGCCTACGTCCTTCCTCTCACCTGGAATGCCCTCCCTCTTCCTATCTGACAGATGATCAATCTCCCCACCTTCAAAATCTTATTAAAAGCACATCTTTCCAAGAGGCCTTCCCCGATGAGGCCCTCATTCCCTCTTCTCCCACTCCCTTCTGCATCACCCTTGGATTTGTACCATTTAATCACCCCTCCTTTTGCCCCACAACATTTATGTAAATATCAGTAATTTATTTATTTATATTAATGGTTGTGTCTCCCTGTAGACTACAAACTCAGTAGGAGGGAACATATCTTTCAACTCTTATGTTGTACTCTCCCAAGTGTTTAGTATAGACCTCTGCACACACTAAGTGCTCAGTAAATATGATTTATTGGAAAAAAACAATATAAATATATGTATGTAAGCATTCCAGGATAGGGTGAGGAATTAATAGCCAAAGTCTTAGGTAATGGAAGTGCTGAAGTGCCAGATGGAGGGGAAAAAGGGTGAGGAGGTGACACTCTAAGCACTCAATACATACCATTGATTGATTGATTGAGATGAGAGATTTATCAGGGACCTCTTCCAAGAGGAGATGTGATTTCAGAAGAAGAGACTAGCAGTGGTCTGCTGGAAATGAAATAAGAAAGAATTCCAGGGAGGAAGAAGGGAGCAAGAGATCAGTGTTAAGAAAGAAGTGAACAAGGCGGAATAATAGGTTGAATCAAGTACTGTTCAGTACAGGACAGTAAAACTGAGGCAGAGGCTGGCAAGGCTTGACCAATGCCACCTACATTCACTCCATCTTTATTAATAATCAAAATAGTATTTGTTAAGCACTTACTATACGTTATGCACTATACTAAGTGCTGAGGTAGATACAAGATAAATGAGTTGGTTGTAGTCCCTTCCCCACTTAAAGCTCACAGTCTAAATCTCCATTTTATAGATGAGGTAACAGGCATGGAGAAGTTAAGTGACTTGCTGTCCCAAGGTGACCCTGGGGTACCGACCATCTCAAGGTCAAATGTTATCTCGTGACCTTCTGAGCCAGCAGGCAGAACTCAGAAGTGAGGGCGAAATACCACCTCCACAACCAAAACTGCCAGATTGACAGCCCAAGCTGGGAATGCAGAAGGTGTCCCTCGCCCCCGTGTCAATCAAATTAGGAATGGAGGAAGGGGGAGGGCAGAGATTGGGTAAACTGAGGTTGGAGGCTGGAATGGTCTAAGGGCACAGGTGATAAATACCTGCCACCTCTAACCTTCTGTGCAGAGGAATGAGACTTGCAGCAGCCGGCTGCAGGTCGCCTCTGTCCAGAGTGTGAGAAGGCCGCTCTGCCTGCACAAGTGAGGAGCCGTGGTGTGGTTGAGTTTCCCATCCTGCTGAGCCATTGTGGGGTTGGAAGCCAGATGCTTCACCATGGGTATGTAATGTTTAAGTGGATTTGATGTCTAAGTGTGTGCCTCCCCAGTGGGATGTGAATATGGTGGGAGTTAGGTGCCTCACCAAGTGTGAGTAGCACATAAGTGGATTTGATGACTAAGTGGGTGGCTCCTGAGTGGGACGTGAACAGGGTGAGAGCTAGTCGACTCACCAAGTGCGAGTAACACGTAAGCGGGTAACACATAACTGGGTTTAACACATTAGTGTATGTAACTCATAAATGTATTCCTCCTGGGTGGGGCGTGCACATGGTGGGAGCCAGCTGCCTCATCACATTGTGGGTAAATCATAAGTGGGCTCGGGTGTCCGGCCACACGCGAGTAACATGCCAGTGGATTCCTCCCATTAGGGAAGCTTTAACACCATATTTCTCCCAAAAAGGAAGGCCAATTTGTCATGTTTAAATAACTAATTAATTCAATTCGCCCCACGGAATAAATTCTGTACAAAACTCAAGTTTTCCATCTCCTGCTTCTCTCTCTCACCATGCTGATTCCGAAAGAACCTGTCCCCGGCGACGGGTGATGCTTGCCCAAGGTCACATAGCAGAAAACATGCAGAAACAGGATTAGACCCCAGATCCTTCTGACTTCCAGGCCTGGAATTCTATCCATTAGTCCAGACTGCTGCTTTACATCTTTCTTCCAAGTGGAATCTATGTGCAGCAACTCGCAAATTGTGTTATATCAGAACATATTTGTGCTGTGGGAAGAATGTGATCTGATTCTTCTATTACGTTGTAGCCAAATCAAGAGATGAAAACACATGGTATAGTTTAACTGGGTATATAAGACACTGTCTCTTAGGTCACGCCCCACTAATCTGAGAAATACAGAAAGTTTTCTATTGAGAAACGGAGCTCAGTATTAAAGACACCAAAAGAGGCAAACAGCCCGTTTCACTTATATACGTTGTAGAAGAAAGGATAATGAAAATCAAGCTGCAAGCCCTTTCGTATTTAGTGAAGCAGCTGATAAGAAGAGAAGGCTGCCCAGATCCATCATCATCCACCCATCATTGATATTTATTGAGCATTCTCTGTGTGAAGAGCATTCTACTAAGTGCTTGGGAGAATACAATAGAAAAAGGTGAGTAGACACAATCCTTGCCCACGAGGAGCTTAAATATTCTGGGCATTCTAGGTGTGGGTCTCTGTGCCTGGTATTAAATTCCAATTTCACCTAGGAAGCACAATGACAAAGTGGAAAGGGAAAGCCCCAAATTACATTTTAATCATATTCCTTTGGATTGAACACCAATTCTACACTATTATCCCCTTCACTATTGGAGTTGACAATCCGGCAGACATTGTGGAGAATAAAAACAGATTCAGGAGAAGTCCCAGGGCTTTGTTGACCTTGAAAGAGTTGCTGGTGTACTCCCCGTCTCCCTTCCATCCACCAGCTTTCTGGGCCAGATAGATTTTGAATGCCCTCTATGCTTTCATGCTAGCTGGGTGATGTAAGAGTGCATGTATGACCAGCTGCAGCATTATATGGGAAACCTCCCAGCTTCTGGGGGTGGGTTTCCCTTCATGCCAGACTGTAGCCGCTTCTGGGATCTTGAAGTAGTTTGATGATTCTTCAGAACTGACTTCCTGGGGGCTTTGGGTTAGGCCTGTGGCAGATCTTAGAGACCAACAGCCATCTCTAGGAGTTATCCTCAGGCTGGTGGTCTTCATTCATTCAATTCATTCAGTTGTATTTACTGAGTGCTTACTGGGTGCAAAGCACATACTAAGCATTTGGGAAAGTACAATATAACAAGAAACAGACTTATTCTTGTGGGAGTGTGGGGTAAGAGCAGTTTAGGTGAGTCCCCTCGAGTTTCTGAATGGTCCCAGATCAGTCAGCATTTCTCTCTGGATATTCCAAGGCCTAAAATCAATCAATCAATCAATCAATGGTATTTACTGAGCGTGTATTGGGTGCAGAACACTCACTGTACTAAGCACACGAGAAAGTACAGTACAACAGAGTTGATAGATACATTCCCTGCCCCAAAGGAGCTTACAATCCAGAGGGAAAGACAGACATTAATATAAATGAATAACTAATCATGCCTTTTATTTCTTCAGTAAGTTCCCCCAAGCACTAAGGACCACACTCTGCCCAGACACTTTGTACAGCCTGTTGGATATTCACAACACCGTATGCTTGGTGCTTGATGCTTATATCAATCTATCGTTCAATCAGCAGTATTTTTTGAGCACTTACTGGGTGCAGAGCACTGTACTAGGCGCTTAGAAGAGTATAATATAAGTGACTTGGTAGAAATATTCCCTGCCCATAGAAAGCTTACAGTCCACATTCCACGCCTCACTTTCATCGGGATCATGAGAAGCTTCCAGGTGTTGATGAATTGCTCCGTTGACTGCTAACAGTTTATTGATCTCTGAATCTTGGAGCTGGTGGCTCTCTTTAGTCAGCCAATCAATCATATTTATTAAGCAATAAAGCAATGCATATTAAACAGTATTTAGGAGCTTCATTAAGCATGTAGGAGCAAAAGATAGAAGTCAAAGACACTGTCCCTGATCTTAAGAAGCTCACATTCTAATCCATTTGGTGGAGGGCCTGGAGTCTCATAAAAGCCCCTATTGAGGCAAAGGACTAGTCCAAGGCAGACACTTATCAGGATGAAGCAGTTTATATGGCACTATGTTTAACTTTGGTGGTTGGCTTTGATTTGAATTTCTTCAAATTTCAGATTCTTAAGCAAACCCAAGGGTTGGAAATCTAAAACCAACAGAAAAAATAGACAACCAACTCCAGGAACTGGAACTTTTCAAATAACACATGGTGGTGGCACTAGGCCCACTGAAGAATTTGGGGAACAGCAGGGGAAGATTTCCTTCTAGGAAGAAAACTGTTTGGTGGCATTTTGGGTTTGGACCAATGTCTCTATTTTTCTATCACTCAGAGCTTATAAAACCACAAAACCACCAGACAATCACATTCCCCCAGCAATTTTCCATTTTATTTTTAAAACCTTGTTTATGGTCAAGGAAATGTAATCCATATGCTTCTGATGCCTTTAAAATAAGCATTTCTGTTCCTATCAGGTGCTTTAGAAGTCTTGCTCTTCAGTGATCTTTACAAACTAGATTAGATTTTAAATTTGCCTATTAGATTTGAGAATGGAGCTACTAATTATGAAGTTTTATCCATGGGTGCAGATAGGTTGAAAAAGTTGATTTTTTTAATGGCATTTGTTAAGCACTCACTATGTCCCTGGTACTGTACTAAGGCCTGGGATAGGTTCAGTATAATCAAGTAGGATCCAGTCTATGTCCCACATGGAGCTCACAAACTTAATCCCTATTTTACAGATGAGGTAATTGAGCACAGAAAAGTTGATTTGCCCAAGGTCACACAGTAGACAAGTGGCAGAGTGGAATTAGAACCCAGGCCCTTCTCTTCCACACAGGTGTACTTGTAAAATCACTTTTAGCCGAATTAATGCATTGGCTATTTACAGTGTCAGTTGCTGTTGTCTGTTTAGTCCTTTGCTATGTCAGTCTTTCCAGCGGAGACTCCTTGAAAGAGACCTCTCTGATCCTGATTGCTTAACTCTAGGCTTGTCCAAGGCCCTGTTGTCTCCCATCAGTTTGCAGCTGTACTGCATTATTGGGAGATGTGCATTTCTGTGACTTTAAAATGTTTCTCATTGTGTCGGGGAGCATTTCTACCAACTCTCTTATGTTACACTCTCCCAATCAGTTAGTACAGTGGTCTGCACACAGTAAGTGCTCAATAAATACAGTTGATTGGCACATTCCTCATTATGCTCTGCTCAATGGTACAGTGCTCTGCACGTTGTAATTTCTCAATAAATACCATTGATTGACCAATTCATTCATTCACTGAGCACTTCCTGAGTGTAATACACTGTATAGGTGCTTGGGAGAGTATAATAGAGTTAGCAGATCCAATCGCTAACCCTCAACTGAGTACCTAACACTGTACTAAGCACTTGGGAGAGTATGATAGAGTTAGCAGACCCAATCCCTAGCCCTCAAGGACTATCCCTGCATATTTAGCAAGTGAGCTTTCTAGCTTGCTGAATCCCGGGGAAGCATTCATCTGGGTTTTATCAATAATGAACCTTATCATGAGTTTGGTTTGCCAAACTTGGGTCTTCTTTGGACTCAAAACAGACCCCAGTGCTTTGGGGATTTGGGGAAGCTGTCCTTAAGTTTATGAATGTCTTCTTGGATGTGTGCATTCAGAGCAAATGCATCACTGTTAGGTGCTCCTGGTCAGCTGCCTCAAAGACCTTGGGTGGCCTCTGGAGCTGCTGATT
This sequence comes from Ornithorhynchus anatinus, assembly GCF_004115215.2. Taxonomy (NCBI): domain Eukaryota; kingdom Metazoa; phylum Chordata; class Mammalia; order Monotremata; family Ornithorhynchidae; genus Ornithorhynchus; species Ornithorhynchus anatinus. The sequence goes on along the minus strand of NC_041728.1, from coordinate 113,287,255 downwards.
ATTCATTCATTCATTCAATAGTATTTATTGAGCACTTACTATGTGCAGAGCACTGTACTAAGCGCTTGGAATGAACAAGTCGGCAACAGATAGAGACAGTCCCTGCCGTTTGACGGGCTTACAGTCTAATCGGGGGAGACAGACAGACAAGAACAATGGCAATAAATAGAGTCAAGGGGAAGAACATCTCGAAAACAATGTCAACTAAATAGAATCGAGGCAATGTACATTTCATTAACAAAATGAATAGGGTAATGAAAATATATACAGTTGAGCAGACGAGTACAGTGCTGAGGGGATGGGAAGGTAGACGGGGAGGAGCAGAGGGAAATGGGGGGAAAAGAGGGTTAAGCTGCGGAGAGGTGAAGGGGGGGAGGTAGAGGGAGTAGAGGGAGAAGGGGAGCTCAGTCTGAGAAGGCCTCTTGGAGGAGGTGAATTTTAAGTAGGGTTTTGAAGAGGGGAAAAGAATTAGTTTGGCGGAGGTGAGGAGGGAGGGCATTCCAGGAACGCGGGAGGACGTGGGCCAGGGGTCGACGGCAGGATAGGCGAGACCGAGGGACGGTGAGGAGGTGGGCGGCAGAGGAGTAGAGCGTGTGGGGCGGGCAGTAGAAAAAGAGAAGGGAGGAGAGGTAGGAAGGGGCGAGGTGATGTAGAGCCTCGAAGCCTAGAGTGAGGAGTTTTTGTTTGGAGCAGAGGTTGATAGGCAACCACTGGAGGTGTTTAAGAAGGGGAGTGACATGCCCAGATCGTTTCTGCAGGAAGATGAGCCAGGCAGTGGAGTGAAGAATAGATTGGAGCGGGACGAGAGAGGAGGAAAGGAGATCAGAGAGAAGGCTGACAAAGTAGTCTAGCCGGGATATAACAAGAGCCTGTAGCAGTAACAAGAGCATGTAGAGTATAAAACACACATTCAGGTGGGGCCAAAAGCTGCAGTCTGCAGGCCGCTGGAGCCCCCACACTTGGAGGGATGACTGGGCTTTGTACTGAAAGTTTAAAATGTTAATTAAGGCTAACACCTGGGAGTTGCTCCAAAGTGTTCTGGCGGAATTCTCTTGTGGTGCAGCAGTTCTTAAGGGAAATGTGTATTAATTTAACATTTAAAAAAACTGGAAAAAACTGATGTTTTCTGCCTCCTCCAATTTTCCAGTTTCTTGGTGGTTGGGTTACATGTTGCTTTTTCCCAGGAGGCAGTTGTGAGGGATCAATCAATCAATCAAGGGTATTTATTAAGGGCTTACTGTATGCAGAGCACTGTACTGAGAGGTTGGGGAGAGTACAATACAGTAGAGTTGGTAGACCTATTCTCTACAGGGAGTTAATAGCCTAGAAGGGGAGACAGCTATTAAAATAAATTATGAATAAATAATAATAATGGCATTTGTTAAGCACTTACTATGTGCTAAGCACTGACTGTAAGCCCATCAAAGGGCAGGGACTGTCTCTATCTGTTACCGGTTTGTACATTCCAAATACTTAGTACAGTTCTCTGCAGATAGTAAGCGCTCAATTAATACTATTGAATGAATGAATGAGTGTTGTAAGCGCTGGGGTAAATACTAGGTAATCAGGTTGCCCACGTGGGGCTCACAGTCTTAATCTCCATTTAACAGATGAGGTAACTGAGGCCCAGAGAAGTTGTGACTTGCTCAAAGTTACGCAGCTATGTGGCAGAAGTCTGGATTAGAACCCACAGCCTCTGACTCCCAAGCCAGTCTTCTTTCCACAAGGCCATGCTGCTTCTCAAGTGCACAAGTGCTCTGGGACTGAGGTTGAGGTGAATATCAAAAGCTAAAAGGGAAAAGATATTAATTGTGGTGTTTCTTAAGGGAAAAGATCCAAGTGTGTCAGTGATACAGGAGAAGCAGGATGGCTTAGTGGAAAGAGCTCAGGCTTGAGAGTTGGAGGTCATGGGTTCTAATCCCGGCTTTTGCCATTTATCAGCTGTGTGACTTCGGACAAGTCACTTAACGTCTTTGTGCCTCAGTTGCCTCATCTGTAAAATGGGGATTAACAATAATAATAATAATAATAATAATAATGTTGGTATTTGTTAAGCGCTTACTATGTGTAGAGCACTGTTCTAAGCGCTGGGGTAGATACAGGGTAATCAGGTTATCCCACGTGAGGCTCACAAGCTTAATCCCCATTTTCCAGATGAGGTAACTAAGGCATATTATTATTAAGGAAGAAGGAGTAGGAGAAATGAGGGCTCAGTCAGCTTAGGCCTTTTGGAAAAGATGTGACTTTAAAGTGACATTGAAAGTAGTGAGAGTGATTGTCTGTTGGATATGAAGAGGGAGTTCCAGACCCGAGGGAGGAAAAGGGTGGTGAATTAGAAAAAACTGAGGTACAGGGAATAAGTTGATATTAGAGGAGTGAAGTGCATGGGTTAGGTTGCAGTAGTTAATTAGCAAGGTAAAGAAGGAGGAGTAGAGCTGATGGAGTGCTTTAAAGCTGTTTTTAAGGAGTGTCCGTTTGATGTTGAAGTTGATGGGTAACCACTGGAGGTTCTTGAAGAGTGGGGAGTCATGGACTTAATGGACTTAATGGTTTTTGTTTCTGTTTTTAAGAAAAACGATCCGGGCAGCAGAATGAAGTATGGACGGAAGTTGGGAGAGAAAGGAGGGAGGGAAGTCTGGGAGGAATCTGATGCAGTAATCAGGGTGGGAAAGAATACATGCTTGGATGAGCATCATTGCAGTTTGGATGGAGAGGAAAAGAGGAGATTTTAGTGCTGTCGTGAAGGTTGAACCTACGGGATTTAGTGATGGATCAAATATATGGGTTGAATGAGAAAGAAGTTTCAAGGATAATGGCAAGGTTATGGGCTTGTGAGACAAAAAAGATGGTGGTGCAGTCTACAGTGATGGGAAAATCATGGGGAGGACAATGTTTGGCTGGGAAGTTTGGAAGTTCTGTTTTTGACATGTTAAGTCAAAACTTGGAGAAGCAGCGTGGCTCAGCGGAAAGAGCACGGGCTTTGGAGTCAGAGGGCGTGAGTTCGAATCCCAGGTCTGCCACTTGTCAGCTGTGTGACTGTGGGCGAGTCACTTAACTTCTCTGGGCCTCAGTTACCTCATCTGCAAAATGGGGATTAAGATTGTGAGCCCCACGTGGGACAACCTGATTCCCCTGTGTCTCCCGCAGCGCTTAGAACAGTGCTCTGCACATAGTAAGCGCTTAACAAATACCAACATTATTATTATTATTATTAAGTTTGAGGTGAGGGGAGGACATCCAAGAAGAGATACCTTGAAGGCAGGAGGAAATTTGAGAGGGAGAGAGATCAGGGCTGAAGATGTAGATTTGGGAATCATCCACAAAGTGGTGGTAGTTAAAGCCATGGGAGTTAATGAGTTTGTCAAGTTAGTGGGTGTAGATGGAGAATAGAAGGGGACCCAGAACTGAACAATGAGGGACCCCACAGTTAGGGAGTGGGAGGCAGAGAGGGAGTCATCAAAAGAGATTGAGAATGAGTGGCCAGAGAGACTGGAGGAGAACCTGGAGAGTACAGCATAGTCAAGGTTGGATAATGTTTCCAGAAGGGGATGGTTGACAGTGTTGAAGGCAGCTGAGAGGTCAAGGAGGATTAGGCTGGAGTAGAGGCTTTTGGATTTGGCAAGAAGATCATTGGTGACCTTTGAGAGGGTGGTTTCTATGAAGTGGATTGGATGGAAGCCAGATTGGAGGGAGTCAAGGAGAAAATTGGAGGAGAGAGTAGATTCGTCTACTCTCATTCATTCATTCAATCAAATTTATTGAGCCCTTACTGTGTGCAGAGCACTGTATTAAGTGCTTGGAAAAATGCAATACATTAAACAGAAGCATTCCCTGCCCACAGTGAGCATACAGTCAAGGGGGGCAGATAGACATCATTACAAATAAATAAATTATAGATATGTACATAGGTGCTGTGGGAGTGGGAGGGGGGAAAAACAAAGGGAGCAAGTCAGAGTGACTCAGGAGTGAGACAAGAAGAAAGGGGGGGGCCTAGTCTGGGAAGGCCTCTTGGAGGAGCTATGCCTTCAATAATGCTTTGAAAGGGGGGAGAGTAATTGTCTGTCAGATTTGAGGAAGGTGGATGCTCCAGGCCAGAGGTAGGATTTGGGCCAGGTGTCGGCGGTGAGACAGGCAAGACCGAAGCACAGTGGGAAGGTTAGTACCAGAAGAGCAAATTGAGTGGGCTGGCTTGAAGAAGGAGAGTACCATCCTTCCCATCTCACAGGCCTGCAACCTTGGTGTCATCCTTGACTCTGCTCTCTCATTCACCCCACACATCCAATCCGTCACCAAGACCTGCCGGTCTCACCTTCACAATATCGCCAAACGGCTACCTTGCTGGTACAAGGTCTCAATATCCCACCTGGATGATTGCGTCAGCCTCTTCTCTGATCTCCCTTCCTCCTGTCTCTCCCTGCTCCAGTCTATTCTTCATTCCGCTGCCCAGATCATCTTTCTACAGAAACACTCTGGGCATGTCACTCCCCTTCTTAAAAACCTCCAGTGGTTGCCTATCAACCTTCGCATGAAACAAAAACTCCTCACTCTTAACTTCAAAGCTCTCCATCACCTTGCCCCCTCCTACCTCACCTCCCTTCTCTCTTTCTACAGCCCAGCCCGCTCCGCTCTGCTCCTCTGTGGCTAACACTCCTCTTCTCTGTGGCTAACCTCCTCATAGTCCCTCCTTGTCGCCTGTCCTGCCGTCAACCCCTGGCCAACATCCTACCGCTGACCTGGAATGCCCTCCCTCCTCACATCCACCAAACTAATCCTCTTCCCCTCTTCAAAGCCCTACTGCAAGCTCACCTTCTCCAGGAGGCCTTCCCAGACTGAGCCCTCCCTTTCCCTCTGCTCCTCCTTTCCTCCCCATCGCCCCTACATTTTCCCTCTGCTCTACCCCTTCCCCTCCCCACAACACTTGTGTATATTTGTATATATTATTTATTACTCTATTTTATTAATGATGTGTATATATCTATGATTCTATTTATCTTGATGGTATTGATGCCTGACTACTTATTTTGTTTTGCTGTCTGTCTCCCCCTTTTAGACTGTGAGCCCATTGTCGGGCAGGGATTGTCTCTATCTGTTGCTGAATTGTACATTCCAAGTGCTTAGTACAGTGCTGTGCACATAGTAAGTGCTCAATAAATAGAACTGATTGAATGAATGAATGAATGAATGAGAGAGTTACAAGGAGGGGGCAAGGTGGTGGAGTGCCTTAAAGTCAGTGGTGAGGAGTTTTTCTTTGATGCAGAGTTGGTTGGGCAACTACTGGAGTTTTTGAGGAGTGGGGTGAAATGTTTTGAATGTTTTTGTAGAAAAATGATCCTGGCGGCAGAGTGAAGTATGGACTGGAGTGGATAAAGACAGGAGAGTGGGAGTTCAGCAAAGAGGCTAATGCAGTAATTCAGTGAGGATAGGATGTGATTGCACTAACGTGGTAGCAGTTTGGATGGAGAAGAAAGGGAGCATTTTAGTGATATTGTGAAGGTGGGATTTAGTGATGGATTGCTTTTTCCCCGGGCCATGCTGCTTCCCTAGGATGCCACTGGTGAAATCTTGAATGCATTCATTGTGTCCTCTTATTGGGTGAACTGATGATTTTTTTGCTGATCACATGTGCCCGCCTGGCAATCATTAAGGAGTTATATAGACTATTGTTGTTTCCAGGAAAAGCATTTTGTAGTGTCAGATGGCCTTTATATATGCCGTCCACATGAATTACCCTGTATTTGGTTGTTCTGGAATGATTTATTAGGCAAAGAATTTTAAAAATGCATTTTTAAAACCTTCATGGAAAGGAAAGTTGAAAGAACAAAGGATTAGCAAATTTGATGTAATTGTATCAGCATGCACGGGTTATTGGGTAATGTAATTAACCTGGTCCTGTGAGGTTTCCAGGGTGGATAAAGTGGAGATCTAGAACTGCCCAGGGGATTAGGGAAATGCAAAACTCTTTCTGGATCAGGGCTTGATGTTTCTCTGCCTGACAGAGCAACCCACAGTCAGAGCAATTGAAGTTTGAAAATTTGAAACCTGAAATTACTTCCTTGATAGCCAGGGTGGATCTCATGCTTATTTGTAGATTAGTTCAGGTGGAAATGTAACACATTATTTCAAATTAAATCGATCATATTTAAACACATAAAATCAACTAATGTTAAATCATTTAGTCCACATATTGATCAAATAAGTTGTTGAGAGGAGAGAAAAACATAATGTATAATTTCCTCTTCCGCTGAGTGAAAAAGATTACTCTGTGGAATAAAAGGGCCTGCAGCTTGTTACACTCCTGTAGACAGGACATCAAACTACTACCCCGCTGATCTAAACACCTCTAATTTCCCATCTGGGCTATGGCATCTGCCTCCTCATTGACTTTCTTGCCTCCCGTCTCTTCCCTCTCTCCAGTCTATACATCTCTCTTTTGCCCAAATCATTTTTGTAAAAAAAGTATTCATTCCACATCTTCTCTCTCATCAAAAACCTCCAGGGGTTGCCTGTCCACTTTTACATCTGACAGAGCAGCATGGCCTAGTCAACCCTCCAGTCCCACTTAGAATGCCAGGACAGAGAGAGGGCTTTAGGAGAGTGTCTTTCCAAGATATTTTTGTAAAACACAAGTGGTCTCTCAGAGATTTTCTCTGAGGAACTCCCACCCCACTTTTAAAAGAACTGTGGAAATCCATGGACCTGCTAGAATTTGTCATTGTTGAAGATAATGGTGACAGGTTGCCTCTCTCCTGGGGCAAACTCATTCCTTCATTCAATTGTATTTATTGAGCAATTACAGTGGGCAGAGCACTCTACTAAGTGCTTGGGAGAGTACAATATAACAATAGGCACATTTCCTGCCCACGATGAGCTAACAGTCTAGAGGGGGAGACAGACATTAATATAGATAAATAAATTACAGATATGTACAAAAGTGCTATGGTGCTTGGAGAGGGAATGAAAAAAGAGAGCAAGTCAGGGTGAAATAGAAGGGTGTGGGAGAAGAGGAAAGTAGGGCTTAGTCATGGAAGATCTCTTGGAGGAGATGTGCCTTCAGTGAGGTTTTGAAGGAGGGGAGAGCAATTGTCTATTGGATTTGAGGAGGTAGGGCATTCCAGGCAGAGGCAGGTTGTGGGCGAGGGGTCAAACTATCAGAGATTCATTTAAATGATAATAATAATAATAATGATAATAATAATAGTATTTGTTAAGCTCTTACTATGTGTCAAGCACTGTACCATGTGCCAAACACTGTTCTAAGTGCTGGGGTAGATACAAAGTTATAATAATAATAATAATAATAAGTATGGTATTTGTTAAGCATTTACTATGTGCCAAGCACTGTTCTAAGCGCTGGGGTAGATATAATGTAATCAGTTTGTCCCACGTAGGGCTCATAGTCTCAATCCCCTTTTTCCATATGAGGGAACTGAGGCACAGAGAAGTGAAGTGACAAGGTTATCAGGCTGTTCCACATGGGGGATCCCAATCTTAATGCCCTTTTTACAGATGAGATAACTGAGGCACAGAGAAGTTAAGTGACTTGCCTAAAGTCACACAGCTGACCAGTGGCAGAGCCAGGATTCAAACCCACTACTTCTGCCTCCCAAGCCTGTGCTCCTTCCCCTAAGCCATGCTGCTTCTCCTTGCCTTGAATGAAAGAAATGACAGGTTGTCTAAATGTGAACAACTAAGTGTGAGTATTGCCCAATTCCACTCTTTTCAGGAAATATCATGGATTTATCTCCTTTGTTTCCAAAACTTAATACCTACCATCATCACATATAACCTCAATCTCCCCAAGAACTGGCGCAACCAATCTTGATGAATAGCAATAAATATGCCTGTCTTTGAAATCTACCTGGGGAGTCCAGTCACTTGTTGACTCTACTATTTACTACCAGTAGTACTACTTTTACTATTCATCAATTGCAATGGGTTGCTATAACCTCAGGTTTGTAGGTCAGCAGGTCCAATGCAGTCCCTGGCCCACACTGAGTTCATAATCTATCTTCTCCTCATTTTGCAGAAGAGAAAACTGAGGCCCCAGGAGGTTGAGCGACCTGAACCTAGATCTTTTTCTACTATTGAGGTTATAGATGGGTAGCTCTCCATTTTGAGAAATGTGGAGATTGGAATTGGTTGATATTCACTTTTAATGTTGTTCACCGGGTCCTTCTCTCACTCAGGGTTAGTGAGGCAGTCTAATTCGAGCACCTAAAAGGGTATAGGAAACCAAATGGGGCTAAGTCATCACCCAGAAAGCTGAAATAACTTCCATTATCCTCACGTGGGCTGCTTTAAATACTTATTTTCCAGTGTGGTATTTTCTCTTCCTGAGAAATCTTTCTCCATAATGTGAAACAGATTAGTTTGTATGAAGTCATCGTGAAGTGTATTAAAGCCATATTGTAAATTGGCATAACATGTTATTAGTTCTATTGCCAAAAAAACACAAAAACTCATCAGTTACTGATTCTAATGACCAGGAGGGGCTGACGCATTTTTCTACTGAAAGAGAGAGGAACAAAATGTTCTTCAGAGTACTTGTATATCCCTAGACCTATGAGTAAAATGCTTTATTTCATTTAAATGTCTATCTATGAGACTATAGAGATGAACAGTGACTTTTATACTGCATGGTATCATTCTTTTAGTACAATAGAAATATTCGTATGGAGGCTTTTGGCCTTGCAAAGGGGCAAAGTATTGCTTCATTAGAACTTTTGGAACCTGTTTGCTGAGACATGATGAAGCATTTTAAGAATTTGTCCTGGATAATTGCCACCCACCACAGGAATTACCTACTAGTCACTTTTGGTAGTTAATTGGCAATCAATCAATGGCATTTATTGAGCACTTACTGTGTGCCAGACACTAAGTGCCTGGCACAAATGAAACTATAGGGTCCTACTTTGACATCAAGGTTGCAAGTTTTTTAACTGAAATAATGTTTGCTATTCTTGAGTTGTGAAAAGAAATGAAGAAAGATCTGGAAAAAATGATAAACTCTGGGGGTTACTGGGTTGACCTCTATGCAGATGTCGACATCTGTGGAATGGTGAAAGAAGAAAATCATGTGGACGAAAAGAAAGAAGGAATTGGGAACATTTTAGAGGAAAAAGTCTTTGTCAGCAATTTCAACATAGTTAATGCTTACTAATTTCCCATTCCCAAAGTTGTAGGAACGCTGGTGTTTCCTGTACACATTTGAAGCCACTTGCCATATATTTTATAAAGCTGAATATCTGAGGATTCCTGGCATTCCTGGCATTCAGGTACACTAATTGCATGAATCCCACTATAATGATACCATTCATACTATAGAAGTAAGAGAGTTTATGGGAGAATGAGAAAATGATTCTAAATCAGTGGTTGAAGTCAGTGGCTACTACTGTACTTTAAAGATTCTGTCTGATTCAGTTTCACCCTACATTGAATTACTTTACATATGTCCTGACCGGATGTGCAAATTCTAAGAGAAACATTCTATAAATCCTGAGGGGATGACAAAATTAATTAAAACATTTTAAGTTGAAAGAATACACAAATTATTCAGCTTTTAGAAATTCAAATCATTTTTGGGGTGACTATCTTTTTCTGACATAGCGCTGTAAAATGAATGTTGCAACAAGTGACTATTTATGCATATAGTAATTTTCTAGCTAATTCTTAAACCATAGTTCAAACTTCGCAAACTCAGCTATAGTTGTAGCTGAAAATTATAATTCCTAGAGTTCTTAAAATCTGCGACAAGAATTCCAAACGTTTAATATTTACATGAATCTTTTTTGATCAGGTTTTACATAGTCAAGTGCTTGAAGTTGATGAACAAGGCAATACCCTCAGTTCTCCTGTCACTGTCATCTGCCTTACCACCGAGCCCTTTCCCACGTCTTGCCTCTGGCCTAGAACTCCCTCCTCATCTCCATACTCCAGATCACCACCTCACTGCCTTCAAAACCTTATTAAGGTCACATCTTCTCCAAGAGGCCTTCCCTGATTAAGCCTTCTTCTTCCTGGCTCCTTCTTCTTTCTGCATCATCGATACACTTGAATCCGTGACCTTTGGGTATTTGGTATGTGCCCCAACCACAGCGCTGCAGAACTTTTCATTATGTCCATAAATCATATATTATAAATGATTTATTTATATTAATGTCTATATCCCTCTCTGGAGTGTAAGGTCACTGTGGGCAGGGAATGTGTCTACCAACTCCCACGCATTTAGTACAGTGCTCTGCACACCGTAAGCACTCAATTAATGCCATGGATTGATTGATGGGTTACATTCTTAGGAATCCCAAAGTTACCTATGTTTACACTTCAAACAACGGACCCCAATCACACAACCATTTCATCTGACATATTTTCCTTTCTTTCCAGGTAGACTCTCATCTGAAGAATGGTCCCTTATTGCCTAACAGCATTTGATCCAAAGCACACAAACATGGAAAAACGGACTATATTTTGTAGTTTTATAAAGTAATTACTTTGTAATAGTCTCTGTTTCAGGAAACACAATGATGAGGTTTCATCATCATTTCAGTCCTGTCAAGGTGAGAGGGGTCCTGTATTATATTTAAGAGATAGGGTGAAAAGTTGCTTATTATGAGGCTGGTGAAGGAGATTACTGGTTCACTCTGAAGCATGTAGACCCCAAACTCTTTTCCCACTGACCTCTGTCTGTTTTTGGACTGTAGAAAGTTGTCAATTTCATTTTCTTGTGTCACTACTTAGGACCCATGATATTCCAAGATTAATAATCAATCGGTAGTACTTATTGAACACCCATTTGATTGAGGATTAGTCTCTTGTGAGCGTGCTCTGAGATGCCCACAAGGCCTTCACTCATACAGGGAGTAGGCAGGTGTTGGGACAGAAGCATTCCCTACTGTTGATTCGTGTCAGGTTGGGAATGATTTCCCATTCTCCCTTGGTACTCTTGTCTCCCAAACACCAAAAAACAAAAGTATCAGGAAAATTCCCTCAGCTATCAGGATATTTTCTGGTGCCCAGCGTTGGGGCCTTCTGAACCAGGACCCCTCAATGTGTGGGGTATTTCTGGATCTGTATCAATCAATCAGTGGTATTTATTGAACACTTACTGTGAAGAGCATTGTAGTGAACACTTGGGAGAGCAAAATAAATTGGTGGATAGACAGAATCTATTCCCACAAGGAATTTACAAATTAGTGGTATCCAGGGTTTTGGCAACCTCTCCCAGCTTCAGAATCAGAATCCCCAAAGAGAGCTTGAAAACTCCTAAGGGATAGGGGCCATGTTTTTCCTCTTTTAAAAATGGTATTTGTTAAGTGCTTACTATGTACCAGGCACTGTACTAAGTTCTTGGCAAGATACAAAATGAGCGGGACCAATGAGATACAGTCCCTATCCCTGATGGGGCTCACTGTCTTAATCCCCATTTTACAAGATGAGGTAACTGAGGCCCAGAGAAGTGAAGTGACTTGCCCAAGGTCACACAGCAGACAAGGAGCAGGACCAGGATTACTCATCTTTTTATTTCTGCTGTGTGCTTCCACAGTGCTCAATGCATGCTGTTGGCACAGGAGATGAAGACAAAGGAAGGGACAGGGAAAAATTAGAGGTTTTTTTAAATAAATAATCTAGGTTTAATTGTTTTTCTTAGTCGTCATTATAACTTAATTTTTAAAGAAAAACAAGTACCAGCAAATGATTAGGCTTAGGGATTTTGACATTAAAGGAAACCAATACTTAAGGATATAAAATAGTTAAAGAAAGGCAAAGGTTGAAAAAGATATGATGAAAATGTGTGGGGCTGGAGAGGAATCTGCTGTGGTTTTGGTCTCCTCCCTGTGTCTCTGGCCTTGTTTTCTAGTTCCTGGCATTGTACTGATCTGGCACAGTGCCATGCAAACTTCAAACATTGCTACTGTTATTGGAAACCTGCAGAGCACTGCATTGGAGCCTAAAGAGTGCTGAGACATTTGGTGTTTGCAGTGCATGTTTTAGGAGTGCGCAATAATTATCAATCATCAATGGTATTTAGTGAGCACTTACAGTGTGCAGAGCACAGGATTAAGCACTTGGGAGAGTACAACAGAGTTGGTGGACATGTTCCCTGCCCATAATGAATTTACAGTCTAGAGAATAAAAATAATTTTGGGGCATGCTTTCCTAAGCACGGGGGCAGATACAAGATAATCAGGTTAGGTGGGGTTCACAGTAGGAGGGAGAATCACCATTTTTATAGGTGAGAAAACTGAGGGCCAGGAAAGGTCAGTAACTTGCTTAAGGATATACAAGCATGCTGGAGCAGGGATTAGAACCTATTAGACTGAGCAGGGAACATCGGTGTTGTCTTGTAAATACTTTTTCTTGGGAATACCAACTGCCAAAAGTGAATGAGGGTGCTCAAATTAATGACTGGGAATGTGTTGACCAGGGAAAGTCCATTTCTCTTCTCTGGTATTTGGATCTGTATCCTCTGGGGACTACTGGTATTCACCTCACTTTGAGCCCCACATCTCTTATGTGCATATCTCTAATTTGTTTACTTATATTAATGTCTGTCTTCCCCACTAGACTGTAAATTCGCTGTGGGCAGAGAACATGTCTGATTACTCTTATATTGTACTCTCCCAAGAGTTTAGAACAGTGCCCACAGCAACTGCTCAATAAATACCATTAATTAATTGATTGATATTAAAAGGCTGCAAGAAGAGTGTAAAGTGTCCAGGTAGAGTCACCTTTACTCCTCTTCCCATTTCTACAATTCTGCATTGTTATGCCCTACCTTTACCGAGGGCCATATTAGCTACCGTGTCCAACCTGATTTGCTTGTATCCACCCCAGCAGCTAATACAGTGCCTGACACATATTTAAGTGCTTAACATTATCAGAATTATTATTCTTATCATTAGTATTACTGTTAGGCAGATGGGGTGGCTTCCCTGGCCTCATGGGGGCCATCGTAGAGGGTTGCCGTGGTTACCACAGTCAGCATCCCACCTGCCACCTCACACTTCCCTCACTGCTGCTCTCGTCTTTGTCCAGTCTGTTCCTAGCCTCAAAGATGCCTGGGCAGTTCCAGAGAGAAGCATGTGCACATATCTGGCCTCTAGGGAGGGAGGAAGAGAGCAAACATTAGCCTGAGGAGACCCTTGGGGTTTCCTCGGCCCTGGGCCCACCATAGCCCTCAACAGCCTCAGTTTTTCCAAACTTTAAAGTTTAGAGTTTCTACACAAGCTGCTCTCTTGTGTATTTTCCACCAGATTCACAAATGTACTGTGCAAACAAGAAGGAATGTGGTAGCATTTCTGGTTCCAGCTGGGTTACTCAATTTGTTTAGCAATTCCAGTCTAACTGGGTTACATTTGGTAGAATTATTTAACCTTAAATACTTCAGTTTAAATTTCAGCGGACTAGGAAAACTGATTTCAACATGCAATTTGTTGAACACTTATATAGGGCTTAGATCCCACCGTCTACCCCTGGGCCACGTCCTCCCGCGGTCCTGGAAGGCCCTCCCTCCTCACCTCCGCCAAACTAATTCTCTTCCCCTCTTCAAAACCCTAGTTAAAGCTCACCTCCTCCAAGAAGCCTTCCCAGACTGAGCTTCCCTTTTCTCTCTGCTCCCTCTAACCCCCCTTTCACCTCTCCACAGCTAAACCGTCTTCTCCCCCCTTTCCCTCTTCTCCTCCCCCTTTCCCGTCCCATCCTCTCAGCACTGTACTCGTCCACTCAACTCTATATATCTTCATTACCTTATTTATTTTGTTAATGAGCTGTACATCACTCTGATTCTATTTATTTGCTATTGTTTTAAGGAGATGTTCTTCTTCTTGATTCTATTTATTGCCATTGTTCTTGTCTGTCCGTCTCCCCCGATTAGACCGTAAGCCCATCGAAGGGCAGGGACTGTCTCTATCTGTTGCCGATTTGTACATTCCAAGCGCTTAGTACAGTTCTCTGCACATAGTAAGCGCTCAATAAATACTGAATGAACAGTGCTTGGTACATAGTAAGCACTGAACAAATGCCATCATTATTATATTGGTTTTGCTAAGGTCTTTATAGTCATTTTTTTTTCCTGGGGAAAATCTCCAAGCTCTAGGATGGTGTTATCCTTGTTTCCTGGACACTTGACCTCAGCTTAAAAGAGGTTAAGAGTTTTAATGAAGTGTCAGCGTTCATTGGCAGCACTGAGTTTAGGAAGTTGAGTTTTTTCAAACTTTTCTATCCTCTCTTTGATGACAGAACCATTGCAGATTATCTGTTTGGGTGGTAGGGAGGGGAGTAGAGAGAGAAAGAGAGAACAGAGAGAGATTAGCCAAGCATATGTATCCAGAAAACAAATCAAGCCTAAGGCAAATGAGAGTTTAAAACCAAATGGAAGAAATGAAAGTATAGTGGACTAATGTTTGTATCCAAAGCTCAGTGGTTGAAACCCTCGGAGGAAGTGCCACTCCTGATCATTAAATCCTGCTTCTAGTCTCTTTCTTGCATGTACATCCTCGCAAATACAATTCTCCTTATTTCCTTAGTTCACTTAGGATCATTTGGAAGAGTATTCACCCATATGTGGAATATTTTGATCTCATAATAATAATAATGTTGGTATTTATTAAGCGCTTACTATATGCAGAGCACTGTTCTAAGCGCTGAGGTAGATACAGGGTAATCAGGTTGTCCCATGTGAGGCTCACAATTAATCTCCATTTTACAGATCAGGTAACTGAGGCACAGAGAAGTTGTGACTTGCCCACAGTCATACAGCTGACAAGTGGCAGAGCTGGGATTCAAACCCATGACCTCTGGCTCCCAAGCCCTGCTCTTTCCACTGAGCTATGCTGCTTCTCATCTTTCCAATCCTTATAAAATGGAGTGTGGATGGGTGACTTCAAATTCTTTTCAACTCAAAGCATGAAGTTTAACTACAAATTGAGAGCATGAGTATGGAAGTGAGGAGACCTGGGTTCTAATCCCCTCTCCACCAGTTGTCCTCTGTCTGACTTTGGGCAAGTCACTTACCCTATTTATTTTGTCATTACCCTATTTATTTTGTTAATGAAATGTACATCGCCTTGATTCTATTTAGTTGCCATTGTTTTTACGAGATGTTCTTCCCCTTGACTCAATTTATTGCCATTGTTCTTATCTGTCTGTCTCCCCCGATTAGACTGTAAGCCCGTCAAACGGCAGGGACTGTCTCTATCTGTTGCCGACTTGTTCATTCCAAGTGCTTAGTACAGTGCTCTGCACATAGTAAGCGCTCAATAAATACTATTGAATGAATGAATGAATAATTTCCCTTTGCTTCGGTTACCTAATCTGTAAAATGAGGATTAAATCCTACTTCCTCCTACTTAGACTGTGAGGCCCATGTGGGACAGGGACTGTGTCCAACTTGGTTAACTTGTATCTACCCCAGTGTTTAGTGCAGTGTCTACCACATAGTAAGCACATAACAAGAACCAGTCAATTGAACAATAGAGTTTGGGAGAGTGACAGGAATGGGCCCAAAGCTGCCTGAATAGACGCTTTGTACTTTAGAAGCTAACTCAGTACTCATCTCAGACTTTCAAGCTATTCATTTCTAAGAAGTTCCAGGTTATTAATTGGAATGGATAGATTTTATGTTCTACTAATAAATAGGGAGGGTTTGCATCTGGATATCTGACTGCATTGTCGATGTCCTCTCTTCTCGGGGCAAGAGTGAGGGGTTGACATCAAAAGTGTCTTTTTCTTATGGTATTTGTTAGGTGCTTACTATGAGCCCTACACTGTGCTAAATGCTGGAGTATTTACAAGGTTGGATACAGTCCCTGTCCCATGTCAATCAATTGATTGAATTAAATGCTTACTGGGTGCAGGGCTTTCTACTAAGCACTTGGGAGAGTGCAGTATAACAGTAAACAGACATTCCCTGCACACAACAAGCTTACAGTCTAGAGGGGGAGACAGACATTAATAGAAATAAATAAATAGCGGATATGTACATAAGTGCTTTGGGGTTGGAATGGGGGGATGAATAAAGGGAGCAAGTCTGGGGATGCAGAAGGAAATGAGAGAAGAGGAAAGGAGGGCTTAGGGAAGGCCTCTTGGAGGAGATGTGCCTTCAAAACAGCTTTGAAGGGGGAGAGTGTAATTGTCAAATTTGAGGAGGGAGGGCATTCTTGGCTAGAAGCAGGACATGGGCAAGATGTAGACAGCAAGATAGATGATTGTAGTACAGTGAGAAGGTTAGCTTTAGAGGAGTGAAATGTGTGGCCTGGATTGTTGTAAGAGAGTAGCAAGGTGAGGTAGGAGGGGGCAGGGTGATTGATTGCTTTAAAGCCAATGGTGAGGAGTTTCTGTTTAATGTTGAAGTGGACGGGTAACCAGTGAAGTTTCTTGAGGAGCAGGGAACATTTTTGTAGAAAAATGATCTGGGTAACAGAGTGAAATATGGACTGGAGTAGGGAAATACAGGAGGCAGGGAGGGCAACAAGGAGGCTGATACAGTAAACAAGTCGGCATAGGATAAGTGATTGGATTAATGTCATAGCAGTTTGGATGGAGAAGAAAGGACAGATTTTAGTGATGTTGTGAAAGAGGAACTGACAGGATTTAGTGATGATGGCTTTAATGAGCCTATGAGGGGCTTTCAATCTTAATTCCAATTTTACGGATAAGGTAACTGAGATATAGAGAAATCAAGCAACTTGCCCAAGAGTGCAAAACATATAAGTGGAAGAGTTGAAATGTGGAGGAGCATGAGCCTGGGAGTCAACCCAGGTCCCTCTGAGTCCCAGGCCCATGCTCCTTCCACTAGGACATGCTGCTTCTTCTGAAGAGAAGATTAATGAGCCTTTTTTTAGTATTTGTGGGTGAGGAGTAGAGAAAATTACCTTCAGAGTGTCATTGCTTTTTCCCCGAGAAAAAAGTTATCCTTGCCTTACATTGACACGGCCTGGAGTTCCCATTAACTGGTATTAACAAATGCCACTATTATTATTATTATTACTGTTATCTAGATTTGGGACTGGTTGTCTCTATGACCAGGAGCTGCTGGTGATCCCAAGATGTAGGCATGTAGAAAGGAGAAAAGAAATTTGGTCCAGTAACAAATTTTCTTGCCATCAGATTGATCCCCAGTGCTTAAAAGTCCAAGATTCAAACCCAATTGATCCTTCCACAATAATAATTATGGTATTTGTTAAGCACTCACTATCTGCCAAACTCTGGGTCTAAATGTTGGGAGAAGCACTGGGAGAAGCACTGTCACCCTGGGAGAAGCAGTGTGGCATAATGGATAGAGCATGGGCCTGGGAGTCAGGAGGTCATGGGTTCTAATCCCTGCTTCACCAATTGCCTGTTGTGTGACCTTGGGCAAGTCACTTCATTTCTCTGTATCTCAGTTCCCTCATCTGTCAAATGGAGATTCAGACTGTGAGCCCCACATGGGATAGGGACTGTGCTCAACCCGATTGGCCTGTATCCACCCCAGCACTTAGTACAGTGCCTGGCACATAGTAAGTGCTTAAAAAATGCCATAATCATTATTAAGTGGTGGGGTAGATGCAAAATAATCCTAAAATGCAGAGATCAGAACTGCACACATTGCTTCAGGTGCAAAAAAATATAGTTTTATATACTGCCAAATCTATGCCTTTCATTTTGTTTTCCAACCTCTAGACTGTAAGCTCATTGAGGGCAGGGAACATGTTTGTTTAATTGTCATATTGCACTCTCCTGAGCTCTTAGTACAGTGCTTTGTAAACAGTAAGTGCTCGATAAATATGATTGAATGAACGAATAATCATGTCACAGAGCCTAATGTGGCTTACAGTCTAGAAGGAGGGAGAACATGTATCGAATCACCATTATACAGTTAAGAAACTGAAGCACAGAGAAGATATATGACTTCCTGATGCACAGCAGGTAAGGGGCAAGGACAGGATTAGAACCCTGGTCCCCTGACTCACAGTCTTTATCTCTTTCCACTAGGCATCCTACTTCCCAATTAGACAACTTTCCACTGATGTGTAGATGAAATGTCTGCCTTAAATGGTTTGCGTATTCCTTTCATAGTGTTCCAGAGGTAGAAATGGGATCAAGTGCAACATAAAGCAGAAGGGAAAAATTATCCTAACTACAACCTGATGGTGACGACTCAGAAAAGAGATCGCTGAGTCATTGGTGACAGTTGGAAATCTTGGATCTGGGTGTGCCAACAGCTAGGAAGTCCAGCTGAATTCTGAGCACTTTCAAGAGCTTGGGAGAGTACAATATGACAGACATACTCCCTGCCTACAACAAGCTTACAGTCTAGAGAGTGGAAAACAAAATGAAAGGCATTATAGTTGGCAGTATATAAAACTATATTTTCCTTCACCTGAAACACTGTGTGTAGTTCTGGTGTCTGCATTTTAGGAAGGGCAAATTGGAGCTAGAGGTATTATGGAAAAGGGCAGCAGGATTATAAGGGGAATGAAAAAAGCATCCCTGTGAAGAAGACTTAAAAAATAATGGTATATATATATAATTATGGTATTTATTAGATGCTTACTATGTGCCAGGCACTGTACTAAGCACTGGGGTGAATACAAGCAAGAGTTAGGATTCCTCAATATGAAAAGATTAAGGGAAGGGACAGGATTGTAGTCAAAATGTACTATGATATATAATATAGTATCATAGAAACTGAGGGAGGGCACAACTGAACCCTCTTGCTCCCTTTATTCATCCCCCATCCCAACCCTCCTACCTCACCTCCCTTCTCTCCTTCTACAGTCCCACCCACACACTTCGCTCCTCTGTCACCGCTAACCTCCTCATTGTGCCTCGTTCTCACCTGTCCTGCCGTCGACCCCTGTCCCAAGTCTTACCTCTGGTCTGGAATGTCTTTCCTCCTCACATCCGCCAAACTAGCACACTTCCCCATTTCAAAGCCCTACGGAAAGCTCACCACCTCCAGGAGGCCTTCCCAAACTTAGCCCCCCTTTACTCTGTTCCTCCTCCCCTCCCTCTGCCCCAACTCGCTCCCTCTGTTCTACCCCCCTCCTTGCCCCACAGCACTTGTGTATTTATGTGCATATTTATTATTGTTTATTTTATCAATGATATGACTATATCTATAATTCTATTTATTTGTATTGATGCTACTGATGCCTGTTTTCTTGTTTTAATATCTGTCTCCCCCCTTCTAAACTGTAAGCCCATTGTTGGGTAGGGATTGTCTCTGTTGCTGAATTATACTTTCCAAGCACTTAGTACAGTGCTCTGCACACAGTAAGCACTCAATAAATATGATTGAATGAATGAATGAACAGTCCCTGTCCCACATGGGGCTCACAGTCTTAACCCCCTTTCTACAGATGACATAACTGAGGCACAGAAAAGTTAAATGACTTGCCCAAGGTCACACAGCAGATGAGTGGCAGAGCTGGAATTAGGTCTCAGATCCTTCTGACTTCCAGAACCGGAATCTTTCCACTGGGGCACACTACTTCACTTTATTCATCTTATTCACATGTTGACCTTATTGCTGTTACGATGACTAACAGTGATAACTTGTTTATAAAGCAAAAGTACTCAGTGATTTTTTTTTAATGTTTTTAAATATTGCTGTTTTTGTCAGTTGAGATTTTCTCAGTTAAAGATACCTCTTAGGAACACTGTTTCCCCTTGTTCAGTTCAACACTCTGAGCAGTTAGTCTGTGGGGAAAGCAGCATTATTATGTTACTGTTTCTGTTTACTACAAGCTTTTAAATTTACCAGCATTTTAACAGGAGAATCAGGAAATCTCCTGAGCTGAATTTATTAGGAAAATGAAGCTATTAGCAAGCTAAGGTTGTTCTGATTTTCTCTGCACTATAAAGGGTAGTCTGAGAATAGTTGAAAATTTTGAAATAACAGATATGTTGAAAGATCAAAACAATGAATGCGAATGAAATGCGTATTGCATTTGGATAACTTTATTGTGTTTTTTTCATAAAGTTCTTAGGAATGGGGTCAACAGATTCAATAAAACATTTTAATTAGGTTAATTGCTTCTGTGATGAATGCATTTAATATACCAAGTAATTGTGGTTAAAACCAGTCTTCTCTCTGATCCATGTGTGTTTCGTTAGAATTTGCTGACAACTTGCGTATTGCCCAGGGATTAGAAGAAACAGATGCAGTATTTTCCCTGTTGTTTTGTACCTCTACTACCCAGAGATAACAATAATTATAATAATAATTATGGTATTTGTCAAGTGCTTACTATGTGCCAAGCACTGTACTAGCACTGGGGTGGATACAAGCAAATCAGGTTGAACACAGTCCCTGTCCCACTTGGGGCTCACAGTCTTAGTCCCTATTTTACAGATAAGGTACCTGAGGCACAGAGAAGTAAAGTGACTTGCCCAAGGCCACCCAGCAGACAAGTGGTGGAGCCGGGATTAGACCTCATAATTAGAAATCTGATCGCAGTAATAATAATAATAATGATGGCATTTGTTAAGTGCTTACTATGTGCAAAGCACTGTTCTAAGAGCTGGAGAGGATACAAGGTGATCAGGTTGTCCCAAGTGGGGCTCACAGTCTTCATGCCCATTTTACAGATGAGGTAACTGAGGCACAGAGAAGTGAAGTGATTTGCCCAAAGTCACACAGCCGGCAAGTGGCTGAGCTGGGATTTGTACCCATGACCTCTGACTCCCAAGCCCGTGTTCTTTCCACTGAGCCACGCTGCTTCTCATCCTCTTAGGTATTCAGCATATTGTTTCCTCTCCACCTCACTGTTGCAAATCATTTTGATATGGGAAAGCACAACACAACAGCCAGATATTAAGATGATTGGGAGATCCTACAATGCCATAAATGCCACTGTTGACATTACAAATTAATGGAATTGGAAAACGAAGACCTCTCATTTTGTCAACCCAGAGGCTCTATTAACTGTTTACTCTTTTCCAAGCACTATGGTACATATGATATAATCGGAATGGACTCACTCCTTATTTTATCCAGGAGTCCTTGTCTACGAAGGAGAGAGAGAAGGCATTTGAGGAACTGGGGCACAGAGAAGTAATTGGCCAAGGTCACATAGCAGGTAAGCGGCAGAGTCGGGACTAGCTTTCTTTTTTTAAATTGTATTCTTTAAGTGCTTACTATGTGCCAGTACTGAACTAATCACTGGGGTAGGTACTCTAGAATATAAATTCCTAGTGGGCAGGGAACGTGTCTACCAACATTGTTATATTGCACTCTCCCAAGTGCTTAGTACAGTGCTCTGCAAACATTAAGTGCTCAATAAATACGATTGATTGACTGATAGATACAAGATAAGCAGAGTGGACACAGTCCCTGTGCCACATTAAGCTCATGTCTTAATCACCATTTTACATATGGGGTAACTGAGGCACAGAGACTATAAGCGATTGCCCAAGGTCACACAGTAGACAAGTGGCAGAGCCGGGATTGGAACGCAGATCCTCTGACTGGTGAAAGCAGTGTGGCCTAGAGGCTAGAGCTTGGGCCTGGGGGTAAGAAGGACCTGGGTTCTAATCCTGGCCCCGTCACTTCTCTGCTGTGTGACCTTGGACAAGTCACTTAACATCTCTGTGCCTTAATTTGCTCTTCTGTAAAATGGGGATTAAGTCTGTGAGCCCCATGTGGGACATGGACTGTGCCTAACCTGAATAGCTTGTATCTACTCCAGAAGTTAATACAGTGGCTGGCACATAGAAAGTGCTTAACAAATAACCTTAAAAAAACACCAAAAATCCTAATGGGGGAACACCCCACAGTAGAGCCGTACCTCTGCACTTGATGAGTTCATACATTTGTAGGAAAGAAAGGCTCTCAGGACCCAGGAAGTTAGGCCAAAGACTGTGAACTCACTTCACCTATCAACCATCTTGCAGTACGTGTCTCTGGTTTAAGAGACCTCGTTACAAGTGGGTGGATGGCTGACTGTATTTTCATGGGACAAGTCTTCAAGGGGACAAGCTATTCTCTCTCAATGACACTCATGCATAACCCTTCAGCAGGGGCATCATCTTAGAACACCTATATAATAATACTAATGTTGGTATTTGTTAAGCGCTTACTATGTGCAGAGCACTGTTCTAAGCGCTGGAGTTGATACAGGGTAATCAGGTTGTACCACGTGAGGCTCACAGTCTTAATCCCCATTTTACAAATGAGGTAACTGAGGCACCGAGAAGTTAAGTAAATTGCCCAAAGTCACACAGCTGACAGGTGGCGGTTGCACTGTGCAATGAATATAACTGACAGCTTGAACTAAAGAGATGAGACGCAGTATTACTGGCTTGGCCAACTTTAACTACCTCCTCAGAAAACATGATTATAATAATAATGATGATGGTATTTGTTAAGCGCTTACTGTGTGTCAAGCAGTGTTTAAGCTCTGGGGGAGATACAAGTTAATCAAGTTGGACACAGTCCCTGTCCCACATGGGGTTCATAGTCTCAATCCCCATTTTACAGATGAGGTAACTGAAGCACAGAAAAGTGAAGTGAATCACCCAAGGTCACACAGCAGACAAGTGGCAGAGCCGGATTAGAGCCCATGACCTTCTGGGTCCCAGGCCCCTGCACTATCACATTCTGCTATTTATCAACATATTCACAGTTTTTAGTCCCATGACATAGACAGGAGAGCTGCTATTCTTTCTCCTGTCTCAGCCCACACTCCTAGTTACCTTTAATCTGCCCCAGTGCTTGACCCTCATTGCTTCATGGCAGCCATTAAATACTTTCTTGCACTCCTCCCTTCCTCCTCACACCAACTGCTCTTTGCCATTAATCAGTGGAATTTATTGAGCACTTACTGGGTACAGAGTACTGAACTATGCACTTGGGATATAACTATCAACTTGAGACACTATCTTCAAGTTTTTTATGGTATCTGTTAAGTGCTTGCTCTGTGTCAAGCACTGTACTAAGCACTGGGGTAGATACAAGTTAATCATGTTGGATACAATCCCTGTCCCACTTGGGGCTCACAGTCTTAACCCTCATTTTTCAAGTGAGGTAACTGAGGCACAGAGAAGCTAAGTGACTTTCCCAAGGCCAGACTGCAGACAAGTGGCAGAGCTGCATTTGGAACCCTGGTTGTCTGATTACCAGGCCCATGCTCTATCCACTAGGCCATGCTACATTTTAAGTTGCTTATAGTGTGGTCGGGAAGAAAGACACTAAAATAAATAAAGTTAGAGGGAAGCAATAGGCTTTAGAGATATATAAATAAATACCATGAGGACTGCAGCATGACTTAGTGGAAAGAACACGGGCTTGGGAGTCAGAGGTTGTGGGTTCTAATTCCGCTCCGTCACATATCCCGACTCTGCCCCTTGTCAGCTGTGTGACTGTAGGCAAGTCACTTCACTTCTCTGTGCCTCAGTTCCCTCATCTGTAGAATGGGGGTGAAGAGTGTGAGCCTCACGTAGGACAACCTCATTGCCCTGTATCTACCTCAGCGCTTAGAACAGTGCTCTGCACATAGTAAGCACTTAACAAATACCAACATTATTATATCAGCTGTGTGACTTTGGGCAAGTCACTTCACTTCTCTTTGCCTCAGTTACCTCATCTGTAAAATGGGGATTAAGACTGTGAGCCCCTTGTGGGGCAACCTAATTACATTGTATCTACTCCAGCACTTAGAACAGGGCTTGGCACATAGTAAGTACTTAACAAATACCGTCATTATTATTCCCTCTAGACTGTGAGCCCGTTGTTGGGTAGGGATTGTCTCTATCTGTTGCCAAATTGTGCTTTCCAAGTGCAATGCTCGGCACACAGAAAGCACTCAATAACTATGATTGAATGAATGAAGAGTACAAATGTGATGCAGTAGGGTGAGAAATAGATGATCAATTAATCATGGAGGCTTCCTGGAGGTGATGTAATTTTAGTTGGGCTTTGAAGAAGGGGAGTGTAGTGGTCTGTACGATGTACGGGGGAAGGTATTCCTGGTAAAACACTTTTGGTGATGTCAGAGAGTCCCAAATATAGGTAGGATGGCAGGCCCACACCTTCTTAACATCAAATTCACACAGAGATAGGAATTTGGGATATGTCCTGCAGAACTGGACAGGATATTTATACCTGGAGATCAGACTTTGAAGGTGAACTTGTATTCAAAGGGATCTAGTGATTCATTTTTTTAAAATGAGTCTCATTCATGTTCCCCTTATCAACTAGCTGTGGATTTCCCAAGAACATCTCTCCACTTTCATTACGAAGAAAAAAATGCAGTTTCTTAGAATCCTTCCAAATGGTGTAGTGGCAAGAGCATGGGCTTGGGAGTCAGAAGATGTGGGTTCTAATTCCAGCTCCCCCACTTGTTTGCTATGTGACCTTGGGCAAGTCACTTAACTTCTCTGTGCCTCAGTTACCACATCTTTGAAATGGGGATTAAGAACTTTGAGGCTTATGTGGGACAACCTATCTTGTATCTACCTCAGCACTTAGAACAGTGCTTGGCATATATTAAGGACTTAACAAATACCATCATTGTTGTTATTATTATTATTTACTCTCTGCCTATCTAAAATTGCATTCATCTGTTTGTTGAAAAACTTGCTAACTTCTCCCCTGCCCAGATGCACTATTTCAGAGAAGGAGCATGGCTTAGTGGACAGAGCATCGGCCTGGGAGTCAGAAGGACCTGGGTTCTAATCCTGGTTCTGCCACATGTCTGCTGAGTGACCTTGGGTAAGTCACTTAACTTTTCTGTGCCTCAGTTCCCTCCTCTGCAAAATGGGGAATCAATGCTTGTTCTCTTTCTTACTTAGATTGTGAGCCCCATATGTAACTTAATGATCTTGTATCTATCTCAGTGCTTAATATCGTGCTTGGCACATAGAGCTGAATAAATTCAATTAATAATAATATTAATATTGTTTCTTCTTTTTTAGGTGTCAAGGGAGCTGCTCACAGCTCTTGGGGTTGGTCTTGTTAGTAACATGCAATGTCCAGCAAAGAATATTCCTAAACAATGGTTTATTTCCAATCATAAAATAGAATGCTAATTGGGGTTAGGTTGATAATCAGTTTCTGAGTGTGTTTCAGGACTGAACAAAACTGCAGATATTCCTCATTCTTTCTTACCATTATTGTGCTCATCATTCTAACCACTGAACTTTTTCTCCCCATTTAGGTTCAGGAATAAAGTATAATCTGGAAATGATCAAGGTGCCAAGAAGTTTCAGTATGTTCTTGATGCTTGCTTGGCAAGAGCAATCCCATTCAGTCAAAAGGGCAATCTGTGAATTTTCTACTTTATCAGAAAGCCTGTTATCTTAGAGGTGTTACTTAGAAATATTTCATTAGTGTCAAGTATGTTACAGTCTGTCCTTCACATTCGTGAGCTGTCCAATCCTGCATGTCTTTCCTCTGCTATGTCGTCTGGTTCTTCCCTTTATTCTCCACTCACATAGCTACCGTCTAGTAATAATAATAATAATAATAATAGTAATAATGTTGGTATTTGTTAAGCGCTTACTATGTGCAGAGCACTGTTCTAAGCATTGGGGTAGATACAGGGTAATCAGGTTGCCCCACATGAGGCTCACAGTCTTAATCTCCATTTTACAGATGAGGTAACCGAGGTCTAGTCTAGGATTTAATCAGAGCATACAGTGCTCTGCATGCAGTAAACACTCAAAACATTCCGTTGATAGTTATCACAGTTAGGCTAAAATATCAGCTACTTCATTGGTCTCTTTGCCTCTCGCCTCTCCCTTCTTCAGTGTTATACAAATTTTGCTGCCTGGATCATCTCCTTATAGCATGATTTGGCATATATCTCTATTCCTCAAAAACCTCCAAAGACTATCCTCATCCATCTTTCACAAGCAAAAGCTTCACACAATTAGTTTTAAAATTCTCCATCAATTCTCCCCATTCATTCAGTCATATTTATTGAGCACTTACTGTGTGCAAAGCACTGTACTAAGCAGTTAGCACGGCACCAAGAACTTCATCTTAAATAGCTCTCAATCCCCAGTATTCCCCACATTGCACTTTTACCTTCTCCCAAACTCATCTGGTTCCTCTGGACTGTAAATTCATTGTGAGCTGAGAATGTGTCTATGAGCTTTGTTCTATTGTATTCTCCCAAACAGTATAGTGCTCTGCACAGAGTAAGTGCTCAATAGATACGGTTGAAACTGTTGAAACTGTCCCTGATTCTTGATTCTCCAGCATATACCACATATCCTTTTCCCCAATTCTGCCACTTCCTCCTCCTGTAAATCTTCCATACCACAAGTTTTGCCCAGATTTCAGAAAACGATTTTGGTCACTTGAAAAATGTGCTATCCTACCTTCTGACGTACTTTGATTACTGGACTTTTGTGTGGAAAAATACTTCCACAATAAATAATGAAGTGAAAGTTTGGAAGGCAAATCTTGGAATGAATTTCTGACCCTTTTTTCACTCACATGCATTGATTGTTTCTAAATTACTCAGGTAGTAAATATTTGCTTTGAAGGAATGTTTCAAACTCTGATTTAATTTACAAACTTAAATGTAGTCAAGTGTAAATTGTAACCTGATATCAGCTGATTCTGGCAAAGAATTCAAAGCTAACTTGCATACTGAACTTCTTTTGAACTGAATCAATGACTGTGTTTTTTATAACATGTTCCAATGATTCATCCTCCAGTACACATACTTACCCGGTATTTTCCACTTCCTGCTGGTTCACGACTATTTTAAGTTCTCCAGGAGGTGTACCAGGGAATCAAAACAATCATTCAACAATTCTGGCTGCCTGGCTAGTTTTTTCTGGAGTATATATTCTTTCCCTTTTGTTAGATATACTCCTTCACCATTTTTTCAATGGTATTTGTTAAGCACTTGCTATGGGCCAGGCACTCTACTAAGCACTGGGGTAGTCACAAGATAATCGGGTTGGACACAGTCCATGTCCGACATGGGGTTCACAATCTTAATCCCCATTATACAGATGAAATAACTGAGGCACTGAGGTAACAGGCAGAGAGAAGTGACTTGCCCAAGGTCACACAGCAGTCAATGCCCGAGCCAGCCTAGAACTCAAGTCCACCAGTCATGCTGCTTCTCCTATAGTTCACCCTAAAGCTAGGCTAATTGGTCAACCCAGGCTGAGTTTCTTCAAGTGTCTTTATCTGCCTCTGTTCTCTTCCAGGGAGGGAACAGGATTGGATTACCACATAGCAAATTGCAACGGAGAACAGGATGGCAGGGTCAGTAGAGAGTTCCTTGCCAGCCCAATGAAACCACGTGAAGTAGTGATCTAGGTCAGCCTGGATCAGGGATGATTTCTAGATTGCTAAAAACAGAGAGGCCATGCCCTTAGCTGATCCCAATAGGAGACAGGATTTTATGTGTG
Organism: Ornithorhynchus anatinus; assembly: GCF_004115215.2. Taxonomy (NCBI): domain Eukaryota; kingdom Metazoa; phylum Chordata; class Mammalia; order Monotremata; family Ornithorhynchidae; genus Ornithorhynchus; species Ornithorhynchus anatinus. The sequence goes on along the minus strand of NC_041728.1, from coordinate 113,259,898 downwards.
TTTATGTGTGTATGTGTGTGTGTGTGTCTGTGTTCCATGTTATGGTAATAATAATAATAATGTTGGTATTTGTTAAGCGCTTACTATGTGCCGAGCACTGTTCTAAGCGCTGGGGTAGACATAGGGAAATCAGGTTGTCCCACGTGGGGCTCACAGTCTTAACCCCCATTTTACAGATGAGGGAACTGAGGCACAGAGAAGTTAAGTGACTTGCCCACAGTCACACAGCCGACAAGTGGCAGAGCTGGGATTTGAACTCATGAGCCCTGACTCCAAAGCCCGTGCTCTTTCCACTGAGCCACGCTGCTTCTCTTATGGTCTACTTGAGTTGTGCAAATGAGTTAAGTACCTCCCAATATCAACTCTTCCTTAGATGGGTCTCCCTCAGGACATTCCCTCCCTCTTCTTCCCAAAGGTAATGATCAGGATTAATATTATGATGGTATTTATTCAGACGTTTCTATGCATCAAGAATTGTGCTAAGCACTGGGGTAGATACACTAGAAACATATCACACATTTCCTTTTCCACTTGGGGTTCACAGTCTAAGGAAGAATGAGAACAGTTATTTAATGCCTGTTTTACAGATGAGAAAACTGTACCACAGAGATGCTAAGTGGCTTGCCCAAGGTCACACAGCAGGAGACGACCAGAGTGTTCCTTTGAAATGTTTTTGCCATCTCATTGCAATGCTTTCTTTCTGATGAAGGGTAGTGCCACCCCTAATCTTCAAAGAGTGCAGATCTGGAATTTAGAGGGTCATATGCACTTTTCAAGAATGTCTACCTTTTCCACAAAAGCGACGCCCTCACTCTCCCCTTCCCCTGTCAATTTCCTTCATGCTCTTTGTATGTTCTGAATTGTGTGAGCCCCATGGGGGACAGGGACTGTGTCCAATCTTATTAACTTGTACTAGTACTTAGAACAGTAAGTACTTGACAAATACCATTATTATTATTACTATTAATAATAATAATCAGTAGCATTTATTACTCTTGCTCTGTTGGGAGCACTAAACTAAAGCACTTGGCAGAGTATAATTGAGTTAGTAGACATGATCCCTGCCCTCAAGGAGTTTATAATCTAGTGGGAGACACAGAAAGAGAAGTAACATTTTCAAGAAAAAGTAACATTAAATATCATGGAATATTGTGATGGGCCAGGATTCTGGTACTTAAAGTATGTGAAAACTTAAAAATGTCTTAGAGGTGGGCAGTGATGATTATATTATGGGGAGCCTGACTTCATGGAGTTTCAGGGAAAATTGTGTCTTTCTCATCATTTATTTCCAGGTACTTGGGAAATTCAACTAGATGAGTATTTCTTCCTTTTTAAATATTTCTGAACAGGAGATTTAAAAAAATGGAATTTGTTAAGTGCTTACTATATGCTAGACACTGAACTAAGTGCTGGGGTAGATACAGGACAATCTTTTTGGACACAATCCATGTCCCACATTTAGCTCACAGTCTTAATCTCCATTTTACAGATGGGGTAACTGAGGTGGAGAGAAGTTAAATGAATTGCCCAAGGTCATGCAGCAGACATGTGGTGGAGTGAGATTAGAATCCAGGTCCTCTGACTTCCAGGCCCATGCTCTTTCCACTAGGCCATCCTGCTTCTCCTGGCAAGCTAAGCTAACATATGCTAAGACTCTGTTAATAAATTAGGATTGGTGTTTACCTTATTATTTTCCTACTGCAGTTGCCTTATGGGGCTGAAGTGATGGTGAACAAAAATTACATTATTATTCTGAGGTGCCGCTCTGGAATATAGACTCAAAGACAAAAATGTTTTATCATGTAGCAACCTGCCACCAGATCTTATGGTGATTAATCGGAAATCCAGATATAGCAACACAACATGGCAGAATATATTAATCTTTGCTCGGTATTTTTCATCTGCAAGGAGATATAAAAACTAACTCCCTATCTACAGCTAAAGACTGGTGTTCTACCCCTTCGTGGTTCAAAATTTAAAGTTCTAGAATTTAAAGGAAATATTTGTACTGGTTACTTTGCATATTTTGCAGAAAAGGCATCCCTTAAATCTCTCTTTGTGGAAGTTGGAAATAGTAGTTGTAGCTTTACAAAGGACATTTGTGGTTCTCCTGAATTATCCCATCTGTTAAATCTTTTCTTTGCTGGGTGAAAATACCAGTAGATTCAACAAAGACTTGGATGCAGTCATGGATGAGAAGTTTATATGAGTTAACAGAGGGAAAGTCAGGGACAAATAGGGAAAAGTTAGGAATGTTTGAGGGTAGACTTTGACAGTGTATTGAGAAGCAGCATGGCACAGTGGATAGAGCCTGGGTCTGGGAGTCAGAAGGTCATGGGTTCTAATCCCAAGTCGGCCACTTTGCTCTGTGACCTTGGGCAAGTCACTTTACTTCTCTGTGCCTCATTTTCCTCATCTGTTTAATGGGGATTAAGACCGTGAGCCCCAAGTGGGACAACCTGATTACTACCCCAGTGCTTAGAACAGTGCTTGGCACATAGTAAGTGCTTAACAAATACCAAAATTATTATTATTGAAGAGAGAAATGGTTGGGAAATGCTGCATTAGTCCTGTTGATCCTGTTGAAGGTCTGTGAGGGAACTGTAGGGAAGACGGGGAGAAAAGCTACATTTCTCAGGAAACAAAGGGGCTTGATTTGTGACTTTTACCTTTAATTCTTTATGGGCAGGGATCACATTTACCACTTCTATAGTATTGTCCTCTCTAGGCACTTAATACAGTGTTGTGCACACAGTTAGTGCTCTGGAAATGCTACTGATTAATTGATTGATTTAGAGTGTGGTCCTGGGTACAGCCAAGCCTCTGCCTGGTCTTGATTATGGCAGAAGAAACTGGCTTTGTTTCTCTTCCCTCTTGAAGCTAGATGAGAGAGGAAGCCCTTCAGAGCTTATTCCACAGAAAGCTCATATCCTCCCCATCCTTGTTTTTAATGGTATTTGTTAAGCGTTTACTCTGTGTCAAGCACTGTTCTAAGCACTGATTTCTCTCCTCTGCCATCTCACTTTTCCACCTTCTTTCAGGGCATCTCTACTAGGATGTCCTGCCGATACCTCTAACTAAAAATGTCTAAAACAGAATTCCTTATCTTCCCACCCAATCCCTGTCCTCCCCCTGACTTTCACATTTTAGTAGACAGCACAACCATCCACCCTGTCACATGCCCATAACCTTGGCCTTATCCTCGTCTCCTCTTTCTCTCATTCATCCCACATATTTAACGTCACCAAATCCTGCCAGTTTAGCCTTCACAACATCAATAAAATCCACCCTTTCCTCTTCATTCAAACTGCTACCTTGTTGATCCTATCAATCAATAGATCAGTGATATTTGTTTAGTGCTTAAGATTGCAGAGCATTGCCCTAAGTGCTCCGGGAAGTAGAAAACAGAAGAATTAGCAAACACCTTCCCTGCCCATAAAGAACTTAAACTCTAAACTGCCTTGATTCCTGCATCAGCCTCCTTGCTGACTTCCCTGCCTCCTGTCTGTCCCCACTCCATTCCATACTTCACTCTGCTGCCCAATTTGTTTTTCTACAAAAATGTTCAGTCCATGTTTCCTCACTTCTCAAAAACCTCCAGTGGTTGCCCATCCACCTCCGCATCAACCAGAAACTCTTTACCATCGACTTTAAAGCACTCAATCACCTTGCCCCCTCCTACCTCACCTCCCTGATTTCCTACTACAACCCAGCCCACACACTTCACTCCACTCCACTAATACTAACCTTCTCATTGTACCTCAATTTAGTCCCTCTCACCACCGACCTCTCACCCACATCCTGCTTCTAACCAGGTTCTCCCTCCCTCGTCATATCCAACAGAGGATCACTCTCCCCACTTTCAAAGCCTTATTTAGAGCCTATCTCTTCCAAGAGGGCTTCCCCAATTAAACCCTGAATTCCTCTTCTCCCACTCCTTTCTATGTTTTTCTTGCACTTTGATTTGCATCCTATTCACCCCTTCCTCAGTCCATAGCACTTATGTGCATATTTGTTATTTATTCTTTGTGGCTATATCCCCCTCTAGATTGTAAGCTCTCTGTGAACAGAGAATGTCTGCCAACGTTGTTATATTCTACTTTCCCAAATGCTTAGCAGTGTTCTGAACACAGTAAGTGCTCAGTAAATATCATTGATTGATTGATTTGTAGGGTGATTCGAATGGGGAATCAGGAGAGGGTAGTGAAACAACAATAGCAGTTCAACCAAGCACTCAACTATATTTATGTGAAGAGCACAGCACTAAGCACTAGGGAGAGTACAATATAACAGAGTTACTAGACTTGTTAACTGCCCAGATGGAGCTTACAGTCTAGTGGGGGAGACAGACATTAATATAAATAAATGAATAATTAGTCCATTAGACTGTAAGCACTTTGAGGGTGGAAGTGGTGTCTTCCAACTCCGTTGTAATCTCTAAAGTGCTTAACATAGTGCTCTGCACATTTCAGCACAAAAGCAGCTTGGCTTAGTGGAAAGAGCACAGACCTGGGAGTCAGAGGATGTGGGTTCTAATCCCAGCTCCGCCACTTGTCTGCTGTGTGACCTTGAGCAAGCCATGTAACTTCTCTGTGCTTCAATTACCCCATCTGTAAAATGGGGATTAAGACTGTGAGCCCCACTTGGGACAACCTGATTAGCTTGTATCTACCCCAGCACTTAGAACAGTGCTTGGCACATAGTAAGGGCTTAACTAGTACTATCATTATTACTGTTATTAGTATTATATATCACTGATTGATTGATAACTATCTGAACACTATGGTTAAGATCTCTTCAAATTAATGCCATTATTGGTGCAAGGTAGATTTAGGATGTCAGGAAGACAAGAAGGAGTTGAGAATTTGATGAAGCGTCTCTAAGGCCTTGTTGGTGTTCAGGAATGCAGGAGTGGTGGCAAGTGAAGGGGCCAGGTCTGCCATTTCCCTAAATTTCCAGGTTTTCTAGGAGGAAACAAGAAGGCCGTGGAAGCAAAGGCTGTGATCTCTTCTCTGCAACCTTGATCAATCCATGAGTAACATTCAGTAAGTACTTAAAATGTACCCAGCACCATACTCAGGCCTGGGGCAATCCATAGATCTTGACACTTTCTTTGTCCCCAAAGGGCTCGCTATTTTAAGAGGGAAGTCTAAGGTGTTGAGAATACAAGTTGACTAGTGAGAAGAAGCTTGGCTTAGTGGAAAGAGCATGGGCTGGGAGTCAGAGGACATGTGTTCTAATCCCAGCGCTGCCACTTGTCTGCTGTGTGACTTTGGGCAAGCCACTTAACTTCTCTGTGCCTCAGTTATCTCGTCTGTAGAATGAGGATTAAGCCTGTGAACCCCATGTGGGACAGGACTGTGTACAACCTAATTAGCTTGTACCTACCCCAGCACTTAAAACAGTAAGTGCTTCACAAATACCAGAATTATTATTATTATTTTCATTATTAATAATAATAATAAAGAGCTCAGGGCCAGGAGTTACAGGCTCAGGTTCTATTCACAGCTCTGCCACTTGCCTGCTGTGTGATGTTGAGTGAATCATCTAACTTCTCTGTCCTTAGTTTCCTCATCTGTAAAATGGGGATTAAATATCTGTCCTCCTACACTCTATGCTAACAGCCCCATGTGGGACAGGGACAGGGACTGCATCTGATCTAGATTAAATTGTAAATATCTCAGATTTAGCAAAGTGCTCTGCACATGCTTTTAGTAACTGTCACAATTATTATTATTATTATTGAAGGCACATTTCCAAGAGGCCTTCTCTAACTCCTAATTTCATCTTCTCCCTCTCCCTTCTGCATCACCTGTGTACTTGGATTTCCACCCTTTATTCACCTCTCCCTCAGCTCCTCAGGATTTATGTACATATTTGTAATTTGTTTATTTCTATTAATGTCTGTCTACCCTTCTAGACTGCAAGCTTGTTATACTCTATTCTCCCAAGCACTTAGTAAAAAGTGTTCTGCACATAGTAGGCATTCAATAAATACCACTGATTGGTGGACTGATTATTATTACTAAGAGGGAAAGAAAAGTCAGCAAGAAACAGGCTCATGCAACTAAAAAGGTACTGGTTCAGTACAGCCTGGAGGAGATGGTCCTCCCACTCCTTGCTATTCCAGGGTGGGAATCTGTGGACAAGCATCCAACTCTCCATTTCAAATGTTGGAAAGGAAATTGCCTCCTTCCCCAGCTCCAGAGGAGTTGGAGGTGGCATCTTAGTCCTCGGGCCATGGGGCAGCATCTCATGGGATTGTCTGAGATAGATCCCTGCTCCCCCAACTCCAGCTTCTGCAAAAGTCAGATGGCAGGAGAAAGGGAGGGCATTATTTTAACATCTGTCTCCCCCTTTAGATTGTAAATTTCTTGTGGGCAGGGATTGTGTCTACCAACTCTCTTGTACTGTGTCTCCCAAGTGCTTAATACTGTGCTCTGCACACAGTAAGTGCTCAATAAATACCACTGATAAGAGCCAGAGAAGTGCCTCCTTTTCTATTTTCCCCCTTTCCCCCTTCCTCTTTGGTCTCTTTGTCTTTCTTATTTTTTTCTTTTCTTCAGATAGGTGCACTTCTGAATCAAGCATCCTGAGAGGATCTGGCACCTCACTCCCATTTTACTGTACAAAATGTATACAGATTTGCTCTGTTCTTCCTTTTCTCAGACACCATACTGAGAGTCAAGCAAAGTCCTATCCAATCAATTAATCAGTGGTATTTATTGAGTGCTTATTGTGTGCAGAGCACTGTACTAAGCCAATCATAGTCAATCTTATTTAATGACCTCTTGCTGTGTTCAGAGTACTGTACTAAATGCTCAGAAGAGTACAATATAACAATATTAACGACATTCACAGCCCACAACAGGCTTACAGTCTAGAGGGACGGTTCCTGGGAGAGTAGAGTGTAACAGTTTTAGTAGACACATTCCCTGCCCACAGTGAGATTTCCATCAGTCAGCCTGAATTTACCGTCAGTGAAGTCAGTCAGTCAATCACATTTATTGAGAGCTGACTGTATGTCAAGCACTGAACTGTTTGGGAGAATAAACCATAACAATACTACAGACACATTTCTTGCTCTATACTTTCTAAATTCATTTAGATTAGCTCAAGTTTAGCTTTTCCATGCACTGGACAGTGGTCTGAGACCACAGAGGAGTTAATTTTCTTCCAGTGTAGCAAATACCTTGTCAATGTAAATTGGATTATTCCAATTTTTCTTTATGGTCCCATTCTCCCCATCATCTTTGAGCAGTGCCCACTGAAGGCAAAAATTTCGTCTAGCTCCTTTCCCACTGAATGACTCATTGATCGTTTTTAAATGGTAGTAAATCTGGCCAATCTGACACTTAGGAGAGAGTGAACTCTTTCCCGCTGAGCTAGTAGAAACTGTAAAGTTAACCACAATTCATTATCCTTGGGCACTGGTTAAACTCAGCTTTCAGGGAAATGAAATGTTTGCCCACTGAAGTAGTAAAAGATGATTTGCAGAACCAGCTACATTTTCACAGCCTTCTCTTGTTGGTTTTCTGGGCTGTGGAAGATATTTTTGTTTTAGACGCTATAGAAGAGATACCTATAAATATTTTCCTGACACTCTAATGCTTGCAGAACGAAAATTCTCACTGTGGTTAATTAGTTTGCAAGCTGTGATGAAAGGTGGTGATTGGCAAGGCTTGTTTGTGACGGGCGTAATGTTTCTTTTATAAAGGCCAACATTTGGTCTTTGTACTAGTGAATCAAAGAGGCTTCCTGATTGCAGCTGGAAATGAAAATTCTAATTATAAGGCAGTGGGCAGTACAAGTTAATTCCACATGAAATAGGTGAGTGAAAAGATGTTATTATCCTTTCAGCTTCCTTCGACACTATCGACCGTGCCCTTCTCCTGGAAACATTATCCAACCTCCACTTCAGTGACAGTATCCTTTCCTGACTCTCCCGCTATCTCTCTGGCCATTTGTTTTCATTCTTTTTCTTAGGCTCCTCCTCTGCCTCCCTCCCTCAAGGTTCAGTTCTGGGCCTCCTTCTAGTCTCCCTCTACATCCTTCCCTTGGAGAACTGATTCACTCCAATGGCTTCAACCACCACCTCCATGCAGATGATTCCCAAACCTACATTTCTAGCTTTTCTCTCTCCCCCTCACTGCAGTATCACATTTCCTCCTGCTTTCAGGACATCTCTACTTAGATATCCCTCTGACACCTCAAACTTAACATGTCTAAAACTGAACTCCTTATCTTCCCACTCAAACGCTGTCTTCCTCCTGGCTTTTCCGTCACTGTTGATAGTGTCAGTCAGTTGGTCAGCCAATCGTATTTTTTGAGTGTTTACTGTGTGCAGAGCACTGTACTAAGTGCCTGGGAGAGTAAAATATAACAATATAGCAGGCACATTCCCTGTCCACAAGAATCTTACAGTCAAGAAGGAGAGACAGACTAATTTAAACATGATGCTACCATCCTTCCTGTCTCACAAGCCCATAATCTTGACATTATCTTTAACTCTGCTCTCTCATTCATCCTGCATAATCAATCTATCACTAAATCCTGTTGGTTCAACCTTCACCACATCACTAAAATCCACCCTTTCCTCTCCATCCAAACTGCTACCACGTTAATCCAAGCATGTACTGTATCAGCCTCCTCGCTAACCTCCCTGCATCCTGCCTCTCCCCACTCCAGTCCGTACTTCATTTTGCTGCCCCGATCATTTTTCTATAAAAACATTCAGCTCCATGATTCCCCACTCCTCAAGAACATCCAGTGGCTGCCCATCCACCTCCCCATCAAACAGAAACTCCTTAACGTTGGTTTTACATCAGTCACCTCACTGTTCTATTACAACACAGCCCATACAATTCTCTTCTCTACTGGCAACCTATCCACTCTACCTCGATCTCATCTATCTGGCTGCTGGCCTCTCACCCACGTCCAACCTCTGGCCTGGAATATCCTCCCTCACCATAGGATCCAGCCCCACAGCATTTATATACAGATCCATAATTTATTTATTTCTATTAGTGTCTCTCTCCCCCTTCAGACTGTAAGTTTACTGTGGGCAGAGAATGTGCCTACCTACTAACTCTGTTATATTGTAATCTCCCAGGAGTTTAATACACGGTAAGTGCTCAATAAATACAATTGATTGATTGAGGAAACATATTTTTCAAAAAAGAACTGGATCTAGATTTGTATCTTATTTTCAGAATTAGGTTGCAACATCATAAATACGTATAACCATGGCCTCTAAGGATCCCATAACTTTTATCAAGCAATATCTAATACTTACTTGAGACTTTTCAAAGAGTCAAAGCTGCAGTTGTTTTCAAACTGGGGAAAATAAATCCCTTTTCCAAGATCTCTTAAGGTATGTTTACATTATTCAATGCCAAGAAATAAATTACCCAGGAAAGCATTCTCATTCTTTTTACCACCATCTGGGCCAAAAATCTCCATTTGATTTTTGCCTCATTTGGAGCAAATTAGTAGGAGGTATTTTACCCAGTCGAAACCACATAAGAGAGAGGGGAAAGTGTGAAATATCTTTTTTGCTGCTGGAGAATATGCTACATGGTCATCTCTTTAAGCCAGAAAAAAGTCCCATTTTCCCAATAGTGACTCTATGGAAACGCCTCCGTTGAGGCTATTGGGTTAAAGAGATTCTCTAGGAAACTGGAAGATTATATAGTTGCTTTCTATAGATCCATGATGATCCATGATGAGCTCCCTGGTCATTCAATCAATCAATCATATTTATTGAGACCTTACTGTGTGCAGAGCACTGTACTAAGAGCTTGGGAGAGTACAATATAACAGAGTTGGTAAATATATTCACTACCCATAATAAGCTTACAGTCTCCTATGCTTTCTCCAGACATCATGATGGCATTGGGCCTCAGTTTGGCTTCTGCCGTGGTCTTAAAAACTTTCAATTTAAGTTTTTTGTGTATGGGGGGAAAAAATCATGCTTTTAAAGGACAGCTTTGTAAAGATACATATATCTTTATGAGAGATAGATGGATACAAAGATATATAGGTAGATATATAGATAGATAGATATTCTGATTGTGATTATGTGTTGGGCAGAAAATTAATGCAAATCCAAGTTAATTTACTGCAATGGAGTCTTGCAACACAACAAATTTGAACAGAAAGGAAATGTAGTAAAAATAACCCCAATCCATAGCTCCAAGCTTTAGATAAGGTTGTGTTATTTTATTTTATCTCCAAGCCTATAGATAGCCTTACATTGTCATATTTCAGGAAAAGTTCTGGCTGTGCTGTATTATTAACAGAATCTGCTTCTCCTGGCCCCTTACTGCCATTTTCATCCTGGATTCTTCACTCTTCTTACAAAGACTTCAAAGCCTGCCTGGGGCATTTTTTTTTTTTTTTATAATTCATGTTCCTGCCACCCGTGTTCAAAGCCAATCAACTATGCAGTGGTTGCTGCATCCATGCTGCTGACTTCAAGAGGAAGATGAGCATGAGGTAGAGAGGGGTCTGTGAATGGAAGTGGGTAGGCATGTGTGTGTATGTGTGTGTATGTATGAGAGAGAGAGAGAGATGGGAGGAGAAAGAGAAAGGGGGAAGAGAAAGAAAGAGAGATGAGAGAGGTGGGGTAGAGAGAAAGAAGGAGAGATGGGAAAGGAGAGAGAGATAACTCATATATGTTAAGGTTGTACAGGGAAAAGCTAGGAATCCTTTAATGATTATGGTATTTGTTAATAATAATAATAATGATGGCATTTGTTAAGCACTTACTCTGTGCAAAGCACTGTTCTAAGCACTGGGAAGGATATTAGATGATCTGGTTGTCCCACATGGGGCTCACAGTCTTAATGCCCATTCTATATATGAGGGAACTGAGGCACAGAGAAGTGAAGTGACTTGCCCAAAGTCACACAGCTGACAAGCGGCAAAACCGGGATTTGAACCTATGACCTCTGACGACTCCCAAGCCCATGCTCTTTCCACTGAGCCACGCTGCTTCTCAAGCACTTACACTGTTAAGCACTTACACTGTGCTGAATACTGAGGCAGATACACTACGCGCCCATCAGGCTCATCAAGGATTTAAATACATTTACAAATAGCTCCAATTATGGGTTATCGGAAGGCTGTTGGAGGGTAGTTTCTTAATTGGCCATTACTTTGCGTTGTCAGGTGATTTCTGTCAAAGTTTCAGCATCACTGTCCACTCTTGCACTGAAATCTCCCATTATAATGGTGATATTTTTAAGCACATATTATGTGTCAAGCACTGCAGTAAGTGTTGGGATAGATACAAGAGAATTAGGTCAAACACAGTCCTTGTCCTGCATGGAGCTCACAGTTTTAGTAGGAGGGAGAACAGGGATTTACTTCCCATTTTACCATAATAATGATGTGTTACATTTGTTAAAAGCATACTATGCACCAAGCACTGTAGTAAGCACCTGGGCAGATACAAATTAATTAGGTAGGACATAATCCCTGTCCCATATGGGGCTTGCTGTTTAAGTAGGAGGAGAACAGTTATTGAGTTCACATTTTTGAGATTAAGAAAATGAGAAACAGTGAAGTTGAATGAGTTGCCCATGCACACAAGTGGCAAAGCTGGGTTTAGAACCCAGGTCCTTGGGCTTCCAGGCCTGTGTTCTTTCTACTAGGCCATGCTTCCTATACTTCTGAGGAGGTCCAGATTAACCCAGGGGCTTTTAGGGCCTGAAGCCCTGGGCCCAAAGTTAAGGGGGGAAATCGTTACCCATTCCCCATCCAGGGGTCTATGACTCAAGCTACTGCCACTTCAGATGGCAATTGCATGTCTCCTGACCAAACCAACATGGCCATATCTTGGACACTGTAAAGATGGCACCCATGCCAAGCCAACCATATCCAGGATGGCCGGCATACATGTGCGATGTCATCTAACCCTATCCCTCGTTCTGATACTGTGCTTGCATAGCAGTCATGTAAAATTTCTTCGCTTTGTGAAGGGGAGTGTGGCTGAGAGAGATGTGTGGTGTGGAGTTGGTCTGGGGCTCCATGCAGAGTTTATTTCCACTCCCTAGATGCTGCCCTGCCCACCCCATGGTCCCTACCAAGCCCACCACCAGGGAAGAAGGAGCCCACTCCAGCCAATCTGTAGTTTGCCCAAGTCCTTGCACCCGGGGTGGGGGTGCACGGGGTGGGGGTGGGAGGGCGGGGAGTGCCTGGCTCTTAAAGTGGACCCAGCCCTGTACATAAAAGCATGGTAACTATTCCCCAGTCCTGAGCCAGCAGACCCCAAGTCCTGGTTAAATGTGTCAAATGGGAAAACCCAAGCTAAGTGAGGAAGAGGTATACGTGAAGAGAAGAGGCATGGCGTAGTGGATCGAACACAGGCTTGGGAGTCAGAAGGTCATGGGTTCTAGCCCTGACTCCAGCACTTGTCTGTTGTGTCACCTTGGGTAAGTCACTTTACTTCTTGGTGCTCTCATCTGTAAAATGGGAATTGAGACTGAGCGCCCCTCATGGGACAGGGACTGTGTCCAACCCAATTTGCTTGTATCGACCCCAGCACTTAGTATAGTGCCTTGCATATAGTAAGCACTTTACAAATACCATAATTATTATTATTATTACACAAAACTGTCTAGGCTTTAGCAAGTGGAGATCGTTGCCAAGTCTTCCTCCCTCACTCTTGTGTGTTCATTCACTCTCTTGTCCTCTCCCTGAGGTCAGGATCAAGGTAGGGTCCTCCACCCTATGGAGTAAGCATAAGTGGCTTAATGAAAAGAGCCCAGGCTTGGGAGTCAGAGGTTGTAGGTTCTAATCCCAGCTCTGCCACTTATCAACTGTGTGACTTTGAGCCAGTCACTTGACTTCTCTGTGCCTCAGTTACTTCATCTGTAAAATGGGGATTAAGACTATGAGCCCTATGTAGGACAACCTACTTACCTTGTATCTACCCCAATGCTTAGAACAGTGCTTGGCACATACTAAGCGCTTAACAAATACCATCATCATTATTATTATTATGAGTGAAAGTGGTAGATTGATGGTGATCCCATTGGAAAAAGCCAAGCCTGCCAGCTTTACCCTTTTCCCCTCAGCATGGTTCCTGTTCCCCTCCCAGACCCCCAGCAGATGGTGTTGGAAATCAAGACTCTCTTTTCCAAGTGGGGAGGAAGAAGGTGAGGAAAGGGTCTCTAATAATAACTATGGCATTTCTTAAGTATTTACTATGTGCTAGGTACCGTTCTAAGCACTGGGGTAGATACAGGTTAATCTGGTTGGACACAGTTCCTGTCCCACATAGGGTTCACAGTCTTAATCCCCATTTGACAGATGAAGTAACAGACACAGAGAATTTAGGTGACTTGCCCAAGGTCACACTGCAGACAAGGGACTGAGCCGAGATTAGGACCCAAGATCTTCCGACTCCCAGTTCTGGGGTCTATCCACTAAGACATGCTGCTTCTCATCTGGTGACCAGGGAATAGAAAAGGTGCAAAGGGGTCCCCATAAAATGGATTATTTCCAAGGTCCATGGGATATTAACCTGGCCCTGATGCTGGGGTAAATCTACTTTAAGGAATCTTCCTCCGCATTGGTGTCAGTCTTTGTGCGATCATATGCACGGTTGCTGATAGCCTAGAGGGAAGCACAGGTCATTTAGAAGCTCGTTAATGTCTTTGAATAGATTTGGAAAGCTTGAGACAAGTAAATGATTGCAAAGCCTGCACCTGTGAGTCTTCTTTCAGAACAGAAAAGAGCTCTGGAGAAAGAAGAGCATCTGGTTCTATTTCTGGGAACTGTCCTTGTTACAGTAATCATTATTATGGGATCTGTTAAGCACTTACTATGTTCCAGGCATTGTACTAAGCGCTGGAGTGGGTACAAGCAAATCAGGTTGGACACAGTCCCTGTTCCACATGGGGCTCATAATCTCAATCCCCACTTGACAGATGATGGAACTGAGGCACAGAGAAGTGAAGCAACTTGCCCAAGGTCACACAGCAGACAAGTGGTGAAACTAGGATTAGAACCCATGACCTTCTGACTCCCAGGCCTGTGCTCTAGCCAATATGTCATGCTGAGCTCTGCAAGATTGGGAAGGAAAGGAGGTGCTTTGTTTGACTGGGCTCTTCTGAGACAGATGGACAATTGAAGAGATGCTCTTGGTTTTCCAAGATGCTTATCAGTAGACTGAAAAAAATTGTGCCTTTTTAAATGGTATTTATTGAGCACTTACTATGTGCTAGGCACTCTACTAAGTTTTGGGGTAGACACAAGCTAATTAGGTTGGGCACTACATAGGGCTCATAGTCTTAATCTTCCTCTTGCAGATGAGATAAGTGAGACAGAGAGAAGTTAAGTGTCTTGCCCAAGGTCCCACAAAAGACGAGTGACAGAGCCAGGATTAGAACCCAGATCTTTCTGGCTTCTAGGCCTCTGCTTCATCCACTAGGCCATGCTGCTTTTCGTATGTCGATTGTGCTCTGGAATAAAAGACCCAAGAAGACATGCAGCTGATTATGAGCCCTATCGGAATCAGCAAGGTACACTGAACTGGAAATTTGTCTGAAAACGACCAGGTTACAATCCAACCCAAACCTGGAAATCCCAATCTCCAAAGAACACCTAGAGTTGAATTCAGGGTCACTGAATTCTGCAACTTGGGCAGTACACTGCCCAGTGGCCCAAGGATCAGCAAGAAGGAAGAAAATGTAATCCAACCAAACTCAAACCAAAGTATACTGTTCCTCTCACTGTGGGAGACTGTTGACAGAATGTGACCCAAACATGGCATTGTTACAAAGGGAACTTCAATCAATCAATAGTATTTATTGAGTGCTGACTGTGCAGAGCACTGTACTAAGCACTTGGAAGAGTACAAAATAACAGAGTTGGAAGGACATGTTCCCTTTCCACAATGAGGTTACAGTATAGAGAGGAGTGGAGTGGCCAACCTCCTGACAGGCTGCAAGACCCATGTATAGTACAGGCAGCAACTCAGACTACCAGAGCAGATTCACCATTGCCTTCTCTGGGCAACCAGTTCACATCCAGTGGCAAGGTAGGACTTTAAAGGATGAGGTCCTGGAATGCATTCTGCTTATCACCATTGACGTAATTCTCTTCATATTATAGTAGTGCAAAGGGGAACATGAGATTGAATGAAAACAGGAAGCCAAACTCTTTGGGGAGACCAAATAGGGAAAATATACATGAGATGTACAGAAATTGGACTTCATTGGCACATTGAAATGGGCCTCAAAAGACATGGCATGACAATGAACCAATTGACAGACGGCAGCAGAAGGGAAGAGCCTGGCATGTTGCATTTAGAAATTGAATGATTAACATACTGCAGAGATTTATGGACGATCATATAACCAGAAGGGAGAAATAAGTCAAACACTCCAACAATACATCAAGGGACAAATTTACATGGCCACGATGACTTATCAGTAGTGTTATCCAAAGGACGGCTCTCACTTTTTTTTCCCTATCCCTCTCCTGTCTTATTTCTTTCTCTTTGTGTCTCTCTCCCTCTCTCTTCATCTCCTCTCTCATGTATCTGTACATATGATTACACACTCAACATACTAGTCAGCTCAAACATTCACCACTCACAGAGAAAGTACCTTTTTTGTCCAACATCACCCTGCAAGTCATTGACCAAGCCTAAACCAAACTCAGTAGTCCCAAACTGGCAAATCTAACACTACTCCAGTAAACTGTACTGTTCCTCACTAAATGCAAGATAGGTTTAAATCTTCTTTCTCAGAGGCTAATAGGAATCTTCAAACAGTAACATGCATAGGTAGAATGAATAAGGGCAGATTTCTTGGGTAATGGAGGCAGAGGTGAGAATGATGAAGAGTTAATGTTTTGTGGTATTTGTTAGATGCTTTCTTTGTGCCAGGCACGGTTCTGAGCGCTGGGGTAGATACAAGATAATTGAATTGGACACAGTCCCTGTTCCACATAAGATTCACAGTCATAATCCCCATTTTACAGATGAGCAAACTGAGGCACAGCAAAGTTAAGTCACTCGCCTAAGGTCACACAGCAGACAGGGGCAGAATCGGCATTAGAACCATGACCTTCTGACTCCCAGGGCCATGCTTGATCCACTATACTATGCTGCTTCTCAGTTGTAAGTGAATCATTTGCTGAAGTGTTTCTTGAAGCACAAGAAGTCAAAGCTAAGGCCCTTGTAAAGAAATTCTGCCAGAGAGTGACCTAGTGGAAGATGCACGGGCCTGGGAATCAGAGGACCTTGGTTCTAATATTGGGTCTGCCACTTTACCTGGTTTGTGACCTTGATTAAACAACTTACCTACTGTGTGCCTCAATTCCTTATCTGCAGAATGGGGATTCACTACCTTATTGTTATTATTATCATTATTATTATTAATGCCTAGAACAGAGAAAGCCCTTAACGATATCACAATTTTTATTGTTATTGGTGTCTAGCACATAATAAGTGTTTAATAAATGCCATTAAAAAAGAGGATTGTTATAGCTAAATTCCTTTTGCTTTTCCAGTCCCTAGCTCAACGAGACCTAAGTGAAGTCATTTTCTTATTGCTACTGCTATGTTGTAAATGAATCAAATCAGTGGCAAGAAATTGCCAGTTTTTCCCACTTTGTTTAATTTTTTCCCCTCTTTTCTTCCTTGCTATTATAATTTAAATCCCTCTGTCCCTTGAAGTAAAGAAATGTTTAGCAGCTGTCTGTTTACATATGAAATAACCATCAGAAATTGGTCACATGTTGCTCTCATTGCATTCATTCATTCATTCATTCATGCAATCCTATTTTTTAAGTGCTTACTGTGCAGAGTACTGTACTAACCAGTTGGGAAAGTACAATACAACATTAAACAGTGACATTCCCTGCCTACAGTGATCTTACAGTCTAGAGGTGGGGAGACAGGCAACGGTACAAATCAATAAAATTACAGATAGGTACATAAGTGCTATGGGGCTGAAAGAAAGGAAGATCAAAGAGAGCAAATCAGGGCAACCCAAAAGGGAGTGGGAAATGAAGAAAAGTGAGGCTTAGTCTGGGAAGGCCTCTGGGAGGAGATGCATCTTCAATAAAGCATTGAATATGGGGAGAATAATTATCTGTCGGATTTCAGGAAGGAGGGTGTTCCAGGCCAGAGGCAGGACATGGACTAGAGGTTGATGATGATACAAGCGAGAGGGAAGCACAATAAGAAGGTTAGCACCAGAGGAGTGAAGTGTGCAGGCTGGGTTGTAGAAAGAGAGAAGCAAGGTGAGGTAGGAGAGGGCAAGGTGGTGGAGTGCTTTAAAGCCAATGAAGAGGAGTGTTTGTTTGATATGGAGGTGGATGGGCAACCACTGGAGTTTTTTGAGGAGCCAGGTGACATGTCTTGAATGTTTTTGTAGAAAAATAATCCAGGCAGCAGAGTGAAGTATGGACTGGAGTGGGGAGAGATAGGAGCCTCGGAGGTCAGCAAGGATGCTGATGCAGTAATCCAGGCAGATTAGGATGAGTGATTGTATTAATGTGGTAGCAGTTTGGATGGAGAGGAAAGGGTGGATTTTAGCCATTTGTGAAGGACAGGATTTAGTGATGGTTTGAATATGTGGGTTGAATGAGAGAGAGGAGTCAAGGATAATGCCTAGGTTGTGGGCTTGTGAGACAGGATGGATGGTCTACCATCTACAGTGATGGGAAAGCCAAGCTAAAACAGAGTTTGGATGGGAAGGTAAAAAGTTCTGTTTTGGACATGTTAAGTTTGAGGTGATGGGAGGACATCCAAGTAGAGATTTCATGAAGGCAGGAATAGATGTGCGACTGGAGAGAGGGCGAGAGATCAGGGCTGGAGTTGTAGATTTGGGTATCATCCTCATAGAGGTGGTAGTTGAAGCCATGGGAGAGAATTTCTCGAAGGGAGTGGGTGTAGAAAGGGAATAGAAGGGGACACAGAGCTGAACTTTAAGAATGTCCACAGTTAGGGGGTGGGAGGCAAATGAGGAGTCCGTGAAGGAGACTGAGATTGAATGCCCAGAGAGATAAGAGGATAACCAGTAAAGGACAGAGTCTAGGAATAATAGGTTGGATAACATTTTCAGGAGAAGAGCATGGTCCACAGTGTCAAAGGCAGCTGAGAGTTTGAGGAGGATTAAGATGGAGTAGAGACAGTTGGATTTGGCTACAAGTAGATCATTGGTGACCTTTGAGAGGGCGGGTTTCTGTGAAGAGGATGGAAGCCAGATTGAAGGGGGTCCAGGAGTAAATTGGAAGAGAGGAATTTGAGACAGCAGGTGTAGACAACTTGCTCAAGGAGTTTGGAGAGGAATGGTGGGAGACATGGTAGTGTGCCTTACTGTAGCATGTTGCTATATTTGCGATCTCGCTTTTTATTGTTTATTGTCGTCAGACTTTGAATTTGATCAGGTCGCCCCTTAATCGAGTCTACCCCCGACCCTGATCATCACCCCTTTTATTAACACGACTATATTGTATCATACTGTATCATGTTGCTATATTAGCACTACTGTATTGTATCATATTGTATCATGTTGCTATATTACCGATTTCGTTTATTACTGTTTATTGTTGTCAGTGCTGCCACCCACCTCTCTGGCCTCGTCATGTCCCTCCTCCCCCCCTCCCCCCTCTCGCCCCTTCCTATCCTCCCCTTCCCCTCTCTTGCTCAGCTCTTTCCCGCTCTCTCCTCTGTCTCCTCCCCCCCTCCTCTCTCCCGCCCTAGAACCCCACTTTACCAGCGCTACCCCTCTTCCCCCTCCCCCTACTCTTCCCCCCACCAAACCCCCTCTTCACCCCCTCCCCCCTTCTCTCTTCCCCACCCATGCCCCATCCCAGTCCTCTTGTCCCACCGCCACCCCTCATCCCCCTCTCCTCGTCCAGGGCCCTGCCACCTCCTTCCCATCCAAACCCTCCCCTCCCCCTGCCCTTCCCCCCCTCCTCCCCTTGCACCCACAGCTACTTTCAAGTGTGGCCTCTGGAACCCCCGCTCTATTACAGGCAAGCTACCTTTCATCCATGACCTTTTCCTCTCCCGCTCTCTCCTCCTCCTCGCCCTTTCGGAAACGTGGCTCTCTCCCGAAGACACGGTCTCCGCCGCCGCTCTCTCCGGCGGAGGCCTCTCCTTCTCCCACTCCCCCAGACTCACAGGTAAGGGAGGAGGCATCGGCTTCCTCCTCTCGCCCCATTGCCGCTTCCGCACTATCCCTCCTCCCCCCTCCCTCTCCTTCCCCTCCTTCGAAGCCCATATCATTCGCCGCTACCACCCACTCCAGTTACTTGTCGCCGTCATCTACCGCCCTCCCGGTCCCACCTCCGACTTCTTCAACCACCTTGACCCCTTTCTCACCTTCCTTCTCTCCTTCTCTCTGCCCACTCTGATCCTTGGAGACTTCAACATCCATACGGATGTACCCGACGACTCCTCTGCCGCCCGCCTGCTATCCCTCCTCGACTCTGCCGACCTCCTCCTCCACCATACCGCGCCCACTCACCGACTCGGTCACA
The DNA here is from genome assembly GCF_004115215.2 of Ornithorhynchus anatinus. NCBI lineage: Eukaryota > Metazoa > Chordata > Mammalia > Monotremata > Ornithorhynchidae > Ornithorhynchus > Ornithorhynchus anatinus. Next base: position 113,240,389 of record NC_041728.1, on the reverse strand, counting down.
CCCTCGATCTCGTCATCTCCTACCGCTGCACTATCTCCTCCCTCACCGACTCTGAAATCCCTCTCTCTGACCATAACCTTCTCACCTGCCTCATCTCTCACACTCCCTCCCCCTGCAAATCTTCGCTACTGCCCCACAGAGACCTCCGCTCTCTCGATCCCATCCGTCTTTCCAATAGCATCTCTCCTCACCTTGCCGCCCTGTCCTCTCTTCCCACTCTCGACGAGCGGGTCTCCGCTCTCAACTCCACCCTCTCTACTCATCTCGACTCTCTCGCCCCCCTTTCCCTCCGCCGCTCTCGCTCCACCACAGCCCTGGATCACCTCCTCCGTCCGCCTCCTACGCTCCTATGCTCGAGCTGCTGAGCGCCGCTGGCGAAAGTCCAAGCACCAAGCCGACCTCACACACTTGAAATTTATCCTTTCCTGCCTTAACTCTGCCCTCTCTTCCGCCAGGCAAAGCTTCTTCTCCTCCCTCATCGACACCCATGCCCGTCACCCCCGCCGATTGTTCCGGACCTTTAACTCTCTCCTTAGGCCCCCTGTTCCTCCCCCTCCCCCATCTCTCACCCCTAATGATCTGGCCACCTATTTCCTCACGAAAATCAACACGATCAGGTCTGAGCTCCCCAAAGTCACCCCTCCGTCTCTCCCCTCCCCCCCAACAACCCCCTCCCCTACTTTCCCATCCTTCCCTGCAGTATCCTCAGAGGAGATCTCCTCCCTCCTCGCAAGTGCCATCCCCTCCACCTGCGCCTCGGACCCCATTCCCTCTCACCTTCTTAAAACCATCGCCCCTGCCCTCCTCCCTTCCTTAACTTCTATTTTTAACCACTCAATCTCCAAGGGCTCCTTCCCCTCTGCCTTCAAACATGCCCACGTCTCCCCCATCCTAAAAAAACCCGCTCTTGACCCCACTTCCCCCTCCAGTTATCGTCCTATCTCCCTACTACCCTTCCTTTCCAAAATCCTAGAACGAGTCGTCTACAATCGATGCCTAGAATTCCTTAACTCCCATTCTCTCCTAGACCCCCTCCAATCTGGCTTCCGTCCCCTCCACTCTACCGAGATTGCTCTCTCTAAGGTCACCCATGACCTCCTTCTTGCCAAATCCAATGGCTCCTACTCCATTCTGATCCTCCTTGACCTCTCTGCTGCCTTTGACACTGTCGACCATCCCCTCCTCCTCCATACCTTATCTCACCTTGGCTTCACGGACTCTGTCCTCTCCTGGTTCTCCTCTTACCTCTCTGGCCGATCATTCTCGGTCTCCTTTGCTGGAGCCTCCTCCCCCTCCCATCCTTTAACTGTTGGAGTTCCTCAAGGGTCAGTTCTTGGCCCTCTTCTGTTCTCCATTTACACTCACTCCCTCGGTGAACTCATCCGCTCTCACGGCTTTGACTACCATCTCTACGCAGATGACACGCAGATCTACATCTCCGCCCCTGTCCTCTCCCCCTCCCTTCAGGCTCGCATCTCCTCCTGCCTCCGGGACGTCTCCACCTGGATGTCGGCCCGCCACCTAAAACTCAACATGAGCAAGACTGAGCTCCTCATCTTCCCTCCCAAACCCGGTCCTCTCCCAGACTTCTCTATCACCGTGGATGGCACGACCATCCTTCCCGTCCCGCAGGCCCGCAATCTCGGTGTCATCCTTGACTCATCCCTCTCGTTCACCCCACACATCCTATCCGTTACCGAGACCTGCCGGTTTCACCTCTACAATATCGCCAAGATCCGCCCTTTCCTCTCCACCCAAACGGCTACCTTACTATTACGGGCTCTCGTTATATCCCGGCTAGACTACTGTGTCAGCCTTCTCTCTGACCTCCCTTCCTCCTCTCTCGCCCCGCTCCGGTCTATTCTTCACTCCGCTGCCCGGCTCATCTTCCTGCAGAAACGATCTGGGCATGTCACTCCCCTTCTTAAACAACTCCAGTGGTTGCCTATCGACCTCCGCTCCAAACAAAAACTCCTCACTCTAGGCTTCAAGGCTCTCCATCACCTTGCCCCTTCCTACCTCTCCTCCCTTCTCTCTTTCTACCGCCCAACCCGCACGTTCCGCTCCTCCGCCGCCCACCTCCTCACCGTTCCTCGGTCTCGCCTATCCCGCCGTCGACCCCTGGGTCACGTCCTCCCGCGGTCCTGGAACGCCCTCCCTCCTCACCTCCGCCAAACTGATTCTCTTTCCCTCTTCAAAACCCTACTTAAAAATCACCTCCTCCCAGAGGCGTTCCCAGACTGAGCTCCTCTTCCCCCTCTACTCCCTCTGCCATCCCCCCTTTACCTCTCCGCAGCTAAACCCTCATTTTCCCCTTTTCCCTCTGCTCCTCCACCTCTCCCTTCCCATCCCCACAGCACTGTACTTGTCCGCTCAACTGTATATATTTTCGTTACCCTATTTATTTTGTTAATGAATTGTACATCGCCTTGATTCTATTTAGTTGCCATTGTTTTTACGAGATGTTCTTCCCCTTGATGCTGTTTAGTGCCATTGTTCTTGTCTGTCCGTCTCCCCCGATTAGACTGTAAGCCCGTCAAACAGCAGGGACTGTCTCTATCTGTTGCCGACTTGTTCATCCCAAGCGCTTAGTACAGTGCTCTGCACATAGTAAGCGCTCAATAAATACTATTGAATGAATGAATGAATGTTTGAAAGCAGTGGGGAAGAAGCCATTGGAGAGCAAATAGTTGAAGATGGCTGTTAGGGAGGGAAGGGGCAAGAGTTTCAATAAGGTGCAGAGGATGTGCTTGTGGAGGGTATGGCTTTTGAGAGGAGGCAGGAGATCTCCTCTAGAGATATTGATGGAAAAGATGGGAAAGTTGAAGAAGGGTTAGGAAGGGGGAGGAACTGGGGAGGGGCAGGGACAATTTTAGGGAGCTCACACCTGATGTGTCAATTTTCTTAATAAAGTAGATGGCCAGGTCACTGGGGCTAGGAGTGGGGGAAGTGGAAGGACAGGGGGCCTGAGGAGGGAGTTAAATGTCTGAAACAACTGGCAAGGGTGATGGACATGGATACCAATAAGGGTAGAATAATAGTTTTGCCAGGCAGAGGAGAGAGCAGTGTTAGTGCATGCAAGGAAACACTTGAAGTAGAAAAAGCCTGATATTTAGATTTCTGCCAGCAGCCCTCTGCTGCTTGAGCACAAGAGCGAAGGAGGCAGACTTTGCAGGTGACCCAGGAGTGTGGGTTAGGGGGACAAAATCGGTGAAGAGATAGGGGACTGAGTGAGTTGATCTGAGTAGAGAGGTTGGTGCTGAGAATGTCTATTTGGTCATCAAAGGAGGGTAGCTTGGGTATGGAGGCTAAGCACTGTGGCTCAATGGAAAGAGCGCAGGCTTGGGAGTCAGAGGTCATGGGTTCTAATCCCAGCTCTGCCACTTAGCTGTGTGACTTGGACAAGTCATTTAACTTCTCTGTGCCCCAGTTACTTCATCTGGAAAGTGCGGATTAAGACTGTGAGCCCCACGTGGGACAACCTGATTACCCTGTATCTACCCATCGCTTAGAATAGTGCTTGGCACATAGTAAGCACTTAACAAATGCCAAATTATTATTATTATTATTAAGGGGGGCATGATGAGTTCAGAAAATTGGATGGAGTCCAGAGATCAGAGGTCTCTGTTGGAGAATAGTATAGATTTGTGGGGAGGAGGTGTTTGGGAGAGGAGGCAAGTGAGGAGGTTGTGGTCAGATTGAGGTATTTCAGAGTTAGTGAGGTTAGAGATGTGCAGTGATTAGAGATGATGAGCTCTAGTATGTGTCCAAGTTCGTGAGTGGGGGAAGTGGGAGTGGAGGAGTGATAGAAGGAGGGCAGCAGAAGGGTCATCAGGAACAACTAAGTGGATATTGAAGTTCTCAAGGGTCAATGTGGGCATGGAGAAAGAGAGAAGGAATGTGAGAAAGGGATCAAAATGGTTAAAGAAGTTGGAGGTGGGACCTGGGGAGTGGTAGATGACAGGTACAAGAATCTGGAGGGAGTGTTAGAGGCAGATGATATGGGCTTCAAAAGAATGGAAAGAAAAGGGATGAGGGACATGGAATGCTGCAAAAGTGGCACTGGGGTGAGGGAAGGAAGCCAACACCTCCTCCTTTCCCAGTGAGTCTGGGAGAGTGAGAGAAGATGAGGCCCCTTCTGGAGAGAGCAGCGTGGGAGACCGACTGTGTTGTCTTGGGAAATTTAGGTTTCAGTGATGACGAGGAGGAGTGACTAAGACTAGAACAAGTAAAGGATGAAGGGAAGCTTCCCCATGGTGGAGCGACGGTTCCACAGGCTACACTTGGTGGAGGTTGGGGAGAGGGTGTTGGGAGAGGGGACAGTGGGAGGGGTGGGGAGGATTTGGATGGGAGTGGGTTTAGGATGTCCAGCACAGGGGAGGGGGATTGGGGTGACACTTGGACAGGAGGACAGGGATAGGGCAGGGAGGAAGGATGGGGGAAGTGTAAGGGGAGGGGAAGAGTTGGGTGGTGGAGGTGAGGTGGGAGGGGAAGACTGGGATGGGATGGACTGGGATGATGGGAAGTGGAGGGAAGGAGGAATTAAAGGGCCATAGTGGGGTCGAGGAGGTAAACGACAGCCATAACAATTTAGTAAATGACAGAAATCCTACAGTCATAACAATTTAGTAAATAACAGAAATCCGGTGATACCCATAGATGGTTGAATTGTCCTTGGGCCTTGAGTGTGAAAAGGCCAGTGACTATGGGAGCCCTAGGGTGAGAGTTGAATTGCCCTGGGCTGTGGAGAGTGAAGAATCCAGTGTTCAGGAAAATCCTGAGAAGGTGGTTGAATTGTCCTAGGGGGCTAGGGAGCAAAGAGGCCAGAGAATAAGAGTAAATACCCTAGGTTGGGCAGAGTAGGTGAAAAGGGAAGCAGCTATTGCACTGTGGTGATTAAAGACAGCAGTGTTTCTAAAATCACTGGTGTCTGGCAGTTAGTAAAGTTAACTTCCCATAGGTGTAAATATGCTCTGTTTCAATGTGATGTTTGACTGCCTGGATTGTTCCCATTGCCCAAACAGGACAATATGATATGTCTGAGCTCCTCAGGATGATCAGTGTAGATTAAAATCATAGTGATTTTGCCAAAGAAATTTAGTAATAAGCCTTATTTCTTCTCAGAAACATGCTTAGTGCAAGAAGTTACTTCCAGCAATCCATGGAGGAGAAAGTTTGTGGGATTTACTGCATTATATCCATGTTCAATTATCTCATTTTAGGAGTCATTCATCTCATAATTGTGGCATTTAAGTGTGTTTTATGATCCAAGCCTTATACTAGGCACTGGGGTAGATTCAATATAAGCAGATCAGACAGAGCCCCTGCCCCTTGCTAAGTAAGCCCAGGTGCTCTGCTTCTTATAAACTCCCAATTACATACTATGAGTATGAGTTCCAAATAGTATGTTCTCATAACCATCATCATCCTCTCCACAAAATAGACTGAATTTCAATTGGCAGAAACCTTCACACTTAAATTCAAACTCTACCATCAGATATCAAGCATCTTAATTCAATTGCATTTCTCCCGGCCTCTTAAGGTGGTTGAGCCCCCTGTGGAACTGGGGCTGTGTCTGTGATGAGTTTTTTTGACTCCCCCACTGCTTAGCAAAATGCTTTGGCACATAGGTAACACTTAATGAATGCCATAATTGCTATGAAAACTGCAGTAGAGTATTTAATAACAATAATGGTATTTGTTGAGCAATTGCAAAATGCCAAGTACTGTAGTAAATTCTAGAGTAGATACAGGATTATCATCAGATCAGTCACAATCTCTGTCCCACTAGGGACTCAGAAATTTGTATTTGTAGAATTCAAATTCAAGACTTTAGTATGTACAGACTCTGAATATAACATCTGAAGCATTTAGATTCATTAATTTTCTGGGTTCTATGTATGGAGATTGAAAATTCAACATATATGCTCAGAAGGACCTGGGTCATTAACTGGGCTTCATAACTGAAAATGATCGTTGTTTTCCTAGTCCAAAGGAAATTCAGAAGTATAAAAATAAATTAGTCATAATTACAAGTCTTCCTCTTCTCTCTTCCCTGCCACAACAGATATCCCAACATTATTTGTGGAATGATTCCATGTGCACTTTCTCCTAGGCTTCCGTTTTAAAACTCAGAGGATCTGTTTCTTGGAACAACAAATTGAAAGGATTAAATTTTGATTGGTTAGCTGTGAACATTCATGTAGATTTCCTCCCTTCAAACCCATTTCAGAGTTATTTTTTTTTAAGAAACAACACAACTAGCTGAAAAAAATATTTCTTTTTTTTTTTAATGCCATCCACTCTGTGGGCAGCAATCTTTACTTAAGTGGCCAGTGTAAGTAGCTTTGTCCAAAGAAAGCTCACAGAGGTGCCCAGGGCAATGTGTGTGTCTTATGAGTCTCCATGTAACTTCCTGTGTTGCTTGGCATCCCTTTCATTTGGCTTCTCAAAGTAAATCTGATTAGATGCCTGTGGTATCTTCTGGGGGGAAAAAAGTCATCTATTGTTCATGATAGAAAGGACTGTTTAGACAGCCTTGTGAACACAAGGTTATGTGTGGGTAAATCCACCCAAATCCTTGCTGGTAGTTAGTTGTGAATGGGCAGGGTAGGGAGAGGGGCTCTAAGGAAGGATTTTAAAGTACTGGAGTGAGCATAAAAGATTTTGTTCTTGAGGCTGGGGCCTGAGTGTATTCCTGATGACTTTTATATGGTATTTGTTAAGTTCTTACTGTGTTTCAAACAATGTTCTAAGCCCTAGGGTAGATATAAGTGAATTAGGTTGGATACAGTCCCTGTCCTGCATTGTGTTCACAGTCTAAGTAGGAGGGAGAAAAGGAGAAGTGAGGCACAGAGAAGTTAAGTGATTTGTTCAATTTCACATTGGCAGCATTTGGCAGAGCCAGGATTAGAATCCAGGTCCTCTCACTCCCAGGCCTGTGCTCTCTCCACTAGGCAACACTGCTTCTCAGGCCATGCTGCTTCTCAGTAATTGGCCCAAGTCCCACTTTCCTTCTATTTCTGGAATTCTATTTCACACTTTTAGGAGTGATTTGGATTGGTTAGAAAGAAGTAAGGCTCTGACATATTGGATGCAGGCAGTATTTAATAATGATCATGGTATTTGTTAAGCACTTAATATGTGTCAAACACTGTACTAAACACAGTGTTTAAGATAACCAGGTCCCACATGGCTTTCACAGTTAAAGTAGGATGGAGAATAGGTATTGAATCCCCATTCCATTATAGGCAGGGATTGTGTCTGCTAATTATATTATTATGTACTGTCCCAAGCATCTAGTACAGTACTCAGCTCATAGTAAGTGCTCAATAATTACCACTGATTGATTGAGGGAACTGAGGCACAGAGAAATGAAATGACTTGATCCAGATCATGCAACAGACAAGTAGCAGAGCTGAGACTAGAACCCAGGGCCTCTGACTCTTAGGGCCGGCTCTTTCCACTAGGCCACACCGCTCCTCAGCTCCTCAGACCGCTCCTCAGCATGTCTTAGAGTCTGGTGCCAGGGTTCAAATGACTATATTCCTCAGATTGGCATCAGCTTGGATAGGGAATGGTGAGAGAGGAAAGTGGTTGAAGACCAGAAGGTCCTGGGAGGAATTTCTTTCCCAACTTTATCCCTTCTAAACTTCAGTCTACTGGTGCCAGAGCTCTGCTCACAGGCACAGTGAAGATGCAAGCAACCGTGGACCAGTGCTCATGGGTGCATACCTAAATCTAAGGGAAGGGTGAATAACAAGTCCTTAAAGGGTACATATTTAAGGGCATAAATGATGAAGAAGAGAGATGGAATAGAGGAAGTGAGGACTTAGTTGGAGCTGACCTCTTAGAGATGTGATTTTAATAAGGCTTTGGAGGTGGGGAGTGTGATCATCTATCTGATTTGAAGAGGGAGAGTGTTCCAGGATAGAGGCAGGATGTGAGCGAAAGGTTGACAATGAGATAGATGAGCTCGAAGTACAGTGAGTATGTTGGCATTAGAGGAACAAAGTGCGCAGGCTGGGTTGTTGTAGAAAATCAAGGAGGTAAGGGAGGAGGGGTAGAACAGATTGAACATCTTAAAATAAAATGGAATAACCTACGGCCGTGGCTATATGGAGCCAGCTCAAAGGCATCCTGGAAGGAAATCATAAAATCCCTTGTGGGAATCTAAATGGGCCAAATGCCATCTCATTTATTAGCCAGACCTCCTTAGAGGTGCTTGGTACCTGTTCTTTATCACAATTCAGGGTGGTAAGATTCAAGACCGTTAGGTTTGGGCAGGTAGAGTGTGTTTCCAAGGACATTGTTTTAGGCCTCCTTATTGGCTGATTAACATCTGCTGTTCTAGGGGGGTTGGATCACATCCTGTTGTCCTCACTGGCATGGTCAAGCAGCCTGTGGGGACCCATTATTCTGCCTTGAAACTTTTCAGAGCAGCAGATGAACAGGGTTGAAAATACAAATTGATTTATAAGTATGGAGCTCATTGTGGGCAGGGAATGTGTCCACCAACTCTGTTACAACTGTTCTCTCCCAAACAGTACAGTGCTCTGTATACAGTGAGCACTCAGTGCGTATAATTGATTGATGAAGCTGAGGGTACAGAAGTCCTAAAATGCCGTCTGTCAAACAGGGACATTATTGGGTGCCTGGGATCAGCTGGGAGCTGAAATTGGTGAATATTATCCCCAGATCCATTAAGTGCATGGAACATTCTCCACTGAAAATAGTTAAACGCTTTTTGGGTAAGAGCAAATATTGAGAGTTTCTATAGGAAAATTCTTTTCAAAGAATTTGCCTACTCCCCACCGACATCATCACTAGCACCAACTTGATTCCCAAACTCTACCTGAACCTGTGCTATAAATAATCCAAATACTCATTTACCACATCCTTCAGGTGATGACAATGTGAATAAATTATATTAACGGAGGGCAGCGATCTTTCCTATTTTTCTTGGCTCTAACTCATGGAAAACATTTCATTCAATAATAGCCAGTCGTTAAAATGGGCCTCGGAGAAATCTGATTCCGTTTGACTGGAACTACTCCCCAAGCATCCTAATCCTGGATAGGAACTCTTTGGTAGAGAGATAATGCCAAAATGCATCACCACTGTCATTTCAAATGTGAACAGTTTTCTTTTGCCATATGTTGGATTTTGTTGCAAAAGTGCCCTTCGGACCAGGGGTGGAAGGAAGGCAGTGGGGTCCAGAATTGGGCATCACAAAAGAATGAGCACCAATTTGCCCATTCTGACTTGCTTGATTTCTAAATGAATGCTAATTTTCTTTACTTCTTTTGGCTCCAGTGGCACAGGGCTGGGCCATCCTACTCTGGGATATGTGCCAGGGATGGCATTTGAGCACACAACTCCATCCCCTCCCCTCACCAGCCATGGCATAGGGCCCAGAATGCGGTATGCCAGGTGGCCTCTTGGCTAACAGCAGCACTTTCAAGCTTGCTGTGGGCAGGGACTGTGTCTGTTTATTGCTATGATGTAATCTCCCAAGCACTTGGTAGAGTGCTCTGCACATGGTAAGTGCCCAATAAATACAATTGACTGACGCCAGAATGAACTGGAAGCATAATGGCTTAGTGGATAGAACATGGGCCTGGGAGTCAAAAGGCCATGGGCCCTAATCTTGACATGGCCACTTATCTGCTGTGTGACCTTGGGCAAGTCACTTCACTTCTCTGGGCCTCAGTTCCCTTTTCTGTAAAATGGGGATTAAGACTGTGAGCCCCATGTGGGACATGGACTGTGCCCAACCTGATTAGTTTAGATCTACATCAGTACTTAATACGCTGCCTAAAAAATAGTAAGAACTTAATGGATACCATAAAAAAGTTACTTGGAGTATTTTCTGAGGTCTGTAAAAGGTCCATGGGCTTTGGAAAGGAAGGGAGGGTAACTGTCGGGCCCAGCTGACCACCACAGGGACAATGTCCCAATTAGCCAAGCTGTCTATTTTCTAGATTCCAGGAGGAACCAGAATATCTATTGCCCACAACCACATATTTCCAGATGTCATCATCAAACCTGAACATAATTTCAATCATTGAAAAACTCCACTAGCGCTAGAATTGGAACAGAAGGGTCAAGGTAGAAATTAATACTGGGGCTAGCATTTGAGCCAGGGTTCAGGTCAGGTTAGGAAAGAGCAAAACAAGTTGAGAGTTGAGGATAGAGCTTGGTGATTAATTTGTTAATTGTTACAGAGTTAATCACAAAGTGGCAGATTCATTTGTTGATGATTGGTTTATAAGTAGTTTAATTTTTGATCGTTTGTTCTATTTCAGATTTTAAACTGCTAATGGATTCACATCAATCATTTGTGAGGAACTGGTGATTTTGCAGAATGTCTTTCACTGCATCGGATAATTTAGGATGGGGACTCCAGTTTCCCAAGGTGTTTAAACATCCTCTAGACTGAAAACTTGTTGTGGGTAGGGAATATGTTTATCAGTTCTGTTATATTATTATTATTGGTAATAATAATAATTATAGTGGTATTTGTTAAACACATACTATGTGCCAGGCACTGTACTCATGAGGCTCACAGTCTTAATCCCCATTTAATAAATGAGGTAACTGAGGCAAAGAAAAGGGAAGTGACTGACTTTCCCAAGGTCACACAGAAGATAAATTGCAGAGCTGGGATTACCATAATAATGATGGAATTTGTTAAGCGCTTACTATGTGCCAAGCACTGTTCTAAGCACTGGGGTGAATACAAGGTAATCAGGTTGTCGCATATGGGGCTCACAGTCTTAATCCCCACTTTACAGATGAGGAAACTGGCAGAGAGAAGTTAAGTGACTTGCCCAAAGTAACACAGCTGACAAGTGGCAGAGCAGGGATTAGAATTTATGACCTCTGACTCCCAAGCCCATGCTCTTTCCACTTAAGTAGATCCTTTTGACTGCAGGTCATGCTCTATCCACTAGGCCATGCTGCTCTGTATTGTATTCTCTCAAGCACTTAGTACAGTGCTCTGTACACACTAAGCACTCGAACGATTGATTTACAAGGGATGGGAGTGTCTGAAATGGGTAGGGGTTGGAAGGGGAAAAGGGTCAAATGCTGATCAGGGTACCCAGCTACTCTTCCTCCTCGTTTCTATCTTTACCATGACCTCACTCAAGGGATTACAGAGCAGATAATTTATACAGCACTCACTGTGTGCCTCTCCACTACTGGATACAGCAGAAGCTGCTGGTGGAAAAGCATATGTTTAAAATGTCCTTGCTGTAGAAGACCTAGTTCCTAATCTTGGCTCTGCCTGTTGTTTGCTCAGTGACCTTGGCTAGTCTCCTGTCTTCTCTGTGCCAGTTTCCTCATCTGTTCAATAGGGATTAAATATCTGCTCTTCCTTCTACTCAGACTGTGAGCCCTTTGTGAGACAGGGACTACCCCCTACCTGAATGTCTCATATTTAACCCAGTGCTGAATATAATGCTTCTCGCCTTGTAAGATCTGAACATGTACCACACTAATTAATAGTAGTAATCTTTGGCACATAGTAAGAATTTAACAAACATCACTCTTTTAAGGAACGTAATGTATCAACTTTACTATATTGTGTCCCCATTTTTTTTTAAAAGGAGAGCAAACAAATTAAAACCACATTTAAAGGGGATAATTAATCATCTGATATGGACATGCTGTTTTTTGCCTTGGCCCCTTTATATTCACCCTGGTATTTGACCACTCAGCCTTCTGGCCTGAAAATCATCTAATTTACGTGCTGATCTGGCATCGAGAAAGATCAATGAACCTAGGTATAGACAGGATGACTTCAGGACCGAGAACTTGCATGAAAGAAATGCTCTTCATGGTAGAGGTTTCCACCATGCCCTCCCTCATTCCTGCCAGCAGTATTTGGTCTAAACAAGTGCGTAAGTGAGGTAAATATGAGAATAAGTGAATAAGAGAAGCAGTGTTACCTAGTGGATAGAGCTCAGACTGAAAGTCAGAAAGACGTTGCTCTAATCCCAGCTCTACCATAAGTTAATCAATTTACCCAAGGCCACACAGCAGGCCAGGGACAGATCCAGGATTATAGCCCAGGTCCTCTGCCCTGAGGCCCATGATTTATTTACCAGGCTTTGCTGTTTCCAAGTCACTAACTAACTAACTAGATGGTTCTTTAGTTAGAAATGTCCCCACTGATAGCATAGCTCCAGCAGGCATTTTCCAACTTCGATTTTAGTAGTTTAGTGGTTTCTCATTGCCTTCTTCCACAAAGTAAGCTTGATTCTCCACCCTTGACTCTCTCTCTTGCTGCTGCTGCCCAGCATGGGCGAGTTTTGACTTGTAGCAGATTGCCTTCCACTTGGTAGCCACTGGCCAAACTAGGAATGGAATGATTCTGCTTGACTCTCCCTCCCGTAGCTGACACTGGTAGAGTCCTGGAAAGTCTCCAAGTGTGATCCTGAAAGGGGGCAGAACTACCAGCACAGGGAAAATCCCAAAGAAGAAACTTTAATTTTCCAAAAACCAACAGAGAAACATGGTGCAACACCTCTAGATGACTTATTTGTCAGAGCCTGAAAAGTAAGAAGAGAAGGAAAAACTAAGTCAAAGACCTGGGATAATCTACCAATTGGATAGCAGCCCTCAGGAATCAAAAGCTTGTTAATTCCTGCTATGAGCTCCATTCTCCCCTGCTGGCATTCTTCGGGCCATAGGAGCCCAAGTCGAGATATTTAGCCTCCGTTAACATCTCCATAGTCAGACATGCACTGGATCCAAAAGATACAAACAACAAGCAGCAATCATGTAATGAGCATCTCGCTCACGATTTCAATTTAATATCAAAATGTAAAATGTTTTCATCAGATGACAAACATTGAAAGATAAAGTGAAGATGACATTATACAGATATAGCTGTCTTCATTGGGATAGTCATCTGAGGTATCTCTTTTTTTGGTGAAATCTGACTGCTTCTAAACTAGAAGCAGCATTGCCCTTGGGCAAACTGGGTAATGGCAGTTCATTCCTATCAGAACATAGATAAAGCTCTTCACAAATGTTGATTGGATTATAATAAAAAAAAGTCTGAAACATTCTTCTATACATCACTTTACAGATTTTGGTTTGCAGATGCTTCCTTAATATACAGAACTGAACACTGCTCAACCTGAAATAACTCCCAATTATAGAGATGAAATGATCAAGTAGATACTAATTACTTTATGCCATTAGTGTAGCTAATAATTAAATATAAAAATTATGATTTATACATTGCTACAAATCTTTTAAAAAGACATTCTTGAGAGAACAAGAACTGCTTGATCTCATTATTAGTGAATATATGTGCAGAAGTAATACATTTTCTTTTTTCTTTTTTCATTTTTGCTTGTACACGCCTGAAATCAAGATGTGCTAAATTGAATCAGTCCTGGGGTAATCACAGGAAAAATAGTGAATCCTTCTCAAACCACAATTTCAGTAGTTTTTTAAAGATTCTTTCTCTTTTTGGGGGAACAAATATATCAAGACAAAACGTAAAGCAAAACAATTTGTAGAACACATTTTTAGAGGCAGGAAACAAAGTCCAACACTTGGAGTTGCAAACTGCCCTCTCAGGGTGATGCTTTATTTTCCCTGTTTCTTTCCTCCCTTTGTATAGAAATATCAGTCTACACCGGCATGTGATTAATCCTGTTCCCTAGTGAGAAGAGAAAGTCTGAAGACCAAATGGGAAACTCAATTTAACTAGGACAACACTGTTTAAGAGGCAAGCACATTATATACACAATTAAAAGTGATAGATTTGGCAGATATCAAACCCCTTCCAAACCAGCTAGTTGCCACCATAGGTCGAATGGTGATTTTTCCAGCTTCTTCAACACCACCATCATCAAGTAGTCAATCTACGGAAGTCATTACTTTGAAGCATCCCTTTTCTCCTATTAATTTTCTCATCCTTAAAATTGTACTGAGTTTGGTACAGTTCTCTTCCTCGTACACAGTTCCATTTGTCAATTGGCCTGGGAAGATTGGCTCCGGGTTAATTACTTTCTAATTTGATCACCACACGCGGCATTTCTTTCTTGGATTCATGTAGTCATTATGACGACAATTAAAGGCTTCCGTGAACTCTGGGGAGTTCTGCAATGTCCCTATAATCCTTGAAAACAAAACAAAAGCCACCATGTCAAAAGTGTTCCCACACCAGCCCTTTGACTTGAGGCAGTTGAATGTTTATTGCTCCTCAGAACGTCTCTACTTCACTGGCTCTGAAAATTGGAAAGCTGATGTGATGCACCCCAGTAGAATAATGTTCCCTGCATCATATTTGGATTACTCAAATTGGAAGTGTACTTATGTTGGAGGGATTTTTGAAAGGAGGTAGTTAACAAGTGTCTGAGCAGGGAATAAAAGTCTCTTAACTGGTTCCCCTAGTCTGCAAGCTTCTTGTCTTCCAACTCTATTGTATTGTTTGCTCCTAGGTGAATTGTTTGCTCCTAAGTACAATGCTCTGAACACGGTGAGCATTCAGTAGATACTATTAATGGATTGAGTGGTTCGAGGTTGAAGCTTGGAAGTTCTTTGCATTGGTCATGCCCGGATATCCAATTAGGTCCCGTTTGCTTGTCACTACCACAGGAATAGAGAATTTCTGGTGAGGTTTACAGCTAAAGTCACCTTGCTTCCCCACACCCCTGGGTGAGGAAGCAGCGTGGCCTAGTGAAAGAGTATGGGCTTGGGAGTCAGAGGTCATGGGTTCTAATCCTGATCCTCTACTTGTCTTCTCTGTGACATTGGGCAAGTCATCTAATTTCTCTGTGTCTTAGTTCCATCATCGGTAAAATGGGGATTAAGACTGTATATGACCTGATTACCTCACATCTACTCCAGTCCTTAGAACAGTGCTTGGCACATAATAAGCACTTCACAAATACCCCAATTATTATCATCATTAAATAAGTGGACTTCCTTAGTGTTCCCTTGTATTTAAGAAAGGGACCCTTCACAGGTGGGGAGGATTGTTGTCATCACTGCAAAAGGCAGTTTCTCAAACCATGCACTTATCACTGGATGGATGAGCATGCCAATGCAGTCTTCAAATTGGAGTTCCCAGACTCATTCCAAGATGACTGGGGTCTGGAGGCAGGAGGAGGGGGAGTCTTATGGGTCTGCCTCTTGTCCCTCGCTGCTGTTCCTGCCATCCCTCCCATCAGAGCTTCACTAGTTCCTGAGGCGAAGCAATGATGGAGAAGGCCATGGTGGGCTCCTTCTCACTTCCTAGCAGTAGGCTCTGAAAGGTACTTTGGTGGGAAAAAGAGATTGAGATTGTTCTCTCTATTGGGAAAATGTGCAGAACATATGGATTGAAATCTTAAGTCACATTCACTGGAACACTCAAACTTCCTGTTTCTTAAAATACAAAAGTAATGAAGAGATTTGAGACATCTTAGACTTCCAAAGGTTCCTTCAAAACAATGGTTCCAATTTCAAATTCAAGGGATTCAAAGACATGAATCCATGTTTCCCAGAACACAGAGGGAAGAAGAAGTACTTACAAATGGTTTTCAGTAAGTCAGTTGCTAACCCATGATGCTCCAGAGGTCAACCTAGTTCCTTTTCATTTTTTGCTCTTTCTGTTAAGATCTGACACTTCATTTGAAAATGGAATATTAGGATAATTTTATTTGGTCAAAAAATAATTTGGCCAAAGCAAACTTCCCAAGTCTAATCAGCAGTCAGAACTGCAGAATTACAATCATTACATGGGACCATTTGTTTTATCATCATCAGTTAAATTTTTTAAACACTCAACTGCTAGGGGCCTCAAAGGAGATTGGGGAGATTTCAACATCAGTAGCACTGTGGCATCAACTTTGAATTAAAAGGTCAAATCTAGATCCCAAGAGAAGCAGTCCAGCTGAATGGAAAGAACATGGGCCTAAGAATCAGAGCCAAATTCTGACTCTGCCCCTTGCCTGCTTTGTGACCTTAGGCAAGTCAGTTAGCTTCTCTGAGCCTCCCTTTTCTCATCTGTAAAATGGAGTGAAATATCTGCTCCCTCTCTCCCTTACGGTGAGTGTCTCATAATAATGATGGGATTTGTTAAGCGCTTACTATGTACCTAGGACTGGGCCTGTTCTAAGTGCTGGGGTTGATACAAGGTAATCAGATTGTCCCACGTGGGACTCAGTCTTAATCCCCATTTTACAGATGAGGTAACTGAGGCACAGAGAAATTAGTGACTTGTTCAAAGTCACATAGCTGACAAGTGATAGAGGCAGGACTGGAACCCACGACTTCTGACTAATGGTAATAAAAGATGGCAAATTAGTACTAGGAAGAATATTTGGAAGACTAAATGATGTCCCCCAACCAACTTCCTCTACCTTGATTTCAACTCTTTCACCATCAACTCCTTGTTCGTGTCCTCCCTCTGGTCTGGAACTCCCTCTCCTTTCATGTCTGAAAGGCCACCAGTCTCTTCATTTTCAAAACCCTCCTAAATCTCACCTCCTCTAACTGGCCTTGCCTGACTAAACCTTCATTTGCCCCATCTGTCCTCTGCTCTGTCTCACCTATGCACTTGGGTGTATACCCCTTAAGCAGTTTGGTACCCAACCCCCAGCTCCTAGGCACTTATGCAATATCCTTATACTCTGTGGATTTACCTGGCTGTAATTTATTTTAATGTCTGTCTCCCCTACTAGGATTGTAAGTTCATGGAGGGCAGAATTGGGTTTTTTAACTCGTATAGTACTCTCAAAAGCTTTTAGTAATGTCATGTGCACACAGTAAGCACTCAACAAGTTCTATTGACAGATTGATTTTGGCACTGTGGGCATTGCCAGTCACCAATCAATTAATCATATTTATTGAGTGCTTACTTTGTGCATAGCACTGTACTGAGGACTTGGGAGAATACAATATTACAGGTTTGATAGATATTCTCCCTGCCCACAAGGATCTTATAGTCTAGAAGGGGAGACAAACATCAGATGTACCTGTTCAGTTGAATTTGAACAAAAGCATCAGAGTTCCTTATAAAGCAGTTTACATAAAAATTTACATACCTATTTTCTCTATCTAATGGTACTTAGAACAGTGCTTTGCACATAGTAAGCACTTAACAAATGCCATCATCATTATTATTATTATTGTTACGGTCAATTGCCCAACCTAGATTATAAGCTTCTTAGAGGCAAAGATCATTTTTACTTAATTGTAGTTTCCTAAATGCTTAATACAGGACTCTGAACACAGTAAGTGCTCAATAAATACTATTGACTGAATACACCCAATTCTCCTTTAATGTGAGGTTAAGTCTTGAGAAATCTCAAGTAAAAGAAGACTTGGGGATCATGTCTATTAGTTTGAGTAGGATATTCTCCCAAGCGCTCTGCACACTGTAGGTCCTTGATAAGTATTGCCTGATTTTTAATTGAGATATTTTCTGTACAAATGTAGTATTTTGTCTGGGAATAGATGAGGATACTGACAGGTCTATACATTCTTCCTTTTATCTTTAAACCTGAGACTGTTTAAGAACAGACACTTTAAATCTGCCTATTTCTGATATAGTTCAATCAATCAGTAGTATTTATTGAAGCAGTGTGGCTCAGTGGAAAGAGCACGGGCTTTGGAGTCAGGGCTCATGAGTTCGAATCCCAGCTCTGCCACTTGTCGGCTGTGTGACTGTGGGCAAGTCACTTAACTTCTCTGTGCCTCAGTTCCCTCATCTGTAAAATGGGGATTAAGACTGTGAGCCCCACGTGGGACAACCTGATTCCCCTATGTCTACCCCAGCGCTTAGAACAGTGCTCGGCACATAGTAAGCGCTTAACAAAACCAACATTATTATTATTATTATTATTATTGAATGTTACTATGTGTAGAGCATGGTACAAAGCACTTAGGAGTGTACAATATAACAAAGTTGGCAGAAATAATCCCTAACCTCAAGGAGCCAGAGGGGGAGGCAGTTATTGAAATAAATAAATTACAGATATATACCATAATTGCCTAAAAGGTACAGCTCCAAATACATAGACAAATTAGAAGGGAAAGGAAGTAGGGGAAAAGATGGCTTAATTGAGGAAAAGCTTCTTGGAAGAGATGTTTTAATATCTGTCACCCGCTTTTGACTAGAAGCTCATTTTGGGTAGGGAACTACCTACCAACTCTCGTTTTGTACTCTCCCAAGCACTTAATAGAGTGCTCTGTACACGAGTGCTCAATTAATATAACTGATTGATTGCTGTGATTTTAGTTAGGCATTAAAGATGGGGAGAGTGATTGTCTGTCATATATAGAGGGCAAAGGAGTTTCAGATCAGAGGAAGAGCATGGGCAAGGGGTCAGTGGTAAGATAGGCAAGAGTGAGTACAGTGAGGAAGTTGGTGCTAGAGGAATGAAATCAGCGAGTGATGTAGGAAAAGGAGAGCTAATTGAGTGCTTTAAAGACTATGGTAAGGATTTTCTGTTTGATGTGGGGATAGATGGGCAATCATGGGAGGTTCTTAAAGACTGGAGAAATGTGGTCTGAATGTTTTTTAGAAAGTAATCTTAACAGCAGAGTGAAGTATGGACTGCAGTGGGGAGAGGAAGGAGGCAGGGAGGTTAATGAGGAGGCTGATACAGTAATCAAGGTGGGATAAGATAAAGCCCTTGGGATTCAATAGAGTAACGGTTTGGACAAAGGGGAAAGGGCAGATTTTAATGATGTTGAGAAGGTAGAACCAACACTGCTGACAGATTTGGTGACAGACTGAATTTGTGGGTTGAATGAGAACAATGAGTTGTGGCTAATGCCAAGTTTATGGGCTTGTGAGTTGGGGAGACAGTGGTGTTATCTACAGTGATAGGGAAGACAAGGTTAGGACAGGTTTGGGGTGAGAAGATGAGCGCATATTTAGTTTGAGGTGTTGGTGGACCATCTGGTAGAGATATTCTGAAGCTAGGAGGAAATGCGAGACTGCAGAGGAAAAGGATAAGGGCTGGAAAGGTAGATTTAAGAATCATCCATACCTGGTTGGTAGTTGAGGCCATGGGAGCAAGTAATAATAAAAATAATTGTGGTATTTGTTAAGCTCTTACTATGTGCCAGGCACTGTACTAAGTGCTGGGGTGAACATCAGCAAATAGGGTTGGATACAGTCCTTGTCCCATGTGAGGCTCACAGTCTCAATCCCCATTTTGCAGATGAGATAACTGAAGCACAGAGAAGAGAAGTGACTTGTCCAAGGCCACACAGCAGCCAATTGGCAGGGCTGGGATTAGAACCCATGACTTTAGGTACCCAGAACTGATATCTGAGAGACTCCCATGATTAGAGGGAGAGAGATAAAGAAGAGGCCTGCTACAGAGACTGAGGAGTGGTCAGAGAGATAGGAGAACCAAGAGAGAGCAGTGTCAGTAAGTATGACAATGTTTCAGAGAAGAGGGTAGTCCATAATTTTGAAGGTGTTGATTGGTCAAGGAGGATTAGAATGGAATAGAGGACATTGAATTTGGAACAAAGAAGGTCACTAGTGACAGAGAGGCAGTTTCTAGGGAAAGACGGGGGCAATAGTCAGATTTGAGGGGGGCGGGGTCAGGAGAGAATTGGAGGCACTGGGTATAGACAGTTCTCTTTGAATGAAGGAGATGGTGTAATAGCTGGAGGGAGTCATAGGGTCATGTAATCCCTAGGTTTAGGCTAGGAGATACACAAGCATGTTTGAAAATAGTGGGGAAGAAGCAATGGAAAGTGAATTGTTGAAAATGGTGGTCTGGTAGGGAAGAAAAGAGGGAGAAAGTGTTTTAATGGGGTGTGTAGAGATGGGGTCGGCAGTGCAGGTGAAGGGGTCAGTTTTGAGAGGAGGTTGAAGATTCGTTCATTCATTCAATTCATTCAATCATATTTATTGAGCGCTTACTGAGTACAGAGCACTGTACTAAGCACTTGGGATGGTACAATACAAAAATGGACACATTCCTTGCCCACAGTGATCTTACAGTCTAGAATCAGGGAGAGAGAAATCAATATAAATAAATTACAGATATGTACATAAGTGCTGTGAGGCTGGGAGCAGGAAAGAACAGAGGGAGCAAGTCAGGGCAACTCAGAAGGGAGTGTGGGGGGGGCGCTTAGTCTGGGAAGACCTCTTGAAAGAGATGTGCCTTCAATAAGACTTTGAAATGGGGGGAGAATAACTGTCTTTCGGATTTGAGGAGGGAGGGTGTTCCAGGCCAGAGGCAGGAGGCAAGGTAGGCAAGATAAAGACACAGTGAGAAGCTTAGCACTAGAGGAGTGAAGTGTGTAAGCTGGGTTGTAGAAAGAGAGTAGCAGGGTGAGGTAGGAAAGGTCAAGATGGTGGAGCACTTTAAAGCTAATGGTGGGGAGTTTTTGTTTGATGCGGAGGTGGATGGGCAATACTGGAGTTTTTCGAAGAGTTGGGTGACATGTCCTGAACATTTTTATAGTGAAATGATCTGGGCAGAAGTGTGAAGCATGGACTGGAGGGGGGAGAGGCAGGAGGCTGGGTGGTCAGCAAGGAGGCTGATGCAGTAACCCAGGTGGTATAGGATGAGTGACTGTATTAACATGGTAGCAGTTTGGATGGAGAGGAAAGGGAAGGTATTAGCTATGTTGTGAAAGTGGGACTAACAAGATTTAGTGATGGATTGAATTTCTTGAGATTCTGCTGGGAAAGATGAGAGATTTCAAAGAGGAGGCAGGAGGAAGGAAGAGATGGGAGGATCAGGGAAGATTTTAGGGAGCTCACATATGATGGTTTCAATTTTATCAGTAAAGTATGTGGCCAGGTCATTAAGGGAAGAAGGTGGGAAAGGGAATAGGGGGCTTGAGGAGGGAGTTTTATACAAATCTCCCAATTGTCATTTTACAGCAGCAACTTGAGGTCTGAGAGATTTATCTGGTCTTTTCAAAACTGAGGTTTGTGCACTCAGAACTGAGGTTTCTCCCCTCCCAGCCCCATGGCACTTATGTACATAATATCCATAATTTATTTATACTAATTTCTGCTTTCTCTTCTAGACTGTAAACTGGTGTGGCCAGGGGATGTGTCTATTTACTTTCATATTGTACTCTCCCAAGTGCCTAGTACAGTTCTCTGCACACAGTAAGCACTCAATAAATATGATTGAATGGATGACTGAATGAATGCACTCCCAGAAAGTGGCGTAATCCAAGGCCAAATGGAATTCTGACACTTAGCCAAGAAAGCCCATTTGCCTCTGGAGAAAATGCCAATATCCTTGGCAAATGATTGTTCCTCTTACTCTGAGCCTTATGCAGTTTGAACCT
This sequence comes from Ornithorhynchus anatinus, assembly GCF_004115215.2. Lineage (NCBI taxonomy): Eukaryota > Metazoa > Chordata > Mammalia > Monotremata > Ornithorhynchidae > Ornithorhynchus > Ornithorhynchus anatinus. Next base: position 113,219,101 of record NC_041728.1, on the reverse strand, counting down.
CAAGAAGTACATGAAAGAGCTTCAGAGGGGCCCTCAGGGTCTAAAGTTGCTTTCATATAATTTTCCAACTTCAGAAAAAGATCCGGCCAACTCCAAATATGAGCTAATAAAAAACCTAATTATTCTTTATTTATGAACTTGAAAGAACAGACCTGTAATGCACGCAAAACCTGATCTATGGAACTAGGTAGTGCTGAAGCCCCAGCGATGCAGTGCCACTGAGGTAGGAACAGTCTGAAGATGGGAACCAAATCACACCTTCTTCCTTAGAACCCTTACAGATTCTCAATATTATAGTCCTTAAGGATCCACAATTAATCCACATATCCTCACTGTATTCAGGTGTAATATACTAAGAATGTTAATGGGTCTGGCACTATCTTGAAAGGTGATGTCAAGTGGATAAAAGAATCTAGAAGTTTTCCCAATTTGGTAGCTGTAAGGTTTCATTTTTAAATAGACTGTTGATATACTTATTTTGTGAATAAGCACCAACCTAAAGTTTCCTGGGCTGTGGACGTCTGTTTTAATGGCGTTGACAGCGTATTCTGGCCTGTATGTACCACACCACACCTACAGACAAAAGACAAAGACACAGTGTGAAATATTTAATAGTTTCCAAATGTTACTTTTCGAAGGGGAAAAAAAATTGTGTGTGCTTCAATTCAGATGTCTAGGTTGTGGAAATAAAAACTAAATTCACATCTCAATATTGAGATGGAATTCCATACTATAAGATTCACACTGTAGGATTACTGGCTCAGTGAACTTTCAACAGGTATTGAATTATGAGACCAATTTATCCGTCATTATTATTATGAAGCTGACTTCTTGCCTGTGGGTGAATGTCGACAAGTTGATACGTTCTGCCACATTCCATTAAAATGATAAAAGTCAGTTGCATGCTTACTATGAAATTGTAACTCAAGAATGATTTTCCTATCCATCCATCAAGAAGTGTACAATACCTGTGCAAAGTTCAGGAAGAACAGCTGTTTGTGGTTCAAGTCAAGGCCAGGAAGTAATTTTTCTTCTCCGTTCTTTTTAACCAAGTTTTGATAGGCCTAAAAAATGGGAATAAAATGGAAATTTGACTTTTATAAAAATTATTTCTCTGGATCAACAGGAACAATGCACATTCATAGCTATACCTGCTATATTTTGAAAGGCATTTTTCCCTGTTCACAAAAGCCATTTCATTCAGGTGAGCCAACAGAACTTACTTAACAGATGAAGAATTTGTAAGCTCCTGGAGGGCTAGGATTATGCCTACCAACTCTAGTATCATCTCAAGTGCTTAATATAGTATTGTGCACACTGTAAGTGCTCAGTAAATGCCATTGACTGAATTGTAGGACTCAATTTGTGCACTTTTGCAAGGAATAGGGTATTGGATTACCATGACTTCATTAAGGATAAGGCCTCTCAAAGGAATCAAAACTTCTCAATTGATGCGGCAGGCTAAGTAAATGTCAGTCTGCCAGTCAATGGTATTTATTGAGCACTTACTGTGTGCAGAACACTGTACTATGCATTTGGGAGAGTACAATACAACAGACATATTCCCTGCCCAGATTGATCTTACAGTCTGTGAGAGAAGACAGATATTAATATGAATAAGTACATTACAGATAGGTACATAAGTGCTCTGGGGCTGGGAGGAGGGATGAATAAAGGGAGCAAATCAGGGTAATGTAGAAGGGAGAGAGAAAAGAGGAAAGGAGGGCATGATCAGGGAAGGCCTCTTGGAGGAGATGTGTCTTCAATGAGGTTTCGAAGCCGGGGAGAGTAATTGTCAGATATGAGGAGGGAGGGCATTCCAGGCCAGAGCCAGGATGTGAGTGAGAGGTCAGAGGCGAGATAGATAAGATCAAGGTACAGTGGAAAGGTTAGCATTAGAGAATAGAAGTGTGTGGGCCAGGTTGTAGTAGGAGAGAGCAAGGTGAGGAAAGAAGAATCAAGATAGATGTGATCTATGTTGTCATCAGTAAACCTGTGCATTCTGTCCTGCACATTTACTCATCAATAAACCAGACTGAGTTGTGGATCCCAGGGGTTTCAGTGGTGCTTAGCTGGCCAGACCATCATTGTCAGAAATTAGATTTTAATGGATCAATACTGGGAGCACAGAACCACTTCTCTACTGTGAACAGTCCTGGAGCTCCTCTTGTTTTAGATTTTCATCAAGGTACCAGGTAATGGACTAGAGAAGATGTTCATACAGAACATACAGAATACAGATCCACCTAAAATTGCTACCATGAGATCCAACCACTTATCTTATCCCAATTTGACTTCTGCATCATTGTCCTCGCTAGCCTCCCTGAAACTGTCTCTCCCTACTCCAATCCATACCTCACATACCTTTCCATATCTTTCCCACATCCTTCCCTTAGCCTGGAATTTCCTTCTTCTCGAAATATGCCAGACCACCACTTTCCCCACCTTCAAATCATTATTAATGTCACATCTTCTCCAGACGGTTTTCCCCAATTAATTCCTCTTTTCCTGGGCTCCCACTCCCTTCTGGGTTGTTTAAGCACTTGGATCTGTGACCTTTGGACATTTGATATTCATTCCACCCTGAGCCCACAGCATGATATTCACATATGTTTAAATTATATATGATAAATTATTTATGTATCCTAATGTCTGTCTGCCCCTCTAGACTATAAATTCACTGTGGGCAGGGAAAGTGCCTCCCAACTCTGTTAAACTGTACTCTCACAAGTGTTTAATACAGAGCTCTGTGCATACTAAGCACTCAGTAAATACTATTGATGATGATGATAATAATGAATGTAGATGGCATAAACCTGGGAAAGCTGTGGCCAACTCAGTCGAGTGGATAAAATTTAACATGCCTGTCATAAATTGGAGAAGAGATCTCAAACAGAATCAAATTTGATAAGGACATGCACCTGATAAGGGTAAACAGACTACAAATATGAGATTGGGATAGGCTGGTTTGTAGTGCATAGGGAAGCAACATGACCTAGAGGAATGGGCACAGGACTGCAAACTCCTTGTGGGTTAGGATTGCATCGACCAACTCTTGTTCTCCCAAATGCTTAGGAGAGTGTTCTGTACACAGTGCACTCAATCAATATGATTGATTGATTGGGAATCAGGAGACCCAACTCTAGCCCCCCCATATCACTCACTGTCCTGCTGTGTGACTTTGGGAATGTCACTTGAGGTGTTTCTAAAGCAAGAGATATAAGAGATATAAGATATATAAGAGATATAAGAGATATAAGAGATAGAGCAAGAGTTTCTAAAGCAAGTCCACAAAATAGCCAATCTTCCCGAGGATCTCCCTCTTTTACTCTTTTTCTGCCTCTCCTTTCCAATCCCACTATTCAAAGATACTCTACTAACACCACAACTTAGAGGATAAACAAACATAAAACAACCTAAAGAAATTTAATGAGGTGAACAAATCCCACTCATAAAACTCTAAAAGGAAATGATCCAAGATTTGCATTGGTTTGGCTGAACACTAAAAGGTTATTTAATTAATCTTGAGAGCTGGAGAGCAGGGATTTCTACTTAAAGGTAATTAAAACAATTGTAGGTACTATGAATGCGGATTCTATTTTTCTCCCACTTTCCTGATGATTGTGAAGCAGTATGGTCTAATGGAAAGAGTCTGGGCTTGGGAGTCAGAGGACCTGGTTTTTAATCCTAGCTCTGCCACTTGTCTGCTGTGCAACCTTGGGCAAGTCACATCACTTCCCTGTGCCTTACCTTCCTGATTAATTAAAATAGGGATTAATTCCTCCTCTCTCCTACTTAAACTGTGAACCCCTTGTGGGAGAGGGAGTGTGTCCAACCTAATTATCTTGGATCTACTTGAGAACTTAGTGCTTGGACTATAGTAAGCTCTAAACAAATATAATCACTAGTAATTATTTCATTTTAGCTAACACCCAAGTGATTCTGCCTGCACACAGAAATGGAAAAATGAAAAAAAAAGGAAAAAAACAACCAAAAGTTTCTCACCCGGTATGCTTGACCAATGCCACCGTTATCAGCAATGTTTTCTCCCAGAGTGTTTAGTCCGTTGAGCTGTTAAAAACACACACAAACCTAGCATGTATTAGGTTTGATGCTGGAGAAAGCAGAGCGGAATACAGCAAAGTTACAAATGTCCACGTAATTTAGCAAGGAGAATCTAATGACATACATGTTGTCCACTTGCTAAGTCCCATGAGAAGTTTCCATACTGGTGTACCATGCACTCAGACTGCTCTTTAAAGTTTTTTGCAGATTGTTGAGTCCACCAATCCACGAGGTCCCCATCCTGGTTAAAGTTTCTTCCTGAATGCATCCATTGAAAGAGATTTACTACAACAGTGGTTACAGTTAAAAGCAGTTTTTATTCCTTCACTAGGGGTCAAATGACAACCCCAGTTGACCACATGGGAGAGACCTGCAGAGGCAGAATGAGTAAGCCCCAGAGTTGATGCAATATGAACTGCAGAGCATTAACAGGCCTCCTTGTGACCCCCAAAATGTCTCCTTATGGAAGACAAAAGGCCACTTTGGCCTGTTTTCCAGCTCTTCTGCCTCTGGCTGTGACATTCTCCAGCCAGTGTCAGCCTGCAGGTGGGTAACCCTGCCCCAACCCCAGGGTCACCACAGGATCTGAACTGAAGGACCATGGACTGCCTTGGGTGAAACGGCACTGCTCTGGGCAATGGCTCCTAGTTTGGGATTTCCCTCTAGAGGCTGAGACCGTTCTGGACAACCTCCCTGGTCCAGATGGGCTGTGTAAGAATTCAGGCTCAGCAGACCTTCAGGATTTCTCTGAAGCCCAGAGGCATGCTGGGTGAGAAGGGAAATTTGCATCATGGCCCTGGTTCAGTGAGGGTCCTTGTTCTGGAAGCCATCCCACCCCGCTCTGGACCTCTCTGGGCTTCCCAGAAACCCCACCTACATTCTTCCAAACCTCAACAACCCTGAAAAGTCAGAATCACTGTTGCAGCTAAAAAGGGCTAAAGTAGTTGATTACTCTCCCTGCCTCTTTAAAGCCTTATTTAAGGCATTATTTCCTTCAAGAAGCCTTCCCTGATTGAGCCCTCTTTTCCTCTTCTCCCACTCTCTTCTGCGTCTCCCTGACTTGCTCCCTTTATTCTTCCCCCTCCCAGCTCCACGACACTTACATATCTATCACTTATTTATTCATATTAATGTTTGTCTCCCCCCTCTACTGTAAGCTCATTGTGGGCTGGGAATGTTTCTGTTGTGTTGTACTCTCCCAAGTGCTCAGTTCAGTGTGCTGCACTCAGTATTGATTTGTTCATTCAGTACTATTTATTAAGCCCTTCCTGTGCTCAAAACACTGTACAATATAACAGACACATTCTCCGCCCACAGCAAGCTTACAGTCTAGAGAGGGAGACAGACAATAACAGTAAATGCTCAGTACATACAATTGACTGACTAGTTAATAATAATGATGGCATTTGTTAAGTGCTTACTATATGCCATGCACTGTTCTAAGCTCTGGAGTGGAAAGAGCCCAGGCTTGGGAGTCAGAGGTCATGGGTTCGAATCCCCACTCTACCCCTTGTCAGCTGTGTGACTGTGGGCAAGTCACAACTTTTCTGTGCCTCTGTTCCCTCATCTGTAAAATGGGGATGAAGACTGTGAGCCTCACGTGGGGCAACCTCATTCCCCTCTATCTACCCCAGCACTTAGAACAGTGCTGTCTCTGCATGCAGTAAGCACTTAACAAATACCAACATTATTATTACAAGGTAGTCAGGTAGTCCCATATGGGACTCACAGTCTTAATCCCCATTCTACAGATGAGGTAACTGAGGTACAGAGAAGTTAAGTGACTTGCCCAAGATCATACAGCAGACAAGTGGTAGACCAAGAATTTTTTGAGAACTTAGATTCAACCACCAAGTGGAGAAGCCCAGACTTCTTTCCTGAACTGGATGCAGATTCCATGAGGGCTTTTTCCAGCTGATACTTGATATAATAAGGAGTCAGTACCCCAAGGCATTGGTGCCAGGCTAATGGGTACTGTGCATGCAACTTACTGCTCTACTGGTAGCTGGGTGGAAGAGGACCCCACTAGCTGTAATAGTCCTCTGGATTCAAGTCTGGGAATTGCAGCAAAACAGGAACAGAAGAGTGGAAGAACAGGATTCCAGAACTGAGTAGGATTTCCTATATCAGCTGAGAGACCCAGCTTTTTCACTTATTAATTCACTTGTATTTATTGAGCACTTACTGTGTACAAAGCACAGTGCTAAGCACTTGGGAGAGTACAATATAACAATCAACAGATACATTCCCTGCCCACTCCCTCTGTCTTATTGCTACGGGCAGGCTCCAGGACTCTGGGGTCTGAAATGATCTGACCCTCGATCTAACTTTAGTTGATTGCTCTTTGAGTCAGAACCCCAACAAAGACCCTCCCAGCTTTTGCCCATCACCATCCTGGACAATTGATCATCCTGTATATTCTTATAAGCAGAAGCCTAAGGAGCTATCTTGACCTCTAAACTGTAAGCTTGCTGTGGACAGGGAACATAATAATAATAATAATGTTGGTATTTGTTAAGTGCTTACTATATGCAGAACACTGTTCTAAGCACTGAGGTACACACAGGGGAATCAGGTTGTCCCACGTGGGGCTCACAGTCTTAATCTCCATTTTACAGATGAGGGAACTGAGGCACAGAGAAATTAAGTGATTTGCCCAAAGTCACACAGCTGACAAGTGGCAGAGTCGGGATTCGAACCCATGACCTCTGACTCCAAAGCCTGTGCTCTTTCCACTGAGAACACATCTCTCAACTCTGTTGTAATATCTCAAGCACTTAGTACAGTGCTCTGCACACAGTAAGTGCTCGATAAATACCACTGGTGATGACCAACATTGGTCCTCCTTGTCTCCACTGTGTATCTGGTCCAACACTGAACTTCCTCACCATTGGCTGTTTTTTCTTTGAAGAAACTGTTACCTGAAATGCTCTGAGGCTTGGGAGATTAGCTCTTATTGAAATACCCCAATCGGATTTTGGGCCCTTGACCATGGATTTTTTCACTCACAGGATATGTGTAAGAAGAGGAAATACAAATACGGTGTCTTACCATTGTCATCAAAGCCGTGAGTGATTTCATGCCCAATGACCATGCCGATGCCACCATAATTCAGTGAATTGGCTTGACTGGCACTGAAGAAAGGTGGCTGCAAAATTCCAGCTGGGAAAACTGTAACAAAAAGAGACAGTTACTTATTCCCATTCAGTTTCTAAAAACTGCAGCTCCCACTACTGTTCCTGGACAGGACGATTCACAACACCACTCATTATACCAATAGTTAGGAACATTTACAGTTCAGGATATGATGTGCTGTGCTATCCCTTATAGTCTCTTAATTAACCAAAGGCACTGATGGGTTTATGGGAACTAGAATGGAGTTGGTAGAGCCATTATCAGTTAGGTATAACCTAAGTTCTGTTCCATGAAATAATTATAGTGATAACATCTGGAGAAAGGAAAGAAAGAGAAAAGAAAAAAAACCTACAACTGTTGGGCATTAAGGCCAGATTTTTTAGATCAAACTTTACAGAATAAACATCCATTTTATGAACATGGTGCAAGCATTATTAAAGTAATGCCATGGTTCCCAGAGTCAGATGGCAAATAGGGGTCAGTTTTCCTAGATTACATTTTGGCAGTACTTATTTTCTTCACAGCTCTAGAGTTATTTCATGGTTTTTCAAACAGAAAATGTGTGCTAAATGTATAACACATCAAATGGTAATGTTTAGAGAAACCATATAGGTATAAATGCAAAGAATTGGTTGCCATTTCTCAGGGGATGACAGACTCCAGATTGTAAACTCTGTCTCTAGACTGTAAACTCGTTGTAAGAAAGGGAATAAGTCTGTTTTTATATATTGTGCTCTCCCAAGCATTCAGTACAGTACTCTGCAATACATCATTGATCGACTCATATAACTTAGGCCTTTTATCTTGTACAACTTCAAACTCAACCTCAAAAATCTCTGAAGACCAGAGAAAAGGCAGGCAAATATAACCAGACATCTTTGGATCTCGACTTCTACTCTCTTCTTAGGAAGGTGCAGCATCCTCTTAGGGAGAGAAAATAAACCTTGGATTTCAGACTTGTTCCTGTCCCCAGCATTAGACATACAGGAATTGTAATTATCTACTATTATAGATCACATTCTGAAAGATTCCAACATATTTTATCACTGTTAGAGAAGCAGCAAGGCCTAGTGGAAAGAGCACAGGTCTGGGAGTCAGAAGACCTGGGTTCTAATCCTGGCTATGCCACTTAACTGCTGTGTGACCATGAGCAAATCACTTAACTTCTTGGTGTCTCAGTTTCCTCATCTGTAAAATGGGGTTTTAAATACCTATTCTTCCCCCCCTTAGACTGTCATCACCACTAAAGGCAGAGACTGGGTCCAACCTAATTATGTTGCATCTTCCCCAGACCTTAGAACAGTGTTTGGCAAATAGTAAGAAGTTAACAAATACCATAAAAAAGGTGATCGTCCACACAGCCCTTACAGCCTAGCAGTCCCTCATCACAAATATCTACCCAATCTCAGCTCTCCCCTTCTTCAAAGTCCTCCTAAAACCCCAACTCCTCAAGCAAGTTGTCCCTGATTAATTCACCACACTAAACACTACAGTCACATCAACCCTATTGCTAGCAATTATGCATTTTATTCCTATGCTTAGCACTTATGGACTGGTGTCTATTTTTGTTTACATATTTAATTATTTATTCAACAATTTCACCTTGACACAAAGTGAAAAACAGCTTGGCCAATATTGAAAAACTTCTTCATGAGTTTGATTGAAATGGGTTCCAAAAACTCTCAAAAAATACATGCAATAAGTGAAATGTTAAGCATTCAGAGATAACTTAAACCTGTATGCATCAGCCTCTTCCTAGGCAGAATGGTCAGCAATGACCCACACATGAGAAACAGACCACAAGATGCAAGTGACATCATATGTTACACTAGCATGTAGCGTAACATCATGAACTTTGATGGACACATTTTTATGTAAGCTTGCCCAATTCTGGGGCAATTCACCTAAACCTATAGCATTTCTCTGAGATACCTCAATCCCTCCACCTGCTCCAGGGTTGTTATTGTATTCCCTACCCAGATCCATAGAAACTTGGACACCACATCTAAGTGGTAGAACTCAGTGGCTAGAGGTAGGACGGAGAGAGGTTCAGCAAGGAACCTAGATGTCATATATTTCCCCTATGCCTGTCTTCCCCTGTACATTACAAGTTCCTTTTCAGCAAAATTCATGCCTACCAACTCTACTGCATTGTACTCTCCCAAGTGCTTGTACAGTACTCTGCAAACAGTAAGTGCTCAGTAAATAACATTGACTAATTGCATATTAATATATTGGCATAAAAGTATCCGCCCCTTACAGGGTTAGAAAGGGATATATATATATCCAGTGGTCAGTTGGTCTATCCCCTATCTGGTAGTGATATGAAAACCAGAATGGCCATTGTCAAACTGGACAACTGGCAAACAATAATAATAATAATGGTATTTGTTAAGCGCTTACTATGTGCCAAGCACTGTTCTAATTGCTGGGGGTGGGGACTACATGGTAATCAGGCATCTTATCCCAATTTTAAAAAGAGGAACCTGAGACACAGAGAAGGTATGTGACTTGCACAAGATCACAAAGTGTGCAAGTGGAAGAACTGGGATAAGAACCTAGGTCTCTTGAGTCCTAGGCTGTGTTGCTTTTCAAACCTGCCTCTAGCCCCTTCCCCCATTCAGTCCCAGACTCTAGCCTCTCTCTCTCTCATTCAGTCCATACTACACAAATACACACTCCTGTTCAAATAATCTTCCTGAAAGGTCACTTGGCACACATCTCTCTATTTGTCTCACACAATGCTCCAAATCTAAGAAGTAGCCAGAGCAGATACTTTATTCCCATTTTACAGATGTGGAATCAGAAGCCCAGAGATGTTAAGTAACTTGTCTAAGATCACACAGAAGGACTGTGTAAAGACTGGTACTAGTAACCAATTACCATGATCCACTCAGGCCCGTGTTCTTTACAGGTGACAAAGCTAGCCAAATGAAATGGCCAGGGAGTCCCGACCCAGTTGATACTCCACTGGGAGTTCCATCGTTGAATTCTTATTTAGTGGGGCTAGGAGAGAAGTCAATGGCTAAGAAGGCAGGAGGCTGAGGTTTACAATTTGGTATATCAAGAAAAGGGAGCAAGGTGCCTCGGCATGTCAACAACTATTTATGTCAGGAGTCAGAGGAATGAAAACTTTGGTCCTTTCCGTGGGGTCCTTTGCAAAGAGATTCACTTTTGAATATGAGAGGTGAGGGAACGATTAGTTCATTTTGAGAACAATTAGAGAGAGCTGCCTTTGTGCTGCACAAGTAAAAGCCATGGAAATGAAATAAATGATGATATCTGTTCTACCTGTTTTCCCTCCTGGTTCCTGTCCCTGTTCTCCCTCCTACTTAGACTATGAGCCTCATGTGGGACCTGATTGTCTTGTATTCATTCATTCCTTCAGTCATATTCATTGAGCACTTACTATGTGCAGAGCACTATACTAAGAGCTTGGAATGTACAATTTGGCAACTGATAGAGACAATCCCTGCCCAACAATGGGCTCACAGTGCTTAGTACAGTGCTTGACACATAGTAAGCACTTAAAAAAACCAGAATTATTATCATTATTATTTAATCCATCAATCATATTTGAGGACTTACTGTGTGCAGAGCACTGTACTAAGCACTTGGAAGAATACAATATAATGGAGTTGGTAGACACATATCATTATTATCCAATGTAGTCTTTCCAGCACTACTTATAATACTTGGCGCTCTGTAGGTGTTCAGCAAATACCACCGACTGAGTCACTGAAATGAGCATAAATGCTGCAGTTTTGATACTTAGGACAAGACACACATATTCTTCTATTTGTACAATCCACTCTAGTTCTACTGCCCACTAGAGAGTGGAAACTCACAGCACTTACATATCTTTAAGCTATATATTATAAATTATTTATTCTTAATGTCTGTCTCCCCCTCTAGACTGTAAGCTTGTTATGGGCAGGGAACCTGTCTGCTAATTCTGTTGTACTGTACTCTCTCAAGCTCAGCACATAGTAAGAACTCAATAACTACCATTGATTGACTGATGAATGCTTTTTTTAGAAACAGTCTATTAACTGATCCTTTTAGGTTGGCACAGTGCTACTCCTGAAGGGTCACTCCTTCCTTTGAAGCTCTAGGTGGTATGTCCCAGTCAAGTAAGACTCAACCCTTGCTGCTTTCACTCTGAGAAATCCAGAGATTTGTTCAGTGACCCTGGGGCATCAAAACCTACGACTTTTATCTTTTGAAAAGGGATAATGCTGAGAGCCTGAGCCTCCTAGGGAGTTATGAGGGTTAAGTATTAGACCAGTTTAAAATATCTTTCTAATGAAATGCTAACAAGATGAAAAAAGAGAACCAATTAATGGCTCTCAGGTCTCGATAAAACCAATGTAGAAGTTTAGCAGAAACTAGTCTCAAATAGGCAGAGAGATAGAGTGACAGGTTCCTGAGACCTTCATTATAAAGCTTCAGCCTCAAAACAAGCTGGCTTAGTTATCACAGCTCCAAATGATTATTTTCAATACGAAGTGTAAAAATCATGCTCAGTACTTATTATTAATTGAAAATGAGCACTAAATGGTTCCCTCAGTCTGCTCTATGATTAAAATTCACCCAGAAGGTTAAAATTTTCTTTTGGAACACACAATCAAGATTAATCACTGACTCTAAAGATCATGCTGCTTTAATTATACGCTGCTCAGTACTGTTTAAATACAAGATAAGGTTTTACTGTTCATATTTACCACTAGTCATCAGATTCAGACTGGCAAGTTAAGATTCAAATTCCACTCACTAATGATAAAATTCAAATAAGGCTTGGTGAGCAAAATTTTCTGCTGAATATTGTAGAGATTGTATTTTTTTAGCTTGCTCACTGTTTTAATAGACTCACAAAGTTAAAGACCATAGCTTAATTTTACTAAGTTCTTATTTTAACATGGTAAAATATCATGACTGATCAACACTGTTGCTATCTCTGAATTGAGATCTTTTTTTTCTTTATCTATTTAGAGGGAACAAAGCCTTACTCTTTTGGAGGAGGTACTTTGTAGTAATTAATAGCATAGCACTTTAGAGAAGCTGATAGGAATAAAAATGTTTCATTATTAAATTAATAGCTAGTTTATAGACAGTAGGTTTCATTAGTCCAGTTCACAGGCATCTCTCTCAGAGTAAATGAGCTGTATTACCTCATATAGGACAATAAGGGATTGTTAGTGAACTGTAGCGATCACTTAGAAAATGGGCTTGGATGATCTGAAATGCTCACAGTGGGAAAACTAGAACCCCAAAGTTATTGAGCCAGAAGCTTGTCGAATAGCTGACTCTTTTCAAGAGCTAGTGTGAGATTCATGAAAGAGGGAGACATCACCTTAATTTTCTTTTGGAGAGAAAAGTAACACAGTAATGTTGTGGTCTGGAGTAGAGTTTTTAGGCAGAGATTGCCAAGTCACTGCCACATCAAAATGGAAAAACTAAGAAATGGAAGGGAAGGTGGGTTGATTTCAAGTTCTTGCCCAGAATCACGTTTAAATTCCAGATTTCTGACTCTATGGCTTTTTCTCTGTTGAATAAGGCAAAGTGTTTTATTTCAGAAAGCTATTTCCATGCTGCCATGGAATACCTCTCCCAAATGGCCACCAATCCTGTGGTGGGGATGGCCAGGAGGGGAGGTGGGAGCAAGCAAATGGAAACTGGTGCAGTCAGATGGCATTTCTCCACAGGGGCAGAATGGTTGGACTGTACCTTCCATTTCCAGTGTAATTGCTAGAGAATGAGGTAGGGCAAATAAGCCTTGTTGATTATTCTGAACCCAACAGTCCAACACAGCCATTATTCAGAAATCCTGGAAACTGATGCAATCATTTAAAAATGGGGAATGTTGCAGCAGTGAAGGAGAGCATAAAATTGAATTTCTAAAAAGAACAGGGATTTTAGCTGCTGTGAATTTTGAAAGGGATATTTCACCAAATGCAATATCATTCTCAGTTTTGTACCCTGAACCTTTTGTTTTATGATATTTGTGAAGTGCTTACTATGTGCCAGGCACTGTTCTAAGAGCTGGGGTAGATATAAGCTAATGGGTTTGGACATAGTCCATATCCCATATGAGGCTCACAGTCACCTAGTGGATAAAGCACAGGCCTGGGAGTCAGGAAGATGTGGAATCTAATCCCAGCCCCGCCACCAGTCTGCCCAGTGACCTGGGGCAAGTCACTTAACTTCTCTTGGCCTCAGTTACCTCATCTATAAAATGGGGATTAAGACTGTGAGCCCCATGTGGGACAGAGACTGTGTCCAACCTGCTTGCTTGTATCCACCCCAGTACTTAGTACAGTTCCTGGCATATAGTAAGTGCTTAACAAATATCACAACTATTATTATCATTATTATTATTATTATGTCATGAGCCAACTGATTTATTAAATTTGCCATGATACTTTAAGGTTTCTGAATAATGCTTTTGGAGTAGTTTGAGATAGTCTCACATTGAAGTTGGGTTTTCCCTTTTCATTCATTCATTTGATAGTATTTATTGAGCGCTTACTATGTGCAGAGCACTGTACTAAGCTCTTGGAATGTACAATTCGGCAACCGATAGAGACAATCCCAGCTCACTGACGGGCTTATAGTCTAATCGGGGGAGACAGATGGACAAAAACAAGGCAATTTAATCACTATAAATAGAATCAAGGGGACGTACACCTCATTAATAAAATAAATAGGGCAATTAAAATATATACAAATGGGCACAGTGCTAAGGGGAGGGAAAGGGAGGGGGAAGGAGCAGAGGGAAAGGGGGGAAAGGGGGTTTAGCTGAGGGGAGGGGAAGGGGAGGAAGGGGGAGGGAGCAGAGGGCAGAGGGGTAGCAGAAAGGGAGCAGAGGGAGCAGAGGGAAAAGGGGAAGCTCAGTCTGGGAAGGCCTCTTGGAGAAGGTGAGCTCTCAGTAGGGCTTTAAAGAGGGGAAGAGAGTTAGTTTGGCAGAGGTGAGGAGGGAGAGCATCCCAAGACAGTGGTAGAATGTGGGCCAGAGGTCGACGCTGGGATAGGTGTGAATGGGGGACGGTGAAGAGGTGAGCGGCAGAGGAGCAGAGTGTATGGGGTGGCCAGTAGCAAGAGAGAAGGGAGGTGAGGTAGGAGAGGGCAAGGTGATGGAGAGCCTTGAAGCCCAGAGTGAGAAGTTTTTGTTTCGTGTGGGGGTTGATAGGCAACCACTGGAGGTTTTTAAGGAGGGGAGTGACATGCCCAGACCGTTTCTGCAGGAAGATGATCCAGGCAGCGGAATGAAGAATAGACTGGAGTGGGGAGAGACAGGAGGAAGGGAGATCAAAGAGAAGGCTGACACAATAATCCAGTCGGGATATTATGAGAGCTTGTACAAGTAAGATGGCCATTTGGATGGAGAGAAAAGGGAGGATCTTGGTGACATTGTAAAGATGAGAGCCGCAGGCATTGGTGACGGATTGGATGCGTGGGGTGAATGAGAGAGCTGAGTCAAGGACGACACCAAGGTTGCGGGCTTGAGAGACGGGAAGGATGGTAGTAACGTCCACAGTGACAGGGAAGTCAGGGAGAGGAAAGGGCCTGGGAGGGAAGATAAGGAGCTCAGTTTTGGACATGTTGAGTTTTAGGTGGCGGGCAGACATCCAGGTGGAGATGTCCTGGAGGCAGGAGGAGATACGAGCCTGAAAGGATGGGAGAGAACGGGGGGAAGCAGCGTGGCTCAGTGGAAAAGAGCCTGGGCTTCGGAGTCAGAGGTCATGAGTTTGACTCCCGGCTCTGCCACTTGTCAGCTGTGTGATTGTAGGCAAGTCACTTAACTTCTCTGGGCCTCAGTTACCTCATCTGTAAAATGGGGATTAACTGTGAGTCTCACGAGGGACAACCTGATTACCCTGTATCTACCCCAGCGCTTAGAACAGTGCTCTGCACATAGTAAGCGCTTAACAAATACCAACATTATTATTATTATTAGATTTGTGTGTCATCTGCATAGAGATGATAGTTGAAGCCATGGGAGCAAATGAGTTCACCAAGGGAGTGAGTGAAGATGGAGAACAGAAGATGTGCAAAAACTGACTGACCCTTGAGGAACCCCTACAGTTAGAGGATGGGAGGGGGAGGAGGAGCCAGCAAAGGAGACCGAGAATGACCAGCCAGAGAGATAAGAGGAGAACCAGGAAAGGATGGAGTCCTCGAAGCCAAGGTGAGATAAGGTGTGGAGAAGGGGATGGACGAAAGTGTCAAAGGCAACTGAGAGGTGGAGGATGATAAGGATAGAGTAGGAGTCATTGGATTTGGCAAGAAGGAGGTCATGGGTGACCTGTTAGAGAGCAGTCTCGGTAGAGTGGAGGGGATGGAAGCCAGATTGGAGGTGGTCCAGGAGAGAGTTGGAGTTAAGGAATTCTAGGCAGCGAATGTAGACGACTCGTTCTAAGAGCTTGGAAAGGAATGGTTGTATTCATTCATTCAATAGTATTTATTGAGCACTTACTATGTGCAGAGCACTGTACTAAGCGCTTGGAATGAACAAGTCGGCAACAGATAGAGACGGTCCCTGCTGTTTGACGGGCTTACAGTCTAATCGGGGGAGACGGACAGACAAGAACAATGGCAATAAATAGAGTCAAGGGGAAGAACATCTTGTAAAAACAATGGCAACTAAATAGAATCAAGGCGATGTACATTTCATTAACAAAATAAATAGGGTAACGGAAATATATACAGTTGAGCGGACGAGTACAGTGCTGAGGGGATGGGAAGGGAGAGGGGGAGGAGCAGAGGGAAAGGGGGAAAAGAGGGTTTAGCTGCGGAGAGGTGAAGGGGGGTGGTAGAGGGAGTAGAGGGAGAAGAGGAGCTCAGTCTGGGAAGGCCTCTTGGGTTGTAGGGAGATAGGGAGATAACTGGAAGGGGAAGTAGGGTCGAGAGAGGGTTTTTTTAGGATGGGGGAGACATCGGCATATTTGAAGGCAGAGGAGAAGAAGCCATTGGAGAGTGAGTGGTTAAAGATAGAAGTTAAGGAGGGGAGGAGGGAAGGGGCAATGATTTTTATAAGGTGAGCAGGAATGGGGTCCGAAAGTCAGGTGGAGGCGTTGGCACTTGTGGGGAGGGAGGGGATCTCCTCTGAGGATACTGCAGGGAAGGATGGGAAAGTAGGGGAGAGGGTGGCAGGGGGGAGGCAGAATGGGGAGGGGTGACTTTGGGGAGCCCTTCTTCCTGGCAAAGCTGCAGAGACCTGCATTTTCATTGTTCTCTTTCCACCAGATTGCAGAGTTAAAGAGAGTGGCCAGTTGGTTTTAGGACAATTCTGAAGATGTGGATCTAGACTGGGATGGACTGGGGAGTCCCAGAGCAACCTGGGAAGGTTCATTCTGGGTTCAGAGCTCCCTATTCGTGGAGGACCCTTGAAAGAATGTGGAACTATCCTAGGAGTTTTCATCCATTCATTCAATCGTATTTATTAAGTGCTTACTGTGTGCAGAACACTGTACTAAGAGCTTGGGAAAGTACAATGCAACAATAAACAGTGACATTCCCTGCCTACAGTGAGCTCACAGTCTAGATGGGGGGAGATGGACATCCATATAAATGAATAAAATTAGAGATGTGCATATAAGTGCTGTAGGGGGTGGGAGAAGAAGAAAGGGAGCATGTCAGGGTGATGCAGAAGGGTGTGGGAGATGAGGAAATGTGGGGCTTAGGTTTCATCTCCCCAGTAGGAGATGGTAGGATCCCTGTGGTAGGATGGACATTGTAGAAGTGTCCTCCACAGAATTCAACCTCTCAAGATTGGTCTTGGGCCCTCAAAGATTGTAACAAACAGGAGACTGGACAGGATCATCATAGAATCACCTGCAGCCTGGAAGCTGTTCACACTTACTGCTTAGGGAGTTGGTGCAAGGGTTTCAAGCCAATGGAAAAGGAAAAAATTTGCATTTCCTTCCATGGCACTGACTCTGAGAAAGTTATGCAGTCAACATTATTTTCCTGAGTTACACTTAAGAGACTACAGAATGAAAACTCAGAATGAAGATAAATAATCTCAAATGCCAACTGAAACATTGCAAAAGAAACAGAGATATTTAGAATTTAGGGGAATTGTAGTAATAGTTTCTTGTTCAGCTATATAATGAAGGAAAGGCAAACACAGCTGTGCTCATTTTTTAAGAAGTATAATCAATAAGTCAGTGTTTCCATTCCAACTCTGCTCCTTTTGGGAGCTGTAAATTTCTTCATTTCTATCATGAAAAATAACCAAACATTAAAATATCATTTAGTAAGGGCAATTTTCAAATATACAGACACACGTATGTCTGGGTGTGTATATATCATATATATATATATATATATATATATGTATATAAGAAGATGTTCTGATTGGCTGACTGCCTTGAGCATTCTGATTGGCTTAGAGATGACTCTCAGGCATTGATTGGCAGGATGGCTACACCTTTGTAGGAAATAAATTGGGGGCAAGGGTAATGGGAAGAGGTAGGGAGGAGGAAGATCAGGGAAAGGAGTCAAGGGAGCTTGGAAGGTGAGAGAGCTGTGACCTGAGAGACTGAAGCCATCATTATCATCACCATGATCTTCATTCATTTGTATTTATTGAGTGCTGACTGTATGCAGAGCACTGTACTAAACTCTTCATCATCATCATGACGATCATCATTGTGATCATCATCAACAACATTAGTAATATCTGGAGCAGAATTTGAACATCTTCTGGGTGTAAAGCACAGCACTAACCATTTGGGAACAGGGTAGCTGAGAGAGTAGAGCAGCAGAGATGTCCCTAGGGACACAATCCTACCCTTGAGGAAGCAGGGACAGGCTTAACTGTGGGGACAGGATGAAGGGAGGATGAGAGATAGACCAGACATTACTATTAGTCTTACCTATTTGATTTCTACCTGAAGAATAGAAAGCGTTCACTACAGCCGCTCCGCTTATCCACCTACAGAAGACAAAATAATCTGTTTCAGATACATTATCCAATCTGACCAGTAGCAGAAATTAAAATTTACAGGATGTTTAAAGTTCACCTTCTTCATTTCTTGAGGGAAATGCAATCTGCGAAGTGTGCAAAGAGCTCCCTTGGGAGTATTTATATTAGTTGAAAACCAAGCTGCAAACTAGAGTTTGCAATCTGTTATTCCTGTATGATGCACTGGCTTTTTTGAGGTAAAACTGGACTGAGTATCTGAAGGAGCACCAGAGGTAGGGCCAGGGCAGTGTCCAATTTGTCTGATCTTGCAATACCCTGTTTCCAGTTCTATTTTCCCTTTAGGCCTCTAGCATGGACCATCGCCAGGCAAGGTGCCAACTTTTCATTTTAAATGCTGGGCAAAGAGAGGAAAGGGCAAGGCCTGGGAAGGGACAGAATTCACAGAGCTAATCGGCAAGAAAGCTGAGATTTCAGCATGGCTTAGTAAATACAGACCGGGCCTGTGAGTCAGAAGGACATGGGATCTAATCCCGGTTCCACCACATGTCTGTTGTGTGAATTTGGGTAAATCACTTCATGTTTCTAAGCCTCAGTTATCTCAACTATTAAATGGGGCTAAGAGTGTGAGCCCCATGTGAGACAGGGATTGTGTCCAACCTGATTAACTTGTATCTACTTTAACATTTAGAACAGTATTAGGCATGTAGTAAGCACATAACAAGAACTATTATTATTATTACCATTATTATTTAGCCCTAACTGGAGAAACTCAGTCAGGTCCATATGAGGCCTAGGTGAGCCAGCCTGCTGATCCAGCTCATCCAGTGGAGGGTACCTCTGAGAGAGGAGAGCGAACACCTCTGGCTGCAGACCCAGCACCTCAGTCAGTCAACTGTACTTAATGAGCACTTACTGTGTGCAGAGCACTGTACTAAGTGCTTGGGAGAGTACAATATAAGAATAAACAGACCTATTTCCTGCCCATACTGAGCTTACAGTCTAGAAAGAGAGACAGACATTAATATAAATATCATACCACCATACTTCCTGTCTCACAAGCCTATAACCTGTCAGCAAAATAAGTAAATAAATGAATACATTACAGATAGAATAAATTATAGATACAACCTCTCAGCACTGCTGGGCAGACGCGAAGGGATTCCAAGTGGAGCACCTGAGACATCATTTTTCATAGCTCCAGCTGGGAGTCAGACCTTGTGAGAGTCTATCAATCATATTTATTGAGCATGCAAACTGTGTGCAGAGCACTGTACTAAGCACCTGGGAGAGTAAAATGTAAGAGTTGGTAATTATGTTTCCAGCCCACAACAAAAAGGGTTTATTTCCTTCTTTCTCCACTGCTGCTCTGGTTGAAAGCAGGTGTCATGCCCACCAACTCTACTGAACTGTACTCTCCCAGTCACTTAGCATAGTGCTCTGCACCACAGTAAATGCTTAATAAATACCTTTCAATGCTTGACTGATGGGACAAGCAGTGGCAGAATCCCAGGGGGCATGCAGGGCCACTGAAATAACCACTGGACCCTAGATCTCGATTAACTATACTCAGAGGGGAAAGGTGGGCAGGGCAGGGCAAATGAAAACTGTGCAGATAAAAATGACAAGTAGATAAGCAATTCTCTAGAAATTACTTTGCATTTCAAGTGAAATGGTTATATTGTCATGAACACCTAATAATGATAAGGAACATCTGGTCTCCCCAAGTGGAAAACCTATGGCCCTATAAATTGTCCCTGACAGAACTCACAATAAGTGAGACAGCTAAATTCCTATGCTTGATGAATATTCACATTTACTACCTAGCACTCCTGAAATGGATATTGCCTCAACTCAGGTTGGTGTGTAGAGTTTGGCACATAAGTATGAATCATCCATCACTATACACATAAGCAATTTCTCTGATAATGCTCCTTTCTAAAGGAGCATTTAAGGATATTACTGTTCAGATTTTGGAATGAAGTACATTATTTTCAGAAGGAGTGTTCATAGTTATAGGGTAGTAAATCTGGATTTTTACACTATCCTTGTAAGAACTGCAAAGCTTTAAGACTGAAATATGGGTTTCAGCCTCGCATTGGATTTCTAGAATGAGATACCAGTTTGGAGTATTAATTTATCATGGTTTGGGGTTTAAGGTCATCGCTTTGCCAAAGACCCTTAAAACATCCCTACAGTGTTGTAAACCTATTAAAACCACAAATGGTTTGTTCAGTTGAGACTACTATTCCTAATATTTCTATTGAACTCTCCTAAGCGCTTAGTACAGTGTTCTGCCTAAAGTAAGCACTTGATAAACATGACTGATTGATAGTACCCATGCTATTTTCTTGCAAGCCTTGGGAGATATTAGTAGTCTTCCCCTCTAGACTGTAAAATGAGGGCAGGGAAAGTGTCTACCAAGTCCCTTATATCTTACTCTCCCAAATGCTTAGTACAGTGTCCTGCAACAGTAAGCTCTTAATAAATATGATTGATTGATTGATTACCCCTAGTAACTAGGGGTTCCCTAGGGCATTAATTGGGCAAGTTAATTCATTCATGCATTCAATCATATTTATTAAGTGCTTGCTGGGTGAAGAGCACTGTACTAAGCACTTGGGAGAGTACAACATAACAATAAGCAGACACATTCCCCGCTCACAACAAGCTGATAGTCTAGAGGGGGGTTTGGACTGCATAAATGGACTCCTGTAGGCACCTGAAAGCTTCCAGTGAGGGGAAACCACCAGTCAATCAATCAATCAATCAATCAATCAATCACATTCATGGGTTCGAAGCCCGGCTCTGCCTCTTGTCAGCTGTGTGACTGTGGGCAAGTCACTTCACTTCTCTGTGCCTCAGTTACCTCATCTGTAAAATGGGAATTAACTGTGAGCCTCATGTGGGACAACCTGATGACCCTGTATTTCCCCCAGCGCTTAGAATAGTGCTCTGCACATAGTAAGCGCTTAACAAAAATACAAATACCAATATTATTTATTGAGGGCTTACAGTGTGCAGAGCAGTCAAAGGTCAATGGACCCAAATGGGGAAATTACCAGCCGGCTATCCACCCAATAATTCTAACCTGGTGATGGGGCATCCCCACCCATCTCTTCATTCCTCATCTGTGAAGAGATGCCTGTCATCCCAGGCCTCATTAAAGTGAATGGATCTGAGGGGTTCAGACCCCAGAAAGCTGAAATGGTTTAGATAGCTTTTTCCAAGAGGCTTCTGTTTCAGCCCAGGGATAGTCTGGCTCACTCTAGGCCAGCAGGCATCGGGGGTCTGGAAAGGGAGCCAAGAAATGGTCGCACAGTAACTACGGCTGACCTCTTCACTCAGTCTGGGGAGTTTTGGCACTGGACGCTAATATGATCTTCAGAAGTGAGCAGTTCTTTTCCCCTTTCAGTGGGGAGGCCAGATGCCACATCTGGCTTAGTAGATAGAGCACGAGCCTGGAAGTCAGATGAACCTGGGTTTTAATCCCGGCTCTGCCACATGTGTGCTATGCAACCTTGGGCAAGTCACATCACTTCTCTGTGCCTCATTTACCTCATCTGTAAAATGGGGATTAAGACTGTGAGCCCCATGTGAGACAGGGGCTGTGATCCAACCTGATTAATCTGTATCTACCCCAGTTCTTGAAACAGTGCTTGGCAAATAATAAGTGCTTAACTAGTACCATAAGCAGTGTGGCTCAGTGGAAAGAGCACGGACTTGGGAGTCAGAGGTCATGGGTTCGAATTCTGGCTCTGCCTATTGTCTCTGTGTGACTGTGAGCAAGTCACAACTTCTCTGTGCCTCAGTTCCCTCATCTGTAAAATGGGGATTAAGACTGTGAGCCTCAGGTGGGACAATCTGATTACCCTGTGTCTACCCCAGCACTTAGAACAGTGCCCTGCACATAGTAAGTGCTTAACAAATACCAACATTATTATTATTATTTAGGAGGAGGAGTCTGTATTCCTGTATTTGTTCTACTGGTCTCTGTCAGTAGATTTGGCAAGAAATCTCAGAAATTCTCTGTTCATTATCCCCTTAATGATGATTTCATTACTTTAAATGAGCTCGGTCTTCCCTCTGCCCAGGTTTAGAGTTGTGCTTAATGACGGTGGTGGCTGACAGACCTCCAGAATAACTGATCAGGAGACACATGTAGGTCACGTGCCATTACACCTGGCACAGAAGATAAGGTGATTACTTTATAGCTTCCTTTTGGGGAACAGCAGTGATATAGTACAATCTTAGAACACTTCTCCAGCTGAATCCCTAAATTACCCTCTTTCTCCAGAACTGTTGCATTCCCCTTCCAGATCAGTGTGAAGTTGGGGGCTGAATTCTCACCATGGAACCCAGAAGTTGTGACAAAGAGAGGCTGAGAGCCCAAAATAGACATGAAAACATGGGAGGGAAGCAGCTTGGCCTAGATCCAGAGAACCAGAGTACCTGTGCTCTAATCCCAGCTCCTCCACTTGCCTGCTCTGTGTCCTCAGGCAAGTCACTTAACTTCTCTGTGCCTCAGTTTCCTCAACTGCAAAATGGGGGTTCAATTCCTGTTCTCCCTCCTACTTAGACTGTGAGCCCCATGTGGGACAGGGACTATATTCAGCCTGTTGAACTTGTATCTACCCCAGAACTTTAGAATAGTACTTGCCACATAATAAGCACTTAAGAAATTCCACCAAAAAACAAAAAATGAGCCCGGTCTTCCCGAAAACAAACAAACAAAAAATCTCCATATTGGAACCAGACAGGGGATAGGCTAACCAAAAATCACACTTCTCTAGTATAAAACCAGTAGACCGTGCACTCTATTTAGCTGAATGCTCTGTAACTGAACTCTGATTTAAGCCCACTTCCTCTTGTTCAGTCTCCTGGGATTATGGGAAGAAGTAGTGTGAATCATGAAAACCTCTCAGATGCTTGAGGCAGTGTGGCTTAGTGAAAGGAGCTCGGGCTTGGGGGTCAGAGATATTGGGCTCTAATCCTGGCTTTGCCACTTGTCAGCTGTGTGACTCTGTGCCTCAGTTACCTCATCTGTAAAATGCAAATTGACTGTGAGCCCCACGTGGGGCAACATAACTACCTTTTATCTCCCCTGGCACTTAGAACAGTGTGTGGCACATAGTAAGCGCTTAGCAAATACCATCATCATTATTATTATTGTTAATTACTAATTCATCTCACAGTCTTCTCTGCCCCCCAAGTTTCCTTAACCTTCCCTCAAAAAAAAAAAGATTATTTTACTAAAATAATTGCAATGGCAAATATATGAACTTCAACAGAAAGTTTTAAGAAATTTGCTTTTTTAAAAAGCTATAGCACATAATAGGCTCTCTGGAAATAAACTACTCTTCATCCAAAGTGGACTTAGCATAAGGGTCCTCTAGATTCTTTTACAGCCCTGAGAAGACAGCAACTCAGTACTGTGAGCAGAATATTTTGGAGAAAGAAATTGCCATTCAAGAATGAGTACTTACATCCAGAGAGTAATTTACTTTTGATAGAATCACCAAGTAGAGGCACAAATAACTTGAAAGCTTAAGCTCACTGCTGCGAAAGAGAGGGAAGGGAAGTGGAAGGGGGAAATTTGTTTAGCCTTCCATTTCATAAGCAGAGTGTTAGAGGCCCATGTAGCTAAGCTTCACTGAACTATTCTGTTTGGGTGTCATCTGACTCAAATCTAGATATTTGGCAAATGAAATTTCTTGTTTCCAAGATGAATAGTTTAAATTGTCTTAATAAAAAAAAGTCCTCCTGGACATAACTTTTCTCTCACCAAATTGTTTTGGATAAGTGTGAGAGAGTTAAACAGATGGATTTAATTTATTTTCAAAATCACAAGCTTCTGAAAACAAAGGAGAAAAGCATTAGAGACAAATATGTTTTGTTTTGGATTTTTGGTCAACTGAGATTATTTGAACAACTTTCAAGGTATCCAGTCCACCATGATTATCACTGTTCACCTGCCTGACATTAAGACAACAGTCCTTAGGAAAACAAAATGAACTATTTATTGCAGGAGATGATTACAATGTCAGCTTTGTTTTTCCTTTTCTAAAGGCCAAACACTTTTATGTGACTCCTTAACAACACTAAAGATTTACCCTTTGTTATTCTATTCCTTGAAAGACACTGGTTGTGTAATTAAAGTTTAATTAGGCAATAAATTTCATGAGATTTGGGGATCAACCCAAATGTTAAATGGGAAAAACAGCTGAATAGCAATGAAGCAAATTTAGTTCCTTAGGGATTTTTGTGTTTTCCTGGGCCATGGGGGAGAAGTAAATGTGAAAAAGAAATGGGAATAAGAAGAGATGAAATGATGAAACCAGATTTTTACATGCTAAACTATTTGAAATTCAGAAGAACTTGGATAAATTCAATTTGGGTAATATTTTTCTGGAATGTACAATGTTGGGATAGAGTGAATGTCAGGACTTCTGCTTTTAATGTCTGCCTCTTACTATTCCAATGGGCCCTTCATGACTCCATGCAGCTCTAGTTTAATTAGAATTTGTAACATTTGGAAGGAAAGATAGGTAGCAAGTTTGACTTCTACTAGAGCTCGTTCTCCCAATCCAGTGGTTTCCTATCTGATTCTGTAGCTAAGTGGCCCCTTTCCAGCCCTATGTCCATAGCTTTGCCACAAGCCCCGACTGTTATCATCCATAATAGTTACTAAGCTCCCAGTATAGCACCCTCAAAGGGCCCACACTTTCACAGTCACACATGGTGGGAACAGCACATGTGCAACACCACCTGCACTGGAGTGGCTGATTTAGAGCCCAGGACACCCCTCGCAGGGTCCCTTGATGCAGGGAAAACATGGCTGCCCACTCCAATCCCAAAGGACATTGTACACAACTTCTTGTGGAAAGCTATTCAGAGAGCACTTCCCTGCCTTAACAGCCCCACTGCCACCTCCTGGCAACAGGGCTCCCCTGGACCCAAACTTCCACCCTGCTAACACCCTGAAAGAGCGCGGGCTTGGGAGTCAAAGGTCAAGGGTTCTAATCCCAGCTCCGCCGCTTGTCAGCTGTGTGACTTTGGGCAAGTCACTTAACTTCTCTGTGCCTCAGTTACCTCATCTGTAAAATGGGGATGAAAACTGTGAGCCACATGTGGGACAACCTGATCACCTTGTATCCCCCCCCAGCACTTAGAACAGTGTTTTGCACATAGTAAGCGCTTAACAAATATCATTATCATTATTATTATTATTAACATATCACTCTGCCCTGCACACAACACAAACCTACGGCCACCATCTTAGAGAAGGTCATAGGGACAAGTAGCCCTTGTCTCCAACATCTCCAACAGCTAGGATCTCACTCCTGTCATACCACACCCTTTGACTGTGAACCAGAGAAGGGCAGTATGTACGGCATTCATATTGTGATTGGTGAGCGAGTGATAGCGAATACATGTAGTTGTGTGTATGGAGGTGTATAACCATATACTCCTATATACTCCTAAATAATTCATTCATCACCTATTAGAGCATTAATTTTGCAAGTTATTTTCTAGACATCAGGCAGTGGATTAATAATATTAGTAAGTGGTGATATGTGGTCTTGGGAATTACATGTGGTGGAACACTGGGGGAAAGACAGGGGATGAGGCTGGTGGGTGGGGAGCCGAACAAGAAAATGTAACATGGGATGTGACCGCCAATCAGAAAAAGGAAACACGGGCTGCTGGCGTTTGGGGTCCCTCCTTCTGCAGCTAGAGGGGGTTTAGGGAAGTTGGGGAGGGAAAGGGGATGAAAGAATGCTGATATTTTAAAACACAGGGACTAGGCAAGATGTTGGTCCAACTAATTAGCAATTATGTAGTTCTGGGAAATTCAGTATGAAAGGGAGAAAGAAGCAAGAATGACAGTTCCACTCCAAGCAAAATCTGCTAAAGAGGATAGGGGTGAGGGCTGTAAATCCTGAGCTCAGGACCAGGGGCTTTGCTTCCTAATGTTGTGGAACAGAGAAGACTGAATGGTGATGACACAGCTAGCCAACAACGTTTAGCCCACAGAGGTGGCTGTGGCATAGGGCAAAACTTTCTGGACACCTAAGGAGGGGGGTTTCATTGGTCACCAAAGGATCTAGCCATGATAATAGTAACTGTGGCATTTGTTAAGGGCTTGCAAAGTGCCAAGCATTGTTCTAAGCATTGGGTTAGACCCAACATAAACAGATCAGACAAAGTCCCTGTATCAGAGTTTCAGAGACAGAATTACAGGAGGGAGTCAAGTATTTTATCCCAATTTCACAGATGAAGAGACTGAGGCAGGGAGAAATCAAGTGGCATGTCCCAGGTCACACAGCAGGCAATTGTGGAGCTAGGATTAGAACCCAAGCCTCTTGACTCTCTTTCTGGTGCTTTTTTCCACTTGGCCATGCTGCTTCTCAAGCACTAATGAACTTATTTATACTCATCCTTAGCACTCAAGTATATATGTGTATTCAATTATTTATTTTGGCCACTCCAGTTGTAAATATGTTGTGTTTGCCTCTCCTTTTAGAGTATATGCATCTTGTGGGCAGTGAACATCTCACTCCTTCATTATGAACTTCCCGATTATCATTATAGTGTATGGCACCAAGTGGGTGCTCAATAAATACTACCACTACTATTCTTAATATGATAGTCAGCTAGGGGCCATATGGGACCCAAGGGCCCTGGTCTCCATTCCAATTAACTCAGGCTCCCATACTGGCCTGGCACCCCATAGGGGAGGTGGGAAAGAAGGTGATGATAAGCACAGCATGACTTAGTGGCTAGAGCTCGGACCTGGGAATCAGAGGTCATGGGTTCTAATTCCACCACAGCCACTGGTCTGCTGTGTGACTTTGGGCAAATCACTTCATTTTTCTGTGCTTCAATTACCTCATCTGTAAAATGGGAATTGAGACTGTGAGCCCCACATGGGACAGGAACTGTGATCAACCTGATTTGTTTGTAACCATCAGTATTAGTACAGTGCATGGCATATAGTAAGTTCTTATCAAATACTTAAAGAGGCAGCATGGCCTAGTGGCAAGAGCATGAGCTTGGGAGTCAGAGGAGGTGGGTTCTAATCCCAACTCTGCCACTTGTCTACTGTGTGACTTTGGGCAAATCATTTCACTTCTCTGTGCTTCAGTTACCTCATCTGTAAAATGGAGATTGAGACTGTGAGCCCCAGTGGGACAGAGACTGTGTCCAACCTGATTACCTTATATGTACCCTAGAGCTAAGAACAGTACTTGGTACATAGTAAGTGCTTAACGAATACCATAATTATAATTTTAATTATTAGGCGGGTCCACACCAATGGGAAGGATTTTGGAGTGAAAATGGCACCGCATCTATTTGGGGATTTTTTTGTACTCTCAGTGATTTTTCCCCAAATGGCTTTCCAGGGCTCCTTTAATAGTAGTTTACCCAGTTTGGAAAACATTTTCCATGTTGTTGCTTATGGAGTTTGGGAACGAGCTCTGGAGAACATAGCGCTCTTGGGTGACTGAGCATTATGCTATCAACAGCCAGATCTTCGCTTCGTGGGTCAGAGTGTCTGAAAAGATCACAGTGTGATTGACATTCTTCCATTCTATGCCCATAATGATAATCTGTTGCATCTACAGTTAAATAAGCCTCTACCTCTCCTCCTTCATTTTCCCTCCTTTGGAATTCCAGTAAAAAAGTAGTTGTAAGCATAATCTTTTCTTCTGCAAAACAAAGTAGCAGAAAAATGGGGAAGGGTGATTTGTATTTTCTTCATGAAAATGGTGCAAAGCTAAGAGTTTTATTTTCAACACCAGGTGCAGAGCATTAGCCCATCATCATGAGGCAGGATCCTTTTTAAACATCTGGCAGTCTGGCACTGGGACTACATGTCTAAGGCTTGCTTTTGGCTCACCCAAACCACTTTGAGAAAACATAATCTCTTTTTTCATCTGATGTGGACCTTAGCCTAGAGCAACTTGTTTCCGAAGGCCTGTTTGAGGCTGCCTCTAACCTTTCTGTTTGTCAGTCCTACTCCATTTACCTACTTAGACAGTAAGTCCCATGTGGGACAGGGATAGGTCTGACCCAATTGTTTTGATCAACACTAGTCTTAGTACAGTGTTCGGCATATAGGCAGAGCTTGACTAATACCAAAGTTATTACTATAATTGTTGTTATTGTTACCTATATATATATATATAATATATATATATATATATATATAACATTTTTATTACCCAATCCTCGAAGGAAGACTGATGAGGATGCAGAAACCTGCTTGAGAGGAGGGGGAACAAATAGGAATAAACAATGCTTGAAATTCAGGAGGTTTGCTAACAGCTTTGGGGATTGACTTGAAAACACTGTTGAGATTTAAAAGGAGGAGGAGGCAGCACCCTTACCTGGGACACCTTTTTATTGACATTTTCCATGGCACTATTATTTTGGGCAGAAGAAACAAGGTCCTAGAGAGAGTCACTTCAGTGGCCACTGATCAGTAAGAACTTCAACTATTATGGGTACTGCAGCTTCTGCCATCAAATGAGCTCAAACAGCTGAGGACCGTGCAGCTTTGGGCGTGCAAATCCAAGTATGTCAATTATTTTAGGCTACTAGGAGACCCTTCAGCTTGCCCAATTAGTCATTTTATGCGACACTCCTTACATTTTTTAGCTCTTGGTAAATGGCACACTTATTAATACACATCCTCAGTATTCATTCGACTGTAAAGTCCTTGAGGAGAGAGAGTGTGTCTACCAACTATATTCTACTCTCCCAAGTGCTTAGTGCAGTATTCTGCACAAAATAAGCACTCATAAATATGATTGATTGATTTTTATATATTAGGGTATTGAATTGTTTATTTTGATTATTT
Organism: Ornithorhynchus anatinus; assembly: GCF_004115215.2. NCBI lineage: Eukaryota > Metazoa > Chordata > Mammalia > Monotremata > Ornithorhynchidae > Ornithorhynchus > Ornithorhynchus anatinus. Next base: position 113,190,107 of record NC_041728.1, on the reverse strand, counting down.
CAGTAGGTATAATTAACTTTATCTCCCTCATGAGTATAAAAACTGGTTGGGCAAGGAGAAACTTACTTTATCCTGAATTTTCCAAATGTTTGGTACAGTGTCCTGCACTGAGTGCTTACTTAGCTATGCTGCTATGGTCAACCAATAATTCATTGCTTAGACCACATTAATAATATTTTAATAATAATGATAATAATAATGTCATTTGTTAAGCACTTACTACGTGCCAGGTACTGTACCAAGCTCTGGGGTGGATTCAAGCAAATCCATTTGGACACAATCCCTGTCCCACAAGGGGCTTACGGTCTCACTTACCATTTTACCGATGAGGTCACTGAGGCACAGAGAGGTGAACTGGTGAAGAAGGAGGTTGGGATATTCTATGATCCCTGCTCCTACCCCTCTGCATTCATCCATCTCCTCCCCTCACACTCTCTGCACCTCCTTTCAATCCATCAGAGAGGAAGAAGCTGTGGAGACTTGGTGTTATGTTGGCAGAGACAATAAGCACTGTGGGGCTAGTGAGGGTGTATGAGGCTCATGTAGCAATCCTTCTCCAACAAACAAAGGAATTGGGACTCAGGTGTTCTATAGGAAATAAAAATCCCTGGCCTGGAATTTCTTCCCACCAGCTTTAATGACAAGCAAGAATTGGAAAGAAAAATTTTGTGCGAATGGCAGATGTTCCAATCAATCAGATTGTGTCTGCAGGAACCAATCAGAGGACATGGCTCAGTGGGTCATAAATCAACCCCTTTGACTGGGTGGAGGATAAGAAGCTAGGAACACCCAAGCACAATGACAAACTGGTAATTCAAATAAATGAACCTTAGGCAATCCGCCCCTTTGTTGGGTACCCTGTCCTAGGGAAAGTCACAAAAACAATTAAGGAGATGAGAAGAAGGGTTTATAGAGAATAATTAAGCACCAGAGATGTTCAGCCAGAAAGAGACAACTCCTTTAGGTAAGAAAAGAATCTAGTCACTGTCCTTAGAAAGAGAAAGACTGAGATGTGGGTTGAAATGACAACAGTGGAATTAAATTGATCCAACTTTTACTCTTTTGTAGCAAGAGAGGTTTAAGTTCATTTCTTCTTAGAATTAGCCTAAACTATTTGGGAAGTGAAACACACTCTATATTCCGTGAACTAGCTAATTGCTTTCAAAGTGGCATGGTCAAACCCACTTTTCCATTGACAAAGTCCCTTGAATGGCCAAGACAAAAAACACTAATTTTAGTAATTTTTGTCTTTGGTCCCACAAGACCTCTTTTGTCCATTCCAAAGAGCCTCACCCATACCAGGCAGGATCCATTGAGAAGCAACCTAGCCATAAATGGACCATGATTGGATTGAAACCAGCGGGCAGACCTGTTCTGAAACTTCCCATAATTTCAGCTTGACCAGGGCTCAGCAAGTCCAGAGCAGAAAGGATATTAACACGGTCAGTCCCTTCATTAAGACAGCCAAATAGATGCCATTAGAAAAAGAAAACCCAGAAAATCCCTTTGGATAAATTAAACTTCTAATTCCCTCTTGATTTGGTTCAGTAAAGAGCATACAGTGAATGAGTAGATTATAGATTTATGTCTACATACTCTTCCTTGTCCACCTTTTCCCGGAGTTTCTTTAGTCGTTTTTTTTGGTTAAAAACCAGATTTTGAAGGATGTTTTCAAAGAACTCTTCCTCTTGGTAGTTCAGCTAAATGATGTCCAAAAAAAAAAGTGTTTTGTTAAAAAATAATCTAGGTAGAGAATTATCTTTCTTTTTAAGATCATACATATAGACTATCAAGGATTTGAAACTTTCTAAAGTTACACTGAAGTTGAAATAAGACTAATAATAAATAGTAACTGCCCATTTTGACCGCACCATGAAATCCCAAGTTCAACTGTGCAGTCAAAATGGGTGGTTACTATTTATCATCATGTAGGCATAGTCTTATACAATTGATTGAGTGACTTGAGTTACTGTTTCATACTATACACTGATTTTTCTTTGCATTCTGATTCGTATATGGAACCACCCATAATCTTTCTATCTTTCAATCACCAGGTTGAACTCTGAGGCTAGTTTGTTTCTGGTTTGCAAAAGGTAGGAAGCAAAGAAAAATCATAGGGCAAATGTTTTGCTCCCCTCAGTTTGTTTTCAGGGCAAATGGAATTGGAATTAGCATAAGTGAAAGATAACATCAATTTTTCACACTCTTGCAAGAGTTTGAACTCTTTCAAATACTTGGCTTTTGTGTAAACCAAATTGATTCGGCTGCAAGAATAGACTAACCATTACCAAAGAGACCGATTTTCAATCTGTAAATCTACATTACTTATGAGACTTGCCCTACATTTCTAAGAAAGTAAACAACGAAGAAGAGACCTGAAACTCTGAAAATACTGTATGAGCTTCCAGGCAGGATCTCACAGTTGGGTACAGTCATCTCTGGAGAATGACCAATTCCAAGGCTCTTTCATGAAGATTCTTACAATAAATCCTTCTACAAACCTGGAATTAGTCATCCAACAGCACAGTCTTGCTACCAATGTCAGTCTTAACACCAGACATGATGAACTTTCAACTCCAAGGGCTGGCTGGCTATTGGCCAGGCCTCTCTATCTAGACTGAATCACTATCTTGTCCTTTAGGTTTAAAGTGTGGAGTGAAGGGATATAAGCACTACAGGAAAGGGAAATAAGGAACATCCACCTGTCCAACACCTGCTTCCTGTAGCCTGGCCTCACTCAAGTTCTAGGGTTTATGGAATAGATCACTCCATGACTATCCCATGGTTATTCTGTAATAGCCCACACCTATTTTAAGGACCACTACTTCTCCGAAAGTTGTCCCTCCCTGAAACCAGGCAATCATTGGTATTCATTGAGTGGTTACTGTGTGCAGAGAACTGTACTAAGCACTTGGGAGAGTGCAATACAACAGAAATGGTACACAAATTCCTTGGCCACAATGAGCTCAGAGTCTAGAGTTAGTAAAATATTTTGAAACCCGAAATATTTTAAAGGTCAGATCTTGTAGACCCCATCTGATCATTTAAAACCTGGAGGTTATGCATTTCAATCAATTTCCTGATCTATTTACTCTTTAAAATCAGGGAGGCTAGAGAATCTAGTGAACTCAAGAGATGATCCAAACTCTATTGTCAGTTCCACGACTTCTCTATTTAGTGACCACTGGGTGCATCACAAAACTACATTTATCTTCTAGTCTTTCAGTAATTACATTATCATCATTAGAAGGCACGAGTTATGTAAGTCCCCCCTTATGGCCACTTACCTCACTGTATTCTTTATTTAGTTTATCGTTGTCTGTAAGAATGTCATCAGGATAACCTATCCTTTCTCGAATTGCTTTGGCCTAGGGAAATTATAACATTTAATTTGAAGTCTAAGTACCAAGAGCTCAAAGTAAAATCACATTCTGGACACGTGTTAGAAAAAAAATTAGGTGAGAGCATGTAAACATGCCTTTCCAATGGTTACTCCTCAGCTCACATAGAAAAAAAAGTGTTATTTGCAAAAAACAAGCGAGTAGAAGCAAGTCCAATTTTTCTAAAACTTTTGTTCTGATGTAAGCTACAGCCTTAAAGCACCAACTCTTCAAGAGGAAGTGAATATGGACAAGCCATGATTCTATATTTGTTTTTGCTCTGATCAGAATTTTGGGGGGTGGTGAAAGATTCCTTCTTAAGGAACTATTAGAAGGGCAATCCTCGTGTTTCCTTCTGGCTGCTCGTAATTATCTTTCCACTCCATTACTTTGGCTGAGAAAGCCGGAATGTGTTTACAGGCTTAGTGCTAATACTAGTCGGAAATTAGGAAGACTTCTCATGGGAACAGTGCTGGAAACTGTGGTCCTACAGACTCCACTGGCCCTACCTGCAGATGCTACGCTTACAGTTCCAAATCCAATCTCTCTGTCTTTCTCTGCAGTCTACAGACTTTTCCCATCTTGTTGCCACTCAATTTCTCCCCTTCCTTCTATTTCTCTTATTTCCTATCTTTCTATTTCTCCCTTTCTTTTCTCTTCAATTTCCCTTCAATCTTCCTCATCCTCCTGCTCTCATCTTTGACAGCAAACTTGCCCACAACAAGGGGCAGGGACTGATAGTAGTTAATTGGTGAGCAGACTGCCCTACTTAGACGTAGTTCAGGGGAGCCTAATACAGAGGTCCTGCTTCAAGAGACACAAATCCATTCTGTGGCACATGGGAATGTGCTTAGCATCCTAGAAGTAGATAATCCAGCTTGTCCAGAAGATATTGATGCTGCTTCCCAAAGAGCCTTATTCACTTTTAGGGAACAGCTTGTCCACTGGGAGCATTTGTTTGTATTAATAATAATAATAGCATTTGTTAAGCACTTACTATGTGCCATACACTGTTCTAAGTGCTGGAGTAGTTACAAGGTAATCAGGTGGGGCCCACGTGGGTCTCACAGTCTTAATCCCCATTTACAGATGAGGTAACTGAGGCACAGAGAAGTTAAATGTCCTCAGCATGGCTTAGTGGAAAGAGTCCAGCCTTGGGAGTCAGAGGTCATGGGTTCAAATCCCAGCTCAGCCACTTGTCAGCTGTATGACTTTGGGCAAGTCACTTAACTTCTCTGTGCCTCAGTTACCCCATCTGTAAAATGGGGATTAAGACTGTGAACCCCACGTGGGACAACCTGATCACCTTGTATCCTCCCCAGCGCTTAAAACAGTGCTTTGCACATAGTAAGTGCTTAACAAATGCCATCATTAAATAACTTGCCAAAAGTCACACAGCTGACAAGTGGCAGAGCTGGGATTAGAATGCACATCCTCTGGCTCCCAAGCTCGTGCTGTTTCCACTAAGCCATGCTGCTTCTGGTATTTGTTAAGCACGTACTATGGTTCAAGCTCCTTTCTAAGCACTGGAGTAGATACAAGTTAATCAGGTTGGACACGGTCTGTTCCAAATGGGGCTTGTAGACGAAGTAGGAGGGAGAAAACATCATACGATGCCGCATAACTTTAACGAGGTATCATATATGCCCTATGTTACATTTTCTAAACCAACACTTTTTATTACTTCCACCTTAACAGTAAGGCTAGTAGAAGAACAGTTTTGTACACCAGTCTGGAGTTTGATGGTGAAATATGAGCTTGGGAGACTTTATGTAATTGAAGTGGAATTTTTTTGAGAAACAGTTTAAGAGACAGGAGGAAATAAAATAGTAATCAAATATCTTCAAGATGTTCACTTTTCCTTACTCTATTTCTAGCTCTTGTTTAACACCAAAAAGGAGCAGGTTTTTAGAAAGTTTGAGAAGTGGATACAGGCTATTTTGGGTGCAAAAGTATGTTGGATTCATTTTGAAAATAATTTAAATTATTCAGAAATATCTTTAAGGACAACTGATCATGATAAGTGTTTAACAAAATTGCTGTAGTTTCAAGACTTTGGTTTCAAATTTTACACTGAGACAGTGCATTCCTAGTAAAATGATCTTTCCTTAAGCAGCAAGCTCTGTTTTTCTCTTTACCTTTTGCTCTGCTTTCATTTTGGTTTCTGCATCCATCCAAGTGAGTTCATCCAAAGTATTAATAAAAGACTCCCGGATCCGCATGATCAAATCTTCAACCTCAAAGAAAAACAATACCAGTCAAAAAAAATCTATTCTCTCTTGAGAAGAAACATGGTCTAGTGGTAAGAGCATTGACCTGGGAATCAGAAGACCTGGGTTCAAATCCTGCCTCTTCCACTTGTCTATTCTGTGACCTTGAACAAATCACTTAACTTCTCTGGGCCTAAGTTCCCTCATCTGCAAAATGGAGATTCAATACTTGTCCTCCCTCTTACTTAGACTGTGAGTCCCTTGTGGGAGCTGATTATCTTGTATACACCCCAACGCTTACTACAATGCTCGATACATAATAGCACTTAAATTCCACAAGAATTATTATTGATTGGCTTGATTTTCCTCTACTCAGAAAATAAATGATCATTGTATACCTTGGTGTTTGTTTTAACACTCGAAATCCCTGAAGCAGGTAGGGTTGTGTGATTTTTAGATAGCTTAAGGAGAGGAAGATGCCACTAATGGTGAAGAATACTCCCACTAAAACTAAAACTGACATAAAAAAGCATGATATGTAGCTATAATGCTACATGATCTCTCCATGTCTCCCCACCTCACCCAAACGCTTCCATGTACATAGCTGACATTTACCGGTGAATTAAGGGTCTTCTAGACACCTAAGAATCATCCCTCTTGGATTCTAACCAATTTTTAAATCTCCAGAGATCCCATGTCCAATTTAGGGCGAACTAGGAACATCTGTTGTTATAGTGCACTCTCCTAAGTGCTTACTACAGTGCTTTGCACACAGTAAGCGCTCGTGGCTCAGTGGAAAGAGCATGGACTTAGGAGTCAGAGACCAAGGGTTCTAATCCCGGCTCCACTGCTTGTCAGCTGTTTGACTTTGGGCAAGTCACTTCACTTCTCTGCACCTCAGTTACCTCATCTGGAAAATGGGGATTAAGGCTGTGAGACCCATGTGGGACAACCTGATCACCTTGCATTCTGCCAGTGCTTAGAACAGTGCTTTGCACATAGTAAGTGCTGAACAAATACCATTATTATTATTAATAAATATGATTGAATGAATCCTACAGACTAATCAAACCAGCTCCTCACACAGAGAAACTTGCTCACCTATGTACCTGGATTTGTACACTTTGAGCATTCAATAATAAAACCACCTTCAGCCCCATTGCACTTATATATGTATCTGTAATTTATTTATTTATAGAAATATCTGGTTCCCCTTCTAAACTGTGAGTTCCAATGTCTACCAACTTTGTCTATTGTACTCTCTCAAGTGCTAAAGCCCTCTACAAAATAACTGCTTAGTAAATATTACCAATTTACTGATTGCTTTGAGAAACTCCAACTGCCAGGTTCATCTGGTAAGGTGTTTAAACGAATGATCTGGCTTATGGGCAGTAAGTCAATCAATCGTATTTATTAAGAGCTTACTGTACTAAGTGCTTGGGAGAGTACAGTAGAATGATAGACACATTCCCTGATCACAGTGCGCTTACAGTCTAGAGTGGGAGAGAGATATTGATATGAATAGATTACAGATATTAAATGTGTTGTGAGGTTGGGGCGGAGGATGAACAAAAAGAGCAAGTCAGGGTGGTACAAAAGGGAGTGGAGAAAGGAAAGGAGGTATGAGTCAGGGAAGACCTCTTGGAGGAGGTGTGCCTTCACCAAGGTTTTGTAGCAGGGCAGAGTAACTGTCTGCTGGCAGGGAACTTGTCTACCATCTCTATTAGACTGTACTCTCCTAAGTGCTTAGTACAGTACTCTGCACACAGTAAGTGCTCAATAACTATGATTGATTGGTTAACTGACTGAAGAAAATTATAGGAAACACTACTTCAGCAGTTGCAAGTAGCTTGCTCCTACTGGAATGTTACCTTTCACTTCTGTTCATATTTGGCTCATAATCCTTAAATTTCAAAGGTATAAATGAAAATTAGATGTACACTGACTGCATGGTGAACCTAGTCATGAGAGGATTGAATGGGAAATGAACAACAATTATGAATCAGGGGTCCTGCCCAAATGAACAAGAAATGAACTGAACTACTGACTACTGCATCATCTCATGACTGCAAATAAGCTGCTGATGTTTAGTTGTACGGCAAACTTTACCACATGTTTACTGTCTCCAGCAAATGCTTCCTGTACATACAGCCTTCCAACGGCATTTTCCATGTTTCCATTGACGTAGTTTGCACAACGACGCCAAATGGCTGTTTCGGATGTTGTGCCATACAGTGCCTGTTGGACACAAATAGGAAATAAAATGGTTGGCACTTTATCCAAGAAGATGGTTGGGGTCAGGCCCAAAGGAGAGAAAAAAAACTGGACAGAAGTCAACTCTGACAATATACCTGATTTCTATTTCTACTTAGGCATCCTTCCCCACTGCACCAAGACCCCCATTTTCTATGCAATTGTTTGCTGTAATTATTATAAAACTAAACCTGGTGGTCAGTACCTTTGCCTACTGAAATCCCTTGTTAGATATAAGCGTTCTTCAGAATATAGAATTAAATGCTGTCAACCTATTGCTGTCCTAAACCTAAGCTTAAAAAACGTTCCCCAACAGTATTTCATTAAAACTCATTTTCTTTAGCAAGAGCCAATTTCTGGCAATAAATGTAGCTCAGACTAGGGTTCTACCCATGCAAGGATCAGCTTAAGTGAACTTCAACCTGGCTGGGAGAGTCTGAACTGTTTGAGCAGTTTGTGCCTTTAGGCACATGGTTTGCCCTTTTAGGACTATCAAAGTCTGCCAAGTTGCCATGTAAATAATTACAGTACTCTAGGTCAGAAAGTTAAGATCAGCCTTTAACCTTTTACGCAAAATGTGATCCCGTGAAATATAAACAAATACATGTATCTTTGGAACCAGAATTATAGCATAGAGGATTCACCTTAGCTTAGAAGCCCAAATAGGACACTGTTTTAAAACATGTGCATAAGCCTGATAAAGTCTTGTTCACACTGGCCTATGTGATCTCATGGTTATAATCATCTTGTTGACGCTCTGCCCAACAGTGGCCAAATAATATCCAAATAATCTTGCTGAAGCTTTGGGGCACATGTTTTTTTTTATTCTTGCAAAGTTTCCCACCTCCAAACTTTTTATGCTTTTCACTATGAGTCTCCTTTACTGGCTACAAAACATTAGGTCCTAAGAAAAGAGAAGTGTCTTCACCTTTCGAAAAGCATTTCTTGTCTCCTTGTAATCCTGGCTAAGATTGTTCACAAGGTCCATTATGAATCGCCAAGCCATATAATTTTGAAGCTCTCTGAATTAAAAGAGAATACAGGAATAAAAACATATGAGGCTGTGAAGTTTCTGGAGGGATATTTGTTCAGAATCATGGGTTCTCTGCCACCTACCTGGGAGAATACTTGATGAGAACCGTTTTAAGTTTGGTCAAATATTCTGGAGCATAAACAACTATATTCTCCTCATTTGGAATATTAGTTTGTACAGTTGACATGATTTCATTTATGAAATGTGACCAGTTGAATTCCTGGAAAAGAGTTATTGTTAATGTTAACTTCAGCAAAGGATTAAGTTTTTGGCTCCAAAATTTAAACATGTTTGAGGGTTAAATACTAGAAAAGGGGCAAGTCATACATCTAGAGTAATGAAAGGATACATGCATTTTAATATTTATTTGGGACTTTTGAATCATAACCAGTTGGGAGCACATTTTCTGAGTAAACTGTCATACTCCAAGAATTTACTAGCTAACCTGTTGACCTCTTTTTGGGGAAAGGTCAAAATAAGAAAGTTAGACCACATTTTAGCTTCTTTTTTAACTTCTGACCAAATAATCCTTCATTTGAAGACATCTCTCTCAAAGACTAAGCCCTGTTTGGTTTGGGAAATTGAAATTATTGGTTATACCTACTGCCTCTACTTCGTTCCCTCCAATTCTCTCCTTGACCCCCTCCAATCTGATTTCTTGTCCCCTGCACTCCACCAAAACAGCCCGCTCTTGCATCATTGTCCTCCTTTTCACCAAATCCAACAGTTTCCACTCCATCCTAATCCTCCCTGATGTTTCAGCTGCTTTCCATACTGTTGATTACCCCATTCTCTTTGAAACATTATCCAACCTTGGCTTCACAACAATAATAATAATGTTGGTATTTGTTAAGCGCTTACTATGTGCAGAGCACTGTTCTAAGCACTGGGGTAGATACAGGGTAATCAGGTTGTCCCATGTGAGGCTCACAGTTAATCCCCACTTTACAGATGAGGTAATTGATGCACAGAGAAGTTAAGTGACTTGCCCACAGTCACACAGCTGCCAAGTGGCAGAGCCGGGATTCGAACCCATGACCTCTGACTCCCAAGCCCGGGCTCTTTCCACTGAGCCATGCTGCTTCTCTAGCCACACTGCTTCTCTAGGCACTGTCCTCCCCTGGTCTCCTCCTATTTCCCTGGACACTCATTCTCAGTATCTTTTGAGGTTCCCCCTCTGCTTCCCACCCCCAACTGAGGGAAGTCCAACAAGTTCTGGGTCTTCTGTTCTCCATCTACACCCACTCCCTTGGAGAACTCATTTAGTCCCATGGCTTCAACAACCAACTCTCTGCAGATGATTCCCCGATATACATCTCCAGTACTGATCTCTCTCCTTCTCTGCCATCTCGTATTACCTTCTGCCTTCAGGACTATGTCCTGCCAACACATCAACTTTACATGTCCAAAGTGGATCTCATCTTCCCACCGATATCCTGTCTTCCACTTGACTTAGCTATCACTGTAGAGAGCACCACAATTCTCCCTGTCTCAGAAGTTCATAACCTTGGTGCTATCCTCAACTCATTGCTCTCATTCAAACCACATATTCAATCTCTCACTAAATCCTGTCAGTTTAACCTTCGCAACATTGTTAAAATCTGGCCTTTCTATTACCATGTCATCAGTTCCCTCTACTCAACAACCTCCAGCAGTTGCCCATCCACCTTCTCATCAATAAAAATTCCTTATCTTGGACTTTAAAGCATTCAATCACCTTTCTTCTTCCTATCTTACCTCGCTGCTTTTCTACTACAACCCAAACCACACGCTTCACTCCTCTAATGTTAACCTACTTAATCTATTTCAAACTCATCTATCTTTGCTGCTGATCTCCTGTTCACATTCTTTCTCTGGTCTGGAATGCCCTCCCTCTTTCTTTCTTACAGACATTCTGCCTACCTCCAAAGACTTATTAAAAATAGTACAGTGCTTTGCACACAATAAGCATTCAATAAATATGATTGAATGAATGAATGATCAGCACATCTCTAAGAGTCCTTCCCTTACTAAGCCCTTATTTCCTCTTCTCCCACTCCATTCATTCACTCAATCATGTTTATTGAGCACTTACTGTGTGCAGAGCAATGTAATAATAATAATAATGTTGGTATTTGTTAAGCGCTTACTATGTGCCGAGCACTGTTCTAAGCGCTGGGGTAGACACAGGGGAATCAGGTTGTCCCACGTGGGGCTCACAGTCTGCAACCCCATTTTACAGATGAGGTAACTGAGGCACCGAGAAGTTAAGTGACTTGCCCAAAGTCACACAGCTGACAAGTGACCGAGCCGGGATTCGAACCCATGATCTCTGACTCCAAAGCCCGTCCTCTTTCCACTGAGCCACGCTGCTTCTTCTGTAGTAAATACTTGGAAAGTACAATAAAGCAATGGAGACAATCCCTGCCCACAATGGGCTCACAGGCTAGAGACAGGGAGACAGACATCAATAAAAGTAAAACAGGCATCAGTTTAAATAGAATTATAGATATATACATATATGCATAAGTGCTGTGGGGCATGGAGGGGGGAAAGAGCAAAGGGAGTGAGTCATGGTAGCATGGAAGGGAGTGGGAGCTGAGGAAAAGCGGGGTTTAGTCTGGGAAGCCTCTTGGAAGACGTGTGCCTTCAGTAGGACTTTGAAGCGGGGAAGAGTGACTGTTTGGCAGATTTGAGAAGGGAGGCCAATCAGGCCAAAGGCAGGACGTGGGCCAGGGGTCGATAGCAAACAGGCGAGATCGAGGCACAGCAAGAAGGTTAGCACCAGAGGGGCAGAGTGTGCAGACTAGGATGTAGAAGGAGAGAAGGGAGGTGAGGTAGGAGGGGGCAAGGTGATAGATAGCTTTAAAGCCAATAGTGAGGAGTTTTTATTTGCACCCTGTATTCACCCCTCCCTCAGTCCCATAGCATTTATACATATATCCATAATTGATTTATTCATATTAATATCTGTAGCCCATTCTAGACTGTGTGGTCCTTGTGGGAAGGGAACGTGTCTACCAACTCTGTTAGATTGTACTCTCCCAGGATGTTAGTACTGTGTTCTGCACACAGTAAGCATTCAATAAATATAACTGATTGATTGATCAACTGATTACTACAACCCAACATGCACACTTTGCTCCTCTAATGCCAAATTTCTCAATCAATCTCAATCTCGTCTATCTTGCAACCAATCTCTTACCCACATCTTTTCTCTGCCTTGGAGCTCCCTCCCTCTTCACATCTTACAGAGGATCATTCTCCCCATCTTTAAAGCCTTTTTAAAGGTACATCTCCTTCAAAATGCCTTCCCCAACTAAGCCCTCAGTTCTTCTTCTCCTTTTGTGTTGCCCTTTGCACTTGTATCTCTACCCATTATTTACCCCTCCCTCATTCCCACAGCACTTGTGTACATAGCTGGAATTTATTTATATCAATCTCTCTCTCCCTCTATACTCCAATTTCTTTGTATGCAGAAAATGTTTCTACCAACTCTGCTTACTGGATTTGCCCAAGCAATTAATGGAGTGTGCTCCCCACATAGTGAGTAATCAATAAATATGATTGCTTGATTGATTGAAACTGGAATTGTAAGGTTGATTTATCAGTGGCTCATGTAATCTAAAATCTAGCCCAAAATGAGAAACATGAAAGTAAAGTCAGTCATCTATTATTGCAACAATTCCTTAAAGGAACCTTTTTTTTTGCTGGGGCTCTCAACAGGGTCATGGGAAGAGTGTGAGACTTTCAATCTTATTCTTGTTTTCCTTTAATTGATTCAGTCACCCTCACCCTTAGTTACTGCAAGTAAAGGATTCTATCCAAACATGCTCTGCCTTTAGCCATGGAATAGTTTCTTTGCAAAGGTTCTTTAAAACACACCAATTCAAACCTGACAAAGAGTACATATCTTTGAATGAATGAGTTGGCTGGCCCTTCATTACAAACTGCTAATTAAAGTATAATCACGGTCCTCTGTTGGATTGACTTTCATATTTGCTAATGCAATAGCCTGGTAATCAGCATCTCATAGTTGATCATCAGTTAATGAATTGTTTTAGCTAATATGAATGTCATGCTAATGAAACAATGCGATTATAATTTTAATTAGCACTTTGTAATGAAATGAAATGCATTCATGATCTATGAGAGACTGTAAGGGCCTTGAGGTCAGGAACTGTGTCTACTTATGTTATTTTACTGTTCCAAGCACTTAGCGTAATGCTCTGCATACAGTAAGCACTTAATAAATATCACTGATTGACTGAATTTAGCAGTCCCTTGTTCCAGTTTACCATTCTGCCTCTAAATCTTCTTTACCTCTACAAGAAATCATAAGAAGATCCCATCAGTATGTTATCTTTTATAATCAGAAAATTTTGATCTTCATTATTGATGAAGCAGCGTGGCTCAGTGGAAAGAGCACGGGCTTTGGAGTCAGGGCTCATGAGTTCGAATCCCAGCTCTGCCACTTGTCGGCTGTGTGACTGTGGGCAAGTCACTTAACTTCTCTGTGCCTCAGTTCCCTCATCTGTAAAATGGGGATTAAGATTGTGAGCCCCACGTGGGACAACCTGATTCCCCTATGTCTACCCCAGTGCTTAGAACAGTGCTCGGCACATAGTAAGCGCTTAACAAATACCAACATTATTATTATTATTATTATTGTGTCTGTAATCAAGTCAGATTATTGTCTAATGGTCTTCTGAAATGAATTTCTCTTGGAGCATTTTCTAGGAACCTTGTTTCTGTGGTTCTGAATATCACTAGCCATCTTTTCACTTAATGTTAATGTTTTTATAACTATCTTCAATTCATTTTGTCACATCTTACAGTGGAATTTATTGGCATTTCAAAGTCTTCTATGTTCAATTTTAAGAATCTAAAGGGTTTTTACCTCTATTTTACTCTCCCAAGTACCTAGAGCATTGCTCTGTACATAGTAGGTGTCAGTTCAGTATGTGGTATCAGGAAATGCACTACTCTTTACACAAAATCAATCAATCCATCGTATTTCTTGAGCACTTACTATGTGCAGAGCACTGTACTATGTCCTTGGGAGAGTACAATATAATGATATATCAGAGTTGATAGACACATTTCCTGCTCACAGCTAGCTTACATTATGGGGGGGAGACAGATATTAATATAAATAAATTACTGATATGTACATAGGTGCTGTGGGCCTGAGGGTGTGGGGGGTGAATAAAGGGGGCACATCAGGGTTACACAGAAGGTAGTGGGAGAAGAAGAAGAAATGAGGGCTTAGGAAGGGAAGGCCTCTTGGAGGAGATGTGCCCTCAGTAAGGCTTTGGAACTGGGGAAAGCAATTAACGGTTGGATATAAAGAGGGAGGGCATTCCAAGCTAGAGGCAGGTTGTGGGTGAGATGCTGGTGGTGAGATAGATGAGACTGAGGTACACTGAGTAGGCTGACAATAGAGGAGTGAAGTATGAGAGCTGGGTTGAAGTAGGAGAGCAGCAAAGTGAAGCAGGAGGGGGCAAGGTGATTGAATGCTTTAAAGTAGATGGTAAGTTTTTCTTTGATGTGGAGGCAGATGGGCAACCACTTGACCTTCTGAAGGAGTGGGGAATCACGGATTGAACATTTTTGTAGGAAAGTGATCTGGGCAGCAGAATAAAGTTGGGGCTGAAGTGCAGAGAGATAGGAGGCAGGGAAGTCAGCAAAGGAGGTTGTTTCAGTAATCAAGGAGAGATAGGATGAGTGTTTGGATCAATGGGGTAGGTGTTTGGATGGAGAGGAAAGGGCAGATTTAGTTTCACATTTTGATGTTGTGATGGTTGAACGAATATGATTTTAGTGATAGATTGAATATGTTAGTTGAATGAGAGAGAGGAGTCAAGTATAACACCAAGGTTATGGGTTTGTGAGACAAGAAGGATGAGGGTGCTTCTACAGTGATGGGAATGTCAGGAAGAGATTAGAGTTTGGATGGGAAGATAATGAATCCTATTTTGCATATGCAGTGACAGGACATCCAAGTGGAGATGTCTTGAAGGCAGGAGGAAATGTGAAACTGCAGAGAAGGAGAGAGATCAAGGGCTGAAGTTGTAGTTTTGGGATCCACCCACATAGAAGTGGCATTTGAAGCCATGCCAGTAAATGAGTTTGCTGAGGGAGAGGGTGTAGATGGAGAATAGAGGGGGACCCAGAAGTGAACCTTGAGGGACACCCACAGTTAAGAGGTGGGAGACAGCGGAATAGCCTGAGAAAGAGATTGAAAATGAGCGGCCAGAGAGATAGGAGGAAAACCAGGAAAGGACAGTGTCAGTGAAGCAGAAGTTGAATAATGTTTGCAGAAGGGGTTGATTGACTGTGTTGAAGGTAGCTGAGAGATTGAGGAGGCTTGGGATAGCATAGAGGCCATTGGATTTGGCAAGAAGGAGATCACTTGTGACCTTTGAGAGGGTGGTTTCTGAGGAGTGAAGGGGAGAGAAGCTACTTAGGAGGGGGGCAAGGAGCGAGTTGGAGGAGAAAAATTTGAGATAGCAGATGTAATAATAATAACAACAATGATGGTAGTATTTGTTAAGCTCTTACTATGTGCCAGGCAAAGTACTAAGGGCTGGGGTGGATACAAGCAAATCAGGTTGGACACAGTCCCTGTTCCACATGGGGCTCACAGTCTCAACCCCCATTTTAAAGATGAAGTAACTGAGGCACAGAGAAGTGAAGTGACTTGCTCAAGGCTACCCAGCAGAGAAGTGACAGAGCCTGGATTAGAACCCATGACTTTCTGACTCCCAGGGTCATGCTCTATCCACTACACCATGCTACTTCTCATGGCAACTTGCTCAAGGAGTTTGGAGAGGAATGGTAGGAGGGAGATGGAGCGATAACTGGATGGAGTCATGAGGGTCAAGAGAGGTGTTTTTTTTAGGATAAGGGGGACAAGAGCATGTTTGAAAACAGTGGGGAAGAAGCCACTGAAAAGAGAGCAGATGAAGATGATGGTCAAAGGAAGAAGTGAGGAGGTAAGTGCTCTGATAAAGTGGGAAGAGATGGGGTTGGATGCACAGGAGGAGAGAAGACAGAATATCTTCTCTTGTGTTTCTGCTGAGAAAGATAGGAGAGTTGAAGAAAGGGCAAGAGGAGAGAGGGACTGGAGAAGAGCAGGGGAGATTTTAAGGAAATCACACCTAAGTTTAGTGGGTGTCCAGAAGGAGCTCAGTAAACACTCCCGGCGGAATGAATAAACAAAAGTATTTTCCAAGGTGTTTTTTTCCCCCCAAAAGGAACACCCTTTTTGTTCCAGTTTCATGAAATTGAAGAGATACCAATTTCAGAAAATGTGCAACTTACCTTTCTATTAATAGTCAATGAAAAGTTCCTTTGGATTTCTTCTAGAGTCATCTTATTGTACAGCAGCACTGGATCATTTCTGTCTTCCGCTCTCGTTGTCACCTACAGAGTTTATTTTAGGTCATTATTTCTGGATTTAGAAATTTGCTAACTGATGGGGTGAAAGTGCTTTCAGAATGAAAAGAGGGAGGAGAACCAAGGGATGGAAATATGTTAAGGTTTTTGAGGGCACGGCCTGGCCTTCATCTACTATTGCTTGTTTCCAAATGCTCTGCACCAAATAGGCATTCAAAAATGCTGCCGATGATGATGATCTGGAAAGAAATATTAAACTGAAGAGTCGTCGTATGAGCAACAAAGGGCTTGAAACAATCCCAAAGGGTCCCTTAAAATGACTGAAGAAAAAAAATCCCCTCTTCCCTGGATGGAGTCGACCAAAGTCTAGAATCACATGGACTGATGTTTTTCTGCCCCGGGATGTGTTATGAAAGTTTTGCAGCAATTTATCTCCTTTCATTGGCTTTATATTGATCTGTATCTCATTCTGGAGAGATAATATTTGTTTACTGATACTTGGTGGGTAGGTCTACTTCATATATTGGAAATAGACACTAACTGACCCAGGCCCCCTCCACCAGTGGACACACAACCCCTGCTCTCATCCCCAAAGCCTCTCCGTTTACCTGTCTTTCCTCCCTTTCCCCTTCTTGTGTCCTCACTCCCCATTAAAACTAATCAATCCATCAATCACTGGTATTTATTGAGCATTTACTGCATGCAGAGTACCTTTCTAAGCACTAGGGAGAGTATAATTCACCACAAAAAGAGGACTAGGGAAGAGCAGAATGGGTAGCAGGCATGCAGAATTAGGGCCGTACATGCCTCTGAGAAAGTCCCTGTAGACTAGAAGCTCCTCATGGGCAAAAAGTATGTCTACTAGCTCTGTTGTACTGTACTTTCCCAGAGGTTTAGTACAGTGCTCTGCCCACAGGAAGCCTTCAGTGCCAAATGATTAATTTCCAAAAGGTGAATTTTGCCTTGGGATTTTGACTACCTGTAGCCCTCCAGTCATTGGATGTCTTAGGCCACATTTGCAGGAGATTAGGATAGCAGAATAAGATTGTCAGATATGCCAGGATCCTAGGACAGCATGACAGGAAGTAGCTCCAGTCAATTCACACTATATTATTGTTTCAGCTCCCCAAACATTGCTTTACCCCAAACATCTCAACACAACTGTGTCCATCCTCATTATCTTGTATATACCCCAGAGCTTAGTACAGTGCCTGACACACAGTAAATGCCAACAAATCCCATAAAAAAGTTTGAAATATTATTCAGCATATCAGCAAAAAGACGCTTTACATTGGCAATTTCTTTCTCCAGCTCCATAACTCTGTTCATTTCCAAGGTAAGTTGAGTTTTATTGACAGACAATTTTTGCTCCTGACGAACTATTGTAGCCACAGCAACCATGAAATTCACATATGCTTCACATGCCTGCAAGAAGAATTACAATTCACTGTTGAAGAACTTTCCACATGTTAGAAACATAATTCAGGGAAAAAATATATTTTACTTCAACTTAATATTTTAACTCTATAATTTGAAACAATAAAACATTCACAAAATCAGAACTGCCCTCAGTGCCTGAGGAAAATGCATTTTAGAAAATCCTATACCAACAAAATGACAGGGTCACAAACCTATGAAAGAATGATCATAAATATCTAAGAATGTGTATGTGTTAGCTTGTAAAGAGAGTGTCAATTGGTCCAGAGTCAAGGAAAATAAAATGACTGAAAGAAGAAAATATGATTAAGAGTCCATGACACCCTACGCTGTAGGGGGAAGACTTGGGTATTTATGGGAGTTGCATGGAGGTGTACACATGCCCAGGGATTTTTATGATGCTATTTTTGATGTCCTTTCTAGGTCTTTCATTCTCTAGGAGCTTCCTGTTGAGTTGGTTCGTTGGTTTTGACACTGACAAACACTGAGGAGAACTTGAAGCCTATTAGTTGGAGATAATTTCTGACATGTTGCCATAATCTGGATCTGTTACACAATGATGATGATGATGGAGTTTGTTAAGTGCTTATGTGCCAAGCACTGTTCTAAGCACTGGGGTAGATACAAGGTTATCAGGTTGTCCCATGTGGGGCTCAGTCTTAATCCCCATTTTACAGATGAGGTAACTGAGGCACAGAGAAGTGAAGTGACTTGTCCAAAGTCACAAAGCTGACAAGTGGTGGAGACGGAATTAGAACCCATGATCTCTAACTCCCAAGCCCGGGGTCTTTCCACTAAGCCAGGGAGAGACAGAGAATAATGAGAAAGGTGCAACTGTTAGCCCGCTCACTAAACTGGGTAAACTATTGTCCTTTCATCTGTTGCCAGTGATCATCGGCGGTGATAGCATCTCCATTGAAAATGATGGGCTAGCCAAGAGACTGAGCGGAGGAATTGAATACAGTGGTCGTGGTTTGTGCAGCCTCACTCATATGCTGTCATCCTTTCTATGGCAATTCCAGTGGAGCATCGAGGGCAAGGTGTGAAGGTGGGCAGATGTGCAGCTCATTGCAAAGTGCTCACAAAGTCTTCTTACAAAGACTATAAACTCTACTGTATGGTATTTTCCCAAGTGCTTAATAATCAGTAAACACAATACAATACAGTAAATGCTTAATAATCCCCATCTATAAAATGGGGATTAAGACTGTGAGCCCCATGTGGGGCATGGACTGTGTTCAACCTGACTGACTTGTATCTAACCCAGATGTTAATACAGTGCCTAGCATGCATTAAATGCTTAACAATACCATTCAAACAACAAAAACTTACATATCCTTATAATCCACTATTTCCCCCATCTGTAACTTTGTCCTCCTATTTTTATGGGCAGGGATCAAGGGTTTCATACAGTGCTTGATAAATACCACTGATCGATTGAATGAGGAATTTTAGCAACTGGCATTCAAATAAAGAACCAAAAGAGTTTGAACCTCAAGGTTCCTATTTCAAAACTCAAGAGCTAAAGAGAAAACCCCCACAAAATCAGTTGAAGGACTTCTGTGCCTGACCTCTCTCCCTGAGCAGGGAATGTGTCTGTTATATGGCTATACTGTACTCTCTTAAGTGCTTAGTACACTATTGTGTTATCAATAAACACAATAGCCTAGCTGGAACATTGTCGAATAGATAGGAAAGTAGGAATGAAAATGAGTTAGGTTTCATTCTCTTTCACTCACTTGTATCAACTATGCAATATTTCATATTGTATAAAATATTAGTTTTCTCATATGCATTCCTTAAAGTACTCATTTGAATGTGGGCTGCATCTACATCACCAACATAGTGTCATGGCTCCAGTAGTTATTAAAACCACATGAGTAGCCAATAATGCCAATATCATTCAGTATCCCAAGTCATTGAGTCCAAGATACAAAGCAGTGGACTGTTTTTTATGCCAGCGTTCGAAACCAGCTCCACCCTTATGCAAACTGGAAAAATGATGTTTAAAACAAAGTTTTCAGAATTGCCTCAAGATCCAGTGGAAGTTTGCCTCAGTTTGCCATTTTAGGTCTATCCATTCCTTTGTCTGTCAAAGAGAGTAGCCCTTCCAAAGTAGTCCAGTTATGAAATCAAGTAAAGATTTCTGTGAACCAAGATTTGCACAATTACTAGAATGAGTAGAAATGCTCCCTGTGGGCAGGGAAACATGCCTACCAACTCCAACTCCATTATAATGTACTCTCCTGAGTACTTAGTAGAGTGTTCTGTACATAATAAGTGCTTGGTAAATATAATTGATTCATAAATGGATTTCAAGGGCTAGCCAGGGTCCGCCCCAGGGCACTAGCATCACTTTTTAGTGTGGGGCTGCAGATCTGAAGTACTTATTATCCTTCCCAGTGCGTTTCCCAATACCTCCTCCTAGCTTCCCTCCCTTCTCACCCTCAACTGACTTTCCTATAATTAGCTTAATAGAGTCTGCTTGCAGCAAATATACCCAGAATCCCATCACCACACATGTAACTTTCCATAAAACTAAATCCAAAGGAAATAGAAAATAAAGTATATTAGATTTCTCAATAAGTTTTGGGTTCAAGGATCAGTGCCCTGCACTTAATAAACATTCAACAAATACTGTTAATTGTTTGACAACTGATCTAATTTTCTGGTGACTCCCATCAGCATGTAGATAATAGCCATCGATGAATTTTTCAGCCTCACCCTTAATTCTACCATTAAAACTTCAAACTAAAATTCATCATTCAAAAAACTATAGTGAAAGAGCATTGCATTTAAATCTCAAATACAAGTACAAACAAGGTAAAGTTCAAATTCCTCACCCTTTTTTTAGAAAATTCTCTTTACTCCCTCTTTGTCGCCTAGGAAGGTAGGCACCTTGAGCCTGGAGTGATAGGAAACCTCTGCATTACATGAGCTAAAACAAGCTACAGGGGACAAACTACAATGGTGCAAAGATAGGGTCAAGTTTTCATGTAAAAATAGACATTCCAGTATTTACGAATTGAGTGCAGAATTGTTCTGGGGCGCATCTATTACCTCCTTATATATACCGGTGCATTCATAGTAGTCGCGGGATGGGAGACCAAGTCCAGGCTGATCAATCTAACCAAAAAAAAACACAAAGAAAATAAGCCATTCAAATGGTATAAAACACCAATCCGGACAAAATGTTTTTAGCTTGGCAGGCTGTGACCCTTTCTTTCTATAATAAATGGATAGGATGCCCAGGGGATTCAAAACACGTGAATAGAAAGCTAGACATACTGCTTTGGCAGAATCAGAATCTTCCAAGAGTCAGG
The DNA here is from genome assembly GCF_004115215.2 of Ornithorhynchus anatinus. Classification (NCBI taxonomy): domain Eukaryota; kingdom Metazoa; phylum Chordata; class Mammalia; order Monotremata; family Ornithorhynchidae; genus Ornithorhynchus; species Ornithorhynchus anatinus. Next base: position 113,169,091 of record NC_041728.1, on the reverse strand, counting down.
CATGCAGTGGGATTGTTACACCTCTGTATGTAGAAAGTCATGGATGTAAGGGGACCTAATAATAATAATAATAATGGTATTTGTTAAGCGCTTACTATGTTCCAAGCACTGTTCTAAGCACTGGGGTAGATAAAAGGTAATCAGGTTGTCCCACCTGGGGCTCACTGTCTTAATACCCATTTTACAGTTGGGGTAATTGAGGCACAGAGAAGTGAAGTGACTTGCCCAAAGTCACACAGCTGATAAGTGGCGAAGCTGGAATTAGAATTCATGACCTCTGACTCCCAAGCCCATGCTCTTTCCACTAAGCCACACTGCTTCCCTAGAGGAGAACTGCCTTGGAAATCTGTAACAGTGGATTCAATATATTTGAAAAACAAATTCACCTGAGGTACCACCATTATGTGAACAATTAGAATTACTCTGTATTTATCATTCAAGATCAGGAGTAACACAAATAATAAGTGATGGTAAGGAAGCCTACAGTTTTCATGTACTCAGTTTGGAGACTTTGGAGAGGATCTCCTCTTATTGGACATGCTCAGAAACGTTAGTAAATCTAGGGCAAACCCTGGTGCTGTTGCTTGGAAACTAATAACAATAATAATAGTTGTAGTATTTGTTAAGTGCTTACTGTGTTCCAGGCAGTGTACTAAGCGCTGGGGTGGATACAAGCAAATTTGGTTAGACACAGTCCTTGTTTCACATGGGGCTCACAGTCTCAATCCCCATTTTACAAATGAGGTAACTGAGGCCCAGAGTAGTGAAGTGACTTGCACAAGGTCACAGAGCGGACAAGTAACAGAGCCGGAATTAGAACACATGACCTTCTGACTCCCAGGCCCATGCTTTATCCTGTGGTGAATGAGTGAGCTGTAATGTGTGAACTTGAAGGTGGGTGAAGATCAAAGGGTCAATTTTGATTTCTCAAGAAATGGGGATCATAAATGTACTGAAGCAGGAGTTTGAATTAGTGTAAATCAGTTTGAACAGGTCTAGCTAACCAGGTTTGTTAGGTCACGTACTTGTTTATATGGTGAGTGTTGTGCAGAAAGGGAAGTGTTTCATAATTTTCTGACAATTAAGTCATGACTAGACCTTTTTCATCTTGGGCAACCCCATATATTCCTTGACCCTAGATCATTTCCTCTTTGGCATTGCTTTTCCAAACTGATTATCTTGCTTAGTACCCCAGGGCTTAGTACAATGGCTGGCACAGAGTAAGCGCTTAACAAATAGCATACAAAAATTGTCTGTAGCTTTTAGGAGGGATCTGCAAAAAGGCTTTATTTAGGTGGCATCTACATAGCTATTATGGCATTCCATTTTTTTTTAACCCTGTGATGTATTCAGCATCCTTTATACTTAGTCCATGCAGAATACTAAACCTTGTTCTTTACAGTAATACTTTGATTATACATTTGAAAGAACAGTTATCAAAGCCATGTCTATTGAATAATTCTTCACCCTATAACTCACTCCAGGGACTCTCATGACCACACCTTCCCCAGCCCCAAAACAAAGAAAACCCACAGTGGGATGCTCTCAGCATCCCAACAGATCTGAAAGGTTTGGACAGGAAGGGCTCAAGGTGGGGCTCAAGAGGAAAAGGAGGCCAGCTCATTTTACCCTTCCATCACTTGGCTTTTTACTGCCATGGCTAAAAAGTTATTTGGAACTCTATGACTCCAGCCTCCGAAATCCACTCAAAGATTCCCCATGGATTCATTTCCCTCATCAGCCGGGACAAGGACGCATCTCAGGCTTATCCCTGAGATCGCAGGGCCACTGGGTAAAGCTTCTAAGGGCAGGGCATGTTTAGGGCACTGACTGGACTGTTGTCAACACAGGGGTGGGCTAGGGCAGATCATTCATTCTATCGTATTTACTGAGCATTTACTGGGTGCAGAGCACTGTACTAAGTGCTTGGAAAGTACAACTGGTTCATGAGGACTCCTACCACCATCCCTGCTCCCTCTGGAAAAGTGTGGCTTCTCCAACTAGCTTCAGGGCAAATACCCAGAAACCTTGCAGGACAGAAACTCCCAGCCTCTGGGCGCTATGGCCCCTGGTTTGAGAAAGAATGTCACAGAGACCAAGGAGGCAGATATAAACCCCTTCAAAGCTCTCCATAGTCTCTGTGGGAATTCTAATAGATTCACCTCCATTCCCTTCTTGCTACAAACTCAGCCCACTCATCTTTCATGAGGAGAGAGCCATATCTTGGCATTGGCCTTTGCGGGAAACCTGTTGAAGTGAGACTTGCCTCACTGGGATCAGCATTTTGGACATACGGACTCAAGAGGATAGCCTCCAAGGAGAGGCGCGTTTGAAACAAATTGGACGGAAGCCATTTTTTTTTTTAAGTGGACACACCAGGTAAAAAGTACAAATATGATTTTCCTTCAGCTTCTCATAACATTTAAAAGAATAAATACTGAACTTTGGGATATCGGTAACATTAAGGTATATGATTGCTTTATTGTACGTTAAAGATAATTTTGACCGTGCCTGCCACACAAACTTACATGGATAATATGGTTCATAGAGTTCTTATCATCAGTGCCAACAAAAAAATTAATAAGGACTTTTTTCCCATATTTAGAGTTCAGATGTGCAATAGCTTTCTCAGCAGTCCAAGTAGTACCTAAAGCAATGAAAGGTGAAATCTGTCTTTTAGGGTCTTCAGTATAGAGAGATATTAAAATATAGGCAGATTTGAATGCGGAAATTTAATAGACTGTGGAAATTGCCTTACCAAATGTTGTGTCCCAGTCATCCACTGCTACGGGCCATCCAAACAAATCCGGTAACAACAGAATCAAAGGCTTTCCTTCCCTGACATCAATAGCAGCTTTTGAAAATGGTAAGAAAAGAATGCAACGTGAACACTTCTGGGTAGGCTTGCACCCAAAGGTGGACACCTCCTAATATGTCACATCATTTTTAATCCTCTGAAGAGCAACTTACTTTCATTTATACACGATCTGTACAAAGTTTTTGCTTTCTGCACTGCTAAAATATCTTCAGGGCTTGTCTTCTGAAGGACGCCTGAAACAGGGCATTTAAAACACATGAACATTATAATGTCTCATTTAAAACTATGATTGTTTCTATGGGAATTCAATGAAAACTTTACTTTTCCAATTGTTTCTATGTGAATTCAATGAAAACCTTACTTTTCCTAATTTTTTTAAAAGTTAAAATAATTCCTTTGCTATCTCATTATTTCCAGTTTGTTATTTTCCTTCAGAGTACTGGATGAAAATAAATTTGACTAGGTTATCCTTTTGGGGTGTAAAAATATTACCTGCTTTAGTTTGCCTTGTGACAATCTCTCTCAAAGATAAAGATGACTTTAAAAACAACACAAAATAACTGGGAGGCTGTCAACATTCATTAGGTAATCAGTGTCTTTTGGTGGTTAAGGAGAACCATTTATATGGACTAAAATATTTTCATTCCACAAGTTTGCTTGTTTGGCTGTTGCAAAATATCAAGGTCTTGTATTTCCCTAGAATAACCACCAAGTGGAGAATAACAACATCTATTTCAGTAAGAATGTAGCTCTTGTTTACCTCTCTGGATAGAATTGCTTTTTAAAGACCGAAGGAATCTAAGAAGTGACATTACACAGACAGACACACACACACTCCAACAATCCTACTATTTGAACATATCTATTTCATGGTCCGATCAAAGGATAGTATCACTACAAAAACTCAGATCATGTTCCAGATAGTCTGGGTTATTAACTGCCTAAAGAAATGGAGTAAAAAGCTAGTGATTTTAAGCTTTTTAAATCTGGTTTGGCCATTCCAGACTGTTGTAAAAAAATAATAATAATAATAATGACCCAGTGCCAAAAGAGAAACCTTTTGAAACAAGAACATCAACTCCACTGACCTTTCAAAATGACTTCAAGATCATCTCTCAAAATGTCAAAGTTACTGTAACGGGAGTTGGTCTCAGGAATGACATTCCTCTTAAGCCAGCCTCCACAAGCATAATGGAAAAAGTCCTTGCAAGGTTCCACATTGGCATCCATGTTCTCAATCAGACGGGCAGCTGAAATTGAAGAGAAGTAAATGCATAGATACGCAAACACTCAGTCATGCATGCACACCCAGGCACACAAACACACACATATACATTCCACTTCGAGATGTTGAGGATGGAAGAAGATTCTGGCAAATTTTCATGATTTCATCAGCCAATGGGATCTAAGGGGGAAAAAAAATCCTATCCTACTGGAGTAAATCAATGCAGTACTCTTAAAGTACATCTGTAAGAACTGGATGGATACTTTCCACAGAGCTGTGAATATCAGGCAATTTCTGAATTCACTGAAATCAGAGATATCTGGGTGTTCCCAGAATGTGCACACAGTGATTCAAATATGCCCATTTTTCCCATAAAGTTTGCTGAAGTGTTTGCAGAAGAGTTTGCTGAAGTGTACACCAAAGGACATAACAACATTCTCATGCTCGGAGACAACACCGAGAAGCAGATCCTTCGATCATATATAATTGAGAAAACAGGAAGTGAACTGCAGGAGGAAGAGGAGGAGTTAAAGAGGAGAATAAACAAGATGAGGAGGAAGATCTGATCTGCCTACAGAGGTGATTTTCCTAGATTCACAGAAGTTCTAATAATACAATAATAATAATGACTGAGGTATGTATCACATTATATTAAGTGATGAGGTAGATACAAGATAACCAGGTTGAACATAATCCCTGTCTCACATGAGGCTCACCATTTTACTAGGAGGGAGGGAAAACAGGTATTGAATCCCCAATTTACAGATGAGGAAGCTGAAGCCTCAATAAATTAAGTGATTTGCCCAAGGTCACATAACTTATAAGTGGCAGAACTGAGATTAGAATAATAATTAGAAGCAGCGTGGCTCAGTGGAAAGAGCACGGGCTTGGGAGTCAGAGGTCATGGGTTCGAATCCCAGCTCTGCTGTGTGACTGTGGGCAAGTCACTTAACTTCTCTGGGCCTCAATTACCTCATCTGTAAAATGGGATTAAGACTATGAGCCTCATGTGGAACAACCTGATTACCCTGTATCTACCCCAGCACTTAGAACAGTGCTCTGTACATAGTAAGCACTTTACAAATGAGAAGCAGCGTGGCGCAGTGGAAAGAGCACGGGCTTTGGAGTCAGGGCTCATGAGTTCGAATCCCAGCTCTGCCACTTGTCAGCTGTGTGACTGTGGGCAAGTCACTTAACTTCTCTGTGCCTCAGTTCCCTCATCTGTAAAATGGGGATTAAGACTGTGAGCCCTACGTGGGACAACCTGATTCCCCTGTGTCTACCCCAGCGCTTAGAACAGTGCTCGGCACATAGTAAGCGCTTAACAAATACCAACATTATTACAAATACCAACATTATTATTATTATTAATAATGGTATTTGTTAAGTGCTTCCTATGTACCAAGCACTGTTCTAAGCACCTAGTGTCCCCCATGTTCTTCCCACAAGGTGTTAGTACTTCCAGGGGTGCAGAATGTTTACTGGGGAGAACAGTCTAAAGAATCTGTATGGGATGTACTGAGGAGCATCTAGAGTAAAATAATGAGGTTTCTGCTTTAAAGGAAGAAAATAAGTGAGGTGAGGTAGGGAGAAGGGATAAAAAACAAACTGTGAGAGTATGCAGAAGAGGGTTGAGAGGCTAATTAGAAGTACAAAAGCGAACAGGTAAAAGTTGAAATGAATCTTCCAAGAAAACACTACCCTTTGCGTAAGCAGCTTAAGCAGCAGGGAATAGTGGGTAGCGCATGGGCCTTGGAGTCATAATCCCGGCTATGCCACTTGTCTGCTGTGTGACCTTGGGCAAGTCACTTCATTTCTCTGTGCCTCAGTTACCTCATCTGTAAAATGGGGATTGAGACTTTAAGCACCACAGTTAGAATGTGTCCAACTCGATTTGCTTGTATCCACCCCAGTGTTTACTACATTGCCTGATACATAGTAAATGCTTAATAAAAGCATAATTATTATTATTGTTAATGAAATGTGTGAACAAGAGTTTAAAGAAAGCATCTTACTTCATCAGGATCCATATCTTAAGAGCTTTTCATTTCAGTGGAATAGCCTAGAAGTAGTTAGCATTTCATCTGAGATTTCATTTTCATTGCTTCTAAAATACTGAAAGTTCATTCTTTTTAGGAAATGAAGGGAGTCATTAATAATTATGGTATTTATGTAGCACTGATAATGGGTCAAGCACTATACTAAGTCCTGGGGGTAAACACAGGAGAATCAAATTGTTCACGGTTCTACCCAACATGGGACTAGCAGTCTAAGTGAGAGTGAAAACAGGTATGAAATCCCCATCTTATAGATAAGAAAACTGAGGTACACAGAGGTGAAATGACTTGCCCAAAGTCACACAGACGCCAATAGGATTAGAACTCAGTCCTCTGACTTCCAATCAATCAATCAATCAATCAATTATACTTATTGAGCACTTACTGTGTGCAGAGCATTGTACTAAGCACTTGGGAAAATGCAACAGAGTTTCCTGCTCACAATGAGCTTAGAGGCTGTAGTTGAAGCCATCGGGGCAAATGAGTTCTCTGAGGGAGTGGGTATAGATGGAGAATAGAAGAGGACTTGAACTGAATCCACTTAGAACTGAAACTTAATGGACTCCCACGGCTAGGTTTTTGTTTTTTTTAAGGATAGGGTATATTTGAGCAGGCCTGTGCATTATTATTATTATTATTATCATTATTATGGTATTTGTTAATAATAATAATAGTGGCATTTGTTAAGCACTTACTATGTGCAAAGCACTGTTCCAAGTGCTAGGAGGATACAAGGTGATCAGGTTGTTCCACGATGGGCTCACAGTCTTGATCCCCATTTTACAGATGAGGAAACTGAGGCACAGAGAAGTTAAGTGACTTGCCCAAAGTCTCACAGCTGACAAGACAGAGCCAGGATTAGAACCCTTGATCTCTGACTCCCAAGCCCTGGCTCTTGCCACTGAGCTAAGTCATCGCTTACTATGTGTCAAGCACTGTTCTAAGTGCTGGCAGAGATACAAGGTAGTCAGGCTGTTACGTGGGGCTCAGAGTCTTAATCCCCATTTTACAGATGAGGTAACTGAGGCCTAGAGAAATGAAGTGACTTGCCCAATGTCACACAGCAGACAATTGGCAGAGCCAGGATTAGAACCCATGACCTTCTGACTCCCAGGTCTGTGCTCTATTCACTACGCCATGCTGCACGAGGCCACGCTAGGAAGCAGTGTGGCTTAGTGGAAAGAGCACAAGCTTGGGAGTCAGAGGACATGGGTTCTAATCTGACTCTGCCACTTGTCTGCTGTGTGACCTTGGGCAAGCTGCTTAACTTCTCTGTGCCTCAGTTCCCTCATCTGTAAAACAGGGATTTAGACTGTGAGCCTCATGCGGGACAACCTGATTACCCTATATCTACCCCAGCGCTTAGAACAGTGCTCTGCACATAGTAAGCGCTTAACAAATAAACAAAACATTATTATTATTATTACCTCATCTGTATAATGGGGATTAAAACTGTGAGCCCCTGTGGGACAACCTGATTACTTGTATCTACCCCAGCAGTTATAACAGTGTTCAGCACATAGTAAGTGCTTAACAAATACCATAATTATTATTATTACTTACCAGTTCATTCTTAAAATTGGATGATGTGCAAATTTTTATGCTCATTTAAACATACTGCTTGCCTTCTAAATGTTCCTGTAGCATAAGTAAAAATACTGTATCCCAAATGAAAAGATCCTTGAGGATACTAATCCTGCCCCTTCCTTTAGGAGAAATGGAGAATTCTTGGGGAATTCCTGATCCCTTTTTTCTTTTAACTTTTTTTTTACAAACTGCTGGATTTAATTTTCTTTTATTTAGTGTCTTTGTAAACATGCCCAGATGCCTCATGGCTTTGGCACTTTTTTAAATAAATTATAATATAAATACAGGTGCTATGTTATCTAGACACAACATGCCTAAGAGTTTTTTGTTTTTTGTATTTCACTAAGTCCCAAATAAAACTCACCCCATTGACTTTCCTGTTCTGGGGTTTAAATCAAGCCATTCATTACAGCATTTTAATAAGTACTTTGGTGTACGCTCAGACCCCAGCTCCTTCCAAATTAGATCCTATATCCTAAGCTGTTTCAACAAAGGGGGTGGGAATTTTCAAAAGGTAACCAAAAATGAGGTAAGGAGCATTAGTTAATGGAGATTGAATGGGCCCTTCTCTCTTTTTACACCCCAGCCTGCATAGTCTGCTCCTCTGGTGCTAACCTTCTCACTGTGCCTCGATCTCACCTGTCTCACTACTGAACCCTGGCCCACATCCTATCTCTGGCCTGGAACACCCTCAAATCCACCAATCACTCTTCCCCCCTTCAAAGCACTACTGACAGTACACCTCCTCCAAGAGGCCTTCCCAGACTAAGCGCCCCTTTTACTCAGCTCCCCCTCCCACGTCACTTTGACTCGCTGTCTTTGCTCTCACCCTCCTCCCTGCCCCACAGCATTTATGTATATATGTATATAACCATAATTCTATTTATTCATATTGATTCCTGTTTACCTGCTTTAATGTGTCTCACCACCCCCACCCTTCTAGACCGTGAGCCCGATATGGGCAAGGCTTATCTCTATTTCTGTATTTTATTTTCCAAGCACTTAGTAAAGTGCTCTGCACACAGTAAGGGCTCAGTAAAAACGATTGAATGAATGAGACATGAACTTTTACTCAGGCTCTCTCCCTGCCCTGTTGTTCAATTTTGGGGAAGTCACTTAACCTCTCTACATTTCCCTTTTTCCATCTGTAAAATGGATGTGGGAAGGGACCAAGTCCTATCTGATTATCTTGTATCTTCCCCCATGTTAGCACAATCCTTAGCACGTAATAAGCACTCAGTAAATACCATTATTAAGCCAAGGACTAGGAAGGAAATAAACCAGCATTTGCTTTCAGCCTGTTCCATCAAGGTGATTTTATTTCCATTTTAGGACAACTCTATGGGGTAAACTGAATAAATGTGTATGATGTGTTCTTGATAGGTCGTTCATATCCCCTCGTGATCTCAAAACTCAACTAAGGATGCAGCTCCTCCAGACAACAAAGGGAGCTCTGTGTTTGGGAAAACACACTCTCCCTCTTCAAAGTTTTTTTGAAGGAATGTCTCCTCCAAAAGGCCTACCCTGACTAAACCCTCTTTTCCTCTTCTTCTACTCCCTTCTGCTTCACCATGACATGCTCCCTTTATTCATTCCCCATCCCAGTTCCACAACACTTATATACATAGCTATGATTTATATTAGTGTCTGTCTCCCCCTCTAGACTATAAGCTCATTGTGAGTAGGGAATATGTCCGTTTATTGTTGTATTATACTCTCCCAAGCGCTTAGTACAGTGCTCAACACAGCAGGCACTCAATAAATTCGACTGACAATGAATAAACACTGGGGATCTGGGCTAAGGCAAGAATTTGGCTGTGAGTGCTGCTGTGCTAGCTGTCTCTTTGATCAACCTTCCTTTAATGCCTTGTGGAGAGGGGATTCTTATTTTGTAGCTCCCATTCTGGACCTCCTCAGAGCTGAGTTCCCTCTGAAATGCAGGGGAACAACTGTGGATAGGTCTTTAGGTAGCCTACTGCACAAGAATGAAGTGGCTTGTAATTGTTTGCATGTTCTGATCTGTGTTTTGCATTCCACAGTCTTTCCCTACCATCACACCTGGACCACCTCCTCTGGCTTCCACAATTAGTAAATCACTGATGTCTGCCTGAAATCGCCCTAGGGTGCAGAGACTATTTCTTTTGCTTTTGGTGTACTCTCCCGATTACTTTGACCAGTGCTCTGCACAGAGTAGGCCCCATAAGTACCAATGATGACGATGATGGCACTATCACCTGGCCTCTAGCTTTTGGACACACAGGTGAGAATGTAAAATCTTAGACACAAAGAGGTAGCCTCTTAGGTGATCAGCCCGGCTATCACTGTGACCAATCTCTTGATTTTTTTTTGTGACATTTGTTAAGCACTTACTATGTGTCAAGTACTGTTCTAAACACTGGAGTGGATACAAGTATAATCAATTTGGATAGAGTCCCTGTCCCACTTGCAGTCACAGTCTAGGTAGGAGGGAGAACAATTATATCCCCATTTTATAGATGAAAAACTGAGGCACAACATGAAATTGGTAGAGCCAGGATTAGAAATCAGCTCCTCTGACTCCCAAGCCCATGCTCTTTCCACTAGGCCATAACTACTGGGAAGCAGCGTGGCGCAGTGGCAAGAGCCCGGGCTTTGGAGTCAGAGGTCATGGGTTTGAATCCTGGCTCTGCCACTTGTCAGCTGTGTGACTGTGGGCAAGTCACTTCACTTCTCTGTGCCTCAGTTCCCTCATCTGTAAAATGGGGATTAAAACTGTGAGCCCCACGTGGGACAATCTGATTCCCCTGTGTCTACCCAGTGCTTAGAACAGTGTTCTGCACCTAGTAAGCGCTTAACAAATACCAACATAATTATTATTATCATTATTACTTCTATCTTTAGTGCAGTGTTGGACTCTATTAAGCTGCATAAATACCATAATAATTATAGGTGATCTTTCTGGAGACACACTTTTTTGGGGGGTCAGCATTGCACACTTTATGAAATAGGTAAAGGAATACCTATAAATAAATAACATTTTAAAATAATTTGAAGTCATTTTATAACGTACAGCTTACGTACTGTTCATCATAATGAAGAGAGAGAACACAAGCCCAAAGAGGCTCCTGTTTCTTAACTAGTCTTTATCTAATACTAAAATAATTATGGCATTTGTTAAGTGCTTACTATGTGCCAAGCACTGTTCTAAGCATTGGGGTAGATACAAAGTAATCAGGTTGTGTCACATGGGGATCATAGTCTTAATCCTCATTTTGGAGAAGAGGTAACTGAGGCACAGAGAAGTTAAGTGGCTTGCCTAAAGTCACACAGCAGATAAGTGTAAGAGCCAGGATTAGAACCCATGTCCTTTGACTCCCAAGCCCGTGATCTTTCCACTGAGCCACATTGCTGAGAGATATATGTGTCAACCCTGGCCAATATTGCTTGATTTTATGATTTCTTAATCTCTTGATTCATGATTTCATGAATGTCCAAAGAATCCTTTACATCTTCCCAGACTCTCTAAGGGAGAGATGGTCCAAACTTAAATACTGGAAATGAAGACCATTACCTCTATCTGCCCTTTCTGTTCAGAGAGGAGAGCTTTGTTCAGTCAGTAAATTAATCAATGGTACTTATTGAGTGCTTACTGTGTATAGAGTTTGTAAACACATTCCCTACCCACAAGGAGCTTTTAGTTTGGCTTTGAAAGCTGTGTAGGAAAATCAGTCAGTTCTAACTCTCTGGCTGCTCCTTCTTAGCCTCTTTCACAGACTCCTCCTCTTCCTCCCGCCCTTCTCTAATTGTGGGGGTCCCTCAGGACTCATTTCTGGATCCTCTCCTGTTCTCTACCCACACTCACTTCCATGGAGAACTCAAACTCCCATGGCTCCAACTATTATCTCTATATAGATGATTCCCAGGTCTAGCTCTCCAGCCCTGACCTCTTTCCTCTGCAACCTCATGTATTATTCTGTCCTCAGAACATCCCTATGAGGATATCCTGACAACACCTCAAATTTAACATGTTCAAAACAGAAATTCTCCCTTTTTTATTTTTGAAGGATATTTATCAAGGGTTTACTACCTGCCAGTTACTGTACTAAGTGCTGGGGTAGATCCAAGATAATCAGGTTGGACACAGTCCATGGTCCACATGGGGTTCACAGTCTTAATCTCTATTTTACAGATGAGGTAGCTGAGGCACATTAACTTGTCCAGTGTCACACAAGTCACGGAGCCAGGATTATAGCTCAGCTCCTTCTAACTCCCAGGCCTGTGTTTTATCTACTAGTTCCCATGCCGATGGAAGCATGATAGGCCATGTTATCCTGCCTTTACTACTGAAATTGCCTCTCTGCCTCCTGTCTCCCTCCACTCCAGTCATATTTCTTACCACTGACTTTAAAGCACTCAAAGAGCTTGACCCCTCCCACCTTACCTCCATGATCTCCTACTATGGCCCAGCCCTCACACTTCACTTCTCTAGGACCAACTTGCTCACTGTGCCTTAATCTATCCTATCTCATTGCGGAAGCTTGGAGCACAGTTGGAGCAAGAGAGACAGCTAATTTCCTAGGAGTCTCTGGCCAGGTTTCATGAACTGGGGAACTTCGCTATTCATGAACTCCAATCAGCGATATGGCCAAAAAATAAACCTGAAGCGAGTCCTTGTTTTGGGTTTGTTTTGCATTTTGAATCCTGACCTAGTTTCCAGCTGCAACAGTTCTTTTTGCATGCTACTTGTTACCTAAAATAACCTAGTAAGGCTGCATACAGCGTTTAACAGTCACATTTCTCAGAAGGGATATTGGGATTGTTATTTAGATGAAACTCCAGGTCAATTTGGGTGTTTGGGTCTTTAGACTCCAGACAGTTGGAGTTTCAAGCCATCAAGGAACTGGGATCCCATTGATTCACAAGCATCCCTAAATACTGCAAAGTGGCTGCAACTCTGAAACCTGACAATCAGTTTTGGTAACTCTTTTCACCAAACGTTAGACCAGGAACCACTTTCTGCCTTGAAAAAACCCTGCAACCCTGTCTTGCAGAAACTTTTTCACCAAATATTAGCCCAGGCATGACCTTCTGTTAGTATTAAATGGCATTAAAGTGGCCCCTTTCTCTTCTCTGGTAGAATCAATCAATGACTGGTATTTATTAAGCACTTACTGTGTGCAGAGCACTGTACTAAGAGCTTGCGAGTGCAGTACAATAGAGTTGGTAAACAAGTTCCCTGCCCACAGTGAGCTTACAGTCTAGAGGGGGAAACAGACATTAATATAAAAAAAAATTTATAGATATGTATGTAAGTGCTGTAAGGCTAATACCAATGCCCAGAGTACGCAGATCCAAGTGCATACACAACAAAGAGGTGAGAAGATGGGTAGAAGATGTCTGAATCAGGGAAGGCCTCTTGAAGGAAATATATTCTTAATAAGCCTTTGAAGGTTGAGAGAATTATGGTTGGAACAATTCAAACTCGGAACAATTCAAGCCTTCTGAAAATGTGGAGACCTTGACCCAAAGATTTCTCATCCGAGTGTTCCCTTCTGCCTATAGCTATGCTATAATTCTCTAGGCTTCATTTTGGTGTTCCACAAACATTTACCCTGGACCAAGCATCCTTTTCCAGTTTACATGGCCACTGTTTGTCTTGTTTTATGCAGTCGAGTTGTCTCCAACCCATAACAACGCCATGGACACATCTCTCCCAGAAAGCCCCACCTCCATCTGCAATCATTCTGGTAGTATCCATAGTTTTTTTGGTAAAAATATGGAGTGGCTTACCATAGCCTCCTTCAGTGCAGTAAACTTGAATCTTCACCCTCAACTCTCTCCCATGTCACTGCTGCCCAGCACAAGTGAATTTTGACTTGTAGCAGATTGCCTTCAACTAGCTAGCCACTACCCAAGCTAGGATTGGAATGGGTATGGGTCTGCTTGACTCTCCCTCCCATAGTCGAGACTGGTGGAGAAGCAGCGTGGCTCAGTGGAAAGAGCATGGGCTTTGGAGTCAGAGGTCATGAGTTCAAATCCCAGCTCTGCCATTTGTCAGCTGTGTGACTGTGGGCAAGTCACTTGACTTCTCTGTGCCTCAGTTACCTCATCTGTAAAATGGGGATTAAGACTGTGAGCCCCACGTGGGACATCCTGATTCCCCTGTGTCTACCCCAGCGCTTAGAACAGTGCTTGGTACATAGTAAGCGCTTAACAAATACCAACATTATTATTATTAGAGTACTGGATACTCGCCAGGTGCGACCCTGAGAGGCATAGCCAATGCTTAACAAAAGTTAATATAATCTCATTCCCACAGCACCTGTGCCAAAAATGGACACTGCCGAATAAATCTTATGACTTACTGGCTTTTCTTTTGAATCATTCACATGGGCAGCCTTGACATGGCCTATTTCATGAAGTGACAAGTCGTCAAAATCCCCAACTTAAGTGACTAAGTGACAATCAGCCATTTCTGGTATCCAAAGCAATTCCAATAAAAATTCAAACTGTTTCCCCCCAAAACCTAGTTGCTAATGTTATTCATGTTGACTTATTCTTTTTTTACAGCACACACAGCCATTGTAATGCAGGAGTTGCATTCCTTAGGAACCCCACGCGAAGGATAATTCACATTACAGTACTTGCCTCTTGGCCAACATTGTGGGCACACACACTGTTAATTTCTTCCAACATCACATTATGTTCTACCCAGATAGAAGCACACTGTCACAAAAATGTTCCTTAATTCCCTCACAGCATTCTATCCAACCACATAGTAAAAGTGTACATTATAGATGAACTGAGAGTTCCTACCATTAGAAATACACAAAACACTAATGGTATTATTTCCTCCTTTGTCAATGTATCATGCATTTAAAAAAATAAAAATGTTACTCATTTACCTAGAGCAGAACTCAATCCATTATGTTTTTTCACAGAATACCTGTTTTCCAGTCATCTGTCCACAATTCTTCTACTTAGCAAAGTCCTCCTATTATTATAGCATTTATTAAGTGCTTTCTATGTGCAAAGTGCTAGCTTAGAGTTAAGGATTTTACAGTTCCTGTAAAACCTGGGCTCCCAATCTGCTTTATCCATCAGTGGCATTTATTGAGTGCTTACTGTGTACAGAGCATACTTGATAGAGTATAGTGTAACAGACTCATTTGACATGTTCCCTGCCCACAAGAAGCTTACATTTTAGAAAAATGATCCAGGTAGAAGAGTGAAGGACTGGAGAGGGGAGAGGCAGGAGGCAGGGAAATCAACAAGGAGGCAATTGCAGTAGACAAGGTGAGATAGGATAAGTGCTTGGATCAACATGGAAAGAGTTTGAATGGAGAAGGGTGGATTCTAGCAATGTTGGGAAGTTGGAATTGCCAGGATTTGGTGGCAGATTAAATGTGTTTGTTTTGAGATGAGATGAGGATAATACCATGGTTATAGGTTTGTGAGATGGGAGGATGATGTCTACAGTGATGAAAAAGTCAGGAATAAGAAAGGGTTTTGGTGGGAAGATGAGGTGTTCTTTTTGGACATGTTAAGCTTGAGGTGTTGGTAGGGCATCCAAATAAAAGTGTCCTGAAAAAAGCACACTATGCAAGACTACAGAGGAGAGAAGTCAGGGCTGGAGAGCTAAATTTGAGAATCATCTGTGTAGATGTGGTAGTTGGGGCAGTGGAAGATTTTGAGTTATCCAAGGGAGTGGGTGAAGATAGAAAATTGGAGATAACTCAGTACTGAGCCTTGAAGGACCTCCACAGTTAGAGGGAGGGAGTGAAAGGAGCCACCTAGGAAGGACCCCCACAGTATGAGGGTGGGAGTGATAGCAGGAGCCTTTCAAAGACGCTGAGAAGGAACAGCCAGAGTGAGATAGGAAGAGATCCAGGAGAGAACAGGGTCAGTGGAGAGGCTCCATTATTTGCATGATTGAAATCCTGCCATTCAGTTCATCCTATACAAACACATCCAGTGTCTTCAGGGAGAAAACAGAAAACAACCCAGAGTCCTATTTACCAACTCTATTGCACTTCCCCGAGTACTAAGTATAGTGCTCCACACCCAAAAATTGCTCAATCAATACCACTGTCTGATGGAGTTACCATCCTCATTTTCTATCTCACACACCGGAGCTTGGTAGGTAATGATTCTGGTCACAGTCAAGCATTTGTTTGTCTGGAACACATTAGATTGGGCTCATTGAGGACCAGGCAATCATCCTTACATTTGCTTACCCAGGTGGATCCCCATGCCTTCTTTGGTGGACAGCTGATGCCTTTAGGGGATTTTGGCAGTCTCCTCTCCTCTCTTTCCCTCCCACTGAACTCTCCCAAGCTGGTAAGAGCCCAATAAATAGGATTGATTAATTGACTGGGAGAGTACAATATAGCAATATTACTGAGTTGTTAGACACATTCCCTCTTGCCTGCTGCATTCTTCTTTCTGAATGCCTCATCTTCCATTCAGCTCTCAGCTGTAGGAACCAGGGAGCAATGATAAGGACAGTGGAGGTGATGAAAATGGAGTCTTTCACCGAGAACAACTTGAGAAGCCTCCATCCAGAAAGCTCAACAGGGCCGGCTTCAGAAGGTAAGTGAGAGAGGCAGCCGCCTTAGGGGGTACCATCAGAGATGGTGGCCTTAGTTGAATATTTGAAAGTTTGTCCTCCAGCCACCTCAAAAAATGTCTGGATGATTCTTCTGTCAGAAGCTTATGCCCTGATGGTTTTAGTCCAGTGTATAATTGCCAAGGTTGAACCAAGTTGCTCCCACTGGGCCAGCAAGGCCATAATAGCCTTAACAGTTTCAATCTCAGTGAAACCTACTTGTTATTAATAATAATAATATTTTATAAAGTTACTGCTTCATCCATGCATCTTCAACTCTAAGACTTTCCAACCTTATTTCACCTCCTTGCCAAAGTTTGTTTCGTAATGCTAATCACTAATATATCCGGGTGTATCACACTCAGCCTTGAAGTGAGTTCATTTAAGGAAACATTCCTCCTCTGAAATGTGCCCTTACTTCCTGACATTTCCAGCTCCTTGCTGGGAGATATTATGTACGGTGCTTTGAGCAGTTCACAATTATGCTAATATCCTTTAGAATATTCTTTCCTCCACTTCTTTTCACTCAGTTTTGATCCTATTGTTTTCCCTTGATAAGAATATAACCATCTAAGGCTTCAGAGCCTCAGATCTTTAATTGCCCTGGTTAAATAATGAATTGGCAGTTCTGTGAATATTCAGGAAGAATGAATTCCTTTTCAGTCTGGATGAGAGCTGAAACACAAGTTTTCTGCTGCTTCTCTGTCCCCTGGTTATATCCTACATAAAAATAATAATAATAGCATTTGTTAAGTGCTTACTATGTGCAAAGCACTGTTCTACGTGCTGGGGTAGATACAAGGTGATCAGGTTGTCCCACGTGGGGCTCACAAGTCTTAATCCCCATTTTACAGATGAGGTAACTGGGGCACAGAGAAGTGAAGTGACTTGCCCAAAGTCACACAGCTGACAAGCAGTGGAGCCGGGATTAGAACCCGTGATCTCTGACTCCCAAGCCTGGGCTCTTTCCACTGAGCCACACTGAAATTCCACTAACAAAATCATTCCTAAAACTATTTAATTCCTGGAAACAACCACCATCCCTCTCAGAGAACAAGTTCAATACTAGAATTAGGTTCAAATGGAGAAGGTTATTTGGTGAGTTCCTTCTTGAACAGGGTTGCCTTGCTATCCACTAGAATCTGAAACAAAAGAAAGTGTAGCCAAGAATTTCCAAGTCATTGGGGGGTTTTCATGGTATTTGTTAAACACTTACTACTCTCAAGAATTGTTCTAACTGCTGGGATGAGTACATGTTAATTAGGTTGAGCATACTCCCTCTCCCACACTGGTCTCCCACTCTAATTCTATTAGAATGGGAAAGGAGGAAGAGGGCCTGGAAAACTGTATGTGTAACATCCTTTCTACCTTTAACGTATGGACATGACAGAGAAGATAAATCCCAGACTCTTGTCTCAAGAAAGGTATCCTGGGATTCAATTAATATGTATAGGATCATTTCCATTCAAATATATTAGCTGTTATACATGGGAAGCAGCATGGTCCATTGGAAAGAACATGGACCTCCAGGCTCTGCCACTTGGCGGCTGTGTAACCCCAGGAAAGTCACTTAAGGTCTCTGGGCCTCAGTTTCCTCATGTGTAAAAGCAGGGATTAAATTTCTGTTCTCCCACCCTCTTAAACTGTGAGTCCCTTGTGGGACAGGAACTGTATCTGGCCTGATTATCTTGTACATTTATTGAGTTCTTAAAGAACTTAAAGAAGGAAGTGTTGAGTAACTTGAGAGAAGCAGCATGGCTCAGTGGAAAGAGCCCGGGCTTGGGAGTCAGAGGTCTTGGGTTCGAATGCTGGTTCTGCCACTTGTCAGCTATGTGACTGTGGGCAAGTCATTTAACTTCTCTGTGCCTAAATTACCTTATCTGTAAAATGGGGATTAACTGTGAGCTTCATGTGGGACAATCTGATTACCCTGGATCTACCCCAGCACTTAGAACAGTGCTCTGCACATAGTAAGTGCTTAACAAATACCAACATTATTATGATTATTATTATTAAACTCATTGTGAGGAAAGAATGTGTCTACCTAGTCTTTTGTATTGTACTCTCCCAAGAGCTTAGTAGCGCAATCTGCACACACATGGTAAGTGTTGAGTAGATATTACTGACTGATTTATTGATAGTACAATAGAGACCACAGGCATGATTCCTGCCTTCAAGGAGCTTATTCATTCATTCATTAAATCATATTTATTGAGCAATTACTGTGCTATTATTCATTGTTGCCATTAATTATAGCAACATATCTGCAAAAACCATAGTAGTTTTTTGACCAACTTCCTCTTCTTGTAATCTTGTTTCTAACAGTAAGCTGTTCTGCTGACAAGACAAAACTCTTATAAATCTCTAACAAATAATGCAAATCTGTTTTTTTTTCAAGGGCCACATGCTATGTTGCTTATGCATAAACAACATTCCTAGTGTACAGTGTTGACAAGACAAGCAAGACCTGAAATAGAATGATATAATCTGCAATTTCTTAAATCTGGGTTTATCATATTTCCTGGTTTACTCAGGACAGTTCCATATTTTTGAGCTATGTCAGGGTGATTTTAGATAAAAAGAGATCATCGCAGTTAACCTAATCGGTCTATTTTGCTTCTTTCCTCAGCTGCTCTTTCTACCACACCTTCAACTCCCACATTTGGACTGGAGCACAGGCAGAATAGGTTTCTCAGAATTCTGGGCCTTTATATTCTCTGGCCTCCCCCAGAATGCTGGGGAACATTATCCCCCGCCCCCACCCCACCTACTTCTCAACGAGCCATGAAGGGGAAGGCAAGAGAGTATGGGGTAGTGTCCTGATTTGCAAAATTCATCATGCTTTATGCAGTCAGCCTCCTTAAACTCTAGCCATGGTGAGAGGCCAGAGGATGAGATCCTGGGCTATCCCACCTCATTACTTTCCCTGATTTGTACTGGCACCCAATTTCCTTTGCTATTACAAAATTACTGAATTCCATATTTTTCATTTTCCTATAGTGCAGTTGGAGTCCAGCCTCTTCCCCTTGATTCCAGATACTGCTAGCCACCATGATCTGTAGGAGAAATTTACCAGTGAACCTTACTTATGCTAACTGTCCCACCTGCCTACCTTACAAAGCACCAATAGTAGAAAATGTATTCTCCTTAAGAACATAGTTCCAATAGTTTTTGATCTGTATTAGTCATTTTAGTCTAATATAGAGTATGCTGGTTTCCCCTAATAAAAGATGCAAGTAAAGATGGTGCATTTTTTAACCTGACAGAATCTCAAGTATCCTTAAACCATTTGACTCTCTCTTCCACAGTATCAGTAAATTTCCTTTAAGACATTAACTACATTTATTCTTTACTAAATGCATCTAGTACTGCATGTGCAATTTTCCCTGAAATAATCAAAAAGAACTTTATTTTGGGTCATTTAGCAGACTCATTGCCCTAGATGATAGGCATTTCTCCTAGCAAGTATGAACTATTTAAGTAAGCCATCAAGAAGTTTGCATATTTCCCTTTTCTGTGAGTCATTCGTTCTGTTTCAGATTTCACAAATAAGGTAATAAGGCACAGAGACCTCCACTGACAACCAAGGTCACATGCCAGCTCATTTTTGTATCTTGGAATCAGCGTATTGGTATTACCTGGCACTAAGGCTGTGATCGTTGAAGTAAAGTGAAGTGGAAGGTTTGGAGAATCATGGGGTTTTTTTGTTTGTTTATTATTGTATTTAAGTGTTTATTATGTGTCAAGCACTATTTTAAGCACTAGGGTAAATACAAATGACCAGGCCAGATGCAGTCCTTGTCCTACATGGGACTCACATTCTAAGTAGGAAGGAGAACAGGAACTGAATTCTGATTTTGCAGTTGAGGAAACTGAGGCAGAAATAAGTTAAGTGACTTGCCCATGGTCATATAGCAGGTGAGTTAAAAATTAAAATGTTAAAAATAAATCTGCCTAAAATACCTTTACTGTTAAAAATGATCCAAAGAAACCATCCATAAGACCCTCAGTAAAATGTGGCTGCATTAAAACAATGGTCCACCTATATCAAATATTCCATCCACCAATGGCAACAGGATGTTTGAGAAACTGATGGCTGCTCTTCTTGACATCTGTTTTCCAGGATTTGAATTTCCCACTAATATCCATAACATTTTCCATACATCCCTGAGTGCTCAATAAATACCACTGATTAGTATCCGAGGAACTAGTTATGGACTACTTGTACAATGTACCTATTTCCTCTTGAAGTTACTGCTAATATTTCTGCCTGCACTGTTTCCACGGGTAAAAATTCCACAGCCCTACCACTTGCTGAGTGAAAGAGTGTTTAGTGTGTTCTTTCTGAACTTACTGACATTAAGCTTCAACAAATGCCGTCTCATGTTGGTAGTATAGCATTTGGTGAGCAGAAATTACATGTTTGTATCATCCATGCCCTTCATGATTCTATTAACTTCAATCGTGTCCCTTCTCAACCTTCACAGTTCCTGGCTGAGAAGTCTGAGAAGCACCATGGCCTAGTGGAAATAGCCCAGGCCTGGGTGTCAGGAGACTCAGCTTCTAATCCTGGCTCCATCTCTTGCTTTCTGTGTGATCTTGGGCAAGTCGCAACTTCTCTTAGCCTCATTTCCCTTGTCTATAAAATTGGGATGAAATGACTGTTCTCCCTCCTCTTCAGACTGTGCACCCCATGTGGGACAGAGACTGTGTGTAATTTTACTCTACTCTACCCAATTCTAAGCAAGATGCTTGGCAAAGAGTAAGTGTTGAAAAAATAACGCAAATATTTTTAAAGTCTCATATTAGTATTGATGATAAAAGCTGCTCTACCCCATTTTCTCCATTCATCAAACTGTCTCTATGATTGTTCCACTGGCACACTCAATAACTCGTGACTTTGAAGGGCTTGAAGAGGTTCCAGAAGTTCCACTGAGGACAAGTGGAAGTAAAACTTTTCCCTAAACACACCTTGGTTCCACCAGACTTTCCAAAAAGCCCAGAAGCAGCTGTAGTATCTACAGGAACCTTGACCTGGAAACATGGAATAGATTGGATTTCAGAGTGGGAACGTAGTAAACCAATATTAGGATGAGACCTTTGGAGACCCAGTACATGGCATCGGCCATTTGGTCAGGTTTGACGGCTGCTAACTTCTGCAGATGTCATTGAAATAACATCAGACCCAGAGAGCCTGCCAGCATGATAGACATTCACTCCTCCTTCAGCCTCACAGCATGTAAGTACATATGCGGCAATTTATTTATTTACGTTAATGTCTGTCTCCCTGTCTATACTGTAAGCTTGCTGGGGGAAGGGAACATGTCTACCGACTCTGTTATACTCTACCAAGTGCTTAATATAGTGTTCTACACAGAGTAAGTGTTCAATAAATATGATTGATTGATTTATTGACTGACTGATGACAGATTGGTTGCTCTGGGACTTCTCCAGCAATGTCATGTTCTCTTATGGGTGATTCCCCTGCCTCCCTGTTTCTGTCTAAATAATCCTTTCTAAATAATTCCTTCAGTACTTCCCAAAGTGAAAACAACATATTTTTTCCACAAAAAGATCATGGATTTGACTTTAAGGTACTTCAGTTTTCTGCAGTAAAAATTCTGCATTCATCAAATACCAAGATGAACTCTTATGCAGAAGGCAAGATCACTATAGTGATTATCTGAACAGATTTTCCAGGATTGTGAAGGAGGCCCTTCAATGCATTGAAAACCTGTCAAAATGTGAATGCGTGGATTAGGTTTGGCCATCAAAGCTATGAATATAATAGAGCACCCAATCCTGATGGAATTCTCACAGGGACCCACAAGCAGAGAGAGCATCTTGTCTTTAGAAATTTACACCACCTCTTCCTCAATGCTGAGAAACTGCCCCAGGACTTAGGAGTTGCTGCCATAACCACCACCTTCAAGAAAAAAGGGAGAGAGAGGACTGAGGAAACTACCAGGGCTTCTCAGTTCTCTCCATTGCTGACATGATTTTAGCCAGAATCCTTATGGACAGACTTCTAAAAATATACTAAAGGGACCAAAACTAAAAAGCAGCACTGTGGCTTCAGATCAAAAATGCGGCAGAGATGTGTCCTTCATAGCACAAAAGTTATAGGGAAGTGCAGTGAATCCTATGCCTTACATATTCTTTTCATCGTCTATCAATTGACTAGAGCTCTGACTATTGTTCAGCATATTTAGCAGTCCTGAGAGGTTCGTCAAGACCCACAAAGTACTCCATGGCTGTCATATCAGGTGCCCTTCTTGACCTCTTCCCAATCACCACTGAAGCAAGCAGGATGGGTGATAAATTCAGACCTGTTCAACGAGATTATGCTGCCACGCTGGAGGACATTATGAGGCATCTGCAAGTTGGAATTGTAATTTATTTTTGAAGTATTGGGAGACTCTTCCAATGCAATAGATTTTGAGCATGGATAAAATATTTCAGGCAGTCATCCAAGGACTGTTAAATGTTGACAACTGCTTAAGGGACTTGCACAAGAGGATAGCCACTTCTTCAAAGATTGAGCGCAGCAGTCTATATAGCACAGTATAACTAACACCTTAAGTAAACCATGGTTGACTACCTGCCTACTCATGAGAAATCCTTCATATGTAAGCAAAGATACAAGAATTAGTGTCATCACCAAATTCTACCTCCTAAGCAGCACAATACACAGTAGTGCAGGAGAAGCAAAGCAGAAGAAAATAACAAAGAGGCCAATATAGTTTTGGGGAGATGAAAAGACAGATATTGGTTATATTTTTCATGAAGTTTACACTGAGTTGAAGGTCTATAGCTATAAGGATAGTCAATCTTCTATTCTGCTGAGAGAGAAGTGGGCCCACTAGAAGATATATAACTAGTTTCTGGAGCAGGTTGGCTTGAGTCACTAATGAACCATATCTAACATCAAAAGGCAGGAAAAGATTACCAATGAAGGCCTGGCATGCAGTTACTAGCAGCAGTGAGGCAATGTTCAAACCAACACAACTTCGCTGGACAAGTCACATGAGGAAGATGGATGAGTGATTGCAGGAAACCCAAGCATTAGCCAGGAGGAGAGACTAAGCAATTTTAGCCAAAATAACCACATAGTGTGAAATGATATGATGAAATAAAGGACTGTTGGGAGACCACTGCAGCAAACAAACCAGTCTGGTGGACAGTCAATCAATAAATCAGTGGTCTTGGAATGCCCGTGGACTCTGACACATCATACTAAGCGTTTTACAGAGTGATGACAGAAATGATGGCTGAGCTTCAGAGCTGAGACTTCAGAACTCAGAATTTGTGCAGAAGAAACAATGTGGCCTAATGGATAGAGCATGGGCCTGGGTGTCAGAAAAACCTGGGTTCTAATTCCAGCTCCATCACTTTGCTGTGTGAGCTTGTGAAAAATCACTTAATTTTTCTGAGCCTCTACCTCATCTGTAAAATAGGAATAAAGACTGTGAGCCCTTTGTGGCACAGGGGCTGTTTCCAACTTGATTATCTTATGTCTACCCCAGTGTTTTGTAGAGTGCCTGGCAAGTACTAAGTGCTTAACAGATAATATTAAAAAACAAAACAAAACTGATCATAGTACTAATGGCTTGCACTGGGCCACTTGCAGTCAGGATAGAGTGGAAGTTCACAAAGATCAGACTCCCAAGAGAAAAATCTCCATCAAGATTAATAAACACTTGGGAGAATACAATACAAAAGGGTTTGTAGACATGAACCCTGGTATCAAAGAACTTGTACTTGTGAAATAATATATCTACAATCTGTTGAGTATTTTGAGTGCCAAAGCACTTCACATTATTTATCTGATCTCAGTCCTCTGATTACCCTTATTTTACAGATGGAGAAACTGAAATGTGGAAAGGTAAGTGACTTAACCAAAGTGGCAGAGCAGGCAAGTGGCCAAGTTGGGACTAGAACCCAGTTCCTCAACCTTTCAGTAAGGCACTTTTTCCACTCTGCCACACTGGCTCAAAGAGAGCCAAGTCCTTTATAAGGCCATGTGTCGTTATTTTCACGTAAAGTGAAGGAGAGCAACCTGCACATAAGGATATTTTCACTCACTCCAGTGTAATCTCACCAACAGTAGCTTCAGCTTAATAAATGAAGACCAGCGGCAGTATAATTTTGCATTCACTGTTAACCCTATTTTCATCCAGTACTAGTTCATGACCTTGCCATTGTATTTGTTTTGCATTCTAACAAAACTGTTTTAACTGAGTTTCTTCTAAGTCTTCAACTTGATTGCCTGGGGTTATTAATGTGATTATTTTTATCTCCTATTTATATTAGGTTTGCATTGGATCGTTTTCAAAATACAAATAAACGTGAATAGGGAACTTTTATCTTGTCATGGCAATTAAATGCCCATATGTATGCCTCTAGAGAGAGATAATAGCAATTATTTTTGACATTCATAAGGTCAGCAAACACAGCTCTAACTTTGAAGCCCCTTAGGATTTCTGTCAATGATTTCCTAAGGGTCTGAACATTATTTAGGTGTCCAGAATGTTTTAGAGAGCAAATTATTTTTTATCTTTTGGTATTTCTCTAGTTTCCAATCTATTGTTGTGGACACCACCTGCATGAATAAATTTACATTATGCTGCAAATTGGCTAATTGGGAATGCAATCAACCACCAGTGAGTGAAACTAGCTATTTGCTTTCTTTTTCCATGCAATTTTTAGTGCAAAAATGACAACCAGGAGATGAGAGTAGTAAAAGGAGGTGTGGTTTGTTTTTTGGGTTTTTTTTTTTTTTTGGAAAGTGCCCTCAAGGGTTTGTCGGTAATAGCAAACTAAGGGCACCATGTTGATGAAGACTGAAGAAAAGAATCCTGGATTAAAGGGCTATGTTCAAATCCTGCCTCTCTTCCCACCCGAAATGACCTAGAACAAAAAAGCACTAATGAGTCACCTCCCAGTCAGAGGGACCTAATGCTGCTTCCAAAAGACTTAACATATTCTCAGGAAATAAATTCAGACACTTGGAGAGGCTTTTTAAATAATGTATCTGAAAATGGAACTATGTAAATCAATGTAAGCTCATCCTACAGTTACCCTGTGGATTTTATAGAATGATTGATACATTAAAATGAATCCTTTTAGAATAAACTCAAACATTTGGATCTATCCGGGGTTATGCTTATTGAATCAGCTTCCTCTGTGGTTTCTCTCTTTTCCAGTCATTCTTCACTCTGCTTCAGGATGATTTTTCTTAAGTATTATTCCACACACAGTCTCCCCACTCTTCTAAAACCTCTAATGATTATCCATTCCTCTTTTCATCAAGCAGATATTCCTGACTTTAGGGCAGCCCTTCCCACTTATCCACTCTCTCCTCCCACTATATTCTAGCTCTCTCTCTCCATTCCTCTCAACCAAACTTACTCACTGTGACTTTTTCCAGTCTCCTCACTTGTCAACCTCTTCCTCATGCCCTTCCCCTTCCTGGAACCTCCCTTCCCCTGTCAAATCCATCACACCATATCCCATCTTCAAAGTCCTTCTGAACTGCTTCTCCAGAAGGGTTTCCCCAATTTCCCCCAATTCCCCAAGAGGCAGCATGGCTTAGTGGGAAGAGCATGAGCCCAGAAGTCAGAGAACCTGGGTTCTAATCCTAGCTCTGCCACTTGTCCACTGCATGAACTTGGGCAAGTCACATAACTTCTCTATGCCTCATTTGCCTCATCTGTAAAATGGGGATTACCCTTGTGAGTCCCATTTGGGACATGGATCATGTCCAACCCGACTAGTTTATACCCCAACACTTAGTACACTGCTTGGAACACTGTAAGTGATTAAATACTATAAAAAACTTAAAATGTAGTCTCTTTAGATCCTATCTGCCCAACTGACACTCCAGCACTTCTGTACCACCTGAGCACTTGTGAACTCACTACCTCTTGTAAGATTTATATGTATTTTACATATGCTAGTACTTATGAACTTGGATATATAATGCTATTTCCTTGCACCATTCTGTAATTTCCTTTTGTGAGTCTTCTCCATTAGATTGTAAGCTCCTTGCAGGCAGTGATTGTACTTTTATATACTCCCAAGCACTTAGAGCAGTACTCAGCACACTATAGATACTAAATTCTGGAGATTGAGTAATCCAAATACAGGTTCTTATGAAGTAATGATAATAATAATAATGATGATAGTATTTATTAAGCACTTACTATGTGGTAAGCACTGTTCTAAGTCCTGGGGTAGATACAAGATAATCAGGTTGTCCTACATGGGATTCACAGTCTCAGTCCCCATTTTACAGATGAGGTAACTGAGGCACAGAGAAGTTAAGTGGCTTGCCCAAGGTCACACAACAGACAAGTGGCAGAGCTGGGATTAGAACCCATGTCCTCTGACTCCCAAGCCCGTGCTCTTTCCACTAAGCCAAGCTGCTTCTCCAAAGATGTCTTTAGATTTTATTAAGCAAAATTTCCCACTTGAGAAATATCCCTCTTTAAACACATAAATCTTCCAGGTCATTTCAGCTTCCTATGCCTCTGATCATATCTGTATTTAATAATGATAATAATAATAATTGTGGTATTTGTTAAGCACATACACAGTAGTAAGCTCTGCAGTGGAGACAAGTAAATCATATTGGGCACAGTCCTTGTCCCACATGGGGTTCATAGTCTTAATCTCCATTTTACAGATGAGGTGACTGAGGTCCAGAAAAGTGAAGTGACTTGCCCAAGGTCACACAGTAGACAAACAGAGGACCCTGGATTAGAACCCTAGTCCTTATGACTCTCAGGCCCGGGCTCTATCCACTAGACCATGCTGCTTCCTGTCTTTAAGAAATCTGTGTCATGCCAATGGTAAATTCTGCTTTATATCTATACCATCATAAATATTTATGCCTCACTGTTAAATTATTTTCTGATCACACTCAAAAAACATCTGTATGACCTTTTTCTGGTACTGGAGAGCACATGCTCCTATAAAACTGAGAATGGCTGTTTGAAAAGCCAAAAAGAATGAGTTTTCTAGTGACAAAGACCTCTCAGTGAAAGGGAACACCACCCTGAAAACTACAGCTTAGTTTACATTGAATCCTCAAACCTACCCTCCCACCACACACACACCCAAAAACCTACATTTATTTAATGCCTGAGCATCAATCATTCTTAGAAAATAAACCACACATTTTAATAGGCATATATGAAATGCAATTTGATGATCAAATGGCATATTTCTCTAGCATGGGATTTGATCCAATTTCCAATAAGACTAAAAAGCAGGCTCAAAACTGGTCTAAACCCATCTTCAATTGCTTTTGCCTTCCTGGAAAGTCCTTGGAAACTTTGTATTCGGGGGATTGAATGAAACTTTAAACTTTCTCCTTTGTGGACTGTAGTTTTCTGATTTTTTGTCCATCTAGTTCATTTCTCCTAATCAATTATTTGTTCTCTTTGACACTGATTTCAGCTCCACAACTGAACATAAGGTACTCTCAATAGATGGAAAACCCCCTCTCTGGATCACAAAAGCAGGTTACATTTTCCAGCAGCTTTTCCCCTAAGTAATTCATCTTCTATAATTTTTTGTTCTTTTCATGAAAATACATTCAAGTGATAATTAGTTATCTGCCTAAGTTCCCACCTACTCACTTTCCAAAGAGATCAGTAGTAAAATGCCTAAAATAAAGACATCATGGATAAAAATGATAAAAATCAAATAAGAAGATTAAAAAGCTAATTCTTCTTAGGGAGAAACATTATTTGACTATGGATAAGACTAGCCCTCTTTGTGGCTGGGGAATCATAAGGGTTTGCTGCATCGCTGTCTTGAGAACTGTTTGGGCAAAGCCACTCAGAGCCAATTGCCAGCTCTTGTGCTTAGACTAATGGAAAATTGTGGCTCAGCAGTTTCCTCACTAAGCCTACTGAGTTTTTATTGCCTGAGGGAGTTTTGCAGATTTAATTACTCGATAAAATACCTTCATCTAGTACCTTAAAAGAATACCATAAAGACTGATAGGCCTCCAACTTGGATGGAAGGCATCTTTCCTTGGACCTGCTTACCCAGTTTGCTGTGTGTGTTTTAGACTGTGCCAACATGGGCCCTGTGACCCAAAAAGTCAAGGAGCAGCAGCTGCTGCAGCCATTTCCACTTGAACAACTCTAAAACTATTTACCCAACCACCAAAATGCAAAAAAATACGGTTGGGAAGATGACCTTCCACGAATCATCCTTCCAGACATGGATTCTATGGTTCCATGATACAGGAACATTTCTGCAATTTAAAAAAGTTTCAGCTTTAAGGATCCAGAGCCTCCTTTAAGCAAGATTTGGAAAAATAATACATTACATTAAAAGTACTTCAACAGTATGGCTTCACAGCCTTATGTGGCTACTGGTGGGCCCTCCTGAAAGGTTGGCCATTTTGTCTCGGACTCTCAGGGGTTGGCCATTTTGTCTCACACGCTGGCTCTAAGAACTGTTATCTGTTAAATAGTGCCTTCAAAATTGCGAGCCTTGGGTAAACGTTTTTCTAGAAGTGTCTTTCAAACATTCAAGTAATTTTTCTTCTTTTTTTTACATTATGTAATTCCACTTCAAGGATATCACTAGGATTTAAATTATAGATGCTCAGATTGGCAGGTCTATTCTTCAGAGTCATTCTTCTTAAAGTAATTTGAGAGCAGTCCTCTTTGCCATCCATATTCTTTGTAACATTGTGGACTGGTTTCACCTCTCCTTCTTGATGAGAGAGGATCCAGATTAATGGCAAAGTGCAAATTTCAGCTATGAAGCAATTCCTTCTACCTCCCCTTAACTCTTCAAAGATCACTTTACTTGTTTTGAACTCATCCAGATCCCTTAACTTGCTCAAAAGAATAGCTGGCAGGATTTTTTAATTCAACTTATTTTCAGGATGTCCCTTGAGTGATCTTAATTCATAAAACAGGCTAAAGTATTTGGCAACCTTCTAGAACAATAGTTGTGCTTCCTGCGGCAGAAAATGAGATTTTCAGGGCTTGCCATGAAATTACATGCACTTCTCTCAAACTCCTCAAGATGATCCCTAACAGTTAATGTAAATATTCAAAGAACTCAGAACTCTGAGAGAAGAAAAATCTTCTTGGGAGTATACCTTGACAGATAAAAGGTACAATAAATTCTCACTGCTCCAAAACACTAGCCCATATCTGGACTCTTGGAATATTTCCATCAACTACAACTGGTCTTTCTTGTCAGCCATGTTTACAGGAAATAAGTTTAGACATCTTTGGGGCCCAGAGAGTGTAATGGGTACTTGTTTTAAAATATGAATGGGTTTTAACAGTATCCAACCTCTGAAATCTGAAGACTGGGGACTTAACCTGGAGATGATAGTGTCTCACCGAAACAGGTTCCTCCAAAGACACTGAAACAGATTCAACCCTCTCTCCAGTGAAGAGAAAATTTTGGATCACTGATCCTAGTTCACACCACTTTAAACAGTCAAGATAATGTCTGTTTGTATTTGTGGTGGGGTGTGATTCTGGGAGGAAGATTTTATTCTATTCGGGAACAGGTAAGATCCAGAGATGGATGGCAGAGAGTGCAGTATGCAGAGCATTGGTTTAGAGGACTACAGTGCTAAGGGCTTAGTACAGTGCTTTGCACACACTAAGTGCTCTAATATGATTGAATAAATGATTGAATTGTGTGTAAATTATGAGCTGGGCAGCAACTGGGGCATTGAAGAAAATCCAACACATCTCCTTTTTCTCTTTTCTCTCACCCCTATCAGCTTGATCTGCTACAGGCAAGATAGTACTTCTGCAAAGACACATCCTCATGAGGAATCCCTTGTTGGCTCTGGGGTCCGGAACATTACTGACAAAACTGATTGAATGCTACCATGTACAGAGCCCTGTATTAGACAATTAGGAGACATGAAAGGTCCACAGTCTCTATGCTCAAGTTGCTTACACTCTAAGTCCTCCCAGTTGAGTAGTTAGGAATACTGCTGTCTCTGAGCTTCCTCTAGTAATAATAATAATTGTAAGAATATAATTGTAGCATTCGTTAAGTATCTACATTAAGGATCTACAATATGTGAAGCACTGTACTAAGCTCTGTGATGGATACAAGTAATAATAATAATTGTGGTGTTTATTAAGCATTTACTATGTGCCAGGCACTGAACTAAGTGCTGGGAGTATACAAGCAAATCAGGTTGGACAAGGTCCCTGTCCTAAGTAGGCCTCACAGTCTCAATCCCCATTTTACAGATGAGGTAACTGAGGACAGAGAAGTGAAGTGACTTGCCCAAGGTCACACAGCACAAGACTGGCAGGGTCAGGATTAGAACCCATGACTTTCTGACTCCTAGGCCTGTGCTCCAGGTCAAATACAGTCTCCATCCCACACAGGACTCCCAGTCTAGGAAGAAGGGAGAACAGGAAACAGAAGCAAAGAGAAGTTGAATGACTTGTTTTTGATCGTGCTGCTGGTAAGTGGAAGAGCCAGGATGAGAATCCAGGTTCTCCGAGTCTCTTGCCCATGCTTCTTCCACTGAGTAATACCCCTTATTCTAGCCCGACTCTACATTACAGAATGAACTGAGAGTCTACCAGTGTGGCAGTGGAGAGAAGCTTCAGGCCTCAGTTAGGAAATAATCAAAATAATCTCGTTCAGTCATGAAGACTTGTTGGGGAAGGGTTCCGAGTGGGCAGCCACATGGGTCTGAAAGGCTAAGAGGGCCTGAAATCTTTTTGTTCTTGAGGTTTTGCCTATATCTGATCAGTCCAGTGATCTGTACACAATAAGTGCTCAAATATGATGGAATGATTGATCTGGTTTATTAGGCTAATGTGAGCAATCTAGATAATTCAGGTCAAACAATTAAAAAAATCTACTTTGAAGTCTACTTTGATTATTTTGAAGTCTGAATTATCCAGTTGGGCTTTCTGTACTGAACCAATGAACTGGCTAATTGGCGATCATCCCTTCATTTGGTACTATGCTGACATATGCCAATTGTCTCACATACAGTCAGGAATAAAATAAGGGAGGGAGCCCTTTTCTTCTGAGCCGGTCTCTGATGCCAAATCCTCTCCCAACCTCTTGTCTTCCCTATTCAGACCAGCATTCAGTGGAATAGTTTGTTGTCAGTGTGCCCTGCCACCAATTGAGGCCGAATAACTTGGAGAGAAACTTTCTGCAGAAGCCTGAACTGGAGTGGAGATGATATTTGGGAGCACAGGGCCACTAGACTTGGACTGAGAGCTGAGGCAACATCTCTCAGCTTTCTAGTAATGCACCACCGCTGCAAAAAAACAAAATAATAATGATCCTAAAGTTCTAGAACTTCAACTTTTCTCTCCCATTATGAGTCATTTGAGCAGTATAAACATTCTGAAAGCATTAGTACTTGCCAAAAAGCAACACAAGAGAATGGGGTGTTCTGAGGTTGTCTGTGGCTGAACACAGCCAGATGAAACTGAAAAATCCCAGCTGTATTCATTGACTCCCTTACACTGCTTTTGAACACATCCCCAAGTTTGGCAGTTAGAGCATAAGACACCAGTCTTACCATTATTTAGTCATATGAATAAGCCATGAAATCCAGTAATCTTTTGCTTTAAGAATAAGGTCTTTTGCAATGACCCCCTCTAATAATAATTAAGCATTTACTATGTCCCATATACTGTTCTAAATGCTGTAGTAAAATTAGCAGGTTGAACACAGGCCCTGTCCCACATGGGGCTCACACTCTTAATCCCCACTTTACAGATGAGATAACTGAAGCCCAGATTAAGTGAAATGACTTGCCCAAGGTCACACAGCAGCCATGTGGCAGAGTCAGGATTAGAACCCAGGTCCTTCTGACTCCCTGGCCCATGCTCTATCCTCTAAGCCATGCTGCTCTAGACTGTAAGCTCTTTATGGGCAGGGAACATGCCTAGCAACTTTGTAGTGTTGTACTCTCCCAAAAGCTTAGTACAGTGCTCAGCACACAGTAAGCACTCAATTTACTGAGTGCTTGATTGATTGATATGTATTCAAACTCTATTCAAACTCACTAATTTCTGGCTACAAACTTTGAGTGGAAGCAAATTCTGTATGCTTTCTTTTTTCTAAGTGTTCTCTTTTGTTTGTTTTTGAGCCTTCCAAACCTGCTCACTCTCAGACTGTATCTTTCCAAACTGAAGAGTTCATACTTTGTCTAGTTTCATTTTCATACATGATGATAATCCTGTTTGCTCTTCTCAGTGTCTTTGCCAGCTCTACTGTGTTCTTAAGGTGCACTGACCAGAATTGCACCCAGCGTTCCAGAAATAGGTTCACCTCTTTTATGAAATGGCAAACTACAACTTTTGTTTTCTCTCCTCCTTGTGAAACCAGAAATTCAGCTGAACATATGCGTCACTGCTGCACAAGGAACAGATGTTTCAGAAGACCCATTTCCAGTGTCTCCAAGATCTTCCCTGAAATGTGACTGATAGCTTCAAACCTGACATCATTTAGTTGCAATCTGGGTTAGTATTGTTTATGTGCATTACTTTCTGCATGCTCCCACTGAGGTTCATCTGCTATTTTTCAGCCCTCCTACTCATCTTTGAAGTGGTCTTCTTTAATGTCATGGTATTTTACCACCCAAGATGCCCCACTCTCTCTTCCAGATCATTTTTGAAGATGTTAAACAAACCAGTCCTAAAGCAGAATCCCCAAACCACCCCACCATTTATACTTGCACATTAGCAGTAGTAGTGATGATTTTTGTTAAGCAACGCATTGTACTAAAGGATTGGAAAAGTGCAACAGAAAATAAAGACCTACTCTGTCTATAAAGACCTTGCATTCTAATAAGGGAGACAGTCTAGCCTTACCAGATCTAGATTTTTACTTTGCTGCTTTCCTCTATCCACCTTCTCACTGATGCTTTCAAAGAACTCAGATTACTGAGAAGCAATTTCCCTTTACAGAAACCATGCTCCAAAGGATCATCTCTATAAGTGTTTTTATAGATAAGTTCACTGGTGATCCACCAATCCTTGGGGATGGAGACTGTTTGTAATGATAACGAAAAGTGTCACAACTCCCCTTGCAAATTCTTTCCAAATTCTTAAATGAAGGTCTTTGGGTCAATTAATAGTATTTACTGACCAGTTACTGTGTGCAGAGCACTGTACTAAGCTCTTAGGAGAGTACAATATAATAGAGCTGGTAGGCATAATCCCTGTTCACATGGGACATACAGTATAGATGAGGAGACAGATTGAAATATGTTGCAGGTAGGGGAAATAGCCAGGTATAATGCTGTGTACATAAATGCTGGGGGATTGAGGGTATGGTAAATAGCGATTTATTTCTATGTAATTCATCTATTTTGTGTAAAACATCCTCTATGGTCACCATAAATGGATCTAGTTTCTCTGGCTTGTGTGCCCTCAAATTAAAGAATTCATTGAGCCTCTAGGCTATTTACTTTGTGTCATCAAATGTACTGTTGACTTCACAATTTCAGATGACCCTACTGATTTTCTAGCTAGCCTTAGATTTGTATATATTTGGAGAATCTCTGGGAATTGGTTTTACCATTCTTTGCAGGGTGTTCTTCAAAATTACTTTTTGGCCATCTAAAATCCTATTGGCACTTGACTGGCCAATCAATCAGTGCTACTTATTGAGCATCTAACCAAGGGTAGAGCACTGAACTAAGTACTTGGAGAGTACAGCAGAAAGACACATGCATTCCCTGACCTCAAGGAATTTACAACTTACTCTTCATGGATTTCTTTTTTCCTCCCTGTAACCTCCACAGTTGCCTTCTAGAGCTGCAGCACCATCGTCTCTGCATTAATGCCAATTGGAGCATGCTTACATTCTTTACAAAGTTGTTGGGGCTGGACTGGCGGAGGGAGAAGTTTAACCCGACTCCTCTTGCCAAGGCCCGGAGACTCTGCTCCCAGAACAGGGACCTTCAGAGCCATAGAGGAGAAAGAGGGTGAGCTGAGAGCCGGGAATTTTGGGGGGCAGAGCCCATACCCACATATTTTTGGATCGGGATTCACCCTTGAGCAATGGATATGAGATGACAAGATGGAAATAAGAAAAACCTACCTGGCTGGATTGCCTTTTTAAATGACATGTAATAATCATAATAATAATTGTATTTGTTAAGCATTTACTATGTGCCAAACACTATACTACGCGTTGAGGTAGAGAAAGCTCGTTGTAATCAGGGAACGTGTCTGTTTATTGTTATATTGTAGTCTTCAAGTACTTAGTACACAGTAAGCGTTCAATAAATATGGTTGAATGAATGAATGAATGCAAGATAATTAGGTAGGGCACAGCCCCTGTCCTATATGGGGTTCACATTCTAAGTGGAATGGGGAAGAGATTTCATCCCCATTGTACAGAGGAGGAAACTAAGGACCAGAGAAGTTACATGACTTACCCAAGATCACACAGCAGGTATGTGGAGGAGCTGAGATTAGATCCTGGGTCCTCTGACTCCAAGGCCTGACCTCTTTCCACTAGGCCAAGCTGCTTCTCATATCTACTGAAAGGGATCGAACTGAAAGACCATTTTATCTGAAGAGATATAGAGGACACAAGGTCTTGGGGCCTCTCCCGAGAAAGGGATGTATAATCAATCAGTCATATTTATTGAGTGCTTACCATGTGCAGAACACTGTACTGAACACTTGGAAGACTACAGTACACCAGAATTAGCAGACATTCTCTGCCCAAAATGAGCTTACAGTCTAGAGGGGGAGACAGACATTACCATGAATAAGTAACTTATGATATATAATTTAGAGATGTGTACATAAGTGCTATGGGATTGTGGGCGGGGTGAATATCAAATGTCCAAGGGTCACAGATCCAAGTGCAAACCCCAGGAATATAAGCAGACATCCCTTGTTGAGGTGCTGCAATTAAATCATTGATAACACTTTTATCCACAATTCCGGGAGGAGAGTCCACTTAATGGCTCAAATGACACACAAAAGCAGAGAACCTCCACAGCTGATAATCCTCTCCCTGGATCAATGTCCGTGGAAAGGGTTGAATAATAGTAATAATGATGGTGTCTATTAGGCACTCACTATATACCAGGCACAGTACTAAGGGCTGGGGTATATACAAGCCAATTGAGTTGGACACAGTCCCTGTCCCATGTGGGGCTCAAAGTCTCAATCCCCAATTTACAGATGGTGTAACTGAGGCCCAGAGAAGTGAAGTGACTTGACCAGATTCACTTAGCAGACAGTTGGCAGAGCCAGGAGTAGAACCCATTATCTTCTGACACCTAGGCCTATGCTCTATCCACTACATGAGGCTATCCCTCCCTCAATGAGCATTCAGCATGTTGCCATGGTGCAGAGATCCCCTGGGGCAAGATGGGCATCAGTGGGTCTAATAGCTCTTTATGTCCCCCTGAATTATTCTAAGCATGTAGTCCTCTAGTAAACTTGCTACTGCTGCGGTATCTGTCTCCTTGTGGGTTGAGCTAGTCTCAGTGACATCGGGGGAATGAGAACCTGAACCCCACCCCCATAGTTAGGTTTGGAGTTGAATAGAATACCATCTTTGAGGGGTCTTTAGTTGCAGTGTCTTTAAGGTCTCCCGTTACTTGTGGAAGTGTTCAATTCTTTAGCCATCTCTCTCCCCGAGATAGGAAACTATCTCCATTTTCCACCCAAAGTCCTGTTGTGATTGACATTAACTTCCTGGCCCCTCTGGTCTGTGTATATATTAACCTTAGATTGGCTCACCCATACACCCTAAAGCTGTGATTCAGACCCCATTAATATAGCCATGAGACTATTCTCCTCTGCTTTGATTTTCTTCTTTTTTTTTAATGGTATTCATTAAGCATTTACTATGTGCTAGGCACAGTACTAAACTCTGGGATACAAGCTAATCGGGTTGGACATAGTCCATGTCCCACATGGGGCTTATAGTCTTAACCCCCATTTTACAGATAAGGCATAGAGAAGTTAAGTGATTTGCTCAAGGTCATACAGCAGACGTGTGGCAGAGCCAGGATCAGAACCCAGGTCCTCTGGCTCATTCATTCATTCAATAGTATTTATTGAGCGTTTATTATGTGCAGAGCACTGTACTAAGCACTTACTAAGCACTGCACTAAGACTCCGAAGCCCTTACTCTTTCCAGGAGGTCATTCTGCTTCTCCATTTTTCCTCTGTCAGTAATAAACTAGAGAGGCAGTATTACAATAAAGGGAAGAAGGCTACATTAAAGCAAAGTAACTTGGTAAGGAACAATGCTAGGAAATATTTAAAGAGTTCATAGTATTTTGATACATGCATATATAATGGTTTCTAAGCACAGAAAATCTAGCTATTAGAATACTAATAGCACCTAAAAGATAAATTTATGGGTGGTCTGAATGACCAAAGAGTTCATTCGCCTCTCTGGAATACAATCATTGAAAAAATGGACCATATAGAATGAAACCTCTTCTGTCTTCCAAAAAGAATATTAATTTCCTGATTTCAATTCAATTTGAATCACTTAATTTTTGACTATGGCTTATTTTCTCAGTATTGATTTCTTTGTTAAAAATGGACAAATAAGGGTAGAGCCATGCAATACATTAATCTTTTTTTACACCTTTCAACCCAAAGATGTGAAAGATAAGAAAATGAGAGGAAGTTCAGAAGGGGTAAGAAGAGGCCAAGACAAAATTACGGCAGTACTTGGGTAATAAGTGCTGAGTACAATACTCTGCACACAGTAGGTACACAATAAATACACTTAATTAGTTCATTGCTGAGAAACTGGTTTCCTACTATGCAGAGATATTTATGAGAATTAAACTGGAAAAAAAAATATATTTCTTACCTGATTTTATACAGTCTGCAGTCTTGCAAATGCCATCTGGAAAAAATGGGGACAGACGGTTTGGGACATTGTATAATCATGGAGTAATTGGTATTTTTATATTTAAAATTATAGTGGTAAATCCATTCAAAACAAAAATTTGATCTGATTTTCATACATGTTACCACTGCATCAACAACACAGTCAAATAGGAATACAATCAGCAGAAATATTCAATTCTGGAAAATAAAAATGCTTTTCACATTATCTTTTGCATTATAGAGATTTACACCCTTTCAGCTTCAGTTTTGTTAAAAAGGGTGCTTTAAGTCTGTCAATCATTTTTCCCCTTAAGAAAGCAATACTTTATCACCCTCAATGAGAAAAAAAATTAGCCTCACATGAAGTCTTTAAGATTTCAATAAATCAAGAAATGTGGTCTAATGACAGGTTTACTGAAATCTTCCATGAAACTCTACTCCTTAATCAAATAAAATTATATACCAAGGTCCTTACAGTGAAATAAGTATGATTGTGCTAAATATAGAGGGTAAATCAAAAGCTCAGCTAAAACATAAAACAACTCATACTTGAAAATCACAAGCAAATATTAGGTAATTCTGGGTTATGCTATATATATTCAGCCTGAAACTTTCTACTTTTCTCTGGGATTTTTTTTTTCAGCCAATTTCTCTCAGCTTCAAATCCAAATGAGGCGTTTAGTACTTTCCAAGTGCTTAGTACAATGCTCTGCACACAGTAAGCACTCAATAAACACAATCGAAGGAATAAATGAATATTAGGATGAAGCTATGTCTACTTACCATCGTACGTCGCATATAGTGCAATCATTGTGATGGCTATAATAGTGAGAAGGAACACTATAACCGAGAGACTTATTTCTAAGGCGCTCCATCGTTGCTTTTTCTTTGGTCTTGGAGTGTTTATTTCAGTTATATCCATCTGGCTTTCTGATTTTCCCATAACCTAGTCTAAAAAGGACAAAAAGTGCATAGTTTTAGAAACCTTATCCTTCAGAGGATTAAGGTAGCCAAATAAAAATGTAGTTGTTGCTCTAAGTACCCAAATAAAAATGTTTGTTTAATCAAATTGAAGTCATCTTGTCTTTCCTTTAAACAGAAACAAAGAGGAACACAGACAATTCCATCTCCACGTACAAGCTTACCTGTCACCATGAGGCTCAGAGGCTGCTGGACAAATAAGAATCAGACCTCACAGCTAGGAACAGCCTTCTGGCCTTTGAACTGATGGCAAAGGTTATTCAGATATTTCACTTGAATGGTCTTTTATCATCTCAGAAATTAATGACTAATATCTCAAGGTTTTGACTAAGCCAAAGTACAAGGAATATAGGAGCACATTAAAAGCTAAATTTTGAGAGATTTCCTTGATTAAAATTACAAATGTCTTTTTACCTAATTTCTATGGATACTGCTAATTTTGGGGTAGATATCCATTACTTTTGTAGTTTTTGTCCTAGCAGGTAGAAAGTCTTATTTTGCCACAAGTCAATAGCTTTTGGTTAGTAAAAAATAATATTGATGATGCTACCTGTAGTCTCTTCTACAAACCTGAAAGGGAGAGGATAAACCTTTTTCTTCTGCCAAGCAATCATTAAAATGTTTTTTTAATTTTCAAATCACCTTCACTTCTACTCTTCTGAATACCTTTCTCCCTCATTAGAAATTGTGCAGTAGTTTCTTTTTGCAAAGATTTCAGTACTTTAAGAAATAGAAGAAGCATGGCATAGTGGGTAGAGCATGCGCCTAGGAGTCACAAGGTCATGGGTTCTAATCTCTGTTCTGCCACTTGGCTGCTGTGTGACCTCGGGCAAGTCATTTCAGTTACCTCATCTGCAAAATGGAGATTGAGACTGAGAGCCCCACGAGGTACAAGGACTGTGTCCAAACTAATGTGCTTGTATCCACCCCAGCGCTTAGTACAGTACCTGGCACATAGTAAGCACTTAACGAATACCATAATTATTATTATAAAGTTCAGTGAAACATTCACAATACTGGATATCTGAAGTTTGAAGGAGTCAAACCCCAGCAGCAAGGGTTCTCGAGTTTTAGAATACTGGACAGGCCCCCACCATGACCACAGCTTTGCTTTAATTTTATTTTTTAAAGGTATTTGTTAACCACTTACTATATGTTAAGTACTGTTCAAGTGCTGGGGTAGATACAAGTTAATCAGGCCAGATAAAGGTCTATCTCACAAGGAGCTCTCAGTCAAGTAGGAGGAGAATAGATACTGAATCTCTATTTTATCATTGAGGAAAATGAGGCACAGAAGTTTAAGTGACTTGCTCTAGGTCACAGAGGAGGTGAGTGGTGAGCCAGGACTAGAACCCAGGTACTCTGGTTCCCAGTCCCATGCTTTATTCATTGGGTCATGCTGCAGCTGTGAATTTCTTTGACTGCTGGTCTCAGCCGTGAGGAGCCTGAAGTCCTGATGTTACTACTGTGTTTTATCACTGACTGAAAGATTGCTTATCTTTCATATTTTTATTTCATATTCCTTCATGTTGTCTCCAATCCCTCCTGAATTATTCTCAGAATGTGAGCCCCCTGGAATCCAGGGAATGTGCCTATATTGCAACTCTGTACTTCTTTCCCAGGGCTCAGGACAGTGCTCTGCACACATTGAGTGCTCAATAAATACCATTGATTGATGTGCTTTACCCCCAGTAGACACTTAATAAGTGCTGTTATTCCTAATACTACCTAGCTTGTTGGGAAAAGTCTATTGAATATGTATTCTGGCTTTTTAAGACTTCCTACATTTTTTCTTACCTTTAGCAGGCAGAACGCTTAGAGTCTGGGTTAAAGAACATTGAGAAAAGACTGCCTTATATGTTAACTGCAAACCCAACAAAAATCAGGGTGATGTAGAAGGGAGTGGGAAATGAGTAAAGGAGGTCTTAGTAAAGGAAGGCCTCTTGGAGAAGATGTGCCTTCAATAAGGCTTTGAAATGGGGGAGAGTATTTGTCGATTTGAAGAGGGCTGGTGCTTCGGACCAGAGGCAGGATGTGGGCCAGTGGTTGGGGGTGAGATAGAATAGTGCTTGGCACATGGTAAGCGCTTAACAAATGTCATCATTATTAGATAGAAAGATGGAGACACTGTGAGAAGGTTAGCTTTAGAGAAGTCAAGTGTGCAGGCTGGGTTGTAGTAGGAGAGTTGGGAGGTGAGGTAGGAGGGGGAATGGTGACTGAGTGCTTTGAAGCCAATGGTGAGGAGTTTTTGTTTGATGCAGAGGTGGATGGGCAACCACTGAAGTTTCTTAAGGAGTGGGGAAACATGTTCTGAATGGTTTTGTGGTAAAATGATCCAGGCAGCCGAGTGAAGTATGGATTGGAGCGAGGAGAGACAGAAGGCTGGGAGGTCAGCAAGGAGACTGATAGAGTAATCAAGGCAGAATAGGATGAGTGATTATATTAATGAGGTAGCAATTTGGATGGAGAGGAAAGGGTGGCTTTTAGCGACGTTTTGAAGTTGGAACTGACAGAATTCAGTGATGGAATTAGTAGACTCACGTATATAATGCTGCTAACCTGGACTTTTAGCTCTTTCTCTAACTGCCTTCCTCTTATCTTTTGCCTATAGTAATTAACAGTAATAATAATGGTATTTGTCAAGCACTGTTCTAGATAGAGGATTATCAAGTTGGACACAGTCCCTGTTCCACGTGGAGCTCACAGAGTAGGAGGGAAAAGGGGTATTTATAACGTTACAAAGTTCTCTTCTGCAGTCATGCTTACAGCCCCTGCATGTGACTTCACCTCTGCACAGAGATTGCCTCTACCTGCATTCTCCTCACCAAACCACGTCTCTCCCCTGTAAATGTCCGTAGGGGAAAAAAAAATACATCCTCCATGAAACCTTCCCAGATTTTCACTTCTTCCTCTGCACCCCACTCCCTAGCTCCAGGTTCCTCTGCCTCTGCCTTTGTCCAATATTCCTGTAAATATGTACACATATGCAGACTGTACTTATGGTTTTCTGTTACTTCCATCCTAGAAGTTTATAATTATACGTATATTTCTGAGACTGGTGTATTGTTTCTTTATTGGCGATTTCCCGATCTCACCTATAGACTAAACTCAGGACAAGACTTTAGCCAAGGTCTCTCCGCGCTCTGTCCTCAGCAAGTGATTGGCTTACTAATTAATCACAGAAGGATTGATTGGAGGAATTCGTTTTTCCACACTAGCAAGACCTACGCATTAAGCTCAGCTGGCCTTCTCCGCATCGTGGAGGTATAGAGAAAATACGAAACACTGAAAACGACTAGAGAAAGTAAAGGTCTGCATAAAGCCTAAATGAAGGAGACAGCTCTGCTTT
The DNA here is from genome assembly GCF_004115215.2 of Ornithorhynchus anatinus. Classification (NCBI taxonomy): domain Eukaryota; kingdom Metazoa; phylum Chordata; class Mammalia; order Monotremata; family Ornithorhynchidae; genus Ornithorhynchus; species Ornithorhynchus anatinus. The sequence continues at coordinate 113,127,617 of NC_041728.1, read as the reverse complement.
CAGCCAAAAAAAGAAAAAAAATGCTCAGTAGAAGAGTTTACCATTCAAAATAGGATATAGAGTCACTCCCTGAGACAGGACGATTCCCTTAGGGCAATCTGAATTGTTTCCGATCAGTGAGGTGGGTATATTGAGGCAGTAGAGGCTTAGGGGTTAGTAATGCAAATAAGTAATCTTCAAGGCATTTCCATCCCCCTTCCCCCAAGCGCCCCCATTAAACTTCTGGCCCGTCCCTGGGTGTGAAATGTAAATGCTGGTATTATCACCTTCACTGTTGTGGAAATTACGGCACAGGGAGAGGGGTAAACAGCTTCACAATACGGCCCCGACTACCCTTCCCCAACTCGAACAATTAGCCCAGCTCATCCTGGCCAGCTAAGGTGACAGCCAAAACTGAATTTTAGCATCGGGGTAAACTGCCAGGTTTCCTTTTCTGCCCACATTGTTCCGTGATTACACGTGCAACCCCTTTTTTTCCCCCCCTGGAAAGCAAGGATTCACATCAAACAAGCGACCAGACGAGGCAAAGTATTCTTGAGCAGGAAGTGGAATACAAAACAGCTGAGTACTAAATACCCCACATTGGTTTATTTGCTGATCAGCCAGCTCCACAATGCTTACCTCGCAGAAACCTACAGCGGGCTTTAACCGTATTAACAAATGCAATTGTACTGCGAAGCGATCAGAGGTTTAGCTACAGAAGCCAGCTCTTCTAAAGAGATTACTCCATTCCTTCTTTCAGTCGTATTTATTGAGCGCTTCCTGAGTGCAGAACACTGTCCTAAGCGCTTGGAAAGTACAATTCGGCAGCAGATAGAGACAATCCCTACCCAACAACGGGCTCACGGTCTAGAGAAATATTCCAAAGCCGCAGGACGAGAAATCACCGGGAAACACTTCGGAAAACTTTCATGTCACTAAAGAACTGTCTTTCAGGGAGGTAGCGTGTAGCTTTAAGCGTATGGGGGGTGGCGGGTGTAAAAATTCCTGTCTCTTTTGATGGGAAGGGGAAAAGGGGGAGACGGGAGGCCAATTCAGGTGAACGAAAGTTAAAGCCAAGAGGGAGATGGGAGCAAAGAGAAAGCCAGCCGGAGAATCCAAGAGCCCGGCAAATGACAGGTCCTTTCAGCTCCCGGCTCGGGCCCAGAGTAATTGGGGTGGGGGGATTTCTCTATGGGCCAGAGCAACTTGCTGTTGGAGAGATGAGCAGAAAGCCACCGCATGGCTGGAGGAGAGGGTCAAGCCCTTGGGGAGCCCCTTTTTGCTCCCCACCCCCGCTCTCCTGGGTCCCACCTGCTGCCCCGTCTGCCCTGCCTGCCCTCCTCTCCCCAGCTCCCGGGACCCCTGACCCTCCCTACCCCCTTCCCTATCCCCTCCACTCTTCCCGGGGGGTCAACTCCACCGCTCCCGGAGGGACTCACCCGCACGCTGCCGGGCAAGTTCCGTCCTGATGCCCATGGACACATCCCCCGCGGGGCAAGGGGGCCAGGGGAGCAGGGGGGAGGGAGAGGAAGGAAGAGGGATGCAGGGGAGCAAGGGCCAGGGGACGAGGGGAGTGGGGGTCCAGGGGAGTAGGGGCTCAGAGGAAGAGGGGACCAAGGGCCAAGGGAGCAGGGGACGAGGGGCGCAAGGGCCAGGGGACGAGGGGCGCAGGGGTCCGGAGGCTCAGGGGAAGAGGGGCGCAGGGGTCAGGGGAGCAAGGGTCCAGGGGCGCAGGGGACGAGGGGTCCAGGGGAGCAAGGGTCAGGGGACGAGGGACGCAGGGGTCAGGGGAGCAGGGGCTCAGGCAATGAAGGGCGCAGGGATCCAGGGGAGCAGAGGCTCAGGGGTCCAGGGGCGCAGGGGAACAGAGATCTGGGGCGCAGAGGTCCAGGGGGGCAGAGGCTCAGGAGTCCAGGAGAGCAGAGGTCCAGGGGGCAGAGGCTCAGGGGTCCAGGGAGCGCAGGGGTCCTGGGAGCAGGGTCCAGGGTGCAGGCGCAGGAGGGAAGCAGAGGGGGCGAAAGGAGGTGTCGGAAGAAGAGGAGGAGGAGGCAGAGGTGGCCGCTTGCCGCGAGGTTGGGGACAGCTCCAGATGCCCCCTCCAGCTCAGACGCCCACCCTGGGAGACAGGAGAAACCGAGACATCCTTCTCCCGTTCCCTGCTTCCCTTCTTCCCTCCCTCCCCACCGCTCTTCTCTGACCTGCGAGGCGGGCTGCAGCCCCCGTCACCACCGCGCAGAGCTTGGGCTCTTGGACATTCCCTGCCCTTCTTCTTCTTCTCCTCCTCCTCCTCCTCCTTCTCCTCCTTCCCTCCTTCCCCTTTTCCCAGCCCCCCCCCCCCCCCCCCCCCGCCGCCCCTGCAGCTGTGGGGCTGGGGGCGATGCTTCAATAATAAGGATGGCATTTGTTAAATCCTTACTATGCACCAAGCACTACTCTAAGCGCTGGAGAGACCTGGGCGTCCCCACTGGGAGTGTCAACGTTGAGCCCCCCTTGGAGAGGGCGTGCAGCTCCCCAGCTCTCCAACCCTCTGCCCACCTCCTATGTCCCCTCGAACCCCTGGAGGTACGGTTTCCCGGGGATCCCCGGGAATAATGATAATAATCATTATCATTAGAAGCGGCGAGGCTCAGTGGAAAGAGCCGGGGCTTCGGAATCAGAGGTCGTGGGTTCTAATCCAGCCTCCACCACATATCAGCTGTGTGACCTTGGGGAAGTCACTTCACTTCTCTGTGCCTCAGTTCCCTCAACTGTAAAATGGGAGTGAAGACTGTGAGTCCTACGTGGGACAACTTGATTACCTTGTATCTACCCCAGTGCTTAGAAGAGTGCTTGGCACATAGTAAGCGCTTAGCAAATACCAACACTATTATTATTATTACGGTGGTGTTTGTTAAGCGCTTACTGTGTGCCAGACACTGTACTAAACGCTGAGATTGGACACGATCCCTGTCCCACATGGGGCGCACAGGCTCCATCCCCACTTTACAGATGGGGAAACTGAGGCACGGAGAAGCGACTTGCTTAAAGGAACCCGTCCCCCACCCCCGGCTAGGAAAGAGATTGCCACTTTGATGGGGGACTGAGCCTCCATCCGTTCTCCGGGTAGCCTAGCAGCTTCCAATTTCTGCATTAAGACACATCGTGACTTCTGCTCTTGAGACGGGGAATACTTTTGGTCCTGGAGGTGATCTGGGCTCAAAAGTAGCCCTCCACCATCGGCCTTTTGAATAATAATAATAGCATTTGTTAAGCACTTACTATGTGCAAAGCACTGTTCTAAGCGCTGGGGGGATAGAACGTGATCGGGTTGTACCACATGGGGCTCACAGAGAAGTTAAGTGCCTTGCCCAAAGTCACACAGCTGACAAGTGGCGGAGCTGGGATCAGAACCCACTATCTCTCATTCCCAAACCCGGGCTCTTTCCACTGAGCCACGCTGAAAGGACTTCGAGGGAGGGAGACCGGTCAGGAAGTTCCTTTTGGCTCCAGAATTTGGGCTTCAGGCACCGGCAAGCGCCTTTGTTTTTGAAAACGACTTTTTTTCCCGCCTTTCACTCTCATAAAAGCTTATTTAATGGCTGAACCACACCCCCGGGAAATACCAAACGGGCTTTCTCTTCACCTTGCAGGGTTGGGGTTTGATTCTTGTCCAGAGTCACATTCTTTCCTAAAGGAGAAGGCTACGGGCTCTTCTGGGAGCCGTCGTTGCTCGGACGGCAAAAAAAATGGGAGTCATTTTCGGGGGGTGGAAGTCAGTAATAGACTGGAGTATCTTGCATTTCTTGAAAGTAACGAGGAGGCAAGTACTTGCAATTGCATCCTTGTAAAAAAAAAAAAAAAAGCAAAAAACAAAATCTTAGCCTCCTCTAAAGCACCGCTCAGCTAATCAGCCCCTTGCCAAATCCTCCCCGTTTCTCCCTAGACAAGGTGTCCCGGAATCAACCCTTCCTCTCCACCCACAAAACAGCTCCCACCCTGCCACAAACCCCGGTCAGAGGGCGGCTGGACTATTGCATCAGCCTCTCCACCCTTCTCCGGCCCAAGCTCTACCACGCACACATCCCTCCTCTTCTCAAAACCCTCCCACTGGCTTCCTGAGTTGGGCCTCACAACCGGGTCGAAGCTCTTCCCCAACTTGGTCCAATTAACTTGTCCACTTCACTTGCTTCTCCCCAAACTGTTCTCTTCTTTCCTCCCCAGCCAACCTCCTAGCTGTGCCTCCATCCTCCCACCTGCCTTCCCTCCCTTCCCGCCGTTCCTACGGCTTCCAGCTCCCTCCTTTCCCAAATGCGACAGGCTGCAACTCCCCGCATATTTAAAACCCTCTTAAAATCCCACGACCTCCAAAAAACCTTTTCCCCTTTATTCCCAGCACTCTTCAATCCTAGAAACCCAGCAGCCATCTCTAGTCTCACTTTAGTATGTATGTTCATTCTGTTGTGCATCAATTATTGATTTTGACTTATCCATTCATAAATATTTTTAGACCTGTCTCCCTTTAGACGGTAAGCAGGGAAGGGGTCACTTCTTGTCTTCGTTTACCATTGGCTTAATTACAGACTTACACTGGGCTTAATAAATACTGTTTCTGTTGTTACTAATATGTTTCAGAGGACAAATCCTTCTGTCCTTTCCATTTTACAAAAATAGGAAACAGGCAAAGAGACAAGTGATATGTCTAAACTCACCCCAGAAGAAGGTCCAAGGGTGAGAACTCCAGAGCACAATCTACCAAACCAACACCAAAATAAATAAAAAAATAAATAAAAGACAATCTAATATAAAATCAAGAAAGCATTCCAGCTGACCTGGATTCCAATTTCACCTCTGCAGTTCACTTGTTGTGTGATCTTGGGCAACTCACTTACCTTCTCTATGCCTCAGTTTCTTCAACTGTAAAATGACTACATACCTTTTCTCCCTTCATTTAGACTATGAGCCCCATGTGGGACAGAGACTATGAGCCCCATGTGGGACAGAGGTCCCGTCTAGCCTGACTGTATTTTATCTATCCTAGCCAATCAATCAGTGGTTTTTATTGAGTACTTACAGTGCACAGAGCACTGTTCTAAACGATCAACATCTGTGCTTAGTACAGAGCTCAAGATATAGTGAGTGTTAAACGAATACTAGCAATAATCAATCAATCACATTTATTGAGCACTTAGTACGTGCAGAGCTGCGTAATTAAGCACTCAGGAGAGTACAATATAGCAGAGATGGTTGGTAGACATGTTCCCTGATCATGGGGAGCTTGCAGTCTAAAGGAAGGTACAGATATCAATGTTGAACAAATACATTTAGACTATATACATAATCGTATTTCACTCGGTTGTATTTATTGAGCACTTACTGTGTGCAAAGTAGTAATAAGCACTTGCAGTAGTAACACTGTAGTAAGCACTTGGGAGAGTCAATAAGTGTTGTGGGGCTGAGGGAGAGGTGAATAAAGGGTGCAAATCCTAGGGCAAAGGAAACAAAGAAGGGAATGGGAGAAGAGGAAATGAGGGCTTGGGGGGGGGGGGATGGTCTCTTGGAGGAGATGTGTTTTTTAATAAGCCTTTGAAGTTGAGGAGAGTAGTAGGTAGGATATGAAGAGGGAGGGTGGTAGTATAATAATGTTGTCAATATTAATTATGTTTATTATAAGCATTTATTATATTGAAATATAAGGGAAATATATTTATTGCAATACATAAATTATAGTATGATAATTAAATTGGTAATAATAACGATTATAACCCTCCTAGTATCCCCACGCCCATAAATTAGGGTAATGGAAGCATGGATTAATCAAAACTTTGACTAATCAACAGAATATCTAAATTGGACCTAGATATATTTCATTTATCAAAAGTTCCCCCGACACTTCTTGTTAAGCAGGCAAGATGTGCATAAATTATTTCCAAAACAGCGCTGAAAAGCAAAGGCATTAAGTGGCTCAAACATTTTGGACAGGAGAAAGGTTCAGAGGCCAGAAGAGGGCATAGAAGAGAACAGCAAGGGGGTGTGACCGTGCAAGACTGAAGTAACACCGAAAGTAATCAGTCTGATGATCTCCTGTTTCTCCATCCTGCCCTTGGTTAGAGGTGTCAATTGGTCCATAAAAGGTTTAAAAGGTGGGTAAAGAGGAAGAAGGACAATTGTTTATCCTCAGATAAGCAGCAGGAGAAGCCACCCTGGAGTAATCTATAGCTGATCTGACTACTTGTGATTGGACCATCTGCTTTTAGAGGAAATTGAAATTTGGTGTTAGCTGTCTTCTTTATCTACATTTCTCAACTCATGCCATTGATTCATTATAAAAATAAAGCTGAGACTTTTTTTTTTATCAAATCAGCCCTCATTTCTTTCTGCTGACATCTTTTCACTGACATAATTGCTAAATCTAATCACTTTTGGATTGTTTTACTTCACCTCCTAACTCCCGTTTTGGCACAAAAGACAATTACAAATGAAACCCTCTCTTGCTTGTTTACTCTGGTGCAACAAAATTTCATTTTTACTTTATTAAGTGAGCTGAGTGTGGAATGGTGCTGAAATCTAAGGGAAACAGGGTACAGGTTGGGGGCCACAGTTCTTGTTGAGTGGGAAAAGAATGAACAAAAATGAATAGTAATAATAATGACAATAATAATAATGGTATTTGTTAAGCGCTTACTATGTGCCAGACACCGTACTAAGCTCTGGAGTAGATACAAGTAAATCAGGTTGGACCCATTCTGTGTCCCACATGGGACTCACAGTCTTAATCCCCATTTTACAGATGTATTAACTGAGGCACAGAGAAGTGAAGTGGTTTGCCCAAGGTCACACAGCAGACAAGAGGCAGAGTTGGGATTAGAAGCCACTCCTGATTAACAGTGCTCTGGTTTCATGAGTTTGCTGACTACATATTTGATCAATACCTTAAACGTCTTGATTTTTATCCTCATGCTTCCCCTTGAAATGAGAAGCAGCATGGCATAGTGGATAGAGCATGGGCCTAGGAGTCAGAAGGTTTGGGTTCTAATCCCAACTCCGCCACTTGTCTGCTGAGTGACCTTGAGCAAGTCACTTCACTTCTCTGTGCCTCAATTAACACATCTGTAAAATGGGGATTAAGACTGTGAGTCCCATGTGGGACAGAGAAGGGGTCCAACGAGGCTCAGAGGAAAGAGCACGGACTTTGGAGTCAGAGGTCATGGGTTCGAATCCTGGCTCTGCCACTTGTCAGCTGTGTGACTGTGGGCAAGTCACTTAACTTCTCTGTGCCTCAGTTACCTCATCTGTAAAATGGGGATTAAGACTGTGAGCCCCAAGTGGGACAACCTGATTCCCCTGTGTCTCCCCAATGCTTAAAACAGTGCTCTGCACATAGTAAGTGCTTAACAAATACCAACATTATTATTATTATTATTACTTGACAAACAGTAAGCACTAAACAAATACCATGATTATTACTATTCTTCTTCTTCTTATTATTATATTATTACCATTACTTTGTATATAACAATACAGTAAGTGCTTGGCAGAGTACAATACAATAGAGAAGCAGTGTGGCTCAGTGGAAAGAGCCCAGGCTTGGGAGTCAGAGGCCATGAGTTTGAAACTCGGCTCTGCCACTTTCCAACTGTGTGACTTTGGGTAAGTCACTTAAATTCTCTGTGCCTCAGTTATCTCATCTGGAAAATGGGGATTAAGACTGTGAGCCCCACGTGAGACAACCCGATTACCTTGTATCCCCCCAGCGCTTAGAACAGTGCTTTGCACATGGTAAGCGCTTAACAAATACCACCATTATTATTATTATTATTATTAATACAGTAAGTAGCCATTCCCTACATGCAAGAGGCTTAAAGTCTAGAAGAGGAGCTTACAATCAACTGAGAAAATGAAACTTTCTCTTACATCAGCTCTATTATATTTTCCCCAGATAGTTACTACAGTGATCTGTACCCACTCAGTAAATACCATCAATTGATTACTTGACTGATTGACTTGGAAAGGATTGTGTCAAATTGGAGGAAGAGTAGGGCAGAAAGTGAAAGAACTCAAATGGGCCTGGTCCTCCTCTGGGAATCCATTAACAAGAGTTCACATCGATAGATGGACTTTTTTCCAAGGATTTCAATGAGCTTCCCAGAAAATATCAATCAATCAGTGGTAACTATTGAGGGCTTACTGTGTGCAGAGCACTGTACTAAGTGCTTGGGAGAGTATAGCTTGGCAGATACGTACCTGCTCATGTCGAGATTGGGTACTGTAGTTATAAAATAGCAATGAATGGTAGTGATGTAAAGCCATTTGATAATAATGAAGAAAGGAATTTAATCTTGGTGGTATTTTCAAGACATTTTCCCCAAATCTATTTAAGGTCCACTGCATCAGTAGTTACTGTAATGTGACTTTTTCCATGGCATTAAAGTGTTCAAGAATATAACCCCTGCAGTATAGGAGAACTGAAAAACAACATATCTTAGTGGAAAATGCATTCAATTTAATCGTATTTATTGAGTGCTTACTACATGCAGAGAGCTATACTAAGTGCTTGGGAGAGTACAATATAGCAATAAACAGACACATTCCCTGCCCATGCCTGGAAATCAGAGGACTTGGGTTCTAATCCCTGCTCCACAACTTGTCTGCTGTAAGACCTTGGGCAATTCAATTAACTGGTCTGTGCCTCAGTTATTTCATCTGCAAAATTGGGATTAAGATGATAAACCTTATATGGGACAGGGATTGTGTCCAAACTCTTTATCTCGTATCCACCCCAGTGCTTAGCACAGTGCCTGGCTTATAGTAAATTCTTAAATGCCATTAAAAAACAACAAAACACCTCCCAAAACTCCTCATGTTTAATTAGAGGAGACTCTGGATGGGCCTAAATTGTTGTTCCAATAGTTTCCTGTCCCTAATTTTGTTAAGTTTTTAGCCAGTGGGGGAGGAAGCTTACCCAGAAGGCCAACGTCTCTGTCCTTGCTCAGTTGGCTCTTCCCCCGCCCCTCCCACTCTCCCTTTGGTTTCCGGGGTCTCCAGACACCAGGACCCAATTGAAGCTCCCAGGACCCCAAAGGGCAATGTCTACCCAGCTGTTCCAAGCTGCTACTCAACATACCCTGACATTTCCAGCCACTCACAGCTGCTCACAGCCGCTCACAGTCCTCTTCCCCAAAGACCTCCTACCCTATCCATTCTGCATAGTTCTGGAAGTCTGAGGCAGGACGTGGAGAATCCTGACCTTGTGGATGACCTTGACCAAGGTGGAGCTCTTTAATCTGGCTAGGACCTTCTAGGTGAGGCTGCTCCCCCTGTACCGCTGACAGATGCTTGACCAAAGCCTGGAGGGAGAAGAGCCAGGGCAGAGGAAGCAGGGGGCTGCCCCTTGAGAATCTCCCCAACTCTGTCTGGGGCCATCGCTCACTTCCCCACCCCACAGTAGGCACTGCCCTTGCCACCTGGAGAAGTTCTCTACTCTCCAGCTTCACTGAAATCCCCACTGTCATGGTCCTTCTGACCCGAAAAAGTTATCTCATGGGAGACTTCTCCCAAGCCATGCCTGCCAGACTCCTCATTCATTCATTCAATAGTATTTATTGAGCGCTTACTATGTGCAGAGCACTGTACTAAGCGCTTGGGATGAACAAGTTGGCAACAGATAGAGACAGTCCCTGCCATTTGACGGGCTTACAGTCTAATCGGGGGAGACGGACAGACAAGAACAATGGCACTAAACAGCGTCAAGGGGAAGAACATCTCGTAAAAACAATGGCAACTAAATAGAATCAAGGCGATGTACAATTCATTAACAAAATAAATAGGGTAACGAAAATATATACAGTTGAGCGGACGGGTACAGTGCTGTGGGGATGGGAAGGGAGAGGTGGAGGAGCAGAGGGAAAAGGGGAAAATGAGGCTTTAGCTGCGGAGAGGTAAAGGGGGGATGGCAGAGGGAGTAGAGGGGGAAGAGGAGCTCAGTCTGGGAAGGCCTCTTGGAGGAGGTGATTTTTAAGTAAGGTTTTGAAGAGGGAAAGAGAATCAGTTTGGCGGAGGTGAGGAGGGAGGGCGTTCCAGGACCGCGGGAGGACGTGACCCAGGGGTCGACGGCGGGATAGGCGAGACCGAGGGACGGCGAGGAGGTGGGCGGCAGAGGAGCGGAGCGTGCGGGGTGGGCGGTAGAAAGAGAGAAGGGAGGAGAGGTAGGAAGGGGCAAGGTGATGGAGAGCCTTGAAGCCTAGAGTGAGGAGTTAGATGTGACTGTCACCACGCACTCCCCCTCCCAACCCTCCATCTCCTAAAATCTTCCAGATGGATGCTGCCCTTCAGGCCCTGCCCACAACAAACAAAAACTTTCTGACCCTTGGATTCAGGGTTCTCTGCCAGCAGGGTCCTTACCATTCCTATCTCTTCTCCCCGGCTACCCTTCATTTTGCCCTCTTCCCCAGGTGAACCTCCTGGCTGGGCATCATTCTCCCTTCCACTGTTTCTTACTCGTTGTGCGTGCTCGAGCCCCTGTGTGGTACTCCCTCTCTCCCTCCACCCTGACTCAAGTCAGCTAAACCGTAACCCTCCAGAGCTTAAAAACACTCCTAAAAATCAACCCTCCCAGGAGGCATTCCCTGATTTACCCCCAACTCCCTGACCATCCCTCCCTCACCTCATTTATTCATTCATTCAGTTGCATTTATTGAGCACTTACTGTGCAAAGAGTACTGTTCTAAGTGCTTGGAAGAGTACAAAACAACAATACACAGACACATTCCCCGTTCACAGTGAGCTCACATTCTGCATCTTCCCTTTTCCCTATAGCTTCCTCAGTCACCTGGGTCTGATCCAGCCCAGGCCTTTCCCCTGGATTTCTATTCCTTCCCCCACCCCCCTTCCTCCTTCACAGCCTTCCCAGCTCCCTGGCCCTCCAAGAGAAGAGCAAAGCAGCTGGCTGAAGTGGGATATCCCACTGACCAATGCCATGCCCTTTCCTCACACCATCCTCTTCTAACGACCCCCTCTCACCCAACCACAAGACCACCTCTAGAACCTGCCCACCCCACACAGCACCAGCCTTCCAGCAATCTCCCAAATCCCCTGCCTAAACTGAAAACAAAGTCTTCTTCTCTCACACTCTGGACACAAGAAATCGCAACCAAACCACTACTAGTCACTAGTCACCAAACCACCTTCTCCCCTCATTCTGGCCACTAGCACTCCACAGATGCTCCCATCCCTTAGCCATGCAGACTCCTCTGGCTCAGTTGTGACATTGTTGAGGTGCAGTGGTAGGGTTCCAATGGAACCAGGCTGTGTCTCTGAGCCCTCACATCTGAGGATGGCCTGGTCTGCCAGGCAGGAGACAGACCCACACCTCCACCTCTCCAGTAGTCTCTGAGCTGCAAACCTCATCCTTGGGGTCTGAGGATCTTCCCTTAACTCTATGGATGTTCGAGGGTACGAACATTCATTCATTCATTTATTTGAATTTATCGAGCGCTTGCTGTGTGCACTGCACTGTACTAAGAGCTTGGAAAGTACAATTTGGCAACAGATAGAATCTCTACCCAACAATGGGCTCACAGTCTAGAAGGGGGAGACAGACAACAAAACAAAACAAGTAGACATGCATCAATACCATCTAAATAGATAAATAGAATTATAGATATATTCACATCATTAATAAAATGAATAGAATAATAAATATGTACAAATATACACAGGTGCTGTGGGGAGGGGAAAGGGGTAGAGCATAGGGAGGGAGTAGGGTCGATGGGGAGGGGAGGAGGAGCAGAGGAAAAAGGATCTCAGTCTGGGAAAGCCTCCTGGAGGAGGTGAACTCTCAATAGGGCTTTGAAGAGGGGAAGAGAGCTAGTTTGGCGGATGTGAGGAGGGAGGGCATTCCAGGCCAGAGGTAGGACGTGGGTCGGGGGCTGACGGCAGGACAGGGGGAATGAGGCACAGTGAGGAAGTTAGAGGCAGAGGAGCGGAGTGTGCAGGCTGGGCTGTAGAAGGAGAGAAGAGAGGTGAGGTAGGAGGGGGCCAGGTGATGGAGAGCTTTGAAGCCAGTAGTGAGGAGATTTTGCTTCATGCAAAGGTTGATAGGCAACCACTATGACATGCCCAGAGCGTTGCTGTAGAACACATCTCACCTTTCCCATCCCTCACCTCTCCCAAAGCGTTCTAGTCTGAAATCACTTGCTTTCATTCTCTTCTGAATGGGTGAGGCTGGTGCAGGGCCCCTCAGCTTCCTCTAGTGGAGAGACACTGCAAGGAGGATGAAAAAGCTTCTCTGGCCCTCTTTCTCCCTCTCCCTGTGTCTGGAGAACCCCACTTCCCACTGGGAGTCTGTCATCCTGTCTCAGGAAATGGACCATCCATGCTGGTACTGCCTGTGCTGATGCTTCCAGGGTGTGGAAAGAAGAGCTCAGTATAAAGGCAGATAGTACAACTGGCTCAGTGGAAAGAGCCTGGGCTTCAGAGTCAGAGGTCATGAGTTGGACTCCCGGCTCTGCCACTTGTCAGCTGTGTGACTGTGGGCAAGTCACTTCACTTCTCTGTGCCTCAGTTCCCTCATCTGTAAAATGGGGATTGATTGTGAGCCTCACGTGGGACAACCTGATTACCCTGTATCTACCCCAGCACTTAGAACAGTGCTCTGCACATAGTAAGCGCTTAACAAATACCAACATTATTATTACAACTAAGATAATTGAGGGCAGAATGCTGTCTACTATCTCTATTTTACTCTCCCAAGTGCTTAGTTCAGTGCTCAGCACAGAGGGAATACCCAATAAAAAAGACTATCAAAACTCAAAGATAGAGTGTTGTAGTATTTGAATTTTGGATTTGATCCAACAGTGGTGATGGAATTCTGCAGAGTGGGGTTCCCTTTTATCCTCCATCTCCAACCTTCTTTCTCTCTTTAGTTCTGTCTCTCTCTTCACTCATCCTCTTTTCCCCAGGGATTACCTCCATTTTTCTGCCATTAAACCCTAGCCAATTTTTAGACTGGTTCCATACAAGGGAAATAACACTAGTGTTAATCCAATTCTAATTCTAGGACCTTGTTATACACTAGAACATGAACCATCCCTACAATTTAGAGGAATGGGTATTGTTTTTTATATTGCTTTGAGTGTCATTTGTTGATGGTCTGACTTTACCAACTTCATTTATTCATTTATTCAATTGTTTTTATTAAGCCCTTACTGTGTGCAGAGCCCTGTACTAAACACTTGGAAAAGTATGATACATCAGTAAACAGTGACAATCCCTGCCCATAACAAGCTCACAATCTAAAGTAGGGGAGATAGACATCTATACAAATAAATAAAATTACAGATATATACATAGGTGTGGGGTGGGGGAGAAGGGGGAAAGAGCAAAGGGTGATGCAGAAAGGAGTGGGATATGATGAAAAGTGGAGCTTAGTCTGAAAAGGCCTCTTGGAGGAGATATGCTTTCAATAAGGCTTTGAAGGCGGGGAGAGTAATTGTCAGATTTGAGGAGTGAGGGTATTCCAAGCCAGAGGTAGGACGTGGGCCAAGGGTTGGTGGGGAGAAAGGCAAGATTGAGGCATAGTGAGAAGGTTACTAGTAGATGAGCGAAGTACGAGAGCTGGGTTGTAGAAGGAGAGAGGCGAGATGAGGTAATAATAATAATGATAATAATGTTGGTATTTGTTAAGTGCTTACTATGTGCAGAGCACTGTTCTAAGCACCGGGGTAGACAGAGGGGAATCAGGTTGTCCCACGTGGGGCTCACAGTCTTAATCCCCATTTTCCAGATGAGGTAACTGAGGCACAGAGAAGTGAAGTGACTTGCCCACAGTCACACAGCTGACAAGTGGCAGAGCCGGGATTCAAACCCATGACATCTGACTCCAAAGCCTGTGCTCTTTCCACAGAGCCACGTGAGAGGGCAAGCTGATCTTCGTGATAAGTGGCAGTTGCCCTATCTTTTCTGAGGCCTTCCCTGCTCCCTTTGGCCAACCCAAATCTGTAGCCCACCCTCCCAGAGTCTCCAAACCCAGATCCCAAGAAAGACACTGAGGGATCTCACCTCCTTGTAGACCTGCTGCCTGATTTTACTTGGCCACTCCCTGATTCCTAAGCTCTTTATCAGCAGGGATTGTGATTCTGTTGTATTGTACTCTCCCAAGCACTTAGTACAGTGCTCTGCACACAGAAAGTGCTCAATAAATACCATTGATTGATTAACTGATTTTAGGCTTGGGTCCATCGCATATTCTAGAAAAAAATCTTTTCGAAAGAATATATGCCTTGAGCTCAATCCAGTCCAGAAGGAGTTAGTATCTGGTCCTCTCCCTTCTAGATGAATCAGAACTAGGATCTGGTGATTCCATATCATTTCCACGCTTCTTTCTTTGCTTGGGTTCCTCTCCCCACAACTTGTCTCCCAAGCAAGAACTCTGCAGCACAAGCCTCTAGACTATAAACTCTTAATAGGCAACTCTACCAACTCTATTATATTATACTCTTCCAAGTGCTTACTACAGTACTTTGTGTAAAGTACCAATGATTGAGTACCACTGACTGATTGACTGACTGACTGGTAGCACAATTTCCTTCTCTGGTCCAGCAATCCAGGGATTTTCAGGAGCTGAGCAAGTGGGCTGGTGGTACCCTATAAATACCCCATTTATTTTGTTAATGAAATGTACATCGCCTTGATTCTATTTAGTTGCCATTGTTCTTACGAGATGTTCTTCCCCTTGACTCTATTTATTGCCATTGTTCTTATCTGTCCGTCTCCCCCGATTAGACTGTAAGCCCGTCAAAGGAAAGGGACTGTCTCTATCTGCTGCCGACTTGTTCATTCTAAGTGCTTAGTACAGTGCTCTGCACATAGTAAGCGCTCAATAAATACTATTGAATGAGTGAATGAATAGACTCCCAGTGGAGGAAGCTTCCAGTCTGAGATCAGCTCAAAATTAAAAGCAGGATAACAGTGAAATGAACCTGGGCCTGGGAGTCAGAGAACCTGTATTCTAATCCTGTATCTGCCATTTACCTGCTGAGTGACCTTGATCAAGTCACTTAATTTCTTCCCGCCTCAGTTTCCCAAAGTGTAAAGTGGGGATTCAATACCTGTTCTCCCTCCTACTTAGACTGTGAGCCCCACGTGCGACGGGGACTGTGTCCAACCTGATTGACTGGTATGTACCCCAGCACTTAGAACAGTGCTTGATACATGGTAAGCGCTTAGAAAATTACTCCCTGACGCCCACCCACCCAAAAAAAAAAAATCAGGAGAAGAAGAGACACTGGAAGTAGCAGGAGCCAGCCAGGATTGAGGCTGACAAGGGCCAAAGTCATTCTTTAAGCTGTTCTTTCTGCTCCAAACTAGCAATTCCTCCTTCTCATTGTCCACTGCAGTAAATCTGGAGGATAGATAGGTCCTCAGGGCAGGAGGGTCCACGCTGATGCCTGGCCATTGGACGGGGATTCTTGGGGGTTCACGGCCTGAAATGTTCCCCCTTGGGTTGGTTTGGGCTGAGTCCCCTATCCCATTTTTCAGGTGTCCAATAAAGCTACCGTACGTTTCTCACAATTATTCAGCCACTAAAGAGTGCTAGGTGACATGGATTGCAGATATCCAATTTAGGCATGGAATGATCCCAGAGAAATAAATGAAAAGGCTGGCAAATCAAGAGAAAGCCCTGCCTTGGGCTGTTTTTTCCCTCTTTTCAGCAGGTCAGTGAATTTGACTAACAAGACCTGACCTTTCCCAAGTTCTGCTTCCTTTCCCTTTACTCAAGATCCTACAGTTTTCTAGGTGCTTGCTTGTAGATTGATAGAATGGCACAAGAATTATGCACAAGTCAGCTCAGTTCCCCAGAGCAGGAGCTGTGCACTCATTATGTTTGTGTAAGTCGAAGACAGCTGTTATTTTCACTGAAGTTCAGTTCATGATCATGAAGCAGTGGGAGTTACAGCTCTACCACTTGTCTGCTGTGTGACCTTGGGAAAGTCACTTAACTTCTCTGTGCATGAGTTCCCACCTGTAAAATGGGGATTAAGACTGTGAGCCCCATGGGGGACAGGGATTGTGTCCATCCTGATTATCCTGTAACTTCCCCTGCACTTAGAACAGTGCTTAGCACATAGTAATCACTTAACAAGTACCAAAATTATTATTATTATTCAACCACCACCAGCTTCCTTTGTTCTGACTTCACTTCAGATGCAAGTAAATTTTAACAGTTTACTTTTCCAATAGTAATCAATCAGTAGAATCTATTGAGCACTTACCCTGAGCAGAGCACTGTACAGCATGCTTAGGAATAAGTGGACCCAATCCTTGGTCACAAGGAATTTACAATCTAATGGGGAAGGCAGACACTAAAAGAAGCAGAATGGTATATTGGAAAGAGCATTGTCCTGGCAGTCAGGTTACCTGAGTTCTAAGTCAAAGTCTGCCATTTACCTGCTGTGTGGGTTTGGGTAGGAGACAACCTCTCTGTACCAATTTCCTCATCTATGAAATGAGGAAAGTTAGTGTGCCCCACATAATATTCATAATAATGATTTGTTAAGCACATACTATGAGTCAAGCACTGTTCTAAGCACTGGGGTACATACAAGCTTATCAGGTTGTCCCATGTGGGCCTCACAGTTTTAATCCCCATTTTACAGATGAGGTAACTGAGGCACAGAGAAGTTAAGTGACTTGCCCAAAGTCACATAGCTGACAAGCGGCGGAACAGGGATTAGAACCCATGACCTCTGACTCCCAAGTCCCATACTCTTTGCACTAAGCCACGCTGCTTCTCTGAAAGAAAAGCATAGGAAAGAGACTCTGTTAATACCTCTTCTTTATGGAATTTGTTAAGCACTTACTATGTGCCAGGCACTGTGCTAAGCTCTGGGATAGATGCAGGTAATCAGGTTGGATGCAGTCAACGTCCCACATGAGGCTCACATATTAATTCCCACTTTACAGATAAGGCATCTAAGGCACAGGGAAGTGAAATGATTTGCCCAAGGTCACATAGCAGACAAGTGGGGGAGCAGGGATTAGAAATGAGATTCTTCTGACTCTCAGGCCCATGCTCTGATTATTATATATCTACCACAGAATTTAGTACAATGTATGGTACATAACAAGTGTCTAGCAAATGTAATAATAATAGTAATAATAATAATAATAAATTAGTAGTAGTAATAAGAATAATAATAACTCTCAGCAAGCCACCCATATGTTGAATCCATCAACAATGGGACACTCCATAAGACTTCCAGATGAGTTCACCAAAATACAAGAATAACACAAATTAATTAAAAGATGGTTCCTGGGTAAGACCTTGACCATTGAGGTGCAGAGGAGGGAAGAACCATTCAAATCAGTCTGAGACAAAAGGATGAAAAAATAATGACAAACTTTCTCTTGCCTGCGCTTTCTTCCCATGAGCATCTCTTTGGAATGTCCAGTTTCTTGAGGAGCTTTTAGTCATTTGTTTTGCATCTTCTTAGGATTTGGGAACTCACTACAACCCACTGCTCACATCAGAACTTGCTCCTTCTATTTGTAAATTGTTTTATGTCTTTCTCCCTCCCTTGGGGCCCGGGATTATGGCTTTGTACTCTCTCGGAAGTTTAGTACAGTGCTTTACATATAGAAGATGTTCAATAAATATGATTGTATGATTATGTCGTTCATTAAGTCTTACTACTTTTCTGAAGAAAGGCATATTCAGTTCTTCTATAACAGTTTCACTATACATTTTAAATCAAATTCTGTTAGGGAATTAGAGAATATTTTTCAGATCTCACACATCTATCTGGGCAGAACCAGAAGCGAAGTTGGAAGAAAGCTTGGGCACTGGAGCATGGCATTAGTCACAGTGCTAGAATAGTATGTACTGGAATAGATTAATTAAGTTTGTCATATCTTCTTCAATACACATTTTCCTTAGCACCTGGTTATCCAGGAACCTTGCATTATAAGAGAACTGAGTGTAGTAGGCATAAGAGTTGATCAGTAAAGATAACATTCTCATTTATCTTTCAGAAGACAGCAGAAGGTGATCCAGTCAGTTTGAAATTACATTTCAGTTACTTTTAAAACCACTGTCCTACCTTCCTCCCCATGTTGAGGTTGGAGCCTCCTACCTTCCCACATCAGACACACCACAGCATTCCTTACATTCAAATCTCTATTTGAATCCCACTTCAGTAGAGAGAGAGAAGGGAGGTGAGGTAGGAGGAGGCAAGGTGATGGAGAACTTTGAAGCCAAGAGTGAGGAGTTTTTGTTTCGTGCGAAGGTTTATTTATTGAGCACACACTTGGCGTGGTGCACTGCACTCCGCTCCCGCCATGACCCCTGGCCCACGTCCTACCGCTGTGCTGGAATTCCCTCCCGCCTCATGTCCGCCAAACTAACTCTCTTCCACTCTTCAAAGCCCTACTGAGAGCTCACCTCCTCCAAGAGGTCTTCCCAGACTGAACTCCCCCTTTCCCTCTGCTCCCCTTCCCCACCTTGTCCTCTGCTCCTTCCCTTCCCCTCCCCTCAGCACTGTGCTGATTTGTATATATTATTTATTACCCCATTTATTTTGTTAATGAGGTGTACATCCCCTTGATTCTATTTATCTTGATGATGTTGTCTTGTTTTTGTTTTATTCTGTTTTGCTTTGCTGTCTGTCTCCCCCATTTAGACTGTGAGCCTGTCATGGGGCAGAGATTGTCTCTATCTGTTGCTGAATTGCACATTCCAAGGGCTTAGTACAGTGGTCTGCCCATAGTAAGTGCTCAATAAATACTATTGAATGAATGAATGAATGAATAAATGCTGCTTCTTCTACTGCTAATAATAATTATGGTACGTAAGTGGTACATAATAAGTGTCTAACAAATATTATTATTATTATTAGTAATAATAATGATAACTCTATGTGCCAAGCACTGTATCAAGAGCTGGATAGATACAAGATAATCGGGTTGGACACAGTCACTGTCCCACATGGAACTCACTGTTTAAATAGGAAGGTGAGCAGGTATTTAATAACCATTTTACAGATGAAGAAACTACTCCATCTGTATTACAACAACAGAGATCATTGTTTTCTATTTAGCCACTGAGTCGATCATATTGGTGAATGATTCATCACTTCAGGCAATTAGGCCATGGGAAGGCTGCCATGTGAACTGGACCGAAGAAGGGAGTCAGTGACCAACTTTTATTCAACAGTGCCCATGTCTGACAAAGGCGCTGACAGGATAAGATTACCTTAAACTTTAGTTAAACAATGGTCATTTAAACTGGAAGAGACGCTGTGGCCTGACGTGTATCAAAGAGAAGAGTTAAACTTTGTTGAAATTCCAAAATTACATCTTGAGAATTGCAGTTACCATTTACTGAAGGACAATGGGAACTAGCATGGCTCAGTGGGAGTCAGAGGACTTGAGTTTGAATATTGTCTCTGCCACTTGCCTGCTGTGGGGCCTTGGGCAAGTCACTGAGTAACTCTGTGCTTCAGTTTCCTCATCTGTAAAATGGGGATAAAGTCCCACGTGAGCCCCACGTGGGAAAGTGACTGTGTCCAACCTGTTTATCGTGAATCTACCCCAACACTTAGTGCAGTGTTTGGTACATGACAAGAACCTAATAAATTTTATTATTGTTAAGCATTTGCTATATGCCAAGCACTGTTCCATTATAATCAATAATAGCATCTAATATATTTAATAAGCACTTAATTGATATTATTATGTTATCATATGTATCTATTCATACTGGCATCTCTTAAGCACTTACTATGTACCAGGCACTGTATTAAACACTGGGTTAGATATCAGACAATCATGTTGGACATAGTCTTAATCTCCATTTTAGAGATTAAATAACTAAGGCCCAGAGAAATTAACTGAATTACTCAAAGTCACCCAGCAGACAAGTGGCTGAGCCAGGATTAGAGCCCAGGTCCAATGAATCCCAGACCCATGCTCTTTCACTAGGCCAAACTGATGTTTGCCTCATGAACTGCCACTAAATCCAAAGGCTCAGGAGCAGAAGCTGGCTTCAAGGGACCTGGAAGTTCAGTACAGTGGTTCTTGAGCAAGTATGGAGTCAGGGATCCACCTTAATGACACACTTTTAGTTTTTTGGACTTCTGGGAAAAGGTCCTGTGTGATGATATTTATTGAGTACTTGCTCTAAACTGAGCATTGTACCAAGTGTTTGAGAAAGTATGATACAGTATGCAGAAATAGTTTGGACTAGTGGAAAGAGCCGGGAACCTGAGTCCTAATCCTGGCTCTGCCGTTTACCTCTTGAGTGTCCTTGGGCTAATCACCAAACTTCTCTGTATCTCTATTCCCTCTGTAAAATGGGGGTAAAATATCAATTCTCTCTCTGCCTTAGACAGTGGGTCCCATGTGGCACAGGAACAGTATATGAACTGATCATCAAGTACCTAGTACAGTGTTAGACTTAAAATAAGTGCTTAACAACTATCACTCCAAAAAAAAAAGGAGAGGCACGATCCATGTCCTCAAGGAGTTTAAAATCTAATAACCTCCATAACCTTTTGAGCCCGTGATTCCGAGAAGCAGTGTGGTCTAGAGGATGAAGCACGCTCCTGTGAGTCAGACGGACCTGGGTTCTAATCCTGGCTCTGCCACTTGTCTGCTGTGTGACCTTGGACAAGTCACTTTACTTTTCTGTGCCTTGATTACCACATCTGTGAAATGGATATTAAGACTGTGAGCCCTATATGGAAGAGGGACTTGTCCAACTCTATTATTTTGAATTTACCCCAGCACTTAGTACAGTGCTTGGCACATAGTAAGTGCTTAACAAATACCACAATTATTATTATTCATTCATTCATTCATTCATTCAATCATATTTATTGAGTGCTTTCTGTGTGCAGATCATTGTACTAAGCATTTGGAAAGTACAATTCAGAAACAAATAGAGACAATCCCTGCCCACAATGGGCTCACAGTCTAGAAGAGGGGAGAAAGGCATCAAAACAAGTAAACTGGCATCAATAGCATCAATATAAATAAATAGAATTATAGATATGTACACATCTTTAATTTTAATAAATAGAATTATACATCTTCACATATATACACAACTGCTGTGGTGGGGAGGGGTGTAGAGCAAAGGGAGCAAGTCAAGGAGATGGGGAGAGGAGGCAGAGAAGAGGAAAAGGGGATCTTAGTCTGGGAAGGCCTCCTCGAGGAGGTGAGCCTTCAGTAAGGCTTTGAATGGGGGAAGTGTGATACTTCGGCGGATTGGAGGAGGAAGGGCATTCAGGCCAGAGGTAGGACGTGGGCCGGGGGTCAATAGCAGTACAGGAGAGAACAAGGCACAGTGAGAAGGTTAGCACCAAACAAGTGTGCAGTATGGGATTAGGAGAGAAGGGAGGTGAGGTAAGAAGGGGCAAGGGATGGAGAGCTTTGAAGCAAATAGTGAGGAGATTTTGCTTGATATGGACATTGATAGGCAACCACTGGAGAGTTTTGAGGAGGGGTGTGACATGCCCAAAGCATTCCTGTAGAAAGATAATCCAGGGAGCAGAGTGAAGTATAGACTGAAGTGGAGAAAGACAGGAGGTTAGGAGATCAGAAAGGATGCTGATGCAGTAGTACAGTCGAGATAGGATGAGTTATTGTACTAAAATGGTAGCAGTTTGGATGGAGAGGAAAGGGTGGATCTTGCCAATGGTATGAAGGTGAGAACAACAGGTTTTGGTGACAGATTGGATATGTGGGGTAAATGAGAGAGCAGACAAGGATGACACCAAGTTTGCGGGCTTGTGGGACAGGAAGGATGGTAGTGCCATCCACAGTGATGGGAAAGTCAGGGAGAGGACAGAGTTTGGGAGGGAAGATAAGGAGCTTAGTCTTAGAGATGTTGAGTTTTAGGTGGTGGACAGACATCGAGGTGGAGATGTCCTGAAGGCAGGAGGGAGAGAGAATAAGGGAGGAGATGTAGGTTTGGGTGTCATCTGTGTAGAGATGATAGTTGAAGCTGTGAGAGCAAATAGGTTCTCCAAGTGAGTGACTATAAATAGAGAACAGAAGGGGACCAAGAACTAACCCTTGAAGAACTCCTACAGTTAGGGGATGGGAGGGGGAGGAGGAGCCCACGAAGGAGACTGAGAATGAATGGCCAGAGAGATAAGAGGAGAACCAGGAGAGGATGGAGTCAGTGAGCCAAGGTTGGATACCATATTGAGGAGAAGGGGATGGTCGGCAGTGTCAAAGGCAGCTGAGAGGTCGAGGAGGATTAGGATAGAGTGGGAGCCTTTGGATTTGGCAAGAAGGAGGTCAATGGTGACCTTTGAGAGGGCGGTTTCAGTAGAGTGGAGGGGACGGAAGCCAGATTGGAGGTGGTCCAGGAGAGAGTTGGAGAGGAATTCAAGGCAGTGAGTGTTGACAACTTGCTCCAGGAGTTTGGAAAGGAAGGGTAGGAGGGAGATGGGGTAATAACTGGAGGGGGCTGTGGGCTCAAGGGAGGTTTTTTTTTAAGGATAGGGGAGTCATGGGCATGTTTGAAGGCAGAGGGGAAGAAGCCATTGGAGATTGAGCAGTTGAAGATGGAATTTAAAGAGGGAGGAGGGAAGGGGTTAAGAGT
Organism: Ornithorhynchus anatinus; assembly: GCF_004115215.2. Classification (NCBI taxonomy): domain Eukaryota; kingdom Metazoa; phylum Chordata; class Mammalia; order Monotremata; family Ornithorhynchidae; genus Ornithorhynchus; species Ornithorhynchus anatinus. The sequence continues at coordinate 113,105,050 of NC_041728.1, read as the reverse complement.
TTTTTTAAGGTGGGAGGGAATGGGGTCTGAAGCGCATGTGGAGGGGGTGGCACTTGTGAGGAGGGAGGAGATCTCCTTTGAAGATACTGCTGGGAAGGATGGGAAGGTAGAAGAGGGGGTCGATGGGGTGGGCGGGGGAGGGGTGACTTTGGGGAGCTCAGACCTGATGGTGTCGAGGGTGAGGGATGGGGGAGGGGAGGAATAGGGGGCCTCCGGAGGGAGTTAAATGTCCGGAAGAGCTGACGAGGGTAATGGGCATGAGAAAAGAAATAGTTTTGCCGGGCAGAGGAGAGGGCAGTGCTAAGGCAAGAAAGGATAAACTTAAAGTGGACAAGTTTGGCTTGGTGTTTAGATTTCCATCGGCAGCGTTCAGTGGCTTGAGCATAAGAGCAAAGGAGGCGGAGACTGGAGGTGATCCAAGGCTGTGGGGTAGTGGTACAAAAATGACAAAGGGACAGGAGAGCGAGTGAGTTGAATTGAGTAGAGAGGGTGGGGTTAAGAGCATCTATTTGGTCATCAAGAGTGGGTAGAGTGGATAGGGAGGCTAGGTGGGGTGTGACTATTTGGTCATCAAAGAGTGGGTAGAGTGGATAGGGAGGCTAGATGGGGTGTGATGCACTGAGAGAGATATTATTCTATCTGCTATTTCAGGGTTGGCAGTGGGGTCATCACTGAATGCCACCAGTGACCAGCCTGCTCTGGACTAGCCAACCCAATTTTGTAAGCTGGGGTCCCTAGAGCTCTAATGACCAGACCCTCCTAGAGTAGGTTCATGGAGGGGCCTGCCAGATCTGGGCCTTCAGCCTCAAGCTTAGGAGGAAAGAACAGGTGTTGAAGAAACTAAAGCAAACTTTGTGCATCATTGAGAGTTTGGTGACATCTGCAGTTTGTTCTTTTAGGAAGTTGGCAGACGAATAGAGCAGGACACTGCTTCTCCTAAAACACAGGGGTTGCATTCCTACAAAGCCCTCATTAAGGAAAACTCTTGCTCTAATAATACTACTACTAATAATAATAATCACGGCATTTGTTAAGCATATAGTATGCAGCTGGCACTGTTCTAAGTGTTGGGGTGGTTACAAGTAAATCAGGTTGGACACAGTCCCTGTCCCATGTGGGGCTTAATCCTCATTTTACAGATAAGGTAACTGACATACAGAGAAGTGAAGTGACTTGCCCAAGGTCATACAGCAGACACATGGCAGAGGCAGAATTAGAACCCATGACCTTCAGACTCCCAGGCTCATGCTCTTGCCACTAGGCCATGCTGTTTCTCTGGATACTAGCGACTGATGCCATGGGCACATGTGTAACCATTTCATCTGACACCATGGCACCCTGAAGCCAAATAAATTCATGCTGTTGGACAAACATTCCCTAAATCTCTAACAAAATTATACTCCAAACAGTGTGGGAAACAATGTGGCCTAGTGAATGAAGCATGGGCCTGGGAGACAGAAGACCTGGGTTGTAATCCTAGCTCCTCCACTTGCCTCCTGTGTGACTTCCGTCAGTTCACCTCACTTAACTTCTCTGTGCCTCAGTTGCCTCATCTGGAAAATGGGTATTAAGACCGTGAGTCCCATGTGGGACAACTGTTTACCTTGTATCTACCCAGTGCTTAGAACAGTGCTTGGCATATAGTAAGAGCTTAACAAATACCAAAACTATTATTCTTTGAGCCTCAGTTTCCTCAACTGCCAATTTCTGTTCTCCCTCCTACTAGACTGTGAGTGTCATGTCGGTCAGATATTGTATCTTGCCTAATTAACTCGCATCTATCCCAGCACTTAGAACAGTGTTTGACACATAATAAACACTTAGCAAATACCATTTAAAAAAACATAGTGGAAGCAGGCATTCTGATAAAACAAGGTGTAGATTTAAAAGGAATTTGGATAAATTCCTTTTATTTATCCACTGGGAGTTATAGAGGGGAATCAAGCAATCAATCAGTGGTATTTATTGAGCACTTCCAGTGTGCAGAGCACTGCACTAAGTACTTGGGAGAGTACAGTAATAGAGTTGATGGACAGTTCCCTCCCCACAGTGAGCTTAAAGTTTAGAGGGGAAGACAGACACCAATATAAATAAATGAATTATGGATATGATGATAGGAAAGTTAGGGATGAATATCCATCCCGAAGCAGCATGGTTTAGTGGAAAGAGTCCAGGTTTGGGAGTCAGAGGACTTGGGGGATTAGACTGTGAGCCCCAAGTGGAACAATATGATTACCTTTTATCTACCCCAGAACTTAGAATAGGGCTTGGCACATAGTAAGCGCTTAACAAATACCATAATTATTATTATTATTGTCTAGGGAGATATCCATCACACAGTTCCTTCAAGCACCCTGTTGCCACTGTCAGAGATAGAATACAGATGCCACTATTACTTTTTTAATAGTGTTATTGTTGAAGGTAATCCCAACCCAATATAATGAAAAAATGAGTGGCTCATTAAGAAAAGTGATCTAAGAAGACATTTGGAAGAATTTATGTTTTGCAAGCTAAATAGTTTTGTCAGTATGGCATTAAGTAATATTTAACCCCACATAAGTCTATGTTCCTTAGAAGAGGAGTGACTAACCAGTGGAACGTTTAATAATTAAAGCAGACATTGGTTGCCTGTTAATGAATCCCCTGTAATAAGTTGGATGTGGTTGACTGTATGGGTCTTTTTAGTTTGAGTCTCATCCTGCCCTAGGTCAAGTTCAGACTAGGTCATGGAGTCGGAAGAGACCCTTCAAGATCTTGACATCATTGGGCTGGTTATTTCAATAACTTTGCTGGCTGTTTTGCTCCCTTCCCAGACTTCTGTGCTACTTCTAGCAGCCCCCCACTCTGGATTGGGGCAATGTAGGCTTTGGGATGCTTGGTTAGGGTGGTGAAATTTACTCCCTTCTGTCCTGTCTGATATGCTTCCATCTCCACATGCTCCTGGGCACTGTCCATGCCCAGAAGTCCTAGACTTATTTTTAGCTCTGAACAATGGCCCTGATGAAGGCAGGAGGAGTTGATTTGCTACTTAGGTAACTGGGGTAGGTGATCTCAAGGAAGCTACCCCTTTCCCCATACAAGGGACACAGCAAACTCCACCTGACCCATGATCACAAAGGTCAGCTCTTATGCTAGTCCATCACCATAAGTTTACTAAACCCCTGGTTTAGGGAGTGGCCTGAGAGTCAAAATTCACCCAGACCTCTGTATCCTGGTGAGCTCCTTCTTCCTACTGGGAGAGACAATGGACAATCATTATGTCTCATTATCATTTTAATTCTGTCTCTACTACTAATAATAATAATTGTGGTATTTGTTAAGCGCTTACTCTGTGCCAGGCATTGCACTAAGCGCTGGGGTGGATACAAGCAAATTGGGTTAGACATAGTCCCTGTCCCACGTGGGACTCATGGTCTCAATCCCCATTTTACAAATGAGGTAACTGAGGCGTAGAGAAGTTAAGGGACTTGACCAAGGTCACACAACAGACAAGCAGCAGAGCCGGGATTAGAAGCCTTGACCTCTGAGTCCAAGGCCTGTACTCTCTCCACTATGCTATGCTGCTTCTGAGCAGCAGAATGACCCCCAATCTGACATTCCCCCGCACATACCCCCGACCTCAGCCCCAGGGTCCTCTTGCTTGCTGGGGTCACACATTTACTGTAGTAGACACCCACCCGTTCCGCCTCCCTTCTGCCCCTTCCGACCCAAATTTTTTTTGCCTGTCTACCTTCTCTGTTAGTGCTGAGCTCCTTGAGGGCAGGGGCTGTGTTTTCTTCTTCTGCTCTCCGGGGAGACTCCTTTGCATCAGCACAGGGTACTTACCTGCTGTGTGATATTGGGCAAGGCACTTAACCTCTCTGTACCTCACTTTCCTCATTTGTAAAATGGGAATTCAGTGCCTGCTCTCCCTCTATCTGGGAGCTGATTATCTTCAATCTACCCCAGTTCCTAGTACAGAGCTTGGCACGTAGTTTTCCAAGTTGGTCATTCTCAATGCAGCTCAATAATATTGGGGCTTCATCTTGCCCTTGTCGCTGAACTCAAATCAATCTCACTGTTGCCACCAATGGGAAGGACAGTACAGAAAAATAACATTTCAAACTTTAAAGATATTCAGCTGTTTATTTTAGGGTTAACTTTATAATTTGCTTTGGAACGGTGTTACCTGAGAGGGGAAATTTGAACCAGAATTTGTCAATGAAAATTTCCTTGTTAAAATCAACTCTCTTAAATTCCCCAAACTCAATCCATTCATTCATTCATTCATTCAATTGTATTTATTGAATGTTTACTGTGTGCAGAGCACTGTACTAAGTGCTTGGAAAGTACAATTCAACAACAAAGAGAGGCAATCCCTGCCCATAACGGGTTCACAGTCTAGAAGGGGGGAGAAAGACATTAAAACAAGTAAACAGGCATCAATATCATCAATATAAATAAATAGAATTAGATATATATATATATACCCATGAGAACAAGTAAAACAGGTATTAATATAAATGAATAGAATTATAGATATGTACTCATATAAACAGTTGCTCTGGGGCAGTGGGGTAGAGTAAGGGGTGCGAGTCAGGGTGAGGTGTCAGGAGAGGGGGACCTGAGGAAAAGGGGGGCTTAGTCTGTTAGTCTATTGTTATTATTAACAATAATAATAATGATATTTGTTAAGCACTTACTCTAGCCAACCACTATACTAAGCATGGGGCTACATACAAAATCATCAGGTCACACTTGGGGCTCATAGCCATTAGTAGGAGGGAGAACAGGTATTGAATCCCCATATGCAGATGAGGGAACTGAAGCACTGAGAAGTTAAATGACTTGCCCAAGGTCACACAGCAGGCAAGTGGCACAGTGGAATTAGAACCCAGGTCTTCTGACTCTCAAGCCTGCAAGCTTTCCACTAGGCATAGTGCTTCTTTATGCACATGTGGTCTGCAACTTAAGAATGTTGAGAGAATTACAGTTGAAGAATGAAACTTTTAGCAGCAACAAGAGCAGCAGCTGACAATTTGGTATTCTGCTCTAAATTTCCAAAATACTTCCTGAACTCTCACCTGGGGCTGTGACAGGAAAATAAATATGCTCTATGACCCTCATCAAGCAAAGAACATCCTTTCCACCCACTTCTGTGCATGACCTTTTAAAAAGCCAAGACCTGCTGAAAAGATAAGACAAGAATCAGTGTGACCTAGTAGAATGAATATAGGCGAGGGAATCAGAAAACCTGGGTTCTAATCCCAGCGCCATCACTTGTCTACTGTGTGACCTTGGGCAAGTCATTTCACTTCTCTGTGCCTCAGCTACTTCACTTGTAAAATGGAAATTAAGACTGTGAGCCCTATGTGGAACATGAACTGCTCATTGTGGGTAGGGAATGTGTCTGTTATATTGTCGTGTTGTAATAATAATCATAATAATAATGGTATTTGTTAAGTGCTTACTATGTGCCAAGTACTGTTCTAAGTGCTGAGGTAGATACAAGGTAGTCACGTTACCCCACATGGGGCTCATAGTCTTATTCCCCATTTTACATATGAGGTAACTGAGGTCCCTGGAAATGAAGTGACTTGCCCAAGGTCACATGGCAGACAAGTGGCAGACAAGAGCCAGGATTAGAACCCATGACCTTCTGACTCCCAGACCCATGCTATATCCACTAAGCTATGCTGCTTCTCTACTCTCCCAAGCTCTTAGTACAGTACCCTGCACACAGAAAGTGCTTAACAAATACCATAAAAAATCCAGATAATTTCTATGCAAATAGAAGAGGAGTGCAAATAATTGCAGGCAGCTGTGGAGAAAAACAACCCAAGAGCAGGGAAGAACAGAGACTTAGGCTGGATCTCACAGCCTATTATGAAACTCTTGTAGCATCCACCTCTCTGCTGTTTCTCATTAAGCATGAAAGAATCCAATGTCTGAAATTACCTGTTTAGATAGGCAACAAACTGATCTATAGGAAAAAAAGGGTTCTACATGTTATTTGTTTTTCATATGGAAGATATCACAGGAATCTCCAAAGTACTTTGGCCTAGTGTCAAAACTCCCACCCCCTTTGAGAGATATGATTTGAATCATATCCTTTACCTTTCCATCCAAACTGCTACTATGCTCATCCAAGCACTTATCATATTCCCCCTTGACTTCTACTTCAGCCTCTTCATTGACATCCCTTCCTCCTGACTCTCCCCAAGACAGTCTATATTTCACTCTGCTGCCTGGATCATTTTTCTAAACAAATATTCAGTCCTAGTCTCTCCACTCTTCAAAAACCTCCAAAGGTTGCCCAACCTTAACCACATCAAGGAGAAATTCCTTACCACTGGCTTTAAGGTACTCAAATAAACTCTCTCCCCTTTCACAACACCTCATTGAGCTACTATAAGTCATCCTGTGGTATTATTTCCCTTATCTGTAATTAGTGGCTAGGTAAATAGGGCATAGCCCAGGAAGTCAGAAGGACATGGGCTCTAATCCAGGCTCCACCAAGTGTCTGCTGTGTGACCATGGGCAAGTCACTTAGCTTCTCTGTGCCTCAGTTCCCTCACCTTTAAAATGAGCATTAAGACTGTGGGTCCCATTTGGGACAGGGCCTGTGTCCAACCTGATTAACCTCTATCTACCCCAGCACTTAGTACAATGCTTGGTACATAGTAAGTGCTTAACAAGTACCATCATCAGCGTGGCTTGGGAGTCAGAGGTCATGAGTTCTAATCGCAACTCTGTCACTTGTTAGTTTGTGTGACTTTGGGCAAGTCACTTAACTTCTCTACGCCTCAGTTACCTTCATCTGTAAAATGGGGATTGAGACTGTGAGCCCCACGTGGGACAGCCTGATCACCTTGTATCCCTCCAGCACTTAGAACAGTGCTTTGCACATAGTAAGTGCTTAACATATACCAGAATTATTATTATTATTATGATTACCTTAATGTCTACCTCTGCCTCTTGCCTGAACACTCCTTGTGTGCAGGGATGTATTTACCAACTCTATTGATTGTACTCCCCCAACTGCTTAGAACAGTGATCTACTCTCAGTAAAAACTCAATAAATACCTTTGACTTATTGATTTCAGGGTCTGCTGATATATAAAACAATGTTGTCTTTAGGGTCACTCCAACAGTTCGGTAAAATCTGTTGACAGGAGTTTTAAAAATGGAAATGCTTTGATTTGCCAAAAAAAATCTGTTGCCATACATTTTGGTGAAAACCCCAGTCATATTTTCTCTACTGAACATTATTTAACATTAAAAAAAAAACTAAAGTGTCTTCAAAATGACTTGATAAGTATTGTATAGTACATTTTTCAGGCAAAATGTCTTCATATGTATCAAAATGGATTTTTGGCTTTGTTTATCTGAATATCACAATTCCAGTGGAAGGACAAGAAATCAGTTTAGGCATTTTCTGCTGATTTGAGCTCATTTATTCTGACTTTAGAGGGCTGCTAAGTACCTTTTCTAGGATGCAGTCAGGAAACCTGGGGACTAGGGGTTTTAATCCTGGTTTGGACTCTTGCTTGACACTGCTGTGTGACCTCAGCCAAGTTACTTAACTTCTCTGTGCCTCAGTGTTCTCATCTGTTGAGTGGAAATTAAAAATCCATTCTCCTTCTCTCTGACACTGTGAGCCCCATGTGAGACAGGGACTGTATCTCATCTCATTGTCTTGTATCTATGCCAGTGGTTGGCACATAGTCAGTACTTCTGACATATAATAATAATAATAATAATGGCATTTGTTAAGTGCTTACTATGTGCAATGCACTGTGCTAAGCGCTGGGGGTTACAAGGTGATCAGGTTGTCCCACATGGGGCTCACAGTTTTAATCCCCATTTTACAGATGAGGGAACTGAGACATACAGAAGTTAAGTGACTTGCCCAAAGTCACACACCTGGCAAGAGGCGGAACTGGGATTAGAACCCACGACCTCTGAATCCCAAGCCAGGGCTCTTATTATCCTGAGTACAAGTCTGGATAAATATGGGGAGTAAGCATCAGTTTGCTACTTAGCCTCAGTGCATTTTAGAAATGAAGAGCTCCACTTGATTTCTGCTTCTAGACCTCCTGCCTTACTCTAATGTGTCTTTTTAACAATCCATTCCTTCTCTGCTCCAAGAAGAAGATGAGGGAATCCTGAAAGGAGATAAACAAGCAGATGATGCAGAATATAACTAATCAACTTTGGCAGGTCATTCACTTTTTTCCTAGTATCATTTTAGTTTTTGAACCAGCTGTCTAGCAGCGGTTTCAATCAGCCCAACATCATTTCATTTTATCAAAAGAGCAAGGACATGAGGATCAGACAACATTAATATCCTTTTCAAATATTTTACAGATGAGGGAACTGAGGCACAGAGAAGTTAAGTGGCTTGTCCAAGGTCCCACAGCGGACAAGGAATTGGGATTAGAATCCACACCAATTTACTCCCAAGCCCGGACTCTTTCCACTAAACCATGCTGCTTGATGACCTTGTTTCTACCCCAGGGCTTAGAACAGTGCTTGGCACATAGTAAGTGCTTAACAGATATCATTATTACTACTAAAGAGGTCATCCAAATTTGAAATTTTTTTTCCAAGTGGCATTTTCATTTTTTTGGTGCTAATTTTGGTCTTTTGTTTTCAGTTAGAAATCATCTGTACTACAGTTAACTTTTAGAACATGATATTTTCTATAGCAATGATAATGGAATCCTCATTTAATAATGGAATTATAAATGGTACCCCTACAGCCTTAAAAAGTTAGTGTGAAGTCTAGGCTTAGAACAATCATCAATTCCTGACGTTGTTTGAACTATCATGCTCATGCTTTCTATCTAAAATCAAAGACTTGTATATAGGCTTGTAGCAGACATAGACATAGTAATGGTATTTATTAAGGAGCTATTGAGTGCAAAGAACTCTACTAAGTGTTTGAAGCCTATAACAGAAATATAAGAAATATAAGACATGTTCCCTGCCTTCAAGGAAGGACCTTATACTCCAGCCCTGGATCCAGCACTTGGATCAAATAATCCTATCGGCTATTATTAATGTAAGATATAATGAGTACATATCTATATAATATATCAAGTAGTTCTGCTAACCTTTCAGTTGCCCACTTGATTCCTTATAATTTATTCATTTAATCTTATTTATTGAATGTGTACTGTGTGCAGAGCACTGTACTAAGCAACTAATCACTTGGGAGAGTACAGTATAACAATAAGCAGACACATTCTCTGCCCACCACAAGTTAATTTATATCTGTCAGTGTGTACAGGCTCTGTCTCCCCATATTTTAGCTGAGTTTGGTCATCATCCCAAATTCTGCCCTTCCACCCTCTATTATCAACTGTGTGCGTGGATTTTCCCTGGGGATGAAATGCTGGTGATCGGTCCCTTGCATGTTGAAAATGTGATGGGCCACATGACTGCACTAAGGGACAGGCAATAATGAACAGGATCAACTAAGAAGAGCAAGATTCTACTCCTGGACTGTCATGCCATCAAAATATTAAGTACAGCATTTTGGCGGGCCACACAATTGTGGTGGAAAACTGGGATACAGAACTGCAATCCCAAACTTGCTCACATCTCCCTTCCACTTAGCTATCACTGAGATGGTTACTTAGCCACTCTGTTCTTCCACAACACCCCTGTTTGCACTCTGTTCTTCTTACTATGTGCCTCTTTCTCTTCTTTGCCACCTCCAATCCCTTGCTCATAATCTCCCCTTTTCCTGTAACTCCCCACCCTGCTTATGCTGAAAAGTCCATCTGAAATCGTATCTCTCCAGGAGGTCTTTCTCGATTAATTTCTAATCTCCTCTCATATGGTCGAGTAATTTTTGAGTGCTTACTCTGTGCAGAGCACAATACTAAGCAGTTGGGAGCGAACAATACAACACAATTAGCAGTCACATTCCCTTTCCACAATGAGCTTAAAATCACAGTTGATACAGCAGAATTTCTGAACCAGCTAATCACTTAGCAGCTCACCACCTCTTGAAGCACATCAATAAATCAGTGATATTTAGTCAGTCAGTGAACTGTATTGAGCGTTTCCTGTGTGCAGACCAATATAGCAATGAACAGATACCTTCCCTGCCCTCAACAAACTTACAGTCTAAACAGCTCTTCCACTTGTCTGCTGAGTGACCTTGGACTGGTCATATAACTTCTCTGTGCCTCAGTTACCTCATCTGTAAATAGAGGTTTAAGACTGTGAGTCCCATGTGGCATATGGATTGGGTCTAACCTAATCAGCTTGTATCTACACCAGCACTTGAATTAGTACAGTGCCTGTCACATAGTAAGCACTTAACAAATACCATCAAAAAGGAGCTTATCATCTAGAGTGTATTTATAATAATATATATATCCTGTTACCCTACTACTTAAACACTGATTCATGTACATATCCTCTTTTCCTTCTTGCTCCTATCTGTATTCATTAGAGCATTTTTCTCCCCAGCTAGATTGTAAGACTCGATGACAGGGTTCATGTCTAAGAGAAGCAGTGTGGCTTAATGGAAAGAAACCGGGCTTGGGAGTCAGAGGACATGGGTTCTAATCCTGGCCCCACCACACATCTGCTGTGTGACCTTGGGCAAATCACTTAACTTCTCTGTGCCTCAGTTACCTCATCTGTAAAATGGGGATTAAGACTGTGAGCCCCACATGGAACAACCTGATTACCTTGCATTTACCCTAACGCTTAGAACAGTTCTTGGCACATAGTAAATGCTTAACAAATATCATAATTATTATTATTATATCTACTAATTCTTGTGTATTCTCCCAAGTGCTTAATGCAGTGCTCTGCATACAGTTGGCACTCACTTAAAATGATTGATTGACAGATATCTCAGAAAAGCTTCAAGTATTAAAGGCTTCCTCTTCTTATACCTGTCTGCTTACAGTCTCCTGATTTCCACCTTAGCAGGATTGGTCCAGTAGTGCCTTTTGGGGCTTATTTTTGGGTATTTTTTAAGCATAGTAAGCTATGTGCCAGGCACTGTATTAAGCACTGGGGTAGATACAAGCTAATCAGTTTGGGCATAGTCCATGTCCCACATGGGGCTCACTAGTATTAGCCCCCATTTTACAGATGAGGTAACTGAGGCACAGAGAAGTTGAATGATTTGCCCAAGGTCACACAACAGACAAGTGGCAGAGCCAGGATTAGAACACAGGTCCCTCTGTTCATTCATTCAATCGTATTTACTGAGCGCATACTATATGCAGAGCACTGTACTAAGTGCTTGGAATGTACAATTAAGCAACAGAGACAATGCCTGTCCAACAATGGGCTCACAGTCTAAATGGGGGAGACAGACAACAAAACAAGTAGTCTGGCATCAATATCATCAAGATAAATAGAATCACAGATATATATATATATATATATATATATATATATATATATATATATATATCATTAACAAAATAGAGTAATAAATAATATATACAAATATGCTGTAGGGAGGGGAAAGGGGAAGAGGAAAGGGAGGAAGTAGGAGAAATGGGGAGGTGAGGAGGAGCAGAGGGAAAGGGAAGACTCAGTCTGGGAAGGTCTCCTGGAACAGGTAAGCTCTCAGTAGGACTTTGAAGAGGGGAAGAAAGTTAGTTTGGCAGAGGTGAGGAGGGAGGGCATTCCAGCACAGAGGTAGGACGTGGGCCAGGGGTCGACGGCGGGACAGAAGCGAATGGGGGACCATGAGGAGGTGAGCGGCAGAGGAGCAGAGTGTATGGGGTGGGCTGTAGAAGGGGAGAAGGGAGGTGAGGTAGGAGGGGGGAGGTGATGGACAGCTTTGATGTCAAGAGTGAGGAGTTTTTGTTCCATGCTAAGGTTGATAGGCAACCACTGGAGGCTTTTGAGGGGGGGAATGACATGCCCAGAGTGTTTCTTTAGAAAGATGATCCAGGCAGTGGAATGAAGAATAGGCTGGAGTGGAAGAGACAGGAGGAAGGGAGATCAGAGAGGAGGCTGATGAAATAATCCAGTTGGGAAATTATGAGAGCTTGTACCAGCATGATAGCAATTTGGATGGAGAGGAAAGGGCGGATCTTGGCAATACTGTGAAGGTGAGACTGAAAGCTTTTGGTGATGGAGTGCATTTGTGGGGTGAATGAGAGAGCAGAGTCAAGGATGACACCAAGGTTGCGGGCCTGTGAGATGGGAAGGATAATAATAATAATAATGCTGGTATTTGTTAACCACTTACTATGTGCCAAGCACTGTTCTAAGCACTGGGATAGATACAAGCTAATCAGGTTGTCCCATGTAGGGCTTACAGTCTTCATCCCCATTTTACAGATGACGTAACTGAGGCACAAAGAAGTTAAGTGACTTGCCCAAGGTCACACAGCTGACAAATGGCGGAGCCAGGATTAGAACCCATGGGTTTGGGAGGGAAGGTAAGGAGCTCAGTTTTAGACATGTTGAGGTTTAGGTGGTGGGCAGACATCCAGGTGGAGATGTTCTGAAGGCAGGAGAAGATACAAGCTTGGAGGGAGGGAAAGAGAACAGAGGAGGAGATGTAGATTTGGGTATCATCTGCATAGAGATGGTAGCTGAAGCTGTGGGAGTAAATGAGTTCACCAAGGGAGTGAATATAGATGGAGAACAGAAGGGGACCAACAACTGACCCTTGAGGAATCCCTACAGTTAGGGGATGGGAGGGAGAAGAGGAGCCCACGAAGGAGACCGAGAATGAACAGCCCCAGAGATAAGAGGAGAACCAGGAGAGGACAGAGTCCGTGAAGCCAAGGTTGGATAATGTTTTGAGGAGAGGGGGATGGTTGACAGTGTCAAAGGCAGCTGAGAGGTCGAGGAGAATTAGGATAGAGTAGGAGCCATTGAATTTGGCAAGAAGGAGATCACTGGTGACCTTCGAGAGGGCAGTTTCAGTGGAGTGTAGGGGATGGAAGCCAGATTGGAGGGGGTCTAGGAGAGCGTTGGAGAGGAACTCAAGGCAGCGAGCGTAGGAGTTTGGAAAGGAAGGGGAGGAGGGAGATAGGGTGGTAACTGGAAGGCAAAGTGGGGTCGAAAGAGGGTTCTTTCAGGATGGGGGAGACATGGGCATGTTTGAAGGCAGAGGGGAAGGAGCCGTTGGAGAGTGAGTGGTTAAAGATGGAAGTTAAAGAGGGGAGGAGGGAAGGGGTGATAGTTTTTATAAGGTGAGCGGGAATGGGGTCCAAAGCACAGATGGAGGGGGTGGCACTTGAGAGGAGGGAGTAGATCTCCTCTGAAGATACTGCTGGGAAGGATGGAAAAGTAAGGGAGAGGGTTGAGAGCAGGGGGGATGGAGAAGGGGGAGGAGTGACTTTGGGGATCTCAGATCTGATGGTGTTAATTTTCCTAATGAAGTTGGTAGCCAGAGCTTTGGGGGTGAGGGATGGAGGAGGGAGAGGAACAGGGGACCTGAGGAGAGAGTTAAATGTCTGGAACAATTGGCGAGGGTGATGGGCATGTACATCAATGAAGGAAGAAAAATAGTTTTGCCTGGCAGAAGAGAGGGCAGAGTTAAGGCAGGAAACGATAAATTTAAAGTGAACAAGGTTGGCTTGGTGCTTAGACTTGTGCCAGCAGCGTTCAGCAGCTCGAGCATAAGAGCGAAGGAGGCATTTCCCCGGCCCATGCTTTATCCATTAGACCACACTATTTCTTATTAGCATTATTAGACTTTCCAGAAATTAAGATGATCGTTTTTGTAGCTGCCATTTCTTGTTCTTATTTTTCCAGGAAATATTTGGTTATTGACCCAAATGGGTGCAGATGCTGCTTACTTCTGCTAAAGGCTGCTTAATATTATATATCCCCTAAAGAAAAAAACCCTGTCTAAGCAATTTCAGGTGCAAAACAAGTATGGCTCATGTCTGGATTCTCTATTCCTTCACTGTTTTAAGATATTGAACTTTTGGCATGGATAACAGAAAAAGGGGAAAGACCTTAGAGGGGTAAACAGAGATGGTCTGGTGTGCTGTTTGATGTGCAGTCTTGTGAAATCCAGAGTTATAAAATGTGGTGAACTATAAAGTCTGTACCTCTGGTTGAGGCAGATAGTTTCTGGGATGACAGTCCCTGCTTTGTATCCCTAATCTACAAGTCCGTTTGATATCTATGCTGTAGTCATAGCCATTACAATGAAAGCAAACCTTTACACTCACACCCACTATTTTGGAGCAGTGGTATGTCTGGAGAAGGAACGTGGTTTAGAGGATAGAACATGGGTCTAGGAGTCAAAAGGACATGGGTTCTAATCCCAGCTCTGCCAGATGTCTTCTGTGGGACTTTTGTCAGGTCATTTTACTTCTCTGGGCCTCAGTTGCCTCATCTGTAAAATGAGGATTAAGAGTATAAATTCCAGGGACTTACAGGGACGGTGTCCAACCTGCTTAACTTGTGTCTTCCCCATCACTTAGAACAGTACTTGGCCCAGAGTAAGTGCTTAGCAAGTAATAATAATTACGGTATTTGTTCAGTGCTTACTATGTGCCAAGCACTGTTCTAAGTGCTGACACTGTTCTAAGTACCATTTTCATTATTTATTTTGGCTAACCGCCTGCATTAGCAGGTACACTGAATTAACCAGTGTGGAATTCAAACTCTACATTTCCCACCTCGTCCTCTGATCTCTGCCAAGCTCCTCAAATAGTCTTTTATTCTTAAAGGAACTTAATCTTCATTTATGAACTGGGCCTGATGAGTTTTATGAATCATTTTGAGCTCTTTCATGGCTAGGGGCTCTCTTTGAAAACACTGTTGCTGCTATTATTATAATAACAAAGATCAAGGTAATTCTCCTCTCAGAAGCTCCTGGGGCAGGGGATATAAGATGGGACCCTTAGGATCTGGGGAGAGGAAGGAAATCATCCTCCACCTCTCCCTGGCAATTCACAGGCCCCAGCCCTGGGTAATAGTAATAATGATTACTATATTTGTTTAGCACTAACTATATGCCAAGCACTGTAATAAGTGCTGTGGTAGAGATGACATAATCAGATTGCCCTCACATAGACCGGTCATTCTCGGTCTCCTTCGCTGGAGCCTCCTCCCCCTCCCATCCTGTAACTGTTGGAGTTCCTCAAGGGTCAGTTCTTGGCCCTCTTCTGTTCTCCATTTACACTCACTCCCTCGGTGAACTCATTCGCTCTCACGGCTTTGACTACCATCTCTACGCAGATGACACGCAGATCTACATCTCCGCCCCTGTCCTCTCCCCCTCCCTTCAGGCTCGCATCTCCTCCTGCCTCCGGGACGTCTCCACCTGGATGTTGGCCCGCCACCTAAAACTCAACGTGAGCAAGACTGAGCTCCTCATCTTCCCTCCCAAACCCGGTCCTCTCCCAGGCTTCTCTATCACCGTCGATGGTACGACCATCCTTCCCGTCTCTCAGGCCCGCAATCTCGGTGTCATCCTTGACTCGTCTCTCTCGTTCACCCCACACATCCTATCCGTTACCGAGACCTGCCGGTTTGACCTCTACAATGTCGCCAAGATCCGCCCTTTCCTCTCCACCCAAACGGCTACCTTACTGTTACAGGCTCTCGTTATATCCCGGGTAGACTACTGTGTCAGCCTTCTCTCTGACCTCCCTTCCTCCTCTCTCGCCCTGCTCCGGTCTATTCTTCACTCCGCTGCCCGGCTCATCTTCCTGCAGAAACGATCTGGGCATGTCACTCCTCTTCTTAAACAACTCCAGTGGTTGCCTATCAACCTCCGCTCCAAACAAAAACTCCTCACTCTAGGCTTCAAGGCTCTCCATCACCTTGCCCCTTCCTACCTCTCCTCCCTTCTCTCTTTCTACCGCCCACCCCGCACGCTCCGCTCCTCTGCCGCCCACCTCCTCACCGTCCCTCGGTCTCGCCTATCCCGCCATCGACCCCTAGGTCACGTCCTCCCGCGGTCCTGGAACGCCCTCCCTCCTCACCTCCGCCAAACTGATTCTCTTTCCCTCTTCAAAACCCTACTTAAAACTCACCTCCTCCAAGAGGCCTTCCCAGACTGAGCTCCTCTTCTCCCTCTACTCCCTCTGCCACCCCCCCTTTACCTCTCCGCAGCTAAACCCTCTTTTTCCCCTTTTCCCTCTGCTCCTCCACCTCTCCCTTCCCATCCCCTCAGCACTGTACTCGTCCGCTCAACTGTATATATTTTCATTACCCTATTTATTTTGTTAATGAATTGTACATCGCCTTGATTCTATTTAGTAGCCATTGTTTTTACGAGATGTTCTTCCCCTCGACTCTATTTATTGCCATTGTTCTTGTCTGTCCGTTTCCCCCAATTAGACTGTAAGCCCATCAAACGGCAGGGACTGTCTCTATCTGTTGCCGACTTGTTCTTCCCAAGCGCTTAGTACAGTGCTCTGCACATAGTAAGCACTCAATAAATACTATTGAATGAATGAATGAATGAATGAAAGATAGTACTCACAATCTAAGGAAGAGGAAACAGGCATTTTCTCCCCATTTTACAGATCAGGAAAAAGAGGCACAGAGAAGTTAGGTGACTTGGCAAAGGTTATGCAGCAGTCAAGGGGTGTTTCCAGGATTAGAACTCTGTTCTCCTAAATCTCAGGCCCGTGCTCTTTCCCCTAGATCATTATTTTCCTGGGTACCACCTGGGTGCCCATTTTGCTCCTGCTTACATGACATTTTGAGTTATGTTAAGGAAATGATAATGATGGCAGTATTTGTTAAGGTCTTTACTATCAATCGGTAAGATTTGTTGAAAATTTACTGCATGTGTATCTCTGTATATGTTTGGGAGAGTACAGAACAACAGAGTTGGTAGACATGTTCTTCTCCCACAGAAAGTCTAGAGGGAGAGATAGATATGAATATAAACAAATAAACTGTAGGTATGCACGTAAGTGTTGTGTGTTTGAGGATGGGGTGAATACCAGGCACCCAAAGGGATACATATTAATCAGAATGGTCACAGTGTCTGTTCCACATTGGGCTCATAGTGTAGATGAGAGGGAGAATATGTATTTAATCCCCATTTAACAGATGAGGAAACTGAGGCACAGATAAGTGACTTGTCCAAGATCACAAAACAGGCAGGCAAGTGGCAGAGGTGGGTACTATATCAGCCTCCTTTGTGACCACCCAACCTCCTGCTTTTCCCCACTTCAGTCCATACTTCACTCTGCTGCCCGGATTATCTTTCTACGGAAACATTCAGGGCATGTCACCTCACTCCTCAAAAATCTTCAGTGGTTGCCTATCAATCTTCGTATCAAACAAAAACTCCTCACTATTGGCTTCAAAACTCTCCATCACCTTCCCCCTTCTTACCTCACCTCCTTTTTCTCTTTCTTCATCCCATCCCAAACACTCCGCTCCTCTGGTGCTAACCTTCTCACTCTGCCTCGATCTCACCTGTCTTGCCGTAGACCCCCGACCCATGTCCTACCTCTGGCCTGGCATGACCTCCCTCCTCAAATCTGCCAAACAATCACTCTTCCCCCCCTTAAAAGCCCAACTGAAGGCTCACCTCCTCCAAGAGACTTTCCCAGACTAAGTCCCCTTTCTCTTCAGCTCCCCCTCCCTTCACCATCACCTCAACTTGCTTCCTTTGCTCTAACCCCCCTCCCCGCCCCGCAGCACTTATGTATATATGTATATATCTATAATTCTATTTATTTATATTGATGCCTGTTTACTTGTTTTGATATCTGTCTCCCCTCTTCTAGACCGTAAGCCTGGTGTGGGCAGGGATTGTCTCTCTTGCTGAATTGTACCTCCAAGCTCTTAATACAGTGTTCTGCACACAGTAAGCACTCAATAAATATGATCGAATGAATGAATGAACGAATCAACCCAGGTCCTCTACTTCCAGACCTGTGCGCTTTCCATTAGGCCACACAGTTTCCCAGTGGAAATGGTCCAGGGAAACAGCAGTAAGGGTATACTCATTATCACTTCCCTTTCTCCCCTCCGTACACCAACCACATCTCTGAATAGCATCTCCTAACAATTCTGTGGATGAACACCCTGTTCACATCTTCACATCCTTTTTGTCTGGGTGGGGTAGACACCCAACCTCTGCCTCCTTCTTCATTTAACAGCTAGCTCATGTTAGATTTGATAGACTCTGTTCTCCCCCTATGCATTTATTTTTCACTTAGTCTTCTGCATTAGCAATCCCAATTTTAGATCACTGTCAATCTGGGAAGCTGCAGGCCCACATTTGGAATTCATTACTCCAGCACTGCTTGTCTGAAAACAGTTACTGATGACCATCAGGCTGTCTGGAATGGGCAGACTAGCCAGCTTGCTTCCTGAGGACGCTGGCGTGCTAATTTGACAAATGGCTTCTTAGGGCAGAGCTTTCCCAAATGTTGTGCTGTGTTACACTTGATGGGATTCTGCGTCTCCTGCAGCGTTTCCTTAAAAATCAAGGTTCAGATCAATCAGTGGTATATTTTTATGGTATTTAAGTGCTGACTATATGCCAATCACTGATTTAAGCACTGGGTAGATAACAAGATAATCAGGTTGGACACATGAGGTAACTGAGACCCAGAGAAGTGAAGTGACTGGCCCAAGGCCACAAAGCAGACAAGTGGCAGAGTGGGATTAGAACCCATGACCTTATGACTCCCAGGCCTGTACTCTATCCCCTACACTATTCTACTTCTTATGTACATGAATCTAGAAAAGAGGTTGGCTTGTGGTACTTGAGGTCCAGTCTGAAGATTTTATTTATTTATTTATGGTATTTATGGGATCATCAGGTTGGACACAAACTCCCACATGGGGCTCACAGAATTATTTCCCATTATACAGTTGAGGTAACTGAGGCACAGAGAAATGAAGTGAAGTGACTTGCCCAAGGCCACACAGTAGGTAATTGGCAGAGTCAGGATTAGAACCCAGGTCCTCTGACTCCCAGGCCTGGGCTCCTTCATGCCTTGGCTAGTTGGAGTTGCTGGTCTGCTGTTCAATGGCTTTCCCCTGTGGTTCCTTTTACTCTAGTGGGAGCTAGGGTGGCCAGGTGTAACAGCTATATTCAGGAAATTCTGGCTTTCAGCTGGCTGGTCTCCTGTCAGCTGGTAGGAATTCGGCATCTGGTGCTTTTATGTCTGGCATTTTTATTTTCAGCATCCAACTCCACTATAGCTCCTGTCTCTGAGCTCTAGGGCTTGGATACCCATGGACTTGTTTACCCAGGAAGGGAACAAAATGGCCCTGGACTAAGTCTGGGCTCAGGAATTCTCAGCAGAAATATCGGAGGTTCAGATGAGCTCGAGGTTCTTCTGCAAAATCGCATGTGATATCATCACTTCAGTGCACACGTTGTCAGTCATTCATTCATTCATTCAATTGTATTTATTGAGCACTCACTATGTGTAGAGCACTGTCCTAAGTGCTTGGAATGTACAA
Source organism: Ornithorhynchus anatinus (assembly GCF_004115215.2). Taxonomy (NCBI): domain Eukaryota; kingdom Metazoa; phylum Chordata; class Mammalia; order Monotremata; family Ornithorhynchidae; genus Ornithorhynchus; species Ornithorhynchus anatinus. The sequence goes on along the minus strand of NC_041728.1, from coordinate 113,085,661 downwards.
TTTGGCAACAGATAGAGACAATCCCTGCCCAACAACAGGCTCACGGTCTAAACGGGGGAGGCAGACAACAAAACAGAACAGAACAAAGCACAAAAAGTAGTCATGTGTCTCAATGTCTGGCAATTCCAAGTACCAATAGTGGCCACTGTAGGAGGAGCCCAGGGAACCTCATGAGCCCCACTAGAAACAGGACTTTAGGCTCACTTGAAAATAATAATAATAATTGTGGTATTTGTTAATCGCTTATTATGTGGCAGGCACGGTATTAGATGCAGGGATAGATACAAGCAAATCGGGTTGGACACAGTCCCTGTCCCCCGTGGAGCTCACAGTCTCAATCCCCATTTTACAAGTGAGGTAACTGAGGCACAGAGAAGTGAAGTGACTTGTCCAAGGTCACAGAGCAGACAAGTGGGGGAGTTGGAATTAGAACCCATGATGTTCTGACTCCCAGGCCTGTGCTCTAGCCACTCTGCCATGCTGCTTCTAACAGTGGTCCTGAATTCCTAAACCCAGCCTTGAGGGAGTCCTGAAAACTGGGAATTCTCTAAAATTGGGTTGGGCTTAAGAACTGAAGCTGAGCCAGGAATGGGACCAGCCCAAGATAATTTATTTAGCAATGGCATTGATTAAGCAGCATAGTGTAGTAGAGAAGCAGCATGGCAGAGTGGCTAAAGCACAGGCCTGGGAGTCAGAAGGTTATGTGTTCTAATTCCAGCTCCCCAATTTGTTTGCTGTGTGATCTTGGACAAGTCACTTAACTTCTCTTTGCCTCAGCTACCTCATATGTAAAAAATGGCGATTAAAAGTGTGAGCCCAATCTTGGGCAGGGACTGTGTCCAACCTCATTAACTTGGCCCTCTTCTGTTCTCCATTTACACTCACTCCCTTGGTGAACTCATTCGCTCTCACGGCTTTGAATACCATCTCTACGCAGATGACACACAGATCTACATCTCCGCCCCTGTCCTCTCCCCCTCCCTTCAGGCTCGCATCTCCTCCTGCCTCCAGGACGTCTCCACTTGGATGTTGGACTGCCACCTAAAACTCAACATGAGCAAGACTGAGCTCCTCATCTTCCCTCCCAAGCCCGGTCCTCTCCCAGACTTCACTATCACCGTGGATGGCACAACCATCCTTCCCGTCTCTCAGGCCTGCAATCTCGGTGTCATACTTGACTCGTCTCTCTCGTTCACCCCACACATCCTATCCGTTACCTAGACCTGCCGGTTTCACCTTTACAATATCGCCAAGATCCGCCCAAATGGCTACCTTACTGCTACGGGCTCTTGTTATATCCCGGCTAGACTACTGTGTCAGCCTTCTCTCTGATCTCCCTTCCTCCTCTCTCGCCCCGCTCCAGTCTATTCTTCTCTCCGCTGCCCGGCTTAGTTTCCTGCAGAAACGATCTGGGCATGTCACTCCCCTTCTTAAACAACTCCAGTGATTGCCTATCAACCTCCGCTCCAAACAAAAACTCCTCACTCTAGGCTTCAAGGCTTTCCATCACCTTGCCCCTTCCTACCTCTCCTCCCTTCTCTCTTTCTACCGCCCACCCTGCACGCTCCGCTCCTCCGCCGCCCACCTCCTCACCGTCCCTCGGTCTCGCCAATCCTGCCGTCGACCCCTGGGCCACGTCCTCCCGCAGTCCTGGGACGCCCTCCCTCCTCACCTCCGCCAAACTGATTCTCTTCCCCTCTTCAAAATCCTACTTAAAACTCACCTCCTCCAAGAGGCCTTCCCAGACTGAGCTCCTCTTCTCCCTCTACTCCCTCTACCACCCCCCCTTCACCTCTCCGCAGCTTAACCCTCTTTTCCCCCCATTTCCCTCTGCTCCTCCTCCTCTCCCTTCCCATCCCCTCAGCACTGTACTTATCTGCTCAACTGTATATATTTTAATTACCCTATTTATTTTGTTAATGAGATGTACATCGCCTTGATTCTATTTAGTGGCCATTGTTTTTACGAGATGTTCTTCCCCTTGACTCTATTTATTGCCATTGTTCTTGTCTGTCTGTCTCCCCCAATTAGACTGTAAGCCCGTCAAACGGCAGAGACTGTCTCTATCTGTTGCCGACTTGTTCATTCCAAGCACTTAGTACAGTGCTCTGCACATAGAACTTGCATCTACCTCAGTGCTTAGAAGAGTGCTTGGCACATAATAAGTGCTTAAGTAACATACTCATTATTAGTATTATCATTATTAACTAAGGAGATAGAACATATTTGGCATCAGGAGGTTGACACTGAAGACATTAACAAAGAGGCAAAGATTTGGAAGGAACATTACAAGACACATATGGGGAATTAACAAAATGCCTTTAAGATCTGAGAAACACTAGTTGCCAAATTGAGTTTACAGCTCAAAGTCCAAGTAAGAAATCCAGCTATGGCATGTAAAATACCATTTCTTAGAAACTACTGGGAAGGGAAGCTTTGCTGGAATGGCATCTTTAGGCCTGGTTTGAAAAGGTCGATAATTCATGAGAGAAAAGAAATTTTTTTTAACCTCCACAGCAACATAGTCAATGAGTTCTCCATTTGATTTTTTCCTCTAATGGTGCTGAGATTAAACATTTTATACGTGTGTGATGGGTCTTCCCAACAGGTTTCTTAGTCAATCACCTAAGGCCAGGAAGGTAGAAGTGATTTGCTCAAAAATCACTTACAACTTTGGTGTTAGAGCCAAAGTTAAAAGTGGGACCCGGCTCTCTTCCTATCCCAAATCTGTTGCATCAGTGAACAAGTTTAAAAAAACCTAGATCAAAAAACATTAACTCATCTAGGCTCTTTTCCCTTGAAGCTGCCCTAGGAAGCTGGGTTATCATCTGACCATCTATTTCCTTTCTATTTTTCCTGTAGGTGATCTGTTCTTATCAGGCAAAGTTCTAGTTTGCTTTTAGGATTGTTCTCTAGAGTATTTCTCTGCAAATGAAATTTCAGAGATCATTTCCCTAGATAGGCAAGTAGTTGCATTTCTTTCAAAGTGAACACTTTTAGTTTGGGGTTATAAACTGCAGCGAGATTGTTTTTCTTCTGTTTCTACATGCCCCAAGTCAACTCTCAATTTGTAGAATTCCTGACTTATACAAGACGAAAGTGGCTCTTTCCTCTTGCTATGACCATTTGACCTTAAAGGGACTTGGCATTGAAGAATCAAACTTTTCAAGAGTAAGGTACACCTAATACATGAGGGAAAAAACAAAGCCCAAAGGCACTGAAGGGAGGAATGTTGGCAAAGTCTGAAAATGACTGGAGGCTTATAGGGTTACTTCATTCATTCATTCATTCATTCAATCGCATTTACTGAGCACTTACTGTTTGCAGAGCACTGTACTAAGTGCTTGGGAAAGTACAATACAGCAATAGAGACAATCCCTGCCCACAGTGAGCTCACAGTCAACAGCAAGGGAGACAAACATCAATACAAGTAAACAGACATCAATATAAGTAAATAAAAATACAGATATATACTTAAGTGCTGGGGGGCATGCTGAGAGCAAAGGGAGCAAGTCAGAGTGACACATAAGAGAGTGGGAGATGGGGAAACATGGGGCTTAGTCTGGCAGGGCCCTTTGGAGGAGATGTGACTTCAGTAAGACTTTGAAGCGAGGGAGAGTAATTGTCTGGCAGATTTGAGGAGGGAGAGCATTCCAGGCCAGAGGTAGGATATGGGCCAGGGGTTGGTAGCGAGACAGGAGAGATCAAAGCACAGTGAGAAGGTTAGCACCAGAAACCTTACTGAAAACCTTTGCAAAAACCCAGAAGATGGGGAGCAGCAAGAGAGAAAATAGGGTAAAGGGGAAATAATTTTTCAAATGATGGTTATGCACTACTAGAGAACCTCTCTAAAATATCTTTCCAACGAAATGGAGCTATCTACCTTGAGAACAGGGTAGAGTGTTGTAGGAGCTGGAAGTCGTCAAAGAGAAGCAGCGTGGCTCAGTGGAAAGAGCATGGGCTTGGAAGTCAGAGGTCATGGGTTTGAATCCCTGATCTGCCACTTCTCAGCTGTGTGACTGTGGGCAAGTCACTTAACTTCTCTGTGCCTCAGTTCCCTCATCTGTAAAATGGGGATGAAGACTGTGAGCCTCATGTAGGACAACCTGATGACCCTCTATCTCCCCCAGCAATTAGAACAGTGCTCTGCACATAGTAAGCGCTTAACAAATACCAACTTTATTATTATTATTATTATTACAGTTCATATTCTGTGTGAGGGGAGTCAGAAAAGGTGTTTCCTGATTTCTCGAGTGCCATTCTTCTGTATAACCAACCTTACTGAGGAATGGAAATTCCTTCACTACCAGAAACGAAGGCTGTTTTTTCATGGTATCCACTAAGCACTTATTTTGTACTACGCACTGTATTAAGCGCTGCAGTAGATACAAGGTAATCAGGTTGGACACAGTACCTGTCCCACATAGGGCTCACAACCTTAATCCCCATTTTACAGATGAAGGAACTGAGGCCCAGAGAAGTGAAGTGACTTGCCCAAGGTCACACAGAAGACAAGTGGTAGATCAGGGATTAGAACTCAGGCCCTCGGACTCCTAGGCCCATGCTCCATCCACTAGGCCATACTGCTTGTGTCTCTATTTATCATCCTAGATCTTGCATTGTTTCAACTCAGCTGGAGAACATCTTTTTTTAATGATTTCCAGACACTGCTTTGGTCCCTTTTATATAATGTCTACCACACAGGTCAGTAGAGCAGGCTGATCTTAGACCAGAAACTATATATACCTAATTTATCTCCCCATTTCAGCACTTTCGCCACTTCAGCATTTCATTTTTCACCTTCCCTCAGCCCCCAGCCAATGGAATTTTTGTAATATAGTTTTATAGACTACCTCCTCCTATCTATGATTATTTTCATGTCTGCCTCTTCTATTATCATTATTATTATTATCTATCAATTATATTTCTTGATCACTTAGTGGGTGCAGAAGATTTATTCATTCATTCAATGACATTTATTGAGGAATTACTAGGTGCAAAGCACTATACTAAGCACTTGGGAGAGTATAATATAACAAAAAATAGACACATTCCTGCCCCCAATGAGCTCGCAGTCTAGAGGTACTTGTTAAACACTTATTTTGTGCCTAGCACTTTAATAAGTGCTGGGGTAGATCAGTCGATTAGTCAATCATATTTATTGAATACTTACTGTATGCAGAAAACTACACTAAGCATTCTGAGGAGTACAATATAACAGAGTTGGTAGACACATCCCTTCCCACAATGAGCATAAAGTGCAGAGATACAAAAAGCTGAGATTGGACACAGTCACTTTCCCACAAGGGACTCACTGTCTCTGTTGGAGGTAGTAGCATTTAATACCCATTTTATAGATGAGGAAAGGGAAGCACATAGAAATTAAATTGCTTGTCCAAGGTCATACAGCAAATGAGTCATACAGATGGTAATACAGAGCTGAGATTAGAACCCAGGTCTTTTATCTCCTAGGCCCACTTTCTTTCCACCAGACCATGCTGGTTCCCTAATCAGTACGTCAGTGGTATTTATTGAGTGCTTATTGGTTGTAGAGCTTCACTAGACTGTAAGATCTTTGAAGCCTGGGATCACGTTTTCTAATTCTATTGTACAGTTCTATACTCTGCAAAATGTCGTGCACACCGCAAGTGCCCAATATATACTATTGATTGATTGCTAAGAAAGTAGTGTGGCCTAGTGGATAGAGTATGGGCCTGGGAGTCATAGGGCCTGCATTCTAATCCTGGCTCTGCCACTTGTCTGCTTTGTGATCTTGAACTTAGCTTCAGTGTGCCTCAGTTCTGTCATCTGTAAAATAGTGTAGGATAGGGAGGAAGGCTGTGAGCCCCACATGGGACACGGACTGTGTCACCCTGTTTACCTGACCCCAACATTTAGTAAAGTGTTGGCACATAGTAAGCACTCAACAAATATAACTGAAAAAAAGCAAAATAATCTTCTCAGTTGAGCATATTTCTTGACATATGGAGGGGGATCAGTTGACATTTTGATCTGTGGGGAAGACAGTGGTATTGCCCCAAGGACATATTTTCCTTTTTCTGCACTGGGGCATGACTGAACACATTGTTGTTTGTACAGGGGTAGGAGCTAGGGGAGTTATAGAGAAGGCAGCTAATCCACTCCTGCTTCCGGGGAGGATTCAATTTACACCAGTCAAGGAGGAAGATTGCCCCTCTGACCTTTAAAGTCTTAAGGAGAAGTGTTCTTAAGATTCCCTACCTAACTTGGTGCTGACTTTTACTTCTCTTAGAGATTGCAAATTTTTTCTCATGTATTAAGACCATTATCGTGAATCCATCTCTGGGGAATTGTCTCCCCTCTAAATTCTGGTGCTCAATGTACAGGCCCTTCTCCGGAGATTGTCACTTCTTTAAATTTTGGTGTTCGTGACAAGTTCCAGAGGTGAAACCAACCCACCTCTGTGTACAGCAGAAAGCTTTATTTCATAGAGAAGCAGCATGGCTCTGTGGAAAGAGCATGGGCTTGGGAGTCAGAGGTTGTGGTTCTAATCCCGCCTCCTCCACTTATCAGCTGTGTGACTTTGGGCAAGTCACTTAACTTCCCTGTGTCTCAGTTACCTCATCTTTAAAATGGGGATTAAGACTGTGAGCCCTACGTGGGACAACCTGAACACCTTGCACTGGAGCACTGGAGGCTCTTGGATCACCTTGTATCTATTCCAGTGCTTAGAACAGTGCTGGGCAAATAGTAAGAGCTTAACAAATACCATTATTATTATTATTATACTTAACCTACTAAAAACAGGAGGTAGATGTGCATACACACTCATATTCACGCACACACATACTCACACACACAAATTACAACACCTATAGTTAACAATACAACTGGTTTCCCCCAAGTTTTTGTGAAGGCGATGCCATGTTGGAGGAGTTCAAGGAGTCCAGCTGCCCACAGCACATCATCCTGGTTCAAGTTTTAGGTGGTTTGGCCACAGCTGCAGTGGGTGTCTCCTTGCATGGCTTAGGTGGCGTCACTGAGGCCCTGCTGTAGGTGTCTTGGCTTAGGTGGTTTCACCGTGCAGGTTGTGGGGCATCTGCTCTCTCCCCCTTTTATCAACTGTTTTCGGGGGGCGGTTTGCAGTGGGCCTGCTCAGGATTGCCTGCTTGTCTTCCTTGTTACCAGCTAAGGCGGGGGGACAGCGAATCCTCCCCCCTCCACCCGTGCTTATCCCTCCTTGCCTGTAGTCCCATCCTGCAGTCTTTTTCCAGCTCAGCAGAGCAATTTAGCCCCTCCTCAAGCTCCTCTGCAAAACAATACTATTTCTCCCCAGCCATTCAAGTCCTCTCCAACACTTTTCAGCAAGATAATACAGTTTCTCCTCCAATTCCTTCGACCTTGTTGCCCACGGGGTCAAAGAAAGGTCTCCTAGAAAATGGCTTCGGTGTTACAAAATGGGGATATTCTTGCTTGCCACAACCATTAGTTTTAGGTTTCTCTTATCTACTGACTCCTTTCAAAATCTACCTTCCCCAACTGTGCTTTGGAACTCCAACGTGATCCCTGTGCAATTCATTAAAAATCTTGCCCCATCATTTCTTACTCCCTGACTGGCATCTTCAGCTGCTTGTTTTCTTTTCAGTTTATTTTCTTTTTAATGCAACTGTTATGTGCTTACTATGTGTCAGGAACTGTACCAAGAACTGGGGTAGATACAAGCTAATCAGGTTGGATAAAGTCCTTGTCCCACATGGGGCTCAGAGTTTTAACCCCAATTTTACAGATGGGGTAACTGAGGTACACTGAAGCTAAGTGATTTACTCAAGATCTCACAGCAGACAGGTGACGCAGCTGGGTTCAGTCAGTCAATTGATCTGTGGTATTTACTGAGTGTTTACTATGTGCAGAGCACTGTACTAAGCAGTTGGGAGAGTACATTTAGAACTCAGATCCTTCTGACTGACAGACCTGTGTTCTATTCAGTAGGCCACATTGCTTGTTCTCCAGTAGCTCCTTCCTTTCCGCTTTCAAACATTCCCACATATCCCCTATCCTAATAAAACCCTCCCTTGACCCTATAGCAGCTTCCAACTATTGTCCAATCAATTGATCAGTGGTATTTATTAAGCACTTACTCCACCCAAACGACTACCTTACTGCTACAGGCTCTGATAATATCCCAGCTAGACTACTGTGTCTCCCTTCCTCCTCTCTCACCCTGCTCCAGTCTATTCTTCACTCGGCTGCCCAGCTCATCTTCCTGCAGAAACATTCTGGGCATGTCACTCTCCTTCTTAAAAACCTCCAGTGGTTGCCTATCAACCTCTGCTCAAAACAGAAACTCCTCACTCTAGGCTTCAAGGCTCTCCATCATCTTGCCCCTTCCTACCTCTCCTCCCTTCTCTCTTTCTACTGCCCACCCCGCACGCTCCGCTCCTCTGCCGCCCACCTCCTCACCGTCCCTGGGTCTCGCCTATCCCGCCATCGACCCCTGGGCCACGTCCTCCCGTGGTCCTGGAATGCCCTCCCTCCTCACCTCGGACAATCTAATTCTCTTCCCCTTTTCAAATCCCTACTTAAAGCTCACCTCCTCCAAGAGGCCTTCCCAGACTGAGCTTCCTCCCTTTTTCCCTCTGCTCCCTCTACTCCTCTACCTCTTCACCTCTCTCCAGCTAAACCCTCTTCTCCCCCCTTTCCCTCTCCTCCTCCCCCTCTCCCATCCCACCCCCTCAGCACTGTACTCGTCCGCTCAACTGTATATATCTTCATCACCCTATTTATTTTGTTTAATGAAATGTACATCACCCTGATTCTATTTATTTGCCATTGTTTTTATGAGATGTTCTTCCCCCTGACTCTATTTATTACCATTTTTCTTGTCTGCCTGTCTCCCCCAATTAGACTGTAAGCCCGTCAAAGGGCAGGGACTGTCTCTATCTGTTGCCGATTTGTACATTCCAAGCACTTAGTACAGTGTTCTGCACATAGTAAGCGCTCAATAAATACGAATGAATGAATGAATGAATGAATGAATGAATGAATGACAGAACACTGTTCTAAGTGCTTGGGAGAGTACAGTACAATAGAGTTGGTTGTCACATTCCCTGTCTTCAACAAGGATAGATTTTCGAGGGTGAGACAACTCAAGTATGGAAGGGGAAAAAGATTCAGGCCTGAAGGAGGGCATGGTAAAGTAGTCAGTGGTAAGATAGGTGAGATTGAGGCATAGGGAGGAAGCTGATTGTAGAGGAGCAGGTTACGTGGTCAGGGCTGTAGTAGAAGGTCAGTGAGGTAAAGTAGGAGGGGGCAAGCCGACTGTGAGCTTTAAAGCCAGTGAATGGTAAGGAGTTTCTGTTTGATGAAGAGATGAATGGGCAACTACTGGAGGCTCTTGAGTGGGGAGATGGAGAATGGACCTTTTATTTTAGAAAAATGATCCAGGCAGCAGGGTGAAGTGTGGACTGGAATGGGGAAGAGGCAGGAGGCAGGAGGTCAGCAAGGAGGTTGTTGCAGTATTCAAGACGGAATAGGATAAGTGCTTGGATCCCCTATTAGTAGTTTGAATGGAGAAGAAAGGGTAGATTTTTAGATATGTAGTGAGGGTAGAACCAACAGGATTTGGGGACAGATTGAATATGTGGGCTATCATTCCTTTCCAAACTCCTAGAACAAACTGTCTACATTAACTGTCATTCCCCTTCTACTCAAATTATACCTGCTGCCTCTACTTCTGACTCCTCCAAACTCCTTGACCCAGTGCAATCTGGCTTCTGCTCCCCCCTGCCAAGGAAACTATCATCTCCAAGGTCACTAACCTCCTTCTTAGCAAGTCCAATGGATTATACACCACCTTAATTCTCCAACACTAACCCATCCTAATTGTCCTAGATCTCTCACTTACCTCTGACACTGTGGACCACTCCCTTCTCCTGGAAATATTATCTTTTCTTGGGTTCACTAATAGTGACTGCTCCAGGTTCTCCTCCTAGTTCACTGGCAGATGTTCTGAATCATTAGCTGGTTCCTCCTCTATCTTCCACCCCCTAACTGTGGGAATACCTCAAAGGTCAGTTCTTTGTTCTATTTTATTCTCCACTTCCTCCCATGACTCAAGCTATTGGCTCTACATGGATGGATCTCAAATCTACATCTCTGGCCTCTACCTTTATCATTCCTTGCAATCTTTTATTTCCTCTTCCCTTCAGGACATCTCTTCTTAGATGTCCCACCGACACCTCAAATTTCACATGTCCCTCCCCCCAAAAAAACCATCCTCATCTTAACACCCAAGCTCTCTCCTCCCCCAGACTTTCCTATCACTATAGACAATTCCACCCACTTCTGTCTCAGAAGCTTGTAACCTTAGCTTTATTCTCAACTCATCTTTCTCATTCAATCCACATATTCAGTCTGTCACCAAATTCTGTTGGTTCTACCATCATAAAATCTCTAGAATCCTTCTCTTCTTCACCATTGAAACTGCTACCATATTGGACCAAACACGAAGGGATAGTAGTACCAGCAGTAATAGTAGTAGTAATATTATTTATTAAGTGCTTGCTGTGTGCAGAGCACTATACTAAGCACTGGAAAAGTATAGAAAGGTGGGAATTTGACGTAATTTCTGTCCCTTACGGGGCTCACAAGTTAAGAATGTAATGGGGATGAGAGGACTGATGACATTCATGTGAGCAATGAAACAATAAAACACTAAAGCAACATGTAAGACAAGGATAAAAATAAACAAAATGAAAACAAAAATCAGTAGGGTCCTGTGGCTAAAGAAGCAAAATTCCAGGCTCCTCGTGGCTCAGCATCTAAGGCACACCTGACCCTACGGTACTGGCTACAGCAGTCACCAATCTTTCTGAGGTTTAGTGGAGGTATCATGATGCTGGTGCTTTTCCGAGGGAAGCAAGGTGGGATGGATTCTCTTCTATGACATGGAGGAGAGCTGCTGCTAATTCCCAGGATGGTAGCCTGGATGGCTGTTGAGTGGATGTCAAGAACACAGAGCAGCAGCTTAAATCCCCACAGCTCGGCATGCTCAGAGCCTGTGGGATCAGGGGACTTGTGTGTCATGGAGGGAAGTCAGAAGTGTTTCCAATAAATGGCTCTGGCCACTTGTTATATAACATTTCGACTACTGCATCAGCCTCCTTGCCTACTTCCTTGTCTCCAGCCTCTCCCCTCTCCAGTATATACTTCGGTCTGCTTCCGAGATCACTGATCTAAAAATTAATTCTGCTCATGTCTCCCCACTCCTCAAACAGTTCCAATCATTGCCCATTCATTTCCATATCCAAGAGAAACTCCTTACCAACGTCTTTAAGGCACTTGATCAGCTCTCTGGCTCCTATTTTGCCTCACTGATTTTCCTATTACAACTCAGTCTATATACTTCACTCTCTATTGATAACAATAATAATGTTGGTGTTTGTTAAGTGCTTACTATGTGCAGAGCACTGTTCTAAGTGCTGGGGTAGACACAGGGGAATCAGGTTGTCCCACGTGGGGCTCACAGTCTTCATCCCCATTTTACAGATGAGGTAACTGAGGCACAGAGAAGTTAAGTGACTTGCCCACAGTCACACGGCTGACAAGTGGCCGAGTCGGGATTCGAACCCATGACCTCTGACTCCAAAGCCCATGCTCTTTCCACTGAGCCATGCTGCTTCTCTTACCAACATGTTTACTGTATCTCAATCTTGCCTTGGACTCCTTTCTCAGATCTACACTCCTGCCTCCCCCGCCCCTTTTATATCCAACAGAATAGCACACTTCCCATCTTTAAAGCCCTTCTGAAATCTCCTCCAGGAAGTTTTCCCTGACTAGCCTCTAGTAATAATAATAATAATAATAAAGTTGGTATTTGTTAAGTGCTTACTATGTGCAGAGCACAGTTCTAAGTGCTGGGGTAGAAAGAGGGTAATCAGATTGTCCCACATGAGGCTCAAAGTCTTAATCCCCATTTCACAGATGAGGTAACTGAGGCACAGAGAAGTTAAGCAACTTGCCCACAGTCACACAGCAGTCAAGTGGCAGAGCTAGGATTCGAACCCATGATCTCTGACTCCCAAGCCCATACTCTTTCCACTGAGCCACGCTGCTTCCCTCCCCATCTCATTCCCCTTCCCTTCTGTGTCATCTATATGCTTAACACTTTGGAACTCCACTCCCAGTGCAACGACACTTATGTACATACCTTCTGCTTCACCTATCTGTAAATTATTTTAGTGTTTGTCTCCCGGATTATAAGAAGCAGGGATCGTATCTAGTAACTCTAGTGCGCTGCACTCTCCCATTACTAATTCAGTGCTCCGCACACAGCAAGTGTTCAATAAAGGGTTCTGTCAGCACCCTCAACACCACCTTTTTACTGATCTCAACTCACTTTTTCCCCTATCCCTATATTGATTTCATACTACTAACCCATAACTCTGGATCACCTCCACAGCATGCTTCCTTCGATCCCATGCATGACCTGTGAAGTACTGCTGGTGGACATCCAGATCAGTCCGACCTCATCCAACTCAATTTCATTCTTACCTGCTTTAATTCTGCCCTCTCCTCCACATAGGAACATTATTTCTCCATCCTTATTGATTCCCATTCCATTTTTCAATTGAAACGTGAATACTCCTTCTTAAGGGCACTTTAGTATCCATTCTGAATCCTAAATCGAGGTTTCAGGGAGCTTGCTGCAAACAGGCATTTGGGTATAAATTGGTTCTGAGGTAAGGGTGGGAAGTACATGCATCTTTATTTTTTTCTCAAGACATACACTTGGTCACTCTGAAGCTATAGAGATGTAAAAAAAGCCATGATTAGTAGTACTTATTTAAGCAAATAATGTATCGGGGTCCTTAAGAAATTTCCCATACATATGCCTGAGAGAGTTGGGTGGATAGCACTGATCTAGATCTGAGGGCCTCATTATCTAGTGGAAAGAATGTGAGGCCCAGAGCCACTTCTTTCTTCTGTGGTCTTAGGCAAGATACAACTTCCCTGTGCTTCATTTTCCTCATCTGTAATATGGTGATTGAATAAATACCCATTTTCTCTCCCTTTTAGACTATGAGCTCCAAGGGTACTAGGGACTGAATCTGAACTGGTTATTTATCCCAGGACAAGCACGGTATTCGGCCATAGAAAGTGCTTAATAAATTCCATCACTACTTTTATTATAGATGTTTCTTTGGATAGCCCCTGGATCTAAACCTATTGCAGATTCCCTCTTCAACCTCCTTGCACCCCAAACCTCTCTAAACATATACACAAATACACACCCCACCCCCCCAACCCCACCCCAAATTGAGCCTTCAGAAGTTCTGAATGCTACTGTAATTTTTCCAATAAATTGCCCATTGTGGCTTCACTTCATTTGAGATGCTGCCTGATCTGGAAGCTTTTTATTTGTTAGGTTGGGTATGTCAGTCAATCAATCCATATAGGATTAATTGAGATCTTACTTTGTTCAGAGAAGTGTACTTTGTAGTTGGGACAGGAAAATATATTTAGTAGCCCTTAGAGCTAGTAACCAGGTAGTAGAGATAAAAGCCAATCAGGCTTCCATCCCTTACACTCCACAGAAACCACAGTCTCAGAAGTCTCAAATGATCTCCTTCTTGCCAAATACAATGGCCTCTACTCCATCCTAATCCTCCTCGACCACTCAGCTGCCTTGGACACTTTAGACCTCCCCCTTCTGGAAACATTATTCACCTTTGGCTTCACTAACACTGTTCTCTCCTGGTTCTTCTTCTATCTCTCTGGCTGTTCATTTTCAGTCTCTTTCTCAGGCTCCTCCTCTGACTCCCACCATCAAATATGGGAACCCCTCAAGGTTCATTTCTAGGTCCCCTTCTATTATCCATCTACATCAACTCCCTTGGAGAACTCATTAGCTCCCATGGCTTCAAGTACCACTTCCATGAGGATGATTTCCAAGTCTACATCTCCAGCCCTGATCTCTCTCCCTCTCTGCAGTTTCACATTTCCTCCTGCCTTCAAGACATCTCTACTTGCATGTCCTGCTGCTACCTCAAAATTAATGAATACAAAACAAAACCCTCTGTCTTCCCTCCCAAGCCCTGTCCTCCCCTTGATTTTCCCATTACTGTAGACAGCAGCACCATCCTTCCTGTTTCACAAGCTTGCAACCTTGGTGTAATGCTAGCTTCATCTCTCTCATTCAACCCACATATTCAATCAATCATTAAATCCTGTTGGTTCAGCCTTCACAACATTGCTAAAATCTGCCCTTTCCTCTCCATCCAGACTAGTACCATGCTAATCCAAGCACATCTCCTATCCTGCCTTAATTAATGTATCAGCCTCCTTGCTGAGCACCCTGCCACCCATCTCTCTCCACACCAATCTATACTTTACTCTATGGCCTGGATCATTTTTATACAAAAATGTTCAGTCCATGCTTCCCCAGTCTTCAAGAACCTTCAGTGGTTGCCCATCCACCTCCACATCAAATGGAAACTCTTTGCCATCGACTTTAAACCCCGCTTGCCTCTTTCTACTTCACCTTGTTGCTCTCTTACCACAAACCAGTCCACACACTTTGCTCCTCTAATGCCAACCTACTCGCTGTACCTTGTCTATCTTGTCTATCTCACTGTCATCCCCTAGCTCATATCCTGCCTTTGGCCAGGGATGCCCTCCCTCCTCATATCCGACAGACAATTATTCTCTCCATCCTCAAGGCCTTATGGAAGGCACATCTCCTCCAAGAGGCCTTCCCTGACTATGTCTCCTTATTTCCTCTTCTCCCACTCCTTCCTTCATCACTCTTATTTGCTCCCTTTATTCACTCCTCCAGCCCCACAAGCTCTTATGTATCTATCCATAATTTGTTTATATTGATGTCTGTCTCCCTCTCTAGACTTGAAGCTCAATGTGGTCGGAGAATGTGTCTACCAACTCTGTTATATTTTTATATTGTATTCACTCAAGCACTTACTACAGTGCTCTGCACACAGCAAGCACTTAATAATTGCAATTGATTGACTGATTGATGGTAAGCATCATCCTTGGCCTCATGAGGCTAGGAATCTAGCAGGGGAGAAATGCATTAAGATAAATTACAGGTAGAGGAAGCAACCTAACTGAAGTGGTGCAGAGTTTACTTGATGTTCCTAAATTACTTTAAATTGAACCACCAATGGTATTTTTGAGCCTTTATTAAGTGCTAAACATGGAACTAAGCATTTGAGAGAACAGGAGAGACCTGTATCAGGGAAGCTGCAGTGAGAGAGGATTTCCAGTAAAAAGGATGGTTCACAGCTTCAAAGGCAGTTTGGAAATTGAGTGGAATTAGGCAGGATTGGAACTATTAGACTGGACAAGAAGGAGTCATTGGTGACCTTGGAGAGGTGTGGGCTCAGCAGAGTGAAGAGGGATGGAAAACAGATTATAGAGGGTTATAGAGGGAAATGTACAAGTGGAAGTGGACTCAGTAGATGTGTGACCTATTTAGAGAATTTAGTCAGGACTGGGAGGAGAGAAAGAGAATCCCACCTCCTTCCGCCCTCTTTGTTGTAAATTTGGACCAAGGCAGGAGGCTGCTGTGATAAGATAAATATATTTCATGTTTAGTTTCTTTTTCACTTCTTTTTCTAAAGGTGGACTTTTTGGCCAGTTGACTAAGGAAAATCTCCTTGTGATTATAAAGATGATGAGAAGCAGCATGGTCCAGTGGAAAGAGAATGGGAGTCAGAGGACCTGGGCTCTAATCCTAGCTCTGCCAATTCCTTGTATGTGAACTTGGGTAAGTCACTTGACTTCTCTGTGCCTCAGTTTCCTCAACTGTAAAATGTGGATTAATACCTGTGTTCCCTCCTACTTAGACTGTGAGCTCCATGGAGGACAAGGATTTCAAACAATCTAATTAAATCACACTTACCCCAGTACTTAGAACAGAGTTTGATTTACAGTAAGTTCTAAAAAGTAGTTTAGTTAGGTAATGTAGGTTAAGAAGTAGTTAAAGAATGCCTAAAGAATTGGATGTATCTGACCTGGTTATCTCATATCTATCTTATTGCTTAGTAGAGTGCTTAGTACCTAGTAAATGCTAACAATTATTATTATTATTATTGTCAGCAGGAGCAGAGCCTATTGCATGTATCCTCATGAACTTAGGAATTGCCAGTGGTTCTGTGTCAATTGAGGAAAGTATTAAGTTGTATCCCACAGGGTTTAGACCTGAGTCTGGTTTTGAGCAAAACCTTTTTCAGTGATTTGCTTTAGATAATTGAGAGTATGTTCATCAAATTGTGGATGACAACTTAACTGGGTTGGGTTGCTAATGGTTCAGAAGAAATACATTAACAATGATTCCCTGGAAAAAATGGTT
Source organism: Ornithorhynchus anatinus (assembly GCF_004115215.2). NCBI lineage: Eukaryota > Metazoa > Chordata > Mammalia > Monotremata > Ornithorhynchidae > Ornithorhynchus > Ornithorhynchus anatinus. The sequence goes on along the minus strand of NC_041728.1, from coordinate 113,069,313 downwards.
TAATAATGTGAAGTTCAATAGGGCCAAGTGAAAGTATTCAGAGGGGAAAACACATATAAATATTAGATGAAGAAAGACTAGCTAGACACAAGTACATTAGGATTAGACCTCATGGGTCTTAGATGACCCCAAGCTGAATGAGACAGGTTTGTAAGTATTTATTTGAAATGAAAACATGGTACTCAAGAAATTTAATGTTACAAGTACTCTATACTTAGTACAGTGCTTTCTACACAATAAGCCCTCAATAAATACACTTATTAATAACTAATAATAACACTGGTCAGAAAGCTACCCTTTTTCTGTCCTGAATAGTTCAGACCTTTTTGGGAGGGCAATTATCATAAAATCTATCTTTTTGGCCTAATTTTCTAAGATCCAGATATTCTCTATCTTGCATCTGTTCTTCTGAACTCGGAGATTTAAAGAGGAAACTTTAGAAAGGTGAATGGAGAATCTGGCATCCTTGTAGAACCTAACCATTTTAGAAGAATAGTATGCCTGAGTAAGGCACAAGATTCTTTATTCAACCCCTATATTTCATGCTTTCATGCCAGAAACCCCCCCCACAAAAAACACCTCTAAAATAAAATATGTCAAATAAATGAGACTGAAAGTTTACTGGGAGTAACGTAATGGGTTTTGTGAAGTAAATGAGCTGGATTGGCACAACTTACTTTTCTCTAGGTTAAAATTCCCCCATCTGTTTCATATTTGTTATATAAAAAAAATCTTTCTTACAACTTTGCAAAGGAGTTTGCCTTCTCCGGCAGGCTGGCTCCTTCCCTGTTGACATTTACTTGAGTGTTCGAGGAAAAATTGACCTGACCAAAATCAGTAATGCTGTCATATAGAGAGGAATCATCCAGCTGATTTTGGCTGGAGACTTTGCTCGATTTTTGTTAGACCCTAAATTTACATTGTGCATGTTCTGTTTAGATCTTTCTCCAGTAACTTTTGCAAAAATTCCATTCTTGAGTGCAATTAAATGGCTTTATCCTCAGTCTTTTTTATGTATTATGGCATTTGTTAAGAACTTACTATATGCCACGTCCAGTAATAAACACTGTGGTAGGTGCAAGATATTCAGGTTGAACCTAATCCCTGTCCTACCCAAGGTTTACAGTCTAAATAGAGGGAGTAGGATTTATCCTAATTTTACAGATGTGACTGTACATTTTACAGAAGTTAAGTGACTTGCCCAAATTCACACAGCAGATCATTGGCAGAGCCAAGATTAGAATCCAGCTCCTCTGATTCCCAGACCCGTACTGTTTCCACCAAGCCACTCTGCTTCCCTAAGCTGTGACCTTGGGCAAGTCACTTCACTTCTCTGTGCCTCAGTTACCTCATCTGTAAGATGGAGATTGAGACTGAGAGTCCCATGTGGGACAGGGACTGCGTCCAATTCGAATTGCTTGTATATACACCAGGACTTTGTACAGTGCCCTGCATATAGTAAGTGTTTACCAAATACTACAATTATTATTATTCATTTAGATTTCTTTGTGTATTCAGGTACATTCAAATACTTATTCAAATAAGTATTTATACATACTTGTTAGCTGGATATTCATCTAAATCATGTCCAAGCAGCAATGTAGGAGATTCATGTATTTGAAAGCCCTCCTTGCTTCCATTCACATTAGAGACCTAGATGGATGGGAACTGGAGGTTTCAAGATTTGGGAGGGAAACCTTTGTTTAGCTACCTCAAGGGCATTTTTAATTAATCCTCTAAATGACTCCATAGCAATGATCTTTTTTTACAGCTGACAACATTCCCTACCCCTCCAAAACTCTCAAGGCTTTGCCCAAAGACATACACATTTTAACCCAAAAGTCAGGAGACACTCCCAACTCATTTCTATATTAACATTTACAGAATAAGGTGCTTTTATTCTAATTTACTTGGTACTCTAGTTATAGGGCCCATAAAGTACAGCAGCATGGCCTAGTGGAAAGAGCATAGGCCTGGTAGTTAGAGCACCTAAGTTCTGGTCCTGGTTCTGATTTTTGACTGCTGTGTGACCTTGGGCAAATCACTTAACTTCTCTGTGACTTGGTTACCTCATCTATAAAATGGGGATTAAGAATGGGAGCCCTATGTTAGACAGGGACTGTGTCTGACCTGATTATCTTGTATCAACTACAGAGCTTATTAAGTAAGCACTTAACAATTACCATAATTACTATGATTATTAATCAAAGGCTTTGAATAACTTGTTGAGGATCATTAAAGTATTTATTTAGCACCTTCTGTGTGCTGAGTACTCAGCTAGGTTCTGGGAGATACAGACCCACCACTGTCCTATGAGAGAAAAATGAAAGCTGTGGAGAAACATAGAATGCAGAAATCATGGGAAAACACTCAGAGGGAGAGGACCAAGGAGCTCAGCACTCCAGACCACTGTCTTTGGTGATAGTTAGTTTCAGTGGAGGGTGGGGCTGGCCCCCTGAATGGAACATCTTATCACAGAAGAGGAGGGTACCCTAAGAAGTCGGCACAAATTTTCTGATGTTCTCCTAGATCTGCCTTCTACAGACTGTAAGTTCTTTAGACTGTGAGCTTGTTGTGGTCAGGGACCGTGTCTACCAACTCTGTTACATTTTAATAATAATAATGTTGGTATTTGTTAAGTGCTTACTCTGTGCAGAGCACTGTTCTAAGCGCTGGGGTAGATACAGGCTAATCAGGTTGTCCCATGTAAGGCTTACAGTCTTAATTCCCATTTTACAGATGAGGTAACTGAGGCACAGAGAAGTTGTGTCTTGCCCACAGTCACACAGCTGACAAATGGCAGAGCAGGGATTCGAACCCATGACCTCTGACTCCCAAGCCCGTGCTCTTTCCACTGAGCCACGCTGCTTCCCTAGTTTCCCCACTCTTTTAGTACAGGGCTCTGCGCACAGTAATTCCTCAATAAATAAGGCTGATTCAAGATAAGACTTTATAAAACAAACAATAGGTGAAGATGCAGCACTTGTACCAACTATTTGTGGAAATCACAAGAGCAGTCAGTGCCATGAAAAATGGAAAAGCCCCTGCACCTGATGGCATAGAGGCTTAAAGGATAGAGCATGGGCTTGGGAATCCAAAGGACCTGGATCCTGACTCTGCCACTTGTCTGCTGTGTGACCTTTGGCAAGTCACTTAACTTCTTTGTGCCTCAGTTATCTCATCTGTAAAATGGGAATTACAACTTTGAATCCCATGCGGTACATGAACTGTATCTGACCTGATTAGCTTGCATCTACCCCAGCACTTAGAACAGTACCTGGTACAAAGTAAGCACTTAACAAATACCATAAAAAAATCTACAGAGGTGGAGGGGTCAAGAGCTTAAGAGCTCACCCAAAGTCTCCAACAAATGGGCCACTGAGGAAATGCTGTAGGACTTCAAAAATGCCACCGTCGTCCCCATCTTCAAGAAGACAGGCAAATAATAGTTGCGGCAATTTTTGAGGGATCTCTTTACTTTCCATTACTTGAACGATCCTAGCCAGAGTATTCCTGGGTCAGCTACTAAAACAATGTCATCAACTGAATGCTCCGAAATCACAGTGTGGCTTCAGACTTAAGATATAGCACAGTGGACATGATCTGTGCTGTGTGCTAGAGGCAAGAATATGATAATAATGATAATAATAGCAACAATCATGGTGCTTATTAACTTCTAATTATGTCTTAAGAGCTGGGGTAGCTATAGGGTTATCTTGTATCTCACAGTCTATTTCATGTCTATTTTGTAAGTGAGGCTCAGGGAGTTTAAGAGATTTGTCCAAGGTGATTTGTCCAAGCAGACCAGTGACAGAGCTGTATAATGTTGGTATTTGTTAAGCACTTACTATGTGCAGAGCACTGTTCTAAGCGCTGGGGTAGACACAGGGGAATCAGGTTGTCCCACATGGGGCTCACAGTCTTCATTCCCATTTTACAGATGAGGGAACTGAGGCACAGAGAAGTCAAGTGACTTGCCCACAGGCACACAACCCAGATCTCATTCATTCATTCAACTGCATTTACTGAGTGCTTACTGTGTGCAGAGCACTGTACTAAGAGAGAGAGAGAGCAATGCAACATTAAACAGACACATTCCCTGCCCACAATGAGCTTACAGTCTCCCTGACTCTCAGTTCCATACTTTTCCCAGTAGGCCATACTCTCAAGAAACATTACCAAGACCTCTACAAAAGTTTTATGAACCTTAGCTTGGTGCAAATAGGGGAAGTTTTTTTCTTTTTAATGATATTTTCCAGTGCCAGCCACTGTATTAAGTGCTGTGGTAAACACGAGCTAAGCAGGTTGGACATGGTCCCTGCCCAACATTGGGCTCACAGTTTTAATCTCCATTTCACAGATGAAGTAACTGAGGCCTAGAGAAGTTTAGTGATTTGCCTGAGGTCACACAGGAAACAAGTGGCAGAGTCAGGGTTAGAACCCAGGTCCTTATGACACAGAAGCCCATGCTTAACGATTAGTGTGATTTTTTAAAATAAAGATGCAGCCTGGCCTAGAGGAAATCTGGCTGGGGAATCAGAGTACTTGGTGCTCATCTCAATTCTGCCATTTACCTGCAGTGTGACCTGGGGAAAATAATTTAACTTCACCATGCCTCAGTTTTCTCATCTGCAAAGTAGGAATTCAATACTTATTCTCCCTCCTATTAAGAGTGTGAGCTCCTCATGGGAAAGGGACATAGGAAGATTTATGTGATGGAGAAGATTTGAAGAGAACATATTTGGCAAACCAAATTCAATTTACATGTCTGTACCATCAGCTAAATCTAGAAAGGAAATTTATAGTCCAACATAGAAAGAGCACCTCATGTGATTAAAAAATTATTTGAGGACAGAAAACATGACTCAGATATTTGGCTAAAAGAAAATTAATGAGTATGTTTCACAGGAAATCATTTTCGGGGGCCATAGAAGTTTAAAGGAAGAAAACCTAGCTCCATCAAATAGGCTCAAGGGAGAACAGCTGGGGTTCCTAAATACACTAAATGAAATGCCTGAAGCAATTCTTAATAAATTTTGCTAAATGTTTTCAAAGAATTGCCAACAGCTCTTTGAACTAAATCATGTAGGGGTCATTAAGAAAACTTGTATTAGATCCTGACTGGCCCAGTATTTCCATGCACCAGGGAACAGAATAAATTAGGCACCTCTCTCCAAGTCCCCTGAAACTGGGGCTGCCGTCATTTCAGGGACAAAGTTCTATTGTGCTAAATGAGGATTTTGCCCTGAAATGAGTATAGTTTGGACCCAAAGGAGTATTTAACAGTAGTTTTTTGCCTTGAATAAGATCAGAATTACTAACTTCCTTTTTTAATTCCGACTGCAAAAGTTAGTCTGTAGATTTTAAACTTCATGGGCTAGGCAGCACGTCTACAAGCTCTATTGTACTGAATGCTTCCAAGTGCTTAGTGCAGTCTTCTACACACAATAAGCGCTCAATAAATATCCCTGATTGACTGACAGCCTGACTGAATATGTCAATATGATTATCTAGGGCTATTCCACTTCAAAATATGCAATGTTTTTTTAAATGTTCAAAAACCTCACTGTGTAGCAATATATGTGTGAGCAATCTGGGAAGATTAAAAGCAACACAAGATACCATCTGTATAAATGGATTTAAGTTTAATCATACAGCTCCGATTTGAACCACTGAAGAAAATGGGAACACTGGATGTCAAGTTTTCAAAGACAAATCTTGATGCAAACTAATATATGAAAGTATGGCTTAAAATCCCTTGCAAAAATGTGAAAAATCCCTGGGTTGTGACTGACATTTGGCTAAAAATACACTGGACACAGATTGGAAATTTCAGAAGAAGGAAAACTTCTCACTGGTTTTTAAGGTTATTTATTTATTTCAAATGTACAGTTTTCCTTACACTTTATCTGTCTACATAAAAAATTGCCTGCCTGTCAAGAGAAGTAGTTTAACTAGTGGAAAGAGTACTGACCTGGGAGTACTGTTTTGGTCAATGTCATTATTCACAGTTTTCAGTTATCTATATGTAGAAATTCCATTCTGAGGATTATTTACCACAGGGTTTAAATTTTCATGAACTGCGACCCTGTCTTACCCTGACTTTCTCTCAAGTAGCACCAACAGGCTCAATTATGATTTTCACCTTTGCTTTACTGCTCTCTAACCTGACAGGTCCTGAGGGAAACTCTTTCCTCTAACCAGCCATACCCAAACCACTGTTTCCACACCCCTCTGGCCTCATTTTGAATATTCCTTTTCTTAGTATTATCTACTTCATTATTACCTTCCCTCTATTAGCACAGCTAACTGAGACTTAATCAGACATTGGCACAGCTTTGCAAAACTGTGGCATTCAAAGTTTTTGCTAGTCTGCAAAATGTTCAATACACCACCTTACATTTATCAATGCCATGATGAAGAAGCATGATATCAGCAGCCTGTTGTTGATAGTGGTATTTGTTAAGCACTTACTATGTGCCAGGCATTGTTCTAATTGCTGGGGTAGATACAAGGTAATCAGGAAGGACCCAGTCCCTGTCCTACATGGGGTTCATAGTATTGATCCCCATTTTACAGATGAGGTACCTGAGGCACAGAGAAGTGAAGTGACTTGCCCAAGGTCACACAGCAGATGTGGCAGAGTCAGGATTAGAACTCAGGTCCTTCCGACTCCTAGGCCTGTGCTCAATCCACTAGGTCACATTCCTTCCTTGAGGGTAGGGATCTGTGTCTATCAGTTCTATAGTATTTTATTCCCCCAGGAACTTACACTTAATCAACCAATCATTGGAATTTATTGAGCACTTACAGTGCGCAGAACATTTTGTTAAACGCTTAGGAGAGTACTAGACAAATGAATTCAAAGACACATTCCCTGCCCAGCAGGAGCTTACAGTAGAGGGTAATGGACATAAATGTTGTGGGGCTGAGGGTGGAGTGAATAAAGGATACAAATTCAGTGCAAGTGTGACACAAAAGAGAGAGGGAACAGAGGAAATCAGTGGTTGGTTGGGGTAGGTCTCTTCAATCAATCACTATTTTTTCTTGAGTGCATACTAGGTGCAGAACACTGTACTACACGCTTGGGAAAGTACAACAGCATTAGTATACATATTTCCTGCCCTTAATGAGCTTACAGTCTAGAGGACTGTACAGTCTACAGTCTAGGCCTCTTGAAGGACATATGATTTTAAAATGTTTTGAAAATGGGGAGAAAGTTGGTCTGTCATATATGAACAGGGAGAGAGTGCCAGGCCAGAAGGAGGATGTGAGCAGGGGTTGGCAATGAGATTGAGGTCGAGTATGTTGACTTTGGAGGAGCAAAATATATGGGATGGGTTGTAATAGGTAATCAACAAGGTAAGATAGGAAGGGGTGAGCTGAATAAGTTCTCTAAAGAAAATGGTAAGGGGTTTCTGTTGGATGTTGAGGTGGACGGGCAGCCATTAGAGATTTTTGAGGAGTCAGGACACCACCTAGACTTTTTTTAGAAAAATGATCTTGGCAGTAGAGTGAAGTATGGATTGGAGAGAAGAGAGGTATGTGTCAGGGAGATCAGAGAGGAGGGTGATGCAATAGTCAAGGTGGGATAAGATAAGTGCTTGGATCAGTGTATAAGCAGTGTGGATGGAGAAAAAGGAGCAGATTCTAGAGATGTTGTGAAGGTAGAACCACCAGCATTTGGCAACAGGTTTTTCCCAACAACAAGAGATCTCCCTGTCCTCTCAAAACCTACTGGCTCTACCAATACCTCTGACCCCTTCGCTTTGCACCTTATTAAAACACTTGTCCCCTCTCCTCTCCCTCCCTGACCACAATCTCTGATGGTTCACTCTCCAATGGCTCCTTCCCCACTACTTTCAAACATGATTATGTCTCCAGTATCCCTAAAAAAACACCCAGAAAATGCTTCCTGAACCCCAACCTCATTCCACTTATCTCTCCATCTCCCTCCTTCCATTCCTCTCCATTCTTCTTCCATTTAGAAACCACAAATGTCCTGGAAAAGGTCCTGAAGCACACCCAATACCATCATCAACATCCTCACTACTAGCACAATCAAAGATGTCAAACAGGAAAGGGCCATCTGGAATTGGGTAAATTATTTATAAATGCTTGATAGTTTGGCCATTATATTGTGTCAACTGAGACATGAGTGAGCTCTGGCAAGTTTCTCTTTCAGTTGGAGGTGAATTTTAATAGACAAAAAGGGAACTCAAAAAGAAACACATTGTCCTGTCTCTTAAGAGTCCAAACAGTTATTAAAAAAGGCCTAATGAATTCCGCAAGCACAACTCACATCAGCTATTTGGGAAGAGACTGTGTCACACAAGAAGACAGAGAAGTAACTCAGAGATGACAAGAAATTTATAGAAATTTAAAACTAAATGTCATTTCAAGTTAAGCATGGAAGTGGGGAATTTCAACTTTGAAAACTAAATGAAGGAAATGACCAATCCAAAAAACAGTTTGGAGAATGCTTAAAATTTGCTTAGGGTTGCTTAATGCCAAGCCTGTGGGAAACCAATTATGCTAGAATTGTTTAAGAATAAGTCTTCCTTATTTACCCTAGGATTTACTAGTGGTGAATAAATCAGATTTCCCCATAGCTTGGATTGATAAAATGGGAGCTTTTTCTATTAGAGCTATTGATTCTATGGCTCTGTAGGACTTTTTAGTGTGAAGATTAGTCAATCAATCAGTTAATCAATCAATCAACAGCTTTTACTGAGCATTTACTGTGCTCCAGGCATTGTAGTAAGCACTTAGAGAGTACAAGACAATAGAGGTGACACATCAGTTTTGTTCTTTATGGCATTCAAATTGCAGTTCTAAGAATTTGGACTCTTCTCTCCAGCACTTTCACAATGTCACCGAGATAATTCAGTTCACTCCTCTCTGCCTCAAAAGGACTGATTATTATTTTAAGACATTTCTTGCCTATTCGAGGGTTGTAGCGTAGTGGATGGAGCAAGGGTCTGGGAGTCAGAAGGTCATGGGTTCTAATTCTGTTTCTGCTACTTGTCTGCTGTGACCTTGGGCAAGTGCCTTCTTCACTTCTCTGTGCTACAGTTCTCTCATCTGCAAAATGGAGTTTGAGACTGTGAGTCCATTGTGGGACAGGGACTGTGTCCAACCTGAATTGTTTGCATCTACCCTGGCACTTAATAAAGTGCTTGGTACATAGTAAGTGCTTAACAAATACCACAATTATTATTATCATTATTATTAACAATTCTAGTTCCTGCTTTGGCAAGATATTAAGGTGTGCTGGTTTTGCTCTGGGAACCTTACTTCCTTTCCATGTGGGAAAGTTTTCAAGAGACATCTATCTGATCGTTCTGTACATCCCTTAGGCTACTTCTATAAGGAGAATCAATCAATCCATCAATCAATCATATGTATTGAGTGCTTACTTTGTGAAGAGCATATTTATCTAGTGCTTACTGCATTCAGAGCACTGTACTAAGCACTTGGGAGAGTACAGTATAACAGAATTGGTAGAGATGTTCCCTGCCCACAAGGAGATTATAGTCTAGATGGGGATACAGACATCAGTGCTGCTGACAAGCAGTATAGTGTAGTGGATAGATCATGGGCCTGGGAGTCAGAAGGTAATGTGTTCTAATCTCGACTCCACCACGTGTCTCGTGTGACCTTGGACAAGTCAGTTCGCTTCTCTGGGACTCAGTTACCTCATCTGTAAAATGGAGATTAAGATTGTGAGTCCCACATGGGACAGAGACTGTGTCCAATCTGATTTGCCTGTATCCACTCCAGTGCTTAGTACAGTGCTTGACACATATTAAGTGCTTACCAAATGCCATTATTATTATTAGTATTATGAATAAATTACAGATACGCACAAAAGGGCTGTGGGGCTAAAGGAGGGGTGAATAAAGGGTGCACATCTAAATGCAAGGGTGATGCAGAAGGGAGTGGGAGAAGAGGAAATGAGGGCCTAGTCCAGGAAGGCCTCTTAGAGGAGATGTACCGTCAGTAAGGTTTTGAAGGTAGAGAGTGATTTCTCTGACAACTATGAAGAGGGAGGATATTCCAGGCCAAAGGCAGGACATAGGTAAGAGGTCGGTGGCGAGATAGACGAGAGTACTATATTTTAGAGTCAGAAGACGTTTCCTGCTCACAATGAACTTGTGGTCTGAATTGATATTAAAATATAAGACACATCTAAGATGAGAAGGAAGGTCAGGACTGACCCCCTCCTGCAGCAGAAGAGGCTTAAATGCCTGCTATTGTTCTATAGCCATTTAGTGATTTTTAGAGGTCACCAATGAAAATTCCACCTTGATTCTGAAAGAGTATTCAAATTTGTATAAATCCTAGGATTAATGCTTGAGATTGCTATGGAGCTCCCATAACTAATGAATTCCTTAAAACCTTGGGAACTCATGAAGTGTCATTGTGATACCCACAATTCGTATAACAACGGACTTTATTAAGTGCTTACTTTGTGTCAAGGACTGGGCTAAGTGTTAGGGTAGGGAGCCAAAGTCAAAGTGGAAGGAAAAACAGATATTTTAACCCCATTTTAAAGAAGAGGAATCTGAAGCTCTGAGAGGTTAATTGATTTGCCCAAGGTCACATAATGAACAACTGGCAGACCCAAAACTAGATTCCAGTACTAGACACATTTCCTTTCCACTAGGTCCCACTGCCAATCAATTGGAGCTTTCACTGTCATTATTTTGGATTTTCCTCACAACAAGTGGAAGGAGAGGCAGGTCTTCTTGTCTCCATTTTAAAAATAGGAGCATCATGGTTTAGTGGATAGAACACGGGCCTGGGAATCAGGAAGACCTGGGTTCTAATGTCGGCTTTGCAACTTGTCTGCTATATGATCTTGGGCAAATCATTTAACTTCTCTGTCCCTCAGTTATCTCATCTGTAAAATGGGGATTAAGACTGTGAGCACTTATGTGAGACAGGGACAGTGTTCAACCCAATTACCTTGTATCTACCCTAGCACTTAGCACAGTGCCTGGGACTGTGCACTTAATAAACACCACTATTATTAATATTAATAAAAAAAGAAATTGTGGCCCTCATTGATGAAGCATGTTACCCACAGTCATACATCAGGCCAGCAGCAGAGTGGAATTCTGACACATTCCTCTTGACTTCCCAACCTGTGCTCATTCCAGGAGACCACGATGACTCATTTTGACTTTGAAGTCCAATACCAGGAGCCTTACGTCATAAATTATGGAACTCCATTTGCTTCAAGAGCACTCACCAGACTGAATCTATCATCCTCACCTAATGCTGCTACACATCTCTTCTGGCTGTGTTCAAGAGAAAGTTGGCTAAAGCTTGGGATCCACAACACACCAGAAGGATTTTCACCAAAGCAATCAAATAAACAAACCTCCAAATTTTACAACTCACAGAAGAGAAAAATTCTCCAAAGAAAACAACTCTGAATGAAAACACCAACTCACTTCTCTGCCGGGCTGAATGTGGCCATGGAAATAGCTGGTCCACCCATGTCCTCCAAGTAGGTCTTGAGATTAATTGCCACTGGACAACAAACAAACAAATCCAGAACAAAAGGTCCTTTCCAGTAACAGTGCAAGAGACAACTATTGGCATGTTGTGTGGAAACGTGGTATCTAGAGTTATATGGCCAAAGGAGGAGTGAATCAAAACTTGGAGTTTTGCAGACTCCAATGCGGACTTCAGAGTCCTGAATGAAGTTAATTTTTATTAGGAAACACAAGCAAGCAAAATGACAATACATGTAGGCTGCCCAGATGGCCAGGGTTTTGTAGGCAAATTTGGAAAAATAGTTAAATGATTCAGAATTGAGCTGTCATTTAATTTGATGATTCTACCTTTCCTCTGACCCCAAGCTGCTCTTGGTTCTTTTTAATGTTTGGATTTCCACATCCCGACTGGAGTATGCCCTGACCTTTCTCCTCTGTGGTTTCACATTTCAACTTGCCTCCAGGACATCCCTACTTGGATATCCTGCCAACACCTCAAACTTACCAAGACCAAAAGAGAATTTCTCATCGACCCACCCAAACCCTGACCTCGCCACAACTCTCCCATCACTGTAGACATCACCACCATCCTCCCTGTTTCACAAGCTTGTACTCTTGGTATTAACCTCCACTCCTCTCTCTCTTTCAAATCATATATATAATGTTGCCAAATCCTGTTGGTTCTACTTCTACCTTCACATCATTGCTAAAATCCTCCCTTTCTTCTTCATCCAAAATGATACCCCATTAATCCAAGCACTTCTCCTATCCCACCCTGATTACTGCATCAGCCTCCTTGCTGACTTCCCTGCCTCTTGTCTCTCCCAACTCTAGTCCACATTTCACTCTGCTGCCTTGATAATTTTTCTAAAAAAACCTCAGTCCATGTTTCTCCACTCCTCAAGAACCTACAGTTGTTGCTCATCCACCTCTGCATCAAACAGAAACCCCTTACCACAGGCTTCAAAGCACTCAATCACCTTATCCCCTCTCACTGTAACTAGCTGATGTCCTAGTACAACCCGTCACATTCACTTCGCTTCTCTAACATCAATCTGTTCATTGTATCTATCTCATCCCCAACACCCTGCCCACATCCTGCCTTTGGTCTGGAACTCCCACCTACTTCGTAGAAAACAGACCCCCACTCTCCCCATTTTCAAAGCCTTATTAAAATCACATCTCCTCCAAGAGGTCTTCTCCAACTAAGTCCTCATTTCCCCTACTCCCTCTCCCTCTGCGTCGACCGCCTCTCCCGCCAACAACGCCCACCACATCCTACCTCTGGCTTAGAATGCCCTCCCTCCTCACATCCGCCAAACTAGCTCTCTTCCCCCCTTCAAAGCCCTACTGAGAGCTCACCTCCTTCAGGAGGCCTTCCCAGACTGAGCCCCCCTTTTTCTATGCTCCTCTTCCCCTCCCCATTACCCCTATCCCTCCCTCTGCTCTACCCCTTTCCCTGCCCCACAACACTTCTGTATATTTGTACATATTCATTATTCTATTTATTTTATTAATGATGTGAATTATATATATAATTCTATTTATCTATTTTGATGTTACTGATCCGTCTACTTGTTTTCCCCTTCTAGACTCTGAGCCCATTGTTGAGTAGGGATTGTCTATATCTGTTGTTGAATTGTACTTTCCAAGCGCTTAGTACAGTGGTCTGCACATGGTACGTGCTCAATAAATATGATTGAATGAATGAATGAATGAATTGTATTTGTACTTTAATCCACAGCTCCCTCAGCCCACAGTATTTATGTACTTATCAGAAATTCATTTTAAGTAACATGACCTAGTGGCAAGAACATAGGCTTGGTAGTCAGTGGACATGTGTTCTAATACCTGCTCTGCCACTTGTCTGCCTTGTGACCTTGGGCAAGTCACTTCTCTGTGTTTCAGTTCCCTCATCTGTAAAGTGAGGATTAAGAGTGTGAGCCCCATCTGAGACAGGGACTCTGTCCAACCCATTTACCTCTTATCAACCCCAGCACCTAGAACAGTGCTTGGCACATAGTCAGAGGTTAACAAAATACCATAATTATAAATACCATAATTATCTCTCCCTTTAGACTGTAAGTTCTTTGAGGACTGGGATCTGTGGTTTCCCAAGTGCTTAGTACAATTCCCTCCACACAGTAAACACTCAATAAATACAGTTGATTGGTTGATTGATAGATTGAATCCCTGTTGTAATAATTGCCAGGAGGGAAAGGGACACTGTAGAATTCACTCCTCCATTTGATTTAAGCACCTTGAGAGCAGAGATTGTTTTTATGTCATCATTTGCAGATGGTAGGTTCAAAGTAAATGCCAATGACAATCTTCAAGTTTTCAAGTGAAATAGTATGCCATTTCCCAATTTTCAATAAAAATTGTATTGTTAGGTAAATGAATCTAGGCACCCGGAACTGACAGATTTAAAAGGCCAGGTCAAAGTGCCTAAAGGGTTATTAAACCACAAGGACCCAAACAAATTTCCACTGCAGTAATCCCTGGAATAAAATCCTGAAGTTGTCAAATCTCTGGAACCATATCTATTCTTGTAGGGCAAGTTACATCTAAGATTTCAGAAAAATGGAGTTTCCACCCCTAACTCCTAATTGTCTCCAACGCTAAAGATGTAGACTGTAGATTGTACTCTCTATATTGTGTTTGTTGTGGACGGGATATGTGTCTGCTCATTATTATAGTGTACTCTCCCAAGCACTTAATCCAGTGCTTTGCACACAGTAAGTGCTCAATAAATATGATTGAATGAATGAAAGATCTCAATAAAAATAACCCCAAAATAATGGACTTTTAAACATGACTGGATAATGTCTTTGGAGAAGCCATCTATTCCAGCTTTCTCAAGGAATCTCAGAGAGATTACTGGGTATTAATAACTGTAGTATTTCTTAAGCACTCACTATGTGTCAAGTACTATATTAAGGGCTGGGATAGATACAAGACAATAAGGTGGGACACAGTCTCTGTCCCACACAGGGCTCACAACATAAGGAAGAGGAAGGACAGGTATAGAATCCCCATTTTACAGTTGAAGAAACAGAGGCACAGAGAAATGAGATTTTCTCAAGGTCACAAAGCAGGCAAGTGGCATATGTGAGCTTAGTTCTCCAGACTGTAGGCTCATCTTGGGCCAGAAATGTGTCTGGAAACTGTGGTATTCTATTAACCCAAGGACTTAATACGATGCTCTGCACATAGTAAGCACTCAGCAAATTCTCAATAAATTGAATGAATTAGAACTCAAGTCCTCTGACTCACAAGCCTCTGCTCTTTCCATTGAGTTACACTACCTCTTGTTCCCTTAGAGACCCCCATAGGGATTCCATTTAAGATTTCAACCAGTCAAAATTTATTCCATCTTCAAATACCATCATTATTATGGATGATATATGCATAAAAAGAGTATTAAAAGAGGTCCAGAAGTATACAAAAACTAGGAATCCTTGGTTTCAGGATACAAAAAAATACACCCTACAGTCACCATCAAGGCAGTTTAAGAGTTCATTTTTAAGGAAACCAACACAACTTTCTTCTTTAGATCATGTTTTCTATCCAAATCCTCAATGATCTTATTAGGCAGTGCAAAACCTTGGTGATAGCTATTTGGCACCATGTTTTGGTTTGATTAAATGCAGCTCTCTCTGAGGATGAGGGACGGCAGTTGGCCCTCTATATCTTAGAGTTGAGAATTCCTTGAATTGTGATGACTGCTTTTCAAATAATAATAATTACGGTATTTGTTAAGCACTTACTATATGCAGAGGACTGTTCTAAGTGCTGGGGTAGATAAAGGATAATCAGATTGTCCCACCTGGGGTTCACATTTTTTAACCCCCATATTTGTAGATGAGGTAACTGAGGCACAGAGAAATTAAGTGAATTGCCCAAGGTCACACAGCAGAGAAGTGGTGAAGCCAGGATTAGAACCCATGCCCTCTGACTCCCAAGCCCAGGCTCTTTCCACTAAGCTATGTTGCTTGTCATTTCAAATGACAATATGTCCCAATTCCTAATTTTATTTAGTTCAGGGGAAACACTTGAGCAGTGGTCTTCATAGAGCTGCAAGGGGCTGAAGGCCCCAGCCGTGGACCATCACGGAGAGAGGTACACAAATTGAACCACTCCCTGGACAGGTAAATGAGACTCAATCCTGTGTTCAGTGACCTCCAATGGAGCAGATACCACATTCCTTTCAAAGCACCTTTGAAGGTATCACAACCCTGACAGGCAAATCTTCTTTTCCTGCAACAAATCTCTGCCCACTGCAGTCTTTTTTTTCCCAGAAACTCTTTCCATCAGCTTTAAAGCACTTAATCACCTTGTCCTCCTCATACCTTAATCTCAATGATCTCCTACTAGAGCCCAACCCACCCATTTTGCTCCTCTAGTACCAGCTTGTTCACTGTGCCCTATCTCATCCATCTCACAGCTGACACCTTTCCCATGTTGTCCCTCTGGCCTGGGTCTCCCTCCCCATCTATGTATTCTAGATGGCCACTCTCGCCACTTTCAAAGTTTTATTAAAATCACATCTCTTCCAAAAAGCCTTACCCTATTAATCCCTCTTTTCCCTGGCTCCCTCACCCTTCTGTGTTGACTAAGCACCGTGAACTTTGGGCTTTTATTTTTACCCCACCCTCAACCCCAAAGCACTTATGTACAAGTCTTTAAATGGCGTATTATAAATTACTTATTCATAGTAATGTCTAATTCTAGACTGTAAGCACATGATGGACAGAGAACGTGTCTGCTGACTCTGTTGTGTTATAATAATAATAATAATAATGATGTTGGTATTTGTTAAGCGCTTACTATGTGCAGAACACTGTTCTAAGCGCTGGGGTAGATACAGGGTAATCAGATTGTCCCACGTGGGGCTCACAGTTAATCCCCATTTTACAGATGAGGGAACTGAGGCACAGAGAAGTTAAGTGACTTGTCCACAGTCACACAGCTGCTTAGTACAGTGCTCTGCACTTAGCACTATTGATGATGATGATATCTGTAATTTATTTATTCATTTATTTATAGTAATTTCTGCCTCCCCCTCTAGACTGTAAGCTTCTTGCGGTCAGTGACTGTACCTTCCAACTTTGTTGTACTGAACTCTCCCAAGCACTTAGTACAGTGCTCTGCACACGCTAGGAAGTCAGTGAATACTATTGATTGATTGATTGATCTAGAGATTGAGATCTGCAGGTCACTAGCAGTTATTAAGAACTTCTACTCCTGGAAATGAACACTAAAACTGCCATGTCACATCACTTCTTTTCATCTTTCCTGTTTAAACTGTGAGCCCATTACTGGGCAGGGATTGTCTCCGTCTGTTGCCCAAATTGTATACTCCAAGTGCTTAGTTCAGTGCTCTGCACATAGTAAATGTTCAATAAATACTATTGAATGAATGAATGAATCTTTCCTCAGAGGTTCAATTATCTAGTACCTGTTTATCTTTATGCCTCTACTCACATGGCTCAGTGGAAAGAGCATGGATTTAGGAGTCAGAGGTCATGAATTCTAATCCCAGTTCACCACCTGTCAGCTGTGTGACTTTGGGCAAATCACTTAACTTCTCTGTGCCTCAGTTACCTCATCTGTAAAATGGGGATTAAGCCTGAGCCTCAGGTGGGACAACCTGATTATCCTATATCTACCCCAGCCCTTAGAACAGTGCTCGGCACATAGTAAGAGCTTAACAATACCAGCATTATTATTATTATATTACTCCAAGTCCTGTCTTAAATTATTCATTTTCCTCCTTGGGCACAGTAGTTTAGTAAGAGTCTAATATGATGCCACACATCTATTTGGAACTCAGATACTTTTTAATTGTCAAAAGATCTGACCAGCACTCATTACACAAATGCTCTGCTTACGTTGAGCAATTAAAATTAATAATGATTGTGATTTTTATTAATCAATCAATGGTATTTATTGAGCGCTTACCATGTGCAGAGAACTATATTAAATGCTTGGGAGAATACAATATAACAGAACTGGTATACACATTCCCTGTTCACAATGAGCTTACAATCTAGAGAGAGTGACAGACATTAAATAGATAAATGAATGTCTCCCCCGCTAGACTGTAAGCTCCTTGTGGGCAGGGAATATGTCTTTTAGGTTGATACATTGTAATAATAATAATAATCTTGGTATTTGTTAAGCGCTTACTATGTGCAGAGCAGTGTTCTAAGCACTGGGGTAGATACAGGGTAATCAGGTTGTCCCACGTGAGGCTCACAGTTAATCCCCATTTTACAGATGAGGTAACTGAGGCACAGAGAAGTTAAGTGACTTGCCCACAGTCACACAGCTGACAAGTGGCAGAGCCGGGAGTCGAACTCATGACCTCTGACTCCAAAGCCCAGGTTCTTTCCACTGAGCCATGCTGCTTCCCCATTGTACTCTCCCAAGAGCTTCATACAGTGCTCTGCACACGTAAGCGCTCAATAAATATGATTGATTGACTAAATGAATAAATAAATAACTTGTCAAGCACTGTACTTAGCTTTGGGACTCAAGATAATAATTTCTGACACTGTCTGTGTCCCATAAGTGTCTCACAGTCTAAGGAGGATGGATTAAAGGTACAGAATAATCCCCATTTTGCCGATAAAGAAACTGAGGTACAGAGAAGTTAAGCGACTTCCCCAAGGTCACCCAGCAGGAAACCAGCAGAAGGGAGATTACAACTCAGGTCCTAAGATTCCCATACCAGTATTCTTTTCAGGAGGCTCCTCTACTTCTTATGGACTGACTGCCTAACTATAATTCAAAAGTTTCCAAATGTGTTTTCTTCAAATTTTTTCATCTCACTTGACACTTCCCAGGAAGCTCTTGAAAGGGTGAAAAATAACAAAATGTACAAGGCAAGGAAGCATTGAAAATAAGATGATCAGTAGGTCACTCAGAGGGTATTGGTAAAAAGACTGTCTAAGTAATTCAGTCACAGAAAATATACTATTTGAAATGAGATATGGAAAATGCATATTAAGCAGTGAAAAGTCCTTGAAGTGGGTGTGTGCAGTCTGAATAGCCTCCAGGTCATTGCAGGGGTGACTCAGGGGTCACTGGCGTCTCCACCAAGTCCTCCCTTAATGTCCAGTTCTGACAGACCCTCTTCGAGATTGGGGCTTTGAGGTGCCATAGCCTCATCATGAGGGAGGAGGGAAAAGGACCTGGTAAAGTTTTCAGTTTCGAAACTCCATCATTAAATGCAGTTTGGAGTCAGACTTTGAAAGAGTAGGTTATATTTCCTATTTAGAGTGGTTAATCACATTAGCAATGTTTTCGAGTAAGAGTGGTCCCTAGATACCACCCCTCCAAACTGCTGCCCCAAAGGAGACACTAATATAAAATGTGTTTTGGGGTCAAGATTCAATCAATCAATCAAGCAACCATATTTATTGAGTGCTTACTGTATGCAGAGCACTGTACTAACCGCTAGGAAGAGGTCAATATAACAATATAATCAAGTTGATAGACACATTCCCTGCCCACAATGTGCTTACAGTCTTGAGGATTTCAAAAGATTCCAAAAGAGGAGTTCCCATTTATAGTAGTGCATCCATAGAGTTTTCTTGGTAAAAACCTGGAAGTGGTTTACCATTGTCCTCTTCCGTGCAGTAAACCTGAGTCTCTGCCCTCAACTCCCTCTCATGCTGCTTCTGCCCAGCCAGGTGAAGCAGTGTGGCTTAGTGGAAAGAGCATGGGCTTGGGAGTCAGAGGTCGAGGATTCTAATCCCGACTCCGCCACTTGTCTACTGTGCGACCTTGGGCAAGTCACTTAACTTCTTTGGGCCTCAGTTACCTCATCTGTAAAAATGGGAATTAAAAAATGTGAGCCCCACTTGGGACAGTCTGATTACCCTGTATCTACCCCAGCACTTAGAACAGTGCTCTGCACATAGTAAGCGCTTAACAAATATCATTGATAGAATAATAGAATAGGTGAGCTTTGACTTGTAGCAGGTTGCCTTCCATTTGCTATCCCCGGCAAAGCTAGGAAGCTCTGCTTAACTCTCCCTCTCATAGCCGAGAGTGGTAGAGTACTGGAAACTCTCCAAGTGCCATCCTGAGAGGACTTCATTGTCTACTAAACTATTCAAATGGGCTCTATCAGCTCTTACCCAAGCCAGGCCTTCCAGCTGGCTTTGAAACCCTGATGCTGATACAAATCTTAACCACAATCCAGTGTTTAGCAGCACAGTCAAATGCCTTCTTCTTTAAAGAAAGACTCAGCATATCTCAATCTGGGTATTCACTACTTTAGTATTTTAAGCATAAGGTTAGTCATTGTGGTTAAACTTCACCATTTCCCCACTTTCTTCCAATTCACTTTGTTCTGAAACTGAACAGGGGCAGAAAAATTCAGCTCAGACTTTGTTCTGAAAGTGAGCAGAGGCAATTGGAGCTCCCAGTGGCTGGCTCCAAAGCTCACTAAGCTCACCTGGACTCTGTTCAGACTAGGTCTAATTTCTGAAGGGAGATTTTCAGTACAGAAGCTCATTTTTATCCAATTCAATGCAAGATAAAAATTGTTGGCTGTACACATTATTAGGAAGATTTCATTAAAACATGCTGAACTAACATCTTCTGGACCTAATAATAATAATAATTGTGGTATTTGTTAAGCACTTGCTATGTGCCAAGCTCTATATTAAACACTAGGGTAGATAAAAGATCATCAGGTCCTATATGGGACTCACAGTCTAAGTAGGAGGAAGAACAGGTATTGGATCCCCATTTTTCAGATAAGGGAACTGAGGCACAGAGAAGTTAAGTGACTTGCCTAAGGTTCCACAGCAAATAAGTAGCAGGGTTAGGATTAGAACTCAGGTCCTCTGACTCCCAGGCCAATGCTCTTTCTACTAGGCCACTCTGCTTTTTCTAGTACCAGTAAGAACACTGTCTTTTCTCCCATTCCGTTATTTCTAATGGCGGCTACCATAATTGGCTGACAGAAACATTGCAGTCTTTTCCATTCCCCAAAGCTAATCACTCCATCCTGAGCCATCCCCAGGGGACTGCAGATATTCCGGGAATCCAGGCAGGCTAGTGGTAGGGAGAGAGGTACAGTTTACTGAACACACTTCTGGACAGTAGTTGTCATTGATTATACCTCCAATTTCATGGACAAATCCTTGCTACCTACTAAGGTTGTACATTTGGAACTTAAAAATGGTAACAACTAGTGCCTCCTAAGACTGCACCATTCAATCAGGTTTTTTTCAAAGTATTTGTTAAGTGCTTACTATCTGTCACACATTTTTCTAAGTGCTGGGGTAGGTACAAGTTAATTAGGTCTGAAACAGTCCCTGTCCCGCATGGGGCTCACTGTTTAAGAAAGAAGGAGGCCAGGTATTGAATCCCCATTTTGCAGATGAGGGAACTCAGGCACAGAGAAGTTATGTGACTTGTCCAAGGTCACACAGCAAGCAATTGGCAGAACCAGTATTAGAACCCAGTTCCTCTGACTCCCAGGGTCTTTTTCTTTCTGCAAGGCCATGCTACTTCTTCTGGTAGCATTAAGAAGACTTGTCTTGTAAGAGGTTCTGGTAGTCTTCTCATTGATGTAGAGGGGAGGATGCATTCTGGGGTTTGTAGTCATACATGTGAAGGCTACTTATGCAGCCATAATGATCTGTCAGCCATTTGGAGGGGTTACAGTCTCATTTTAAATGTGGGATCAAACTTGGGACAGAGAGTCAGAAATAGAACATGGGGGAAAGAAAGAGGAAAAATGATAAAAAGACGAGAAGGATAGAGGGGAAAAGGAGCTGAGAGGGAGAAACAGAGAAGGGAATGAACCAAGTGCAGAGTCTGGGAGTCAGAAGACCTGGGTTCTAATCCCAGTTCTGTCACTTGCCTGCTGTGTGACCTGGGACGAGTCACTTAACTTCTCCCTCTCAGTTTCCTCATCTGTAAAATGGGTATTCAGTACTAGTTCAACCTCTTACTTAGATTGTGAAGCTCATGTGGGACAAGGACTGTGTCCGATCTACTTAATCTACCCCAGAGTTTAGGACAGTGCTAATACCAAAATTATTATTACTACAGAGTAGATGTATCCACTAGAGAAACAGAAACAGTCTTCTCAAGAGGAAAGAAACTGGCTGATTGAAAAGCACAAGGCTATCTTGGTGGAAGAGATCAAAAGATGATGATATTCATGATTCTAAGAAGTAAAGGAGAGGAAGGAAGCAAAAAGTAAACAAGGCTAGGAAAATGATCCTTTCAAAGCACATTTTAATTAGCCAATCCCTCACTAAAGGGAAGAACTCAATGGAAAGGGAGGCTCTGGGGAACAAAAGATGGGAACAAACTTTGACCAACACCAAAATGATAGGATATTGGTTGTTTCTTTTTTTTTTTTGGTCACAAATTAGTGATGGAGTCTCCCCTCAAGGACAGATGGAAGAGCCCTGATGCCGAGTCTAAAACACAGAAAATCTGTACAAGAGAATTGATTACAGGATGGTTTGGGCAGTACCACTTTGGCCTGTCACTCCTAAAAGGTCCAACATGTACCTTTCAAAAACATTTCACACCATCAACAGATCAGAGCTCTGGCAACTGCTAAGCAAATTTGGCTATCCTAAGAAGTATATCAAGATCCTTAGACTGTTTTTTAGTGGTGTAATCAGGAATGTTGGAGTTGAAAGTGTTCTCTGTGATCCATTACTCACTCTCACTGGAATGAAGTAGGGCTGTGTAGAAGGCTCAGTGCTGTTCAACCATTTCTATGTTGCCATGCTGGTGGGGATGATGAGGGGTTTTGGGAAATAGAGTTAGAATAGTTCTCTGTCCCATTTGAAAACTCTTCTAGCAAAACAGTCTACAAGCAGCATCATCCAGCTATGAAACAATAATCCGACAACTGCTGCTTAATGGCAATTTTTGTCGTAAGCCAAATGCACAAGGCATGCAAATGATTATAAATCACTTTGCACAGTTGGCACGGTGTTCTAGACGGATACCAAGGTCATGTATCACCCTACATTTGGGAGATTTTACACACAACCTAAGTTTTTTTGTTTTAGTTTTTTTTGAACAACTATACATTTTCCCTGCTGGGGCAGAATGGGTTACAACATTTTGTAGAGTGAATGTACAGGGTGCCCTTATTCAAGCCAGTGTTTGCATTGGTAACCACTGTGGCCTGGGCTGCCCATGTTAGCAAGCTGTATTCTGGGATTCTTGTTGAGTCTGCTACTTCAGAGAACACCCTATGTTGTGTTTTGGTCAGAAAAATTCACCTCTGATGATTTAGCCCCAGTAAGGCTAGCAGAGCCAGAACTAGAGCTCAGTTCTCCGATGCCCTTTTCACTGGATGAATGGCAGGGCTAGTACACAATTTAGTACAGAAGGACTAAAAGAGAAAATTTGGGGCTAGAGCAATAGGAGCAAGTTTAAGGTTGGATTGGGTCTTCAGATGGACTTCTTGAGTCATGAGGAAGAACACCCCACTGACCGGACTTTTGAAGGAATTTCATCCCTTATTCTTCCTATTCTCTCAAGACTCCAACAGGATTCTGGGTACTTTACTGAGGTCATTTTTTAAAAATGATATTTGTTAAGTGCTTATTATGTTCAAAGCTCTGTACTAAGCACTGGGGTAGATATAAGCTAACCAGGTTGGACACAGTCCATGTTCCACATAGAATTCAAAACACTTCTCTATTTTTCCAAAAAATGAATCTGGCAGAGAAGGAAAATGACTTCTCAATCCAATGGTGGAGAGTAGTTCTCATAGTTCACACTGACAGTAGGGAGTTGAACAATGAGGGGGATTACCAGTGAGGACATTCTGGCACCAATAATCTTCCTTCTTAGACCCCCACCCATCATGGTTTTGCAGGCCTTGGTACCTTTCCTAATTTCTAGTTTGTTGCCCTAGAATAACCCTCCATCCCTTAAATTCATTTTTGTATTTCCTGAATTTAGCATGGGCTCCCTTTATGGTTTAATTCAATTCTTTTTGGGAAACTGCAGCTCTGATTTGGAAGAGTAGTGTTTTTTAATTTTAATTTATCTGGAAAAAGAATTAAACATAACATTAAAAAGCTGGTGACATTGCAGAAACAGGCATTCCTGTATTAACTCACTGTCCAGTAAGCACATTATTCTAAAGTTTTCTTTCAAATGAGTATCAGTGAAAATTCAGCAAATGGCCAAAGGCAGCTGCTATTTCCTGTGGTTTATTTGACAGCACCATTATTACAAATAACACATATATATGACAAATTAATTCACATGGAAATTCAATACATATACATAGTAGAAAATTCAAGATAATTCAATAGTCATTTTGGGTTTTTTTAATCAGTGATTCCTCAATAGGAGAATAATGGGTAAATGCTGAGCATTTTACTTGAGGAGCAGTGAGGCCTAATGGAAAGGGTATAGGCCTGGACTATTGATGCCTGTCTACTTTTTGTTTTGTTGTCTGTCTTCCCCTTCTAGATTGTGAGGCCATTGTTGTGTAGGAATTGTCTCTATCTGTTGCCGAATTGTACTTTCCAAGCACTTAGTACAGTGCTCTGCACACAGTAAGCGCTCGATAAGTATGATTGAATGAATGGAGTCAGAGGACCTGGGTTCTAATTCTGGCTCCTCCACTTTCCTGCTCTGTTTATTCATTCATTCAATCATATTTACTGAGTGCTTACAGTGTGCAAAGCACTCTATTTGGGAGAGTACAATAGTCTCAGTTTCATCATCTGCAAAATGTTGATTCGATACCCATTCTCCCTCCTATTTAGATTGTAATCCCCAGATGGGACCTGAATATCTTGTAACCTACCACAGAGCTTGACACATAGTAAGTGTTTAAATTATGAGAAGCAGCATGGCTGAGTGGAAAGAACATGGACCTGGGAGTCACAGCACCTTGGTTTCTAATTCCGACTCTGCTCCTTGTTTGCTGTATCACCTGGGGAAAGTCACTTAACTTCACTGGGCCTCAATTATGTCATCTGTAAAATGAGGATTAAGACTTTGAGGCTGTGTCCTCGATCTACCCCAGTACTTAGTACTATGCCTGACACATAGGAACAAATACCTTGAAAAAAATAAATAAACTAATGCCGTCCAACCTACCTACCCCTGCCATTGCTCTTTATGTCTTGAGATCTACAGCTGAGTTTCTTTTTACCTTGAATGTGTTCCCAGATGGTTTTGAGAGAGTAAGACTAAGACTATTTCCCCAACCCCATCCACTGACCTAGTTATCGTAAGTTATTTGGGGGTGGTCATAGTTAAAGGGCTTGAGAGTCATATAGACATGGGCAGAGACATCAGAAGATAATAGAGGGAGACTCAGAAGAGGAGAGAGGGAAGGGGAACTGAGGGACTTTCCCAGGTGATTATAATAATAATGATAATAATCATGACATCTGTTAAGCACTTACTATGTGCCAGGCACTGTACTAAGCATCGGGGTGGATATGAGGTAATCAGGTTGGACATAGTCCCTGCCCCACATGGGGCTCACAGTCTCAATCCCCATTTTACAGATGAGGTAACAGGTAGAGAGAAGGGAAGTGACTTGCCCAAGATCACACAGCAGACAAGTGGCAGAGCCAGCATTAGAAGTCATGACCTTCTGACTCCCAGGCCTGTGCTCTATCCACTATGCTATGCTGCTTCTTGTGATTAGAGGGGATCAGAGGGCATGACCAGAACCAGCCTTTGGACAGTGCTGAGGAGCTGTGGAAATGGAGGTCAGGATACCTACTCAGGATGAGTGCTGCAATTTTAGCTACCAGCACATAAGATGTAACAATATAATATACAGCACTCATTCTCTGCCTACTTAATCCTCAATTAATCAGTCCATCATATGTGTTGAGTACTTGCTATGTAATAGAACACTGTACTAAGAACTTGGGAGAATACAGTATTACAGAGTTGGTAGGCAAATTCCCTGCCCACAAGAACTTACACTGTAGAGGGTGAGACAGACATTAATATCAATAAATAAATCATGTATGTATCCATACATGGGGTGACTGAAGGTGATGTGAATAAATGATGCTAATCCAAGTTCGAGGGTGATGCAGAAGGGAGTGGGAGAAGAGGAAATTGGGGCTTAGTAGGAGAATGCCTCTTGGAGATGTGCTTTAAAAAGGATTTGAATTTGGGAAGAGTTATTAATTATCTGTTGGATATGAAGAGGGAGGGAGTTCCAGGCCAGAGACAGGATAATAATAATAAATAATCAATAATTATGGTACTTGTTAAGCACTTACTATTTTCCTAGCACTGTTCTAAGCCCTCAGGTGGATACAAGTTAATCAGTCTGAAAACAGTCTCTGTCCCACATGGGGTGCACAGTCTTAATTCCCATTTTACAGGTGACATAATTGAGGCCCAGAGAAGTTAAGTGAGTTCCCCAAGTTCACACAGCAGACATGTGGTGGAGTTGGTTGTGAACAAGGGGTTGGCCTGAAGATAGTTCTTCACGGGTGGGGAAAAGGGAGAAACTGAGACAGTAAGGGGCAAGCTGCTGCTGCTCTTTGTTAAAACCCTTTTCCCAGAGTGCCATGTAGGAAGGGACCCCAGCCTAGAAATATTTCAAGATCCTTTAAGTCCCACAGCCCTCAGCTCTGAGGGAGCAAACTGCCTGAGAACTTTGGCAGCGATGCTGCTCATTTTGGCTCTCAATCCTACATATTCCCGGGTCTGGGAAGTGCCTGGAATCCCCCAAACCTCACAATCTTGGCCCCATGCTTAATCATTTCCCAAACTAGATAATCTCCAATTGAAAATTGACTGAACTTTCTGGTAGGTTGGGGCCCTGAAACCTGACTTTGAAATCTGAGATTTATAGGTGATAACCTCAAATCCAAATAGAACACAGATACAGAAGTCCAAAGTATCTTTTTTTCTCTTTTCAGGATCTAAACTACATTTCAGCCTTAGCTCATACTGGTTTAACATGGTGAATTTTGGCAACAATCTGTCTTCATGCATTTTTTGCAAAATCCATTTTTATGCACGTGGATCATAAAAAAAATCTATTTTTTTAGGCTCTGAAACACAGAATCGTAAAGTTAGCCAGACGTCCAGTGTTATGGTACAACTCTCCAACACTTCCATGCAGCGCAGAAAAACTGTCCAGGTCAACACCCCAACAGTAACACACATCAAACAATTTAGGGCTCTGGTTGTCATTAGAGTTCCCTTCTTCCTCCTGATACCATGTTTGTTATCAGGCTTGGAGAACACTAAGCTGTCAGATGTCATCACTTTGGGCAGAGTCAAGAAAGTATTCCCTGCTGAGAATTACTGACTGGCTCTTCTTTTCACTTCATTCTAATCCTTATGAAAGTACTCTCAGTTCTGCCAGACCAGATTTTGGCTAGAATGCTACAGTTAAATTGGAGAACGTTCTTCTGACAACACAAACCTGTTTTCAGCTGGAAAGAGCATGTTGCAGTGCTAGAAGAAATGGTTGTGAGCCTGTGTGTGGTGTTCAGTACAATGAGCTCTTGTTTTGTCTTATGCTGTCGAGTCGTTTTTGACCCGTAGCGACACACCAGACACATATCTCCCAGAACGCCCCACTCTTCATTGGCAATTGTTCTTAGTGTACACCCATTGAGTTTTCGTGGTAAAAATATGGAAGTGGTTTACCACTGCTGCTTTCCACGCAGTGCACTCAAGTCTCTGCCCGCGACTCTCTCAATGCAGCTGCTGCCCAGCATGGGTAAACTTTGACTTATAGCTGATTGCCTTCCACATGCTAGCTGCTTCCCAAGCTAGGAATGGAATGGGTAGGCCCCTGCTTGACTCTCCCTCCCATAGCCGAGACTGGTAGAGCACTGGAAACTCTCCAGATGCAGCCCTGAGAGAGGACAGTGCTACAAAATGAGTTTTCCTTAGCACAAGTTTCTGCAGGGATGCAACTCCGTCATCACAGGAGAACTGGGAGCATGGACATTATTGTTATTTGGGCTTAGAGGTGATCTCCATCGTCACCATATTGGCTTTCAGGCTTAGGAAGTCACTCCATGGAATAAAATGTGAGAATCCCACTCATAATTTGGCCTAGCAGATTGACACATCCAAACTCTGGCAATTTCTTCTCAAATTGGATTGAGTTAAAATCATAGACCGTTATAGCTAAGTAAATTGAACTCATTTCCATTTGACTTAATTTGAAACACATTTTCACTACGGTTGGTGGATGAGACTTAGTTCCAGCCGAGTTACTACGGAATTTGTTTTTCTTTTATGCATGCCCTATTACTACACCGTTAGGAAGGAAATGCCTCAGTGTTAAGCATCATGGCCTAGGTGGAAAGAGCACGGGCCAGGGAGTCAGAGGACCTTGGTTCCTATTTGGCACTGCCACTTCCTGTTGTGTGAACTTTGCAAGTCACTTAATTTCTCTATGCCTCAGATTCTTCAACTGTAAAATGGGGATTCAATACCTGTTCTCCCTCCCCTCTAGATTGTGAGCCCCATGTGGCTCAGGGACTGGGTTTGACCTGATTAACTTGCATATACGCCAGGGCTTAGAACAGTTAAGCATTTAAAAAATACCATTATTATCGTCACCATTATCATTATTATTATTCCTGTGTTGTTTGTCTTTTGAGATTTCCCCTGATGAAATGGGATAGTTGGACATATCAGGAGAAGTTGTGTTATTACAAACCTGAAGACAGCATTCCACAGTAATAGAACTTCACTGTGATGGTATCAGAACAGAACAGAACCTTTGATAGAGGGTCATGTTCTTTGATTACATAGACAATTTGCTTTCATCATCATGTTGGATTACCACTGTAAATCCAGGCCATGAAGATATGCCAATTGATAGTAAGTTAGCAATTCAAGGATTTTGATTTAGCAATTGTGGTATTTATTAAGCGCTTACTATTTGATGAGCACTGTTTTTTGACTTAGTAATTGTGGTATTTATTAAGTGCTTACTATTTGCTGAGCACTGTATTAAGCACTGGTGTAGATACAATATAAGCAGTTCAGACCCAGTCCTTGTCCCACATAGGGTTCACAGTCTAAGGGAGAGGAAGAAAGGGAATGGGAATCTTATCCCCATTTTTATTAGCCATGGAAACTGAGACAAGGAGAAGTTAAGTGATTTGCCCAATATCATTTAACAGTCAAGTAACCTAGTCAGTCAGTCAGTTCATCAAATATAATTATTGCATAGCTTAATGGAAACGGGCTTTGGAGTCAGGGATCACGGGTCAAATCCTGACTCTGCCACATGTCAGCTGTGTGACTTTGGGCAAGTCACTTAACTTCTCTGTGCCTCAGTTACCTCAATTGTTAAACGGGAACTAAGACTGTGAGCCCCAAGTGGGACAACCTGATAATCCTGTATCTACCCCAGCACTTAGAACAGTGCTTGGCACAGAGAAAGTGCTTAACAAATACCATCATTATTATCACTATTACTAAGTACAGAGCACAGTATTAAGAGCGTGGAGAGTATAATATAACAATGTAACAGACATATTTCCTGCCTACAATAAGCTTACAGTCTAGAGGGGGAGACAGCTGTAAATATAAATAAATAAAATTGCAGATATGTCCACAAGTGCTTTGGGACTGGGAGGGGGTGTGAATAAAGGGAGCAAGTCAGGGAAACACAGAAGGCAGTGGGAGAAATAATAGTGTTAAGCAGTGTCACTACAATATTGGGATTTGAATCTTCAAACCACTCAGAGATTTACCCAGAGTCACCTAAAGTGTCACACCAATGTAACAACCTATATCAGTTATTCATTCAATTGTACTTATTGAGTGCATATTGTGTGCAGAGCAGTGTATTAAGCTCTTGGCGGAGTACAATTCAACAATACAACTTGTCTGTCTACTTATTTTGTTTTGTTGTCTGCCTCCCCCCTTCTAGACTGTGATCCTGTTATTGGGTAGGGATTGTCTCTATCTGTTGCCAAATTGTACTTTCCAAGCACTTAATACAGTGCTCTGCACACAGTAAGTGCCCAATAAATACAATTGAATGAATGAATGAATAAATAATCAATGAGCTTATAGTCTGGGGGGGAGACAGACATTAATATAAATAATAATAATAATGATGGTATTTGTTAAACACTATGTGTCAAGCATTGTTCTAAGTGCTGGGGTAGATACAAGGTAATCAGGTTGCCCCACGTGGGGCTCACAGTCTTCATCCCTATTTTCCAGATGAGGTAAGTGAGGCACAGAGAAGTTAAGTGACTTGCCCAAGGTCACACAGCAGACAAGCAGCAGAACTGGGTTTAGAATCCACCTCTTCTGACTCCCAAGCCCATCCTCTTTCCACTAAGCCATAGTGCTTCTCTTCGCTGCGTCAGAGAAGGGCTTCTGGAGGAGATGTGCCTTCAATAAGGCTTTGAAGTGGGAGAGATTAATTGTCAGATTTGAGGAGGGAGAACATTCCAGGCCAGAAGCAGGATGTGGGTCAGAGGTCAGTGGTGAGATAGGTGAGATTGAGGCACTGTGAGAAGGTTTACATTAGAGGAGAGAAGGGTTTGAGCTTGGTTGTAGTAGGAGAGAAGCAAGGTGAGGTAGGAGGGACAGGGGGTGATGGAGTGCTTTAAAGCCAGTGGTGAGGAGATTTTGTATGATGCAGAGGTGGATGGGCAACCACTGGAGTTTTTTGAGGGTGACATGTCCAGGACATTTTTGTAGAAAAATGATCCAGGCAGCAGAGTGAAGTGTGGATTGGAGTGAAGAGAGGCAGAAGGCTGGGATGTGAACAAGGAGGCTGATACATGTTAGGCTTGAGGCAGCAAGAGGACATTCAAGTTGAGGGGTCTTGAAAGCAAGAGGAAATGCCTTCAAGATGTAGATGTAAGCTTCAAGATCAAGATGTAGATTTGGGTATCATAATAATAATAATAATAATGTTGGTATTTGTTAAGCGCTTACTATGTGCCGAGCACTGTTCTAAGCGCTGGGGTAGACATAGGGGAATCAGGTTGTCCCACGTGGGGCTCACAGTCTTAATCCCCATTTTACAGATGAGGGAACTGAGGCCCAGAGAAGTTAAGTGACTTGCCCACAGTCACACAGCCGACAAGTGGCAGAGCTGGGATTCGAACTCATGAGCCCTGACTCCAAAGCCCGTGCTCTTTCCACTGAGCCACGCTGCTTCAGAGGTGGTAGTTGAAGCCAAGCTTGTGGTGGGCAGGGAATATGTCTATTCATTGTTGTTTTATGCTCTCCCAAGAGTTTAGTAAATTACTCTGCACACACTAAGCCCTCAGTAAATATGATTGAATGAATGAATGAGTGAGTGAGTTCTCCAAGGGAGCAGGTGTAGATGGAGAATAGAAGAGGACCTTGAGGAACCTGTACAATTAAGGGGTGAGAGGCAGAGGAGGAACCCATGAAGAGAACTGAGATTGAATGGCCAGAGAGATAAGAGAAGCAGGAGAGGACAGAATCAATGAATCCAAGGTTGGATAACATTTCCAGGAGAAGAGGGTGGTCCACAGAGTTGAAGGTAGCGGAGAGGTTGAGGAGGATTAGGATAAAGTATAGGCCATTGCATTTGGCAAGAAGGAGGTCACTAATGACCTCTGAGAGGCTGTTTTCTGTGTAGTGAAAGAGACTGAAAATAGTTTGGAAGGGAAAAAGAGAGAATTGGAGAGGAATTTGAGACAGAGGGTGTAGATACTGAGAGAGATGGGTCAATAACTGGGGTAATAAATGCTTCACAGGAGGGTTTTTTAAGAATAGGAAAGGCATGGGCACGTTTGAAAGCAGTGGGGAAGAAGCCATTGGAGAGCAGAGAGTTGAACATGGCTGTTAGGGAGGGAAGAAGGAAAGAGGCAAGAGTTTTGATAAGGTGCGAAGGAATGGAGTAGAACGCACAGGTGGAGGGGGTGGATTTGGGGAGGAGGCAGGAGATCTTCTCTAGAGATTCAGAGGGGAAGGATGGGAGAGTTGAAGAGGGGACCAAAACGGGGAGGGATTGAGGAGGGACGATTTTAGGGAACTCACACCTGATAATGTTAATTTTCTTAGTAAAGCAGATGGCCAGGTCATTTGGGGCAAGGGATGGGGAAGGAGAAAGGACGGGGGGTCTGAGGAGGGAGTTATATTTCCGTAACAACTGTCAAGGGCAATGTGCATTGGTGTCAGTAGGGTGTAGAAATAATTTTACCAAGCAGAGGAGAGGGCAGAGTTAAAACATGCAAGGATAAACTTGAAGTGGATGAAGTCGGCCTGATATTTAGATTTACAGCAACAGCACTCTGCGGCTCAAGCACAAGACCATAGGAGGTGAACTATGTAGGTGATCCAGGTATGTGTGTTAGTGGTACCAGATGAATGATGGGATATGGGAGCAAGTGAGTTGAGTTCCGTAGAAATGGTTATGTTGAGAGCATCTATTTGGTCATCAAGGGAGGATAGTTTGGGTATGGAGATTAAGTGGGGTATGATGAGTTGAGAAAATCAGATGGGGTCCAAAGATCAAAGGTCTCTGTTGGGGAATAGTACAGTACTGGAGGTGTGTGGGAGAGGAGGCAAGGGAGGAGGTTGTGGTCAGATAGGGGGATTTCAGAGTTGGTGAGGGCAGAGACGATGAGATTGACTGTGTGTACAAGTTGGTGAGTGGGCAAGGTGGGGTGGAGCAGGAGATGAGTAGAGTTGAGGAGTGATAAAAGACAGTCAGCAGAAGGGTCATCAGGAACATCTATGTGGATATTGAAGTCCTCAAGGATCATTGTGGACATGGGGAGAGAGAAGAAATGTTAGAAGGATCAAAATGGTTATGCAAGGAACACAGTAATGTATCTTTAAACAAATCACAATTGTATTGGTCCATTCCTTCTCTGTTAGCATGTGTTTTCCTAACAAGTTTCAGACATACATGACCTTTCAGAGTTTCAGCTGGCCAGACTAAGGGCAAGATGTTGATCTGAAGCTGGGAAACCACTGCTCATGGGAAGTCAGACGATAGTGTCTCAGTCTCAGTCCGTATGTATTTTCTATATTGTACTTGTCTATGAGCTTTCAAGATGCTTATGCTCCAGAAATTCTACTTATCTCTTCTTACCCTATCTTTCTCTGGAACGGACTGGTACAGTTCCTGCTGGCCTTCAGATATGATGTACTTCCCTGTGAATGTATCAAAATGTCAGGGAGAGCTACCAATACCATTCTGCTGTCCAAGCTCCTCCTCTGGGTGTTTATCCAGGAATGTTTCACAGTCAGCACATACAGATTTACATGTGGATACATTTTCCTCTGAGACCCTTTCCTTTCAGGAATTCCTAATAGAACTCTGAATTAAGGCCCATTGTTCTCCAGGGTTGTGTTGATGGGGCCTCAGTTTCAGAATTAAGTTTTAAGCAATCGGTCAATTGATCAAATTTCATGAGCAACTTTGTGCTTGCAGAGTATTGCACTTACAGTTTCACTGAGTACAATATATGAAAGTTGGTAGATACATTCCCTGACCACCAGGAGCTTACAGTCTGGAGTGGGGAGGCAGATATTAAAATAAATTATGGATATGTACAAAAGGGCTGTGGGGCTGAGAGTGGGGTGAATATCAAGTGCTTCACGGGTAGGTACAGATCCAAGCACATAGGCGACACAGACCGGAAAAGGAGTAGGGAAAGCAAGGACTTAGTTGAGAAAGGCCTCTTGGAGGAGATGTGATTTTAATAAGGATTTGAAGGTGGGAAGAGTAGTTTTGCTGTTTTACTCTGGAGTTGGCGGTTAAACAAGAATCCACACAACAAGAAAGAAAACTGCCCACATGTGACCCCAGCTAGGAAGTGGTTATGCCTGTTGGCGATCTCTCCTCGAAGCATCTGGTGAGCAAGCTGTAGCGTGTGTCTTGGACAGCAGCATTTTGAAAGTTAACGAATGCATCACAGAGGGGACTGAAGTCCATTGCCTGTATCCTGACTGGGATAATAATAATGTTGGTATTTGTTAAGCGCTTTTTATGTGCAGAGCACTGTTGTAAGCAGTGGGGTAGATACAGGGTAATCAGGTTGTCCCACATGAGGGTCACAGTCTTCATCCCCATTTTACAGATGAGGTAACTTAGGCACAGACAAGTTAAGTGACTTGCCCACAGTCACACAGTTGACAAGTGGCAGAGCCGGAATTCGAACTCATGACCTCTGATTCCCAAGCCCGGGCTCTTTTCACTGAGACCAATGGAGAGAGGCGGGTGGAATTATTTTCATGTTTACCTCTAAGACGTCTCCACAGTATCTCTAGGTTTTCAGTTCTTAACCCTTCTCCACCCTTCCACTAAGCAACTAGACCACAAGCTCATTGTGGGTAGGGAATGTATCTGTTTATTGTTACATTGCACTCTCCC
Organism: Ornithorhynchus anatinus; assembly: GCF_004115215.2. Lineage (NCBI taxonomy): Eukaryota > Metazoa > Chordata > Mammalia > Monotremata > Ornithorhynchidae > Ornithorhynchus > Ornithorhynchus anatinus. The sequence goes on along the minus strand of NC_041728.1, from coordinate 113,035,449 downwards.
AAACTTTTAGTACAGTGCTCTGCACACAGTAAGCACTCAATAAATATGATTGAATGAATGAATGAATGATTTTCCCTATTTTCTGTATTCTTAAAACACTTCTTTTCAGCCTTGTTCTTTCTTCTCACCTCCATCTGAATCTCCCAGGCTTCTTCAGATCCCTGAGGTGAACTCTAGCAGCTACTACTGATGAATAAGTCAGGATGGCCCAGACGGATCTTACTTTAAAAAACGCCATTGTCAGAAATAGTATCACACTCAAGGGAGTTTAGGGTAATTTCACAGATATAAGGCTTATATTCGTTTAGCGGAGGGAAAGTAAGGGATGAAGAGAGTAAAATGTGGGATCTCAGATGGTGCATCCCTAACTATAGGGCAGGATGTCAAGAAGGGCATTCTTCATGCACTTTCTCCAAGCAGTCTAATGCCACTTGTAGCAGGAATACCGAGTGGAATGACCATTTGTCTGATCAAGTAATGGCATTCTGTCTGGTCTTATATTCTCTTCTTGACACTCTTCACAGAACCACTGATTAATAGCATGAATTGATGTGGACTTATAGCTGTTTCAACCACTGTGCTAGCAAAGCGTAATTCTGATATAGCCAGCCTTAAAGAAAGAAGTCACTTGTTAGCTTTAGCTGATGGCTTGTTATATAGATGGATTGAGTTTATTTCTGGCAGCTAAAGAAAAAGAAAGTCATTATACACGTCTAGCATTTCAATCAAAAGACGCTTCCATTTATAAATCTAATTGACTTGCTTTTAAGTCTATTTGACTTGTCTTCAATATCAACAGTCAAATTTATTGAACACTTACGTGTGTAGGATGTTGGACTAAGTGCCTGAGAACAAACAGAAGAAGTAAAAGATGCATGGACAAGTGGCAAGAGCACAGGCATGAGAGTCAGTGGTCGTGGGTTCTAATTCCAGCTCTACTACTTGTCTGCTGTGTGACCTTGGGAAAGTCACTTCACTTCTCTGGGTCAGTGCATAGTCACTGCACAACAAATACCATTATCATTATTATTATTATTATTCAATCCCTGCCTTCAAGAAGCAAAGTATAATCAATCAATCATATTTAATGAATGCTTACCAAGTACTTGAGAGAGTAGAATATGACAGTTAGTAGACACATTCCCTGCCCACACTGAGCTTACAGTCTAGAGGGAGAGACAGACAATAACATAACTAAATAAATTATGGATAAGCAGATAAGTGCTGTGGGACTTAGGGAGGGGTGAATAAAAGGTGCAAATTCAAGTGAGAAGCAGCATGGCATAGTGGATTGAGCATGGGCCTGGGAGTCAGAAGGTCGTGGGTTCCAATCCTCATTCCGGCACTTGTCTACTGTGTGAGTTGGATAAGTCACTTAACTTTTCTGTGCCTCAGTTACCTCATCTGCAAAGCGGGGATTGAGACTGTGAGCCCCACATGGGACATGGACTGTGTCTAACCCGATTTGCTTGTATCCACCCCAGGGCTTAGTACAGTGCCTGACACATAGTAAGTGCTTAACAACAACAACAAAAACATAAGGGTGACATGGAAGGGAGTGGGAGTGGAAACTAAACCAATTTTAACCAATTCAGATTTGTCTCTTGTAACTCCCACATGCTTAGCATAAGGCTTGGTACGTAGGCAAGGCTTAATATATAACTTAATTAATATTAACTACAGAACACCAAGTAGAAAACATTTCATATGACAAGATCTTGTCTTCACTTTCTGCTCAACATTAGCAGCTTTTAAGGTGATATAATCATTTACTGTTTTATTGTCTTATGTAGGTAGGAACAAACTATTATTTTTCTAAACAGGTCAATAATGAAGATCATTCTTACCAAAAAGTATATTTGTGTAAAAATTGGGGTCAATGACGAGAGTAAATTTTGCCATGAAATTGGCCACTTCTGAATGCAGATTCATTTTTTGCAAACACATTCACGATGTCAGGACAATATAAAGGACTCTGAAGTGTGACTAATAAGAAAATAACAATACAGTATAATACAATAAAATAGTTTATTATTATTATTGTATTTGTTAAGTGTTTACTAAGTGCCAAGAACTGTACTAAGCATTAGTGTAGATTCAAGATCATTGGACTGGACACAAGTCACTGTCCCACATAAGGATCGGGATCTACTTTGGAGGGAGAATAGATATTGAATCTCCATTTTAAAGAAGAGGAAACCCAGATACAAAGAAGTTAGGTGACTTTCCCAAGGTCACAGAGCAGGTAAATGGTTAAGCAGGAATTAGAGCCCAGATCCTTTGACTCCTGGGCTTCGACTCCTCTTTCCACTACATCCCACTGCTCTTAGAAGTTTGAGGCTTAAACATTCAGTTCCTTAACATGTTCCAGCTTTAATACGAGAAGAGAGAAAATGGACTTAATTTTCATAGAGTATACTTAGGTTGCATTACACCTGACTCTCCAGACAAACCACTACCGTGTTAGTGCAATCACTCATCCTGTCCGGACTGGATTACTGCATCATCCTCCTTTCTGACCTCCCAACCTCTTGTCTCTCCCTACTCCAGTCCATACTTCACTCTGCTGCCTGGATTATCTTTCTACAGAAACATTCAGGGCAGGTCACCGCCCCCTCCTCAGAAATCTCCAGTGGTTGTCTGTCAACCTCTGCATCAAACAAAAACTCCCCATTATTGGCGTCAAAGCTCTCCTGCACCTTGCCCCTTCTTACCTCAAATCCCTTCTCTCCTTCTGCATCTCAGCCCACACACTCTGCTTCTCTGGTGCTAACCTTCTCACTGTGCCTCGGTCTCGCCTGTCCCACCGTCAACCCTGGCCCACACCCTACCTCTGGCCTGGAATGCCTTCCCTCCTCAAATCAAACAATCATTCTTTCCTACTTCAAAGCCCTTCTGAAGACTCACCTTCTCCAAGAGGCCTTCCCAGACTAAGCCCCCTTTTTCCTCAGCTCCCCCTTCCTTCTGTGTCACTTTGACTCGCTCCTTTGCTCTTCCTCCCTTCCCCACCCTACATCATTTATGCATATGTCTGTATATCTATTTATTTATATTGATACCTGTTTACTTGTTTTGATGTGTGTATATCTAAAATTATATTTATTTATATTGATGCCTGTTTACTTGTTTTGATGTCCTTCTCACCCCTTCTAGACTGTAAACCCGGTGTCTCTCTTTATTGCTTAATTGTACCTTCCAAGCACTTAGTACAGTGCTCTGCACACAGTGAGCACTTAATAAATACAAGTGGATGAATGAGTGAATGGATGACTCAATTGTTAAAAGATTTTTGTTATTAGGTGGTTTCTCTTATAATGGGAAAGACTAATTTTTAAGAACTTTGTGGAAAAATAGTGTTTAGCATTAGCTATTTTTGAGGAAATGCAGAAGGTTATTACTGATGAGAAAGAAGATAAAGTCATGCTGAAAATCCCTGAACTCCTGTAAAGTCCAAAGACTGGAACCATGAATTTAACTTTAAATTTTATAGAGCTTAAAGAGGAGGAGGCTTCACAAAAAGTCTCTCTGACAGCAAATCTGCTAGACTTTGGCCTCTGCTGATGGACAAAATTGGGGCAAAGACCCAAGATTCCTGGTGTTGCACAATTTTGAGAGGAGGCTGAGTCTGGATTTCTCTAGTTGGGATGGAGGGGAATGGGGAAGACAGAGGATGGAGGATTAATGGGAAGACATCATTAACTCACCATACCCGAATCACGCAAATCCAAGAATAATAATGTTGGTATTTGTTAAGCGCTCACTATGTGCCAAGCACTGTTCTAAGCACTGGGGTAGATACAAGGTAATCAGGTTGTCCCACGTAGGGCTCACAGTCTTCATCCCCATTTTACAGATGAGGGAACTGAGGCCCAGAGAAGTTAAGTGACTTGCCCAAAGTCACACAGCTGACAAGTGGCGGAGCTGGGATTAGAACCCACGACCTCTGACTCTCAAATCTGTGCTCTTTCCACTGAGCCACGCTGCTTCTCAGAAACTCATTGAGAAACCCACCCAGAAACCCACTGGCCACATCCAATCTTCTTCAGTCAATCCAGGGTTAGACTGTGAGCCCATTGTTGGGCAGGGATTGTCTCTATTTGTTGCCGAATTGTACATTCCAAGCGCTTAGTACAGTGCTCTGCATATAGAAAGTGCTCAATAAATATGATTGAATGAATGTATGAATGAATGCCCATTGCTCATCTGTGATAACTAGGCATGGTATGAGTCAGTTAACACACTCCACTACTGGGTAATTCAAGTCATCACAGTTAATTAGCCACTTTGTGCCTCTGTTTAACTTTCTAAATGCTAGGTAGCATTGCTTAATGAATAGAACATGGTCCTGGGAGTCAGAAGGACCTGGGTTCTAATCCCAGCACCACTACATGTCTGCCGTGTGACCTTGGGCAAATCACTTCACTTTTCTGTGCTTCAATTACCTCATCCGTAAAATGAGGATTAAGAGTGTGAGCACCACGTGGGACAGGGAATGTGTCCACACTGATCAACTTTTGCCTACTCCAGCTCTTAGAACAGTCCTTGGCACACAGTAAGTGCTTAACAAGTACCATAATAATTATTATGATCATTATCATTTTTATTACTGTAATGTTATGAGAAGGAACTATTAGACTGTAAATTCTTCCACTAGATTGAAAGCACCTTAATGGCAGGGATCCCATCTGACAAATCTTTTGTGTTGTACTCTCCAAAGTGTTTAGTACAGCGCTCTGCAGAGAGTAAGCACTCAGTAACTACTATGAGTTTGTCTTCCTGGCTCAAACACAAATGGTACTTGTAATGGCACTAACTATGTGCCAAACACTTATCTAAGTGCTGGGGTAGACACAAGTTAATCAGGTTGGACACAGTCCCTACGCCACATGGGGCTCACTGCCTTAATCCCCATTTTACAGATGAGGTAACTGAGGCCCAGAAAAGTGAAGTGACTTACCTAAGGTCACACAACAAACATGTGGCAGAGCTGGGATTAGAATCCAGGTCCTTTTTTGAGCACTTGCAGCAGCTTGTATGTGTGTTTGATGTATTGCATCCCCTGAGACCTGTCCACCTGCCCCTCTGCTTTCTGGTGAGTCTTACTAGATATCACAGCAGAGCCAGGCAGGCTGGTTACAGAGCAAGCGGGAGGAATGCCCCGCTTCTCCCCGATTAGACTATAAACCCGTCAAACGGCAGGGACTGTCCCTATCTGTTGCCGACTTGTTCATTCCAAGCGCTTAGTACAGTGCTCTGCACATAGTAAGCGCTCAATAAATACTATTGAATGAATGAATGAATGCAGGGCTTCTGGAACCACCAGGCATCAGCTGGAAAGAAGCAGCATGGCTTAGTGGGAAGAGGACAGGCTTGGGAGTCAGAGGACTTGGGTTATAATCCCTGCTCTGCCACTTGTCTGCTGGGTGACCTTAACTTCTTTCTGCTTCAGTTCCCTCATCTGTAAAATGGGGATTAAGACTGTGAGCCCCACATGGGACAACCTGATCACCTTGTATCCACCCCAGCTCTTAGATCAGTGCTTGGTGCATAGTAAGCACTTTACAAATGCCATTATTGTTATTATTATCATTAATCATTCAGGATCGTTAGGCATACCACAAGAGGGCACAACCCCAGGGGCTCCTCACTGTACCTTCACAAGGTCGACCGCTCTGTTCAGATTCCCACCATACACACAAGAAGCAAATGTCGGCTAACAATTCAGATCACATTAACTGAGAAAGAAGTAAAGAATGTGAGCAATATTCAACCTTGCATCAGGTATATTTGGCAACCTCAGAAATAGGCTTTCTCTAGAGAGATCAGAACACCAGACTCTACCTTGATAACACAGAAAAGCTTTTATTTAATGTTGGATAGATAGATTTCACAGAGTCCAGTCTCTTTTTCTTTTTTTTTTCTGGTACTTGTGAAGCGCTCACTATGTGGCAAGTATTGTCCTCACATCTGCCAAACTAACTCTCTTCCCCTCTTCAAAGCCCTACTGAGAACTCACCTCCTCCAGGAGGCTTTCCCAGACAGAGCCTTCCTGTTCCCTCTGCCCCTCCTCCCCTCCCTATTCCCCCTACTCCCGCCCTCTGCACTACCCACTACCCCTTCCTATAGCACTTGTACATATTTGTATGCATTATTTATTACTCTATTTTATTAATGATGTGTATTTTATTCTATGATTCTATTTATCTTGATAGTATTAATGCCAGACTTGTTGTCTGTCTCCCCCTTTTAGACTGTGAGCCCATTGTTGGGCAGGGATTGTCTCTATCTGTTGCCAAATTGTACATTTCAAGAGCTTAGTACAGTGCTCTGCACACAGGAAGTGTTCATTAAATACAATTGAATGAATGAATTCTAAGTGCTGGGGTAGAGACAAATCAATTAAGCCTAATACAATTACTGTCCCACATGGGCCTCACAGCCTAAGTAGGAGGGAGATCAGGTATTGAATCTCCATTTTACAAATGAGTCAACTGAGGCACAGAGGAATTAAGTGACTTGCCCAAGGTAATACAAGCAGGCAAGTGGCGGAGCTAGGATTGGAACCAGGGTCCTCTGGTTCCCAGGCACGTGCTTTATCCACTAGACCGTACTATTTCCTCCTTAGAGGCTCCAGATTGCTGAAACTGGCCAAATTTTGTGTGGCAAAAGGCCAACCCTTTTACTATTATCTCTGCATTTGGAGTACAAAACAAAGCGGAGTTGTAGCCAAATGACCTCATGGATCTACTGGATGTTTATATAAAATGATGAAACTTAGAGATTCACCAGTATAACCTGCCAGCTTTAATATTAATTCAGCACTGCTTGCCAGTTTCCGCTGAACGTTACAATATTTTGAACTGTTAAAATGACTGAGATTTATAAAATATGTTACATCATGATAACTGAGATTTTTGGAAATAAAAGGTGAAAACCTTGGAAAGCAAATCAATCAATTAATCAGTGATATTCACTGAGCTCTTACCATGCATAAGGTACAGTACTAAGTCCTTTGGAGAGTTCACTACATTAGAACTGGTAGTCATGATTCCTACTCTCAAGGAACTTGCAATCTAAAGGGGGAACTTACAATCTCATAGAATAATTGTGGTATTTGTTTAGTGCTTGCTATATCCAGTGTACCGGAGACAATACGATACAATCAGATCAGCCACAATCCCTGTCCCACGTGGTGTTCATAGTCCGAGGTGGAGGGAGAACAGATCAGTCAGTCAGTCATTTAATCATATTTATTGAGTACTTACTGTGTGCAGAGCACTGTACTAAGAGCATGGGAGAGTTGCTTTTGTCTTATGCTGTCAAATCAAGTTCAACCCATAGCAACGTCATGGACACATCTCTCTCAGAATGCTCCGCTTCCAACTGCAATCATTTTGGTAGTGTATCCATGGAGTTTTCTTGGTAAAAATACAGAGATGGTTTTCCACTGCCTTCTTCCATGTACTAAACTAGTCTCTGCCCTAGACTCTCTCCTATGCCAGTGCTGCCCAGTACAGGAGAAATTTGACTGGTAAACAGATTGCCTTCCCCTCACCAGCCATGGCCCAAGAGAAGAATGGAATGGCTATGCCTCTGCTTGACTCTTCCTCAGTGTGGCTTAGTGGAAACAACACGGGCTTGGGAGTCAGAGTTCGTGGGTTCTAATCCCGGCTCTGCCACTTATATGCTGTGTGACCTTGGGCAAGTCACTTAACCTCTCTGTGCCTCAGTTACCTTATCTGTAAAAAATGGGGATTAGAAAATGTGAGCCCCACGTGGAACAATCTGATTACCCTGTATCTACCCCAGTGCTTAGAACAGTGCTCAGCACATAGTAAGTGCTTAAGAAAACCCATAATTTTTGTTATTATTATTATTATTCCTCCTGTTGTCAAGACTGGTAGAATAATGGAAACTCTCCAGGTGCGACCGAGAGGTTACTTGAGAGAGTACAGTACAGCAGACACAAAACCATTTTACAAATGGGCAAACTAGTGCAAATATGAAAGATGGGTAATTTGCATTTCTTCTGCCTCTTTCTTTTCTCATCCCTTGATGTAAATTAATATTCATTCATTCAATCATATTATTGAGCTCTTACTGTGTGCGAAGCACTGTACTAAGCACTTGGAAAGCACAATACAGAAACAAAGAGAGACAATCCCTGCCTACAATGGGCTAACAGTCTAAAGAGGGGAGACAGACATCAAAACAAATGAACTAGCATCAACATAAATAAATAGAATTATAGATATATACCTAAGTGCTGTGCAGGGGGAGAAGGGGGGAAGAACAAAGGGAGCAAGTTGAGGTGATGTGGAATGGAGGAGGAGCTATATTTTGGGGGTGAAATGTTGACATACCTGTAAACACTCTGGTCAGATTCTCTTTCCCACTCTTATTCCCAAACTCCCAGCATGTGTGAAATGGAGTTTCATCCAGTGTTAGATAAGTTGTCCCAGTTTGGAAGCAAAGAAAAAAGTATCTCTCCTTTGAGTCCTGAACTATGGGTCAGGGTCTATCGCAATTAGAATGGCTTCCACGTTCCAAAAAATGGTAAGATTACAGATGGTCCCTGATGTAGGGCGAGTCTTTTGGTCTCCTCAAAAGAGCTGGGAAAATGTGGGGCAGGACTTTGACTGGACACTAGAAGCAGAAGAAATGAGAAACTTTGGACTTTTCTGAAAAGACTATTCAATCTATCCCAGCATGGATGACCCTTGGAGGCCTGAAAAAGTAGCAGAGAAATGGAATGAAAAACATCCTGCATTAGGGATGAGAAAATACTAGAAAAGATCAGGACAAACTCTTTGTGACTTGCCCTTCACCAATACAAATACAAACCAGTGATGGAGGTGAGGCATTTAGCGCCACTGGGACTTTCAGTATTTTCCTTTGAGGTTTAAACCATTTTCCCATGGCTACTTGCCCAAACAGGCCTTCAGTGCGTGGCCTCAGCCCAGAGACATGTTGTTCATGATGGCGTGGCATAGGATATTAAACCTGATTTAGATTCTATCTGGAAGTTGGGGGTGTGTGTGTGTGAAAGAGAGAGAGAGAGAGAGAGAGAGAGAGAGAGAGAGGCTCTTCTAGAAGGAAAATCTGGACCCTTGGAAGATTCACAGTTACAGAGAATTCTGGCCTAAGACACAGAGTTGTCTGTGACTCAATTTCTTCATTTATAAAGTGGGGATTAAATCCCTTTTGGCCCTCCTAACATCCTGTGAGCCCCATATAGGATAGGGACTATGTCCAATCTGATTATTTTGAATCTACTACAGAATTTAATACAGCGTTTGGCACAAGTTAAGTGCTTAACAAATACGATTATTATTATTTTTGTTATTATTCTATAGCATTGGGGACTCAAGGAAGCAGAAAGATAACTCCTTCAAAAAGATAATTGAACTGATTTGAACATACAGACTACACTGCTTGGCTCACTACAGGAAGATCAGATAACCTAGGGGAGTAGAATATTCAGAGAATTCATGAATACGGACAAAGCACCTTTGTACCGATGGAAAGAATTACAGTACTGTCTGACAACTATTATGGTTTGCTCTTTGAAATGAGACTTTTCAGTTCATTTCCTTGTGGGTAAATCTGTTCACATCCTGTAATCCACATAGCAGCTGGGTCTGCTTGGGGCCAGGTGTGTTTTTTGAACAACATTTGGCAAGAGATAATTCTCTTTTGGGCCTCATTCTACACAAGACCACCTTAATGCCGGGCTCCAGTGTAATGGTATCTTGTGAGAAATAGTGTGGCTTTACCGGATAGAGCACGGGCCTGAGAGTTAGAAGGACTTGGGTTCTCATCCCAGCTCCACCACGTATCTGCTCTGTGACTTTGGGCGAGTCACTTGAATTCACTAGGTCTCTGTTCCCTCATCTATAAAATGGAGGTAAGATTGTGAACCCTATGTGGGATAGGGACTGTGTTCAACCTGAGTAACTTGTCCCTACCCCAGCCCTTAGAAGCGTGCTTAGTACAGTAAGTGCTTAACAAGTACCACTGAGGTTTAAGCCAGGAAGACAAGGCTGATAGTAGTTTTGGATCCAGTCTTATCACTGGTTTTGCTCAGGAAGCCCTGGAGTCAGCATGCCTGCCCCATCGCCATAAGAGGAGTTTGGGCTTTGTTGTCTTTTCAGGCCTACTTTGTTCTCCCAATCTGAGTGACTCAAGTACCGCCTCTAGAATCCAGGCAGATTGACCGCAGGAAGAGGAAGAGGGCACAGAGTCACTGAGCCAGTCAGGAGGCTTGCTTCCATACATTAGCTCAGCAAACCAACACCTCACCCTTCCCTCTGAGCCCATGGGAAGCAGCAGGGCATAGGCCTGAGAGTCGGACAGTCGTGGGTTCTAATCCTGCCCCTGCCACTTGTCTTCTGTGTGAACCTGGGCAAGTCACTTCACTTCTCTGGGCCTCAGTTTCCTTATCTGTAAAATGGGGATCGAGACTGTGAGCCCCTCATGGAATAGGGGCTGTATACAATCTGATTTGCTTATATCTACCTCAGTGGTTAGTGCAGTACTTGGCACACAGTAAGTGCTTAACAAAAACCAGAATTATTATTATTAATAATTATTATTTGGCCTACTGACTTTTTACCATCCCAGTCAAAAACACTACCTCACAGCAGCTCGCATTTTGGTGTATCTATCTGACCTCTATCTGACCACAACCTCTTCACCTGCCTCTCTCCCACATGCCTCCTCCCCATAAATCTGTACTGTTCCCCCACAGAGACCTCCGATCTTTTGACCATCTAATTTTCTTAAATGATCATGCCCCATTTAGTCTCCATACCCAAACTACCTTCCCTTGATGACCAGAATGACTCTCTCAACACCACCCTCACTCACTCCCCAATCCCTTTGTCGCTCTCATACCACTAACACACAGCCTTGGATCACCTCAATAGTCCATCTCTTTCTCTCCTGTGCATGAGCCGCAGAGCACTGATGGCAGAAATATAAATATCAGGCTGATTTTGTCCACTTCAAGTTTATCCTTGCATGTTTTAACTCTGCCCTCTCCTCTGCCTGTCAAAATTATTTCTCCCCCCCATTGACACCAATACTCATTGCCCTCACCAGTTGTTCCAGATATTTAACTTCCTCCTAAGACCCCCTGCCCCCTCTTCCCCCATCCTTTGCCCCCAGTGACCTGTCCACTTAATCAACAAAAGTGACACTATCAGGTGTGATCCCCGAAAATCTCCCTACCCTTCCCCAGTCCCTCCCATCTCCCGCCCCTTCTTTATCTCCCCCATCTTTCCCAGCACTATCTCCAGAGGAAATCTCCTGCCTTCTGTCAAATCCACCTGTGCATTCGACCCCATTCCTTCTCACCTCATCAAAACATTTGCTTTCTCCCTTTTTCCCTCCTAACTGCCATCTTTAACTGTTCCCTCTCCAATGGCTTCTTCCCCAATGCTTTTAAACATGCCCATATCTCCCCACTCTAAAAAAACCCTCCCTTGACCTCATGGCTCCCTCCAGTTATCACCTTATCTCTCTCCTACAATTCCTCTCCAAAATCCTAGAGCAAACTGCCTTCACCCACTGTCTCAATTTCCTCTACTCCAATTCTCTCCTTATCCCCCTCCAATCTGGCTTCTGTCCTCTTAACTCCACAGAAGCCATCCTAAGGTCATTTCCTTGACAAATCCAATGGCCTCTAGTCCTTCCCAATCCTGACATAAATCTTAGCTGTCTTTGACCCTGTCGACTACTCCCTTCTCCTGGAAACATTATCCAACCTCGGCTTCATTGACACTGTCCTCTTCTGGTTCTCCTATCTCTCTGACTGCTCATTCTCAGTCTCTTTTTCTGGCTCCTCCTATGTCTCCCATCCCCTAACTGTGGATGTCCCTCATGGTTCAGTTTTAGGTCTCCTTCTTTTTTCCATCTACACCCACTCCTTTGGAAAACTCATTTGCTTACACAGCTTCAACTATCACCTCTATGCTGATGACAACCAAATCTACACCTCCAGCCCCGATCTCTCTATTTCTCTTCAGTCTATTTCTTCCTGCCTTCAAAACATCTCTACTTGGATGTCCTCACATCACCTGAAACTTAATATGGCTAAAATGGATCATCTTATCTTTCCATCCAAACCCTATCCTCCTGTTCACTTTCCCATCACTGCTGATGGCACTAACATCATTTTGGTCACCTTGGGATTATCCTTGACTCCTCTCTCCCCTTCCATCCACATATTCAAGGCATCATTAAATTCTGTCAGTTCTACCTTCACAACATCTCCAAAATCTGCCCCTTCCTCTCAATTCAAGCTACTACTACATTAATGCAAGAACTTATCCTATCCCAGTTTGATTACTTCATCATCCTCCTTGCTAACCTCTCTGATTTCTGTCTCTTCCCACTCCAGTCCATAGTCCATTCTCCTAATCATTTTTCTTCAAAAACGTTCAGACCATGTTTCCCCACTCCTCAAGAAACTCTAGTGCTTCGCCATCCATTTCCTCAGCAAACAAAAACTCCTCACCATTGGTTTTACTGCACTTAATCACCTTGCCCGCTCGTACCTCACCCTACTACTCTTTTACAACAATCCAGCCCACACACTATGCTCCTATATTGCTAACCTTCTCACTGTACCTCAATTTCATCTATCTTGCCCGCGACCTCTAGTCTACATCCTACCTCTGGACTGGAATGTCCTCCCTCCTCATATCAGACAGATACTTGCTGTCCCCCACTTCAAAATCTTATTGAAGGCACATCTCCTCTAAGAAACCTGTCCTGACTAAGCCCTCCTCTGCTCTTCTCCCACTCCCTTCTTCACTGCTCTTGCTCCTTCATTCATCCTCCTTCCCATCCCTTCAGCACATATGTATGTATCTGTATATATCTGTAATTTCTCTCTTTCTTTCATCCATTTATTTATTTATATTAATGTCTGTCTTCCCCTCTAGACTATGAGCTCCTTGTGGGCAGGAATGTGCCAGTTGTTAACCCTGTACTCTCCCAAGTGCTTAATACAGTGCTATGCACACAATGTGTTCAATAAATATGATTGAATGAATGAAGGAGTGTTGTCATTCTCGGCACTTCATTATCATTCAACTCAGTCAATTCCCTGCCAAAAATGGCCATTGGTTTTTCTACACAATATTTCTGCATCCAAACCTTCCTCTCTATCCAAACTTCTCACATCCTGGTCCAAACTCTGATCTTACCATAGCAAGACTATTATATATTAACCTCCTTGATGGTATCCCAGCCAGCCTCTAGCCTCTCCCTATCCAATCATTAGTACCGGCGGTTGCTTGGATCATCTTCCTAATGCAATATGCAGTCCATGCCTGTCCTATCTTCAAAACGCACCACTGCCTTCCATTACTCAGTGTGGCTTAATGGAAAGAGCATGGGCTTGGGAGTCAAAGATCATGGGTTCTAATCCTGGGTTTGCCACTTGTCAGCTGCGTGACCTTGGGCAAGTCACTTAACTTCTCTGTGCCTCAGTTACCTCATCTGTCAAATTGGGATTAAGACTGGGAGCCCCACATGGGACAACTTGATTACCTTGTATCTATCCCGGCGCGTAGAACAGTGCTTGACACATAGTAATCATTTAAAAAATACCATTATTATCATTATTATTATTATTATTTTGTCATTAAGCACAAACTCTTCACAATCAGTTTCAAGGCTTTCTACCACCTGGCTCCATTGACCTATCTGCTCTCTGCTCCCCTATCGTAAAAAAACCCTCCCTTGACCCCACAGCTCCCTCCAGTTATCTCCCCATCTCCCTCCTACCATGCCTCTCCAAACTTCTTAAGCAAGTTGTCTGCACCCGCTGTCTCAAGTTCCTCTCTTCTAATTCTCTCCTGGACCCCCTCCAACCTGGTTTCCATCCTCTTCATTCAACAGAAACTGCTCTCTCAGAAGTTACAGATGACCTCCTTCTTGCTAAATCCAATGGCCTCTTCTCCATTCTCAACCTCTGAGCTTCCTTCGACACTACTGACCATCCCCTTCTCCTGGAAATATTATCCAAACTTGGCTTCACTGACACTATCCTCTCCAAGTTCTCCTTTCTCTCTGGACATTCTTTGGCAGTCTCTTTCATGGGCTACATGGCTGTATAGAACAAGGCCAGGTGGAACTCTTGGAAACACAACTCTCAGTAATATCTACTTTATTTAATTTCACCTCCATAGTGTCCTCTCTTTGGGAACTCACCCCCGCTTCAAAATATGAGAGATGTAAGCATTCATGAGATGTAAGCACTCATCCATAATTTGGTGCTTGTTCACCGGGGCAAATAGGGCTGACCTCAGAGCTTAAGTAAGGGGGGTAACGGCTCAATCTTCACCTTCAAGGGGATAGAAGTTTTTAGAGTTGAAAATTTAAAAAATTTGCAACTCCCAGAGATTTTAATTTACAGGTTGGGAACAATTGATTTCCGGCCTCTAGCCAGCCAAATCCTGGAAGCCATTCCTGGGGGACCAGGAGTGAGAAACTAGAGCATATAGGTGATTTAAATCTGTTTTACAGCATCTTTGCCCAAGGCAATCCATAAAAGTGAGCTTGCACACTTCTCCCAAAAGGGGAGAAAATCAAGACTCTAGTGCATGGTTGAAGTAGACTGACCAGAAAATAAATGATGTAGCAGATAGAAATTAGAAATGGCTTTTCACCAGAATAATAATGTTGGTATTTGTTAAGCGCTTACTATGTGCAGAGCACTGTTCTAAGTGCTGAGGCAGATACAGGGTAATCAGTTTGTCCTACGTGAGGCTCACAGATAATCCCCATTTTACAGATGAGGTAACTGAGGTACAGAGAAGTTAAGTGACTTGCCCACAGTCACACAGCTGACAAGTGGCAGAGCTGGGAGTCGAACCCATGACCTCTGATTCCGAAGCCCACGCTCTTTTCACTGAGCCACATTGCTTTTCCAGAAGAGCTCAGTGTTGATAATATGCCACTTTTTCCAGTCAGTTCAGAAAAGCTAGTTCCCCAAATTTTCAATTTTTTATAATACATGTCACTGTAAAATAAGATGGACTCTAATTAGACTGGGAGCTCAGTGTGGGACAGGGATTGTGTCCTACTTGATAATCTTGCATCTATCCCAACATCTGGAACAGTCCCTGGCACATAGTAAGTGCTCAACAATTACCATTACTAAAGTCAGACATGGAAATATAAATGCCCTCCCAATTACCTTCATTATTCTTCATCAATCTTAGAGTATCTTAAAACATCTGATTTACGTTTCCTTTTTTGAGAAAGCCGCCTGGCCTAGTGGAAAGAGCATGGGCCCTGGACACAGGATCTGAGTTCTAATCCTGGCTCTGCCAAATGCTTGCTCTGTGACCTTGGGGGAGTCCCTTAACTTATCTGTGCCTCAGTTCTCCTGTTCTCCTTCCTACTTAAGACTGTGAGCCCCATGTGGGACAGGGACTGTGTTTAATTTAATTCACTTGTATCTACCCCAACTGTGTCTTTGACACAAAGTAAGAATTTAACAAGTACCATAAAAATGTTAATCTGGTTCTGAGAGACATGCCAAGTCCATGATATTGTACGGTACACTGTGTTTATTCGTGAACCTGAACATGCATTACCTCATCTGTAAAATGGGGTTAAGACTTTGAGCCCCACGTGGGACACCTTGATTACCTTGTTTCTACCCCAGCGCTTAGAATAGTGCTCAGCACTTAGTAAATGCTTAACAAATACCATCATTATTATATATGTCTGCCTTTCTTTTCAGAGATGATACTACTGAAAATAAGATCTTCTCCATGCATGCTATTGTGTCTGTAAAGACTGTTGTATTTCTAACATTCCTTTCTGCTCTTTCACATAAAGTTAGGCCCTGTTGAGCTAATTAATTCGACCTTTACAAGCGACAAGGGTTTTCTACGGGTTATTGGACAGTGAGCTCTAGGACTTCTCCATTGCTACTGAGAAGAGCACCACAGTAACTGCTCCTTCCCTCCTGCCATGAAAGGTTCCTTCTTCCATGATGCTTCTTGCTGCTTCTGGGCACTCTCATATTCCTCTATCTCTACCAAAAAAAGCACTGTGCTAAGCCATAATGGATAGAGCATGGGCCTGGGAGTCAGAAGTTTACGGGTTCTAATCCCAGCTCTGCCACTTGTCTGTTTGTGACCGTGGGCAAGTCATTTCACTTCTCTGTGTCTCAGTTACCTCATCTGTAAAATGGGGATTAAGACTATGAGCCCCACATGGGATAGAGACTGTGTCCAACCCGATTAGCTTGTATCTACCCCAGCGCTTAACACAATGTCTGGCACGTAGTAAGCGCTTAAGAAATACCACAGTTATTATTATCTGCTGCCTTCCTTCCTGCCACTAAAGCTCCTTTTTTATGGTACTTGTGAAGGGCTTTCTATGTGCCAGACACTGCGCTAAGTGGTGGGGTAGGTACAGGCTAATCAGGTTGGACACAGTCCATGGCTCACATCTTAATCCCCATTTTACAGATGAAGTAACTGAGGCACGGAGAAGTGCAGTGATGTGGTCAAGGTCACACAGCAGACAAGCGGCAGAACCAGGATTAGAACCCAGGTTCTTTTGACTCCTGGGCCGTGCTCTATGCACTAGGCCACACTAGTCTCATGCTCCTAAAGCTTCTGCAGGCTTTCAGAGTCCTCCATCATCACCAAGGTTTTGAGCTTATTTTTGTATTTGTTTGTGTTGAATTAATAATGTTTCATCACTGCTGACCTGTCTGTCTCCAATCCTTTCTCCCACTTAAACCTTAAACTGTGAGCCCCCAGAGGGTCAGCAGTTGGGTCCAATTCCCACTTCTAGTTCTCTCTCCCATTGCTAAGTACATACCTCTGCACACAGTAATTAACTTAATGAACACTTTTACTACTATTAAAAAATATAAAGTTCACTTGGTTCTCTGGTGAGTCAGTTTTTAGTCTGGGGAAGCAGGCAGTGCTAGGACACCTTTTTCCAGCTTCTCTCCCCATATGATCCTAAATCAGACATCCAAAACAGAATAAGATTACTGTTTCACAAAAGGAAGGGAGGTATTCCATATTGTAAACACATATGAGAAGAAGCATGTCATAATGGATAGAGCATGGGCATGGGAGTCCGAGAGTCTTGGGTTCAAATCCAGACTCTGCCAATGGCCTGCTGTGTGACCTTGGGAAATTCACTTCACTTCTCTGTGCCTCAGCTACCTCATCTGTAAAATGGGGATTGAGAATGTGAGCCCCACGTGGTGCAGGGACTGTATCCAACACAATTTACTTGTATCCACACCAGAGCTTAATACAGTGCATGGCACATAATAGATGTTTAGCAAATGCCACAATTATTATTATTATTCTAATTATAGGAATAACCTCAAGATTTTAATTTGTGTCAGTGAAGCAGGGTGTCCTAAAGAAGCAGTGTTGCCTAGTAGAAAGAACACGGGCCTGGAAATTAGGGGATCTGAGTTCCAATCCCAGCATGGCTCAGTGGAAAAAGCCCAGGCTTGGGAGTCAGAGGTCACAGGTTCTAATCCCGAATCCACCGCTAATCAATAATAATAATAATAATGTTGGTATTTGTTAAGTGCTTACTATGTGCAGAGCACTGTTCTAAGCGCTGGGGTAGACACAGGGGAATCAGGTTGTCCCACATGGGGCTCACAGTCTTAATCCCCATTTTACAGATGAGGGAACTGAGGCACAGAGAAGTTAAGTGACTTGCCCACAGTCACACAGCTGACAAGTGGCAGAGCTGGGATTCGAACTCCTGAGCCTTGACTCCAAAGCCCGTGCTGTTTCCACTGCACCACGCTGCTTCTCATAATAATGTTGATATTTGTTAAGTGCTTCCTATGTGCCAAGCACTCTTCTAAGCTCTGGGGGAGATACAGGTAATCAGGTTGTCCCACGTGAGGCTCACAGTCTTCACCCCCATTTTCCAGATGAGGGAACTGAGGCCCAGAGAAGTGAAGTGACTTGCCCACAGTCACCCAGCTGACAAGTGGCAGAGCTGGGATTTGAACTCATGACCTCTGACTCCAAAGCCCAGGCTCTTTCCACTGAGCCACGCTGCTTCTCTGGGTGACCTTGGGCAAGTCACTTAACTTCTCTGGGCCTCAGTTCCCTCGTCTGTGGAAAATGGGGATGAAGGCTGTGAACCCTACGTGGGACAACCTGATGATCTTGTATCTACCCCAGTGCTTAGAACAGTGCTTGGCACATAGTAAGTACTTAAATACCAACATTATTATTATTATTATTATTATTATTATTAATCCCAATTCTGCCACTTGTCTGCTGTGTGACCATGGGCAAATCACTTAACTTCTCTGGGCCTAAATTCATTCATTCATTCAATAGTATTTATTGAGCGCTTACTATGTGCAGAGCACTGTACTAAGCGCTTGGAATGAACAAGTCGGCAACAGATAGAGACAGTCCCTGCCGTTTGACGGGCTTACAGTCTAATCGGGGGAATAATGTTGGTATTTGTTAAGCGCTTACTATGTGCTGACCACTGTTCTAAGCGCTGGGGTAGACAGAGGGGAATCAGGTTGTCCCACGTGGGGCTCACAGTCTTCATCCCTATTTTATAGATGAGGGAACTGAGGCACAGAGAAGTTAAGTGACTTGCCCACAGTCACACAGCTGACAAGTGGCAGAGCTGGGATTTGAACTCATGACCTCTGACTCCAAAGCCCGTGCTCTTTCCACTGAGCCACGCTAAATTACCTCCTTTAAAATGGGGATTATAACTGTGAGCCCCAAGTGGACATGGACTATGTCCCCCCTGATTATCTTGGAACTATTCCAGCACTTAGTACAGTGCCTGGCACATAGTAAGCACTTATGAAATACCATTAAATGTTCAATATGATAGAATTGAACTCAAAGGTGTGTCCTAGTGGGAAGAGCATGGGCCTGGGAGTCAGAGAATCTGAGTTCTAATTCTGACTCTGCCACTTACTTGGTGTGTGACCTTATGCAAGTCACTTAACTTCTCTATATCTTTGTTTCCTCAACTGTAAAATGGGGATGGCATACTTGTTTTCCCTCTTATTATACTGTGAGCCCAGTATGGGACAAGTGATTGTGTCTGACCTATTTAACTTGTATCTACCCATTTGCTTTGAACAGTGTTGAAACATATTAAGTGCTTAACAAGTATCATAAAACCAAAAACACAAACAAACAAAAATTAAGCAATGGGATTTTCAGTTCCTCACCTTTAGGAAGGTGTGATCTGAATTTTGAAAATCTTGAACACCAAATAAAGGAAACAACTGATTTTCATAGCTCCTTTCTTTTAGTCCATTCAATTAAACTTAATTGTCTTAAGCTATATGTTTGATTGTGGGAAAGTCATGTGTGAGAAAATGTGATTTTATTTTACAGAACTTAGTATAGAGCAGAAATTCTCTGTCTTCGGTGCTGATTCCATTTGAACATTATTTTTAATTGGCAGAACAAAGAAAAGTTGTAGAAGGAGTTGTGAAATTGAAGCCTTCTGGTGTGTTAGCATGATGTTGAACCAATTAATAAATATTTATCATCTGCTCAAAGTGACCTGATTTACATTAAAAAAACTGTGAGTGGGTCAACGGGAGGTTTTTTTGTGGGGAAAACAGAAAGCATCATTTTGTACTCTATTAAATGTCAGGCATTTATGTGGCTTTGAAAAAACATCCAAAGGAAAGCTCCATTTTGCTATCATTGGATCTCCCTTTCCACTGTTTCGGGATGTGATTTTAGCTTCAGACTCGAATATTTGTGATTGATCTGTTTTAAGAAGTTTTTTTTTTCACTTATGCTTGAACATTTTGTATCTTTTTATTATTTGTTATTCCTGCCATTTAATCTTGACAGAGAATTTCATTAAAGCCATACAAGGGAAGAAAGATATTCCACTTGTATTAGTTTGAGATGCAATCTTACAGCATGGAGTTGAATTGTTACTTTGTTAGCCTTTGAGTGTACACAGAAGGATAAAGTAAATCTTTTTAACATGCAAACTTAATGTCATGCAAGGACAATGAAGTAATCTGACAAGGGAATTATCCTGGAAAGAAAATGGGGTATAGTTTGGGGACATTTTACCCTGGTCCCTGCCGCAGGGGCACCAATGATTTTTGGTGGTACTTCAACCAGTCAGTGCTATTTACTGAGGGATTACTGTGCGCAGAACACTGTACTAACCATTTTAGAGAGTACAATCAATCAATCAATTATATTTATTGAGTGCTTACTGTGTGCAGATCACTGCACTAAGCATTTCAGAAAGTACAATCAATCAATTATTTTTACTAAGTGCTTACTATTCATTCATTTACTCATTTATTCAATTGTATTTCTTGGGCACTTACTGTATGCAGAGCACTGTACTAGAGGCTCTGGAAAGTACAATTTAACCGAGTTGGTAGACACATTCTCTGCTAGAGCAAATTTGCAACACGGATAGTATATGTAAATCCTGTCCACAAAAAGTTTACAGTCCTGGAGTGACATAAACATTCACAGGCAGCAGCATGCTTTAGTGGAAAGAGCGTGTGCCTGGGAGTCACACGACCTGGGTTCTGATCCCAGATCCGCCACTATTGTCCACTCCTGCATCTCCTCCTATCACTCTGATTGCTCATTCTCCGTCTCTTTCATAGTCTCCTCATCTGCCTTCCACCCTCTAACTGTGCGGGTCCCTCGAGACTCAGTTCTGGGTCCCCTTCTATTTTCTATCTATACCCAGTCCCTCAGAGAACTCATTCGCTCCTATGGCTTCAACTACCATCTCTATGCAGATGATTCCCAAATCTACCTTTCTGGCCTTGATCTCTCTCCTTCTCACTATTCTCACTATTCCTTCTGCTTTCAAGACATCTCTACTTGGATGACTTTCCAACACCTAAAACTCACTGTGTATGAAACAACTCCTAATCAGATGCTCTCCCCTACTCCAAAACCTTACTGAAGGGACATCTCTTCCAAGAAGACTTCCCTGACTAAGCCCTCCTCTCCTCTTCTCCCACTCCCTCTGTGCCACCCTTACTTGCTCCTTCATTCATCCCCCCTCCCATCCCCAGATAGCTGAAATCTATTTATTTACTTAGTTATCTATACATTTATTTATATTAATGTCAATCTCCCTCTCTAGATTGTGAGCTCGTTGTGGACAGGAATATATCTGTTGTTATATTATACTTTCCCAAGGGCTTAGTACAATGCTTTGCACTTAGTAAACGCTCAATAAATACGACTGAATAAATGAACACATTTATACAGCTGGGGAAACTAAGGTACAGAGAAATTAAGTGACTTGGCCAAAGTCACACAGCAAAATCTGAGATTATAATCCAGGTCCTCTGACTCCCAAGCCCATGTTCTTTCCATTAGGCCATGCAGCTGCCTTCATATATGACAGGCAACTGCTCTCCCCATCGTTAAAGCTTTTTAAAAATCATACTCCCCAACTATGCCTCATTTCCCCTACTCCCTAGTACTTGGATTTGCAATCTTTGTTGTTGTTGTTGTCTAATGCTGTTAAATTGTGTCCGACCCATAGCAACACCATGGACACAGAACGCCCAATCTCCATCTGTAATTGTCCTGGTAGTGTATCCGTAGCATTTTTTGATAAAAATAATGAAGCGGTTTACCACTGCCTCCTTGTGTGCAGTAAACCTGAGTTTCCGCCCTCATCTCTCTTCTTTGCCACTGCTGCCCAATACAAGGAAGTTTCGACTTGTAGCAGCTTGCCTTCCACTTGCTAGCCACTGCCCAAGCTAGGAATGGACTGGATAGGCCTCTGCTTGACTCTCCATCCCATAGTCAAGACTCGTAGAGTACTGGAAACTCTCCAGGTGTGACTCTGAGAGGTGTTGTAACCTTTACTAACATGATATTCATCCCGCCCTTAGCCCCACAATACTTATGTACATATCCATAATTTGAATGTCTGTCTCTCCCTCTAGAATGTCAACTCCCTGTGGGCAGGGAAATGTGTCTACCAACTCTTGTATTGCACTCTCTAAGAACTTAGTACAGTTTGCAGCATATAGTAAGTGCTCAATAAAGACGACTGAATGACTGACTCATTGATGTCTGATGAGTCACTCCAGGAAGCTCAGCAATTCTTTCTAAAACAAAGGGCACCTTGCACCCTAAGCACACACGTTCTTACCCATCTTTATTGTTCTGAGTGGCCTTCTGCCCAATACATGGACATTTCACTGACAACTCAGCTTGACATGTTCTTTAGCAGCTTCAAAGCTCTCCATCACCTTGCCCCCTCCTACCTCACCTCCCTTCTCTCCTCCTACAGCTCACCCCATACACCCCGCTCTTCTGCCGCTAACCTCCTCCCAGTCCCTCGTTCGTGCCTGTCCTGCCGTCGACCCCGTCGACCCCTGGCCCACATCCTACCGCTGACTTGGAATTCTCTCCCTCCTCACATCTGCCAAACTAACTCTCTTCCCCCCTTCAAAGCCCTACTGAGAGCTCACCTCCTCCAGGAGGCCTTCCCAGACTGACCCCTCCCTTTCCCTCCGCTCCTCCTCACCTCCCCATTCCCCCTTCTCCTGCCCTCTGCTCTTCCTCTCCCCACAGCACTTGTGCATATTTGTATATATTATTTATTATTCTATTTTGTTAATGATGTGCATATATCTATGATTCTATTTATCTTGATGGTATTGTCGCCAGACTACATATTTTGTTTTGTTTTGTTGTCTGTCTTGCCCATTCAGACTGTGAGCCCATTGTTGAGCAGGAATTGTCTCTATCTGTTGCTGAATTGTACATTCCAAGCACTTCGTACAGTGCTCTGCACATAGTAAGCGCTCAATAAAATACAATTGAATGAATGAATGAATATTTTCCTCTTTTCAAAGTCCTGGAAAAATGATTTCAGTACTGTGACCGTCTCCTTCTAGCATGTAAGCTCACTGTGGGCAAGGGAACATGTCTACTAACCCTGCTGTTCTACTAACCCTGCTGTATTTTACTCGCCCCAGTACTTAGTACTGTACTCTGCACACAGGAAGCATTCAATAAATATGATTGATTGACTGATGACTGAAAATGATCCTTAAGCTTGTGTTGTCTGTTTTTAATGCTTTAACTCCCAACTGGAGTAACCACTCCAGTTGGGAGTGATTTCCTCAGAAAATTAAAAAGAATATGATGAAGACTCAGAAGAATGACTTCAGGAAACCTGGTGAACTTCAAGGAAGATTGTGTAACACTGTCCTGGATATCTTTTTTTTAAATAGCATTTATTCAACATGCATTATTCATTCAATCGTACTTATTGAGTGTTTACTATGTGCAGAGCACTGTACTAAGTGCTTGGAAAGTACAATTTGGCAACAAATAGAGACAATACCTACCTAACAACGGGCTCACAGTCAACACTTACCAAGTGTCAGGTACTGTATTAAGTGCTGGGGTAAATACAAGGTAATCAAATTGAACACAGTCCCTGTCCCACATAGGATCACAGTCTTAATCCTCATTTTACAGATGAGGTAACTAAGGGCACAGAGAAGTTAAGTGACTTGTCCAAGGCCACACAGCAGACAAGTGACAGAGCAAAGATTAGAACTCAGGAGCTCTGACTCTCTGTTGTTGTTCAGGGTTCTTTAGGAACTAACATACTGTTATGCAAGTTAAACCCTTGTATTCTTCTGGGTTCTAATTGCTAGTCTTAACTCCAACCCTAACTGAATCTATATTCAGATACGATCTCCAAACCCTTTTCTTTTTTATCCAATTTTCCCAACCTGGAAATTATTGGAATGTATCCAGCTCCAGCAAAGTGAGGGGAATTTTCCAACAACGCATATTTTGAGGAAATTAAGGCCAGTATTCAATCATTTCTTTCTTAACTCATTAAATTATGTTTAGTAAGAACTGTTCCTACTCCAAAGACTAGGAAGCTATCCTTTGCCAAGAGTTAGGAAACTGGAATGCCAGGGGAGTGTCAAGTCAAGAGGAAATGAAAACCCACTTTTGAGAATGCTCCCAACTTGGAGCAGTCTTATGTTTTGGAAAAGAGTAACCACTTCTTTGAAGAACAGTATACTTGCACCTAAACCAGTTGTTTAAAAGGCGGAATTATCTTTAATAAATTAACGGTTTAATTTGAACTATTTTTCAGTGGCTGACAAAAATATTCAAATGAGTACTGTTCAACCTTCACAATATTGCTAAAATTTGGGCTTTCCTCTCCATCCAAACTGCAACCACATTAATCTAAGCACTTATCCTATCCTGCCTTGATAATGGCATCAGCCTCCTTGCTGACCTTCCTGCTTCCTGTCCCTCTCCAATCTGGTCCAAACTTCACTCTGCTGCCTGGATCATTTTGCTACAAAAACATTCAGTTAATACTTTCCCATTCCTCAAGAACCTCCAGTGGTGGCCCACCCACCTCCACATCAAACAGAAACTCCTTACCACAGGCTTTAAAGCACTCAATCTCCTTGCCCCCTATACCTTACCTTCCTGATTTCCTACTACAACTCAGCCTACACATTCAGCTCCTCTAATGCCAGTATACCTTAATCACAATTATGTCACTTCTGACCTCTCGCCCTCATCCTTCCCTAGAACACCTTCCTTCTTCATACCTGACAGACTACCACTCTCCCCATCTTCAAAAACTTTTTAAAAGCACATCTCCTCCAAGAGTCCTTCCCTAACTAAACTCTCATTTCCTCTTATCCTACTCCCTTCTGTGTCACCCTTGCACTTGGATTTGCCCCTTTCATTCACCCCTCCCTCAGCCCCACAGCACTTATGTATATAGCCATAATTTATTCATTTATAGTAATGCCTGTATCCCACTCTAGATTGTAGGCTCATTTTGATCAATGAATGTGTCTACAAATTTTGTTATGTTGTTCTTTCCCAAATATTGATTGACTGACTGAAAAGTTCCTTATCTCATTGGCTGGATACGACAGTGATGATGGAGTCTCCTTCCTAGAACAATGGATAAGAGAGGTCTGGTCCTAAAAGGATTAAGAAGTGTGCAGAGGAGTTGATTAGAGTAATAGTGGTTTGTCAGTCACTGTACACACACTATCTCATCCCTGTCTATTGTGGCTTCTCTGAGACATGGAGAGCAACAAACAAGTAGAAGGGTGGAGCATAGATGCAAAGTGAAGGGTTTAATTTACAATTTGAGAAGCACCATGGCCTGATGGGTAGAGTATGGCCCTGGGAGTCAGAAGGAGGACTTGAGTTCTTGTCATGGCTCTGCCACTTGTCTGCTCTGTGACCTAGGGTAGGTCATTTCATTTCTCTGTGCCTAAATAACTTCATCTATAAAATGGGAATTCAAACTGTGGGCCCATGTGGGTCAGGAACTGTGTCCAACCTGATTATCATGAATCGACCCCAGCGCTTAGTACAGTGCCTGGCACACAGTAAGCACTTAACAAATACCACACAAATGTCTAGACTGTAAGCTCGTAGTGGGAAGGGAATGTATCTGTCTATTGTTGTATGGTATTCTCCTAAGTACTTAATACACTTTTCTGCAGAAGTAAGCACTCAGTAAATGTGATTGAATGAATGAACGAACCTACTAATGAACCAAATCCCCTCACTTGTTCCTTTAGACAGGATCTGATTCACTGGGAAAATCTGGCAATCATTTGACACAACCTGACACAGATGGAGATGCGGGGTTGGGTGCCCGTAATTTCTCCCAAAGCCTCACACTCTTCCAAGGGCCTCATAGTAACATATTTCAGCTCCTCTCATGTGTGTCGGGGAGGTGTATGGGGAGAGGGCTGTCCCCATGAGACTCTCAATGCTACATCCCGGCTCCTCTGGGGGGTGTCATGTCTGAATTCATAAGCCTGGCCCATGCAGCCCCCACCCTTCTGGAGGACAGAGAAGGTTCCGAGGACTCAACTAGTGATGGGCCGCCACCACCACTCCTCCAGAAGATGAGGTGTCACGGGAAGACTCTGAGCAGTGGCAGGAGGGGAGGAAATCACAGAATGTTCCTCCCTCCCTCTCTCCTGGATCCACCTCCTTGTTGCTAGACAGGCGGTTATGTAGTTTAAACCACTTAGAACAATGGATGAGACATTTTTCCCCTTTGCTCCATGGAACCCTCCATTTCTAAGGTCATCAAGTGACCTCCTCTTGCCAAATCCAATGGCCTTTCCTCCATCTTAATCCTTTCCAACCTCTCAGCTACCTTTGATTTGGTGGACCATCCTTTTCTTCTGGAATCATGACCCAACCTTGGCTTCACTGACACTGACTTCTCCTGTTTTTTCTCCTATATCTCTGGATGCTCATTCTCAATCTCTTTCACACCCTCCTCCTCTACTTCCACCCTCTTCATCTGATAGTCCTTCAAGGATCAGTTCTGTTCCTTTTCTATTTGCCATCTACACATACCCTTTTGGTGAATCATTCTTTGCCAACTACTCTCTCAATGTTGATGCATCCCAAATCTACCTCTTCACCCTGACCTCTCTTCTTGTCTGCAGTCTCACATTTCTTCCTGCCTTCACTACTTAGATGTCTTCAGTACTTACTCAAGCTTAACATGTCCAAAACAGATCTTTGTATCTCAGCTCTCTCTCTCCTACTTTACTTCTCTGATTTGCTACTACAACCCAGTTCACACTCACTGCTTCTCTAACTCCAACCTCAGTCTTTTCTATCTCACTGCCAATCCCTTGACCAGAGGAGGGTCATCTGGCCTAGTAAATAAAGCAAGGGCCTAGGAGTCAGAAGGTCACAAGTTCTATTCCTGACTCTACCACTTGTCTGCTGTGTTACCTTGGACAATCACTTCACTTCTCTGGGCCTCAGTTCCCTCCACTGTAAAAAGAGGATTGAGAGTGTGAGCCCTACACGGGACAGGGACTGTGTCCAACCCAATTTGCTTGTATCCACCTCAGCTCTTAGTACACTGCCTGGCACAAAGTAAGCACTTAACAAACACCACAGTCTTTATTATTATTCAACAGGAAATGAAGATCCAGTTGTCTGGAGTCCAGTCCCCTTCCCCCTCAGTATTCAAGAGGCCACCACTCTCTCCACCTACAAAGCCTTACTTAAATACTATCTTCTCCAAGACCCCTTTCCTGAAGAAGCCCGCATTCCCCCATTCCCTCTTCCTCTGTGTCACCTATGCACTTAGATCTGTATCCTTTAAGCACTTGATATTCACCCCATTCTCTAGTCCACAACACTTATATACAAGTTGGTCATTTATTTTAATGTTTTTCTCCCCCTCTTAACTGTAAGAACTTTGTGGGCAGGGAACACATCTAATAACTCTATTGTATTGCACTTTCCCAAAGTTTTGCACACAGTATGTGTTCAATAAACAAATACCATTGATCGATTGATTCTCTTTATGGTCTTTGTAAATAGCTTACTATGTGCCAGACACTGTTCTAAGTGCTGGGGTAGGTCCAAGATAATCAGATTGGAAACAGTCCCTATCCCCCAAGGGGCTCACAGTCTTAATCCCCATTTTACAGATGAGATAACTGAGGCACAGAGAAGTGAAGTCAGTCAATTATATTTATTGAGTACTTACTGTTTACAGAGTACAATACTAAGTGTTTGGGAGAGTACAACATAACAATATAACAGACACACTCCCTGCCCACACAAACGTATAGTCTAGAGAGTCCTGGGCTCCCTCTCTCTTCTGTGTCATCTATGCACTTGGATCTGTAACCTTAGGACATCTGATTTTCACCCCACCTTCAACCCCACAACACTTATGGATATGGGCCTGAGATTCAGAAAGTCCTGGGTTTTAATCCCGGGTCTGCCACCTGTCTGCTGTGTGACCTAGAGCAAGTCACTTAACTTCTATGTGCCTCAGTAACCTCATCTGTAAAATGTGGATTAAGACTGTGAGCCCCATGTGGGACAGGGACTGTTTCCAATCTGATTTGCATGAATTCACCCCAGTGCTTAGTATAGTGCCTGACAGATAGTAAGCACTTAACAAATGCCCCAGCTATCATTATTATCACTATTAATAATTATAAAGTTATATAGTATAAATTATTTATTTAAATTAATGT
Source organism: Ornithorhynchus anatinus (assembly GCF_004115215.2). NCBI lineage: Eukaryota > Metazoa > Chordata > Mammalia > Monotremata > Ornithorhynchidae > Ornithorhynchus > Ornithorhynchus anatinus. The sequence continues at coordinate 113,007,374 of NC_041728.1, read as the reverse complement.
CTATTTACCTCTCTAGGCTGAAAACTCATTTTGGGCAGAGAATGTAACTGTCAACTCTGTTCTACTGTGCTCTACCAAAGTATTTAGTAAAATGCTCTGCACATAGTAAGCAGTTAATAAATACCATTGATGATGATGATGACGGACTGAGCTCCTTATCTTCCCTCCCAAACCCTGTCCTCTCCCTGACTTTCCCATCACTGTAAATGGCACTACCATCCTTCCCGTCTCACAAGCCCGCAACCCTGGTGTTATCCTTGACTCTGCTCTCTCATTCACCCCACACATCCAATCTGTCACCAAAACCTGCCGGTCTCACCTTCAAAACATTGCCAAGATCCACCCTTTCCTCTCCATCTAAACTGCTACCTTGCTGGTACAATTTCTCATAATATCCCATCTAGATTATTGCACCAGCCTCCTCTCTGATCTCCCATCCTCCTGTCTCTCCCCGCTCCAGTCTATACTTCACTCCGCCGCCCAGATTATCTTTCTACAGAAACATGCTGGGTATGTCACTCCCCTCCTTAAAAACCTCCAGTGGTTGCCTATCAGCCTTCACATTAAGCAAAAACTCCTCAATCTTGGCTTCAAAGCTCTCCATCACCTTGCCCCCTCCTACCTCACCTCCCTTCTCTCCTTCTACAGGCCACCTCGTACACTCTACTCCTTTGCCACTCACCTCCTTACGGTCCCTCGTTCTTGCCTGTCCCGTCCTCGACCCCTGGCCCTCATCCTACCACTGACCTGGAATGGCCTCCCTCCTCACATCCACCAAACTCACCCTCTTTCCTTCTTCAAAGCCCTACTGAAAGCTCACTTCCTCCAGGAGGCCTTCCCAGATGGATCCCTCCCTTTCCCTCTGTCCCTCTTTCCCTCCCCATTCCCCCTCCTCCCTCCCTCTGCTCTACCCTCTTCCCCTCCCCACAGCACTTGTGTATATTTGTATATATTATTTATTAGTCTATTATATTATGTGTATATATCTATGATTCTATTTATCTATTTTGATGGTTTTGATGCCTGACTACTTGTTTTGTTTTGTTGTCTGTCTCCCCCTTTTGGACTGTGAGCCCATTGTTGGGCAGAGATTGTCTCAATCTGTTGCTGAATTGTACATTCCAGACGCTTAGTACAGTGATCTGCACACAGTAAGCACTCAATAAATATGATTGAATGAATGAATGAATGTTATTGAGAGAGCTCCTACAAGAGGCACAAGTCCAAGGACTGTCCACTTAAAATGTCACTTGAATATAGAAACATAGAGGCACCAATGCCTTCTTGTTGGCTAAAAACAAGTTCTGCTCTGACATTTTCTCGAAGTAATATAATGCCATTGCCTAGCACTGCTGATTTCAAGACAAGCCATATATCCATGGAAAATAATGGGAAAACTAAAGTTGATTTATATCCTCTTTGACATAATCAAATCATTAGAAAAGATTAGCTTAGGCTTTAAACCATAGAAAAAAAAACTACGCTTAACAATTTCTTCTGCTGTTCAGCATCAATCAAGGAATGGTACATACTGAGCACTTTCTGTCTGCAGAGCACCATACTAAGCACTTGGGAGAGTACAATACAATGGAGTTAGTAGATGCATCCTCTGCCCATGGTGAGCTTACAGTCTAGAGGGGGAAACATATAAAAATCATTTATAATATATAATTTATAGATATGTACCTAAGTGCAGCAGTGAGAAAAAAGTTCAACTGTTGTTCATTATTGGTCTGGAACATTGCCACTGTAAATCAATATGAAGTTGTACAGCTAATTAATTATTTAAAGAGTGAAATATAGTGTAAAAAAAGGTCAGTGGTTCAAGAACCTGCCAAAGGGTTTCCTTCCTCACTAGGTCACTAGTCATTTTTTGAAGGATTGATGTTTCTCTCCCCCTCCACTTCCTGCCAGATTTACTGCTGGCTCCTCTTTCTCTCTGCCTTTCGTCTTTTCTTTGGCTCTAATAGGTTTCATTCCCTCTCTCTTCATCCCAGTCCTGGCATCAGGAATGTGTCTGGCATTGCTGGATTTCCCCATCATCCATCATCTTCTTTGCTCAGACCCCTCTCAGCTTCTCTCCCTCTTTTCACAGGTTTAGGGTTCATACACAACACCCTAAGCTTTGCTGCCATTAAAATTAATTGTTCCAGTCAGTTGCGGCAAAACAAATAAAGACAAGTGCAAGTTAGCCAAATTGTGTTCAATTGGAGTTTGAATGTGTTGTTTTTAATGAGCTAGCAGCTGTAGATGAATTCCATTCAGAAAACCTGGGGGTGGGGGTGGGGGGTATTTCATTCAGGAAATATGAAATGATACATCCAGAGAAGAGATGTATCAACAGAATCCTAAATAGGTATTATTACTTAATGATGGGTAACATTTTAAAAAAATCAATCAATGGTTTTCATTGAGCACTTACTGTGTGCAGAGCACTGTACTAATATACAATACAATAGAGTTGGTAGCCATGATCCCCACCCACAAGAACCTTACAGTCTATAAGAGGTGACAGACTTTAAAATAAATTGCAGATAGAGGAAATTTTTAGATGCAAACTGCCTGAGGTACTATCATTTTCTCTCTATAGACATAGTGCCATCTGAGACAGGAAAGACATGTTCAAGTAGTTAAGGGTAAGTCACTGTCACTCTAATTAATTCCCCTACGCAGATTTTTTGATCCTGAGGCTTGGCCCTGTCATTCAGGACAGAAGAGTCCCTCAAAAACTTGTGATAATCATGCAAATAATATATTAAAGAAATTTTTATTGTCTGATCATCCTTCAGCTGTGTTTGTGCCTGTATATCCTTTTATTTGTATGTATACGAAGTCTGTTTTTTATTCTTAAGCTTCTAGAGGATGTCACACTCTAGCAGAAAAAGCATAGGACTGGGAATCAGAGGACCGGGGTTCTAATCTCTGCTCTATTTGTTTGCTGTATGACTTTGGTAAGTCACAACTTCTCTGTGCCTCAGTTTTCTGAACTGTAAAAGGGATTAAATATCTGGTATCCCTCCTACTCAGACTGTGAGCTATATGTGGAATAGAAATTGTGACTAACCTGATTAACTTGTAACTAAACCAGCTCTTACAATAGTTCTTGACACTTAATAAGTATGCCACAAATGCCAGAATTATTTAGAAGCAAAACTTAATCCACAAAGTCTCCAACACCTTCCTGAAGCTCCCATCCACTTCCTATCTGTCTCACCCCAACTCCCCCATTTTCAAAATCCTTCTGAAATCACCCTTCCTCCAGGAAACCTTCTCTGATAAGGGTCCCCACTTCCCTGGTTTAATTCCAAGTACTATGTGAGAATTTTCCTTGACACATATACTTATGTACTCGCAACCACATGGAGAATTTTTGCACAAATGCTATTTCTTAGGCACTCACCTAAGTGTCCACTTTCCCTTTTCTTTTTTCCATAAATAATTTTAGCATCTATCTCGCAGGCTAGATTGTAAATTCCTCGAGGGCAGAGATTGTTTCTATTAACTCTAGTATATTCTCCCAAACACTCAGAACTGTGCTGAGCCTACCAGAAGGGCTCAAAAAATATAATAATAATAATAACAATAATAATAATTATGGTACTTGTTAAGCACTTACTATGTGCCAGGCACTTTACTAAGTGCTGGGGTGGATACAAGCAAATCAGGTTGGACTCAGTCCCTGTCCTACCTGGGACTCACAGTCTCAATTCCCTTTTGACACGAGATAAGTGAGGCACATAGAAGTGAAGTGACTGGCTCAGGGTCACAGCAGAAAGGTGACGGAGGCAGGATTAGAACCCATACACTAGGCATGCTGCAGTACATTGCCACAGGAGTATCCCAGGTGATCCCCACAGGATCCAGGGATGGGCCGTAGACCACATTTCGTCAGCTGAGGGCAAGGAGAGCAGAGGACAACTCCTGCCCCTTCTAGTTTTGGGGGATGGCAATCGGCAACCAAGAGATTACAGAGATTACTTATAAGAGATTACTTATAGTGTGCAGAATGCTGTACTTCATGTTTAGGAGGGGAGAGAAGCAGCGTGGCTCAGTGTAAAGAGCAGGGCCTTTGGAGTCAGAGGGCATGGGTTCAAATCCCGGCTCGGCCACTTGTCGGTTGTGTGACTGTGGGCAAGTCACTTAACTTCTCTGTGCCTCAGTTACCTCATCTGTAAAATGGGGATTAAGACTGTGAGCCCCATGCGGGACAACCTGATACCCCTGTGTCTACCCCAGTGCTTAGAACAGTGCTCTGCACATAGTAAGCGCTTAACAAATACCAACATTATTATAGTAAGCACTCAATAAATACTATTGAATGAATAATCCCAGCTCTGCCACTTGTCAGCTGTGTGACTTTGGGCAAATCACTTAAATCTGTGCCTCAGTTACCTCATCTGTAAAATGAGGATTAAGACTGTAAACTCCATGTGGGACAACCTGATTATCTCGTATCTACTCCAGCACTTAGAACAGTGCTTGGCACATAGCAAGTGCTTAACGAATACCATCATCATTATTATTATTATTATTACAATATTACAGAGTTGGTAGACATAATTTCTGATGATGGTTAATGTGAAGTTTAAGATGCCAATGTTTTCTGCCATAATGTGACTGCCAGATCTGGGCAGTATAAATCCCCAGTCCTCTAGCTGAGCCATTTAGGTGCCTCGACATCCATTTTATGGACTGATTTTATGATTCAGTAGGGTGCTTGTCCTAAGCTTCCCTTTTTGAAATGAGGGTTCCACATGGAGCATGAAACCACTTTACAGCACTGAGGTGATGTTTAGAAGATGGCTTCGTGGATAGAGCATGGGCTTGGAGTCAGAAGGTTGTAATTTCTAATCCTGGCTCTGCCGACTTGTCTGTGTGACCTTGGGCAAGTCATTTCATTTCTCTGCGCTTCAGTTATCTGGAAAATGGAGATTGAGACATGTGAGCCCCATGTGGACAGGGTATCTAACCTGGTTTACTTATACCCATTCCAGCGCTTAGTACAGTGCCCGGCACACAGTTAAGCATGTTAGAAATACCACAATAATAATCATAATAATGAGTGCATTTCTCTGTTTGGTTTGGCATGCAGAGGCTCAGAGGAACAACTCGTTGTTCATTCATTCCTTCCGAAGGTGCCACTCTGCACCTCGTGCGTTATCTCTAACTACAGGACAACCATGTGTACACAACATGAACTGATTTTCTGATGGATTGGGTAAACCTTCTAGTAACTAATTGTCATAGTTAAACAAAGAATAAATAGCTATGGTAAATAAACCCTGGCCCACTAAGACCCAAAGACAATGGGCTGTTGTAGGAAGAATGCAAATCAGAGCCCTACAGTAAAGGAAATCTGCCTCTCCTTTCAAACTCCCCAGTGTCTGGTTTCCCATGACTTTGTGTCCATGGGGGACTGTGAATCTTGGACTGTTAACTACCAGCAGATGTTGTGGGAGGTGGGGAGGAGTCAGGGCTGAAATTCAAAGCAATTTCTAAATGGAATATGATCACAGGTATCAGCAATAAGAAGGGACAGTGGTGGCGGGAAAGATGAGGGGAAGGAGGATACTGGGTCAGTCCACTGCCAGGGAAATGGACCAAAGTATTTCCCACAGATTCCTGGGGCAGGCGGGGGTTCTAAGTTCCACCAGCCGAGGGCAAGGAGGGCAGAGGACAGCCCCACTGAACTTTTTTTTTTATTGTATTTGTGAAGCTGTTACTATGTGTTAAACGTTGTTCTAAGAGTTGGGGTAGGTCCAAAAGAATTAGGTTGGACACAGTCCCTGTCCCACATGGGGCTCACAGTCTAAGTAGGAGGGAGAACAGAAGAACCGAGGCATGGAGAAGTTAAGTGACTTGCCCAAGGTCACAAAGCAAGCATTTAATAATGTTGGCATATGTTAAGCGCTTACTATGTGCAGAACACTGTTCTAAGCATTGGGGTAGAGATAGGGTCACCAGGTTGTCCCACGTGAGGTTCACAGTCTTCATCCCCATTTTACAGATGAGGGAACTGAGGCACAGAGAAGTAAAGTGACTTGCCCACAGTCACACAGCTGACAAGGGGAAGAGTCGGGATTCAAACCCATGACCTCTGACTCCCAAGCCCGGGTTCTTTCCACTGAGACACGCTGCTTCTTGTGATAACTTTGACAAAGTTAGAATTAGAACCCAGGTCCTCTGACTCCCAGGCACGTGCTCCTTCTACTAGGCCATGCTGCTTCTCCTAACACTGTTATATTGTACTCTCCCAAGCACTTAGTACAGTGCTCTGCACACAGTGTTCAGTAAATACAGTTGATTGATTGACATAAATATGAATAAATAAATTATGGATCTGTACATAACTGCTATGGGGCTGAGGGAGGGGTGAATAAAGGGTTCAAATCCAAGCGCAAGAGTGACAAGGAAGGGAGTATTTACTGTGTAGAATACTGTAGTAAGTGCTTGGGAGAATACAGTGTAACAGTATAAAAGAGTACGTAGACATATTCCCTACCAACAGCAAGCTTAGAGTTTAGAGGGAGAGATAGACACTGATATAAGAGAAGCAGCATGGCTTAGTGGAAAGAGCACAGGCTTGGGAGTCAGAGGTCATGAGTTCTAATCTCAGCTCTGCTACTTATCAGCTGTGTGACTTTGGGCAAGCCACTTAACTTCTCTGGGCCTCAGTTTCCTCACCTGTAAAATGGAGATTAAGACTGAGCCCCATGTGGGACAACCTGATTACCCCAGCGCTTAGAACAGTGGGCACATAGTAAACGCTTAACAAATACCATAATTATTATTATTATTACAGTAATCAAGGTGGGATAGGATAAGTATTAGGATTAACATGGTAGTAGGTTGGTTGGAGAGGAGAGAGTAGATGTTAATGATGTGGTTAAAACTGAACTGACAGGATTTTGTGTTTGATTGAATATTTGGATTGAATGAGAGAGATGGGTCGGTGATCAAACCAAGCTTACGGACTTGTTAGAGAGGAAGGATGTCAGTGCTGTCTAAAGTGATGGGAAAATCAGGGAAAGGTAAAGGTTTGGGTGGGAAGCTAATATATTTTGTTTTGGACATGTTAAATTTGAGGTGTCAGCAAGACATCTGAGTAGAGCTGTCTTGAAGGTAGGAGGAATTGCAAAACTGCAGAGAGGGAGAGAGAGGAGGGCTGGAGATGTAGATTTGGAAATCATCCACATAGAGGTGGTAGACGAAGCCATGGGAGCGAATGAGTAGCCTGGGGAGCAAGTGAAAATGCAAATTTTGTTTAGAAGAGAGAGGTGATGGCTTTCAGATACTTTAGAGATCCACCTTCCAGGCTAAAGTATTGTATGTTGCTAGTGGCTGAAGGACCTCATGCCATGAGAAGAGCACTCTTAGTGTTGTGGAGGACAACTTTGAATAATAATTATGGTATTTGTTAAGCACTTACTATGTGCCAGGTACTGTACTATGCACTGGGGTGGATACAAGCAAATCAGGTTGGACACAGTCCCTGTCCCTTGTGGGGCTCACAGTCTCAATCCCCATTTTATAACGAGGTAACTGAGGGACAGAAAAGTGAAATGATTTACCCAAGGTCACACCGCAGACAAGTAGCCAAGGCAGGATTAGAACCCATGACCTTTTGACTCTCAGGTCCATGCCTCTATCCACTACATCATGCGGCCATATACTGAGCTTCCTGCCTCTTATTTTTTCTGTGACAAGATATTGTTCACAAGTCTAGGGTGAGGCAGTCATTATAAGCTATCTTCAAGTTATTCTTCAGTCCCCTGGAGTTCTTGATGTTTCCCTCCATCTTACTATGAATTTATCTTCTCCTTTCCTCCTCCCATCTCCGTTCTTTTGTTGACTTTTCTACTTTCCCATTCCTTCACACTATCACTTACTCTCGCAGAAAATGATTGAAGTAAACCTTCCCTCAGAGGAAATGCAACAGACTTAAGGGAAAGGACAAGAAAGCAGTAGAGGAGAAAAAGAGACCACCCTGCAGCCTGATGGGCAGGAAACAAATGACCAATTGTGAAATGAGTCAGATCTCTAATGAGCATGATTTTTAGGTTAACCTGGGTTTTCTTGTTCTGATGGAAAAATATCTGCAGTGTTAAAACCACAGATTACCCAGGAGCTCTGGGGATTGTGAAGACACAGTCAGATGGGGTGATTTTGCCACTGATTTAGCATTCCATGCTGTGCAAGTGTCTAATGAGGATGTCATTATCTGTCTAGAAAAGCAAGTAAAAATGATGAAAGGGATTGTGCAAACAAATTAAAGACATTTAATGTACTGTCATGTGGTCTGCACCTGGATGTCTCAGCTTTCAATGTTCTGTATTTATAAAAAAAATTTTTTAATGGAATTAAGGGAGAAAATTGATCTGGACCTTGGCCCAGTTGAGCCATCAGTTCCAAAGCTAAGTTAGGGACTAGAGTCCTTAGGCAAGATCAAAGTTCAGAAACACCGTGGGCTTATTCTGTCCTCTCAACTTTCCACACAGCAGCACACTGAAACAGAGACTGGGGCTAGCAATCTTATTTTACAGAAGTATAAAGTAAAGCAATGATGGGATCCACAGGTTGCCCAAGTGAAACAGCCAGCATCTGCATGGTTATTAGACAGCAGTTTTCCTGGCTTCCAGCCTCAGGATTTTCCTTCTAGACTACACACACACTTTGTACAGCTGACCATAATCCCAGAACTATTAGCTCAATCAGTCACAGTGGACAACCAGGTATTTCCAAGACCACCAAAGAATGAGCCAGACCCGAATGTCTTCTTTTATCTCAGACATCCTTCTGGACCAAGACTGGGGAACACTGCTAGCTTATTTATGATGTGGTTAGCCCATCATCTAGAATCTCGAACATGGTCAGTATGCCATCCCTTAGACCAGTTCATATCAGTCGATCAAGGATATCATACATTATTCCACTACAGAATATCCATGAACATCTAACAAAACTATAATGACAGGGAGATATCACAACTGAAATCACATGTTCTCCAAGAGGCTTTCCTATTTAATCTCATTTCACTCTGTGGACAAGAAACGTGCCTACCAACTCTGTTGAATTGTACTCTCCCATGTACTAAGTAAATGCTCCATCAATTTGATTGATTGATTATTTTGCTGTTACTGTGGCATCAGCAGTTCCTTGTCACCTAAGCAACTGGGTGGTAACTCTCCCCCATACCCTATCCCCCATGTCAGAAGCACTTACATATGCATATTTAAGCTTCCTCCCACTTGTAATTTATTTTAGCGCCTTTCTCCTACACTAGACTGTAAGCTTCTTGAGGGAAGAGATTGTGTTCACTTGTACCTCTGTACTTTCCCAAATAGTACAGTGTTTTATTCACAATAACATAAATGTGATTGACTGATTGATTAAATGACTGAATGAGATAGAGTGCACTGAATTTCATTTAGATTTATTGCCTGATCTTCATTATACTTAATGATTTCCCAAAAGTTTGGACCAAGTTTGTTTAGGCCTAAGTCCCATGGATAGGAGTAATGCACATGATTAAGTAGTCCACTCCAGTTGTTCTTCAAACATCATCTTCCTGAAGGGAGAACAGTACTCTAAACACAATAAGTGCTCAATAAATATAATAATAATAATAATGTGATATTTTAAAGCACTTAACTTTGTGCCAGACACTGTACTAAGCTATAGGATGGATACAAGCAAATTGGGTTGGACACAGTCCCTGAACCACATGGGAATCCCTCTCTTAATTCCCATTTTACAGATGAGGGAACAGAGTCAGAGAGAAGTTAAGCAGATAGGAGGCAGACTGTAAGCCCGTCAATGGGCAGGGATTGTCTCTGTTGCCGAATTGTACATTCCAAGTGCTTAGTACAGTGCTCTGCACATAGTAAGTGCTCAATAAATACTACTGAATGAATGAACCCATGACCTTCTGACTCCTACGCTCATGTTCTAACCATCGCACCCTGCTGCTTTGATTGATTAATTGAAGGGGACACCACCCTAAGCTAAACTAGGATATCGTTCTCTGATGAAGATGATCTAGGGATTGCCTCCACTTTTCCCAAGTTCACAACTTCCAGGTGAAAACAAAACTTTTCTCAGCATCTGGTCATGGGTGTTGAGCCTTTAATAGTAGGTGTTGAAAAGAGGGAGTCGGGAGACAGTTTAATTTAAAAATTAAAATTCTCATAGTATTAAGATTTGAGAAATGGAATCACTATACCTTTAGGATAGGCTTTTCTTCGCCTTTCAAGCTCTTGAGCTAACAATGGAATTGAAAGAGTGTTGGAATGGTGAAAAGCAGATATGTTATAGAAAATTCTCATTGCTATTGTAAACATGAGAAGCAGTGTGACCTAGTGGAAAGAGCATTGGCCTGGGAGGCAGAGGACCTGGGTTCTAATTCTGGCTGTCAATTGCTATGTAACCCTGGGCAAGTCACTTAACTTCTCTGTGCCTCAGTTTCCTCAGCTGTAAAATGGGGATTAAATACCTGTTCTCCCTCCTACTTAGATTGCGAGCCCCATGTGGGACAGAGACTGTGTCTAATCTGATTAACTTGTATCTACCCCAGTGCCTAGAATAGTGCTTGTCACATACCAAGCACTTAACAAATATAATAATGAATGATGATGATGATGAAGACGATGATGATGACAATAATAAAAACACAACTAGAAGCTGAGACAAACACAAACTATGCACGTATAGCCTTCCTCAGACACAAACATCAACTACTAATGATAATATTTTAGCCGTGTATATATGCAAGGTTGGTTTATTCATTCATTTAGTAGTATTTATTGAGCGCTTACTATGTGCAGAGTACTGTACTAAGCACTTGGAATATACAATTCGGCAACAGATAGAGACAATCCCTGCCCAATGACGGCCTCACAGTCTAATCGGAGGAGACAGACGGACAAAAACAAGACAACATAATAACGATAAATAGAATCAAGGGGATGTACACCTCATTAACAAAATAAATAGGGTAGTAAAAATATATACAAATGAGCACAGTGCTGAGGGGAGGGGAAGGGAGAGGGGGAGGAGCAGAGGGGAAGGGGGCTTAGCTGAGGAGAGGTGAAGTGGGGGAAGGGAGAGGAGCAGAGGGTGGAGGGAGAGCAGAGAGGGAGCAGAGGGAGCTGAGGGAAAGGGGGAAGCTCAGTCTGGGAAGGCCTCTTGGAGGAGGTGAGCTCTCAGTAGGGCCTTGAAGAGGGGAAGAGAGTTAGTTTGGCAGAGGTTAGGAGGGAGGGCATTCCAGGACAGCAGGAGGATGTGGGCCAGAGGTCGACGGTGGGATAGGTGTGAAAGGGGGACTGTGAGGGTGAGTGGCAGAGGAGCAGAGCATGCGGGGTGGGCAGTAGAAAGAGAGAAGGGAGGTGAGGTAGGAGGGGCAAGGTGATAGAGAGCTTTGAAGCCCAGAGTGAGGAGTTTTTGTTTTGTGCAGAGGTTGATAGGCAACCATTGGAGGTTTTTAAGGAGGTGAGTGACATGCCCAGAGTGTTTCTGCAGGAAGATGATCCGGGCGGCGGGATGAAGAATAGACTGGAGTGGGGAGAGACAGAAGGAAGGGAGGTCAGAAAGAAAGATGACACAATAATCCAGCTGGGATGTTATGAGAACTTGTACCAGCACGATAGCCATTTGGACGGAGAGGAAAAGGCGGATCTTGGTGATATTTTAAAGGTGAGACTGGCAGGCATTCGTGACGGATTGGATATGTGGGATGAATGAGAGAGCTGAGTCAAGCATGACACCAAGGTTGCGGGCTTGAGAGACCGAAAGGATGGTCGTACCGTCCACAGTGACAGGGAAGTCAGGAAGAGGACAGGGTTTGGGAGGGAAGATAAGGAGCTCAGTTTTGGACATGTTGAGTTTTAGGTGGCGGGCAGACAACCAGGTAGAGACGTCCTGGAGGCAGAAGGAGATACGAGCCTGAAGGGAAGGGGAGAGAACAGGGGAGGAGATGTAGATTTGGATGTTGTCAGTGTAGAGATGATAGTTGAAGCCATGGGAGTGAATGAGTTCACTAAGGGAATGAGTGTAGATGGAGAACAGAAGAGGGCCAAGAAATGACCCTTGAGGAACCCCCACAGAGGATGGGAGGGGGAGGAGAAGCCCGGAAAGGAGACCAAGAATGAACGGCCAGAAAGATAAGAGGAGAACCAGGAGAGGATGGAGTCCATGAAGCCAAGGTGAGATAAGGTGTGGAGGAGAAGGGGATGGTCGACAGTGTCAAGGGCAGCTGAGAAGTCGAGGAGGATTAGGTTGGAGTAGGAGCTGTTGGATTTGGCAAGAAGGAGGTCATGGGTAACCTTAGAGAGAGCAGTCTCGGTAGAATGGAGGGGACGGAAGCCAGATTGGAGGGGGTCCAAGAGAGAGTTGGAGTTGAGGAATTAAAGGCAGCGAATGGAGACGACTCATTCTAGGAGTTTGGAAAGGAAGGGTAGGAGGGAGATAGGGCGATAACTGGAAGGGGAAGTGGGGTCGTGAGAGGGTTTTTTTAGGATGGGGGAAACATGGGCATGTTTGAAGGCAGAGGGAAGAAGCCATTGGAGAGTGAGCAGTTGAAGATAGAAGTTAAGGAGGGGAGGAGGGAAGGAGTGATGGTTTTTATAAGGTGAGCGGGAATGGGGTCTGAAGGACAGGTGGAGAGGGTGGCACTTGCGAGGAGGGAGATCTCCCTGAGGATACTGCAGGGAAGGATGGGAAAGTAGGGGAGAGGGTTCGGGGGGTGGTTTAAAAAGAAGGATGTATAGAGTATGGACCTGCGAGTCAGAAGGTCATGGGTTCTAATTCCGGCTCCTCCACTTTGCTGAGTGACCTTGATCAAGTCAGTTCACTTCTCTGGGCCTCATGGAACTTATGAGTAAATGTGTAAAATGTGTAAAATGGGGATTGGGACTGTGAGCCCCACGTGGGAGGGACAGAGACTGTGTCCAACTTGATTTTCTTCTATCCACCCCAGCGTTCAGTACAGTGCCTGGCACAAATATTATTATTATTATTGTTCAGCACCAAATAGTTTCTTGCAGCAAAATAAGCAATGCGTAAATAACATCTTGCAGATCCTCACAACCTTGCCAGGAAAGGTGTTTCTCAGAGTCTGGTTTCAAGAAAGTGTACAAGACAAATAGTGGGACATCCCCCATTTACAGTGTAGGCTCCTTGTGGGCAGTCAGGCATTCATTCAGGCAGGGAGCATTATTTGAGTTCCAGGTTTGTTTCTTGGTTCTGTTACCAGCGTTCCAGAGGGTCATTGGGCACATGTCACGCCAACAGCATAATAATAGCAGCAAGATGCCAGCGTATAGCCCACGACATTCTGAGGTGGACAATCTAATCATCTCTGGACTTGCTCAAGGAGAAGATTCATGCCAACCAACTTCAAAAATAACGATTTCTCAAGAAAATGGTTCCCGCATGCTGTCATCAAAAGGCACAGGGATCAGTAAATACTGGTTACAGCATCAGAAGAGGAATTTATATTGAGAAAGGGTTCCCTCATGTTCCCACACACTATCTTCTAAAGAAAAGAGGAATTTGCTCATCATGCAGGACTTTTTGATGGAGCCTGGGAAGCATCTGGGAATCTGGATATCTTGAGCTATCAAAGGCACAAACGTTTGCTGCAAATACATGCCTCTACCAGATGATGCTGGGATGGTCTACTCAGGGTAATCAGGTTGTCCCACGTGAGGCTGACAATTTGGTCCCCATTTTATAGATGAGGTGGCTGAGACCCGGAGAAGTGAAGCGACTTGGCCACGGTCACACAGCTGACAAGTGGCAGAGCCTGGAATTTGAACCCATGACCTCTGACTCCCAAGCCCGGGCTCTTTCCACTGAGCCGCACCTACCGCGTGCAGGGCACTGTACAAGACAACTGCAGGAGACCAGTAAAAGTCGAAGATGCAATATCTACAATATCCCAAGATCCACCCTTTCCTCTCCACCCAAAGGGCTACCTTACTGTTACAGGCTCTCGTTATATCCCGGCTAGACTACTGTGTCAGCCTTCTCTCTGACCTCCCTTCCTCCTCTCTCGCCCCGCTCCAGTCTAGTCTTCACTCCGATGCCCGGCTCATCTTCCTGCAGAAACAATCTGGGCATGTCACTCCCCTTCTTAAACAACTCCAGTGGTTGCCTATCGACCTCCGCTCCAAACAAAAACTCCTCACTCTAGGCTTCAAGGCTCTCCATCACCTTGCCCCTTCCCACCTCTCCTCCCTTCTCTATTTCTACCGCCCACCCCGCACGCTCCGCTCCTCTGCCGCCCACCTCCTCACCGTCCCTCGGTCTCGCCTATCCCGCCGTCGACCCCTGGGTCACGTCCTCCCGCGGTCCTGGAACGCCCTCCCTCCTCACCTCCGCCAAACTGATTCTCTTTCCCTCTTCAAAACCTTACTTAAAAATCACCTCCTCCAAGAGGCGTTCCCAGATTGAGCTCCTCTTCTCCCTCTACTCCCTCTGCCACCCCCCTTTTACCTCTCCGCAGCTAAACCCTCTTTTTCCCCTTTTCCCTCTGCTCCTCCACCTCTCCCTTCCCATCCCCACAGCACTGTACTCGTCCGCTCAACTATATATATTTTCGTTACCCTATTTATTTTGTTAATGAATTGTACATCGCCTTGATTCTATTTAGTTGCCATTGTTTTTACGAGATGTTCTTCCCCTTGACTCTATTTATTGCCATTGTTCTTGTCTGTCCGTCTCCCCCGATTAGACTGTAAGCCCGTCAAACGGCAGGGACTGTCTCTATCTGTTGCCGACTTGTTCATCCCAAGCGCTTAGTACAGTGCTCTGCACATAGTAAGCGCTCAATAAATACTATTGAATGAAAGGTATGAGGGGGCTGGTGTAGTTGTTAATGCGTGGCTCAGTGAGAAGCAGCGTGGCTCAGTGGAAAGAGCACGGGCTTTGGAGTCAGAGGTCATGGGTTCAAATCCCAGCTTGGCCACTTGTCAGCTGTGTGACTGTGGGCAAGTCACTTAACTTCTCTGCGCCTCAGTTACCTCATCTGTAAAATGGGGATTAAGACTGTGAGCCCCACGTGGGACAACCTGATTCCCCTGTGTCTACCCCAGCGCTCTGCACATAGTAAGCGCTTAACAAATACCAACATTATTATTATTAATGGTATTTGTTAAGTGCTTGCTATGTTCCTGGCACTGTACTAGGTATTGGGGAAGAATAAGCTGATTGGGTTGGACACAGTCCATGCCCCATTTGGGGCTCACAGTCTTCATCCCCATTTTATAGATGAGGTAACTGAGGCACAGAGAAATTAAGTGACTTGCCCATGGTCACACAGCAGACAAGTGGCAGAGCCAGGATTAGAACACAGGTGAGTTGCTTAAATAAAGGGGATCTGTCATAAGCCATGATCCTGGTGTTTAGTCCCTTGGGTAACGGTCACCTATGGGGACACCCCTGTTACCCAAATGGGTCAGTGGTATCATTCCATAGTATTTACTGAGCGCTTACTATGTGCAGAGCACTGTACTAAGCACTTGGAATGTACAATTTGGCAACAGATAGAGACAATTCCTGCCCAATGACGGGCTCACAGTCCAAACGGGGGAGACAGACAGCAGAGCAAAACAGAACAAAACTAAAACTAGACCACATCATCAAGATAAATAGAATCAAGGGGATGTACACCTCGTTAACAAAATAAATAGGGTAATAAGCAATATATACAAATGAGCACAGTGCTGGGGGAGGGGAAGCAGGGAGGGGGAGGAGCAGAGGGTGGTGGGGAGGGGGAACAGAGGGAGGGAGGGGTTCAGTATGAAAAGGCCTCTTGGAGGAGGTGAGCCTTCACACAAAATAATAGTAAATTACTACAATAATAACAGCAGTAAGAGTTGTAGTGAGAGTAGCAGCAGTAGAAGTAGTAATGATAGTCTTAACATAGAGAAGCAGCATGGCTCAGTGGAAAGAGCCCGGGCTTAGGAGTCAGAGGTCATGGGTTCTAATCCCAGCTCCATCACCTGTTAGCTATGTGACCTCGGGCAAGTCATTTCACTTCTCGGTGCCTCAGTGACCTCATCTGAAAAATGGGGATGAAGACTGTGAGCCTCACGTGGGACAACCTGATTCCCCTGTATCTACCCAGCTCGCAGAACAGGGCTCGGCACATAGTAAGCGCTTAAGAAATACCAACATTATCATTATTTGTTCAGGACTTACTTGGTGCAGTACACTGTAGTCGGGAAGCAGCATGGCCTAGTGGAAAGTGCAAGGGCGTCAGGGTCACAGGACATGGGGTCCGATGCCGACTCTGCCACATGTCTGCTGTGTGACTTTGGGCCAGTTATTTCGCTTCTGCTACCTTGTCGGTAAAATGCAGATTAAGACTGCCAGCCCCATGTAGGACTGGGAGTGTGTCCAATCTAATTACCTTGTATCTTATTACCCTATTTATTTTGGTAATGAGGTGTATATCCGCTTGATTCTATTTATGTTGATGATGTTGTCTTGTTTTTGTTTTGCTCTGTTTTGCTCGCTGTCTGTCTCCCCCGTTTAGACTGTGAGCCCATCATTGGGCAGGAATTGTCTCTATCTGTTGCTGAACTGTACATTCCAAGCACTTAATACAGTGCTCTGCACATAGTAAGTGATCAATAAATACTATTGAATGAATGAATCTACCCCAGCGCTTAGATCAGTGCTTGACACATCGTAAGTGCTTAACAAATACCACTATTATTACTCAGGTTCTTGGAAAGTACGGAATAATGAAATAGTTTATTTACTGTCTTCCAGGAGTTTACACTTGTCTAAATCTATCCAACTGTGCATTCAATTATTTCTTTAAATTAGTACTCTAAATAATTTTACATTTATCTCCCCCACTTAAGAGTGTAAGCTCTTTATGAGCAGGGAACATATCAGTTGTTTATTCTACTTTTCCCAAGCACCTATCACAGTACACTGAATTGTACATTCCAAGCACTTAGTACAGTGCTCTGCACATAGTAAATGCTCAATAATAACGATTGAATGAATGAATGAATGAAAGTAGGCACTTAGTAAGCCTTACTACTAGTACTTCTACAATTAATTTATAAGTATGGGAGTTATTGGGGCAGGCTTGTTGGAGGAGCTGGGATTTTAAAAGGGCTTTGAATTTGGTGATCTCTGGTCTATTAAATTTGGGGAGACAATAATAGTAGCTGTATCATTACTATTGCTAATATCCCTTTCTATGTACATTATTGGAAGACCAGCCCAACAGTCATGTCACTGGGGTTCTTGAATCATCTGAAATAATTCTCAGTTTTGAATGTGACCTTTCTGCTGATGGGACAATGACAGAAAACATCAACATAATCTTTCCTTGCAGCTTCGAAGGAAATTTTTCTCATCTAATGGCAAAGACATAGTGACATAAGGACTGTAATTTCACTGTGAGCAGCGAATGCTGTTATACTGTTATTTTTACTCTCCAAGCATTTAGTACAGTGCTTTGCACATAGTAAGCATTCAATAAATATGATTGATTGACTGAATGACAAGTCATTGAACCAAAGCATTCAGTTCTGGTCCTGGATCTTTTCCACTTTACTCCCTACACTCCCATGCTTCTTCATGCTACTGAGGAGTCTCCATCCCTTCCTATCTTCCATCCCCCTGGCAGCAAAGAGAAAATCACTAGCAGCCTGAGGCTTCCACAAAACTTCTGGAAGACTGGCGGCTGCTCTGGCAATTGCTGTGGTGGCCTCTGTGGCCACTGCTTTGGGGACTGCTGGAGCTATGGGTGTGCCCTGGACTCTGAGCCTATTTTCTCTTCTAGACACAGCACCAAGCTGATTTTTGTCCTCATTTTGTGCATTTGTCTGAGTGAGGGTTTTTTTATGGTGTTTGTTAAGCATTTACTCTGAGTCAAGCTCTGCTCTAAGCTCTGTGTTGTGTTTTAATAATAATAATAATAATAATGTTGGTATTTGTTAAGCGCTTACTATGTGCCGAGCACTGTTCTAAGCACTGGGGTAGACATAGGGAAATCAGGTTGTCCCACGTGGGGCTCACAGTCTTAATCCCCATTTTACAGATGAGGGAACTGAGGCACAGAGAGGTTAAGTGACTTGCCCACAGTCACACAGCTGACAAGTGGCAGAGCTGGGATTCGAACTCATGAGCCCTGACTCTAAAGCCCGTGCTCTTTCCACTGAGCCACGCTGCTTCTCTAATGTCTCATCCTGTTTTAATGTCTCATCCTTCCTGATGGGTCTGTCTCCAGTCCCTTAACCCAATTTAAATCCTTAGATTAGGAGCTCCCTGAGGGACAGGGCCCATGGCTAATTCTCACCCATATATTGTCTCCCAGGGCTTAGTACAGTGCTCATATAAACAGTAAGCACTTGATAAATAGTATTACTACTATTAATAATGATAATGATAATAATGGTATTTGTTAAGCGCTTACTATGTGTCAAGCACTGTTCTAAGTGCTGGGGTAGATACAAGGCGATCAGGGTGTCCCACGTGGGGCTCACAGTCTTCATCTCCATTTTACAGATGAGGTAACTGAGGCCCAGAGAAGTGAAGTGACTAGCCCAAGTTTACACAGCAGACATGAGGTGGGGCTGGGATTAGAATGTGAGCCTGTTGCAGATAGGGGTTGTCTCTATTGCTGAATTGTACTTTTCAAGCACTTAGTACAGTGCTCTGCACATAGTAAGCACTCAGTAAATATGACTGAATGAATGAATGAATGAAAACCCAGTCCCTTCTGACTCCCAGTCCTGTGTCCTAACCACTAAGCCATGTTGCTTCTCTACTAAACCACGCTGCTTCTCTGCCTCTTCTTAAAACCATTAGATCCAGTGCAGAGGGGAAAAAAATCAGTAAACAGAAGTTCCCTCAAGATCTTGCAAGTTTTGATTAATGGGCTTTCTTCCTTCACAGGCAAGGTTCAATCTCTTTGAGGAAACTTCGTTCTATAATTCCCTTGTTAGTCCTTAGGCATCTATAATAATGTTTTTAAATACATGGTCTGACCAACATTTCCCAGTAGATGCAGGAATCTGCTCTAGAGAATTTATGGAAGCTGTAATGTCTATTAATGGGTTTTACAACATGCTGTTAATTGCATTTACTACAAATAAAACATCAAACCAATCAATCAGTGGCATTTATTTATGCTTACTGTGTGCTTACTGTACTAAGTCCTTGGAAGAGTAGGCTACAGTAGAGTTGGTAGTTACAATCCCTCTCCTCACAGAGTTTATGGTCAACTGGGGGAGACAAACATTAAAATAAATTATAAACATAGGAAACATCAGAATATAAGGACATGTACATAAAGTGCAGAGGGGTGAATATCAAAGTGCTTAAGGGGTACAAGCCCAAGTGCATAAGTGATGCAGAGGGGCGAACAAATAGGGTGGGAAAATGAGCCATTAGTCATGGAAATCCCCTCTCAAAGTCATACCTGGAGTGTTTCCCGTACTCTATCAGCCTCGACTATGGGAGGGAGAGTCAAGCAGAGACCTGTCCATTCCTTTCCTAGCTTGGGCAGTGGCTAGTGAGTGGAAGACTATCTGCTACAAGTCAAAACTCCCCTGTGCTGGGCAGTAGTGGTATGGGAGAGAGTGGAGGGCAGAGATTAGAGTTTGCTGTGCAGAAGGAGGCAGTGGTAAACCACTTCTGTATTTTTACCAAGAAAACTCTATGGATCCACTACCAGAACAACTGCAGATGGAGGTGGGACCTTCTGGGAGAGATAGGTCCATGGCATCACTATGGGTTGGAAACCACTCGACGGCATAAGTCATGGAAAACCACTTGGAGGAAAGATGCTTTTAGGAGAACTTGAAGATGGGGAAAGTGGTAGTCTGTCAGATATAAATGAGGAGGGATGTCCTTGCCAGGACTGGGAAATGGGCAAGGATCTGCAGTGAGGCAGACAAAATTGAAATACAAAGAAGAGATTGGTGTTAGAAGAGCAAAGTGTGGGGACTGGGCTCTGTCCTCAGTAATATTGCTATTTCTAGTGAATCAATAAGGTGAGGTAGGAGGAGGCAAGGTGACTGAGGACTTAAAAGCCAATGGTAAGAAGTTTCTTTTTATTTATTTATTTATTTATTTATTTATTTATTTATTTATTTATTTATTTATTTATTTCTGTTAATGTCTTTCTCTCCCGCTAGACTGTGAGCTCACTGGGGGAAGGAATGTGTCTGTTTGTTGTTATACTGTACTCTCCCAAAGCACTTAGTACAGTGCTTTGTACACAGTAAGCTCTCAATAAATACAATTGAATGGATGGATGAATGAATGAATGCGGAGACGGATGAGTAAACACTGAGTGGGTCTTGAAGAGTGGGGAAACGTGGTCTGAATGGTTCTGTAGAAAAATGATCTGGGCAGCAGAGGGAAGCATGGACTGGAGTTGGGAGAGACAGGAGGTAGGGAGGTCAGCAAGGAAGCTGAGGCAGTAATCAAGACAGGATAGGACAGATGATTAGATCAATGTGGTGGCTATTTGGCTAGAGAGAAAAAGGCACATTTTAGCGATGTGGTGCAAGTAGAAGAGACAGGATTTGTCAGAGACTATGTGGGTCGAATAGAGAAATTTGATATTTTCCATATTTCTAACAGGCTGGCACACAGCTGGTTAAGGGACTTCCGGCACTATCCTTCCTCATTTCACTCAGCACCCTGTAAATTTCTCCTGTTTGATTCCTCAAAGTCTACTTACAACTTTGATCTGACTTCCCCATTCCACGTGACTTAAAGCTGGAGAGCCAATCGCCTGGGGAGTATGGCCCTCCTGAGATTTCTAGCAAAACCTTTTCTACCTAATTAGTTAACACACAAGAACTACTATGACTTCCTCTAAAGGGAACTGTCCCCAGACTGAATGCACTCCCCAGTTCTTGAGAGTAGTTCAGTCTGTTAAAATATTTCAGACCTCACTGACTGGATTCAAATTGAACAGAGGTGAGTGCTTGTAACTGTACACTTTTGTCCTAAAAATGTGATTGAACTGTTCAAGTGGTTTTATTACTGTGAAGAAAAATTCATACTTTTGAATTGCTAACAGGCTATTTTTCGTGTTTTTTCACACAGCCCATACTGGTATGGATTTCTGGTTCTGTGACAAAGTCACCTATTGTAGAAACTTGAAAATCAATGACTTTTAAAGTCACTGCAGAAACAGGTTTATGTAGCTCTTTTTGTGGCTTGGGAGACACAGAAAAAAAATTTTTACAGCAGAAGAAAACAGTGCTTCATAATGATACTTTTTAAAATTGTTACTTGTTACTATGTGCCAGGCACTGAACTAAGGATTGGGGTAGATACAGACTAATCATATTGGACACAATCCATGTCCTACCTGGGGCTCATTGTCTTAATTCCTATTTTACAGATGAGGTAACTGAGAAACAGAGAAGATAAGTGACTTGTCCAAGGTCACACAGCAGATGAGTGGCACATCCAGGATTAGAATTCAGATCTTCTGACTCCCAGGACCCGGCTCTTTCCACTAGGCAATGCTGCTTCTCACTTATGCAGCATCTACCAACTCTGTTAAATTGTGCTCTCCCAAGTGTTTAGTACCTTGCTTTTCACACAGTAAGCACTCAATAAATTTGAGTGATTATTTAATTGCAATGAAATATAAAGAATAGGCACTAAAGGGAGTAAATAAGATGCTCTGAAGTTTATTTTGTAGTCTGGCTTACCCACTTCTGTATCCCACATGTTTTTTCTTATCTGTGAATTACACATTATATTATAAATTATTTATTTGTATTAATGTCTGTTTCCTCTCCTGGACTACAAGCAAAGAACATATTTAGCAACTCTGTTGAATTGTATTCATCTATCTCACCACTGACCCCTTGCCCACATCCTGCCTCTGGCCTGGGATGCCCTCCCTCCTCAAATCTGACAGACAATTGCTCTCCCTTCATTCAAAATCTTATTGAGTACATATCTTCTCCCCAAGAGGCCTTCCCTTTCCTCTTCTTGCACTCCCTTCTGTGTCAACCCGCTCTCCCAGCCCCACAGTACTTCTGTACATATCTGTAATTTATTTATATTAATGTCTGTCTCTCCCTCTAGACTAAGCTCACTGTGGGCAGGGAATATGTCTGTTAATTGTTTTATTGTACACTCCCAAGGGCTTAGTACAGTTTCTTCACACAGTAAACACTAAATAAATATGATTGAATAAATGAATGAATACTCTCCCAAGCCCTTTTTAGAGTGCTCTGCACACAGTAAGCATTCAATAAGTACAATTGATTGATTGACTGATGCATTATCGCTTTTTACTTCTCATCTCTTTAATCATTGGTTTCAATTAATCAAACAATAAATCAATCATATTCATTGAATGCAGCGTGGCTCAGTGGAAAAGAGCCCAGGCTTAGGAGTCAGAGGTCATGAGTTTGAATCCCAGCTCTGCCACTTGTCAGCTGTGTGACTGTGGGCAAGTCACTTAACTTCTCTGTGCCTCAGTTCCCTCATCTGTAAAATGGGGATGAAGATTGTGAGCCTCACGTGGGACAACCTGATTACCCTGTATCTACCCCAGCGCTTAGAACAGTGCTCTGCACACAGTAAGCGCTTAACAAATACCAACATTATTATTATTACTGTGTGTAGAGCACTGTATTAAGTACTAGGAGGATAGAGCAAGGGCCTGGGAGTCAGAAGGACCTGGGTTCTAATCTTGGCTCCGCTGCATATCTGCTGTGTGATCTTGGGCAAGTCACTTAGCTTCTCTGTGCTTCAGTTATCTCATCTATAAAAAGGGGATTAAGACTGTGAGCCTCACATGGGACAACCTGATTACCTTGTATCTATCTACCCCAGCACTTAGAACAGTGCTTGGCACATAGTAAGGACTTAACAAATACCATCATCATTATTAATTGTTTTTATTATTATCATCTGTAAAATGGGGATGAGAGCGTGAGCCCCATGTGGGACAGGGACTGTGTCCAACGTGATTAACTTGTATCTACTGCAGTGCTTAGTAACAGTGCTTGGCACATAGTAAGTCCTTAATATGTACCATAATAATAATAATTGTTATTACAACACAACAGAGTTGGTAGACACATTCCCTGCCCACAACGTGATTACAGTCTAGTATAAATTGACCATATTTAGGTCTGCCAATGGAATACCTGTTAATCCATGCCCAGTTGTATCTCGGATTGGAAAGAAACTGAGAAAGCATTCATAGAGCTTTACATTCTCACCCTTAATAAAGTTACAAAATGAAAGACAATTGGTAATTGCTCCCTGTGAGTTTTATGTACACAATTCAAAATCACTGAGTAATATTTTGCCCTCAGTGCCCTATCTAGAATGCTTTGCTTTACTCCCAGACAATAATTGCATAAATTCATTCTGTAGGATTTTTCCCAGATCATCTGATTGAAATTTATTTTTTCCTTTCTTTGATTTATTATTCACCTCAGATGATCTTCTGCAACCCTTTCAAATTTCATTATCAGCTGTAATGATTGTAGAAAATTACAATAATTCAGATCATAAACTTGATCTTAATAACAATAATTGTGAAATTTGTTAAGCATTCTCTAGGTGCCAAGCACTGTATTAGGTACTGGGGTAATAATAGTAATTTTGGTATTTGTTAAGCACTTACTATGTGCAGAGCACTGTTCTAAGTGCTGAGGTAGATACAGGGTAATCAGGTTGTCCCACGTGAGGCTCACAGTTAATCCCCATTTGACTGATGAGGTAACTGAGGCACAGAGAAGTTAAGTGACTTGCCCACAGTCACACAGCTGACAAGGGGCAGAGCTGGGATTTGAACTCAAGACCTCTAACTCCCAAGCCCGTGCTCTTTCCACTGAACCACGCTGCTTCTCTAGACATAAGATAATCAGTTCAGACACAGTCCTTTTTCCATATGCAGTTCACAGTTAGCTCCCCAAAATGCTAACCATTGTATAGGAAGACATCTCACTGCTTTCACAGTCCACAACAAAATCCTATGCCAACATCTCTTTTCACATTCAAGGGAATACAGATGAAAGGAATCAAAACAAATGAGACAACAAGGCCCAGTGGAAAGAACACAGACTTAGGCGTCAGAGGACCTGGGTTCTAATTCTAGCTCTGTCCTAGTTTACTGTGTGACCTCAAGCATGTCCCTTAACTTCTCTGTGCCTCAGTTATCTCATCTGTAAAATGGAAACTATGACTATGAGCCTCTTGAGGGAGATGGACTGTGTCCAACCTGATTATCTTATCTCTTCCCCAGTGGTTAGTACTGAGTGTGGCACATAGTAAATACTTAACAAATACCATTAAAACACGTGTGAGAACTCCCCAAACGTAAAGTAATATGTCTGATAAAACAGTTACATTGGTAGTATAAATCGTAGGGATCAAAATCATTTTTTAACCTATTCTATATTTTCATTCTTCCCATTAAAAAAATACCATTTGCTCTTTTCAAGCTGTTTCGGGAACTCTAGCTAAATTTCTCCCATTAGAAAAGCCATTTCCCCAGACTACTATCTTCATGTTTAAATAATTTGGAAACTGCATCTCTGAATAACTATCTTCCCACATTTTCTCATTATTTGGCTACAATCTTTTGTAAAGTGTAGTTATGAAACATTTTCATTCAATATTCCTGGGAGAGCTACAATCTTAAGGATGGACAGTTTCCCTTAATCAAAGGTATTTATTGAGCATTTTCAGCACACAGAGCACTATACTCAACTCTTGGGAAAGTACAATACAATAGAGTTTGTAGATGTGAGCCCTGGCCAAAGGAGTTTACAGTCTATGACTTGGCATTATGGTGGGCCAGGAAGCAGGATCATCAGAAATTTTAAGTCCAGAATTGTATCTTAGTGTTCCTTAATGACTTGTACATAATAGGCAGCATGGTCCAGTGGAAAGAGCATGGGCCTGGGCGACTTGAGACCCAGGGTCTAGTCAGGTTCTGCAACTTGCCAATTATGTGACAGTAGGCAAAACATTTCAATTATTTGTGCATTAGTTTCTTCATCTGCAAAAGAGAGATAAAAACCTCTTTTCACTCCCTCAAGCTGTGAATCCACTATGGGACAGTTTATCTGTTGGGTTTTTTTTAATATATCTGGTATTTAACACTTACCTGCTGTGTGACCTTGTGCACATTGCTTGAATTCTCTGTGCCTCAGTTTCCTCATCTGCAAAATGAGGACTCAATACTTGTTCTTCCATCTTAGACCATGAGTCCCACTTGTGATCTGATTATCTTGTATCTTTCCCAGTAGATACAGTACAGTGCTTGGCAGATAGTAAGCACATGACAAATACCATTATTGTTATTGTTAGTATCATTATTATTATTATTATTTTCTGTGATCCCCATTCTCCCTATCAGTCACTCCAGAATGTATGCTGCTGAGCACAGCAGTACTAGGGGAGAGAATGTGAATGGCTCAAGGCAAATCATCATTGCTACTATATAATAATAATGGTATTTCTTAAGCACATTCTATATGTCAAGCAGTATAAGGTAAATGTATTTATTTAAATATAATCAGATCAGACACCGTGCCTATCCCACATGGGAGTAATGGTTTAATGGGGAAGAAGAACAAGTATTTATTCCTCATTTTAGAGTAAAAGAAACCGAGTCACATCAAGTTAAGAGACTTGTCCAGACAAATGAAGCAGAGTGCCCTAGTGAACAGAAGAGAGCACTGGGAGTCATAAGGATCTGATTCTAATGTGACTCTACCACCCGTATGCTCTGTGACCTTGGGCAAGTCACTTAATTTTTCTGTCCCTCAGTTATCTCATTTATAAAATGGGAATTAAGACTGTTAGATCCATGAGGGACATTAACTGTGTCCAACCTGATTAGCTTTTATGGACCCCAACACTTAGTACTGTGCCTAGCACATAGTAAATGATTAACAAATACAGTTGAAAACAAAAAAGGCAAAGTTAGGTTTAGATCCCCAGTCCTATAACTCCCAGGCCTATGCTCTTTTCACTAAGCCATTCTGTTTCCTTCCTCAAAACCCCTTAAGGGCAGGTACTGCTGATATTAGGACACCCCACTCCTTCTTAACCAGTGGAATCTGAGCAATATTTGTCTTATTGACCAGAGGCCAGAAAAGATGCATTACTGCATTTCCAGGGACAAAGTGACCAAGTACATAAGAGATTCTCTCTCAAGGATGGTCAGACTCCTCCATCGATGCAGAGCCACTCCATAGCCTCACCTTCAAACCAGAAGGCAACATAACTAATAAATGTATTTATGTTGTTATAGTCAATTTTTCTCCTCTCAGGAACACACCAGGCACTTTACATTTTCCCCAGTGGGAAACTATCATTGATTTAGTGCTCCTTCACTTTAACCCTCTATTAATAGATCTGATTGAATGAATGAGCGAATGACTCATGGAGTCAATTACATGTTCTCACCCCAGAGTCCCTGTACATATTTTTTTTATATGAACTCCTCAGAGCCTTGTGGAATCTAGTGGCATTTTGGAGCTGCATGATTTACACAGGGTTCAAAGTCCAGGTGCTTTTCTAATTACTCAGTAAAGAAGGGGACTCAGTTTTCTTCGAACTAGGGGATAAAGACCCAATGAGCTGCACATTAAGCAAAATCTGTGTTAGTGCCTCAGTCACTGCAGCTTATCCATTCACAGCTGTTTCTCCCAACATGGCAAAACAGTCTATCCAGACAGGTGTGTGTTGTCTATTTCTTCATTACTTACCAAAATGGTACCCTAAATGTGCAGGGAAAACCCATTCTAAGGGAGAGCGAAGCATATTTCTCTTCATGTTTTGAATCTGGGTCAGTGAAGCACTAGAGGATGGTGGTGAAGGGGAGCAGTCACGCTGGTGTTAAGGTTCTGGACAATTTTCAGCATGACCCAAGTGGATAGAGCCCAGTCCTGGGAGTCAGAAGGACCTGGGTTCTAATCCTGGCTCTGCCACTTGTCTACTATGTGACCTTGAGCAAGTCACTTCAAAGGACCTTAGTTATCTCATCTGTAAAATGGGGATAATAATAATAATTGTACTTGTTAAAATGCTTACTGTGTGCCAAGCACTGTTCTAAGGGCTGGGATAGATACGTGATACTCAGGTTGGATATAGTCCCTGTTCCATATAGGGCTCACAGTCTTAGTCCCCATGAGGTAACTGAGACACAAAGAAAAGTGTCTTGCCCATGGTCACAAAGCAGATGTGGCAGAGCAGGATTAGAACCCATGACCTCTGACTTCTAGACCCATGGTCTCTCCACTAAGCTATGCTGGGGATGAAGACTCTGAGTTCTAAGTGTGACAGAGACATGTCTAATCTGACTAATTTATATCTGCCCGATTGCTTAGTACAGTTCCTGGAACATAGTAAGCACCTAGAAAGTACCATAAAGAAAAAAAATACAAAACATTCATCCCATCACAACATAAGCTTCAATGACATCAGCCTTTCAGCCTTTTCCTCAAGCTTGAGGCAATCAAAACCTCTTGTCAGTCAATTCTGTGGGGAAGCTCCAGGAAGTTCATACTGGGCCCAGGGCCCAGATGTTCTGTTGGGGAGTAGGGGGTTCACGCCTCCCATGAGGCTTGCCGGACCACAAAATCCCACTCAAGGCAGAGCTGGCAAAACCAATTACCACCCTGGCTAACCCCACGTGGGGAAATTGGGATCCTTCACCTTCCCGCTCCTTTTCAATACTGTGCAACTTCCCAGACGGTGACCAGCCCAGTTCCACTGCACTGAAGCACCAGTCTGGCCCCTGAGTTGTGCACGACTGGGATAGAGAAGCTCAGTGAGTGGGTGGCTACCTTCCCGTGGTGAGCCCTGACCCCCAGCAGTCAGCACAGTGTGGGTTTAGTGGGGTGGGGGTGGGGAAGGGGTGGGTGTTGGGAGGGGCTGGGGAGGAGGGTCATAACAAATCTTGGCAGTTTAGAACGTTGGTAGGATGTAGCCGTGGCAGTTAGCACGGCTGCCACTGTGACGGTTGGACTCTGAGCCGTGAGGAACCCGAAACGCTGCTCCCCTCTCTACAGTCCCCAACTTCTCTTTTTGTTGTTATTGGCTGTGTTTGCCCTCGCCCTAGACTCCTTGGCTGCCGTGGGACATTTATTGTTTTGTCTTTTCCATCAGTCGCCAGCCTCTCTTGGCCCATTATTCTGAGATCTAAAGCCCTCTGAGGTTTCCAGACCATGTCAAATTCTCAGCATTATATTATTTGACGGCGTTTAGTATAGAGCTGTGCACACAGCGAGAGTTATAGGAAAATGATTAATACGACTTTGCAGTTCTGCCTCTTCCCTTCCAGCGCTTCAGACAGGGCTTGACATACAGTAAGCACTTTACATCCCAGAGAGTTTGGCACTTTGCTCAGTCTGAACTGCCATTCCCTCGACCACAGGCCAGCAGCCTCCAACCAGTCTGATGACTTTCACTTGAAGCCCGTCGATAGCTCTACCACACAGCACCCATCTGTACTTCAGCAAGGCCCTGGATGGCATTTTGGCCAAATACCAATGGTCAGATGAGCTTAAAGAAACCCAACCCAGCAGCGAATCCCTCCTCTGGGCCAGAGCTCAGTTGTAAAGGGATGACCAGGACTACGAATAGAAATCTCCAGTTCCCTGGGCTCAGGGATATCGATGTTATATGAATGCGATGCCGGCTCATGGATGCCAAGCCTCCACTCAAAAATCCCTTTTGCACTTCTAAAAAGACATTTCTTCATCTTGATTCAAATATTGGATCACGGACTTGTCACGCATGCACCTGCACACAGAGACATGTATCCCTGGGCCAACTAAAACAGTATGCTATCACAGTCTCAAGCACGTTATTCAGTTTGGTTCAAAGGTGGCCAGATAAAATATAGCTGGTCTTCCTCACCTACCAAGCCAACACGTGTCGTGTTGTCCCTGGGGCTACAAGGAGGCACTGGGAGGAAAAATTAACCTCATGATAAGGAAACATCAAGGAAGACATTATTGATAAAAAAGGCTGATTTTGTTTTTTGGTTTGGGGGCCATGTCAGCATTTACTGCATACTTTCTGTGTGCTGGGTGGAGGGTTAATTAAATAAGTTACCTAAAAATAATCGGAGGAGGTTAGACGTCATCTGATGAACATGCAAGAGTTAATAGGAAGAAAATAGGCAGAAATAAGCTACGAGATAAGTCGATTATAGATAAACTGATAATACTGAATGATGAGTTGCCTAGTGCAACATGAGCGGGAATATGGGGAAATCAAGGAAAGTCTCCAGAAGGAGACTTTCTTAGCAGGAATTTTTAGGCAGGAGAGCGTGGCCTAAGGGAAAGAACCGAGGACTTGGAGTCAGGAGTCTGGGTTCTGGATACAATGCTGCCACTGTCCTGCGGGGTGACTTTGGACAAGTCATTTACCTTTCCTAGACTTCAGTTTCCCCATCAGCAAAATAGGGATGAGATAGATAATTAGCTCTGTATGGGGCAAGTACTTTGAAGTCTGATAATTTTGGTTCCTCCTCAGTGCTTAGCACATATAGGAAGTGCTTAAGAAACGTCATTATTATGATTATTGGAAGAGTAGTAGGTACTAAACAAATGCCATTATAATGACTATTAGTAGGACTGCTATTATCGATACTATTAAGATTAATAGTATGACAACCTTGACTACTCCTCTTAATGCTTCCACTCCTACCACGATTATGATTAATACTACTATTAATCATAGTATCAGCCCTGTAGAAAGAGCACTGCTCTGGGACTCAGTAGATCTGGGTTCTATTCCTTGTGTCACCCACCATCAGGATGAAGTTTTCTGGCTAAAGAACTAGTGAAGGTATTCTGGGAGATGGACAGATCCAAAAGGAATCCCGAATATAAGCTGGCTAACATGAACAGCGACGACAGAGTCCACTGGGGTCGGCCCCTGATTTTGCACGTTCCACTCCCGTGCGCTGCACCCTTGCCCACCGGCTGGTTGGTAGCACCCTGTGCCCCAGAGGAAACCCATCTGGCAAGGAAGAGAGAGCGTGAAGGTGTTGCACTCCCCACCATTCCTGTAATCAACTCCCCGACTCGAGTTCTCGGACCTCAAGTCTCAGGACTGTGGTTCATCTGTTGCTCTCAATGGGAGACTCCATCATTATTGGTACCGCTTGGGATGGGGGTGGGGTGGTTCCAGGTACAGGTGGGATGCGAGCAGTGGGTTAGATGCGGGAGAGGACCGAAGGTGGTTGGCTTCACAGAGGTGCAGAGCTGTAACTGGGATGTAGTTGGGATGAGGGAGCCAACGTGCTTAGAGGGAGCTGACTGATTGAGTGTCGTGGGGACATGGGGGAGCAACTCCATCAGCGGCTATGTTTATTATAAACGTACACATGTGGGAAGCTTGTCTAGGGACCGAGATGTTCAATTAGGAGGGTGTTAGTCTTTTCCACTCTAAATTTTCAGGAGAGGGGGACACTTCAATTAAAGTCAAATTTAAGCGGAGATATCAGAAAGCCTCCATGTGGCTTTCTGTGAGCCCCATGTGGAGCAGGAAATGTGTCCAACCTGATAAACTTGTATTTACCACCGGCTTGTAGAGCAACACTTGACAATGTAAGCACTTAATACCATTAAAAAAAGGCACCAGCTACCATCAACTTCCCACATACCCTTCCCACCTTTCACGGTTAACTTTTCCCAGTCCCTGGGAATCAATCTCCCAGCACTCTTCTTTGTAACCTGGACTCTTTCCACCACCTCTAGGCAGCAAACACATCCTATTCCCTGGATGTGACAGTGACCGCTTCCTTCTGCTCCACACCACCCCCTGCCCGGTACAACCCCACTTCATCTCCAGTTTTTCTAATAAGAATGAAAAGCCTGGATTTTGCCCCTGGGGTCATAATAGTAGTCACAAGAGTTTGAAGTAGTTACTGAGAATACAGTCAGTGAAGTAGTGGGCACACTGTAGGGTTTGCAGCTTGCTATTGGATGACTTCATGGAGGAAAGGCTTCCAGACAACCTTTGTTGTTCTGTTTCCTCTTATTAAAACACTGGTTTACCATCCATCCCTCCTCTGATTTTTTTCTGCAGGCAGGATGTGATTGGT
This sequence comes from Ornithorhynchus anatinus, assembly GCF_004115215.2. NCBI lineage: Eukaryota > Metazoa > Chordata > Mammalia > Monotremata > Ornithorhynchidae > Ornithorhynchus > Ornithorhynchus anatinus. The sequence continues at coordinate 112,976,281 of NC_041728.1, read as the reverse complement.
GGGCAAATCTGTCCGTTGAGTCCCCCGGGACAGAACCTGAGGAAATGAGTATGGTGGGTGCGGAGGGCACTGAGCACCCACCACATCTAGCTTCTTATGGTAGCAGGTACACTGTATCCCAGGTCCCCCGACTACCGGTCCTGTGCTCTTTCTGCAGCAAAAACAAAAATTCTGGGAAAAGAGATAGCAGAAATTGGGGGTAGGGCAGAGCAGTTTGGATGAGATCGCTGGATTTTGGGGTGGAAGGGAGAGAACGTGGCAGAGTTTCAAAAACATTTGAAGACCAATAATAAATTGTAAACAAGAGGGAGGGGAAGTGGAAAATGATATTTTCTCCTGCAGCTTTTCTCCTGCTTCCCTGTGAATCCCCATGATAAGCAATGACTTCCTTGCTGGGAGCAGAGGGTGGGGAGGCCAGGGGGAGGCATACATGCCATCAAGACCAGATGTCCAGCTCCAGGAAAATTGGGGGTGATTGGGGATCGTGGGTGTAAGAGAGGTGGTGGCTGGACCCAGGTTCCAGCTGGGGGACCCTGGAGAAGTTTCCTGCAGCTTTTCTTTTGCTTGTCCACGAATCCGGCAAAAACCCGGGCGGACCTGCTCCACCATGCTTCCCTCCTTCCTACTCCCTCTTCTCTATCAAAGTCAAAATGGAGCCTCAGTGCCCTTGAGAAAGGGATTAGTCACTTTGATTAGCCACCTCTAAAATGATCAATCTTTGGGATATTTGCCAAAGATGAGGTTCACTGTTCATAAAGTTGAACTGGCTTCATGGCACCCACTTTACTAGGCTCTGGGCAAGAACAGAATAAAGAAGTGACATCTTCCCTGCCCATAGGTGCTTTCTCTAATGGCAGAGACAAGCACCTAAAACTTTACGGGAGTAGTCAAAATAAATAATTGAACATACGAAAGGATAAAGATAGAAGCAAGAGTGGGAATATGTATCATAATAGATTGAGAAGTGTAAGCATTGGCTGATGGGCTTATATGGCTTAGGATGCTGGGCAATTAACCAGAGCTGGGAACTCTGGAGAGCCCAAATCGCAGCTTGGACCAGCTGGGAGGGCTCCTCTACCCTGCTTCTTGCCCCTTGCCCTTGAGCCCTGGCACCTGTGGCTTCCCACCTCTCAAACTGGCTCAGGACAACAGTCATTCCGTTAGGAAAGGGCACAGGCTGCCCCTCAATTAAGGCCCTCTCCACACTTCCCTGTCTTGTACACTCTGAAGGTCTTAGCCAGAGGAACCCGTGCCCAGAACTCCGAAGAGATGGAGAGGCAGGATATTACCAGAAGGGCCTGAAGAGCAGCAGGCCTGGCTGCCTGGTTGCTGCTGGTCCCCCTCCTTCTCCCCTGCCTCCCCTACAAATGCTCACTGGCGAGATGGTTCAGACTTCCTACTGGTAAAGCCCAACTAGATCTGCAACTGCTACGTCCAGGCCCGGGGTGGACCCCCTCAGTTCACACTCCCCAGTCCCTTGCTGAAAGAAACACAGACCCAGATTGAGGAAGCTACATGGTTTTTTACTCCAGCTCCATCCTGTTCCCACCATCCCAGGCTCCCAGTGTCAGAGTGTAGCCCCCAGTCCAGCCTTCCTGCTCCCAAGTGTGGCCAGAGCAGGGAGTGAGTGGGGGTCTCCTCACACTCCTTCTGGCTCCTGCCCCACTGTTGCAACTCGAGCTCTGAAGTGGCCCCAGAATTGCACTGCCCGGGGCCGGATCCCCTCCCTATTCCAGGCCCCTGGGACAATGGTGCATCCTCTCTGAGCACGAGGACCATCGGGGCATCTTGTCAGGTCTCTGCCACTCCTTGTCCTGGTCTTCTTCCTCTTCTCACTCAGGCTGGGACCTGGCTCTCCTCCTCCTTCTTCTCCTCCTTACTCACCAGGTGGGAGGCTCTAAATACTCAGATCCCGACTGAGGGGATCCTTTTTCCACTCTTTTGAATTCTTAGGGGAAAAACTTGTGAGACTCAGGACAGTTCGGCCCTGAAAGCCCCCAGTCTCTGACTCCACATTGGGAACTGTGGAGAAACTTCTCCTCTTCCCTTCACCTTCTCTTCACTGTCTTCCCCTTGTTTCCCTCCTGGCCACATCATAAAAGACCGAGAGCTCAGGGACAGAGGGAAAGAGAGGATGAACTGGGGGAGGAGGAGAGAGGTAGAAACTTGGATCTCAAATACCAGGAAAGAGAGACCCTGAGAGACAAGAAAAAGAGGAGAGAACAAGGCAAAGAAGTCCAAGGGAGAAAATAGAGATAAGGGATGGGGGAGATAGATGAGAAAGGAATGGTGGGGAAAGGGTCGGGTCTCCCTCTGGAAGAGGAGGTCCAGCTGTCTCCCGAGAGCCACTCCTTGCCCAGGCTGGAGGAGTGGTGAACCCTAAGGGAAAGAAAGCAAAGAAGCCACCATTTCTCCATCCATCCATCCATCTGCCCATCTCAGAAGGGGCGCTGGCCCCGACGAATGACAAGTCCAGGCCCTGCAGGCCTATAGCATTGGGTGGCAGGTTGAAAGGAGCTGGGCGAGCCTCTCCTGGGTCCGGCATGAGTGTGAGAGGCCATCACAGCTATGAGTCCTGCAGCTACAGGAACCCTACAGCTGCCCACCAACACCTCTGACTGGGGTTGGTGACAGAGTCCAGAGCTGAGACAAGATGGGACAACTGTCCGCAAAGCCATCCATCCGGGGATGAAGAGAGGGAGAGGGAGACCCCTAGACCAAGCCCTTCCCTGACCTTCTGTGGATGCCTGCCCACTTCTAGAGCCCTCCTCCAGCCCCTTTTCCCTCTACCCCAGTCGACCACAGATTACTGAGCCCTTCCTCCGGCCCTGGTCCACAGGCAGGCACTCTTCCACTGTCCGGGGCTTGCTCACCACAGCCAGCCAGATGCCGTACCGGCTCGCAAGCTCTCCCTGCTCCCCACCGAGATGTTCCGTCACTGCCTTTCCTAGGCTCTGGATTAGGCTCTGGGCTAGGTGCTGGGCATGGGAGGAGAGGGTGTATCTGGCTTTGTGGGAATGGAGGGCCTAAGCAGGATTGGTCCCGTCAGGAGGAAACCCAGGATAAGGTGCTGAGAGAGGGGTACCCGGCAGGGAAGGAAGGAAAAGGCAGGGAGCACAGACTTGGGGAGACTCACTTTCCACCTGGCAGAATCTTCATGTTTTATGTGGATAAGGACGGGGAGGAGAAAAAAAGAAGATCAGCTTGTGCTGGAAAGCAGACTGGTTCCTCCCCTCCCCTGCCGTTAGCCAGGTCTCCCAGGAGATCCACAGAGCGGCACAAATTTGGCATCCTTCTGGTGGGACACTGTTCCTGTGGTTTAGGCATGGACAGGCAAGACTTTAGGCAGGGCAGGGAGACAGAAGTAGGTTACACATCCGGGAAGGAATGGGGATCTTGGGGGCAGGGACAAACCTGGGGATTGGAGGACATGGGGGAGGGTGGGTAGAGTGAAGGAGCACAGAGAGAGGGCAGATGGGGCTCACTGCTCACTGTGGGAGGAAAGGATGGGACAGAGAAGGGAAACCCAGCCCCTGAGCCCAGGAGCTGAGGGAATGGTATCCTCAGAGCTTAAGCACAGCTGAAGTCTGGTCCCAGAAAGGGGTTAAAAGGTCCCAGCCTCCTGGCACAAGAGCCGCCCTCCAGACCATCCCTCAGGGCAATAAATGGGGATACTTAGTCTGTGAGGCTCAAGTGGAACAGGGGCTGTGACCACCCCCCCACCCCCCATATCTTATATCTACCCCATTGTTTAGTACAGTGCTTGGCATATAGTGGACACTTTACAAATACTGCCATTATTCTCCTTAATTAGACTTTAGGTCAAGAAAGGAGCCCAGAATGAGGACAATGTCCTGACTCAGATTTCAAGTCTCTTCTGGCTCAGGCTGCATGTCATCAATGTTACAGTGGCCATGGCAACCTGGACCCCTTCCTTGTCCTCTGTTAAAACTCCTCCGGGAGGGGATGGGAGCTGAGCCTGGAGCAGTGTCACCCAAGGAGACTAGAGAGGGTCGCAGGGGGAGGTAGAGTGGTGTTCTCCCCAGGGATAGAGTCACTTGCCCCATCAAACCCTGGGATTCTATTCCGCAGACTCAACCCCCTTTTCCTAACCCAGTTCCGCAGGGAGTCTTGTCCTGCCCTGCAGCCCCCATTCCCATCTGGGCCATCCCCAGGGAGCTCTCTGTGAGTCGGGCTCTGAGTATCCCTATCCCTGCTCCCTGGATCTAGGGTGCATGGCCTCAGCCTCTTGGCTTCTCAGTGTTCAGGGTAAGGTTAGTGAGGGCCCGGCAGCTGGGGACTCACACCACAGGGTCAGGGTCTTCCAGGCAGGCCAGAAAGATGCCTGGCCTCATGGGCCAGGCCCAAACTCAAGTTGGGGCTCCAGGTGAACTGCTAAGAAACAGTGTGTGTGGCAGGACTGTGGGGGGAGCAGGTCCACTTCCTCCAAAAAGGGGAAAGAGGACTCTCAGAGAGAAGAGGCACCGATGGCTGGGGGAGGCCAGTCTGTGGTGGGGGTGGGTAAGGAAATGGACCGGCTCTCCCCAACTCTTCCCAGCCCCTCCCAAGCCCTTGGCTCTTCCCAGGACCCCCTTCTTCCCATGGGCCTCTCCCACCATGTCTCCCAGGGCCCAGAGCCCTGGACCCTGACCGGTAATGATAGCCCCACTCTTGGTATGGTAACTGTCTCCATGGGACCCTTGGCATCCTCTCCTCAGTTAAGAGTCTTACTGACACTCTCCGTCTCTCTGCCGCTTTAGGACCATCCTCAGCAGGGAACTTTCCACAACTCTCAGGGGCAGCCCAGGACCAGTGATCTGTTTTGGACCAGAGTCCTGGACAAGGCAGCACAGCCAGACTAAACACAGGGGCCAGCCAGGGGCCCCTGGGCTAGAGAAAAGGGTATGGAGGAGGGAGATGGAAGGGAAAGAGCTTCCTGATGAGACAGACCCCAGCCTCGGCTCCAGCCCTCAGCCCTCCGCAGTAACTGGCCAGCCAGACCATGGCCTCCTGGTGGGCCTCAGGGAGGGAGGCGAGGACAGGAACCAGCCTCCCTGCAGCTCCAGGGTCCTGAGTGGCCTCAGGCAGCCCTGAGCAGAGAGGATACCCTTCAGGGCCTCCAGGAACATCTTGAGGAGCAGCCAAAGGGTGGTGAGGGGAGAACAGGTGTCAATCAGGTGGGGTTGGGGCTGTCAAGGGAGAAGCTCTTAACGGTGCCAGAGTCCCCAGGTCTGAGGCCCGGGAGGCATCAGAGTTGTCACTGGGGCTCCCATAACCTCACTGACCCTCAGTTGCCAAACCTGGCCATGCTCAGACTCAGCTTTAGCAGGTAGTGGACCTGCTTGATGAGGACCAGAAGGAGCTGGGAGAACAATAATAATAATAATAATGACATTTGTTAAGTGCTTACTATGTGCCAAGCACTGTTCTAAGAGCTGGGGTGGATACAGAGTAATTAGGTTGTCTCAGGTGTGGCCCACACTTTTAATCCCTATTTTACAGATGAGGTAACTGGCACAGAGAAGTTAAGCGACTTGCCCAAGGTCACACAGCAGACAAGTGGCAGAGCCGGGATTAGAATCCACATCCTCTGACTCTCCACTAAGCCACGCTGCTTGGGAGAAGAACTGGACCATGGCCTCTCTGTACTCCGGGGAAGAGTAGCTCATATACTGTGTAGCTCATATACTGTGTTCGTGGCCCACAAGAGAACTCAGATTCAGCCTGGACTCCCCTGTACTCCTCCCATTCCTCGCCACCCTGCTCTCTCTGAGAGTTGCAGCCTGACTTCTTCCTCCTCTCCCTCTGACCCTGACTGAGGCCCCTCTGAGACCCAGGGCCTCAGTGACCTGACCAAGGGACTCAGAAGGGTGGGCTCAAGCTGCAGAGTCTCCAAGAGAAGGATCTCTGGCTCCAGGATCCTCCCTGCCAACGCTCCCTTGCTCTATGGTCCTCTGGTTGGGGACTCCTCATAATGGAGCCAGGGCCGTGCAAGTCCCAGGCAGCTCAACATAGTTGCTGTCCTCTAGCGCCGGTTGCTCCAGCATCCTGAGTACCGGCACCCCGAGCCTGTGGGAGGAGAGGTGGGCATCGGTCCCTGTGGCTTGCCAGACTTTGAGGGCCTGCATGAGGGGGCCACGGCCTGGAATCAGCCTCCCCTGGGGCCTTGAATCAGGGCCCCTTCCATCCCAGGATCCAGCCCCAGAGACCAAGAAATGGCAGAGTGGGTTGGGGGATGCATGGGGGCTAGAGAGCCCTACCTCAGATTCAGGGGCCCTGGGAAAGCCTGATCTCTGATCCAAGTGGGGGAATGCCTGGGACCGAGGGCCCCTTCCTCAGAATCTGGGGCCCTGAGAAAGCCTGACCTCTGACCACAGAAACCAGCTCCTTCCTCCCAGGGCCAGACCCTGCTGGGAGAGAAGCCAAGCTGAACCCTTAGACTCCAGCTCATGCCTGGAGAGTAGGGCAATGCACACCTACTGGAGCCTGCTTCAGGAAGACTAGCACCATGGCCGGAGGATGAAGACAGTCCTCTGAAGGTCAGGCCTCTCATGAGGAAGGTCTTCCCCGCCAAGGTGTGGGAGGAGGGGAGGTGTTGATATACATTCTTCCTGAGGTCGGCTACCTGGAGTGCAAGCAGGGTGACAGAGGATTAAATTTGGTCAGACTCTGCTCCCTGCCCAACACGCCCTCCACTCAGCTCCACACAGCCAAAGGAGGAGACCAGAACTCCCTGCCTAGACCAGCCCTTGTGCCCCAGCAGCACAAGGCAGTGAGGGGCCTGGGACTTCATGGGACAGGGTGAGGTGGGTCCAGTTTGGCAAAGATTTCTTGAAGAAAGACGAGAAGTGCTGGTAGAGTCAGTGGAGAAAAGCCGTGGAAGAGAACATTAGAGAAACATAATTTGTTCAGAGTTTAACACGAGGAATAACAAGGACTTGGTCATTTCGTTAAGCATGCTGACACTGGATTGCTTGGCACTGAAGGCACACATTAAGTATTTAGGACTGAGCTGAGGATTGACAAGTGGGTTGGTGAGTAAAGAAAGATCCCAGGTTAAACATGGAATAAGGAGCAGACCTGGAGATTTAAAGCTCACTAGGTAGGCTGTTGTAGCCTGGGAAAGGTTTATTTAAGAGTTTGACTTGGTTCTGTGAGCAAGGATCCTGAATAAGAGCCATGGCAAAACCGTAGAAAGTGCTATAAGGCATATAGCATTAACCTTAAGGGAAAAATGAAGGAGAACTTCATGAATTCAAGATGCCAGGACTAACAGGGAAAGCAGTCTGGCCGAAGGGGTACATTTGTACAGTCCTCTATGCTGTAATCTTGGGGTGGGCAAGGAATGTGTCCACCAACTCTGATATATTATACTTCCAAGTACTTAGTACAGTGCTCTGTACACAGAAAGCACTCAGTACATACAATTGATAGATTTGTAATGAAAGCGAAGACATGCACATACGCCCGGTGGGGTTTGGAGCCTATGGGACCGACCTGGTTTACCAAAAGTGATCATTGTTATCCCAGGGTGAGATGAGAGTTTGGGTGAAACATCAGGAGCTAAATCACTTGTCCCTGCCAACGCATCTCTGAGGTCCGTGGGAGATATTTCTGGAAGAATGGAAGAGGTTAATATGGCCATACAGTGCACCATTTGGAAGGCTTTGACAGGCTGTTAGAGAGGTTACCTTCTGCTTCTGAACTTTTTGTAGCAGAAGTCCACAAAGAGTGGAAGTTCTAGAAGGTACAAAAATGCCCATTGGTGGTCTGCTGATTTAGGGAGCCTCTCCAGAGGAACATAAGTGACCTGAACACCCAAAATAGAAATATGAGGCACAAGGCCTAGAACTGAATGAAAGCCAATGTGCATTCCTGTTGGAGGAACTTTCTCATTTAGGGGCAATCTATTGGCAGTTGGTGTCAAAAAGGATCCCCACCAAGTCCCGGTGATCAACACAACTGTTTCAGGGGATGAAGCTTTGGGAGCATTTGACATTTGTTGGAAAGGAATGTGACTGGTCTAAGAAACAACTCATTTAAGGTTTTGTCAGCTCTGTGCTGTTTCCAGTGACAATGTATGTATCTAAAAGCAGGGCAGTGAAAAAACAAGATAGAAAGAACATCGATTCTTTTGAAATGTGGTGTTGGAGAAGACTTTTGTGAATACCATGGATTGCCCAAAAAACAAACAAGAGGATTTTGAAGCAAATTAAACCGAAGTGGTCTTTGGAATTTAGATTAGAATATTTTGGACACATAATCAGGAGGGACTAATTCTCTGGACAAGTCACTAACGTTAGGAAATGTCCATGGAAAACACAGAAGAGGCAGACTGGCAGCTAGATGGATAGAGACCGTAACAACGGTAATGGAAGAATCATTAGAAAAGTCGCAGATTATGGCAGAGGACAGGGCGTTCTGAAGAAAGTATATCCATTGAATCGCAATGAATCGGAAATGACTTGACGATACTTAATAATAATTACAACCAAGAATAAAGAAATCCCAATGGCTTTGGGAGGAATATGAGCAGAAAGTTTGAACGTTTTCAAATGGTACTTAAGAGTACATCTACAAGAGAAACCAAAGTTTTAGCTGTGAAGGAGATGAAAACGATACTAGGGCAGAAATGCTGGTTAGAGAGGAGACTGATCACCTAGATGTTCCCATCACTCATAAACTACAAATGAAGCCTTCTCTGGATCACCCTGCAACCTCCCAGTATTCCTCCATCATCTCCTTGTTCCTATTCCTGTCCAAACTCCTTGAACGGGCTGTCCACTCCTTGAACTGCAGTCCTTCCCATCCACATTTTATCTTGATCCATGATGTGGTTTCCACCCCCTTTGACTTCCCGGCAACTCTGTTTATGAGGGTCTCCAATGGCTTCCTAGCAGCTAAGAGTAGGGAGCTCTAGGCCGTCTGATTGCTCAAGACTGCTCTGTTCTCCAGCATCTCTCACATGGTTTGGACAAAAACCAGTGGAAGGATTAGGGAATGTTCTTCCCATCCCACAAGTCTGTCTGGTGTCATGTGATCCCCCAAGTGGGCACAAGGGGATTGGACATTAGAAGAAACATTTGTGCAGACGGCTCTTCATGTTGGTCAAGGTGTCGAGCTGCTATAGTTCCCTTCCCAGCCGCTGCCTCAGCCTCGCTGTTCTGTACCTAACTGGACAGTGCTTTGGGTTTCTTTGCATTTGAAAACTTTACCATCAAATTTGCTAATAAGAGAAAGAAAGTAATTGTGTCAAAAAACATGTGAGTCCTGGGGATCTCTTTAAACCATTTACCACTAATCCCTTGAATCTCGTTGAAACTATGGGTACTATTTTGTGATTTGCCCATAGTGTGAGATTCTTCATGAATTCAACCCCTGGGTTTTAGGAGAACTTCCTGTGTTTTGTTTGAGGGCACTCTCAGGAAATGGTTTGAATGGACCTAGAGTGTCGTTCCAGTAGTTGCCTGTCCCTAACTTTGGTCAGTAGACAGACCTGAGTTTGTTAGCCTCTGGGAGAGGAAGCTTATCCAGAAGGTCACTGTCCCTGTCCTTGCTCAGCTTGGTCTCCCACAGCCTCTCCCCTCTCCCTTTGGTTTCCGGGGCCTTCATGCACCAGGACCCAATGGGAACTCCCGGTATCCCAAAGGGCTCCAAGCTGCTCTCTGCCATTCTCTGCCATTTCCAGCTGCATCCAGCTGCTCCCAGCCACCCACAGTCCTATCTATTCCCCAGAGGCCTCCTACCCGATCTGCTCTGCATAGTTCTGGAAGTCTGAAGGAGGATGGGGAGAATCTTGATCACATAGTTCACCTTGGCCAAGGTGGAGCTCTTTAATCCAGTTAGGAACTTCTTGGGTGAGGTCTCTCTTCCTATACTGCTGACAGGTGCTTGAACAAAGCCTGGAGAGAGAAGAACCAGGACATGAGGAGCTGGAGTCTGTCCCCGTGGAGAGTCTCTAACTCTATCTGGAACCCCCACTCCCTTGCCCACTCCCCAGGAGGCACTGTCCTTGCCACTTGGAGAAATTCTCTACTCTCCAGATCCACTGAGATCCCTGCTGCAAGGGCTCTTCTCTCCCGAAAAAACTACCTCATGAGAGACCTCTCCCAAAACACGGCTGCCAGACTCCTCATCAGGTGTGACTGTCACCGGGCACTTCCTCCCACCCCTTCTTAAAAGCCTCCAGATGGATGCTGCCCTTCAGGCCCTGATCACATCAAAACTAAAACTTCTGACCCTTGGATTCAGGGTTTTCCATCTGCATGGTCCTTACCATTCTGATCTCTTCTCCCCGGCTATCCTTTCTATTCACCCTCTTCCCTCCTCCCAAGTCAACCTGGCTGAACCTCAGTCTTTCCTTCACAGTTTTTGACTCATTGTGTATGCCCCTGCCTGAAGCACCTTCCCTCGCCTCTACCCCCACTCACGTCAACTAAGCTAGGCCCCTCCCCAGCTCAAAAGCCCTCTTAAAAAAATCAATTCCTCCAGGAGGTCATTTCGGATTTAACCCCACCTCCCCAGCCAGTTCACCCCAGTGGGCCACCCTGAGCACTTTAGTATAAATTGGTTCATTTATTGTCTATATTTACTGGTATTTTTTGCTGATGTTTGTTATACAAGTTGAATCTAAGGTGTCCCCTTTGCTCCCATTGTATGTGTAATATCTGTGCTTGCCTGTATCCCCCATTAGATTATAAACTTACCCAGGGCAGTGGCCATAATGGCTCATAATCAAGCAGCATTTTGCTTTGCAAATAGAAGAGGCTCAACAGTATTGATGATGATGACTGCCCACGAAGCCCTCTGGGCCCTGGATTGTCCCAGACTTCATAGGAAGGACTAGATCGGGGTAGGGGGAGCGTGTTCTCCCCTGAAACTTGACTCGGGTGTTCATCATCAAGGATGAGCTGGAGCCACAGTCCTGGAAAGAAGACCCATGGAAGACTGGTTCAAAAGAGGGTGTCTCTCTCCAGCACACCCTGACCGCTATGGGGAATCCTGGGGCTTTGACTGCTTCTGGGCTTGTCCCTCCTTGCTCCTCATCCCTGGTTCCTCGCCTCTGCTTGGTTTTTCCTGGTAGATTTCTGCCTCACCTGGAGTGACCCGAATGGAGAGTATGAATGTCATTTCTCCTTATCTTCCTGAAGCAGTCTAAGTAATTCCCCTCCCTGAGAGTCTTGCTCATGGGGAAAACTTTCCTTGAGGACAGGAAGAGCAGGTAGTTAGGGAAGAGACAGAACAGAGGGAGGTTTCTGGGGCAGAAGGCCACCCTCTCTAATCCCTTTTCTTCAGCCCGGTCAGTCAAGAATAGGTCAGACTGTCACTGATCCTACTGCTACCTGTCCCCTCTGCCCTCCCTCACCTCCTCTCTTTTCCCACTCATCCTCTGACTCCCTCCAATGCCTGGGCCTGATCCAGTCCAGGCCCTTCACCTGGATATCTGTGCCTTCCTTCTCTTCCTCCGTGGCCCTCCCAGCCTACAGCACCCCGGCCCTCGGACAAAAGAGCAAAGGGGACGGCTGAGGCGAGGCACCTCTGTTCACCTGTGCCATGTCCTCTCCTCACATCAGCTTGCTCTGTCTAAAGGCCCCATCCCTCTCTCAACCACCAACGACCCCCCAAACACCCATCCACCTCACACAGCATCAGCCCTCCAACAACCTCCCCAAATGCCCTGCCTAAACTGAAAACAAAGCCCTCCTCTCTCACATTCCAAACAAAAGAATCCACAGCTAAAGCACCACTAATTACTAGTCACCAAACCTCTTCCTCCCCTCTCTTTGACTACCAGCACTTCTTAAATGTTCCCACCCCCAAGCCATGCAGACTCCTCCTGCCCGGTTGTGACATTGTTGAGGCACATTGGTAAGCCCCTGGCAGAACCAGGCTATGCCTCTGAACCCTGACACCCGGCTGACAGAGCAGTCAGCCAGGCAGGGAATGGACCCCGACGTCCTTCTCCCCAGGCGTCTCTGACCTGCAAACTTCATTCCTGGGGCCTGAGGATCTTCCCTTGACTCTCTGGATGTTCGTGGGTCCATGACCTCTGCCCTGCCCCTCACTCTCCCAAAGGGCTGTAGTGCAAACCCACCTGCTCTGGCTCTCTGCCAAATGGGTGAGGCTGGTACAGGACCCCTTGCCTCTCCCTTTCGTGGGGGGAAACTGCAAGGAGGATGGAAAAGCCCCTCTGCTCCTCTTCCTCCCTCTCCCTGTATCAGGGGAGTTCCAGAGCATTCTGGAAGTCCATAGCCCTGTCTCAGGGGCACCCTGGGGAATGGTGATCCATGCAGGTGCTGCCTGAGCTGGTGCTTGTTTTCCTTACACTCAGGCATTTTGGAAAGAAGTGCTCAGTATAAGGGTAGAATTGTAATATTTATATTTTCCAGATTCAGAAGATCGTTTCACATTTGATTTAACAATTATGGGTGGGCAGCCGCAGGGAGGGTATTCCCTTTTTTCTGCATCTCTCTCTCCTCCTGTTTATTTTTTTATGTCCCATCTTTACTTCACTAATCTACCCTCACAAGTGCAGGCTGACTCCTTCTTTGGGTAACTGCTGGAATGTGGGGCCGGGGAGGGAGGTCCTAACCAAGACCCCAGTATGTTGTCAGTGGGTTTCCTTGTTCATAATGAGAAAGTTCCGCTCCTGTGGGGGCAGAGACAAGCTCTCAGGGCAAAGAGAAGTGAATCTGCCTCTTATCTAGTCCAAAGAGCTCTTTAAGAGGAAATGCATTTCTCTTCACCCAGGCTTTATTTGGAGAAAACAGGAAGGTAAAGTGGGTTAATTTAGTTGTTATTTTAGTTCCAGGGTGATCTTAGACTCAACTCTGTATCTTCTAGCCTTTTACATAATAATAATAATAATAATAATGGCATTTGTTAAGCGATATACTTACTCTGTGCCAGGCACAGAATGGGGTGGATACAAGCAAATCAGGTTGGACACAGTCTCTTGTCTTACATGGAGATCACGGTCTCATTTTACAGATGAGGTAACTGAGGCACAGAGAAGTGAAGTGAATAATAATAATAATAATGTTGTCATTTGTTAAGCACTTACTTTGTGCAGAACACTGTTCTAAACACTGGGGGAGATACAGGGTCATCAGGTTGTCCCTCGTGAGGCTCACAGTTAATCCCCATTGTACAGATGAGGTAACTGAGGCACAGAGAAATTAAGTGACTTGCCCACAGTCACACAGCTGACAAGTGGCAGAGCTGGTATTCGAACTCATGACCTCTGACTCCCAAGCCCAGGCTCTTACCCAAGTTCACACAGCAGACATGTGGTGGAGCCAGGATTAGAACCCAAGATTTGCACATGACAATTTATTCTTGGGAATCAAATTGCCAATTTAATCTGACAGTCTTAAATTTAAGAGGATCAACTGTTGCCTCACAAGCTTTGTCTTCCATATTTTCTGATGTGATCTTTTCCCATCTTGTGTCACCAGTTAAATCCTGACCAATCTTAGTTGATTTGGGAGTTTAGTTCAGTCATGGACACTGAGTCTTACACAGAACTCTCCACTGGAGTCTGAATGGCATGATTAATTCCATATCTATATCTTCAGTCATTCTAAGTACAGAATGACTCACAATTGCCATATGTAAGGTTGTCTTTCAGTGGTGCTTATGGAGTGCTTACTGTGTGTCAAGCACTGTATTAATCTCTTGGGAGAGTACAATACAACAGAGCTGGTAGACACATTCCTTGCCTACAATGAACTTATAGTTTAAAAGGAGAGACAATGGTTTAGGGGGAGAAGGGAGAGATTATACATTAAAGCGGCTTCAATTTAACAATTACAATCTCCAGAAGAAATATCTCATTAGATCCTAACTGTTGGATTTGAGGAAGGCTTGTAACATGGGGAGAATTGCTGTGGTCTGTCAGATTTGGAGAGGGAAGGAGTTTTCAAGCTGGGGGAAGAGCACAGAAAAGGGGATAGAGGTGGGAGAGTGGAGAAAGAAGTTTTGAAGGAAAGTTAGAAGCTTAGGTCCTAAAATTATGAATAAAGCTGCCAAGGTCAATATCAAGGCAGGAGCAGAATTTCCTGGAGCGTTAAGGCTGCCAGGCTGCAAGTCAATGCAGTGACTTGCATTTTGAATCTGTGATTAAATGGAAATGAAACAGGATTCTTTTGATGTGTTTGTCTCCCAGAACTTTCTCTTCCCTGGAAGCAGAGCAACTTTCTGGTTTGTTAAGGCTACGGAAGTCCATTCAAGCCTACAGTGGTGGGGTAATGCATCAGGAGATTGAAAATCGGCTCAGACCTCTGTCCATTTTCCATTCTGAGTTGCCGCAGCCGGCAGATTCTGGACATCAAATACAAAGGCCTGGATGATAATGCACATTACCTTGTGGAAAGTGGGTTGAAATGCAAGGCAGTGTTGCCACTATCCAATGCTCAGCTCACTTCAGACAGGCTTTCTCTCTTACTCTAACTCTAAACTCACTGTAAGCTCTCCACAAACTCTCCCTCTTACATTTCTGTTCTTCATTCAGTCGATCATATTTATAGAGTGCTTACTGAGTGCAGAGCACTGTACTGAGCACTTGAGAAAGTACAACAATAAAGTGTCTTTGCCTCCCACGAGTTCCTAGCTCATTCTCTCCAGTCCTCCCAGAATCATCTTCTAACTGTACCTTACTTCCAAGTCCCCCACCTCTGTCCCCTCTCCTCCCACTCAAAACCAAAGTAAATGAAAACTCAGCAGAGCATATTTTTGACTTTTCCAGTGGACTCATGGTGCATGACACCGCAGTAATGAGAAAGGGGTTTTCAGGCAGCTTAATTAACTGTTATCTTATGTAATGGAAAGCTAAATGAAATCCTGTCTCTAAATCATAATGAGGGCACTAGTGGTGTTGATAACAGACTTCTGATCCCCCCACAGAACTAATGTAACAGCCCTGTTTTTCCAGCTGGTATCAGCACAGATGAAAAAAAATGTTTAATTAGCCTATTTAGCTTTCCAGAAATGTTCTAAGGTGATTTTTCTTTTGCTTCTAAAGGCAATCAACCTACAAAGAAGCGTCGCATATTGCATTTTTAGTTGCAGAACTATTTGACATAAACATTACCTCTGAGATCATCCTGCAAAGCAGTATAACAACAATTAAAAGGAGGTAGGGAACTTAAGGAAGAAAAAACCTAATTGTACATTCACTCAAGGAAAGCAATAAACAAAGGAAAAAGCATCTTGCTCACCTAGATGTTATTTCATTGAAATACAAAGGAAAAAAATCATCCAGCAGTACTTTCCATTTAAAGTGAAATGACAAGGCAACTGGTAAATTCACCTTACAAATTAATATCAAATGTGTGTTCTCAATTTACTTTGATTCCTCTAAGTAATATCTATTCATTGTTCTGCCCCTAATATCAACTGTTTCCTCAGAACACCCACTGAAACTTGATGAAAGCATATTTGGAATTTGAACAGTCCACCGAGGATTTCAGACTAAGACAGTGGCATAAGGAGGGAAAAATAGTAAAAGAAAAATAAAAGGTCAGCCAGCAGTTATTTTTATGTTTCAAGTTAAAGGTAACAATTAGGCCACCATCCGGTCATATTCTAATTTTCTGGTGCTATAAACAACTTACAAAAAAGTGTATCCTTATATCTAGTCCGTTAATTCTTTATGGGCATGGAATGTGTCCACTAATACTGCTGTATTGTACTCTCCCAGATGCTTAACATAGTAGTCGGGACATAGTAAGAGCTCAATAAATACCACTGATTGATTAATAATAAATACCATTGATTGATTGGTACTGTTTTTTCTCTGTCCCAAAGAACTTGCTGCCAAAGTTGTAGACCCGACTTATGAACTGACTAGTGACTGAAATGATTAAGATTTCTCTAGCAGTAGAGGTCTGTGATCTACCATTTGTGTTTCAGAGTCACACTCTTTCTCAAGTCTGATTAAAGAAATGGAAACTTGACTGGTTGTTTCTTGTTTCATCATTTGTATGCCTGTTCAAACTCAGTGTTTTTCAGGAGGACTTTCAGGGTGATTTGATCTATATGGACAAAGAGGAGAGTGAACCAATAACTGGAGAATTTGAACAAAGTAAAGAGAAAGCCAGATTTTGCAGCAATCTTCGGTAGAAATTTTTCAGGGACCAGAATTATCCAGATAACTGCAACTTTTATGGCATGCTTAATTTAACTGTGATATTTCCTGAGTTCATCTTCCTGTCTTACTCTGGCTCCCTGGTGATCTAATAAGAATTCTCCTAATATAATAATGTTAATAATGTTGGTATTTGTTAAGCGCTTACTATGTGCCGAGCACTGTTCTAAGCGCTGGGGTAGACACAGGGGAATCAGGTTGTCCCACGTGGGGCTCACAGTCTTAATCCCCATTTTACAGATGAGGGAACTGAGGCACAGAGAAGTTAAGTGACTTGCCCACAGTCACACAGCTGTCAAGTGGCAGAGCTGGGATTCGAACTCACGAGCCCTGACTCCAAAGCCCGTGCTCTTTCCACTGCGCCACGCTGCTTCTCTAATATAATATAAATATTGGACTTTGCAATCCACCTTCTCTGATGAATTTGATTTGAATGGATATTGAATCAAGATACCAGTATTTAAGAGAAGTGCACTTTTTATAGAGATGAAAACTTTGAAGGAGGATTTCACGATAAGATATTTAAAGGAAGCCCAAAGATATCCATTTGGATAGAAGTAGGGTAGCATACATTAAAACCAGGTGGGAGTGAGAATTACCACTGATGCTCACCAGTGTAAAGTGAAAATATTACATCCTCTAGATTGTAAGGTCATCGTGGGCAGGAAATTTGTCTATCAGTTATGTTGTGCTGTACTCTCCCAAGCATTTACTACAGTGTTGCGTAGACTATAAGCACTTAATAAATACCAATTCATGAAACTACTGGCCTCAGAAATCAGTCAGGATCAAATCTCAATTTATGCTTAGTGATTTCTCTTTTCCTGGTCTTCCAAAACTTTCCTTTCCCCAGCTTTATTGTCTGGACCCATCTTAATCATATTGATACGATGCATGCTATACCCCCATAAGCACTCTTCACTGGTTCCCTGAAAGCAGAGTGCTAAACAAGTCACTTAACTTCTCTGAGCCTCAGTTCCCTCATCTGTAAAAGGGGGATCAAGACTGTGAGCCCCACGTGGGACAACCTGATCACCTTGTATCCCCCCAGCGCTGAGAACAGTGCTTTGCACATAGTAAGCGTTTAACAAATGCCACCATTATTATTAAACACAACAGCACTAAATGCAAAGTGCCCTTTCCCATAGAAAATAATGAATGCTTCCCAAAATAATAAAGAATGGACTCACATAATCTAAATGTAGTTTGTACTATAAAATATAATTAGAATCAAATACTAATCAAATCAAATCACTTGACTTCATCGTGTCTCAGTTTGCTCATCTGTAAAATGGGGCTTAAAAATCTGTTCTCTCTGCGCTTAATGTTTGTGAACTCCAGGTAGGACAGATAGTGTGCCTGACCTGATTATCTTATATCTACATAATCCAGCAACTAGCACAGTGTTTGGCACACTGTAAACATTTCACAAATACCATAACTATTATTGTCCTTGTTATTGTTGTAGTTGTAGCAAACTACACTTGATATTCACCCCAACCTCAGTCTCACATCACTTATATACACAATATAAATGTATTTATTTATATTACTGTCTGTCTCCCCCACTAGACAGTAAGCTCCTTGTGGACAGAGAACATGTCTACCAACTCTGTTGCATTGTATTCTCCTAAGTGCTTAGTACAGTGCTCTGCACACAGTTGGCACTCAATAAATACCATTCAACACCATTAATTAAAAATGCACTGATAATGAGAATTTTTAATTATGTCAATCAATCAATTGTATTTATTGAGGATTTTTTTGGCATGTTTTTGTTTTAAATGAAGAATTTCATTTTCAAAATGTTACCTTTTACATCCTAGTCAGCATAATGGTTGATTCTCTCTGGTATGCTGTAGTGGATAGAGTCCAGGGCTGGGAGTCAGAAGTTTATGAGTTCTAATCCCGGCTCCACTCTTCTGCTGTGTGACCTTGGGCAAGTCACTTCACTTCTCTGTGCCTCAGTTACCTCATCTGTAAAATGGGGATTGAGACTGTGAGGGCCCCGTGAGAGAGGAACTGTGTCCAACCCGATTTACTTGTATTCACCCCAGCACTTAGTATAATGCCTGACACTTAGTAAGTGCTTAACAAATACCATTATTATCCCCATTTTAGACTGTGAACCCGTTGTTGGTTAAGGATTGTCTCTGTTGCTGAATTGTGCTTCCGAAGCATTTAGTATAATGCTCTGCACAGAGTAAGCACTCAATAAATATGATTGAATGAATGAACGGCACTTTGTGCTATACCAGAAATATTATCTACCCCACATAAATATGCAACCATACGATGATTTGAAATTGGCTATAATCACTCCAAGTCAGTAAAAATAGTTCAAAGGGAGGGGAATAAAGAGCTTAATAATTAAATTCATTAGTGTTTTGTGGAATTGATGTGCAGTGAGTACATTTCCCTGTACCTGAAGCTAGTGGCCAAGGGCAGGTCAGAATTCTCATTGATGCCCACCGAAGGGGGAGTGATGCTTGATCTATCTCTTCTATATCTCCCTCATTCAACCCACATATCCAATCCATCACCAAATTCTGTTGGTTCTACCTTCACAACATTGCTAAAATGATAGAGGAGCAGTGTGGCTCAGTGGAAAGAGCACGGGCTATGGAGTCAGAGGCCGTGGGTTCGAATCCCGGCTCGGCCACTTGTCAGCTGTGTGACTTTGGGCAAGTCACTTAACTTCTTGGTGCCTCAGTTCCCTCATCTGTAAAATGGGGATTAAGACTGTGAGCCCCACGTGGGACAGTCTGATTCCCCTGTGTCTACCCCAGCGCTTAGAACAGTGCTTGGCACATAGTAAGCGCTTAACAAAATACCAACATTATTAAAATCCATCCTTTCCATCTAACTGCTACTGCACTGATCCAAACACTTATCACGGCTCGACAACTGCATCTGCCTCCTTTCTGACTTCCCTGTCTCCTGTCTCCACTCCAGTCCATATTTCACTCTGTTGCTCAGATAATTTTTCTAAAAATACATTCAGTCCAAGTCTCCACACTCCCAAGAACCTCCAGTGGTTTCCCATCCAACTCTGGATCACTCAGAGATTCCATCCTAACTGCTACTGCACTGATCCAAACACTTATCACGCCTCGACAACTGCATCTGTCTCCTTTCTGACCTCCCTGCCTCCTGTCTCTCCCCACTCCAGTCCATACTTCACTCTGTTGCCCAGATCATTCTTCTAAAAATACATTCAGTCCAGTGTCCACACTCCCAAGAGCGTCCAGTGGTTTCCCATTCAACTGTGGATCTTTAAAGCACTCAATCAGCTAACACCCTCCTATCTGACCTCACTGATCTACTGTGCTATTACCAGAGATATCCTATCTTCCCACCTAATTCCTTTCTTCCCACCTAAGCCCTGTCCACCCAAGCTCTGTCCTCCCCATGACTTCCCCATCACTGTAGATGGCACCACCATTCTTGTTGTCTCACAAGCCCCTAACCTTGGCATTATCCTTGAGTCCTCTCATTCAAGACAGATATTCAATCCATTACTAAATCCTGTCAGTACCAGATTTGTGACATCACTAAAATCCTCCCTTTCCTCTCCATCCAAACTGCTACCATATTAATTCAATCATTCATCCTACTCCGCCAAAATTACTGCATCAGCCTCCTTGCTGACCTCCCAGCCTCCTGTCTCTCCACACTCCAGTCTATATTTCACTCTGCTGCCCAGATCACTTGTCTACAAAAATGTTCAGGACCCGTTTCCTCACTCCTAATGAAACTCCAGTGGTTGCTCATTCTCCTTCGCATCAAACAGCAACTCGTCAACACTGGTTTTAAAGCAATCAATCAACTTGTCCCCTCCTACCTCACCTCTCTGCTCTCCTACTACAACCTAGCCCACACCCTTTGCTCCTCTAATGCTAATTTTCTCACTGTACTTCAATCTCTAATATTTTGCAGCCAACTCCATGCCCACATTCTACCTCTGTCCTGAAATGCTCTCACTCCTAAAGTCCAATAGTCATTTTCTCCACCTTCAAAGCCTTATTGAGGGCACAACTGCTCCAACAGGCCTCCCCTGACTAAACTTCCCTTTCCTCTTCTCCCACCCCCTTCTGTATTACCCTGCCTTGCTCTTTTTGTTGTACATTCTGTAATTTATTTATTTATATTAATGTCTTCGCCCCGCTCTAGACTAACTGTAAGCTCGATGAACACAGGGAATGTGTCTTTTTATTGTTGTATTATACTCTCCCAAGCACTTAGTACAGTGCTCTGCACACAGTAAGCGCTCAATAAATACAGTTGAATGAATGAATGTATCTCAGGTTTATCTTGACTGCATCCACTTCTCTGCTCTGTGACCTTGGGCAGGCCAGTTAACTTCTCTGAGCCTCAGTTACCTCATCTGTAAAATGGGGATTAAGACTGTGAGCCCCACATGGGACCTGGACTGTCCAGTGTTTTGCTCTTATCTACCCCAGTGCTTGATACAGTACCTGGCATACAGTAAATGGTTAAAAAATACATTAAAAAACTAAACAAACAAAATCCTTTACTGTTCAGTTTCCTCATCCATAAAATGTGCATTTAAATCCTCCTTTTCTCCTTCCCTTCCAGCCCCATATAGACAGGGACAGTGTCCAACCTATGTATCTTGGATTTTTCTTGTATTTATCCAAGCACTCTGTACAGTGCTCAGCACCTAGTAAGTAAATACTTAATCATTATGGTTATTTCTTTTTCTTTTTTTCTATGGTATTAAGTGTTTACTATGCGCAGACATTTTACTAAGCACTGCGGTAGATACAAGCTTGATCACAGTCTCTATCCCACATAGCGCTCACAAGTCTTTACCACCATTTTACAGATGAGGAAACTGAGGCACACATAAGTGAATTGCCCAAAGTCACAAAGCAGACAAGTGGTGGAGCAGAGTTTAGAACCCAGGTTCTTTTGACTCCCAGGCCTGTGCTTTATCTACACGACCACGCTGTTACCCATTTGCTGCTCTGTCTGTTCTGTGGCAAATATCACAATCCATGAACCTTCTTTACCTCCTTCCTTTTTCCTCTGATAAATGAGAGTATTTCTTCAGGAAGCCTTCCCCAATTAATTTTCAATAACCCAGTGGGGTTGATGCTCCCAATCCACTTTCGAGTATATTATTTCTGTCATCCAACCTCATGTGGATTTGCATTTTTTACCCATTTTGTTCATATATTTATCTGTATATTTAGTTATGTGGTCTGCTGTCTCATCTGTGCCTTATTTTTCTCTACTGATTTCATTATTGGCAAATATTTTTTGTCAGGTTCCCCTAGTCAATTTCAGGTTCCTTTAAGGGCAAACCATGTTTCTTGCTTCTGCAGTGGGCTCCGAGTACTTAGCATAGTGCACAGAACTCAGAGGGTGCTCACATTGAATGATTGATTGAATAGGTGGCATTAAAAAAACTGGTTGCTGGCAAGTGTATTACTTCAGGCCCAATCCTCATCAAGATCATTCCTTTTTCACCTTGACAGCCTAAGCCCTGGTTGCACACTTCTTAATCAAAGCGGAGAAGTGTGGCCTAGTGGGCCTAGTGGAAAGAGTATGGACTTGGGAATAAGAGGAGCTGGGTTCTAACCTTGGCTCTGCCAGGTACCAGCTGCGTGACCTTGAACAAGTCATTTAACTTTTCTGTGCCACAGTTCCCTTATCTGTGGGACATGGACTGTGTCTGACTTGATTAGCTTGTATCTACCTGTACCGACACATGCCGTCGAGTTGCACAGATTCCGGAAAAGGAAGCAGACCACGCCAGTCAGGCTTAGTTCGAATCCCAGCTTGGCCACTTGTCAGCTGTGTGACTGTGGGCAAGTCACTTAACTTCTCTGTGCCTCAGTTACCTTATCTGTAAAATGGGGATTAACTGGGAGCCTCACGTGGGACAACCTCCCTGTATCTACCCCAGTGCTTAGAACAGTTCTCTGCACATAGTAAGCACTTAACAAATACCAACATCATTATTATTATTATTACCATTGATGGGAAAATTAGGAGTTGTAGAGGCTGTGGGAGGGATGATCGGGAGTTCAGTTTTGGACCAGTTTAGATGGCAGCGGGAATCCATGTAGAGATGTGCTGCAGGAGATGCGAGAAAGAGGAGAAGAAAGGGCCTGGGCTAGAGAGGTGGATTTGGGAAATATACATGGAGAGGTGAGGGTTGGACTTATTTGAGGAAGTTGCTTACGGGACAGCCCTTGGTAGTGGCAGGGCACAGGAGACACCCCCTCCCCTCATCTAGCTGGTACTGCCCCTTTATATGCTGCGTGACGTCACTAAAAAACAAGACAGTTTACATAAGGTGTTTACCTGGCCGGTCTGCGCGTGCCCAGGGTGCAAACAATAACAGCAAAGGTGCAGCAGTGTGCATGAGTTGGCCTTGAGACTATGGTGGGTCAGAGCTGGGGCACAATCACCACTACAATACCCCAGCACTTAGTATGGTGTCCTGCTCAAAGTAAGCACTTGACAAACACCATAAAAATAATTCTGTGGACCACAATTGTATCAATCTTGGTGAGGATGATTTGGACAAGGTCTTCTCTTACATCTGGATGCAGTAATCTCTCTCTGCAAGTGCCATGTGGTCAATGGACTGAGTTGTCTGCATCTCTACTGAGTGATTCTAAGCACAATTCTGGGATTTGCAGAACACCAGATCCAAAAAAATCATCTATGCCAATATTTCTTGGTAGGAACTGAACCAAAATGCCAAATAAGACATTTGTTTTTTCTTTTGCAATCAATCCAGGAAAGGGGTTGGGGCAAGGTTACAGAACAGACACAACAAACCCTTGGTGAAATTTACTCTAGTGATGCAGGTGAAGCGTCGGCTCTGAACTGAACAAATAGAATGTCAAATTTGAAACTGATTTCCTTCAATCTTTGACAATGCTGAGAAAGGGGAATAGGCCTTGGGACAATCAACCCTGGGCTAATGTGATGCATGGACCATGTGAGTCATGGCCCCTAATGAGGCTGTCTATTACCTTTTCTGAAATTCAATCTCTGAAAGAAATCTTGGAGGCCCGTCGTGTGACAAACTGATGGATGATTTCATGAAAGTGAGGCACAGAACCATTCAGCTCCATTTCCATTGATTCCAAAGAGTCCTTTTATTATCTTCAGAAAAACAACAGAGGGAAGAAATTTGGGTGATAAGCCGGAAGCCAGGAAGAAGGGTATGGGATGGATGTGCAGAGTGTGGGGAGATGAGTTCATTCATGAATAGAATCTCTTTCTCTTTGCCCTGGCCAGATGGTATGGATGAAACTATTTAATGAGCAAATTAAGCCTGGTTGCAAATCTAGTTGTTCTTTACCAAACTTGGTATTTGACTAGACAAAATAATTATGATGATATTAATAATAATATTAGTAGTAATAATAAAATAATAAGAGTTTAATGATAAAATAAAGTAATAATAAAATCAATGATATTTATTGAGCCCTTACTTTCTGCAGCTCACTTCATTCATTCATTCAATAGTATTTATTGAGCGCTTACTATGTGCAGAGCACTGTACTAGCGCTTGGAATGTACAATTTGGCACTGTAACACTTGGGAGAATACAACACAATACAATACAACAGAGTTGGTAGACGTGTTCCCGTTCCCTGCCCATAAGAAAGAAAGAAGCTTCAGAGAAGCAGGGGGCTTAGTGGAAAGAGCACGGGCTTGAGACTCAGAGGTCATGGGTTCTACTCCCAGCTCCACCATTTGTCAGCTATGTGACTTGGGGTAAGTCATTTCACTTCTCTGTGCCTCAGTTACCTCATCTGTAAAATGGAGATTAAGACTGTGAGCCCCACGTGGGACAACCTGATGACCCTGTATCTATCCCAGTGCTTAGAACAGTGCTTGGCACATAGTAAGCACTTGTAAAATACCATCTTCATTGTTACTATTATGAGGAACTTACAGTCTGGAGAGCCAGACAGATGTTAAAATAAGTTAAAATAAGTTAAAGTACTGGGGCAGGAAGGAGGGAAGTGAATATCAAGTGCAGCTGGAAGTGTAGATACAGATCCAATTGCAGTGGAAAAGGGAGAGAGAGTAGGGGAGATCAACCTGGCATTTATTGAGCGATAACTGTAGATCACTGCACTAAGTGATTGAAAGAGTACAACTCATTCATTCATTCGATCACATTTAATGAGTGCTTACTGTGGGCAGAGCACTCTACTAAGCACTTGGGAGAGTATAATACAACAGTAAACACTTACATTCCCTGCTCACCACTGGTTTATGGTCTATAGTGGGAGAGATGGACATTAATACAAATGAATAAAATTACAGATATGTATATTAGTGCTCTGGGGCAGGGAGGGGGGAAGAGCAAAGGGAGCAAGTCTGAGCGATGAAGAAGGGAGTGAGAAATAAGGAACAGAGTTGGTAGACATGTTGTCTGCCCACACTGAGCTTACAGTGTAGAGGGGGAGACAAGGGCTTAGTGTTTTAATAATAATGTTGGTATTTGTTAAGCGCTTACTATGTGCAGAGCACTGTTCTAAGCTCTGGGGTAGATACAGGGTAATCAGGTTGTCCCACGTGAGGCTCACAGTTAATCCCCATTTTACAGTTGAGGTAACTGAGGCACAGAGAAGTTAAGTGACTTGCCCACAGTCACACAGCTGACAAGTGGTAGAGCCGGGATTCGAACCCATGACTTCTGACTCCCAAGCCCTGGCTCTTTCCACTGAGTCACACTGCTGGTACTGGGTAAACACTTAATATGTGCCAAGCACTGTACTAAGTGCTAGGGTGGATAGAAGATCACACAAGTCAAAAACCGGCCCTATCCTATATGAGGCTTAGTCTAATAGGGAGAGAAAGCACATATTTTATCCCTTTTTTTACACATGAGGAAACAGGCACAGAGAAGTTAAGTGACTGGTCTGAAGTCACACAGCATTCATTCATTCATTCATTCAATTGTATTTATTGAGCGCTTACTGTGTGCAGATCACCGTACTAAGCACTTGCAAAATACAATTCAGCAATAAAGAGAAACAATCCCTGCCCACACTGGGCTTGCAGTCTAGAAGACAAGTGGAAGAGAAGGGATAGGACCAGGTGCCCTAGATGCCCAAGCCTACTGCTTCTATTCCAGTATGCAGCTCATGCAGTATTCTGCCAATTTGACTACAGTGGTATTCGATTTTGAGTAACCATGATTTTTCATGGCCAGTCATCAGCCTGCCACCTGCCTATCATTTTTTTTAATAGCATTTGCTTTGCACTTACTATGTACCAGGCACTGCACTAAAAGCTGGCCTAGACACCAGCTAATCAAGTTGGACACAGTCTATGTCCCACGTGGGACTCATGGTCCCAATCGTCATTTTACAGATGAGGTAACTAAAGCCCAGAGAAGTTAAGTGACTTGTTCAAAATCACCCAGCAGAAAAGTGGAGGAGATGAGAGCTTCTCACTCCCAGGCCCGTGCTCTATCCACTAGACCACACTGCTCATACTATGAGCCAAGCACTGTAGTAAGAAGTGGGGTAGTTACAAGATCATCAGGTCCCATATGGGACTCACAGTCTTAAGGAGGAGGGAGCACAGGTATTGAATCTCCATTTTGCAGATGAGGCAACTGAGGCATAGATAAGTTGAGTGACCTACCCAAGATCACATAGCAGATAAATGGCAAAGCCAGGATTAGAACCCATGTCTTCTGACTCCCAGGCCCATAATCTTTTGACTAGGCCATGCTGCTTCTCTTTTTTTTTTGTTATGGTATTTATTAAGCCCTTACTATGTTCCAGGAACTATTCTAAACTCTGGGGTAGATACAAGATAGGTTGGACACAGTCCATATCCCACATGAGACTCAGAGTCATAATCCCCATTTTACAGATGAGGTAACCGAGACTCTGAGAAGTTAAGTGATTTGGCCAAGGTCAAAGAGCAGACAAGTGGCAGACTTGGGATGAGAACCCAGGTCATTCTATCTCCCAGGCCCATGCTCCCTCCACTTGGACATGCTATTTCTCATCATTATTCTGTGCTCTGCACACAGTTAAGTGTTCAATAAATGCCACTGATCGATGGTCATTCAGTCATACTGTTCTCCATTTGTCTCCCAATTTCATTGTGATGTCAGGGCAGTGTACAAATGACAATATCCTTGAACAAAGTCAGTCTCCAACCACTGAAGTCTTGCTTACCTCAACATAATTGTATTGGGAGGGAGGGGAGGAGAGGCACACGAGGTGAATGGATGAGAGCAGGATTCCCAGACAGTTGATGTATGCTAAGCTGAACTGAGTAAACTGAAAACAAGAAAGGTAAAAGAAACATTCTAAGGATAGAATGTAACAGAGACTCAGGTGACACTGCATCTCACCAGAAAACACAGCATCATTTGCTGCAGATAGACCTGCACGGCACACTGCAATCAATAAGTAACTGCTCTTTCTAAGCAGTAACTTCATTAGGACTGTGAAGCGAGGAAGCAAAAGTAAAAAAGTGGAATGCACTCAAAGCAGTAAATGTGACAGCCTGTGACATTCAGTGTGCTTGGCATAGTATAGTACTCTGTGCACAGTAAATGCTCAAAAAATACCATTGATTGACTGTTTTGGGACTATGAGTCCTGCAATATCCCGTACAGACATATAGCAACTGGTGATTTGGCTTGGGCCCTTGGATGCTCCTGGTGGTGTAGAGAGGCAACCACTTCACTCAATCAATCATATTTTTGAGCGCTTACTGTATGCAGAGCACTGTACTGAGCACTCGGGAGAGTACAAATATTACAATAAACGGACACATTCCTTGCCCACAATGAGCTTACGGTTTAGAATTTACAGTCTAGAGAGGGATGGTTCTTTTTTTTAATGGTATTTTTAAGCGCTTACTACGTACCAGACACTGTGCTAAGGATAGGTGCAAGCTAATCTGGTTGGACACAGTCTATGTTCTACATGGAGCTCACAGTCTCACTCCCCATTTTATAGGAGAGGTAAATGAAATGCAGAGAAGTTAAGCGACCTGCCCAAGGTCACAAAACAGACAAGTTGGGGAGTCTAATTGGAACCCACGATCTTCTGCCTCTTAAGCCTGTGCTCTATCCACTACACCATGATGCTGCTTTGTGCTATTATACTAATGACTGTGTGGTACTGTGGCATTAAAGGATGGCAGAAAAAACTGCTGTTGGTGTCCTACCTTCCAACTCATCCACTGCGGGCTTTCCCATCCAACTCTGTCCTCCGGTTAATGGTAGTAGCTGCTTCTCAGGTTTCAGGGTCACTTCATTTCCTGAAGGGCCACTCCACCGTGCCCCAACTGTTTTGAAATCCAGGGGTCACCCATGCCCCTATTATTCAAACATGCACCACCTGGTCCCCTCTGAGAGATTGAGGTTGTTAATTGCTTGGTCTGAAAGGAATCACAAAAAAGATAGGGGAGAGGTTTAATTATAGAATAAGGAATACAACCCTGACACACCTTCACCCAAACCATCATACCTCTCCAATGCTCAGAAAACACTGAAGGAGAAAATAATGATAATAATAATTATGGTGCATGTTAAGTATATACTATGTGCCAAGCACTGTTCTAAGCACTGGAGTAGCATCAGGTTTATCAGTTTGGACACAGTACCTGTCCAACATGGGGCTCACACTCTTAATCCCCATTTTACAGATGAAGGAACTGAGGCCCAAAGAAGGTAAGTGACTTGCCCAAGGTCACACAGCAGACAGGTGGCAGAGCCA
Organism: Ornithorhynchus anatinus; assembly: GCF_004115215.2. NCBI lineage: Eukaryota > Metazoa > Chordata > Mammalia > Monotremata > Ornithorhynchidae > Ornithorhynchus > Ornithorhynchus anatinus. Next base: position 112,948,381 of record NC_041728.1, on the reverse strand, counting down.
GCATTAGAACTCATGACCTTCTGATTACCAGGCCTGAGCTCTATCCACTGCACCATCCTAGTTTACCCTAGTTGTCTGTGTGGGCCACTCCCTAACAACATAACACACGGCTTGGGAAAGCAAAATGGCCTAGTGGCATGGCCAGGGAGCCAGAAGGGCCTGGATTCTAATCCCAGCTCTGCCACTTGTCTGCTATGTGACCTTGAGCAAGTAACTCCAGTTCTCTATGTCTCAGTTGCCTCATCTGTAAAATGGGGAATAAGACTACGAACCCTATGTGGGACTTGGACAGTGTACAACGAGATTACCTAGAACAGTCCGTGCGTGACACACAGTAAGAACTTAACAAATACCATTAAAAAATAAAAAAATAAAGGCAACCGAGCAGTGTTGCCTAGTGTTAGTAAAATGTTTGACTGTCAGAGTATAGAGGGAGGGAGGTATCAGGCTGCAGATCACAGTGAAAGTCTTCACTGATAAATTACTGCAGTGTTCTCTAGGGCTGTGGTGAGATATGGGCCCCACACAGATGCCATATCTGGCTCTGACCAGTTCAGTTCCATCTGTGTCAATTATGGACTATCCTCCATATAATAATGATAATAATAATTGTGGTGTTTGTTAAGCACTTACTATGTACCAGGTGCTGTACTAAGTGCTGTGCTGAATTCAAGCCAGTTGGGTCAGACACAGTCCCTGTCCCACATGGGGCTCACAGTCTCAATCCTCATTTTGACGATGAGGTAACTGAGGCATATAGAAGTAAAAGTGACTTGGCCAAGGTCACATAGCAGAGAAGTAGTGAACCCGGAATTAATTAGGGTATTTGTGAAGAGCTTACTATGTGTCAAGCACTGTTCTATGTGCTGGGGTAGATACAACCTAAACAGTTTGGACACAGTTCCTGTCTCACAGGAGGCTCACATTCTAATCCCCATTTTGCAGATGAGACAACTGAGGCCTGGAGAAGTTAAGTGATTTGCCTAAGGTCACACAGCAGATAATTGGTGGAACCACGATTAGAACTCATGATCAGTCAATTTCCAGGCCCAGGCCCTATCCACTACGACACACTGCTTCTCCATATCAAATAGCTAGACACGATTAAAAACAATAATATTCTGTAACATAGCCTCCTAACATCAAAACTATGCTCAACTTAACATAGCAACACTAGGTGGGATATACGAGGAAAAAAGACAACAGCAGGATGCCTTACTAAACTGTTGCTCTACGGGGACCTGAAATTGGAAGTGCTCAGTACAGTATTCTACATGCAATAAGCTCTCAATGAATACGATTGACTGACAGAATGAAATAATGAAATCAGAAGCAAGGAGGGCAGAGGAAATGTTTTAACAACACTATAAAATAAAGCCTCAAACCATAAATCAATTGATCAATGACAATTATTGAGTGCTACTATGTGCAGAGCACTGTATTAAGCACTGGAGAGAGCACAACACAATGCCCAGCCCACAAGGCAGACATTAAAAAAAATTGTGGTTATGTTCATAAATTCTGTGAGGTTGAGGGGGGGATGAATATCAAGTGTTTAAACAGTAGGTAGACATGATCCCTACCCACAAGAAGCTGACAGACTAGAGGAAGAGACAGACATGAAAATAAATTACAGATGGCTGTTGTACATAAGTGCTCTGAGTGTGGGTGAAAAACAAATGGCTTAAGGGTTACCCAAGCATATAGACGATGCAAAAGGGAAGGCAAATAGGGGGAAGGAGGGCTAAATCATGTCATGCATTCATTCATTCATTCATTCAATCGTATTTATAGAGTGCTTACTGTGTGCGGAGCACTGTACTAAGCACTTGGGGAAGTATAATACAATAATAAACAGTGACATTCCCTGTCCAAAATGGGCTCACAGTCTAGAGTGAGAGAAACAGACATCAGTACAAATAAATAAAATTACAGATATGTACACAAATGCTTAGGGGCTGGGAATGGGGAAGAGCATAGGGATAAATAAAATTACAGCTATGTACATAAATTCTTTGGGGCTGGGGTTGGGGAGAGAGCAAAGGGAGAAACTCAGGACGATGCAGAAGGGAGTGGGAGATGAGGAAAAATGGGCTTAGCCTGGGAAGGCCTCTTTAGGGAGGGAAAGCCATTTGGAAGAGATGTGATTTTACTAGGGATCTGAAGATGGAAAGAATGGTGGTTTGTCAGATTGGAAAGGGGAGATTCAGGCCAAAGGAAAGACATAGACAAGGCCATTAAGGTCAAGAGATGGAGGGAGGCAGGGGGGAGAAGGGGCTTGAGGAGGGAGTTAAAAGACTGAAACCGTTGGTTCAGATAATAGGCATGGGAGTCAGTAAGAATGGAGAAGTATTGTTTCTGGGCAGAAGAGAGGGCAGAGTTATGACACGTGAGGATGAGTTTGAGATGGATGGGGTTGGCCTGTTGTCTCTATTCCAGCATTGGACAATAGCTAGGAAGTTAATACCTCCCCAGAGGTGCACTATTTTGTTAAGCAACAAAAGTTTCCAGTGCCACTTATGGGCATTTGTATTTCCATGAAACCAAGACTGATATCTGCACACAGTAAGTGTTCAATAAGCAGCAGACTCTGCTCAGTGGGCAACTGAGCTCACTGGTTTGCTTTGGATAATTCTGAGCAGGAGACAAAGATGTCTGTGCTTGAGGTTCTTTGGTCCATTATAGCTCTCTTCTCTCTCTCTCTGAACTTGCAGGGAACTTTTCAAATAATATCTATAACCACATTTGTGGGACTCACTCCAGATTTCAGGTGGAAAACATTTTCATTATTTTCCCTAACTCTTCACAACGCTTCACTTCCCATCACTATAAATGATACCACGCTCCTCCCAGTAACCTGTACTTAGTCCTGCAGTTGGTTGGTAGAAAGGGTACAGCTCAAGAATAATAATAATGATAATGTTGGTATTTGTTAAGCACTTACTATGTACAGAGCACTGTTCTAAGCGCTGGGATAGACACAGGGTAATCAGATTGTCCCACGTGAAGCTCACAGTCTTCATCCTCATTTTGCAGATGAGGGAACTGAGGAACAGAGAAGTTAAGTGACTTGCCCACAGGCACACAGCTGACAAACGGAGGAGCCAGGATTTGAACCCATGACCTCTGACTCCCTAGCCCATGCTCTTTCCACTGAGCCACATTGCTTCAGGCCTGGGGTCTGATTAAGTCTCATCTCTTTCTTCTGATTCTTGTGGGTAAAGAACATGTCTACCAACTCATTTATATTGTACTTTTCCAAAAGTTTAGTACAATGCTCTGCAAACAGTAACAATAAATACGATTGATTGATTCACTGATGGATTCTCAAAAGATAATAGTGTTGTTATCTGTTAAATGCTTGCAACGGAGCAAGCTGTGTACCCACTGTCGGGGTAGAATCAAGATAATCAGGTGGGACCCAGTCCCTGTCTTACATGAAACTCACAGTACAAGTGGGAGGGAGAACAGTTATTGAATTCCCACTATTTATGCCATTTGTTAAACTCTTACTATGTGCCAAGCAACATACTAAACACTGAGGTAGATACAAGCTAATTGTTAGTATTATTATTATGGTATTTGTTAAGTACTTACTTTGTGCTAAGCACTGTATTAAGTGCTGGGATGAATACAAGCAAATAGAGTTGGACTCAGTCCCTGTCCCACATAGGGCTCACAATCTTAATAGGGCTCACAGTCTTAATGCCCATTTTACAAATGAGGAAACTGAGTCACAGAGAAGTGAAGTGATTTGCCCAAGCTCACATAGCAGACACGTGGCAGAGCTGGGATTAGAACTCATGACCTTCTGACTCCCAGGCCCGGGTTCTACCCACTACACCATGCTGCTTTAATAGATGAGGAAACTGAGGCACAGAGAAAAGTGACTTGGCCAAGGTCACACAACAGCTACTGGCAGAACCAAGATTAGGCCTATGCTTTTTTCCACTAGGCCTTGCTGCTACTGCTGGGAAGGTGTCCACAAGGGGTGAAGCCTTCTGACCAAAGAACCACCTATAGAATTCCATGAGGATGACTGGCCTAAGAGGAATCTTGGAAAATAACTGGCTATCAGGGGCAGCACAGATCATAGAAGTTTCTAAGACAATCATCTGACCGGTCATAGTGCTAAGGCACAATAATGACAGTATATTGCGCTACCTTTGGCCATAAATGGGTCTTCAGTCAATCAATCAATACTATTTTTGAGCATTTACTGTGCAAAGAGCATCAAGCTAAACTCTTGGGAAAGAACAATTCAGTAGAGTCCGACATTCGTTAAGCACTTACTATATGCCCTGTACTGTATTAAACACTGGGGTAGAGACAAGATAATCAGGGCCTACATTTTTTTTAAATGGTACTTTTTAAATGGTATTTGTTAAGTGCTTACTATTCATTCATTCAATCATATTTATTAAGTGCTTATTGTGTGCAGAGCACTGTACTAAGAACTTGGAAAATACAATGTACCTGGCACTGTACTAAACTCCGGGGAAGATTCAATCTAATCGGTTTAGACATAGTCCCTGTCCCACATGGCCCTCACAGTCTTAATCCCCATTTTACATACGTGGTAACTGAGGCCCAGAGAAGCTAAGTGACTTGCCCAAGGTCACTCAGCTGGCAAATGGCAGAGCTGGGATTAGAATGCAGTTCTTCTCAAATTAGGTCAAGCTGCTTTCCATAAGGGATCGTGGTAGACACAGTCCAGGCTCACAAGGAGATTACCATCTACATGGGTGACAGACATTAAAATAAATAACATATAAAGGAAATGGCAGTGTGAGGTTATGTACATAAGTGCTGTGGGATGGGGGAGTATCAAAGTCCTGAAGGGGGACACAGCCAAATGCATTGGTCACACAAAGAGGAGGACTTGTTTTATGCCGTCCAGTTGACTCCGACCCATAGTGATACCATGGCCACATCTCTCCCAGAACGCCGCACCTCCATCTGCAATCGTTCTGGTAGTGGATTCATAGAGTTTTCTAGGTAAAAATAGGGAAGTGGTTTACCACTGCCTCTTTCCGCTCAGTAAACTTTAGTCTCCACCCTTGACTCTCTCCCATGCCGCTACTGCCCAGCACAGGTGAGTTTTGACTTGTAGCAGCTTGCCTTCCACTCGCTAGTCACTGGCCAAGCTAGGAATGGATTGAGTAGGCCTCTGGCCTGACTCTCTCCGGTAGTCAAGACTGGTAGAGAACTGGAAACTCTCCAGGTGTGACCCTGAGAGGGGAAAGAGGAGGACAGAATAAGGGAAATGAGTGCTTGGTCAGGGAAGGCCTACATGTAAAAGTATCCTAAACCCTCAAATCCTCTAGACTATAAGCTCCTTATAGGCAGGGAATGTGTCTGTTAACTCCTTTGTACTCTCCCAAGATCTTAGGACAGCGTTTGATTGTACTGAACTCTACTTGCCTACTCACTTGCTAAGCCCCAGTGGGAGACTTTGAGTCGTGCCACTTAAAATAATATCATTGTAATCAATTCTGGGCCTGAGAGGCAGGAGGACTTGGGTTCTAATTTCGGCTCTGCCATTTGTCTGCTGTGTGACCTTGGGTAAGTCACTTCACTTCTGTATGTCTCAGGTCCCTCATCTGTAAAATGGGCATCACGACTGGGATCCCCTTGTGAGGCATCAATGGTGTCCAACTTGATTAGCTTGTATCTACCCTAGAATTTAGTACGGAGCCTGTCACATAGTAAACACTTAACAAATACTACTAAAAAAAATGTTGGCTCATTAGGTTGGCTCATTCTTTGGAAAATTATACTGGAGTATGAGATCGTGGCTTTTGGAGAGTTCTCTCCCAGGAATCCGGGCACGTTGGCATTGGAGGATGGTTGTTGCCAACACAAAGAATGGCATGTTTTCCATTCATATATTCAGCACAGTGAGTAAAATTGTCTCCATCCCAGCCCAGTTCTTAATAGTAATAGTGCTATTGGTTAAGTGCTTACAAAGTGACAAGCACAGTGCTAAACACTGGGGTAGATGTAAGATAATCAAGTCAGATACAGTCCCTGTCCCACATTTTACTGAGAACAGCTGAGTCCCCATTTTACTGAGGAGGAAACTGAGGTGCAGATCATTTAAGTGAATTTCCCAAGGTCAACCAGCAGTCAAGGGACTAACTGGTGTTAGAACCCAGGTATTCTGATTCCCAAGCCTATGTTCTTTCCACTAGGTCCTACTTCTTACTGGAATTTTGTTCTGTTTTGCTTTGCCGTCTGTCTGCCCTGTTTGGACTGTGAGCCTGTCATTGGGCAGGAATTGTCTTTATCTGTTGCTGAAATGTACATTCCAAGCACTTAGTACAATGCTCTGCACATAGCAAGTGTTCAATAAATACTACTGAATTAATGAATCAATGAATATGGTTCTGGATATATAATGTCCCCAAGTTTGAGGGTTGGAGAGTGATCCGCGGTAAGTTTCTTGTGCATGAGGGGTTGACAGGAGCTGCCAGCTTTCTCATGAAGGTTCAATTGAAAGCTTTATGACCAGCCAGTTCTCCAGTAAAAGGGCAGGGGAAGGTGAAGGGTGAAGGGAGAAACCTTTCTCTCAATTTTTTTCTGGGCTTCAGACACTTGTCCATGTGACACTTGGCTGCTATCCCTTTCACTTACCATCTAGACCAAGAAAGCCCCTGAAATGTCTGAAAACAAAGAGTGAGTGGATAAAGGCCGAAGGCTTTTTCCGTGAAGATTGACACTTGCATAGAAAGATCACAGCTACATAAAAGAACTTTCTAGACTATAAGCTCCTTTTGTGCATGGAAAGTGTCTACCAACTCTGTTTTATGGTACTCTCTCAAGAGCTTAGTACAGTGCTTTGTACAAACTGTAATGCAGTGCTCTGCAAAAAGTGAGTGCTCGATAAATATGATTGATGGGTCACTTGGCCCTTGCAAAGCCACATAAATCATTGCTCTCAAACAGTACTTCACTTTTTTTCCTTGTGCCATTAGAAAACTTATTCTTCCTTTGTCCATCACCTTGACAGATGTATTTTTGTAAATAAATGGGTCTCCTTTATGTAGGCAGGCTATCAAACTTAGATGACCTGATTATGGAGAATATTTGAATTGGATCATCACATATAGGTATTCAAGCCTCATCTGTGGTAATACTTAGTCTTTTATACCTTATGTATATTTAAAAAAGTGCGCATGTGTGTTTGGTCCTTGAAATAATTGATTTCCTGGCATACAGACTATGAACTTCTGAGCAGGGAATACGTATGCCAACTCTGCTATATTGTGCCTTTATTATATTGTCCCAAGCATTAATACAGTGCTCTGCACCCAGTAAGCGCTCTAAAAATAAGATTGATTGATTTACAGGGCAATAGTGATACAAGTTATTCATACTGAGCTTACGTTTGACTCAGGGTAGATGTAGAGTTGGTGGTGGGGCCCAGCAGTTGGGCATCTGGGGAGTGGGAGGGAAGTACGGAGGGTGAAAAATGAGAACACCCTACCCATTAGATGTAATATCTGTTTGAACAGAAACTGGAGGACCGGGGAGAAGAGCTCTAGGTTTGAGGATTCAAACTGACTTCTGATGGATGCCACTCTACTATCCTGTGACCATCCCCATAAGCTAATTAAGCTGTATGGAAAGGGAGGGGTCTGGTAAGGGGAGGGGATCGAGTATTTGGAGCTAATCTTGCACCTCAACAACAGGGAAAGCTTCAGTCATCCATTCTGGGTGGGGCTGTCATTCTAATGTGACACCTATTTTTAGGGTTATTCTTATTTTTGATTGTTTCCTCTTTCCATGGTGAATCTTTCTTCACTCAAAGTCATGAGATAATGTAGTAATTTCCTCCAAGAAAGAGGACTCTTGTAGTCATGTAACACTCAGCACAGTGTATGCAACCATGAAAACCATGCTATTTGGAGTGAGGGGTAAATCTGAGGGGTGGTTCATTCATATAATACCACTAAGTCTTTGACTCATTTTTTTAAAACATAAAGTAAATAAGACTGACCAAAATGGTAGCCCAGATTTCCATTTTTAAGATTGAATCCTATCCCCTTAAGGATGTTTGATTTTTTTTTTTAAAGTTGAATTATCAGTCTGCCGATTTTCCAAAGATTTTCCTTTAGAGGAAACACATTGGACCTAGGAATATTTCAATGCAACTAGTTTTGAGAACCACAAGCTTCTTTTTAATCCATTTCCTCTAACCATACCTTCACAGGAGGGGTAGAAGAAGGAAAGCCGCTTAGCATCCTCTGCAGAAGCCCTGTGTATGAGGAACATTGACAGATGTTTGGTGTTCCGGCTCCGTCCTTTCTTTCTTCCCAATTTTTCGGATTGATGCAAACTGATTCAGGGGCATTACCCTTGTATCCTAAAGTCCAAATGAGTTCCTGGACCACTAGAGTCAGTCTTCTCCCACTCCCTTCTTCGTTGCCCTGTTTGATTCTCTATAGTCACCCCTCCCCTCCACAGCACATATGTACATGCCCATAATTTATTATTGTCTGTCTCCCCCGCTACACGTAAGCTCCTTGTGGGCAGGGGATGCGTCTACCACCTCTGTTTTGTTGTACTCTTCCAAGCATTTAGTACAGTGCTCTGCACACAGTAAGGTCTCAGTTGATTAATCGATTGATCTAGCTGAACTAGGTCCCAGGAGGGAACCCTGCCTCGAGTTCCCTGTACTGTCTCCTGGAGGAATTCTTCTCAGTTACTAGTTTACTTTTGGGGTAAAGATAAAGGCAAAATAAACAAAGATCACTAAACGACTTTACCTTTTCCTTGTGGCCTTTATCAGTCTTCTTTTTCCCCCACAGCTATTTAATTTCATTGCATACTAAATTATTCACAGAAAATTTCTCCTGAAGCCAGATCAGGTCACTCCGTTACACAACAAAGCCATATTCTCTTTGAAAAATAAATGGAGGACTTTGTTTCTTCTCTCTGTGCTCTTTTCATCAGCTAGGGGCCTGGACATGCTCCAACAGGATGGAGGACTTACAACAAGGAGTTGGCATGTAAACCTCAACATAAATTCAGCCAGAGTACGTCAGTGCAATAATGTGAGACTGCCGGAATGCTGTGGGAGGTGCAGGCTAACCCTTTTATTTTTGTTTAAAACCAGGTTATCGGTATGTCATTTCAAGTCAGTGTGTCTTCCCCTTCCATTCTGGGGACTATGAGAGTGGGAAAGGGAGGGATGTAGAAGTAGGAGGCAGAGAAAGAGAGGCAGAAAGAACACCTCCTAATTATAAACCCAGAAAGCTGTGGGATATGAACTAAGCATTGCCCTGCAGGGATGAGGAAGTTCAACTCTTTAAAGAGAGCAAGAGTGGCTGGGGGCCTGAGGGGGAAGTCTGGCCAGGTCATCAAGGATCATCCTAATTCTGGGACATTCGTGCATTTTTCCAAAGATCTAGGACTATCCCAGCTCAACCAAGAGGTCCTCTCAGCCTAGGCAATAGCAGTAGCAGTGCAGTTAGAATCTAAGCTCCATGTGAGCAGAGATTGAGTCATTTTGTTACTCTGTACTTCCCAAGCATCTAGTACCATTCACCACGCCAAGTAGTCCCTCGGTACATGCTGAAGCCACTCTTACCACTAAAATTATTATTGCAAGAAGCAGGATTGCATAGATTGCAAAGGCCTGGGAGTCAGAAGGTCATGGGTTCTAATCTTAGCTTCTCCACTTATCTGCTGTGTGACCTTAGGCAAGTCACTCCCCTTCTCCATGCCTCACCTGTAAAATGGGATTGAGACTGTGATCTCAATTTGGGACAGGGACTCTGTCCAACCCGATTTGCTTGATCCACCCCCGTGCTTTGAAGAGTGCCTGGCACATAGTAAGTGCTTAACAAATATCATAACAATTATTATTATTACTAGTACTACTGCTGCACTATTTTTGATGGTATCTGTTAAGCACTTATTGTGTCCCAAGCACTGTACTAAGCACTGCAGTAGATACAAGAGAATCAAGTTGGAAACAGTCCCTGTCTCACATAGGACAAACAGTCTTTATCCCCATTTTACAGATGAGGTAACTGAGACACGGTGAAGTTAAGCGACTTGCCCCAAGGTCACACAGAAAAGTTGCAGAAGCAGTATTAGAACTCAGGTCCTTCTGATTCCCAGTCCCCTCCTCTGCCCATTGGTCCATGCTGCTTCTTCACACTGCTTCTTGCTTTTTAAATCCTTTTCAAAAGGTAATTCATCTATACGCTTAATCTATTTGGAAACACTGGGGGATTTGGATTTCGCATCCATTAGAGAAAGTAGAGAGGGGAAGGTCCTGTCACGATAAATTCACATTCTAACGATGGATGTATGGGTCCCATGGCTGGCTCTGCCTGCTGATACATACTGGAGATGCCTAGCTATGGTTTGAGGAATGCAGAAGATGGGAAATCTCCTACCTACTTCTTAGTTGTTTCCCTATTTAGAATTTATTTAAATGTCTCTCCCAATAGATTGCTTTCCACCATCCTGTTGGGAAAGATAAAAGCACCTGCAGCATAAGGCCTTATATGACTTCGAGAAGGCTAATATCCTTGGTAGCCATCACTATGAGTGTGCCAGGGACTCTGAACCATGAGGAGTCTGAAATCCTGCTTGTCTAGGCACAGCACCCTACTGACTCTTAAATTTATTCTGTGAATCATATATTTCTCCTTATCTTTTATGTTATTTTGGTGTTTTATTGTTTCATTACTCCAGATGAGTTTGGCTCCAGTCCTCCCCGCTACCTCTATCCATAGATAGATACTCATAGTGCTGTGCTCTGCACACAGTAAGCATTCAATAAATATGATTGATAGATTGTGAGCCTCTCAAGGAACAAAGTCCATGTCTGATGTTATACTGTACAGCTTAGTACAGTGCTTTGCCCACAGTAAGCGCTGAATAAATACAATTGAATGAATGAATATCTAATTTCCACCTGCAGATTTCTTTCACAGAGTTTAGTACAGTGCTTAGACTGTAAGCCCGTCAAACGGCAGGGACTGTCTCTATCTGTTGCCAACTTGTTCATTCCAAGTGCTTAGTACAGTGCTCTGCACATAGTAAGCGCTCAATAAATACTATTGAATGAATGAATGAATGCAAGCACTTGATCAATACCATTATTACTACTAAAACTAAGTAGCAAAAGGACTGTGTCTATTTACTCTATTGCACTTTCCCCAGAGAATAGTGTAATGCTCTGCACATATTAAGTGATCAGTACATACCAGCGACTTACCTGGAATCCCTAATCTGAACTTTGTTGTTCTTTTCAGTAGCCCATTTAAAGAAGCAACAAGGCCTAGTGGAAAGAAGATGGGCCTGAGAATCTGGAGACCTGGGTTTTGATTCCAGTTCCATCACTTGCCTGCTGTGTGACTTTGAACAAATCATTTGTGTCTCAGTTTCCTCACATGTAAAATGAATATTAGATATCTGTTCTTCCTCTAACTTAGACTGTGAGCCCCATGTGGGACAGAGACTGTGTGTGACCCGATTATCCTGTATTTACCACAGGAACTAATTAAATACTTGGCATAGAATCAGTGCTTAACAAATACCACAATTATTATTATTGTAATTACCTAGTTTCCTTCCAAACCAGAAACATCTTATTTCCTCTTTTGCTTCAGTGTGGTAAATATGTGAATTTAGGAAGTTGCTTTGATGAGGTCCATAAGAGGAAGTTGTGCAGCTTGAAAACATCACTGGGTTCAAGATCAGCTTGGATCAATGAATGGATGAGAACACCCATTTGGGGTTACAAGAGAAAAAGTTAGGGATCCTGGGGAAATTGCTAGGAATGTTAGATGATCCATCCCTAGCCATTGGGATGGATGTCAAGGAGCAGAAACAGGCTGACTGTTATCAGATGGTAGGTCTTTATTTGCGTGCAGCTCAAGGATCCATGAGTTATTTACAGACCCAATATGAAAGGCTAATGTTCCTTCCAGTAAATGCTCTGCCAAGATTCTTCTCACTTGCCTGACACACTTGTAGTATTTCTTAATTATGGGCATGAATCAGAGTCACGGATTGCCTCAAAATCTGTTAGCAATCTTTTCCTTGTTTGTAGCTTAGTCTTGTGCTCTCAAGCAGGCTAACTTCCAGAACATGACCCATATCAGGCGCTTCTCCCCGAGTCCCTCAGATTAGGAAAGAGGCAATCTAGGGACTGGGCTAGGGAGGGGTAGCTCCTTATGTGTTAAGCCCTTAGTAGGTGACCAGCACTACAGTAAATGCTAAGCTAAATGTAAGATAACCAGGTTGGGCGCAGTAGAGGAGGGCTGCATAATTGGAGAAGAGATGAAACACCTTCCAAAACATGGGTCCATTGGTTTCCATGTATTAAGTTTCATACCAATGGGGCTGGTTGTTAGCATTTGACGCACTCAATAAACCAAGGTTCTCGAAATCGAAAAGCATAGAGGGTGATTCTGCAAAATTCCCCAGGATTCTTGGACTTTTCCTCACAGAGTAGTTGAAGGAATTCTATAAGAGCCTTTACCTATGAAGGTTGGAATGAAGCAGGGCACTGTGGTCCCTCCTGTGCTGGAAAGAACATTTTCATCTTTTCATTTGAGGTTGGTTGGCAATGAGAGATGTGTGTCAATGAGTTCCTATGACTATATTAAGTGCTTGGGAAACATAGCGTAAGTAAATGTTTTGGACGGAAGTTACATTTGGTAAGTTGCAGTTGAATCAGGAATCTACAGAAATAATAATAATAATGATAAAATATTTGACTGTCCTTAGCTCTGGGGTAGATACAAATAATAAATAATAATAATGATGACATTTATTAAGTGCTTACTATGTGACAAGCACTGTTCTAAGCCTGGGGTAAAAACAAGGTGATCAGGTTGTCCCAAGTGGGGCTCACAGTCTTAATCCCCATTGTACAGATGAGGTAACTGAGGCACAGAGAAGTTAAGTGATTTGCCCAAAGTCACACAGCTGACAAGGGGCTGAGCTGAGATTAGAACTCATGACCTTTGACTCCCAAGCCCATGCTCTTCCCACTACGCCATGTCCCATACATGGTTCATATTCTAAGTAAGAAGGAGCACAGTGTAGTCTAGTGGATAGAACACAGGCCTGGGAGTTAGAGGGACCTGGGATCTAATCTTGACTCTGCCACTTGTCTGCTGTCTGACTTTAGACAAGTCACTTAACTTCTCTGTGCCTCACTTTTCTTGTCTGTAAAATGGGGATTAAGACTGTGAGCCCCACCTGGGACAATCTGATCACCTTGTTTCTACCCCAGGTTTAGAACAGTGCTTGGCACATAGAGTAAGCACTTAACAAATACCACAGTTATTATTATTATCATCATTATTAATATTATCATTTTGTACATGGGGAAACCTAGGCACAGAGAAGTTAAGTGACTTGCCTTAATTTACACAGCAGTAAGTGACAGAGCTGGGATTAGAAGCAGTATGGCTTAGTGGAGAGAGCACAGGCTTGGGAGTCAGAGGTCATGGGTTCTAATCCTGCCACTTGTCAGCTGTGTGACCTTGGTCAAGTCACCTTCTCTGTGCCTCGGTTGCCTCATCTGTCAAATGGAGCTAAAGACTGTGAGCCCCATGTGGGATAACCTGATTACCTTGTACCTACTCAACGCTGAGAACAGTGCTTGGCACATAGTAAACACTTAACAAATACCAACATAATAATAATAACCTAGCTCCTCTAACTCCCACACCCTTGCTCCTTCCTCTAGACCAAGCTGCTTCTCTCTACTTGTCCTGGAATTCAGAATTGAAGACTGGGAGAAAGACTCACTCCCTTATGAAACCCATCCACTCCCTTGGATTCAATTACTCCCAAATCTATTTTGCTTGCTCTGACTGCCTACCTTCTCTGCTATCTCACATTTCCTACCACTTCCAGGAAATCTTCACATGGCTGTCCTGCCAGCATCCTAAAATCACTATGTCCCAAAGCAAACTCCTCATTTTCCTTCTCAAATCCTTTCCTCTCTTAACTTTCCCATCACAGCTGACTGCACCACGATCGACAACACCACCACCATCTTCCCCATCTCTGAAGCCTGCAATTTTGACATTTTCAAGGCCATGAATCAGAGTCATGGAATCCCTCAAGTCTCTTAGTAATACTTTCCTGGTTTGTAGCTTAGTCTCATGTTCTCAAAAAGGCTAATTTTCAGAACATGATCCATTACAGGCATTTTGTCCAGAGCCTTAATGTTTCATTCCCCATCAACTACTGCTCAGGCACATCATATCCAACCAGTCAATCAGTGCTATTCATTGAGCACTTACTATGTGCAAAACACTGCTCTAAGTACTTAGAAGTACAATACAATAGAGTTGGTACACTTGATCCCTGCCCCCAAAGGCATTACAGTCTAGTGGGGACTGGATCCCTGCTTAATATTAATAATACCAGTAATGATAATAGTACTTGTTAAGCACTTACTACATGCCAAGCACTGTTCTAAGTGTTGGGGTAGATACAAGTTAAACAACTTGGACACATTCCCTGTCCCACATGGGGCTCACCCTCTTAGCTATTGTATCATCCTAGTAATTGTTCTCTCTGCCTTCAGGCTCTCCCTTGTTCAATTGGCTGTCTGGACTATGTTTCCAAAATGTTGTTCTGCATACACCCCCACTCCTCTAAAACCTACAGTGGTTACCCATTCCTCTTGGCATCAGCCAGAAAATCTTGACCATTGGTTTTAAGGACTTAAATCAGTTCTCGCCACCCTTCTTACCATTTTCTTTTTGCTTTGATTTATTTTATTGTATTACATTGAGTACTTACTTTGTATCAATTGCTTAATATTATTAACATCATTCTAACCTCAAGTTGAACAGGTTGGACACAGTCTCTGTTCTACATGGGGCTCACTGTTAAGTTCTTCATTCTTTTAAAGAAAGAAGTAGGGTGGCCTAGTGTACAGAGCACAAGACTAGGAGTCAGAACAACCTGGTTTCTAGTCCCTGATCTGCTACTTATCTGCTGTGTGACCTTGGACAAGTCATTTAACTTCTCTGGGCCTCTGTAAAATAGGGATAAAGATAGTTAGCTCCATGTGGAACATAGATTGAGTCTAACCTGATTAGCTTGTATCTATCCTAGCACTTAGCGTCACTACTGGCTTCAAAGATCTCCATCCCCTTGACCCCTCCTACCTCACCTCCCTTATCTCCTTCTAAATCCCAGCCTGCACACTCCACTTCTCTACCGCTAACCTACTCACTGTGCCTCGATCTCCCCTGTCCCGCCATCAACCCCTGGCCCATGTCCTACCTCTGGCCTGGAATGCCTTCCTTCCTTACATCTGTCAAACTAGCACATTTCCCCCCTTCAAAGTCCTTCTCAAAGCTCACCTCCTCCAGGATGCCTTTCCAGACTAAGCTCCCCTTTTCCTCTGCTCATCCTCCCCTCCCCTTGCCCAATTCCCTCCCCCTGCTCTACCCCCTCCCCCCACCCCACAGCACTTGTGTATATATGTACATATACACATTTGTATATTTGTATTAATGCTCTTAATTCCTGTTTATTTGTTTTGTTGTTGGTCTTCCCCCCTCTAGACTGTGAGCCTGTAGTTGAGTAGGGATTGTCCCTATATGTTGCTGAATTGTACTTTCCAAGCATTCAATACAGTGCTCTGCACTCAGTAAGCACTCAATATATACGACTGAATGAATGAATGCCTGGCACATAGTAAGCACTTAACAAATGTCATTAAAAAAATAGCCTTCTCACCATCCCTCATTCTCATTTCTTCCAGTGCCAACCTTTTGTTCTTGCCCTTCCCCCTTTCTGGAATTTCCTTCCACCTCAAATCCAACAGACCATAGCTCTATCCATCTTCAAAGTCCTTCTTTAATCACATCTCCTTCAGGAGGCCTTACCTAATCAGTTTCTAATCTGCACAATTTATATCCCCTCCAACTGCTGAGTTAGCACTTTTTCGTCAGTTATGTCCTTGTGTACTCACAACAGTCTATAGCACATAGGTTTATATGTTACGTACCCTTTTAATTAAGCACTGACTCTTACACTTAGCTCTGCCATTTGTCTGCTATATGACCTTGGGCAAGTCACTTCTCTTCTCTGGGCCTCAGTTACCTCATCTGTAAAATGGGGATAAAGACTGTGAGCCCCACATGGGACAACCTGATTACCTTGTATCTACCCCAGTGCTTAGAACAGTGCTTTATACATAGCAAGAGCTTAACAAATAGTATGATTATTATTATAAATCATCATATGTAACACATTAAAAAAGTTTAAAAGGTAGATTGCAAACTCCTCTAAGGCAGGGATCATGCCTATCAATTTGATTGTATTCTTCCAAGACCATAGTACAGTGCTCTTTACCCAGTAGACACTCCAATGCTAATGATGGATTTATTGAAGAAAAATATGGGAACTGTACAGATAATTCTCTGGCATTCTGTAAGACAACATCGTTCAGTGGGATGTTCTGCGCTTTTCTGTCTCTTAGAATTTGAGGAACCTTAAGTATGAAAGATATGTGAAATTTCTGTACTTCATAACTTTATAGTTTGTCTTCTGGAAAACTTATTTTTGCTTTTGCAGGTATTTATCCATTGACTAGTAGTTCATATCTCACAGCAAAAATAATACAAGGGCTGCATTAGACTTTAACAATACATCATTGAAAGGCATGGTTCATGAAGTTGTGCTTGACTCCTCAGAGGTATATGATTCAGTGCTTATTTACTGTTGAAACCATTTTCAAATTCTGTCCTTGAAAGGCAGATGAAAAATAGATGAAAATGATTTTCTGTTTTTACTCTTCTCAATATTATCAACATCCCTGGATATGTTTAATGGGTTGGCTTTGTAGATGAAAAAATAAAGTCATCATTGAAAATGCAGTCCTCCCCGCTGGGGCCCAGATTCCAGAGATAGGGGTGGGTGGCTGCGAATGCAGAAAACACAAGGAAGAACCCACAGAGACGAAGTCTGCCAAGACTGGAAAAGAAAGGGAAGTGTTCACATAAAGCTAAATGTAGAGCTGAACTAAAATGGACAATTATAATTTAGAAATCTGGCCCAACATAGCAAATACTATACATTGTCACTTACTCCTAGCTCCCCAACTTTCAAAAATGTTCAAGTTGGCACACAGTAGTCATCTTCAATTGTGCCAAACAGAATCATTTTCTGTAATGCAATCAGTAAAATGGAACTCTTGTAATAATTTAGCAGAGCTACTGTATTTCTAAATAAAATATGATAGCTATGAGATTCCATTTGAGAATAATTACATTGTCCCACATACTTTGGGTCCCTGTGAGGAAAATAGAAATGAATCAAAGCAGGCAACTCCGGGATTTGACAGGGCTGAAAATTCTCCATAGAAACCTGTGAGCAAAATGATGGAAACTGGAAACTCATTCATTACAGCAGGTAGTTTTGGGGGGTTTATGGTATTTTTTTAAGATCTTACTGAGTTCCAGGCCCTGTTCTAAGCACTGGGGTAGAGACAGGGTAATTGGTTTGGACACAGTCCCTATCCCAGATGGGGCTCACAGTCTTAATCCCCACTTTGCAGATGAGGTAACTGAGGCTCAAAGAAGTTAAGGGACTTGCCCAAGGATATTCAGCAGACAAATGGCAGATCTGGGACTAGAACACAGGTCCTTCTGACTCTTGGGACTGTGGTTTATCCACTAGTCACACAATCAATTAATGGAATTAATTGACACTATTATTGACTTATTGTGTACAGAGCTCTGTACTAAGTGCTTGAGAAAATCCAACACAATAGAATTGGTAGACAGAGCCCCTGCTCTCAAGGAGTTTACAGTCTATCAGTCCCTGGGGTGAGATTGTGCTGTATATCATTTTCCTTCTTATTTATGAATCTTTATATGATTAATTGTTCATTTTTAGTAGGAATATCCTCTAAGTATATTCATTTTTTTAAATTAGCACAAAACAAAACCTGAATTTCAATTTTTCCAAGGTGATAGATCCCCACTCTATTTTCCCTACTTACTGCCTCACCCATGCACTCAATCCCACCCCCTGAGCACTTGGGTACTTATTTCCCCCACCCCACCCCACCCCACCCCACCCATGGAATTTACATATCTTATACTCTGTTGCTATCCCATCTGTAATTTATTTTAATGTCTGTCTTTCCCACTAGATTGAAAACTGCTTGTGTAACTCTATTGTATTGTACTCCCCCAAGAGTTTAGTACAGTGCTCTGCAAAAAGTAAGCACTCAAGTACCACTGATTGATGTATTATTCATTTTTTAATTTTAAAAAAGGTGGCACCTTACATCCTGTTTTCCAAGGTATCAGAGAAACATTGTTGCCTAGTGGAAACAGCATAGGCCTGGAGTCAGAAGATCTGGGTTCTAATCCAGACTCTGCCGTTAGCCTGCTGTGTGACCTCAGGCCCGAGGTCACACAGATCTTCAGTGCTTCAGTTTCCTCATGGGCTAAATTCAATGCCTGTGTACATAGACTGTGAGCCCCATGTGGGACTTAATTATAACCCAGCACTTAATATGGTGCTTGACACATATAGTAAGTGTTTAACAAATATTAAAAGTTATTATTAGTGTTATCAAAGTGATGAGGATCTGCCTTCAAGCTGCTTCCGGTCATAGGGGAAGACAACCTTCAGTACTCACATCATCAGCAACTTGCCTTCTCCATTTCTTAGATTAGATTAGAACTGGATTCTAATCCTGACTTCCCCACTTGCCTGCTGGGTGACCTTGGCCATATCACTTAACTTTTCTGTGCCTCCGTTTCTTCATCTGTTCAATGGGCATTCAATACATAAGGTGATAATATTCTATCCGGAAATTTTATTTCTATCTTATGTTTCCCAAGGGTCTAATATAGAGATCTGCAAACAACAGATGCTGAATAAATGCTATAATTCAACAAAAGCATTTACTGATCACACATGCACAAATCTGCCAAATGCAGTTTCTCACCTGGTCATTCTGAGTTTGCTGCTTTTCTCTTAAATAAGAATAATTATGACTATGGTGTTTTGTTAAGTACCAAGCACTGTATTAACACTGGAGTAGAGTGTAAATTCAATGTGGGAAGGGAATATGTCTGTTCTATTGTACTTTCCCAAGTTCAGTTGATTGATTAGACACAAGATAATCACTGTAAGCATGGTTCTGGACCCACAAGGGGCTTGCAGTATAAGCAAGAGGGAAAACAAGTATTGAATCCCCACTATACAGATGATAAAATGGAGGCACAGAGAAATTAAGTTAAAAGGAGCATCATGGTCTAGTGGCAAGAGCACAAGCTTGGGAGTCAGAGGTCATGGCTTCTAATTCCATTCTGTTACTTGTCTGCTGTCTGACCTTGGGCAAATCACTTAACATCTCTATGCCTGAGTTACCGCATCTGTAAAATGGGGATTAAAACTCTGAGCCCCACATGGGACAATCCGATTACCTCATATTTACTCCAGTGCTTAGAACAGTGCTTGGAACAAAATAAGCACTTAAATACCACAATCATTATTATTAATATTATTTGGCCAAGGTCACCCAGCAGGCAAATGGAGAAGTCAGAATTAGAACCTAGGTCCTCTGATTCCCAGGCCACTGCTCTGTCCACTTTCTTCTCATTCTCCATCCCCACTACATCCATCCAGTAGAACTACTTAATACAATTCATTTCTACTTTCCCCATCCTTTCTGACTGTGGAGACTTAAATCACCCCTCATTTAACCAACACCTTTCTAGCCTGAAGAGTCCTAATCCTTTCCATCTCACCTCATTCAGAACCTCTTCCATTCCTCACCTTAACTTCCTGCTGGCACTACCTGAATCAGTTTAGATTCCAAAATTCTGCCTGATGAACTCTTCACAGCTGTGGGTTGTTATGATGAAGCATACCAATCCCCACCTCAGCTGTGTATTGTGAAAGAACGCTAATCCTGCTTCTCTTCTTCCCTCTTTTGGTGCAATAATCAGAAAGCCATGTTTTAGACATTAGAGAATTTCACTGGGAAAATTATTGGCCTCTATTGCTTCATCTTTTAGTTGTATATGGGGGAGAAGAAGGACTGCTATTGTCTTGTCTTATGCCATTGAGTCGTTACTGACCCATAGCGACACCACAGACACATCTCTCCCAGAATGCCCCACTCTCCGTCTGCAATGGTTCTGGTAGTGTTGTACAACTCTGATATAATTAATCAATTCGTGGTATTTATTAAGAGCTTATTGTGTGCAGATCACTGTATTAAGAGCTGGGGAGAGTACACTATTACAGATCTGGCAGACCTGTACCCTGCCCATTTATAGTGGAACTTGGAGCAGACCTAAGGAAGCACAATGAAGTTTACTTAAGGTTAAAATCTGTTAGCCTAAAAGAAAGAGATGGGGCAGGTGTGCAGCATTTTAATGAGCAGTTTATTGGGCAGCAGTTGATCTTAAATTGGGGAGCCCAGGCAGCTGGATGAAATTTTGGGTGAATGAGATTTCTTAAGGCATGTAGAAGAAGAGGCTTAAAATTATTTCTAGGTATTGTGTTGTTGGAACAGTGGTCTAGGTAGAATGGTCAAGGGCCTGGCATCAGGACAAATTTCTCCTACTGAAATCATTTGGATCAGTCTGGGCTCCTCTGGTACTAGGGGGAATGTCCACTGAGGGTGGATGGAAGGGAAATCTGTGAGGTGTCCTTATCTTGCTCTTCCTCTGAGATCTGGCCAGATGAGGCTTCATGTGGTAAGTGTACCTCTCTCTTCCTAAATTATATCTATAGTGAAAAGAGAAAAAAAGTAGATTAATTTAGTCTTTATCTTCATTTGGGGGTTGACTCTTGATTTCCCCCCAGCCCTGCCCCCAGACTGTAAGCTTCTTATGGGCAGGGAATATGTGAGCTCATCCTCTAGACTGTGAGCTCATTGTAGATAGGTATTGTCACTGTTTATTGTTAACTGTACTTTTCCAAGAACTTAGTACAGTGCTCTGCTTAATAAATGCAATTGAATGAATATTGTTGTACTGTACTCTCCCAAGCACTTAGTACAGTCCTCTGCACACAGTAAAAGCTCAAAAAATATGAAAGAATGACTTTAGGAATTTTGTGTTCTATTCATTTCCCATTTATCTGACTCATGAAATCCTGACGTTTGAAATTATCTTTGTTTGGGAGTCTGGTTTTGTCATGGTCCTTGGGGCTTCCACAGGACTTCCAGCTGCAATCTGGAGGGAGTTCTAAATCCTAGTTCTTCCTATGTCGCTCTAAATGTCTAGGCTCTGCTTGGCAGTTAAATAGCAAAGAAATCCTAATTTCAGATTGATGGCTATAAGAATAGGCCAATCTTTGAAGTAGCAGAAGCAGTGTGCCAAGTGGATAGAGCAGGGGCCTGGGAATCAGAAGAACTTGGGTTCTAATCCTGGATCCACCACTTTTCCACTCTGTGACCTTGGGCACTTAACTTCTCTATGTGCCAGTTACCACATCTGTAAAATGGGGGTTAAGACTGTGAGTCCCATGTGGAACAGGCACTGTGTCCACCCTGATAATCTTGTATCTATCCCAGGGTTAAGACTAGTGCTTGGCACATAGTGCTTACCAAATACTAGTATTATTATTAGTGGAGAGGATGGGCTTTTAGCTGGTCCATCCCTTGTCTGGTATTTACCTAAGCCTGGATGTCCTATGTCTGGTAATTTTGTTTTTACTTCCACAGAGAATCTTCCTGTGTATGTCCTTACGTGACTTTCATTTTGCCTGTTGCCTGCTGTCCTATTCAGCTCTCCACAGGTATCAGTTTCTAAACAAAAACTTGTGAATATCACCAGGACTGAACATAAGTATCAACACTAGTAGTTGCAGTGAAGTAAATGCACACTGGGCTCCATTTTGATATAGTTCAGTGTTTTTCATTGAGAAATGTGTGGGGAGACATTGACAAAGAGATGTCCAGTGCTCTTGAATGCCATCAGTGATCATAGTAGCTGACAGAGAGGCTTGCCAGAGTTGACTTAATAATAATAATAATAATAATAATGTTGGTATTTGTTAAGTGCTTACTATGTGCCGAGCACTGTTCTAAGCGCTGGGGTAGACATAGGGGAATCAGGTTGTCCCACGTGGGGCTCACAGTCTTAATCCCCATTTTACAGATGAGGGAACTGAGGCACAGAGAAGTTAAGTGACTTGCCCACAGTCACACAGCCGACAAGTGGCAGAGCTGGGATTCGAACTCATGAGCCCTGACTCCAAAGCCCGTGCTCTTTCCACTGAGCCACGCTGCTGCAAGTGACTTATCATCACTGCTTCCTCTTCTCCCCGAACTTTCCTCCACTGGGCCACCGGTCTCAGACTAGAAGAAAGGAAAGAGGGTGGAGGGAGGTTTCACAACTGGGATTGAAGCATGCTCTGTGGAGATCAGGGAAAGGGCGACCTTTAGCCAGGATGCCCGAAGCCTTTAACTGATCTAGGTGCAAAGACTGAAGAAAAACAGGAAGTGGGTAGATGGTGAGCTGGATCAATCCTCCAAGCTCCAAAGTTTCCAATCCAAGCTTTGTGGATAACTCCAGTGGGGCAGATTGTGGTCCTATCCCTGGGCTCTACATAAAAATGAAAGATAAGCCATAAATGAATTTTGTGGGCGTTTTTATAAACTTACCATCTTATTTCCAAATGAGTACTTGGTAAACAGTATCCTATTTTAAGATTGGAGCACAAGAGAATGATGTGTAATCATTACTGTAAAGTTGGAATGCAAATTAGCCTGTTTCCACAGGTCCAGAACCTGAAGGAAATTAGGCAAAGGTTAGAGAAAATCAAACTGAAAAAAAGCAAAATGGACAATAAGTTGTGCTATGCTGGCACTGCCCACATAGGGCATGGCTGCTCACAATAGGAAGGAGATCACATCAGGCAGTTATCAGAGCTGACAATTACTCTCCCCCCACACCCTTCAAAACCTTACTGAAGGCACATCTCCTCTGAGGCCTCCCCAGACTTAGCCCTCCTTTTCTTCATCTCCCACTTCCTTCTGCATTGCCCTGACTTGTTCCCTTTGCTCTTCCCCCCTCACAGCCCCACAGCACTTATGCACGTACCTGTAATTTTATTTATTTGTATTGATGTCACCCACTCTAGACTGTAAGCCTGATGTGGGCAGGGAATATGACTGTTACTGCTGTACTGTGCTCTGCACACGGTAAGCACTCAATAAATACAATTGAATGAATGAGCGAGCAGCTGTTATTGGGCCACTGGCACATGTGGAAAGGGCAAGTGAATACTTGAGGTGAGTGAAGCAGCATGACCTAGTGAAAAGAGAATGGACTTGAGAGTCAGAGGACCTGGGTTCTAATCTCAGTGCCGCCATTTGTCTGCTGTGTGACCTAGTGCAAGTCATTTCTCTGTGCCTCAGCTACCTCATCTGCAAAATGGGGATTAAGATTGTGAGCCCTTTATGTACATATAATCATATAGGTGTATTCATCAATAAGTGCAATTTATTAGAGGATTGACAAACAAAATAAATCATGGATGTGAGCATAAGTGCTGTGAGGCTGAGGGTGGGGTAACATAGTGTTACATAGTGGGGTAACATATGTGAGGTGACATAGTGTAGTGGATAGAGCACAGGCCTGGGAGTCAGAAGGTCCTGGCTGTACCACTTGTCTACTGTGACCTTAGGCAAGTCACTTGGCTTCTCTGTGCCTCAGCTACTTCATCTGTAAAATGGGGATCAAGACTGGGAGCCCATATGGGGCAGGGACTGTGTCCAACCAGATTTGCTTGTATTCACCCCAGCGCTTGATACAGTGCTGGGCACACAATAAGTGTTTAAATACCACAGTTATTATTCTTATTATTGTCATGTCCTTAAATGGTCCCTATCCAAGTGCATAGCCATTGCAGAGGGAAAAGGAGGGTAGGACAAATGAGACTTTGGTCAATAAAAACCTCTTGGAGGAGAAGTGAATTTAGTAAGGCTTTGAAAGTGGGGTGAGTGGAAATCTGTGCAGAAATGGAGACAGCTTTTGTAGTATAGTTTTATTAGATATCTATGTTTCTTATTCAAATTGAATTTTTGTTTCAAATTGAAACTGGTTCATCCATTTTTTTCCTCCCCCCCCCCCCCCCCCCCCCCCCCCCCCCCCCCCCCCCCCCCCGATTAAGCACTTACCATCTGCCATTCAGTGTACTAAGCAATGGAGTAGATGCAAGCTAATCAAGTTGGATGCAGTCCATGTCCCAGATGGGACTCACAGTCTTAATTCTCATTTTACTGATGGGGGAGATGCAGAACAGAGAATTGAAATGACTTCCCCAAGGTCACACAGCAGGTAAATGACAAAGCTGGGATTGGAAGCCAGGTTCTCTGACTCTCAGGCCTGTGTTCTTTCTACTATGGCACACTGCTTCCTCAGGACTTTGCATGTTGTGATATGATGGGGTCCATTAACATTTACATTCATTTTTGAGAATATGAATTAGCCTTTAATCCTCTTAATTCAGTCTGTGTAGATTGAATTTTGTTACATTTATCATTGTCATTTGGCAAATCATCTCATTTTTAACTAGCAACCCAGAAAGGGTTTGCTACTGGGGTTGTCTACATAGCACACAAACTTCAGTACTAACTACAATTACTCTTTTTGCCCAGAGGCCGATAAAATCTAAAAAATTAAAGTTGATGTCAGACTAAAGATTTTATATTCTGTCTGCAAAGCCGTGTGCTTGGTTAAATCAAGTTTTCTGTGGAAAGGGGGAAAATAGCATTTTATCTTCCCTATAAGGTATCTCAAGAGATCAACTTCATTAATTTTTGAAGGATTGAAAGTTGCAGCTGTGCATATTTCAGATTGGCTTTTCCCAGCACACAGCTTTTGATAGCTTTGGATATGAGAATGTTCTTAAAAAACAACAAGCAAACAGTTTAATTGACTTGTAGAAGTAAAATAAAACATGATAAAGTAATTAAAAAAGCTCCCTTTGTTAATGCTACTGTTCAGTTTAGGGAAAATGATTCCTCTCTTCAAAGACAGAAGAATAAACTGATGGGAATCATGCTTTTTGACACTTCTAATTGAGTCATGTAATAGCAAAAATAAGCTTCAACAGAGGTCTTGCAACGTACCAGATGTGTCCAATGTGTTGCATATGTCATATTAAAGCTGTCCTGAAAAGTTTCTATTTAGAACTGTACAACTAAACAGTTGGCAACCAAATGTCGAAAGACAAATAATCAACAAATCAATCATCTAATCTCCAGTCATCAATAGTAGCAATTCCTAAATGGTACTTTTTCAACATTTTCATTTGGTATTGGAAAGAAAAGTTTAGGAGTTATCTTTTCTCCCCTCTCCTCCTCGCTCTCCCCCCCCCCACCCCCTCCCACACACACTGCAGATGGCACTGCTTATTTATTGACAAATTTATTGATGGAATTAATGGGGCCAGAGTTAACCTCCCATCTCCCTGCTTCCAACTGCCTCCCCTTTCGATCATTACTCTACGCTGCTACTCAGGTCACCTTCCTGAAATATCACTCAGCACACATCTCCACTCTTCAAATACCTCCAATTGCTGTTCATTTCCCTCCACATCAAACAAAAATCCCTACCATTGTCTTGAAGGATCTTCACCAGCTTTTCCTTTCCATATCATCTTTCTTCACCCAGGACACCCCAGATCTCGCTCTTTGGTCTTCCCAAACTATTTTCCACTCCTGCCTTGCCCACCTTCAACCTCTTGCTCATACTGTTCTCCTGGCCTGGAATTCTCTTCCCACTGAAATCCTCCAGACTTCAAACCTTGTCACCTTCAAAGCCTTCCTACATTCCCACCTTCTCCAGAAAACTTTCTCTGATGAATGCCCAACTCCTCAAGTCACATTCACCTAACAGACATATCTAGCGCTTGTGCATTTATACGTAGCTATCCCTGGCACTTTAATGTGTGTGTGTGTGTATTGTGCATTCAGTGAAGCATTCTGATTCTACTAAGATGATCTGTATATCACAAGTAGTCTTGATGGGAGAGGCTGGATGCAGGGAAGCTGATTTTTAAAGTATTGTACCAGAGCGGTAGCTGTTTGGGTTTAAAAGGTGGGACAAGATCAGGGAGATGTTGTATAGGAAAACCAACAGGATTTGTCAGTAGATTGAGAGTTGAAAGAGGGTGAAGAGTCAAGAATGATGCTAAGGCTGTGGGATTTTTGGGCTGGAGGGTGGTGACCTTACTGACTGAGGTAAGTTAATTTAGGAAAAGGGCGAGGGAAGGTGAGTAGTTCAATTTTACATGTTAGGCTGTCTAGACTGGGCAGGGAATGTGTCTAGCAACTCTGTTGCACTGTACTCTCCCAAGTGCTTAGTAGAGTGCTCTGCCCATAGTAAATGCCCAGTAAATATGATGGATTGACCAAGTTTTAGGAGCCAGAGTGACATTCAACAGAGATGTCCTAGAGGCCAGAGGCAATGCAGGATTGCAGATTCGATGAACAGTCAACACTAGAGGTAAATTTGAAAGTCATACGTATAGAGGTGATAGTTGAAGCCATAGAAGCAGCATGGTCAAGTGGATAGAGCATGAGCCAGGGAGTTAGATGGACTTGGGTTTCAATCCTGTCTCCATCACTTGTCTGCTATGTGACCTAGGGCAAGTTACATCACTTCTCTGAGCCTCAGTCTCTTCACCTTTAAAATGAGAATAAATACTGAGAGTCCCATTTGGAACAGGGACCCAGAACAGGGCCTTGAAGGGGCGATGCTCTTGAGGGTTGTAGGCAGAAGGAGGAGCCAGCAAACAAAATGAAGAAAGAGAGGTTAGAGGGGAACCACGTTACCGATGTGTCAGCAAACCCAAGGACTGATTAAGGCTCAAGGAAGAGGGGTGTCCAAGCTAGGCAAACGATGTAGGAGAAGGTTAGAGTACTAGAGTACTAGTACTAGTGTTAGAGTAGGTTAGAAGCAATGTGGCTTGGTGGAAAGAGAGTGGGTTTGGGAATCAGAAGTTGTGGGTTCTAATCCTGGCTCTGCTACTTGTCAGGTGACTTTGGGCAAGTCATTTAGCTTCCCTGTTCCTTAGTTACCTCATCTGTAAAATGGGGATTAAGACCATGAGCCCCACATGGGACAATCTGATTCACTTGTATCTGCCCCAGTGCTAAGAGCAGTGCTTGGTACATAGTAAGCGCTTAAGAAATGCAACCATTATTATAACCAGGCCATTCTGGTTTAAAGCTCTTTTAAATGAATAGAATTGCTGTGATTTTCAATTTAAAAAACAAAGGCTACCAATTGGCTGAATAATGTCCTCTTAAAGGTATTTGGTCTATTTTCTTTTATAAAAATAAAGAGGCAGCTGAACCTATAGGAAAGTGCGAAGAACTGAAAAACAGGAGACCTGGTTCTAGTTCTTGTTCCACCTCTTGCCTGCTGTGGACTTCAGACAAATTATTTAACTTCTCTTTATCCCAGTTTCTTCATCTGAAAAAAAATGGGATTAAAAATATATTTTCTTCCTCCTTCCTAAACTATGAGCCTCAAGTGAGATAGGGGCAGTACTTGGTACATAGTAACCACTTAATAATGTTGGTATTTGTTAAGTGCTTACTATGTGCAGAGCACTGTTCTAAGTGCTGGGGTAGATACAGGATAATCAGGTTGTCCCATGTGAGGCTCACAGTCTTAATCCCCATTTTACAGATGAGGGAACTGAGGCACAGAGAAGTTAAGTGACTTGCCCACAGTCACACAGCTGACAAGTGGCAGATCTGGGATTCAAACCCATGACCTCTGACTCCCAAGCCCATGTTCTTTCCACTGAGCCACGCTGCTTCTCTACATGCCCACTTTCTTTATTTTTGATCTCACTAGTTGAAATATTTTTAAATGTGTCTCCCCTGTTAGACTGTAACCTGCTTGTGGGAGCATATCATGTCATAATTTTGTACTTCTCAAGCATCTCAGATAACCATGGTAATAATAATAATGGCATTTGTTAAGTACTTACTATGTGCCAGATACTGTACTAAGTTCTGGGGGAGATACAAGCAAATCGAGTGGGTCACAGTCCCTGTCCCACGTGGGGTTCACAGTCTTAATCCTCATTTTATTCATTCATTCAATCCTATTTATTGAGTGCTTACTCTGTGCAGAGCACTGTACTTAGCACTTGGAAAGTACAATTCAGCAACAAATAGAGAAAATCCCTCTCCCTGAAGGGGAGATAAAGGTATCAAAACAAATAAATAGGAATCAGCATCAGTATAAATACATAGAATTATAGCTATATACACATCATTAATATAATAGAATTATAAATATGTACATGTATACAAGAGTACTATGGGGAGGTAGAGCAAAGGGAGTGAGTTGGGGCAAGGGGAAGGGGAGGGGGAGCAGAGGAAAAAGGAGGCTTAGTCTGGGAAGGCCTCCTGGAGGAGGTGGGCCTTCACTAGGGCTTTGAAGGGGGAAAGTATGATTGGTGGATTTGAGGAGGGAGGGTCTTCCAGGCCAGAGGCAGGACTTGGACCTGGGGTCGAGAGTGGGACAGGCGAGAACGAGCCCAGTGAGGAGGTTAGCGGCACCAGAGGAGCAGAATGTATGGGCTGAGCTATAAAAGGAGAGAAGAATGGTGAGGTAAGAAGGGGCAAGGTGATGGAGAGCTTTGAAGCCAATAGTGAGTAGTTTTTGCTTGATACAGAGATTGATTGGAAAACACTGGAGGGTTTTGAGGAGTGGGGTGACATGCCCAGAGTGTTTCTGTAGAAGATAATCCAGGCAGAAGAGTGAAGTATAGACTGAAGTGGGGAGAGATCAGGAGGTTGGGAGATCAGGAAGGAGGCTGATGCAGTAATCCAGTCAGGATAGGATGAGTGACTGTACTAATGAGGCACCGGTTTGGAAGGAGAGGAAAGGGCAGATCATGGTGATGTGAAAGTGAGACTGTCAGGTTTTGGTGATAGATTGGTTATGTGGGGTGAATGAGAGAGTGGACTCAAGGTTGACACCAGGTTTACGGATTTGTGAGACAGGAAGGATGGTAGTGTTTTCCACAGTGATGGGAAAGTCAGGGAGAGGACAGGGGTTCGGAGGGGAGATAAGGAACTCAGTCTTGGACATGTTGAGTTTTAGGTGGCAGGAAGACATCCAGGTGGAGATGTCCTGAAGGCAAAAGGAGATGCGAGCCTGGAGGGAGGGAGGGAGAAAGAGCAGGGGAAGAGATATAGATTTGGGTATCATAATAATGGTATTTAAGTGCTTACTATGTGCCAAGCACTGTTGGCGCTGGGGTAGATACAAGGTAATCAGGTTGCCCGACATGGGGTTCACATTCTTAATCTCCATTTGACAGAAGAGGTAACTGAGGCACAGAGAAATTAGGTGACTTGCCCAAAGTAACATAGCTGATAAATGGCAGAGCAGGGATTAGAACCCATGACCTCTGATTCCCAAGCCTATGCTCTTTCCACTAAGTCACGCTGCTTCTCTAAAGCATCATCTGCGTAGAGGTGATAGTTGAAGTTGTGGGAGCAAATGAGCTTACCAAGGGAGTAAGTATAGATGGAGAAGATTCTCCAGATTGAGCCCCTTTTCCCCCTCCTCCTCTCCTCCCCTTCCTCCCCTCCCGCCCTCTGCTCTTCTCCCTTCCCCTCCCCTCAGCACTATGCATATTCGTATATATCATTTATTACCCTATTTATTTTGTTAATGAGGTATATATCTCCATGATTCTATTTATCTTGATGATGTTTTTTGTTTTGTTCTGTTTTGGTTTGCTGTCTGTCTCCCCCATTTAGACTGTGAGCCCATTGTTGGGCAGGGACTGTCTCTAACTATCACTGAATTGTACAATCCAAGCACTTAGTACAGTGTTCAGCATATAGTAAGTGCTCAATAAATACTACTGAATGAATGAATGAATGAATGAACAGAAGGGGTTCAAGAACTGACCCTTGAGGAATCCCACCAATTAGGGGATGGAAGGGGGAGGAGGAGACTGAGAATGAAAGGCCAGAGAGATAAGAAGAGAACCAGGAGATGATGGAGTCAGTGAAGCCAAGGTCGGATACCATGTTGAGTAGAAGGGGATGTTTGACAGTGTCAAATACAGCTTAGAGGTTGAGGAGGATTAGGATAGAGTAGATGAGGCAGATGAGGCAACTGAGGCACAGAGAAGTGAAGTGACTTCGCAGAGACACAAAGCAATACTGCTACTAAATACATTTCATCCTATGCAAATTTGCATATGCAACCTTCCTATTAGATTGTAATCTCACTTTGGGCAGGGAATGTGTTTTGTAGTTCTATTGTACTTTCCTAAATGCTTAAGGAGGTGCATCACTCATAGTAGGTCTCAGGAAATACTATCACTCCTATTATTACAGTTCTCGCTGGGATTTAAACAACATAAAGTAACTTGATCTTGCCATGTTTTTGATGACTAGAATTTTTTTCTCAGAAATTACTGCAGTTTTCAGGATTGCCAACAGAAAAAGGCTGAGAAAGCAATATTTGAGTCAGTTCTAAATTATTGATGATTTATCCACATAAAATTAAGAAAGCTTTCAATCAAGCTTCCTTTTCTATAGCAATATTTAAAATCAAGGGCAAATACATTGATTAAGAATAGCATTAACCCAACGCACCTTAAAAAGCAGAGTGATTATACCTGACCATTTATAAGGTGAATTGCTGATAGTTGAAACTTAAGCCTGGTGTTTAAAATAAAGGTCAAAGAAGCACCTGAGAATATACTGACAAAGGTTGGGTTTTTGTTAATAATAATTATGGTATTAAGTGCTTACTATGTGCCAAGCACTGTTCTAAGCACTGAGCACTGTTGTAAGCACTGAACATTTAACCAAAAGTTACTCTATAAAAGTCTTTAAAAAAATCTATGAAAGAAGAATTAGTTTTGTAGTATGTTTACTTCACAAATGTCATTACTAAAAGTGGAAAGATGTTAACCAGTTGGACCATTCACAAGTCATCACTGAGTACCTGAAATGTCATTCATTAATTCATTCAATCATATTTACTGAACGCTTACTGTGTGCAGAGCACTGTACTAAGTGTTTGGAAAGTACAGTTCAGCAATAGAGACAATCCCTGCCCACACAGGTTTACAGTCTAGAAGTGGGGAGACAGACATCAAAACAAGTAAACAGACATCAATATAAATAAATAGAATTATAGATATATACACATCAAAACATGTAAAGAGGAAATGATATAAATAAATAGAATAATAGTTAAGTACATATATAAATAAGTGCTGTGGGTCGGGGGGTAGAGGAAAGAGAGCGAGTCGGGAGATGGGGAGGGGACGGGAGCTTTGGAAAAGTGGGGCTTAGTTTGTGTCCATAGCCACTTTGTCCCTGAGGTTACATAGCTAGAATTAAATGCTCTCAGAGTTGACAATCCAGTAGTGGAGGCAAGGCAGGCAAACATATAATCCACTTGAACATGGTCAGATAATTATTGAATTTGTGTGATATGGGAATAAGGGGGCATCAAAGGTCAGGCTGAGAACCTCTAAAATGATTAGTTTCATTTAAGTTCATCTTTCTGGAGGAAGAAAGACTTGAGTTGATTCAAAGGAGGGAAGCTCTAGTGGATAGAGCACGGGCCTGGGAGTCCAAAGGTCATGGGTTCCTATCCCGGTCCTGACACTTGTCTGCTGTGTGACCTTGGACAAGTCACTTCACTTCTCTGTACCTCAGTTACATCATCTGTAAAATGGGGATTAAGACTGTGAGCCTGATGTGGTACAGGGACTGTATCCAACCTGATTTGCTTATATTCCGCCCCTTACCTTCCCCTCCAGTGCTTAGTTCAGGGCCTGGCACACAGTAAGCAGTTAATATATACCACGATTATTATTATTATTTAGTAACTGTCAGGGAAAAGCTGAATCAATCAATGTTATTTGAGCACTTACTGTGTGCAAAGCACTGTATTAAGTGCTTGGGAGAGTATAATAAAAGAGTGGTGGTAGACATGTTCCCAGAGAAGCAGCATGGCTTAGTGGTAAGGGTATGGGCTTGGGAGTCAGAGATCATGGGTTCTAATCCCAGCTCTGCACTTGTCAGCTGTGTGATTTTGGGCAAGTCACTTAACTTCTCTGTGCCTCAGTTACCTCATCTGTAAAATGGGGATTAAGACTGTGAACCCCAAGTGGGACAACCTGATTACCTTGTATCTACCCCAGTGCTTAGAACTGAGATTGGCACCTAGTAAGCACTTAACAAATACCATCATTATCATTAATGAGCTTAAAGTCTAAAGGGGGAGACAGAAATGTACATTACATATCCATAATTTATGTATGTTAAGTGCTGAGGTTGAAGTGAGTAAAGGGTACAAATCCAGGTTCAAGGGTGAAGCAAAGAAGAGAGGGAGCAGGGGAAATGAGTCATTTTATGCCTGAAACCCAACTTTAGAGAGGGACAGAAGAAGGAAAAGCAGGTGTAGATAGAAAGAAGGCTAAGGTTAGCTAAAATAGTGGGTGAGAGTTTGGGGGTGGAATAGCAAGAATAGAGAGACCTTCGAAGCTACACATCAATGCCTTCCTACCAGTGAAAACAGTATGATTTAGTAGAAAGAGCATGGGCCTGGAATCTAATCCTGGCTCTGCCTCCTGCCTGCTGTATGATCTTGGGAAAATCATTTAACTTCTCTCTGCCTCTTTCCTCGTCTGTAAAATTGGGTTCAATATCTGTTCTTCCTCCTACTTAGACCATGAGCCCCATGTGGAGCAGGGACTGACTCCAACCTAATTGTCTTTTATCCACCCCAGTGCTTAATACAGTGCCAGGAACATAGCAAGCACCTAACATATACCATAAAAAAATTTTTTTAGGGACTCTGGGGCTACAGTAGGTTGCTGGATGTGATAGAGGACTAACTAGAGCCTGGCAAAGTGTGAGAAGCAGTGTGTTGGGGTCAAACAAGACAAGAAAGATCATTTTAGTGGCTGTGCATACCTGTTTGGAAGTGGGTGACTCCGGAGGTTGAAGCTTAAATGACTCTCAAACCATAATAATGACAGTAATGATTGTTGTGTTTGGTAACTGATTAGTATGTCTAAGGACTGAGGTAGATAAAGGATTATCAGATCAGATGTAGTTCTTGTGACCAAGGGGTTCACAGCCTAAGGGGGAGGGAAACAGGTATTGAGCCCCCATTTTAGAGATTAGGAAATTTAGGCCCAGAGAAACTATTTGACTTGCCCTAGGTCAAACAGTAAGCAAGTGTTGGAGCTTGGATTAGCACCCAGGTCTCCGGACTCCCATCCCTGTGGTCCTTCCACTAGGCAGTGCTTAAAGTAGAACATATATTTATGTTTAGCAGGGAAGAGCACCCAGTTTCAGTTAGACCTTTTGGGGGAGACAGAACCAAGTTAAAGTCATTTTTTATGGTATTTGTTCAGTGCTTACTATATGGTAAGCACTTTATTAAACTCTGGGGTAGATACAAGGTAATCAGTTTGAACACAGCCCATGTCCAATATGGAGCTCACAGTATTAATCCCCATTTCACAGGTAAGGTAACTGAGACACAGAGAAGAGAAGTAACTTGCCCAGTGTCAAACAGCAGACAAGTGGCAGAGCTGGGATTAGAACCCAGGTCCTTCTGACTCCCGGGCCTGGGTCTGTCCCTTGGTTACACAGATTCTCATTACATGAAGAGCAAGGCATTGAAAATTTTTAAAGGTGGAAATGGTGATTTCACATTTTGAGTTGGAGGAAGGCCAGAGGCAGGCTGAGCTCTAAGGGAAAAGAAACAGCAGCTAGGGTTTAATGAGTTAAACGTATATTATTGGGAGGTGTATAGTTCATATTTCCCTCTGATAGCAATGCACATGGTTAAAAACAAACAGAACTCATTTTGGGCCAGAAGTGTTTGGGTTTAAAGGAATTCAAAATATGTGAGAAGCAGTTTAGAGGGATCTGCGGCATTTACCCATTCCCTGTGGCCAAGAATCACATCTCATCAGCATTTTTTGCATGTGTCCTTTTTGACCCCAGCTGCCCAGTTGGGCCCTATTTAGTTAGGCAGCACACCAGCCCTCTCTGACAGAAACGATCTGGACATAAAGAGGTACACACCGTTCAGAAATAGCCACACTTCTGGGCTATTTATCATCTGTTTCCTTCTCTATCGAAGCATTAATCAGGAGGCTTTGCAACTCTTCTATGATGACAGTGAAAGGGCTCTTCTCTGGAAGCCATTTACCCCAGACCATTGTCTGAGCCAAGAAATCCTAGTCTAAAACTGAAGCGGAGCTTTGGGAAGAGGGACTAATTCTCCCCCGATTAGACTGTAAGCCCGTAAAACGGCAGGGACTGTATCTGTTGCCGACTTGTTCATTCCAAGTGCTTAGTACAGTGCTCTGCACATAGTAAGTGCTCAATAAATACTATTGAAATGTATTAGTTAAGGTATCGGTTATCACAATTTAGTTTTGGTTACTATGTCCTGAGAACTGTGCTAAAATCATTTATATCTGTCTCCCCCTCTAGACTGTAAGTACCCTATGGGTAGGGAACATCACTCACTCATATTTATTGAGCACTTACTGTGTGCCAAGTGCTTGGGAGAGTATGATGTAACACACACATTTCCTTCCCACACTGAGCTTAAAGATTAGAAGGGGAGAACCTATCTACCAACTCTATTGCATTGTACTCTCCCAGGCTTGTACAGTTTTCTACAAACAGTAAGAGCTCAAATACCATTGTTAATGATAAATGTGCTAAACACCAGGATAGGTACAGTATCACTAAGTTAAATTTTAGAACTAACCTTCTCTCTGTGCCTCGATCTCGCCTCTCTCGCCTCAGATCCCTAGCACATATCCTGCCTCTGGCCTGGAATACCCTTTCTCCTCAAATCCAACAGACAACCACTCTCTCCCACTTCAAAGCCTTATTGAAGGCACATCTCCTCCAAGAGGCCTTCCTAGACTAAGCCCCACTTTTTCTCATCTCCTTCTCCCTTCTGCATCGCCCTGAGTTGCTCCTTTTGCTCTTCCCCATTCCCAGCCCCACAGCATATCCGTGCATATTTGCATATATGCACACATGCATATCTGCAATTTTATTCATTTGCACTGATGTCTGTTCCCCCTTCCTCTAGACTGTAAGCTCACTGTGGGCAGGGAATCTGCTCATTGTACTTTCCCAAGCTCTTAATACAGTGCTCTGCACACAGTAAGCTCTCAATCAGTATGCTTGAATCAGTGAATGAAACTCAGTTCCCATTACTCATTGATTCATGGTAAGGATAGATAGATAGATAAAAGGATAATAATGGTTTAAACAACATTAAGTAAGAAATCAAAGAGTTCTTGGATGAAACACTCATCAGACTCTTCACTGCACGGGAAATGGTCCTTAGTTACAAACGGCTCCACCTCCCCACCTTTTCAAGTGTTTTAAAGGGAGTGAGGAGTCAATCAATCAGTCGACGGTATGTATTAACCACTTACTGTGTGCAGAGTGCCCAATCTACCAAGGTCTTAGAGCCATATAGATTTCTATCTCTTCAGATTCCCTCCCTGTTCAGAGAATGGAGAATCCTGGGGGGCACTGGGAACCAGGGAAGGCGGGTCTGGGCTTCCGGTGGGGGAAATCCATGAGCTTCAGGTCTTAAATGGGCTCTGGGACATGTGGCTATGACTCTTAAGGAGATGGTGTTTTTAGGAATTTATGTCCCCAAAGTGCACAGTGACACAGAAGTGACATGTGACCCAGCTCTGCCAATGTGCAAATATGGCAGCTGCCACCTCTGTATTTCCAAAAGCTGCCTGACTTTCAATGCTGTGTGGCCCAGAATCTTATTCCCAGTCTGTCCTCTATAGTTCTTGACACCCCCTCAATCCTGCTTTTTAGACCATGAGCCCCCAAAGAGACAGCAACCGTGCCATGAGATACAGCACGATGTAGTAGAGAGAGCATGGGCTGGAAGTTGAAAATTCATGAGTTCTAATTCTGGCTCTGCCACCTGTCCTCTATGTGACCTTGGTGAAGTCACTTCACATCTCTGTGCCTCAGTTACCTAATCTGTAAAATGGGGATTGAGATTGTGAGCCCCACGAGGGACTTGATTTGCTTATATCCATCCCAGTGCTTAGTAGGGTGCCTGACACATTGTAAGCACTTAACAAATGCTACCATTACTATTATTATTATGTGTAATTCCTACCTGGGTACTCTCTCACAGAGTTCAGGATAGTGCTCTGCACATAGTAAACACTTAATAAATGCTATTACTGCTACTATTGCTCTTCATGCCAACTGGGTGAATCTGTCAAGATTGATGCTCACAGCACCAGGAAAGGCGGGGATAAATAAATGGTCTCCATAACTAAGAGGAGGCTGCTAGAGCCTGAACCCTGCTTCCTCCTAGGGAAGGCTAGGAAAGCTTTTCTGGTGACTTTTCTCTCACTCAAAAATCCTGCAAAATCCCCTTGGGTTTCTTTCTTGCAAGGAAAAATGAGGAGTCTTCCCAGCAGAAGGAAAATTGGGGATAAATTTGGATGGTCCCCAGGGGAGGTGAGGTTAAGTGGCATTGACCCTGTAGTGGAGGGGGCAGGACCCTGTTCTCACAAAAATTTGGAGCGAATAAGCAGTCTCTGGGGAGAGAAGGGGGAATGAGGTGGAGAGGGCATGTCACTGTTCCACTCTGCTTCCTCCTCCCACCTCTTCTTTGCAGCAATGCTGAAATCAAGCCTAAGCAGGCTTGATTATGATACTAGTAGCTTTGTGAAGCTCCCTCTAAAATGATGAGACTTAGAAAATTTATCAAACATTGGGGACTTCTTACTGTACCATTGGCTTCGCTTCATGGTACCCACTTTAGGACCCCAAACATCTAGTGGCAGGTAATGTCATTCATTCATTCATTTTAATTATATTGACAGCTTACTGTATGCAGAACACTGTACTAAGTGCTTGGGAAAGTACAATACAACAATAAATGGTAACATTCCCTGCCAAACAACGAACTCACAGTCTAGAGTGGGGAAGACATAGTGCAAATAAATAAAATTACAGATATGTACATAAGTGCTTTGGGGCTGGGAAGGGGGAAGAACAAAGGGAGCAAGTTAGGGTGATGAAGAAGGGAGTAGGAGGTGAGGAAAACTGGGCCTTAGTCTGGGAAGGCCTCTTGGAGGAGATGTGCCTTCAGTAAGGCTTTGAAGTAGGAGAGAGTGGTTGTCTGTGGGATTAGAGGAAGGAGGGCATTCCAGGCCAGAGGCAGGATATGGGCTAGGGTTCAGCAGTGAGACAGGTGAGATGGAGGTACAGTGAGAAGGTTAGCACTAGAGGAGCTAAGTGTGCGGGCTGGGTTGTAGAAGGAGAGCAGCAAGGTGAGTTAAGAGGGGGCAAGGTGATGGAGTGCTTTATAGCCACTGGAGAGGAGTTTTTGATTGATATGGAGGTGGATAGACAAAGATTGGAGTTTTTTGAGAAGTGGGTGATATGTCCAGAATTTTTTTGTAGAAAAATGATCCGGGTAGCAGAGTGAAATATGAATTGGAGTGGGGAGAGACAGGAGGCTGGGAGGTCAGCAAAGAGGCTGATGCAGTTATCCAAGAGAGGTAAGGTCAGTGATTGGAAAGATCACATGACTGGAGTTAAGGGACTGTTGTCACTTGCCTGCTGGGTGGCTTTGCTAGGGAAAGTCATTAAAGTTCTCTGTGCATCAGTTTCCTCATCTAAAAAATGGAGGTAAATATCTGCTTCCCCCCACCCCAATTCAGCCACTTAAACTGTGAACTCCATGTGACAGAAGGACTATGATCTAATCATCCTGTGTCTACAGCAGCACATCGCCCCTAGTAAGTGCTTATTAAATATAATTATCAATATAGCTGACATGGTAGCCTGTCCAGATTTCCAAATAACCACTGGGCACTCAGATGAGTGTCCTGATGAAAGATTTTCTTTAAGTGCTCGGAGACCCTTACCTAACTTGTACATTTTAGGAAATATTCTCATTCAGTGAATCTTATTAATTACAAAGCATTTCATTCAGTCATACATTGTATTACTTTGATTAGTCTATTGGTGAAGATTTTTATGCTTGTCTCCCCCATTAGAATGTGAACTCCTTGTGGGCAGGGACAATATCCATAGCCACTCTGTATTTCCCAAGTGTTTAATACACACAACATTTCATCGAGGGAGCACTCAAGAAATACTATGACTACTATTATTACTATTTTCCTCATTTTTAAATTTATAGTTTATGGTTCTATGGTGCTAGTACAGTGCTCTGCACAAAGTAGACATTAAATACCTCCAATGGTGATGAATTAAAGGAGGTGGTGTATTTGTTCTATTTAGCCTATTCATAAATAGAGAAGCAGTGTAGCTTAGTGGAAAAAGCATGGGCTGGCGAGTCAGAGGATGTGGATTCTAATCCTGGCTCCTCCACTTGTCAGCTATGTGACTTTGGGCAAGTCACTTCACTTCTCAGTTACCTCATTTGGAAAGTGAGGATTAAGACTGTGAGCCCTACGTGGGACAACCTGGTCACCTTGTATCTACCCCAGCGTTTAGAGCACTGCTTGGTACAGAGTAAGTGCTTAACAAATACCATCATAATAGTAAATGAACTTTCAATGAATATTGATTAGCAGCAAGTATATTAAGTAATGTTGGGTTTTAGTCTTAATTTGATTTACTAAGGTTGGCATATGGTTCAGAGGAGTACATGAAAGAGAAGTAGGAAAATTAACATCCTAAAACTCAAAGAACATTTTTTGTGTAACATTTAGGAAAAATATTAGAAACACTTTTTTCTACAATTTACAAATTACATACTTGTCCAAGTAGAAATTTGCATTTGCAGGAGTAAATCAGAAAATTGGTAAGAAATAGGTTTTGAAAGGTTCTTTTTCTTTTTGAATACGAACGGAGACATCGGGTAGTGCTTTTTAAAATAATTTGTTTTGCTTCCCTGGTACGCAACCTCTGCTAAAACTTTTGTGTAAAACTAGCTCCCTCTAGTGATAAAATTCATATTTTTCGCCTTTCACTGAAAAAGTCATTCTTTGATCAGGAAAATGCCTGCTTGGGTATATATGATTCTTCATTATGCTACTACTAATTATGTGCTATCATTTACAAAATCATATTAGGCTCTTCTCTTCCCATTCACTCTAACTCCATTCTAGTAGTAGTAATAACAGTAATATTTATTAAGCTCTCACTTGGTGCAGGGTAATGGGAACTTGGGAAATGCAGAATAATAATGAGGTATACTCCTTGCCCACAAATATCCGATGCTCTAATAAGGGAGCAAACATAAAATATAACTAGATCTGTCAAAAATAAATATGCATGGGTGCTAAGGAAAGTGTAAATAAATTATTAAGATCTAGTGCTGCCTGAAGGACAATGGGGCTCAGGGTGCTGGGAAATTAATCAGGGAAAGTTTCTTAGAGTAGGGGGGCTTTGAATATGGGGTGGGAAGGAGTTCCAGATTGGAAGAACAGCCTGAACAAGAGGCCAGCATCGGGAGAGTTGAGAATGGGCTACAACTGGAAAGTTGGCTTGGGAAAAACAGTAACAATGAGTTAGAGAATAAAAGGAAAAGAGAGCAGATAAGTTAAGGCAGGGCCAGGTCGTGAAGACCCAAAACCTTTCATATGATTGTTGACATATTTTAGAAAAGATAATAATAGTATTTAAGTTCTTACTGTGTTCCAAATACTGTGGTAGATACAAGATAATGAGGACAGGTACAATCCCTGTCCCACACTGGGGCTCACAGTCCTTAGACTGTGAAAAGAGCATGGGCTGGCGAGTCAGAGGGTGTGGGTTCTGATTAAGCCTCCCCTTTTCTCTTCTCCCATTCCCTTCTGCATTGCCCTGACTCTATCCCTTTGTTCTTCCCCATCCCAGCCCCACAGTACCTAGGTATCTATCTGAAATTTATTTATATTAATGCCTGTTTTCCCTTCTCTGTACTATAAACTCATTGTGGGTGGGGAATGTGTCTGTTTATTGTTGTATTGTGCTCTCCCAAGCATTAAGTACAGTGCTCTGTACACAGTAAGTGCTCAATAAATGTGATTTGAAGAAATGAATGAATACTAAGCACTTAACAAACACCACAATTATTATGGCATTCCAACTCCCTTTCTGCCCTTCTAGGAAGCAGAATTGCTTATTTTCTGCCATTGCCATGGTAATCACAGGTGCCCCAAGAGCCACTGGGCTGTGGTGCAGAGTGAACAGGATCCCTCCCTCCTGCTGCTACCCCACTGTGGCATCCTCTCTCATTTACGGATATAGAGCTTTATGGACATAACCGATTTAAGGTCCTTTTTTCAAACTGCCCATGTGCTTAGGGACAATTTGCCACCCTGATGCAGAGGGCAGGGAGGAAAGACTGAGTAGGGTGGCAGTGCCCACTGAAGTCCAACTTCTGCAAGCAACGTTTCACACACTACCTGTCTCTAGCTCATTTGTGATTTCTTCCCATTGTGAAATCCAGCTCTGTCCAACCAGCAGGCTCTTTGTACTGTTTTTTCTAGAATTACATTTCTTTCCCTTTTTCTCCACCCATAAAGGCAGGAATCCTTTTTTATTTTTTGCCTTTGAAAATGGTCCCTTTCCTAGAATTAGGACAGCATATTTCAAGCCTGAATGCAATTTTATCACTATATGCTTGAACCTAGAAAATTAAGGGGTTAGACATAGAACATACGGAATTTTGATTATGGAGCCAGGGAATGAGGTATAATAATCATACTATTTTCACTGCTATTTTCACTGTGCACCTGAATAAGCATAGTGTTATATTTTTATCAGATGCACTTAAGCTGAAGCAATTGTTTAAAGGCTAATAAAATTCCCCACTCTTTCAGGGTCATTCTAACTCAATTATCGCTCAATCAGTTATGTTTATTGAGCACTTATTTTGTACAGAACACTGCACTAAGCACTTGGGAGAGCACGAGTACAATATAATAGAGTTAGTAGACATGTTCCTTGCCCACAGTGAGCTAGAGGGGGAGACAGACTAATACAAATAAAAAAAAATACGGATATGTATATGAGTTCTGTGAGACTGAAGGAGGGTGAAAAAAGACTGCAAATCCAAATGCAAGGGTGATGCAGAAGGGAGTGGAGGAGGAGGAAATGAGGGTTTAAAAGTGGAAAGCCACTTGGAAGAGATGTGCTCTTAATAAGTCTTTGAAGGTGGGGAGAATAGTCATCTGTTAGGAAGAAGGAAGGAGTTGCAGGATATGGATGAGGGGCCAGTGATGAGATAGACAAGATTGAGATATAGCAAGTAGGTTGACAATAGAGGAGCTGAGCCTGCAATTTAGGAAATCGGGAGGTAAGGTAGGAGGGGGCAGGATGATTGGTAAGGAGTTTCTGTTTGATGCAGAGGTGGGTGGGTAGCCACTGGAGGTTCTTGAGGAGTGGGGAAACGACTGAACGGTTTTGTAAAAAAATGATTCAAGCAGCAGAGTGAAGTATGGACTGGAGTGGGGAGAGACGGAAGGTGCGGAGGTCATTCAGTGATCTAGGTAGGATAGTATAAATGCTTGGATTAGCATGATAGCAGTTTGGAGACGAAAGGGCAGATTTTAGCGGTTTTAAAGGTTGAACTGATGGGATTTGGTGGCAGATTGAAAGTGTGGGTTGAATGAGGGAGATGAGTTGAGGATAACACCAAGATGATGAGCTTGTGAGACAGGGAGGAAGGGGGTGCTAGCTACAATGATGAGAAGTCAGAGGGAGGACAGGGTTTTGATAGGACTATAAGGAGTTCTCTTTAGACATGTTAAGGTTGAGGTGTCGGTGGGGCTTCTGAATAGAGATGTCTTGAAGGCAGGAGGAAAACAAGACTGCAGTGGAGAGAGTTCAGGACTGAGAAGCAGTTTTGGGAATCAACCACATGAAGATACTAGTTAGAGCAAATGAGTTCTTCAAGGAGTGGGTGTAGATGGAGAATAGGAGGGGACCCAGAACTGAGTTTTGAGGGGCTCCCTTAGCTGGGCATTGGGAGACCAAGAAGCAGGCTGTGAAAGAGACTGAGACTGAATAGTTAGAGATATAGGAGGAGAAACAGGAGAGGACAGTGTCACTGAATCCAAGTTTGGATAATGTTTCCAAGAAAAGGGGGTGTTTGACAGTATCAAAGGGAGGTGTGAGTTGAGGAGGGTGAGGTGACCTTAGGGCAATTTCCATGGAGTGAAGGGGGAAGAAGTCACATTGGAGTGATCAAGGAGAGAACTGGAGGAGAAGTAATAATAATGATATTCAAGTGCTTACTATGTGCCAAGCAGTATTCTAAATTCTGGGGTTGTTACAAGGTAATCAGGTTGTCCCACGTGGGGCTCACAGTCTTAATTCCCATTTTACAGATGAGATAACTGAGGCACAGAGAAGTTAAGTGACTTGTCTAAAGTGACATAGCTGACAAGTGGCAGAAGTGGGATTAGAACCCCCAACCTCTGACTCCCAAGCCTGTGCTCTTTATACTAAGCCGTGATGACATAATAAAATTGGATAGGTTCAAAAGATCAGCAGTTTCTATGGGGAAACAAGATGGATTTGTGGGGAAAGTATGTGTGAGAGAGAAGGCAGGTGAAGAGGTCGTGGTTGAATAGAGGGATTTCAGAGTTGCTGAGGGTAGAGATTGTTCAGTGACTGGGGATGATGAGATCGAGTGCGTGCAAGTTGGTGAGTGGGTGAGCTAGGGTGGAGCAGGAGGTAAATGGAGTTGGGAAAAGATAGAAAGTGGGCAGTGGAAAGGTCAGAAGGAATAATGGATAGATAGCGATATGGTTATTCAAGTCTTCAAGGATCACTGTAGGGACTGAGAAAGAGAGAAGAAAAATGAGAAAGGGATCAAACCCATTCAGAAAGTTGGAGGTGGGGCCTGGGGAATAATAGATTACCATGACTAGTAACTGGAGTGGGTGAAAGAGGCAGGTGATGTAGGTTTCAAAGGAAGGGAAAGAGTGGGATGGGGGAGGTAGAGTTTTGCAAAAGCAGCTTTGAGGAGCAAGAAGTAAGCCCATTCCTCCCCCTTTTTCAGTGAGTCTGGGGGTGTGGAATAAGATAAATCCCCCCCACTAGAGATTGTGGCAGGAAAAAACAGTGTCATCTGAGGAAGAGTCAGCTTTCTGCGATAGCAAGGAGGAAGAGTGACTAGGTCAGTAACAGGTCAAGGTTAAAGGGAAGCTTCCCCATGATGACGCGGGAGTTCCACAGGTCGCACTGACTGAGGCCAAGAAAAGTAATTATTTTTATAACACTGTTTTTCTTTTGATAGTTATATTTGACATATTTCTGGTATTGACTTTCACCCATGCCATCTAGTTTTACATTTCATCTATTGATCTTTTTTAACTAATCACCAAGAAAATCCATCTACTCTCTGAGAACATAAGGTAAGGTGGAAAAGTTTACTTCTTCCTTGAAAATGCAAGGAGTGAAAGACTCAAATAAAAATCAATAATGAAATAATGAGAAATTCTTTTTCTGAACATAACAGTACACACACTTTGGGAAAGAAGCATTTTTTGATAAAGTTTAAATTATACAGAATGGCAGATATTTGTAATAATGGATTCTGTAAGAAAAAGGAGTGCTATTATCACTGGAGCAGATATGGTTCTCCAGGCCCAACTGTCCATCAATCAGTGGCACTCATTGAGCTCTTACTGTATGCAGAGTGTTGTACTAAGCACTTGGGAGAGAACAATAAAACAGAGTTGGTAGACTCATTCCCTGCCCTCAGTGAACAT
The DNA here is from genome assembly GCF_004115215.2 of Ornithorhynchus anatinus. NCBI lineage: Eukaryota > Metazoa > Chordata > Mammalia > Monotremata > Ornithorhynchidae > Ornithorhynchus > Ornithorhynchus anatinus. The sequence continues at coordinate 112,904,611 of NC_041728.1, read as the reverse complement.
CCAGTCAGAAGAATGGACAGCCACTGGAGTTTTTTTAGGAGTGGAGAGACATGGTTAGAGCAACACTTTATAAAAATGATCTGGGTACGGACTGGAGCAAAGATAGTAAGGAGACCAATGAGAAGGCTGACATAGTCAGATATTAATAGGTCCTGGTCCAGAAATCTATTCTGGCATTTGACTGACTGGTGAAACTAACTCCCTTCCTTCTAAAGAATATGTTCTCCAACAAAATATAAATATCACCATTTTTCAAGCATTTTTATGATATGCATTATTCAGGATACTACTGTACGAATTACACGAAACTTTACTTAATTTCATTTCTGTATTAACGCTGACCCCCTCTCAGGGTCACACCTGGAGAGTTCCCAGTACTCTACCAGTCTCAACTACAGAAGGGAAAGTCATGCAGGGATGTATCCATTCCATTCCTAGCTTGGGCAGTGGTTAGCAAGTGGAAGGCAAATTTCTACAGGTCAAAGCTCACCTGTGCTGGGCAGCAGCGGCATGGGAGAGAGTCGAGGGTGGAGACGCAAGTTTACTGCGTGAAAGGAGGCAGTGGTAAACCACTTTCGTATTTTTACCAAGAAAACTCTATGGGTACACCACAAGAACGATTGCAGATGGAGATGGGGCATTCTGGGAGAGATGTATCCATGGTGTCGCTATGGGTCAAAGATGACTCGACGGCATAAAACAATTAAGGCTGAGCTATTCATTTTATTAAAATTCAATTCTTTTTCAAACAAGTTTCTAACAGACATCTACATGCAGATAATAGGCTTAAACAAGCTTGGTTATGGACAAAAGGAAATCATGAAAGGAAGAAGATATTATAACTGTTCACTCACGAGGTGAATATATTCAAAATTGAACTATTAATCTACCTTCCCCTCCTTCTGCCACCACAATTCCAAGTTCTCTCCTCTACATAACTTTTCCATCACAGTGACACTAACACCATCCATTCTTGATCCTTTTTTTAAAGGCATTTAAAAAAATGCTTACTATGCAACAAGCACTGTTCTAAGCAAAGGGGTAGATATAAATCAATCAGGTCGGGCACATTCCCTGTCCCATGTGGGGCTCACAGCCTAAATTGGAGGAAGAAGAATTTAATCTCCTTTGTACAGATGAGGTAACTGAAGCACAGAGCGTGTAAGTGATTTTCTCAAGATCACTCAGCAGACAATTGGCTGTCAGAATTAGAACACACATCCTCTGACTCTCAGACCTGGGATCTTTCCACCAGGTCGCGTGGCTTCTCTCTTAGATCCTGTAACCTTGGCATTATCCTTTCCATTCCTCTCTTTTGTTTCCAATGGAGTGCAAGCTCTTTGTGGAGAGACAATATTCCACTTGCTCGTTTGCATTTCGCAAGTGCTTAGTACAGTGCACTGTACTTAGCCAATACTCAGTAAATGTTATTTTTCTAGTTTAACATTTCAATCCTCAAGTGCAGACTTTGCCTGAATCCTGTCAGTTCTTCCTCCTTAAAGTTGTCATCAGGGCAAAATTGGATAATGTAAGAGTCCTTTGGAAATCAAATCGCTCTAAGTAACCACAGTACTAAAGCAGCTCAGTGGAAAGAGCCTGGGCTTCAGAGTCAGAGGTCATGAGTTCGACTCCCGGCTCTCCCACTTGTCAGCTGTGTGACTGTGGGCAAGTCACTTCACTTCTCTGTGCCTCAGTTACCTCATCTGTAAAATGGGGATTAAATGAACCTCACATGGGACAACCTGATTACTCTGTATCTACCCCAGCGTTTAGAACAGTGCTCTGCACATAATAAGCGCTTAACAAATACCAACATTATTATTATTATTATGAGATGTGTCCAATGACACCCCAAGAATAAGTGTTGAAAAGCCAAGAATTAACTCAAATTGCTGCCCTCTTTCCTGCTCTGTCCAATAGGGAACGCTTTTGAAAGGTGTCAGGTTGAGAGACACTCTTGCACCATTAGCCTAGGATAGAAAATCTCAAACTTGTTCTTAAATCCAAAAGAGCCACTCAAGGCAAAGGTTACCACAGAAACCCCCCCTTTATTCACAGAATGATCTGGCAACAGAAAGCTGCTTTTTTGATACTCTAGGTTTATTTTTAGGATGACTTCCTTCATCCAAGGCATCAATGGGACAGAAATAGAGCACGAAAGCATTCAAATTTGTTAACAACAAAAAAAAGCTAAACTAAAAATGCCAAAGGCAAAACAGAAAATAATTGGCCCTTGGATCTGTGTCACAGCCTCTTCCAACTCCAAAAGCTCTCCTAACAGAGAAGAGGGTGATTTGGTTCTGGTTTGAAGATGCTGCTTGCATAAATGCAGAGATGTGGCAATAAAGTCTGGGGAATTTGAAGTTGAATAATAATAACAATGGCATTTGTTGAGCGCTTACTATGTACCAAACACTGTTCTAAGCGCTGGGGAGGATAAAAGGTTTCTAAGCGCTGGGGAGGATAAAAGGTGATCAGGTTATCCCACGTGGAGTTCACAGTCTTAATCCCCATTTTACAGATGAGGTAACAGAGGCACAGATAAATTAAGTGACTTGCCCAAAGTCACACAGCTGACAAGCGGCTGACCTGGGATTTGAACCCATGACCATGGCATTGAATGCAATGCATACATCCCCATCCATCTTGCTGTCTTCTCTCTCACCTTTTAAACCTGGCACGGCTGGGTTGTTAAGAAACATTGTCCCAGTGCTGGTGAGTAGAAGTCATCTCGGAACCTTTCTGTCAGTGTTCCCACCCTGGTATTTGATGTTGAGGAAGGCTCATATGTGACACTATTGGAATTTCTCATGGAGCTAGATATTCCACAGCTTTATAGAACTTAATTGGTGATCATGACTGAAAAGTCTGGTGGGGGGTAGGTCAGTTTGGAAAGGAATGAGCTTGAGGGAGATGTTGGGAGTGATGACTTTTTCCAAGCTCGATTTCATTCATTCATTTGTTCATTCATTTGCATTTATTGAGTGCTTAATGTGTGCAGAGCACTGTACTAAATGCTTGGAAAGTACAATAGAGCAATAAAGAGAAACAATCCCTGCCCACAGTGGAATTACTGTCTTGTTGATGCCAGCTCCCAAAGGGAAGGCTCGTCTTTGTGATTCGATTCTCTACTTTTTTCTAGCAGAATTTTGGACATTTTAATGGCATTGTTGGCCTGGCAGTGATCTTTGTTTTGATCTTATTCCTTGTATGCAGCAAAATAATTTTTGAGGTACCACATGATGGTGTGTGAAAGCATATGATTAACATCTGGTATGCTGTTTAATTAGCAGAAATCACTGACGGTTTATCTCCGAATTGCAGTTGGAAATCACATCACATTTATTGAGTGCACTGTGCACAGAGCACTGTACCAAATTCTTGGGAGAGTAAAGTGTAAAAGATATATTTCTTGACCCTTTACTGTCTTGGGTATCCTTGGGTAGGGTAACACTTGGGACTTTTTCAGACTTATTCTAGTAGAATAGTAGTAATGATGTTTTTTGGGCACTTGAAGAGTGTAGTGTGTTGCACTAAGGGGTTGGAAGATATACTGTAAGTTCCAGGCCAGGGAATGGGTTTGTGCTTCTGTTCTAACTGGGAAAGCAGGCATGAAAATATCCAATAGGCCATAGACACAATTGCTGTGGATGCACATACCTAAATTTGTAAATGTAAGACAATGCTGAAGGGGCGTTGATAAGAAGTACCTCGGCTTAGTGAAAAGAACATGGGTCTGGGAGTCAGAGGACCTGAATTCTAATCCCAGTTCTGCTATTTGCCTACTGAATGACCTTTTGGCAAATCACTTAACTTCTCTGTGTCTCATTTTACTCATCTGTAAAATGGGAATTCAACGCCAACTTTCCTTCTTCAGACTGTAAACGCCATATGGGACAGGGACTATGTCTGAGCTGATTGTTTTGAATTTACCCCAGTGCTTACAATAGTGTTTGACACAAAGTAAATGCTTAACAAATATCACTAATGATTATAATTTATCAATCTGGGAAAGGTTTTAGGAGGACTTTGAAAGTGGCGAGGGTTGCTGTCTGATGGATATGGGAGAGAAAGAGAGTTTCAGACCTTGGGGACAGTGTGAGCAAGGGGTTAGAGACAGGCAAGACTAGAGCTGACTGCAGCCAGGAGGTGGGGTTGGGTAGAGTGAAGAATGAGAGTAGGGGCAAAAGAGAACCCATAGGTAAGGTGGAGAGAAATGGGTAATCATTTGAGGAAAGAACGGAACAGGAATTGAGCAACATTTTATAGAGATGATCCAGGAAGATAAATTGATTTGGAGTGAAGAGTAGAGATGCTGGATACAGGAAAATCAGTAAGTAGGCAATATGCTAAACCAAGGGTGAAATGATGAGTCCTTGAAACAGGGTAGTGGTTGTTTAGTGGAAAGGAAGGGGCAAATCCACAAATCATTTTTGAGGAAACATTAGCAGGTTTTGGCAGTAAATTCGAAGCATGGAGTAGTAGATAGAGCATTGGTCTGAGAGTCAGAAGGTCATGGGTTCTAATCCCGGCTCCACCACTTGTTTGCTGTGTAACCTTGATGAAGTCACTTCACTTCTCTGTGCCTGTTACCTCATCTATAACATGGGTATTAAGACTGTGAGACCCATGTGGGACAGGGACTGTGTCCAACCTGATTAGCTTGTGTCTACCCCAGTGCTTAGTAAATTATCTGTCATATAGTAAGTGCATAACAAATATATATATTTTGTAAAGTTCAGTTTGGGATATGTTAAGTTTGAGGTGCAGGTGGGCCATCCAAGACCTCAGGACAAAAGAGGTAGTTTTGTGTATCATCCCCATAGAGATGGTAGGTGATACCATGTGATTGAATGAGCTCCCCAAGAGAGTGAATATTGAGGGGGAAGACCCAGTACAGAACGTTGAGAGATGTCCACAGTTTGGCAATGAGAAGTAGCAGCATGGCTCAATGGAAAGAGCACAGGCTTTGGAGTCAGAGGTCATGAGTTCGAATCCCAGCTCTGCCACTGGTCAGCTGTGTGACTGTGGGCAAGTCACTTAACTTCTCTGTGCCTCAGTTACCTCATCTGCAAAATGGGGATTAAGACTGTGAGCCCCACGTGGGACAACCTGATTCCCCTATGTCTACCCCAGCGTTTAGAACAGTGCTCTGCACATAGTAAGCGCTTAACAAATACCAACATTATTATTATTAAGTGTTGACAAAGAAAAAAGGCAGAGCAGTTGGAGAGCAAAGAAGAGAACCAGGAGTGTAGGAAGGTTAAACATCATTTTAAGGAGAAGATGGTCCAAGATGTCAAAGGAGGGCACAAGGTGGAGGAGGATTAGAGTAGAGCAATTTGGACTAAATGTGATAGGGTCACCTAGGTAGAGAAGCAGCGTGGCTCAGTGGAAAGAGCACGGGCTTTGGAGTCAGAGGTCATGGGTTCGAATCCCTGCTCGGCCACTTGTCAGCTGTGTGACTTTGGGCAAGTCACTTAACTTCTCGGTGCCTCAGTTACCTCATCTGTAAAATGAGGATTAAGACTGTGAGCCCCAAGTGGGACAACCTGATTCCCCCGTGTCTACCCCAGCGCTTAGAACAGTGCTCGGCACATAGTAAGCGCTTAACAAATACCAACATTATTATTATTAGGTGAGAGTGGAAATTGTAAGTAGTGAAATAGGTGAAAAGTCAGGGCAAGAAGAGAGTTGGTGTACAGGAAATGAAGATGCTTACTCTGTGCCAGATACTATACTAAGCAATGGGATAGAAACAAGTGAATCCGATTGGGCAAAATCCTTGTCTCACAAGGGGCTCAAACTTAATCTCCATTTTACAGATGAGGCAACTGAGGCACAGAGAAGGAACTTGTCCAAGATCACACAGCAGACAAGTGGTGGAGCCAGGATTAGAATCCAGGTCCTACTGACTCCCAGGCCCATGCTCTATCTAGTAGGCCATTCTGCTTCTCCAGTTCATTTTGGTTAGGAAAATGAAGAGGGAGGTGAGGGTCGTAACTGTATGGGACTGTGGGATCCAGAGAGGATATTTTTTCAGAATAGGAGAGACTCAAGTGTATTCGAAGGTAGGGGGGAAGAAGCCATCAAAGACAGAGCAGTTGAAGACAATATTAAGGAGAGAGAAAGGAAATGCATTAATCCCTTAAAATGAGCCCCTTTCCTTCTCTCTCATCCCCTGTTTGGCATTTATTTTTCACTTATTTCAGGATCTCTGGGTTCTAATCTCAACTATGACACCACCCTGCTGTAGTACCTTAGAAAAATCACTTCACTTCTTTGTGCCTCAGATCCCCCATCTGTAAAATGGGGAAAAATATGATGGTCCTCCTTTTTAGATTGTGATCATATATTTTTCCACATTTTACATTTTAATGCTTTATAAATGTCCTAATTATCATTTCTTTTAGACCCTGGGCATTTGGGCCTGTGGGGATTTCAAAGGGACCTTTAATATGCAGTGTTTGACCTGGGCATGAGATCTTGTTCCTTTGAAAATCTGAATAAATGGACTTGATTTTGTTTGTGTTTAAATGTGAAGCTGGATATTTTTTTACCATAATTTATATTTCACTTTTCTGTTTTGAGGTTAGTGCAGAAGGAAGAAGAAAGATAGTGACAGGTTTTCTGCTTGTTCCCTTTTTGAATGAACCAGGTTTAGAAGGTCACAACTCATTGAGGTTAATGGGTTGGTGAAGGAGAATTCACATCTTTGCTCTGCATCTTTACTGAGTGGCAATTTTGTTCCAGGTTAGATTAAAAGGATGATTGTACTTTATGTAAGAGTTGTGATGAAAAGGAGGAATTCTGCTTCTAATGGCAGAATAGCTTCTAGGGTACAAAAAACTGCAATTGGATTCTAACGATTCATATACTGAAAACTGTGGGGTTCTACTTTTTCTAACATAGTCACCCTAAAGGAGACTAATGACAAATGAGCATATAATAGCTTTTATTCCCTCCCACTTAGACTGGGAGTTCCACTTGCAGCAGGGAGTGATTCCTCCCTGGTGCTTAGAACAGTGCTTGACACATAGTAAGCATTTAAAAAATGCAATAATAATAACACACTTTGGTTTACTAGCATATTCAGTGTACCATAAAACACTATTATTTATTCCCATCCCAACATTTCCATGATCTTTCCCTTCCCCTCCATCCTAATGGCCACCATGCTGGTTCAATCACTGTTACATCATACCCTGACTCGACTACTACCTCAGCCTCATTCCCGAACTCTCTGCCTCCAGTCTCTTCCCTCCCCAACCATATTTGTTTGATGCCCAGATCCTTTTTCTATGGTACGTAAGTACTTAGAGAAGCAGTGCTTAGAGAAGCAGTGTGGCTCAGTGGAAAGAGCCTGGGCTTTGGAGTCAGAGGTCATGAGTTCGAATCCCAGCTCTGCCACTTGTCAGCTATGTGACTGTGGGCAAGTCACTTAACTTCTCTGTGCCTCAGTTCCCTCATCTGTAAAATGGGGATGAAGACTGTGAGCCCCACGTGGGACAACCTGATTCCCCTGTGTCTACCCCAGCGCTTAGAACAGTGCTCTGCACATAGTAAGCGCTTAACAAATACCAACATCATTATTATTATTATTATTACTTACTATGTGCCAGGCACTGGGAAACCACAGTTAGTTCACCAAATAGGCTCTTCAAGATTTCTGATGAAGTCCTCGAGCCCAGGTATTCACTCCAGGGTGTAGTTGGCATTCTGCAGGTGATACCATTTCCTTCTGCCTCCCAGGTTTCTGGAGAGGACATAGCTTGTCCACCCAACCCCTTTGGGCTGGAAAAGAGCCAAGGAGAAGTCAGTATGGCAAGTCCACTCCTTGACCTCCACCAGCAGGATATGCCCTCCCAACGCCCATCCCTTGTCCGCAGCGAACTTGCTTTCATCTTCCTCATTGCCTGGACTCCTTTCTCCTTCACAGTCAACTGTCCCCATCTTTAAAGCCCCTCTGAAATTACATCTCCTCAAAGAAGCCTTCCTCAGTTTATTTCTAATGCCTCCAATGTCCTTCCTCAGTTTATTTCTAATGCCTCCAATGTACCTTCCCCACAGTTACCGCTTTATATCTTCCACATCACCCAAACATTTAAGGACCCTTCAATGTCTCATAGTACCTATGTATGTAATTACTTAACCAATTAATAATAATGATAATAATAATAATTATGGTATTTGTTAACTGCTTACTATATGCCAGGCACTGTATCAAGCGCTGGGATAGATACAAGATATTTGGGTTGGACACCGTCCTTGTCTTATATGAGGCTCACGGTCTTAATTCCCATTTTACAGATGAGGAAACTGAAGCACAGAAAAGTGAAGTGACTTGCCCAAGGTCACACAGCAGACTAGTGGCAGAGCTGGGATCAGAACCCATGACCTTCTGACTCCCAGGCCTGTGCTCTATCACTAGGCCATGCAGCTTCCCATTACTTCAGTATTAATTCAGATACATACGCCTCAAAAGTCTCCACTGATTGCCCATCCACCTCTGTATCAAAGAAAAACTCCTCACCATTGGCTTTAAAGCTCTCCATCACCTTGCACCTTCTTACCTCACCTCTCATCACTTCTTCTACATCCCAGCCCGCACACGTCATTCGCCTGGTGTTAATCTTCTCACTGTGCCTCAATCTCGCCTGTTTTGCTGCCCACCCCTGGCCCATCTTCTGCCTCTGGCCTAGAACGCCCTCTGTCCAACAAACAATTACTTTCTCCGCCTTCAAAACCTTATTGAGGGCACAACATCTCCGACTCCCTTCTGTGTCACCCTGACTTGCTCCCTTTGTTCTTCCTTACACCCCCTCCAGACCCACAGGATATATGTAAATTTCTTTAATTTTATTTATTTATATGGCTGTCTCTCTCCACCCTCTCTTGACTGTAAGCACATTACGGGCAGGGAATGTCACTTTTTTATTGTTGTACTATACTTTCCCAAGTGCTTAGTAGAGTGCTCCACACATAGTAAGCTCTTAATAAATATGACAGAATGAATAAACTAATACTCCAGTTCCTTACTTTTATGTCTTTTTCCCCTGCTAGATTGTACAGTCCTTGATGAAAGAAATCCTGCTTACTCTAGTCTGTAAGATGCATGGTGTAGTGGGTGGAGCATGGCCCTGGGAGTCAGAAGGTCATGGGTTCTAATCCTGACTCCACCCCTTGTCTGCTGTGTGTCAGTGGGCAAATCACTTCACTTCTCTGTGACTCAGTTACCTCATATGAAATATGGGGATTAAGACCGTGAGCCCCATATAAGACAACGACTGTGTTCAAAATGATTTGCTCGTATCCACCCCAGTACTTAGTACAGTGCCTGGCACATGGTAAGCAGTTCAGAAATACCACAATTATAATTATTGTGGGTAGGAGTCATATCTACCTACTCTATCAGAATGAGGCCCAGTGGAAAGAACACAGGCCTAGGAGGCAGAGGACATGAGTTCTAATCCCAGCATTACCACTTACCTGCTGCATGACCTTGAGCAAGTCACTTTACTTCTCTGTACTTCAGTTTCTTCATCTGCAAAATGTTAGCCCTGTGTGCATCTATCTCAGCACTTTCCCCTCTCAGAGTCACACCTGGAGAGTTTCCAGTACCCTACCAGTCTCGACTATGGGAGGGAGAGTCAAGCAGAGGCATAATCATTCCATTCCTAGCTTGGGCAGTGGCTAGCGAGTGGAAGGCAAGCTGCTACAAGTCAAAACCCACCTGTGCTGGGAGAGAGTCGAGGGTGGGCACTCAAGTTTACTGCGTGGAAGGAGGCAAAGGTAAACCACTTCCACTTCCGCATTTTTCCAAGAAAACTATGTCAATCCACTACCAGAATGATTGCAGCTGTGGGTGGGGTGTTCTGGGAGAGATGTGCCCATGGCATCACTTTGGGTCAGAGAAAACTTGATAGCATAAGACAAGACACCCCAGCACTTAGTATGATGCTTGGCTCATAATAAGCCTTTGACAAATGCAATAATTATAACTCTATTTGGCTTAAGAAATATAACTGATTATTAATTCTAATACACCCTTCTCAATAGGCACTACAGAAATTGTTTCAGACATTTTACTTAAAAGTCCTCAGAACTCTGTTTTCTTCTATTCCATCTTAATTTCTTGCTGAGAAGCAGGGTGGCTTAATGGAAAGAGAATTAGTTTGGAGTCAGAGACCCTGGGTTCTAGTTCTTTCTCCCCGATTTGCCTGCTGTGTGACCTTGGGTAAGTCACTTGACTTCTCTGTGTTTCAATTTCCTCATTTGTAAAATGCACATTCAATTACTTAGACTATGAGCCCCCATGTGGTACAGGGACTGCCCAACTTATATTTACCTCAGTACTTAGAACCATATTTGACACATAGTGAGTAATTAGAAAATACCATTTAAAAAAATCTTTATGAAAAGATTACCTTTTCTGTTTTGTGATTAATGCCTCACAGCCTGAATGGACAGCCAGATTTCTTTTCTGGGACAAGGTTAGACAGTGATGTATTTTAGTGCTATGCCTCCTTGAAAAGATGTAATAAATTAATTTCATTAAGCTCATCAAAAAAGCCAAATTAAGTAGTGTAGCATTTGAAGAGTTGCTAGGCTCTATTGTCACAGGAGAGTCCTAGCAGTCCTCGTGATCACCCGCAAAAGGGTTGTAAAGTTTTTCTTCAGCTACAAGATGATGCTTCTGGTGGTGATATTGAGAAGGAACAAGGCCTAGTGGAAAGAGCTTGGGCCTAGGAATCAGAGGACCTGGATTCTAATCCTGCCTCAAGTACATGTCTCTTACTTGAAGCTGGGCAAGTCTCTTAACTTCTCTCTAACTCAGTTCCCTCATCTGTAAAATAGAGATTTAATACCTGTTCATCATCCTACTTAGACTGTGAGCCTCATGTGGGACTTGATGACCTTGTATCTATCTCAGGGTTTAGTACAGTGCTTGGCACAGAGAAAATGCTTAACAGATAGCACAACTATTACTATTATTCTGATTTTTGCTGGGCCATAAAAAAAACAACTCATGTATGTTAAGGTTTTGCAGTGAAAATAGCCAAACATTTTTGGAATTGTCCTGGAAATTCCCTCATTTAATTAATAATAACAATAACAATAATTGGCCTTACTATGTTCCAAACACTGTTCTAAGCACTGGGGGGAAATACAAGGTAATCAGGTTGTCCCACATGGGGCTCACAGTCTTAATCCTCATCTTATAGATAAGGTAACTGAGGCACAGAGAAATTAAATGACTTACCCAAAGTCACACAGCTGACAAGTGGCAGAGCTGGGATTAGAACCCATGACCTCAGACTCCCAAGCCTGGGCTCTTTCCACTGAGCCAGGCTGCTTCTCCAATTCTAATTCTAAACCATCTCAAGCATTCTTTGCTAACCTATTGATATTCAATTTCAACACTGTACCTAATATTTCACCTTTGGAAAGCAATCAATCAGCAGTGTGCCAGATTCTTCTCAAGTCAATTGTTTCTGTGTTTTAGAGTCACTGATACTCTTTGAGCATAATATTCCCTGAGAGGCCAGTGACTCCAACTAAGAAGAGAAGAGATTCCTGATCATATGGAGCAATAATTATTCATTTTGTTGCATGTTAAGCCCTTATTATGTGCCAAGTACTGTTCTAAGCACTGCGGGAGATGTAAATTAATCAAGCTGGACATAGGCCCTGTCTCACACGGGGCTCTCGATCTAAATGTGAGGGAGTAGGTTTTAATCATTTCACAGATGATATGACTGAGGCACAGAGACATTATTAATGATAAAAATAACTGTATGTTTTAAGCACTTACTATGTATCAGGCACTGCTCTAAGCCTGAGGTAGATACAAGATAAGTTTTGATACAATCCATCCCACATAAGGCTCTTGATTTAATCCCATGTTAGTGATGAGGGAACTGAGGCACAGAGAAGGTAAGTGATTTGCCCAAGGTCATAGAGCAGACACATAGCAGAGCTGCAATTAGAACTTAGGTCCTCTAACTCATTTAGCTAGTATCTTGGAATATAGAGTTACACAAGAAATTTCTCCACAGATTCTAAGATATAACACTTAGTGTTTTCAGGATGCATCTTGACTAGAAGTCTATTAGGAATCTTTCTTTCAACAACACAAACTTGTTGTGTTAGGTGTACCAAAGAAATTACATATAAGTGGAAGGCATGGGAATGGGTGAATATTATTTCCTAATGCTCCATGTCACAAGATTACAGCCCTCACAATGTAGAACTGAATGTACCAACAATCTATCCTCCAGCTAACTCAGCCTGTCCTTTCCCCCCATTTTCTAAATTAAATTTCATACTCTAAAAGGGGCACATGATGAACTTCACTTTTACTAAAGTTTCAAACAACATTATTATCTTGTATTTCTGTAGCTCTTCTCTTCCAAGGAACTCAAAGCCCATTGAATAGGACACCTCACCTCCCCCATGACCTTGGGCATCAACAGAAACCATGAATCTTATATTCAGCTGGGAAGCCTGAAGCATTTTAGAATTTAAGGGCTTTGAATACAGAGTTGAGTAGGAATTAAAGGGCTTTAACTCAAACCTGGGCAGTTGCCTTGCATCAGATGTCAATCAATGGTATTTATTGAGTGCTTACTATGTGCAGAATACTGTAAGCACTTGGGAGAGTATAATACAACGAAGTCCTCATCACTATTTGTGAATGGAAAGAAAAGATGTATTGTTAAGTACACTCTGTTCTCCTACAACTTTAAGATTACATTCCCAAGAAATCCTATATGAATCCCAATGTTTATCACGGTTCTTTGGTACATAGGTGTAGCTGATAGAGCACGAGCCTGTCAACCAGAAAGACCTGGGTTCAAACCCTAGCTCCGCCACATGTCTCCTGTGTACTCTTGGGCAAGTCACTTCACTTCTCTGGGCCTCAGTTATCTCATCTGTAAAATGGGGATTAAGACTAGGAGTCCCACATGGGACAGGGACAGTGTCTAACCTGTTAATTTCATATCTATCCCACCACTTAGAACAGTGCTAGGCACATAGTAATTGCTTAACAAATACCATTACTATTATTATAGTAAATGTATTATTATTACACTTATTATTGCAATTATTATTTTTGAACTTGTGTGAATGCCTTAATCAAAGGGATGCATATGCTACTAGCGGTTTCTTCTGACATTCCAACATGTTCTATGGATGGAGAAAGTGGGATTGGGAGAAGGGATACTTGTCAGTCCATAGTTCTGGCTGAATGGTTGTCACTGAAGAGACAACCTTCAGTGGGGTCTCGTGGAAAGAGACCAGGCCTGGGAGGCAGGAGCTGGGTTTGTCTCCCTGCCCTGCCTCACAATTTTCACCTTGGACAAGCCAATAACCTCCCCAACCTTCTTTCCCCAATTATGGAAAATGGGCATTAAATAGATAATGAGCCCCGAGTAGGACAGGGACTATGATACTCTTGTATTGACCTAAGCACACAGTAGGCACTTGATAAATGCCTCATGAGATTTCAATGATCGCCACACTTGGACCTGAGCAATTTTCTGTTCCACACTAAACAGTAATGGGGTTTCTGGTTCTGTTTCTTCCAAGAGATCCAGTGCCTTGCTGCTGTTTGTTACCAATGTCTCCTCGTTTCTCATGTTGCAGTTGTATCACTTCTTCTCCATCCCAATTACTCTGGGTTCTCTTCCCCTACCTCTGCAACCTTGCCTCCCATTCTTCTACCAAACCAATTATCTTTCCCCTGGATCCCATCCATACCTCCTTTCCCTAATCTGCTCATGGAGGCTGCTATATCACTGACATTCCAGTTATTTTTAGACTTTTGCAGGCACTTTAGGCCCCTCAAAATTCCTGGATCTCAGCCACTAGGCAATGTATTTTCATCTCATTATCCCCTTCGGGCAAATGATATCTCTTGGTATTTTCTTACTAACCTTGAGCATTTCTAGCCTCTTGCACCTTAGCTAGCCCACAAAATGATCTTCTTGTTAATGATAACACCTAACCGCCTCAATATCCTCTACCTTATTTTCCTTAAATTCGGCTGGGCAGCCAGAATTCCTTATTTTTAAAATGGTCCATAACACTCCTCTGAGTGTGTCCATATTTTTGAAGTTGAGATTCCTGGTCCCAGCCTAGTAGGTTAATATTAAATTACTCAAGAAACATTTAATATTTCCTTTTACTACTCTAATAACCTGCACATTTCACTCCACTAATAACCTTCTCATTGTACTTCAATCTCCTACCTAGAGGCACTAATCTACTCACTGTGCTGCTGACTCCTTGCCCATGTCCTCCCTCTGGCCTGGAACTCCCTCCCCGTTCATATCCAACAGATCACCACTCTCCCTACCTTCAAAGCTTTATTAAAATCACATCTCCAAGAGGCCTTTCCTGACTAATCCTTCATTTCCACTACTTTCCCTCCATTTTGCATCGCCCTTGCATGTGAATCTCTACTCTTGTTACACTTGACATTCTCCTACCTTCAGGCACAAAGCACTTGAGCACATATCCATAATTTATCTTAATGTCTAGATTGTAAGCTTCTTGTGCTCAGGGAATGTGCCTACCAATTCTGCTGTATGGTCTTCTCCAAAGGGCTTCGAACAGTGTTTTGTTCACATCATAGAGCACTAAATATTACTTATTGATCAACTGGGTTATCAAATGTCATTTCCCCTGACTACTCTTGTTGGCTAATGCACGATGAAAAACAAAAAGCAGAACTTGCTACATCACAGGAATAAGGTCTATAGGATGGAAATTTTATATCATAATTAATGACAGATACTGAAGTGGAAATGGAGACCATCTGAGTTAGGTGCTTTTCTCTGGGAAAAGTAAGTGGGCATTAATGATGTCTAGGTTATATCAGAGAGTTACAAGAATTACATTTACATCTTCCCTGGGGCTGGAATGAAGTTTCCTAATAATTTAATTATAAAGACTTCTAGAAGAGGTGTTAGTTCAATGAGTTTCTATTTTCCTTTACTTGTTGTCTCTCTTTAGTAGCTTTCATTTTAAAAATTGAATTTGATGCATCATAAGAGCAGAGTCCCAACAAACCACAAATTAGCTTCATTCAAATTTCTAACAGGAGCATTCCTCTTCTTCATTAGTCATCTTTTGGAAAAGACTCTTTCCCTCAACTTCTTTTGATACAGGAAGATGGTGCATTTTTCTTTCTTATTTTGGTTTGGCTTTCCCTTACACTAGAGGAATTTTGCTGCTTCTGTTTTGAACCAGTTAAGAGTAACTGGTTCTGGGTAATTAAGAGACTGAGTCCTAGTCGGCAGGGAACATGTCTACCAAATCTGTAATATTGTAATAATTGTGATATGTGTTAAGTGCTTAGTATGTGCTAAGCACTATATTAATCACTGGGGTAGATACAAGATAATTAGGTCCCATTTGGGGCTTTCAGTCTAAGTAGGAAGGAGAGCAGGCATTGAAACTCCATTTTGCAGATGAGGGAACTGAGGTACAGAGAAGTTAAGCAACTTGGCCAAGGTCACATAGCAAACAAGTGGCGGAACGGGATTAATAATAATAATAATAATGTTGGTATTTGTTAAGCGCTTACTATGTGCAGAGCACTGTTCTAAGCGCTGGGGTAAACACAGGGGAATCAGGTTGTCCCACGTGGGGCTCACAGTCTTAATCCCCATTTTACAGATGAGGGAACTGAGACACAGAGAAGTTAAGTGACTTGCCCACAGTCACACAGCTGACAAGTGGATTAAAATCCAGGTCCTCTGACTCCCAAGGATGTACTCTCAAGCACTTAGTACAGTGTACTGCACACAGTAAGCTCTCATTAAATACCACTGATCGATTGACTGAATCTTTTTTACTTTGCTTTCTGTGCCCACAATATCTAAGGAAGATTTTTTGTTTCCAAATATATGGATAAATTACCTCACTATTCTCTGTTCCATTGTTCTGTTCACATGAGAAGTAGTATGATCTGGAAGTCGGAGGATCTAGGTTCTAATTTTAGCTCTATTGCTTGTCTCTTGTGTGACCTTGGGCAAGTCACTGAACTTCCCTGCCTCAGTTTCCCTCAACTTCCAAGATGGTATTAAAACACCTGTTCTCCCACCTACTTAGATTGAACACATCATGTGGGATCTGATCATCCTGTATCTAGCCACTTGCTTAGTACAGTGCTTGGTACATAGGAAGTGCTTAACAAAAACCACAATTATTATCATTATTATTATTATTACCAGTAATAAGTGCTTAGTATAGTGCTCTTCATACAGAAGGCAATCAATACATGTCATTGATTGGTATTTTAAAATGTCCTGACAGAGATTTTGCCAGAGAGTGGTGGGGTTTCTTCAAAGAGTTCATGGACCGGATCTATGACATATACTTTTAGGGCTCAGTACAGCTCACTGGTCACTGTGGAGTGCTCAGTATAAGAATTTATTGTGCACTCAATAAGTCATCCCCTAAATAAATGTTTTATTCACAAGAGAGGGTTTGTTTTTTTCTCCCTCACACTGATGCATCACAGGATCTGGTTCTTTTGAGATCAAACAGCTTTACTGAGATTTATGGATTTTTCTGTAAAATGGAATTTTAAACTGTACGAGAAAGTTTATTCAGAAACTAATCTAAAATTTAGGAGGAAAAGAGTCTTTCAGGGAGTATCTACAAAAAAGAATATTCTGTTAAGATTCTGAAGATGTCAGTAGCGGCTAGTAGGAACTTCTGACCTGTCTGCTAGGGCATGCCTCACTGATCAGTGGAAAGAACATAGGTCTGGGACTCAAAGCCCCCGAGCCTTAGTCTCAGTTTTGTCAACAGCCAGCTGTGTGACCTTGGACAGGACAATTCACTTGGTTTCAATTTCTCCCCTTCTAGACTGTAAGCTTGTTGTGGGCAGGGAACATGTCTGCCAACTCTGTTACATCGTATTCTCCCAAGGGCTTAGTACAGTGTTCTGCACACAGTAAGCACTCAATAAATACCATTGATTGACTACACAGGGGTCTTCTCATCAGTAAAATAAGGGCCTTTCCCTAGCCCCACAGAGATGATGAGTAAATAAATTCATACTTGCTAGACTTGTCTGAAAGTGCTGGGAAATTACTCGGACAAAGCTTTTCGGGAGAGGTGGGGTTTTAGGAGAACTTTGAATGTGGGGAGCACCCTGGTTGATATGTGAGGAAGGATGTGAGTGAGGGGCTGGAGGTAGGAGAGTTGAGGGTGAGAAAAACTGAAAGATTGATTTTGAGGGAGTGAAAACAGTGAGTTGGAGAATAATGAGAGAAGCAGCGTGGCTTAGTGGCAAGAACATGGGCTTAGGAGTCAGAGACATGGGCTTAGGAGTCAGAGATCGTGGGTTCTAATCCCAACTCTGCCACTTGTCTGCTGTGTGGCTTTGGGTAAATCACTTTTCTTCTCTGTGCCTCAGTTACCTTATCTGTAAAATGGGGATTAAGGCTGTGAGCCCTATATGGGTCTGTCTTGTATCTACCCTCAGTGCTTAGAACAGTGCTTGGCACATAGTAAGTGCTTGTCGTTGGGTAGCGATTGTATTCGTTGCCTAATTGTACTTTCCAAGCGCTTAGTACAGTGCTCTGCACACTATAAGTGCTCGATAAATATGATTGTATGAAAGAATGAATGAATAAGTGCTTAAAAATACCATCAGTAATATTATTATTATTACTGTAAAGAGAACAGATAAATAAGGTGAAGCCAGATGCTAAAGAGCCTTGAAGATAATTGTGAGGAATTTTAGTTTTGATGCCAAGAAACACAGTTCCTAGTTACCAGTTCCTAGTTTGGAAGAGAGGAGAGATGTGGGCCGAGAGATGTTTCAGGCGGATGATCTGTGCAGCAGCTTGTGCCTTAGATTGGAGGATAGAGAGGCGGGAAGAGGTACCTAAACATTTAATAATTAAAAACTGCTGCAACCCAACGACCTCACTGAGTTTTTCCTCTGCTGTTTGTGCCCTCATTTTTGCAGTGTATTATGGGACTTGAGGAAACCCCCAAATTATTTATTTCAGATTTTCTGTGACAGTACTTGCCCTTCACCCCATTCTCTTGAACCAGTCAGCCCAATTCTTCTTCTGCTTTTCCTAAAGGGAGGAAATTGGCAAAACACTTATGGCATTAGCCATATTTCACTCTGTGTTGACTTCAATGTCATTGTCCATCTTCTCCTATGTACCTGTTTCTTTTGGATGATCTTAATAATAATGTTGTTCATTCATTCAATAGTATTTATTGAGCGCTTACTATGTGCAGAGCACTGTACTAAGCGCTTGGGATGAACAAGTCGGCATTTGTTAAGCGCTTACTATGTGCAGAGCACTGTTCTAAGCGCTGGGGTAGATATAGGGTAATCAGGTTGTCCCACGTGAGGCTCACAGTTAATCCCCATTTTACAGATGAGGTAACTGAGGCACAGAGAAGTTAAGTGACTTGCCCACAGTCACACAGCTGACAAGTGGCAGAGCCGGGAGTCGAACCCATGACCTCTGACTCCGAAGCCCGGGCTCTTTCCACTGAGCCATGCTGCTTCTCTACAACCTGATCTTCAACCTGGATGCCCTGGACAACTATATGCTGTTGGTTCCTTCTTTGATTTTAAGATGCTTGCATCTCTTATCCTAAATGCTTACATAGAATGTTCTTTTTCTCTTGACTAGGTGTTTCAATAGATTATTAATGTGATTATATTCACTATCAGTCAAGAGTCCATGGTGATGCTGGAGGTGTCCTAAATTATGATTATGGAAGTAATGTTCTATCTGGGGAGGGACAGTGTACTTCAAGGCCATATTGTATAACTATTAGTAGTATATTAGCACCTCCGAGGCTTTCAGTAGTTATTGAGCCATTGGTATGATCTCTTGTGAGGAGGTAGCATGACCTGGTGGAAAGAGCAAAGGACTGGAAGTCAGAAGACCTGAGTTCTGGTTCCACCACTTGGCTGCTGTATGACCTTGGATAAATAATGTTTCTTGGACTCAGTTTCCTTATCTGTGAAATGAGGATTAAATACCTGTTCTCTTTCCCTCTTCAATCATGAGCTCCATGTGGTAGATAGTGTCTGATCTGATTATCTTTTATTTAGCAAATGATTAGAATGGTGCTTGGCATATTGTAAGTGCTCAGTAAGTATCATCGTTACTAAGAGGATAAAGTCAGCAGTAGCTTTCTGTGGTTGGTGTTTTCAAAGAATTCAGTCTTCCTCCCTTCAAGCTGGTACACAAACCAAAAATAATGAAAATTATGTGGGCAATCATATTTGATTACCTGGTGCAGAGCACTGTACAGGGCATTTGAGATAATACAACAGACTTGATAGATACATCCCCTGTCCACAAGGAGCTTACAGTCTAGTAAAAGAGCTTTCCTTCTACTGGCAGAGAATGTTCCAAAGGTTTCTGATGTGTGAACCTGTCCTTTGGCCAGGGCAGTGACCCTGCAGCCAGGCAAGGAGCATGGCTGAGCAGGGATCAGGATAGACTCTCCTGTTCAGTTTTGACAGAATTGGACAGTGCAGGGGTTTCTTGGGTGGATTTTTGCCTCTAGGGTGTACCCCTCCCCTGAGTCCCACAGTTAAGATGCCCCTCATTCCTGAGAGGGTGTAGAGAAGTAGAGGGGTGACTGGAGGGTGGGAACACCATGGTGGTCAGAGCCAAAAACCTTCATAGAGTAGAGAAACAAGTAAGTTCAAATGTATATGGTCCCCTGTCAGGCCCTGGAACGCCCCCCGGTCAATAAATCAGTGGTGTTAGTTGAGTACTTACTAGGTGTAGAGCACTGTACTAAACAAGTGGGAGAGTACAATACAACAGAATCAGTAAACACCTAGGTGTCTAGGTCCCTTGGTTCTAATGAATTCAATCAGGCCTCTGAGACACTCTCCAAGAGGAGGTCCCGGATGATTGCAATTGAATCTACTAAGTGGTTCTCGTTTCCAGGGATTGTGGGAAAAGGGGTTAGGCACCACTAGGGGTGCTTGCCTTTTGAGATGCCCAGATGGCTGGTGAGAGGATCCTGGTTGGAGCTGTGGGCCATGGGGCCCAGCTGGAGTTTCAGGGTCTGACCAGAAGGACTGCATCAAGCTTTAGTAGCCAAATCGGGATGGACAGAGGCCGCTCAGCCCGATGAGGCTCCAGTGGGAAGGGGAAACTGCTTGTCCTGGCTCAGCAACCACCTGGCACCTGAAGAGCTTATAGCATGTGGCCATATTTTTCGATGATGATATGTAATTATACTGTTGCATAGTATTATATTGCCAGTGCTATGCCTCAAGGCCATAACCCAGCAGGCAGTTGTCTTGGTAGCTGCTGCAATCTTCGGCACCCACTTTAACCAGCTCCTTTTCAGGATTTCTGTTGCATCTGGTCACATCCCAGGATGGCCCAGTAGGCATTCCCATATTAGAGGACTTGGGAGTAGAACCCAGATTTCTTGTTCTCCAGAGCCATTCTAAATGAAATTTCAAAGGGAGTCTTCTCAATTGCTTCTCTCCCCTTTCCTCTTGAAGTTCTGTAGCAGTCTTTGAGTATTTCATGTGTTTGAAGGAAAGTCCATTCATGAACTTTACAATAATAATATTATAATAATTATTATGGTATTTGTTATGGACTTACTATGTACTGTACTAAATGCTGGGGTAGACATGAGCTAATCAAATTGGTACAGTCCATGTTTCAAAGTCTAGATCTCTGTTTTAGAGCCGAGGTAACTATGGCACAGCAAAGTTAAGTCACTTGCCCAAGGTCACCCAAAAGGTAAGTGGCAGATTTGGGATTGGAACCCAGGTCCTCTGACTCCCAGGTCCGTGCTCTTTCCACTAGGCCACGCTGCTTAGTTCTCTTTCAAGCTTGTTCATTTCTGCCTGAGTGGAGTTGGATTTAGGGACTTTATTTTTCATTACTTTTGCTGAATTACTGACTCCTGCAAAAGTTGGAGAAGAATCTTCCTAATTGATTATGTTTGAAATGAGTTCTTGAAAATATCCACACTGGCATGTGGTAAAAAAAAAAATACACAGAGCCAATAAGTCAATTTTGGTTACATAAAGTGTTTACAGTGTGTTGAATATTTAAGAGAAGTGGGTTTCTTCCCCGACGAGCCCTCCTGCTGCTGCAAAATCCTTGTTTCTTTTATCTGTTCCTCAGTCTTCCCAAGGTGCCTCTTATCACGAAGCTGTGTGCTCCATTTCTAATTTTCTTTCAAAAAAAGAAAACCCCCAACAGCGATTTTTTCATCTGGGATGGGTTCTGCTGAGAGGCCATTGTACAAACATCCATGACTCTACACCCAAACTAAAAATCTATTTACTTGTTGAGGGTGGTTTCTGGGAAGATGGTCAAAATGATGTCTTCCTGGTTAGGGTCAAGCTCAGCTAGATCTGAGAAACCCTCTCGAGCCACCTCAGGACCCAATTGAAGGGTTGGAAAAGGAGAAGGAGAATTGTTCCTGAGAAGTCTAAATTCTGTCCTTCGCACAAAAGCTGCCATCAGCAGGACCTAATAGTACCAACCGTGATGTTTACTTCCATTGCCCAGTTGGGGATTGTGGGTCAGTTTGCAGTAGTGCATAGACTAAGTTCTGGTTGAATAAGAACAAAACCAAGTCCTATTTTTCATGGTCTGCACAGCATTATTTGCTGCAGAACTTTTAGCTCTGGATCCACTCTTTTTGAAGGCTCCTTAGCAACTAATATCATTGTAAATTTCACCCTTTTTATGCCTTTTGGAATTTCATCCATCGTTCCTAGAATGAGTGCAGTGGATTGATAAAGGGACTGTACACTGTACCATGGCTTAGTGGATAGAGCATGGGTATGGGAGTCAGAAGGACCTGGATTCTAATCCTGGCTCTGTCATGTGTCTTCTGTGTGACCTAGGGCAAGTCACTTAACTTCTCCTGACCTCAGTTACCTCATCTGTAAAATGAGGATTAAGAGTGTGAGACCCAGGTGGGATAGGGACCAAGTCCAATCTAATTAGTTTGTATCTACTCCTGAGCTTAGAACAGTGCTTGGCACACAGTAAGTGCTTAACGTATCAGAAGTATTATTATTACATTCACAGTCCTCTCACTTATCCTCCCAGTGACCTGGTAAGTAAGGTAGAGTTATATTGTCATTTCAGGGTTGGGGAAACAGGCACAGAGCTGTGGCCTGACCACAAGTGCAAGGCCCGGTGGTAGATCTAGGCTTCACTACAAGGCCTCCTGACTACCAGCTCATTAAGTTGCCCTTAACCATCATCTGGACATGTAAGTGAGTAAGTCATGAGTCAAGGAGGTCAACCTTTCATTTTTGAGTACGGGGGTGAACTTGAGGTGGAGTCCTGAGAGATGGGCTTGGAGGTGTGAGAAATATCTTTCAGATTCCAGAGTACCCAGGTTTCCCCCGGAAAGTAAAAATTGTGTTGGACCCCCCAATAATAATAAAGATAATAATAGTGGTATTTGTTAAGTGCTTAATATGTGCCAGGCATTGTACTATGCACTGGGGTAGATACAAGCTAATCAGGCTGAACACAGTCTTTGGCTCATGTGGAGCTCACAGTCTTAATCCCCATTTTACAGATGAGGCCACTGAAGCACAGTGAGGTGAAATGACTTGCCCGAGGTCATATAGCAGACAAGTGGCAGAGCTGCGATTAGAACCCAGGACCTTCTGACTCCCAGGCCTGTGTTTTACCCACGAGACCACACTGCTTCTTCCTGGCAAGTAGATATATGCAATTCCCAACTGGGCCTTTAGAATCCAGCAGGACTGGGTCAGCTTCCACCCCAGGCAGGGAACAGACCAGAAGTGGAACCAGCAGCTTGAGGCTCATTTCCAGGTGACCCTCAATCTACCAAACTCCTCTGGGGCATGAAGCAAATGGCTTCAACCTCACAATCCCAGTTCCAGTGGTACAAATGTGCCCTTTCTCCTGCCTGAAGTTGACTCCCTTGCTTTAGGTCAGGAAACTTGATGTCACTTGGACAGAGAGAATCAGAGGTCACCAATTTCCCCTCCTGCAGAAAGGTTGGCAGTGAATCTGCAAGGCTCTGTTCACCTAATTCCACATCATCCTGGGATAACCAGCCAAAAAGCTCATGGCTTTTTGTCAGGCCCGAGATGCTACTGGTCCCTTGGGTCTAATGAATTCGATCAGATTACAGGGACATCCTGATGACTGGAATTGGGTATACTGGATCTCTTCCATTATATTGTAAACTCCTTGAAGATAGGAACTCTTACATCTTTTGTAAATTCCCTAGAGTTTCTCGCAGTTTTCTCTGCTAGCAGATTCTCATAAATTGTCAGATGACAATCATTCATATAATTATAAGAACAAAGACATCCAGTTATTTCCCCATCTCTCCCCTAAAATTTATCTCCAAACTCCTTGAACAAGTTGCCCACACCTACTGTCTCCAGTTCCTCTTCTCCAGTTCTCTCCTTGCCTCCTCCAACCTGACTTCTGTCCCCTTCACTCCACAGAAACTGCCCTCTCAAAGGTCACAGATCATCTTCTTGCCAAATCCAGTGGACTCTATTCCATCTTAATCCTTCTCAACCTCGCAGCTGCCTTCAGCACTATCACACCCTTCTCTTGGAAACATTATCCAACCTTGGTTTCACAGACAGGGTTTTTAAGTCTCTTTCAGGGCTCCTCCTCTGCCCCTCACCCCCCCAAAATTGGCTAACCCTCAAGTTGCAGTTCTGACTCTCCTTTTTATTCTCTCTCTACACCCACTCCCTTGGAGAACACTTTCACTCCCATGCCTTCAACCTCATCTCTATGTGGATGATCCCCAAATCTCCATCTCCAACCCTGATCTTCCTACTTCTCTGTCTAACTTTTTCCTCTTGTCTTCAGGACATCTGTACTTGGATGTCCCCTGTCACCTCAAACTTAATATGCCCCAAACAGAAGTACTTATCTTCCTGCCCAAACCTTGTCCTCCCCATGATTTTCCCATAACTGCAGACAGCACCACCATCTTTCCTGTCTCACCAGCCCATAACCTTGGTGCTAACCTCGTCAATCAACCCACATATTCAATCTGTCACTAAATTCTGTTGGTTCAACCTTCATGACATGCTAAAATCTACCCTTTCCTCTCCATTCATGTTAATCCAAGCAATTATCCTATCCCACCTTGATCCCTGTATCAGCCTCCTTGCTCACCTCCCAACTCCTGTCTCTCTCTACTTCAGTCCATCCTTCACTCTGCTGCCCAGATCTTTTTTCTACAAAAATGTTTAGTTCACATTTCCCCACTTCTCAAGAAGCTCCGGTGGTTGCCCATCCATCTTCGGGTCAGACAATCCTTACCATAGACTTTAAAGCATTCAATCATCTTGGCCCCTCCTACTTCACCTCACTGCTCTCCTATTACAAATCAGCCCACAAATCCTCTAATGCCAACCTACTCACTGTACCTTGATCTTGTCTATCTTGCTGCAATCCTCTCGCCCATATCCTACCTCTTGCATGAATGCCTTCCCTCTTCATATCTGGGAGACAATTACTCTCCCCACCTCTGAAGCCTTATTGCAGGCACATCTCCAGAAGGCCTTCCCTGACTAAGCCCTGATTTCCTGTTCTCATGCTCCCTTCTGCATCACCCATGCACTTGGATTTGCTCCCTTTATTCACCCTACCTTAGCCCCATGGCATTTATGTACATAGTTGTAATTTATTTATATTATTGTCCGTCTCCCCCTCTAGACTGTAAGCCCCTTGTGGGCAGGGAATCTGTCTACCAACTCTGTTATATTGGACTCTCTAAAATGCTTAATACAGTGTTCTGCACAGAGTAAGCAGTCAATAAATGCATTTGATTCATCTCCATCTAGAGCACCTCAGCTTTATGATGGCTCAGAGGCAGGAGAGGTCAACTTGTCAGTGGGGGTGGTGAGTAGGATTCTCTGGATGGAGAAGGAAATGGGAGACAGGTCCTACGTGAGAACAAGATAAGTAGACAGTAAGGGAAAAGAGATTGATGAGTGGAGAACTTAGGACAGTAGTCCAACTTCTTGATTAGGTGCAGGAGGCAGCTGTAAGTCCACAGATGCTGTGGAGAGGAGCAGCTGGGAGGACAGTTGCCTGAAGTGTCAGGGTGGGTGGACTCGGGGTCCTTGATTCCATGTTCGAACCTCACAAACTCCATGCACTCACTGAAGCAGGCAATTCGATGTAGGGAATTTTAAAACCAGGTTTTTGACCTTTTCACTTTTTCCAGAATTCCAAGAACCCCAAATGGCTCCATTCAGAACCACTGTGGAATCTGAGTGCCTTTTTTTTCTTTTCTGGTGGGCCCCATTGTTCAAGTTCCACATTTAAGAGCTTTATTTAGCAACATGCAATTCCTCTTTCACAAATTGGGACGATTCATTCTCTCTCATAAACCAGTTCATTATAAAAAAAAATCTTCCCTCATGGTTAAAAATAGGTCTAACCAATTTCCCGTCCCCTGGCTAATGACTGTGTACATATTTATCGCTTTGGATCACCGTTTTTGTCTCTAGATGAATGCAAATAGAAAACGCCCCCTGAATCTAGCTGGCCAGATTTACTAGAAGTCCAAACTGGCTCCCAGAACACCTCCATATGCAACTGCAAAGTAATGTTTTCCATTAACATAATTGGCCTTTTCATTTTACCAAGTGTGCTCAGCATAGGCTGGTGTGAGAATCAGCCTTAATGCAGAAATAATGCCTGCCAAAGAATATAAATCCAAATGCCAGACCTAACCAGAACTTTGGAGCAGGATCCTGATTGCAGGGAAATAGGAATTCCTTGCTCCATTTGCCCTTGGCTTGTCCAGGGTAGATATCTTGAAACAGCAGATTGTTTCTGGATTTTGAACTGAATATTTTTGGTAGAAAAATCCTTTTGGGACCTGATGAGTTGTGCCATTTATTAAGTGCTTGCAAGGTGCTAAGGGATGGAGTATGTACTGGCCATTACTACACAGGGCTCACAAACCAAGGGGATAGTGATGTAGGACCAACCTAACACCTAATAATCTAACATGGGGGTGCTTTAATGAAGGCACATCTCCTCCAGAGGCCTTCCCTAAACCCTTCTTTCCTCTTCTTCTACTCCATCTCTATTGCCCTGCCTTGCTTCCTTTATTCATTCCCATGCCCAGCCGCACAGCAATTATGTACATATCTGTAAGTTATTTATATAAATGTCTGTCTCCCCCTCTAGACTGTAAGCTGCTTGTGGGCAGGGAATGTGTCTGTTACAGTGTCAGTTTCTCCCAAGTGCTTAGGACAAGGCTCTGTACCGCAGTAAGCTCTCAATAAATATGATTGACTGACTAACACTAACCATAGGGCTCCCAGGAACGGACATCATCACAAGCAGGAGAGAGGCACTATTTTGGAATCATGTATTGCTAGACTTGGCATGGACCCCACTGTGGGAGTCTTGAGACCAGTTTGTCTGCTTTATAGGAGGAGGAATAGAAGTAGTAATGAGTAGTAGCTTGGCTTAGTGGAAAGAGGCCGAGGTTGGGAGTCAGAGGTTGTGAGTTCTAATCCTGGCTCCACCTCTTATCATCTGTGTGACTTTGGGCAAGTCACTTAACTTCTCTGTGCCTTATCTGTAAAATGGGGATTATGACTGAGCCCCATGTGGGACACTGTGATTACCTTGTATCTTCCCTGGCGCTTACAACAGTGCTTGGCATATAGTAAGTACCTAACAAATACAACCATTATTATTAATAAAGATGGTAGTTGGTTAAGGGCTACTATGTTCCAGGCACTGTAGTAAGCGCTGGAATGACTGCAAGCAAATCAACTTGGACACAGTCCCTGTCCCATGTGGGGCTCACAGTCTCAATGCCCATTTTACAGATGAACACATAGAAGCACATAGAGGTGAATGACTTGCCCAAAGTCACACAGCGGACAAGTGGCAGAGCTGGGATAAGAACCCGTGACCTTCTGACTCCCAGGCCTGTGCTCTACTCACTACCCCATGCTAGTAGCAGTAGAAGGCGGAATAATGATGCTTGAGCACTTACTCTATGCAAAGCATTGTACTAAACACTGGGAAATAATACAAGCTGGAGAATTGGACAGAGTTCCTGATGCTCTAAGAGCTCACATTAAGTGGAGGTAGGGAAGTGGCAATAGATCAATTGGCAATAGATCAATCAATATCATTTATTGAGCTCTTACTTTGTGCACAGCACTGCAGTTGGTACTTGAGAGAGTACAATAAGGTTGTGACATGATACCTGTCCTCAAGGAGTTTAAAATCTAGCTGGGGAGACTGACCCACAAATAAATTACAGATTAGGGGAAGCAACAAAGGTAAAATGGGTACATATGTGCTGTGGGATATGTGGGAGCACTGAGGTGGCAAGGGGAGAGAAGTAGTGGGGAGTTTGCAAGGTGAATCATTGGTGACCTCTTTGAGGAGATGCAATTTCAAGGGCTTGAATCTGAGGGGCAAGTAACCTGTCAAAACATGAAGGTAGAAGGAATTCCAGGTAAAAAAGAGGGCATGAGCAAGATGGATCTTTAGCCTACAGCTACAGATATTCACCCCACGCTCAGCCCCATAGCACTCATGTACATACCCTTAATTTATATTAATGTCTGTCTCTCCCTCTAGATTGCATGCTCCTTGTTAGCAGGGAACACGTCTACCAACTCCGTTGTTTTGTACTCTCCCAAGCCCTTAGTACAGTGCTCTGCACACAGTAAGTGCTCAATAAGTATGATTGATTTTGGTCAGCAGTGAAAATGATGAAAATGAGGCAGAGTGAGTAGGATGGCTGAAAGTCTGAAGAGGGAGAGTTGGAGAGCTTGAAGGAAATTGGAGTATCTGGTGTGGAGAGGAATGAGTAACCGTTGGAGGTTTATGAGGAGTGCGGACACGTGCACAGTAGGAAGTTTTAAAAAATCAACCCAGGCAGCATAGTGAAGTGTGGGCAGGAGAAGGGACAGTCCGGAGATAGCGATATCTGCAAGGAGGCTGATAAAGGAGTTGTCAGACCAGCACAAATGTTTGCTCTAGTCTGGTGCTAGTTGGGATGGAGAATAAGTGGTACATGCAGGAGATGTTCTCAAAGAAAGAACAGATACATGAGAAAAACTGACACAAAAACATAAAATAGCAGGACTATATATATATGTGTGTGTATATACATAGTCTTACTCAATGTGTCTCCATCTCATTGATTCAGTCGTATTAATTGAGCACTTACTGTGTGCAGAGCACAATACTAAGTGCTTACTCAAAGGGTACTGAAGCTAGAAAAGCAGAGTTTGAGGCTCCTCCAGGCTCAGTGTCCTAAAATGACAAGTCAGTCAGTTGTATTTACTGAGCACTTATTATGTGCAGAGCACTGTACTAAGCACTTGGGAGAGTACAATACAACAATAAACAGATACAGTCCCTGCCTATAACAAGCTTAGGGGCTGCAGCCCCAGCCTCAGCCTTCTAAATGTTCTAAAAGCTTAGAGTTTCTCATTGCAGCTGCTTCTTTCTGCACCTGTGGAGCAAAGCAGGGACTATTGGGAAGTTTCTCTTAGACTGGAGAGCCTTGGTCTGATGGAAAAGGCAGAGGCTTTTGCGGCTACTTCGCCCTGCCCAAAAGCCCCTCTATGTGTGCCCACACAGGCTAAATGAGTATAACACAACTAGCCAACTTTCCATTCCTGTGGCTCCTGGCAACCCACAAAGGGAACTGTGGAAATAATGCTGCTGTGAGAAGCAGCATGGCCTAGTGGATAGAGCAGGGGCCTGGGAGTTAGAGGACCGGGGTTCTAATCCCAGCCCTGTGGAGAAGCAGCGTGGCTCAGTAGAAAGAGCCCGGGCTTGGGAGTCAGAGGTCATGGGTTTGAATTCCGGCTCTGCCACTTGTCAGCTGGGTGACTATGGGCAAGTCACTTCACTTCTCTGTGCCTCAGTTCCCTCATCTGTAAAATGGGGATTAAGACTGTGAGCCTCATGTGGGACAACCTGATTACCCTGTATCTCCCCCAGCGCTTAGAACAGTACTCTGCACGTAGTAAGTGCTTAACAAATACCAACATTATTATTATTATACTACTGTTTGACCTTGGGTATGTCATTTCACATCTCAAGGCCTCAGTTACCTCATCTATAAAATGGGGACTAAGACTGTGAGCTCACTGCGGGCAGGAAATATTTATGTTATATTGTTTTATTGCACTCTCCCAAGCACTTAGTACAGGGCTCTGCAACAGTAAGCACTCGATAAATATGATTGACTGACTGTGTCCAACCTGCTGATCTTGTACTATCCCAGTGTTTA
Source organism: Ornithorhynchus anatinus (assembly GCF_004115215.2). Taxonomy (NCBI): domain Eukaryota; kingdom Metazoa; phylum Chordata; class Mammalia; order Monotremata; family Ornithorhynchidae; genus Ornithorhynchus; species Ornithorhynchus anatinus. The sequence goes on along the minus strand of NC_041728.1, from coordinate 112,875,304 downwards.
GCACAGTGCCTGGTACATAGCAAGTGTTTAACAAGTACCATAAAAGTACAACAAACCCAACTCTCTAATTCAAATTCCTGGCTCAGATTGCTACTAAAACCCAGCTGCCATAGGGGAAAAAAAAATGATGGCATTTTTTAAGCACTATGTGCAAAGCACTGCTCTAAGCTCTGGGGAGGATACAAGCTGATCAGGTTGTCCCACTTGGGGTTTACGTCTTAATCCCCATTTTAAAGATGAGGAAACTGAGGCACAGATAAGCTAAGTGACTTGCCCAAAGTCACACAGCTGACAAGCAGCTGAGTGGGGATTTGAACCCATGACCTCTGACTCCCAAGCCCGGGCTCTTTCCACTGATCCATGTAGATTAGCTGTACCTGCCTTGTTACCACTCTTAAGCATTTAGGCAAGAGCAGAACACCTAGAGGGTGCTTTAAATACCACTTATACTATAAATTCACCTTTCTGTTGAGCAGATGGGGGTCACTGAGTCTGGCAGGGTATCCTGGAGCCCTCTCTCAGCAGTTGGGGGGAGAGGGAGAAATGCAATGAGCTAATTATCATTAGCTTTTATTCATTTATTTTGAATTAGCTGCCTCTCACTGGGGCCCTTCCAGAATCAGTCACAAGCATTTAACAATGAACAACTTGAAAGACACACACCTTGGCTACATTTCACCCACTTTATACAGAGTGTATGATCCATCAAACATCACCCCGGAATTTCTTCTTCAATTCATTAAAAGTTATTGAATACCTAATGCCTACTTCGGGCAGATACACTGTACTTGTATGAGCACATTTACAATACCGTGATCCTGAGTATGTGTCAGAGAATGTGTCTGATTAGATTTACTAATCAGATTCAAATCAGATGGGGATTCAATAGCTGTTCTTCCTCCTGTTTAGAGTGTGAGCCCCAGGTGGGGCAGTTGGACCTTATAATAATAAATAACATTGGTATTTGTTAAGCGCTTACTATGTGCTGAGCACTGTTCTAAGTGCTGAGGTAGAGACAGGGTAATCAGATTGTCCCACGTGGGGCTCACATTTTTTAATCCCTACTTTTACTGATGAAGTAACTGAGGCACAGAGAAGTTAAGTGACTTACCCAAGGTCACCCAGCAGACAAGTGGCGGAGCTGGGATTAGAACCCATGACCTCTGACTCCCAAGCCCATGTTCTTTCCACTAAGCCATGCTGCTTGATTGTCTTGTATATAGTTTAGTGCAATGCTTGGCACATAGAAAGTTTTTAATAAATGTCCTTGTTATTATCATTATTATTTTATTTTGTTTGTATCTATCTCAGCACTTAGCACAGTGCTTGGGATGCAGCAAACACTAAACAAATACCCAAATTATTATTCTTGTTATTCTTTTAGGAGAGTACAGTGGACATCAAAAACATTTCGTGCCCTCAAGGAAATTACAATTTAAGGATGTAACCATCTAATCTACGATCTTCAGACAATCCTACTTTTCAACTTAATGGGGATCACAAAGAAACCAGGTCTTTTGCTTTTTGTTGTGAGGATGCATTTTGTGAATGAAACAGATAAAATCTGATAACTGGACATAGTTATGTTTCAAACGGTCAATCTATTCTTCCTGGTATTTGCACAGTATCTTTTAACAATTAATGAGCAAGTTCATTCATTCATTCAATAGTATTTATTGAGCGCTTACTATGTGCAGAGCACTGTACTAAGTGCTTGGAATGAACAAGTCGGCAACAGAAGAACAGCAAGTTGCCAGTATGAGATGAACCTGACCCTAATTGAAAAAAAGTAAAACTTGTGATGAATCCTCTCTTTCTGTAACATGATAATGATAATTGTGGCATTGGTTAAGCACTTATTATGTCCCACCCATTGAACTAAGTACTGGAGTAGATACAAGCAATATTTGCCAGCCTGGTTTTCTACCTGCTTTAAGGGGGATTACAATTCACTGGGTTAGGATTTTACTGGGATGATGGTGACTATGCCCCGGGTGTAAGGATTTGTTTTATCTTGTTTATCTTCAAATTGACTCAAACTGTTAAAACTGCCACCCAAGGGTGCTGAAGCCTTCTACTCCTCCTGTCACCCTTTCTGGACTCTGGAATTTTCCGAAATGTCCCTCATACAAGATGCATGTATGGAAAAAGTACTGCACTCCAAATTCCAGTGATCGCAAACAGCTAGGCCCCCAACTCTCTACTCATAGCCTTCCATAGTTTCAGATATCCCCTTTCCCAGAGTTTGTGCTTTTGCTGTGGAAAGAGAATGGGATTGATAGTTGGAGAAAAAGGGTGGCCTAATGGATAGACCACAGGACTGGGAATCAGAAGGACCTGTGTTCTAATTCCAGCTCCGCCACTTGTCTGCTGTTTACCTTAGGTAAATCACCTCACTTCTCTGTGCCTCAGTTACCTCATCTGTAAAATGGGGATTAAGACTGTGAGTCCCATATGGGACAGGGACTGTTTCCAACCTGATTTACCTGTAACCATCCCAGCACTTAAAACAATGCTTGGCATATAGTAAGTGCTTAACAAATGCAATAATAGTAATAGTAATAATAATGATAAAAGTCAGGACAACTGGGAAACAGAGTGCCTGCAGCAAGACTAAGCCCCTCGTTTCCTCTGCTCCCCTCCCCTCCCCATCACCCCAACTCACTCCCTTTGCTCTACCCCTCTCCCCACCACAAAACACTTGTGCATGTGTGTACATATTTGTAATTATAATTTGATTTATTTTTATTAATGATGTGTATATATCTATAATTCTTTCTATTTATAATAATGTTACAGATGCCTGTTTCTTTGTTTTGATGTCTGTCTCCCCTCTTCTAGACTGTGAGCATTTTGTGGGCAGGGATTGTCTTTGTTGCTGAAATGTACTCTCCCAAGCACTTAGTACAGTGCTCTGCATGCAGTCAGTGCTCAATAAATACTACTGAATGAACGAAAATGAAAGATACAATGACTGCTGTACGCCTACCATGCCCAACTTCCCATCTTCAAAACCAGAGAGGATTTGCCTGGGGGAGGGACTCAAGGCAGATTTTCCCACCAATAAGATGTGGTCTAAATCATAAAAAACATTTAACAAGCAAATTTGTCCACCAGTGTATGGGATCAGAGGACAAATCTAAACCAATGCTTCAGTTGGAAGAATCTTAACAGCAAACGTTTCCCAGAAACCTTTCATTTTTCTTGGGGAATTGTAGATTAGCAAATCACAAACCTATCATGTACATGTGGAGTCATAGGAGAATTTCATAAATTTTGGAGTCCCTTACCCTTTTAACTTCCTCTGGTTTTTGAACAAATTGGCACAACTAAAAACATTTTCTTTCCTCAGTTATTTTTAGTTTGTTTTCTTCTGATGGACAAATAAGCCTGAAAAGTAGGAGGCAAACCACTCCTGACCTTTACTTCCACCAATGAACATTAGTGTTCTGTTCCATTCTGCTTTAAATTGATTTGTATTTTCTGAACTCAGTTCTGTAGTTTAGGGAATTGCAGTCTAAGAGCCCCAAGTTTCCGTGTGACATAGTGAGATGGATAAAAATAAATGCTTATCCATTCTGTGTTAGGAGTTCTAATCCCCTGACCTAATATACCAGAGATCAGGCAATCAGGTGAAAGTCACTCAAAAATCCCCTGAATTCTGGTTTGTCTATCAAGGTTTTCTAGCCTCCTTAGGAAGCTAAGTGGACCAGGTTGACTTTGTACTCATTGTTCATTTCCATTTTTATTTCCGTGGAGCAAGGAATATGTCCAGGGAAGGGCTACTGTAGGTGAAATTTGACCATCATGCTGGTAGTAATAATAATGATAAAAATGATGTATTGATTTAGCATTTTTAATGCCAGCTGTTTAGTGCTTGCTGTTTGCCAGGCACTGTTCTAAACACTGAGGTAGATACAAACTAATCAGGTTGGACATAGTCCATGTCCCACATGGGACTCAGTATTACTCCCCATTTTACAGATGAGGTAACTGAGGCACATTCATTTATTCAATCATATTTACTGAGTGCTTACTGTGTGCAGAGCACTGTACTAAGTGCTTGGAAGGGTAAAATGTAACACATTCCTTGTCCACAACAGGCTTATAGTCTAGAGGGGGAAGTTAAGTGATTTGTCCAAGGTTTCACAACAGACATATGGTGGAGAACCCAGATCATCTGACTCCCAAGCCCATTCTCTTTCCACTAAGCCAGGCTGCTTCTCACTTTCAATGAGTCAAGCGGATCCAAAACAAGCCCTCTCTCAAATAAGTCTCACAGAGTAAGGAGAAGGACAGGTGCCTGTCGTCACACAGCAAGGCAAGTGGCTGAGTCCAGATTAGAACCCACCAATGATAAAACTCCTCACCACTGACTTTAAAGCACTTAATCACCTTTCTCCCTCCTACCTCACCTCACTACTCTCCTACTATAACTCAGCCCGCACACTTCGTTCCTTTAATGCTTTCTTACTGGGCCTCGATCTAGTCTATCTCACCACTGACCTCTTGCCCACATCCCACCTCTGGCTTCAAACACCATCCCTCTTCATATTAGACAGATAGTTGCTCTCCCACATGTCAAAACCTTATTGAGGGCACATCTCTTCCAAGAAGGCTTCCTGACTAAACCCTCCTCTCCTCTCCTCTTCTCCTACTCCCTTGCACTGCTCTCACTTGCTCCTTCATTCATCTTCCCTCCCATCCTCACAGCACATATGTATATATCCGTACTTTATTTATATTAATGCCTGTCTCCCCCTCTGGACTGTGAGCTCGTTATGGGCAGGAATGTGTCTCTTTGTTATTATATGATTGTGAGCTCGTTGTGGGCAGGTCTGTGTCTATTATACTGTACTCTCCCAAGCATTTTGTACAGTGCTTTGCACACAGTGAGTACTCAGTAAATATGAATGAATGAATGAATGAATGATCAAAGGGCTGTTGAAAGAGTGCAGGCCTGAGCCATGGTGACCATCTTTTCCTCTTTTGTGCTGACCAGGAATTTTAGAAATATAGTGTTTACAGTATAAATACAGTATTAAATCTTAGTTGGATGAGAAAGTCCTGATGCCTGCAATGGATCCATCTGGTATAAATAAGTGTATGCATATTCATAAGTACACCCCATGCAATAATGTAACCAACTGTGGTATTTAAGTGCTTACTAGTTGTCAAGCTCTGAACTAAGCACTGGGGTAGTTACATAGTTCCTGTCCCATAAGAGGCTCACAGTCTAAGTAGGAGGGAGAATGGGTATTAAAGCTCCATTTTACAAATGAGGATACTGAAACAGAAATTCATCCAAAGTCACCCATCAGGCAAGTAGCAAACCAGGATTAGAACCTAAATCTCCTGATTCCTGGGAGCCCAGGCCTGTATTCTTTCCATTAGACTTTACTGTTTCTATCTAGAGAGAAATGTCTCTTTACAAGAGCAACTCAAAGAGAGGCCAGGTGGCCTGAATTATTGTGAGACACCTTTGGCTTGGTTTTAGGAACATGTCTAACTCTGTTATAGTGTACTCTCCCAAACTCTTAATAGTGCTCTGCAAACAGTACATGACCAATAAATATGATTAATTTTAGACTATATTTAAAACTCAGAATATCAGTTGCCCACAGCCTGAAGTGGAGCAAGAGAGGAAATACCCTGATCCCCATCAAGTCTCATATCTTCCTTTGCCTTAACTTTTTTTCACTTGTTGATTTGGTCTGGGCTACTCTGATCTCTGCCTCTCCCTACTCTTGGAATGGCTTCCCAATTATCATTCACCCAACAACTAAAGCTCCTTGAAACTTTTTCTTAAAGCCTGTGAACCAGCATCTGTTCAGATTGTTTCTTTTTGAGCAACATAATCAACTAAAGCTAGATTTGGCAGACGGCTCTACTGCCCTACACCTTTCAGAGCTGTTAAAAATCGTGCCAATTTTCCTCTTTGTGACATCCCTTGAGACTGTTTTTTTTAAAAAAAGGGCTGTTGTAAAATTCAAACTAACATAGGGAGAAAAATTTTCCCATTTCATACAGAATGCAAATGACTCCTTCCTTTTTCCACAGCCTAAGAAGCACATAGGAAATGCCAAGTGCACTGAATCCTTTGACTGCTTCTGAAAATATACTGCTTGAATCTCTTGATCCAAAGATTTCCATTCAACTCGATTATGAGTTTCTTATCTCAGTTCCCACCTTAGAATGTAAGCTCCTTGAAGGCAAGGACCATGTATTGTTCCTGTGATACATCCTATGCACTGCACTTAGCAGGTGCTTATTAAATACCATTACCAGTGACCCAAACACATCACAGATCAAATATATCTTTAACAATGCAGATAATGTTCATATTGGTCCATGTTGGCAGAACTATTCAAAATTGTTGGGAGACATATGAAGGTCCTCCTAGAATATAAGCTTCTCCTCTAGACTGTAAGCTCATCTCCTAGACTGTAAGGTCCTTGTAGCCAGGGAATGCAACTATCGACTCGTACTCTCTCAAGAGCTTAGTACATCAGCGTCTCTGTTGTTAACCAGACACTACGTCTGGACCATGAAGCCCCAGATGAATTTGCCTTCGAGAGTACTTTCAGTGTTCATTGTCATGAATGGTATTTGCAGAGTCCCCATAGTGTGTATATTGTGGAACCTGGGACTTGGAAGTCTCCATTAAAAAGTTGAAAAAGAAGCGGACCTGACCACAGAGATCTCACAGACTGGGTGGGGAGGGGAAGAGAAGCGTGAAAACCATTTAATCTTAAAGGTTCATGCATGGTTTGTTCAGCAAGACAGCTCACAACAGCACAGCAATTGCACTCACTCTCTTCCATCCCTCTCCCAGGTCTCTAAACAGAAATATACCCAGGGTTTGAACTTTCCCAAAGGACTTTGAGCTCTGAGAACTTGGAGTGACTTAGGAAAGGGAAGAAAGCCCAACTGGCAGATGAACTCCTGCCCCTCCACTGACCCTCTCCCCCACCACATGGGAAATCAGATTTACCATATACCTCCGATCCCAGCTGGAAACCTGAACCAAACCTGGATTTGGAGGGCAGGCCTGGAAGCCCAATCTGCTTTAGGAAGGGGACCCCATGACCTCCTGGGATGCAGGGAGATACAGTTGGATGGAGTAGCAAGTCCAGCATAGAGAAGGAGGATGGCATAGTGGATAGAACACGGGGCTGGGAGTCAAAATATCAAGGGTTCTAATCCTCTAATCTATACCTCAATCTCCCCACTAACACTTCACCCATGTCCTTCCCCAGCCTGGAACTCTCTGCCCCTTCTTATGCAACTGATAATCATTTGCCCCATTTTCAAGGCTTATTGAAAGCAAATCTCCTCCAAGAGGCCTTCCTTTACTAAACCCTTATTTCCTCTTCTCTCACTCCCTTCTTTGTCACCTTTACATTTGAATTTGCACCCTTCATTCACCCCATCCCTCAGCCCTACAGCATTCTGCCACTTACCTCCTGAGTGACTTTGGGTGAGTCACTTCACTTCTCTGTGCCTCAGTTACCTCATCTGTAAAATAGGGATTGATCTGTAAGATCCATGTAGAACAGGGACTGTATGCCAAGCGATTAGCTTATATCCACCCCAATGTTTAGTACAATACCAGGCACATAGTAAGCACTTAACAAATACCATAATTTTGACTATGATATGAGTACGTTAGAAGTGGTTTCTAGTTTCTAGAAGGAGACAAATGGAAAGGGAAAATTCCACTATTCACATGGCCTAAATCTTGATTTTTATTTAAACAAATAATCTCTTGATGCTTCCTTCATTTTACATCAAGAACATAAAAGTTTGTGGTGATTCATATTGATAAACTGCCCTGGCCTTTTGACTCAGAATATTTTTGAGGATGCTTCCTAATGGGTAGCATTTAAATGATAGACTTCACCCTCCACTCTACCAAAAGAGGAAATATTTTTTCTTCTTTTGTTATGATCTGTGGATCATCTGTGACTCTGTGACATGGATTACTTTGGTTGTTTAATTGAAGTTGAAGAACCTGAGTAGCTTACTCTGACAGGTGTTATACTTGCTCTGAAAACCTTTTCATAACATTTAAAATCAGACCCATATTCAGCATCTGATTTTACCTAATTAGGTTGGAAATAGCTCCAAGCAGGTGTTGCATAACTGCTTTCTCCATGTTTACCTGGATCAACTTACTTTGTAGCAACTTAGAAAAATCTAGCTGAATATAAGGTGCTTGTTAGTTCAATGAAATTCCCAATTTTCTCATTATTTACTACCCCTTGCCTTTCTGTCTTCATATACTTAAGGATTAGATTCCCAGCACAAATGTGTTATTTCCCCTCTTCCCCCTCACAGATGGAAACTTCCATATCTCTTAGAGAATTAATATTTCCATCCCATTGCCAAATTGGGCCAAGCAGCATCTCCTCTCTCACACCTGGTTTCCATCTAGGGCTCCACTTTTTTTTTTTTTTGCAATTTATTCGTAACCTTGATAGATGACTCTACATCTTTTAATCGAGAGCTTTTTCAAAACTACTTGGGTTCTAGGCCTAAATAGTTTCCATTATGAAATAAATATTTGACTTTTTTCACTGGGAGAATTTCAAGACCTGAAAGTGTGCAAAATTAGCTGTAGCTTCTGTATTCCATTGGTTGTAAAACTCCCGTTCTGCTTTCAGATAGGAAATGACAGCAGATGCTGTCTTGAAAAGATCCATGCTCTGATGCGGACATGTTTGAATAATGTTGCCTAAAGGATAAGAAAATACCAACATTTTAAAAATTAATGGGAAATCTTCTTCAGCCATATCTTCCCCACTGGCAGAGAAGTGAACCAACGTGGATATGCATCAATCATTCATGTGTACAGAGTACTGTACTAAGAGCTTGGGAGACTATGATACAGCAAAGACAGCAGACAAGTTCTCTGCCTATAATAAGCTTACAGAATAGCGGGGAAAACAGACATTTAAAAAAAGCCAAATCCCTGATATGTACATAAATGCTGTAGGGCTGAGGGATGGGGTGAATGAAGGGAGCAAATTCAAGTACAAAGGTGGCAAAGAAGGGAGTGGGAGAAGAGGAAATTAGGGTTTAGTAAAGGAAGGTCTCTTGCAGATGTGCTTTCAATAGGCCTTGAAAGTAGGGCAAGTGATCATCAGTTGCATAAGAAGTGGGAGAGAGTTCCAGGCTGGCGAAGGACATGGGCGAAGTGTTAGTGGGGAGATTGAGGTACAGTGTGTAGGTTGGCATTAGGGGAGCGAAGTGTGTGGACTTTATTGCTAATGTTTTTTGTCTGTCTGTCTCCCCCGATTAGACTGTAAGCCCGTCAATGGGCAGGGACTGTATATGTTGCCAATTTGTACATTCCAAGTGCTTAGTACAGTGCTCTGCACATAGTAAGCGCTCAATAAATACTATTGAATGAATGAATGAATGACTGGGTTGTAGAAGGAAAGCAGTGATGTATGATAGAAGGGGCAAGTTGATTGAATACTAGAAAACTGACGATAAGGAGTTTCTGTTTGATGGGGAGATAGATGGACCAGACTGGAGGTTCTTTAGGAGTGGGGAAACATAGACTGAATGGTTTTGTAGAAAAATGATCCAGGCATCAGAGTGAAGTATGGACTGAAACGATGAGACAGAAAGCAGGGGGACTTGTGGGAAAGGCAAGAAGACAAGATGCTCCCTTGATTGGGGACATTTCATTGTTCTGTCCATTATAGCTCCTTTTTATTTTTTTGTATTTGTTAAGCCTTTACTAAGTGCCGACAATGTACTAAGCACTGGGGTAGATACAAGCAAATCAGGGTTGGACACATTCCATGTTCCACATTGGGCTCACAGTCTTAATCCCCCACTCTGGGCATGTCACTCCCCTTCCTTAAAAACCTCCAGTGGTTGCCTATCAACGTCCAAACAAAAGAAAAACTCCTCACTGTTGGCTTCAAAGCTCTCCATCACCTTGCCCCCTCCTACCTCACTTCCCTTCTCTCTTTCTACTGCCCACCCTGCAAGCTCCGCTCCTCTGCCGCTCACCTCCTCACTGTCCCCTGTTCACACCTATCCCGCCGTCGACCCCTGGCCCACGTCCTACCGCTGTTCTGGAATTTTCTCCCTCCTCACCTCTGCCAAACTAACTCTCTTCCCCTCTTCAAAGCCCTACTGAGAGCTCACCTCCTCCAAGAGGCCTTCCCAGACTGAGCCCCCCCTTTTCCCTCTGCTCCCCCTCCACCCTCTGCTCCTCCTCCTTCCTCCTTCCCCTCCCCTCAGCTGAGCCCCCTTTCCCTCTGCTCCCCCTCCTCTCCCACCCTCTGCTCCTCCTCCTCCCCCCTTCCCCTCCCATCAGCACTGTGCTCATTTGTATATATTATTTATTACCCTATTTATTTTGTTAATGAGGTGTACCTCCCCTTGATTCTATTTATTGTGATAATGTTCTCCTGTTTTTGTTTTGTTCTGTTTTGCTCTGCTGTCCGCCTCCCCCAATTAGACTGTGAGCCTGTCACTGGGCAGGGATTGTCTCTATCTGTTGCCGAATTGTACATTCTAAGTGCTTAGTACAGTGCTCTGCACATAGTAAGTGCTCAATAAATACTATTGAATGAATGAATGAATGAATGAATAAATTTTACAGATGAGGTAACTGAAGCACGGGGACGTTAAGTGACTTGACCAAAGTACCACAGCAGGCAAGTGTATGTATATTTGTGTGTATGTATAAGTATCTATAGATGTATATGTGTGTGTGTGTGCATGCATATATAGAGACATATATTTATATGTTTCTATTTTCATCTCCCCTATCTGTAATTCATTTTAATATATGTCTCCCACTCTTAAAACTCCTCTTGGGAAGTGACCATGTTTAATAATAATAATAATAATGTTGGTATTTGTTAAGCGCTTACTATGTGCAGAGCACTGTTCTAAGCGCTGGGGTAGACACAAGGGAATCAGGTTGTCCCACGTGGGGGTCACAGTCTTAATCCCCATTTTCCAGATGAGGTAACCGAGGCACAGAGAAGTTAAGTGACTTGCCCGAAGTCACACTGCTGACAAATAGCAGAGCCGGGATTCGAACACATGATCTCTGGCTCCAAAGCCTGTGCTCTTTCCACTGAGCCATGTTTACCAACTCCACTGTGTTATACTTTCCCAAGCACTTTATAGAGTACTCTGCACAGAGTAGGCTCGATAAATACGACTGATTGATTGACTCGGGCTCCATCTCTACCAGTGTTGGGCTAGAGGTGGTCAGTTTGTACTAATGGCAAATTGCTCCAGTCATCTGGCGAGGAAAAGTTACTCTATGAAACTTCTGGTTTTCCACTGAATTCAGGGTCTAGTGCAGTACAGAATTTAAATAGCCAAGGCATTGAGAGATGCAAAGGTTATCTAAGGATTAAACATTCATTCCATGCCCCAAATGTCTTCATCTTTAATGGTGTATTCAGGTCATAACTGGAAAACATGAAAATGGAAGACTACCTGTAATATATTCTTTGCAACCTATTTCTCAGAAGGCTATTAGCCAATATTTATATTGCTATTCAATATTTATATTGCTTCTAGGCCCTTGCTCATTAGTATGGTTAGTGGTGTTTAAAAAAAATAACTCACACATCCAATTATAACAGAAACATTTCTGTTTGTCGAACACCCATCAAGGAACCCTTCCCAAGCACTTCTTTTTTTTTTTTTTTTGATCGTGCCCTAGATGTGTTTAATCTACAAGAGGGCTTCTAGCTTCTATCTGCACCCCATGAAAAGCATGGCAGAGAATGTCTCCCCAGTTTGGTAAAAGCACTGCATGGCCACCGACTTACACACAACTGCTTTGGATCCGTCCCCCTCTCCTGTTTGCTCTGCATGTCACCTCGTGGCCGGGGGGGCACTGTGGGAGGGGGAAGGACCCTGGAGTTGTAGCTGAAGGGGTGGAGGGAAGGTAGCAGGGGATTCCACCACCCTCCTGGGGCAGATGGCAGACCCAGAGAGGGACATCTAACAGAGCCCTCATCTGGGGTGGGAGGCTTCTCCAGGTTCTAGATTGCAGAACTGAAAGAGAAATAAAACTAGAACTGGAGTCTGAGCCTGAGGATACTCGCTGGCTCTCTGCTTGCAGTGTGCAAAACCGGGTGATGACCGAAACATCAATTTACACATGGCTGATCGTGTGTAGAGTGAACTCCTGGTGTGCCCCCCCCCCATAGTTGGATAGATATACCTTGTTATCTAGATCTCTCTATACATACATATATATATATATATATATATATATATAGCTATACCTAGGTATCCCTATTTCTCTCTAGGTACCTAGGTATATAAATTTCTCTTCCTCTCTCTCTAAATCGGTAGCTATATATAGATTTCCCCGTTTTTTATATCTCTGTATACAGAGAGATAGGACACATAATACATGGAACTAGTTGTATATATATATATAGATAGATAGATAGAGAGAGAAAGATAGATATAGAAAGATAGAGGCCGAGAGGGAAAGATGTCTTCAACCTCTAAGGGGACATTGGTGAAATTCATCTTATATGTGTATGTGAGAGAGTGAATGTGTGACTGACTGAAAAGGTCAATGCAGAGTCACAATTTTGGTATATTTCACACTATGGACCTTGAAAGGCAGTTCCTTGTATTATCAAGCTAGTTGTTTGCAGTCTAGTGGCATTTTCACTTTTGCATCCTTGTCTTACCATCCTTATAAATCTCCTCTTAAAAAAAAAAAAAGCCATTCCTTACTTGATTGCAGTCTCCACATTGGTCCATTTGGGGAAATTTACTCCTAGATTTCAACTGGTATAATCAATTGATAAATGGCATTTATTGAGATATTACTATGTGAAGAGCACTGTGCTAAGCACTTGGAAGAGTACATTAGAACGGATAGACATGGTCATTGCACTACAGAAGCTTAGAAACTCAGAGTACACAGCATTATCTGAAGCTTTGTTTAACTGTTTCCTCAAATCATTTCCTAACTCCCAAATTCTGGTTTCTCAATTTAAGCTCATCATACAGCAGCTCTTTGGGTATCCTGCTGCATCTTACAGCTCACAGACACAATGGGGGAGTCGGACTTTGTAAGATGAAAATAAATTCAAAACAAGAAGTAATCTGGTGAAGACTGAACAAATGAAAATTTGCAGCACTATGAGCATGTAGGGGATCACCACCATCCGGAGTTTGCTGTCTACAGGCTAAGCCATCCTGGGGGTTGGGAAGGTGTTGGGAAGATGGCTGCAAGGCCTAATGGAAAGAACACAAACCTGGGAGTCAGAAGATCTGGGTTCTAATCCCAGCTCCCCCAGTTGTCTGTTGCATGACCTTGGGAAATCATTTCACTTCTCTGTACCTCAGTTACCAAATCTGTAAAATGGGGATTAAGATGGTGAGCCCTTTGTCTTGTATTACCTTGGATCTAACTTATTACAGTGCTTGACACATAGTGCTTAACAAATACCACAGTTATTATTATTATTGTTATTAGGACCCTCTGCCCCTACAGTGGGAGGGGCTTCATGTCCCAATGTTTGGAAATGGAAGGGTAGATGTGGGATGGAGGGGCAGCATGGACCCCCCCCCGCAGACAGACCTCAGACCAATAAAATTGGTTTTAGGATGGAGAAACTCTATCACTCAGAGAGCTACTGGTGCTTGAACAAGTAGACTTCATCATCTTAACATCCATTGACGCATGAAGCAGAAACTCCTCACTGCTGACTCAAAGATATTTAATTGGCACTATCCCTCCCACATGTCCTCGCTCCTCTCTCACAACAACTCAGCCCACATACTTCACTCCTCTAACACCAACCTACTCACTGCCCCTTGACCTCATCTTTTTTTCACAGGTAATCGCTTGCCCTCACAGTCGAACCCTTGCTTACTGCCTCCCTCCTGCCTGCAACTCCCTCCTTCTTTAAATCCAACTAACCATTACTCTGACTGTAGTCAAATGCCTACTACCATCTATTTCCTCCAGGAAGCCCTCCTTGACTGTCCTCTCCTATCCCAGCCCTAGTCTCCCTCTCTTCTGTGTTGCTTAAGTGCTTTGATAGATACCCCCTACCCCAGAGCACTTATTTTGGTATCTCCACTATCTGCCACTTCCCGTCTTGTAATTTATTTTCTTGCCTGTCCTCACCATTAGATTGCAAACTCGTTGTAGGCAGGGATTATGTCTACCATTTCTATTGTCCTCTCCCAAGTAAATAATAAGGTGCTCTGACCATAGTGAGTACTCATTTAATACAACTGACTGATTTAGCATTAAACATATAAAATCACATTCTACTATTACCTCTTTTTGACATAAATTCCAGTAGCTTATAAAGAATTCAATGATTTTTTTTCTCTTTCTTCCCCACAAGAAACTTGGTGTTTCAACATAACAGCCTTTGCCCTCACGCAATATTTAACACATATTCTGTGTTTTCCAGGGACAAAATGTGCTGCTCCACACCTGTCAAAACAGTCATTTAATACCTCTGAGGACCCACCAGAATAGCTGGCTGGCAAAAGGTTAATTCCCTAATGGAAAGGCTGCTACGTGCCTCCTGCAGTTGGAAGCTGAGCAAAAAATTAGAATACTCTAATTGCCGGAGCCAGATAGATCTGGGATTTGCAAATGCCAAAGGTCAAAATATCATTGTAGGTAACGGAAGGTTCGTTATATTTAATGAGCAATTGGACTCCGGGGCTTTGGATGTTCTGGATCATGTGGAAGGAAAACAACTGCAGAGAAAGCATGCTGAGAGTTAAAAGCTTCCAGCAGCAGGTGCTCTTGCCTTCTGCTTTAAAGCCCCCCTGGCTGACTCTGCAGCAGGCAATCATTTCACTCCCTTGAGAGACCTGAATTTCATGTGGCCAACAGAGCCAGCTGACCAGTGCCTCTGATGACCAATGCCATCCTGCTTCTTGGGCTTTTGTTCACCTGTTCACTGAATTAATTTAATTGTGGTATTTATTACATTCTCATTATGTGTCAAGCATTGTTCTAAGCTCTTAGTACAGTGTCTGAGTGTTTGGCACATAGTAAGCATTTGCCAATGCCATGATTATTATTCAAGTTTATCAGCTAGGACATAGTACCACATGAGAAGCAGCATGGCTTAGAGGATAGAGTATGGGCCTGGGTGTTGGAAGGACCTGGGTTTGAATCCCTGATCTGCCATTTGTCTGCTGTGTGACATTAGTCAAGCCACTTCACTTCTCTGGAACTCAGTTCTCTCGTCTGTAAAATGGGGATTAAGACTATGTCCAACCTAATTTGCAATTACCCTAGGGTTTAGAACAGTGCTTGTGAAGTAATTGCCTAGCACATACCATAATTATTGTTATTATTATCATTGTGGGGACTACGGTCCAAGTAGGAGGGAGAATGCGTATTGAATTCCCGTGGAAAGAGCAAAGGCTTGGGAGCCAGAGGATGTGTGTTCTAATC
This sequence comes from Ornithorhynchus anatinus, assembly GCF_004115215.2. Lineage (NCBI taxonomy): Eukaryota > Metazoa > Chordata > Mammalia > Monotremata > Ornithorhynchidae > Ornithorhynchus > Ornithorhynchus anatinus. The sequence goes on along the minus strand of NC_041728.1, from coordinate 112,859,853 downwards.
CCAGCTTTGCCACTAATCTGCAGTATGACTTTGGGCAAGTCACTTAACTTCTCTGTGCCTCAGTGACCTCATCTGTAAAATGGGGATTAAGATTGTGAGCCCCATGTGGAACAAACCGATTACCTTGTATCTAACAAAGCACTTAGAACAATGCTTGGCACATAATAATGCCCATTTTACAGATGAGGTAACAGAGGCACAGAAAAGTTAAGTGACTTGCTCAAAGTCACACAGCTGACAAGTGGTGGATCTGGGATTAGAACTCGCAACTGCTGACTCCCAAACCAGGGCTCTTTCCACTGAGACAGAGCACAGGCTTGGGAGTCAGAGATCGTTAATGACCCCGCATCCAAAAACTCCAGTGGGTGCACCTTCCACCTCTGTATGAAACAAAAACTCCTCACCATTGGCTTTAAAGCAGTCCATCACTTTGTCCCCTCCTACCTCACCTTGTTTTTCTCCTTCTACAACCCAGACTGCACATTTCACTCCTATAGTGCTAACCTTCTCACTGTACTTTCATCTCACCTGTCTTGCCGTCAACCCCGGCCTCCTTCCTGCCTCTCGTCTGGAGCGTCCTCCCTCCTCATAACCGACAGACAATTGCTCTCCCTCCTTCAAAACCCTATTAAAGACATATCTCCTCCAAGGGCCTTCCCAGACAAAGTCCCACTTTTCCTTAACTCCCACTCTCTTCTGCATAGCCCTGACTTGCTCCCTTTGCTTCTTTCCCCTTCCAACCCCACAGCACTTACATATCTGTAATTTTATTTATGTGTACTGATAGCTTTCTCACCCCTTCTAGACAATAACTTTGTTGTGGGCAGGGAATGTGACCATTTATTGTTGTATTGTACTCTTCCAAGCTTTTAGTACAGTGCTCTGCACACAGTAAGCACTCAATAAGTACAACTGAATGAATGAAAAAACTTGTGTAAAGCACTGCTCTAAACCCTGGGGTGGATAATTTAATCAGGTATGACACAGTTCCAGTCCTACATGGTAGGTTGGAGAATAGGTATTGAATCCCATGTTAATAATAATAATAATTATGATACTTGCTAAGCACTACGTGTCACACACTGTTCTAAGCACTGGGTTAGATATACGTTTATCAGGCAGGGCGCAGTCCATGTCGTACATGGGATACACAGTCTTAATCCCCATTTCACATATGAGGCAACTGAGGCACAGAGAAGTTAAGTCGCTTGTCTAAGTCACGCAGCAGACAAATGGTAGAGCTGGGATTATACAGAACTCAGGTCCTCAGATTACCAGGCTCACGCTCTTTCCTCTTTCCTCTTCTCCATTGCTTTCTCTGCTACCTAAATGCATTTGTCTAATTAATGCTAGCAACCCTCCCTGATATTTTTGTGGCAGGTGAAAGGTGTGCAGCTCTGAAAACAGCAACTTTACACTTTCTTGTTACCAGCGCTTAATACAGTGCTCTGCACATAGTAAGCGCTCAATAAATACTATTGAATGAATGAATTGGCTTTAGAACTCTCAATTATCTTGTTCCCTCCCACTTTAATTCTCCAATCTCCTACTACAGCACAGACCATATACTTTGTTCCTCTAATGCCAACTTATTCACTGGACCTTGATCTCGTCTATCTCACAGCCTGCCCCTCACCCATGTTCTTTCTCTGGCCTGGAATTCCCTCCTCATCATATATCCCAAAGATGATCACTCTCCCATCTTTGAAACCTTATTAAAAGTGCATCTCCTCCAAGAGGGCTTCCCTAACTAAGCCATCATTTCCTCTTCTCCCACTTCCTTCTGAATCACCTTTATAGTTAGATTTGCTCCCTTTATTCATTTCCCCTCAACCCCAAAGCACTAATGTACATATCTGAAATTTATGTATATTCATGTTTCTCTTCCTCTCTAGGTTGTCAGCTCAATGGGGACCAGGGACATTGAAGCCACATGGACAATTGGATAGGGCATGAGCCTGGGAGTCGGAAGTACCTGGGTCCTAATACTGGCTCCACCACTTGTCTATGTGACCTTGGGCAAGTCACTTAACTTCTCTCTGCCTAAGTTCCCTCATCTTTAAAATGGGGATTAAGAGTGTGAGCCCCATGTGGGACAGGGACTGTTCAAACTGATTACCTTGTATCTACACCAGCACTTAGAACAGTGTTTGACATATAGCCAGTACTTTACAGATACCATTGTTATTATTATTATGTCTACAAACTCTGTTATACTGTACTCTTCCAAACACTCAGTAAAGTGCTCGACACACAGTAAGCACTCGGTAAATATGATTGATTCTTTTTCCATCTCCTAAACAAAGTCCCTGTGGCAGAGCTGTTAGCATTCCAGAAAAGATGAAGAGCAAACTCAGCACTGAGAGGTGCACATACTCTACCTGTGTTCTTATTAATTTGTTAATCATGTTTATTGAGTGCTTACAGTGTGCAAAGCACTGTTCTGCCCCCATGCCTGACATATTGTAATAATGATCATAATTGTGATATCTATTAAGCATATACTAATAATGATCATAATTGTGATATCTATTAAGGATATACTATGTGCCTGGAACTACTAAGTGCTGGGTGGTGGGGGGGGGATTCAAAGCTAATCAGGTTGGACACAGTTCCTTTCCCACATGGGGCTCCCACTCTTAACCCCCATTTTACATATGAGATATACATATAGAGAAGCAGCGTGGCTCAGTGGAAACAGCCTGGGCTTCGGAGTCAGAGGTCGTGGGTTTGAATCCCGACTCTTCCACTTGTCAGCTATGTGACTGTGGGCAAGTCACTTAACTTCTCTGTGCCTCAGTTCCCTCATCTGTAAAATGGGGATTAACTGTGAGCCTCACGTGGGACAACCTGATGACCCTGTATCTCCCCCAGCACTTAGAACAGTGCTCTGCACATAGTAAGCGCTTAACAAATACCAACATTATCATTATTTTTACTTCACTTTGTCTGTGCCTCAGTTACCTCATCTGTAAAATGGGGATTAAAACTGTGAGCCCCACATGTGACAACCTGATCATCTTGTATCCCCCAGCGCTTAGAACAGTGCTCTGCACATAGTAAGCGCTTAACAAATACCAACATTATTATATGAGATAACTGAGGCCTAGAGAAGTGAATAACTTGCCCAAGGTCACACAACAAACAAGTGGTGGAGCCCAGATTAGAAACAGGTCCTTCTGACTCACAGACCCATGCTCTATCCACATGAGGATGGCCAAAATTGGCATGTTCTTTACCAGGCCTCTCCACCTCCACCCCATGGCCCCAGCCTCTTCTCTTGTATTCTTTCTGCTTCAATCGGTTTCAAATCTAGCAACCACACACCTTCTCTGATCCCCTGATGGCTCCTTTGTGTCTTTTGAGGGAAGGTAGAGAACTTACAGTTGCCATCAAGGAAATAGCATACCCATCAGAGTGGGCTACACACACAAAGGAAAGAAGAAACCTTGGGCTTTTAAGAATGTTTCTCTCTCAAGTTTGTTGTCAGTAGTTGCCCTTAGGGGGCTTCTGCAGAGAACAGTGGTGGTGGGAGTATAATGAGTGCTTGGCCAAGGTTCATACCACTAGGATTGTGCACGTGCAGATCCTGTGAATGATAATGCCCAAAATAAATTGTGTCAACTTTTTGAGAAAAATGATCCGGGCAGCAGAGTGAGGCATGGACAGGAGTGGAGAGAGACAGGAAGTATGGGATCAGGGAGGATAAGTGCCCAGTTTAACATGGTAGTAGTTTGGATAGAAAAGAAAGGGTAGATTTAAGTGATGTTATGAAGGTAGAAATGACTAGATCTAGGGACAGACTGAATGTGTGGTTTGAATGAGAAAGATGAGTCAAGGATTACGCCAAAGTTATGGATTTATGAGACAGGGAGGGTGGTGGTGCTGTCTAAAGGGATTGTAAAGACAAGGGGAAGATAGTTTGGGTGGGAGGATGAGTTCTGTTTTGGACATATTAAGTTTGAGGTGTCAGTGGGACATCCAAGTAGAGAGGTCCTGAGGGTGGGAGGAAATACAAAAGGGTAGAGGAGGAAGATCAGGGCTGGGGATATAGATTTGGGAATCATCTGCTTAGAGATTGTAGTTGAAGCCATGGGAATGAGTGAGTTATCCAAAGAAGTGGCTGTAGATAGAGAATAGGAGGGGACTCAGAACTGAGGCTTGGGGGAATCTCATAGTTAGGGAGTGAGAAGCAAAGGAGGTCCCTGTAAAAGAGCCTGAAAAGAAACAGCCAGAGAGAGAGAGGAGGAGAATCTGATTCCAGTTGTCATCAGTCTGATGGCTCCCAATACAGTCTCCCTACCCTTCAGAATAATAGTAATGATAATTATGGTATTTGTTAAGTGCTTACTATGTGCCAAGCACTGTTCTAAGTACTAAGCTAGATACAAGGTAATGAGGTTGTCCCATGTGCGGCTCACAGTCTTAATCCGCGTTTTATAAGTGAGGTAACTGAGGCTCAGAGAAGTTAAGTGATTTGCCCAAAGTCACAAAGCTGATAAGTGGCGGAGCCGGGATCAGAACCCGTAACCTCTGAGTCCCAAGCCCAGGCTCTTTCCACTGAGCCACGCTGCTTCCCGAAGCACAGAAGCACAGAGAGCAGAAGCAGAGGGTCAATCAATCAGTCATCTTCCCTGATCAATTACTGTTTGTAAAGCACTGTACTGAAGGCTTAGGAGAGTAGAATATAACAGAATTAGTTGACACATTCCCTAATAATAATAATAATTACAGTATTTGCTAAGCACTTACTATATGCCAGGTACTGTACTAAGCACTGAGGTAAATATAAGCAAACAGTCCCTGTCCCACCTGGGGCTCATATCTTAATTACCATTTTAAAGATAAGTTAACTGAGGCACAGATAAGTTAAATGTCTTGCCCAAGGTTAGCAGCAGGCAAGTGACAGAATGCGGATTAGAACCCAGGTCCTTCTGAAGTCCATTAGGCCATGCTCCCCATAAAGAGTTTACAAAGGAACAGTCACACTCATTCATGAGTTTATAGCAGCCATTATAGTTGGTACCTACTAGATCAAACACAACTGACAAAACATAGGATCCTGGAATCTTAACCATCTCCCTGTCAGATTTTTAAGATGCCAGTATGATCTCCTAGTTCTGCACTTTAAAATTTAGAGCCATTGTACTGAGCATCCAGCTGGCCTTCAATCAATTTCTATCAGCATTTTAATGGCAAAAACCCCCTCAGGGCATTAGAGAGAATGTGGACACAAGAGGTTTCTCTCCAAAAGAAAAACTGCTTGCAGAAGATGATCTTGGAATTCTTCACTAGTTATGGGGAACTGTCTTGAATAAATCAGGGGCTACATCATTTGGAAATCTCTGATAATCCTATTTTCTCTTATCTGATGATTAGAGGAATTGAGATACGATTCCCCTAAATGAATAGGAGATCTCTTGATTGCCTGGAAAGAGTAATAGATTTCCAGATTGGTTTCTCATAGATGTTGTTGTTGAAAGATTAGAAATTTAGGTAAAAATCAGTATCAGTCTTGACCACATTGGAAACATCTTCTGACTTTTTTACTGAATGCTCAGATACAACTATTTCTGCAGCATCATTTCCTGTCCTGAGAGAGGCATTTCTCTATTGTTTCAGCACAGATCAGTAATGTATAGAACAAGGTAATCCTTCAATCAGGCTTTAAGCTCAAATAGAGAGACAGAATGGTCAGTCTAGGACTGAATTCAACATTTGGGCATCATTCAGGTGTTTGTCCTTGACTAAAGAGAAAAACAGAAGGTACTTGAGCTTTCAGGGTTTTTTTGTTTTTTTTTTTCTTTTTATCTGAAAAGTGACTTGCTAATACCAGACTCCACAGAGTCCTTGGTATGTTTCTTGTGAGGATTAAGATGCTGCTTTGAGCCCTTCAGAGGAAGCAAGAGAGAAATAGAAAGAAAGATTCCATATCTTGCCTTAAGGAAATAATCCTTGAGAAGCTGTAGAGTTGGCTGTACAGTACATTATTCAACATTTTAGAAAAACAGCTTTCCTAGGGACAAAAAAATAATTCTGAGAAACAGGCTTTAAAAATTGATTCACTAATGTTTCTTCAGATTTAATCATCTCCCTCCTACAGTCTCATTTTTTTTTTAATTTGGAGAGTTTATATTTCAGCAACCCCCAGGCAACACAAAAAGAGTCTTTTGGTTTTCACTTTTTAGTAATGCGAGGACTCCCATCCCTCCTGCTAGAGGCCAGCTCGGCTCTGGTGAGCCTCAGGATCCTGATAATAATTATGGTGTAGCACTTACTGTGTGCCAAGCAGTGTGCTAAGGGTGGGTTAAATAAAGAATAAACAGGTTGGACACAGATTAATTCATTCAATTGTATTTATTGAGTACTTACTGCGTGTAAAGCACTGTACTAAGCACTTGGGAGAGTATAATACAACAATAAACAGTGACATTCCCAGCCCACAACAAGCTTACATTCTAAAGCAGAGGGGGCCAGACATTAATAAAAATAAATAAAATTACAAATATGTACATAAGTGCTATGGGGCTGGGAGCGGGGAAGAGCAAAGGGAACAACTCAGGGCAACACAGAAGGGAGTGGGAGATGAGGAAAACTGGAGATTAGTTTGGGTAGGCATCTTGGAGGAAATGTGCCTTCATTTAACCTTTGAAGGGGAGGTGAGAGTAATTGTCAGATTTGAGGAGGGATGGTGTTCCATGCCAGAGGCAGGAGGTGGGCGAAGGTCAGCCGTGAGATAGGCAAGATTGAGGCACAGTGAGAAAGTTGGAATGAAGTATGCGGAAGTATTAGAAGTATTAGAGAATGAAGTATGTGGACTGGGTTGTAGTAGGAGAGAAGCAAGACAAGGTAGGAGAGGCCAGGTGATTGAATGCTTTGAAGTCAATGGTGAATCATTTTTGTTTGATGCTGAAGCGGATGGGCACCCACTGGAGGTTCTTGAGTAGTGGGGTGACATGTTCTGAATGTTTCTGTAGAAAAATGATTCAGGCAGCAGAATGAAATATGGACTGGAGTGGAAAGAGACAGGAGGCTGGGAGGTCAGCAAGTAGGCTGATGCAGTAATCCAGGTGGGATATGATGAGTGATTGTATTAATAATAATAATGGTGGTATTTGTTAAGTGCTTACTATGTGCAAAGCACTGTTCTACACGCTGGGGGAATACAAGGTGATCAGGTTGTCCCACGTGGTATTAACATGGTAGCAGTTTTAATGGAGAGGAAAGGGAGGATTTATGTGATGTTGTGAAGGTGGGACTGATAGGATTTAGCGATGGATTGAATATGTGGGTTGAATGAGAGAGAGGAGTCAAGGATAACACAAAGGTTACAGGCTTGTTAGGCAGGAAGGATGGTGGTGTCATCTACAGTGATGGGAAAGTCTCCAGGTTCATGGCCTAGGTCAGTCTGGACCAAAGAAAAACTCAACTGGGTTTGTGCAGGACTTAAGAGGCACCTAATCAATGAATGGTATTTACTGAGTGTTTACTATGTGCAGAACGCTGTACTACGTGGTTCAGAGAGATCAAAACAGAACAATCCAGTAAAGCTAATAGTCACACACCAAATAAATCGTTCTGTCTCTTTTTGGGCTGGATTTGAGGTGCTTGAGGAGATGGTGTTACTGTTCATTTGGGAACATGAGCAGCCAGAAGACCTTCCCAACTCCCGGCCACCATGATTTTTTTCCCTTTTGTTTTTTTAATGGTATTGGTTAAGCGCTTACCATGTACCAGGAACTGTTCTAAGTGCCTGGGTAGACACAAACTAATCAGGTTGGACACAGTCCATGGGCTTAGAACTCAGGTCCTCTGGCTCCCAGGCCCAAGCTCTTTCCAATAGACCCTGTTACTTTCCTGTTGCCCATAGATGTCCAGTTGTTGGGGGAGGGAAGGGAGAGTCTGTTTCAATGTGGCCCTGTCATTTGGTTTAAAGCTCAGCTGACCTGCCTCATGGTGATTAGTATGTGTGTGAATAGAAGTAAATGTCACAGCCTTCTTATTCAGTCATTTGGTCATATTTGTTGAGCACTTAATATGTGCAGAGTACTGTATTAAGTGTTTGGGAAAATACAATAGAACAATGTACAGACAAGTTCCCTGCCCACAGTGAATCTACAGTTAGGCGAGGGAGCAGGAGATAGGCATTAATATAAATAAATGTTACAGATATGTACATAAGTACTATGGGGCTAGGAGTGGAGAAGAACAAAGGGAGTAAATCAGAGTGATGCAGAAGTGAGTGGGTGAAGAATAAAGTGGGGCTTAAGTCAGGAAAGGCCTGCTGGAGGGGATGTGCCTTCATTAAGGCTTTAAAAGAGAGGAGAGTAATGTTCTGTTGGGTTTTAGGAGGGACGGAGTTCTAGGCCAGAGGTAGGATGTGGGTGAGGGATCAGCAGCAAGATAGGCGATATTGAGGCTCAGTGAGAAGGTGGGCATTAGAGGAGTGAAGTGTGCAGGCTGGGTTGTAGAAGGAGAGTAGCGAGGTGATGTAGGAGTGGGCAAAGTGATCAACTTCTTTGAAGCCAATGGTGAGTAGTTTTTGTTTGATGCTGAGGTGAATGGGCACCCACTAGAGGTTCGTGAGGAGTGGAGAAAAAGTATTAATCTCCTCCTCTGCTCGTCTGCTGAGCCCTGGACTGTAGAAGTGAAAGGACACCTTGAGCTAACAGTGGCACTGATTGAGGGTCTAATTATATGATGGGGAAGAGAGTTACAAGGGAGGGAGAAGGCTTGAGCAAGAATTTGAGAAAGAGTATCACCTAGGGGAAAGAACACTGACCTGAGAGTCAAAAGGTTCTAATTCTGACTCCACCAGTAGCTTGCTGTGTGGCTTTGGGCAAATCACTTAACTTTTCTGTTCACCAATTTCCTCAACTATAAAATGGGGATTAGATATCTGTTCTCCCTTCTATTCTTCTTCCTGCGAGCCTCATGCAGTACATAGACTTGAGACTTAGTGTTTGAGACATAGCAAGCACTAAATCAAGTATACTATGCTACTACACTATACTACAAAGTGTACCAGAGTACTATAGTGCTTGGAAGAATCCAATAGAATTAGTAAATTGATCTTTGCTCTCAGAGGAGCTTGCAAGTTACCAGAGGAAACAGCCACAAGAATAAATCAAGTACAAATACGAAGAAGAAGGAAAAGGAGATGTGTGCATAAATCCTGGAGGGAGGTTGTGAATACATAAAGGTTTAGGAGATGCTGAAGTGTCAGCAGTAGGAAACTAGAGATGAATCAGGGAAGGTCTTCTTGAGGAGATGTCATTTCAGATGGGACTTGAAGATGGAGAGAGCTGTGGCCTGTCAGATACGAAGGGGAAGAGAGTTACAAAGAAGAGGAAGGCTTGAGCGATAATTTTGCTGCAGGAGAGACAAAAATGAGGTATGGTGAGAAGGCTAGCTTAAGAGAAACAAAGAAAGCATGCTGGCGTATAATGGGAGAAGACCAGAGATAAATCCATGAGAAAGTTGTCTTTGCTGCATCTACTTCCTCTCTTCCATTTCTCTCCTAGACCCCCTCCAATCTGGCTTCCACCTCCTTCACTCCATAGAGACTGCCTTCTCAAATGTCACCAATAATCTCCTTAAACAGCTTCTACTCCATCCTAATCCTCCTCAACATCTTAGCTGCCTTTTACACAGTGGACCACCCCCTTCTCCTGGAAATATTAGCTATCCTTGACTTCACTGACACAGTTGTCTCCTAGACCTACCCCACGTCTTAACCGTTTATTCTCATTCTCTTTGTTTGGTTTATCCTTTGCTTCCCACCCCCTAACCGTGGATATCCTCAAGGCTCAGTTCTGGGTCTCATATTCTCCATTTACACCCACTCGCTTGGAGAATTCATTCACTCCCATGGCTTCAACTACCACATCTTTGCAGATGATTTCTAATTCTACATCCCAGCCCTGATCTTTCTCTTTCTCTGTAATCTTCTATTTCCTCCTGCCTTCAAGATATCTCTACTTGGATGTCCTCCCAATACCCTTAACCTAATATGTCTAAAGCAGAATTCATCTTCCCACTTGAATACTAAGCCTGCCCTGATTTTCCCAAAACTGTAGACAGCTCCATCAACCTCCCCTGTCACACAAGCCCATATTCTTGGCATTATTCTCAACTTATCTCTATCATTCAACCCATATATTCAGTCTGTCACCAAACCCCGTTGGTTTAACCTTCATAAGATTGATAAAATTCATGCTTTCCTCTCCATCCAAGCTGCTATCATATTTATCTAAGTAATTACAAAATATGCTTGATAAATCCATTCATCAGTTATATTGAGTGCTTCCTGCATGCAGGCACTGTCCCAAGCACTTAGGTGAATAGAAGCAGAGAAGCAGCATCACTCAGTGGAAACGGCATGGGCTGGGGAATCAGAGGTCATGGGTTCAAATTCCAGCTCAGCTGTTTGCCAGCTGTGTGACTTTGGGCAAGTCACTTGATTTCTCTGTGCCTCAGTTACCTCAACTGTAAGACTGTGAGCCCCATGTGGGACAACCTGATCACCTTGTATCCTCCCAGAGCTTAGAACAGTGCTATGAACATAGTAAGCACTTAACAAATGCCATTATTATTCGTTTAGACTGTGAACCTGTTATTGGGCAGGGATTGTCTCTATCTGTTGCCAAATTGTACATTTCAAGTGCTTAGTACAGTGCTCTGCATATAGTAAGCACTCAAATACCATTGAATGAATACAATATAACAGTGTTAATAGGTACATTCCCTGCCTACAATGAGCTTACAGTCTAGAGCAGGAGATAGATATTGATAAAAACAAATAAATTATATTATGGGTTGTCTACCTTCGCTGACTCAAGTTCCTCTCCTCCAATTCTCTCCGTGATCCCCTCCAATCTGGCTTCCATCCCCTTCACTTCACAGAAACCACCCTCTCACAAGTCATAAATGACCTACTTGCCAAATCCAATGACCTCTACTCCTTCCTAATCCTCCTTGACACCTCAGCTGCCTTCGACACTGCTGACCACCCCCTTCTCCTGTAATCACTATACCACCTTGGCTTCACTGACACTGTCCTTTCCTGATTCTCCTCCTATCTTTCTGGCCTCTAATCTATCTCACCCCCAACCTCTCGCCTATGTCCTCCCTTTGGCTTTTGGCTTAGAAAGTCCTCCCTCTTCATATCTGACAATTACTCTCCCCACTTTCAAAGACTTCGTGAAAATAATATAATAATGCTGATATTTGTTAAGTGCTTACTCTGTACCAAGCACTGTTCTAAGCACTGGTTAGATATAAGGTAATCAGGTTGTCCCAGGTAGAGCTCACAGTGTTAATCCCCATTTCACAGATGAGGTAACTGAGGCAAAGAGAAGTTAAGTGACTTGCCCAAAGTCACACAGCTGATTAGTGGTGGGTGCTGGGATTAGAACCCACGACCTCTGACTCCCAAGCCCGGGCACATCTCTGCCAAGAGGCCTTCCCTGACTAAGCCCTCACTTCCTCTTTTCCCACTCCCTTCTGCATCACCATGACTAGCTCCCTTTATTCACAGAGCCCCCAGCTCTTATGAATATATCCCTAATTTATATATTTATATTAATGTATGTTTCCCTTGCTAGAATGTAAGTTCAATGTGAACAGGAAATGTGTCTGTTATATTGTTGTACTGTACTCTCCCAAGTGTTCAGTACTATGCTATGCACAAAGTAAGTACTCATAAATATGACTAATTGATTGATATGTACCTAAGTGCTATGGGGATGAGGGAGAGGTGAATAAAGTGTGCAAATCCTGATTGAAGGATGACACAGAAGGGAATGTGAGAGGAGGAAATGAGGGTGTCATCAGGGAATGCCACTTGGAGGAGATGGAATTTTAATAAGGTTTTGGAAGTGGAGAAAGTGTTAGTCTGTCAGAAATGAAGAAGAGGGGGATCCAGGGAAGAGTCAGGTTGTTGGCCAGGGATCAGTAGTTAGAGGGACAAAATCGAGGTACTGTGAGGTTGGAATTAGAAGAATAAGGTGTGCAGTCTGCATTGTAGGGAGGATGGTGGTGCTCTCTGCAGTGATGGAAAAACAGAAAGAGACAGGGATGAGTGTTCTGTTGTATATGAAGGAGGAGGTAATTCCAGGCCAGCGGGAGGTTGTGAGCAAAATAAATGAGATGGAGGTACAGTGAAAAAGTTGGCATTGAAGGAGTGAAGTATGAAGGTTGCATGATAGTAGGAGATCAGGGAGGTAGGTAGGAGGGGGAAAGGTGACTGAGTGCTTTAAAGGCTATCATAAGGACTGTCTTTTTGATGAGAAGGTGGATGGGCAACCACTGGAGGCTTATGAGGAGTGGGGCGATGTGAACTAAATGTTTTCTTACAAAAATGATCTGAGCAGCAGAATGAAATGTGGATGGAGTGGAGAGTGACAGAAAATGTGAAGGTCAGAGAGGAAGCTAATGCAATACTCAAGGCAGAATGGGACAACTGGGTGGACCAGACTGGTAGTAGTTTGGAGGGAAGAGCACAGGGTGGATTTTAGCAATGTTGTGAAGGCAGAACTGACAGGATTTGATGATATATTGAATATGAATGTGAAAGAGGTGAGTTGAAGAAAATTGCAAAGTTACTGAGACAGGGAGAATCTTATCCTGATGTTAAAAATGAGGAAACTGAAGAACTGAAAGGCTAAGTGATTTGTCCAAGATTATTCAGCAGGCCAGAATCATAGCTGGGATAAAAACCTGGATGTCCTAACCCCCTGTCCCATGTTCTCTCCCTGTCTGGACTGTAAACCAGTTGTGGGCAGAGAAAATATCTACCTTTATCTGTTACGTTGTAGTCTCCCAAGTGCTTAGTACACTGTGCTACATATAGTAAGAGCTTAATAAATATGATTGATAGATTGATATTTCCACCAGTCTGCTTGGCTGCATTAGAGAATTTGGATAGTGTTCTTAAGAGACTCACAAGCTGATTTAAATATTAGGAAAAAAATATCTGGGGAATGAGTAAAAAATTGGGTTTATTCAATGAGGAGGTAAAGAAGTCTTTAAGAATATAAAGTGCTCTCAGTCCCACAGATTGACCTCCACTAAGGACAGAACTGTAGGAATGACTTTGGCCATGGTCCGAGTGTTTAGTGTAGAATGGAGGAAGGATTTACTATGGGAAAGCACTGACAAATATTTAAAGGAACATATAGGATGTTCAAAACTCACCAATGTGCTTTCACTAATCATTATAGTGAGGGAAAATTTTAGTATTTGTAAAGTGCTTCCTATTTACCGAGCATTGAACTAAGAGTTGGGGTAGAGACAAGATAACCAGGTCAGACACAGTCCTGTCCCACAGTCCCTGAGAGGAGAACAGCGTGGCTCAGTGGAAAGAGCACGGGCTTTGGAGTCAGAGGTCATGAGTTCGAATTCCTGCTTGGCCACATGTCAGCTGTGTGACTTTGGGCAAGTCACTTGACTTCTCAGTGCCTCAGTTACCTCATCTGTAAAATGGGGATTAAGACTGTGAGCCCCACGTGGGACAACCTGATTCCCCTTTGTCTACCCCAGCGCTTAGAACAGTGCTCGGCACATAGTAAGCGCTTAACAAATACCAACATTATTATTACATTATTAGAACAGTTATTTGAACCTCATTTTACAGATGAAGAAACAGAGGAACAGAAAGTCATAATTATATTTGTTAATAATAATAATGGTGGTATTTGTTAAGTGCTTACTATTTGCTCTTCTAAGCACCGGGATAGATAGAAGGTTATCAGATTGCCCCAAGTGGGGCTCACAGTCTTAATTCCCATTTTACAGATCAGGTAACTGAGGTACAGATAAATTGACTTGCCCAGAGTCACACAGCTGACGAGTGGCAGAGGTGGGACTAGAACTCATGACCTCTGACTCCCAAGCCTGTGCTCTTTCCACTCAGCCATGCTGCTTCTCTAAAGCTTCTGTCTTCTTTATAGACAGGGAACAAGTCTGTGTCAAGCACCATTCTCAGTGCTGGTGTAGATACCGAGTTACCAGCTTGGGCACAGTCCTTGTCCCATCTGGGGCTCAAAGTCTAAGTAGGAGTAAGTTTAGGTATTGAATCCACATTTTACAGATGAGATACTGAAGCACATAAATGTTAAGTGGCTTCCCTGCTGTGTGACTCTGGGCAAGAGGCAAATCTGGAATTAGAGCCCAGGTTAAGCAATCAATCAGTTGCATTTATTGAGTGCTTACTGCGTGCAGAGCACTGTACTAGAGAGGCAGAGTGGCTCAGTGGACAGAGCCCGGGCTTGGGAGTCAGAGGCCATAGGTTCGAATCCCGGGCTCTGCCACTTCGCAGTTGTGTAACTGTGGGCAAGTCACTTCACTTCTCTGGGCCTCAGTTACCTCATCTGTAAAACGGGGATTAACTGTGAGCCTCACGTGGGATAACTTGATCACCCTGTATCTACCCCAGCCCTTAGAACAGTGGTCTGCACATATTAAGCGCTTAACAAATACCCACATTTTTATTACTTGAGAGGATACAATGTAACAGAGTTGGTAGACACATTCCCTGCCCACAATACACACATTAATATAAATTATGGATATACAAGTGCCGTAAGGCTGAGGGTGGGGTGAATAAAGGGTACATTTCCAAGTGCAAAGGTGATGCAGAAGGGAGTCAGAGAAGAGGAAATGAGGGTTTAGTCAGGGAAGACCTCTTGGAGGATATGAACTTTTAATAAGGCTTTGAAGGTGATCATATGTTGAATATGAAGGAGGAAGAAGTTCCAGGCAGAAGCAGTTTGTGGGTGACGGATCATGGCTGAGATAGGTGAGATCAAGGTACAGTGAGTAGGTTTGCATGAGAGGAGCCAAGTGAATAGTTAAAAGCTATCCATCAACTTAACCCGTCCTATCTCACCTCCCTTCTCTCTTTCTACTGTCCACACCGTACACTCTGCTCCTCTCCTCCTTACTGTCCCCCCTTCACGCCCACCATCGATCCCAGACCCATGTCCTACCGCTGTCCTGGAATGCCCTCCCTCCTCACATCTGCCAAACTAACTCTCTTCCCCTCTTCAGAGCCCTACTGAGAGTTCACCACTTCCAGGAGGCCTTCCCAGATTGAGCCCCCCTTTCCCTCTGCTCCCCTTCTCCTCCCTCTCACCCTCTGCTCCTCCTTTTTCCCCTTTCCTTTCTCCTCAGCACTGTGCTCATTTGTATATATTACTTATTACCCTACTTATTTTGTTAATGAGGTGTACATCCCCTTGATTCTATTTATCTTGATAATGTTGTCTTGTTTTTGTTTTGTTCTGTTTTGCTCTGCTGTCTCCCCCGATTAGACTGTGAGCCCATCATTGGGCAGGGATTGTCTCTATCTGTTGCCGTATTGTACATTTCAAGCGCTTAGTACAGTGGTCTGCACATAGTAAGCACTCAATAAATATTATGAATGAATGAATGAATGAATGAATGAATGAATGAATGAATGAATGAACAGGCTGGCTTTTAGTAGAAAGTCAGCCAGGGAAGATAGAAGGGTTGAACTTGATTGAGTTATTGAAAGGAGTAAGGAGTTTTCATTTGATGCAGAGGTGTAGGGGCAACCATTAGCAAATTTTAGTCATGTTGTAAAATTTCATTTATTCAATAGTATTTATCGAGCGCTTATTATGTGCAGAGCACTGGTCCCCTGATTCCCAGGCCCATGATCTCTGCACTAAGTCATACTGCTGTTAAAAAGACAAGAGTACACTGCTATCTGGTACTTCCCATCTTGTCCATTAAAGTCTGAAGTTCAATACATGGACAAGATGCTTTGGGGTATCTTTTACTGAAAGTATCTAAATCAGAGAAGAAACCATCACGAGGTCTTGAGATGAATGACTACAAAGTTCAGGCTCTGATCTGTAGACTAAATGTTCAGACCACCCACACTGTAGCCCCTGGCAGTGATGCTGAATTACCTTTACTGTTTACTGAAAAGCTGGCAAGACTTTCAAAGAGCTGGTGCTCATGGGAGAGTGAATTAACACAAGAAAGGAAACTGATCCAGGAAGCACAATTTGCACATAGAAAAAAAACATACAGCAGAGTGATTTTTCTCCCACAAAGCACTGCCTTCTATCATTCCCTCCTCTTGTGGCATCTTGACTTTCTTCTCTTTGCATTCCAAGTTTCCCTCTTCCTCTTTCCTTCCTCCTCCTCATTTCTCCACACTTGCCCTTCTCCAGTGGGTGCAGTGTAGCTAATGGAAGCAGGACCGGCCTGAGAGTCAGATGATCTGGATTCTAATCCTAATTCTGCCACTGCTTGCTTGGGCAAATCACTTGGACATGTTACTTAACTTCTCTGTGCCTCAGTTTCCTCATCTGTAAAATGGGGATTGGCACTGTGAGCCCCACATGGGAGACGGACTGTGTCCAACCCATTTTGCTTACACTGTTTGCCTCTATCCCAGTGTTTAGTACACTGCCGACGCATAGTAAGCGCTTGACAAATGCCACAATTATCATTATCATCACTGTTGTTATTGTTCTTATTATTGACCTCCAACTTATAGTGCATGTGTGCCTAAGGGATGAAAAGCAAGTAAAACAGAATTTAAGAATAAACATGACTCCTGAAGCCCCAGACTGTTCAGACAAATTCACCCAAGGTGCCTAGAATTGAATCAAATTATATATCATTTTCTTTGTTGTTCTCCAGATTCCCACCCCTACTTTAGTGTTGATACAAGAAATTTATATAGGATATATCTTTTCTCCATCTAGTGAATATAACCTCTTTAGGCCTTCCTTGGGTTCATCTCCAGTTTTAGAAATTCATGAAAAGATGAGCTCAAGGGTTATTTATGCCCTGAACTGGGAAATATTAATGAGGTTCAAACCATGTAAATGTGATTCTGCAGGTTCATCTGGAGCAGAAAAGAATTTGAGGGCTACAGTGGATCACAGACTGGGCATGGATCTGTTAAAAGACAATCACGATCTTAGGGATTTAAAATAGGGTTAAAATGGAATCGTGCCAGAAACGGATTCATTATACATATTAGAGATCATACCCTTACTGAAGGACTCTGTTTTTCATAAAAATTCATGGTGTTTCCATCCCACTTAAACTACTTTTTCTAAATCATTTTATCCTAGGTCACTTAAGAAATTTCTTTCTTTTCTTGGGGTATGGTGTGGGGTTTTTTGTTTTTTTTTAACTGAAGAGATGCACTGTCAATCATGGCCGTGATCATAATATTACTGAACAACCATCGTCATCTTCATCATGATCATCATTTATTGAGCACTTACTGTGTGCAGAGGACTGTACTAAGTGCTTGGGAGAATACAGTACAACAGAGTTGGTAGACATATTCCCTGCTCTCAAAAAGCTTACAGTCTTGCAGGGAAAATAGACATTAATATAAACAAATCATTTATAATGTAAAATATATAGATACAGACATAGGTGCTCTAGAGAAAATGTCAAATGCCCAAATGTCACAGATCCAATAACGTAGATGATGCATTAGGGAGAGGGAGGTGGAGAAAAGATGAAATAATTGGGTAAGGCCTTTTGGAGCAATAATTAGATTAAGCAAATAATGCAATATTCATCCTTTGAAACTCCTCAGTGAAATTTGCTGATCTTTAGTAATATTACATCCACACTTATACGAGACCTGCATTTATCATTCACAGTGTCTCTTAACTTGGCACTATTATTTTATCACCCCAGTGCTCATGTTTTTAAAGGGTTGATTTGTCTTTCTAAAAACCGAAGCCATTTTCTGGCCTTTCTCTAGGATTATTTGATCAAAGATGATGGGATTCAGCCTTTGAGGTTTCAAGTCTTTTTTCACAGATATAGTAGCATATATCACCAGCACACTTCAAAGTTTTAGCGAATAGAAGTATTTCATTAAATAAACAGCACTAGATTAGAGAAGATTTCTAATTCAGGTTAAAAATAATTGAACTAGAACACTAATCAACACCAAGCCTCCATAAATCTGAAATTACAATGCATGGAAAAGATTTGTGATTTTGATTTATAACATTAGTGATGGGTTCTTTTCAGAAGTGAGGTCTTTTTAAAAGCATCAGAGGAATGCATAACACAGATCTGAAATGAGAAGCCCATCTGATGATCTTTTCTCTGGGGAGTGATCTGAATTCTAATTTTCCAGCTTCCAGCATCCAACTGTGATGGATGGAGATTCTGCAATGCTATTCAGTCATTCTTTCATTCAATCATATTTACTGAGTGCTTACTGTGTGCCCAGCTCTGTACTAAGCAATTGGAAAGTACAATTCAGTACAGAGACAATCCCTACCCAACAACGGGCTCAGTCTAGAAGGTGGGAGACAGACAACAAGCCAAAATGAAATAAGTAAACAGGAAACAATAGCATCAATATACATGAATAGAATTATAGATATATACACATCATTAATAAAATAAAAAGAATAATGAATATGTACATATGTACACAAGTGCTGTGGAGCGGGGAGGGGGTAGAACAGAGGGAGAGAATAGGTGCAATCGGGAGGGGAGGAGGAGCAGGGGAGGAGGAGCAGAGGGAAAGGGGGAGCTCAGTCTGGGAATGCCTCCTGGAGGAGGTGAGCTCTCAGTAGGGCTTTGAAGTGGGAAGAGAGTTAGTTTGGTGGAAGTGAGGAGAGAGGGCATTCCAGGACAACGGTAGGACGTGGCCCAGGGGTCGACGGCAGGTCAGGCGAGAACAAGGCACAGTAGGAGGTGAGCGGCAGAGGAGTGGAGTGTACAGGGTGAGCTGTAGAAGGAGAGAAGGGAGGTGAGGTAGGAGGAGGCCAGGTGATGGAGAGCTTTGAAGCGAAGAGTGAGGAGTTTGATAGGCAACCACTGGAGATTTTTGAGGAGAGGGGTGATATGCCCAAAGCGTTTCTGTAGAAAGACAATCTGGGCAACAGAGTGAAGTTTCGACTGACGTGGTTCTTATCAGAAACTGGATTTCAGTCAGTAAAGTGCAAACCCGTCTCCCCACCTCCTCCCCCCAAAAAAACCAAAGTGAGCTTTCAAATAAGTAGAAACCTTATTGATGGTGACAGTCTTGTTCACCTGCCTCCAGGGAACTTCCATTCTTGTTTGCCCTAAAAAGCATACTCTTCTGTGCTTCCATAATGCACCGGAAGAGGAGCCTCCTGACAATTAAGTTTGTCCATAGGTTTTTTTTTTTTTTCCATCAGGGAAAACTAGATGATTAAAATTCCTGCACATCTAGCAACCAGATATTTAATATCAAATGTCATGTCTATGTTTAAAAACTAAACATGAAACAGATTTAAAATATAACTGAAAGTTCTGCTCCCTTTAAAAGAAGGATTTCAGCAATGTAATCCAGTTATAATCCAGTTGTAATCCACGCTGAGAAGCAGCGTGGCTCAGTGGAAAGAGCACGGGCTTTGGAGTCAGGGCTCATGAGTTCGAATCCCAGCTCTGCCACTTGGCTGTGTGACTGTGGGCAAGTCACTTAACTTCTCTGTGCCTCAGTTCCCTCATCTGTAAAATGGGGATAAAGACTGTGAGCCCCACGTGGGACAACATGATTCCCCTATGTCTACCGCAGCGCTTAGAACGGTGCTCGGCACATAGTAAGCGCTTAACAAATACAAATACCAACATTATTATATAACAAAATTACAAGTTTAGTCTTTGAAGAGGGAGTATGATATATACAGTGCATTATTTTCACTAGATTATAATATCTACCCACTCCATTATATTGAAATCTCTCAAGCTCTTAGTACAGTGTTTTTGCACACTGTAAGCGCTCAATAAATGTCATGATCAATTGAATGATTTTATTATTACTTTGCAGTGTTTTAAATATATGATTCAAAGTATTCAAGCACTTAGAACTGTGCTTAGCACACAATAAGCGCTTAAAAAATATGATTGAATAAACACAGAAAGAAGTTGTTGCCCACCCACTTCAATATCATTTAATTTAGAAGTTAAATTTCTCCCATTATCATTTAGAGTTTAATGACCCTTTTTGATATCTAAAAATTGTGTGGTAGCAATCAGTCAATGGTATTTATTGAGCACTTACTGTGTACAGAACACTGTACTAAGTGCTTGGGAGAAACAGTACAACAGAGTTGCTGGTATATTCCCTTCCCAAAAGAAGTTGAGAGTCTAGAGTAGTAAATATGTCTGCATATTAATCTAGAAAGCAAAGTGATATATTTAGTGATTTTATAGGGCATATAACTAATAATTGGTTTAAAAGACTTAGTATATAAATGAAACACAATCATGGTTAGGTAAATACATTTTCTAATATGAAACTGGCAGAAAGGTATTTGGCAGAGTTTAATTCCACTGAATGATATACCTCATTCATGGGCTCCTTTTTCAGAGTGACAAATTCTGGTAATCATATCTTAATTTCTGTATCTTTTCTGGAAGTCTTTCAAAATATTTTTCACATTACAAGGATTTAACACTGAACCTTTCGTAACTCAGTTGTGGAAGACTTTTTCATTAACCTTAGCAGCACTTAACTTACTAGCATCTAACCAGAGTTAAGGCAGGACGGTCGAGATGCAGGAGAAAGGATTTTGTGGGATAGATCAACCACAGCTGAAGAAAATCAGTCTTAATAAGAGAAACTAGAAAGTACTGACGTATTCTGTGTAACACCACTGTGAAAACCCACCATCCTTCTCTCCTTCTACAGCCCACCCCGTACACTCCGCTCCTCTGAAACTGAGCTCCTCACAATGCCTCGTTCTCACTCGTCCTGTCTCGACACAATGCCTCGTTCTCACCCGTCCTGTCGTCGACCCCAGCCCACATCCTACCACTGACCTTGAATGCCCTCCCTCCTCTGCCAAACTCCCTTCTCCTCTTCGAAGTCCTACTGAGAGCTCACCTCCTCTGGGAGGTCTTCCCAGACTGAGCCCTCCCTTTCCCTCTGCCCCTCCTCCCCTCCCCATTCCCCCTACTCCCTCCCTTTGCTTTACCCCTTTCCCCTCCCCACAACACTTGTGTATATTTGCATATACTATTACTCTATTTTATTAATGATGTGTATATATCTCTGATTCTATTTATTTTGATGGTATTGATGCTTGACTACTTGTTTTGTTTTGTTGTCTGTCTCCCCATTTTAGACTGTGAGCCCATTGTTGTCTCTATCTGTTGCCGAATTGTACATTCCAAACGCTTAGTACAGTGCTGTGCACACAGTAAGTGCTCAATAAATACGATTGAATGAATGAATAAATGAATGAAAACCAACAACGCTTTTGTTTCTCTTTTCTGCCCGAGAACAGGCAAGGGACACTGAATCCTCATTTGGCTTAATAAAGTTTCACTGCTGCGAAGGGCTGTAGAGAGTTCCATTTCCCCTCTCTGACTCACTCTTCCTATCCCCAACTCCTATATTCTAGAATAATGAAAGCTTTCAAAACTCTGGCCAGGGGCCTTATTTATTGATTCTTTCAGTGACCTTTGCTGGCCTTCCTCCACTATATCTAAAGAGGCCCTAACCTGGTCTCCCTATCAATCAATTTATCACTCATATTTATTAAGCACCTATTATGTGCAGATCTCTGTACTTAAAACTTAGGACAGTGCAATAGAATTAGTAGACACATCCCTGCCCTTAAGGATTTTATAACCTAGTGGGGAAGACAGATGCTAGAATAAATTATAACTAGGAAGATGTAATGAAATATTATCATCATTATTAACAATAATAATACTGTAACAATAATATAATATGTGTCAATCACTGTTTTAAGTGCTGGGATAGATACAAGATAATCAGATTAGACAGAGTAACTGTCTCACCTGGGCAACACAGACTACTTAGGAGGGAAAGCAGGTATTGAAGCAGCAGCATGGCCTAGTGGATAGAACCCAGGTCTGGGAGTCAGAAGGACCTGGGTTCCAGTCCTAGCTCTGCCACTGGTCTGCTATGTGACAGCGAGGCTCAGTGGAAAGAGCCTGGGCTTCGGAGTCAGAGGTCATGGGTTCGACTCTCGGCTCTGCCACTTGTCAGCTGCGTGACTGTGGGCAAGTCACTTAATTTCTCTGTGCCTAAATTACCTCATCTGTAAAATGGAGATTAACTGTGAGCCTCACGTGGGACAACCTGATGACCCTGTATCTCCCCCAGCGCTTAGAACAGTGCTCTGCACATAGTAAGCGCTTAAATACCAACATTATCATTATTTTTACTTCAGTTTGTCTGTGCCTCAGTTACCTCATCTGTAAAATGGAGATTAAGACTGTGAGCCCCATGTGGGACAGGGATTGTGTCCAACCTCATTACCTTTTAGAGAAGCAGTGTGGCTCGATGAAAAGAGCCTGGGCTTGGGAGTCAGAGGTCATGGGTTCAAATCCCGGCTCTGCCACTTGTCAGCTATGTGACTGTGGGCAAGTCATTTAACTTCTCTGTGCCTCAGTTACATCATCTGTAAATTGGGGATTGAGACTGTGAGCCTCATATGGGACAACCTGATTACCCTGTATCTACCCCAGCACTTAGAACAGTACTCTGCACATAGTAAGAGCTTAACAAATACCAACATTATTATTTTTATTTTGCATGTGAGGAAAATGGGGCACAGAGAAGATAAGTAACTTGCCCAAGCATACAAGTGGAAGACTGGGCTCAGAATCCATTTCCTCTGACTACTAGGCCTGTGCTCTTTCCACCAGGCGAGATTCCTCAAATCAGGGGACCTTATTCCAACAACCTTTACCTGTTAGGACACAGTATGCCATGGTGTCAGATAGAATGGATTGCAAACACATGCACATGTATGAGACTTTAGTGTTGTCAACTATGCAATAGCCTGGAGTTTCCTTAATACAGGGATATGCAAGCATGCAACACTCTTGTTACAAGAGAACTGAGTGTAGTGGGGAGTTGTGATAGATGACATGACCAGGGAAGGGGAGAAGAAGCAATGATTGCTTTTATTAAATCTTTGCTATATGCTAAGATTGCAGTAGATTCAAAGTTATCAGATTGGACATAGTCCTTGTGTCCTCCATGAGGAGCTGGTAAACCAGTTCAACCCAGTTTTAAAGATGAGGAACTAAGTTAAAGACCAGAGAGATTAAGGGACTTTCCCAAGGTCACAAAGCAGGATAGGTGAGATTAGAACCCAGGTCTTGCAACCCCCAGTCCTGTGCTATTTTCAGTAGGCTATGTTAAAGGTGTGCATATGGGAAGGTTTCATGAAGGAGGGGTTTTTTTTAGGGTTTTATAAGAAGGCAAGAGATAAAGTTTGGCAGAGAAGTACAGAAGGCACTCCAGGGAAGATAATGACAATTTTAAAACTTGGATATGAGAGACCTTGTGAAGGGAACCGGCTGAGGAGTGCCTTCATGCCCATAGCCAAGAGTGTAACTGGAGGAATTGGATCAGATCAACAAATAGCTTGGATCACAATTAGACCAAGGGAGACAACAGATTTCCTAGAACTTGACCAAATTTCATAAATTGGGAAACTTTGCCTCTGACAGACAATTACTCTCACCCCCTTCAAAGCCTTTCTTGAAGACATATCACCAAGAGTCCTTCCTAAGATCTCTTTTCCTTTTAACTCTCTTGTCTGTCAAACTGATTTCCTCCCTTTATTTGCCACCCCCCACCAACCCTGCCCCCACCAGTCCCACAGCATTTGGGTACATATCTGCAATTCACTTATTTATATTAATGTCTGCTTTCCCCTCTAAATTGTAAATTCACTGTGGACTGGGCAAATGTCTGCTATATGACAGTATGCTCACTCAAGAGCTAAGTAGCGTACTCTGCACACAGTAAGCACTCAATAAATACAATTGACTGAGTGACAACCTTGCTATTCATGAACTCCAATCAGAGATACAGCCAGAAAATGAACCTTGGACTAGTTCTAGTTTTGAGGCTTGTTTTACATTTTGAATCATGACCCAGTTTCCATCCACCTCTACAATATCGCCAAGATCCGCCCTTTCCTCTCCACCCAAACGGCTACCTTACTGTTACGGGCTCTTGTTATATCCCGGCTAGACTACTGTGTCAGCCTTCTCCCTGACCTCCCTTCCTCCTCTCTCGCCCCGCTCCAGTCTATTCTTCACTCCGCTGCCCGGCTCATCTTCCTGCAGAAACGATCTGGGCATGTCACTCCCCTTCTTAAACAACTCCAGTGGTTGCCTATCGACCTCGGCTCCAAACAAAAACTCCTCACTCTAGGCTTCAAGGCTCTCCATCACCTTGCCCCTTCCTACCTCTCCTCCCTTCTCTCTTTCTACCGCCCACCCCACACGCTCCGCTCCTCTGCCGCCCACCTCCTCACCGTCCCTCGGTCTCGACTATCCCGCCGTCAATCCCTGGGTCACGTCCTCCCACGGTCCTGGAACGCCCTCCCTCCTCACCTCCGCCAAACTGATTCTCTTTCCCTCTTCAAAACCCTACTTAAAACTCACCTCCTCCAAGAGGCCTTCCCAGACTGAGCTCCTCTTCTCCCTCTACTCCCTCTGCCATTCCCCCTTTACCTCTCCGCAGCTAAACCCTCATTTTCCCCTTTTCCCTCTGCTCCTCCACCTCTCCCTTCCCATCCCCACAGCACTGTACTCGTCCGCTCAACTGTATATATTTTTGTTACCCTATTTATTTTGTTAATGAATTGTACATTGCCTTGATTCTATTTAGTTGCCATTGTTTTTACGAGATGTTCTTCCCCTCGACTCTGTTTATTGCCATTGTTCTTGTCTGTCCGTCTCCCCCGATTAGACTGTAAGCCCGTCAAACGGCAGGGACTGTCTCTATCTGTTGCCGACTTGTTCATCCCAAGTGGTTAGTACAGTGCTCTGCACATAGTAAGCGCTCAATAAATACTTTTGAATGAATGAATGAATGAATCCACAAGAGGTCTTTTCACATGCCACCTGTTACCTAAAATAACCTAGCAAGTCTCCATGTTGAGTATGAAGTCCACATTCCTTGTATTAAAGGAAAGATACTGATATGCTGTTCGGGTCTTTTGACAGCATACAGTTGAGGTTTCAGGCCAACAAAGAACAGAAACCCCACTGATTCACAATAGTCTCTGAATACTGCAAAGCGGCTGCAACCTGGCTGTCAATTTTGATAGCTCTTTCCCCCAAATGTTTGCCCAGGCACCACTTTCTGTTTGGATAAAATGGCCCCCTCCTTCCACCCTTCCCTACCTTGTAGAAACCTTTGTCAGCACTTCCCCTACCCACAAAGCCTTTCCCTTCCCCTCACCCTGCAATGATCTTTCCTAACATTCCTAATCTTCAGCTACCTTTTCTGACCTCCCCCTGGCCCCAAATCTGATATACCACCCCTGACTTCTGCTAACTACATCAGTGAGGCTCTGCTTCATTCATTCATTCAATTGTATTTATTGAGTGCAGAGCACTGTACAAAGCACTTGGGAGAGTACAATGCAATCATCTCCTGCCTCCTCCAGCCCATTGTCCTGGCAGCCCTGGAACCCCCCAGAACCACAGAAATATTTAGATGGGATTTGAAAGCTGGGAAGAAGGTGGCTTTGGCAGATGGGAAAGGAGGAAGGAATTCCTTTAAGTGCAATAGCAGGCATATTGCGTTGGAATAGACAACTGAGTGCAAGGGAGATATAGGAAGCTATCTTGGAAACAGGAAAGTCTAAGATGCAGCAAAACAGAAGAAGAGCAGCATGACTTAGTGACCTTAGAGGAGCAGTGATGACTAGGGGAAAGAGCATGGGCCTGGAGTCAGAGGATCTGGTTTCTAATCCTGGCTCTGCCACACGCTTGCTGTGGGACCTTGGCCAACTCCCAACCTTCTGGGCTTCAGTGACCTCACCTATAAAATGGGAATTCAGTATATGTTTTCCCCCCTACTTTAGACTATGATTCTTGGGTGGGATAGGGACTGTGTCTGATTATTTTGTACTTCCCCAGTTGTTGGAACAGTGCTTGACACATAGTAAGTTGCTTAATGAATACTACAATTATTATTATGATTTATATCAGTAGGAGGAGGAGGAGACTTGAAAAGTAAGGAGATGGTGATTGGTAAAAAGTGTTTAATCCCATGATGAGGAATTTCTTTTTATTGTGGAAAGAAATGGGTAATTGCTGGAAGTTGTTGAAATGAAGAGAGATGCATTCTGAACCACATTCTAGAAAGATGGGAGACAGAGTGTAGGATATAACTCCTATCCTAAAAAAACCCCACCTCCTTGATCCCACAGTTTCCTCTCCAAAATCCTTGAATGAGGCCTCTACCTTCTCTTCTCCAATTCTCTCCCTGATCACCCCTCCAATATGGCTTCTGTCCCCTTCGCACCACAGAAGCTTTCCTCTTTACGGTCACCAGTGCTCTCTCTTCTTGTCATCTCCAATGACCTCTACTCCATCCTAATTCTCCTCAACCTCTCAGCTGCCTTGTAGGCTGTCAGTGACTTCCTTCTCTTAAAACCATTATCCAACCTTGGATTCACTGCCACTGTCCTCTCCTGGTTCTCCTCCTATCTCTCTGGCTGCTCATTCCCAGTCTCTTTCACAGATTCTTCCTTTGCCTCCTCCTTCTAATTGTGTGAGTCCTTCGCAACTCAGTTCTGGGTCCCTTCTATTCTTCATCTACACTCCCTCCCTTGGAGAACTCATTCTCTCCAGTGGCTTCAACTACCACCTCTGTGCGGAAGATTCCCAAATCTATATCTCCAGCCCCGATTTCTCTCTCTCTTTCTGCAGTTTCACATTTCCTCCTGCCTTCAAAACAACTCTATTTCCATGTCCCAGTGACATTTCAAACTTAACATGTCCAAAACAGAACTCCTTGTCTTCCCACCCAAACCCTGTCCTCCCAGTGATTTTCCCAACACTGTAGACAACCCACCATCCGTCCTGTCTCACAAGCCCATAATCTTTGCATTATCCTTGATTCATCTATCATTCAAACCACATATTCAATCTGACACTAAATCTTGTCAGTTCAACCTTCCCAAATCGCTAAAATCCGCCCTTTCCTCTCCATCCAAACTGCTACCACGTTATTCCTAGCACTTATCCTATCCAGTCTTGATTACTGTATCAGCCTCCTTGCTGACTTTCCTGCCTCTTGTTTTTTCCCACTCCAGTCGATTCTTTACTCTGCTGCTCTGAGCATTTTTTATACAACAGTTCAGTCCATGCCTCCCTGGTCCTCAAGAACCTCCATTGATTGCCCATCCATCTTCACACCAAAGAGAAACTCCTTACCATTGGCTATAAAAGACACAATAATTATAATAATAATGACATATGTTAAATGCTTACTGTGTGCAAAGCACTGTTCCAAGCCCTGGGGAGGATACAAGGTGATCAGTTGGGGCTCACAATCTTAATCCCCATTTTCCAGATGAGGTAACTGAGGCACAGAGAAGTTAGGTGACTTGACCAAAGTCATACAGCTGACAAGTGGCGCAGCTGGGATTAGAACCCATGACCTCTGACTCCCAAGCCCGTGCTCTTTCCACTGAGCAACGCTGCACAATCACCTTATCTTCTTCTATCCTCCTTACTGACTTCCTGGAGAGGCAGTGTCGCTTAGTGGATAAAGCAAAGGGAGACAGAAGGTCATGGGCTCTAATCCTGACTCCACCATATCTCTACTGTGTGACTTTAGGCAAGTCAGTTACTTCTCCAGGCCTCAGTTACCTCATCTTTAAAATGGGTATTAAGAGTGTGAGCCCTCTGTGGGACAGGGACTGTGTCCAACCTGACTACCTTGTATCTACCCCAGCACTTAGAACAGGGCTTGGCACATAGAAAGCGCTAAAGTACCATATAATTATTATTATTATTAACGCATCTTTGTTGGGCATCAACTGCATGGGAGAGAGTCGAGGGCAGAGACTCAGTTTTACTGCATGGAAGGAGGCAGTGATAAACTGCTTCTGTATTTTTACCAAGAAAACTTTATGGATACAGAATGACTAGATAGAAGTGGTGTGTTCTGGGAGAGATGTGACCGTGACATCGCTGTAGGTTGGGCACAACTTGACAGCATAAGACAACAACAACAACAAAACCCAGCTGTGAGCTGAACGTTCGTGTTATAGTCAAACTATTTTTTTTTCAGAAATTACTTCTGGAATTGCCTTTCTCAAACTGTGCTATTAGTGCCTTTGCAGATTTAAAACAGGAAACATTTTGAGAGTTCAAGACTATAGTTCCTTTGTGGGCATGACAGCAGAATTGATATGAGAATAAGGAATTTTTTTCTTTTTAGTCCACCAGTTGCCAGCAAGAATGAAAAATAATGTATAATGCAAGGGTAGGAGGAACAAATAATCTCCCGTTTTAAAAATGATTGAGTCAAACTGGCTTCCAATTATTTAGCATCACTTCCACTGTCCAAGGTTCTTGTAGTCTTAAACTTACCTTTTTCTATCTGTCAATCAATAGCATTAACTGAGCTCCTGCTATGTGCAGAGGTCAGTACTTAGTATTTGGGAGAATACAGTGTAATTAATATAAATGAGTGTACATCCATGACCATTGACTTAGACTTTTTTCCAGTTTTTTAACTCCCTACATACCCGTCTCCCCACCTCCCCCTTCTCTTACCCCTAATAACCTGGCCACCTATTTTATTGAAAAATTGAATGATCAAGGGCAATACCCCCTTCTAAACTGTTCCCCCCTTATAGACTGTGAGCCCATTGTTTGGTAGGGATTGTCTCTATTTATTACTGAATTGTACTTTCCAAGCGCTTAGTACAGTGCTCTGCACAAAGTAAGCACTCAATAAATATGATTGGATGAAACTCCCTAAAATAGTCCCTGCTCCCCTCCGATCCTTCTTTCTTTTCTTTTTAAAAGTATTTGTCAAGTACTTTCTATGTGTCAGGCAGAGTCCTAGGCGCTGAGGCAGTTGCAAGCTAATCAGGTTGGATATAGTCCCTGTCCCACATGGGTATCACAGTCTTAATCTCCATTTTACAGATGAGATAAATGAGGCACCGAGAAGCTAAGTGACTTGCCCAAGGTTACACAGCAGACAAGTGGAAGAGCTGGGATTAGAACCCAGGTCCTTTTGATTCCCAGGCCCATGCTCTATCAACTAGGCCATGCTTCTTTCTGCCCCATCTTCAACAATCCCTTCTTTCCTAGCAGTATCTCTAAAGGAGATCTCCTGCCTTCCCTCAAAATCCACCCCCTTCACCTGGGCATCTGACCTCAACCCTTCAAACCTTATTAAAGCATTTGCCCCACCCTCTCTTCTTCCCTCCCTGCCTGTCATCTTCAACTGTTTGCTCTCCGTTGCATTTTTGCTTAT
The DNA here is from genome assembly GCF_004115215.2 of Ornithorhynchus anatinus. Taxonomy (NCBI): domain Eukaryota; kingdom Metazoa; phylum Chordata; class Mammalia; order Monotremata; family Ornithorhynchidae; genus Ornithorhynchus; species Ornithorhynchus anatinus. The sequence continues at coordinate 112,830,569 of NC_041728.1, read as the reverse complement.
TGTTTTCAAATATATTCATGTCTCCCTCTCCTAAAAAAGCCCTCCCTTGACCTCTTAGCTCCCTTCAGTTATCACCCCTCCTCCCTCTTACTGTTCCTCTACAGACTCCTTGAATGAGTTGTCTACACCTACTCTCTCCCGTTCCTCTCCTCCACTTTCTCCTTGAGCCGCTCCAATCTGGCTTCCATCCCCTTCACTCCACAGAAGTTGCCCCCTCAAAGGTCACACATAATCTCCTTCTTACCAAATCCAACAGCCTCTGAAACTGTCAAACACCCCCTTAGCCTGGAAACACCATCCAACCTTGGCTTCACTGATCTCTCCTGCTTCTCCTCTTATCTCACTGTTTGCTCATTTTCAGTCCCTTTTGTGAGCATCTCCTCCTCTTCTTCCCACCCCTTAACTGTGGGGGTCCCTCAAGGCTCAATTCTGTGTCCCCTTCTATTCTTTATCTACACCCAGTCCCTTGGAGAACTCATTTGGATGTGATGGCTATTATGAGGATGATTCCTAAATTTACTTCTCCAGTTCTGATCTCTCTCCCTTTCTGCATTCTCTTCTTCCTGCCTTCAAGACATCTCTGCTTGCATGTCCCAAAGACAACTCAAACTTAACATATCCGAAACAGAACTCCTTATCTTCCCCCCCAAACCCTGCCCTCCCCCTGATTTTCCCAACACTATATCCAGCACCACTATCCTTCCTGTCTCACAAGCCCTTAATCTTTTCATTATCCTTGATTCATCTCTCTCATTAAAACCACATATTCATTCTGCCACTAAATTGTGTCAGTTCAACCTTCCCAGGATTGCTAAAATCCTCCCTTTCCTCTCCATCAAAACTGCTATCACATTCATCCAAGCATTTATCTTATCCTGCCTTGATTAGTTCATCCCCTCCTTATCTGACTGCACTGCCTCCTGTCTCTCCCCACTTCAGTCCATACTTCACTCTGCTGCCCAGATCATTTTTTTACAAAAACATTCAGCCCATGTTTCCCCACTCCTCAAGAACCTCCAGTGGTTGCCCATTCATCTCTGCATCAAACAGAAACTCCTTACCATAAGGAGTGGAGAGATTGGAGGGAGAGATAAGATTGAGTGTCTTGAAGTCAATGGCCAGAAATTTCTGTTTGATGCGGAGAAGAACAAGCCATCATTTGAGGTTTTTGAAGAGTAGAGAGGCAATCCCAGAATGGTGTTCTTAAAATTATACTCTATCATAGTCCATGTACTAAAGGAAATGGTTTCTGCCTAAACAAAAGAAAACTGCAACTAAGCTGAAAAGGTCAAATGATCTCTGCCTGCTTCTATCTGGGGTTCATGCATTCATTTTTTCCATAGGAATTGGGGTTTATGGGATTATTACCAAAGGGCCTGATCTGATTTCTCAGAGTCCAGTAAACCGTGAGTGGTTATAATATAGGTCAAAACTGCCAAGTCTTAGAAAGTGATATTGTTAAATGTTGCTGGGGCCAGCAAGCAGCTAAATATGTTCAGGAGCCTTGGAATCAGTTGACAAGGGAAGAGGAAAGATTGATATGTAAAGCTCTAATACATAAAGCCTAAAAGCTCCCAAAAGCTTTTGCTTTCAAGAATATGTTGATGAAGATGATGAGAAGCAGCGTGACCATGGAGAAAGAGCCTAGGGAGTCAGAGGAGCTGGGTTCTAATCCCAGCTCCACCACTTACCTGCTGAGTGACCCTGGGCAAGTCACATACATTCTCTGGGCCTCACTTCCCTTATCTGCAAAATGGAGATTCAATACCTGTTCTCCTTCCTACTTAGGATATGAGGCACATGTGGGACCTGGTTATCTTGTATCTACCACACCCCTTAGTACAGTGTTTGGCAATTGTAAGTGCTTAACAAATACTACAATTAAGATGATGATAATGATGGAGTCTTCTGTCAAAAAGGGTGGCCGGACATTGGTCCTGACACTTCTGTTTAGAGATGCGGGGGGAGAACAACACATAAAGCAGTATGGCGTAGTAGACGAGCATGGGCCTAGGATTAAGAAGGTCAAGGGTTCCCAGCTCCACCACGTGTCTGCTGGGTGACCTCGGGCAAGTCACTTCACGTTTCTGTTCCTCAGTTACCTCATCTCTAAAATGGAGATTGGGACTGTGAGCCCCTCCGAACTTTCCCGTCACTTAGACGGCACAACCATCCTTCCCTTCCTGCAAGCCCATGACCCAAGTGTCATTCTTGACTCCACTCTCTCATTCTCTCCATATATCCCATCAGTCACCAAAAACTGTCAGTCTCACCTTCACAACATCGCCAAGATCCTCCTTTTCCTCTCCATCCAGTACAGTACAGTCACTCATCCTATTTCGCCTGGATTATTGCATCAGCCTCCTTTCTGACCTCCCAAGCTCCTGCCTCTCCCCATATCAGTCCATACTTCACTCAGTGTAGATTATCTTCCTACAAATATGTTCAGGGCATTTCACCCCCCTCCTCAAAAATCTCCAGTGGTTGCCTATAAACCTTCAAATCAAGCAAAAACTCTTCAGTAATGGCTTCAAAGCCCTCCATCACCTTGCCCCCTCCTACCTCACCTCCCTTCTCTCCCTCTACCTTCTAGCTCGCACACTCCGCTCCTCTGGTGCTAACCTTCTCACTGTGCCTCCTTTTTGCCTGTCTTACCGCCGATCCCAGCCTATGTTCTACCTCTGTCCTGGAAGGCTCTCCCTCCTTAAATCTGCCAACAATCACTCTTTCCCTCTTCAAAGCTCTATTGAAGGCGCATCTCCTCCAAGAGGCTTTTCCAGACTAAATCTCCTTTTCCTCAGCTTCCCCTCCCTTCTGTGTCACCTCTACTTGCTACCTTTGCTCTTCCCCCCTCCTAGCCCCACAGCACTTATGTATGTAAGTATATATCTATAATTGTATTTATTTATATTGATGTCTGTTTACTTGTTTTGATGTATGTCCATCTGCCCCGCCCCGCCAAGACTGTAAGCCTTTTGTGGGCAGGGATTGTCTTTCTTCATTGCTGTATTGTACTTTCCAAGCTTTAAGTACAGAGCTCTGCACATAGCAAGCACTCAGTAAATATGATTGAATGGATGATTGAATGTGGGACAGGGACTGTGTCCAACACAATTTGCTTATAAGCATCCCAGTGCTTAGTAATAATAATGTTGGTATTTGTTAAGCGCTTACTATGTGCCGAGCACTGTTCTAAGCGCTGGGGTAGACACAGGGGAATCAGGTTGTCCCACATGGGGCTCACAATCTTAATCCCCATTTTACAGATGAGGTAACTGAGGCACCGAGAAGTTAAGTGACTTGCCCAAGTCACACAGCTGACAAGTGGCCGAGCTGGGATTCGACAGTGCCTGGCACTAAGTAAGTGCTGAACAGATACCATAATTATCATTATTATTAAGGCACTGAGCTAAGCATAGACCATGCTCACCAAACCTAGTAAGGATATCATATTTAAACACTTAGTACAGTGCTCTGCACATAGTAAGAACTCAATAAATACAGTTGAATGAATAAAGGAGAGATGGACAAACTATCCAACTTTAAAATTATTTGGTCATCTTTGGAAGAAAAAGTGGCAGTAGAAACAATTTATTTTAGGGGCTTCCAACTTAGGTAGTTGAGGTTTGCCTTAGAAATTTGCCTTTATTAAAATTTGCCTTCGAATTTTACACCCTGAGCGCTTAGTACAGTGCTCTGCACATAGTAAGGGCTCAATAAATAAGATTGAATGAATGAATGAATGAAATACCAGGATGATGGGTCATGTAAGTTTCTTGTAGGAAAGAAACCCTCTGACTGCACAGTTAATTTACTGCCTTACTTTGCAAGTTTTCATATTCAGCTGGCAGCAAAACTCATTAATAAGCTGGCACTTCCAGGAAGGCTCATTTACATGGAAACCTGCCAACCTTACCTCTAAAATACCTTTGTAGTTGTGCTTGTCTGCTTGGAAAACAGGGCCCCTAGAGCCAACATGCTCTGGCCAATTATTCAGTGAGTTTTTGAGATTTTGCAAAAATGGTTCCCTGGGTCCAAATAGCCTGAGGGTCAATGTCCCGGATCAAGGTGTTGTAAAGAATGGCCTGGGTTGTCAGGGGCTTTGTGCAACAAAGACATCAGTTTACCTTTCTGTTTGCTCTTCCTCTGCTTGCTCTTCCTTTGGAGGTTTGAAGGTGAAGATCAAGACTGAAAGCTTCCTCTGGGCAGGGAACGTGCCTAGCAACTTTTTGTATTATATTTTCCCAAGCACTTAGTAAAGTGCTATGCAGAGAAGCAGCGTGGCACAGTGGAAAGAGCATGGGCTTTGGAGTCAGGGCTCATGAGTTCGAATCCCAGCTCTGCCACTTGTCAGCTGTGTGACTTGGGCAAGTCACTTAACTTCTCTGTGCCTCAGTTCCCTCATCTGTAAAATGGGGATTAAGACTGTGAGCCCCACGTGGGACAACCTGATTCCCCTGTGTTTACCCCAGCGCTTAGAACAGTGCTCTGCACATAGTAAGCGCTTAACAAATACCAACATTATTATTACTGGTTATGATGGTGATGATCTAGATTGTAGTCTGATTGAGTCTCTAGAATGTAAGCTCATCATGGGCAGGAACGTGTTTGCTAATTCTGATGAACTGTACTCTCCCAAGGACTTAGTACAATGCTCTGTACATAGTAAGCACTCAATAGATAGCATTAATTGAATCTGAGTCAGAAGCAGTGAAGCCTTACGTTCTTGTCAGTTTCTCCAAAAAAGCAAAACATAATACAAAAATGGATGGAAAAAGAGGGTGATGGGAAAGGATCTAAGAAAGGGGAAAATGCCACAGAATCTGAGACCAGATTTATCAGCCCAAAAGTCAGCCTTAAAAAAAAATCCTCCATAATCAAGGCATCCTAAGGACCCCACACCTGAAGGGGTTGAGAATAATCTTTCCTCTTTGTCTTCAGGAGAGCATAGTTGGAAAAAAAAAGCCACTGAATAAGTTATCTCAATGGTCTTTGGGTAAGATTAGCTATTCTCCTAGTGGCTGCTATTTAATGGAAGACAGTCTGGTTAATTTGAGCTCCATCTGCTCCAAATACAGGATGCAGTGTGCTACCTGAATGACAAATAAAACCTAGGGAACTGCTTTCCTATGCCCGGAGGAGAGTAAAGAGATTTTAGAATCCTGTCAAGGAGAGCCAAATCTGTCAGAAACTATTCCTTTGCTTCATTCCTCTTGGACAGAATTATATGGTATTTACAACTAGACCCCTCTGCACCCTGGACTTGGGGTTCCAGGAAATAAATACACACACACACACACACACCACTCAGATATCACAGCCTAAAGTTGGAAAAATTGACACCCCTCAGGGAGAAGAGACACTACATCTTGGTCTGCCCTGAATTTAGTATATGTCCAAAAAACAGGGACTTCCTTACTGATTGATGTTACTGGAAATTTAGTTTTTCAGAAAGGGCAACAGGCTGTAGCTGCTGAACTCTGAACTGATGGATAAATGTAAACTAAATTGTGAGAGTGTGTGTGGAGGGGGGAACCCAGGGAGAATTCTCCTGAGGTTGGCCCTATAGCATGGAGCAGTGGAATGGAGACCTCTGTAGGAAATTGTAAGTTTGTTTCTCAGGTGGATGGTAGAAAGAAAAAATGGAATAATAAACAATTAAAAGTCACAAAGTAATAGACAACCTGTCCTTATGTTTAAGCACAAGTGACAGTAGATTTGGACTACTCTTCAAATCCACTTGTTGTAACTCTATGATGCATTGACTGATATTATGCAGATTTTATACACAGTGGTTGGACACAGATAAGTTCATTATTGCAATACAACTCCAGGGGACTCCCTAATGTACTTCCCTGTTCCCCAGAGCTGTGATGAGAGGCCAGCCTTTTGCACTATGCATCAATTCTATTCTTGCGAAGCAGCATCACCAGTGGATTGAACATGGGCCAGGGAGTTAGAGGACCTGGCTCCTAATACCTGCTCTGCGACTTGTTTGTTGTGTGACCTTGGGCAAATCACTTCACTTCTTTGTGCCTCAGCTACCTCATCTGTAAAATGGAGGTAAAAGACCTTGAGCCTCAAATGGGTCACGGATCGATCAACTTGTATCTGCCTCAGATCTTAAGACATTGTCTGGTACATAGTAAACACTTAAATATTAAAAAAGAAAGAAAAAAGTGTCCTAGCCCCCTGAGACCATTGATTCCACCCCAGGAAACTGCCTGATATCCAAAATAGACCCAACCACTCTCCTATTCCCCTAACTCATCTTCTATACTGTAAGCTTGTTGTAGGCAGGGAAGATGTTTGCTAAGCTGTTATATTGTACTCCAAGTGCTTAGTATAGTGCTCTGCACATAGTGCTCAATATTGATTGATCGTTTGATTGAATCAGCATAATGAGAACAATATTGACTTATAGAGGGTCGTATGGATTACTGATTACTGAGCCTTGGTCAATGCAACATGCATGCATATCTGAATAGGCTCCTACTGACAATTATCATCTTCAAATACAGAGAAGGATTATAATCAGCATCTGTTCTGTCTAGTGTGTAGCCAGAAAATATGTGATGCTTAACTTTATCAATCAATGCTATTTATTGAACACTTACTGTGTATAAAGCTCGGGAGAGGGCAATACAACAGAATCACTTAAGAACTTAGTGAGGCAAGTCATTTAACTTAGCTGTGTCTCAGTTACCTCATCTGTAAAATGGGGACTAATACTGTGAGCCCCACAAGGGACATGGACTGTGTCCAACCTGGTTATATTGTATCTACCCCAGTGCTTAGTGCAATGTCTGGCACATAGTAAGGACTTAACAAACACTGTAAAGAAAATTTTAAAAAAACAAAACAAAAAGCAGAGTTGGTAAACACATTCCCTGCCCACAGTCTAGAGGGGATCTTACAGTCTAGAGGTAACAGTTAAATTTGCTTAATGAAAACTTTTAGATTCCAATGTTAATGATGTAGCGTTGTTCCTTAGAGCGTCGGAAAGGCTCTCACCCAAATCATCTTTCTTGTTGGACATTCTGTTGAAAATATGACATTCTGTAAGGAATTTGCTATTAGACAGAAAAATTGAAGTGTTCCCGCATATAAATGAAGAAATAAATGAAATACTGGCCTCTCATGAAAGGCCTTGCTATTTTCATAGTAAATTTATAATGGCAAATTTTCAAATGGGGAGAGGAACAGCATGTTTCAGTTCCAAATGGACATTGATGCAGCTCTCTTTTATCTGCAGATTGATTGAATTCCATCCCACATGAATCACTGGGTCCTACAGTGAAGTATGCCAGAGTCAACAATTAATTTAAATTGCTCAGCCATGCAGAATTCCTCTCCTGTGCCACATCGGCTTATGGACACACAACTCCCATTTTCTACTCTTAGAACCTCTCCAAAATGGGGGCCACAGGGCATCTCTCCACTAGACTGAGACCCTTAAGGGCAGAGATGGTGTGTACCAACTATACCAAACAATTAATCAATCAATGGTATTTACTGAGGGCTTACTGTGTGCTCAGCTCCCAGGAGATGAATAGTTTTTAGCACTTTCTATTTGTCAAACGTTCTAAGTGCTGGGATAGGTACAAGTTACAGTCCCTGTCCTTCTTGGGACTCACAGACTAAGTAGGAGGGAGATCAGATTTTGAACCCCCATTTTGGAGCTGTGGAAACTGAGGTAAGGAGAAGTTAAGTGACTTGTCCAAGTTCACAGAGCAGGCAAGTGGCAGAATGGGGATTAGAACCCAGGTCCTCTGACTGTCAGGCCTGTGCTCCTTCCACTAGCCCATTCATTTCCTCAACTGTAAACTGGAGATACCTATTTTCCCTCCTACTTAGACTGTGAGCTCCATGTGCAACAGGGACTGTGTCTGACTTAATTAACTTCTACTTACCCCAGCACTTAGAACAGTGCTTGGCACATAGTAAGCATTTAATAAATCCCATTAAAAAAATACTTCTATTATTGATGGCCAAGACTAGGTGAAGAAGTATGATTTTTTTCCCAGTGAAATATGAATCCGGACATACTCCTCCTTCTGAACAATCAATCAATGCTATTTATTCAGTGCTTACTATGTGTAGAGCACTATGCTAAGTACTTAGGCGAGTACAATACAATAGAGTCAGTAGGTACTTTTCCTCCCTACAATGAGCTTACAGTAGAGGTGGAGACAGACATTAATATGAGAAACAGTGTTACTCATTGGAAAGAGCATGGGCTGGGGAATCAGAGGTCGTGGGTTCTAATCCCGGGTCTGCCACTTGACAGCTGTGTGACTTTGGGAAAGTCACTTAACTTCTCTGTGTCTCAGTGACCTCATTTGGAAAATGGGGATTAAGACTGTTAGCCCCATGGGACAACCTGATTACCTTGTATCTCCCCCAGCACTTAGATCAGTGTTTGGCACATAGTAAGTGCTTAATGAATACCATCATTATTATTTTTATTATAAATAATTTAAAGACTGTACCTAAGTGCTGTGGGGCTGAGGGTGGGATGAATTCCAAATGTCCAAAGGGCACAGATCCAAGAGACTTCATAAGCTCCCAACTGACTCTTAGTTCTTGGAATGTCAAGGTTCATCCCAGTTGTCAGGATTGACTCCTGAGGGCTTCCCCAGACATTAGCAGGGGCTTTTCTAGGGGGTCGTGTCCAGGTTCGGGTTTTTGTGGGGTCTACTTTCAGTCCATCCTCCCTTTCCCTGGTAAGACCATCGGCAGAGTGCATGCATGCACGAACACACACACACACACACACACACACAAAACCACTCACATACCCTTCTCCCAGGGGATCATCCTCCTGTAACACATTTGTCCTTCTCCCACTCCCTCTGCATCACCCTGACTTGCTCCTTTTATTCATTTCCCCAGCCCCAGCCCCATGGCACTTTTGTTCATAGCTGTAATTCATTTATTTATTTATTAAATTTATTTAGTCATATGGTCTGTCCCCCTCTCTAGTCTGTAAGCTCATTGTGGGCAGGGATTGGGTCTGTTTATTGTTGGAATGTATTCCGCTAAGTACTTAATACAGTGCTTTGCATGCCGTTAGCATTCAATAAATGGAATTGAATGAATTAATCAATTTAAATAACAACCTCGACACAATAAATTTGGAGATCTGTAACACACTATTTGGACATTTAGCCTAGGGCCTATAAACTCCACCAGATGTTTCACCTAAAGTTCAGGGAATTCAATTTCCTCCACACCCTGCTTCTCCCACCCCTCCCCAAACACAAACTGAAAGCCAGGTTCTCTGCTCTATCCAAAACCAGCAGAGAATGGCAGCACGGTAGAAAAGGCTGTTGAGTCCAGCTGAAATCCCTCCCCTTCCACCTCACCCTGATTCTTCACTGCTTTCTCATGAAGTAGAGAAATTCTGGCTGCCTGGTGGCTGAGGAGGAAGCCAAGGTGATTGCTAAGGCTGCTAAGACTAAAATCTTAGGTTCAACATCACTTACAATTTGGATATTAAAAATCCTTTCATCAGTTTTCCTGAAAGAAGATACTGATAGAGGCACTCAAGGGGGGACTGAGATGTTCAGAGTGACTTTACTGACTATATGTGTTTTATAAAGAAAAGAAAGCTGTTGTTCACCACAAATTGTTCTCTCTTAATCGGTGGAATTTATTTAGCACTTACTTTGTGCAGACCTCTGTTCTACGTTCTTGGGAGAGTATAATATATTAGAATCAGTAGGTGCTCTCCCTGTCCATAGGAGCTTACAGTATACAGGGGAATACAGACATTAAGATAAATTTCAGATAGGAGAAACAATAGAGCATTAGGAAATTTATATAAGTGCGATGCGGCTGGTATGAATATCAAAATGCTTATATTGAAAAACTGTTACTACAGTCAGTAGTGCCATTTGTACTTCTGCCAAGGCTAAGGACCATATTTCAGTGCCTTATTCAGTTAATGTGAAATTGTTTTGGATTACTTTAATGGAGAATAAGTCATAGGTTAGTGACATTTAATGTTGCAGAATATTCCATGCAAGGGAATTTCATATTTTTCCAGTTTCTGGAACAGATTACAATTAATACATCTAAGTCTATGGGAAAATATAGTACAAAATACAGACTTTGAAGATACATTGACCTTTTCAAGGAACATATTATGGCTCTATCATAGAATATCTTTGCAGACTACAGGTATATGTGTGCACAAATATTTGTGTGTTTGTGTATTTGTATATCTGTACACAATGCTTGAGGCTAATCCTAGCCTCTAAGTCTTGAAGAGAATTTTTAAAAGTCATAGGAAACAGAATTGACACCACTTTGCACCTTCATTCAATTCATTCAGTCATATTTATTGAGCACTTACTGCTGTTCAGAGCACTGTACTAAGTGCTTGGGAAAGTACAATACAACAATAACCAGACACATTCCCTTCCCACAATGAGCTTACTGTCTAGATTGTCTTACTTACGAGTTTACTTTCTTAGTTTACTATTTTACCTTTCATCTCACAGACTGGTCTTGGCAGCAATCTGCTCCTCCAGACATCAATCTCCGCTTTACTTCGGAGGTGCCGACTGCAGGCCAACTGACAGCACACAGACATCATCAGTCTTGTTGGTGTCCCCCCAAATCTCTTACTACCCTGCAAGTCATTGATCTAGGAGAACCCCAGGAGTAAACAGTCTTTGGGATTCTGTTATGGACACTCCTTTATGAAAATCAAACTCAAATGAAACAGAGCTCTAGTATTTCCCATGTCTTTTCAAGTCCATCAGTTTCCATTAAAAAATGTAGCATCCAAGATGTCATACATTCATTCATTCATTCAATATTTATTGAGCGCTTACTGTGTGCAGAGCACTGTACTAAGTGCTTGGGAAGTACAATTTGGCAACAAATAGAGACAATTCCAGCTCAACAATGGGCTCAAAGTCTAAAACAGGGGAGACAGACAAAAAAACAAAATAAGTAGACAGGCATAAAGAGCATCAATATAAATAAATAGAATATATGTCCTGAAGCAGACCTCCACTGAGAAAATGCCCTGGGGATGGAAGGCATGAGGGAAAGTTTCCACTCACCACTCATCTCCTAATGTGCATCTGAGGATTCATTCCACAGTGAAATCTTAGAAATGAAATGAATGTGAAAAAGCCTTTAAACAAGACTCACATCTTATCGGTCATATTGGTCCTAATGGCCAGGAATGAAATATCTGTTCTACCTCTTAGACTGTGAGCTTCTTGGGGGACAGGGACTGTGTCCGAACTTCTTATTTTACAGATACCGAAGGGCTCAGTACAGTGTTTGGCACATAATAAGCACTTCACAAATAATGTAGTAAGTATTCACAAATAATGTAATAAGTGGATGATGATGGTATTTGTTAAGCACTTACTATGTGCCAGGCACTGTTCTAAGCGCTGGGATAATCAGGTTGCCCCACGTGGGGCTTACAGTCTGAATCCCCATTTTACAGATGAGGTAACTGAGGCTCAGAGAAGTTAAGTGACTTGCCCAAAGTCACACAGCTGACAAGTGGTGAGGCTGGGATTAGAACCCACGACCTCTGACTCCCAAGCCCAGGCTCTTTCCACACAGCCACACTGTTATCATTATAGTCGTAATTAGTAAGCAGAGAAAGGATATGATGGTGGTAGAAAGAGGGGTAGTGGATGTGAAAATAGACGTGGGGAAATAAATCTCTTTATAGACAGAAAGAGCTAAGACTAGTTTATTGACACCTGTTTCTTACATATACTGGCAGCCCTTCCCCCATCCCCTCACCAGGCAGCCACTCAATATTAAAGGAAAAAACAGGCTGACCTCTGGACACGACCATCATGAGAAGGAAAAGCCCGAATGAGGTCTGCCCTCAAGTCCTGTAATCTATTTCATTTTTCTCTTCAGAGATCAAGAAGAATCACTTAAGGCAGTCCACAATTATTTATGTGTACACTGGACTCAGACCACAAGCGTTTCGGTAGATAAAGAAGAGAATATAAATTGTTAAAATGAAGCTCAACTGTGGGGAAAGTTTGGTAAAGTCGCCAAATTCCTTGACTTGTCACTGCAATTTCCCTTCCCTTCTCTTCCTTTAGGCCACCACTCTCCTCATCTTCAAAGTCATACTAAAATCTTCTCCAAGAGGCCTTCCTTGGCTAAACTTACTTCCCCTATTTGCCCTCCCTCCTGCACTGCCTATGCACTTGGGTAATATTAATAATAATAACAATGGTATTTTTTAAGCACTTACTATGTGCCAAGCACTGCTCTAAGCTCTGGGTAGATAAAAGGTAATCAATTGTCCCACTTGGGGCTCACAGTCTTAATCCCCATTTTACAGATGAGGTAACTGAGGCAGAGAGAAGTTAAGTGACTTGCCCAAAGTTACAAAGCAGACATGTGGTGGAGCCAGGATTAGAACCCATGACCTTTGACTACCAAGCCTGTGCTCTTGCTGTAAATCTTAAGCTCTTTGATTTTCAACTCATCCCCACAATATCTATATACATATCCATCTGTTCTTGATTTTAATGGCTGTCTCCCCCTCTGGTCTATAAGCTCCTTGTAGGCAGAGATCATGTCTAGCTATTCTATTGTATTGTCCTCCCCCAAAGCTTAGTACAGTGCTCTGCACACTAAGTGCTCAAATGTCATTAATTGATTGATCTAGGTCTTTGCAGAATTTTCAGAAAAAGAGCATTAAAAAAAAGACAATGTTGGAAAGGATTGCTAAATATTGATTAATTTTTCAAAACCATGGCTGCCAAAAGACAGACTGCTTTTCCAAAGTCTGTTATTCCAGCTAATTGCCTGTCATTTCATACCCATCAATTTCTGGTGTCTGCAATTTTGAAAGAGAAAGGATAGGAAAAACTTTGAAATTACTGAAAATGTAAATGTGAAATGAAGGCTAGAACAATCCTTGGGAAAACTGGAGTTCTTTTTTCTGTAAGGGACACACTGAAAAGACAGTGACACAAACTATGGCAATTAAGTCCTGTGACTGTCCATTCTGGTAGAGACAATCTGGGAAAAATGAACATCTGAAAAAATGAGCATCTGCTCTATGCTTCTCTGTATTTCAGTTTCCTCATATGTAAAATTGGGATTCGATACCTGTTTTCCCTTCTACTTAGATTGAATCCCATGTGGGACAAGGATTGAGTATAACCTGATTAATTTCTATCTGCTCAAGTACTTCTTAATACAGTGCTTGACACATAGTAAGTGCTTAACTTAGAGAAGTGGCACTTGAATTTGCATCCCTTATTCCCCCCTCTCTTGGCCACACAGCACTTATGTACATATCTGAACTTTATATCAATGTCTTTCTCCTCCTCTAGACTGTAAGCTCATTGTGGGCAGGAAGTATGTGCTCAATAAATATGATTAATTGAAGCAACATAGTCTACTGTAAAGAGCACGGACTTGGGAGTCAGAGGATCTGGCTTCTAATACATGCTCTGCCACTTGCCTGCTGTGGTATCTAGAAAAAAATGACTTAACTTTTCTGTGGTTCAGTTTCCTTATTTATAAAATGGGTACTCAAAATCCATTCTCCCTCCCCCCTTAGACTACGAGACCCATGTGGAAGAGGGACTCTGTCTGACCCAATTATCTTCCTTCTACCCCAGGAGTCAGTACAGTGCTTGGCACAGCGTAAGTACTTAAAAACCTACAGATATATATATCTAAATATCTATTTATAGATATTTAGATATATATCTACTATTTGTTCTGCTGTTTCATTCAGTAAGCGCTCAATAAATATGATTGAATGAATGAATTTCTGATGTGTTTTATTGCTTCCACTTATTTTTCCTCTGGCTTTCACCATGTCTAAATCATTTTTTGTTCCTTTTTATTGTAATCTTGACCATGGAGAATTTGTATCTTACTACTATTTGCTTCATCCTGTGCTTATCACTCAAGTAGGGCTTGATAAATGCCATTGATTTCAAATAATTTAAGGTATAGTAACAGTAATAGTAATCAGTGCTTACTGTGAGCAAAGCACTGTACTAAACACTGGGAAAGAATACCCAGGTGGAAATTAGACATGGCCCCTGTCTCTAGGGGGCTCGTAATACCAAATAAACTCACTTTGCCCCATTAATTGTGATTTGTCTTGAACCAGAACAATGTTCCCCAGTATTCTCCTAGCAATCACTTTCCTCTACCGTCAAAGTCTTTTTAAAAGCCCATCTCATCCAAAAGGTCTTCCCCTACTAAGTCCTCATTTCCTCTTCTCCCACTCCCTTGCACTTCTATTTGCACCTTTATTCACCTCACCATTTTCACCACAGAGTTTATGTACAGATGCAAAATTTATATTAATGCCTGTCTTACCCCCTGCACCATAACCTCTCTGTGGGCAGGGAGCATGTCTACAAACTCAGTTATAATGTACTCTCCCAAGCATACACAACACAGTAAAAAAATACAATTGACTGATTGATTGGTAGAGAGATATCTTTCAGGAGAGATAACTCAGAAAAATGTTATCCTAATAAGAGGTCACAGATATGACATTGCCAGGATTTCTCAACCTCAAGCCTGTCCAAAAGAGCATCCAGAGTCACTCTAAGGGTACCTGAACCCAGATTAGCCTCAGGTGGGTCCTAAAGACCTTCAGTTCTTCCATTCTTCAAATGCTGATTTTAGGGACCTGATCAGTGCTCCCCAAGTACCTGCCCCCCTGCTGCTTGCCACCACCCTATGACTGGAGTTCTACATCTACATCTCATCTCCTCCCCTGTTCTCTCTCCCTCCCTCCTCATAGGCTCGTATCTCCTCCTGCCTTCAGGACATCTTCACCTGAATGTCCATCCGACACCTAAAACTCAATTTGTCCAAGACAGCTCCTTATCTTCCCTCCCAAACCCTGTCCTCTCCCTGACTTTTTCTTCACAGTGGATGGCATTACCATCCTTCCCATCTCACAAACCCACAAACTTGGTGTCATCTTTGACTCCACTCTCTCACTCACCCCACACATCGAATCTGTCTCCAAAACCTGCCAGTCTTACTTTCACAACATAGTGAAGATCTGCCCTTTCCTCTCCATCCAAACCATCTCCTTGTTGGTACAATCTCTCATCATATCCTGACTGGATTACTGCATCAGCATCCTTTCTGATCTCCCATCCTCCTGCCTCACCCTGCTTCAGCCTATACTTCATTCTGCTGCCGAGATTATCTTTCTACAGAAACACTCGGGGCATATCTCTCCCGTCTTCAAAAACCTTCAGTGGTTGCCTGTCAACTTTCGCATGAAACAAAAACTCCTCTCTCTTGGCTTCAAAGCTCTCCATCACCTTGCCCCCTCCTACTTCACCTCCCTTCTCTCTTTCTACAGCCCAGCCTGCACACTCTGCTCCTCTGCCACTAACCTCCTCACTGTGCCTCGTTCTCACCTGTCCCACCGTCGGTCCCTGGTCTACGTCCTATCTCTGGCCTAGAATGCCCTCCCTGCTCACATCCTCCAAACTAGCCCTCTTCCCTGCTTCCAAGCCCTACTGAGAGCTCATTTCTTACAGGAGGCCTTACCAGACTGAACCCTCCTTTTCCTCTGCTCCTTCTCCCCTCCTCATTGCCCCAACTCCCTCCCTCTGCTATACCCCCTCCCCCACCTCTTCAGAACTTGTGTATATTTGTACATATTTATTTTTCTATTTTATTAATGATGTGTATATATCTATAATTCTATTTATCTGTTTTGATGCTATTGATGTCTTTCTACTTGTTTTGTTGTCTGTTTCCCCCTTCTAGACTGGGAGCCTGTTGTTGGGGAGGGACTGTTTCTATCTGTTGTGAATTGTGTTTTCCAAGAGCTTAGTTCAGTGCTCTGCACACAGTAAGCACTCAATAAATACGACTGAATGAATGAATGAATGAATGGAGTTCAGGCATCTCCCCAAAGGCAAAGGTGTCCTCAGTGAGTACCCTACCACCCCCATCTTGTGGCCGGCTACAGGAAGCTCATGATAACAAAAATAATTAAAATGATGGCATTTTTAAAGTGCTTACTATGTAACAAGCACTGTTCTAAGCACCAGGATGGATACAAGTTTACCAGGTTGCACACAGTACCTGTCCCGCAAGGGGCTTGCAGTCTTAAATATGAGGTAATTGAGGCTCAGAGAAGTCAAGTGACCTGCCCCAGGTTACACAGCAGACAAGTGGTGAAGCAAGGATTAGAACCCAGGTCCTTCTGACTCCCAGACCTGTGCATTATCCATTAGGCTACACTGCTTTCTCTTGCACCTATGGCTTCACAGGTCAACATGTCTCTCTGGCTAAGGACCTTCTCCTTCAGCCCCTCCCAGAGGCAGATGCTAAGATCTGGGAACTCAACAATTTAATAGTTCCTTAGCAAGGTCAAAACTGAGGGTCTTCCTCTTCCACTACTTGGCTCCTCTGCTTCCTCCCAAATCCTTCCATCTTATTGGCTCAGCTAAGTCTTTACTCTTCCTTTGGGAAGGGGCATCTCAGAGTGACTCTCTTGGCTTATCACTCCCTCTCCTAAGTTTGGGAGCAAATGAAACTGGTCAGCAGTCAGCAGCAGTTATGTTTGCATATGCTCTGTAGGCTTGGCTTGAAAATTGACTATAAAGTTCAGTGGGAAATAGTAATGATTAGATTTAAGTGAAGAAACTTAATGGAATAAAATGAATGAAAAAAGAAATCTTATTGATGTCTTCATGAAGGATTTTGATGAGACACTAATTTAGAAGGTTTTCCCTTTGGAGAATCACTCTGCTGTTGACCTGAGAAGATTAGAAATGTGGGCTAAAATAGCAAAATGAAAATCATCTTGGGAAATCAAATCTAAGAATTATTTAATGGCATTTTATAGTTCTAATTAAAGTGGCAACTTTTCTAAGGTGGCGGGGCTGAAAGTTGAGGACACCAATGAATGGCAAATTAAATGTGTGTAATACATTATGACTGGTGGTTAATTTACATCACCTGCCGGGTTAATGGGGCACTTTATCAGCTAGGAGGCTGGAAATGGGCACACAGGCAGTTTTTTTCCCTATTTTAATCCTCAGATTTCTCTGTAAAATGACCCACTTTACTATTACATTAGGAGGAACCTAGAGAGGCCAGAAAATGGGTAAACGTTCATACAGACAAATGCCCACAAAATCAAGATTTGCCTGCAAATTTTATACTAACTCAACAGAATTCAATTCAGGAATAGCCATTGACTAACCTTAAGCTAACAGCAGTGCAGCAAGGATATTGAATAGATTTCAGAAACTTCTGCATTTGCTTTTGGAATCTCTCACCAACTAACATCTGTCTGGCCATTTCTCAAATGAAGTGTTAGAAAAGTAAGCTTTCAATCTATATCATGCTGCCTCCCCCTTATTCAGTGTGGTAACAGTTTGGATGGAGAAGGAAAGGTGGATTATAGAGATATTGATAAAGTAAAATCAGTGGGATTTGGTGACATTGAATTGGAGAGAAGAGTCAACGATAATGCCTAGGTTTTGGGCTTGTTAAACAGGGAAGATGGTGGTATGGTCTACATTAATGGCAAAGTCAAGGAAAGACAGGATTTTGGTGTGAGAAGAGGAATTCGGTTTTGGACATTTTAAGTTTGAGCTGTTGATGGGAATCCAAGTAGAGACATCCTGAAGGCAGAAGGAAATACGAGACTGCACAGAAGGAGAGAGGTCAGGGCAGAAAAGGTAGATTTGGGAATTATCCACAAGGAAATAGTAGTTGAAGCCATGGGAACCAATGAGTTCCCCTAAGGAGCTGGTGAAGAATGAGAATAGGAGAGGACCTAGAACTGAGCCTTAAGGGACTCCCACTGTTAGAAAGGGGGATGCAGAGGAGAAGCCTGTGAAAGAGACTCAGAAGTAGTGGTCAGTGTGATAGGTGAAGCAGCATGGACTATTGGAGAGAGCATGGGCCTGGGCATCAGAAGGACCTAGGGTCTAATCCCAGCTCCATCATTTGTTTGCTTTGTGAACTTGGGCAAGTCACTTCACTTCTCTACGCCTCAGTTACCTCATCTGTAAAATGGGGATTAAGACTGTGAGCTCCATAAGGGACAGGGACTATGTCCAACTTGAAAGACTTTTATCTACCCCAGCGCTTAGTACAGGGCCTGGAACATAGTAAGTGC
This sequence comes from Ornithorhynchus anatinus, assembly GCF_004115215.2. Classification (NCBI taxonomy): domain Eukaryota; kingdom Metazoa; phylum Chordata; class Mammalia; order Monotremata; family Ornithorhynchidae; genus Ornithorhynchus; species Ornithorhynchus anatinus. The sequence continues at coordinate 112,812,424 of NC_041728.1, read as the reverse complement.
TTAACAAATACCATATGAATAAAAAGAAAGAGGAGAACTAGGAGAGGACAGTGGCAGTGAAGCCAAGGCTAGGCAATATTTAAAGGAGTAGGGGGTCATTCGTAGTGTCCAAGACAAGCTGAAAGGTTGAGAAGGATTAGGATGAAGTAGAGGTTATTAGATTTGTTGAGAAGGAGATCATTGGTGACCTTAGAAAGGACAATTTACTTAGAGTGAAGGGGGCAGAAGCCAAATTGGAGGGGGTGGAGGAGAGGAAATGGGGGTAGTGGGTGTAGACAACTCACTCAAGGAGATTAGAGTGGAATAATATGAGGGGTTAGGGTGATTACTGGATGGAGTTGTGGGATCAAAGGAGAGTTATTTTAGGTTAGGGAATACATGAGCATGTTTAAAAGCCATGGGGAAGGAGCTATTGGAAAGCAAATAGCTAAAGCTAATGGTCAGAGAAGGAAGAAGGGAGTGGGCAAATGTTTCGTTAAAGTGTGTAGGGATGGAATGAGAGGTGCAGATGGAGGGGGATGGATTTTGAGGGGAGGAAAAATATTTCTCTTGAGACACTCCTGGGAACCCTTCAGCATTTTCTATGCACCCGGATCTAAATCATTTAAGCACTTAATAGTCACCCCACCCTCAGTCCCAGAGCATACATATATATATATATATATATATATATATATATATATATATACATAATTTATGTTAATATTTGTCTCCCCATCTAGATTGTAAGGTCCTTATGGCCAGGGATTATCTGTCCCATCTCTACTGTATTGTACTTTCCCAAGTGTTTAGTCCTTGCTCAGCGCACAGCAAGCACTCAATAATTACCATTAATAGATTGATTGATTGACTAAGAAGTGAAGGCTAGTTTTATACACTCTTTACTTCATATTTGGAATGGCTCAGATATCCTTTTGTGGCAGAACTTGAAAATACTCCTTAAATAGGATGTAAGTTATGCCATGTTCCAGTTTTGCATAGGGCTGATGTCTTCCACTCACATTCTCCAGGGATATTAAATTGTTTGAAGGAACATTCATTATTTATGAAGCCTTAATTAGGCTTTCCTTTAGCATGAAAATTCAACTCCGCTGACCACCGAGGCATGATAAAGTGAATATGCAATTCATCAAGTCAGAGCAGAAACTGCAAAACTCACAACTTTTCATTTCTTTGAGCACAGTAAAAAAATGCCCTTCATTCCAATAGCTCACCGGTGAGTTCTAGAGTGAACCTAGGAGTTGGTCATCCTAAAGGACCAGCTTAACATTCTGATGGCCAGAGTTATGAACTGAGCAGAACTGCCCTCCTAAATGTGAAAGACTGCCATTTTAGCTGGATTTTTTCTTGTGCAGGGTATTTACAATAGGATGGTGCTTATTTATCTCTTGTGATTTATTTTCTTGCTCCTATATAAATGTCCCATTGTTTCTTCTGAGTCCTTGAAATTATCCATGAATCATACATCAAGTTAGATGCAAACCTCATATTTAAAACAAGTATACAGTTTAAAAAAGGGCGTCACAGTCTTGTGGAATCGAATCCACAAGAATCTACTTATGTAGAGATCTGCAATTTATTTATTTATACTGATGTCTGTCTCCCCCCACCTCTAGACATAAGCACATTGTGAATAGGGAATGTGTCTGTACATTATTGTACTGTACTCTCCCAAGTGCTTAGTGCAGTGCTCAGCACCCCGTAAGCACTCAATAAATGCTCTTGAATGAATGAATGAATGAAGCAGCTTTCCACAATTTATTGAAACAACACGGGTATTGGGAGTACAATATTTGGTCTCAAAATACCATTATATAAAGATGTCTGGCAAGTGATATTTCTCTGATCAGAAGGCAATCTGTAGTCTAGCTGTGAAAATATAAACCAGCTCTCAGGGTCAGGGACCAGTGGAAGTTGTCAGAAGAGGTAGAAATGAATGTCTCAACCTTGGCCTTCAGTGTAGTAGTAATAGTGGTCCACCAAACTACTAGTCCTCTGGGCCCACGCACTTGTCATATTCTGCCTCAACTACTCCACCTGGCTCCTTGCTGACCTCCCTACTGCTATTCTCCCCCCTCTCTAATCCATACTTTATACCACTGCTAGGATTATTTTTTAAAAAATCTTAGTGTCAGTCTTTGCCTTCTCAAAAACCTCCAATGACCTCTGCATCTTTATCAAACAGAAACAACTTACTATTTGCTTGAAGACCTACAATCCGCTTTACCTATCCTATCTACCCACGCTCATGTGCCCCATTCAATGATACTGAGTGCTTACACTGTATTTACATTGAGTACTAAGAGCTTGGGAGAATTATTATATTATTATTATAATAATTATGGTATTTGTTAAGCACTTACTATATACCAAGCACTGTTCTAAGTGGTGGGGTAGATACAAAGTAATCAGGTTGTCCCAGATGGGGCACAAAGTCTTAATCCCCATTTTACAGATGAGGTAGCTGAAGCACAGAGAAGTTAAATGGCTTACCCAAGGTCATACAGCAACCAAGTGGCGGAGGTGGGATTAGAACCCATGTCTCTGACTCCCAAACCCGAGCTCTTGCCACTAAACCACGTTTCTTCTCTCATAATATAGCAAAGTTGGTAGACACATTCTCTGTCCATAATAAACTTACAGATTAGAGGAGGATTCAGACATTAATATAAATAAATTACAGATATGTACATAAGTGCTATGGGACTGAAGATGGGATGACTAAAGGATGAAAATACAAGGGCAAGGGAGTGGGAGAAGAGGAAATGAGGCTTTTGTTAGGGAAGGCTTCTTGAAGGAGATGTACTTTTAATAAGGCTTTGAAGGTGGAGAGGGTGACCATCGGTTGGATAATGAAGAGGGAGGGGTGCTCCATGCCAGAGGCAGGACGTGGGCAAAAGGTCAGTGGCAAGATAAACAGAGACCGAGGTACAGTCAGTAGGTTGGGATTAAATAATTGAAGTGTGTGGGCTTGGTAGTAGTAGGAAGTCAGGGAGGTGAGGTAGGAGGGGGTAAGGTGATTGAATATTTAAAGCCAGTGGTAAAGAGATAGATGGGCAACTACTGGAGTTTCTTGAGGAATGAGAAAACATGGACTGAGCTGTTTTGTAGAACAATGACTCAGGCAGCGGAGTGAATTACTGACTGGAGTGGGGAGAGACAGGAAGTAGGTAAGTCAGTAAGAAGGCTGATGAAATAATCAAGGCAGGATAGGATAAATTCTTGGATTAACATGGTAGCATTTGTAGTTCTATAACCCAATCCACACATTTCACTCCTGTAATACTAACCTACTCCCTGTTCCTCTCCTACTATCAATCCCTGGTTCACATCCTCCCTCCTGGCTGAACTCCCTCCCCCTTCATATCCAACAGGGCATTACTCTCCCCATCTACAAAACCCTATTCAAATCTACTCACCTGTGAATTTGGGTCTGTATCTCTGAAGCACTTTGAAACTCATTCCACCTTCAGCCCCACTTCAGAGACCATGACATGACAGTTGGCAGACACAAACCCTGCCTTAAGAAGCTCACAATTGCAGTGGAGTGATAGATCCCAAAATAAATTACAAAGAGGGAAAGTATAATTTATTTTAAGATCTGTCACCCCACCTCAATTGGAAACTTCTTAAAGGCAGAGACTGTGTCTACCAACTGTGTTATAGTCTCTGAAATGCCTATTACCGTGCTCTGCATGCAGTGAGTGCTCGATAAATACCATTGATAGATTGATTAAATGCCTATAATGTACAAAACACTGTGTTTACTGCTGGAAAACATATTAATATGAAAATTATTCATTCATTTATTCATTCAGTTGTATTTACTGAGTACTTACTGTGTGCAGAGCACTGTACTAAGCACTTGGAAAGTACAATACAGCAAAAGAGAGACAATACCTACCCACAAAGGGCTTACAGTCTAGAAGGGGAATGACAGACAACAGAACAAGTAAACAGGCATCAAAACAAATAGAATTATAGATATATACATATATACATAAGTGCTGTGGGGCGGGGAAGAGCAAAGGAGTGAGTCAAGGTGATGTGGAAAGGACGGGGAGCTGAGGAAAAGGGATCTTAGTTTGGGAAGGCCTCTTGGAAGGGATGAGACTTCAGCAGGGCTTTGAATGGGGAAGAGTGATTGTTTGGCAGATTTGAGGAGGGAGGGTGTTCCAGGCCAGACATAGGATGTGGGCCAGGGGTCGGCAGTGGGACAGGCCAGATGAAGGCACAGTGAGAAGATTAGCACCAGAGGAGCAGAGTGAATTGTCTGGGATGTAGAAGGAGAGAAGGGAAGAGAAGTAAGAAGGGGCAAGGTGATGGAGAGCTTAAAAGACAATAGTGAGGAGATTTGTTTGATATGGAGGTTGATAGGGAGCCACTGGAGATTTTTGAGGAGGGGGGGTGACATGCCCTGAACGTTTCTGTAGTAAGATAATCTGGGCAACAGAGTGAAGTATAGACTGAAGTGGGGAAAGGCAGGAGGTTAGAAAGTCAGAAATAAGGCTGATGCAGTAATCCAGTCGGGACAGGATGAAAGATTGTACCGACATGGTAGCAGTTTGGATAGAGAGGAGAGGGGAGATCTTGGCAATTTTGTGAAGGTGAGTCCAGCAGGATTTGGTGATGGATTGGATATGTGGGCTGAATGAGAGAGTGGAGTCAAGGATGACACCAAAATTACGGGCTTGTGAGACGGGAGGGATGGTTGTGCCATCTACAGTGACTAGAAATTTTGGGAGAGGACAGGGTTTGGGAGGGAAGATAAGAAGCTCTGTCTTGGACATATTGAGTTTGAGGTGGCAGGAGGTCATTCAAGTAGAGGTGTCCTGAAGGTAGGAGGAGATGTGAGACTGGAGGGAGGGAGAGAGAACAGGGGAGGAGATATAGATTTGGGTATCATCTGCATAGAGATGATAGTTGAAGCCATGGCAGCAAAGTTCTCCAAAGGAGTGAATGTAGATGCAGAATAGAAGGGGATCAAAAACTGAACCTTGAGGGATCCCTACAGTTAGGGGCTGGAAGGGGGAGGAGGAGCCCACGAAAGAGACTGAAAGTGAATGGCCAGAGAGATGACGAGAACCAGGAGAGGAGAATCAGTGAAGCCAAGGTTTTATTGTGAAGAAGGGGATGGTCCACTGTGTCAACGGCAGCAGAGAGGTCGAGGAGGATTAGGATGGAGTAGAAGCCATTGGATTTGGCAAGGAACTTCACTGGTGACCTGTGAGAGGGTGGTTACAGTGGAGTTAAAGAGGCAGAAGCCAGATTGGAGGGGGTCCAGGAGAAAGCTGTAAGAGAGGAATTCGAGGCAGTGAGTGTAGATGACTCACTCAGTGAGTTTGGAGAGGAAGGGTAGGAGGAGTTAGTCATAGTCCTAAGAGCAAACAACTAATTAATGGCATTTATTCAGCACTTAAAAATAATAATAATGTTGGTATTTGTTAAGCTCTTACTATGTGCCGAGCACTGTTCTAAGTGCTGGGGTAGACACAGGGGAATCAGGATGTCCCACGTGGGGCTCACAGTCTTAATCCCCATTTTACAGATGAGGTAACTGAGGCACAGAGAAGTTAAGTGACTTGCCCATAGTCACACAGCAAAGTGGCAGAGCTGGGATTCGAACTCATGACCTCTGACTTCAAAGCCCGTGCTCTTTCCACTGAGCCATGCTATTTATGCAGTGCACTATACTAACTGCTTGGGAGAGCACAATACAAACAAGTTGGTAGATACATTCCTTGCCCACATGAGTTTACAGTCTAGGGCAGGATTAACAAAAATAAAATTTTGCTGGCCAAAGGGAATGATACATTTGAAAGCTCCTTTCAAGTCCACTGTAGTCTTTGTAGCCAAAGATAATGGGACTTTTGAAGGTATTTGCCAAGAAACATCTCTGCCGTCCTACTTCAAATTATGCTTCACCCATTTCGTAGCAGTCATAGAGCCTGCCTCTATCATTTTCTCTGATTATTATCTTCAGGCCTAGTAGATAGCATATGGACCTGGGGGTCAGAAGGACTTGGGTTCCAATTCCGGCTCTGCCATTTATCTGCTTTGTGACCTTGAGCAAGTAACTTCACTTCTTTGGGCCTCAGTTACTTCATCTGTCAAATAGGGATTAAGAGTGTGAACTCAATGTGGGGCACGGATTGTATCTAATCTGATTTGCTGGTATCTACCCCAATGCTTAGTATAGTGCCTGGTGCATAATAAGTGCATAACAAATACCACTTTTTTTCCTTCCTGCACACTGTACAGTGGAGTTGTAGTGCACAGGCTTCTATGCAGAATAAAAAACGGGTAGCTTTACTCTGAAGGATGTATGGTCCAATAAGGATCTGCTAACAGATCTATGTACAGTACCAGGTCAGAAATCCCTCATTAGCTCTTGGTCCAGCCTGTAATTGAGGAGATGAAGCCGTTGAGGGATTCCTTCTAAAGCAAGGATGTTCTGCTGGGGCCTGGCCCAGATCTCTCCTGAAGAATTTCTGTGGCTGAAGAATTTCCACGGCCACCCAGCCTCAGAGAAAAGAATGCAGGTGCTCAAATGCTCAGTCAGTCTCCCGGCCCAGACTGAGGGGCTAGAAGCAGCATGGTGCAGCAGAGAGAGCATGGGCCTGGGAGTCAGAAGATCATGGGTTCAAATTGTGGCTCTGCCATTTGTTTGCTGTGTTACCTTGAGCAAGTTACTTTACTAAACTAGGCCTCAGTTACCTCCTCAGTAAAATGAGGATTGAGACTGTGAGCCCCTTTGGGATAGGGATTATGTCCAAGCTGATTTTTATACATCAACCTCAGCACTTACTAAGTGCCTGGCGCATAGTAACCTCTTAATAGATATTGCAGTTATCTTTATTGTGATTATTATTCCTGGGGAGGAAAGAAGTCTGGCTCCTATTCAGAGGATTCATTCAATCAGTGGTATTTATTAGGAGCTTAGTATATGAACAGCGCTGTAGTACAGCACAACAGAATTAGTAGACATGTTCCTTGCTCATGGAGTTTATAGTCTAGAGGAGGAAGTTCAAAGGGGTCGACTGGCCCCAAGTATCTATTCCCTCCTGTCCTGCAGCCCCTGGAAGCATGAGGCCAGCTACTGGCCTCAAGAACAGAGCTTCAGGTTTTGAAGTGGACTTCTGGGTCTCGTTTCTGAATGAGAACACAGTGTGGGGGTGGGGAGTGTGAGGAAGCAAGGGCACTGCAAACTTGCCTCTCATTTCATTTTAAAATAGAGTGTTTTTGCCAGCTGAGGAGCACTTGGAGCAACTGAATATACTGATTATCTTCCTAATTCACATATTTATAGTGTACTCACTTGGGAAAGTTCAAGGCCTTGTCTTTGATTGAAGGGTTAAGAATTCTGAAAATGAACTGAGCCAAGTAAACTCCTTGCCAGTGGTATACTGCTAAAACACAAACCGGCCCGATGCTCCATATGATTTAAGAGTTTCAAGACCTGTGCTTTAAAGGCCAAACTTAGCCAATTCTCAGAGTTTTATTTCCTGAACTATGGTGGTTTGAAATAAGTTCAGTTCATCAGCAGCATCTGGTAAATAAATTAACCATGTTTCAAATGGGCTTTTAGACCATACAGACACCTGGTTTTAGCTGGAAGAGTTGTTTTTTAACTCCTAAGTAGGAGAACGGAGCATGGATTAGTTAATGTGGATATCTGAAGGACTAGCGAAGGGGGACCAGTACTAGCCAGGCAGCTGGGGGCACCCATGAGACTAGCAAGGCTGATCAGTTTCAGCTGAGCTGGGAGAGTGGCATGGGGGAATTAGTAGATTCATTCATTAAATAGTATTTATTGAGCGCTTACTATGTGCAGAGCACTGTACTAAGCGCTTGGAATGTACAAGTAAGCAACAGCTAGAGACAATCCCTGCCCAATGATAGGCTTACAGTCTAATCAGGGGCTTACAGTCTAATCAGGGATGGGAGGGAGAAACCTCCTTGTTAGGCAAATATCTGGTTCCCAGTCTCACAAATGGTTCCTGTCCTTGCTCAAACACAACAATTACCCATTCCCTCTGTCCCCTTCCCCACCCCACCCACAAGGGCTCAGAGGCCAGATGCTGATGGGGAATCAATCAATTTTATTCATTCAGTGCTTACTGTATGTAAGGCACTGTACTAAATGATTGGAAGTGTGCCCTATTGATGTCAAGCAACATGGCCTAGTGAAAAGACCACAGGTCTGCAAGTCAAGAGGACCTGGTTCTGATCCCGGCTGCATGACATACCTGCTGTGTGACCTTGGGCAAGTCTCTTCACTTGTCTGTGCCTCAGTTACCTCATCTGTAAAGTGTGGATTCAATACCTGCTCTCCCTGCCTAAACTGTGAGCCCTCTGTGGGACAGGGACTGTGTGCAACCTGATTATCCTGTCTCTTCCACAGCACTTTCATTCATTCATTCATTCATTCATTCATTCATTCATATTTATTGAGTGCTTACTATGTGCAGAGCACTGTACTAAGTCCTTGGAATGTACAGTTCGGCAACAGAGAGACAATCCCTGCCCAACAACGGGCTCTTGCCTGACACATAGTAAGCACTAAACAAATGCCGCAATTATTACTATCATTATTATCATGTGAGGGACCCACAAAATCAACCAGCCCATGCGAGAGTGATTAATCTGGTTTTAGAGCATGGCTGAGGGGGCACAGTGGTCCAGACAATTTCCGAGCATTTAGCAGACCTCTACCACCACGGGGAATGAGGTCTCCTGATCATGTTCGCCCCAACTAAACTCCCATGGGAATCCTAGCCAGGGCTGCAGAAAGACTGGTCTGTGTGAGGGTTCGGCCCAGACACGGACATGCTGTGGCCTCTGGCAACCTCAAGGGTCAGGGAGACGGAAGAAATGGGGATGTTTGGGTCTCTGCATCCACGGTAACTTAAATATGTATGTGTTTTCTAAGGGACTGACAGTGAAATACTGCTTCAGGAGTTTAACCAATTGTGTCTTTTCTGTAGTTTTTTTTGATGGATTTAATCTCATGTCATTACTTTGATTTATAGACTGATCAGACTGATTATGGCTTCGTTCTCTTTCCACCTTATTTACTTAAAGCTCCAAGTTTCATCAAAAGGTATTCTTTCTTCTGATTAAAATTTTACTTGTTGAGTGTAGTTACTTGAATGCTCCCCAGAATAATTTGCCCACCTTGTCAAGCAGCATGAGTGCTTTAAAACCCGGGTGACATTAATTAAGTCATATTGAAAGATTAAATGTGTGTGTTGAATGGAGGAGCAGCATGTTTTTCCCACCAATAATATGCTTTTCAGTGAATTGCACAGACAACAGCATGCCAGAATTGAGCTTAAGAAAGATGACCCTCTGTTCAAGAAACAAAAGAATAATGAGGCATTAGGATAATAAGCATGGGGATAACACTGGTTATTTTTTTGGATAATTGAAAGACTATGGGAAGGGGTGAGGGAATACGGGAGTGAAAAATGGCCCTAAGCCAAATGTCCACATTTGGGGATTAGGGTAGGAGGTTGGGGCAAGAAAGAGGGCACTAATAGAAGATGGATAGTACTGCTTTTCAACTTGTTACTTGAACCAGGTGACCTAAATCCTAAATACCTCCAGACTAGAGAAGCAACATGGTATAGTGGATAAAATATGGACCTTGGAGTCAGAAGTTCATGGGATCTAATCCCAGCTCTGTCACTTGTCTGCTGTGTTACCTTGGCAAGACACTTCACTTTTCTGTGCCTCAGATTCCTCATCTGGAAAACGGGGATTGAGATTGTGAGTCCCTTATGGAATAGGAACTGGGTCCAACCCTATTTGCTTGTATCCACCCCAGCACTTCGTACAGTGCCTGACACAAAGGAAGTGCTTAACAAATACCACTAATTATTATTATTATTATCTGATACACCCTAAACTGTGACCTTGAACCACTAACACTGCCCCATTCACAAGGCATATTCACATCTGTTTTCTTCAGACCTGTTTGGGGAGGAAACAGCAAATTTTATTTTTATATAATTTGAGGTGGAATTGGTACTCACTGATTTGTGATTATGTTATTTTCTTCAGGACTATACTCTGTGTAATAAAAAATAGGAGTACAATGTTTGAACCTAGATAATTAGTTTTATCTAGTCTCAAACACTGTACTCCTATTACACAGAGTATTATAACACAGAGTTTATAATAATAACTAATATCAAAAGTATTTTCAGTTTGTTGTTTTCATATCCTTCAGGGTCATAATTACAATCCCAGTAATCTGGGCAGCACATTACTTCATTCATTCATTCAATCGTATTTATTGAGCACTTACTATGTACAGAGCACTGTACTAAACACTTGGAATGTACAATTCAGCAACAGATAGAGACAATCCGTGCCCAATAACGGGCTCACAGTTTAAATAGGAGAGACAGACAGCAAAGCAAAACAGAACAAAACAAAACATCATTAAGATAAATAGAATCATAGAGATATACACGTCATTAACAAAATAAATAGGGTAATAAATAATATATACAAATATGCACAGTGCTGAGGGGAGGAAAGGGGAATGAGCAGAGGGTGGGGGGGGAATAGGGATGGGAGGAAGAGCAGATGGAAAGGGGGGGCTCCATCTGGGAAGACCTCCTGGAGGAGGTGAGCTCTCAGTAGGGCTTTGAAGAGGGGAAGAGAGTTAGTTTGGCAGATGTGAGGAGGGAGGGCATTCCAGGACAGCGGTAGGACGTGGGCCAGGGGTAGAGAGCAGGACAGGAGTGAATGGGGGACCGTGAGGAGGTGAGCGGTAGAGGAGTGCAGTGTATGAGGTGGGCAGTAGAAAGAGAGAAGACAGGTGAAGTAGGAGGGGACAATGTGATGGAGTGCTTTGAAGCCAATGGTGAGGAGTTTTTGTTTAATGCAGAGTTGGATGGGCAACCACTGGGGTTTTCTGAGGAGTGGAGTTACTTGTTCTGAATGTTTCTGTAGAAAAATGATCCAGGCAGCAGATTAGAGTATGGACTAGAGTGGGGAGAGACAGGAGACTGGTAGGTCAGCAAGGAGGCTGATGCAGTAATCAAGGTAAGGTAGGATGAGTGTTTATATTAACGGGGTAGAAGTTTGGATAGAGAGGAAAGGGCAGATTTTAGTGATGTGATGAAGGTGGGACTGACATAATTTAATGATAGATGGATGGATGGTTTTGTGGTAAAGGTATCAAGGGACAGTAAAACTGGGGGTTGCTGTAATCTTAGTTACACAACTCACCCAGATGAAAGAAATAACACCTGTACTTCTCAGTGCATTGATGGAACTTGGCCAGATGAGTGGCTGCTTCTGAGCCCACCTCGGCTAGTGCTGGTCCCTGACACACTCTAGCACAAGTAATGCAATCGGGGCAGCTAACTAAATCAGCAGCCCCATCACCGACCCTGACTCAGCCTCTCTTAGGCAACACTATCATATGAGAGAATTCCATCAGGTCTGCAGGGGCCTGCAAATCTGAACCCGAGAAGAGAGAAAAGCAGCGAAACAAGAGGAGCAGCATGGCCTACTGGAAAAAACAATGGCTTGGGAGAAACAGGATTGATCTAATTCCAGCTCTGCCAACTGCTTGCTATGTGGCCTTGGACAAGTCACTTAGCTGCTCTGTTCCTCAGTTTCCTATGTCCCTCCTACTTGTACTATGAGCTCCATGCAGGACAGGGACCATGTCCAACCTAATTAACTTCTGTCTACCCCAGCGATAAGAACAGTATTTGACACATCATAAACGCTTAAAAAATATAAAAAAATGCACAGTGTAGTGGAAAAAACTGCTACCCCATTAATGAAAGCACTTACCTTATCCTGCCTTGATTATTGTATCCACCTCCTTGCTGACCTCCCTGCCTCTCCCCACTCCAGTCCATACTCCACTCTGCTACCTGGATTATTTTCCTTCAAAAACTTCCAGACCATGTTTCCGCACTCCTCAAGAAACTCTAGTAGTTGACCAACCACCTCTGCGTGAAACAAATACTCCTCACCACTGGCTTCAAAGCACTTAATCACCTTGCCTCCTCCTACCTCACCTCTCTACTCTCCTATTCCAATCCAGCTCACACACTTTGTCCCTCTAATGCTAACCCTCTCACTGTACCTCGATCACATCAATCTTGCCTCCAACCTCTCTCCCACATCTTACCTCTGGCCTGAAATGCCCTCCCTCTTCATATCAGACAGATAACTGCTCTTCTCCACTTCACAGCCTTATTGAAGGTACATCTCCTCCAAGTAGTCTTTCCTAAATCCTCCTCTTCTCCCACTCCCTTCTGCATTGCCCCAACTTGCTCCCTTTATTCATCCTCCCTCTCATCCTCACAGCACATATGTATATATCTGTAATTTATTTATGTATATTAATGTCTTTCTCCTTCTAGACTGTGAGCCTGTTGTGGGCAAGGAATGTGTCTGTCTGTTGTAATATTGTACTCTCCCAAGCTCTTAGTAGAGTACTTTGCACACAGTAAGCACTCAGTAAATATGATTGAATGAATAAATGAACATCGGCCTGGGAGTCAGAGGACCTGGGGTCTAATCCCAGTACTGCTATTGGTCTGCTTTGTGATCTTGGGCAAATAATTTAATTGTTCTGTGCCTGTTACCTTCATTTGTAAAATGGGGATAAAGACTGTGAGCCCCATCTGGGACACGGACTGTGTCCACCCTGATTATCTTGTATCTATCCCAGCACTTAATGTAGTGCTTGGCACACACCACTGATACCACAAGAAAAAAAGGCAGAGGATAAGCGGCACATCATTAGTGGTTCTAACTAGTACTAATGACTCCCATCCCATTAGTCAGATAAAGGTGAAAGACCATGTCAAACAATAAAATCTCAAAAGTCGTCCTGAGAGCTCAGAAGTCATGCATACTCAACCAATTAGAAGAGATCGCTTACACTACTTCTTACCTAAAAGAGGCAGGCACAGGTGTGTATGTGTGCAGCTTTCTTACCTAGAGAAGGACAAACTCAGGATTCTGTGAGCATCCTCTGGGCCTCATTCCAGTGGAAGAGAACAAGAAAGAGCTGCCAGTCGGAAGCCAAGTAGACATCTTGAGATAAAAGATAAACTGGGTCCCAGAATGGTTATTACTCAGCCTGAATGAAACTATCTCATCTGTAAAAATTGTTCTCTCAATGCTTTGATTGTTTTCTTGGAGCTGGTCAAATTGTGCCTTCTCATGATAAATTGGTATAAAAGATCTTCCTGGGCAGAGTGTTGGGATTTTATACAATACCTTCTTCTCAGAGCATCATCTGGGAATGTAATACTCCCAGAAAAATGAGATCAGAAACCAGACATAGATGTAATGTACAGAGGGGAAATTACTATTTCAGTAAGGTGAGGATTACTGCATTTTCAGGAAATTACTAGCTGGCCAACCTGTTAAATTCTGCCTTGAAACACTATAGGGAATGAAGGACACATATCTTAGGAGACCAAGAAGTTAGTACTTCCCAACTGTCCTTGGTTTTGACCAGCTGCTTTCTCTTCTGGATGCTTCCAATCATAACCAGAGTGCCCAGCAGAGACGAGCACTAAGCACTGGAATAGTTACAAGATAATCAGGTTGTACGCACTCCACATTCCATATAATAAAGTTGGTACTTGTTAAGTGCTTACTATGTGCAGAGCACTGTTCTAAGCACTGGGGTAGATACAGGGCAATCAGGTTGTCCCACGTGAGGCTCACAGTTAATCCGCATTTTACAGATGAGGTAACTGAAGCATAGAGAAGTTAAGTGACTTGCCCACAGTCACACAGCTGACAAGTAGAGCTGGGATTCGAACTCATGACCCATATGGTACTCACAGTTTACATCCCCATTTTAAAGATGAGATAACAGGTACAGAGAAGTTAAGTGACTTGCCCAAATAGCAGAAAAATAGCTGACAAATAGCAGAGCCGGGATTAGAACCCGGACCTGTGGCAATGCACTTTTTGGCAGACAAATATAGGACACGTAAACAAAGAAGATGAGAAGCAAAGAAGATAGAAGCAGCATGGCCCAGTTGGATAAAGCATGATACTGGGAGTCAGAAGGAACTGGGTTCTAATTGTGTCTGCTGGGCCACTTGTATGAGCTGTCACATACAAATGCCACTTGTCTGCTGTGTGACCTTGGGCAAATCACTTAACTTCTCTAGGCCTAAGTTACCTCATCTGCAAAATGGGGATTAATACTCTGAACCCCTTGGGAAACAGGGACTGTGTCCAACCCGATTTGCCCGTACTCACTCCAGTGCTTAGTACGGTGCCTGGCACATAATAATAATAATATTGGTATTTGTTAAGTGCTTATTATGTGCAGAGCACTGTTCTAAGCGCTGGGGTAGATACAGGGTAATCAGGTTGTCCCACATGAGGCTCACAGTCTTAATTCCCATTTTACTGATGCGTAACTGAGGCACAGAGAAGTTAAGTGACTTGCCCACAGTCACACAGCTGACAAGTGGCAGAGCTGGGATTCGAACCCATGACCTCTGACTTCCAAGCCCATGCTCTTTCAGCACTTAACAAATACCACAGTTATTATTAAAGCTATCTTCAAAGGAGTAAATCCCATTCATTTTCCTTTATCTTCTTCTGATGCTCTGAAGATAATAATGAAAATAGCAGTCACTGTGGTATTTGTTAAACACTTACTATGTGCCAGGCACTTCGCTAAGATTGGGGAAAGAAGTAATAGTATTGATTAAGCATTGAGTGCAGAGCACTGTTTTAAGCACTGGGAGAGAATACACATTTGGGAATTAGATGTGCCCCTGTTCTTTAGTGGATTTACAATCTACTACAAGACACAAGATAATTAGACCAGACACATTCCCTGCCTCACAGAAGTTTCACAGTTCATAGTCTAAGCAGGAAGTAAACTAGATGAAGCAGCATGGCGTAGTAATAGAGGTTGGGTCAGGCAATCAGAAAGTCATGGGTTCCAATCCCAGTTCTGCCACTTGTCTGCTGTGCAATCCTGGGCAAGTCACTTCACTTCACTATGCCTAGTTACCTCATTTGTAAAATGTGGATTGAGACTGTGAGCCCCATGAAGGACAGGCACTGTGTCCAGCCTAATAAACTTGTATCTACCCCTGTGCTTAGTGCGGTATGTAGCACATAGTAAGTGCTTAACAAATATTATTATTAATAATCACTTTTAAGAATGAGGAAACTGAGGCAGAGAAATTAAGGGCCTTGCCAAGGTCACACAACAGGGATGTTGGGGAGCGTCAGAAAAAAATACCCAGAAAAGGATGAAACAGGAGAGCCAATTTTTAAGCGTCATGGACTCGACAAGATTGTTGTGGGCAGGGAATGTGTCTGTACTTTCCCAAATGTTTAGTACAGTGCTCTGCACATTTGTCTTATGCTGTGAAGCCATTTCTGACCCATAACGACTCCATGGACATATGTCTCCCAGAAGCCCATCTGCAATCATTCTGGTAATGTATCCACAGGGTTTTCTTGGTAAAAAATATGGAAGTGGTTTAACATTGTCTCCTTCCATGCAGTAAACTTGAGTCTTGGCCTCGATTCTTTCCCACGCCACTGCTGCACAGCACAGATGAGTTTTGACTAATAGCAGATTGCCTTCCACTCGCAAGCCACTGGCCAAGCTAGGAATGGAATGGGTAGGCCTCTGCTTGTCTCTCGCTGCTGTAGCCAAGACTGATAAAGTACTGGAAACCTTCCAGGTGCTATCCTGAGCAGGGGCTGTCACACAGTAAGTGCTCAATAAATATTACTGATGGATTGAATGGAAGGATTTAAAGAGGCAAGGAAGAAAGGAGAATAACAGTGAGACCGCAAATCAGGGGAAGCGAAAGAGTGCAAAGTGAAAGAACCTGAAAATAATTAAGGTTTTCTCTGTTTCATGGGTACTCCAGCCAAAGACATTGTGCTACTTCTGTCTCTCCATATGTCTGTATTTACTTAAGAAAGAAAGGAAAAGGAGGCCTGGTGAGGTGACTGTAGTTTTCAATCCATAATCTGGTCATCCCAACTGACCAATTTGGGAATTTTGTCAGAGTAAGAAATATGTTGAAAAAGAGAGAAAGGAACAACATTTATCCTGCTTATTCAGATGTTTATTCCCATCCCAGTCAGTTAAGGGAACAAATTCAGAACATTTCAGTACTTACTGCCTGACTTGCCAACACCAAATTTGAGAGGATGTTTGCTTTCTCTGAAAGACAATTAATTGCATGGCTTGTTCACCACCCTCCCCCTGCCAAAAAAAAAAAATAGAGGATATTTCCAGTAATATAGTAAAAAGTTTTAAAAGAAGTTTTTTTTTTCTCTGTCACTTAAAATGAGAAATCTAAAAGATTTCAGAGCAAGAATGTGCCACAGAGTCCAACTGTTATCATTGGATTTTTAGTAAGTCCTTTCTAAATTTTCAATGTGTTTCCATGGGATTAAAAATTTATGCAAAGAAACAGAGAAGTGCTGGCAAATGTGGGACAATGTGTAGTTATGGTACAGCTCCCCAAACATTTCCATTGCTAACAAGCTTTCCACAGCACTCTGATTCCAGAAGGCTGATAAATACTTAAAGACCATGAGAATTGAACAACTGCAACAAGAAAAAACAATTTAATGCATCTTTAGTAGCAATGGACTAGAGAAAAGACCACTAGCCTGGTAATCAGAGGACCTGTGTTCTAACCCAATCTCCACCACTTGCCTGCTGTGTGACCTTAGGTAAGTCATTTAATGATGATGATGGTATTTGTTAAGTTCTTATTATGTGCCAAGCACTCTTCTAAGCAGTGGGGGCTGGAGTACAAGGTAATTAGGTTGTCCCACTTGGGGTTCACAGTCCTAATCTCCATTTTACAGATGAGGGAGCTGAGGCACAGAGAAATTAAGTGACTTGCCCAAAGTCACATAGCCGACAGGTGGTAGAGCAAGGATTAGAACCCACGACCTCTGACTCCCAAGCCCATGCTCTTTCCACTGAGCCATGCTCCTTCTCTATTCTTACTCTCTATTCTTAATTTATTCATGAGAAGCAGCTTGGCTTAGTGGAAAGAGCAAGGGCTTGGGAGTCAGAGGTCATGGGTTCTAATCCCAGCTCTGCTACTTATCAGCTGTGTGATTTTGGGCAAGTCACTTAACTTCTCTGTGCCTCAGTTACCTCATCTGTGAAATGGGGATTAAGACTTTGAGCCCCACATGGGACAACTTGATTACCTTGTATCTACCCCAGTGTTTAGAACACTGCTTGGCACAGAGTAAGCACTTAACAAATGTCATTATCATTATTATTATTAACTTCTCTGTGATTCAGTTACCTCATCTGTAAAAAGGGGATTCAGTGCCTGCTCTCCTTCCTACTTAGACTGTGAGCCTCATGTGGATTGGGGACTGTGTCTAACCTGATCAGGTTTATCTTCCCCAGCACTCAGAACAGTGTTTTACATATAATAAGCATTTAAGAAGGAACATGGCTTGAGAAGCAGCAGTGCCTAGTGGATAAAGCATGGACCTGGAAGTCAGAAGGACCTGGGTTCTAATCCTGACTCTGCCTCTTGCCCTTTGTGTGATCTAGGGTAAGTCACTTCATTTTCCAGTGCCTTAGTTGCCTAATCTGTAAAATGGGGCCCCACATGGGAAATGGATTATGTGAACCTGATTAGCTTGTATCTACCCCAGCGCTTAGAACAGTGCCTGGCACATGGTAAGTGCTTAACAAATACCATTAAAATTAAGCTATATAACAATAACAACAACAACAACAACTTTAGGGAGGTCAACTGGGACTTCTGCACTCAACGATGTCCCAGTACTCCATTTGTCATTCTTCTCACATATCAAAATGTGGCCTCTGCTACTTTCAGCCAGGATCTGGGACCTTTAGCACTGTGCGTGATTAGATGATGAACTGCTCTTCAAAACCTAGTAGAAGCCATAGGCTCAGCTTTGTCATGCACACCAGCAGCCCGTGTGTCTTACAGGCCAGGTTAAGGTGAGAAACGCTTTTATTGCATTCTTGTCACAAAATTAGAAACAGTTGCAATAGTTCACAAAAATAATTTTCACTGCACCCTTTATTCATATCTCCCTCATCCCCACAGCCCTCACATATCCATAATTTATGTATATTAATATCTATATCCCCCTCTAAACTATTAGCTGATTTGGGGCAGGAAACATGTCTACCAACTCTGTTATATTGTACTCTCCCAAATGTTTAGTACAGTGCATTGCCCACAGTAAATGCTCAGTAGACATGATTGATTGATTGATCACTAGGGGAAGTGGGAGCTGAATTAGGGAAGGCCTCTTGGAGGAGATGTGATTTTAATAGACTGTAAGACTCTCGACTTTCATCTCTTCTCTATATTGTAAACTCCTTGTGGTCAGGAAATGTGCCTGTTGTTATATTGTAATAATAATTATTATTATGGTATTTGTTAAGCGCTGTGTGCCAAGCACTGTTCTAAGTGCTGGGGTAGATACAAGGTAATCAAGTTGTCCCACATTGTCTCACGCAGTCTTAATCCCCATTTTATAGATGAGGTAATTGAGGCACAGAGAAGTGAAGTGATTAGCCCAAGGTCACAGAGCAGACAAGTGGAGGAGCTGGGATTAGAATCCATGAGCTATAAGTGAAATGAGGGTTTAGTCAAGGAGGGCCTCTGGGAAGGAGATGTGACTTCAGGAAGGTTTGAAAAGATAGAATAGTGATGAATTGTCAGATTTGAAAGGGGAGGGAGTGCCAGGCCTGAGAAAGGATATGGGCAGTTAGTCATTCACATTTTTTGAGCTCTTACTGTGTGCAGAACACTACTAAGCTCTTGGGAGAGTAAAGTAAAATATAATAATAATAATGGTATTTGTTAAGCACTGTTCTCTAAGTGCTGGAGGAGATACAAGGTAATCAGGTTGTCCCACGTGGGGCTCACAGTCTTCAATCCCATTTTACAGATAAGGTAACTGAGATAACAGAGAAGATAAGTGACTACCCCAAAGTCGCACAGCTGACAAGTGGCGTATCAGGGATTAGAACCCACAACCTCTGACTTCCAAGCCCGTGCTTGGGCTCAGGGAGGGAACTGGCTGAGTGCCTTAAAACTACAACGAACGTCTGTTGGATGTGGAGGAGGCTAGGCATTCAGTGGAGGTTTGGGAAGAGTGAATTTTTGAGAAGTGGACTGAACAGCTTTTCAGAAAAATGATCCAGGAGGCCAAGTGAAGTATGGATTGGAGAGGGTAGAGACATGAAGCAGGAAGTGTCCGTGAGGAGGCTGAGAGAGAGCCACTTCTCTCACTGAGAAAGAACACTGTTTTCTGGAGGAAACAGATAAGTGTTTGGATCAGCATGGTAGCAGTTTGGATGGAGAGAAATAGAATGTTCATTCATCCATTCATTTAATCGTATTTATTGAGCGCTTACTGTGTGCAGAGCACTGTATTAAGCGCTTGGAACGTACAATTCAGCAACAAATAGAGGCAATCCCTAACCAACAATGGGCTCACAGCTAGAAGGGGGGAGTAAGACATCAAAACAAGTAAACAGGCATCAATAGCATCAATATAAATAAATAGAATTATATTTATTTATGCATCATTAATAAAATAAATAGAATTATAAATATGTACATATATACACAGGTTCTGTGGGGCAGTGAGGTGGGTAGAGCAGAGGGAGGGAGTCAGGGTGATGGGAAGGGGAGGAGGAGCAGAGGAAGACATGTTATGAAGGTAGAACCAACAAGATTTTGTGACAGATTGAATATGTGGGTTTTATAAAAGGGATGAGAAGACAACGCCAAGGATATGGGCTTGTGTACAGGGAGGATAGTGGCTCAGAAACAGTATGGACTAGTGGAAAGAGCACGGGCCTGCAAGTCAGAAGGACCTGGATTCTAATTCCAGCTCCATCACTTGTCTGCAGTATGACCTAGGCAAATCACTTAACTTCTTTGTGCCTCATTTCTCTCATCTGTAAAATGGGGATTAAGATTAGGAGCCCCATATGAGACAGGAACTATGTCCAACCTATCTTGTATCTACCCAGTGCTCAGTACAGTGCCTGGAACATAGTAAGCACTTAAATATTATTATTATAAGCACAGGCCTGGAAGTTAAAGGATCTGGGTTCTAATCCTGACCCTGCTATCCTCTAGATTATAAACTCATTGTGGGCAGTGAATGTGTCTACCAACTCTAATGTATCATACTCTCCCAAGTAATAATAATAATTTTGGTATTTGTTAAGGGCTTACTATGTGCAGAGCACTGTTCGAAGTGCTGGGGTAGATACAGGGCAATCAGTTTGACCCACATGAGGCTCACAGTCTTAATCCCCATTTTCCACATGAGGTAAATGAGGTACAGAGAAGTTAAGTGACTTGCCCACAGTCACACAGCTGACAAATGGCAGAGTCGGTATTCAAACCCATGATCTCTGACTCCCAAGCCCGGGTTCTTTCCACTGAGCCACGCTGCTTCCCAAGTGCATAGTACAGTGCTCTGCACACCATAAGTGCTCAATAAATATCAGTGATTGACTCAATCTATTGTATACGGAGAATAGATGGAGACTCAGAATTGAGTCTTGCGGTATCCCCCTATTTAGAGGGGGAATGAAAAGGAGCAGTCAGAAAGATAGGAGAACTAGGAGACGGCAGTGTCGTTGAAGACGAGGTTGGATATTGTTTCCAGGAGAAAGGGGTCCTCCACAGAGTTGGAGTAGAAAGGACAAGGAGGCTTAGGATGGAATAGAGGCCACACTGGATTTGGCAAGAAGGAGTTCATTTGTGACCTCAGACAGGGATCAAAGCCAGATTACAGAGAGTCGAGGAGAGAATTGGAGTAGAGACTGTGAGTATAGACAACTCGCACATGGACTTTGGAGAATAGTAGGAGGGAGATGGGGATATAATTGGATGGTACATTGGGATGAAGGTGGTTTTTTTTCCATGAGAGGAGATATATGGGAATGATTGGAAGTGCTGGGGAAGGAACTATTGGAAAGTGAGGGGTTGAAGATGGCAGTCAGGGAAGGAAGAAGGGAGGGAACAATTTTATTAAGGTGAGAATAGATGGGGTCAGAGATGCAGGTAGAGGGGGTGGATTTTGAGAGGAGACAGGAGATCTCCTCTTGAGGTATTGCTGGGAATGATGGAAGACTCAAAAAGGGGATGAAAGAGAGAAGGGAGTGGAGAGGAGCAGGGAAGAATTTAGGGAGAACATGCTTAAAGCTTTCAATTTTATCGATGACCTGTGAACTAGGGGCAAGAGATGAGGGGGACAAGGGAGTAGGGAGCTTGTTGTCATGAGCAATGGGCATGGGATGCAATAAGAATTGAGAACTATTATTTCTGGGCAGTGGAGAGGGCAGAGTTAGAGTAGGTGAGGATGAAATTCAGATGGATGATTTTAGGCTGATTTCTGCCTGCAGTGTTTGGAAGCTTGTTCAGAAGAACATCCTGTCAAGATGATCCAGGGCTGTGGGTTGGTGGTTTGAGTCAGTAGTAGGACAGGGGAAGAAGGAAACTGAATTCAGTTCAGAGAGTAGTGTTGAAGGAATAAATTTCTGAGTCAACAGAAGGCAGGTTGTCTATGGAGACCAAATGGGGCATGATAACTAGAAAATTGGAGGTGGGGGGGTCAAAAGATCAGATAGATTTGTGGTGAGGGAGTGTATGGGAGAGAATACAAGTTAGAAGGTTGTAGTCAGAGAGTGGAATTGCAGAGTTGATGAGGGTAGAGATTGTACAGTGAGTAGAGATGATAAGATTGAGCCTTGTGAAAAAAGCACAGGCCTGGGAGTCAGAGGATGTGGATTCTAATCCTGGCTCTGCCACTAGCCTGTTGGATGACCTTGGGTAAGTTAATTTGCCTGTGTTACCTCATCTGTAGATTGGGGATTAAGTCCTCTTCCCTCCAACTTAAATTCTAAGATTTATGAGAGACGGGGACTGTGTCCAACCTGCTTATTAGGGAAGTAGAATAATCTCATGGAAAGAACCTTGGCCTGGGAGTCAGAGGACCTGAGTTTTAATTCTGAATCCACCACTTGTCATCTGTGTGACCTTGGGCAAGTCACGTAACTTGTCTGTGCCTCAGTACCCTCATCTGGAAAATGGAGATTCAGTACCTGTTCTCCCTCCTAGTTAAAATGGTAAGCTCAAGTGGGACTTGTTTATCTTGTATCTATACCAGTGCCTAGTACATAGCACTTAAATACCTTTGTTACTCTTGTCTTGCCTTATGCTGTTGTCATTTCTGAGCCATAGTGATACCATGGACATGTCTTTCCCAGAACGTCCAATTTCCATCTGAAATTGTTCTGGTAGAGTATCAGTAGAGTTTTCTTGGTAAAAATACAAAAGTGGTTTAAGACTGCTTCCTACAACACAGTTAATTTGAGTCTCCATCCTCGACTCTCTCCCATGCTGCTGCTACCCAGCATAAGTGAGTTTTGACTTGTAGGAGTTTGCCATCCACTCACTAGGCACTGGCCAAGCCAGAAATGGAATGGATATGCCTCTGCTTAACTCCCTCTCCCATAGTTGAGACTAGTGGAGTACTGGAAACTCCCCAGGTGAGATCCTGAGAGATTATTGTTATTGTATTATTTCTATTTTATTATGTTGAATATACTCCAGTGATTGCTTCATTGCCTAGAATACAGAAAATGCTTAATAAGTGCCATTAAAAAAATGATCATGTGTCCAAGTTGATAAGTTGGTCCTTCAAGACTATAAGCTCATTGTGGGCATGGAATGTGTCTTTTCATTGCTATATTGTACTCTCCCAAGTGCTTAGTACAGTGCTTTGAACACAGTAAGTGCTCATTAAATACAATTGCATAAATAAATGAATGAATGGATGAAATGGGGTGGACTAGGAGGTTGTGAGAGTTGAGAAGTAAGAGGAAACTGGTAGTTGGTAGGTCATCTGGAACATTCACATGGATTTTGAACCAAGGTTCATGTAGGGATGGACAAAGGGATAAGGAAAGTGAGAAGGAAGTCTGAGAGTAGATATAAATAACAGACCCGGTGAAAAAGCTTCATAATGAACAGTTCTTTTCTAGGGTTTGAGTCTTCTGGCCAGCCAAATTAGAGGACTCAATCTTCTGGTTTCTCCTATAAGGGATTTAAACCCATGGTTATTGCTTTTTTAACCCATTTCTGCCTCTTCCAGGGAAAATGAGTTTTAAAACAAAGTCTGAGTGAAAGTGGTTTTCTCCCTACTCAGGACCTGGGAGCATTTAATCACAAACATTTCCCTCTCACCCCTTCCACATCTCTCCTGCTCTTTGCCTTCTTCCATTTTCCCTTCCTTTCTCATGTCCTTTCCCTCTTATCCCTTTAATAACCCAGGAACCATGGTACTAATTGCATTTCCAATTGAAAAATGAATAATAATAATAATGTGATTTTTTTTTCCTTTTTTTCCTGACTCTAGCCTGGAACACCCTTCCTCTTCAAATCCAACAATCCCTCTCTCCACCTTTAAAGCATTTTTTAAAATACATCTCCAATAGGACTTTCTCAATTAAGCTCACGTTTCTTTTTCTCCCATTTCCTTATAGAACAGGACTGGGAGTCAGGAGGACTTAGGTTCTAATGTCAGCTCTGCCACCTGTCTGCTGTGTGACATTGAGCAAGTAACTGCAGGTCCCTCATCTGTAAACTGGAGATAAAGACAGTGAGCATCATGAAGGGACTGTGACCCTATTTGCTTGCATCCACCTCAATGCTTAGTACAGTGCCTGGTACATAGTAAGCATTTAACAAATACTAGAAACATCATTCCTTTTTTGTTGCCCTTGCATTTGGATTCGTACCCTTTATTCACCTCTCCCTTAGCCCCAAATAACTTATGTACACATATAAAATTTACTTACATTAATGTCTGTATCCCCCTCTAGGCTGTAAGTTTATTATGGACAGGAAATGTTTATACCAATTCTTTTACACTGTACTCTCACAAGTGCTTAGTACATTGCTCTGTACACAGTAAGCACCCAATAAATATGATTGATTTAGAATTATTGTGGGTTTTGTTAAGCGCTTAGTATGTGTCAAGCAGTGTACTAAGCATGGGGGTAGATAAAAGAGAATTAAGTTACACATGGGGCTCACAGTCTAGGTAGGAGGGAAAACACATACTGAATCCCCATGTTAAAGATGAAGGAACTGAGGCACAGAGAAGTTAAATGACTTGCTCAAGGTCACACGACAGTCAAGTGGCAGATCTGGGTTTGGAATCCAGGTCCTCGGGCCCATACACTTTTCACTTGGCTACATAATTCTTGAGGCGAACCAATATTGAAGATACTAGAGCTAGGACTGTAAGTGCCTACTGAATTGGTTTTAAAGGGTGGAATAGTTGTCATCTGCTCATTGCTTGAATGACAGTATTTTCAAATAATCTAGCTGTAGCTATTTCACCTCTTAGTGTCACATCTGGAGAGTTTCCAGTACTCTACCAGTCTTGACTACGGGAGGGAGAGTCAAGCAGAGGCCTATCCATTCCATTCCTAGCTTGGGCAGTGGCTAGCGAGTGGAAGACAATCTGCTACAAGTCAAAACTCACTTGTGCTGGGCAACAGGGGCATGGGAGAGAGTCAAAGATGGAGAATCAGGTTTACTGAACGGAAGGAGGCGATGGTAAACCACTTCCTTATTTTGATCAAGAAAACTCTATGGATCCACTACCAGAACGATTGCAGGTGGAAGTGGAGCGTTCTGGGAGAGATAATAATAATAATAATAATGTTGGTATTTAAGCGCTTACTATGTGCAGAGCACTGTTCTAAGCACTGGGGTAGATATAGGGTAATTAGGTTGTCCCACGTGAGGCTTACAGTCTTAATCCCCATTTTACAGATGAGGGAACTGAGGCACAAGGAAGTTAAGTGACTTGCCCACAGTCACACAGCTGACAAGTGGCAGAGCCGGGATTCAAACCCATGACCTCTCACTCCCAAGCCAGATCACTTTCCACTGAGCTGCACTGCATCCATGGCGTCACTATGGATCGGACACGACTTGACAGCATAAGATAACAACAAGCTATCTGTTCATTTATGGATGAAGTGAATTTCTAAATTCTGCACTTTCCTTTCCTTCCTTCTTTATATGCTCATTTCAACTTTTTTGTTTGTGACTGGGGAGGTCAAAACTTCACAGTAGTACAACTTCCAAGAGTATCCATTTAAAATCCATAAAAAAGAGGAAATTCAAAGTCATTACAAACATTTTTGCTTAATTTCTTGAATGGTTTTAAGAGCTATGATGGTGAAATCAATTCCATTCTGAGAAATAGAGCTATTTTATTCAAGACAGAGAGATTGACATTTGTACCTATAATGCAATTGCAAGATCTGTGAAGTGTTTTTTGAGTCCTCCTGCAATTCTGTAAAAGGTTTGGAGACCCAAAATCCTGACTAAATGAGTCAATAAAATGCTAACCATCATTATGATTATAATGGTGCTTATTCATTCCAAATTCACTGTATGATAGTTGACTTGGATTAAGGAAAGTCTAAACCTAACCTTTCGTAGCAAGTCACTGAACTTCCATATAGATCCTGAATCAAATGCTGGTCTCCAGTTCCTTTCCTGAGTGGTTGCAGGGGGATTACATAAATATAAACCTCTCTACTGGAAAAAAAAATTGTCCTCCAGGCTTCATTATGGAAAGCAAAAGAACACTTTAAAGAAACTGAAAACTGAAGTGTGCAGTGTGCCACTCTTCTCCATTTCTATTTTTGAAGATTCTTCACTGAGATGCTTTTAGAGGAGTGGTTTGGGCATTTTATTTCCCTTATCTGAGGTTTTTTTCTCTCTCTCTGTCTTCCCTTTCAAACAAAATGAACAACATATTCAAAAATATAGTGCTTGGGAATTTATTGGTTACATCTTCTGCTTTTTTTAATTAGAGTGATTTTTAGCAGTTGAATGTATGTGTAATTTTATATACCTGGCTGTAGGTTTTTATCCAGGGGAGTGAAAAATTCTAAGGGCTGTTCAGAGTGCGCCCAAGAATTATTGAACATCAACCTCCTGCTACAATGGGAACAACAGCTCCTTGATGAACTCCTGGAACCATAAAAATAATAATAATAATAATAAATATGGTATTTGTCAAGTTCTTACTATACTATTGATGCCTGTCTACTTGTTTTGTTTTGTTTTATTGTCTGTCTCCCCCCTTCTAGTCAGTGAGCCTGTTGTTGGGTAGAGATTGTTCCTGTTGCCGAATTGTACTTTCCAAGCACTTAGTACAGTGCTCTATACACAGTACGTGCTTATTAAATACGATTGAATGAATGAATATGTGCCAGGAACTGTATTATACCCTGGGGTGGATAGAAACAGATGGAGTTGGAAACAGTCTCTATTTCACATGGGGCTCACAGTCTTAATCCCCATTTTACAGATGATAATAATGTTGGTATTTGTTAAGCGCTTACTATGTGCCGAGCACTGTTCTAAGCGCTGGGGTAGACATAGGGGAATCAGGTTGTCCCACATGGGGCTCACAGTCTTAATCCCCATTTTACAGATGAGGGAACTGAGGCACAGAGAAGTTAAGTGACTTGCCCACAGTCACACAGCCGACAAGTGGCAGAGCTGGGATTCGAACTCATGAGCCCTGACTCCAAAGCCCATGCTCTTTCCACTGAGCCACGCTGCTTAACTGAGGCACAAAGAAGTTACTTGCCCAAGGTCACAGAGCAGGCAAGTGGCAGAGCCAGGATTAGATTTCAGGTTCTTCTAATTCCCAGGCCCATGGCCAATCAACTAAGCCATGCTGCTTCACTTATGCCTGGAATTTTCATCTTCAGTTTACAGCTACTTTCTGCCATGGCTCTTGCTGCTAATATCTAAGGCTAGAAATAGACAAGATCAGAGGAAACTGGGAGGGGAAGGTGAAAGTCCTGGAGCCACTCCAGTCCATAGTTCACTCTGCTATCTGGACTATTTTTCTATAAAAATGTTCAGGACATGTCACTCCCCCCGCCTCAATAAACTCCAACGGTTGCCCATCCAACTCCTTAACAAATAAAAACTCCTCACCATTGGTTTTAAAGCAATCCATCACCTTGCCCCTCCTACTTCATCTTACTTCTCTTCTTCTACAACCCAGCTGGCACACTTTGCTCCTCTAATGGTAACTTTCTTAAAGTGCCTCAATGTCACAGCCGATCACTAGTCCACATCCTGCCTCTGGCCTGGAATGCCCTCCCTCCTCAAATCCTACAATTACTCATCCCCTCTTCAAAGCCTTATGGAAGGCATATCTCCTCCAAGAGGCCTTCCCAGACTAAGCCCCACTTTTCCTCATCTCCCACTCTCTTCTGCAATGCCCTGACTTGCTCCCTTTGCTCTTCCCGTCTTCCCAGCCCCACAGCACTTATGAATATATCTGTAATTTTATTTATTTGTATTGATGTCTGTCTCTCTCCAGCCATCTAGACTGTAAGCCCATTGTGGGCAGAGAATGCCACTGTTTACTGCTGTATTGTACATTCCCAAGCTCTTAGTACCCCTCTCAGGGTCGCACCTGGAGAGTTTCCAGTACTCTACCAGTCTCGACTATGGGAGGAAGAGTCAAGCAGAGGTCTACCCATTCCATTCCTAGCTTGGCCAGTGGCTAGTGAGTGGAAGGCAATCTGCTATAAATCAAAACTGGGCAGCAGTGGCATGAGAGAGAGTTGAGGGTGGAGATTCAAGTTTACTGCGCGGAAAGAGGCAATGGTAAACCACTTCTGTATTTTCAGCAAGAAAACTCTATGGACATATTACCACCTCCTTACAAATCGAGGTGGGGCGTTCTGGGAGAGATGAGTCCATGGTGTCACTATGGGTC
The DNA here is from genome assembly GCF_004115215.2 of Ornithorhynchus anatinus. Classification (NCBI taxonomy): domain Eukaryota; kingdom Metazoa; phylum Chordata; class Mammalia; order Monotremata; family Ornithorhynchidae; genus Ornithorhynchus; species Ornithorhynchus anatinus. The sequence continues at coordinate 112,784,557 of NC_041728.1, read as the reverse complement.
GGAGATGATTTGACAGCATAAGACAAGACAAGCTCTTAGTATGGTGCTCTACACACAGTAAGGGCACAATGAATACAATTGAATGAAATGAATGAATGAAAGGAACCTGTGGTCCAGGACATCTGGAAAAGAGAAACACTTTAGGTTTAGATCTTGGCATTCTTCCATATAATGGTGCCTATGATGTCATTACATCATGCCTGACATAAAACATGCAAAGTCATGTACATGTTACTACTAGTACTAGTAGCCTGGAAGCCAAAAGGACCTGGATTCTAATCCCAGCTCCTTCACTTGTCTGCTGTGTCACCTTGAGCAAGTCACTTCACTTCTCTGTGTCTCAGTTACCTCATCTGTAAAATGGAAATTAAGACTGTGAGCCCCCTGTGGGACAGGAGCTGTGTCCAACTTGGATCTTGTATCTACCCTAGTGTTTAGAACAGTGCTTAGCATGTAGTAAGTGCTTAACAAATATGATTAAATAATAATATTAATGATAACTGTGATATCCATTAAGCAAGCACTGCACTAAGCAGTGGGGTGGATACAAGATAATCCGGTTCAGTACAGTTCCTGTTCCACATAGAGTTCACACTATAAGAAGGAGGGAGAACAGTTATTGAATACCCATATTACATATGAAGAAAACTGAGGCACTGAGAAGTTAAACGACTGGCACAAGATCACACAGCAGGCAAGTGGCAGAACTAGGATTAGACCACAGGCCCACTGACTTTCAAGCCCATGCTCTTTCCAGTAGGCCCACACTGTTTCTCTGTGTCTGGTGTCACTGAGTACGCAGGGATTATGGTCAAAATAAAGTCAGCCTAAAAAGTGTGGAACACTGACAATCACCTTAGACCCACAATACTTTCATAATATGTTCATACTTTACTGTCACCCTATCCCTAATCTACTTTATGGTTTGTCTTCCTCTATAGGCTGTAAACTCACTGTGGGCATTGAACATGTCTACCAACTCTGTTGTACTATCCCAAGTGTTTATTCATTCATTCAATAGTATTTATTGAGTGCTTATTATGTGCAGAGCAGTGTATGGAGTGCTTGGAATGTACAATTCAGCAACAGATAGAGACAATCCCTGCCCAATAACAGGCTCACAGTCTAAACAGGGAAGACAGACAACAAAGCAAAACAGAACAAAACACAAAACAACATATCAAGATAAATAGAATCATAGAGATATACATATCATTAACAAAATAAATAGGGTAATAAATAATATATACAAATAAGCACAGTGCTGAGGTGAGGGGAAGGGGGAAGAGCAGAGGATGTGGGGGGGGGAATGGGGAGGGGAGGAGGTGCAGATGGAAAGGGGGGTGCTCAGTAAAACAGGTTTATTCTGCAGTTTAGTATAGTGTTCTGCACACAAGTGCTCAATGAGTACCACTGATTAATTGATTGAGAGAACGTTTCTCAAGTCACTAATTAGATCATGTTGTGCCTACAAAACCAGAACGTCTGATCGCAGTCTTTAGGTGACATTAACACTTTAATGTCAGCTGTTGACATAGCTGGGAGAAACCTCAGTAACACTGTTTTTCTGAAAGAAATTTCCAGACCAGGATTGATTTCCTTTTTCTAAATGGCACCTCAGTGTCCACAGGTGATAAAAGTCCAAACTTAAGTGTTTTTCCCTGTAAGCGTCTCACATTTTCAGTTTCCCTTGGCCTGGCTGACCCAGATAATAGCATTTGTTATCTTGTCATTATCCAGCCAGCCAAGAAAAGGGGAAAGTACTGCTTTTTTCATTGATCAGAAGCTCAAAGCTCAATCTCCAATGGCTTTGATTTTCAAAATACAGATGCATTGGAGTGAAGCTACTGTCATTTTCCAGACATTTGGACTCTCTTGAGACCTCAAAGAGTTAATATGGTTGGGATCTCATCAGTCAGTGCCTTGAGAAGTCTAAATGCAGCACATTAGACTCTCTGGTCTTTGAACCATCCATCTTGACTAAGACCTTACCTACAGTGTTTCTAGTAGCTTTCATTTCATGGCCTTATTTAGAATCCCATTTGGGGGATTGGACCATCAAGACCCCTAGGGACCCCCATCAGGCATGAACCACAAAATCATTCTCAGTGGCACAACCATAATATCAAAGACACTTGGAGTGCATGTGTGTGGGTATGTGTGTGTACGTGTATGTGTGTGTGCGTGCATGATTCTTCAATGAAAGGATTGAAAAGTTTACAGGGACATTCCAAGTAATCTGTATTCTCCTACCAAAGTACAGCATCTTTTGTCTTTTGGTTGCCTAGTAATCAAATCCTGTAAATGGAGAGAATCAAGTAGAACCACTTTAGTAGACTGTGAAAGCATCTTACTGGCAAATGCTTCAGAAAACAGTTAATGTGAATTTTTGTGACTTCGCCATTATCGATAATATGTTGGCGTTAAACAAAAATTATTCACTTGGAATCAACAGTCACCACTGGTTTCTAAAGAAATGGCAACCACAAAAATAAATGTGGGTTGAGGATTCTTAAGAGGGGTATTTCCTTAGCATATTTGGAGGTGTCATATTGTAAATCAAGTGAAAATAAGCAAAGATAAAAGAGATATTATGTTGTGGTTTGAATTCCAATCAGGAAGCATCTCTTCAATACTATTTAAGACTCTAACGTATGCAGAGCACTGTACTAAGGGCTTGGAAAGAGCAATAAAATGTGCCTGCCCTTGAAGACAGGAAGACCAAAATGTATGAGTATGTTGACAGCGGGAGGAAATATAGAAATACACGTCATGATAGCAAAACAATAGAAGAATGAGTAAATAATATTGTTGTCACGCTGTCAAGTCCAAGCGACGCCATGGACACATCTCTCCCAGAACATCCCACCTCCATCTGCAATCATTCTGGTAGTGGATCCATAGAGTTTTTTTGGTAAAAATACAGAAGTGATTTATCATTACCTCTCTCTATGTAGTAAGTCTCCACCTTCAACTCTCTCCCATGCCGCTGCTGCCCAGCACAGGTGAGTTTTGACTTGTAGTAGATTGCCTTCCACTTGCTAGCCACAGCCCAAGCTAGGAATGGAATGGGTAGGCCTCTGCTTGACTCTCCCTCCCATAAGTCAAGACTGGTAGAGTACTGGTAACTCTCCAGGTGCAACCCTGAGAGGTGGAATAATTAATAGGGCACATAAATCAACTTATACAAAAGTGTTATACAACCAGGGCTGCAAGAAATTATTTCATTCATTCAATCGTATTTGTTGAGTGCTTACTGCGTGCAGAGCACTGTACTAAGCGCTTGAGGACTGCACTATGTGCAGTGCTATCTGGAGGAGGAAGAACTTGAAGATGGGAAGAGCTGTGATTCAGAAAGCTTGAAGCAGGAAGAAGTCCCAGACAGGGCCCAAGTTGTGAGAAATGAAAATGGAAGAGCTGGGGGACAGTGTGAAGAGTGTAAGCTGGGATGTCACTGGTGAAGAGAATGGATATGTAAGGACGAAATAACTGCTGGAGAATCTAGAAGCTAATGATCAGGAGCTTCTCTTTGATGTGGAGAGAAATGGGTAATCACTGATGGTTTTGAGGAGAGGAGTAGGTTGACATGATCTGAAAGATGATCCAGGTAAAGCAGGGGTTGGGAATTTAGATCTCGTTAGCTACATGGGACTCTCCTTGGAATTAAATGTGGTTCCATCGAACAATCATATTTATTGAGTGCTTGCTGTGTGTAGGGCACTGTATTAAGGACTTGGGAGAACACAGTATAACAGAGTTATATTGTTGTAGAGCATAAGCACCCACCTGTAGATTCAGCAAAGGCCTCCAGCTTCTGTGAGCCTGAAAGAGGCTTAGGCGGAGAAAAGATAAAACTTCATGCCTCAAGGAATGTTTCTTGGATAAGGTGGTATTTTAGGAGGACCTTGAAGCTAGAGGAAATTGTGGTTTGATGGATTGGGTTGTAAGATCCTGGAGGAGATTGATTCTCTGACTTGTTTCTGTTGTAGTCTCCCAAAGGTCCAGTACAATCCCTCACACTAGGTGCTCAACAAATATCCTTGGTATTGATGATGATGAATTGAAGGACAAAGATGCTCCAGGCCCAGGGGAAGGGCATGATCAAAGAGTCAAATGTGGAAAGGAGAGAACAAGGCACAATGAGGAAGTTATCTTTAGAGATTTGAAGATAGGGATTGTCTTTTCTTTTTCTCTTTTCCAGACTAACCCACCCCAAATCCTTTCACCTTTCCTTCTAGGATTTCTTTTCAGTTTTTTAATTCTCATTTATTGCTTCCTTGATTTTGCCACTTACTCATGGAGAGATCATAGAAAAGTGATTTTAACTTTCTTATCAGCTTTCCCATCTCAAAATCAGAAATAATTGTGTTATTCACCCTATTTACCTATCAAGAATTCTTGGGTAATGAAGTGAATGCCTGTAGAATTATCTATTTCCTTGGAAGGCTAGATTCCCTGTATATGAACTGCCATTTATTGCAATAATCATTATTCTTCCTGGTGTGGTTTTAGGCTCATACAATAAGACATTTGTAAAAAATCACAGCTATTACTCCAGGACACAGGCTAATTATATTATGTCCTCTCTAGGGTGAATTGATGATCCCTAAATTAATGTGATTGTTTCTTCCCTTTTCTCTAGCCCAGTTCCTTTCTAATTCGCATTTTATCTTCATTGTTCGTGCCTGATTTCCTTAGGTCTCCTCAGTGAATGGCCCTAGCATTCTGAATACCACCCATCTATATGGGAGAGATTGATTTATTTGCACTTGAGTTGCATTTAGCTCACTCACTGTGAGACAAATCAGAAGCATTTCTACCATTTACTTTTTAATTTTCCTTTCAGTTCAGGCACTGAAAGAAATAAAAAAAGTCCAACTGTCCTATGGGGTATTTTTGTAATTGTATTTGTCCTGCTTTGCTTTCCTGTTTACGCTCATCTCTCTTTTGTGCCTTGTAATAGCATCCGAGGAATAGTAAGAATTGAACAGCAGAGGATTTTAAACTGTCGTTAAAACAGAAATAATGTCTCTCTCTAAAAAGATAGGACGCCAGTGGCATGCCTAAACAACTTGCCATCTGGAACTATTGGAAAGGCTCCATAAGTTTTCTTTTCGAGCAGGACAAATAATAAAGATGAGAACTGAGATGTTGCCAGGAATTAGCCATTTGCAGAAAATGACAAGCACTCAGACTGCATTAGCATTGCGGATGTGTGACTAATAGGGCAGTCGGGGGGACTTTACAGAGCAGAGTGAACTAGGAACGTGGTGTCCTCCCATGTATTACTGCCAAAATACAAATATTAAGGTTCCAACCGAAGCTTAGTGTGGCTCACTTTGCCTTGAAAACGTTTTGGATGGCTTCTTGTCCAAAGGAACTCTAGTACTTACACAGTTACCATGAAACCTTATTAATAATAATAACAACAATAATAATTATGGTATTTGTTAAAAGTGCTTACTGTGTGCCAGACACTGTTCTGGGGTATATACAAGATAATTGGGTTGGACATAGTCCCTGTCCTACATAGTGTTCACAGTCTTAATCCCCATTTTACAGATGAGAGAACCGAGGTGCAGAGAAGTTAAATTACTTACCCAAAGTCACGTAGATTAGACAAGTAGTAGAGCTGGGATTAGAACGCTTGTCCTTCTGACTCCCAGGGCTGGGCTATTCCTCTAGGTCATGCTGGTCCAACTACCCAAAATGTACCCAGTGGCATGAATTCTTTATCACAGCACGGTACCTATGTACATATCGAAAATTTATTTCTTTATATAAATGCCTGTGTCCCCTTCTAGACTGTAAGCTCATTGTGATCAGGGAGCACATCTACTAACTCGGTTACACTGTATTCACCCAAGCACTTAGAACAGTAAACTTCGAACACCCTTTTAGACTGTGAGTCTGTTGTTGGGCAGGGATTGTCTCTATCTGTTGTCGAATTGTACATTCCAAGTGCTTAGTTCAGTGCTCTGCACACAGTAAGCGCTCATGAATACCGATTGAATGAATGAACAGTGCTCGCACAAAGGAAGTGTTCAGTGAATATATCCGATTGATTTACCATTAGGAAATATAATCGTAATAATATTTAGGCACTGTACTAAGCACTGGGTAGACATTAGATAATCAGGTCAGACAGAGTCTCTATCCCATGTGGGGTTCACAGTCTACGGGTAAGCTCTTTATAGATGGGGACTTGACTAGCAAATCTGTTGTACTCCCTCAAGCTCTTAGTACAGTTCTCTGCCCACAGTGTTTAATAAATACCATTGATTAAGATGAGAGGTATAATAGGTACTGACTCCCCATTTTTTGGATGTGGAAACTGAGTCACAGAGAAAATAAGTGCCTTACTCCAGGTCACACAGCAAGCAAGTGGTGGAGCCAAGATTAGAAACCAAGTCCCCTGACTACCAGGATGATGTTTTTTCCACTAGACCTTACTGCTTCCCCAAACACAAAACAAGCACTCTCCAAAATCAAATGAACCTTAAGGTTTTCTTATGAATGTTTTCCAGATAGTGGGGCCCCCAAAACTTCATTTCTGTTCTGTAATTGGCTGGATGCAGTCTCCAACCTGAGACTTCAGGGTTGAAAACCTCACAGGAGAATTGATGATAGTACTGGTAGATTGCTCAGGGCCACTCTTCCCTGACATTTTCGTTCCCCCTGGGGCATGGAATGCAACAAGCTAATGGGCAGGAAGGGAGGCAGCAAACTGCAAGGTTCATGTGCACTCCTCACCTATATTAACCAGATATAGGCAGAACAGGGATTAGAACTCAATTCATCTGATTCCCAGAGCTCTTCCCACTGGATCACCAGCAATTCTCTCCTTGATCTCCTCTGCTGTCCCCTCAGCCAGGCCATCCCTCTGGCCCAGAATGCCCTCCCTTCTGAAATCCAAAAGACAATTACTCTTCCCACCTCCAAAGCCTTATTGAAGGCACATCTCCTCCAAGAAACCCCCCTTTCCTGTTCTCGCACTCCCTTCTGCATCACCCTGCCTTGCTTGCTTTATTCATCCCCCTTCCCAGACCCACATTTGTGTACACATCTGTAATTTATTTATTTATATTAATGTCTATCACCCCTCTAATAATAATAATGGTGTTAGTTAAATGCTTACTAGGGGCCAAACAGTGTTCTAAAAGCTGGGGTAGATACAAGTTAATCAGGTTGGTCACAGTTCCCTTCCCACACTGGGCTCCCAATCTTAATCCCCATTTAACAGATGAAGTAACTGAGGTCCAGAGAAGTTAAGTGATTTGCCTAATGCCACCCCACAGACAAGTGGCAGAGTTGGGATTAGAACCCATAACCTTCTAACTCCCAGGCTGGTACTCTGTCCTCTTCACCATGCTCCTTCCCCTAGATTGTAAATTTGTTGTGGGGAGGTAATATATCAGTTTATTGTTGAAGTGTGCTCTTCCAGGAACTTAGTACAGTGCTCTGCCCACAGTAAGCATTCAATAAATATGACTGAATGAACAATGGGACTCAGCTCCTTAAACCACCCCCTTCCCCCAATTCCCCCAGCCAGTTAGAGTCTGGGAAGCTTTGTATAAGCATCTTGCATTGCTCTGAAGTCAAATAAGGGAGGGAGCAATTTATGGAAGGGCCAAACAGAGGGAAAGTAGTCCTTTGTTTTTAACTTCCACATCCTCCCCATCCAGTCAGATTGGCAGATTGTAGAGGAAACCCAGTGGGTGCAATTTCCTAATTCCCCAAAGCACTGAGGCGCCTCTGACCCCTTCAGGAAGATAAATTCTGTACCAACCCAGAGGGTGATCAGTCAGCAGACTAAACTGTCTTCCCTCTTCTAGCATTTCAGGCCCTCCTTCAATATCCGGTGTTGACTCTTTCCAGGAATTGATATCTGAGGGAATTATCTTGGTTCTGTTGCACTGTACTTTCCCATGTGCATAGTTCAGTACTCTGCACACAGTAAGCTCTCAGTGAATATCATTGACTGGTTTAGGGCTTTCACATCAATAGTATTCACTGAGTGCTTACTGTGTGCAGAGCACTGTACTAAGAACTTGGAAGAGTACAATACAATAGAGTTGGCAGACACATTTCCTGCTCATATGAGCTTATAGTTTAGAGGGAGAGAAGGTATTATCTCTTTCTTTACAGAGGGAGACAATTAGATAAGTGTCAGTAGAACCCAAACACTTCTGCTGGATCTGAATGGGAAGCTTAATAGCCTCAGCTAGAACATGGAGCAAACTGAGCTCTCTGGAGGTTAGGTGTCTTAGGCAGCCAAATGGAGTTTTTAGTACACTCCCTACTCAATTACCTAGTGGTTTATAATGAGTGGTTTATAATGAGTGATTACTTAGTACTCACTCTACTATGACTACAATTGTAATGACACACATTTTCTACCCTCAGAGAGCTTCCAGTTTAACGGAAGGAACAGACAAATAGTATTTACAGAAAATAATGGCATTTATGTTATTTGTTAAACACTTATGTGCCAGACACTGAACTAAATGCTTAGGTGGTTACAAGCAAATTGGGTTGGACACAGTCCCTGTTCCACATGGGGCTTACAGTCTTAATCCCCATTTTACAGATGAGGGAACTGAGGCACAAAAAAGTGAAGTGACTTGCCCAAGGTCACACAGCAGACAAGTGGCAGATCTGGGATTAGAACTCCCAGTACCGTGCTATATACATTATGCCATACAGATAGTGATGCTCGGAGAGATAAAGCCAGACAAGCACATCAGAATGAAACTGAATATTCATATTTATGGGGTTTTTTTCCATCTTTAATGTATATTTGTTAAGTGCTTACTATGTACCAAGCACTGTTCTAAGAACTGGGGTAGATACAAGGTAAACAGGTTGGACAGAGTTCCTGTCCCCCATGGGATTCACAGTCATAATCCCCATTTTCAGATAAGGTAACTGAGGCACAGAAAAGTGAAGTGAGTTGCCCAAGGTCACACAGCAGACAAGTAGCGGAGCCAGGACTTGAACCAGGTCCTTTTGATTCCCAGACCAGTGTATACACTAGACCACACTGCTTCTCTTTACATATAAATATATATTTTTCCTAAACACGTGAACATGTTCCAATTATTCAAGTTCTGCCTGAACTGGTGGAAAAAATGCCGTTTACCTTGCTAAAATGAGTATATTTTAAAAAACTTTCTAGCACCTGGAAGACACTTCCCTCACCTAATTCCTGCTCCTAGTACCGTCGCTAAGGCCAATGCTTGCCTTTGGCAGGCCTGGATGCAGTGAGGGGTGGGTGTATCCTTCAATCGATCACTGGTATTAGTGCCTCCTTTGTGTAGATCACTGTACCTAAAGCATGGGGGAGCACAGCAGAAGGAAAAGATATGGTGTCTGCCCTCAGGGGCTTACCATCTAGTAAGAGAGACAGGCAGAGAGAAATTATCTACAAATAGTGGGAGCATGAAGAACGAGACTAGACTAGGTAGTAGCACATATATGTCAGGACACAAGAACTGAGTAAAGATTTGACTACCTATTGACTGTACTTGATCTCTGTCCTCAAGAAGTTCTGAGACTAGACTTGGAACATGCTCAGTTGGACTTACATCCCTTCATTTGAGACTGAAATACAGAATAACCCCCAGAGGTGCCAAGAAGGCATTCATTCATTCATTCAATAGTATTTATTGAGCGCTTACTATGTGCAGAGCACTGTACTAAGCACTTGGGATGAACAAGTCAGCAACAGATAGAGACAGTCCCTGCCGTTTGACGGGCTTACAGTCTAATCGGGGGAGACGGACAGACAAGAACAATGGCAATAAACAGCATCAAGGGTAGAACATCTCGTAAAAAACAATGGCAACTAAATAGAATCAAGGCGATGTACAATTCATTAACAAAATAAATAGGGTAACGAAAATATATACAGTTGAGCGGATGAGTACAGTGCTGTGGGGATGGGAAGGGAGAGGTGGAGGAGCAGAGGGAAAAGGGGAAAATGAGGCTTTAGCTGCGGAGAGGTAAAGGGGGGATGGCAGAGGGAGTAGAGGGAGAAGAGGAGCTCAGTCTGGGAAGGCCTCTTGGAGGAGGTGAGTTTTAAGTAGGGTTTTGAAGAGGGAAGAGAATCAGTTTGGCAGAGGTGAGGAGGGAGGGCGTTCCAGGACCGCAGGAGGACGTGACCCAGGGGTCGATGGCGGGATAGGCGAGACCGAGGGACGGTGAGGAGGTGGGCGGCAGAAGGAGCGGAGCGTGCGGGGTGGGCGGTAGAAAGAGAGAAGGGAGGAGAGGTAGGAAGGGGGCAAGGTGATGGAGAGCCTTGAAGCCTAGAGTGAGGAGTTTTTTGTTGGAGCCGAGAGGTCGATAGGCAACCACTGGAGTTGTTTAAGAAGGGGAGTTGACACGTCCAGATCGTTTCTGCAGGAAGATGAGCCGGGCAGCGGAGTGAAGAATAGACTGAGCAGGGCGAGAGAGGAGGAAGGGAGGTCAGAGAGAAGGCTGACACAGTAGTCTAGCCGAGATTATAACGAGAGCCCGTAATAGTAAGGTAGCTGTTTGGGGTGGAGAGGAAAGGGCGGAGTCTTGGCGATATGGTGGAGGTGGAAACCGGCAGGTCTTGGTAACGGATAGGATGTGTGGGGTGAACGAGAGGGACGAGTCAAGGATGACACCGAGATTGCGGGCCTGAGAGACGGGCAAGGATGGTCGTGCCATCCACGGTGAAGAGAAATCTGGGAGAGGACCGGGTTTTTGGAGGGAAGATGAGGAGCTCAGTCTTGCTCATGTTGAGTTTTAGGTGGCGGGCCGACATCCAGGTTGGAAAACGTCCTGGAAGCAGGAGGAGATGCGAGCCTGAAGGGAGGGGAGAAGACAGGGGCGGAGATGTAGAAGGCAGAAGCCCACTCTGAGTTCTGTCCCAGAGCTGACCTTCTGTTGGCTCTGTCCAGATCATGACCCTTTTCAAATGAAAAGATCTGTCTTGCCTCACTGTACCAATATTATGGTTTTGTGGTTCTGGCATCAGAGAGAAATCTCCTTCATACATCTCATCATAAGAGTTCAGCTCTTTGTCAATGTCACTCAGATTTCCCTTTTCAACAAAAACAGAATAACTAAACAGCTGTAGAAACTCTTACGTGTCAAGTTAGTATGCTATAATTTATAGAGGTTTCTTTTCCCTTTAACCTTGGCCATGCTCATTTCACATTTCTTGCCTTGCATTGGTTTTAAACAGATAGATTTCCATCTTGTCAGTGATGGCAAAAACTTCACATGTGAATCTTGCCCTCTATGTAAACATAGAGTGGAAGGAAGGTAACATCCTGATTTAATCACTTATTAATAATAAATGTTGTATTTGTGAAATGCTTACTATGTGTCAGGCACACTGTACTACAAGATAATTGGGTTGGGCAAAGTCCTGTCCCACATGGGGCTCACAATCTTAATCCCCATTTTACAGGTGAGGTAACTGAAGCACAGAGAAGCTAAGTGACTTGCCAAAAGACAAAAACAAGTGGCAGAAAACAGAATTAGAACCCAAGTCTTTCTAACTCCAAGCCCATGCACTATCCACTAGGCCATGTTGCTTTTCTAAAACATATAGTAGATCTTTCTTACTGACAGTATTCTAGTACTCATGGGATAAATGAAGCACTTTCTCAATGGTTATCCTGGAATTATATTATCATCATCTTTATCATTGTTATTAATTTGTTCAGCACTTACTATGTGTCAAGCACTATTCTAAGCATTGGGAGATACAAGTTAATTAAATTGGGCGTAGTCCCTGTCCCGCATGGGACTCGCTATCCAGTAGATGGTAGAGCAGGAACTTAATCTGCATTTTACAGTTGACAAAAACTGAGCCACAGAAAAATTGAGTGATTTGCCCAAGATTACACAACAAGCAATTGGCAGTGCTGGGATAAGACCCAAGTTCTCTGACTCTCAGGCCCATGCCTATTCCATTAGCCTACACTGCATCTCTTTAGTAATTCACCCAGAGGTTGTGTTTTCTTAACAAATATCTTGATTTTTAGCAGGGAAACAGTGGGCTGAGGCAGAGGAAGGTTACTAGACTGTAATCTCTTTGTGGCCGGGAACATGGCTACCACTCTATCATATTGTACTCTCCCAAGCACTTAGTACAGCGTTTTACACCTAGGCCTGATTTGGTGACAGAACTGAATAATGTGACAAGTGAATGGATCGCTAAGAGACCCATATTGCAGCTGAACACCAGGGTTACCTGGGTTACCTGCTGCTACTCAGCAACCAAAGCTTCCTGAGAATAAAACTTCCAAGAGGCAGGCTTGGAAATCAGAGATAAGCACTGAATCAAGTAGATGTTTCCAGTACAACAAGGAACTGTTTTTAATGACACAATTAAGGAGGCAGCATGTTCTGGCAGAAAGAGCAAAGGCCTGGGAGTCAGAAGACCTGGCTTCTAATCCCAGCTGGGCTACCAGGCTATTGCATGGTCTTGGGCAAGTCACTGAGTCCTCTGGGGCCTCAGTTTCCTTTAAAATAAGGATAGGATGCCTCTTCCCAAGGCTCTCCACCATCTGGATCCACCTTGCCTATCTGCTCTCATCATCACTATTCCGCGACTCTCAGAACAAACTTCTAGCTTTACCTAGATCCTGACTCTTCTATCTCCTCTCTCTCACTGTTGTCATAGTTTGGAACACCTTCCCTCCACACACTAGACAGACTACAGCCCTCCCCCACAACCAAAGCCCTCCTACTATCCCACCTCCTGCAACAAGCTCCCCTAGATGGAGTTCCCAAATCTCTGATTCATATCATTCTTTCAGGCACTCTAGGATTTATGTGTTTTGTTTTCATTAATAATAATGATAATAATAATGGTATTTGCTAAGCGCTTACTGTCTGCAGAGCCCTGTACTAAGAGCCAGAGTAGATACAGTTAATTGGGTTGGACCATATGGGGGCTCACAGTCTTACTCCTCACTTTACAGATGAGGTAACTGAGTCATAGAGAAGTGAACTACCTTGCTCTAGGTCACACAGCTGGCAAGTGGCAGAGCTGGGATTAGAACCCATGACCTTCTGACTCCCAGGTCCATGCTCTATTCACTATGCCATGCTGCTTCTAGTTATTCTCCTTAGCACTCGGGCATATATGCCTAGTCATTTATTTTGACCACTACTGTTAATATTTTTGTGTCTGTCTCGCCTAGAAAACCCCTTGTGGGCAGGAAAAGTCACTTCATTATTCTGTATTTCTCTAGCACCTAGTATAATGTTCGATGTCCTTGCTTCAGTTCTGGAATCCCTAACTCTTTAAATATCTGACCTAAAATTACTCTCCTCCACTTCAAAGCCTAATCGAGGCCCCATCTCCTCTAAGATGTCTTCCCTTAAGCCCTCTCTTCCTTTTCTTCCATTCCTTCTGTTGGTTGCCCTGACTCTGCTCCCTTATTCACCTCCCCCATCACGCCCCAAAGCACTTAGATGAAGATCTGTAATTTTAGTTGTTTGTATCAATGCCTGGCTCCCCATTTAGACTGTAAGCTCAATGTGGGCAGGGAATGTGTCTTATATTGCTTAAATTGTCCTCTCCCAAGTGCTTAATATAGTGCTCTGCAAACAGTAAATGCTCAGTAAATATGATTACTCACAAATAAACATCTCCCCTTGTGGTTGGGATTACTGGGGGATGGGAAATAATCTGTAGAATGTTCCATTCATTCATTCAACTATTTATTAAGCCTTTAGTGTGTGAAGAGCACTGTACTAAGCAGTTGGGAGAGTACAATACAACAATAAACAGTGACATTCCCTGCCCACAGCGAACTCACAGTCTAGAGCAGGGGAAAAACAGACGCCAATACAGATAAACAATTAATAGATATATAAATAAGTGCTGTAGGCCTGGGACAGGACGATGGGGGGTGGGGGAGAGCAAAGGGAGCAAGTCAGGATGACGCAGAAGGGAGAGGGTGACCACCAGTAGCACTTGAAAATGGGGAACCCGGTGGAAGGGGGCAGAGGAGGTGGCTTGGGTCTTGACATTGCTGACCCAGAGGCTGGTGTGTGCTTGCCAAACTGTCTTGGTAAGCAGATTTAGTGATGTTGTTTGTGATCCGTGGACTATTCCATCATTCTTTTCAACTAAAATAATTGGAAAAAAAAATTTAAACTGAGTAAAATGAGTTAGGGGCCCTTACTGGCAGTTTAAGTTGATCTTTTCCGAGCTCCCGGACTCCATCTGTTTATAAAATAGTCAACATTGAATTGGTGGCCAGTGGAATCCTTTAAATAAATTCAAATATGACCTTTATCGGTTTTGTTACATTGCAGCAATAACTGCTGGTAATATAATGATTTCATATGTTTTATTATGCTTTGTATAAACATATCTTGGCCCTCCACAATGGGGGCAAGACAAGGGATGCTGCTTTTTCTCAGTCAGCACTTCTTAAGCCTAATATCTCTTAGAGTTTTCTTCAAGTCCATAGGCCTTCTTGAATAAAGGCCCACAGCACTTATTTACATAGCCATAATTTATTGTAATAATATTAATGCTATTTCTTAAGGGCTTCCTGTGTGTCAGATGCTGTACTAAGTGCTGGGTAGAGCCAAGCAAATCATGTTGGACACAGTACTTGTCCGCACATGGGGCTCAGTCTCAATCCCCATTTTAAATATGAAGTAACTGAAAAATGGAGAAGTGAAGTAGTGAGTTGCCCAACGTCGCACAGCAGACAAGTGGTGGAGCTAGGATTATAATGATATAATAATAATAATAATAGTAATGTTGGCTTTTGTTAAGCTCTGTTCTATGTGCAGAGCCACTATTCTAAGCCCTGGGGTAGATACAGTGGTAATCAGGTTGTCTCACTGAGGCTCACAGTCTTAATCCCCATTTTACAAATGAGGTAACTGAGACACAGTGAAGTCAAGTGACTTGCCCACAGTCACACAGCTGAGAAGTGGCACAACCAGGATTTGAACCCATGACCTCTGACTCCCAAGGCCCGTGCTCTTTCCACTGAGCCACGCTGAAGCAGTCTGGCTTCAGTGAAAAGAGCGTGGGCTTCAGAATCAGAGGTCATGGGTTCAACTCCCGGCTCTGCTACTTGTCAGCTGTGTGACTGTGGGCAAGTCACTTAACTTCTCTGTGCCTCAGTTACCTCATCTGTAAAATGGGGATTATCTGTGAGCCTCACGTGGGACAAACTGATTTCCCTGTATCTGCCCCAGCGCTTAGAACAGTGCTCTGCACATAGTAAGCGCTTAACAAATACCAACATTATTATTATTATTATTCCATGACCTTCTGAATCCCAGGGCCGCACTCTATCCACTACGCCATGCTGCTTAATGTCTGCTTTCCTTTCTAGAATATAAGCTCCTTGCAGGCAGGTAACGTGTCCACCACTCTTTGAATTATTGTACTTTCCCATGATCTTAGTATAGGGCTCTGGACACAGTAACCACACAATGGACATGGACTATCTTACATATCGTATGAACATCGTTGTTGGACAGGGATCGTCTCTATCTGTTGCCGAATTGGTACTTTCCAAGAGCTTAGTACGGTGCTCTGCGCACAGTAAGTGCTCAATGAGTTCTATTGAATGAATGAATCTATATATCTTGTTATAATTATATATAATATAGAATGAATATAAACAAAAGTTCACTGTTTTCAGGCCCATAAAGCTTATCTGCTTAGAAAAGGTGGGTTTGAATGTTTTTTGAAAAGTGTTTATCTTATGTAGCCCATGACATTTTTAATAAAGCATAAATGTGTGGACCCTTGTATAGTTTTCAAGGTGGGCAAGTTGGCAGAGGGCTGGACTGGAAATTAGTAATAATATCACAAAAGCTATATGGAAATCATCTATGGAAGTGATTTTACAAGGAATGACTTGCTTCCAACCTAGCATGACTAAATATCACCCATTTCTTTTTTAACATTGTGTCCTCTTGTCCCGAGAACTGATTCGGAAATGTTCATTGACCTTTTTCCCATGCATGTGAAAAGGAAATTAGCCCTGGCAGCATCTCATTTCTGCCATTACTGCTTCCATGGTTCTGTGTTTGCTTGATACTTTGATATTCATTACAACTCTTGAAGCGGCATAGCCTAGTGGATAGAACACAGGCCTGGGAGTCAGAAGGACCTGGGTTCTAATCCTGATTGTGTGACCTTGAGCAAATCACTTCACTTCTCTGTGCTTCGGTTACTCCCTCTGCAAAACAGGTTTTAAGATTGTAAGCCCCAAGTGGGAAAGGGACTGTGTCCACTCTGATTAGCTTGTATCTATCTCACCTCTTAGAAGAGTGCTTCTCATATAGTAAGTGCTTAACAAATATTATTATTATTAACAGTTATGTGAATATTCTTATACTTTATCATTTCCCCCACCCACAATCTATATTCATGTCTGCCTCCCCTGTAGACTGTAGGCTCTTTATGAGTAGGGATTGTGCCTACCATTCTGTTGTACTGTACTTTCTCAAGTGCTTAGCACATTGCTCATCAACTCCACCCAACTCAACATTTTCAAAGACTTATTAAAATATCTTCTCCAAGAGGGCTTCCCTTTCTAAGACCTCATTTCTTCTACATTAGGCACTTATTTACCCCACCCTCAGTCCCACAACACTTATGAACATATACATTATTGAACCCTCTCAAATCTGGCTTCCATCCCCTCCATTCCACTGAAACTGCCCTCTCAAAGGTCACCAGTGTCCTCCTTCTTCCATATCCCATGGCTCCTACTCTATCCTCATCCTCCTTGACCTCATAGCTGCCTTTGACACTGTCGACCATCCCCTTTTCCTCATCACATTATCCAACCTTGGCTTTATGGACTCTGTTCTCTCCCATTCATTCCCAGTCTGCCTTCATGGGCTCCTCCTCTCCCTCCCATCCCCTAACTGTAGGGGTTCCTCAAGGGTAAATTCTTGGTCCCCTTCGGTTCTCCTTCTATACTCATTTCCTTGTTCATTCATTCATTCAATAGTATTTATTGAGCACTTACTATTTGCAGACCACTGTACTAAGCGCTTGGAATGTACAATTTGACAACAGCCTTGGTGAACTCATTCACTCCCAAGGCTTCAACTATCATATCTGCGCAGATGATACTCAAATCTACATCTTCTCCCCTGTTCTCTCTCCCTTCCTCCAGGCTCGTATCTCCTCCTGCCTCCAGGACGTCTCCACCTGGATGTCTGCCCGCCACCTAAAACTCAACACGTCTAAAACTGAGCTCCTTATCTTCCCTCCAAAACCCTCTTCTCTAAATGACTTTCCTGTCACTATGGACAGCACTACCATCCTTCCTCTCTCACAAGCCCTCAACCTTGGTGTCATCCTTGACTCTGTTCTCTCATTCACCCCACACATCCAATCCGTCACCAAAACCTGCCGGTCTCACCTTCACAACATCGCCAAGATAAGCCCTTTTCTCTCTATATAAATCACTTCCTTGCTAGTAAAATCACTCATCATATCTCGACTGGATTACTGCATCAGTATCCTTTCTGATCTCCCAACCTCCTGTCTCTCCCCACTTCAGTCTATATTTCACTCCACTGCCTGGATTGTCTTTCTACAGAAACGCTCTGGGCATGTCACCTCTCCTCAAAAGTCTTTGTTGTCTATCAACCTTTGCATGAAAAAAAACCAAAAAAACCAACAACTTACTCTTGGCTTCAAAGCTCTCCATTACCTTTCCCCCTCCTACTTGACCTCCCATCTCTCCTAAAGCCCAGCCCGTACTCTACACTCCTCTCCCACTAACCTCCTCACTGTGCCTCATTCTCGCCTGTCCCGCTATCGACCCCTGACCCATGTCTTACCTCTGGCCTGGAATGCCCTCCTCACATCTGCCAAACTAGCCCTCTTCCCCGCTTCAAAGCCCTACTGAGCCTCTTCCAAGAGGCCTTCCCAGACTGAGTCCCCCTTTTCCTCTACTCCTCCTCCCCTCATCACCCCAACTCCCTCCCTCTGCTCTATGCTCTTCCCCCGCCCCCTCAGCACTTGTGTTTATTTGCAGATGTTCATTATTCTATTTACTAATGATGTGCATATATCTATAATTCTATTTATTTATTCTGATGCTATTGATGCTTATCTACTTGTTTTGTTTTGTTGTCTGTCTCCCTCCTTCTAGACTGTGAGCTCTTTGTTGGGTAGGGATTGTCTATCTGTTGCCCAAATGTACTTTCCAAGCTCATAGTACAGTGCTCTGCACATGGTAAGTGCTTTATAAATATGATTGAATTTATATTATTGTCTGCTTTCCCCTTTAGATTTTAATTTAGCTGTGGGAAGGGAATGTGTCTGCCAACTCTGTTGTACTGTACTCTCCCAAGCACTTAGTACAGTGCTCGTCCCATAAAAAAGTTTTTGTTCAATAAATATCATGGAAGATTAAATATAAGTGATTGATGGATTTCTTGCATATGGTGTAGAAGGGAGGTTGGTCATTCTTTGGCCATATCAGCCACAATCTGTTAGGCTCATCTTTAAACCTGAAGGACAGCTGTGTGTATATGCACATCTTTGGCCATGTGTGTGCTCATGTGTGAGAGGCAGGAAATATGAGTGGGATGGCATACAGGAACCAGGATTGAGTGACAAGTGGTTTCTTGTTTCTTTTTCCAAAAATAGGTGTGAGAGGCCAAGAGTGAGCTGACATGTGGTGAGACACTTAGTATGAATGTGGGAGAACCAGAAAGGTAACTTGAGATTCCTGCTACAGCTGGGATCAAAGAGAAATCAGAAAAATGAGGAGAAGGGCCCTCAAGTGAGTCAGGGATTGTGTCTAATCGGGACTCTACCCCAGTACTTAGTACAGTGCTTGGCATAAATTAAGCATGTGACAACCCTCTAGTCTGTAAGCTCTTTGCGGGCAGGGAATGTGTTCTACCAACTCCGTTGCATTTTTACTCTCCCAAGTGCTTATTATAGTGCTCTGTACACAATAAACACTCAACAAATACTGTTGATTGACTGATTACTAGATTGCACAATTTTTTTTATTATTATTAGTCTGGTTGTCTCAATTTTCCTGCACAGGCATTATAAGCTTTCACTTTTTCTTATATCACTTGGTAAGAGAAAGGGAAGCCATGCCTATGGCTGTTGGCTGGACCAGCAGCCAACATTCACCACTTGCTACCATTCTTAAGGTATCCAACTGGAGAAGCCCAACCTGAAATAGCAGGGCTAGACAGAAGAGTCCTGGGGGCATGATTTCTTCAGATATCCACTGGGCAAGCCCAACCCTGAAAGAGCAGAGATAGGTGTGAGAGTCCAGGGCGATTGATCAATCAGTATTTATTGAGCACTTACTATGTGCAGAAAACTGTATTGAGCACTTGGTAGAGTTCAGAGCAACGGAAGTAGAAGACACATTTCCTGCCCATAAGCAAATGGCCCATCTAAAAAATTTCCATGAGATTAATAATGGTGGTATTTGTTAAGCATTTACTATGTGCAAAGCACTGTTCTAAGTGCTGGGGGGATACAAGGTGATCAGGTTGTCCCACGTGGGGCTCACAGTTTTAATCCCCATTTTACAGATGAGCTAACTGAGGCACAGAGAAGTTAAGTGACTTGCCCAAAGTCACACAGCTGGCAAGCGGCGGATCAGGGATTCGAACTCATGACCTCTGACTCCCAAGCCTGGGCTCCTGCTACTGAGCCACACCGCTATTTGAGTGAACTGGACCACTCTCCTTTTTTCCCTTGATCTGTTTCCTCAGGAACGGAGCCGAAGGAGGAGAGCTGAATGTATTTGCTGCAGCCAGAGGCTACTGTTCTTAGCCTGAGCGCCTAGAGTGTTGAGGAGCAAGAGGAGGAGATGGGAACGCCAGACAGCAAGGCACAGATAAAGGCAAGACCTAATCCTTTGAAATCTCTTCGCAAGGCTCTCTCAAAGGCAGACACCAAGGGCTCCAGGAAATGGCCTGACATAACTTTATAATGACAAGAATCGAAGCTCTTAAATGGTGCTGTTTGACTTGGGCCGAAAACCGGCAAACCCACTGGTGGCTCCATAGCCTGTGTTTCAGGACCCACTCCAATCTCTTTAGAAATGTCTGTGGGGAAGGATAACACAGTTAAGCTGGAAGGATCAATGAACTTTCTTTCTGCCAAAAGTCTGTTCTGAGATTCAACACCATGCAGTCTGGCGTTCAGTCGGTGACCTTTCTTGTCATATTAATTCATATCTAACAAGGGATAAGAGAGAATACTTAGTGTGCAGGGACAGGAAGAAAAACCCCATTCTGAATCTTCAAAGACAGAAAAGGAAAACACTGTTTTTATAAATAAATGTGCATATCTTTAAATTATGTATTATAAATTTACTTTAAATAATAATAATACTGTCTATCCCTCTAAACTGAAAGGTCCTTGTAGGCAGTGGGAAATGTCTACCAATTCTATTGGGTTCATGCTCTCCCAAGTACTTAGTACAATGCTCGGCACGCAATATGTTCTCAATAAATGAAATTGATCATGCTATATTGTAATCATTATAATAATAATTATGGTATTTGTTAAGCACTTACTAAGTGCCAAGTACTGCCCTAAGCACTAGGGTAAATACAAGATAATCAGATTGGACACCATCCCTTGTCCCACATGGGGCTCACAGTCTTAATCCCTATTTGACAGATGAGGTAACAAACACAGACAATTTAAGTGACTTTCCCAAGGTCACATAGCAGACAAGTGGCAGAGCCAGGCTTAGAACCCATGAACTCTGACTCCCAAGCCCATGCTCTTACCACTAGGCCATGCTGCTTCTATTCTCCCAAACGCTTAGCACAGTGTTCTGCACAAAGTACGTAATAAATCATTAATTGATTAATCTCACTTGGGACCCAGGTACTCTTTGTAGCTTGATGTGCTAATGACAATTTTTGGTTATTTTTATGTGTTCAAAATAAGTGTTTGCTTTTTAGTAAACCAGTGGCCTAGCCAATCAATCAATCAAGTGTTTCTGATCACCTAGAGCACAGCATGGCATAGTGGATAGAGCACGGGCCTGGGAGTCAAAAGGTCATGGGTTCTAATTCTGACTCTGACACTTGTCTGCTGTGTGACCTTGGGCAAATCACTTCACTGTGCCTCAGCTACTTCATCTGTGAAATGGGGATTGAGACTGAGCGCCCCCTTGGGCCAGGGATTGTGTCCAACCCAATTTACTTGTATATACCTCAGTACTTAGTACAGTGCCTGACACATAGTAAGAACTTAAATACCATTATAATTATTATTATTATTGTTTAAGACCTTGAAAAAGTATGATAAAGCTCCATGATCCTTACCCTTGAGGAGCTTACTGTCTAGTGAGGGAGACAGACACTAATTTTTTTTTTTTTACAGGAAGGTAGAAGAAGGAAAAGTATATACATGTATGATTTGGTGTGTTAGTTGTAGGAGGCATAACACATGTAGAAAAGTCCCAGGTGTAGTTGTGAGCACAGAGGTGCATTATTGAGGCAAACATGAGAGATGCAGTGTGGCTTAGTGGAAAGACCACGGAATTGGGAGTCAGAAGACGTGGGTTCTAATCCCAGCTCCATCACTTGTCTGCTCTGTGACCTTAAGCAAGCCACTTCACTCCTCTGTGGCTCACTTATCTCACCCATAAAATGGGGATTAAGACTGTGAACCCCAAGTGGGACGACCTGCTTACCTTGTATCTATTCCAAGGCTTAGAACAGTGCTTGGCACATAGTAAGTGCCTAACAAATATAGGAGAAGCAGCGTGGCTCAGTGGAAAGAGCACAGGCTTGAGAGTCAGAGGTCATGGATTCTAATCTCAGCTCTGCCACTAATCAGCTGTCTGACTTTGGGCAAGTCACTTAACTTCTCTGGGCCTCAGTTCCCTCATCTGTAAAATGGGGATGAAGACTGTCAGCCCCATGTAGGACAACCTGATTGCCTTGTGCTTAGAACAGGGTTTGGCGTATAATAAGCACTTAAATACCAAAATTATTAAAAGTGCTGAAATAGTGGTTGGGGGGAAATATAACCTGGAAAGAAGAGAAGTGAACTGGGCTCCCAGAGGAAATGTGATGTCAGAGGGCTTTGAAGACAGGAGAGCTGTGGATTGGTAGATTTAAAGGATGAGGGTGTTCCAGCGAGTGGGGAGATGAGACCAAAATGTCAGCAGATAAGAGAAAGAGAGCTGATGTAGTTCCTTGAAGCTAATAGTCAAAAACTTGACTTGATGTAGTCTTCCTTAACAACCTTTATGGTTGGTTCTGGTTTTTCATTCTATACATGACATAAGAAATTCTGGATCCAGTGGAATTTCACAGGGATCCACTTTTGATATGCTTCCAGTAAGAGTCTGTTCAAGTCACTTAGAGAAATTGATTCCTAAAATTCATACTTAGTATTCATATATTCTCTTGATGATGGCTAAAAATACAACCAAGGCTACCCTCACTCAACTCCTTGCTGCTCTGAAGACTTTTTTTTTCTTTTGTGCTGAGGATCCATCATCTACAACTCTCAGGACTTAGGTTTCTTCACCTGAGAAATGGGAATAGTCAAATACAATTTGCCTCCTAAATCACAGGATTACTCTTTGAATTATTGAAGTTATTGGTAGGTTAGCATATCCATGCTCAGCTGCAAATTTTATTTAGGTGAAAATGGAATTTAAAAAGTAATTCATGTTATGGCTTAGATAAAAATGAATTTGCCATGACTGCTCCTTGGAATTAAAAAAAAAAAAAAAACTTCCCTGTTGGTTGCTCTTGGATATGATTCCATGGGCAATTTCAGATTTTGCTGGAATTAGTTAAATAATGTTTCCCTCTTTAGAGGCCTTTGAAACAGGATAGGGATCCATCTGTCTTATATGCCTTAGAAGTCACGCTACATGGAAGCAGGGGATTGGATGAGATGACCTGACCTGTCAAGATTACTTCCAGGCCTGGGCTTCTATAAATACCTTTGCCCTCTATTCCACTTGGATTATGCATCCCTGGTATAGGAACATGGTTGCCAGCTCTAATTTAATGTAGTGCCTAGGCAGGCCAAGTTATTTTACTCTCATTTTTTTCCTTAGCAACAACCTCTAAAGTTTATGGTCTAGAAGAAAATCCATTTTATGTACATGACTCAAGGTCAATTTAATAAGTAGATTAATTTTGTAAAGAAGTTGCGGAGAAATCACTGGACTTCCAAAGGCTGAATTCAGGAGGCAATCCAGACTGTGAGACTTTGTGCTGACTTGGCTCTTTTTCCATTAGTAAATGGAAAATTTCCTGGTGAGGTCAAAGCAATCAGATAATGACACCCCTTTAGCTGACTAAATTATGAGCAACAGTATAATGTAATCTATTTATGGGAGGAATCTAATGGGAAAGCACTTCCATTCTGTAGATGCTCTCTAGGTTGCACTGACTTGCATAGCTAGAGTTTGGAGCCAAGTTGGAAAGCAGGAGAATTATCAAAGAATATAAATCCAATAAAATACGGGTGTTGAGGAATTTGAGGTCTTGGCCTGGTAACAACTATGAGCTCTTGTGATCTGAGAATGGAAATTTAGTGTTGCACTCTTCCCACAACTTTTGAAAGAGCAACTCTTGTTAGCTAAGGGCACCTTACTAAAGCACCTAGACTGAGAAACAATTGCTTTTCTGCTAGCAGGACTCTCAAGAGAAATAAGAGAGATACGGACTATGGCCAGAATCGGAAAGAGGATCCTGCCTGATTATGGGAGGCAGCATTGTCTAATGCAAAGAGTAAGGGTTTGGGAGTCAGATGTTTTTTCATGGAATTTTTCAGAGCTTACTATGTTTTGAGCACTGTTTTAAGAGCTGGGGTAGATACAAGCTAATGAGGTGGGGTGCAGTCCCTGTTCCACATGGGGCTCAAGTCTAAGTACTGAATCCCCATTTTACAGTTGAGGAAACTGAGGTACAGAGAAGTTAAGCAACATGCTAAGGTCACACTGCAGGCAAGCAGTGGTAGAGCCTGAATTAGAACGCAGGTCTTCTGACTCCTAGGCCTGTGCTCTTTCCACTAGGCTATGCTGCTTTCTTGGATTCTAATCCCAGCTCTTCCACTCGCATGCTTTAGGCAACCTAGTAAGCACTTAGCCAACACTACAATTATAATTTTGGAAAAAACTATAAAATTCTGTTTTAACCATATCAGCTAACAAGCATTTGAATTGGAGACACAATTGAAAAGTTGTCCAAAGTAAATTCACATAAATATTTAAAGTCATAAACTAAGATTCACTTTAGGAAACCTCCAAAATAGATCATTGATCCCTTGTTCTCTGGTGTACTACCCCTTCAGCTTAATTAAGAGCATAGGGATTTACCCATTGGAAGTTAACTTTGAAGGAGTTCCTCCCTCACCCAGAAACAGGAGGGGAAGAGAGAAAGCAGAAATTCTCACTCACCTCTACTTAAGCAGCTCAGGGGGTTGGCCCCTCTCAGGACCACCACCTACTCTGTGCTTCCTGGGAAGTATAGTTTCTCCTTCCCAAGCTTCATCACGATCTTTTGTATGACCAGATATTGATAATAATAATGTTGGTATTTGTTAAGTGCTTACTATGTGCAGAACACTGTTCTAAGCGCTGGGGTAGACACAGGGGAATCAGGTTGTCCCACGTGGTGCTCACAGTCAATCCCCATTTTACAGATGAGGTCACTGAGGCACAGAGAAGTTAAGTGACTTTTCCACAGTCACACAGCTGACAAGTGGCAGAGACGGGATTTGAACCCATGACCTCTGACTCCAAAGCCTGTGCTCTTTCCACTGAGCCACACTGATAATGTAGTCCCATCAGCAGCCCTAGGGACTGCTCTAGGATCAGGAGAGTCAAAGAGAAGTACCTCTATCACACACATAAGCATAGGGACTTGATTGCAATAATATCTTTTCAAAGGTTACTGTGAGCAGATGACTAAACCAAGCCTTGGGGAACAATAAATGAGAATTAGACACCATCTCTGGTCTTCAACAAAAGGCTTACAGTCTAAGATTAAAAAAAAAAAAAGAGTACCAACAAAGTTATCATTGATGTGAACAGAATACACGTTCTATCACAAAATGAACATTCAACCATGCTTAGATAACCTAGTGGAACACGATCATCTGTCCTCAAATCTAAATTTAAAGCACGTGCTTTTTTTTTTTACATTTAAATTATTTCCCTAACAGAGAGTGATGATAAGAAGGCATCGACAATGTGTCATTTTTACAATCCTTTTTCTTATATCATTTATAATATATTCACATCAATCTTCCCTTCTTCTGAGAAAATGATTGATGGGAAATAATTGCACTCCAAAGGAGCCACTGACACTTCTCTCTGCAAAATGGACACACAACTAATAGCTACAATCTGGACTTGCAGTTAGATCAGTGCCATCATTCCCCAGGGCCATGTTGGCCTGTGGGCTTTACAGAGTCAGTTGCTGGGGCCATGGAGCACCAAGGAGGATTGCTTACTGCTAAGTAATTTCTATAAATAGTATTATAAAAAGGACCAAGTTTCATTTGTTTTTACTGACATCATTTTACATAAAGTAAGAGGACACAATAATGATATTTAAGCTTTTATTATGTGTCAAGTACTCAAGTAGGTACACAGTAATCAGGTAGGACACTGATTGGCTCTCTCATGGGATTCAAAGTTTCATGAGGAGGAAGAACAGGTTTTATCAACCTTTCTTATCTATCAGGAAAGTGACTTTATCATATTTTATTGGGGAAAATTTAAGATAATCAGGACACATGCAGTCCTCTTCTCAAATGGGCTTCACAGTCTCAGGGGAAGAAAGAACAGGTATATCAAGGATATTTAGCATTTTCCATTTATTTAGCACCTAGACAATACTAGGTGCTGGGGTGCTCTACTTAGCACCCGGGAACTGAGGCCCTCGAGAAATTAAGTGACTTGCCCAGTCACCTAGCAGAACTGGGGTGTGAACCCATAATAATAGTGATAGTATTTTTTAAGTCCTTACTATGTGCCAGGCACTGTATTGAGCACTGGGGTGGATACAAGCAAATCAGGTTGGACACAGTCCTTGTCCCATGTGGGGCTCACAGTTTAAATTCCCATTTTACAGGTGAGGTAACTGAGGCCCAGAGAAGAGAAGTGATTTGCCCTAGGTCACACAGGAGACAAGTGGTGAAGCCTGGATTAGGACCCATGACCATCTGATTCCTAGGCCCAGAATCTAACCATTACACCATGCTGCTTCTCTTAACCAAGTACCCATGTACTTCTCTTCCCAAACTGATGTACTTGGACTCCTTGAACTCCTAGACGTGTATTCTTTCCACTAGGCCCAGTGATTGACTTCCACACTGCCAAGTCTGCAACAGTGACTTCCTGACAGTCCACTACTAATCACAGTGCACTACACCATGCTTTTAAACTTATAGCCTGATTTTGGCCCACATACAAATATCCTATTTTAGTACTCAGATTGCAGCTTCTTGGGTTTTTTTTTTTGTTTTTGTAATGGTATTTGTTAAGCTCTCACTATATGTGCTGGGCGTTGTACTAAGTACTGGGGAAGATACAAGATAATCAGGTTGGACCTAGTCCATATCCCACAGAGGGCTCACAGTGTTAATCTCCTTTTTACAGAAGAGGTAATTGAGGCACAGAGAAGTGAAGTAATTTGCCCAAGGCCACCCAACAGACAAGTGGCAGAGTCAGGATTAGGACCTATGTCCTTCTGACTCTCAGGTCTGTGCTTTATCCACTAGACCATGCTGGCTCTCTACAGTCTCCTCCCATGTTCCACCCAGTGAAGTTGGGTTGCAGTGAGTTTCAACTAATAAATGATAATTATAATCATTAAAATGTTTTTGTGGGAATTTTCAAAAGACTTGCATAGGACAGTACATTTAGTATACATGGAATTCCAGATTCTATTTCTTTTCAGGCCCAATTTACTGCTTGGTGGGAAATCAAGTCCCCTAGAGACATAAAAACTCTTTCTGACCTCTAAGGGGACACTAAAGTCTTGGCCACCAGATCCTCTAAGGTCAGAGGGCAATTTGATTTACTGAGCCTAATCTAATTTTCATCTGTAAAAATGGGGATTAAAGAAACGTGAACCCTATGTGGGACAATCTGATTACCCTATATTTACCCCAGTGCTTAAAACAGTGCTCTGCACATAGTAAGCGCTTAACAAATACCATTAAAGCCTTTAGTTAGGACAAACAAAAGAGACTGAAATAATTTAGCTCTGCCACCTTAGTCATCCCCAAAATTTGCTAGAGGAAATTTATAATCTTAAGAATGAGAAGGTACTTGCTAATTACCAAGCACCAGGGAAGATGCAAGATAATCAGATGTGACACAGCCCCTTTCCTCCAAAGGCTCTCAGTCAAAAAGGGAGGAAAAGATGCAGTATCTTATCCCCATTTTTGCAGATGAGGAAACTGAGATCCAGAAATGAAAAGTGACTTTCCCAAGGTCACACAGCAGGCAGCAGCAGAGTTCACTTGGACTAGAGCCTGGGGTCCTGACACTCAGCCTCATATTCTTTCCACACCACTGGACCTAATAATGATTTTTTAAAAAATTTAGGGTCAGGTGTCACTGACCTAGAGTATGCACTGAATTAAAGTACAAGACTTGATGAGGGATGTCATTAATAGCCTATACATATTGTTAATGCCTTTAGCAAATAGATCTTTTTTCTTAGTTTTTTATATGTTCCATAGCACTTAGAACCTTACTCTGCATATAGTAAGTGCTCAATAAATACCACTGATCGATTGATCTGACAGACATTTACTCTCCCCCCTTCAAAGCCTTATTGAAGATACATTTCCTCTAAGAGGTCTTCCCTGAGTAAGCCCTCCTTTCCTCTTCTCCCACTCCCTTCTGCACCACCCTGACTTGCTCCCTTTATTTATCCCATCTCCCAGCCCCACAGCACCTATGGACATATCTGTAATTTATTTATATTAATGTCAATCTCCCCCTCCAGGCCAAAAACCTCAATGTGGGCAGGGAATATCTCTGTTCATTGTTATATTATACTCTCCCAAGCACTTTGTACAGTGCTCTGAACACAGTAAGTGCTCAATAAATACAACTAACTGACCCACAGATTGTGGGCAGGAATCACGCCTACCAACTCTAATGGATTGTACTCTCCCAAGTGCTCAGTACAATACTCTGTACACTCAATAAATACCATTTATTGACTATGTGAATAGTGAATAGCTAAGGTGTAAACTATAATATTGGTTCACTTTTATTCCATTATGATTTGAAAATACCCAAGGATACTAAAATGCAGTTTATTTAATGAAAGGCCCTCCGCTAAAAGAAAGGCTCTCATCAATATTTTTTTAATAAGGCCTGCAAGAAAATTCACCAGTGTGACAGTCTTTACCACCTAAATGATGGAGAATAGCAGTTTGAAATTGTTTTTTCTCCTGGATAGTTAGTAAAGCAAACAGAAAATATAAATCTGAGCACAACTGTGCATTTCACTGGGGAGCTTAATTAGAGTGAAATCAGTTAATACTGGTGAGCACCGTTGCTTTCCATGGCAGAGGAATGGTTCTTATGGGACGGAAAAGAACTCGGATGATCAGCTGCTTCCCCAGATTTCATTTTGCAGTTTTCTCAACTGTTCCAAAAGCACTTTAAACAGCTGCTTCCAGTTGCTCTACATAAAAGTGTCTGGTGCCATACCACAAGTTTTGGAAATTGCACACAGACTACTCCTATGGTTGAAGCAAGTAAACCTCACAACCAGTAAATCCACACATGACTGTTTGTGGTTTGAACTATCTCCACTTTTAAAACAATTCCATGAAGCCTTCCCAGATTAACCCAATTTGTCTTCAGTTGCTCTGATCACTCTAACCACCCACTCTGTTTATCTCTATACATTCTGTGTTTGTCATATATGTTTTTGCTACTTGTTTCTATACGTATTTGTCTTTTGTCTGTCTCTCCTTTAAGCACTTAATTTCCCCCCAGCCCCCGTGTCAAATATACACTTGCCTGTGGACCCAGTAAGCACTTTATTCACCCCAGCCCCAAAGCACTGTTGTAAATATTTTGATGCTCTAGAGTTTCCACTTCACCTCATCTTTTTTAATGTTTGTCTCTTCCTGTAGACTGCAGACTCCTTTTGGGCAGGGATCATACCTATCAACTCTGTTGTAGTTTACTTAACCAAGCTCTTAGCTTAGCACTCTGCATACAGTAAATGCTCAGTAAATATCATTGACTCATTGATTAATTTAAGACTGTAGACTCTTTGAGGGCAAGGAAGACATTTTATTTTTTCTCTAACCAGAATAGGTACTCAGAAATAGTACAGACTAACTCTGCTCAGCCACTTAAATAGCAAGAAGAGAATAGTAATAATAGTAATTATAATAATAATTGTGGTATTTGTTAAGTGCTTACTATTGCCAAGCACTGTGCTAAGGGCTGGTATAGATGCAAGATATTCAGCGCAGCACAGACCCTGTCCCAACCAGCTTTCACATTCTAAGTATGAGGAAAACAAGTATTGAATCTCCCATTTATAGATGAGGAAACTGTGGCAAAGACAAGTTAACTGACTTGACCAGAGTCATACAGAAGGCAAGAGGAATGCTTAATGGAGAGCATGGCCCTGGGAGTCTGAAGAACGTGTGTTCTAATCCCAGCTCTACCACTTGTCTACTGTGACCTTGGGCAAATCACTTCACTTCCCTGTACCTCAGTTACCTCATCAGTAAAATGGGGATTAAGATTGTGAGCCCCATATGGGACAAGGACTGTATTCAACCTGCTAAGATAGTTTCTACATCAACACTTTGAACAGTGCTTAACACAGAAAGTGCCTAACAAATATCACTATCATGATTATTATGAAGAGGAAGAGCATGGATTAGAAGGCAGATTCTCTGATTCCCAGGTATGAGCTCTTTCCACTAGACTATGCAGCTTCTCCTACAGCTTTTATTGAGTTCATACTGTGTGCTTTGCTGTGTACTAAGCTCTTGGAAAAGTACAATTCAGTAAATAGCCATAATCCCTGCATTCAATGAGTTTAAAATATAGCAAGGGAGAGACACTAAAATAAAGTCTGGAAAGGGGGAAACCAATAGAATATAAAGATATGGGCAAAATGCAGCAGGTTCTGCTTAGATGAAGAATAGGGGGAAGTAGTGTAGAGAGATTAATCAGGGAAGGCCTCCTAGAGGAGGTATAATTTCAGAAGGGATTTGAAGATAGGAACTGGTTTGCCAGATATGAAAGGAGAGGGATGGAGAGGCTGGTGGTGGGAAAAACAAGAATGTGGCAGAGTGAGTAGGTTGGCTCGAGATGAATGAGATGTGCCAGGGTTTGGTGGAGAAAAGTGATGATTGAGTCCTAACTCTAGGCTCTAAATTCCTTGTGGGCAGGGAACATGTCCACCAATTCTGTTATATCGTACTCTCCCTCTGTACAGTAGGCATTGAACAAATGACTGAATGATTGAACCTAATTGTTAAAAATTTCTCCTTCCTATAAAGAAGAATTGGCAACAAATTGGATGATTTTGAGTAATGAGGAGATGTGGATGAATGACGCTTTAGAAAAGTGATCCAGGCAGCAGAGTGAAGTAAGGTCATGGGTTCTAATCCCAGCTCCACCACCTGTCTTCTGTGTGACCTTGGGCAAGTCACTTTACTTATCTATTCCTCAGTTACCTCATGTGTAAAATGGGGATTAAGACTTGGTCCAAACAGATTATCTTATTTCTACCCCAGTGCTTAGAACAGTGCCTGGCACATAAGTTCTTAAATACTATAATTATTACTATTTATAGACTGGGGTGAGAGGATAGAGAAGGGAGGTCTTCAAGGAGGCTGTTATAGTCAAGTCATGAAATGACAAATCCTTGGACCAGAGTGGTGGTAGAAGAGGAAGAGGATTCTGGAAGTGTTTTGAAAGAAGAACCACCAGGATTTTGTAACAGACTAAATATGGGAGTTGAAAGAGAGACAAATAGTAATCAAAGATAAGGCCAAGGTTATGGGCTTGAGAGATGGGGAGGAAAATGATGTTGTCAAATGAAGAGGAAGTTGAGGGGAAGAGCGGATTTAGGAGGAAAGAGGAGGAGTTCAGTTTAGGAAATGTTGAATTTGAGGTGTCAGTAAGGACAGATCTCAATCCCTGTGGGGCATTGTAACAATCCATCCTGCATCAAAGAATCATTCATCTGGGGTTCCATCTCTCTCCCTGAAGACCTCTGGTTAGTAAGTTCCTGATTTCCACCAGGGAATTGTTAAAATGTGCTGTCAAAATGCTGAACTCTTCCTTGGCTGCTCTTTAAGTACTTTGATATTCACCCCTTCTCAAGCCCCAAAACCCTTAGTACATAGTCAATAAATATGATTGATTGAATGTTTATTTTGAGCAGACCACTACACTAAGTGCTAGGGAGAGTAAAATACAACAATAGACAGACACATTCCCTGCCCACAACAAGCATACAGTCATCAGACTGTTTACAGACATCAATACAAATGAATAAAATTAAGACATGTACCTAAATGCTGTGGGGCTGAGTGGTGGAAAAAGCAAAGGGAGCAAGTCAAGGCAATGCAGAAGGGAATGGGAGATTAGGAAAGGTGGGGATTAGTCTGGGAAAATCTCTTGGAGGAGATACACCTTCAGTAAGGCTTTGCAGGGGGACAGAATAATTGTCTATCAAATTTGAGGAGGGAGGGCATTCCAGGCCAGCAACAGGACATCGACTAGGGATAAGTGAAGAGATAGGTGAGAATGAGGCACAGTGAGATTAGTAATAACAATAATGTTGGTATTTGTTAAACGTTTTCTATGTGCCAAGCACTGTTCTAAGCGCTGGGGTAGATACCGAGTAATCGGGTTGTCCCACGTGAGACTCACAGTCTTAATCCTCATTTTATAGTTGAGCTAAATGAGGCACCAAGAGGTTAAGTGACTTGCCTAAAGTCACACAGATGACAGGAGGCAGAACCGGGATTAGAATCCATGACCCCTGACTCCTAAACTCGAGCGAAGTGTGAGGGCTGGGTTGTAGAAGGAGAGAAGCGAGGTGAGGTAGAAGGGGGCAAGGTGATGGACTGCTTTAAAGCCAATGGTGAGGAGTTTTTCTTTGATGAGGAGGAGGATGGGCAACCACTGGAATTTCTGGAGGAGTGGGGTTACATATCCTGAACATTTTTGTAGATATGTCTGTTTCCCCCTCTATACTGCAAGCTCACTGTGAGCAGGGAACGTGCCCACCAACTGTGCCATAATACGCTCAAAGTGCCCAGGGCCGTGCTCCCACACACAGTGAGCATTCAATAAATACCACTGATGATGACTTCAGCCTCTTGGGTCAATCTTCTAGGTTGAGACAATAAACACCTGGATTGAAATGTAGTTCTCTACCAAACCTGTATTTCCAGGTGGACACAAGTAACCTTGAACAGTTATTTCCCCTACGTTGACTCTACCCTGCTTAATACTGGGCTGTAAACAATGCAGAAAGTGTCTCAAACATCATTTTTCCCCACAAGAACAGATATTAACATGGGTCTAACTAGGAAGTCATTTTTACTGCTAAAACCAGAGGAAGGAAAAAGTAAGGGATCTGAATAACTTACAATTCGGAATCTATAACCTTTTTAAAGGAAATATTTATAATAAATATAAGTATTTGTTATGTGCTAGGCACTGCACTAAGCACTGGGGTAGATACAAGATAATCAGATTGGACACAGTTTATGTCCCACATGGGAGTCATGGTCTAAATCTCTATTTTATACATGAAATAACTGAGGCAGAGAGAAGTTTAGTGATTTGCCCAAGGTCACACAGCAGACAACTGGAGGAGCTGGGATTAGCACCTGGTTTCTCTGAGTCCCAGGCATGTGTCCTATCCTCTAGGCCAAGCTGCTTCTACCTCTCCATCCAGTCTGTAAGCTCCTTGTGGGCAGAAATCACATTTTTAACAACTCCACTGTAATAACTGTGGTATTTGTTAAAGTGCTTACTATGTTCCAGGTACTGTACTAAGCTCTGGGATATGTAGAAACTATTCAGGTTGGACACTGTCCATGTCTCACATGGGGCACAGTCTTTATCCCCATTTTACACATGAGGTTACTGAGGAACAGAAAAGAGAAGTGACATGCTCAACGTCTCACAGCAGATGTCTGTTTTTTGTTATATTGTACTCTCCCCAGCTCTTAGTACAGTGTGTGCCACATAGTAAGCATTCGATGAATATGAATGAATGAGGCAGAGACGGGATTAGAACCCAGGTCCTTCTGATTCCCAGGCCTGTGCTCTATCCATTAGACAATGCTGCTAGTGCAGTTTTCAGTACACAACAAGCATTCAACAAATATTGACTGACTCACTGGTTGTGGGGCCTTGGTGTGGGCAACAACAACCAGGAGGTGGAGGAATGAGGTGAAGCTGTCCAATCCTTTTGTCTTCACCCTTTACTTTCTTCTCAGCAGCTTCTTCAAAGCAGCATGGCCCAGTGGCAAGAGCACAGGCTTGGGAGTCAGAGGATGTGGGTTCTAATCCCAGCTCCACCACTTATCTGCTGCATGACTTTAGGCAAGTCACAACTTCTCCATGTCTGTTATCTCATCCATAAAATAAGAATTAAGACTGTGAGTCCCATGTGGGACAACCTGATTTACCTTGTATCCACCCCAGTGTTTAGAATAGTGCTTGGCATGGAGAAGCAGCGTGGCTCAGTGGAAAGAGCATGGGCTTTGGAGTCAGGGCTCATGAGTTCGAATCCCAGCTCTGCCACTTGTCAGCTGTGTGACTGTGGGCAAGTCACTTAACTTCTCGGTGCCTCAGTTCCCTCATCTGTAAAATGGGGATTAAGACTGTGAGCCCCACGTGGGACAACCTGATTCCCCTGTGTCTACCCCAGCGCTGAGAACAGTGCTCGGCACATAGTAAGCGCTTAACAAATACCAACATTATTATTATTATTATTATTAGTAAGTGTTTAACAAATATCATTGTTATTATTATTCTCTTTGGTAGCAACAGCAACTAAACTGTCCTTTCCAGGTCATTTCCTAGAGGCCTTTAGCTATAACCCCAACTGCTGCAGTATGAGGAGAAGAGTGTAGTGTGGGTTGGGGGGTGATTGCAATGTCTAGACAAAGGCTGAGTAAATACGGTGACTGAGTACATGAGTGAGGGTAGCTGTGTCACCCTGTAAGGCCCCTTCCTTCTATCCTGCAGTGAGTTCCTACATTCTGATCCCTTTTCTGGAAAGGAATTTCTAGACTGATGAGACCAGAATACTGCTAGAGAAAAGCAAGGAACACTGGGCCAGTTTGGGCAAAGATTTCCAGATGAATTCACCAGCTGCAATTGTCTGAAGAATGGATCTCTCTGCAGGTGTTCATTTTGAGCCTGTCAGCTAAACTGCACCCAGACTGTCCCCCAACTAAGCAGGCATGAGAAAATCCAAGTAATTTGGGGGCCAATTTTCCAACCAGACACTGATTCTGACCCTCTGATACTAACACTAGAATCAATTTTCTCCTCCCTGCAGTTTTTGTAGCTGGTCAATCTGACCTAATTGGTCTGAAAATACTTGAATAAATCAAATCATCTTGTGGGCAAGGATATATGACTACCAATTCTGTTATACTGTACTCTCCTAAGCATTAGTTCAGTGCACTGCCTGCAGAAAGTGCTCATGAAATATGATTAATGTCTCACCTAATATCGGAGTAGGTTTGCACCATAAAAGGACAGAGGGAGAGTTGGGGGGGGGGGGGGAGGGGAACAAAATAAAAGAAGATAGTCCAAAAAGCAAAGGTAATAATCTGTCAGTCAGTGACATTTATTGAACCCTTGTGTGCAGAACACTGTACTAAGCTCTTGAAAGATTAATCATTCATTCATTGTCATTTATTGAGCACCTACTGTGTGCAAAGCACTGTATTAAGTGCTTGGGAGAATATAGGGTAAACAGAAAACAGATATTCTCTGTCCACAACCAGTTTACAGTCTAGAGGGTGGGGAGACAGACAATCCAAATAAATGAATTACAGATTTGTCCATAATTGCTGTGGGACTGTGGGGCAGGGAGGGGAAGAACAAAGAGAGCAAGTCAAGGCAACACAGAAGGGTGAGGAAGAAGAGGAAAAGGGGACTTAGTCAGGGGAGGCCTCTTGGAGATGTGCCTTCAATAAAGACTTTGAAGAGAGGGGAGAGTAATCATCTCGGATTTGAGGAGGGAGGGTGTTCCAAGCCAGAGGGAGGATGTGGGTGAAGGGTCAGTAGCAAGACAGAAGAGACTGAGGCACAGTGAGAAGGTTAATATTGAAGAAGCAAAGGGTGTGGGCCAGGTTGTAGTAGGAGAGTAGAGGTGAGGTAGGAGGGGGCAAGGTGATTGAGTGCTTTCAAGTCAATGGTGAGGAGTTTTTGTTTGATGAGGAGGTGAATGGACAATCACTGGAGTTTTTTTGAGGAGTGGGGAAACAAGTCCTGAAGGTTTCTGTAGAAAAATGATACACTGATACAATAGAGTTCCTAGACAACATCCTTGATCATATGGAGCTTACTGTCTAGAAGAGGCATGTTTAGTTCAAATGGAAAAAAAAGAGAGGAGGTGAGGAGGAGGAAAGAGGAAGGTGAAAATGAAGAAGGGAAGGAGATAGGAATGAGAAAAAGAAAAAGAAAGTGAAGACAAAACTGCTTTTTACAATTAAAGATCATGCTACTGATGATGAGTTTTACCCAGGTATGTGCGTAGGTTATTGAAAAAAACACTCTTCCTCATGGAAATAAAGCAGGGCATATTTTCAACCTCTTCCGATTGTGGTAAACAGATGCATGCTGATGGCCTTATTAAAACTAGGTGGAAGAGTGGGGCTGGCTCAGTAGAACCTAACACCACTCAGGGAAAAACAAATCTCACATTTCCTGCTCTGGGGATACGGAGATGCATAAATGCCATATTTAAATGGTGAGATGCATAATTGGGTCTTTTTCCTGTCACCTGATTTGTTCCTTCAAGTTGGAGCTGCAAACCTTTGACCTGGAAAAAAGTGGGATAATTGGGTCGAGGGAGAAGTGTCTTAATGAGGGAACCAATCTCATCCTTAACATCACCTAAATTTCCCTCTTTTTCTCCAAGTATTGGTTTCTGTTCCATCAAAGTAAGGGGTCCAGACAAAAGATTTGCTGCCAGTAAGGTTCTCTCAAGCAGGTCCATAGGCCAAAGCTTCCTGATGGCCAGCTGCTAGTGAATGAGAAAGATGGTAACAGAAACAAACTGGATGTCTGGATGGGGAGGGGTGCAGCCTACCGGGTAACACTTTGAAAATCAAAGCAAAATGGGATCTCAAAGGGGAATATTTTGGAGATAGGAAGGAGAGGATTAAGAATTACAGGTCTGCATTGATTTGGAAGTGATTATTTAGGAAATGTTGTGCTAGTCAGTCCAGCTCCAATCTGCAAGCTCTTAGTGCAGTGCTCCGCACTGCACAGAGTAAGCACTCAATCAATATGACAATGAATGAATCTTTCTTTCCTTTACTATTACTAATACTAGTAAGTAATGATAATAAAGCAAAGATGCTTTATTATTACTAATAATAGTAATAATAATGTATTATGTGTTTCCTATGTGTCTGAGCACTAGGGTAGATACAGATAATCAGATTGGACACATTCCATATTCCATTTGGTTTAAGAAATGGGGAAATTGGGTACTTTCTCTTTTACAGGTTTAGCAAAGTTAAGGGATTTATTTAAGGTCATACAGAAGGTAAGCAGCAGAACTAGAATTAGAACCCTCATCACCTGGCTCCTGAGTTCATCCCACTAGACCATGCTATCTCCTCCTCCTCCTAAAAAACAAAAACAATTATATTGATTCATTGTTTACTGTGTGCAGAGAACTGTACTCTGTGCTTGGGAGAGTACAATGCAATAGAAATGATAGACATGTTCCCTGAATATAAGGAACTCACATTCTAGAGGACATTACCACCACTCATGCAAAGAGAAAATCCCTGTGCACCTAACAATTACACTTCAAAATTAGCATCAGTGAAGCCTCCAAGGGTACCAATTTGTAGGCAATCCTGTAACTTCAAGGAACCATTTTACAAAGCTTGACGAAAAGTGAAAATGATAAAGGTAGAAATAATATTTAGCTTATGGGAATTAGTTATGATCATACTATAATAGATTCAAAACAGGTAGTAGAAGATACAAGTAATTAGGAAAAGGCTTTGTATTCAATCTCCCTACTTAAAGATATCTAGCAATGATTGCAAATTTTATTCACCTTTGAAAAAATGTTTGTCATGATCTTCTTTATGGATCGATTTAACCGGCTCTTCAGCTTTTGTGTTATTTAATCTCTTGGCATTTTGAAATGACAAATATTGTATTAATAAAAGTCTCACATAATATATTATGTCTTTCCTCCTGTACCTCTATAAACTCCTTATGGGCAGGGAACCTGTCTATCAACTCTGTTGTACTCTCCCAAGTGCTTAGTACAGTGCTCTGCACCCAGTAAGCACTCAAAAAATCCCAATGATCATTGAAATTACAGTTTGTTAGTGTTTAAAATGCTATTTAGTTGGCACTTATGTTCCAGGCACTGTACTTAGCACTGGGGTAGATACAAGCTAGTCAGATTGGACACAGTCCATGTCTCACATGGGGCTCACAATCTTAATCCCCAATTCACAACTGGGGTAACTGATGCACAGAGAAGTGACTTATCCAAGGTCAAACAGCAGACAAATGGTGAATTCATTCATTCAATAGTATTGAGCGCTTACTATGTGCAGAGCACTGTACTAAGCGCTTGGGGTGAACAAGTCAGCAACAGATAGAGACAGTCCCTGCCGTTTGACGGGCTTACAGTCTAATCGGGGGAGATGGACAGACAAGAACAATGGCAATAAATAGAGTCAAGGGGAAGAACATCTCATAAAAACAATGGCAACTAAATAGAATCAAGGCAATGTACAATTCATTAACAAAATAAATAGGGTAATGGAAAATATACAGTTGAGCGGACGAGTACAGTGCTGTGGGGATGGGAAGGGAGAGGTGGAGGAGCAGAGGGAAAAGGGGAAAATGAGGCTTTAGCTGCGGAGAGGTAAAGGGGGGGGTGGCAGAGGGAGTAGAGGGAGAAGAGGAGCTCAGTCTGGGAAGGCCTCTTGGAGGAGGTGAGTTTTAAGTAGTGTTTTGAAGAGGGGAAGAGAATCAGTTTGGCGGAGGTGAGGAGGGAGGGCGTTCCAGGACCGCGGGAGGATGTGACCCAGGGGTCGACGGCAGGATAGGCGAGACCGAGGGACGGTGAGGAGGTGGGCGGCGGAGGAGCGGAGCGTGTGGGGTGGGTGGTAGAAAGAGAGAAGGGAGAAGAGGTAGGAAGGGGCAAGGTGATGGAGAGCCTTGAAGCCTAGAGTGAGGAGTTTTTGTTTGGAGCGGAGGTTGATAGGCAACCACTGGAGTTGTTTAAGAAGGGGAGTGACATGCCCAGATCGTTTCTGCAGGAAGATGAGCCGGGCAGCGGAGTGAAGAATAGACTGGAGCGGGGCGAGAGAGGAGGAAGGGAGGTCAGAGAGAAGGCTGACACAGTAGTCTAGCCGGGATATAACGAGAGCCCGTAGCAGTAAGGTAGCCGTTTGGGTGGAGAGGAAAGGGCGGATCTTGGCAATATTGTAGAGGTGAAACCGGCAGGTCTCGGTAACGGATAGGATGTGTGGGGTGAACGAGAGAGATGAGTCAAGGATGACACCGAGATTGCGGGCCCGAGAGATGGGAAGGATGGTCGTGCCATCCACGGTGATAGAGAAGACTAGGAGAGGACCGGGTTTGGGAGGGAAGATGAGGAGCTCAGTCTTGCTCATGTTGAGTTTTAGGTGGCGGGCCAACATCCAGGTGGAGACGTCCCGGGGGCAGGAGGAGATGCGAGCCTGAAGGGAGGGGGAGAGGACAGGGGCGGAGATGTAGATCTGCGTGTCATCTGCGTAGAGATGGTCGTCAAAGCCGTGAGAGCGAATGAGTTCACCGAGGGAGTAAGTGTAAATGGAGAACAGAAGAGGGCCAAGAACTTACCCTTGAGGAACTCCAACAGTTAAAGGATGGGAGGGGGAGGAGGCGCCAGCGAAGGAGACCGAGAATGACCGGCCAGAGAGGTAAGAGGAGAACCAGGAGAGGATAGAGTCCGTGAAGCCAAGGTGAGATAAGGTATGGAGGAGGAGAGGAAGGTCGACAGTGTCAAAGGCAGCAGAGAGGTCAAGGAGGGTTAGAATGGAGTAGGAGCCATTAATAGAATCCAGATCCTGTGATTTCTAGGTCCATGGTCTGTCCACTAGGCCATTATATCTATAGTTATTTACTGCAAGCAAAAGAATTTTCAAATGAGTGCCTATATTTAATTTTTTGTAAAAATATAAATACACACTAGCTCTACCACAATCAGATTTAATCATACAGCAGAACAGGTTGAAAATATTTAAATTTGAGATCATTGCATAAAAATAAAAAATGGCACATGCTTATGAAGGATACAGTGGACAAATATTTATCCTCTTTCTCTAGATAAAAAGTGCAAGTCCAAAATTCTCATGGGTCTAAGCACTATGTTAAGACATTTTAGTACCAATGCAGGCAGTGTCAAAACAATATATTTCTGATTACCTTAAAATTATATGTTTGATATGACTGCATTGTATCTACCTCAGCACTTAGGGCCACTGACACATAATAAGCACTTAAATTCCCTAATTAGCATTATCACTGCATAAACTTTATCATAGCTAGGAGATAAGCAACTATCTGCTAGCCTCAGAAAATGAATTTTCAAATTAAAAAGGTATGATTGGCCTTGATCTATAACAAAGAACTGCATTGTAAAAATGACTCATTTCCCAAGATTCCAAACCTAAATCTCTGTTTATTATGACTACAAAATGAAGGAGGATTGAGAAACAGCAGGGTCTGGTGGAAAGACCCCGGACCTAAGAGTCAGAGGACCTGGGTTCTCATCTCGTTTGCTATGTAACCTTGAGTAAGTTACTTAGCTTCCGTGTGCTTCAGTTACCTCATCTGTAAATTGGGGATTAAGAGTTTGAGCCCCATAAAGGATGGGCACTGTGTCCAACCTGATTAGCCTGCATCTAGTTCAGTTCCTGGTACATAATAAGCACTTAAATACTATTAAAGAGAAAATAAGAAATTATCATTTTTAGTCACCCACACGACAGACACTGGATAGGCTATGTGTGGAGTACCTAGGAATGAATGTGAAAGAGTGAAATAATCAGAAATCAAGCTCATTTGGAAGCCAGCAGCACTTAGTATGTATTTCAGGGTGAAGAATATGAATATAAATGTGCCAACTATGAGGTTAAAACTCGCTATGGTTGCTAGGGAAAAAAGAATTCTAAACACTGTGTTCAAGGGCATCTTACCCACCTACATGATCAATTTCTGATAAATATAAAAAGTATTAAGCCTGTCAAAAACATCAACTATAGCACCATGTCCCTTCATGCCCCTAAAGCACTCAGAGAAAGCACTCCCATTAGACTGTAAGTTCCATGTGGGTAGGAAATATGCCTACCTACTCTGCTGTCTTGCACTCTCCCAAACACTTAGTACAATGCTCTGCACACAGTAAGTACTCAATAAATACCAAACAAGTGATTAATTAGGTAAACACTGTGTCAATATCAAGATGAGTAGATAGGCCGATAACATTGCCACCCATTTTACAAATGAAAAAGCTGAGGCATTAGGGCATCCAAATTGCCAGTATGGTTAAAATGAATCCAGTCTTATTGAGTTCATACTGTGTGCCGAACACGGTACTATTCAGGAGAGCCCGTTACAGCAGAATTGGTAAATATGTTCGCTGCCCACAAGGAAATTAAAGTCTAGAATGCTTTCACAACATGTTGTCTCTGAACTGCTATGTGCTAAAATCGAAGAGAAAAGGATATGGGCCTCACTGTCCTCAACTCTCCCAGACGTACTAGCCCTGCAGTTCTAGAGAGATGGCACAGTGAAGAAGGAGATGGGCAGGTGAGTGGGTTTTTGTGTGAGTTATTCAGGGTCATAAAGGCTAGGCCAGTTTGTGTGAGTTATTTAGGGTCACAAAGAAAGTCAAGGGTGGGATTAGAAAGAGAAATCTGGTTTTGCAGCTTCTCTGATGGTCTATTCACTAGTAGAGTGTTTCTTAATCTCTCTTACCTAAAGACTGCCTGGAGGCTCCAATGATCTGCCAGTACCTTCTTGTGGTATTTGTTAAGAGCTTACCATGTGTGAGGCAGTGTCCTAAATGCTGGGATAGATACAAGATAATCAGGTTAGAAACAGTCCGTGTGCCACATAGGGCTCATTACTTAATCCTCATTGTACAGATGACGTAACTGAGGCACAGGGAAGTGACTTACCCAAGGTCACATAGCCAAGTGGCAGAGGCAGGATTAGAACCTAGGTTCTTCTGACTCCAAAGTCTGTGCTCAATCCACGAGGCCACACTGCTTCTCTACCTTCCCCTTCAATCTTGTCCCTGCAAATGTTGAGCCGTCAGTGGTCACCCATTCCTCTGCATCAAGCACAAACTCCTGATGGTCGACTTTAAGGTCCTCAATTTACTCTTTCCCTCCTACTTATCTTTACTCCTCTCCCACTACAACCCAGCCCCTAGTGTCTGCTCCTTTCAAGTTCATCTCCTCGCTGTGCCTCATTCTCATCCCTCTCACTACTGATTTCTTGCTCCAAAACTGTCCTCTGCCTGAGATCTGGCAGAACACTTCCCACCCCATCTTCAAGGCCCTCTAACATCTCTTCCAGGAGGCCTTCCCTGATTAATCACTCATTTCCCCACTTTCACTGCCACTTCAACATGTCCACCTTATTTGGGTAATAATAATATTCATTCAATCTTATTTATTGAGCACTTACTGTGTGCAGAGCACTGCATTAAGTGCTTTAGAGGGTACAACAATAATTAGACATATTCCTTGTCCACAACAGCTTACAGTCTAGGGGGAAACAAACAAATTACAAATATATAAATTAAGTGCTGTGAGGCTGGAAGGGGGGAAGAATAAAGGGGGCAAGTCAGGGTGATGCAGAACGTAGTGGGAGAAGAGGAAATGGGGGCTTAGTCGGGAAGGCCTCTTGGAGGAGACATGCCTTCAATAAGGCTTTGAAGCAGGGTAGAGTAATTGTCAGATTTGGAGGGAGGATGTTTGGGTGTCATCAGCATCGGGATGGTAGTTGAAGCCACGGAAGTGAATGAGTTCTCCAAGGAGGCTGTAAGCTCATTAAGGTCAAGGAACATGTCTGCTAATTCTGTGGCATTGTACTCTCCC
This sequence comes from Ornithorhynchus anatinus, assembly GCF_004115215.2. Classification (NCBI taxonomy): domain Eukaryota; kingdom Metazoa; phylum Chordata; class Mammalia; order Monotremata; family Ornithorhynchidae; genus Ornithorhynchus; species Ornithorhynchus anatinus. The sequence goes on along the minus strand of NC_041728.1, from coordinate 112,742,190 downwards.
AAATGCTTAGTACAGTGCTCTGCACATAGTAAGCACTCAATAAATACTACTAATTAATTGACGGGAGAACAATATGCTGCTGAGAAGGGGAGAGTGGTAGTAAAATATTTCCCATATCCTTTTTCCATTTTAAGCAAGTGAAGAAGAGGAGAGAAACAAAATGTTAGGAAGAGGAAAGAGCAATGATGATTCTGTGATCTATATACACATCTATATGTTTTATGGTATTTGTTAAGCATTTACTATGTGCCAGGCATTGTACTAAACATTGGAGTAGATACAGGCTTATTAGGTTGGACCCAGTCCCTGTCCTACACGGCACTCACAGTCTTAACCTCCATTTTGCAGATGAGGAAACTGAGCCACAGAGAAGAAGTGACTTTGCCCAAGGTCTACCCAGCAGACGAGTGGTGAAGCCGGGATTATAACTCAGGTCCTTCTGACACCCAGGCCTGTGTTCTATCCACTAGGGTATACTACTTACCTATATATAGATATATCTGTATATACCCGCAGATATGTCGCTCAGTGGAAAGAGCCTGGGCTTCAGAGTCAGAGGTCATGGGTTCGACTCCCGGCTCTGCCACTTGTCGGCTGGGTGACCATGGGCAAGTCACTTCACTTTTCTGTGTCTCAATTACCTCATCTGTAAAATGGGGATTAACTGTGAGCCACACGTGGGATGACCTGATTACCCTGTATCTCCCCCAGAGCTTAGAACAGTGCTCTGCACATAGTAAGCACTTAACAAATACCAATAATATGTATAATTGATGTTCATTATTTATATTAATATATTAAAAGTTCCCTTCTAATCTGTAAGCTCACTGTAGGAAGGGAACTTCTGTCCCAGCTATTATATTGTACTTTCCCAAAAACTTAGTATAGTGCTCTGCACACAGATAGTACTCTGTAATATGGTTGACTCAGGGGGAAGAGTTCATTCTTGTGTTGCTTTGAGTGGGCAGCGAAACCCTTGGTTCTCTTCTCCTCCTTCTGAGAAACCCATCTGCTGTAACAAGTAGGTGGATAGGGAAGCAGCCCCTCTTTTGGGACCAGAATTGATTGTTTACTCGGGATCCAAATTGGTGGGAGTCAATCAGAATAATAATTATGGTACTGGTTAAGCTCTATGTACCAGACACAGTACTAAGCACTGGGTGAACACAAGCAAATTGGGTTGGACACAGCCCCCGTCTCATGTAGAGAAGCAGCGTGGCTCAGTGGAAAGAGCATGGGCTTTGGAGTCAGGGCTCATGAGTTCGAATCCCAGCTCTGCCACTTGTCAACTGTGTGACTGTGGGCAAGTCATTTAACTTCTCTGTGCCTCAGTTCCCTCATCTGTAAAATGGGGATTAAGACTGTGAGCCCCACGTGGGACAACCTGATTCCCCTATGTCTACCCCAGCGCTTAGAACAGTGCTCGGCACATAGTAAGCGCTTAACAAATACCAACATTATTATGTGGGGCTCAGAGTCTCAATCCCCATTTTAGTGATGAGGTAACACAGAGAAGTAAAAAGACTTGCCCAAGGTCACACAGCAGACAAATTATTTCATGGGGGATATTGCATCAGGCTTAGTAGTTAGAGCACTGGGCCTGGGCGTCGGAAGATCATGGGTTCTAATCCCAGTTCTACCACTTGTCTGCCGTGAGACCTTGGGCAAGTCCCTTCACTTCTCTGTGCCTCTGTTACCTCATCTATAAAATGGAAATGGAGACTGAGCCCTGTGTGGGACAGGGACTGTGTTAAAACCAATTTGCTTATATCCATCCCAGAACTTAATGCCCGGCACACAGTAAGCGCTAAACGAATACCACAATTATTATTAATCCTGCCAACTGTACCACAAAGCCTAACAAGCCGCTCACCTCTGAGGGACCCTATGGTGACATGGCAGGAATTGGGAAACTTTGTGATACTTAGTTTAGAGGAGGAGAGAAGAGGCCCAAAATCTTTTAGGAACTGGACATTTCTTAAATCACTTCCTTAAAAATTCTAAATCTATAAGTGACAAGAAGGGACAGTAGGGGCTCAATTAGTACAGTTGAGCAATTGATATGGGTTCTCTGCTTTATACACAGGGGGTTATAACAGGATTATTTCTGGGTTCACAATCATTTTGATAGGTTGCTTACTGTGTCAAGCACTGCGCTAAGAACTTGGGAGAGTTCAATGTAACAGCTCATTGTGGGCAGGGACTGAATCTGTTTATTATTATATTGTACCCTCCCAAGCCTTTAGTACAGTGTTCTTTGTACAGTACAGTGTTCTGAGTACACTTAGCTCTCAAATATTAAATGAATGAAAGTTGGTAAGCATATCCCCTGCCCACAACCAGCTTACAGTTTAGTTGTAAGCGGGGGAGACAAGCTTGAAAATAAATTATGGATATGTACATAAATGCTGTGAGGCTGAAGGTGAGATTTACAAAGGGTACAAAAATCCAAGGGCAAAGGAGATGCAGAAAGAGAAAAGGAGCAGAGGAATATTTTCGTTACCCTATTTATTTTGTTAATGAATTGTACATCGCCTTGATTCTATTTAGTTGCCATTGTTTTTACGAGATGTTCTTCCCCTTGACGCTGTTTATTGCCATTGTTCTTGTCTGTCCGTCTCCCCCGATTAGACTGTAAGCCCGTCAAACGGCAGGGACTGTCTCTATCTGTTGCCGACTTGTTCATCCCAAGCGCTTAGTACAGTGCTCTGCACATAGTAAGCGCTCAATAAATACTATTGAATGAATGAATGAATGAAATGAGGGTTTAGTCAGGGAAGGCCTCTTGAAGAAGATGTGATTTAATAAGGTGGGGAGAGTGATGGTCTGTTGGATATAAGAGGGGATGGAGTTTCATTCTGGAGGGAGGATGTGGGTAAGGGGTCAGAGTCAAGATAGGTGAAATCAAAGTTCAGTTGAGTAAGTTGGCATTGAAGGAGCAAAGTGTGTGAGCTGGGTTGTAGTATGAAAATCAACAAGGTAAGAGAGTAGGGGGCAGGTGATTCAGTGTCAACTGGAAGGAGTTTCTGTTTGATAGGAGAGGTGGATGAGCAATCACTGGAGGGTTTTGAGGGGTGGGGAAACATGACTTTTTTTTCTGAAACATGATCCAAGCAGCAGAGTGAAATATGGACTGGAGTGGGGAGAGTTGGAGGCAGGGAGGTCAGCAAGGAGGGTTCTTTATGTAATATCATGGATAGACAATAGAGCAGTACTGATGAAACTTAAAAGTCTTGAAAAAAGGAGCCAGATGGGTTAATAAAACTTCTGAGAAGAAAACCATAGCATTAGCATTTCTGAATATACATTTATCACAAAAGGTTTTATGCCTAGTCATATAGACAGCTATCCTGGCAAAATCTCCAAATTTCCATTATGGCCTCATCACCTCTTAATCTCCAATAAAGATATTTGCCAGCCTCATAAATAAGCTAATTCAGGTCAATTCTTTGAAATTTCCTAAAAAGGTCTCCATGAGGCATTTATTTTCATTAAAGCACACTTGCTTTACCCATTTCTTTGTTCCTAGAAGATATGTTCCATAAAAGGTTGCTGTCAGAGGTCAATTGGTTTATTCCTGAAATATTATTGTTTGCAAGACAGATTTAAAATAAAGTCAAATCCAAATAAAGGTGTGTTGGTAGAAGACAAGAAGTCTGAGGAAAATAAACATACTATCAGTACCCATTCAATTTGAAACAAAGAAAAATTGCTTCTTAATTACATTTGAGAATATTAATAATTCATAAGGATGTTTTATGCAAAGTATGCCCTGTGTAAAATATTGCTGCAGTGTATTAAGTTTTATTAGATTTCATAAACCTAAACTTTTCTCCTAATCCTCCTACACAAAATTAACAGCCCTTTTTTGCCAATAGCAACATGATGGAGATGTGTGACTTCCTACAGGAATATTTTAATAAAGCCCCTCATAATTCAGGTTTTCAACCTTTATGCCATAGCATGCTTCCTAAATTAATTTAGATTTGTCCTCAGCTATCAGTCAATCAGTGAACACTAGACACAAGTTAGTTTTCAGTCACAGAAAATCAGAATACAAAACCAATACCCTTATGAAATCAGAGTCAAATCAGATCATGTCATTCTGAGATTTCCATTCAGGACATGGGCTGGCTTTTGGACCTTTCACTTTTAAGGTCAAGAAGGTCTTCCAGTGAGACTTTTTTCCCCCCATTAAATTTGATAGCCATTGACAATGTGTTAACTGTCTGGCTGCCTCAAATTCTATTTATTTAAAGTGGGAAAATTTGATTTTTCTTATGCTGGAAGCAACATGGCCCAGTAGAAAAAGCACATGGGACAGGGAGTCAGAGGACCTGAGTTCTAATCCATTCTCTGCCACTTGGCTGCTGTGGGACCTTCGGCAAATCACTTTACTTCACTGTGCCTCAATTACCTCATCTATAAAATGGGGATTAAGTCTGTGAGCCTCATGAGGGATATGCACTCTGTCCAACCTGATTACCTTGTATCTACCCCAGTGCCTAGTACAGTGGCTGGCATAGTAAACACTTAAATATGATTTTTAAAATTGCAAAAACAAAGAAAGTTTTTTTGTTTTGTTGTTAAATAATTGTTTCTCTCACAGTTTGGGAAATTTTCCCACAACCACACCCTCTCCCAGAAGGCCCAAAGTTTCCACTTCCTAGGATTCCAAGGTGCCATCCTCCCAGAGGTACAGTGAAAGAAAAAGAGCTTTAAGGACCTGTGCTACCATCCTCTCTCTCTCTTATGCCAATTATATAGGTGGCAAGGGCAGGGAAGAGGATCCTGGGAAAAGCAAAGCAGGACTTCAGAGCGAATACTTACGAGGCCTCTGTGGGTTTACTTCCAGGTTAGTGGCCCCCTGTAAGACCCAAGAGGCAGCAAATCAATCAGCCATTTTGCCATTACTGTGGAGATAGTACAGGCAGGGAAGAGTGCTGGAGTGGACTTGAGGGACGAGAGCGGTCCCTGAAGTCACAGTGTTGGTATTTGTTAAGCGCTTACTATGTGCAGAGCACTGTTCTAAGCGCTGGGGTAGACATAGGGGAATTAGGTTGTCCCACATGAGGCTCACAGTCTTAATCCCCATTTTACAGATGAGGTAACTGAGGCCCAGAGAAGTTAAGTGACTTGCCCACAGTCACACAGCTGACAAGTGGCAGAGCTGGGATTCGAACTCATGACCTCTGACTCCAAAGCCCGTGCTCTTTCCACTGAGCCACGCTGCTTCTCTGTGGCTCAGTGGAGCAATCCACTGTGTCCAGTGGCTCAGGGACAGTGGCACCACTGACCCTGAAACATTGATAGTATTTGTTAAGTGCTTACTATGTGCCAGGCATTGTACTAAGCTTTGGGGGCTGGCTACAAACAAATCAAGTTGGACAGTTTCTGTCCCATGTGAGACTCAGTCTCAATCCCCATTTGACAGATGAAGTAACAGAGGCACAGAGAAGTGAAGTGACTTGCCCAAGATCACACAGCAGACAAGTGATGGAGCTGGGATGAGAACCTTTAGCTTCCGACTGTCAGGCTCATGCTCTCTCCACCACCCTACATGCTCTATGCAGAACTATATGGTCTGCCATGCTGCTCAGCACCTTTAGGTGCCCCTCCCTTCTGTGTAACCATGACTTGCTCCCATTATTCACCGCCCCTTCTCCTCCTGACCGCCCCCTCTCCCCAGACCCATAGCACTTAAGCACATTTCGATAATTCATTTATCTCTCTAGACTCTCTAGACTGCTGTGGGCAGGGAATATGTCCATTATATTATGTTGTACTCTGATCACTTAGTACAGTGCTCTGCACACAGTAATCATTCAGTAAATATGACTGATTAATGCAGAAGCAGCATGGTCTAGTAGATCGAGCATGGGCCTTGGAGTCAGAAGGACCTTAGTTCCAATTTTGGCTCTGCCCCTTGTCTGCTGTGTGACTTTGGACAAGTCACAAATTCTCTGGCACTCAGTTCTCACATCACTAAAATGGAGAGAAAGACCGTGAAGCCCCATGTGGGACATGGACTGTGTCCAAACCAATTAGCTTGTATCTACCCCAGTACCTGGTCCATAGTAAGTGCTTAAATGTCATAAAAAAGCTGTTTCAGGGATCTCATTGTTGCAGAAATTGCCTGAGAAGTGATTCAATCAACCTTGATATAGCAGCCAAAAGCAAGGAGGGCAGAGGAAACATTTTAAGGACACAGATACACAAAGCTTCAAACAATGCTACAATCCAGTGAGAACTAGGAGTCAGTTGCTGGAGGGTGCACCAGCATGTCTCCCTGTCGATCAAGAATGGAGTGGTTCTTTTCAATCCAGAGCTTCCTTAAGGAATGAGAGAGAAGGCAGAAAGAGAGAAAAATGGGGCCAGGCCCTCCACACATCAAATCTGACAATACAATTAGTAATGGCCTTATGGTGTGCACAATAGATCTGGGATTGTGGGTCCTGCTTTAGCTCTTTCAGCCCTGTACCTACTCATGGGTGAACTTCACCAGTCATACCTTCTTCAAACGCAAAAGGACAACCCAATATCAAATAGCATATATCAGAAAAAAACAATCACCCTCAGAATGTTTCCCCATAGGCCAAGTCAAGTATAACTGAATTTGATTCACAGTTTCCCATTGGTACTTTGGGTACAGTGTCATTTTTCAAGTTATATTGGCACCTGCAGCTAGGAATCTGTGCAAAAACAGGCACCTAATTCTGACTAATCAGGTTAACATACTCAAATTAAATGTCAAATTCTTTTTTCTTCAATTCTGAAATCGATAAGATTAAAAGTATGGCATATAAGCCAAAACCTGGCCAGTTAATATTAACTCAGAGTTTATTTTCTGGTATCGTCTTCATAAATAGTAATCAATTCTATTTACTGAGCTCTTGTGTGCAGAGCACTATACTAAGTGCTTGGGAAAGTACAAAATAATAGCCACCTTTCAGTCAGGATCAAACCTTGAACATATTTTGATGGTGTCAGAAATAGAGACGAATGAAGGATGTGGTCCGGTGTTCCCTGGGGTTGTAATTATAGAACTTTGGTCTTCTTGTCATTCCCTGCGTTATTCTCAGTATCCTAAAGTTAAGGAACAAAATAATAATAATGTTGGTATTTGTTAAGCGCTTACTATGTGCAGAGCACTGTTCTAAGCGCTGGGGTAAACACAGGGGAATCAGGTTGTCCCACGTGGGGCTCACAGTCTTAATCCCCATTTTACAGATGAGGGAACTGAGGCACAGAGAAGTTAAGTGACTTGCCCACAGTCACACAGCTGACAAGTGGCAGAGCTGGGATTTGAACTCATGAGCCCTGACTCCAAAGCCCGTGCTCTTTCCACTGCGCCATGCTGCTTCTCACAAATGTCCAGTTGTAGCAGGGAAGGGCTGACTCTGCCCAGATTAATAAAATGGGAACACGATTATTTATGAGTGAATTATTCTGTAACCTCATACTGTGATTCCCAAACCACATACATTTTAGCACCATAGATTAAATGGAGCATCTCAAATTACAGCTGATGGCAGTTTTCCACCTGCAACCCTCTATGTAATATTTATAAACTTCGCTCCCCTAGCTCACTTTATCTTCCAAAACATGTCCAAAATAGAACTCCTCATCTTCCCACCTAAATGTTGTCCTCTCCCTGACTCCCATTACCGGAGACTGCACCACTATCTTCCCTATCTCGCAAGCCCAAACCTTGGCATTGAGCCTTTGACTCATCTCTCTCATTTAACACACATATTCAATCTGTCACTAGATTCTGTCAGTTCTACTTCAACAATATTGCTAAAATCCTCTCTTTTCCAAACTACTACTATGTTGATTCAAGTCACCTATCCTAGACCACCATGACTACTGCATCAGTCTTCCTGCTGACCTCCCTCCCTCCTGTTTCTCCCAACTCCAATCCATCTGTACTTCACTCTGCTGCCTGGATCACTTTTCTCAAAAAAAACTGTTCAGTCCATGTTTCCTCACTCCTTAAGACCCTCTGGTGGTTGTCCATCCACCTCCAAACAGAAACACCTTCCATCAGTTTTAAAGCATTCAGTCGCATCTATCTCATCTCATTGATTTCCAACAACCCAGCATGCTCACTTCAGTCCTATAACATCAACCTACTCACCATATCTGGATCTCATTTATTTTGCCGCTGACCCCTCGCCCACAGATGCACAAAGCTTCAGACAATGCTGCAATCCAGTGAGAACTGGGAGTCAGTTGCAAAGATGCACCAGCACTTCTCCCTATCAAGAATGGAGTGGTTCTTTTCAATCCAGAGCTTCCTTAAGGAATGAGAGAAAGGGAAGCAAGAGAAAACTCCCTTCCCTTTCATAACTGACAGAAGACAATCTCCGCCTTCAAATCCTTATTAAAATCACATTTCCTCCAAGAGGCGTCTCCCGATTAAGCCCTCATTTCCCCTTCTCCCTCTCCCTTCTGCATCACCCTTACTCTTTATAAACCCTACCCTCAGCCCCACAGCATTTATAAACATACCCGTGGTGTAGTGGATAGAGCAAGGGCCTGTAGGATATGGATTCTAATACTCGCTCTGCCACATGTCTGCTATGTGACCTTGGGCAAATCACTTCACTGTGCCTCAGTTACCTCACCTGTAAAATGGGGATTGAGACTGTGAGCCCTACTGGGGAGAGGGGCTGTGAACAATCTGATTTGCTTGTATCCACTCCAGCGCTTAGTACAGTGCTTAGCACAAAGTCCTTAACACATACCACAAATATTATCCATAATTTAAACATCTGTCTCTCTCTCTCTAAAAGCTCCCTGTGGGCAGGGAACATGTCTACCATCTCTCTTATATTGTACTCTCCCAAGTGCTTAGCACAGTGCAGTAGGAAGCATCCAATACATACAATTCATTCATTCATTCATTCGACTGATCTTTGCAGTAAATCCACTGCTCCAGAAATAGAGGTCCAGTGATTAAAGCTTGTCTGTGTGATCACTGCCCATCTGTGACATCCAGAAGAGACACATGAAATCCACAGATACTGAATGACCCCAAAAAGTGGACCCTTAGACCAGACTGTAGAATCAACATTGTACTTGGACCTAAAAGAAAGGATAGACCTAGAGGAACTCAAGCAGGACACTTAATTTTTTCTAGGGTATTCATGTTCACCGAGAGGAGTTGGGGAATAGTGGTGGCCAATTTACATTCAGTAGGCCATGTATAATATTTGTAGGGTTAATAACTTTTAAAAGGCACCTGCAGATTGCCTAGGATGACTATACAATAATTTTCTCCCACCAGATTATCTGAATAATTGTTTCAGTTCTCTAAATCACTTGTCCAGTGTAAACTTGGTAAGAAGATTGCTGGTTAACATGGGACCATGGTGTAAGTCAAGCCATTTAAAGGAGACATTTATATAGGAAAGAAATTGAAATCTTTGGAAGGAGCTTAGAAGGATTTCTCCCAGTCCCTTCTGTGGTTGCCTTGATTTGCTCCCTAGTCCCACAGCACTTATGTCTTATGCTGTCAAGTCGTATATATCTGTAATTTATTTATAATTATATCTGACTCCTCTAGACTATATGTTCATTGTGGGCAGGGAACGTATCTACCAACTCTTGTATATTGTACTCTACCAGGCACTTAGTACAGTGCTCAACACAGTAAGCACTCAAATATGATTGATTTTGAAAGACCAAAGACCTCCACAAAAAGAAAATATCACCACAAAACATTAGAAACCATCCCAGCATACCCACTGACCACATGATAGTATGAGAGTCTGGTCTAGTGGCTTTCCTTCAACGAAGGAAGCAAGCAAATCTATTTAGCATTTAGTGTGTACTCAGTGCTTGGTGAAGTACAATATATGAGTTGATAGACATGTTCAAACCTATTTCAACTCTACTCATTTTGGATTCTTTCATCCAAGGTAAGAGACCCAGTTTAGGAATGGGTTAAGATATCATTGGTTCACCTTTCTTTGCACATAGGCAGTATAAGGTCTCTGTGTCCACAATGAGAGTATATGCCAACAGATATGGGAAAGACTTTCCCTTTCCCTTACAAGAACATTATCTCAACACTATTACTTTTAAAAAGACAGAGAAAATCAATCACTCATATTTATTGAGTGCTTACTGGGGGCAGAGCACTGTACCAAGCTCTTGGGAGAGACCACCACGACAGAGTTGATAAACACATTCCCTGCACACAAGAATCTTACAGTCTAGAGGGGGAGGCAGACATTAAAATGATTATGGATAGGTGCACAAGTGTTGTGGGCTGAGGCTGGGGTGAGCAAAGGATTCAAATCCCAGTGCAAGTCTGATGCAGACGGGAAGCAGGATGGCATAGTTAATAGATCATGGGCCTGGGAGTCAGAAAGTCATGGGTTCTAATCCCGGCTCCACCACTTGTGTACTGTGTGACCTTGAGCAAGTCACTTCACTCTTCGGTGCCTCAGTTAGTTCATCCATTAAATGGGGATTGAGACTATGAACTCACATGGGACCAGCACTGTGTCCAACCCCATTTGCCTGGCACATAGTAAGTGCTTAACAAATACCATAATTATTATTAACATTAGAAGGAAGAGGAAGTAGGGAAATGAGGGCATAGCTGACTGCATCTCCATTTCCAGAAATATTTTAGCCACTATTTTTCTGCACCCAGGCTCGGCAACATTAAGGATCAGATGCTTCTTTAATTTGACTTAGACCACTAATTAGACCATTAAATCCATAACAGTATTGCTTCCTGCTCTTCTCCAATAGCTGGTATGCTGTGAAAATTATATATCCCAAACCTATAAACCAGATGGATCAAATATGCCAAAGTACTGGCATTGTATCTAGAAGGCACTCAGTAGATTCTATGATGACATTTGATGATACCAATAGATCTGGACTCTGGCAGCAGTTAAACTAGTTAATTGTTCTGAGAAGGTCACCAAGATCTGAAGCCACAATGACACAGAGTTAGGGTCATGCGAGAGCTGAAGATTGTCAAAAGCAATCCCCACACCAATATGGAAAAGGTCAACCATAATAGAACCAATTTGATTTGACCTATTTTTCCCCAATTATCTTGAAGACAAGAGATACAGAACTGGTGTTAAAATGCACTCCTTGTCCCCTTAGTAATTGCTTCTCACTCAACAAACTGGGAGTATCATCTGAAGTCTGGAAAGCAGTCAGCCAAGAACTATGGTACTTTATTCTAGTAAACTGTGCTCTTGGAGCACATATGCATATTTTTTTCAATTAGGTTATGAAGTTGTGATGTTATGGACTGAAGGTAAGCCTGGAGAAGGCCAAGATTACTTTTTAGGTCTGTACTTGAGAAACATTAGAATATTTTTGTTGATGAGAAGCAGCATGGTCTTCTATAGACCATGCTATCTCTTGATAGCTCTTATGCTATTGAGTCGTCTCCAACCAATAGCGACTCTATGGACATCTCTCCTAGAATGTCCCACTCTCCACCTGCAATCGTTTTGATAGTTTATCTGTGGAGTTTTCTTGGTCAAAATACAAAAGTGGTGTTTACCATTGCCTTCTTCCATGTAGTAAACTTAAATGTCCTCCCTCAACTCTCTCCTTTGCCACCGCTGCCCAGCACTGGTGAGTTTTGACTTTTAGTATATTGCTTTCCACTTGATAGCCACTGTCCAAGCTAGGAATGAAAGGGGCAGGGCTCTGCTTGACTCTCCCTCCCATAGCTGAGAGTGGTAGAGTACTGGAAACTCTCCAGGTGCCGTCCTGAGAGGAGAAGCAGCAGCATAGCCTAGTGGAAAGAGCGAGGGCCTGATTCTAGCTCTGCCAATTGCCTGTTGTGTGATCTTGGGCAAGTCCCTTAACTTCTCTGTGCCTCAGTTCCCTCACTGGTAAAATGGGGATTAAAATATCCATTCACTCTCCTACTTAGACTGCGAGCCTAATGTGGAACAGGGACTGTCCGATCTGATTAACTTGTATTTACCTTAGTTTTAACAGAACAATGCTTGACACATATTGAATACTTAAATACCAATCAAGCAAGCAATCAATGGCATTTACTCAGCCCTTACTCTGTGCAGACCACTGTACTGAAGTCTTGGGAGAGTACAATACAGTTGAATTAGCAGACAGGTTCCCTGACCATAATGAGCTTGTAGTTTAGAGAAGTAATAATAATAATGATAATAGTAATAACAACATACAACAAGCAGGAACTGAAAGTTGTTGCTGAGTTTTGTGTAGTTGATTTCCTTGACAAATTAGAAGAAAGCCAAAACAGGAAGTCCAGTTTTTCCTTCTAGAGGCTAGCAGATGAAGAATGGTGACAACATGACATCAAAAAGATGTATGACTTCCATTCCCTTCTGCATCACCCTGACTCGCTCCCTTTGCTCTTCCCCCCCTCCCTGCCTCACAACACTAATGTATATGTCTGTAATTCTATTTATTTATATTGATGCCTGTTTACTTGTATTGATGTCTGTCCCTCCACCCCCCACAAGACTGTGAGCCCTTTGTGGGCAGAGATTGTCTCTTTATTTGCTGTATTGTACTTTCTAAGTGCTTAGTACAGTGTTCTGCACACAGTACGTGCTCAGTAAATACTACTAAGTGAATGATAGTATCCACCATTCTATGTGCTTGATGATTAAGCCCAAATACATTCCTTCTAACTTCTCGCTTGGCACCAACTGATGAGAGGATCATCAAAAATCAATGGCATTTGAGTGCTTACTCTGTGAAGAGCACTAAGTGCTTGGGAGAGTACAATACAACATAACTGTTAGACATACCCTGTCCAGAAGCCTAGGTTGTAGACGTCTGGTAATGAAATGAGGTGTGTTGCAAAACATCTGTAGGGTAGGGTGTGCCTGGATGACACTAGGACAGTCAGTAGAAATGCTTGAAGGACACAAGCTGCAAACAACAACAGTGAAGGGATGGGAGAGAACAGCTGACAGGCAACAGCAGGTGGCAGATACACCTAGTAAGCAGAGTGGACAAGGGCCACTTTGAGCAATAAGGTGCACAGTACATGAGTCAGAGACAGCTGAAATCCATTTCAGGTTTTTGGTATAGCACTGTAGCCTCAAACCAAGGAAAGAGTGCTTATCATTCAGTCAGTGGTATCTATTGAGTATTATTTGCAGAGCACTGTATTAAAGCTCTTGGAAGAGTACAGTATAACAGAGTTAGCAGAAACAGTCTCCACCCACAATGAGATTACAGTCTAGAGGGGGAGGTAAACATTAATATAATTATAATTTAGAGATGTGTAACGTAATTTCAAGATATGAACAATTGCCTCTTCCACCACTCCCACATCCGCTGTTAAAAGAACATATTTCCTTCAGCAGTAGCATCTTCAGATCCAGGAAGACATCACTTAGTTACTTTCATGTATTAAGAGCTTAGGATATCAAAGGGAGTTCAGGAGGAAAAGAACCTTTGATTCTCTAAATAGAATCACATTAGCTTTGGAAATGATGTTTGCCCTAGGAGAAAACTGCTCATGTGTGCCACTGTTTAATCAGTTAACATAGTAAACAGTTTTTACCCAAAATTTCAAGGATTGGGGAGCAAAATAATATACATAAATGCTATTAATAAATACCACTGCTTGCTAAAAGCAGAGCCTATGGCATACACTGTTGTGAAAGACAAACTGTGCTAGAGGTCCTTATTTTGTAGGTCTTGACCAGTATATTTGACTCATCTGCCTCACACTAATGCCTGCAAACCTGACCATTGAATTAGGAGGCAATCTAGGCTCAGAAGCAGCCCAGGGATATGTTCACATGCAAACCAAATTGTATCTTTGTCCTACAGGTCAAGGTTTAGAAATAGTATGGAAAAAGCCCTTGCCTCCTTCAGTTGGCACCCTGAGTAACTTTCTGATAAGTGATAGTAGTATGGTTTATATATAATAATGATAATAATAATGTTGGTATTTGTTAAGCGCTTACTATGTGCAGAGCACTGTTCTAAGCACTGGGGTAAACATAGGGGAATCAGGTTGTCCCACGTGGGGCTCAAAGTCTTCATCCCCATTGTACAGATGAGAGAACTGAGGCACAGAGAAGTTAAGTGACTTGCCCACAGTCACACAGCTGACAAGTGGCAGAGCTGGGATTTGAACTCATGAGCCCTGACTCCAAAGCCCGTGCTCTTTCCACTGCGCCATATATATTGAGTGCCCATTTTTTAATGTTACTTATGTGCTCACTACATGTTAAGCAGTTTCCTAAGATCTGGGCTTTATACAAGTTAATCTGGCTGGATGCAGTCCCTGTCCCACATGGGGTTCAGAGTCTTAATAGGAGGGAGAAGAGGTATTGAATCCCCATTTTGCAGTTGAGGAAACAGAGAGGTTAAGTGACTTGCCTAGGGTCACCCAGCAGGCAAGTGACAAAGCCAGGATTAGAACCCAGGTTTTCTGGTTCCCAAGCCCATATTTTATCCACTAGACTATATTTCTTCCCAACAGCTTGGTGCACTGTACTATACTAGCAACTTGGGAAGTACAGTATAAAGAAGAGAAATGTGCCCTGCCCACTGGGCATTTACACTCTAACAGGGGAGCCAAAGATTCACACATGGCATCATCAAAATAATAATTGAACATGCGTACATGAATGCATAGGATGGATATAACTGTAAGCATTTAAGAATATATTTGACAGGTAGATAGAAATACCACTAAGGGTAATGTGAAGTTAGTCGGGGAAGACTTACTGGAGGAGGTGGCATTTTAGAAGAGCTTTGACTGTGAAGAACTTGTAATAATAGTAATTGTTATTTAAGTGCTTACTTTGTGCCAGGCACTGTATTAAGCTCTGGGGTGGATACAGTCAAATTAGGTTGGACACAGTCCTTGTCCCACATGGAGCTCACAGTCTCAATCCCCAGTTTACAGATAAGGTAACTGAAGCACAAAGAAGTGAAGTGACTTGCTCAAGGCCACACAGCACATAACTGGTAGAGACAGGATTAGAACCCATTACCTTCTGATCCCCAGGCCCGTGCTCCATTCACTATACCATGATGTTTCCCGATACCCACCCCCATCAAATGCTTATCTAGACCCCTCACCATTTTCAGATGTCACTATATCCAAATTGTACATTCCATCATTTGATCTGATTCTATTACTTGTATATAATTTTTATAGCCATCTGCCCCTCTAGAATGCCAGCATTTTATGGACAGAGACTCAATCTCATGTGTCTACTATCCTTTCCCCAGCACTTAGTACCATGCATTGAATCCAGAGGGTGCTCATTAAATACCATGACAACTGCTGCTTCTGCTAGCGTTTCTATTCTTCTGCATCTCTCCTCACCAATAAGGGGTCCTCGCCTCTTTTCCCCAGCCTCCAAGAAGATCTAGCTCAAATTCAGTCTTGATTTTCATTATTTGGAAAATGAGTTGAAGAGCCATACTGGTGACACAAATCCTTTGAAATCTTATTATTCAGAGCCCATTCTGATTAGCGATGATCTGATATTAGGGTTGAATGACATTTGTAAAACTAGAACATTAATTATTGTAATCAAATGGGATCTTCTCATCCAGAAAGCCAAACAATTTTCAAATGACACTGAAATGGGGATGAATGGATAAAGTGACATTAAAATGCACAGTAGCTACAATATTCAATCATCACTTAGTGATGAAACACAATTCTGCACTGCAACACATTTCCCTCCAAAGAATCTTCTTGCCTTTTTTATTTTATTTGATGGTGTGTTTGCATCAGCCAGCTACACACCCCTGCAGTGGTACATATCCTGCAGAAACTATCTGGGCATGTCACTCCCCTTCTTAAACACCTCCAGTGGTTGCCTATCAACCTCCACTCCAAACAAAAACTCCTCACTCTAGGCTTCAAGGCTCTACATCACCTTGCCCCTTCCTACCTCTCCTCCCTTCTCTCTTTCTACCGCCCACCCCGCACGCTCCGCTCCTCCGCTGCCCACCTCCTCACCGTCCCTCGGTCTCGCCTATCCCGCCGTCGACCCCTGGGCCACATCCTCCCGCGGTCCTGGAACACCCTCCCTCCTCACCTCCGCCAAACTGATTCTTTTCCCCTCTTCAAAACCCTACTTAAAATTCACCTCCTCCAAGAGGCCTTCCCAGACTGAGCTTCCCTTCTCCCTCTACTCCCTCTACCTCCCCCCTTCACCTCTCTGCAGCTAAACCCTCTTTTCCCCCCAGTTTCCCTCTGCTCCTCTCCCTCTCCCTTCCCATCCCCTCAGCACGGTACTCGTCCGCTCAACTGTATATATTTTCATTACCCTATTTATTTTGTTAATGAAATGTACATCACCTTGATTCTATTTAGTTGTCATTGTTTTTATGAGATGTTCTTCCCCTTGACTCTATTTATTGCCCTTGTTCTTGTCTGCCTGTCTCCCCCGATTAGACTGTAAGCCCATCAAACGGCAGGGACTGTCTCTATCTGTTGCCGACTTGTTCATTCCAAGTGCTTAGTACAGTGCTCTGCACATAGTAAGTGCTCAATAAATACTATTGAATGAATGAATGAATACATACCAAATTGTATTGACCCAGAGATCAACATGGCTGAAATTGAACTTCTCACCTTCCCTCCAAAACTCTTCCTCCCATCTCTAATCATCCCTCCTGTCCCAAAGTTCTGAACCCTTGGTATCACTTTTAGTTTGCCACCATCTTTCTGCTCTTACGTTCAATTAATGACATTCATTAAGCACTCACTGTGTGATAAGTATTACTGGTTCTTCCTATTTTTTATGGCATTTTTAAGTGCTTACTAGGACCAGGCAGAGTACTCAGCACTGTATTGCATACTAGCCAGATTAGATAAAGTCCCTATTCCATATAGGGCTCAGAGCCCTAAACTGAGAAGCAGCACGGCTTAGTGGAAAGAGCTCGGGCTTGGGAGTCAGAGGTCATGGGTTCTAATCCCAGCTCCACCACTTGTCAACTGGGTGACTTTGGGCAAGTTACTTAACTTCTCTGGGCCTCAGTTCCCTCATCTGTAAAATGGGGATTAAGACTGTGAGCCCCATATGGGACAACCTGATTACCTTGTATCCCCCCACTGCTTAGAACAGAGCTTGGCACATAGTAAGCACTTAACAAATGCCATTATTATTAAAACACCCATTTTACAGATGAGATAATTGAGGCCCAGAGAAGTAAAATGACTTGACCAAGATCACATAAAAGACAAGTGGTGGAGCCAAGATTAGAACCCAAACTCTTCTAACTCCCAGGCTCATGTTCTATCCATTAGCCCATGCTGCTTCCTCTATAACATGTCCCAGTTCTGCCCCTTCTTCTCTCCTCAGTCACTTGCCTGGTCTAAGCTCTTGTCACAGCACAGTTAGCCTCCTCCGCTGTCTTTCTGCTCCCCATCTCAACCACCATCTGTCCATACTATATACTGTTCCATGGATCAACTTCTTGAGGTGTCTCTAGGCAACCATCTCTCCACACTTCAGAAGTCTCCAATTGTCACAAATACCACCCTCCAGACACACCAACCAGGACCTTCCTGGACCAGGGGAGCCTCAGGGACACATAGTAGATTTCAACTACACCTCCGAACATCAAGGTTACTGTGAAAAGGTTTTTACTTAGATTTACCAACGTGTAAGGGACTGACACACACATACACTCACTCACCCAAGAGTCCAATATCAGTCTGTGGTCAAAGGAGCCTATTCGGCCAATGCTTCTTCTTTCTGCTTCCATATGCTGCTCTCCTGGCTGCTTCATGCTCCACATATCTTCTGTATGCCTCTGTCTCCATACCTCTGTGTGCATCCCACACACCCCCTATTAATTCAAAATGAGCACCATTCAGCTGCCTTAGGCATCACAGCTGTGGCCTACCTGGCAGTCATTGATTGGTCCAGGACTGTTACTGGGTAGAACAGGGAGAGAAAACCCCGCCTCCCTCCATGCTCTGCCCCCACAGCCTCACAATCACCTGCCCTCAAGTAAAGCCCATTAATGCCTCCGCCAGTCTGTTCCTTGTTGTTCACAGAATCACCAACAGTCACTAAGAAGGCAGCTTTAGAGAAGCAGCGTGGCTCAGTGGAAAGAGCATGGGCTTTGGAGTCAGAAGGTCATGAGTTCAAATCCTGGCTCGGCCATTTGTCAGCTGTGTGACTTTGGGCAAGTCACTTAACTTCTCGGTGCCTCAGTTACCTCATCTGTAAAATGGGGATTAAGACTGCGAGGCCCATGTGGGACAACCTGATTCCCTTGTGTCTACCCCAGCGCTTAGAACAGTGCTCGGCACATAGTAAGTGCTTAACAAATACCAACATTATTATTATTAGCTTTTTGTTGGCTAACCATACCAATGACCACCCATCATATTCTGCATCAAGTAGAAACTCCCTCAATTGCCTTCAGATGCTCTACCAGCTTTCCCCATTTTAGGTATTGGCTTCCTTAACCTGATACTCTACAGCTTCCATTTGGGGCACCTTCCAAACTCTAGAAGCAGCATGGCTCAGTGGAAAGAGCATGGGCTTTGGAGTCAGGGCTCATGAGTTTGAATCCCAGATCTGCCACTTGTCAGCTGTGTGACTGTGGGCAAGTCACTTAACTTCTCTGTGCCTCAGTTCCCTTGTCTGTAAAATGGGGATTAGACTGTGAGCCCCACGTGGGACAACCTGATTCCCCTGTGTCTACCCCAGTGCTTAGAACAGTGCTCTGCACATAGTAAGCACTAACAAATACCAACATTATTATTATTATTATTATTAAAGATAGAAGAAAACTTCTAACTTTATCTCACTTCCACCTCTTCTGCCTTTGACTCCCTCTCTCACACTTTTAATAAAAAAAGGGAGTGAGAGAATGAAGGTAAGAAAAGCATCAAAAGGGCCAGAAGGACAGATGATTTCTACTGGTAACTGTAGATGGTGGGGGAGTTCACAGGGCAAGCAGGAGAAAGAAGGAGGGGTGAGGCAGAGCAAAAGTGAGATTGGGGGGAGGAGAGGCTGGTTTACTGCTATCCCTTACCCTGTGGGTTGAGGATAGTAGGTAAGAGGAGGGCCTCTTGGGGGAGAGATTTACTGAGGGGACAGTCTCATTAAATGAGAAAGGGAATTGAGCAAACCAGGAAGAGGCTGAGGATTAAGCTTGCCCTTGGTGGGGGCAGGGGTTCCACAGGCCACCATTTATGGTGAGGGGGGGGATCAGAGGATGGTGGAGTGTGCAGTAAGAGAGTGTTGAAGGTGTTCTGGGCCAGAGGGGAATATCACAGAAATGGGGAGGAGAGTTTGGGAGGAGGAAGAGAACAGGGCAGGATAGACAACCTGATATAGGGTCTTCCCTCAGGGAGATGCGACACTTAGTTCTTTCAACCTTCCCAAAGTACTGAAAGTCACGGAGGCTTTCGAAACTTCTTTTCTGTCCAGGGAAGGGGAGGGAGGAGCAGAGTCCTGTCTCCAGGTGGCACAGGCATTCTAGCCTCCTGAGACATGGGCCTCTGGGAGTCCAGATGGGTGGGGCTCATTAGTTTGTTACTACTGATAATAATCATTGTGGTAATAATAATGTTGGTATTTGTTAAGCACTTACTATGTGCAGAGCAATGTTCTAAGCACTGGGGAGATACAGGGTAAGCAGGTTGTCACATGTGAGGCTCAGAATTAATCCCCATTTTACAGATGAGGTAACTAAGGCACAGAGAAGTTAAGTGACTTGCCCACAGTCACACAGCTGACAAGTGGCAGAGTTGGGATTCGAACCCGTGACCCCTGACTCCCAATCCCGGGCTCTTTCCACTGAGCCACATTGCTTCTCTAATTTGTTGAGCACTTACTGTGTGCACTGTGCTAAGCACTGGTATAGAAACAAGACAATAATAATAATAACTGTGGTATTTGTTAAGCACTTAGTGTCAGGCACTGTACTAAGTGCTGGGATGGATACAAGCAAAGTGGGTTGGATACAGTCCCTGTCCCACATGGGGCTCACACTCTTAATCCCCATTTTACAGATGGGGTAACTGAGTCTCAAAGAAGTGAAATGACTAGCCTAAAGTCACACAGTAGCCATGTCATAGAGTCAGGATTTGAGCCCAGGTCTTTCTGACTCCCATATTCCATCCATTAAGCCACGCTGCAAATACTTTCCAATTTAAAAGTTTTGGTGGCTCAAGTGTTAAATGAACTGGACCTTTTAGGTATTAGATTTTATTTTTCATCATTTTATTAATCATTCCTCTCAATGCAAAAAATTACTTTCTTAGGTTGATATCTTGTGTGAAGTTTAGAAACGTACCAGTCTGGCTAATAACTCCAGTCTTCCAGCCAAATTGAAAAACAAAAACTGTTATGCAATTTGCAGGCTTACCCAGCTTCAGAGCCCACCACATGGTTTCTCAGAGTTGTGCCTGTGTCTTCAGAATTTCGTGTATGCACCCAAAAATCACAGAAAAAAGAATCATATTGATTTTGAGTCCTGACCAAGACCAACGACCAAGAGCAAATTACCAGCTGCAGTGGGAGGCAATGAAATGGATTGTCTCAGTCATATGCACCCGAAGTGCCATGTCCCATCTCTAACCCTGAATGAGGCCGCTACCTCTTCCCCAACACCAACTCATCCTGTTGTTCAGCATCAGCGATGTCATTAAGCATGGTTAGAGGAAACCCTCCTCAAGGTGATAATTGCTTTGGCTAAAACTACTTGGAATGGGTTAAAGGGTGAACCTTAATCTTTCTCACAGGTTATTTAAATAAAAGCATTAGTATTAATGGTACCCATGATTTGGAAATTAATTCCCTGAGGCATTTCACCCTCCTCCCCTCCCCCATAGTTTTGAGTGCTTGGAACCCTGCCAAATGACAAAATCTCAAATGTATGAAGCTATCTTGGATCACTGCTGATTGCCAATGGGAGAAATCTGTTCAGCCTGTGAAACCCCATCGCCAATGCATTTCTTTTTGCTTAGCTGACACCCTAAGAACTAATAAAAATCATCCAGAATTTGGTGGATGCTACCTGTGAAAAATAAAACAGTTGCAGAGATGGAAAATAACCAGAATGCCATCTGTGCTACTTTAAATGCAAATAAATCCCTCCCTTTTTACTACTCAACTTCCCAAACAGATCAAAAAATGTATTGGAATTGCCTTAGGGTTGGTGGAGTTCTTTAATGGCATTAGTTAGGATTTCACAGTCTATATTGAACAACAGCTCCCACCATTGATCTGTCTCTACCCCCTTCATGTTTCTGTTTTCTCTACCTTCAGACTGGTTTTTCTTCATGATTAGCTCCTCATCTTACTGAAATAGTCCCCAAATATGTGGCTAATATAAACACTATGGTCTCTTTTTTCATGCACTCAAACATATTTATTGAGCGCTTACTGTGTGTAAAACACTGTACTAAGCACTTGGGGGAATATAATATAACAGACACATTCAATGCGCACAGTCTAGAGGGGGAGGCAGACATTAATATAAATAAATACATACATACATTTTAGATATGTATATATATATATATATATATATGTGCTGTGTGGATGGGAGGGAGGATGAAGGAAGGGAGCAAATCAGGGATTATGCAGAAGGGAGTGGGAGAAGAGGAGAGGAGGGCTTAGTCACAGAAGGCTTTGTGGAGGAGATGTGCCTTCAATAAGGCTTTGAAGTGGGGGAATAAGACTTTGTTTTTGCCAAATCTAACCATCTTAATACTAAATGCTGTATTTATTCCCACAATTGCCTCCACTGCATAGTTGCCCAACCCATGTTTTAATGTTACAATAATCGTTTGAAAAAAGTGGGGAAATGATTAAATACACTGTTTCAGATGCTAGTATTGGGTAGGCTTTAATACATTTTGTTCAAACACAGTCCTGAAACAATTTCTTGTCTTCTTGTCTGCAATTTCTAGATAACATGGTTGACACTCCCTTCATTGTTGAAAACAAGCTAATGTTAGTATATTGTAGAATCTTGTGTCCTGGAAAAGCAAGCTATCCAGGGAAAATGGAGTCATTTTAGGGACAGAAAGGCATACTCATTACATTCCTGTAGACTGTAAACCTCCTGTAGACACTAACTTCCTTTTTTTAATGGTACTTGTCAGTGCTTACTATGTGCCAGGCACTGTATTAAGTACTGGGGTAGATACAAGATAATCAGGTTGAACATGTGTCCCATGGGGTACACGGTCTAAATAGGAGGGAGTAGGTTTCAATCCCCATTTTAAAGATGAGGAAACTGAGGCAGAGTGAAATTAAATGAGTTGCTCAGGAGCGGAGATAAGAACCGAAATCCTCTAACTCCTAATTCAGTGCTCTTTCCACTAAGCTACACTATTCCCTGAGGTCAGGGATCACATCTACCAACTCCTATTGAAGTGTTCATTCCAAGTGCTTAGTACAGTGCTCTGCCTAGAGTAAGCACACTGATTTACTGATTGATTCATCATGAGCAGGCTTTTCAGACCTGCATTGTCTAGTCCTTATGATCATTTCCTTCTAGTGAACTTTTGCTCTCCAGAAGGCACATTCCAACAGAGAGTCTGGTAACTGAAAACTTGTCTATGATGCTTTTCTCTGAATGAATTCAGGATTGAAAATAAGAATAATAATAATTGCATTGTTAAGTGGTTACTATATGCCTAGCGCTATTCTAAGTACTGGGGGAGATACAAGATAATCAGGTTGTCCCACGTGGGGGTCAAAGTCTTAATTTACATTTTACAGATAAGGTAACTGAGGCACAGAGAAGTGAAGTGACTTGCCCAAAGTCACATAACTGACAAGTGGCAGAGCCGGGATTAGAACCCACAACCTCTGACTCTCAAGCCCATGCCCTTTCCACTGAGCCATGCTGCTTCTCTGAAAAGCTTCAGAGGAGTTGTGTCAGAAACAGAATCAGTCGGCCAATCAATCATAATTATTGAGTGC
Source organism: Ornithorhynchus anatinus (assembly GCF_004115215.2). Classification (NCBI taxonomy): domain Eukaryota; kingdom Metazoa; phylum Chordata; class Mammalia; order Monotremata; family Ornithorhynchidae; genus Ornithorhynchus; species Ornithorhynchus anatinus. The sequence goes on along the minus strand of NC_041728.1, from coordinate 112,719,262 downwards.
TTTACTGTGTGCAGATCACTATTCTCGGGAGAGTGCAAGATAATAATATAACAGAAACATTCCTTGCCCACAATGAGCTTACAGTCTAGGGGACTTCATTTAGAAGCTGCAAGGAAGAGTAGACCGAGGACGGGCCTGGGAGTCAGAAGGTCATGGCTTCTAATCCTGGCTCCACCTTTTGTCTGCTGTGTAACCTTGAGCAAGTCATTTCACTTCTCTGAGCCTCAGTTACCTCATCTGTAAAATGAGGATTGAGACTCTGAGCCCCATGTGGGACAGACTCTGAGCCCCATGTGAGACAGTGACTGTGTCCAACCTGATTTGCTCGTATCCACCCCAGCGCTTAGTATAGTGCCCGTCTCACAGTAAGCGCTTAACAAATGCTTAGAATTATTATTATCAGGAATAGAATATGTTGAACCCCAACCATATGAAGAACAACCCTCTCAGAGGATATGATGATGAGGAGAATGGAGTCTCCTGTCAAGATTGGTAAATGAGCCTCCGTCTTAAGATTTCAGGATAGAGAACCTGGGCAAGTGATGGTGGTGCTGGAGGGTGGTACGGTGCCACTTACACTCCCTGGAATCTAAGAGTCATGTTCCTACTGGGGCATGGAAGGCAACAAGCTAGAAAATGGGGCATGGGTGCAACACACACATATGTGGTCTTTGCCTACACCATCCAGCTATGGGCAAATAATACTAATAATAATAACAATGAAAGCTTGTCTCTTCCTCAGTGCTTAGAACAGGGTCTGACACATAGTAAGTGCTTAATAAATACTTATTAATCATTATTTATCATTATTGTTATCATTATTGAGCTCTTTCTATGTGCTGAGCACTGTTGTAAGCTGTGGGGTAGATACAAGTTAATCAGGTTGGACACAGTCCCAGTTCCTGTCTCACTCACACTCATAATCCCCATTTTACAGATGAGGTAACTGAGGTTCAGAAGTTAAGTGACTTACCCAAGGTCAAACAGCAGACAACTGGTGGAATCGGAATTAAAACCCAGGTCCCTCTGACTCCCAGGCCCATGCTCTATCCACTAGACCATGCTGCTATAATTATCATTATTATTGTTAGTACACCCACATTAGGGTGACAGGAGCAAAAACTGGGTTTTACTGGCTCAAGAAGAAAGTTGGTGGAGAGAAAAGTAAAGGCAGACCATTTGAAGAATTTAGACAGGAATGGGAAGGAGATGAGGTGATAATTAGATGAGTATTATTATTGTATTTGTTAAGAACTTACTATGTGCCAGGCACTGTACTAAGCGCTGGGATGGATGTAGGTAAATTGGGTTGGACACAGTCCCTGTTCCTCTTGAGGCTTACAGTCTCAATCCCCATTTTACAGATGAGGAAAAGAGAAGTGAAGTGACTTGCCCAAAGTTACATAGACAAGTGGCAGAGTCAGGATTAGAACCTGTGACCTTCTGACTCTCAGGCCAGTACTCTATCCACTATGCTATGATGCTTCTCACTATGCCTTGCTTCTTCTCAAATGTTGACAAATCCAGCCAAAACTAGACTCCAGGGCTCCTGATACCTAGAGCAGGGCCCTTTCACTGGACTAATAGAAGGCTAGCAGGAAACACAAAAGAAGTTTAAGACATGATTTTGTGCCCTTGAGAAAATTACACTGTTGTGAGCCTCTTGTGGGGACTGTGTATAGTGAGCACTTAATAAGAGAAATAATAATAATAATAATAATGGTATTTAAGTGCTTACTATGTGCCAAGCACTGTTCTAAGCGCTGGGGTAGATATAAAGCAATCAGGCTGTCCCATTTTACAGATGAGGGAAGTTAAGTGGCTTTCCCAAGATCACACAGCAGACAAGTGGCAGAGCCAGGATTAGAACCTTGAGTTGCTGAGCGCTGCTGGCGAAAGTCCAAGCACCAAGCCGACCTCACACACTTCAAATTTATCCTTTCCTGCTTTAACTCTGCCCTCTCCTCCGCCAGGCAAAACTTCTTCTCCTCCCTCATCGACACCCATGCCCGTCACCCCCGCCGATTGTTCCGGACCTTTAACTCTCTCCTTAGGCCCCCTGTTCCTCCCCCTCCCCCATCTCTCACCCCCAATGATCTGGCCACCTATTTCCTCACGAAAATCAACACAATCAGGTCTGAGCTCCCCAAAGTCACCCCTCCGCCTCTCCCCTCCCCCCACCAACCCTCTCCCCTACTTTCCCATCCTTCCCTGCAGTATCCTCAGAGGAGATCTCCTCCCTCCTTGCAAGTGCCACCCCCTCCACCTGCGCCTCGGACCCCATTCCCTCTCACCTTATTAAAACCATCGCCCCTGCCCTCCTCACTTCCTTACCTTCAATTTTTAACCACTCAATCTCCAATGGCTCCTTCCCCGCTGCCTTCAAACATGCCCACGTCTCCCCCATCCTAAAAAAACCCGCTCTCGACCCCACTTCCCCCTCCAGTTATCGTCCTATCTCCCTACTACCCTTCCTTTCCAAAATCCTAGAACGAGTCATCTACAATCGATGCTTAGAATTCCTTAACTCCCATTCTCTCCTAGACCCCCTCCAATCTGGCTTCCGTCCCCTCCACTCTACCGAGACTGCTCTCTCTGAGGTAACCCATGACCTCCTTCTTGCCAAATCCAATGGCTCCTACTCCATTCTGATCCTCCTTGACCTTTCTGCTGCCTTTGACACTGTCGACCATCCCCTCCTCCTCCATACCTTATCTCACCTTGGCTTCACGGACTCCGTCTTCTCCTGGTTCTCCTCTTACCTCTCTGGCCGGTCATTCTCGGTCTCCTTCGCTGGAGCCTCCTCCCCCTCCCATCCTTTAACTGTTGGAGTTCCTCAAGGGTCAGTTCTTGGTCCTCTTCTGTTCTCCATTTACACTCACTCCCTCGGTGAACTCATCCGCTCTCACGGCTTTGACTACCATCTCTACGCAGATGACACACAGATCTACAACTCCGCCCCTGTCCTCTCCCTTTCCCTTCAGGCTCACATCTCCTCCCGCCTCCAGGATGTCTCCACCTGGATGTTGGCCCGCCACCTAAAACTCAACATGAGCAAGACCGAGCTCCTCATCTTCCCTCCCAAACCCGGCCCTCTCCCAGACTTCTCTATCACCGTGGATGGCACGACCATCCTTCCCGTCTCTCGGGCCCGCAATCTCGGTGTCATCCTTGACTCGTCTCTCTCGTTCACCCCACACATCCTATCCATTACCTAGACCTGCCGGTTTCACCTTTACAATATCACCAAGATCCGCCCTTTCCTCTCCACCCAAAAGGCTACCTTACTGCTACGGGCTCTCGTTATATCCCGGCTAGACTACTGTGTCAGCCTTCTCTCTGACCTCCCTTCCTCCTCTCTCGCCCCGCTCCGGTCTATTCTTCACTCCGCTGCCTGGCTCATCTTCCTGCAGAAACGATCTGGGCATGTCACTCCCCTTCTTAAACAACTCCAGTGGTTGCCTATCAACCTCCGCTCCAAACAAAAACTCCTCACTCTAGGCTTCAAGGCTCTCCATCACCTTGCCCCTTCCTACCTCTCCTCCCTTCTCTCTTTCTACCGCCCACCCCACACGCTCCGCTCCTCTGCCGCCCACCTCCTCACCGTCCCTCGGTCTCGCCTATCCCACCGTCGATCCCTGGGTCACGTCCTCCCGCGGTCCTGGAACGCCCTCCCTCCTCACCTCCGCCAAACAGATTCTCTTCCCCTCTTCAAAACCCTACTTAAAACTCACCTCCTCCAAGAGGCTTCCCAGACTGAGCTCCTCTTCTCCCTCTACTCCCTCTGCCACCCCCCCCTTTACCTCTCCGCAGCTAAACCCTCTTTTCCCCCTTTCCCTCTGCTCCTCCCCCTCTCCCTTCCCATCCCCTCAGCACTGTACTTGTCCGCTCAACTGTATATATTTCCATTACCCTATTTATTTTGTTAATGAATTGTACATTGCCTCGATTCTATTTAGTTGACATTGTTTTACGAGATGTTCTTCCCCTTGACTCTATTTATTGCCATTGTTCTTGTCTGTCCATCTCCCCCGATTAGACTGTAAGCCCGTCAAACGGCAGGGACTGTCTCTGTTGCCGACTTGTTCATTCCAAGCGCTTAGTACAGTGCTCTGCACATAGTAAGCGCTCAATAAATACTATTGAATGAATGAATGAATGAATGAATGAATGAACCTATGACCTCTGACTCTCAAGCCTATGCTCTTTTTACCGAGCCACAAGCTTCACTTAATGAATATCACAGTTATTATCATTATTTTCATTGTTATTAATGACATAGGGAAGAAAATGTGAATTTTAGATTGTTAAGGGAATCCAAGTTCAAGGGAAAATTAGAAACCACAGGATTCAGGAGCAGGAAAACAGCTCTCATCCTGGTAATTGGAAGGTATTTCAGGTCGAAGAGGGAGAACAGATGGTTACGGGCAGGATTTCATAACTAGCCAAACATAACAAAAAGCACTCATCATTTTTTCTTGACAGTCAGGCTACCTGGTCAATTTTTTGGATTTTTTTGCTCAGCCCTGAAATTCTGGGTCCAAGTATAGTGGCAGAAAATGAAAAAGCCCCAGAAATCAGATTCATTCATTGTATTTGATGGCTTGTGTCAATATGCTTTATAAAGAAAGGGATGTCACCCATCACTATTATATTCACACTACAAGGATGTTGCTCTCGTTAGTTCTGGGAGATGCTATCCCTGGAGGGTCGATGCTGCAAAGCTACACTGAGGAGGTGCTCAGAAGTGGCAAGAAACAGCCTTATTTTCTGGCTACTATGAAGAGATATTTAGGAGCAGCAGTTGCAGAGAAGCTGTGTGGCATAGTAGAAAGAGCATGGGTTTGGGAGTCAGCACTCATGGGTTCTAGTCCTGGCTCCACCACTTATCAGTTGTGTGACTTTGGGCAAGTCACTTAACTTCTCTGTGCCTCAGTTACCTCATCTGGAAAATGGGGATTAAGACTGTGAACCCCATGTGGGTCAACCTGATTACCTTGTATCTGCCCCAGTGCTTAGAACAGTGCTTGGCACATAGTAAGTGCTTAACAAATACCATCATCATCATTATTATTATTATTGCCAACCTATCAAGGAGGTAGTGCCACATTGGTTGTGATCCAATGGGTGAACTCATTTGGGGATAGTGGCAACTAAAGAGAGCCACACCAACCCTTACAGTCTATGTCCACCTTCCCTAAGGTCCATTGATTGCAGAATCTTCAGCTATTGTTCCTCTTCTCTATCTGTGACACTCTGTGAGTGGTTGGTCTGGTGTGCTGGTGTCTACTACTCTCCACAGAGAACCCCATCTTCCGATCTGAACCAGTTTCAGCTAGGGCTTGCATCTTACATCCATGCCCTTTGTGGAGTTTTCTACCCTTCTGGTGGTCAGTGCTTAGCAAGCCCAGATTTTGATCTCACACCTGGATTTCCATTCTTTTTTTAATAGTATATGCTAAGTGCTTACTAGGTGCCAGGCACTTTACTAAGCACTGGAGTAGATACAAGTTAATCAGGTTGGATACAATCCCTGTCACAGATAGGGCTCACTGTCTTTATCCTCATTTTACAGACAAGGAAACAGGCACAGAGAAGTGAATTGCCCAAGGTCACACAGGAAGCAAGCAGCAGAGCTGGTCCAAGTCCTTCTGACTCTCAGGCCCTTTCTCTATCATTCATTCAATCGTATTTATTGAGTGCTTACCGTGTGCAGAGCACTGTACTAAGCTCTTAGAATGTACAATTCGTCAACAGAGACAATCCCTGCCCAACAGCGGGCTCACAGTCTAAACGGGGGAAACAGACAACAAAACAAAACAAGTAGTCAAGCATCAATACCATCAAGACAAATAGAATCATAGATATATCCACTAGGCCATGCTGCTTTCTTAAGTCGGTGTCTTTCTGGCATTCCCTCTTGCATCCTGAAGTAAACCTGACTTCCATAAATCCTGTTAATGCATAAACCTACATTCCACCTCAATCAATCAATCACATTTACTGAGCACTTACTATGTGCAGAGCACTGTTCTAAGCACTGGGGGAGATACAGGGTAATCAGGTTGTCCCACGTGAGGCTCACAGTTAATCCCCATTTTACAGATGAGGTAACTGAGGCACAGAGAAGTGAAGTGACTTGCCCACAGTCACACAGCTGACAAGTGGCAGAACCGGGAGTCGAACTCATGACCTTTGACTCCAAAGCCCAGGTTCTTTCCACTGAGCCACGCTGCTCCTCCGTACAACATAAATAGCAGACATGTTCCCTAACCATACCTTTGTCAGTGCTTACCACTCTAGTTTTTTCATCATCATTCATCAGAAACCCTATGGCTCCTGAAAAACTTCCCAGGTTCAGATGGGAGAGAGAGAGAGATTATCAAGAGGCGTTTCAATCAAGTTAGCAATAATATGTATTGTATGTCCACTGTGGAAATCACGGAATTAAGTTCTTGGGAAAGTATAATAGAATTTGCATACATGATCCCTGTGGTGAGCGAGAGTGACTCCATTTTGTATTATTTGATCCCAGGAGCAGCAAGGCAAAAGTGGCTCCACTCGGGGAGCAACAAGGCCAAAGGACAATTGAGAGAAGAAACTGTATTATCTCTCTGAGGGGTTATGAGTTTTGAGTTCTTGCTGAGGGCTTAAGGAGGGGCTAAATTGCTCTGCTGGGCAGGAAAAGAACTGCCAGATAGGGCCATGCCAGCGGGAGGATAAGTCCAGGATGAGAGGTTGCCTTCCTCTCTGGCTTACCGGGTAATGACCTAACTAACGAGTGAGCCGGAAGACAGTAGGCAATCCTGAGCAACCCCCCGCTGCAATCCCCCGAGAACAATGGATAAAAGGGGGAAAGAACTGGCCCTCTTGGTCCAGAATGCCCGGTTTGCCTGGCAAGAACCACCTAAGCCATGCACTGAGGCACCTAGGGCTGCCGCGGCCCAGCACCTAATACTTGAACCGGGTATGAAGACGAGCTGAGGGCAGTCTGACTCCTTGAAACTCTTCCAATAAGGGATCATCTTCACTAAGACTTGGGGAAAACCAGGACGATGATGAGCTGCAGGCAGTCCGACTCCTTGAAACTATCATCTTCACCAAACTTGGGGCAAACCAGTTGGATTGGTAACTATAGGGGTTATGTTTGTGGGTGGGTGTGCGTGTGTGCATATGTGCCAAACCCCTGTTTTAGTTTAAAGTAAACTTTCCACTTTGGTGCTTGGTTTACTTTTTTGATGTCATATGAGCACCCAAATTAGTAAGGGAGTCAAATCCCTGGTTAAGGGCACATAGGTCAAGCACCTGATATTGTGGTGGAGCGATCCCCAGTCAGGGCTCATGACAATCCCTGCCCCAAAGAGTTTATAATATAGCCAGGAAGACAGATACTAAAATAAATTAGAGAACAGAGGAAGTATTAGAATACAAATGAGTTATGGAGGCTTCAATGTTCTTATATGTTTAGGTGGTGTGGAAGTGCTGAAGTGGTCTTTGGAGGTGATATGAGGTGGGGAAATTAGAAATTAATCAGGGAAGGCCTCCTGAAGGAGATGTGATTTCAGAAGGGTAATGGTGATGGGGAGAGCAGGGTTCTGTCAGATGTAGAGGAAGAAGGAGTTCCAGGCAGGGAGGAGGGTGTGAGCAAGAAGAGATTAGAAGTGTGACAGAGGAGAACAAGGCATTGAGGGTGGATTGACTTTAGAGGAATGAAGAGTGGGAGCTGGGGTTTAGTGGGAGAGAGCTTGCTTTTGGATCTACGATACAACCTCGGAGAGTCACTGGTTCCACAGTCTCCCCCAGTTTCCCGTGACTAGATCACTCCTTATTTGCAGGGGTTGGGAAGGAGAAAGGAAGAGCCCTCCTCCACTGGATCTCCCATCAGTCCTCCTGCTTCTCTTCCCCTCAGCTCCAGGGGCCCAATTCTTATTGCCTACCACTCCTCTAAGTTCAGCCCTCTAAACTGTAAGCCGGCTGTGGATAGGGAATGTATCTGTTTATTGTATAGTGTGCTCTCCCAAATGCTTAGTACAGAGCTCAGCAAACAGCAAGTGCTCAATAAATATTATTGAATGAATGAACCACTTCTACCATAGCTCTCCTCACTGTTGCTGCCCCCCACCCACTACCATCATATTCCTTTAGATTAGTATTTAATTCTCTAAGATGTTCAGTTATCCTGAACAAGAAATATAGCTATTTCTGGAGGCATGTCTTCTTATTTAAGGAACCAGGAAAGTGTCCAGGTTGCAACTTCACATCTGAGTGGACCAGTCTAAAAGTAAGGAATGATATTATAGATGAAAATTTCACGAGCTCAGGATTTTGTTCTCGTCCTGGCCACAGAATGCTCTTAGGAGTGATTATCCCCTCTAAGTTCTCAAATAATTTTTCCTCTATACGCCTAACTTTCCCTCTTGTAGCTTATTAAGAATCTTTCCCTCATGAATTTATCTAAACCCAAGATGTCAGTGAGCAAGTGTCACTGCTAAGGGAACTTGGAGACTTGAGATTCTTATGGTTACCTATCAACCTTCGCATGAAGCGAAAACTCCTCACTATTGGCTTCAAAGCTCTCCATCACCTTGCCACCCCCCCAACCTCTCCTCCCTTCTCTCCTTCTAGAGCCCAGCCCACACACTCCTCTTCTCTGCCGCTAACCTCCTCACTGTGTCTCGTTCTTGCCTGTCCCACAGTTGACCCCTGGCCCACGTCCTACCTCTGGCCTGGAATGCCCTCTCTCCTCATATCCACCAAACTACCACTCTTCCCCACTTCAAAGCCCTACTGAGAGCTCACCTCCTCCAGAAGACCTTCTCAGATTGAGCTCCCCTTTTCCTCTGTTGCTCCTCCCCTCCCCATCTCCCCTACTCCCTCACTCTGCTCTACCCCCTTCCCTGCCCCACTTGTGTATATCTGTACATATTTATTTTATATACTTTATTAATGATATGTATATATCTATAATTCTACTTATCTATTTAGGTGCCACTGATGACGGTCTACTTGTTTTGTTTTGTTATCTGTCTCCCCATTCTAGATTGTGAGCCCCTTATTGGGTAAGGATTGTCTCTATCTGTTGCCAAATTGTACTTTTCAAGCACTTAGAACAGTGTTCTGCACACAGTAAGCACTCAATAAATACGATTGAATGATTCCCCTGTGTCTACCCCAGCGCTTAGAACAGTGCTCTGCACATAGTAAGCGCTTAACAAATACCAACATTATTGTTATAAATGAATGATTCTTTTTTACAACAAATGGAAAGCGAGTGGAAGAGCATCATTTCTTCAGAAATCTCATAATGTTGATTAAAATTTCATGAAATCAACTATGGTGCATCTTTTGCTGGGCTCAAAAGAGAAGCCCTTTTATATGCCCTTGATTTCTTGGTAGTGTCTGCTATAGTTTCTCTAGGGCTCTTGAAAACATGACCTCATCCAAGAACATTCTGGAGTTGCTCTGCCAATGCTACTGCCAAACAGTGCTAAACGAACAATGGCAGGCAAATAAGGGTCAGAGAGACATGGCTCTCTTCCATACAATAAATACTATTGAATGAATGAATACAGGAAATTACTATGAGTCTTCCTCCTATGTATACCATGAAAATGACACACACCTAAGAAACCTAAAGGAGAAAAGTCCTTTGATACCACATTTCATTCTTTAAAGTCAGTTTCCTGAAAAACAATTGAAAAGCCAAAAGTGACTAATGTAGTCATGCTCTTGGATTTTCAGAGGAATCTGGCAGCAGATTGGAGAATAGAAGGACACATATCTGGAAATGTTGAATTGATAATTCAGTGACTTTTGTCTCCCTCCTTTTGGTACAGCAGTTTGGTTGGAGAGTACAGGGCAGATTTTAGCAATGTTGTGAAGGTTTAACTGACAGGATTTGGTGATAGATTGAATATGTGGATTGAACGAGAGAGATGAGCAAAGGATAATGCCAAGGCTTTGGGTTTGTGAGATGGGGTGGCGGGGATGGTGGTGTTGTCTATAGTGATGGGAAAAACAAGGGGAGAACAGGGTCTGGGAAGGGAGATGAAGACTTCTGTTTTTGACATGTAAAATGTGAAGTGTCAGTGAGATATCCAAGTAGAGATTTTCTGTAGGCAAGCAGAAATGTGAGACTGCAGAGAAATGGAGAGAGATCAGGGCCAGAGTTGTAGATTTGGGAATCATCTGCACAGAGATGGTAATTGAAGCCATGGGAGTTACTGAGTAGATGTAGATGGAGAATAGAAGGGAACCCAGAAGTGAGGCTGTAGGGATTACCACAGTTAGGCGGTGGAAGACAGAGGAGGAGCCTGTGAAAGAGACTGAGACTAAATAGCCAGAGATATAAGAGGAGAAACAGGAGAGAACAGTGTCAGTGAAGCCCACGTGGGATAATGTTTCCAGGAGAAGAGGGTGGTCCACAGTGTTAATTCAAGCACTTATCCTGACCCACCTAGACTACTGCATCAGCCTCCTTGCTGACCTCCAGCCTCCTGTCTCTCCTGACTCCAGCCCATATTTCACTCTGCTGCCCATATCATTTTTCTACCATGTCTTTCAGTCCACATCTCAATCAATCAATCAATCAATCGATCCTCATGACCTCCAGTCATTGTCCATCCCCCTCCACATGAAACAGAAACTCCTTATTATCTTTAAAGCACTCAATCACCTTACCCCCACCTATCTTATCTCAATGATTTCCTACTACAACCCAGATCTCACACTTCACTCCTCTAATGTCAACCTACTTATTTTACTTTGATCTCATCAATCTTACTGATGACTCCTTACCTACATCCTCCCTTTGGCCTGAAATTCCTTCCTCCTTCATATCTGGCAGAATAACACTTTCCCAACTACAAAGCCTTATTGAAAACCCATCTCCTCCAAGTAGCCTTCCTCAATTACACACTCATTTCCTCTACTCTTTCTCCTTCTATGTCATCCTTGCACTTGGATGGATTTATTCCCTTAATCAGCCCCACCTCACTTATATACATATCCATAATTTATTTCTTCATGTCCACCAACTCTGTTATATTGAACTCTCCCAAGTGTTTATTACAGAGCTCTGCACACAGTAAGCACTCACTGACTGATACCACTGACTGATTTTCTCTTTAACAGGTATTAACAGTGACATCCAAACTATTGTTGAAGAAAATGTATCAGCTAGGAAGTGTTTTCTGCTATTGTAATGCAGCAATAATAATAATAATAATAATAATGACACTTATTAAGCACTTAGTATGTGCCAACCACCATTCTAAGCGCTGGGGTAGATACAAGTTAATCAGGTTGGACACAGTCCCTATCCCACACTGGGCTCACATTCTTAATCCCGATTCTTTACAGATGAGGTAACTAAAGTTTAGAGAAGTTAAGTGATTTGTCAAGGTCACAGAGAAGACAAGTGGCAGAGCCAAAATTATAATCCAGGTACTTCTGACTCCCAGACCCATACACTAATTGGATATTTGAAACTCCTGGGAATGCTTCAGGAGTCTGTCCAATTAATAATCATCCTGTCACTCTTGACAACTAATGGCAGAATAACCATAATAATAAAAACTATGATATATATTAAGAAATTGCTATATGATAAGCTCTCAGGTAGAAGCAGAATAAGAAATTGAGAAGCAGCATGGCCTGGTGGAGTCAGAGGACCTGAATCCTAGTCCCAGTTCTTCCTCTTGTCTGCTGTGTGACCTTGAGCAGATCAATAAACTTAATTGTGCCTCATTTACCCTAACTGTAAAATGGGGATTAAGACCATAAATCCCATGTTCATTCATTCATTCATTCAATAGTATTTATTGAGCACTTATTATGTGCAGAGCACTGTACTAAGCGCTTGGAATGAACAAGTCGGCAACAGATAGAGACAGTCCCTGCCGTTTGACGGGCTTACAGTCTAATCGGGGGAGACAGGCAGGCAAGAACAATGGCAATAAATAGAGTCAAAGGGAGGAACATCTCATAAAAACAATGGCAACTAAATAGAATCAGGGTGATGTACATCTCATTAAACAAAATAAACAAAATAAATAGGGTGATAAAGATATAAACAGTCGAGGGGAGGAGTACAGTGCTGAGGGGTGGGATGGGAGTGGGAGGAGGAGAGGAAAGGGGGGAGAAGAGGGTTTAGCTGTGGAGAGATGAAGTGGGGGTAGAGGGAGCAGAGGGAAAAAGGGGGGAGCTCAATCTGGGACATGTGGGACAAGGACTGGGTCTAACCTGATTAGCTTGTGTCTATCCCAGTGCTTAATACAGAGCCTGGCATACGGTAAATGCTTAACAAATACCATTAAAAAAAAAATGGATCAGCCCTTTTGCATCATGGGGTCACAGACTAACAAAGAGGGAGATTATCAGGTATTGAATCCCTCTTTTATAGATGAGGAAACTGAGGCCCAAAGAGTGTAAGTGATATGCCCATGGTCACATGGCAGACAAGTGACAGAGCTGGGATTAAAAGCTCTGGAAGAGTCAGCACCAGGAGTTTTGGGAGGAGCAGCACAGGAGCTGGTTGGGGTGAGAATCACTTGGGTAGAACTGGAAAGAGTTAGGTTTTCACTGTGGTATTTGTTAACTGCTTAATATGTGTCAAGCACTGCATTAAGCACTGGGTAGACACAAGATAATCAGGTCCCACATGGGGCTTCCAATGTAGGTAGGATGAGGAATATGTATAGAATCTCTATTTTGCAGATGAGGAAATGGAGCCACAGAGAAGCTAAGTGACTGCACTCAGTAAATTCAGTGAATTGATTGATTCCCAAGGTCACACAGCAGACGAGTGGTGGAGCCGGGATTAGAACCCAGGTCCTCTGGCTCCCAGGCTCATGCACTACCCACTAGGAATGTTTTCCTTCCTACTCTCACTTCCTTCTTCTACACTGATTCTTAGAAGCTTCACCCTCCATCTTTATTGTCCCACCTACCCACCTCCTCACTCCCTTGAGCCCCTTCATAACTCAGGCTTCCATGTCTCCAGGCCTGGATCTCTATCACAGGTCTGCCTGTCTCCTCTCATGCCTGGAGGCTGAATGCAGCTGGAAGAAACCCAAGGCCCTGAGCCAACTTCCACTACTCCACATTCATTAATCTACACTATAATTCAGTCCTGCTTTTTGCTCAATAATTCTATACCTTCCTCGTTATCTCAAACACCCATAATCCCCACCAACATTTCCAAACTTTTAACTCTTTCCTGAAGCTTCCTGTACCCCAACTATCTCCTCTCCGTTTCCTGATGACCTCACCAACTACTTTGTTGGAAAATTTGAAACTATCATTAGAACAGGAATGTGTCTGACCTGTGTCTTGTGAATGTGATTATGTCTTGCATCTCTCAAATGCTAGGAACAGTCCTTGCAAAATAGCAAGCATTTAACAAATGCCACAATTAATATTTTGAACTTTCCAAAGTCTCCCCATCACCCATGGCCCATTGCTGCCTTCTTGTCTTTCTCCTTCTTCCCAGCGGTATCTCAGGAGGGAGATCCCTCTTGATCTCTTAATCCACACCCTCTTGCCTGCATCTCTGACCTTAACCCTTTTTACCTCCTAAAATCACATGCCACAACTCCTTCTCTTCTCCGCTTCCTCATTTCTTGCACTTTCTTCAAATAAGCTCATCTTCTCAAGTTATCCTCCAGCTATCAGTCCAACTCTTTGCTCCCATAACTCCTGAAACAAGTCATTTACACCTGCTGCCTTCATTGCCTTCCTCCAACTCTCTTCTCAACTCCCTACAGACACACATTCAACACCCTTCCCTCCACTAAACTACCTTGCATTCTGTTGAAAGCCATGTGGTGGGTTTTATTCCGTTTCCTACATCTTTGTCTAGTCATGTGTAAGTGGATATTCTACAGCCTAAGAAGCAGCATGTAGTGACTTCATAAAGTTTAATCAATCATTGACATTTATTGACTGCATAATAATAATAATAATGATAATAATAGTATTTAAGTGCTATATGCTAAACTCTGCTCTAAATGCTCAGGTAGATACATGATAATCATGTCAGACTCAGTCCCTGGGACACATGGGGCTCACAGTCTAAGTTGGACAGAGACCAAGAACTAAATCCCCATTTTTAAAATGAGGAACCTGAGGCACATAGAAGTTAAGTGATTTACCCAAGATCACATAGCAGGAAGGTAGTGGAGTCAGAATTAGTACCCAGGTCCTCTGATTCCCAGGCCTGTACTCTTTCCACTAGGTTATGCTACTCCTCTTGTGTTGAGAGAGCACAGTACTAAACACTTGGAAGAGAACAATACAAGAGAATAGGTGGACACAATCCTGCTTGCCGGGAGGCACTTCAAGGCACATAATCCATATTATAGCACCACAGTATTCTGACACAATCCCCAAGTATTAGAATGAGCACCCTCTAAGTAGGACCATATAGTTCCACCAGATGGTGAATTAAATAAAGTTAATTTTTTAATGAATGGAAACATTCTATTACATTGCTCTAGACAGTGTAAGCACTCAATAAATATCATTGATTGATTGACTGTAATAATACCTGAAATAGACTCAGCTATTTTGCATCCCCTACTGGTTATCTAATGAATTCTCCCCCGATAAAAGGGCTTCCTTTTCATTACATGCAAGAGTGCCAATTTTAAGATGGCTGAGGTCAGAATTTCAGGTTAGCAGTGGCTGGAAATAGAATCAGTAACATCCCATCAATGCAGTATGGTCTTGTAGTTATTATCAAAATATAGACCATCAACATTCTGAGTGTCATTTATTGAGATGCAGTGTGGCCTAGTGGAAAGAGCACTGGCCTGGGAGTCAGAGGAGCTAATAATAATGTTGGTATTTGTTAAGCGCTTACTATGTGCCGAGCACTGTTCTAAGCGCTGGGGTAGACATAGGGGAATCAGGTTGTCCCACGTGGGGCTCACCAGTCTTAATCCCCATTTTACAGATGAGGGAAACTGAGGCACAGAGAAGTTAAGTGACTGCCCACAGTCACACAGCTGACAAGTGGCAGAGCTGGGATTCGAACTCATGAACCCTGACTCCAAAGCCCACACTCTTTTCCACTGAGCCACGCTGCTTCGTTCTAATCTCTGTCCTCCATTGGTTTATATGACCTCGGGCAGTAACTTATCTGTGCCTCAGTTGGCTCATCTGTAAAATGTAGACTAAGATGCTGAGCCCTATGTGGGACAGGGACTGTATACAGGTGGCTGAGAGATTAAGGTGAGGTACTCCTCTTGCCTGTAAACTTGTTGTGGCAGGGAATGTGTCTATCAACTCTATTATATTGTACTCTCTCAGTTTACAGTTAGTGCTCTGCACGAAAATAGCCTTCAATGAATATGATTTATTATCTTCTATCTTAGTGCTTAGCATAGTGCCTAGCTCATACATAGTAAGCAATTAACGAATACCATATAAACAAATAAATTAAGCAAAAAAAATTCTTCCAGAAGATTGTTCTCTCTGTATTAGTATAATTCCAAATGCAGGGGGTCCATGGGAATATGTCACTTGTCTGCCACTTTTCTGCTGTGTGACCTTGGGCAAGTCACTTCACTTCTCTGGGCCTCAGGTACCTCATCTGTAAAATGAGGATAGAGACGACGAGCCCCCATGTGGGACAAGGAAACTGTTGTCTTACCTGATTTGCTTTTATCCACCCCAATGCTTAGTACAATGACTGGCACATAGTAAGCACTTAGCAAATACCATATTTATCATTATTTTTATGTCACCCTTCATTTTTGGCATAGTAACCTCAATGGGCCCCCTCCCATTCTGCAATTAGCTCCCCATCCCTACCCCATCCACACCACAAAGAGCAACTGCCTGTCCTAACCAAAATAATGGTTTTTCGTTTATTAATAAATACTACCAATTCTGTTTTATTGTTTTATTGTACTCTCCCAAGCCCTTAGTATAGGGCTCTGCAATCAGTAAGTCAGTCAATCCTATTTATTGAGTGCTTACCATGAGTAGAGCATTGTGCTAAGGACTGGGGAGAGTACAATATAACAATAGGACTGTCAAATTATCTGCCCACAATGAGCTTACAGTTTAGAGTGGGAGACAGAACACAGATATGTTCATAATTACAGTGGGGCTGGGAGGGGGAATGAATAAAGGGAGCCAGTCAAGGTGGCACAGAAGGAAGTGGGAGAAGAGGAAAGTGGGGCTTATCAGGGAAGGCCTCTTGGAAGAGATGTGCCTTCAGAAACGTTTTGAAGGTGGGGAGAGTAATTGTTCTGTCCGATGAGAAGACGGAGGCATTAATAGGCCAGAGACAGGATGTGAGTGAGAGCATTGACAGTGATGTAGATGAGATGGAGGCATTAGAGGGAGGCAAAATATGTGCGGGCGTGGTTTGCAGTGAGGAGAATAATAAGTGAAGTAGGAGTGGGGCAAGGTGATGTGACTGCTTTAAAATCAATGTAAGGATTTTCTTCTTGATGCTGAGGTGGATGGGAACCACTGGAGGTTCTGAGGAGTGGGAAAGTATGATGTGAACATTGTTGAAGAAAAATGATCTGGGGCAGCAGAGTGAAGTATGGTCTGAAGAGGGAGAGACAGGATGTAGGGAAGTCAGCTAGGAGGCTGATACAGTAATCAAGGAGGGATAGGATATGTGATTGGCTTAATGTACTAGCAGTTTAGATGGAGAGGAAAGGGCAGATTTTAGTAATGTCATGAAGGGTGAACCGACAGGATTTTGTGATGGATTAAATATGTGGGTTGAATGAGAGAGAGGAGTCAAGGATAACGCCAATTATGGGCTTATGAGACAGGAAAGATGGTGGTGCCATCTACAATGATGGGAAGGTCAGGAGAAGAACAAGATTTTGCTGGAAAGATAAAAAGTTCTGTTTTAAACATATTAAGTTTGAGGTGATAGTGGGACAACCAAGTAGAGATGCCTTGAAGGCAGGAGAAGATTCAAGACTGGAGACGAAGAGAGAGATCAGGACTGCAGATTTGGCTATCATACACATAGAGGTAGTAGTTGAAGTCATGGGAGTGAATGAGTTCTCCAAGGGAGTGGGTGTAGATGGAGAATAGCAGAGGACCCAGAACTGGGCCTTGAGGGACTCCCACAATAAGGGAGTGGGAGGCAGAGGAGGATCCTATGAAAGAGGCTGAGAATGAGAAGCCAGAGAGATAGGAGGAAAACCAGGTGAAGACAGTGTTAGTGAAGCTAAGATTGGTTAAAGTTTGCAGGAAAAGGGGGTGGTCGACCTTGTCAAAGGCAGATGAGAGGTCACAGAGGAAAAAGTTGGAGGAGGGGCCACTGGATTTGCCAAGAAGGAGATCATTTGCTACCTTTGAGAGAGCGATTTTTGTGGAGTGAAGAGATTGGAATCCAGATTGGAGGGCATCAGGGAGAGAACTGGAGGAGAAGAACTTGATGCAGCAGGTGTAGACAAATCACTAAAGGAGTTGGGAGAGGAATATAATAATAATAATTATTATTATAGTATTTATTAAGTGCTTACTGTGTGCCAAGCACTGTTCTAAATGCTGGGGTAGATACAAGGTAATCAGGATGTCCCACATGGGGCTCACAGTCATAATCCCCATTTTCCAGATGAGGTAACTGAGGCCCAGAGAAGTTAAGTGGCTTGCCCAAGGTCACAGAGCAGAAAACTAACAGGACCAGGGTTACAACCCATGTCCTCTGACTCTTAACCAATGATAGGATGGAGATGGGGTGAAACCTGGAGAGAGTCATGGGGTCACGAGGGGAGTTTTTTAGGTTGGGGGGACATGCGCATGTATAAAAGCAACGGAGAAGAAGCCATTGGAGAGTGGTCAAGTTGAAGATGGTGAGTACAAAAGAAGAAGGGAGCAGGCAAGAGGTTTGATAAGGTGCGAGGAAATGGGGTCAGATGTGCAGGTGGAGGGGGTGGATTTTGAGAGAATGCAGGAGATCTCTTTTGAGATACTGCTGGGAAAGATGAGAGAGTTGAAGAAGGGGCAGGAGCAGGGAGAGGCAGGGGGTATTTTAGGGAGATCATGCCTGATGGTTTCAATTTCCTCAATAAAGTAGATGGCCGGGTCATGAGAGGCAAGGGATGGGAAGGGATGGGGGCACCAGGGGTTTGAGGAGGGAACTGAACATCTGGAACAACTGTCAAGGGCAATAGGCATGGGTGTGAATAAGGATATTATATTGTACTATTCCAAGAACTTAGTAAGGTGCTCTGCACACAGTAAGCGCTCAACAAACGCAATTGATTAATTGATATTTGAGACTGATAAATGAATTTTATTTATTGAGGGCTTACTGTGCACAGACCCCTGAACCTTATAAGCATTTGGGAGAGTACAAATAAAATATATTTGGTAGTCCTGATCTCTGCCCACCAGGAGCTTAAAGTCTAGAGGTGGTGACATACATAAAAATAAATTACACATAGGGCAAGTGGCACAATATAAGAAAATATACATGGAAATGTTATTGTTTTGGGCATGGAATGGGTCTATCAAGTCTGTTATATTGTACGCTCCCAAGTGCTTAGTACAGCGTTCTGCACACAGTAAGTGCTCAATAAATATAAGTGATTGATTGACTGATTAACTGATTCCTCTGGGGCTAAGGGTGGGATGAGAATCCAAGTGTTTGAGGGGTAAAGACCCAGTTCAAAGGCTATGTAGAGGGCAGGGAGAATACGTTGAGGAACAGTGTGGCCTACCTAGTGTATAGAGCATGGCCCTGGGAGTCAGAAGAAAGGTTCTAATCCCAGCTCCTCCAAATGTCTAATGTTACCTTGGACAAGTCTCTTCACTTTTCTGTGCCTTAGTTACATCATTTGAAAATGAGGCCTTATGTGGGACAGGGACTGTTTCCAACCTGATCAGCTTATAAGTGCTAACCAACTTAGTATTCATTCATTCATTCAATAGTATTTATTGAGCGCTTACTATGTGCAGAGAACTGTACTAAGCGCTTGGAATGAATAAGTCGGCAACAGATAGAGACAGTCCCTGCCGTTTGATGGGCTTACAGTCTAATTGGGGGAGACGGACAGACGAGAACAATGGCAATAAATAGAGTCAAGGGGAAGAACATCTCGTAAAAACAATGGCAACTAAATAGAATCAAGGCAATGTACAATTCATTAACAAAATAAATAGGGTAATGGAAATATATACAGTTGAGCGGACGAGTACAGTGCTGTGGGGAGGGGAAGGGAGAGGTGGAGGAGCAGAGGGAAAGGGGGAAAAGAGGGTTTAGCTGCGGAGAGGTAAAGGGGGGTGGCAGAGGGAGTAGAGGGAGAAGAGGAGCTCAGTCTGGAAGGCCTCTTGGAGGAGGTGAGTTTTAAGTAGAGTTTTGAAGAGGGGAAGAGAATCAGTTTGGCGGAGGTGAGGAGGTGAGGGCGTCCAGGACCACGGGAGGACGTGGCCCAGGGTCGACGCGGGATAGCGAGACCGAGGACGGTGAGGAGGTGGGTGCAGAGGAGGCGGAGCGTGCGGGGTGGGTGGTAGAAAGAGAGAAGGGAGGAGAGGTTAGGAAGGGCAAGGTGATGGAGACCTTTGAAGCCCTAGAGTGAGGAGTTTTTGTTTGGAGCGGAGGTTGATAGGCAACCACTGGAGTTGTTTAAGAAGGGGAGTGACATGCCCAGATCGTTTCTGCAGGAAGATGAGCCGGGCAGCGGAGTGAAGAATAGACTGGAGCGGGGCGAGAGAGGAGGAAGGGAGGTCAGAGAGAAGGCTGACACAGTAGTCTAGCTCTAGCCGGGATATAACGAGAGCCCATAGCAGTAAGGTAGCCATTTGGGTGGAGAGGAAAGGGCGGATCTTGGCGATATTGTAGAGGTGAAACCGGCAGGTCTTGGTAACGGATAGGATGTGTGGGGTGAACGAGAGAGACGAGTCAAGGATGACACCGAGATTGCTGGCCTGAGAGACAGGAAGGATGGTCGTGCCATCCACGGTGATAGAGAAGTCTGGGAGAGGACCGGGTTTGGGAGGGAAGATGAGGAGCTCAGTCTTGCTCATGTTGAGTTTTAGGTGGCGGGCCGACATCCAGGTGGAGACGTCCCGGAGGCAGGAGGAGATGCGAGCCTGAAGGGAGGGGGAGAGGACAGGGGCGGAGATGTAGATCTGCGTGTCATCTGCGTAGAGATGGTAGTCAAAGCCGTGAGAGTGAATGAGTTCACCGAGGGAGTGAGTGTAAATGGAGAACAGAAGAGGGCCAAGAACTGACCCTTGAGGAACTCCAACAGTTAAAGGATGGGAGGGGGAGGAGGCGCCAGTGAAGGAGACCTAGAATGACCGGCCAGTACATTGGCTGGAACATAATAAATGCTTAACAAATATCACTGTTATCATTAGATGAGACTGCAGGAGTACCATGTTTAAGTGTGCTTTATTTAAATTGAAATTATAAACCAAAAACAAATTTATGACAATATTTTCGTGTTCATACATCACCAGAAATTTCTGTATATAAGCAACATGCAACATAAAAAGATCAGACAGTGACAAAAAATATACAGAAATGCTGCATCTCCCAAAGAGTGACATATAATTTGTAGTAGAAGTCATCTCTGCAGTGTTGCTCTTTGGTAATGGAATACAAGCCTCTAAGCCTTAGGCCAAACAGCACAAAACCAGGTAGAGAGCCTGGCCTGACAGATTTCATTATGAGAGCCACAACTCCTGTTCTAATGAGTTCCGCTACCTTTTCTAACCAAGTGGAAATAACCTACTATTTGTTCAGACTCGAAGCACATAGGTAGATTAACTCAAACATTGCAATCAGCGAAATATTCTCACCGGAATAGAAGGGTAGAGAAGGAACCCTCTTGAGACCGCCTAGTTCTAGTCTTCTAAAGTATAATCGATTAAAGTGCACACTTATTAAAAACAACAATCTAGCAATTTGAAATGAAAAAGTCTTGGGCACTCTAGGAGCTCTTAGATGACACTTCAGGATTTAGAGCTAATCAGCGTGAGTGAAATGTGTCAGGTTTTTGCCGATTATGGTGGTAATCATGACAGCTTGTCAAGAAAGTTTTCTTTAGGTTGTCCTATTTTATGTTAATATTCTCTTCCATATTCATTCAACATTGTGTGCCACTTGTGGGTGAGAGAGTGGGTATTCGAAGAGTGTCAAGTTTTGCAAAAAATTCAAATTGTTCTGGGAGATTTGAGATTGAGGTGTGGGTTTCCACAGGCTCATGTTAGATGTAAATTCTTTACCTAAGGGAGAAGAAAACTACTGGAGTATGACTTTATCCAACATGTCACTTTTTTCCTAGAAGTCTGGCATCCAACTAAAATGAAAGATGGTTTATTAATCGCCCTTCCCCTTGTCCTTTGGTGAAACAGGAGTTCCATTCTTAAAGATCTCTGCCTTAAGGAAAACTTAAATTGTAGCACTAGGTGCCTTGAAGTAGGAAGCAGCGTGGCCTAGTGGAAAGAACATGTGGCGGAACTCAGAAGATTTGGGTCCTAATCCTGACTCTGATACTAGTTTCCTTTGTGACCTTGGGCAAATCACTTGACTTTCCTGGGCCTCGATTTCCAGATTTGATATCTGTCCCTGCTCCTTCCACAAGAGGCCCATGTGGAATGGAATTTTGTCCAACCTGATTATCTCGTGCTTAGAACAGTGCTTTGAAACATGGTAAGCATCATCATCATTTAATAGGACATCACTGTGGTGAGCGTAAGTGACTCCATTTTATAACACAGAAACCATTGTATGAGCAACCATCATTTGACCACATGAAGAACAACAGAGAAGGAAGAATCTGGGGAGGAACTGATAACACAGCAGGGGAACCTTGATGAGGCTCTTAACCATCTTGCCATCGGACCAAAGGAGGACTGTCGGAGGTACATGAGATAAGCTACCTTGCAAAAATAGCCCACAGGGTGGGCACAGGTGGAGGGGTAGCCAGCCCCCCAACCCCCCGGCTTTGCCAGTAACAGGCCTGAGATAGCAGGTAAGTCAAAGCAGCAAATCTGGACCTACCATGATCCTTCTGAAATAACCAACACGAGTGGATTAGAAAGAGGAGGTGACAGACTGAGAAAAGCAGAGCAAGGAGAGCAAGTACGTGCAAAAAGAAGAGGGCCGAACAACTGAACCAGATGGTCTCCAGGAGCTAAAGAATCCAACCCCAGTGGGCAGCAAAGACCACCTGAGCCGAGTCACCTATGTCATGGTCGCCAAGACCCACCTAAAGACTTGCACAAAGGAGACATGCTGTGAGCAGCCAGACTCCTCAAACTTCTCTGATATGAGACCATCTGCATGAATTTGAGGAAAACAGTTGGACAGGGTAGCTGTGTGTGTATATGTGCATATTCAACACTTAGAACAGTGCTTGGCACATAATAAGTGCTTAACAAATACAATAATTATTATAATTATTGTATACACTTACCCCTTCAATTAGACTGAGAATTGAATAAAGCTTTCTGTTACATATCGTGGTGGTTTGGCTTCACTGTGTTTTGACTTGTCATTGAGTGCCCGATGGGATGAAACAGTACCAGGGACAGATTTATAGAATAAGTGCCTGAGGGGGTGAGACAGTACCAGGGATGGACTAAAAGAGTAAGCCCTGACAGTGTAAGACAGGCTCATGACAATCACTGTGAATTGAGTGCAATATTGTTTTGGCTATTCATTCAATTGTATTACTGAGCGCTTACTGTGTGCAATGTCCTAACCACTTGGAAAAGTACAATAAAACAATAAATGGTGACATTCCCTGCCCACAGAGAGCTTACAGTGTAGAGGGAAATGCATCATATTCTGCACAGGGAGACCTGCATTGTCAGAAAAATATCCCCTAATTTCCCATAGAACTCTAGCCCAGTGCATAATAAAGCATTGTGTTCTGCAAGAGCTGACTGTACTACATTTACAAGTCTAATATCGAATCACTGATAACTTCAATTTCCATAACTTTCAGTTTATATGAATACACTCTTCTCCAAAGAAATCTAAAAACACTATCTATATGGATGAGACCCTGCTTATATATAGAATGTTTGGCTTTGGGAATTTGATCCAGATTGAAATTCCAGCTGTGACCCATCAGGCTTTCCCCTCTAGACTGTAAGCTCCTCTAGCCTGCAAGCTCATTGTGGGCATGGAAATTGCCTGTTATATTTTTATATTATACTTTCCCAAGCATTTAATACAGTGCTCTGAACACAGTAAGCACTCAGTAAATACAATTGACTGACTGCCTGCCTGACTTGGCCAAACGAACTGCATTTTTGTAACCAGCTCCCACTTTGCTTTGAACAAACACACAAATCTCCTGGAATCAACCCAACACCTGTGAGCCCCTGGATTCTGAAAACATGCAAGGTCACTGATGTTGGAGGGCTAGTACTGAACGATAAAGAACTGTGGGCCCCTCGATTCTATAAACCATAAGATCACTGAAGCCAGAAGGACTTAAGAGCAAGTGATAAGGAAAATTCCAGTGATTTGGAATTAGCACGTGATCCTCCTTAAATATGGCCCTGTGACAGACATTGGCTGAGGCCATTGTAGACAAAGAGGATCAAAAAATAGCATGGTAACTCTGGGGAGGGATCTCCGCGAGAGCTTGGAAGTAGGTTGGAACTCTGTCACACCGACGCAGCAAGTTGCCTCTACCCACAGTCGGGGACACCCACCCTGTCGGACCCTGCGTGTTGCTGAGTGACCGACTGGACCTCCTCTCTGGAGCAAGAAGTGAGTATCCCCACATGAAGCAGCGTGGTGTAGTGGAAAGAGCATGGGACTGGGAGTCAGAAGGTCATGGGTTCTATTCCCAGCTCCACCGCTTGTCTGCTGTGTGAACTTGGGCAAATCACTTCACTTCTCTGTGACTCAATAATAATAATAATAATTGCAATTGTTAAGCGCTTACTATGTTCCAGGCACTGCATTAAGCGCTGGAGTAGATAAAAGCAAATCGGATTGGACATAGTTCCTGTGCCATGTGGGGCTCATATTCTCAATCCCCATTTTATAGATGAAGGAACTGAGGCCCAGAGAAGTAAAGTGATTTTGCCCAAGGTCACACAGCAGAAAAGTGGCACATCTGGATTAGAACCCATAACCATCTGAATCCCAGGCTGTATCTGCTACACCATGCTGCTTCACTTACCACATTTGCAGCGTGGCTCAATGGAAAGAGCCTGGGCTTCGGAGTCAGAGGTTATGGGTTCAACTCCCAGCTCTGCCACTTGTCAGCTGTGTGACCTTGGGCAAGTCACTTAACTTCTCTGCCTCAGTTACCTCATCTGTAAAATGGGGATTAACTGTGAGCCTCACGTGGGACAACCTGATTACCCTGTATCACCCCCAGAGCTTAGAACAGTGCTCTGCACATAGTAAGTGCTTAACAAATACCAACATTATTATTATTATTATCAAGTGCTTAACAAATATCACAGTTATTATTATTATTATTATTAGCTGGGTGACTGGAAGGTAGTCTGCATTGGAAGGGTAACCCTGGAGGGTACTAACAACATCTCCTCCCCTAGTTCTCCCAGCTGTTAGAAGTTGGGGACCATGCTGGCCAGCTGCTTATTAGTTTAGGATTAGGTTTGCTTTCTAGTAATGTATAAGTACATTCCTCCCGAGTGGAATACATTCATGGGTGGGAACTAGGTGTTTCAACATGTGTGAGTAACTTAGTAAGTGTATCCCATAAAGAGAAGTTCAATTCACCATGTGGAATAAATTTTGCATGGCTCAGCCTGACTCCAGTTTCTCACTCTCACCCGTGCCAATCTTTGAACCCCTCCCCATGTGATGGGCGATACCGAACTAATTAGTTTTTCATACAGCCCAACACTATTACCTGTGAAGATAGGAGAACAGTCCTCAAATAAGCAATTTGGAATCAAGTAGAAGATAAGATCCTTGGCTATCTCCAATATGACTTGGTGAAGTACAAGCCGATTTCATCTCCTTCCATGGTAATCTAGGAGGCCTATGGGCAAAGAAATAAAGTGCCTATTAATGAAAAGGTAGAATTGTGAAATATTATTGCAAGGAAGGCTCTGACAACCTACTTCAATTTCCATGGAGGACAAAACCCAAGAAAATAAGTCTTGGATTATAGGAAAGAAGATTTAGGCTAGATATATGTGTGAGTATATGTCTACCATTCTTCAGTGGGACTTTAAACTCATTAATGTTTTCCAAGCACCCAATACAGTGCTTGATAATAAATACTATTGCTACTAAGGAAGAACTTCTTTGCAATTAATCCAGTGACAGGGAATAACCATCCCTGGACATAACTACAACTAGAATAGAAAACCATCTGTTTTAAATGTTTTCATCTTGGTGGCCTAAGATTGCAGGCATAGTTCAGTGGAAAGAACTCGGGCTTGGGAGCCAGAGGTCATGGGTTCTAATCCTGGCTCTGCTGCTTGTCAGCTGTATGACTTTGGGCAAGTCACTTAACTTCTCTGTGACTCAGTTCCCTCATCTGTAAAATGGGGATTAAGACTGTGAACCCCACATGGGACGACATGATCACCTTGTATCCACCCAGCGCTTAGAACAGTGCTTTACACATAGTAAGCACTTAATAAATGTCATCATTGTTGTTTTTTTATGGTATGTATTAAACACTTGCTAAGTGCCAGGCAGTTTACTAACTGCTGGGGTAGATATAAACTAATTAGGTTGGACACGGTCCATGTGCCACAAGGGGATCAAATTCTTAATTTCCATTTTATAGATGAGCTAACTAAGGCACTGAGATGTTAAGTGACTTGCCGAAAGTCACACAGTGGACAAGCAGAGGAGCCAGGATTAGAATTCAGGTCCTTCTGATTCCCAAGCCTATGGTCTATCCACTTGACCAGGCTGCTTTTCTGGCATTCCTCACTTTCTCCCCTTGTCATCCATAAATTCATGTAAACCC
Source organism: Ornithorhynchus anatinus (assembly GCF_004115215.2). Lineage (NCBI taxonomy): Eukaryota > Metazoa > Chordata > Mammalia > Monotremata > Ornithorhynchidae > Ornithorhynchus > Ornithorhynchus anatinus. The sequence continues at coordinate 112,693,346 of NC_041728.1, read as the reverse complement.
TCTGATGACACTTTCCTCTTTAGGATTTTGTGAGATATATTTTTTTCTATATTTTATTTTATTCTATAAAGAACCTGCCTTTATCCATTTTAAGTCATTTTTTCCACATCTGTACATACCATCTAGCAGTGCTGCATCTCTCTTGCTTTCATCTCTGTGGCTTTGAACTACACTGAAAAGGAAATGATTAAACAAATCAATGATGTTTCACTGTAAAACTCTTACCTCCATTCCAGCTGCCTTCTGGCCTAGGTGACCCCTATTCTTAATGTCAGGTGAGTTGCTGTGAGTGCCATTAACGTGCCCTGTGGTGCATTCGAGAAGCTCTACTCCCGAAACCCATTGCAGGGGAGGAGACAGTGAATGATGATGTCTCTCCATTCTCCCAGGAAAGCAGGCATCTGGCCCTGGATTGCACTGATTAATGGCCTCCATCCGCTTGGTTTCCAAGGCATAGTTTGGATTTGGTCATGCCTGGCCCTTTGGCAAATCAAAATTAAAGAGCCAGATTTACCCAAGAACTAAGCTACTCCCTGAGGTACATTCATCCTTTTATTCTTGAGAAACTGCATGACCTAGTAGATAGAGCATGGGCCTGGGAGTCAGAAGGTCATGGGGTATAGTCCCGGCTCCTCCACTTGTCAGCTGTATAACCTTGAGCAAGTCACTTCACTTCTCTATGTCTTAATTATCTCATTTGTAAAATGGAGATTAAGACTGTGAGCCTCATGTGGGACAGGGACTGTGTCCAACCTGATTTGTTTGTATTTCCCACCACCCCAGCGCTTAGTACAGTGCTTGACACACAACAAACACTTAAATACCACTGTTACTATTATTAAACTATTAAGATACCCCATTTTTATGCTGAGAAAAAGGGTCAGTGGTTATCCCCTTGAAATAAAATGGGAGAAGCAGCGTGGCTTAGCGGCAAGAGCCCGGACTTGGGGAGTCAAAGGATGTGGGTCCTAATACACTTGTCTTCTGTGTGAACTTGGGCAAGTAACTTAACTTCTTTGTGCCTCAGTTACCTCATCTGTAAAATGCAGATTAAGACTGTAAGCCCCATGTGGAACAAGGACTGTGTCCAACTCTATTTGCATGTATCCCCACCCTAGATCTTAGGACAGTGCTTGGCACATAGTAAGCACTTAGATGCCATCATTATTATTATTAGCTCTTATTATGCCCTCTCTGGCCCACTGGTCCCATCCAGGCTGGTATTCATCTTTGGTAATGACAACAAAGGAGCTGGGTGAACCTGGGTGAGAAGTGGTTTCTCCATCCTCTTGCTGATGTTTGAAAAATTCCTGCCTCTAGGTGCAGAACATTACAATCCTTCTTACGGGAAAAATTTTCACTCATTTTAGTCACATCATCTCTTTTATAGGGTTTTTTTTAAGCTGCAATTCATAAATTAAAACATAAGTTTAAATTTAGAACCAGGCCCTCTGTGGACTTACTTTTTAAGATGCATTGCAAGGGTCTTGACCCTTTTTTTTGTTTGCCCAAATGAAAAGAATTTGAGCTTTTACAAAAGGTTCTCTTCAAGAGAGCCTTGCAGAGATGATTCCACAGAGGCACTGTTACTTTGTGATGGTTTCACAATAATAGTGTCACTGAAACTTAAAACTATTTAATATAATGAGAAGTAAAAAAGCATGGTGTGTTTTCTGCAGTCTTTGATCTAACCCCTTTTGAGAGATGTGTGGCCAAAGATACAATAGATTAGCCCAATCAGTGAGAAAGGAGTAAATTGCTTCATCTAGGGAGATGCATTCACTCTTTTAGGGCATTTGGGATCCATTTAGCAAATTACCTCTTCTAATGCATCAGGGGCTTTCAAGGGCTTGAAGGAGTTAATGCACCTCCAAGGGGTCATCAATCTCTTCTGTTGTTTCTGGTAGAATGTTGCTGGTTGTCATATCAGCATACTGCACTTCTACACACCAACCTTTGAAGAGCTTTCTTCGCTTGTTCTTCTATTATTTTCAAACCCCAGCAGGTATACAGTTCTTTCCCCAGGTCTTTGCAAAGTGATGCAATTTCCCAAGTTTCCAACAAAAATCAGAAAAACCTAAGAGTCTCTTGGAAAATGAATAAATAACCCAGGGTGAGTATAAAAATGAAGAATAGAGCAAAATGGATTGCAAACCTTCCTGAGTTCATTATTGAACACTGGGGATTTAGATCTCACAGGTATAAATGTGGATATGCAGAGTCAGGTTTAGGGAAGGGCATTGAGAAAGGATGGGAAGGAACACCAGCACCCCAAGGTAGAGCTCTCCACAGGATAGTAGCATTAGTAATAATAGTGGGAATAGCATTAGTAATAATATTAGTAGCATTAATAATAGTAAAAGCATTAGTAATAATACCTTATCTTTTATGCTGCTGAGAAGCAGCATGGCTCAGTGGGAAAAGCCCAGGCTTTGGAGTCAGAAGTCATGTGTTCCAATCCCGGCTCAGCCCCTTGTCAGTTGTGTGACTTTGGGCAAATCACTCCACTTCTCAGTTACCTCATCTGTAAAATGGGGATTAAAGACTGTGAGCCCCACGTGGATCTAACTGATTACCTTGTATCTCCTCCCAGCCATTAGAACAGTGCTTGGCACATAGTAATCGCTTAACAAATGCCATTAGTATTATTACTATTTCTGACCCATAAAGACTCCATGGACACATCTCTCCCAGAACACCCCACCTTCATCTGCCATCATTCTGGTATTGTAACCATAGAGTTTTCTTGGTAAAAACACAGAAGTGGTTTACCACTGCCTTCTTCCACACAGTAAAGTTGAGTCTCCACCCTCAACTCTCTCTCATGCCACTGCTGCCCAGCGCGGGTGAGTTTTGAGTTATAGCAGATTGCCTTCCACTCACTAGCCACCATCCAAGCTAGGAATGGAACGGACGGGCCTCTGCTTGACTCTCCCTCCTGTAGTCGAGACTGGTAGAGGACTGAAAACTCACCAGGTGCCATCCTGAGAGGGGAATAGTCGTAGTAATAGTAATAGTAGCATTAGAGTAGTAGTAGTGGGCTGTTCTCTATTGAGCCTTCATTTGGTGCAGTGCACTGTTCCGGTCATTCATTCATTCAGTAGTATTTATTGGGCACTTACTATGAGCGCTGTACTAAGTGCTTAGAATGTACAATTCGGCAACAGAGAGAGACAATCCCTGCCCAATGACGGGCTCACAGTCCACACCAGTCTCAGCTCAGGTCGACCTGCCAGAAAGAAAGCCCAGTGTGAATAATAAATGTAACAATAACAACATTTATTAAGTGCTTACTGGTTGTCAAGAACTGTACTAAGAATATACTGTACTAAGAGAATCTGAGTGGCTTAGTGGAAAGAGCCCGGGCTTGGGAGTCAGAGGATTGGGTTCTAATCCCGTCTCCGCCATTTGGCTGCTGCGTGAGCTTGGGCAAGTCACTTAACTTCTCTGTGCCTCAGTTACCCCATATGTAAAATGGGGTATCTACCATCTGTATCTACCCCAGAACTTAGAACAGTGTTTAGCATATAGTAAGCACTTCACAAATACCATAATAATAATTATTATTATTATTACTAAGCTCTGAGATAGATACGAGATAATCAGGTGCCACATGGGGCTCACAGTCTTAGTAGGAGGGAGAACAGGTACTGAATGTCCATTTTGCAGATGCGGGAATTTAGGCACAGAGAAGTTGTGACTTACCCAAGGTCACAGCAGGTAAGTGGCAGAGCTGGTATTAGAACCCAGGTTCTCTGATTCCCAGGCTCGGACCCCTTCCGCTGGGCTATGTTGCTTCTCAGCAACCTGGGCTCTCCAAGTCTCACCTGGAAATCATGTGCTAAGGAGATGGCCTCTCCCCAGCAAGACTCTTGTGGGAGTTGTAGCTCCAACAGCCAGTGGAAGCCTCTGGGCAGGATGAACTCACTGACTGTAAAAGTGCTCCTGCACACTGGCTGAGGTACAGCCTCATCATGCCTCTCCCCCACCCAACCCCAGCCCACCAGCCCATCCAAAGAAGGCTCAAGAGGTACAAGTGTAGCTGACCCTTCCCCCTTGTATCCCCCACCGACTTGTTTAGATCTCTGCTTTTATTTGCTTTCATACTTTGTCCCAGGTATTTGTATTTTATTAACAGGTTCTCTCGACTATGCCCCTGATTTTCTTTAGTCGTCTAAAAAACTTTTAAGGATGTCTGTACTGTTCTAAGGATGCATTAGAAGTGCCTCTTTCAAATCTTATTTTAAATTCAACTTGCAGCCTCGCATATCCCATTGCAATTTTCCAGACAGCTAGTTCCTTCCTTTCCTGCTCTTGTCTTTTTCTCTAGTCCCCTGGATACGCCCCATCCCTATCTGGCAGGGATGCATGGCCCCATCCCTCTTTCCCAGAGGATAATCTTGAACCCAGCCCTTCACTTCATGGGTCCTTAGACCCTTTCCCCTCCAGACTGAGGCTGGGTCCTGTCACACAGCCTCCAAGAATAGGCAAAGCCAAGGACTAGGCACCATGGCACCCAGCCTCCTCTTTTCCCACCTCATCTCTCCCTCCTTTCCCTCTCAGACCCCTCACTCCCTACTACCTAGGGGTTCTACAAACTAAATTCTTGATGGTGGGCCAGAATGTTCCACCACCGAGGGGCTGGAAAGCAGGAGGAAGCTATAGGATTCAGTCATTCAGTCACTCAGATCACTGTGTTTATTGAGCCCTTACTGGGGGGCAGAGTACTGTATGAAGTGCTTGGGAGAGTACAATGTAACAATATAACAGACACACTCCCTACCCACAGTGAACTTAGAGTCCAGAGGGAGAGACAGACATTAATATAAATAAATAAATTATGGATTCATTCATTCAATCATTTATTAAGAGCTTATTGTATACAGAGCACTGTACTTAGCGTTTGGGAAGAGTACAATACAGCAATAAACAGAGAGCTTACAATCTAGCGGATATGTACAGATATGTACGTAAGTGTTGTGGGGGTGGGAGCAGAGATGATTAAAGGGAGCAAGTCAGGGCAACACAGCCACCTTATGTCCCTGACATCTGCTGAGGATCCATGCAATGAGTTAGGGCAGTAGTAAAAGTGAGGACATGCTCATGCCATCAATTTCAATAATAATAATGGTATTTGATAAGCACTTACTATGTGCCAAGCACTGTTCTAAGTGCTGGAGTAGATACAAGGTAATCAGGTTGTCCCACGTGGGGCTCACAATCTTAATTCCCATTTTACAGATGAGGTAACTGAGGGGTAGAGAAGTTAAGTGACTTACCCAAAGCCACACAGCTGCTAAGTGGGGGAGGAGGAATTAGAACCCACGACCTTTGACTACCAAGCCTGTACTCTTTCCACTAAGCCACGCTCCTTCAATGTCGTTTAGGTTTGGCTCTACCACGAACCGGATGAATTAAGGGTGAAAGTAGTTTGTCCAGAGAATAATGGACAGGATGAAACTCCATCACATAGATGCCTAGAGCTCCCAATAGCATACGACTAGGTTGATTGCTTGAACCGGAATTAATGAAAATTATTGCAACTGAGAGTCAGAGGCCTAGGGTTTTAATTCCTGGCTCTGATACTTTCCTGCTGTGCAAAGTTGGGCAAGTCACTTAACATCTCTGGGCCTTGGTTTCCTCATCTGTAAAATGAGGATTCAAATCTTGTTCTCCCTCTCACTTAGACTTTGAGCCCTATTTGGAATAGGGACTGTGTCCAACCTTATTATCTTTTATCTATTGTAATAATGGTACAATGTTTGCCAACTGGTAAGTGCTTAACCAACACCATCAATTTTATGAATCACACCTTGATTAGGAGGATTTTCCTGCAACTATGAAAGAAATGCATCTCCAGGCCCTGGCAGTATTGCATGCGAATCATCTTGGGATTTAGGTGTTCTTAGTCCATTTATTCATACGCAATCATCCGAAGGGTGTTTCAAATTGGTAAGTCACATTTTTGCTACTGAATCCTAACACTACCATCTGCATTTGAGAGCTGAGGGGTTGAGAGACAAAACAATGCCACCCAATTTGAAGCAAAATATAAGAGTGGATAAGCACCGAGAATTCTGTCAAACCACGGAGATGAGGAACAGATAGCGTGGTGATAGAGTTCTGAACGAGTGGAAAATTAGAATCATGGCACAAGGAATCCATTTGAAATTTCTGCTCATTCCTGTTTCTGAAATGTGATTGCTAAAATAATTAAAATAGATGGACTCATTTATCAAGGGTTGGTTCAGTGTTGCTCTTTTATATCAGTCGCCTCCATCTTACTGAATAGAAATCTATTTGAAACAAAATATAATGGCACATCAGTTTTAAGCAGTCGGTGCCTAACTCGATCTACTATATCAAAGTTTATTTTTATTTAAAGTCATTAGCTGCTGAACTATTATTTGCCATTAAAGATATGATACCATTTCCAAATAAAATTAGTGCAATAAATACTTTCAGCTCCATTTGCCAGTGTTGTTCCAAACTGTCTCTATACAGTATTCCTTAACAAGTAGGTTTGAAAGCAGTTACATTTTATTTCAAAGGAAGAAAGGAATTTGTTTTTGGCAGCTGGACATTATCCCCGCTTACTGAACAGTAATTTGCAGTGGTATTATAGGGGCTATTTTCCAAATTGCAAACTGCAAATGTATTATAAAATCAATTATCTCTTGAGCAACTACAAGGAGATACACTCTACTAATGCAATATGGTTTGCCTGTTATCAGAATAGCCTGGGAATGCCGGCATCAGAAGCTTCTAGTGAACCAATCCAAATCAGGTTTGAGAAGTCAGTCAGTCCAGATATGCTGGGGGAGAAGGAGCAGCAGGGAGGTTGAAGACACATTTAGATGTGCAGAGCAAAGGAGAGGAATCCCATTCTCTTCCAGCTCTCCCAATTTTTCAAGGACCAAGTTTCAGCCTTGACCTCCTGCTCTCTGTCCTAAATTATCCCAGAGCTGACTCTCCCTAATCATAGAGAAGCAGCGTGGCTCAGTGTAAAGAGCACGGGCTAGGAACTCAGAGGTCATGGGTTCAAATGTCAGCTCCGCTGCTTGTCAGCTGTGTGACTTTGGGCAAGTTACTCAACTTCTCTGGCTCTCAGTTCCCTCAACTGTAAAATGGGGATGAAAATTGTGAGCCCCACATGGGACAACCTGATGACCTTGTATCCTTCCCAGCGCTTAGAACAGTGCTTTGCACATAGTAAGCGCTTAACAAATGCCACGATTGTTATTATTATCTCCCCCCTGCCATTACTCCCCACTTTCACCACCATCACTCTCCTTCATTTAATGAGGGTTTTGGTCTAGTTTACGTGCTCAAAATTTAATGAGATCATCACATCAATCATTCGATCATAGAGGGCTTGTTGTGTGCAGAACATGGTACTAAGCACTTGGAAGAATACTATAAGATTGGTAGGAATGAACCCTGCTTTCAAAGACCTGGCAATCTAGTGGAGCTTACACTCATTTACTTTGTAAAAAAACTTTTCTACATAATGAAAAGACATGTTTGTGTTGGATGTTAAGAATTTAGAGCCTCTTATTGAAAATTGTAATAATCATCTTTTCTGGAAGAAGGTTTACAAGGCATCGGAGTAATAAAAATGAGGCTGTAATAATGATAGAATTCTAATTGGTCTCATTTAAGGAACAAATTGTTAGTCTTTTACTTGATTGTCATTGCACAGAAATTATTCATCATTCTAAAATATTTTAAGGATGATTCAGCATGAAGCTCTCTCCATTTTCTCAGTTATCCTATCATTATGATATTTGAGACACAAGGTTCCAAACATAGAGCTAGCTGCCATGAGTAAAAATCTCTGTAACTGGATTTATTTCAAGCTTTCTGCTGTTTAAAACAATTTCTTACAAAATAAAAGACTCTGTTAGAATTACAATAAGCAGGTCTAGTGGAAAGTGCATGGGCCTGGGAGTCAGACGATCTGAGTTCTAATCTTGGCTCCATCACTTGTCTGCTAGGTGAACTTGGGCAAGTCATTTAACTTCTCTGTGCCTCAGTTTTCCTGTTCTTTCTCATACTTAGACTATGAGCTCCATGCAGAACGGTGTCCATCCTAATCAACTTGTATCTACAACAGTGCTTAGAACAGTGTTTGACATGTAAACACTGTTGACACGTAAACCCTCTCTCCTCAGCTAAGCCCTCTTTTCCCCCCCTTCCCTCTGCTCCTCCCCGTATCCTTTCCCATCCTCTCAGCACTGTACTCGTCTGTTCAACTATATATATTTTCATTACCCTATTTATTTTGTTAATGAGATGTACATCACCTTAATTCTATTTATTTGCTACTGTTTTAATGAGATGTTCATCCCCTTGATCCTATTTATTGCTATTGTTCTTCTCTGTCCGTCTCCCCCAGTTAGACTGTAAGCCCGTCATTGGGCAGAGACTGTCTCTGTTACTGATTTGTACGTTCCAAGCACTTAGTACAGTGCTTTGCACATAGTAAGCGCTCAATAAATACTATTGAATGAATGAATGCAATAATAATAATAATTATGGTTTTTGTTAAGCGCTTACTATATGCCAAGCACTGGGAGAGATACAAGTTAGGTTGGATACAATCCCTGTCCCATGTAGGGCTCACACTCTTAATGTCCATTTTACAGCTGAGGTAACGGAGGCCCAGAGAAATGAAGTGATTTTCCCAAGGTCACACAGCAGACATGTGGGCAAGTTAGGATTAGAACACATGACCTTCTGCCTCTTAGCCCCATGCTCTATTCAGTAAGAGCTTAACAAATACCATAAAAAAAAAGGATTCAAAATATTGTCACCTTAAGTGGTTCCTGGCAAACACCAGGAACTGACTGGCTCCAGTTGCAGTGAGCATTCAGCAAACAGAGGGGAGCTAGATTTGGGCCCAATGTGATTTGAAGAACCTGATGTGAAAGCCAGCTAAAACTCCTTGTCATTGCAACTGTTCTCTAGGGAAGCCTAGAACTAGGACAGCTGCTGACATGAATACTTTTTCTCTCTCTTCCCTTCAGCTACCTCAGGTGAATTGGTCCTTCCTGGCTGCGGGAAGTTAATCAATAATCAATCAATTGCATTTATAGAGTGTTCAAGGTGTGCTGAGCATTCATTCATTCAATCATATTTATTGAGCACTTACTGTGTGCAAAGCACTGTAGCAAGTGCTTAAGAGAATTCAATATAACAACTAATAGACACATTCCCTGCCCACAGCGAGCTCACAGTCTAGAAGGGGGAGACAGATATTAATATAGACAGATAAATAAATAAATAAATAAAATAAATAAATAAATAAATAAATAAATAAATAAATAAATGATATATATACATATGTGTTGTGGGGCTGAGAGAGAGGATGAATGAAGGGAGTGAGTCAGGGCGATGCGGAAGGGAGTGGGAGAAGAGGAGAGGAGGGCTTAGTCAAGGAAGGCCTCTTGGAGGTGATGTGCCTTCAGTAAGGCTTTGAATTGGGGGGAGATCAATTATCTGTCTAATATGAGTAAGAAGGATGTTCCAGGCATTATACTAAGCACTTGGGAGAGTACAGTATAACAGTAAACAGAGTTGATAGGCACATTCCCTCCCCACAGTGAGCTTACAGTCTGCGGGGGAGACAAACAAATATAAATATATAAATTTTGGATATGAACATAAGTGCTATGGGGCTGAGGGAGGGGTAAATAAAGGGAGAAAATAAGGGTGATGTAGAACTGAGTGGGAGAGATGAAATGAGAGCTTAGTTAGGGACCGCCTCATGGAAGAGACGAGCCTTCAATAAGACTTGGAAAGTGGAGAGTGTTACAGTCTGTCAGATTTGAAGAGGAAGCACATTCCAGGCCAGAGGTAGGATGTAGGTGAGAGATCAGTGACTAAATAGATGAGATCTAGGTACAATGAGTAGCTTGGCATTGTCTTGTCCTATGCCATCGAATCATTTCCGACCCATAGCGACCCCATGGAAGCATCTCTACCAGAATGCCCTGTTCTCCATCTGCAATCGTTCTGGTAGAGTATCCATAGAGTTTTCTCGGTAAAAATATGGAAGTGGTTTACCATTGCCTTCTTCTGTGCAATAAACTTGAGTCTCCACTCTTGACTCTCTCCCCTGCCGCTGCTGCCCAGCATGGGTGAGTTTTGACTTGTAGCAGATGGCCTTCCGCTCTCTAGCCACTGCCCAAGCAAGGAATGGAATGGGTAGGCCTCTGCTTGACTCTCCCTCCCATAGCCAAGACCGGTGGGGTACTGGAAACTCTCCAGGTGTGACTATGAGAGGGGAGGTTGGCATTAGAAGAGCAAAATGGAAGGGCTGGGTTGTAGTAAGAGAGCAGCAAGGTGAGGTAGGAAGGGCAAGGAGTGAAGAGTCCTTTAAAGAATGAGTGTTTTAAATCCAAGGTCCCACTAATGGGAGAAGAAGCCTACATTGCTCTGGAGGTATTCCACTTTCTTTAGGCCCCTTGGACCAACTGACTCACTTTTTGATATGGAGAATATCAAAAAAACTCTGAAGTTGAATAGCCAAGCATGTGGCTTGGCTAGGCTTGTGAAGTAGCCTTCACTCAACCAATAATCTTCTGCCCTGATCATTTGCCCAAGCCATCCATGAGCAACCAGTTTTTTTTAGGACTGTTCCTTTATAATATTAGTAGTAATAGCATTTATTAGCACTTACTGTGTGCAGAGAGAGCACTGAACTAAGCAATGAGAAAGAATACATAGATGGAAATTAGACACAATCCCCATCCTTCAAGGGGCTCACTATCTAAAAATTAAAATGGGGAGCAGATATTGACAACAGACACATAAAGGGAGGTAAAACAACACACTAAGAGAGAATAAAAACTCAAATAAAGAAAAACTCAAATAAAGATCAGCAGGGTACCAAGGCTAGAGGAATGGAATTTCAGGCTCGTCATGGCTCAGAATCCACTGCCATCTCCCCAGCTTCAGTGACTGATACAGCAATAAATCAGTTGTATTTATAAAGTGTTTACAGTGTGCAGAGTACTGTACTAAGTGCTTGGGAGAATACAGTAAAACTGAATTGGGAGACACGTTCCCGGCCCACAACGAACTTACAGTCCACAGAGGAGAAAGTTGCCACAGCCTTCCCCAGGTTTTATGGCAGTAGCACCAGACTGCTTTTTTTCTGTGCCACCAGAGTTAATAATAATAACTGGGGTATTTGTTAAGTACTTACAATGTGCCAGGCACTCTACTAAGTGCTTGGGTGGATACAAGCAAATTGGGTTGGACGCAGTCCCTGTCCCACATGGGGCTCACAGTCTTAATTCTCTTTTTACAGATGAGGTAACTGGGGCCCTGAGAAGTTGTGATTTTCCCAAGGTCACAGAGCAGACAGGTGGCAGAGCTGGGATTAGAACCCAGGTCCTTCTGGCTCCCTGGCCCAGTAGGCTATGCTGCTTTCCTTGTGAAAGGCAGGTTAGGGATGGTGGTTCCTTGATGAAATGGGAGAGCCAATGTGGGTTTCAAGTTGTCTAGTGAAAGAGGACGGCAAGGGCCCTGGACTGTGGTGGGAATTTGGCAGCTGCAGCAGGTAGAAGCAGTCATTGGGGGTGGAGGAGGTGCAATATCCAAATCTAAATCACCTTCCCTGTTCTCTCTCCCTCCCTTCAGGATCGTATCTCCTCCTGCGTTCAGGACATCTCCGCCTGGATGTCTACCCGTCACCTAAAATTAAACTTGTCGAAGACTGAGCTCCTTAACTTCCCTCGCAAACCCTGTCCTCTCCCTGACTTTCCTGTCACTGTGGATGGCACTACCATCCTTCCTGTCTCACAAGCCCACAACCTTGGTATCATCCTTGACTCCACTCTCTCATTCACCCCACATATCCAATCAGTCACCAAAATCTGCCAGGCTCACCTTCATAACTGCCAAGATCCACCCTTTCGTCTCCATCCAAACAGATATCACGTTAGTACAATCAGTCATTATATCCTGATTTATTACTGCATTATCATTCCTTCTGATCTCCCAACCTCCCGTCTCTCCCCACTTCAGTCTATACTTCCCTCTGCTGCCTGGATTATCTTTCTGCTGCTCTGGTCATGTCACTCTCCTCCTTAAAAACCTCCAACGGTTGCCTACCAACCACCATACAAAACAAAAATTCCTCACTATTGGCTTTTAAGTTCTCCATCACCTTACCCCCTCCTACCTTTCTTCCCTTCTCTCCTCCAGCCTAGCCTACACACTCTGTTCTTCTGGTGCTAACATTTTCCCTGTGCCTCGTTCTTCCCTGTCCCACCATAGACCCCTTACCCACGTCCTACCTCTGGCCTGGAATGCCCTCCCTTTTCACATTCGCCAAACTAGCACACTTCCCCTCTTCAAAGCCCTAATGAAAGCTCATCTCCTCCAGGAGGCCTTCCTGGATCGAGCTCCCCTTTTCCTCTGCTCCTCCTCCCTTACCCATCACCCCCACTCACTCCCTCTGCTCTACCACACTCCGTGCCATACAGCACTTGCGTATATATGTATACACACATTTTAATTCTATTTATTTTATGTGTATATATCTATAATTCTATTTATTTATTTTAATGGTATTGATGCCTATTTATTAGTTTTTATGTCTGTCTCCCTACTAGACTCTGAGCCCGTTGTGGGCAGGGATTCTCTCTATTTTTTGCTGAACTGTACTTTCCCGGTGCTTAGTACAGTGCTCTGCACATAGTAAGTGCTCAATAAATACAATTGAATGAATGAATGAATGAATGAATGAATGAATGAATGAATGAATCTGCAGTGGCTTAGATCCTGGGCAGCCCACAGTGCAAAGGACATGCTGGAAGCAGAGATCTTGGAAGTCATAGTGGTAGGGAGTTAGATCCTTGAATCAGCACTACAACTTTTTAAAATTCTCCCCACCCCCCTCTTGCTTCATTTGTTTTCCTCTTCTCTCTCAACATAACCCTTCAAGCCCCAGCTCCCTTCTCCATGGACTGATGGGGAATTATTCAGAGTCTTTACAGAGATCTCAGCCAGATCTCTAGTTTTCTAGTTAATCAATAAAATCCATTATATAGGATGAGTTAGAGTGGAACTTATTCCTGGTGAATGAAATGCTAGAGAAAGGGAATTTCATTTAAACCGCAATTTTTCATGACGGGGCCCATCATCTATTGGCCCATCCCGGGAGTCTTGAAGAAGGTTATGGACACACAGGTCTTTCTGATCCAGTCTCAGATGCCACCAGTGGGAAGGAGCAGGGAAAATTCCCGGGACAATTTCAGGGTCTGTGTTCCACAGTAGGAAGTTTCTAGGTAAAAGGTGTTTTAGGAAAATGAGACTCACCAAGACCAAATAATTGAAATCCCTTCCTATTCTCAGATTACTTCTTTTCCTCCTCCTTCCCCAATCCCCACAACCATCCGCACTCATCAATTTATTCCTTTATGAAATCAATCCCTCTGCCCCAACGATGTCCTTGTGGGGGAAAGCCCTTTTCCAACATGGATTATTACACTGTTTAAAAATAAGGAGAAGGCAGGAATGAAGCCACTGGTATTATATAAACAGGGAAGTCTCCTGTCTAGTAGCTCCATGCCTGAAATCTGAGCATAGATTGTTCTCTGCCATAACAGGCTGTGGATATGAGTCTTAAGAATATCAAGAGGGGAGTATAAGATTTTCAGGCCCCCTTCAAGGCCCTCCTGTAGGGTATTCAATGGGCTTTTGATGAAGAGATTAAAATTCACTTTATAAAAATGTATATTCAAGTAGTTCTGTAGTTTCACTAGTGGCTGTATGAGAGTATTTATATGCATTTAATTGGCTTAGAAACTGAGATTATTCTGTTCCCCATTATTCTAAATCATTAGCTTTATCAAGATGCAAAGTAACAAACTGATTTGAGAAGAGTGTGAATGTGTGTATGTGTCTTTGTGTGTGTGGGTGTGTGAGTATTGCAAAGAGCAAGGATTAGGTAGAAATTTCAAACTAAGTAAAGTGAAGGGTTAAGTGGAATTTGTTGGTTCCACTGAAACCCAAATGTTTAGATAAACTCTCAGTGCCAGCATGGCGTAGTGATTAGAGCACAGGCCTGGGAATCAGAAAGTCACGGGTTCTAATCCAGGTTCTGCCAGTTGTCTGCTGTGTGACCTTGGGCAAGTCACTTTACTTCTCTGGGCCTCAGTTACCTCATCTGTGAAATGGGGATTAAAACTGTGAGTGCCACATGGGACAGGGACTGTGTGCAACCCAATTTACTTGTATCTGCCGCAGGGCTTAGTAACCTGCCTAACACATAGTAAGTGTCTAGCAAATATTATTATTATTATTATGATGTATGTTTCCAAATGTTCATCTGAAATTTCTTCAGAGAAATTATCAGAGACCTTATCAGAGACAAGTTCAAAAGGGGTGAAGTTCTAGAGGAACTCCTTAAGCCCTCTGAGAGTCCATCTAAATTGACTATATGAGGGTTCAACTATCCCAGAGTCAGTCAATCATATTCATTGAGCGCTTGCTGTGTGCAGAGCACTGTATTAAGCACTTGAGAGAATACAATATAACAATATTGCAGACACATTCCCTGCCCATAGTGAACTTAGAGGTTGGGGGGGGGGTGTGAGGCAGATATTAGTATAAATAAATAAATTACAGATATATACATTAGTGTTGTGGATCTTAGAAGGGGGGTGAATAAAAGAAGCAAGTGAAAGTGACACGGAAGGGAGTTGAAGAAAAGGAAATGAGGGCTTAGTCAGGGAAGGCCTCTTGGAGGAGATGTGACTTCAATAAGGCTTAGAAGACGGGAAGTGAAATTATCTGTCAGATATGAGGAGGGAGGGCATTCCAAGTCAGAGAAGGGATATGGGTGAGAGGTTCGTGTTGAGATAGATGAGATCAAGGTACAGTAAGAAGGTTAGCATTAGAGGAGAGAAGTATATGGACTAGCTTGTAGTAGTAAAGTAGCAAGATGAGGTGGAGTGGAACAAAGTGATTGAGCATTTTAAAGGTGATGGTGAGGAGTTTCTGTTTATTGTGAAGGTGAGTGGACAATCACTGGTGGACAGCAAGGAGGTAGAATCAACCTTCGTTAGTTTTCAAGAGGGGAAGCAGCCTTTTGGGTTATATTGTACTCTTCCAAGTGCTTAGTACAGTGCTTTACACATAGTATATTCTCAACAAATATAATTGATTGTCTGATTGACTGAGCCTCTTCTTAGTCCCTCCTCTCTGGTGATGTCACTAAGGAATGTCACCAATTCCTAGAATTCTTGCCCCTGGAAGCTTCGCCAAATAATTTGGCACCTCAGAATTTGTCCATCCTTGTTGGATGATAATAATAATAATGGTAGTGGATTTTTGTTAAAGCAAACCATAAGTGTTTATGTCTCAAGCACTTAGCAAATGCCACTACCATTTCTATTATTATCATTTCTATTATTATCATTATCATTTCTATTATTATCATTTCTATTATTATCATAGCACAAACTATGTCATAAATACTGTACTAAGTGCTGGACTGGATCCAATATAAACAGGTGAGACACAATTCTTATCCCACATGGGGATCATAGTCGAAGAAGAGGGAAAAAGATGTATTTTAAGCCCCATTTTACAGATCAGAACACTGCGGCTCAGAGGACTTCAGTGATTTGTTCAGGGTCATGCAGCAAGCAAGTGAAGGAGCTGGGATTAGAACCCAGATCCCCTGACTCCCAGGTTGGTGCTCTTTCCAATAGGCCAGGATCAGTCAGACTCTGGCCACGAGAATTTAATGAATAAAGTTGTTCCTTATTTGCTCTCAACCCATTCCTCCCAAGAGGGTATAGGAAGTGTAGAGGGGAAAAGTAACAGTAATGATAATAATAATAACAAAAATAACAAAAGTAATAATAATAATAATACACACCACCTATGTACTTCTGCATCACCTATGCACTTGGATCTATGCCCTTTAAAGCACTTGTTAGTCATCCCATCCTCAGTCCCACAGCACATATGTACCTACCCATAATTTTATTTTAATGTCTGACTCCCCTTCTAGATTCTACCACCCCCCCTTCACCTCTCCGCAGCTTAACCCTCTTTTCCCCCCATTTCCCTCTGCTCCTCCCCCTCTCCCTTCCCATCTCCTCAGCACTGTACTCGTCTGCTCAACTGTATATATTTTCATTACCCTATTTATTTTGTTAATGAAATGTACATCGCCTTGATTCTATTTAGTTGCCATTGTTTTTACGAGATGTTCTTCCCCTTGACTCTATTTATTGCCATTGTTCTTGTCTGTCTGTCTCCCCCGATTAGACTGTAAGCCTGTCAAATGGCAGGGACTGTCTCTATGTGTTGCCGACTTGTTCATTCCAAGCGCTTAATACAGTGCTCTGCACATAGTAAGCGCTCAATAAATACTATTGAATGAATTGTAAGCTCTTTGTGAGCAGGGATTGTGTCTGCAACTCTATTGTCCTCTTCCAAGAGCTTAGTGTAGCGCTTGGTACTCAATAAGGGCATGGAAAATACCACTGATTGAGTAATAATTTTGCCATAATGGTGCCATAAATACTATGGGCTAACCACTGTACTAAGCTCCGGCATAGATTCATAAATATAATTCACTGATAGATGAAAAAGGCCAAAAGGCAAATGGCCAAGGGTTACTACTGAAGAAAGCCAGATAGAACTACTAAGACTAGATAGACTTTGAGGAATGAAATAACTGGAAATTTATTTCCCCCCCACTGTTTTCAAACATGTTCATGTCTCCCCATCCAAAAAACACCCTCATTTTACCTCATGGTTCCTTCCAGTTATCACCCCATCTCCCTCCTACCATTCCTCTCCAAACTCCCAGAGCAAGTTGTCTACATGCAATGTCCCCAATTTCTCTCTTCCAATTCTCTCCTTGACCCCCTGTAAACCAGTTTGGTACCCTTCAATCCACAGAAACTGCCCTCTCAAAGGTCACAAATGATCTCCTTCTTGCCAAATCCAACAGTTTCTACTCCATCCAAATGATCCTCTACCTCTCAGCTACCTTTGATACTGTCAACCACCCTCTTCTCCTGGAAACACTATTCAACACAGGTTTCACTGGAATTGTCCTCTTCTCGTTCTCCTCCTTATCTTTCTGGAGGTTCATTCTCAGTCTCTTGTGTGGGCTTCTACTCTGGCTCCCACTCCCTAACTATGGGAGTCACTCAAGGCTCAGTTCCAGGTCTCCTTCTATTCTCCATCTACACTCACTCCCTTGGAAAACACATTTGCTCTCATGGCTTCACCTACCATCTCTATGTGGGTGATTCATAAATCTACATCTCTAGTCTTGATCTCTCTCGCTGCAGTCTCACATTTTCTCCCACCTGCAGGACATCTCTACTAGGATATCCCACCAACATCGCAAATTTACCATGGCCAAAACAGAACCCTTCATCTGCCCAAGCAAAAAATCACTTTCTGATTTTCCCAAAACTGTAAACACCATGCTCTTCCCTCATCTAGTGTATAGCTCATAGGCCTGGAAGCCAGAAGGATCTGGGTTCTAACCCTTGCTCTGCCACTTGGCTGTGTGATCCTAGACAAGTCACTTCACTTCTCTGTGCCTTAGTTATCTGTGAAACGGGGATTAGTGGTGTGGGCCCCATTTTAGTCAAGGACTGTGTCTAACCTGATTCGCTTGTGTGTCTCATAGTTGTTAGAACAGTGCTTGACACATAGTAGCGTGGCTCAGTGGAAAGAGCACGGGCTTTGGAGTCAGGGCTCATGAGTTCGAATCCCAGCTCTGCCACTTGTCAGCTGTGTGACTGTGGGCGAGTCACTTAACTTCTCTGTGCCTCAGTTCCCTCATCTGTAAAATGGGGATTAAGACTGTGAGCCCCACGTGGGACAACCTGACTCCCCTGTGTCCACCCCAGCGCTTAGAACAGTGCTCTGCACATAGTAAGCGCTTAACAAATACCAACATTATTATTATTATTACATAGTAAGTTTGGTCTCACCTTCACAACATAGCCAAGATCCACCCTTTCTTCTCCAACCAAACCGCTACCACTTTAATACAGTTACTCTTCCTATCCTGCCTAGATTACTACATCAGCCTCTTTTCTGACCTCCCAACCTCCTGCCTCTCCTCACTTCAGTCCATACTTTGCTCCACTGCCCAGATTATCTTTATACAGAACCGTTCAGGGCTTGTCAACCCACCTCCCCAACCTCAGAAATCTCCAATGGTTTCCTATCCACCTCCATATAAAACAAAAACTCCTCACTATTGGCTTTAAAGCTCTCCATCAACTTGCCCCCTCCTACCTCACCTTCCTTCTCTCCTTCTCCATCCCAGCCCACACACTCCACTCCTCTGGTGCTAATATGCTCACTGTGCCTCAGTCTTACCTGTCTCGCTACCAACTCCTGGCCCATATCCTGCCATTGGCCTGGATTGCCTTCCCTCCTCAAATCTGCCAGACAATCACTCTCTCCACCTTCAAAGTCCTAATGAAGGTGCACCTCTTCCAAGAGGCCTTCCCAGATTAAGCCGCACTTTTCCTCAGCTCCCACTCCCTTCCATTTCACCCTGACTCACTCCCTTTGCTCTCCTCCCTTTCCACACCCCACAGCACTGAAGTATATATGTATATATCTATGATTCATTTTATTTATATTGATGCCACTTTACTTTAATTGATGTCTGTCTCCTCCCCTCTAGATTATGAGCCTGTTATGCGCAGGGATTGCCTCTAATTATTTGCAGTATTGTACTCTCCAAGCTCTTAATACAGTGCTCTGCACACAGTAAGCACTCAATAAATATGATTGAATGAATGAAATACCATTATATGAGAAACAGCATGGCCTAGTGGATAAAGCCCAGGCCTGGAAGTCAGAAGGACCTAGGTTCTAGTCCTGGCTCTGCCACTTGTCTGCTGTCTGACTTTAGGCAAGTTACTTCATTTCTCGGTGCCTCAGTTACCTCAACTGTATAATGGGATTAAGACTGAGCCCTATGTGGAACATGGACTGTGTCCAATCTGATTAGCTTGTATCTACCCCAGTGCTGAATATGGTGCCTGGCACATAGTAACTGCTTAACAAATACCACAATTATATTACCTCACAAACCCATAACTTTGGCATTATCTTTGACTGATCTCTCTCATTAAATCTACATATTCAATTTGTCACCAAATCTTGTCGGTTCCACTTTCACAGCATCACTAAAACCTGCCGTTTCCTCTCCATCCAATCTGCTACATCATCAATCCAAGCCCTTATCCTAACCCTTCTTGACTACAAGAAGTCTTCAGCAAAAGCAGGTGTTGGGTTTCAAGACTATGTGTTTATGGCCAGGAATTAACTGTTGACAGGATTGCTGACAATTTGGGGTTTTAGAATTATGCTGGCGGTCAGTGATTGGTTGTTGCTAAAGGTGCAACTTTTTTCCTAGAAGGGACTCAATACATTTAATAAGTATACATATTCAGCGACAGTAATGCATATACATGAGCTAATCACTATACATAGTCAGTGATAGTAATTCTACTACTAATAATAATGATATTTGCTAAGCCCCTATACACATGATCAGGGTTAAGGCTTGACTATGTTCTGCTGCCCAGACTATTTTTCTACAAAAACCTTCAGGTCATGTTTCCCCATGCCTCAAGAAACTCCAGCAGTTGCCCATCCACTTCCACATCAAACAGAAACTGCTCACCATTGCCTTTAAAGGACTTAATCACCTTGCCCCCTTCTATGTCACCTCACTACTCTCCTATTACAACCCAGCCCACATACTTCACTCTACTAATGCCAATCTTCTCACTGTGCCTCAATCTCAACTATCTCACCACCAACCTCTTGCCCCTGTCATGCCTCTGGCCTGGAATCCTTCCCTCTTCATATCCAACTGACAATTACTCTCCCTACCTTCAAAACCTTAATGAAGGCATATCTCCTCACAGAAGCCTTTCCAGAACAAACCCTCATTTCCTCTTCTCCCACTCACCTCTGCATTACCCTTGTACTTGGGCATGAACCCTTTGTTCACCCTTCTCTCAGCCCCAGCACACTTATGTACATGATTTCACCCAGAGTACTTTCTCACTCAGGTACAGGGGTACCTCAATCTTGTTTATTCATTCATTCAATCACATTTATTCATTCATTCATTCACTAGTATTTATTGAGTGCTTACTATGTGCAGAGCACTGTACTAACCGCTTGGAATGTACAAATCGGTAACAGGTAGAGACAGTCCCTGCCTTTTGACAGGCTTACAGTCTAATCAGGGGAGATGGACAGACAAGAACAATAGCAGTAAATAGAATCAAGGGGATGAACATCTCATTAAAACAATAGCAAATAAATAGAATTAAGGTGTTGTACATTTCATTAACAAAATAAATAGGGTAATGAAAATATATACAGTTGAGTGGACGAGTACAGTGCTGAGGGGATGGGAAGGGAAGGGGGAGGAGCAGAGGGAAATGGGGAGAAAAGAGGGTTTAGCTGCGGAGAGGTGAAGGGGGCGGTAGAGGGAGTAGAGGGAGAAGGGGAGCTCAGTCTGGGAAGGCCTCTTGGAGGAGGTGAGTTGTAAGTAGGGTTTTGAAGGGGGGAAGAGAATGAGTTTGGCGGAGGTGAGGAGGGAGGGCATTCCAGGACCGTGGGAGGGCATGGCCCAGGGGTTGACGGCGGGATAGGCGAGAACGGGGGATGGTGAGGAGGTGGGTGGCAGAGGAGCGGAGCGTGCGGGATGGGCAGTGGAAAGAGAGAAGGGAGGGGAGGTAGGAGGGGGCAAGGTGAGGGAGAGCCTTGAAGCCTAGAGTGAGATTATGTTTTGCGCAGAGGTTGATAGGCAACCACTGGAGGTTTTTAAGAAGGGGAGTGACATGCCCAGAGTGTTTCTGCAGAAAGATGAGCCGGGCAGCGGAGTGAAGAATAGACTGGAGTGGGGAGAGAGAGGAGGAAGGGAGATCAGAGAGCAGGCTGACACAGTAATCTAGCCGGGATACTACAAGAGCCCGTAACAGTAAGATAGCCGTTTGGGTGGAGAGGAAAGGGCGGATCTTGGCTATATTATAAAGGTGAGACCAGCAGGTTTTGGTGACAGATCGGATGTGTGGGGTGAACGAGAGAGCCAAGTCAAAGATGACACAGAGGTTGTGGGCCTGAGAGACGGGAAGGATGGTCGTACCATCCACAGTGATAGGGAAGTCAGGGAGAGGTCAAGGCTCGGGAAGGAAGATGAGGAGCTCAGTTTTGCTTATGCTGAGTTTTAGGTGGCGGGCAGAGAGCACTTACTGTGTGCAGAGCCCTGTACTAAGCGCTTGGAAAGTACAATTCGGCAATAAAGAGAGACAATCCCTGCCCACACTGGGTGTACAGTCCTGCCACCAACCTCTCACCCTTGTCCTGCCTTGAGCCTGGATCGCCCTCCCTCCTAATATCCAACAGACAGTTACTCTCCCTGCTTTCAAAACCTTATTGAAGGCACATCTCCTCCAAGAGACCTTGTCTGAGCTCTCCTTTCATATTTTCCCACTCCCTTCTGTGTCATCCTGGCTTGCTCTCTTTTTTATTCTTCTCCCCACCCAGCCCCACAAGCACTTAGGTATATATGTTCTTATGTGCATGTCTGTAATTAATTCATTTATATTAATGTCTGCCTCCCCCTCTAGACTGTTAGCTCACTGTAGGTAGCAAATGTATCTGTTTTTTGTTGTATTGTAGTCTCCCAAGAGCTTTGTACAGTGCTTTGCACACAGCAAGCCCTCAGTAAATACCACTGAATCGAATTGAAGAGTAAGGGCAACTTCTTCGTTAGCTCTGGCCTGGAATTCTCAGTTTTGAGGCTTAGCTCTGTCTGTGCAGAGGCTTTCTCACCACCCTGTCCTTCAAACGATCAATCCAGTGTAGTGCCTCAGTTTCCTCGCTACAAAATGAGGATTGAATATTGTTCTCCCTCCTACTTAGACTGCAGGTCCCATGGGGGGACAGGGACTGGATCCAGCCTGATTAACTTGTACGTGCCCGGGCACTTAGGATGGTACTTGACACATAATAAGAGCTTAACAAATTCCATAAAATAAAAATAAATAAAATTTATTTGATCAATCTGTGGCATTTATGGAACACTCAGTAGGTGCAGGGTACTGTACTAAGCACTTGAGAGTAAAATAAAACAGTACAATTCCCTGCCTACAACGAGCTTGGAGTCTGGAGGGGAGACAGACATTAATACAAATACATAAATTATGGATTTATTCATTCAGTTGCATTTATTGAACAGTTCCTATGTGCAGAGCACTGTATTAAGCGCTTGGGAGAATACAATACAATAAACAGTAACATTACCTGCCCACAATGAGTTTACAGTCTAGAGAGTTACAGTACCTGTCCCATGTGGGGCACTCAGACTCAGTCCCTATTTTACAGATGAGGTAACTGAGGTACAGAGAGGTGAAATGACTTGCCCAAGATTACACAGCAGACAAGTTATGTACATAAGTGCTGTGGGGCTGAGGGAGGGATGAATAAAGGGTGCAAATCCAAGACCTTCCTCCAAGAACTGCAGCTCCCTCAAAACCCTAAGTCGAAAATCTCGAGGTTGGCAGAGACAGAGCTTTGAGAGGAGAAAGTGAGATGATGGGAGGAAGGTGTAAAGTCCAGTTTAGTAAACTGCATTGTTTCTAGCTCTCAGTCGGTGGCTTCCACATCTGGGGGTTCCTTCTGGACTCTGAGCCAGCTGTGGCCCCGAGGACAGCAGACTACGGAGGATACGGACTGTGGCCAGGGCTGCCTCACAACCAGAAAGGAGTCGCCGTTGGTGGTGGGGAGAGGGGAAGAGGAACTGCCCTTCATCACCTGAAAATCCACCTCACCCAGCTCTTCCCTGGAAGTTTGCCCCTCGACCCAGATTGCTCAGATCAAAACAGCTGCTCAGCCCCTGCTCTACCTGTGACACAGGGAGACCAGGAGTAAAGGCCCTTAGCATCCTTTCCCACCATCCGACCACCGACCCCTTTTCCACATCCTCTCTCTGATGTGGAACTCTCTCCCTTTCCATATGCCCACTCATCCCACTTGAAAAGCCTTATTAAGGTCCCACTTCCAGGAGGCCTTCTCCAAGTGAGCCCTCTTTTCTCCAGCTCCCTCTCCCTTCTCTGTCATTTATGCACTTGGACCTGTGGCCCTTGGGTACTTGATATTCACCCTCCCCACCCTTCCTTAGTCTCACAGCACTTACGTACATTTCCTTCATTTATATTAATATAAACTCTCCCTTCTGTGTCGCCCTCTCACTTGGCTCTGTGCCCTTTGGGTGCTTGATAATTGCGCATCCCTCAGCCCCACAGCACTTATGTACCTCTCCATAATATATTTCTATTAGTGTCCATCTTCCCCTAGAGACTGGAAACTCCGTGTGGGCAGGGACTGTGTTGTGCAACTCTATTGCTTTGTACTTTCTCAATTGTTTAGTACTGTGCTCTGCACCCAATAAGCTCTCAATAAATACCATTGTTTAAGTGTTCACAGGTCTGGAGAAGAGGGCTGTTTTCTTAGAGCTGTGAGGACTCCCCACCTTCACAAGGTTTTATTTTTTGTAGCTTGACATATCCCCTTGGTCTGGTGGTTTTAAGGTTTCTTGTTACTTGCTATGTGGGCAGGGAATGTCACTGCTTATTGTTGAATTGTCCTTTCCTAAACGCTTAGTACAGTACTCTGCACACAGTAAGTGCTCAATAAATACGATTAAATTAATATTAATGTTTGCCTCCTCCTCTTGACTGTAAATTTGTCTTGGGCAGGGAACATGACTACCAACTCTGCTCTATTGTATTCTCCCAAGGGCTTACTACTGTACTCTGCACAAAGTATGCATTTGATAATATGTACCTATATTTAATTTATTTATTCATATTAATATCTGTATCCCCACCTCTAGACAGAAAGCTCATTGGAGGCAGGGAATGTGTCTGTTGATTGTTGTATTGTACTCTCCCAAGCACTTAAGTGGTCAATAAATATGATTGAATGAATGAATGATAAAATGATTTGTTAACTGATTGATCGATTAATTGGAGAATGGATGGAAGAGACAGTATAGAAAATTATAGCCTAGAAACCTGGAGATCGGTTTTTGAATCAACCTCACCATCAGGTGCTAGTTTCTTGTGTGTTTTTTAATGGTATTTCTTAAGTACTTACCATGCACCAGGCTCTCTACTAAGCGCTGAGGTAGATACAAGCTAATCTGGTTGTACACAGTCCCTGTCCCATATAGGGATCACAGTCTTAATCCTCATTTTTCAGATGAGGTAACTGGGGTACAGAGAATTTAAGTGACTTTCCTAAAGTCAAACAGTGGACAAGTGGCAGAGCTGGTAATAGGCTTCTCAACTTCTTAAGTGGATAGTAATTGTGGTATAATTTTCCTGTAATTTGTTGCTTAGCAATTATTCTGTGCATTTAATAGGACTTTCACTGCTGTGAGTAAATATGGCTGACTTGATGTTTGTCCCAGACTTCCTAACTGTCAAATCATAGAACAGAAACCAGCCTCAAGACTATCAGAAGCCCATAGCATTTTTCTTCATCTGTAAAATGGGGATAAATACTTGTTCACTCTCCTACTTAGACTGTGAGCCCCTTGTAGAACAGGGACTATGTCCCTCCTGATTATTTTGCTTCTAATCCAGCGCTTAGCCCAGTGCTTGGCGCCAAGTAAGCGTGTAGCAAATTATTCCCTGCCTCTAGTGTTTAGCAGGCCCAGACATGTAGAGGGTTAGCAAGTGGAACAACTTGCTACTGTTGGAATTCTAATCTTTTAAATCAGCCCTCCCCGGTCACAGTCCTGGAGGAAGAGAAGCAACATTGCCTAATGGAAAAAGCACGGGCCTGGGAGTCAGAAGGACCAGGGTTCTAATCCTGGCTCTGCCACTTGTCTACTGTGTGATCTTGGGCAAAGTCACTTCACTTCACTTTGCCTCAATTTGTAAAATGGGGATTAACTCATTTTACAGTAACTCATCTGTAAAGTGGGGATTAAGACCCAGAGCCCTGTGTGGGACAGGGACTGTGTCCAACCTGATCAATTTGTATCTACCCCATCACTTAGTACAGTGCCTGGAGCATAGTAAGCCCTTAATAAATACCATAAAGAAATTGGTCAGACCCCTGCTCATCACTCACACCCAGAAGCCACCCTCCAAAAGTGGGGCAAGGTAAAGTGGTCCCCTCTGGCTCCTCCTGAGCCTAGGTGGCTGCAGCTCTCTGCTGCTTGGACGAGATGGGGTAGAACCAGAAAAGTAGCATAGCCTAGCAGAAAGAGCAATGGGTCTGAGAGTCAGAGGAACTGGGTTCTAATCCTGGCTGTGCCACTGTCTGCTGTGTGACCTTGGGAAAGTCAATTAACTTGTTTGTGCCTCAGTTCCCTCCTCTGCAAAATGGGGATTCAATACCCAAGCCCAAGAGGCCTTCCCAGACTGAGCTACCCCTTTTCCCTCTGCTCCCTCCTCTCCCCCTCTGCTCACCCTCCACCCTCTGCTCCTCCCCCTTTCCCCTTCACCCCCCTCAGCTAAGCCCCCTTTCCCTCTGCTCCTCCCCCCTTCCGTCCCCTCCCCTCAGCACTGTGCTCATTTGTATATATTTTTAATTACCTTATTTATTTTGTTAATGAGGTGTACATCCCCTTGATTCTATTTATTGTGATTATGTTGTCTTGTTTTTGTCCGTCTGTCTCCACCGATTAGACTGTGCGCCCGTCATTGGACAGGGATTGTCTCTATCTGTTGCCGAATTGTACATTCTAAGCGCTTAGTACAGTGTCCTGCACATAGTAAGCGCTCAATAAATACTATTGAATGAATGAATGAATGAATGAATATTTTCCAGCCTACTTAGACCTTGAGCCTCATGTAGGACCTAGTTATGTGGAATCTACCCCAGAGCTTACTAGAGTCCTTGACACATAGTAAGCACATAAAAAACACCACAAACACTATTATTAGAAACAGGGACTTATCTCGCCACTCCTAAAACCAGTCATGATCCCTTAATTCATCCCAGAGAAACATGTGCTTGCTGTATTTTTAAATCTTCCTAGGAACAGAGCCTTCACTGCAGTGTCTACATCAGTGAAAGGGTTGGATATCTGTTCCTATGGATGTTATGTCTACACACAGTCCAGGAGATGACATTCAGAGTAATCTTCTAGTCTTTTTTGCTAAGAGGGTAATTATATATTGCTTCCTGTTCTGGGACTCACATGCTTGATTCCTCTTTGGCTATTATTCCTTTTTCCATTCCTGTTGCTCTCTTTCTCCTCCTTTCCCTTGGTTCCATTGCAGCTAAGATCTTTTTTAATTGGGAAAAGTAGGTTAACTTTTAATTTTATGAGGTACAAGATCATTTTTTTTTCTTTCATGGGTTAGTCAACTGTACAACCCTGCAATGAGAAGCATGTATACTGTTCTGATCCCTAATGAGTTCTAGATTTTAATCATAGCACTTTTAACTGCTGGAGGGTTGACTAAGAAAATGAGATACATAGAAACACTTTATTACTTTGTAATTTGGAGAGAGCAATTTCCCTGTCCCTTACTTATTACTCTTTCTCACTTTTTTATTAGTGGACCTGCTGACTTTTAAAAATTATCTTTTCTACATTTAATCAAATTGTTAAATAATAATGATAATAATAATAGCAATAGCAATAACAATGAAAATAATTATTAAATGCTCACTATGTGCCAAGCATTGAACTAAGTGCTGGGTTAAACACAAAATAATCAGGTCAAACATGCTCTTTCCACTGCTTCGATGGAACTGTTAGCACCCAGAAGAATCCCTGGCAGAATTCAGTAACTTTTTAATTAATTTATTAGAGGTATTTATTGA
The DNA here is from genome assembly GCF_004115215.2 of Ornithorhynchus anatinus. Classification (NCBI taxonomy): domain Eukaryota; kingdom Metazoa; phylum Chordata; class Mammalia; order Monotremata; family Ornithorhynchidae; genus Ornithorhynchus; species Ornithorhynchus anatinus. The sequence continues at coordinate 112,666,460 of NC_041728.1, read as the reverse complement.
GTACTCTGCAGAACACTGTACTAAGTGTTTGGGAAAGTACAATGAGTTGGTAGATGTGACCCCTGTTCTCAAGGAATTTACTGTATTGGATCATTTGGATTATTATTTGCAAAACCAGATGGATTTGAAGTATCTATTATCTTAATTTCAGCCCTGAAACATGGAAATATTCCATTCCCTAACTGGGGAGAACAAAAGACTGCTTTGGCCTAGTTGGAAAGAACATGGAGCCGGGCCTGGGAGTCAGAGATCATGGGTTTGAATTATGACTCCACCACTTGACAGCTGTGTGACTGTGGGCAAATCATTTAACTTCTCTGTGCCTCAGTTACCTCATCTGTAAAATAGGGATGGAGACTGGGAGCCCCATGTAGGACAACCTGATTACCCTGTAATAATAATAATGATGATCTTGGTATTTGTTAAGTGCTTACTATGTGCAAAGCACTGTTCTAAGCGCTGGGGGGATACAAGGTGATCAGGTTGTCCCACGTGGGGTTCACAATCTTCATCCCCATTTTACAGATGAGGTAACTGAGGCCCAGAGAAGTTAAGTGACTTGCCCACCAAAGTCACACAGCTAACAAGTGGTGGAGCTGGGATTCGAACCCATGACCTCTGACTCCCAAGCCCGGGCTCTTTCCACTGAGTCACGCTGCTATATCTACCCCAGTGCTTAGAACAGTGCTCTGCACATAGTAAGCGCTTAACAAATACCAACATCATTATTTAAAGAACCTAGATTCTAATCCTGGCTCCATCACTTGCCTGCTGTGTGACCCTGGAAAAGTCACAACTTCTCTGTGCCTCCATTTCCTCAACTGTAAAATAGGAATTCAATACCTGTTCTCCCTTCCTCTTAGGCTGTGAGCCCTGTATAGAAATAATAGTTGTGATATTTGTTAAGCGCTTACTGTGTGTCAAGTACCGAGGTAGGTACAGGACAATTGGATTGGATGCAGCTCCTGTCCCACATGGGGCTCACAATCTTAATCCCCATTTTACAGATGAGGTCTGAAACACAGAAAAGTGAAGTGACTCATCCAAAGTCACACAGCAGACAAGTGGTGGAGCTGGAATTAGAACCCAGGTCTTTCTGACTCCCAGGCCCATGCTGTAGGCCATACTGCTTCTCTGTCAGGGAAAGGAACTGTATCTGACCTGATGATCTTGTATCTACCCCAGTGCTTAGTACAGTGCTTGGCACATAGTAAGTGCGTAATTATTGTTATTATTATTATTACTATGTTTTTGTTGTTGCTGTTGATAACAATAATAATAATAGTAATAATAATGCTAAAGGATTTCCTTGCTGGCATTTTCTGATCTGACCCAGAACTTCTCTCCTCATCCTGGGGAAATCCAGGGAAATGGTAGAGAAGCAACTTTCCTAGTGTTTGGCACAGAGTAAGCACTCAACACATAACATAGTAATAATAAAAATAAACAGAAACTTCTATATTTTATACTCTGCATCAGAACCTGCCAGCTACAAAAGCAAAGTAAATGTTCTGACATCTTACATTGCAGTCATGTACATGTTAAATGGTTTTAATAATAATAAACATAAACTTCTATATTTTATACTCTGCATCAGAACCTACCAGCTACAAAAGCATAGTAAATGTTCTGGCATCTTACATTGCAATCATGTACATGTTAAATGGTTTTAACTCTCGTGCATCCATCATATTAATAGATGTTCAGATTACCTTCATTACATAAAAAATCCTTTCTGGTTCTTACAACATCTGCCATGCATCAAGATAAAAACAGCATAGCATGCATTCTTGTAACTTCTCAAAATTATCGTACGAAAAACATTTTTAAGGTTCATTGATTCACTGATTTCTTACTCTTATAAAATGACAGTGGAGGTAATAAATGCATCTAAATATGAAAGGAAGGATCCAGAAAATCAGTCAATCGATCACATTTATTGAGTGTGCACTCTGCAGAGAACTGCACTAAGAGCTTGTATAATATAATAGGGTTGGTAGATACGTTCTCTGTCCACAAGCAGCATAAATTATAGAGGGGGAAGGGACATTAATATGACTAAATAAATTACAAATATGTATTCAACTGCTATGGGATTGAGGGAGGGTGAGTAAAGGGTGCAAATCCTAATGCAAGGGCAACACAGAAGAGAATGGGAGAAGAGGAAATGAGGTCCTAGATGGGGAAGGTCTCTTGTAAGGGATGTGATTTTGATTAGGATTTAAAGGTGGGGAGAGTGATCATCTGTCACATATGAAAGAGGAGGGAGTTCCAGGCCACAGGCAGGATTTGGGTGAGGTGTCATCAATGAGATAGATGAGATGGAGGCACAATGAGTAGGTTGGCATTAGAGGAGCGAAGTGTGTGGGTTTGGATGTATTCATTCATTCATTCAATAGTATTTATTGAGCGCTTACTATGTGCAGAGCACTGTACTAAGCGCTTGGGATGAACAAGTCGGCAACAGATAGAGATAGTCCCTGCCGTTTGACGGGCTTACAGTCTAATAGGGGGAGAATCGGGGGGGATGTAGTAGGAGAGTAGAGAGGTGAGGAAGAAGCAGCGTGGCTCAGCGGAAAGAGCACAGGCTTTGGAGTCAGAGGTCATGGGTTCGAATCCCGGCTCGGCCACTTGTCAGCTGTGTGACTTTGGGCAAGTCACTTAACTTCTCGGTGCCTCAGTTACCTCATCTGTAAAATGGGGATGAAGACTGTGAGCCCCACGTGGGACAACCTGATTCCCCTGTGTCTACCCCAGCGCTTAGAACAGTGCTCGGCACATAGTAAGCGCTTAACAAATACCAACATTATTATTATTATTATTATTAAGAAGGGGGCAAGATGATTGCTTCATAGCCAATGGTTAAGAGTTTCTGGTTGATGAGAAGGAGGATGGGCAACCACTGGAGGATCTTGAAGAGCGGGGAAAAATAGACTGAATGCTTTTGTAGAAAAGTGATCTGGGCAGCAAAGTGAAGTATGGCCTGGAGTGAGGAGAAACAGGAAGCAGGGAGATCAGCAAGGAGGCCGATGCAATTGTCAAGGTGGAATGGGATAAGTATTTGGATCAATATGACAGCGGTTTGGGTGGACAGGAAAGAGCAGATTTTGTCAATTTTGTGAAGGTAGAAGTGACAGGATTTAGTGATGATTGGTTATGTGGGTTGAATGAGAGCAATGAGTTGAGGCTTTCGGCTTGTGAGACAGAGAGGACGGTGGTGCTGCCTACAGTGATGGGAAAGTCAAGAGGAAGGCAGGATTAGGGTGGGAAGATGAGTTCTGTTTTGGATCTGTCAAGTTGGAGGTATCAGTAGGACATCCACGGAGAAATGCCCTGAAAGCATGAGGAAATACAAGTCAGCAGAAAAGAAGAAAAATCAGGGCTGGAAATGCAGATTTGGGAATCTTCCAAAAAGGCCAACTAGTAAATAACAAAGTACAAATCCTCGACCAGAGGGAAAATGACAAGTCACATCAGTGAAAATTCTTAAAAGAACAACTAGCTATTATTATTGTATTTGTTAAGCCCTTACTGTGTGACAAATACTATTCTGGATAAATACAAATTAATCAGTTTTTACACATCCCCTGTCCCACTTGGGGGTCACAGTCTATGTAGGGGGGAGAACTGATATTTAATCACCATTTTACAATTGAGGAATGAGAAGTATAGAGAAGTTAAGTGACTTGCCCATTGATAGAGCTGGGATTAAAACCCAGGTCCTCTGACTCCCAGGCCCGGACTCTTTCCACTAGGCCATGCTGCTTCTCATAGATAGAATTATTAGTAGTAGAGGCCCAATTTATTGAGCGCTTCTGGAGTTCAGAACACCGTACAAAGAGCTTAGATAGTCAAACTAAGAACGAAAGGGCAAAGCTATCACTTGATATGATCGGAGGTGTCACTACGCAAAGTTATTTCAGGGAGAGACAGTGTGGTACAATGGAAAGCATCCAGGTCTTGGAGTCAGAGGACCTGGGTTGTAATCCTGGCTCTGCCACTGGTCTGACATGTGACCTTGGGGAAATCACTTAACTTCTCTGTTCCTCAGTTTCCTCATCTATAAAATGAAGATGAATTAAATTCTGAGCCCTATGTGGGGAAGGAGTAGTGCAGATAGCAATAATAATTATGGTATTTGTTAAGTGCTTACTGTGTGCCAAGCACTGTTCTAGCCCACAGATGCTGCATAAATGTCAAAATTTGTATCATTCATTCATTCAGTAGTATTTATTGAGTGTTTACTATGTACAGGGCACTGTACTAAGCGCTTGGAATGTACAATTCGGCAACAGATAGAGACAATCCCTGCCCAATAATGGGCTCACAGTTTAAACTGGGGAGACAGACAGCAGAGCAAAACAGAACAAAACAAAACAAGACAACATCATCAAGATAAATCGAATCAGGGAGATATATACCTCATTAAGAAATTGATTAGGGTAATAAATAATATATACAAATGAGCACAGTGCTGAGAGGAGAGGAAGGGGGAAGAGCAGAGGGTGGGGGAAAAGAGGGAAAGGGGGAGGTCAGTCTGGGAAGGCCTCCTGGAGGAGGTGAGCTCTCAGTAAGGCTTTGAAGAGGGGAAGAGAGTTAGTTTGGTGAATGTGAGAAGGAAGGGCATTCCAGGACAGTGGTAGGACATGGGCCGGGGTCGACAGCGAGACAGGAGGGAACTAGACACAGAGAGGAGGTGAGCGGCAGAGGAGCAGAGTGTACGGGGTGGGCAGTAGAAAGGCAAAAAATGAGGTGGGGGGCTCCATTCTTTTGAGTTGTCCCAGAGTGCAAAGAGCATGTGTCAGGGAGGTTGGAATTAGGGAAGGAAAGAGGACCCTAAGCACAGCTGCAGTGATGGTGAGTGCCATTACTTGGTTTGTACTTTTTTATGGTATTTGTTAAGTGCTAACCATGTGTCAAATGTTGTTCTAAGCCCTAGGGCAGATAGAAGTGAATTAGGTTGGGCATGGTCGCTTTCTCGCATGGGGCTCACAGTCTAAGTAGAAGGAAGAAAAACAGAACTGAGACATGGAGAAACTAAGTGATTAGCCCAGGGTGACACAGAAAGCATTTGGCAGAGACGGGATTAGAACCCAGATCCTCTGACTCCCCGACCCATCCTCTTTCCATTAAGCCAGGCTACTTCTGCAATATTCTGATTGTATCTCCCTGCAAAGGGCAGGTAAGAGTGGTTGAAGCTCCCAGTAACTCCTAGAATGTCCTGGCTGCTATGCCTTGGCTCCAGCTCTTGACCCGTTTCTGTTCTTGCCTGCTTCCTCCTGCCATCACAGTTTCTTTCTGCATGAAATGTCAGTCCATCTGTGCCTCCCTCAGATCCTGTCTCCACAGTCCCATGGGAAGAGCAGGCAATTCTGCAAGTAATCATTACATGTGCTAAAATAGTTGATTGGAAAAAAAAAAACAGACTCTGTTTGCACTAACAGAAGTCACAAGTGAATTTCCCAGAATCCTTAGAGCCAACTTTGGGATTTGGAATTCTTACCCCTTTCCTTTCCTAGGGAATACAAGCCCTGAATGATCATTAGAAAAACAACTCTATTGTTAGCAGTATTCCTTATTATTATTATGGTATTCACATATGTGTCAAGCGTTTACTATGTATCAAGCACTGTTCTAAACACCTGGTTTCGATACAAGTCAATCAGGGAGGAATAGGAGGGAGAACAAGTGTTTAATATCTAATTGCCTGTATTAAATCTCCATTTACTGGTATCCAATCCCCATTTGAGAAAACTGAAGTACAGATAAGTGACCTGCCCAGGATCACACAGCAACCATTTTTTTTTTCTTTTTATGGATATTTCGGAACAAATTACCCACAACAGTAAGTTCATCATGTACGAACATTAGATTGCAATTAATAAATTAACATAATGGTAAAGGAAAGAAAAAAAAACCCAGAAGTAAATTACTTCAAAAACTTTCCAGCAGAGTAGAACACACTACACTGTGAGAACATGGAGGCAGGGGAAACTCCTCTTGTTATGCCATTCTAATTCTCCATTCTAATCCTCCTTGACCTCTCTGCTGCCTTTGACACTGTCGACCATCCCCTCCTCCTCCATACCTTATCTCACCTGGGCTTCACGGACTCTGTCCTCTTCTGGTTCTCCTCTTACCTCTCTGGCCGGTCATTCTTGGTCTCCTTCGCTGGAGCCTCTTCCCCCTCCCATCCTTTAACTGTTGGAGTTCCTCAAGGGTGAGTTCTTGGCCCTCTTCTGTTCTCCATTTACACTCACTCCCTCGGTGAACTCATTCGCTCTCACGGCTTTGACTACCATCTCTACGCAGATGACACGCAGATCTACATCTCCGCCCCTGTCCTCTCCCCCTCCCTTCAGGCTCGCATCTCCTCCTGCCTCCGGGACGTCTCCACCTGGATGTCGGCCCGCCACCTAAAACTCAACATGAGCAAGACTGAGCTCCTCATCTTCCCTCCCAAGCCCAGTCCTCTCCCAGACTTCGCTATCACTGTGGATGGCACGACCATCCTTCCCATCTCTCGGGCCCGCAATCTCGGTGTCATCCTTGACTCGTCTCTCTCGTTCACCCCATGCATCCTATCCGTTACCGAGACCTGCCGGTTTCACCTCTACGATATCGCCAAGATCCGCCCTTTCCTCTCCACCCAAACGGCTACCTTACTGCTACGGGCTCTCGTTATATCTGTGTCAGCCTTCTCTCTGACCTCCCTTCCTCCTCTCTCGCCCCGCTCCAGTCTATTCTTCACTCCACTGCCCTGCTCATCTTCCTGCAGAAACGATCTGGGCATGTCACTCCCCTTCTTAAACAACTCCAGTGGTTGCCTATCAACCTCTGCTCCAAACAAAAACTCCTCACTCTAGGCTTCAAGGCTCTCCATCGCCTTGCCCCTTCCCACCTCTCCTCCCTTCTACCACCCACCCCGCACGCTCCGCTCCTCTGCCGCCCACCTCCTCACCGTCCCTCGGTCTCGCCTATCCCGCCGTCTACCCCCGGGCCACGTCCTCCCGCGGTCCTGGAACGCCCTCCCTCCTCACTTCCGCCAAACTGATTCTCTTCCCCTCTTCAAAACCCTACTTAAAACTCACCTCCTCCAAGAGGCCTTCCCAGACTGAGCTCCTCTTCTCCCTCTACTCCCTCTGCCACCCCCCTTTACCTCTCCGCAGCTAAACCCTCTTTTTCCCCTTTTCCCTCTGCTCCTCCACCTCTCCCTTCCCATCCCCACAGCACTGTACTCGTCCGCTCAACTGTATATATTTTCATTACCCTATTTATTTTGTTAATGAATTGTACATCACCTTGATTCTATTTAGTTGCCATTGTTTTTATGAGATGTTCTTCCCCTTGACTCTATTTATTGCCATTGTTCTTGTCTGTCCATCTCCCCCGATTAGACCGTAAGCCCGTCAAACGGCAGGGACTGTCTCTATCTCTTGCCGACTTGTTCATCCCAAGCGCTTAGTACAGTGCTCTTCACATAGTAAGCGCTCAATAAATACTATTGAATGAATGAATGCCAAGTAGCTCAAAAGTGGAATTGTGGCTGATGAGTGACTATCGAATCAACCTGAAGTTGTGTGGGTTTTCTTTGTTTCTTTGCCTCTCATTATCATTACTATTACTGTTATTATCATATTCCTCTACTAATGGTGTTGACCATTGGGCTGAAGAAAGGCTCAGGCCCCTGGACTTTTGGTTCTCATGGGGAGAAGATGGGACTATTTGTGATGGTCAGTCGGTCAATCGGTCAGTCCACTGTATTCATTGAGTACTTACTGTGGGCAGAGCACTATATTAAGTGCTTGGGCGAGTTCAATACAACAAAAAACAGACACATTCCCTGTCCAAAATAAGCTTACAGCCTAAAGGGGAGACAGACATTAACATAAATCAATAAATTACAAACAAGTACACAAGTTCTGTGGGGCTCGGAAGGGGGAGATGAATACACGGTGTAAGTCAGGGTGACACAGAAGGGGGTAGGAAAAGAGAAAAGGAGGGCTTAGTCAGGGAAGGCCTCTTAGTCCCAAGGCTAAGCACTAGGTCTTAGAAACACGGGACCAACTTGGCAATGTTAAGGATGACAAGATAGATGAATGCAATTGGAGGTAACATGGCCTAGTAGAAAGAGGATGGGGCTGGGAGTTGGGAAGCCTGGGTTCTAATCCTGGCACCATCATTTTGTTTGTACGGTACTTGTTAAGCACTTACCATGTGCCAGGCACTGTACTAAGCACTGGGGTAAATACAGTTAGGTTGGATGCAGTCCACATCCTTATTTTACAGCTGAGGTAACTGAGGCACAGAGAAATGAAGTGACTTCCCCAAGGTCGCACAGCAGACAAGTGGTGGAGCTGAGATTAGAACCCAGGTCCTTCTGATTCCCAAAAGTCCTGATTTTCTTTCCAGACCCCCTGCTTCTGCTGGGTGAGTTTGGGCAAGTCACTTAACCTGTCTGACCCTTAAGTCAGAGGAAACTCAATTGTGAAATGGGATTAAAATACCTGTTCCCTCTCCCTCTTAGACTGTGAGCCCCACATAGGCCAAGGACTCTGCCTGACCTAATTCTCTCAAACCTATCCTAGTGTTCAACCCAGAGTAAGCAGTTATTGCACATCTCCATTATTGTCATGATTCATGTTCCCTGCCACTGCCTAAAGATGCATCCTTGGTTTCACAGTAACTGACACCTTTGACATTTCTGCACATTGCTTGTGAGGTGAAGTGTTGTTTGTTGCGATTTCTGTAGGCAAACATCTTTGGTGACTGCTCCATCAGCCCCTCCAGAATGCTCTCTTTACAGTCAGTCTTGGGGTTACTTGATACTTTCCAGGAGGGAAAGCAGCTCCTCCTGAAGGAGAATCCATTTTAAATTGGAGGAAATCATACAGAAGGAAAATTTTCCTCTGGTGATTGTGGCTGGGCCTGTTCCATCTTGGCCACAGAGATGTTCATCTCTTTGAATCTTCAGATGCCTGAGAGGTAGAAAGAGGAGGAAATGGTGGTGGATATTGCAAATAATCAGCACAGCCTCAAATCAAAGTCCAGGTCTTATAAGTGGTGCAGTGCAAGAAGCATTTTTGTTGGGAAAATTATCTTTGAACAAGAAAAACAGTTAAAGTTCCCAGCATATGAAGTCATTTTTTGGTCAAAAATGACAATACTTATGATGAGCTTTTCTTAAGGCACACCCTGGGTGCAATTCCCTCGCTGTCAGTCACGCCAACATGTTTGCTACATGCACTGCAACATTGAATCCTAATTCTCTTTGACCTCTCAGCTGCCTTTGACACTGTGGACCATCCCATTCTCCTCAACATGTTATTCATTCATTCATTCAATAGTATTTATTGAGCGCTTACTATGTGCAGAGCACTGTACTAAGTGCTTGGATATACAATTTTCAACAGATAGAGACAATCCCTGCCCATTGACGGGCTTACAGTATAATCGGGGGAGACAGACGGACAAAAACAAGACAACTTAATCACGATAAATAGAATCAACGTTATCCAACCTTAGCTTCACTGAGTCCATCCTCTCCCGGTTCTCCTCTCTCTAGCCATTCAATCTCAGTCTCCTTCGCGGGCTCCTCAAGGGTCAGTTCTTGGTCCCCTTCTATTCTCCATCTACACTCACCCCTTTGGTGAACTCATTCACTCCCAAGGCTTCAACTATCTCTAAGCAGATGACACCCAAATCTACATCTCCTCCCCTGTTCTCTCTCCCTCCCTCCAAACTAGCATCTCCTCCTGCCTTCAGGACTTCTCCACTTGGATGTCCTCCCACCACCTAAAACTCAACATATCCAAGACTGAGCTCCTTATCTTCCCTCCCAAACCCTGTCCTCTCCCTGACTTCCCTGTCACTGTGGACGGCACGACCATCCTTCCCGCCTCATGGGCCCACAACCTTGGTGTCATCCTTGACTCAGCTCTCTCATTCACCCCACACATCCAATCTGTCACCAACACCTGCCGGTTTCACCTTCACAACATCACTAAGATCCACCCTTCCATATCCATCCAATCTTCTACCACATTAGTACAATCACACATCCTATCCTGACTGGATTACTTCATCAACCTTCTTTCTGATCTCCCAAACTCCTGTCTCTCCCCATTTTATACTTCACTCTGCTGCCCGGATTATCTTTCTACAGAAGTGTTCTGGGCATGTCACACCTCCCTCCTCAAAAGTCTCCAGTGGTTGCCTATCAACCTCTGTGTCAAGCAAAATTCCTCACTTTTGGCTTCAAAGCTTTCCATCACCTTGTTCCCCCCCACACACCTCACCTTCCTTCGCTCCTTCTACAGTCCAGCCTGCACACTCTGCTCCTCTGACACTAACCTTCTCATTGTGCTTTGTTCTCACCTGTCCCGCCGTCAACCCTTGGCCCACATCCCATCTCTGGACTGGAATGCCCTTCCTTCTCACATCCACCAAACAGTCACACTTACCCCCTTCAAAGTCCTACTGAAGGCTCACCTCCTCCAAGAGGCCTTCCCAGTCTAAACCCCCCTTTTCCTCAGCTCCCCTTCCCCTCCCCAACTCTCCAACCCATTCCCTTTGCTCTACCCCTTCTTCCCCACCCTACAGAACTTGTATATATATATATATATGTACATATCTATAATTCTGTCTATACTGATGCTATTGATGCCTGTTTACTCATTTTAATATCTGTCTCCCTCCTTCTAGACTGTAAGCCCGTTGTGGGTAGGGATTGTCTGTCTTTATTGCTGAACTGTACTTTCCAAGTGCTTAGTACAGAGCTCTGCACAAAGTAAGTGCTCAAGAAACATGATTGATTGAATGAATGAATGAATCTGCACCTTAATATTCCCACCTTCCCAATGCCTCTGCTCAAGAAGAGCAGGTAATTGATCAATCATATTTCTTGAGTGATTACTGTATGCAGAGGACTGTGCTGAATGCTTGGGAGAGTATAATAAATCCCTCTTGTGATTGCTGCACTGTAGGCTGGTCTCCCCACTTGTGGATGCCACATTTCCAAACCCCAATCTCTAGATATTGCTCAGTTTTCTTATGATCACCGTGGCCTAGTGGAGCGAGCAAGGGTCTGGGGGTCAGAAGGACTTAGGTTCTAATCCCAGCTCCTCTACTTGTCTACTGTGTGACCCTGGGCAAGTCACTTAACTGATCTGTGTCTCAGTTTCTTCAGCTGTAGAATGGGGATTCAATATCTGTTCTCCCTCCATTTTAGACTGTGAGCAACATGTGGGTCAGGGATTCTGTCCAAGCTGATTATATTATATCTATCCAATGCTTTAGAAAACTGCTGGACACATAGAAAGTGCTTAACAAATACCATAGTAATATCAATCAATGGCATAATAAGAATAATAATGGTAAAAATTAATGGTATTTATTAAGTGTTTACTGTGCTCTTGGAAGAGCACAATATAACAGAAATGGTAGATACATTCACTGCCCACAACAAGCTTTCAGCCCATAGATGAGCATTCAGTCAAGAGCTGTAGTTGTAGTTCTGAGTACAACAGAGTAGAGTTGGTAATAATAATAATAATGATATTTGTTAAGTGCTTACTATGTGTCAAGCACTGTTCTAAGTGCTGGAGTAGATACTAGGTAATCAGGTTGTCCCACGTGGGGCTCAGAGTTTGAATCCCCATTTTATAGATGAGGTAACTGAGCCAAAGAGATGTTAAGTAGCTTGCCCAAGGTCACACAGAAGTTGAGTGGCAGAGCAGGATTAGAACCCACAACCTCTGACTCCCAAGCCCCTGCCATGCTGCTGCTCAAAATCCAATATCAATATTCTCTATATCTCAATTATCCAATATTTTTTGGAATTCCTTCAGGAAAAACATCTAGCATCTTTCCTGAGGTAGCATGGAGTACAGATCCAGTCCTGAATTCTCTAGTGGCCTAGTCCACACCTTCCCTACATGATACATGGAATGATTTATTCTCTCTGTCTTCTTAAAACTGCAGGGTTACTGAAATTTGTTCAATTTGAATGGAAAGAGCACAAGCCTGGGAGTCAGAGGACCTTGTTTCAAATCTCAGCTCTTCCTCTGACCTGGTGTGTGACCTTGGACAATTCACGTAACTTCTCTGTGCCTCAAATTCCTGATCTGTAAAATGGGGATTTGATATCTGTTCACCCTCTCATTGATTAGGGAAGTGCAATTCAGTTATGTTTGTACAATAACTAGGAGTTCCCAGTTAGGCAGACATTAAGTTTCCATTCCTCTTTTAAGCGAGGTAGTTTTTTGTGGTACAGCAGGAGTTCATGTTACTGGCTGAAAACCTGGCCATTTTGAGTGCTCTCCCAGAATTCCTCGATCTCCCACATAACCCCCAAAACTGCTAGGTTAGCCTGTGAGAGGCAGGCCTCTGTCCCTGAAGTGTGAAGCTTATTTGGATTACACATGATGCATTAAAACTATCTGTTGCTGAATTGTACATTCCAAGCACTTAGTACAGTGCTCTGCACATAGTAAGAGCTCAATAAATATTATTGAATAAATTTAGATTGTGGGGCAGGGATTATGTCCTCAACTTGACCTTGTATCTATTCCAGCACATAGTACTTAACAAATATTGGTATTATTGCTGTTGCAATTGTTATTACTGTGATTATGACAATTATTATTCTTGCTTATACCTCATGCCGTACCCAAGTTACTTCAACCAAAGTAACAAAGTTATTAAAGAAAGAACTTGTGCAAATGAATTTACTTAAAATCAGTTAGTTTGTGTCTTTTTTGTCATTTCTTCCCTCCCTTCTAGTGTCTGTTCATCATAGCAGCTTTATATCCAGCTATATTTGTGATTCTGTGACTGGCATTCACAAAATGGTTTAACTCATCCTTTCTGATTAGATTCCAGATGGTCAATAACTGACTTGTTTTTTTGATAGTAAAAACAGCACTAACTTTATCTGTTGACCTTTTTTCATGTTTAGTTTGACTTTCTTCTCCTCAATTGTTTCATTTTTTGAGGCCCCTTCTTTTTAAATCCTTCACTGTGAACTTTGCCTCCCTATTTTTCCCCCTCTAAAGTTTACCTGGCTTGAGGATCATTTGTGTTTTAGAATAGTTCAGCCTCTTCTCTATAAGCTCACTGGGGGCAGGGAAAGTATCTACCAACTCTGTTATACTGTTTCCCACCAGGTGTTTAGTACAGAACCCACACAGCAAGCGCTCAGTAAGTACTGTCAGTTGATTGAATGATTGAATGGTTGAGCCACAGTCACCAGAGCACATTTCCAAACCCTAGTGACCGATCCTCATCCTAGAAAAGCACCAACACTGAAGCTCAGAGAACCACTTCTGATTGAATTTCCAGGCTATTTCTGTCAATTATCTTTACTTATCTTTCAATAAAACAACTACTAAGAGATTCCAATAAAACAAAATAAAATTATTTACAATAGATTTTCCCCATTCGAGCTCACGCAGTGGTTCAGAGGGAGTCTCAGTCTGGAAAACAGTGTAACTCGATGCAGGATGAGAAAGATTAAAGTGAACTGAATTTCTGAAAATATAATCATAGGCTTTGGATGCAGGAAAAAGTTAAACTTGTTTCCAACAGAATTTCAACTCATTACCTTTGAAATTGCCTGCATTTGAATCTAGTAGTTCAATTGAGGGAGAAAAAATGTGTTTTTTAATGATGACAGTAAAATGCATTTAAGCTGAAATGGCAATGTTTCTTTTTCTTTAATGGAACAAAGGACACGAGGTGTGTATTCTGTTCAAAAGCATTTCAATCAGCAAATAGAACATCTGACAGTCTGAAACATCTGCTTACCTAATTTTCTTACTCTCTGGATCCAGGCAAATAATACATTTAAACAATTGAAACCCATTTTGTGCAAAATGTTTTACTGAAAATAAAAAGGTAAGAAAATACTGGTTTTTAACAAGAGCAAAGAGAAGTTTCCAGAAGGTTTGAATGCAAGCTTTGGGGTAAAAATGTACAGGCCCAGTGTAAAAATCGTCATTCACCCTCTTCTTTATGGCTTGAATATTCTGCGTGCCTCCATAGACATTATAGGACATCTGTGTTCCAAACAGAATTTAGTATGATTAAGACCCATCCCTGCTCCTCTCTCTGGTTCAGCTTGTATAGCCAATGATAGCAATGCTAGCTTGTCTTCATTTCTTTTCCAAGCCTCAGTGTACCCTTCACTTTAATGGAACGACTTTTAAAAGTCAGAGATGACTGAAACGAAAGCTTAGTTAAGAAAGTTTCGAGCATCAAGCTCTACATGGAGTCAATCCTTGTCTTAACAGTGTTTGGTTTCAGACTTGAAAAATGAGTTCTGAAGCAAGGCACTTTGAAAGAGGGCCACATGGCTGATTGTTTTTTCGACATCATAATCGGATGAATCTTTGTGCACCAGGCAACTGAATTAGATGAATCATTGCTAATGAATTTTTCAAAATAATATTTAGCCATTTCATCTTGACTGTTGTAGAGGCAAGGGGAGAGAGTTACTATGGAAATCATTCCGGAGATTCCAGGTGCTTCTCGGCATTACATCCTTAATAGCTAGCTGAAGGGGAGCATTATTGCATGATAAACTATAAAAATTGAGGCTATTATTGTCCATAAATGACTGCCATAGATTTCAGCAGACAAGATTGTTTCTCGATTTTCTTCCTTTACGCTTCCTAGGTGGTAATTGATGTTGTTTCTGCCACTATATAATGTTTTTTATTCAATAATCCTGAAGAGAGGTGGCAATTTTCAGAAGTTGCCCAAGGGGCAGTCTAGCAGTCAGCCAGCCTGAGACAGCTGTGTCTTTTAGTACTCCTTTCTCTGAGTTCCCCAGCCCTCCTACTTTATAGTTACGTTATGGAGTTTTCAAAGGTCGAAACTAATACTTCAACTGCTGTTTTATCCTCACCTGTACTTCATTATTAGAGAAGGATGTCAGTAATAATAATAATAATGATAGTATTTGTTCAGTGCTTCACCGACATTGTCCATTCCTGGTTTGCCTCCTATCCCTCTGGCTGCTCCTTCTCAATCTCTTTTGGCTGGGTCAATCCTGGGTCCCTTTCTATTCTCCAGCTACATACAATCCTGTGGAGAACACCTTTGCTTCCATGGCTTCAACTACCATATCTACTATATGATTCCCAAATCTAATCTACCTCTTCCATCCCAGTCCTCTCTCCTGCCTCCAAGACATCTCTACTTGGTTGTCCTGCCGACACTTCAAACTTAACCTGTCCAAAACAGAACTCCTCGTCTTCCCATCCATGCCCAATTCTCTCCTTTACTTTCCAATTACTGTAGAGAGTACCGCCATCCTCCCTGTCTTGCAAACCCCTAAACCTCAAGCACTTAGTACAGTGCTCTGCACATAGTAAGCACTCTATAAATACTATTGAATGAACCTGGTGTTATCCTAAACTAATCTCTCTCCTTCAACCCACTTGTTCAAGCTGTCACCAAATTCTGTCAGTTAAACTTTCACAACACAACTAAAATCCCCCCCTTCCTCTCTATCCAAACTGCTACCATGCTAATCCAAGCACTTTTCCTCTCCTACCTTGACCACTGCATCAGCCTTTGTGATTATCTCCTAACTCCCGTCTCTCCCTACACCAGTCCATCCTTCACCCTGCTGCCTGGATCATTTTTTCAGAGAAAAGTTCAGGACATGTTTCTCCACACCTCAAGAACCTCCAGTGATTATCCATCTATCATCATCATCATTATTATTATTATGTACCTCTAAATCAAACAGAAATTCCTCACCAATGGCTCTAAAGCACTCAGTCACCTTGCCCCCTCCTATCTTAGCTTACTTATTTCCTACTACTACCCAGCATGTTCACCTTGCTCCTCTAATTCCAACCTATTCACTCTACCTCAATTTTGATCATATTCGATTAAAATTAATTGATCATATTTATTGAGCATTTACTATGTGCAGAGCACTGTACTAAGTACTTGGGAGAGTACAGTATAATGGAGTTGGTGGACACATTCTCTGCCCACAACAAGCTTAGAGTCTATCTCGCTGCTGAGCCCTCACCCACTTCCTGCCTCTGGCCTGGAACTCCCTTCTCAAGCAGCGTGGCTCAGTGGAAAGAGCACGGGCTTGGGAACCAGAGGTCATGGATTCGAATACCGGCTCTTGCCCTCTGCCAGCTGTGTGACTGCGGGCAAATCACTTTTCTTCTCTATGCCTCAATTCCCTCATCTGTAAAATAGGGATGAAGACTGTGAGCCTCATGTGGGACAACCTGATTACCCTGTATCTACCCCAGTGCATAGAACAATACTCTGCATATAATAAGCACTTAACAAATACCAATATTATTACTATTATATTCAATAGACGATCACTCTCTCCACCTTCAAGTCTTATTATCATCATATCTCCTCCAAGAAGCCTTCCCTAATTAAGCCTTCATTTCCTCTACTCTCTTCAGTGTCACCCTTGCACTCTTATTTGGACCCTTAAGTCACTCCACGCTCAGCCTCACAGTACTTCTGAATCTATCAGTAATTGAATTTTACATATGATTCCCCCTCTAGACTGTAAAGTCACTGGGGCCAGGGAATGTGTCTACTAACTCTGTTATATTGTACTTTACCAAGTGCTAAATACAGTGCTCTGGACACGGTAAATGTTCAGTAAATACGATTAATTAACTGATTGGCTGATTTATTTTACTCCCTCTCCCTTCATTGTTTATGCTCTTGGATCTTTATCTTCTCATCACTTGATATTTATCCCTGCTCAGACCCAAAGCACTTATGTACATTTCCATAATTTACTTTAACGTCTGTCTCCACCTTAAGACTGTAAGCTCCTTGTGGACAGAGATCATGTCCATAAATTCTGTTGTATTGTATTATCCCAAGTACTTAGTGCTGTTTTCTGAATACAGCAAGCACTCAATAAATATGTAAGCCAGTTAAGAGCAGGAAACTTGTCTGCTAATTCTGCTGAATTGTACTTTCCCTAGCTCTTAGTACAGAGCTCTATGCATACTAAGTGCTCAATAAATACCATTGATTGATTGATTGATTGATTACCCTATTTATTTTGTCATTACCCTATTTATTTTGTTAATG
Organism: Ornithorhynchus anatinus; assembly: GCF_004115215.2. Taxonomy (NCBI): domain Eukaryota; kingdom Metazoa; phylum Chordata; class Mammalia; order Monotremata; family Ornithorhynchidae; genus Ornithorhynchus; species Ornithorhynchus anatinus. The sequence continues at coordinate 112,649,363 of NC_041728.1, read as the reverse complement.
AAATGTACATCACCACGATTGTATTTATTTGCTATAATAAGATGTTCATTCCTTTGATTCTATTTATTGCTATTGTTCTTGTCTGTTCATCTCCCCCGATTAGACTGTAAGCCCGTCAAAGGGCAGGGACTGTCTCTGTTACCAATTTGTACATTCCAAGCGCTTAGGACAGTGCTCTGCACATAGTAAGTGCTCAATAAATACTATTGAATGAATGAGTGAATGAATGAATACTACGTGCCTAACAAGATATTATAGATGGAAAATATAGAAGATAATCAGGGTGGACACAGTTTCTGTCCCACAGTCTAAGTAGAAGGGAGAACTGGTAATAAATAGATGACGAAACACAGGAACAGAAAAGTGAAGTGACTTAGCAGACAAGTGACAGAGCTGGGATTAGAACCCACTCCCAGCCCATGCTTTTTTCACAGAACCTTGTTACTTAACCCTCTAAGGATGTTGATTGGGAATGAGAAATTCCTGAGTCAGCATTAATAATAGTGGCATTTGTTATGTGCTTACTATATGCCAGACACCGAACTAAGCACTGAGATGGATACAAGCAAATTGGTTGGACACAGTACCTGTCCCACATGGGGTTTACAATTTTAATCCCCATTCTACAGATGAGGCAACTGAGGCACAGAGAAATTAAGGCACTTGCCCAAGGTCACGTAGCAGACAAATGGTAGAAGTAAGATTGGAACTCAAGACCTTCTGATATCCAGGCCCATGCTCTATCCACTATGCCATGCTGCTTTGCTAGACATTTCTAACCAATCACCATCCACCTGGCAAAGGGCAATCAAATAATCAAGCAATCATATTTATTGAGTGCTTATTGTGTGCATCACACTGTACTAAGTGCTTAGGAGGGTACTACACAGCATATTCTCTCCCGACAATGAACCTACAGTCTAGAGGGGGAGACAGATATTAATAGAAACAAATACATTACTGATGTGTACATAAGTGTTGTGGGGCTCGGGGCAGTGGTGGTGAATAAAGGGAGCAAGTCAGGGGTGACACAGAAGAGAGTGGGAGTAGAGAAAATGGAGGCTTACTCAGAGAAGGTCTCTTGGAGGAGATGTGCCTTCACTAAGGCTTTGAATGTGGAGAGATTAATTATCAGATATGAAAAGGGAGGATGTTCCAAGCCAGAGGCAGGACATGGGTGAGAATCAGGCAGCAAAATAGATGAAACTGAGGTACAGTGAAAAAGTTAACATTAGAGGAATAAAGTGTGTGGGCTGGGGTTTAATAAGAGAGTAGTGAGGTGAGGTAAGAAGGGGTAAAGTGATTGAGGCTTTAAAGCCGAAGATAAGGATGTACTGTTTGAGGTAGAAGTGGATGGGTACTAAAGGTTCTTGAGGAGTGGGAAAATATGGACCAAAAGTTTTTGTAGAAAAATAATCCTGGCAGCAGAGTGAAATATGGTCTGGAGTGGGAAGAGACAAGAGGCAGGGAGGTCAGCAAGGGGACTAATACAGTAATCAAGGAGGGATAGGGTAAGTAGCAGCGTGGCTCAGTGGAAGGAGCCCGGGCTTGGGAGTCAGAGGTCATGGGTTCTAATCCCGGTTCAGCTGCTTGTCAGCTTTGTGACTTTGGGCAAGTCACTTCACTTCTCTGTGCCTCAGTTACCTCATTTGGAAAATGAGGATTAATACTGTGAGCCCCATGTGGGACAACCTGATCACTTTGTATCCTCCCCAGAGCTTAGAACAGTGCTTTGCACATAGTAAATGCTTAACAAATGCCATTATTATTATAAGTACTTGGATTAACATGATAGCAGTTTGGATGGAGTGAAACAGATTAATTTTAACCTTGTTTTGAAGGTTGAATTTACAGGATTTTGTGATCAATTGAATATGTGGGTTGAAAGAGAAAGAGGAGTCAAGGATAATGCCAAGGTCATGGTCTTGTGAGACAGGAAGCATGGTGGTACTGCCTACAATGATGGGAAAGTCACAAGGAGGGCAGGGTTTGGGTGAGAAGATAAAGGGTTCTGTTTTAGACATATTAAGTTTCAGGTGATGGGAGGACATCCAGGAGGACATCCAAGTACAGATGGTTTGAAGATGGGGGGAAATGGAAGACTGCAGAGCGGGAGAGAGATCAGGGCTGGAGATATAGATTTGGGTAACATCCACATAGAGGTGGTAGTTGAAGCCATGGGAGTGAATGAGTTCTCCAAGGGAGTGGGTGTAGCTGGAGAATAGAAGGGGACCCAGAACTGAACCTTGAGGGACCCTCACAGTTAGGAGGTGGGAAGCAGAGGAGGAGCCCATGAAAGAGATTGAGAATGAGCAACCAGAGAGATAGGAGAACCAGAAGAGGACAGTGCCAGTGAAGTTGAGCATGGATATTGTTTCCAGAAGAAGGGGTTGGTCTACAGTGTCAACAGTGAGAGGTCAAGGAGGATTAGGGTGGAGTAGGGTCCATTGGATTTTGCAAGAAGGCGATCATTTGTGACCTTGAGAAGGAGGTTTCTGTGGAGTCAAAGGAATGGAAGCCCCTCCCTTACTCCCACAGTACTTTTGTACATATATTTTATTGTCTCTCTCTCCCTCTAGTCTTTAAACTTTTTGTGGGAAGGGATCATTTCCATTGATACTCTATTTCGCTGTATTCTTCTAAGTGCTTAATACAGTGCTCTGTATACAGGAAATGCTCAATAAATACCATTGGCTGATTGTTTTTCCAAACCTGTTACAAGCCTGAGAAGAAGTTGAAGGCTATATTGAGAGTGTCCCTGAATTAAGCACACTAAGAGAAAGAAAATTTTGGCAAGGAAATACCTGGGGAAGGAGGGGTGGGGTAGAGAAGCCAGAACTGGAGCAAAATTCTAAAAATCCTAAAACCAGAGTCATAAAGGGAAGCCTTTCTCATGTATCCAGGACAAGGAAATTTGGAATCATAGGGAATGTCCAACATCTTGCCAAAGTCTCCAAGCAGGCACAAAAAATATTATTAGTAATAATAATAATTATGGCATTTGTTAAGCGCTTACTATGTGCCAAGCACTGTTCTAAGCGCTGGGATAGATACAAGGTAATCAGGCTGTCCTCCATGGGGCTCACAGTACTAACAGATGAGGTTAGTACTCATTTAACAGATGAGGTAACTGAGGCACAGAGAAGTTAAGTGACTTACCCAAGGTTACACAGCAGACAAGTGATGGATCCAGAATTAGAACCCATGTCATCTGACTCCCAAGCCTGTGCTCTTTCCACTAAGCGAAGCTGAAGTAGTAATCAGAGTAATAATATTTGGTGGGCACTTACTATGAGCCAAGCACTGTACCAGGAGTTGGGGTAGTTACACAATAATCAGATTGGACACCATCCATGTCTCCCATGGAACTCACTGTCCAACTAAGAGGGAGAACAGGTATTTCATCTCTATTTTACAGATGAGGAAACTGAGGCACAAAGAAGTTAAGTGACAATTCAGGTAACAACAGCAGAGTAATGACAGAGTTTGCCATACCAAGTTTGCCAGCATCAAGGTGTCTCAACCCCATGGCGGGCAGGAGGATAACTGGAAACTGAGCCAGGTCACTCTGCTTCAGGGAACTGCTCTTGGCAGTGGGTGGGGTTATGGGAGGTGGGGGGCGGGTGTCACAAGCCCACAGTTCTCCAGGTGGCTCCTGGGGGAGAGGAGAATCCCGCTTCCCTGTGGGGCAGCCCAGCGTACATCAGAACCTCAAATAGAAAGTACCTGCAAACCAGGAGCTAAATCAGCCTGGATCCCCCAAGGGCACCAATAGTCCAGGCTGAGTTCATTCATTCAATAGTATTTATTGAGCGCTTACTATGTGCAGAGCACTGTACTAAGCACTTGGAATGTACAAATCGGTAACAGATAGAGACAGTCTCTGCCCTTTGAGGGGCTTACAGTCTAATCAGGGAGACGGACAGACAAGAACAATAGCAATAAATAGAATTAAGTTGCCCAAGGCTTCCCTGAACTTCCATATTGTGAGAAGTCAGTGATTCATGATGCTGCTTTTGGAGGAGCAGTCAAGACCAGTGAGCTCTAAGGGCCAGGCTGATGATCCTTGCCGTTGTTCCATGGAAAGACCAAAACTCTGGGAGTCAGGAGACCTGAGTTCTAATCCCAACTCTGCAAGGAGCAGCTTGTCTGCCAGGGCTATGACATCAGTCGGGAAGGATTCTGATTTAGGGTGCTCTGGGAGGTGGATGTGCCCAGCAGAAATCTTCAAAAATACCTGGAAAACTGGGCAGTGATTGCCCTGCTGGGTTTTGACACTATGGTACAGCATCAGGACTATCCTGCAGTCACTTTGGCAGTGGACGGACCCTGTAAGAAAAACAAAAAAACCCAAAAAACTGTGCACTCGGCAGTGTGCAACATTCCTGCCCACCAAGGCAACTCTATGCCCCACAAGAAATGAATGTCAGTGATGTAAGCTCATTAAGGGCATGTGTCTGCTAATTCTGTTGTATTGTACTCTCCCAAGCTCTTAGAACAGTGCTCTGCACATAGTAAATGCTCAGTAAATACAACTGATTCATTGGTGAGAGAATATAAGTGGCATTATGCCATCTGCTATCATTATGATCAATTTCTTTGGTCAGGTTTTCAGTATTGAAATCTCAGAACTAAGGCTTGTCTGTCATTCTTGATGGGACACTTCAGAGGCTCAGCAACATCTCATGGGGCTGGCTGTACTAGAGTTAGGAGAAATTTATTATTGGAATGGGCCTCCCAAAGCCAATAACGACCCCCTCCTTTACAAATCTAGTGGACTTCACTGGCACACAGTAAGCACTTAACAAATACCTCAATTATTTCACTAGTATGTAAACTCTTTGAGAAAAATGACACTGTTTACTAACTCCATTGTACTCTCCCAAGAATTTAGCACAGTGCTCTGCAGAGTAAGCAAAATAATTGATTGACTGATTGATTGCCGCTGTCTGCAGGTACCCTCCTCTCCAGTTCTCAAATGGTAGCAAGGAACCAGAACCAGATGGAAGAGAGTGTGGAAGGAACTCTGCAAGTAAGTAGGAGTGGGGGAAGAAATGGGCGGTGAAAAGGGGAGATGAAAGAGAAATGTGGGTCCTCTCTGCCCTCAGAGCAGATCCTGTTAGCAGATACTAGTAGTAACAACAACAGTATTTATTAAGAAGAGCTTGTATAGAGCACTGTACTAAGTGCTAGGAGATAGTACAAAGGTGGGAGTTAAACATGGTCCCTTTCTCTCAGTAGTCTCAACCTAAGAGTTTAAGTGAAGAGAAATGACTGGGGACAGATACATCAGGAATGATGAAACAAGAGCAGCATGGCCTAGTGGATAGAGCATGGGCCTGGGTGTCAGAAGGACCTGGGTTCTAATCTCAGGTCCACCACTTGTCTGCTGTGTGACCTTGGGAAAATAGCTTTGCTTCTCTGTGCCTCAGTTACTCATCTGTAAAATGGGGATGAAGACTGTGAGCCCCACATGGGACAGGGACTGAGTCCAATCTGATTACCTTGTATGTACCCCAGTGCTTAGAACATTGCCTGCCACTTAGTAAGCTCTTAACAAATACCATTAAAAAAAAATTACAAACGAATAAACAAAACAGGCTGTTAGTCTTGGTGGGAATGGAAGAATCTGAAAATGCAGGAGAACAGCATTCATTCATTCAATCAGTCACATTTATTGAGTGCTTCCTGTGTGCAGAGCACTGTACTAAGCATTCGGGAAATTACACTACAACAATAAAGAGAGACAATTCCTGCCTAGAAGGGGCTTACACTCTGGGGTGTTGGGGGTAGGGGGAGGGGATGGGGTCTTTTTATCCCCCTGCTATGACAAGAAGGAAGAACAATGGAGGTTTTTGGATGGAGGGGAATCATTGGACCTGGGTTCTAATCCCTGCTGTGCCACTTGTCTGCAATGTGACCTTGGGAAAATCACTTCACTTATCTGTGCCTCAGTTACCACATCTGTAAAATGGGGATGAAGACTGTGAGCCCTATGTGGAACATGGACTGAGTCCAACCTGATTAGCTTGTAAATAGCTATGTGCTTAGTAGAGTGCCTGGCACATAGTAAACTAAACAAATACCAAAAAAAAAAAAGGGAGGGATGGAGAGTAGGCAGGTCCATCCTCTTCTATCCCACCCAGATAGGAATTTTTCCCACTAGGAGATGTCTAACCGATCTCCTTTCTCCCTGGGGCAGTAATGGAAGATTCCTGGGTCCTACCAATGGCTGGGATCTAGTGAGGTTTCCCTGGGACCAAACCTAAAAAGCGTATCTCTCTCCCTGGGTTGAATCTGTCCTGGCCTTGTTGATTTAAAGTCCGGTTCTTCTGACTGCCTAACCAGTGGGCTGGTTATTCTAAGGCTCCTTAGCAAAGATCCTGTGATTATTTTTGCATGGGGAAATCAATCTGCTGATGGTGGTGGGTTCCCAGTTTCTTGGAAGGCCCTGGCTGGCCTGGAAATATTCTCTAGTGGAAAACCAGGCTTAAGGACAGTCACCTGTTCACTGGTGAATTGTCATATATTCTCTGGTTCCTTGAGGGCAAAGATCTTGTCAGACAACTTTATTGTGTTGTACTCTCTCAAGCACTAAGTACAGAGTTCTGCACACAGTAAGCACTCAGTGAAAGCCTTTGATTGATTCCTCAATGACCTGTAATAAATCTACCTCTTCTACTGGGGAAGCAGCGTGGCTCTGTGGAAAGAGCCTGGGCTTCGGAGTCAGAGGTCATGGGTTCGACTCCTGGCTTTGCCACTTGTCAGTTGTGTGACTGTGGGCAAGTCACTTAACTTCTCTGTGCCTCAGTTACCTCATCTGTAAAATGGGGATTAACTGTGACCCTCACGTGGGACCACCTGATTACCCTGTATCTACCCCAGCGCTTAGAACAGTGCTCGGCATATAGTAAGCGCTTAACAAATCCCAACATTATTATTATTACTGAAGGTGGGAAATGATTAAAGGAGCAGATTCATGGAATACACATTAATAGCCAACTTAGTCATCAAACTAAACCAGCTCTGAGGAAGAAGCTTACATGAAATGAGTTGCTGAGCTTCTCTTTGTACTAAGCCTGGGATTGTTTTAACCTGGCTACCCTCACAAAAAAAATCTAATTTTCACTAACCTAGGTATGTCTTTCTTGGTAAAACAAAACGCAGCATGGCCTAGTGAATAGAGCATGGGCCTAGGAATCAGAATCCCAGGGTTTGCAGCTCTTCTCTCCCAATTGCCTGCTCTATGTCCTTGGGCAAGTCATTTAAGATCTTTATGCCTCAATTTCCACATCAGTAAAATGGGATAAAGTAGCTGTTCTCTCTCCCTTATGCTTCATTCTTTTTGCATCTGCTTCTAGTCCCCTGTACCCTTTTATATTACTTGACTGTATCCCCCAAGGGCTGAGAGCAGAGTCTAATTCCCATCTGTGGATTCTTTCCTACTGCTTAGTATAGTGTTATGCACACAGTAAGTGCTTTAAAAATATTATTACTACTACTATTATTCCATCTTAGATGGTGAACCTCCCTGCTGTACTGGAACTGTATCCAATTTGATTTTAATAATAAATAATTGTGGTATTTAAGTGCTTACATTATGCCAAGCACTTTACTAAACACAGTGGTAGATACAAGTTAATCAGGTCCCACATGGGGCTCACAGTCTAATTAGGAGGAAGAACATGTATTGAATCCCTATTTTGCTGATGAGGAAACTGAAGTACAGAGAAGTTTAGTGACTTGTCCAAGGTCACATTGCAGGTATGTTACAAAGCAGGGATTAGAACCCAGGTCCTCTGTCAGGTCTGGGTTTTTTTTCACTAAACCACATTGCTTCTCCATCTTTTATCTAGCCCAGTACTTGGTGCAAAGTAAGTGCTTAATTAATGCCATCATTATTACAGAAGTCACACCTCCTTTGAGGGCAGGCATGAGAGTACTTTGCACAGAATAGAAGCTCAATAAATACCAATAATTGATTGATTGCTTTCATTCAATCAATTGATCTTTTTTCACCAAGTATAAGGAAACGGCTCATTTACATGAACTCCATGAGAAGGACGATAGAGCACCAACCTGGAAGTCAGAGGAGTGAGTTTTAATCCCAGCTCTGCCACTTGCCTGCTGCATGACCTTAGGCAAGTCACTTCACTTCTCTGTGCCTCAGTTACCTCATCTGTAAAATTTGGGACTGAGATCGTGAGCCCCATGTGGGACATGGACTGCGTTCAAACTGATTGTCTTGTATCTACCCCAGCATTTAGTACTATGCCTGGCACATAGTGAAGGCTTAACAAATACAATTTAAAAAACCCAAAAGGCAAACAAAAAATCCTCCAAGTCTCATGGTTTAGGTCATCTGAAGTTCCTCTGATTCAGTTCCTCTCAAGAATGCAGTGCAACATATAAACCACAAGGCCATGGCTACAGGAAGGTGAAGGAACCTCCAGGTAAAAGCTTGCTGGAGGAAACATGATCCTTGCCTCTGGTCCCCACCTGTAGATGAAATTTATGGGCAGACCCAGTGATAAGAGAGAGAAGGAAAGGATTCAGCCTCCCCTTCCCAACTCCACACCACAGTGGAGGAAGAATCAAGCACAATCAAATAATTACTCAGAAGATCTTAACTCATTGTGTGCATTTGTTATCACAGAGGTGCAGAGTCAGATAAAGGTGAAGAGAATATTGGAATAGCAATGCAAACCTTTCACCTTGGCTTTATGACTTGTCAATCTAGCCTTGGACATGTTCTCCTTAGGACTGAAATCTTTAGCGATCAGGAAAATTCACAGTGATGAATCAGCTCATTCCTTGTCCTTCCTAATAGAAAATTGAAAGTCAGGTTTATTTGAAAAGATTACTCTTGTCCTAGACTCCTGGAGCCTAAAGTATCACAAGGCTGAATTCTGGTGATAATGTTTTCATTGATATTGTGAGATTTCCGATTCTGAGATTCATCATAAAGACATTGTTTTGCCGAAGCTGACTTAGATCCCTGATAAGAAAGTATGTCCAGAAATATTCTGCACATTGCTTAAACAGCACTGCAAGCAGAAAAGTTTGTTGACAAAGTTGGCAATTAAGTTGTATTCCATGGAATCTGCTCCTTTAATCATTTCCCACCTTCAATAGAAGACTTGGATTTACTGCAGATCATCCATGAATCAATCAGTGACACGAAATGAGTGCTTACTGTGTGCAGAGCACTGCACTAAATTCTTGAGAGAATACAATAGAATTGCTAGACAACATCCTTGCCTTCAAGTAATTTACAGTTTTAGTTTGGGAGACAAAGAGTATAATAAATTACAGATAGGGAAATTGGCAGAGTATAAGGATATGTACAGCTCTGAGGCTGTGGGTGGGGTTTGTTTAGAAATGCTTAAAAGAGTATAGACTGAAGTGAATAGGTGATTCTGAAGGGAGAGTGAGTAGGGTGGGAGAGTAAGAAGTTAGTCAGGGAAGATACTATTTTAGTAGGGCTTTGATGAGCAGTGTGGCTTAGTGGAAAGAGCCTGGGCTTGGGAGTCAGAAGTCATGGGTTCGAATCCCTACTCCACCACTTGTCAGCTGTGTGACTGTGGACAAGTCACTTAACTTCTCTGTGCCTCAGTTACCTCATCTGTAAAAAGGGGATTAAGACTGTGAGCCTCACGTGGGCCAAACTGATTACCCTGTATCTACCCCAGACCTTAGCTCTGCACATAGTAAGCACTTAACAAATACCAACATTATTACGATGGGGAGAGTGAAGGTCTGCTGGATATGAATGGGGAAGGAGTTGCAGGACAGAGGGAAGATATAGGCAAGAGTTTAACAACAAGAGAGACGAGATCACAATTTATAGCTCATTTAGTATGTAATAAGTGCTTAACAAATACCGCAAAAAAGTATTGCCTTCAAATGTAATAACTGGTATTTCTTAAGTGCTTACACTGTTCCAGGCACTGTACTAAGCAGTGGGGTTGGACAACATCCTGAACTGTGTCTCTACTGTTGTTTCTGGTACTTGTACACTGGACATGCTCAGACCCATGGATGGGGTAGGCCTTGCCTGGGATAAAAAGAAATGTTCCAGGAACAAAAGCCCAGAAGCCATTCCTCCTTTCTCATTCTCAATGTAGGCAGCTAGATCAGGCTCAGTGAGTGGCAACGATGGCAGGAAATCAGGGCATGATGGCATGACTTCATGATGTACCATTCATTGTGTGCTGGAGCTGGGAGTCCCGGTTGGTAATTTCTTTTTAATGATCATAGTAAAGACACAGAACACATTTTCCCATAGGTTGGTTCCTTGGTAAACTAAAAAATGAGAAAGCAAATGCATTTCTGTGTTGTCATTTAGGCTGTATGAAAGGATGGAAACTAAGAACTGGATCAATTTGGTTGGTAAGAAATAGCAGTACTTCCCATTCTCATACAGATCATAATTCACTCATAGTTAAAATTTCCCAGAAAAGAGTCATATTGATGCTGGGTCTGGTAAGGAAGGGAGAGGAATAATAATTCCACACTCCAGTGATTGTCTGACCTTCTGAAAGTGGAAATAAGATTTCAGCAATTTGCAGGTATTTACCAGCTTCACACCTGAGAGCTGTTTTATGCATGTTCTCTAGGAGCTAAATGTCAGACTAGCTCTTTCCATGACTGAGAAGGAAGAGGTGTAATTTTAATTTTGACAAGCTGCCTTCATCCTGGAAAATGCATCTTCGAACTCCTAAATCTCTTCATGTTTAATTTTCAATAAACAGAATGATTCCAGAAAATGAAATGATACATCACCATCATCACTGAATAGAATATGTTATTATTATGGCATTTGTTAAGTGCTTACTGTGTGTCAAGAAGCACTGTTCTAAATTCTGGGGTAGATTCAGTAATAATAATAATAACAATAATGATGGTATTTGTTAAGCGCTTACTATGTGCCAAGCACTGTTCTAAGCACTGGAGTAGGTACAAGGTAGTCAGGTTGTCCCACGTAATGCCCACATTTTAAAGATGGGGTATCTGAGACACATAGAAGTTAAGTGACTTGTCCAGAGTCACACAGCTGATAAGTGGCAGAGTTGGGATTAGAACCCATGACTTCTGACTCCCAAGCCCGTGCTCTTTCCACTGAACCATGCTGCTTCAGGTTGGACATGGTCCCGGCCCAACATGGACCTCACGATCTAAGAGAGAGTAGGATTTAATACCCATTTTACAGTTGAAGAAATTGTGGCACAGAGAAGTTAAATGACTTTCCCAAGGCCACACAACAGACAAATAGCAGATTCAGGATTAGAACCCAGATCCTCATCCTATTAATAGAAGGCACATGAGCCTGAGAAGCAGCGTGGCTCCGTGGAAAGAGTATGGGCTTTGGAGTCAGGGCTCATGAGTTCGAATCCCAGCTCTGCCACTTGTCAGCTGTGTGACTGTGGGCAAGTCACTTAACTTCTCTGTGCCTCAGTTCCCTCATCTGTAAAATGGGGATTAAGACTGTGAGCCCCACGTGGGACAACCTGATTCCCCTATGTCTACCCCAGCGCTTAGAACAGTGCTCGGCACATAGTAAGCGCTTAACAAATACCAACATTATTAAGACCTGGGTTCTAATGCCCACTCCACTACTTGCCTGCTGTGGGACCATGGGCAAGTTATGTCACTTCTCTGTGCCTCAGTTACCTCATCTGTAAAATGGCAATTAAGACTGTGTCCAATCTGATTATCTTGTATCTACCCCAGGGCTTAGCACAGTGCCAAGCACTTAGCAGGTGCCATCTCTTTAAGAAAGAGCTTACAATCTAGAGGGGGAATTTTATTAGTTGAGCAAAAGAAGGTCACCTTGTATGTGCAGGTCTTACATAATCCCTTGCCATGACCCCCTGTCACCCAGGCTAGGTATTTTACTCATTTACTTGCTCACTCTCTCCAAAACTCATTTACACTCCCCACCTTCCTCTTCCTCCTGATCTCCGGGCCTTCTCTCCTCTAAATCTCCAACTCACACCTCCCATCCTGAGCCAGCCCTGCTCCATAAAACCTACCCTCGTCCCACAGAGGCTGCACTGTTCTCTTGCCACCAAGGACTCCCAAGGACCAGAGCAGAATGGACCTGGAGGTGGAAGAAACCTAGGTGGGGAGTGCCCTCCCCACCCTGCCCCATCTCTGCTGCCCTATGACCTGGGGAGATTTGGGCAGTGGGGCCCAGTAAGAGAAACTTTCAGTGATATTTACTGAGCATTCACTTTGTGCAGAGCACTTCTACTAAGCATTTTGAAGAGTACAATACAACAGAGCTATAAGAACAGACACGTTCCCTGCCCACAAGGAGCTTACAGTCTCAGGGACTGGGGCCAGACATGCCCAGAGCCACATCGATCCCCAGGCTCTTGTAGAAGGCTCCTCCAGTCCATTCAACCGTGGGTCCTGGAGTCTGTTCAAATAGCACCAGCAGGACTGAGTCACCAGTGGCACCAGTCCATTAGAATAAATTATACTAACTAATCTTTGCCATCTCATTATGAATCAATCAATCAAAAATATTTGTTGAACACTTACTGCGTCCAGAGCAGAGTACTAAGGATTTTGGAGAGTACAATATAACAGAGCGGGCAGACGTTCCCTCAGTGAGCTTACAGTCTTACTTGTAGCAGGGAAGAGGCAGGGAATGCAGGGCCGGCCTAATAATAATAATAATTTTGTTACTCCTCAAGCGACTACTACGTGCCAAGCACTGTTCTAGGCCCTGGGGTAGATACAAGTTAATCAGGTTGGACACCGCCCTGTCCCACATGGGGTTCACAGTCTTAATCCCCATTGTGTAGATGAAGGAACTGAGGCTCAGAGAAGTGAAGTGACTTGCCCAAGGTCAAACAACAAACATGTGGCAGAGCTGGAATTAGAACTTGGGTCCTCCTGACTCCCAGGCCCGTGCTCTATTCACTAAGCCATGCTGCTTCTCTGGCCTGAGGAGAGGAGTGTGGAGGGAGCCATCAGAGAAGCAATAGAAAAAAGCTGCAAGAGGGAGAAGTTACTGGGGAATGGGCAAAAGAAAGCAGAGGTAGGTGAAGAACCATAAATAAATAAAAAATCCTACCCGAACAAGATGTGGAGGTGTCGCTGATCACATATGGCTTGTGGGTGACAGGAAGTAAAGGATACACAGCAGTCATGGGATCTATTTCCAAAAACCTGAAACAGATAGTCTAGAGGTAATTTAAATAAAAGTGACTGGTTCAGAACATTTAAATTTAAATGTTTAATTTAAAAAAAAAACTATGATTTCAGCTTCATGGGAAAATTGAATTTTGATATTAGGAAGTAAGACTTAAATGGTACTATACTTTGAGTGTCAAAGTATAACCATTTTGGACAGATTTGCAGTTTCATTCTTGCAGATTTTGATTCTCAACTCCAGTGTCTCATGATTCTAGCTGAAAATATGACAAAGGAGCTGGAAAAGTAGCCCAGACTAGGAGAAAGAGCAGTGATTTAGAATTAGGATACCTGAGTGTTGATCCCGTCTCCACCACTTGCTTGCTATGTGTGACCTTGAGCAAGTCACTGAACTTCTCTGGTCCTCAGTTTCTTCATCTCTAAAATGGGATTAAATATCTGTTCTCTCTCCTTCTTAGACTGGGACCTCATCAGGACAGGGATGATGTAAGATCTGATTAGCTTGTTTCTCCTCAGCAATTACCAGTGCTTGGTGTATAGTTAGTGTTTCAAAAATACTACAGTTATTATTCATAAACAGCCAAAGGCACTACAGATATCAAATCCTTCAACACTACAAAGAACAATCTTTACAATCAAGTAGATTGAAATGATTTGTCCGTCATACATCCGTTTATTCAGTTACAGGGGTGGACAGAATCTTTTTGTCAATGGTATAATTTTTCAGGATGAAAGGTAGTTCTATTATACATATTTAAATGCATATTTATCAACCTCCAGTTCTTTATAAATTCCTATCCATTCATTCCCCATAGTGGTCATTTAGAATTGGTGTATAACAGTTAGGTGTTATAACTGTGCCTGAATTGGCAGAATTAACTCCATCATCATCACCATCTTCATTGATGAGATTTATGGAGGGGTTTCTGTGTGGAAAGCACTGTATTAAGTGCTTAAGAGACTACAGACGAATAAGTAGTGTGATACTGGCCCTCAAGAGGCTTACTACTGATGGGGAGACAGATATAAAAGTAAATTACAGGTAGGGGAAGCAATGGAGTGTAAGCATGTTTACATAAGGACTGTGGCTGTGGTGGGGGGTGGTGACTACATATAATAATAATAATGTTGACATCTGTTAAGTGCTTACTGTGTGCCGAGCACTGTTCTAAGCACTGAGGTAGACACAACGGAATTAGGTTGTCCCACGTGGGGTTCACAGTCTTAATCCCCATTTTACAGATGAGGTAACTGAGGCACTGAGAAGTTCAGTGACTTGCCCAAAGTCACACAGCTGACAAGTGGCCGAGCTGGGATATGTGCTTGGGGAATACAGATTCAAATCCAGAGATTATTCAGTGTGTGTGGAGGGGTGTGGGAGCTAGGGGGAGGAGGAGGGAATAAAAATAGGTAAATAAGGGATTAATCAGAAAAGGTTTCCAGGGGGAGATATGATTTTAATAGGGATTTTGTTGATGGAGAGAGTGGTGGTTTATCAAATATGAAGGGGTAGGGAGGACATCCACTCTCAGGGTCACACCTGGACCTTTGTAAGCCCATCAAAGGGCAGGGACTGTCTCTATTTGTTACCAATTGGTTCATTCCAAGCGCTTAGTACAGTGATCTGCACATAGTAGCACTCAATAAATACTACTGAATGAACCTGGAGAGTTTCCAGTACTCTACCAGTCTTGGCTTTGGGTGGGAGAGTCAAGCAGAGGCCTGTCCATTCCATTCCTAGCTTAGGCAGTGGCTAGCATGTGGAAGGCAATCTACTACAAGTCAAAACTCACCCATGCTGGGCAGCAGCGGCGTGGGACAAAGTCAAGGGCGGATACTCAAGTTTACTGCGTGGAAGGTGGCAATGGTAAACCACTTCCATAGTTTTACCAAGAAAACTCTATGGATGCACTACCAGAGCGATTGGAGATGGAGAGCAGGGCACTCTGGGAGAGATCTGTCCATGGTGTCGCTACGGGTCAAAAACGACTCAGCGGGCTAAGACAAGATGAGGGAGGACATAAGCAAGAGGTCGGCAGTGAGAGAGATGAGATCAAGGCACATTAAGTATATTGGGGATTTGAGAAGTGAAGTGTGTGCATTGGATATAGTGGCAGATGAGCAAAGGTAGGTAGAGGGGAGAAAGTTGATCGAGTGTCTTAAAGCTAACAGGGGGAAGTTTCTGCTTGATAAGGAGGTGGTTGGGCAGCCACTAGAAGCTTTTGAGACATGAGGAGGTATGCACAGAACATTTTTTTAGAGAAGCAATCCAAGCAGTGAAGGATGCATTGGAGAGGGGAGAGTCTGGAGATAGGGATGTCATTGAGGAGGCTGATGCAGTAGTCAAGAGAGAACATAACTGCTTGGACCAGTGTGGTAGCAGGTTGGATGGAGAGGAAGAGGAGGATGCTAGAGATGTTGTGAAGCTAGAACAGGCAGGATTTATTGACTGACTGAATATGTGGGCTGAAGGATAGAAATGTGGTTGCAGGCTTGTGAGACAGGAAGGATGGTGGTGTTGACAAAGGCGATGGGAAAGGGAGAGGGGAGGGGAGGCTTCGGTTGGGAAGATGAAGAGTTTTGTATGTGTTACGTTTGAGGTTTCAGGAGGATATCCAGAACTTTTGTTTCATATTTAGAAGTAGTGTGGACTACTGAAAAGACCACTGGGTTCTAAGACTGGTTCCTATCTGCTGTGTGATCTTGGGTAAATCATTTAATTTCTCTATTCCTCAGTGACCTCATCTATAAAATAAGGATTAAAGCTATTAGCCCTATGGGGACGTGGACTGTGTCCAACCTGTTTAGCCTGTATCTACAGAAGCGCTTAGTACAGTGCCTGACACATAGTAAGCACTTCCGAAATGCCATA
This sequence comes from Ornithorhynchus anatinus, assembly GCF_004115215.2. NCBI lineage: Eukaryota > Metazoa > Chordata > Mammalia > Monotremata > Ornithorhynchidae > Ornithorhynchus > Ornithorhynchus anatinus. The sequence goes on along the minus strand of NC_041728.1, from coordinate 112,633,324 downwards.
AAGAAGCAATATTTCCCAGCCATACCTTACACATGTTTTCATCTCCAGAGGCTTGTGCTTTTGATCCCCTTGAACGAGTCTTTCTTTACATTCTTCCGATCGGTCTTTTTAGCAATAAAAATAATCACTGAGGTGTTTGCTGAATGCATATTATGTGCTAAGCGTTGTATGAAGTGCTGGGGAGATGCAAGATCATTAGATCCCACATGGGGCTCACAGTCTAAGTAGGAGGGAGAACAGATAGTGAACCCCCATTTGGCAGGTGAGGGAATTGAGGAATGGAGAAGTGAAATGACCTGTCCAAGGTCACTGAGCAGATAAATGGCAGAGTCAGGATTAGAATCCATTTCTTCTGACACTCGGGTCCGTGTTCTTTCCACTAGGTCATGCGCTTCCAAGAGAAGCCAGAGAATGTTCTCACCTGTCATTTTATTTCTGTAGCAGTTTTGGCTCAAGATAGCACATGATCCTAACACAGGTTAGTCGTATATATGGGGAAACCCTGCTAAAGTTGCCTAAATCTGGAATCGTTATGGGAAAGGTGGGACTTGGTCTTAATTTCCTTTGCTGTTGGTGACATCATGCTCTCTCTGGCTTTTAAAATACCATGATTCAACCAACATTATTAGGCATCATTTTCTGCTTGAGGTGTGGTGTTTAGAAATCACATTATTTATGCACTGGAAATATTTATAAGACAAATGCGAATGTGCATGAATTAATGTAGTAAGTGAGGCTTTAATATGACATAGGAAACATTAAAATTGATGTTTACTTTGAATGCTAGCTTCATTCCCCACATTATGCCAAGCAAAAACTAAATAATTCATTCTGAAGGTTGGTCATGTTATATTAGCGTCCAAGCTCAGCTAGAAAGTAAATGAGAAATTAGATTGTTGAAGACAGCATTAAGGGAAAAACAAGCCAGAAAAAGCCAGGAATGAAAGATGAACAAAGATAAAATCAAGTCAAGCCACCAAAAAAGCCATGACAAACTTTCCAGACACACCTCCCAGGAGAAGCAAGTCTTTGCACACCGACCACGTCTAAAACAAGAACTCTACTTCTGCCCTGAATCTGCACAGTGCACAAGGTCCATAACTTAAAGGATTGGCTGACACTTTAGATAATAATAATAATATTTGTTAAGTGTTTACTATGGGTCAAGCACTGTTTTTTTAATGGTATTTGTTAAGCACTTACTCTGTTTCAGGCAGTGTATTAAGCACCGGGGCAGACACGAGCTAATCAGGTTGGACACATTCCCTATCCCACACGGGGCTTAATCTCCATTTTACAGATGAGGGAATTGAGGCGTGGAGTAGTGAAGTGAAGTTCTTGGCTTGATGGGTCAGAATGGAGGCTTTATCCAAGAAACACATCAAGAAATGTTGGCGTGCTCTAGCGTACATGATGGCCATTGTGGCTACCTTACGAGCAGGGTCAGTATCTGATCTCTGATCCATTCTGTTGAAGCGAGTCCTGAATTAGTTCTCCCAGTGGTTAGTGCCGAATGCCATCTGGAACAAAATGTCTTGGAGTGTCCCCTAAGCACAAGCTGTATTTCCCCTTGAAGCCCCTTTTCTGAAGACCGTCTCTTTAGTGCCACAAAAACCTTTATGATTGTCCTCAACCTCAAGGAACTTCATATTGAACGGTTTACTTGTGTGCACGTCTGGCAGTCAACATTGTTTCAGGAACCACGTTCTCTGTTGACACAAAGCATACGGGAACATTTTGAACCATATGAGACTTGTTTCTTCATGTTGTTAATAAACAGATGTTCTTTGCATAGCAAACATTCTGATTAAACAGCAGCTGATTTTAAAGTTGAAATGTGCACACAGTGCATAATTAAATCCATTTATATCTTTGATATGACTGAGATGTTCCCTCTAAGAAGTATTAATGGAACATTTTTCTTTGCTTCTCCTCCTCCCTTCCCCACTTCCTTCACTTCTACACTTTCTCCACCTCTCTTTACTCTTTCTTCCAATGCTCTCATAATAATAATGATAATAATAATAATTGTTAAGCACTTAATATAGGCCAAGCACTGTATTAAGCAGTGGGGTAGATACAAATTAATTGTCAGACACAGTTCCTTTCACATTTGGAGCTCATGATCTAAGTAAGAGGGAAAACAGGTATTGGATCTTCATTTTACAGATGAGGAAACTTGTAGTACAGAGAATTAAGTGACTTGCCCAAGGTCACACAGCAGGCCAATGGCAGAGCTGGAATTAGAACTTAGGTCCTCTAACTCCCGGGCCAGTGTTCTAGCTATTAAGCCATGGGACATAATGCATCCCAGAGGCAGAAACACCTGCCTAAAAGAGATTCTGCTTTGTCACCACCTTTTAGGGGGATTAAGAATCCCCCCAAAATGTAAAGCTCTGTGAGTCCACATGCCTCCCTCCTTCCCCAACCCTATCTTGAGGGTCACAGAGCTTTTTAGACAGGGAAGATAGGCTGAATGTCTTATGTCTTCCAGTGCCACCCAACTCTTAGGTAAAACATTTTTATTTATTTTTCTTTACTAGTGCTATTCTTTCCACTCTCTCCTCACTCCCGGATAATAATGATAAGGATAATAGTAATAATAATAAATAATAATAATGGTATTTATTAAGCACTTACTATATGTCCAGCCAGACTGAGCCCCCCCTTCCCTCTGCTCTCCCCCTCTTCCCCCACCCCGCTGCTCCCCCTTCCCCTCCCCTCAGCACTGTGCTCATTTGTATATAATAATAATAATAATAATAATGTTGGCATTTGTTAAGCGCTTACTATGTGCCGAGCACTGTTCTAAGCGCTGGGGTAGACACAGGGGAATCGGGTTGTCCCACGTGGGGCTCACGGTCTTAATCCCCATTTTACAGATGAGGTAACTGAGGCACCGAGAAGTTAAGTGACTTGCCCACAGTCACACAGCTGACAAGTGGCAGAGCCGGGAGTCGAACTCATGACCTCTGGCTCCGAAGCCCAGGCTCTTTACACTGAGCCATGCTGCTTCCCCATGTATATTTTATTTATTACCCTAATTATTTTGTTAATGAGGTATACAACCCCTTGATTCTATTTATCTTGATGATGTTGTCTTGTGTTTGTTTTGTTCTGTTTTGCTTTGCTGTCTGTCTCTCCCGTTTAGACTGTGAGCCCATCAATGGGCAGGGATTGTCTTTATATGCTGCCAAATTGTATATTCCAAGTGCTTAGTACAGTGCTCTGCACATAGTAAGTGCCCAATAAATACTATTGAAAGAATAAATGAAGCTCCCTCTCAGGGTCGTACCTGAAGAGTTTCCAATACTCTACCAGCCTCGACTACAGGAGGGACAGTCAAGTAGAGGCATATCCTTTCCATTCATAGCTTGGGCAGTGGCTTGCAAGTGGAAGACAATCTGCTACATGTCATAACTCACCTCTGCTGGGCACAGGAGAAAGTCAAGGACAGAGAGGGCAGAGACTCAAGTTTACTATGCAGAAGGAGGCAATAGTAAACCACTTCCCTATTTTTATCAAGAAAACTCTACGGATACACTACCAAAATGATTGCAAATGGAGAGCGGGGTGTTCTGGGAGAGATGTGTCTGAGGTCTCACTATGGGTCATAAACGACTCGATGGCATAAGACAAGACAACATGTCAAGCACTGTTGGGGTTCATAGTCTTATTCCCCATTTTACAGACAGGGTAACTGAGGCACAGAGAAGTTAAATGACTTGACTGAGGTCACACAGAAGACAAGTGGTGGAGCTGGGATTAGAACCCATGTCCATAATAAAACTGCCTCGTGTTTTTTTAAAAAAATCTTTTCATTTTGCAGGCCGTACTATCCAGGGATCCCAGTGTCACAGAGTGGCAGGGAAATGGTGGGAATGGGACCAAACTGGTAGGAGGAGGAAGGGAGGTTAGGAGGAGAGAGGACAGGAGGGCTGTGGTCATTCCTTTCTTATCTCCCTTCCTCAGCTGTTCCCATTCCAAGCCTGGGGCTCATGGTGGGCAGGGAATGTCTCTGTTATATTGTCGTGTGGTACTCTTCCAAACACTTAGTACAGTCCCCTGCATACAGTAAGTTCTCAATAAATACAATTGATTGATTGATTGACTGGGGCCTTGGGGATTTCTGGACTCCAGGCACATACCTCCTGCTGGTCATCCAGTGAAACACTGTGGACATGGGCTGATAGGCAACTCTAGCCAAAAGTCTGAAGTCAACGGATACGTGGCCTGTGAAATTTCCTGTTCTTGCTAAACTATTTATGGAATAATTTTCTCCTCTTTCCTCCAGAGCTTAATTTATGTCATTCCTTGTTACAGTACTGCCTGTTCCAGTCCCTTGGGTATCTTGAAAGCCAGGACAAGTAGGAGAATGTGCTGACTGGGGCAACGGTGAGTTGTCAGAGGCAATATGGAGGCATTACAAAGTCAGGAAGCCACCTCCTCCCTTCCCAGCTCTCAGTTGTTCCAGCCAGCCAGAAGCGATTGACCAGACAAGGGGAAAGGAGTTGGTTTTCAGCACCCTGTCACCGCTTCCTGCACCAATTAAATCCTGCTAACATGCTCAACTGTCTTCACAGAGCTAATTACATATAGTAAGATGTACTAATTTGAGTTATTTTTCCCTCACCACCATTCCGTGAAATCTCTGTACTTTTGAGCAAGAAATGGCCAAATGCTAGACAAAGAAGGCGAGAAGCATGAATACATTCTATCTGTGGCTTGGAAAATCAGCCATGAAGGGTAGAGAATTGACACTCCTGGCCGAGAACTGACTCTTATATTACTGAGTCATGCAGCCCTGTTGTAGAGAACACTGTTCTGGAAACCAGGAGACATGGGATCCCCTTCTACCTGCTGGGGTTGCATCACCAGTGGCAAACTTGTTCTGCCAAAGAATCCCCTAGGACATCTGTGAGGTGCACAGTACCAGAAGGAACCAGAAAAGTAGCTGGCTAAAATGAATGGCAAGGACCACTCTCCTTGTGAGGGGGAAACCACAGAAATTTGCACTTAAGAATGCATCCCTTCAGGGATTAAAGGGTGAGTCAGAGGGACGTAGAGCGGTCAAATCAAATCTATCGATCGATCGTTCAATGGAAGTTATTGAGTGCTTACTGTGTGCAGAGCATTCATTCATTCAATCAATCGTATTTATTGAGCACTTACTTTGCAGAGTACTGCCCTAAGCTCTTGGGAGAGTTCAACAGAATTGACAGACACGTTCCCTGTCCATAACAAGCTTACATTCATTCAGTCATATTTATTGAGTGCTTACTGTGTGCTGAGAACTGTAGTAAGTACTTGGGAGAAAACAAAAGACTAGATGGGGAAATACATCAAGGTGAATACCCTACACAGTGGGAAAGGGGTCACTTTCCCTGGACCAGGTAGATGAAGGGCAGCAGGATTTTAGGGTGGAGCTGGCGGCAGAGCCACTGACATTGATGCTGGATGGGGTTCCAGGATCAGACAGAATCATCAGGCCTCTGGTTCAGTCAATGCGTCGATGATATCTAGTGAACACTTACTAGGTGCAGAGCACTGTACTAAGCACATGGGAAACTACTAAATAACAGAGTTGGTAGACTGTTCACAAGGAGAATACAGTCTACAGAGGGAAACAGACATTAAATAAATTACAGGTAGGGGAGGTAGTAGAGTTTAAGGATATTTGCACCCTCTTAAAGTCGCAACTGGAGAGTTTACAGTTTCTACCAGTTTTGACTAAGGGAGTGAGAATCAAGCAGAGGCATAACTTTTCCATTCCTAGCTTGGGCAATGGCTAGTGTGTGGAAGGCCATCTGCTACAAGTCAAGATTCTCCTGTGCCAGGCAGCAGCAGCTTGGGAGAGAGTCAAGGGCAGAGACTCAAGTTTAGTGCATGGAAATAAACCACTTCCATATTTTTACCAAGAAACTCTATGGGATGCATTACCAGGACGATTGCAGATGGAGGTGGGGTGTTCTGGGACAATTGTGTCCATGGTGTCACTATAGGTCGGGGAAGACTTGACGACATCATAAAACAAGACAAGAAGGATATATGCATAAGTGCTGTGGGGGCTATGATGAATATCAAAAATAAGGAGTTCATAGCCAAGGGTATAGTTGGCTCAAGTGGGAGGGAGGATAGAAGAAATGAGGGTTTAGTCAGGAAAGCCATCTTGGAGATGTGATTTTAATAATAATAATAATAATAATGGCATTTGTTAAGATGTTACTCTGTGCCAGACACTGTACTAAGAGCTGGGGTGGATACAAGCAAATCGGGTTGGACACAGTCCTTGTCCCACGTGGGGCTCCCACTCTCAATCCCCATTTTACAGATGAGGGAACTGAGGCACAAAGAAGTGAAGTGACTTTCCCAAGGTCACAGAGCAGACACTTGGCAGAGTCAGAATTTGAAGCTGCGAAGAGTGGGAGGGAGTTCCAGGAATGAAGGAGCTTGTTGTGTTAGAGGAGCGAAGTGTGTGGATTGTTCCTGAGCCTGCCCCATCCAAGGAGACGTGGCGTGAGTGATAGGCATCCTTGGGGACGTTGAGGAGATCAGGTCAGTTTCATGGATATTGGGAACCATCCCAGCCCCCATCCTAAAGCAGCCATAGAGTTGTTAGGATGTTGAGCAGATTGGATCTTCAGGTGCCACCTGGAGCAGATGGCATCCTGCTCTAAGAGATAAGCCTGGGCTTCTAGGGAGAATCAGAAATCAGAAATCGGGGTAGGGGCTGGTTGCAACTGGCTGCTGCAAGAAGAAACCTTAGTAGTGGTAGGAATATTCATTCATTCAAATGTATTTATTAAGCACTTACTATGTGCAGAGCACTGTACTAAGCACTTGGCATGTACAGTTTGGCAACAGAGACAATCCCTGCCCAACAATGAGCTCACAGTCTGTGCTAGAGCTATCAGTCAGTCAGTCAATCACATTTATTGAGTGCTTACTGTGTGCAGAGCACTGTGCTAAGTGCTTGGGAGAGTTCAATATAACAATATAACAGATACATTCCCTGGCCACAGCGAGCTCACACTGCTACCACTCTCCATTGATGAGAAACAGTGTGAATTTTTGGAAAGAGCACAGGCCCAGGAGTCAGAGGATGTGGGTTCTAATCCTGGCTCTGCCACATGTCTGCTACGTGTCCCTGGGCAAGTCAGTTAACTTCTCTGTGTCTTAGTTACCTCATCTGTAAAATGGCAGTTAAGACTGTGAGCCCCATGTGGGACAGGGACTGTGTTCAAACTGATTATCTTGTATCTATCCCAGTGCTTAGAATAGTGCTTTAGCACAGAGTGGATGCTTAACAAATACCACAATTATTATTATTATCAGATCAGAGTATGCTCTTGAAGCTTGATAATTCTTGATACAGCCACAGATTGGACACAGGCCTCCTTTAAGAGCAAGTTTGGAGTACAGGCACATCATGGTTTAAATCACTTGATCAATCATTGGCATTTATTGAGCAGTTACTGTGGCAGAATATACAGAGTAAACCATTAGGAGAGTCCAGTACAGTGTAATTGGTAGACATAATCCCTGCCTTCAAGGAACTACCAGTCTTATGGGGAGTTTACAATTCCTTCTCCTTTTAGGAGTCATGCATCTACACTCCCTGAAGAGAATCAGGAAAATTATTAATTATAAATATCTCCAGAATCAGGATGAAGTTCTACAAGTTTCTGACCCTGGGGTCTTGAAAACCCGATTATTATAATGAATTACTGTGAAATATTGCCAAAGGCTCCAATGCGGATAGCAAAAAGTCACTTAATTTTATCTTTTCTCTGTAACTCATTACAAGAGTCTAGCTTCTGAATCTAATGGCAGTCAAAAAATTGGCTTATTCCAGATGTCTCGGGCTAATACAGTACTATAAAGATTAATCTCCCAAGCATTTTAAAACATTATCCCAGACTGTTGAACTTAAAATTTGGAATGTGAAATGTCAAGCTTCATAATGAAAAACACAAATTCAACAAATCCCACTTCAATTTCAGAGCAAAGACATACGGGGCAGAACAAAGGAAGTGCTATATATTTTAATTCCACCCACCACCTTTTATTCAGTGTTTCCATTTGCCTTATTTTAAAATATGTCACAAACTTCATCCCAAATCATGTCAATATGAAAATAAATGTGATTTTACTTCATAGATTATATAACTAAAGAAACACTTTATCATCAGAGTGGCAGAATTTGGTTCAGAATATGTGACAAAAGTTTGAATACATGGAGAGTCTACATATTTATAAAAATAAATTGTGTTGCCCATTGCCCAGAACCCATGCCAGAGTACCAGGGACGACTGTTGGACTTGACCTGAAAAGCAGCCCATTCTGGCCAGTGGGGCATAATAATAATAATAATAATTGTGACATTTGTTCCAGGCACTGTATTAAGTGCTGAGGTAGTTACAAGACAATCAGTTTGGACACAGTCCCTGTCCCACATGGGGCTCACAGTCTTAATCTCCATTTTACAGAGGAGGAAAATGAGACATGGAGAAGTTAAGTAACTGCCCAAGGTCACACAGCAGACAAGTGGCAGATATAATAATAATAATGTTGGTATTTGTTAAGCACTTACTATATGCAGAGCACTGTTCTAAGCGCTGGGGTAGATACAGGGTAATCAGGTTAATCTCCATTTTACAGATGAGGCAACTGAGGCACAGAGAAGTGAAGTGACTTGCCCACAGTCACACAGCTGACAAGTGGCAGAGCTGGGATTCGAACCCATGACCTCTGACTCCCAAGCCCGGGTTCTTTCCACTGAGCCACACTGCTTCTCTTTGGGATTGTAACCCAAGTGTTCTGACTCCCAGGCCCGTCCACTGTCCACTATTCATTCAATCGTATTTATTGAGTACTTGTTGTATATGGAGGATTGTCTACTATCCAGTAGGCCATGCTGCTTCTCGTGACTGAAGACTGGTAGCAGTGGGAATTCCAGCAGAGGTTATAATAATAACAATAATTATTGTATTTGTTAAGCACTTACTATGTGCTAAGCACTGTCCTAAGCACTGGGGTAAATACAAGGTAATCAGGTTGTTCCACCTGGGGCTTACAGTCTCAGTCTCCATTTAACAGATGATTTAACTGATCACAGAGAAGTAAAGGGACTTCCCCAAGGTCACACAGCAGACAAGTGGCAGAGGCGGAATTGGAACCCACGACCTTTGGCTCCCAAGCCCATGCTCTTGCCACTAGACCATGCTGCTTCTCTTGTGTTCCTACCACTACTAAACTTCCTTCCTACATCTGACAGACCATGTAATAATAATAACTGTGGAATTTGTTAAGCACTTACTATGTGCCAAGCACTGACCTAAGCGCTGGGGTGGATATAAGCAAATAAGGTTGCACACAGTCCCTGCCTCACGTGGGGCTCACAGTTTTAATCCCCATTTTAAAGAGGAGGTAACTGAGGCCCTGAGAAAGTGAAGTGAGTTGCCCAAGGTCATACAGCAGGCACGTGGCAGAGTCAGGATTAGAAGCCAGATCCTTCTGACTCCCAGGCCCATGCTCTAATCAACAGGCCATGCTGCGTCCCTCTCCCCCATCGTGAGATTTCAGTGGAGTCTAAGCCTCCACTGGGAGCCCAGGAAGAAAACAAGAGAACACACAGAGCAAGAACAGCTGGCTGCAGAGGCCATGCCAGGGACTGGTTTCTATTCTTGACAGCCCATCCACATAAGGACGGCTCAGCATTACATGGGTGGCTGTTGCTGAAGGAGTGTGAGGGGTTGGGAGGAGGATTCGTGTCCCTGAAAATATGAGGGTAGCCATCAATGTAATAATAATAATGACGGTATTTGTTGAGCACTTACTATGTATCATTGAATCAGTAGATCATGTATAGTACTATGTATCTAAGTGCTGGGGTAGAAGCAGGATAGTCAAATTGGATACACTCCCTGTTCCACATAATAATAATGTTGGTATTTGTTAAATGCTTACTATGTGCAGAGCACTGTTCTAAGTCCTGGGGTAGATACAAGGTAATCAGGTTGTGCCACGTGAGGCTCACACTCTTCATCCCCATTTTACAGAGGAGGTAACTGAGGCACAGAGAAGTGAAGCGACTTGCCCATAGTCACACAGCCACATGGACCCGCAAGCTTAATCCTCATTTGACAGATGAGGTGGCTGTGGCATAGAGAAGTAAAGTGACTTGTCCAAGGTCACACAGCAGACCAAGTGGCAGAGCCAGGATGAGAACCCAAGTCTTTCTGACTTTCAGGCCCATGCTCTATCAACTAGACCATGTTGCTTTCTGTTCCTGTATTGCCTAATGTTTGGGGGGAAAGCAATGCTGAAAGTGTGAGTATGTATATTTGCTGAGGGTGTATAGGAGTCACTGAGAATGCCAAGGTGTATCTGGCACTGAGAACATGTGAAAAAGGTAGGCATTGTTAAATGAAGAGTAGGGTGTGTTGCTGGGGAGGATGGATGTGTCATTGTGTGTATTTGTTATTTTAAGTGTTTTTATGGTTTTAAAATTGGGTAGAAAGCAAAAGAAGAGAACATGAGCGAGATAGTCAATATTCAGTGGTATTTATTGAGAACCTACTGTGCACAGAGGACTGTACGAAGCGCTTGGGAGAGAACAAAAGAATAGAGTTTGGTAGACACTATCCTAGAGAGAGCAACAGACATTAAAGTAGATTTCAGATAGAGGGAATGGCAGAGTATAAAGATATGAACATAATCCCTGCCGGGTAGGGATGGGATGACTATCAAGTGTTTTAGGGGTACAGATCACAGTACGTAGGCAATGCAGAAGGGAGGGCGAATAGGAGATATGAGGGCTGAGTTGGGGAAGACCTCTTGGCAGAGATTTGATTTTAGTAGGGCTTTGAAGGTGGGGAGAGTAGTGGTCTATCCTATATGGGGGCAGGGGGGGAAGAGCAAGGGAGGAAGGGAGGATGTGGGCAAGGGATCGGCAATGAAACAGACGAGATTGAAGTTCAGGGAGTAGATTGGTGTTAGAAGAGTGAAGTGTGCAGACTGAGTTGCAGTAGGAAATCAGAGAGGTAAGGTAGATGGAGGAGGGTTGATTGAGTTCTTTAAAACCAATGGTAAGGAGTTTGTTTGATGCACCGATGGATGGACAACCATTGGAAGTTTCTGAGGAGTGGAGATAAGGACTGAATTTTTTTTTCAGAAAAATAATCTGGGCAGCAGAGTGAATTATGAATTAGAGAATGGAGAGACAGGATGCAGGGAGGTCAATCAGGAGGCTGATGAAGTAGTCAAGGTGGAAAATGTGTGTTTGGATAATTGTGGTAACAGTCTGGATTGAGAGGAAAGGGCAGATTCTAGAAATGTTGTGGAAGTAGAACTGACAGGATTTGATGACAGACTCAACTTGCTGATTAAAAGGACATGAATCACTTATACATAGGTTAATCCTATAAGTAAATTGTTGTTTCATAAACCATATTATTGTCAGTTTATAAGTCTGATTATCAGTAAAGATGCACAGTAGTGAAGAGGTACTCCCAATTTTAAGGAGATGCTATACAGTCATTACCATATAACAATCCTGAGTGTACAAAGAAACATCTGTAGGAGACCGCCTGCCATTTTTGCCTGTCAACCGTTGATTTGCTCTAAATGTGCCTTGACTGTGAAGAACTGAAGCTATTAAAATTTTCCAATTCCAATATTCTCTCTCAAGCTCTGTTGCAGTGTATTGTCTCTCCTATAAATTGTGTAGGAGTTGTAGAGTGGTTAATGGCTATGTTGACAGTAGCATGATAATCTCTTGCTGAGGATATGATTAAGTGTGGATAGGAATGTTTTCTTTGTCTTATTAAATAGGGACCAAAAAAAAAATAAAAATAAACCTTTCTATGTGTTGGTTCCACATACATGCCCAAGAGCTACAATCCAGTGGCATCTGGCAGTCTCCATTCAAAATGCTATTTTGGTCTTGTTTTGGAGGTATTGGGAGTTTGGGCTTGGCTTTCTCTGACCTCCTTCTTCCCTTGGTAAGATCTGAGGAGATCTCTGGAGCAGTGCAGCCTAGAGGAAAGAGCACAAGTCTGGGAGTCAGATGATTCCGGGTTCTAATCCTGACTGACATCTGCCAGCTAGGGGACCTTGGGAAAGTCACTTAACTTCTCCGTGCCTCAGTTTCCTCATTTGAAAAGTAGAAATAAAATGTCTATTCTCCCTCCTTCTTAGACTTGTCCCTTAGGGGCCAGGGACTGTATCTTACCTGATTAACTCATATCTACTCCAGTACTTAGAACAGTGCTTGACACATAGTAGGGACTTAACAAATACTATTATAGTAATCTGAGGAAAGGGACTAAGAAATATACCTCATATTAAGCAGAAAGGGGGAGAATATAGAATTTTGTGGATAGCAGTAAAATCAAATATTACCCATGGAGAAGCTCCCTCTAGACTGTAAGCTCGATGTGGTCAGGGATGTGTCTATTTATTGTTATACTGTGCTCTCTGAAGAGTTTAGTAGAGTGTTTTGCACACAGAAAGTACAACTGAATATGACTGAATGAATGAGAAATTTGGACAGCACAACAATTCTGTAGACATATCATGATCTGGAACCTAATGCCACATTGACTGCTACACTCTACACTCAGTTAATCAATCAGTTGTTTTCACTTAGCACTTACCGTGTGCAGAGCACTCTACTAAGCTCTTCAGAGAGTACAAAATAATAGATTAGGTAGACATGTTCCCTGTCCACAAAGGGTTTAATCAATCAGTCAATCAATCAGTCCATCAATCATATGTATTCAGTGCTTACTGTGTGCAAAGCACTGCCCTAAGTTCTTGGGAGAGTAAAATATAACAGTTTGTAGAAATGTTCCCGGCCCACAATGATCTTTCGGGAAGAGGGTGAGGATGACATTAATATAAAGAATAAATGAATTATGGATATATATGGATATGGATATAAGTGCTATGAGGATGAGGAAAGGGTGCAAATCCAAGCACAAGGGAGATGCAGATGGGAGTGGGAGAAGAGGAAATGAAGGCCTAGTCGAGGAAGGCCTCTTGGAGGAGCTGTGATTTTAAAGAGACTATGAAAGTAAAGAGAGTGATTGTGAGATATAAAGAGAGGGGGCATTCCAGGCCAGAGGCAAAATAATAATAATAATTATAGTACTTGCTAAGCACTTGGGATGTGCCAAGCACTGTTCCAAGCACTGGGGTAAATACAAGTTAATCAGATTGGACATAGTCTCTGTCCCACATGGGGTTTACACTCTTAATCCCCATTGTACAGATGAGGTAACTGAGACCCGGAGAAGTGAAGTGACTTGCTAGGTCACAGCAGACATGCAGCAGAGCCGGGATTAGAAACCAGGTCCTTCTAACTCCTAGGCCTGTGCTCTATCCACTAAGCCATGTTGCTCAGGATGTGGGCAAGGGGTTGGTGATGAGACAGATGAGATGGAGGTACAGTGAGTAGGTTGGCATTAGAAGAGCAAAGTGTGCAGGCTGGGTTGTAGTAGGAAAATAGCAAAGTGAGGTTGGGGCTGAGGGCAAGGTGATTGAGTGCTTTATAGCTGATGATAAAGAGTTCCTGGATGGGCAATGACTGAGGATTCCTGAGGAGTGGGGAAACATAAACTGAATGGTTTGGTAGAAAAATTATCCTCGTAGCAGATTGCAGTATGGACTGGAGTGGGGAGAGACAGGAGGAAGGGAGGTTAGCAAAGAGGCTGGTATGATAATCAATGTGGAATAGGCTAAATACTTGGATTAATGATGTAGCAGTTTGAATGGAGTGGAAAGAGTAGATTTTAGCAATGTTGTGCAGGTGGAACCAAAAGGATTTGGTGACAATTTGAATATATGGGTTGAATGAGAGAGATAGTGTCTCTCATTCAACTCTGGCTTAGTCTGGAATTCCATCTTTACTTAGTCACGAAGTTACTGTGGAATAAGGGATTTTTGGGGGGGCAAAATGAGCCTGTTTGGATTTAGTGCACCATAATATGGAAGAAATGAATTGTGCGCATGGGCAGAGTAACAAAAAAGATGAGTTCTATAGCACCTGTTTTCTTTAAGGCAGGGTTTTATAAGAATGCAACCCCAGTTCTAGAGAAGACGTATATGCATTAGATTGTTTCCCAAGGATATGTTAGCTTTTTGATTGTATATTCTTCAATCAATCAAACAATATATGGTATTTATTGAGCCGTTGCTATATGCAGAGCACTGTTCAAAGTGCTTGGGAAAGTACAATGCAAGAAATTTAGCAGACACATTCCTAGCCCCTAAGGAGCTTTCAGTCTAGATGAGGAGACAGACTTTAAACTGAATAAATAATTTATAACAAATAATTTAAAGATATGTGCAGAAGTGCTGTGGACTTAGGGGTTGGGCAAATATCAAATGTCCAAAGGTCACAGATCAAAGTACATAAAATGATGCAAATGGAAGAATGAGACAGTTTCCCTGAGTGACAAGAGGGCTTAATCAGGGAAGGCCTCATGGAGATGTGTGTATGCCTCTGTTACCTAATCTGTAAAATGGGAATTAAGACTGTGAGCCCCATGTGAGACAATCTGATAACCTTGTATCTACCCCAGTGCTTAAAATAGTTCTTGGCACATAGTAAGCACTTACCAAATACCTTTATTATTTCTATCATTATTACAATTATTATTATTAAAATGTGACCATAATTGTGCTTTGAAAGTGGAGAGAGTAGTGGTCTGGTATAGATGGAGGGGGAGGGAGTTCCAGTCTAGGAGGAGGACATGGGAGAGAGGTTGGCCACAAGACAGACGAGATTGGGGCACAGTGAGTAAGCTGGTCCTAGAGGAGCGGAGTGTGTGGACTGGACTGTAATAGGAGATTAGTGAGGTGAGGTAGGATGGGGCAAGCTGAATGAGTGCTTTAAAGGTGATGAGTAAGGAGCTTCTGTCTGATGCCGAAGTGGATGGTCAGCCATTGGAGGTTCTCAAGGAATGGGGAGACAAGGACTGAACATCCTCAGCTATCATTGGATTATTGGTTAGTGGACCCTTTAGGTAACAGAATTCTGTGGCAGTGCTTAGCTATCTTCCCAATGTGGATTTTTTGATTGTGTGCTCAGTTTCTCTGGTGCAAGCTGATACACATTATTTTGATTTTCTTCAGAACTCTTATAAGTCTGAGGCGTCTGGCTGATTCTGCAAATCAGGTTACAGTTATTTTCATTCCATCTCCGATGCATCTCTAGGGCACAATCCTCCATGAATGACAATTCTTGAATAGCCATCTCAAGGATTTCAGATGATGCTCGAAGTCTGTTGAGTTGATACTCTGGTATCCGGGTTTCCCCTCTGTGTGGCCTCTGCACTCGGCCTGTGATTCCTTAGGCACTTAGACACTCACACCAGGCCTACATCGCCTAAGGTACATACTTTTTTACTCTACTCTTTCCCCTATTTTATCTTCTGTCTCTCTCTGTAGACTGTAAATTCTCTGTAAGCAGGGATTGTGTCTACCAACCCAGTTATACTCCCCTGAGTACTTAGTGGAATGCTCCGCACCAAGTGAGCACCAGGTCCAGGACCAGGTCCACTCTACATCTCTACTTGATCCCAGTGGCACCAGAATAGGTGACACAAGGTGTACTCAGTTCTGACTTGACCAGCCGTCAATCAATCAATGATATTTATTAAGCTTTTACTATGTGCAGAGAATTGTACTAAACACTTGGGAGTATACAATGCAACAGAATCAGCAGACACATTCCTGCCCATAATGAGCTTACAGTTTAGAAGGGGAGAGAAACATTAATATAAATAAGCAATTCATAATAAAGATATGTATATAATTGCTGTAGCCATCTGATTCTTAATGAACTTCTTGAAGAGCAAGCAGTACATAATAATGTTGGTATTTGTTAAGCGCTTACTATGTGCCGAGCACTGTTCTAAGCGCTGGGGTAAACACAGGGGAATCAGGTTGTCCCACGTGGGGCTCACAGTCTTAATCCCCATTTTACAGATGAGGGAACTGAGGCCCAGAGAAGTGAAGTGACTTGCCCACAGTCACACAGCTGACAAGTGGCAGAGCTGGGATTCGAACTCATGAGCCCTGACTCCAAAGCCCGTGCTCTTTCCACTGCGCCATGCTGCTTCTCAAGTACATGCTTTCACAGCACTCCTGAAGAGCAAAGATGGCTTCAACCTAATAGTAAGAATAATAATTGTGGTATTTGGTTAGTGAAGGCACATCTCCTCCAAGAGGCCTTCCCTGACTAAGCCCTCCTTTCCACTTCTCCCACTCCCTTCTGTGTCACCCTGACTAGCTCCCTTTGTTCATCCCCCCTCCCAGCCCCATAGCACTTATTTTCATATCTGTAATTTATTTATATTAATGTCTGTCTCCCACTCTAGACTGTAAGCTTGTTGTGGGCAGAGAATATGTCTGTTTAATGTTGTTTTGTACTCTCCCCAGAGATTAGTTCAGTGCTCTGCACACAGTAAGTGTTCATTAAATAAAATTGACTGACTGATCGATTGACTAACTGTTTACTCGGGGCCAAGCACTGTACAAAGCACTGGGGTAGATGCAAGAAAAGTGGATTGGACCCAGTTCCTCTCCCATATAGGATTCACAGTCTAAGGGAAAGAGAAAACAGGTATGTAATCCCCATTTTATATATGAATAAACTGAGGCACAGAGGAGTAAAGTGCCATGCTCAAGGTCACTCATCAGGCAAGTATCAGAGCCAGCATTAGAACCCAGTCCCCTGACTCAAAAACCGATGTTCTGTCCAATAGACTCTGCTACTTCAACATACCCAAGGAGGGAATCCTGAAGAGATGGCAGCAACACTTCAGTATTATCCTAAATACATCTTTTATTCAAGATGAAGATCCCAAAAGCCTCTCTTTTAGTCAAACACTAAATCAGTGGCATTCACTGAGGACTTACAATGTGCAGAGTATTGTTCCTGGGAGCATATAATTCAACTGAGTTGACAGGTTCCTTGCCCACAAAGAACTTGCAATCTATAGAGAAAGACAGCCATTAATATAAATAAATGAATAATAGCATATAAAGGTATGTATATAAGTGCTGAGGGGTTGAAGGTGGGACAAATATCAAATATCTAAAGGTCACAGATCCTAGCTTATTGTGGGCAGGAAATGTGTCTACTACCTCTGTTATATTGTTCTATTGTGCACTCCTGAGCACTTAGCACAGTGCTCTGCACATAGTAAGTGCTCAATAAATACAATTGATTGATTTATTGATTAATGCAAAAGGGATAGGGAGCCTGCAAAAAGAGGACTTTAAACTGGGAAGTCCTCTTTATTGCTAGGGTGACAGCCTACATTTTACCTGACTTTTCTCAAATTTGGCTTAGAGAAATAACCACCATGCCTAAAATGGTTGTAGCCATGCCGGTAATGACCTTGACCCCCCAAGCCAACACACTTTTTCTAATGCTAAATGGTCAGTGCTTTTTCTGCATTTTCTTTCCAAATGGGAAACATTTCAACATAGTCACTAGTTCAACCCCAGTTCCCACTGGTTTCCCAATTGACCTCTACATATTGGGCTCAACTAAGTCCAAATGTCTGCAAGCACTGTCTTCTCTTGGAGACTTCCCATCAGTTTGGACTATTCGAATCTGAACTTATTTTGGGAAGGGAATATGTTTATCGTTATACTATACTCTCCCAAACACTTAGTACAGTGCTGTGCACAGAGTAAGCGCTCAATCAATACCATAGACCGCCTGTCTGGTGCACTGGACCACCACTTGGGCCAACTAAATTGCTTTATGTGAACTGAGGAACTGAACAATCCAGACAATTGTCTTAATCAGTCAAGGTTCATGCCCAGCATGGCGGCTTTATGCAAAAAGAGGACATGAATAAATTCTGTCTGGTAAAATGCTTATCTGGTATTATCCTTCAAAATTTATCTTACAAAATCTTGAAAAAAGATTCATTCTCAAAAAGGCCGTAGGACCAGTTTTGGGTTTTTTTTTTTTTCGGGGGAAGGTTGGTATTTGTTAAGCGCTTACTATGCACTAGGCACTGTAATAAGCACTGGGATAGATACAAGCTAATCAGTTTGTTCACAGTCTATGTCCCCTATGGGGTTCACAGTACAGATGAGGGAACTCAGGCACAGAGAAGTGAAGTGACTTTCCCAAGGTCACACAGCAGACAAGTGGCAGCCCCAGAATTACAACCTAGATCCTTCTGACTCCCAGCCCCTCACTCTATCCACTCGGCAACACCCTGGCCCAATAACCCATGGAATCTAATCTCTAAAGATAGCTAGGTGGAAAGCCTAGCTTCTGAAGGTCCATAAGGGCCAGGAGGAGATTGAGACCAGGGAAGAGCACAAAGGCCAGGTTGGTACAAATTCTTCCAGAAAAATCTACCAGGCTCTTCACATTCCTTGCAAAACTCAGGTAGCCGAGGTTGTTGCCCTAATGCTTCCTGCTCCTCCAGATTGTGTAGGTTGAATTGCCCAACTGCAGAATTGCCCAGTTGCCCCTCTGTTGTTTAGGGGAACTATTTGTCCAGATTTCAGGTGGTCTGTTCCCCTCCTTTAGTGCCTGAGTAACCTGTGTGATAACATACCTTGGCCTAGTAGATAAAGCACAGGCCTGGGAGTCAGAAGGTCATGGATTCTAATCCCATCTCTGCCACTTGTCTTCTGTGTGACCTTGGGCAAGTCACTTCACATCTCTAGCAGCGTGGCTCAGTGGAAAAAGCACGGGCTTGGGAGTCAGAGGTCAAGGGTTCGAATTCCAGATCTGCTACTTGTCAGCTGTGTGACTGTAGTCAAGTCACTTAACTTCTCTGTGCCTCAGTTACTTCATCTGCAAAATGGGGATGAAGACTGTGAGCCTCACGTGGGACAGCCTGATCACTCTGTATAGACCCCAGTGCCTGGAACAGTGCTCAGCACATAGCGCTTAACATATGCCAACAATATAATAATATCTCTAGGCCTCAGTAACCTCATCCATAAAATTGGGACTGTGAGTCCCACATTGGACAGGGACTGTGTCTAACTGGATTTGTTTGCATCCACCCCTGTGCTTAATACATTGTCTGGCATGTAGTAAGCACTTAACAAATACTATAATTATTAATATTATTATTATTATCATCATCACAGGCATCCCAAAGTCTGCTTTTTGTTTTTTCTTGTCTTGGGATATCTCAGGCCATTCTACTACTCTTCATTCAATTCCTCCATTTTGATTGACTGCTTCCTTCTATCATCTTGAATTCCACTGATGAAGCCCTTGTCCCCATTTTTTCAGGGGTATTCTGGCCTGACCATAACATTTATTGTTTTAACTTGGCAAAAACAGTTCATACACCAACAACTCTAATCACTGAGCTTCCTTAAGACCTTTGTGGATGCTTTCTTCTTGGATCCCAGCTACCTAATATTCCTATGGAGTCATTTCGAGGGGTTAAAATAGATGGGTCACTCAGTTTCTTTCAAAAAAGTCCATGCCTCATTGTCCCTTCATTGCTCCCCACACATTTCTGGGATATGTAGTCCTAGTTATGCTGACTACTTATTAGACCACATCATTACAACTTCATATCTCAGAAACACTTGGGGGAGGCTTCTCCTTGTCTAAGAAACAAATTTTCGTATGGAGAGTCCCCGCTCTTCAGTGAAATTTTATGAGTTAAAGGCAGCAATGTGGCAAGATAATTTGACCTCAAAAACCTTCCTTTCAATACTAATGTCAGAATTTAATATTTAGCAATGATTGCACTAGAGCAAAAGAGTTTATTTTGTTATTTATTGACTCATGATGTTGGCCAAAGTGTAAAACTTTAGGCAATACTCTAAATTGACAACTTGCGGCTGTCTTTTTTCATGCTACCACTTTCTTTATTCATTCATTCATTCAATAGTATTTATTGAGAGCTTATTATGTGCAGAGCACTGTACTAAGCGCTTGGAATGTACTAATTTGTAACAGATAGAGACAGTTCCTGCCCTTTGACGGGCTTACAGTCTAATCGGGGGAGACAGACAAGAACAATGGCAATAAATAGAATCAAGGGGAAGAACATCTCATTAAAACAACAGCAAATAAATAGAATCAAGGTAATGTACATCTCATTAACAAAATCAATAGGGTAATGAAGATATATACAGTTGGGCGGACGAGTACAGTGTTGAGGGGATGGGACAGGAGAAGGGGAGGAGCAGAGGGAAAGCGGGGAGAAGAAGGTTTAGCTGCGAAGTGAATGGGGGCGTAGAAGGAGCAGAGGGAAAAGGGGAGCTCAGTCTGGGAAGGCCTCTTGGAGGAGGTGAGCTTTAATGGACTGGAGTGGGGAGAGAGAGGAGGAAGGAAGATCAGAGAGAAGGCTGACATAGTAATCTAGCCGGGATATTACGAGAACCATTCATTGGAGTTCCTCAACCATTCACCAAAAGTCAAATTGAATTTCATCCACCGCTTCTTTGTGCTTTGAGAAATGGATCTCTAGTTCGTTA
Organism: Ornithorhynchus anatinus; assembly: GCF_004115215.2. NCBI lineage: Eukaryota > Metazoa > Chordata > Mammalia > Monotremata > Ornithorhynchidae > Ornithorhynchus > Ornithorhynchus anatinus. Next base: position 112,612,831 of record NC_041728.1, on the reverse strand, counting down.
ACTATGCTTTTTCTTTGGAATTATCATGCAATCTTGGTTCTAACTGAAAATAATGATAGGCCTCAAAACATTTGAAATCAAAATAAAGGTTTTGTACTACTTGAACAAAATGAGCATTGTTGCTTAAAATGCATTCATTTGGGATGGTGACTTTAGGAAATTTCTCGAATGTTGGGTTACACATGCTCTGTTCATGCCTCCTGTGCCTTATACATTTAAATGAGGACTTAATAGATGCAGCAATACTATTTGCATGACAATGGTAATGTATTGTTTTCAGTCCATGAGACTATTCTGTCCTGGAAAAACCCTCAACTCGTAGGCCTTGTATAATAATATCTTTTGGCTCATCTAATTCCCCTAGAGGACATAACCACTTCTCCAATTAAAATGCATTTGGGGGGGTAACATAACTAAGGACTCCTATCTCCTTATGAGAAAAATAAATATGCTGATAATTGGGTTATGATCAGTCTAGAGGAAAGTGATGTTGGAAAACAGAAAGAGCAATCTAAGCAGGGAATATTTTGGGTGTATATTGAAAGACTGGCAAAAGAACTGACAAACACATGAGAGGTCAAAAGACCTTTTCCATCTGACTTTTTATTGTCTGATTTCTCCTGCGGCCTGAACGTCACCAGCCTGGGTTGGGTTCAAATCCTGAAATACTGCACTTGACCTCTGCCTGTTGTTTTAGGTCTGATATCTTTTACCTTACGACAGCATTCTTTCTTGGAATGGGAATAGACGGCGCATTGTTTTGGGGGAAAAAAAGTCTTCACTCTCCCGTTCCTTCTGCCTTCCCAGTTATTATCTCTATGATGGATGTTTCTGAATCTTCATTCATTTGATCTATCCATCAATGGCATTTACGAAGTACCTACTGAGGGAGGGCAAAACAATTGATCAATCAATCATTCGAAGATATTTGTTGAGCACTTACTGTGTGTAAACCACTATACTAAGAACCTGGGAGAGTACAATAAAACAGAGTTAGTAGACCACATTTCCTTCTCTAAAGGAGCTTACTGTCTAGAGGGGCAGACAGACAATGAAATGAATTAGTGCTGTGGAACTGTGGGTGGGGTGAATATCAAGGGCTCTGCACACAGTAAGTGGTAAAAAACAAAACTGATTAATTGATTGAAGGATGAAGATTGATTAAAAGATGCAGATCCAAGTGCACAGGTGATGCAGAAGGGAGGAGTAGTAGAAATGGGGGCTTAGTCAAGGAAAGTTTCTGGGAGGAAATGTGATTTTAAGGTGGGAAGGGTTGTGGACTTTAGTATACGAAGGGGAAGGGAATTCCAGGCCAGAGGGAGTTTATAGGCAAGGGGTCAGAGACAAGATAGATGAGATCAAGTACAGTGAGTAAGTTGGTTTTAGAGAAGCAAAGTGTCTAGATTTGGTCATAGTAGGGTCAGAGAGGTAAGGAAGGAGGGACCTCTTTATAGCCAAAAATAAGGAGTTTCTGTTTGATGAGGAGCTGAATGGACAACTACTGGAAGTTCTTGAGGAGTGGGGAGACACTCCTTTTTTTTAGAAAGATGACCTAGGCAACAGTAAGGATTGGAGTGGGGAAGGATAAGGAAGCAGGGAGGTCAGCAAAGAGACTGATGCAGTAGCCCAGGTGGTGTATGATGAGTAACTCTTGGGAGAGTACAACAGAAGCCAAATGCATAATTGCTGCTCACAGTGGGCTCACAATCTAATAAAGGAGTGACCATAGAAAAAGTTATACAAAAAAAAGGGATCCAGAAGAAGAGCAAGGATCAAATAGGTAAGCAAGAGAATGTCTTAGTATATCAAAATAAATAAACATCAATCAAGGGTACTTATATAAGCAAATGCAGAGGAATTATGGTCTAGACTGTAAGCTCATTGTTGGCAGGGAATGGGTCTGTTTATTGTTATATCATACTCTCCCGAGTGCTTAGTATAGTGTTTTGTACACGGTAAGCACTCAATAAATATGATCGAATGAAGGAAGGGGTTGGTTTCTTCCTCTCTTTTTCTGCAGGCATGGGATTTGGTTTCTTGCCTCCTCCATTCTCTGCCTCCTTCCAAGAGCCTGGGCCCATCCCTGGGAGCACCGGGATGGATGCAATTAGGGGATTTCTTCATTTGGGACTTCCAGGGAGTTTTTATGGTATTTGTTAAGCCCTTTCATAATGATATTTGTTAAGAGATTACTATGTGACAAACCCTGTTCTAAGAGCTGGGGTAGATGCAGGCTTATCAGGTTGGACACAGTCTCTGCCCCATGTGGGGCTCAACATTCTTCATCCCCATTTTACAGATGAGGTAACTGAGGCCAAGAGAAGTGAAGTGGCTTGCCCAAGGTCATACAGCAGACACATGGCAAAGGTCCTTCTAACTCCCATGCCCATGCTCTATCCACTAGACCACAGTGTTTAACAAAATGCCTGCTACTCCTTCCCTCTTGGACTGTGCACCTAAGTGCTGTGGGATTGAGGGAGGAGTGGATAAATCCAAGTCCAAATGCAAGGACAATGTAGAAGGGAGTGGGGGAAGACAAAATGAGGGCATAGTCAGGGAAGGCCTCTTGGAGAAGATGTGCTTTTAAAATGGCTTATTGGGAGCCAATGGCCTGTGAAAGCTAATGCTGCCTCCCAGGCAGAGGAGAAGGCCATTTCTGGAGACCTGGAGAGTTTGGTGGTGTTCTGGGCACAGTGAGCTGCCTGACAGACAGCAGTGAATGATTGATTACACAAACCACCAGTTCATTATGGGCAGGGAAAGAGTCTACCAATGGTCTGGGGAAGACTAGTGAGGATTCATTTGGTCCGGGGGAATCTCCAATCAACCAACCAATCAATCAATCAATCAAGTCCTTCTTCCCCACCTAGATGGCAACTGTGGACATTTGGAGCACCGATGTCCTAAGATACTCACCCGTGGGGCAGCACTGTTCCCAACTGAATTTTCTCTAGTGAGCTCTTGTGTCCTTGGGAGAAGAGCCGGAGTCAAGCACTGCAGAGCTTCAGGAAGGAACAGGTTCAGAAGAACTGGAGCTGCCAGAACTCAGTTAAATCAAATAGAGGCTCAGAGTTTGAAGCTCTTGAGGCCAATTCCCCTCTCATCCCTGGAGATAAAGTTGGCCATCAAATGAATGGATTTGCTCCCACTCCAAAGCCACCATGCTGTTTAGGTATATATTATTTAGGCAAGTATATGCCAGTCGGTCCAGGTCTGTTCTAATCAGCTTCCTGAAGTATTGTTTGGCTCACATCTCTCCACTCCTTAAAACCTTCCACCTGCTTTCTGTGTTTCTTTGCATAAAACAAAAACTCCTCTATCAAACAATCATATTTATTGGAAGAGTACAATACAACAGAGTTGGAAGACATGTTTCCTGCCTAATGGGAACTTACAGTCTAGATATTAAAACCATTGGTAAGGAGTTTCTGTTTGATGTAGAAGTGGATTGACAACAATTGGAGGTTTTTGAGGCACGGGGAGACGTAAACTGAACGGAGACGTAAACTGAACTTTTTTTAGAAAGGAGATCCGAGCAGCAGGGAGAAATATCAACCGGAGTGGGGAGAGGCAGGAGACAGGGAAATCACTGAGGAGACTGATGCAGTATTCAAAGCAAGGCATGATAATGCTTGAATCAATGTAGTAGCAGTATGGATGGAGAGAACCATCCAACCAAGAGGATTTGCTGACAGACTAAACATGTGAGTTGAATTAGAGAGATGAGTCAAGGATAATGCCAAGGTTAGAGACTTTTGAGACAGGAAGGATGGAGAGAGGGAACTGTGGGGCCAAGGGAACTTTTTTTAGGATTGGGGATGCATGAACATGTTTGAAAAGAGTGGGGAAAAAGTCATTGGAGAGCAAAGAGTTGAAGATGGTGGTTAGGAAGGGAAGAAGGGAGAGAGCAAGTGTTTTGATAAGATGCAAAGGAATGGGGTTGGAGGCACTGTTGGAGGGTGTGGATTTTGAGAGAAGGCTGGAGATCTGCTGGGAAACATGGACAAGTTGAAGAAGAGGCAGAAGGAGAGTGGGACTGGAGAGGAGCAAGGATGATTTTTGGGAGATCATAACTGATGGTTTCCCTTTTATCAATAAAGCACATGGCCAGGTCATCCTTTTATTGATTGATTGTCCTACACGGAGCTCACAGACTAAGAAGTAGGGAGAGCTGCTATTTACAACCCATTTTAAAGATGAGGTAATTAAAGCAAACAGGGGTCAAGTGATTTTCTCAAAGCCACACAGCAAGCCAGAGGCAGATCTAGAATTAAAACTCAGGTTTCCTAACTCCCAGGCCTATGCTTTTAATAATAATAATGATGATGATGGTATTTGTTAAATGCTTACTATGTGCCAAGCACTGTTCTAAGCGATGGGGGAGATATAAGGAAATCAGGTTGTCCCATGTGAAGATCACAGTCTTAATCCCCATTTTACAGATGAGGTAACTGAGGCTCTGCACAATTAAGTGACTTGCCCAAAGTCACAGAGCAGACAAGTGGTGGAGCCGGGATTAGAACCCACCACTTCTGGATCCCAAACCCCTGTCTTTCCACTAAGCCACGCTGCTTCTAAGTCACACTGCCTCTATGTCCAGCTGAGTCAAATAGACCAAGAGTAAAGAGTTAATTTCAAAAAGTGTAATCTCAGTTCAGAATCCCCTGGGAGTTGAAGGACCCTAAGAAATTCCTTGAAATCTTTATAACAAACAAAAAGTACCCTTTAATAACCGTTTCCTTTTATTAGTCTACTCAGCAAGCCTCCACCCAGCCTGATGTGTGCCTCAGTACTCAGAGCTAAGCATAGGATGGGCCATCAGATTAGCTCACATCAACTAGAAATCCCTAAAACCCTCACACTAAATGCAGTCTGATGACAGGTAGAAAAAGGAAGTAAAGAAATAGAGAATCAAGCAAATAACTCTTGGAAATCACCTTTCCCTGTAGAACACTTGTATGATTCTTTTTTCCCCTTTAAAAAGTAGATTTAAACTCTGAAGTAATTCAAGACTAGACTTCTTTCATTTGAATGAAAGTAAGTGATTCAACTGAATTATTTTAATTTTGAATGACAGAAAGAACAATGCATACATAGAGCATCATATTCCTATAGATAAATTGCATTCATTAAACTAGATATGCACAGACTCTAGCTTTATGTTGTCTGCTGGTCTTTGGGAAATATCAGAACTGATGTAATGGAGAGAAAAATGAACAGTCCACAGAGATCTGAAAAGGCACGCTTCCATCAGGGACTTCTTTGACATCGGGAACTACATGCTTAATGAAATTAAAGTCCTGTGACTCATGACAGGTTGTTCTAAACTTTTTATCACATTCAGCAGTTGGTTTAAATTCTGAATAGATGACTAAGCCAAAAACCTTTACTATTGCAATGATTCTGGACCTATAGAGTCCTGAGTGAAATACAATTCTTATTTCTATTAATGCCAGTTTTGTGCTCTCTAGTCCCTCAAGAACAAAGTACAACGTGAAATGTAATCTGGAAATGAGGCTTCCCTCTCTTCTATGAGGTAAAGGGCTCCACACTGTGTTACAGATTAACTCTTTCAGGATCTAGTGTATTATTTGGAAATTATTCCAGACCACTAAATATCTCTTGAATTTGCAGTACTTTTATTTTATCTAAGGGCATTCATATAGGTGATCTCATATTATTCTACTAACATCTCTGTGAAGAAGGGAGATGAGTGGGGTAGAGAGGGGGAATTATTGTTCTCATTTAACACTTGCAGAAGCAGAAGTCTACAGAGGTAAAATGACTTGTCTGAGACCACTCTGCAGGTCCAAGACAATGCTAGTGTTAGAGCCCTGGCCTCCTACCCAGACCTGCCATTTTCCCACTAGAACATACTTCCTTCCATTAATAATAATAATAATAACAAAAACATTTATAATGGTATTTGTTAAGCACTTACTATGGCACTGTACTAAACACGGGGGGGATGCAAGCAAATTGGGTTGGATGCAATCCCCATCCCACATCAAGTTTGCAGGCTTAATCCCCATTTTACAGATCAGGTTACTGAGACCCAGAGAAGTGCAGTGACTTGCCGAAGTTTGCACAGCAAACAAGTGGCAGAGCTGGGTTTAGAACCCAAGTCCTTCTGATTCCCAGGCCCGTGCTCTATCCGCTATGACATGCTGCTTCTCATAACGTGTAGATGATTGTGTTATGATAATATACCATTTGCAAAGACCTATTCATCTGAGCAGGAGGGAGAATCACTAATGACACTACAACTTGTCATCATGACATTTTCTTCCCTAGAGTGCTTTAATGAAGTTTTGAAACGAGCATTGGCCCAAGGCAATGACAAAATGTGACAGACCTATTCTTTAGGCTATGATGACAGGATTGGGCACTCCCAGAATGCACTGGACTACCTCTGTTGCTTGTGGCGGAGAGGGTTTTCCATCCTTTTTGCAGTGTCTCACTAGAGAGAACTGAGGGCCCCCGCACTAGTCTCACCCATTTTTCAGAAAGTAGATGGGCTCAAACCAGAGTCCTGTGGGGAAGGTGAGGGGTGGGATGCGTAGTAAGCACTTAATGCAGTGTTTTGCACACAATAGGTGCTCAGTAAATAAATATCAATGTTTGATTAATTGATTGACTGATGGGCCAGAGGTCACAGACCAACGGATACCCAGAGAGTCAAGGGTAGTCCTTCCAGGCCCCAGGGATGAATTTTGCAAGTCAGAGACCACGGGAAAAGTGGATGTGTGGGCCTGTCCCCACCAGGCTGACCAGACCATCCCAGAGTGTGAGGGCTCAGAAATGCTGTATGGTTCTGCTAGGGGCCTACAATTTTTTTCTAATGGTATTTGTTAAGCACTTACTATGTGCCAGGCACTGTACTAGAGGAGGAGTAGAAACAAGCTAATCAGATTGGACACAATCCATTTCCCACATGGGGCTCCTAGTCTTAATCCCCATTTTACAAATAAGGTAAAAGCAGCAAGGAGAATTTAAGTGACTGGCCCAAGGTCATACCTCAATAATGTCATAACCAGACTAGAGGCGTCTGCCCAGCTTGCGAGTTGAGAATGTTTATAGAGTGTTGTTAGCCAGAGCAAGACAGGGAAGTGGTTTTGTGACTAGTGACCAGAGGTGGTTTGGTTGCAGTTTCTTTTGTCCGAAGAGTAGGGCTTGGTTTTCAGGTTAGGCAGAGGATTTGGGACGTTGCTGGAGGGCTGGAGCTGTATGGGGTGGATAGATGCTGGGGGTGGCCTTGGCGTTGGGAGAAGGATGGAGGATTTAGATAGAGCAGCTGATCTGAGGATAAGGCATGGCACTGGTCAACAGGGATGTCTCGCCTCAGCTGTCCACTTTGCTATTCTTTCCGAATAGCCAGGGTGTTGTAGGCTGGGAGGTTTGCAGAGGGGGAGGAAGACACAGATATCCAGGGGAAGTGGACCTGGGATAGATTAGGCCCAGGGGTGGAAGGAATACGAGGATGAGGAGTGGAAAAAGGGAAGAGATGAGAGAGGGCCAGGGGGTGGGGGGGGTCAGGCTGAGTAGTCAGAGCTAAAATTGACTGATCCATTCTTGACTAGCTGGGCTGAGGCTAAGGGATTGGAGAGGGGGATCCAGGGGCTTTCTGCCCCATAAATGTCCCCCTGTTCTGTCTCTTCCCTAACTCCCTGCTCTTCCTGTTCTTAAGAACCTCACCAGAAGTAGCCCCCAGCCTCCCCTTCACCAGAATTTTCTCCCCTGGGACCTTGGCCAAGCACCTGTCAACAGTCCTGGGAGAGACCTTACTCAGAAGATGCTGGGCAGATTAAAATATTCCAGCTCAGCCAAGGCGAACCATGAGGTCAGGATTCTCTTTGTCCTGCTCTAGAAGTCTGAAGCTAAAGTAGATTGGGTAGGAGGAATAGGGTTGTCAGTGACTGGAAGCAGAAGGGAACTGCAGGGGGTGGGTTGGAGAAGCTCCTAGAGGGTGGAATCAGTTGGATATAGCTGGGAGTGTCTGGGAGCAGCTGGGAGCAGCAAAGAATGGTGGGTTACATTGCCCTTTGGGGTGCTGAGAGCACCCATTGGGTCTTTCATTCATTCAATCATATTTATTGAATGCTTACTGTGTGCAAAGTACTGTACTAAGTCCTTGGGAGAGTATGATGTAACAATAAACAGACACTTTACCTGCCCTATATGATCTTAAAGTATAGAGGGGGAGACAGGCATTAATATAAATAAGTAAATTACAGATCCTGGTCTCTGGAGGCCTTGGGGAAGCCAAAGGGAGAAGGGTTGGAGGAGAGTAAGCTGAGCAAGGGCAGGGACACTGACCTTCTGGGTAAGCTTCCACCCCGACCTGCCAGCAATCACTGGCCTGTCTACGGGCCAAAAATAGGGACAGGTAACTATAGGAACAACATCCTAGTCCCATCCAAATAATTCCCTAAGAGTCCCCTCCAAGTTCTCCTAAAACAAAAGTGTTTAATTCTTGAAAAAAATTCACTCTATGGGCAAAACAAGCTGGAGTACCTATAAATTCAATGAAATTTAATGAGTTAAAGGTAAATGGCTTGAAGATACCCCTAAGACTAATTTTTTTACACAAATTTCTTTCTTCTTCTTATTAGTAGATTGCTTTACATTATATCCACCCATTGCTATTTTACTGCGTAGAACCATTATGGTAAGGTTGCAGAAAACAAGGAAACCCAATATATTAGAAAGTCATTGTGGGCAAGAATGTTAACATGTCCACTAATTCTGTTGTATTGTACTCTCCCAAAGTGTTCAGTACAGTCCTCTGCACATAGTAAGTGCTCAATAAATACTGGTTTATAACAGTAGAGTGAGAGACTGTAACAGTACAGTCAGAGGTTGGAAAGAGAAGGGCAGCAGCACCACACCTTAACTGATGCCAGGAATCTTGTGTACAAACATTTCTTCTCACACTGAGTCCATTCGGGCCAACCTGTGTGTCACGTTCCTCCTGAACAAGCTTGTTGGGTGGGAAGGATATCCCCTAATCCTTCCATAAGGCTATGCCCAAATTAGGTAAGTAAAACGCTAGTTACGGTAGAAATTGGTGTACTCTTCATATTGAGAATTATGATTTATGATATAGAGATGTTTTAGATCCCCTTTGGAAAAGCAGAAAGCTAGGAACACACACACATGCGCACACATATATAGATATGTGTGTGTGTGTAAAGAATAATAATAATAATGGTATTTGTTAAGCACTTACTATGGGCCTAACACTGTTCTAAGTGCTGGGAGAGATACAAGGTAATCAGGTTGTCCTGCATGGGGCTCACAGTCTTAATCCCCATTTTACAGATGAGGCAACTGAGGCACCGAGAAGTTGTGACTTGTCCAAAGCCACACAACTGACAAGTGGTTTAGCCGGGATTAGAACCCATGACCGCTGATTCCCAAGCCCATGCTTTGGAAGCAATGAGCCCTGCTGCATCTCTGGATATGTGTATTTATGTGCAGGAATGTGTGCATATATGTACATAGCATACATATATATGAAGAGAAAGTGGATATATTTAGATAAATACATGGATAATAATAATCCATGAGGGATTGTTACTCAGAAATGTTGAGAATGCCAGATAATTCAGACAGTTTTGGGTAAATTCATGGACACTCGGATTATTAAAAGCATTGGGTTATTAAAGGAAAATGTAGGGATGCAAAAGGTCCATTCCCTAGCCATTGGGTTGATGTCAGGAAGCAGGGAGCATGGCTTAGTGGAAAGCACCCGGGTTTGGGAGTCAGGGGTCGTGGGTTCTAATCCCAGCTCTGCCTCTTGTCTGCTGTGTAACCTTGGGCAAGCCACTTCACTTCTCAGACCCTCAGTTACCTTATCTGTAAAATGGAGGTTAAGACCGTGAGCTCCACATTGGACAACCTGATTACCTTGTATAATAATAATGTTGGTATTTGTTAAGCGCTTACTATGTGCCGAGCACTGTTCTAAGCGCTGGGGTAGACTTAGGGGAATCAGGTTGTCCCACGTGGGGCTCACAGTCTTAATCCCCATTTTACAGATGAGGGAACTGAGGCACAGAGAAGTTAAGTGACTTACCCACAGTCACACAGCCGACAAGTGGCAGAGCTATCCCAGCGCTTAGAACCATGCTCCCCACATAGTAAGCACTTTACAAATATCATTATTATTATTATTATCCCACTATACCCTCAAGTATCCTCTGAGTCATGGTCGTGGACAGAAGCCTAGGCCTGATGAGCCATTTGGTCAACCCCGTAGGACACCGCGTGGATTTTGTCACCACTTTGTCGGGGAAGGATTGGGCAGCCCCTGTTCGGAATCTTCACTGAGAATCAACCAGTCGCTTCTTGGTGCTCAAACAGCAAATAGCACATTTTTTCATGGGATCAAAGAATGTACAGGTGTGCTTCTGGATTACTTTTCTACTACGGCTTCCTATGCCCATGCTCTTTCTTCCAGGCCAAGCTACTTTCCTTCTCATCTGCTACTAAATCATCAAACTGAGGGGTTCCTGGACTGGAAGCAATATGTAATAAATCAGATTCTTCAGTCAATGACTTCAATTCGGCATTATTGCTCTATGCCACCTACCACTCTTTATCAGTTCCATGAAAATGATAATAATAATAATAATGTTGGTATTTGTTAAGCGCTTACTATGTGCCGAGCACTGTTCTAAGCGCTGGGGTAGATATAGGGGAATCAGGTTGTCCCATGTGATGGCATTTGTTAAGCGCTTACTGTGTGCCAAACACTGTTCTAAGCGCTAGGGTAGACATAGGGGAATCAGGTTGTCCCACGTGAGGCTCACAGTCTTAATCCCCATTTTACAGATGAGGGAACTGAGGCACAGAGAAGTTAAGTGACTTGCCCACAGTCACACAGCTGACAAGTGGCGGAGCCAGGATTCGAACCCATGACCTCTGACTCCAAAGCCCGTGCTCTTTCCACTGAGCCATGCTGTTTGTATCTACCCAAGTGCTCAGAACAGAGCTTAGCACATAGTAAAGGCTTAACAAGTACCACTATTATTATAATAATTCATCCATCACTCAATAGTATTTACTGAGTGCTTCCTGTGAGAAGAGCACTGTACTAAGTGCTTGGAAGCACGGAGGGAGGCGGGGCCGTCTCTCCTTCAGCTACCTGGTAATGGGCCTGGACCGATGACTGATTGTCCCGCAAAGTCACAGCTGAGATGCCTAAGGAGGATAAAAGGCACTCGTTTTGAATTACAAGGCATCAAAGAGGACCCACAGCAGAAGCCTGTGGAGAAGCAAGCACCTTGAGAGCAGCACTTGAAAGCAGAAAGAAGAAGCCTCAGCAGAATGGCTCCTTTGACCACACACGGGTACTGGACCCTTAGTGGAGTGAATGAGTGTGTGGATATGTCACTGCCTTGCATTCTGGTAAAGTTAAGCGGAAAAAAAAAACTTCTCACTGTAACCTTGGTGATCAGAGGGGTGGTTTGACTTCTACTGTGGGTCACCACTGTTCCCCCGGTCCAGAAAGGTCCTGGTTGGTACTAGCCAGGGGCTTGCAAACCAAGTGGCAGAGCTGGGATGCGAACTCATGAGCCCTGACTCCAAAGCCCATGCTCTTTCCACTGAGCCACGCTGCTTAGTGTTCAGTGAAAGAAGACTAAACAACTATAGTTTCCCACAGGAAATAATATAAAGTGCATTCAGTCCTAAGAGCCCCCCTAATTTATAAAACGATTAAAAGGAATTAAAAGGTTAATATAAGTACAATAATATAGTTATAAGATCAAATAGAAATATATGTACCTATAATAAAATATTTTAAATGGATGCTTTTGCAAATTTATGTACAAACAGCACTAAATTTCAAAATGCAGTCTTTCACAACCTATTTAATGAAAAGGCACTACTAGCATTCTAGAGATATTATTATTTCTGTTCACTAGCTGAGAAGCAGCATGGCCTTGTGCTAAGTGCACAAGTTTGGGAGTCAGAGGACCTGAGTTCTAATTCAAGCCCTGCCAATTGTTTGCTGTATGTCTTTGGGCAAGTCACTTAACTTCTCTCTGTGTCTCAGTTGGCATGTAGTAAGCACTTAACAAATGCCATCATCGTTATTGAGAAGCAGCATGGCTTAGTATAAAGAGCACGGGTTTGGGAATCAGAGGTCGTGGGTTCTAATGCCGGCTAAGCCACTTGTCAGCTGTGTGACCTTTGGCAAGTCATTTAACTTCTCTGTGCCTCAGTTCTCTCATCTGTAAAATGGGGATGAAGACTAAAAGCCTTCCATGGGACAACCTGATTATCTTGTATCTACCCCAGTGCTTAGAACAGTGCTTGGCACATAGTAAGCACTTAAACAAATACCAATATTATTATTATTATCATTATTATCCCACCTCTTAGATCAGTCCTTGACACATGGTAACTCTGTTACATTATTATACTGTACTCTCTCAAGTGCTTAGTAAGTACAGTGTTCTGCACACAGTAATTGCTCAATAAATATGATTGACTGATTGCACATAATAGCTTAGCAAATATAATAATAATAGTAATAATAATGATAATAATAGATCTGCTATCATCTATGCTAAATTAATATGGGCTATAGTCACCCAACTAAAGTCAGCCTAAATAGTTCCAAGGGAGAGGAAGGCAAATGCTTAAGGCAAGGTAAACTCTGCAGGTTACCGCAAAGTGAAAGAACCCGTGAAGCATACCGTTATTAAAATTTGGTGGTGGTGGAGGTTCCTAAAAGATGACTGGGCCTCATTTCTAAAATTTGCCCAATTAATCTTTCTCTTCCCTTCTTCTAACTATAAATTACAGCCTTCCCAATTAGCTAGTAACCCTTTGAGGGTAGAAACCATGAATACTTACCTCTAGTACTCTCCTAGCTCTTAATACCTTACTTTACACCCAGAAGGGGCTTAATAAATACCAATGATTGACTGTTATAGACATTTCTGTACTGGTTGAATGTTAATGACTGCCTAAAAAATCTCTTTCCCCCCTCACATACAATCATGCCATTTCGCACTTTTGACTAGCCTGTCCATATTTCCTCATTCAAAATTCTTGGTTGCCCATTAGCTGGTTGATGTTATTTTTGACATGATCATTCTTTTTTTTTCTGTAGAATCATCAGTTTGCTGTCAACATCTTCTCTCACTTGCTCTTCTCTTCCATTTCTCCAATTTTCAGTGACCTTTATCTCAGGATGCCAGGTAGAACTAAAGTGTTGAAGTCCCCATTTATTACTATCAATGCTTGACTATATCCTAAATAGAGAAACAGCATTTTTTTTCAATCAGTGGTATTTATTGAGTGCTTTCTGTGCCTGCAGAGCACCATACTATATGCTTGTCATATTCCAACTACATTTCATTCATCCTTTTCTTCTGTGTTTTCATAATGTTCTTGCACTACAGAACTTTCATGTTGTATCTGTCTGTGCCATTTAAAAAATTGATAAAAAGCAATATCCCATTCAGATACCAAATTTACATATTTATATGAAATAATTGATGCTATCCATGATGTGTAACACAATTTCATACAATATAGCTCTAATCAGAATATGGCCTTTATAATCTGAAGGTGGTATCTAAAATTTTCTTGAAAATTGCCACTGCTGGCTTTTAATTAAGCAGTCAGTGGATAACACTTACTAAATCTTTCCTGGGTGCATAGCATTTATTAGGAACTTATTATAGCAAGTATATACTAGGAACTTATTATAGTAAGTACTTGGGAGCTTATAGCAGAAGTAAAAGACTTGGTCTTTGCCTTCAAATGAGCTTTCAATCTAATGGAGGTGACAAGCAGATAAAAACAGAGAAGCAGTGTGGCTCAGTGTAAAGAGTCCGGGCTTGGGAGTCAGAGGTCATGGGTTTGAATCCCAGCTCTGCCACTTGTCATCTGTGTGACTGTGGGCAAGTCACTTCACTTCTCTGTGCCTCAGTTACCTGATCTGTAAAATGGGGATTAACTGTGAGCCTCATGTGGGACAACCTGATTACCCTGTATCTCCCCCAGCACTTAGATTAGTGCTCTGTACATAGTAGGCGCTTAACAAATACCAACAAAAAAAATGGCTAAGAGTGGGTAGAGGAGAAAGAACAAGATTAAAACTCCGAGTAGCAGGGCTGGGGAAAAAGCATTATCTAACTTGGCTTAACTGCTACTGTCCTTTCTTGGTTCTCCACCTATCTGGCCTCTTCTGTCTCTTTCGCAGTCCTCTCTTCTGCCTCCCACCGCTAACTGTGGGGAGTCCTTCAAGGCTTAATTCTGGGTCTTCTACTTTTCTCCATCAACACCCACTCCCTTGGAGAACTCATTTGCTTTCAGGGCTCTAACTACCAACTCTATGACAAGGATTCCCAAATCTACCTCTCCAGCCCGCTGACCTCCTCTCTGGTTTTCCATTCCCAGAAAGCTAGATTCATCCTTTTCTCCCTTGCCCAGAGGCTGGGGTGGGAGCCCAGGAGGGCAGTGGTGGAACATCTCTCCTTGGGGAGCAGGGAGAATTCCCAGGACAGCATCTGACTGATCATGGTGAGAGAACTAAGGACCATTGGGAAGGCTGCCTGATTGCAGTCCGGAGCAGGGGGTGGAACAGGGGCCTGGAGAAGAGCTCGGTCTCGGGGTCCATCTGGAGAGTCTGGGAGGTGGAAAAGGAAAAAGGCGAGAGGAGGCTGGGAGCCCGGAGAGGCTGGCTTGGGAGAGAAAATAGGGAGAGCTGTGGTCTGGGCTTCCAGGCAGGGTGGGGAACAGGAACAAAAGAGCAGTAACACGTCACATAAAAGGCAAGTGGCAGAGTCAGGATTAGAACCCAAATCCCCTAACTCCCTGGCCCCTGCTCTTTCCTCTAGGCCATGCTGCTTCTGGCTGCCCAGCTAGACTGTAAGGTCCTTGAGGGCAGGGATCATGTCTACTAATTCTATTGTACTTTTCCAGGCCCTTAGTCAGGGCTCCACATGCAGTAGGCACTTAAAAAACACATATAATAATGTTGGTATTTGTTAAGCGCTTACTATGTGCCGAGCACTGTTCTAAGCGCTGGGGTAGACACAGGGGAATCAGGTTGTCCCACGTGGGGCTCACAGTCTCAATCCTCATTTTACAGATGAGGTAACTGAGGCACCGAGAAGTTAAGTGACTTGCCCAAAGTCACACAGCTGACAAGTGGCCGAGCCGGGATTCGAACACATGACCTCTGACTCCGAAGCCCGTGCTCTTTCCACTGAGCCACGCTGCTATAACATTGGGTGTTGAATTCCAGTGGTTTAGGGACTGGGCTGGGGGGTCTCCTTCCCCCTCTTTTCATACCTGGATGGATGGTTCTGTGGACAATTGTCCCATCTTCCCGGCAGAGTTCTGTGCTCCGTCAAATAGGCCCAGCCAGAATAGCAGCACGCAGCTGTACGACTCCTGGGGGGAGCAGGACTTTCTAGCTGTGATGGCCTCTCAATCCATCAATTGAATTTATTGAGTACTTTGTACAGAGCACTGTACTAAGTGCTTGGGAGAGTACCGCATTACAATATAACCATCACATTATCTTCCTACAATGTGCTTGCAGGCTAGAGAGGGAGACATTAATGTATATCATTACATTAATTACATATTACACTGATATGAATAAATAAATTACAGGTATGTACATAAGTGCTGTGGGGCTGGAGGTAAATAAAATGAGCAAGTGCAAGGGTGTCGCAGAGGGGAGTGGGATGAGAGGAAATGAAAGCTGTGTCAGGGAAGGCCTCTTGAAGGAGGTGTGCCTTCAATAAAGCTTTGAAAGTTGGGGGAGTAATTGTTTGCTGGAGGCAGAGGCAGGGTGTGGATGAGAGTTTGGTGGGAAGATAGAGGAGTCAGTCCCAAACTTGGGCCCGGGCCCATGGGAGGCTCCCCCAGCCCTTTACGTCCTGTTCCCCACAATCATCCTGGACTGGATGGGTCCCCCGACCGGGGCCAGCTCCCCTGTGAGTTGGGCGGATGGACGGAGGACGGATGGATGAGTGGATGGAGAAAGGGCAGCTTCTTTGTTTCCTTTCCCTCAGGGTTCATCACTTTTGGTTTTATTTGTTGGTATTTGTTAAGTGCTAAGTGCCAGGCACTTTACTAAGCACTGGGGTGGATAAAAAGTTGGCAGGTTAGTCCCAGTCCCGCATGGGACTCACAGTCTTAATCTCTATTTTACGAATGAGGTAACTGAGGCAAAGAGAAGTTAAGGCTTTGCCTAAGGTCACAGAGCTGACAAGTGGCAGAGCTGGGATTAGAACCTAGGTCCTCCTGACTTCCAGGCCCATGCTCTATCCATTAGGCCGCCTTCTCCAGTCTGGCCAAAAGTGGCTCTCAGGAGGTGCCTGGACCTCCTCTTTCAGAGTGAGTCCTGGCCCATAGCACCACTTCTCTGCCTCACTCTTTCCTGTCTCTCCATCCTCTATCCTCCTCCCATGACTCCCCACCTTTCCTCTCTCTTCTGCCTCCCCCATCTTCTGTCTCCAATTCCTCATATGACCCTCTTTCCCTATCTTGGTCTCTTCTCTTTCTCTAATCTCTCAGGTCTCTCTCCTTCTCCCTCCCCTCCGACTCTCCCCGGCCCCTGCCACAGACTCTTGGCCACTCTAGGCCGAGTGGGAGGGACGTAAGGAGAGGGTCCTGTGAGGAAGGCAGTGAGCAGAGATTCCTCCACAGGTCCCAGGGTGGAGTCGGAGGCTTGGGGCTCACAAGGCAGAGCTGTCATGAGTCTCCTGACCTTTTCCCTCAGAATTTGAAAAGTTGAAAAAGGACCCCCTCAGTCAGGTTTTAGAGCCTCCCACCTGGAGAGCTAGAGGGAAGAGGAGGAGAAGCAGAGCTGGGACCCTTTGGAAGAGGCAGTATTAGGGCCAGACACATCACCTGGCTGGTCCTCGGACTCATGGAGGACATGCTGTTGGACTGGAAGGGCAGAGAGGATCCAACCCCGGACAGCTGAACGTTGGGGGCCACGTTGGGGGCCCGGCTGCAGCATTGGAGCAGGTGCTGGAATGAGGTTCAGGAGCTCCTCCCTTTCATTCATTCAATAGTATTTGTTGAGCGCTTACTATGTGCAGAGCACTGTACTAAGCGCTTGGAATGTACAGATGAGCAACAGATAGAGGCAGTCCCTGCCCATTGATGGGCTTACAGTCTAATCGAGAGTCTAATCCTCCCTGCTTCCTAGAGCTCCCCTCTCCTTGCTCTGGCTTCACATGGAAGAAGAGAGGCCAGTCTGGGGTACGGGGAGTATTTATTTTATTAATGATGTGTATATATTTATGATTCTATTTATCTTATTTGTTGGCACTGATGCCCACTTGTTTCGTTTTGCTGTCTCCACCTTTTAGACTGTGAGCCTATTGTTGGGCAGGGATTGTCTCTATCTGCTGCCAAACTGTACATTCCAAGGGCATAGTACAGTGCTCTGCACACCTTAAGTGCTCAGTAAATATGAATGAATAAATGAATGAATGAATGAATGAATGAACTCTAACTCCTGTGTCAAGGATCATGAGAACCAGAGCTGAAGTAAAAAGACATGTAGACTTCACAGTCTGTACCTGGATTTCCTTCAGTCATGGGGCACTGGGAAGTGTGGGCTGAGATGGGGTCCACCTCCGCCGGCTCTGAGGCTGGGTTGGGAAGCCACGTTGGATTTCTCCAGCAAAAAAGCCCCTTTGGAAAATGGGAGGTAATGGAGTGTGTAGGGAGTGTACCAAGTGCTTGGCTCAGTGCTTCGCACACAGTAAGTGCTCAATAAATGCCACTGATTGATGAATTGAAGTGGTGGGGTGTAGGGGAATCAGCAGAAGCAGGTAGCCAGAGTTGGTGGGTAGAGTGGTTTTGGTAGCAATCAATCAATTAATCAATCATATTTACTGAGCACTTACCATGAGCATAGAACTGTATTAAGTGTTTGGGAGAGGACACTACAACAGAGTTGGTAAACATGTTCCCTGCCCACATGGTGTAGTAGATAGAGCATTCATTCATTCATTCATTTATTCATTCATTCAATCGTATTTATTGAGTGTTTACTATGTGCAGAGCACTCTACTAAGCACTTGGAATGTACAATTCAGCAACAGATAGAGACAGTCCCTGTCCAACAATGGGCTCAGAGAGCAGAGGCCTGGGAGTCAGAAGGTCATGGGTTCTAATCCCAGCTCCACCACTTGTCCGCTGTGTGACCTTGGGCAAGTCACCTCACTTCTCTGTACTTCAGTTTCCTCATCTGTAAAAGGGAGATTGAGACTGTGAGCCCCATGTGCGACAGGGACTGTGTCTAACCCGATTTGCTTGTATCCACCCCAGCTCTTAGTATAGTGCCTAGCACATAGTAAACACTTAACAAATACCCCTTCGAAGCCCTACTGAAAGCTCACCACTGCCAGGAGGCCTTCCCAGAATAATCCCCCCTCTTCCTCTGCTCCCCCTCCCCTCCTCATCACCCAAACTCGCTCCCTTTGCTTTGCCCCCCTCCCTGCCCCACAGCACCTGTGTATATATGCACATATTTATAACTATAATTCTATTTCTTTATTAATGATGTGCATATATCTATAATTTTATTGATTTACAATGTGCTACTGATGCCTGTTTACTTGTTTTGATGTCTGTCTCCCCCCTTCTAGACTGTGAGCCCACTGTGGGTAGGAATTGTCTCTATTTGTTGCTGAATTGTACTTCCCAAGTGCTTAGTAGAGTGCTCTGCACACAGTAAGTGCTCAATAAATATTATTGAATGAATGAATGAGTGAAAGCTCACCTCCTCCAAGAGGCCTTCCCAGACTGAGCTCCCCTTTTCCCTCTGCTCCCTCTACCCCCCCTTCACCTCTCTGCAGCTAAACCCTCTTCTCCCCCCTTTCCCTCTGCTCCTCCCCCTTTCCTTCCCCTCCCCTCAGCACTGTACTCGTCCACTCAACTGTATATATCTTCATTACCCTATTTCTTTTGTTAATGAGATGTACATCACCTTGATTCTATTTATTTGCTATTGTTTTAATGAGATGTTCTTCCCCTTGATTGCATTTATTGCTATCTATTTATTGCTATTGTTCTTTTCTGTCTGTCTCCCCCGATTAGACTGTAAGCCCGTCAAAGGACAGGGACTGTCTCTGTTACCGATTTGTACATTCCAAGCGCTTAGTACAGTGCTCTGCACATAGTAAGCGCTCAATAAATACTATTGAATGAATGAATGAATAATTATTATTACCATTATTATTACTAAGGAACTTCCAGTCTTGAAGGGGAGGCAAACATGAATGTAAATAAGATATGACTATGTACTTAAGTCCTGTGAGGCTGAGGGTTGGTGAATAAAGGGTGCGAATCATTCATTTTTTCAGTTGTATTTATTGAGCTCTTACTGTATGCAGAGCATTGTACTAAGCGCCTGGAATGTACAATTCCACAATAGAGACAATCCCTGCCCATCAGCAGGCTCACAGTCTAAAAGGGGGAGACAGACAACTAAACAAAACAAGTAGTCAGGCATCAATACCATCAAATTAGATAAACAGAATCATAGATATATACACATCATTAATGAAATAGAGTAATAATATATACAAATATACATAAGTGCTGTGGGGAGGGGAAGGGAGTAGAGCAGAGGGAGGGAGGAGGGGGAATGGGGAGGGGAGGAGGGGCAGAGGGATAGGGAGGGCTCAGTCTGGGAAGGTCTCCTGGAGGAGGTGAGCTCTCAGTAGGGATTTGAAGAGGAGAAGAGAGTTAGTTTGGTAGATGTGAGGAGGGAGGACATTCCAGGATAGCGGTAGGACATGGGCCAGAGGTCGACGGCAGGACAGGAGGAACTAGGCACAGTGAGGAGGTGAGCGGCAGAGGAGCGGAGTGTACGGGTTGGTCTGTAGGAGAGAAGGGAGGTGAGGTAGGAGGGGTCTAGGTGATGGAGAGCTTTGAAACCAAGAGTGAGGAGCTTTTGCTTCATGAGAAGGTTGAGAGGCAACCACTGGAGGTTTTTAAGGAGGGGAGTGACATGCTCAGAGGGTTTCTGTAGAAAGATAATCCAGGCAACAGAGTGAAGTATAGACTGGAGCGGGGAGAGACAGGAGGATGGGAGATCAGAGAGGAGGCTGATGCAATAATACAGTCGGGACATTAGGAAAGCTTGTACCAGCAAGGTAGCAGTTTGGATGGAGAGGAAAGGGTGGATCTTGGTGAGGTTGTGAAGGTGAGACCGGCAGATTTGGGTGATGGATTGGATGTGTGGGGTGAATGAGAGACCAGAGTCAAGGATGACACCAAGGTTGCGGACCTGTGAGACGGGAAGGATGGTAGCGCCGTCCACAGTGATGGGAAAGTCAGGGGGAGGAGATTTTGGGAGGGAAGATACAGAGCTCAGTCTTGGCCGTGTTGAGTTTTAGGTGGTGGGCAGACATCCAGGTGGAGATGTCCTGAAGGCAGGAGGAGATACGAGCCTAGAGGAAAGGGGAGAGAACAGGGGAGGAGATGTAGATTTGGGTGTCATCTGCGTAGAGATGATAGTTGAAGCCATGGGAGCGAATGAGTTCACCAAGGGAGTGAGTGTAGATGGAGAATAGAAGGGGACCAAGAACTGACCCTGGAGGAACCCCCAAAGTTAGTGGATGGGAAGGGGAGGAGGAGTCCGCAAAGGAGACCGAGAATGAGCGGCCAGAGAGATAAGAGGAGAACCAGGAGAGGACGGAGTCCGTGAAGTCACGGTTGGCTAATGTGTTGAGGAGAAGGGGATGGTCAATAGTGTCAAAGGCAGCCGAGAGGTCGAGAAGGATTAGAATAGAATAGGAGCCATTGGATTTGGAAAGAAGGAGGTCATGGGTGTTGTTGCAGGCTCAGTGTGTTGTTATATTGTTGTCTCCCAAGCACTTAGTACAGTGCTTTGCACACAGTAAGCACTCAGTCAATACGATTGAAGGAATAAATGGCTTTTCCTCAGCCCTAAATGGCATACTATGGTCTAGTGGAAAGAACGGACTTGGGAGTTAGCAGAGCATGTTCATTCATTCATTCATTCAATCATATTTATTGAGCGCTTACTGTGTGCAGAGCACTGTACTAAGCGCTTGGAATATACAATTCGGCAACAGATAGAGACAATCCCTGCCCAACAATGGGCTCACAGACTAAAATGGGGAGACAGACAGCAAAACAAAACTGTCAGGCATCAGTACCATCAAAATAGATAGATAGAATCATAGATATATACACAGAACTAATAAAATGGAGTAATAAATAATATATAAAAATATACACAAGTACTGTGGGGAGGGGAAGGGAGTAGAGCAGAGGGAGGGAGGAGGGGGAATGGGGAGGGGAGGAGGGGCAGAGGGAAAGGGAGGGCTCAGTCTGGGAAGGCGTCCGGGAGGAGGTGAGCTCTGAGTAGGGCTTTGAAGAGGGGAAGAGAGTTAGTTTGGTGGATGTGAGGAGGGAGGGTATTCCAGGTCAGTGGTAGGATGGGGTTGGGGGTTGACGGGGGGACAGGAGAGAACGAGGCACAGTGAAGAGGTGAGCGGCAGAGGAGTGGAGTCTGTGGTGTGGGCTGTAGAAGGAGAGAAGAGAGGTGAGGTAGGAAGAAGCAAGGTAATGGAGAGCTTTGAAGCCAAGACTGAGGAGTTTTTGTTTCATGCAAAGGTTGATAGGCAACCACTGGAGGTTTTTGGGGGGGAGGGTGACATGCCCAGATCGTGTCTCTAGAAAGATAATCTGGGTGGCAGAGTGAAGTATAGACTGAAGTGGGCAAGACAGGAGGATGGGAGATCAGAGAGGAGGCTGATTCAATAATCCAGTCGGGATATTATGAGAGCTTGTACCTGCAAGGTAGCAGTTTGGATGGAGAGGAAAGGGTGGCTCTTGGCGATGTTGTGAAGGTGAGACCGGCAGTGCCTCTTGTGTGACCTTGGCCAAGTCACTTAACCTCTCCTTGCCTCAGTTACCTCATCCATCTGTAAAATGTTGATTCACTAGTTTTCCTTCCTACGTAGATTGTGAGCCCTGTGTGGGACAGGAACTGTGTCTGACCTAATTGTCTTGTATCTTACCCAGGACTTAGAATGGTGCCTGATGCATAGTTAAGTGCATGACAAATTCCCACTATTACTATCCTCTGGACTGTAAGCAGTAAATTTGTCTGCCAACTGTTGTATTGTACACTTAGTACAGTGATCTGCACCTAGTAAGTGCTCAATAAATACCACTGATCATAAGCACTGAATATTTATGGATCTCCTGACCCACTGCTCAGCTGAACACAACAGCCAAAGCTGAGGGTCCGTCGAATTAAGCATTTAGGTGATAGGTTTGACCCTGTCAAAGGGAAGGGAATTGGGGAGTAGGAAGAAGCGGCGTGGCCTAGTAGAAAGAGCATGAGCCTGGGAGTTAGAGGACCTGGTTACTTAACATGCCTCCATCACTCATCTGCTCTGTGACTTTGGGCAAGTCGCTCTGCTTCTCTGTGCCTCAGTTATCTGAAAAATGGGGATTAAGACTGAGTCCCATATGAGAAATGGCCTGCATTTAACCTGATTATCTTGTATCTACCCCAGCACTTAGTACAGTCCCTGGCACATAGGAAGCACTTAATACATACTATTTAAAAAAAAAAAAAAGAAAGGAGGGTTGAGATAAGAGGTTGGAGATTCCTGTAGCAATAAGTTGAAGATGAGCACCGGACCTGACTTTTGATTCCTCATGCCCAAAGCAAAGCCACTTCAGCAGGATGGAAAGCTGTTGTAGGATTCCCACGCCTCTCTCTACAGTACCAGTCCTGAAGGATCTCATGCTATCACAAGGGAGAGCTAGTGTCCTGATACGATAGGGGATAATAATAGTAATTACTGTGGTATTTGTTAAGCGCTTACTATGTGCTAACCTCAGTACTAAGGACTGGTGTAGATACAAGATGACCAAGTTCATTCATTCATTCAATAGTACTTATTGAGCGCTTACTATGTGCAGAGCACTGTACTAAGTGCTTGGAATGAACAAGTCGGCAACAGATAGAGACAGTCCCTGCCATTTGACGGGCTTACAGTCTAATCGGGGGAGACGGACAGACGAGAACAATGGCAATAAATAGAGTCTAGGGGAAGACCATCTCGTAAAAACAATAGCAACTAAATAGAATCAAGGTGATGTACATTTCATTAACAAAATAAATAGGGTAATGAAAATATATACAGTTGAGCGGACGAGTACCGTGCTGAGAGGATGGGACGGGAGAGGGGGAGGAGGAGAGGGAAAGGGGGAAGAAGAGGGTTTAGTTGCGGAGAGGTGAAGGGGGGGTAGAGGGAGCAGAGGGAAAAGGGGAGCTCAGTCTGGGAAGGCCTCTTGGAGGAGGTGAGTTTTAAGTAGGGTTTTGAAGAGGGGAAGAGAATCAGTTTGGCGGAGGTGAGGAGGGAGGGCGTTCCAGGACCACGGGAGGACGTGGCCCGGGGGTCGACGGCGGGATAGGCGAGACCGAGGGACGGTGAGGAGGTGGGCGGCAGAGGAGCGGAGCGTGCGGGGTGGGCGGTAGAAAGAGAGAAGGGAGGAGAGGTAGGAAGGGGCGAGGTGATGTAGAGCCTTGAAGCCTAGAGTGAGGAGTTTTTGTTTGGAGCGGAGGTTGATAGGCAACCACTGGAGTTGTTTAAGAAGGGGAATGACATGCCCAGATCGTTTCTGCAGGAAGATGAGCCTTCCTGTAAATAGCATTACAGATATATACACATCATATATAAAAGAAATAGAATAATAAATATATACAAATATACACAAGTGCTGTGGGGTGGGAAAGGGGGAAGAGCAGAGGTTGGGAGTAGAGGTGATGGGGAGGGGAGGAGGAGCAGAGGAAAAGGGGGACCCAGTCTGGAAAGGCCTCGTGGAGGAGGTGAGCTCTCAGGAGGGTCCTGAAGGAGGGAAGAGAGCTAGCCCGGCAGATGTGAGGAGGGAGGGCATTCCAGGCCAGAGGTAGTACGTGGGCCAGGGGTCGAGGGCAGGACAAGTGAGAACTGAGCCCAGTGAGGAGGTTAGTGGCAGAGGAGTGGAGTCTGAGGGCTGGGCTGTAGAAGGAGAGAAGGGAGGTGATGTAGGAGGGGGCAAGGGGATGGAGAGCTCCGAATCCAATAGTGAGGAGTTTTTGCTTCATACGAAGACTGCTGGGCAACTACTGGAAATTTTTGCGGAGGGGGGTGACACGCCCAGAGCGTTTCAAGTGTACAACCAGAGTGGACGCATGTTAATAATAATAAGGCATACCTCATGATGCCTGAGGTGTGCCAACACCTCTTTCCCTTCACCTTCACCCTCATGCTTTCCATAGCTCTTCAACGTATCCTACACTCTTATGCAAGTTTGCCAATTTCAAGTTTAACTGCTCCAATCCACTCCCAAACCTCCCCACCACCCGAAACATACAAAAAACAACATCCTAAACTTCTCATATTACAGGGCCTTCAATTGAGAGAGGAGTCAGTTAAAGCGGATTAAGGTCTTTTCCTTTTTATTTTTTATTTTAACTTTTATTTTATTTTAATTTTTACGGTATTTGTCAAGTGCTTACTATGTGTCAGGAACTGTATTAAGTGCTGGGGTAGATACGGGCAAATCAGGTTGGACCCAGTCCATATCCGCATGCGGTTCACAGTCTTAAACCCCATTTTACAGATTGAAGAACTGAGGCTCCCAGAGAGGTTAAGTGGTATACCCAAGGCCACAGGGCAAGCAAGTGGCCAAACCAGAATTAGAAGCCAAATCCTTCTGAATCCCAGGCCTGGGCTCTACCCATGAGACCATGCTACCTCTTACAAAATTTGATATTCCAAAAGGAATCTCTGAGACTGGCAGGTTTTTATATGGGAAGCATTTGCTGGAACCAATTCAGCTTCTCACACAGGACCTAAATTAACGAAGCATTTGCTTAAACCCTACATTCTGCAGAAGTTAGCATAAGGTATTTAGGTACCTACTGCAGGTGAGACTCTCAAGACCATTCTTTATTCACAAGTCACACATGAGGGGGTTCTCCCTCCTAAGTAGACGGTGAGCCTTATGTGGGGCAGGGACTTTGTTAATTACTCTTTCCCCCTTCAAAGCCTTAATGCAGGCACAGCTCCTCCAAGAAGCCTTCCCTGACCAAGCCCTCCTTTCCTCGTCTCCCACCCTCACCCTGACATGTTCCCTTCATTCACCTGGCCCCCAGCCCCACAGCACTTATGTATATATCTGTCATTTATTTATTATATTAATGTGTGTCTCCGCCCCCCCTAAAATGCAAGTTTGTTGTGGGCAGGGAATGTGCTGTTTATTGTTGTATTGTACTCTCCCAAACACTTAATATAGTGCTCTGCACACGGTAAGTGCTCAACAAATACGAATGAATGAATGAGCTGATTGATTTTTTTTTCCCCCCAGCACTTAGAGCAGTGCTTGACACAGAGTAAGTATTTAACAACTACCATTAAAAAAATAAAAACAAAAGCAGAGAAGAAAAAAGTTTTCGCCACTGGGAGAAGGTGGGGCAGGGGCGAGTCTTTGGAAAATATTCTGCATACCGTATAGAGAAATTGTAGAGCAGAGGGGAGGAATGAGTTAAACAATATCTTTACATTTCTAAAGAACTAAACTCAGAAGTGATTTCAGTCAAAGAAATAGGATGAGCGGATGGGACTCCCTGTGTAGCTTATTATGGTGCTCCGGACACTCATTTAGACCTGCCCAATCCCGCTTACATCTTTTCCTTCCGCTCCTTCCCTGATTAGGAGGATTGCTTTAGGTCAGGTTGAAGAGACAGACAGGACTGTGTGAGGGAGACTATGCTACAGCAGCCCAGATCAACTCTCCGCGGTGGCAACTGCTGCCAGTTCTTTGTTTGCTAAACACCTCATTTACTGAAAATGAAGTCTTAAAAAATCATTCACATTCGACATGCGGCCAGGGTGGTGGTTTTTCATGCAAACCTCCCAGGGCATGGGGACTAACACAGAACAGAATCCGTGAAGTGCACACCATCGCTAGCCCTTCATGATTTCATTCGTCTGGATTTCTTGCAGCCGGGAAACTAGGTTTCAGGTGACTTTGTGCCAGCTGGCTGCTCGTGACCGAAAACAAAAAAGTTACCTCCCCAAAGCAAACACCTCTTCTTCACATAGCTCTGGATGTAGAAAACGCTCAGTAGATACCATACGATGGAATGATGGCTCCTTGCCAAGTTCAGCATGATGCTGTGTGGCAGTTTGTGCTGATATTTTTTTTCTGGATGATAAGAAAATACGGTTCCGAAGGTGATGATGTTGCTTTTGATCAAGTCAATCAATGGCATTTATTGAGCGCTTACTATGTGCAGAGGACTGTACTCAGCCCCCAGGAGAATATTCTAATCCCGGCTCTGCCACTTGTCGGCTGCGTGACCTTGGGCAAGCCACTTCACTTCTCCGTGCCTCATCAGTAAAAGGGGGATGAAGACTGTGAGCCCCACTTGGGACAACCCGATTACCTGGTCCCCCAGGGCATGGAGCAATACTTGGCACATAGTAAGCACTTAACAAATCCCATAATTATTATGACTACAGTGCAACAGAGTTAGCCGACACGATCCCTGCCCACGGGGAGCTTTACAGAACTACGGCTGAAACCGCAGCCGATAGGAAGAAACTCGCTTCCCTTATTCCCTCCATTTATTAAAGACACCGGCCAGGTCCCCTTTATGGCCCCTGCACCTCTACCTTGGGGGGGTCAAGGCAGAGGAATCACGACGAGCACTAAAAACAGGTTTTTGGTCTCTGGGGGCGGCCCTGAAGCGTGGCTCGGTGGAAAGAGCCCGGGCTTGGGAGACAGAGGTCATGGGTTCGAATCCCGGCTCTGCCGCTTGTCAGCTGTGTGACTTTGGGCAAGCCACTTCACTTCTCGGTGCCTCAGTTACCTCATCTGTAAAATGGGGATGAAGACTGTGAGCCCCACGTGGGACAATCTGATTACCCTGTATCTACCCCAGCGCTCAGAACAGTGCTCTGTACATAGTAAGAGCTTAACAAATACCAACATTATTATTATTATTAGATAAGCAGCGTGGCTCGGTGGAAACAGCACGGGCTTAGGAGTCATGGATTCTAATCTCAGCTCTGCCACCTGTCAGCTGTGTGACTTTGGGCAAGTCACTTAACTTCTCGGTGGCTCAGTTCCCTCGCCTGTAAAAGGGGGATGAAGACTCTCAGCCCCACACGGAACAACCTGATTACCCTGTATCTACCCCAGCGTTTAGAAGAGTGCTCGGCTCAGTGCTTAGAACATTATTATTATTATTAATAATAGCGGGCACCAGGTGGTAACCTTTGAAGTCAACCCCAGGGTGGGAGCAGGGAGGAGGGGGGCGGTGGGTGGGTCCCAAAGACCCCTTGGTTGGCTCCTATCTGGCTGAGGGGCAGAAGTCTGTCCGAGGGGGGGGGACCCTGTCCCCCCAGTCCCACCCCCAGCCCCCTCCTCCCTTTTCTTCCCCGCTTGCAGCTGACTCCTCCCTCCTGCAGCTGTGAGCGGCGCAGGCTGGCTCCCAGGCGGACTCTCACTTTCTTCCACCGGGCTGGGAAGGACCTGACGGACCAGCAGCTTTCCAAAGGGCCGCCGGGTTTGACCGCTCCAGAGTTTCTTTCCCTCGGGGGGCCGGGCCCCGGGGCCGGGGGTGGGTGGGGTTGCTCACCTGCCCGGCTCCACTGGGAAAGGTCAGCTCCAGCATCCGAGATCGCTTTTTCCCTGTTCCTCTCCCGTCCTGGAGGAGACCGCTCCGCTCGTCCGAAACTTGCAAGCCGGGTGCGCGGAGGGGCCGGAGGAGGTGGGGGGCGGGGAGGGGGAGCCGCTCTGTGCGGGAAGAGCTGGGGCTGGGGGAGAGGGGGGACCGGGAGAGGAGGAAGAGGGGGAGAGGGGAGTGGGAAGAGGGAGACGCGTGGGCAAAGGGAGGGGGGGTGGGAAGAGGGAAGGGGGGACGGGGAGAGAGAGAGAGGGAAGAGGGATAGGGGAGTGGGAGAGAGGGGAGTGGAGGGTGGGGGTGGGAAGAAGGAGAGGGAGAAGGGGGTGGGAAGAGGGAGGGGGTAGGAGAGAGGGAGAGGGGAGTGGGGGGTAGGAAGAGGGAGAGGGAGAAGAGGGTAGGAGAGAGGACGAGGAGAGTGGGAGAGAGGGAGAGGGAGAAGGGGGTAGGAGAGAGGGAGAGGGAGAAGGGGGTAGGAGAGAGGAAGAGGGGAGTGGGAGAGAGGGAGAGGGGAGGCGGGTAGGAAGAGGGAGAAGGGGGTAGGAGAGAGGAAGAGGGGAGTGGGAGAGAGGGAGAGGGGAGGCGGGTAGGAAGAGGGAGAAGGGGGTAGGAGAGAGGAAAAGAGGAGTGGGGGTGGGAAGGGGGTAGGAGAAAGGCAAAGGGGAGTGGGGGTGGGGAGAAGGAGAGTGGGGTGGGGGACAAAGGGGGGAAGAGGAAGAGGGATAGGGAAGAGGGGGTGGGGAGAGGGGGCAGAGAGATACGGGCAAGTGGGGTGGGGAAAAGGGAGGGGGGGGCAGAGAGATAAGGGAAAGGGGGGTGGGGAAAAGGGAGAGGGGGAGGGGTCAGGAGAGAGGAAGAGGGGGTGGGGGAGAAAGCAAGGGGTGGGGGAGAGGGACTGGAGGGTGGGGGAGAGGGAAAGGGGGAGGGGGCAGGAGAGGGGAAGAGGGGTTAGGGAGGAAGAAAGGGGGTGAGGGAGAGGGACTGGAGGGTGAGGGAGAGGGAAAGGGGGAGGGGGCAGGAGAAGGGGTGGGGGAGAGGGAAAGGGGAGGAGGGAGAGAGGGAGGAGGGGTTGGAGAGAGGGAAAGGCGAGGTGGGAAAGAGGGAGAGGCGAGGTGGGAAAGAGGGAGAGGAGGAGGAGAGGACTCCTTCCGTCCCTCGCTCCCTCGCTCCCTCCCGGACTTTGGCACTGTGCGACAGCGAGCGGAGGGAGCGGTCTGCCCAAAGTGGTCGGGGCCCGCCCAAGCTAAGTCCTGTTTAGATGAGCGGTCGCCTGGCGGAGGAGGAGGAGGAGGAGGAGGAGGAGGAGGAGGAGGAGGAGGAGGAGGAGGAGGAGGAGAAAGAGGGCAGCCGGCCGGGTCCCGCGCGATGTGGGCGTCGGTGCCCAACGTGTCGCTGAACGGGACGGGCCCGGCCTCGGGCCGGGGGTCCGGCGCCTTCAACGTGGCCCTCTTCGCCTCGACGCTGGTCCTGAGCGCGGCGGCCCTGCTGGGCGGCCTCTGCCACCTGTCCGCCCTGCTGAGCCGGCCCCGCCGGACGGCCGTGGCCCTGCTGGTGGCCGCCTGGTCGGTGGACGACCTCATCGGGGCGGCGTCGGGGGTGGCCTTCCTCTCGGTGCAGTGGGCCCGGCCGGGCCCGGCCGCTCCCCCCTGCGCGGCCTGGGGTCTCCTCTACCTGGGCCAGGGGCTGGCCAGCAGCCTGAAGGCGCCGGTCCTGGCGGGCTACCACGTCTACACCACGATGGGCCCGGCCGGGGGAGCACCCCGGGCCTCGACGGTCCCGGCGCTGGCCTCGGTGCTGGCCGTCTGGGGGCTCAGCCTGGCCCTCTGCCTGCCGCCCCTGGCCGGCTGGGGGGCTTATCTGCCCACGCCCTGGGGCTGCCTGGTGGACCGGGCCAGCGGCCAGGCGCTGGTCCCCGTGTCCGTCTTCGCCCTGGCCTTCGGGCTGCTGGCGGCCCTGGCCGTCCCTCTGACCCCGAGGCTGCTCTGCTCCGAGGAGGACCGGCCCGGGAGACCCCCGCCGGAGACCCCGGCCGCCGCCGCCCGGAGGGTGGCCGGCCAGCTGGCCCACGGGACGGCCGCAGGGGCCCGGCCCGGCCGGAGGGAGCCCCCGGGACCCTTCGCCGACCGCAGCGCCGCCGTGGCCTTCGCCCAGAAGCGATTCTCTTTGATTCTGGCCTTGACCAAAGTCGTCCTCTGGCTCCCCATGATGGTAAAGAAACCCGCTCCCCACCCCAGACCACCGCGGTGGGCCGGGACTGCCTCCCTTTACTGCCGCCTCGCCCCTAGATACTAAATAAATGACTCGGGATGATAATGTTGGTATTTGTTAAGCGCTTACTACGGGCAGGGCACTGTTCTAAGCGCTGGGGTGCATTCAGGGGAACGAGGTTGTCCCACGTGAGGCTCACAGTCTTCACCCCCGTTTTACAGATGAGGGAACTGAGGCGCGGAGAAGTGAAGTGACTCGCCCGCAGTCACGCAGCTGACAAGGGGCAGAGTCGGGATTCGAACCCGTGACCTCGGACTCCCGAGCCCGGGCTCTTTCCACTGAGCCACGCTGCTAGGTGCAAAGTTACTGTTCCAAGCAAGGGCCCGGTGCGGCCCTCTGCGCACAGTTAAGCGCTCGACGATCGAAGCACTAAGCGAGCTGCTTCTGGCTGGCAGAGGGGAGGAGAGGAAGGACTGGGGAGGAGAGGGAGAAGGCCTGTCGACCCCGAGAGCCCGAGGGGGGCCAGGAAAGTACCGACCCCCGGCAGGATCCCATCTTTCGGCCCTAGAGCCTACCCTTAGCCCCGAGAGGGGTTGCTGAGCCCCGGGCGGTCACAGAGGAGGAGAAAATCTGGAGTTTATGGGGGCGGGGAGGATGCCTGGGGAGCCCAAAGGAGAATGGAGGGTCTGGAGGAAGGGAGATGCTCAAGCAGCCTGGCTTAGTGGAAAGAGCCCGGGCTTGGGAGTCAGAGGACGTGAGGGTTCGGAGGGAGGGTCTAATCCCAGCTCCGCCACCTTTCATTCAGTAGTATTTACATTCAATAGTATTTTCATTCGATAGTATTTATTGAGCGCTTACTATGTGCAGAGCACTGTACTAAGCTCTTGGAATGTCTGTGAGACTCTGGGCAAGCCACCTCACTTCTCTGGGCCTCGGTTACCTCATCTGTAAAATGGGGATTGAGACTGTGAGTCCCTCGTGGAACCACCCGGTTACCTCGTTTCAACCCCAGGATTTAGGGCCGTGCTTGGTACATAGTAAGCCCTTAACAAATACCATCATCATTACTGTTATTATGATGATTTTTGTCCTTGGGGGAGCAAAGATGAGGATCACTTGTTGAAGCAGGTTGATGTGGGGCATTTAGAGAGCTGAAGGACCGACGGCCCTGTGGGATGGGGGTGGAGGAGGGGGCATTGGAGAGGGTTGAGAAGAGAGGGAAAGACTAACCGTGGATTCGTGTTTAAAATCAATCCGGTTTTTCCTAAACCCGTCCACTCAGGTCGCCGCAGAGCGGCCAGGCTTTTGCGAATCCACCCCAGAGAAAGGGTTTTTTGCTGCGTGGACTGGATTTATTTTGTTTCTCCCGCTTTCTCTCCCGTTACTCTCGTCTCCCTTTGGACTCTAGCAGACTCCATGCGGGGAGGGAGACAGTAGCAGAGAAAAGTCCCCCCATGTTTCGTGAGCTGTTTCCCTCCCCTCTGCAGGGGTTGGTCAGAGCAGTGGCGGTGCCTGTAGCAGGCGGCGGAGGGGTCAGTTGGTGTTGGCCTGGTCTGTCTCCAGGGTCCCGGGCTAAAGCCGAGGGTGTGCAGAGGAAAGAGGGTGGAAAGATTTTCTATACTTCTGTACTGTACTTTCCCAAGAGCTCGGTACTGTGCTCTGCGCACAGTTAGCACTCCATACGTGCCGTTGTTCGATCGACTGAAAGTTGCATCTCCAAACCCACTTCCCTCCCTTCCTCCATCCCCACCCCTTACAGATCCAGATATTGGTCCAGCACGTGGGGGGCTATCAGAGCTCCCCCTTCGAGAATCTCAGCTTTCTGCTGACTCTGCTGGCGGCCACCGTCACACCCGTGTTTGTGCTGTCCGAACACTGGATCCACTTTCCGTGTGGGTGCATCATTAACTGCAGGAGGAACGCCTATGCCGTGGCCTCGGAGGAAAGCAAAAGTGAGTCCTGTGGGAGCCAGGTGGTGGGGACGAGTGGTCTGGCCTGAGGAAAGAGTCGAAAAAAGTCCCGTTCCACAAGGCAGAGGTTGGGCAACTAGCAGGGGAAGAGGACAAAGAGGGATGTAGATCCCAAGAGAAATAAAAGGACTAGATATTTTCTGGAAGAATGGCGGAGTGGGGGTTTTTTTCCCCCACATCAGAAGACTGGGAGACAAGGACTGGGTGACTATTTCTAATAAGAAGCTAAGTCGAAGAGACTCAATCACATGCAACGCTCTGGATCGTCAAAGAGCGCTGAAGATCGGTCTTCCATTCCCTTGCTCGAACACTAGGACACCTTCATCCCAGACCCTCGCTCTGAAATCCTACTTTTAAAATCCTGAGGGTCAGACTAGTTAAGTGACCGACCCTAGCGACCTGCTTCACACGGCAGATGGGAGGCAGAGCCCAAACTAAAACGTGTCTGTTGACTTCCAATCCCGGACTTTTCCACCAGATCAGGTGGAAATACCCATGATTCAAACAGTAACCTCACCTGTAGGATGGAATCGATTCCAAGCGCTCAGTATAGTGCTCTGCACATAGTAAGCGCTCAATAAATACTATCGAATGAATGAATGAACTTTTTTAAACTGCCAGATGATCCCTACGGATATAGGCAGGCACCATCCTTGACTTATCTGGGCCCGCATCAGTGATGAATCAATTGATGGCACTTACTGAGCGCTTACTATGTGCAGACCACTGTACTAAGCGCTTGGGAGAGGACAATACAACAGAATTAGCAGACACGTTCCCTGCCATCATGAGAGCACGGTCTGATGAACGACGAGGGTTCGGCCACAGAAAGGATTGTGTTCCTCTGGCTTGGTCCATCCATCCAAATAAGGGAAAGATGTAGCTCGGCTTGGAATCGATCTGCCAGTGAGAGTGAGAATCAGATGGGCTTAGAGTCTAAGGTTTCTTCCGTGACCCTAAGCAATACTTGAAACGGTGCTTCAGATCCAGCCCCAAGAGGCCCATGTTTGCCTTGGCTGTAGTTACTGAGGTAACACAAAATCAGTATTTTGAAACCCGGCTTCTACTAGATCCGGCCTGTTAGAGCATGTGGCTCAAATGGACAAGAGAGCAGATCAGACTCTCTCTTTCCTTGGAAGAACTGATTCACAATTGTGTGTGTCATCCCAGAGAGAATTTTCCTTAACATTCCCCCATCTCCAGAGCAGTCCCATTGCTCTTGAATCTCTGGGGAATGGAGGATATCTGTGGGGCTGGATGAACTCATCTCACAGGTTCATTTCATAAATGAGGGTAGCTTAGTGGAAAGAGCACGGGCTTGGGAGTCAGAGGTCATGGGTTCTAATCCTGCTGCTGTGGCTCATTAGCTGTGTGAGTTTGGGCAAGTCACTTGACTTCTCTGGGCCTCTGTTACCTCATCTGTAAAATGGGGATGAAGACTGTGAGCCCCACGTGGGACAACCTGATTATCTTGTATCTACCCCAGCGCTTAGAACAGTGTTTGGCACACAGTAAGCGCTTAACAAATGCCATCATCATCATTGTCAATGCAAATATAGGATTTTGCATCTCACTATTCTTGAAATTGGCTTGCTGTGTGCCTTTGGGTAACTCACTTACTTACCTGTGCCTCAGTTTTCTCATCTGAAAAATGGGGATGCAATACTTGTTCTCTCTATTGTATTGAGTGTGAGCCCCATGTGGGGCAGAGTCTGTGTCTGACATGATCATCTTGCATCTAGCCCAACGTTTAGTACGGTTCCTGGTAAATAGTAAACATATAACAAAATCCACAACTAATATTCTCCCTAGAGACCAACAAATAGGAAATTAACTCTCCATCAACAGAGGTCACCATTCTACTGCTTTTTTGATGACTACCCGTTGAACACTACTTGGAAATGGAAATTCCAGTTTTTTTTTTAAAAAAAATGAAAGCTTATATTTCCTTTAAAAATGCTTCCTTTAAAAAGATATAGAGGGATGGCAATAACGACAGATGCAGTTTGTTTTAACTCTTATGGTAGATTTAAACAGAGCCTGGTGGCATTACGAAGAACTTTGGATATTGCAAAGCCAATAAGAACCACCTCAGCTGTAAACTATTGTTCAACTTTTCAGCAAGAAGCACATGCTTTTTCCTCATCCAGTTCGTTTTCGGACCGATAGTTGTAATGACTCTAAAGAATAAATAACTTCCCATAGTGAATGCATTACTTCTCTCTAGTGTGTGGCAATATTAGCTTTAAAAAGAGGAAGGATTGCTATTTTTAAATGTAGCCTGAGTTGTTGGCAGTTTTCATCCATTTTTTTTCCTTCTCTATTGTCAAAATTGAGTAAACTCAGTGTTGTCATAAGTCTTTCACCAAATGATCGATTGGTTTCCCCGTTTTGTTCATTAGTCTTCCCATGGCCTGGGCTGGCATCAGATAAATCTTTAGAAAGCTTCCCTTTGGGCTCATGGTTTCAGCCTGAACTCAAATGAGATTCTCCCTCCCAGTCGCAGTGGCTTTTGGAGATGTTTTCATGAGTTCTATGACCTTCTAACCTTCCCTCATCCCCCACCCTTTTTTTAAGGAGATTGCCTACAGTGTGCCAAGGAAACAATTCATTTCTGTTTACTGCCGTGCATATGTGTTTGACAATAGAGAGGCTGACATGAGACATAAGACCAAAACTCTAGCCTAACCTAAAATGAATTATTTTTCTGCTGGGCACACTAAGGCTAATCTGGGATTCCCTAGATTTATGCCTGAATTCCATGTCCCCTTTTTGATGTTTAGCCAAGTGGCACTCCAAATGCTATGCAAATATTCACAGCAAAACCATTCAGCTCGTTTGAAGAATAACCCGAATTTGGATCGACCAGCCAATATTTTATGTGAGGATGGAGAATGTTATTTAATCAGAAGAGTGAATTTAAAAACCAATTTTAATACCCAATTAGTCAATAGGTAATAATCAGTAGAGGAATTACTGTGCCACTGAAGCATCATTCTTATGTAGCTTATTTTTTTACTCCAGGTCCAATGATAAAAATCTTTTTTTTTTTCCTTATTTGCATCCTGGCACCAAACAACAACAAATGATTCTCATCAATTCCATTTTTTTCAGATGGTGGGTCTAGTTTATAAATCTTGACTTCTGGGAACATTTCTGTAATAGAGTCTAGTATATGGGAAGCACAAGGGTATATTATAGCATGAATCATATTTTGGGCATTTCATTCCTGTATAAACTTTATAAGTTTCAAAGGTTCTTTCCTTCCTCCAAGGATTTTTTTTTTTTTGGTTCATAATGTTAAAAAAGACTTCCTTCACTGTGGAATCTTTCACTATATTTCTAAAACAAGGGAGTAGAAAACAGTAATATTCAACAATGCTGTACCCTACCTTGACACTGTAAATTTATATTTGTGAACTAAGAAATGTTAGGTTTTTAATTCTTAAAAAGTAAAGGCTTTTCTTTCTTCCCATTCTCCCCCATTCCTTTCTCCCCATACCAGCTCAGAGCACATTTTCGCAGCTATTTTTCCACAGAGCCACTAAAGAGAACAACTAGATCTCAGCACTTAGTAGAAGAATTCAACAAATATCACTGAGCTTGATCACCATAAACAACATTTATTGAGGGCATAGTGTGTGCAGAGCACTCTATTAGGTTTAAGAGAACATAGAAAAGTGTACAAGGCACAGTCCCTGCCCTCAAGGAGCTAACACTTTTATGACTGAGATAGATGAAGATTGAAGATGTCGCTTGCTTTTAGTCTAGTCCGGGAAAATGTGGATGTTTGTAATATACACAAAGGATGGCATTTAATGTCTTGAAAATATGTTCAATAAAATCTTCAGGCCACAGAAAATGTGACTGGGCCTAAGATTTTTACCAACAACTTAAACATCCGCCAATGTCTTAGAAACAAGGGGCCTCTTAAAAGTGAATACCAGTAACTTATTGGCTCTGAGTTTTGTTTTCAATTTATATGAAAATTCTTACCTGTTCATAGCTTGGTTTCTTTATCCTGAGGATCAATCAGTCGGTTGTATTTATTAAGCAGTGCCTTTCTGCGTGCAAGGCACTGTACTAAGAGCTCGGGAGAGTACGATCTAACGGTTGGTAGACACGCTCCCCTATCCCTGTTCAATTGCACATCTCATTTCAAAATAAGGTGCATAGTATATTTTTTGTTTTTAGTTTGTAGTGGTCAAACTAAGAGTGAAAGTGCTTCACCACTTACATCCGGCTCTTAGCTGTCGACTGTATCAAATGTGGAAAACGTTTCTTTTTTTCTTTCTTTCTGCTTAGCCAAAAGAAGAGGTTTTGAATTCAGTTTGTCATTTCAACAAGGTTATGGGATTTACAAGATAGCTCACGACAATCTCCGTGATGAGGATGAAAACTCTATTTCATATCACAACTTGATCAGCTGTGAGAGCGAAACCCCCAGAGAGACTCCGAAAGATAGCAGCAACCCCTTCCACGCTCAGCCCGAGGAGTTCAGTACCATACTGGTCCAGGACAGCTCCATCCTAACGGACACGGATAGAGAACCCAAACCTAGCAGTTCCGACGCTAAGCAAGACACGGACGAAGACAAAGCCACCGAACGGGTGTCGACAGACAAGACCAGAACATTTACAAGGGAAGATTCCAGAAATTTGGAAAAGACGACCAATTTGGAAGGGCCGGAGAGAAGGCTTTCTCACGAAGAGAGTCGCAAGCCTGAACTTTCGGACTGGGAATGGTGCAGGAGCAAATCTGAGAGGACACCCCGTCAGGTACAGTAGAAGTTGCTCTTCCAGGGAAATCAAGGGTGAGGATTTAACCCCGGGTGTATAGAAGTGATGTTAATTGCTTAACGCTGACCCCATAAGCAGTCACTTGGGTCTTTCCCCAGTCCTCCCCAACCCCACCTTTCTCCCTATCTTTTCCATGTATTTTTGCTTATCTTTAATACATTTTTTCCATTGCCTCATCAACTCATGAAAATACATCCCCAAGCCTGATAAACCCAAGCATGTGTGTGGTTCTTCCCCTCCCTTCCCCCCCTCCCCAACCTTAGAAGGTATTGGGAAGGCCAGAAGTAAAATTATTCAGCAAAAAGTAAATTGTTGTGAGATGTTTTCCTTTTTCTCCTCAGAACAATCAGCTAATAGTAACCTAAATTGGTCTTTTTCCTTTTCTGAATTGCTACTTGCTCAATTAGAACCATTTTTTTTCCCCACCGTGTGATTTTAGAACAGTCATGTAAGTCAGATTTTAAAAACACAGATTCTACTTAGACGGTCTTTAGCTTTTGTAATATTACTCCCTAGAGTTATTCTACTGGGAAGAATACATTTTCTGCCCATAAAAAATTTACATAGGGCAAGAACCCAAATTTGACTCTAAGCATCCACAATTACGCAGGTTCAGATGATCTGTTGTTGATTCTTGTTTCTCTTACACTGAAATTGATTCCTGACTCTAACCGAATACTTAAATGAAATAATTTCCATTACAGAAGATTATTTAATCCTGTCAGCTTCCCACTAACACTGTCTTCTGAAAAACAAATTGAATTATAAATATGAGCATTCAAGTTATACTGTAAAAGACAAGTACGCTTCCTGGGTAAAATCATTGAGATACTCAGACAAAAAGTAACTGAGAATCTATTATGATCATCCAGTGTTTGACCAAGAGCACATAATTTAAAAAAAAAAAAAGGTAAAATGCTTGTGCTCTCTTCATCCAAGGAAACCAAAGAGCCTACTGCAAGTTTATTACAGAAATATTTGCCTTTCTCTATGGATATGAAGAGCTTCCCGGATCTTGTAAGTATTTCTGCCTCCTAAAAACTATTGAGAATGCCGAGGATTGGAGAAAGAGGAATACTGATTCAATCCCTTTAATCAGGGTAGGATAGGACTCTCTCTCCAATACTGAATTTTTAGGTTATCTAGTTTGATCCTCTAGACTCTAAGCTCGTTGTGGGCAAGGAATGTGACTGTTATATTGTATTCTCCCGAGAGCTTTGGTCAACGATCTGTACAAAGGATGTGCTCAATAAATATGATTGTTCGATGGATCTTTGACAGGGGTAGGGGTTTAGCACATCAACTCTGACCTCTCTGATGTATGCACATGCAGCACCCTGTCCACCTGGGCCAGCGGTCACTTGCCTTTACCTGAAGAATTGGGATTGGGACCTCTTCTGAGTCCTCTTCCAGCCCTGTCTGTGGAAGTTACTCCCTGAGGCCCGGTTTACATGCGAGGTTAAGAGAGGGCTGAACACGCAGTCCTGGACATATGCAAAAATTTGTCCCAAAAGTAATTAAATCTGTGGAAGTTGAAGCTCAGGGGATTTCACTGTAAACTAATTAGGAACGTTTCATGTTGTAGATGGGTGGTCTTTGTAGTTTCCTACACTTACTGTAATGAAGCAAAGTCCAATTATCTAAACCCTCACTTTTAGTTAACTCTGGGGAATCACCATGATTTGACGTTTATGTGAAAGATCCAAACTCACCTTATTAACTGAATGAGAAGAGAGCAAATTTTATGCTTTTTACCATTGACATTATAAAATTATGATTGGGTTTACGTGTCTAAATTCAGTTTGAAATTTCGGTGAGAGTTTGTCAGACACCTCCCCAACCTACAGGCAGCAGCTTCATTAAACCCATTGTATATTAGAATGCTATATTTTGTAGCTATTCAGCTACCATTGGCTGTGATGCATTTAATTGGGGCCTTGTATATTTA
Organism: Ornithorhynchus anatinus; assembly: GCF_004115215.2. Classification (NCBI taxonomy): domain Eukaryota; kingdom Metazoa; phylum Chordata; class Mammalia; order Monotremata; family Ornithorhynchidae; genus Ornithorhynchus; species Ornithorhynchus anatinus. The sequence goes on along the minus strand of NC_041728.1, from coordinate 112,574,182 downwards.
AATAAGCTAATTCTAATTTTAGTGTGTGTTGAAGCAATCACATTAGTGGCATCAAATTCCTAGGGTTATTCTGAGGTTTTAAGAAATAAAATCATAGGGAGAATATCTCTGAAATGCCTCATGAGAATGGGGTGATAATTGTTCAATAAATATCATCATGCTGGATAAACAATAAGCCTGCTAATGTTCAATTCCCACCACAATGGAAGGGCTTCCAGGAAATCTTTGTTGCGTGGATTCTTTCTGATAAAACATCAGTTTACAATTTGACTCTTCCACCTCCTTCTGTCACTGGCTCCCCTCCAAGCAAGATCTGATAGGTGCAAAATCTGTCTGTTGAGTTCCCTGCCCCGATGATGTGGGAGGCAGGAAAGGGTGGGAGGGTGAAGCAGTTTGGAAGTACCCAGGAAGGTGTCTGAGCCAAGCCAAATTTGCAGCTGCTTGTGCCAAATAACACAGTTGGGGGGTAGCCTAGGAGCACTTTCCAAAAGAAAGCCGACCAATCGAACAATTGTAGTTATTGGGCACTTGATATTTGCAGAGCACTGTACTAAGTGCTTGGGAGAGTACAATATAACAGAGCTGGTAAAGATGTTCCTTGCCTACAAGGAGCTTACAATCCAGAGGGGAATTTACATGAAGAAACTCTGGGAAAAGTGCTATTTCTTAAATGAAATGTGTAAAGTGCTTACTATGTGCCAAGCATTGTACTAAGCACTGGAGTAGAAAGAAGTTAATCAGGTTGGACACAGTTCATGTTCCACATCGGACTCACAGTTTTCATCCCCAGTAAACTGAGGCCCAGAGAAGTGGAGTGACGTCCTCAGAGTCACTCAGCAAACAAGTGGCAGATTCAGATTAGAATCCAGCTCCTTCTGATTTCCAGGCCCGTGATTTATCCACAAGGCCTGCTTTATCCACAAGGCTGTGCTGCTGTCAGACTCTCTGCTTCTAAAGTGTCCTGACTGCCAGTCCTGGTCCCTTTCCATAGCTAAAGTAGAAACTGTGGCCAGTGGGAGGGAAGCAAGATGGTGGGATTTTTTTGGGGTGGGGGGGAGCGGGCAGAGGGTGGAGAGAGAGAGCAGTTGGGATGGTCCTGAGCCAAATCACACTCATTATCACTTGTTCTGGACCAGATGTGGAGAAGGAGAGATGAGCAGATCTGGAACTCGGGGATTAGGGGGCCCTGTGGAGGCTCCTCTAGAGAGGAGAAATAAATTCCCTGGGAAATGAAAGGTGCACTTCTCTAAACAACTGGCCAGGATTGTATTTATTTATCATTCACTTCATGCAGAGCACTATACAAAGTGTTTAGGCGAGAACAACACAATAGGGATGTGGAGGATGATTCCTTGATTCCTTGATTCCTCCCCCTTATCCCACTTCCTCTTCACTAACCGTGTCAAAACTGGGTCTTAGGACAATTAAGAAAGGGAACGGGGAACTTAGCATCCCCTCTAGACTGTAAACTCATTTCATGTGTACCAACTCGGTTATACTGTACTCTCCTAAGGACTTACTATGGGGCTCTGCCCACAGTAAGCACTCAATAAGTACAATTGATTGATTGACTGCTTTGATAAGCCACCCTGTAAATGGTCAATCTCCATAGAACTCACCAAGGAAGAGGAGCTCTGTCCATAAAGCCATATTTGTTTCATGGTATCGTAAGCCTTTGGTGTGGTGGACAAACTATATGATATAGTAGCTGCTGCTTTCGAGAGCAAGAAAAAAGAACACTGTGCTATCATTCGCCTAGTGCGTGCCCTGAAATTGAATCTGTAGGCTGTCAGTCCAGTGCCGAAAAAAACTCAAAATCTTCAACTCTGCAACTCGGTTTCCAGGTCTTTTAAGTCATCACCCATGTTAGCTTTGAGCTTTGACGAGAAGGGAAATACGACGTGAGAAATAAAATACTTAGTTTCCTCAAAGTGTCACATGCCTGTGAGAGAGTGGGTGACTTTTACTAAACACATCTCAATCCCATATGAGCAGGGGATGTTGAACTGGATAGACTCTTCTTCCTCAGCATCTCCTCACCCAACTAGAACCCAGGGAGAGTTGCCAAGAGTCACGTGAGACGAGTTTGAAAGGCATTGTTCCTGTCTTCTTCTCCTGCTGGCACATACAACACTAAAAGGGTCCATAGTGGCTCTGTCCTAACCCAACCACACCCCTCTTCTAGAGACTTGCAGCTACTCCCCCCACAACCCGTGACAGGGGAGCGTGTAAAAGGATCTGTGAAGAACTCTTGGGAATCTTCCTTATCTCTCCTGCAAGAGGAGAGAATAGAGCTGAATCAAACACGGGCTCAGTTTACTGGCTTTGGGGTCCATTTAAATGGAATTTTGACAAGATCTTCCCTCTCAGACCCTAGCCCTACCTCGGATATTGTGGTTCTTCTAATCAATACCTCTCCCTGTTTTTCCTTTTATCCAGCTTGCCTGTGTTAACTGCTTTACACAAGTCCAGGATAATTATAATAATTGAGGTGTTTTTTAAGCACTCATAATATGCCAAACATGATGCTAAGTACTGGGGTAGAAAGCATACAATCAGGTGGGCACAGGCCCTGTCCCACATGGGGCTCCGATTTTATCATTACTTTGGATCTGACACCGACTATCATTTTTCATTGCATTGGGTCTGACACTGACTAGCTGGGGAGCGCGCCAGGGTTTGGTTGATTTGTTCACTTTTTTATGTAAAGTCTAAAGCATTAGTTCCATTTCCAGAGAAGGAACATTTTGATGATTGATGGATCGTCTCTTCCCCACATGTTCCAAAAGCCCATTAGAGAATACAAAAATTTTACCATTGATTCCAGGATATTTTTTGGCATTCATGACACTTAGTATATTCACGTTGCTTACTGTTGTAATAATAATAATAATAATAATGTTGGTATTTGTTAAGCGCTTACTATGTGCAGAGCACTGTTCTAAGCGCTGGGGGAGATACAGGGTAATCAGGTTGTCCCACGTGAGGCTCACAGTCTTCAATCCCATTTTACAGATGAGGTAACTGAGGCACAGAGAAGTTAAGTGACTTGCCCACAGTCTCACAGCTGACAAGTGGCAGAGCCAGGATTCGAACACATGACCTCTGACTCTCAAGCCCGGGCTCTTTCCACTGAGCCACGCTGCTTCTCTGAATATCAATATCAAATGAATATCAAATGAATATCAATCAGTCATATTTGAGTGCTTACTGCGTGCATGGTTCTTCATGCTTGACAGAGTGCAATGTAACAAAGTTAGTAGACAATATCCCTGCCCACAAGGAACTTACAATCTACAGGGGGGCTAGATTCAAAATTTTGTGCAGTTGCCCAGTCTGCCCTGATTGTTCACCAGACTCTCCAAGCCCATAGTGCCAGCCAAACACCTACGCAATTATCTCACAGTGCCTACTGCTAGTCACGGGAGGGATGGGTGTGAGATGTGGATTGCTCTGCATAATCCATCCCCACTACTGGGAAAACAACTCAAGGTCATTCCTGACTGACAGCAGTGGGATATCCCCTTCCCTTGGTCTTGTCTTATGCAGTCGAGTTGTCTCTGACCCATTGGGCACATCTCTTCCAGAATGCCCCACCTCCATCTGCAATCATTCTGGTAGTGTAGCCGTAGAGTTTTCTTGGTAAAAATATGGAAGTGGTTTACCACTGCCTTCTTCTGCACAGTAAACTTGAGTCTCCACACTTGACTCTCTCCCATGTCGCTGCTGCCCAGCACAGGTGAGTCTTGACTTGTAGCAGATTGCCTTCCACTGGCTAACCACCGACCAAGCTAGGAATGGAATGAGTAGGCCTCTGCTTGACTCTCCCTCCCATAGCCAAGACTGTTAGAGGACTGAAAACTCTCCAGATGTAATTCTGAGAGGGACCTCGTCCTTTACCCCAAATAAAAGTCCTGTGCAAGTAGATCGTTCAAGAGATCCATCATCCAATTTCTAATGGACAATCTCTAGACTGTAAGCTCCTTGTGGGTAGGAAATAAGTCTAACAACACTCTTCTATTATACTCTCCCAAGTGCTTACACTTGCACACAGTAAGTGCTCAATAAATACCATTTATTTACTGATTGATTGATTGAGGTAGTCCATAATGTTCAAAATGGTACACATTTACTTCATGATCCATGTCAAAAGGTGTAGTTCAGTGATCTTCAAAACATAATTGGATTTGGGGTTAGGGCAAAGAATAGGGTTAGAGTTAGAGGGAGACCTAGAGATAGGGAAGGAGCCAAGCCCAACTGAGATTAGAGTCAGTGTTTGGATTGTGGATTGATTTTTAACGTGTCATATTATTGATTTGGTATTTCCAATCCATTAATGATAACCTTTGACAGTGATTTGATTTTGGATGATTTGTTACAGCATTTCTCATGCAACAAAACCCCATGACAAATGGATCTGTAGTGGACAGATCTAAGGAAAGGTTGAAAACCGTTTTTTAGAATCCACAACCTTTTCATTAACCTTCCCAATAATTCTCTCATTAGCTATATAGAATCTGGGGAGTGGAGGCATGAACTTGGCTCCAGTTGGTCAGTGTAGAATGCAAAGGAGCTAACTTGAGCTGATTCAGACGAGGTTATGTGAAATTAGCATCTTCACCCATTCTTCCTTGTTGGCCTGGGATCGGCAGGCCTGATAATCAATCAATCCATCAAACATATTTAATGAGCACTTACTGTGTGTAGAGCACTGTACTAAGTGCTTCGGAGAGTACAGAACAACAGAGTTGTAGACATGTTCCCCATCCAGGTATGAAAGGAGTTCTGTTCTGTCCTCATCCCAGTGCCAGCCCATCTAGGTGTTAGGAATGGTCCTCAGACTCTGTGGGGCAGCAGTGTACTTGAAGGGACAGGATTAGGGGGTGGATAACCTCACAGTGCTCTTGTTCAATCAGGAAGAGATGTTGACATCAGAGCTCATGGGTGGGACTATGGAAATATTGCTCTAATAAATCTTTCTCTGTTCCATGACACAGTCTAGATTAACACTAGTGAGATTTGCTCTGAGGTGATTTGGACCAAAAAAAAAAGGTCATTTCCTCCAAAATGTACAAAAGTCTTCCAGATAAGAGCACTGGGACATTTTGAAATTGTTTCCGAATCAGTGCAGCCTGGAAATCCTGAAGTACCTTGTGGACTATTTTGTTTTCCAAAGTCTCATAAGAGCTGTCATAAGAGGGCTTTACAGCACATCCACTGATATAATGTTCTTCTTTTTGGCGACAAGACTATTTCATCTTAGTCCTGGAATACTTACAGCACTCTCTTACTTCCCGATAGTTACTGCAAAATTTACTTTGCTCAAGTGCTTCCCTTTCTTCCCTTTCTTCCTCTTTTCTTCCTCTGCAGTGTGGCCTAGGGGAAAAAGCATGGGCCTGGGAGTCAGAAGGACCTGAGTTCTAATCTCGGGTCTGCTGCATGTTTACTGAGTGACCTTGGGGAAGTCACTTAACTTCTCTGTGCCTCAGTTACCCCACCTATAAAATAAGGATTAAATCTTCCTCCCACTTAGACTGTGAGCTCCATTTGAGACAGGGACTGTGGCCAACCTGATTAACTTATATCTACCCCAGTGCTTACAACAATGCTTTTCACAGAGTAAGCGCTTGACAAATACCATAATTAACATTATTATTATTATTATTTCAATTTAGCTTAGCTATGGAAGATCTGCTTCCACAAGGTGGCTAGTAATGTATCTAATAATAATAATGATGGCATTTGTTAAGTGCTTACTATGTGCGGAGCACTGTTTTAAGTGCTGGGAAGGATACAAGGTGATCAGGTTGTCCCACGTGGGGCTCACAGTCTTAATCCCCATTTTACAGATGAGGTAACTGAGGCACAGAGAAGTCAAGTGACTTGCCCAAAGTCACATAGCTGACAAGCGGCGGAACAGGGATTAGAACCCATGACATCTGACTCCCAAGCCCATGCTCTTTCCACCGAGCCACACGGCTTCTCTGAGCCATGTTTATATCTGTATATCCACAAAACCTTTAATTCAAAATCTTTCATTTGGGGTATAGATTTACAATGTTATTTGAATATAGTTATTTAATATATTTTATTGCTTTGGTCAGTTTTTTGGATCTTGGAAATGCATGAATGTTTTTACATTATTTTCTATGGGAAACAAGAATTCATTTAGTTTATGGAACATATTCAAGTTGCTAGAACTACATGTCTCTAGACCTCTGCTAAGTGAAGTATAGCAGTACATGGTTGAGGCCCATTCTGGAAATCAGCCAGTTTATTATGTTATAAAGGATGCTGGGAAAATAAACATGCAGGCAGTAAATATTGTTCCAGTAGGATGTTTGCTCCTCTTCAGCACTGACTCCTACAGTTAGGATTTCATTAACAAGAAAAAATTCACAAGGCCCCCTTCCACCTTCTGACAATGAACAGCAGATTTTCACGTCTTTTTCATGTCACGTCTTTCATTTCCCTTCTCGTCCCCGCCTGAGTTACCCATGGCTCACAGTGTGATCCCATCCTGTATTGGATGGAGCTCAGGATGCAGTAGGCATTGGCAGTGGTTTTTGTGTGGTTGAGCCCATCAAAGCAACCAATCAATCAATCAGTGGCATCAATTGAGCCATTAGCATGGGCAAACCTCTGTATTTAAGCCCTTGAGAGAGTCCACTACAAAGAGTTGGTAGACACATTCCCTGCTCACAAGGAGCTGACAGCCTGAAGGTGGGTGGGCCATGAGTGAGGCTCCCAAAGGGAGTTGTAATCGTTACATGGTTTCCGCTTCTTCTGGATCCCTGCCGTTATGGGTTCTTCCTCTGGAGTCCTGTGTGCCCTCCCCCTGTGCTCCGGGCACACAGGCAAAGACAAAGAACCACAAGAGGAGGGAGACAAGGAGGAAGGAGAGCTTGAGCTGGCAAGGGAGAACTCAAAAGCTCAGGAGAGGAAATAATCAATGGAAATTTATTGTGTGCAGAGTGCTGTACTGAATGCTTGAGAGCAGCGTCGCTCAGTGGAAAGAGCCTGGGCTTGGGAATCAGAGGTCATGGGTTCGAATCCCAGATCTGCCACTTGTCAGCTGTGTGACTGTGGGCAAGTCACTTAACTTCTCGATGCCTCAGTTACCTCATCTGTAAAGTGGGGATTAACTGTGAGCCTCACTTGGGACAACCTGATTACCCTGTATCTACCCCAGCGCTTAGAACAGTGCTCTGCACATAGTAAGCGCTTAACAAATACTAACATTACAATAAAACAGAGTTGGTAGACATACCTCCTGCCCACAGAGATGTGGTGTGGTGGAGACCCCAAGTCCTGAAAATAATTGTGGCATTTCTGAAGTACTTTGTGCCAATCACTGTACTAACTGTTGGGTTGGATACATGATAATTGGACCATACCCAATCTCTGTCCAAATAAGTGGCAGATGACAATCCTCTGTATTCAAAGCACTTCTGAAAGCCCATCTCCTCCAACATGTCTTCTCTGGTTTAATTTCCAACACCACAAGTCATGTAAACCCACTAGCCAGCTGCAGCCACTTATTCCCATCTTCAGCACTCAGCGATCGACACATTCAATTGTCCATTCAATCATTTGTATTACACTGTAAAATACTTTCATATCTGTCTCTCGCATTAGAGTGTATCTCGTGGGACGGAAATGTGTCATTTGCTTATTTTATACTTCCTAGGTGCTTAGTACAGTGCATTGCATTACTGGTCATTCAATAAATACTGCTCCTTCTCCTCCTTCTCCTCTTCCTCCTGTTCCTCCTAGTACTACTACTACTAATAATAGTATTTGTTACATATTTACTATGTGTCAAGTACAGTGACTGCCTCAAAATAAGCACTTAACAAATACCACAATTACTAATACTATTATTATTATTATTACTATCATTATCATTATTATTCCTACTACTTTTATTAAGCCCTGGGATAAATACAATACAGTCAAAACAGACATGTTATTATTATCATTATCATTATGATTCCTACTACTTTGATTAAGCCCTGGGATAAATACAATACAGTCAAAGCAGTCACACTCCCTGCCTGATTTGGGCTCACGGTCTAAGGGGAAAGGAGAACAGATAATTTTGGGGGATGAGGAAATGGAGGTATAGGTAAGTTAACTGACTTGTCCAAGATCCAAAAATAGGCAATTTATGGGTCCGGGAAAAGAACCCAGGTCTTCTGGTTCTCAGTCCTTGGCTCTTTCCACTAATCCACATTGTTTCCCACTATTACTATTACTGTGCTTCACAGGTACCAGATTTAGAATATTGTGCATCCTTTTGTACCTACTTGGGATTTGCTTCTCTGGGATTTACCAGCATATGCTTGCATATTTTTTCCATGCTCTTTGGATTGGATGATGTCTGAAACATCCTCAATTATCATGGAAGCCTAACTGGATTTTCAGTAAAGCAGTGACTTTACCTCCAGAGGAAAAACCCAAAAGCAGATTAACTCTTTTTTTGCCAACTTTAAGAGGATTTGCTTCTAGTACTTTCTCCCGCTCTGAACTGTAAGCTCGTTGTGGGCAGGGAATGCATCTGTTTATGGTTATATCGTATTCTCTCAAGCACTTAGTAGAGTGCTCTGCACACATTAAGCACTCAGTAAATACCACTGACTGACTTTCTGACACAAATGAACATGGAAAGATTTGATTGGTTGATTGATTATTAATTTACCAAGAGTACTTATTGAGAGCCTATAGAGCAGAGACTTCTGAGCTAAGCACATGGGAGAGTACACTAGATGAAAATGAGACAATCCCTGCCCTTGAGCAGCTTTCAATCTAATGTAGGACAGCAGCGTATAAAGATTTACAGTTAGGAGGAAAAAGTATGGATAAATGAAAAAAATAAGTGCTTTAAGTAGTATAAAATGATATGTACAGAAAGGGCTACAGGTGGCAGTGAGGATCATAAATGCTGAGAAGGAAGAAATGGGTAACCAGTGAAAGGCACTGAGGAGTGGAGATATGGGTAGCGTGATCTCTGGGAAAGATGATCCAAGCAGCACAGGGAAGTCTACGCTGGAGAGGGGAGAGGCTGGAGGCAGAGACACCAAAGAGGAGGCTTAATATAATAGTGTGGCTGCATTATGGATATGACCAACCCCTGGACCTGAATTGAGAGGAAGGGATGGATCCAGCAAATGTTTGTGTGCACAAAACATTGACCAGACTTAGTGACATTCTGAATTGTGAGAACTGAAAGTGAAAGAATGAAAATGGTCCTTAGGAAAGAAGAGCGGAAGCAAAGCAGCACCATGGACTAAGTGAAAAGAGCCTGGGCCTGGGGGTCAAAGGACCTGGGTTCTAATCCTGTCTCTGTCAATTGCTTGCTGTGTGACCTTGGGCAAGTCACTTCACTTCTCCCTGCCTAAGTTTCCAAATCTGTAAAGTGGTGATTCAATACCTGTTCAATACCTGTTTTCACTCCTACTTAAACTGTGATTAACCTGATTAATTTGCCTCTACACCAGTGCTTAGAACAGAACATATAGCACATGCTTAACAAATACCATAATAATAAGGAAGGAAGCAAATGCTTTTAGAAGATGAGAGGGGGTGAGGTCAAAGGCACCAATCGATAGGGTATACTTTGAAAGAAGGAGATCTCTTTGGAGACCGTTGTAAAAGATAAGGAAGTAGACCTAGAGGTAGGAAGGTTTGGAGATGTGAGGGAGGGAATTTGGGGAGCTTTTGCCTGATGGTTTAAATTTTGTTAATAAGGTTGTTGGAGAGGTCATTAAGGGCAAGGGTTGAGTGGACACTTGGAGCTTCAAGGAATTCAATGATTGTTGATGATGACTGTGGCATTTGTTAAGCACTTACTCTGTGCCTAGCACTTACTAAGTGCTGGGTAGGACACAAGATAACCACACCCCACATGGGGCTCACAGTCTAAGAAGGAGAGGGCATAGATATTGAATCTCTATTTTGCTAATGAAGAAACTGATGCACAGATAAGTTGTGACTTGTCTCAGGTTGCACAGCAGGTAAGTGGTGGAACATTAATTAGAACCCAGGTCCTATAACTGCCAGGCCTGTGCTCTTTCCGCTAGGCCCTGCTGCTTCTGCTTGGAAAAAAAATCCAGAATTGGTGGTGTGATTGACAACCCCTGCAAAAAATGTTTTCCTCTTTGTAGGGGGTCCCAGTGAGTGAGTTATTTCTCTGTTCTAGAAATTTCTGGGCCTTTCCCCCTTATCTGTATGTGGGCACAAGCTGCTGGACCATCACAAAGACTCTAAACAAAACGGTAATTTTTGTGGGAAAATTATCTTTTTAAAACTACAATTGGTCCATTTATTAAAATCAAGTCCCTTCACTCTCATATTTTAGGACTTGTGCAGTCTAATGTACTCATTTGTGCTTTGGACTGAATGGACAGCAAAAGTTAGGCAGATTTGGGCTAGCAGGTATTGGCCTGGAGCTCCTCAAACAGTGACAGTGGTACAAGTAATTTAGTCCATGACATCTTTTCCACTGAGCCAGTTTTGCTAATGATGAGTCAGAGACACTTGTGATTATTAAGGCCCCTTAGCGCATTTGGTAAGAATTGGGTGGTTGAACTTGGGGTCCCAGCTGAACTCTAACTCAAACAATTACATTCTGTTTCCTTAATTTCCACATAGAGTTTCCATTGAAAAAAAGTTTCTCTGCTTTCTGTCCTTCTTTGCTAGACCTGACCTGTGTGGACTGCTATTATTGGATTCTGGCCTCGTTCCCCTGTTCCAATAGAGGAGGAAGAGGGGAAGAATGATTGAGGAAAGGGAGGGAGGATTATCCATCTCCATTGTTTGAGGAGAAAGACACATTTAGAATGAAATCCTCTTGATCGTCAGTGCCAGTGTGGGATAAAGAGTGACTAGATAAATAAAATCCATTTTGACAGGATCATAGAAGCCTGATTTTCCACCCTGTATTTTTGGCCACTCTAAGTTGCCCAGTAACCCAGTTAAAGGTCCAGAGAATTATGAATAGAGGGACCAAGAACAGATAAGTTCTTCCAGACTTACCTTGTTCTATCTGTATTCCGTGAGTGGGAAAACTTAACAGGAGAAGCCCCATTTGGAAGAGGGACTATGTTCAGCTTAATTATCTTGTATCTAAACCAGTGTTTGGCACACAGTGTTTAGCAAATACCAGTATTATTATTATTATTATTATTATTGGATTTATGTTGTCGTTCCAACCTTGTCTAACCCAAATCCTTATTCTAAAGCTAGACTAGATGCTATATTGGAGTGTGACTTCTTTCTTCGGTCCCTGATCGGCCTACTTCAGAGAGTCCAGCAAAGCCTAAGGGAGAAAGACCCAGGTGTATATTCAAGACTGATGGTAACTGTCTGCAAATAATCAACTGATTACTTCTTCCCCCTAACATTTGTTTTGCTTTGTTGATTATGTGCTTCATTTGCCATTTTGTTTCTTGTTGTATCGTGTTAAACGTTAATTTTGTTTACCATCCTGATTCAAAATTCTATTGAGAATGTTCTGTGGGGTGAGAAAATCTACTGTCAGAAAGTCAGTCAGCTATATTATTTCAAACATATCGCTGTGTACAGAGAACTGTACTAAGTACTTAACACCTTGGCAAGTTCCCAAGAGAGAATATCCTTTTTAGGTCCAATCCCTGCATCACTTAGCATGAGAAGCAGCATGGCCTAGTGGAAAAAGCATGGACTTGGGAATCAAAGGACCTGGATTCTAATCCTGGGTCTGCCAATTGTTTGCTTCACTTCTCTGTGCCTCATTTTCCTCAACTGTATAATGGGGATTAAATACTTGGTCTCACTCCTGTTTAAACTGTGAGCCCCATGTGGAATGGGGACTGTATTCAACCTGATTAACTTGTATCTAAGCCAGCATTTAAAACAGTGCTTGGCACATAGTAAGTGCTAAACAAGTATTATTATTATTAGACTGTGACCTCCTTGCAGGACAGAAACTCTGTCTGACCTAATTAACTTGTACCTATCCTAGTGCTTAGAACAGTGTTTGACATATAACAAGTTCTTAACAGATATCATAAAAAATAGCATCGAATGGAGGATGCAATCTCACTATTGCATTTTTGTTGATAGGTTATCTAGTAAACCCATGAAATGCTAGGTACCTGGGAAATCTGTGGTTAAAAGAAATATAAAAATCAATCTTGTTAATGCATCCCCTGCTAGCCCTTTGAAAGTTGTCAAATAGAGGAAAATACCATTTGAGCTGAGGTTCCCATACTTCAGTGGAAGTGATAGAGGATTTCGGAGGGCAGGCAGGGCCTGGTGGTAGGAACATTCAATCCCTTCATGGAAGGAGCATCAGGTAAAAGAGACTGAAGGAGAAGTGGAAAAATTTCCATCCTCTGTTGCCTAGAAACTGTATCTCCAGAGGCCAGAGGCCTATAGGTTAGGATGTCTCTGGGATCCCTTTGGAAATTTCTGGGAATGAGACCCACTCAATAAGTAGCAAAGCATATGTATCTATCAATCAGTCAGTCAGCCCCTTAGTACAGTGTTCTGCACATAGTAAGAGCTCAATAAATACCAATGGTAGTAAAATCTACCTGTTTAGTCCCCTCAACAGCAAAATGGGAGACAGGGAGGGGTGGGAGGTGGGAGCAGTTTGGAGGTGATTGGAAGGGAGACTGAGTCAAACAACACTTGTTGCTGTTTGATGGTGGCAGAGTTTGGGGGAAGCCTAGAAGCTCTTTTCACAGGATAATCAATGGTAATTAATGAGCACTTTCTGTGTGCAGAACATTGAACTAGGGCACAGAAGAATACAATACAACATATTTGGTAGATGCATTCCTTGCCCACAAGGAGCTTGAAGTCTAGAGGGGGATCTTACAATCTATCCAAGAGACGGCTGTGGTTAAGGGCTTCCCTTCAGCCTGCGGGCTGAGTCAGTCACTCATTCATTTTCTCTGTAGATGTTTACCCGGCATATGCAGTATAGCTGTCCTCTGTTTTAGAAGTTGACGTTACAGCCGCTAAGATCCTGTCCGTGCTGGAAAATGAAGCTGAAAAGATCGATGCGAGACCAACACACCCTACCACATTAATCACCTCAAGGAAAGATCCAGGGTGGGCAAGTGGTCTTTTGGCCCCTAATCTTTTTTATTTACCTTTTTTTATGGTATTTGTTGAGTGTTTACTATGTGCCAGGCACCATTGTAACCAGCGGGGTAGATACAAGATAGGTTGGACGCAGTCCATGTTCCACATTGGGCTCACGGTCTTAATCCCCATTTTACAGATGAGGTAGCTGAAACCCAGAAAAATGACTTATTCAAGGTCACAGAGCAGACAGTGTCGAAGCCGGGATTAGATCCAAGGTCCTTCTGATTCCCAGATCCATGCTCTATCCACTAGGCAATGCTGTTTCTCCCGATCAATCTTTCTAATCAATCTGTGGTACTTACTGAGCACCTACTCTGCGCAGAGCAGTGTAATAAGTTAGCTCTCTCATTCACTCCACACATCCAATCCATCACCAACACCTGCCAGTCTCACTTTTACAATAACGCCAAGATCCGCCCTTTTCTCTCCATCCAAACGGCTATCGTGGTGGTACAAGCTCTCATAATATCCCGGCTGGATTATTGTGTCAGCCTCCTCTCTGATCTCCCTTCCTCCTGTCTCTCCCCGCTCCAGTCTATTCTTCATTCTGCTGCCTGAATCATCTTCCTACAGAAACGCTCAGGGCATGTCACTCCCCTCCTTAAAAACCTCCAGTGGTTACCCATCAACCTCCTCACGAAACAAAAACTTCTCACTCTGGGCTTCAAGGCTCTCCATCACCTTGCCTCCTCCTACCTCTCCTCCCTTCTCTCTTTCTACTGCCCACCCCGCACGCTCCGCTCATCTGCCGCTCACCTTCTCACCATCCCCCGTTCACTCCTATCCCGTCAACCTCTGGCCCACGTCCTAGCGCTGTCATGGAATGCCCTCCCTCTTCACCTCCGCCAAACTAACTCTCTTCCCCTCTTCAAAGCCCTACTGAGAGCTCACCTCCTCCAAGAGGCCTTCCCAGACAGAGCTATCCCCTGTTCCCTCTGCTCCCTCTGCTCCCCCTCCACCCTCAGCTCCTCTGCCTTCCGCCCCTTCACCTCAGCTAAGCCCCCTTTCCCTCTGCTCCTGCCCCTTCCCCCCCAGCACTGTGCTCATTTGTATATATTTTTATTACTCTATTTATTTTGTCAATGAGGTGCACACCCCCTTGATTCTATTTATCATGATAATTTGTAGTGTTTTTGTTTCATTCTGTTTTGCTCTGCCGTCTGTCTCCCCCGATTAGACTGTGAGCCCATCATTGGGCAGGGATTGTCTCTATCTGTTGCCGAATTGTACATTCCAAGCGCTTAGTGCAGTGCTCTGCACATAGCAAGCGCTCAATAAATACTATTGAATGAATGAATGAATGAATGAATGAATAAGTGTTTGGGAAAGTATAAAACCCTCCTCCAGACATCTTGATCTTGCCTTGCCTTTCTGCTGCAGTTCCTCTCTCACAGCTCCCTGCTATCCAGCTCAATTGAGACTGAGTTCTCTATGCTTCTATAGAGAAGCAGCATGGCTCAGTGGAAAGAGCACAGGCTTAGAAATCAGAGGCCATGGGTTCTAATCCTGGCTCCACCACGTGTTAGCTGTGTGACTTTGGGCAAGTCACTTCGCTCCTCAGTGCCTCAGTTACCTCATCTGTAAAATGGGGATTGAGACTGTGAGCCTCACGTGGGGCAACCTGATTACCTTATATCCCCCCCCCAGCGTTTAGAACAGTGCTCTGCCTATAGTAAGTGCTAAACAAATACCAACATTATTATTATTATTGTGCACTTCATCCTGTAAACATTTAGTGCAGTGCTCTGCACCCAGAGGGCAATCAAGAAATAACGCACTACTCAATAAATACTATCACTGCTAAAAGTGGTGTGGAAAGCATCTGGTTTGGGTTCTACTTTTTCCCTCTTTCTTCCCTGGTGAATGAAGTAAACTTTTGTTTGGATTCAAATGTCTGGAGTGGCTATTAACTTTTCTCAGTTTTCTGCCCCATTAACTCAGTCATTCAGTGGTATTTATTGAATGCTTCCTGTGTGCAGAACACTGTACTAAGCGCTTGGTCTTGTCTTGTCTTATGCCATCAAGTTGTTTGCGACACCACGGACACATCACTCCCAAAACGCCCCGCTTTCCATCTGCAATCGTTCTGGTAATGGATCCATAGAGCTTTCTTGGTAAAAATATAGAAGTGGCTAACTATTGCCGCCTTCTGCAGAATAAACTTGAGTCTACCCCCTTGACTCTCTCTCTTGCCGCTGCTGCCCAGCACATGTGAGTTTTGACTTGCAGCAGATTACCTTCCACTCACTACAACTGGCCAAGCTAGGAATAGAATGGTCAGGCCTCTGCTTGACTCTCCCTCCCACAGCTAAGACTGGTAGAGTACTGGAAACTCTCCAGGTGCAACTCTGATGGGGGGAAGCGCTTGGTAGACTATAATAAAACAGAGTTGGTAGGCACGTTCCCTGTCCACAAGGAGCGTAAAGGGATTAAAATTCAGTACCACAGCAATAGGAGGGGTGTAAATTCCAGGGCTAGTTGACTGGCTCTGGGTGACAAAGGGAAAGTCACGTTATTCAACTTTGCCTCAGTTTTCCCTTCTGTATAAAGGAGATTGTTAGATCTGCCCCAGACATCCCAGGTGTCATAAGAAACTGGGTCAGTTCATGGGCAAATTTTAATCTCTCATCAAGAATGATAGCAATTTTAATTAATCAACTGAGCAATGATTTTCACTGAGCACTTACTGTGTGCAAAGCACTGTACTAAACGCTTGGGAGAACACAATACAACGGAGCTGGTAGATACACTCCCTGCCAACAGGATCTTAATGGGCTAGAGGGGAAATGTTAAATATGAGCAACTAAATGAAGCATTTCTAGACAGTGTGCTAGCATAGCTGGGTGATTTGTGTTTTATGTTTCAAAGCGATGACTGGAGTGAGCTGAGAATACACCTCAGTAGTTATCAAATTTATGTGCAAGACTGGGCAGAGATATACATTTATAATTCTTGCTGGTGTGCCTTGGAAATCTAGGGAGACATTAAGTATTAGAATAAATGTGTCTCTTTCAAGGGTACAGTGCTTGTTCTTCAAGCTTTCGGCAATATCCTGCCACCTAATACTCTCATTGCCATTTTTTGTCCATTTCTATCTTGCCTATATATTAAGAATTTTGTGCAGAGGAAATATTTGACAGCTGTTTTAGGGTTTTTTCTAAGAATTTTAGGATTTTTTTTAAGAACAAGAATTGCCCTTTTATCCCTTCTTCTATTTATATTTCTTCTAGTTTGTTTTGAAAATCACATTATGACTGACAACAATGCAGTACCCATCACAAGGATGTTAGTTATCAGAGTTTTATTTCTTTATTTTTGTTATCTCAGTCCTTAGTGGGTTCAATTGCTCACTCTTTAAGCTTTCATTCATAGTCATCATCAGCATCATGAAAATTATTGATAGAAACTGCATCATGCAGTGCTTTTCTATATGCCCTAGGAAGTACACAGAGAAAATTAGACCCAGCTGTGTGCTGTGAATTCTAAGGTAAGCCATACAAGAAGAACAGCATGGCATTATATTTCGTATTTCCCCAAATAAAGCTTGCGTTAGGAATTCTCCTGAATTCCCTGTAACGTTTGGTGGAGGATTTCCTCAGTATCCTTAATTCAGCTCTAAATCGATTGGATTTGGTTTGCGGCTGGTCCCCCTTGGATTGATTCAAGCCCCTGGAGGGTTCGGTTCCAATACTTGCTATCAGTGGTCTAACTCCCCATCTGAATTCTTATCTACTTCAGTTCCTGCTACCTGTCAGTGCCCCCGTCTCCTCCATTTCAACACTGTGTAAATAACCATAAAAGAAGTGGATAATCTCCTTCAATCCTAATCCAGAATCCACTTTTGTGAGCGAGTATCAAAAATCTAGGACCTCTCAGCAGAGCCTAGAAACTAATATTGTTGGCTGGCTACAATTGAAAGTGAGGAAATGAGGAAAATTGAGTCACAGAATTGGAAAGAGATCATACCAAAATTATACAATAGCTAATCTGAAGTCTTTTCAGTTCACTGGTTTAAGCTATTTCCACAGAAATAATGTAAAAATGCAAAGATATACAAGCAAAAAACCAAGGAGAGCTGCACTTTCAAATAAAATACTGCAGAAAATCATAAACATCTTTCAGGAGATGATTAGAATTAAGTCAGTTAACTCTAAAGGCATTAGCAACTTAAACACACTCTTGCTGAATCAGTCTAGTTTTGTTGAAGTTGCTGAAATTCATTCATTCAATCATATTTATTGAGCGCTTAAAGTATGCAAAGCACTGTACTAACTTGGAATGCATTCATTTTCTCTTCATGGAAATGGGGTAGGGTTGTCCAATTACTGACACTTACCTTTAACTGAGAATTGGCAAGACAGTTTCTCTAAAGGTATTAACATGTTCAGGCAAGTTATGAGAATTAATGATAACCAACTGTAATGTAGCCCTGTTTACTGCTGCCTTCTAGAGGGCAATATTTCATTTGACAGAAGCACATATAATAAGAATAATTGCGGTACTAAGCACTTACTGTGTGCAAAACATTGTGCTAAGCACCTGGAAAGAATACGCATGTGAGAATTTCACACAGTCCCTCTCCTTATGTGTCCAACACTGTGCTACACAAGACAATTAGATCAGAAACAGTCCCTGAGGTAGAAAGGTAGGAAGAGCAGATATTTTATGCCCAATTTAAAGATGGGGAAACAGAGGCCACTAGCAGATCTGCACCAGTAACATCATCTCCGGTTTTGCTCTTCCCCATAGACCATGTATCCTTCCTTGCATTGCTTAACCCAGAAGCAGACAAGTAGTACAAAAGTGATCCACTAGATTTTATTTTGGGTCAGGGAAGATATCAAAATGTTGATGAGACCCAGAGCATCCTTATAGTTATGTTTATACTGTTAATGAAGTATCTATGGTACCTTCCTGAAGTGGTCTGAGTACTTTTCTCATGTTATCGCATTCCTCCCCTAAAAGGGGGATGTATTTGTATCATGGGGTAGGGTGTTAGAGATCAATTTTTGACTTTCATGCAACAAACTGGGATTTTATGGAAATCCAAAGATTTTTTAAAAAAAATATGAAATTCCTTTATGTACCATATACTTAGATAATAAGTATAACTAAATTATTGGTAAAATTTGCTGAAATAATTCGAAGCATAATGTCACAACTTTAATCACATGAGGTGTGGAGTATAATTATGGACTCGGCCAGAGACTGCTAAAGTTGAAACTTATTTTACTGACTGTCCAATGGTCTAGTGGACAGCGCATGGGCCTGGGAATAAGAAGGACCTGGGTTCTAACCTATCTCTGCCACTTGTTTGCTGTGTGACCTTGGACAAGTCACTTCACTTCTCTGGGCCTCAGATACCTCATCTGAAAATGGGGATGAATACTCTGAGTCTTATGTGGGACAGGGACTGAGTCAAACCTGATTACTTTGTATCTACCCCAGTACAGTGCCTGGCACCTAGTAAGTGCTTAACAAGTATCACAATTATTATTGTTGTTGTTGGTATTATTATATATATATATATATATATATGACATGTAATAACATAATATATAATAATATATAAAAATAAATTGAATCACATCCTTCTTCATTCAATCATTCAATTGTATTTATTGCACGCTTAATGTGTGCAGAGGAATCTTCATAAATTACCTTCTACCAAACTAGCTCCTTCTGAATACCTCTTCAGACTTTTGAACTCTTCCCTTCAAGGGGGTCTTTCTCCATCATTTTCATAAATTCATCTGCTTTCTTTAAAATGGATGCAGTACTTCTCAGTCCCAGAATTTTAGTTGGGGATGAAGAGATGATACACGTCTTCATCTACTTTGTCATCCTGCAAAGATTCAGTGAATTTGCCGAGGTGTCACACAATACTGGCTGTGTCTCTGATCAGTACGTATCAGGTGGTGGCCTTAACCAGGGGTACATCTGAATAAAATTAGCACCTAAGTCCTATGGGGGTTATATGGAGGACATAGGTAAATTCTTAGGTTGTGTAAAAGTGCTTAAGAGGTGATTGAGGGGAATATTAGGAAGAAAGATTTACATGGGGAAGGACTTTTGGGGGAGATATAGTCTCTGACAGGCTTTGAAGATGGAGAGAACTGTGGTTTGTCAGAAGTGAAAAGGAGAGAGGGAGTTCCAGGAGCAAGGGGTAGGGAGTGGCATGATGAAGAGTTTGGTGGTGGGAGAGATAAGAAGCAGAATGGTCTAGTGGATAGAGCATAGGCCTGGGAGTCAGAAGGACCTGGTTTCTAATCCTGGCTTCACCATTTACCTCCTGTATGACTTCAGGCAAGTCATTTAACTTCTCTGTTCCTCAGTTACCTCGTCTATAAGATAGAGATTAAGACTGTGAGCCTTATGTGGGAAATGGACTGTGTCCAACCTGGTTATTTTGTATCTTCCCCAGCGCTTAATACAGTGCCTGGCACACAGAAAGTCCTTAACAAATACCATACAGTGTTACAAAGGATGGCTCAGTGAGTAGATTAGCTTGAAAGGAAGGGACAGTGCAGGTTGAGGTGGTCCCCATGGGGAAATCTCTGAAAGTGACAGAGAGGAGAAGGGACTTCCTAGAGAGGTTGCACCTCTGAAAATAATAATAATATTAATATTTGTTAAGCACTTTCTAAGTGCCAGGTGCTGTACTAAGTGCTGAGGTGAATACAAGCAAATCGGGTTGGACCCAATCCTTATCCCATATGGAGCTCACTGTCTCAATGCCTTTTACAAATGAGGTCACTGAGGCACAGAGAAGTGAAGTGACTTGCCCAAGGTCACACAGCAGACAAGTATCAGAGACTGGATTAGAACCCATAATCTTCTGACTCCCAGGCCTGGGCTCATTTCACAACACCATGCTGTTTCTCTAGATATTCCAGGTAATGGCTACCTGGAAAAGCCCCTCTCAGGGTTGCCTAGTGGAAAGAGTAGAGGGGCCCAGAGAGAAGAAGAAGCATTCTAATTCTGGCCTCTTACCTGCTGTATGGCCTTGGACAAGTCAATTTCCCTGAACCTCAATTTCCTCATCTGTAAAATAAAATACCAACTGACTCTGTTCTCCCTCCCCCTTAGACCATAATAATAATAATAATGATGGTATTTGTTAAGCGCTTACTATGGGCCAAGCACTGTGCTAAATGCTGGGGGGGGGATACAAGGTAATCAGGTTGTCCCAAGTGGGGCTCACAGTCTTAATCCTCATTTTACAGATGAGGTAACTGAGGCACAGAAAAGCTAAGTGACTTGCCCAAAGTCACATAGCTGGTAAGTGGTGAGGCTGGGATTAGAATCCATGACCTCTGGCTCCAAAAACCCATGCTCTTTCCACTGAGCCATGCTGCTTCCATTAGACCATGAGCTCCATGTGGAATAGGGACTGTAACCACCCTAATTATCTTCAGCCTACCCCAGGATTTAGTATATTCTTGGAGCATAATAAGTATTTAACAAGTTTCACAGTTCTTTTCATTAGGGGTCTTTCAGTCTTTACACCTAGAAATAGAGAGATACTAAAGTGAAATGAGAAGTGAGAAGCAGTGAGGCCTAGTGGATAGAGCACAGTCTTGGGAGTCAGAAGCAACTGAGCTCTAATTCCATCTCTGCTACATGTCTGCTCTGTGACCTTAGGCTAGTCATTTAACTCCTCTATGCTCAGTTACCTAATCTGTAAATTAAGATTGTGAACCACATGTGGGACAGAGACTGTGCCTCTCCTGATTTGCTTGTATTCACCCCAGTGCTTAGAACAGCACCTGGCACAAATACCACTATCATTATTATTATTAATGTCACTCGAGTTAAGATTTGTTGTGCAGATGTCTGAGGACTAGTTCAGCTTCTTGCTTGTAGATTTCTGTGGGAGCACCAAAATAGTGTGATAATTTTCTATATCTCATGGTTTTATTGGCCATAAGTTACTTTTTAAAACTGGCGCTGAATCCACGGGGATCTTCGTACCCATTTTCTCTGCTTTGAAGGACCTCTTACTCAGAGGTGGAAGGCAGCTTTAGAACATCATTGTCATAATAATAATAATTGTGGTAGTTAAGTGCTTACTATGTGCCAAGCACTGTTCTAAGCATTGGGATAGATACAAGCTAATCAGGTTGGACACAGTCCCTGTCCCAAACTGGGCCCACAGTCTCAATTCCCATTTTACAGATGAGATAAATGAGGCACACAGAAGTTAAGTGACTTGCTGAAGGCCACACAGCGGACAAGTGGTGGAGCCGGGATTAGAACCCATGTCCCCTGATTGCCAGGCCAATGCTCTTTTTACTAGGCCACGCTGCTTCCCATTATAGTGTTCTTGTCCACGATGTATCACCACCACCATCATCATCATCAATGGTATTTATTGAGTGTTTACTTGTTAATTAATTGTATTGGTAGGCACTCACTACCTGTCCGGCACTGTTCTAAGTACTAGGGTAGATACAAGGTAATCCATTTGGCCACAATCCCTGTCCCACATGGACCTCGGAGTCTTAATCCCCATTTTATAGATAAGGTAACTGAGGCACAGAGTGACAGAGTTGACAGAGTTAAGTGACTTGCTCAAGGTCACATAGCAGACAAGAGGCAGAGTCAGGATTAGAACCTAGGTTCTTCTGACTCCCAGACCCATGCTATATTCAATAGGCCAGGCTGCTTCTTTATTATGTGCAAAGCACTGTACTAAGTGCTTGGGAGAGTCCAATGCTACAGAGTGTATGATTCCCCATTATTCTCTGATGAGGATGGATCAATTTGAACTCCTCAAACCTGCACACAACACTACAATCTCAGTGAGTGTAATGGCATCTTTAAAAATGGGCAGCTCTAAAATGATATTCATGTGTTCTGGATTATGCATTTAGACTTAGAATGGTAAAAGGATTAAAAAAACTACTTAGAATCACAGAGAGAAGCACCAAGATCAGATGGAGTGCGGTGAACTCGTGACAAATAAAGACTCTTTGGCGGTCAATAAGAGAAGCATTTAACATCCCTCTTTCTCATTTTTCTTAGTTTGGACCTTTCCCTCTGGTCCCTGGTTCCTGGATCAGGACTCTTTGTGCCCTAGGAATTCTAAGCAGTATTTGTCTCTAAGCCCACTTTCAAGCACCACAATTATCTGAGATGACTTCCTTTCGGTCTTGCAAATGGAAACCCAAATCATTATATTTATACTTGTGATAATAACTTTGAGTTGTCTTTGTTCTATAAGACCCTCTCAAATCATCTTTCATTTTCTAAAGCCCCATACCAAAAAAAGACCATATTAAAATAGTTACAAGCAATTAGACCTGTAAAAAATGTGCCTTCTCACACAAGTCTTCCATGCATTTACTACTTGTAATAAAACGTACAATCAATCTGAAACAAGCATGATCACTCAGGACCAAACAAAGAGATTCTGTATTCAGACATCAGCCTTGATTTTCACTCAAGTGGCATGCTCTGTTTTCAAGGTTTTCCCAAGCCAAGGAACATATCGATAATTGCTTAGCTGCCATTTTCTGAAAATAAAATATCCAACGGGAAAAAAGAACACATTGGTGCTTCCAATTATCTCCTGGGAGATGCTGTCAGGGTGAAGAACTGATAGACACACAAAAGTGTGAACAAGTGCTGAGATACAACCAGTTCAGGGTGACTGGTTGACCTCATGCCAACAAGCTCTTCATTGCCCATCACACCATTTTCCCATTGCAGTTCTTCCTCAAAATTCAGTTTGGTCTTGGAATTGGGCTTGATGGTCTGCTTTTAGTTCAAAACATAATGATTCCAGGGCATTAAGAAAAATCCGCATGACTTTCATGAGACTTGATCAATCAACTGGTGGAATTTGTTGTGCTCTTAGAAACTGAAAGAGCAGGGACCCTGGATTCTAATCCTGGCTCCACCACTTGCCCTGTGTGTGAATTTGGGCAAGTCACTTTAACTTCCCTGTGCCTCTGTTTCCTCAAGTGTAAAATGACAGTGAAATACACTGAAATACCTAATCATCCTCCCCCTCAGATTGTGAGTCCTGTGTGAGACAAGAACTCTGTCTGAATTATCTTGTATTTTTTAATCGTATTTATTGAGTGTTTACTTTGTGCAAAGCACTGTACTAAGCGCTTGGGAGAGTACATTTGGGGCTTAGTGGAAAGAGCACAGGCTTGGAAGTCAAAGAACATGAATTCTAATCCCAGCTCCTCCTCTTGTCTGCTTTGTGTCCATGGGCAAACCACTTAACTTCTCTGTGCCTCAATTACCTCATCTGGAAAATGAGGATTGCTGTTATGGTATTTGTTAAGTACGTACTATGTGCAGAGCACTGTTCTAAGTGCTGGGGTAGATACAGGAAAATCAGATTGTCCCACATGGGGTTCACATTTTTTTAATCCCCATTTTTGCAGATGAGGTAACTGAGGTACAGAGAAGTTAAGTGACTTGCCCAAGGTCACACAGCAGACAAGTGGCAGAGCCGGGATTAGAGCCTACGACCTCTAACTCCCAAGCCCAGGCTCTTTCCACTAACCCACACTGGATTGAGACTGGGAGCCCCACGTGGGGCAACCTGATTTGCCTGTATCTACCCCAGCACTTAGAACAGTGATTGGCACATTCTAAGTGCTTAATAAATACCATAAAACTAATAATAATATAAAAACAAATACATATACTCCTGTTCACAGTCTAGAGGGGGAGATAGGCATTAATATAAATATAAATAAATAAATAAATAAATAAATAAAATAAATTACAGATATATACAGCTAAATACATAAGTGCTATGGGGATGGGAGGGAGGATGAATGAAGGAGTAAGCACGAGTGGGGCAAAAGGGACTGGGAGAAGAGGAGAGGAGGGTTTAGTCAGGGAAGTCTTCTTGGAGGAGATGCGCATTCAATAAGGTGGGGAGAGATCCAGTCATCAGGACTCCCCCCCACCCCCCCACCGAGTTGGGTTTCTTCCCAATTCCCCTCTGCTCCTTTCTCAAGCTCTCCTGGCTAGCATTTTGGCTGCCTCTTTCTTTCCCTCTCTCTCCCTTTCACTCAATTAATCAATCAATCACATTTATTGAGCACTTACTGTTTGCAGAGCATTGTTCTTAGTGTTTGGGAGAGTACATTTTGAGTTGGAAGATATATTCCCTGCCCAAAACAAGTTTATGGCCTACAGGAGGAGACAGACATTAATATAAATAAAATAAATGATATATTATCATGATTATTATTACAGTATTTGTTAAACATTGACTATGTATAAGGCACTGTACTAAGCACTGGGGTGAAGACAAGCAAATCAGGCTGGACAGAGTCCCTCTCGTGCATGGGGTTCACCATCTCAATCCTATTTTATAGATGAGGTAACTGAGGCAAAGAGAAGTTAAGTGACTTGCCCAAGATCACACAGCAGACAAGTGGCAGAGCAGAATTAGAACCCAGGATCTTCTGACTCTCAGGCCAGTGATCTATCCACTAGGCAATTCTGCTTCTCTAAATATATATGTATATAAGTCCTGTGGGGCTGAGGAAGGAGTGCGTAAAGGGTGCTAATTCAGGTGCAAAGGCGGCACAGAAGGGAGTGGGAGAAGGGAGAATGAGGACTTAATCTCCCTCCTTTTCCTTTTCTCCATCTCTCCCTCCATTTCTTTCTCTTTCTCGCTTCCTCTTCCCCCCCTCTCTTTCCATCTTTCCCTCTTCCTCCCCACCCCCAACTCTTGTGGGCAAGGAATGTGTCCACCAATTCTGTTATAGTACTCTCTCAAGTGCTCAGTACAGCGTTCTGCACACAATAATTGTCCAATAAATACCACTGACTGATTGATTGATCTATCTCCCGCACTCCCTGCCTCCATGGGATACTGCTTTTGCTGTCAGAGTTCTGGCCCCTTTCTACCACACTCCTTCCCCATCTTTGCAGGTGCCCTTTACCTAGTTTTCCTTCCAAGCGGGAGGCAGCCAGTCCTGCAACTGTTTGTTTCAATTCTGAACCGTCTCTGTACACTTTCAGGGAAATAGATGTGCACTTAGCAACTACGATTTAATTCGAGGAAAATTCTACAGGAAGATTTGCTTTGTTCTCTGGATACAGAGTATTAATAATCAGATGGGAATCCAGATAATGAAATCACTTTAGGTCTATTCCTATGATGAGCCTGTTAACCTGTCACATTTCAAATATTCCTTAAAAAGTTTCAGGCTACAGTGGGGGAAATATGATCTTCTATAAAGTACAATTTTTAATTAGCTACTGCCGTTACTGAGAAGAAATTGAATAGTGTCATTTTAAAAGTCTTTTTTAACATCCACAATATTTTTGAGCACCTACGGCGAAGGGAAATAGTGTCGATGGGGATTAATCTAGAAGACAAAGTGCTGATATCAATCAATCAGTTGATTATATTTATTGAGTATTTACTGTGTGCAGGGCACTCTACTAAGTGTTTGGGAGGGTACAACACAACAATATAACAGACATATTCCCTGGCCACAGCGAGCTTACAGTCTAGAGGGGGAGACAGATATTAATATAAATAAATAAATTATGGATATGTTCAAAAGTGCTGTGGGGCTGGGGATGGGCTGGTGAATAAAGGGAACAAGTCAGGAGAAGCAGAAGGGAGTAGGAAAAGAGGAAATGAGGGCTTAGTCGGGGAATGTTGAGTGCTAATGAGTGCCGTTTGGCTCCCTAAGCAAGAGACTGGAGTCCAAAACTGAACTCTGAGGAACCCCCTTAATGAGAGGGGGAGGAGAAGAGGAGAAATCAACAGTGGAAATTGAAAAGGAACATTTGAAAAGATAAGATGAAAATCAGGAGAGTATTGTCTGTATAACCAACCTCAGAAAAGTATTAAGGATGAGAGAATGGTCAACTATGTCAAAAGTGGCAGAAAAATAGGGAGGATTAGGACCATTTTCATAAGAAGGGGGGTTCACTGGAGATCTGGGTGAGCACAGTCTTGAGAGAATGAAAGAGTAAAATCAAAATTAGAATGGGAATAGAAAAGGAAGAAGTGGAGGCAGGAGATGTATTCAGCCCATTTAAGGAGTTTAGGCATGAAAGAGACGAGATGGACCAGTAGCTAGAAGAAGTGGTGTGGGTTGATTGTTGTTTTTTTTTTTTTTTTCAGTATAGAGGAGACTTGGATATGCTTGAAAGCAGCTGAGAAGGAGCCAGAGAAAAGTGAGAGTAGTGAGAGGAAGGAAAGGGAGGACAAAGAACAATGAAGCAAAAGAACTGAGAAGATTATTATTATTATCATTGTAATAAATCAAGCAATCAGTGGTGTTTATCGAGCTTTTTTTGTATGTAGAGCACTGTATTAAGCACTAAGAAAAGTATGAACCCAAAGAGTTAGTAGATAACTTGCCCCCAAACGAGGAGCTTCCAGTCTTTTGTCATGCCATCGAGTTGTCTTCGTCCCATAGCGACGCCATGGTCACATCTCTCCAAGAACGCCCCACCTCCACCTGCAATCGTTCTGGTAGTGGATTCATTCCACTACATAGAGTTTTCTCTTGAGATTATCACAGCTTCGGTGTTACAATAAACCCCACTTTTGTGAAAAACATGATTTTTGCCAAATATTTAGAAAAGGTGATAAATACAAATAAATGAGCATGTTTACCGATGTGATGGGAAGCAGTGTGGTATAGTGGATAGAGCACGGGCCTGAGAGTCAGTTCTAATCCCAGCTCCGTCACTTCCCTGCTGTATGACATTGGGCGAGTCACTTCACTTCTCTGTGCCTCAGTTACTTCATCTGTAAAATGGGGATTGAGACTTTGAGCCCCAAGAGGAACAGGGACTGTGTCCAAGCCGATTTGCTTGAATCGATCCCAGCTCTTTGTGCCTGGCATATAGTAAGTGCTTAAGAAATAGTATTATTATTATTATTATTTGCACTTGGATCTAGGCTGACTCAATCGTGATATCAAAGTCTGGGAGTGATTCAGAGAGCCTATCCTTCAGATTTATCTTTTACCCTACTAGCTTGCTTTTGGCTTTTGAGGAAGTAGAGACTGTGAAGAAACAATCCTTTTCAAGCTGTCTGTTCTGTTTGCTAACACTCAGTAGAGTGCCCATATATGACAATTAATAGGGTGACCACATGTCCTGGAATTGTGCAGGCTGCATGCAGGTATTTTATAAAATTATTCAAATATGTAGAAACTGGGATGGCATCAATTAAGCAAGTCAGTCTATCTTGCAATGTCTCATCAGCTGCTCTTGCTCACTATTAAATATTTAGACTTCCAAGTCCAGCCTGGAGTAGGATCAGTACATGTTCACAGACTATATGCTTCTTGTGGGCAGGAGACCTATCTACCAACTCTGTTATATTATACTCTCCCAAGTGCCTAGTATAGGGCACTGCACAGAGTTAGTGCTCAATAAAAATGATTGAATTGAATGAATGCTCAATAAACATCACTGACTGATCAATGAATTGATATTAGGTTCTAAAGCAAGTAGCCTGTGTATGGTGTATGCTCCCCTATACACCACTGTAATTAGAAGAAGGGGAAGGCACCAGCCTTGGTTTGGTACCCTGATTTCCTATTTATTAAACTTTGAATATCCAAATATAGTAAAGAGGAAACAACTCGTGAAATGCTGCATCTTGGATGTAATCTAGACTTTAAGTTCCCTGTGGGCAGAGAAACTGTCTACCAACTCTGTTATACTGTGCTCTCCCAAAGACTTAGTACAGTGCTCTGCACACAGTAAGCACTCAATAAATATGATTGATTGACTGATTGATAGATCTCTGTGCCAGGTCATAAAGAATGGAGAATTATATGCAAATCTAGAAGATACAAGCCACTTTCAGTAATTGATTTCACTGTGGAACTTTTTATAATAGGGAACACTGAGTGACTTAATTGAATGCACATAATCTCAATGTAATTAATGCTTTAAATTGTTTGTTTAGAATGACTGCCACGTTGCTATGTGAGGTACGAAAAAATATTATTATCTATTTCATGGTAACTTGCAGCATTCATATCCTTTCAGTATGTTAAAAATTAATATCCTGATACATGTAGTCCTCTGGCAAAAGTAGTGTCCTACTTTCAAGTAGACAAAATAGCCTAAAGCTATTCTAGACAGGAATTCATGAAGATTTATTACAGACAAAAAATCCTGAGTTGAGACGTGCTAACAGAACTGAACAGAGTTTACAGGGTGGAGAAAAGTAAAATCTTTTAGAAGACAGTAGTAGAAATTTTACAAACTTATAATGCTTACAAAATGTGAAGTTTAGGCATTGAACGGCTATTGACACAAGACACTCAAATGATTTGGGTATTTTTTTTAAACCAAGCTAATCTAATCTAGGCAGAAATAAAAGTGAATATTAAAGTGCATGGAGTACAACTAATAGGAAAAAAAAAAACAAAGAAGAAGAGTTTATGACTAGCCCTAGGACAAACATTTGGATTAGAGTTTCACATAGACAATTTTCTGCTTTGTTCTTCTGACCTAATCTAGGTCAGCGGGTCCTGTGTCACTCTAATGGTTTTACTTTGCTGGAATTGTATAATGTTTTGAAAGCTAGAAGGGGGGGAATAAATGATCAGGCACATCTGCCCTACCACTCTGCTAATAGGGATGGGTGGATTAGTTGAAATGCGAGCAAACTTCTTCCACTCAGACTTAGCTGCCTCCCTGAGGCATAAAAGGGCTTTATAGCAGCTCATAGGGAAGGAACACAGGATTGAGGAGAAGTCAACGGAGGGAGGAAGGGAAGGTTGGAATGCCCTGCCATTTTGAGTCTTTCTTGAATCTATAGGATTTGCTGGGCTTTGCAGGTGCTGGCCGGAAAAATCTAACATACCCCTATTTCAACCTGCTGTTCAAAATATGGGGACACTCTTTTGGGTGCCATTTCTCAAGATCTCTAACATAGACACACACACACACACACACACACACACACAGTTTCCCCTTCATTATCATTATGATATTAGATGCTTATTATGTGCCAAGCACCAAGATCTATACAGGATAGGCAGTTTGGAAATAGGCCACACCCAATATAGGACTCGCAATTGCAGAGCCAGGGAGAGAAGATATCTTATTTGTATTTTATGGATGAGGAAACTGAGGCCTTGAGAGACTATCAGTCAATCAGTCGATGTTATTTACTGAGACTTGCTGGGAGCAGAGCACCGTACTAAGCACTTGGGAGACTATAATATGGAAGTGTGAGTAGACACATTCCCTGCCGCCCAAGTCTAATAAGTTAAAGATAGGTACATACTTGCGGTGGTACTGAGGGTGAGATGAATAAAGGATACAAATCCAAGTGTAAGAGTGATGCAGAATGGACAGGGAGTAGGGGAAATAAGGACTTAGGGAAGGTCTCTTGGAGGAGATGTGAACTTAATAAGACTTTGAAAGTGGGGAGAGTGATGGTCTGTCAGATATGAAGAGGGAGGGAATTCCAGGCCAGAGGCGAGACATGAGCAAGGGGGTGGTGGAGAGATGGATGAGATGGAGATACAGTGAGCAGGTTGATTTTAGAGGAGCAAAGTGAAATGCTAGGTTGTAGGAAATTAGCAATTAGAAATTAGATAGGAGGGAGCAAGGTGATTGAGTGCTTTAAAGCCAGAGGTAAGGAGTTTCCATTCAATGCTGAAGGGCAAGCACTGGGGGTTCTGGAGGAGTGGGGAGACATGGACTGAACTTCTTTAGAATGTAATCTTGGTATCAGAGTAAAATATGGACTGGAGTGTGGAGAAACAGGAGTCAAGGTGGGATAGGATACATGCTTGGATGTATGTGGTAGCCATTTAGATGGAAAGGAAAGGGCAGATTTTAGCAATGCTGTAAAGGTAGAGTCAACAGGAATCGCTAACAGACTATGTGTGTTGAATAAGAGACATGAATCAAGAATAATGTCAAGGTAATGGGCCTGTGAGACAGGGAGGATGGTGGTGCTGTCTACAGGGATGGGAAAGTCAAGGGGAGGAGAGGGTTTGGGGGGGAAGATGAGGAGTTCTGTTTTGGACATGGAGACATGGACTGGGACAAGCAGAGATGTCCTGAAGGTAGGAGGAAATATGAGACTGCAAAGAGGGAGAGAGGTCAGGGGTGGAGATGAAGATTTGGGAATCTGGATAGAGATGGTAGCTAAACCTGTGGGAGTGAATGAGTTCTCCAAGGGAGTGTTTGTATATAGAGAATAGAAGGGGACCCAAAACTGAACCTTGAGGGACTCCCACAGTTAGAGGTTTTTGTTTTTTTAATGGTCTCTGTTAAGTGCTTACTATGTGCCAGACACTCTACTAAGTGCTGGGGTAGTTACACACTGGCAGGTTGGACACAGTCGCTGTCCCACATGGGGCTCACAGTCTTAATCCCCATTTTATAGATGAGGTAATTGAAGCCCAGAGAGGTTAAGTGACTTGCCCAAGGTCACACAGAGGTTGAGAGACAGAGGAGGACCTGTAAAAGAGATTGAGAATGCACAACCAGAGAGAAAGGAGGAGAACAAGGAGATGACAATGTCAGTGAAACTAAAGTTAGATAATGTTTCCAGAAGAAGTGGGTAGTCTATGATGTCGAAGGCCGCTGAGAGGCGGACGAGGATTAAGATGGAGTAGAAGCTGTTGCATTTGGCAAGAAGTAGCTCATAGGTGACCTTTAAGAAGACAGGTTCTGTGGAGTGAAGGGGATGGAAGCCGACTGGAGAGGGCCAAAAAGAGAACTGGAAGAGAGGAAAAATTGATAATAATAATGATATTTAAGTGCTAATTATGTGCCAGGCACTAGTCAGCACTTAGAACAGTGTTTGGCACATAGTAAGTGCTTAACAAATGCCATCATTATTCTAAGCACTGGGGTAGATACAAGATAATCAGGTTGAACACAGTCCCACTTGGGGCTCACAGTCTTAATTCCCATTTTACAGATGAGGCTCACAGAGAAGTGAAGTGACTTGCCTAAGGTCTCACAGCAGACAAGTGGCAGAGCCGGGATTAATACCCATGACCTCCTGACTCCCAGGCCCTTGCTCTAACCACTAGACCATGCTGCTTCTACAAAAAGAAGAAGGTAGCAGAAGAAATCATAAGGTAGTAGAAGGTGGAAGAAATGGAGGCAGTGTGTAGACAACCCTTTCAAGGAGACAGGAAAGGAATCGTAGGAAGGAGATAGGCTGTGGGATCAAGGGAGTTGTTTTTTTTGTAAGGATGGGGATAGATTAGCATGTTTGAAAGCAGAGGGGATGAAGGCACTGGAACAGTGAACTGAACAGTTGAAGAAGGCAGTCAGGGAGGGAAGAAAGAAGAGCACAAGCATTTGATAAGGTGCAATGGGATGGGGTCAGAGATGCAGGTGGGAGGGGCTGGATTTTAAGAGAAGAAAGGAGACCAACTCTTGAGATACCACTGGGAATAGTGGGAGAGTCAAAAAGGGCACAGGAGGAGAGAAGGACTGGAGAGGAGCAGGGAAGATTTTAGGGAAATCATACCAGATGGTATCAATTTTATCAATAAAGTATATGGCCAGGTCATTAAGAGTGAGAGATGGGAAGGTGGCGAAAAAGGGGGTTTGAGGAGTTGAGGGAGTTAAGCATTTGAAACAAGTGGTGAGGGCAATGGGCATGGGAGTCAAGAAGGTTGGAGAAATAATGTTTCTGGGTGGAGAAGAGGGCAGAGTTAAAGCAGACAAAGGTAATTTGAGATGGACAAGGTCAGACTGATATCTGGATTCTGGCCAGCAACACTCTGTGGCTCCAGCACAGAAGTGAAGGAAGAGGACTGTGGAGGTGATCCAGGATTGTGGGTTAGTGGTACGAGATTGACGAAGGGATAAAAGAGCGAGTGAATTGAGTTCAGTAGCAAGGGTGGTGTTGATGGTGTCAATTTGTGTATCCAAGGAAGGTAGTTTGGGTATTGAGACTTGCCGGAGCAAGGTGAATTGAGATAATTGGTGCAGATCAAAAGGTTGGAGGTCTCTCTGGGGAAAGAGAACAGATTTTCCTCATTTCAACGATCAAGGGAAGCTTTTCCATGATGTAGTGGGGGGGTTCCACAAGCTGTGCTTGACTGAGGAGGTGGGGAAGGACCAGAGGAAAGGGATGGGGCAGCGTGAGGGGTGGAATGGGAGTGAGCTGACGGGGGTTGGTTTGGGCAAGGGGGACAAGGAGTGGTCTTGGGACAGGATAACAGGGATGTGGTGTGGGAGGGAAGTGGGGCTGGTGCAAGGGGTGGGGAAGGGTTGGAAGGAGGGGGATGAGGAAGGACAGGATTGAGGGGGATGTGGTGGGGCCAAAGCAGTCTAAGGGTTATAGGTGAGGTTGTCAACAGCAGCAACTGAGTAATCTGGTGGTTCCGTCGATTAACTGCTGATTTGAATGAGAGGTTAAGTGTCCTACATAAATTTATAGAAGAGCTGGAACTAGAACCCAGGGTTAGAGTTCTCAGTCCTGTACCCTTTCCACTAGGCCACTTTGCCTCCTTGCTGCCTTCACTGAATCAAATATCAACTGTGCCTTAATGAACAATATTACCTCGTACCTATTTCCCGTTACCTTCTGCATAGGAAGATTATAGACATATATGAAGATACAATATCTAATTTTAACTGTCCTATATGGTGGTTCGAGAGTGGATAAATGTCTACGAACATGCCCTCAGGAAGCAGTTTCTCTCTGAATTTTAGTGATTTTCTTCTTTTCCTGCTACGGAGTGGGTGAAGACAGAATTTTTTTTCTCTAGCCCTCTTCATATCTTTTCCAAGGAAATTCAGACAGGTAGAAAGAAAAGTGAGGAGTGTGGGCCTAGGAGGGAACTGGTAATAATGGCAGTAATAGTATTGATCGAGGTGGCACCGTGGTGGTAATGGTATTGATCGAGTGCCCTCAAGGTGTAACGCACTGTACTAATTGGGGGATAAAAGGAGATGAGAGCAAAGAGAAGTAGTTTTGCCTTGTAGAAAGAACCTGGGCCTGGCAGTCGCAGGATCTGGGTTCTAATCCCACCTCTTCCACTATCAGTCGTGTGACCTTGGGTAAGTCACTTCACTTCTCTGGGCCTCAGTCTCCTCATCTCAAAAATGGGAATTAATGCCTGTCCTCCCTCTCCTCTAGACTGTGAGCCCCTTGTGGGACAGGAACTGTGTCCGGCCTGATTATCTTGAACCTATCCCTGTGCTTAGAACAGTGCTTGGCACATAGTAAGTGCTTAACAAGTTCCACAATTATTATTATTAGAGATAGAAAAGAAGGCAGAAACAAGGTCTTGGGATGGGCAAAATGAAGCCACATAGGACTTCACCAAGAAATTATGTGCCTTTGGTAGCAGCTAATCCATTTGCATTATCTGAACCCATCCACTAGCTTACCTTCTAATAATAATAACAACAATCTTGGTATTTGTTTAGCACATACTATGTGCCAAACGGTGTTCTAAGCACTGTTACAATGTTACAGTGTTACAGTGTTATACAGTGTTACAACGTTACACTGTTACGATGTTACATTGTTACAGTGTTCTAAGCACTAATACAAGGTAATCAGGTTGTGCATAGTCCCTGTCACACATGGGGCTCACACTACCCATTTCACAGATGAGGTAACTGAAGCCCAGAGAAGTGAAGTGACTCAGCCGAGGTCACACAACGGACATATGGCAGAGCCGGAATTAATTCTTTGCCAATGTCCCTCCCAGAGCGTGCGGTCGGACAGGCAGCTGGGCAAGTGGTTTTTCACCATGGACCACCGAAGGCCCTCAGGAGAAAGGGCCGAAGCTTCCAAAGCTGCTGCTGCTGCTATAGCTTCAGGAGGAGCCAGGTACCACTTCTTCTCCAGAGGCCAGGTGAGCGAAGGCACCTGCCTTCAGGCTGTCCTCAGAGGCACCTCAACATAATAATAATTGTGGTATTTGTTAAGCACTTACTATGTTCCAAGCACTGAACTGAGCGTTGGGGTAGATGGAAGCTAATTGCATTGGGAACAGTCCCTGACCCACATGGGGCTCACAATCTTAATCCCCCTTTTAGAGATGAGGGAACTGAGGGCCAGAGAAATGAAGGGACTCACTCAAAGTCATACAGGAGACGCGGTGAGGAGCTGTGATTAGAACCCAGGTCCTTCTGATTCCCAGGCCTGTGCTATATCCACTAGGCCATACTGCTTCATCATGGTTTGGTGAGTTAAGGCTTTCCGAGGGGAAATGGACTCTGAGCTCCTTTATAGGACTTTTGTCCTCGGTGGGGACACAACCGTGCCAGGCAGGCAGTAGTCAAGTGATGACAGGCTATTTTCGAGCAGAGATTTGGGAAGACTGTGATTCTGAGAGATAAAGCAAAAAATGATCCAAGCACTCCAAACACATCAAGATATCACAGGACAATCTCTTTGTGTTCATAGTGTGCAAAAGATTCTTGGCCTTGGATAAAGTTCACTGTCACTGCTGTCATTTTCAGACATATACCGAGACTCCTCATTTAATAATAACAATGATGATGGCACTTGTTAAGTGCTTTCTATGCACAGAGCATTGTTCTAAGTGCTAGGGAGGATACAAGGTGATCAGGTTGTCCCACGTGGGGCTCACAGTCTTAATCCCCATCCCCATTTTGCAGATGAGGTAACTGAGGCACAGAGAAGTTAAGTGACTTGCCCAAAGTCACACAGCTGCCAAGCGGGGGATCCGAGATTTGAACCCATGACCTCTGACTCCCAAGTCCATGCTTTTTCCACTGAGCCATGCTGCTTCTCTAAGACAATCTGCTTAATGTTTTTGTTACAATGCTGATGTCATGATAAGAATAATAATTTTAATAATAATTATGGTATTTGTCAAGCATTTCCTATGTACCAGGCACTTTTCTAAGCACTGGGGGTGATACAAGTTAATCAGGTTGTCTCATGTGGCGCTCACAGTCTTAATCCCCATTTCACAGATGAGGCAACTGAGGCATAGAGAAGTGAAGTGACTTGCCCAAGGTCACACTGCAGACAAGTGGTGGAGCCGCTTTTAAAAACCACATCCTCTGACTCCTAAGCCCGTGCTCTTTTCACTAAGCCACACTGCTTCTCTGGAAAGGCTCATTTATTATTGTAGTCTGCTGAAACACCATTTGGCCACCATCACCTGTGATGTAAGCAGACGTACTTCTTTCAGAGTCAATCAATCAATCAATAATCAGTTTAATTTAATTGATTCAATTTAACTGTGGTATTTGTTAAGCACATACTATGTCCCAGGGACTGTTGTAAATGCTGGAGTAGATACAAGCTAATCGAGTTGGACACTGTCCCTGTCCCACATAGGATTTACAGTCTTAATCCCCATTTTACAGTTGAGGGAACTGAAGCCCAGAGAAGTGAAGTGACTTGCCATAGGTCATACAGCAGACAAGTGGCAGGTCCAGGATTAGAACCCAGCTCCCCTGACTCCCGGGTCCGTCCTCTATCCATTAGGCCATGCTGCTTCCCATAATCATATTTACTGAGCACTTTACTGGGTGCTGAATACTGTATTGAGCACTTGAGAGAGTACAATAGAATAGAGTTTGTAAACACGTTCCCTGCCCACAGGGAGTTTGAAGGGTGGAGGTGGAGTATACAATTAATATAAATAAATTATGGATATGTATGTAAGTCTGTGGGGCTGAGGGAGGGATGAATAAAGGGTGCAGATTCAAGTACAAGGGTGACGCAGAAGGGAGTGGGAGAAGAGGAAATGAGGTCTTAGTTGGTGCAGGGCTCTGGGAGGAGGTGTGCTTTGCTGCAAATTTTGTTGTTTTTACTTTGGGTCATTTCCTGCTCATTGAGACTGTATCACCCTGCATCAGCCAAAAACGACGAGCCGGTCACAGTGGTGTTCTTAAGAGTTGCTATAATGAAATGGAAACCAAGAAAACCATTAATGAGGGTAATAAGGTAGATGTTTTCTACCCTCTGACTCCACCATCCGAATTGAGCTCCACTATCTTCACTTATTTAATTAATCGTTTAAAGTTATCTATGAACTCTCTATTTGTAGGTAACAGCCTTTTGCCTGGTGCTTCTACTGTACTTTCCAAGTACTC
This sequence comes from Ornithorhynchus anatinus, assembly GCF_004115215.2. Lineage (NCBI taxonomy): Eukaryota > Metazoa > Chordata > Mammalia > Monotremata > Ornithorhynchidae > Ornithorhynchus > Ornithorhynchus anatinus. The sequence goes on along the minus strand of NC_041728.1, from coordinate 112,538,002 downwards.
AGTATAGTGCGTTGCATTCAATATGTGTTCACTGATTACCACAACAACTATTACTGCTGGTGAAAAAAATGTCCCTGGAATCTAACCCTATTCCCCTCACCTTCTCCACATTTCCATTCATTCTAATTGGAAAACTGGATTATTCATTGAACAATGTTTCATTTTAACCACATTTTTCAAGAACATAGCTTCAACATCAAGTGAGGAATAGATAGCAGTATAGCTGAGTGGTGGACCTGGGAATCAGAAGGACCTGAGTTATAATCCTGGCTCTGCCACGTGTCTGTTGTTTGACCTTGGGCAAGTCATTTAACTTCTCTGTGGTTTAGTTTCCTCATCTCTGAAAATGGGGATTAAGAGTGTGAGCCCCATGTGGGGCAGGGACTCTCTCTAACCTGATTAGCTTGTATCACCCCAGCTCTTGGTATGGTGCGTGGCACATAGTAAACACTTAAGAAGTACCATTTTGTTTTTTTGTTGGTGGAGACTGTGGAATAATTCAGTGTAGGCCAACAGGACATTCAACCCCACCTCTTCACCTGTGAGGCTTTAAATATGCCTATGCTTGCTATCCTGGGCCTCTTCAGACTGAGTCATGAGGAACCCCAATGCTGAGCAACCCAGAGTCAAGGAGTCCAGTCTGAAATTCTTCCCCGATGTTTCTGCAGGTGGCTACAAAAATGGAGTTGAGACCAAGGGAAATGATTTCCCTTGGAGAAGCAGCATGATCTAGAGGTTAGATACCGGGCCTGGGAGTCAGAAGGATCTGGGCTCTAAACCTGGCTCCTTCATTTGTCAGTTGTGTGACCTTGGGCAAGTCACTTAACTCCTCTCTGCCTCAGTCACCTCAATTGTAAAATGGGGATTAAGGCTGTGATCCCATGTGGGACCTGATTTCCTTGTATCTAACCCAGAATTTAGCATAGTTCCTGGCACATAATAAGCACTTAAATTCCATATAAAAAAATTAATAAAAAAAACCTTTCCCGCATCATATTCTGTAAAGCGGGCAGGCAAATCAGAGAACATTTCCATCCCTTTCTAGGGCACTTCCTAAAGATACTGGAAATGTCTCTCATTAACTTCCCCATCATCACCAGAATCCAGACTGGCCAGCGTTGTCCAGAGAGCAAAGAAAGTAGGATCTTCTCTCTAGATTGTACTCTCGTTGTAGGCTGGGAACATGTATACCAACTCTGTTATATTGTACTCTACCAAGTGCTCAATGCAGTGCTCTGCACCCAGTAAGTACTCAATAATTGTCTCTCTACCTGTGGGGCTGGAACAGCTGCAGGTTTAGTTCATAGCAAATGACTATCCTTCAGCATTGTTGTTCACCTCAAAATTTGCAGAAACAGTGCAGAGCAATCAAAGTGAGACTTCCTAAGGGTGGCTACTCTCTCCCAGTACGTGAATGACTCATGGAAGTTCAAGGAGGGGAAAGCAATCTGTGCTGACCTAACCCATCGACAATTAAGAATAACAAAAATTTCAGCTTTCTTGGTTTAAAAAATGAACCTGCTCTAAAAATCGAAATGCCAAAAGAATTAGTCAGAAAATTGAAAATTTGAGTTATTAAATGAATATCTTTGGATCGCTCTATTATTAAAGGTCACCCCCATCTGATACCTGTGGGATGGCCTTTAAAATCTTATGTTAATAGAATAAAATTAGTTTATATATTACCTTGATTCTGTTACCAAAGTGTGTATGTCCGTGTCTCTCCGGGAATGAGGGAACTGGTCAAATTTGCTCTTTCATAGAGCTTATTTCCTGTCTATGTGAGCAGTTAATTTCCCCAGTGTATTTTGTAGGTTCTCTGCTGCTTTCTTGACACTTAGAGTCCTTACACAGAACTTTAGTTCCTGTTTTAAAAGGAGCTCTGTGAAAAGTGACATTCTATTTGTTGCTATGTGGGAATCAGGAGGGTATCTGAGGCTCTTCCTCCTAAGTCAGTTTCAGAAAATACTGCTTTCTTTCAAGTGTCATGTATAGTTGCAGAGTAGAAAGTGGGAGGAAAGAGAAATTGAGCAACTGAGGAATGTGATAATCTTTCAAAATCTTTTTGAGCTTAAGATTCAAAAATGCCCTCTAGATTTTTTAAAATAAAGATAATGTTCACCTTTGGATCTTAAAGTAATTACAAATCTTTGTCAGCCATCCAACAGAATAGGAATTGACCATTACGAGCACAGCTTCCTGAAAGAAGGATTTCCCTTCTCAAATGGCCACTTCTCTCCCGGGAGATAATTGCACCTTCTTAGCACAGAGGCAAAAAATCACATGTAAAGAACGTTTCTTGAGAATAGCTTTGACTAATTGAAAGTGGGAAGAAAATCCATTTACTAAATTATTTAAAGTTTCAGAATTTCAATTCTCCCATCAGCTCTGCCTTCTCTTCACTGGAGCAATAATAATGTAATTTATTAAACACTTATTATGTGTCAGACATTGTTCCAAGCTCCGGGATAGATACAAGCTGATCAGGTTGGACACAATCCCTGTCCCATGTGGGGTTCACAGGCTTAAACCCCATTTTAAAGATGAGATAACTGAGACAGTGAAGTGATTTGCCCAAGGTCACACAGCAGATGTGTGGTGGAGGTAGGATTAGAACCCAAGTCCTTTTGACTCCCATGCCTGTGCTCTATCCACTAAACCATGTCGTTTCACTATGTAGCGAGGTTTCAAGCAGTGTTTGGTAAGTGAGCTACTGTGGGAAGTTAGTGTCAGCTTCCTCAAGAAGAAATAAAAAGAGATTATTTGCCCTTCCATAGGTCAGGGGGGATCACTTTGCCTGCTTCTCAGAAGATAGGGCAGAAAACGAAGGCACACTGAGTTTGCCACAAATCTGACTGGGGCAGGGCCTGAAATGTCAGAGAGGCAAATAATTTTTAGAGTGGTTTTGAACAAGTGCTCTCTCGGTGACAACCACTGCAGAAGCAGCATAGCCTAGTAGATAGAGCATGGGCCTGGGAGTCCAAAGGACCTAATCTACCGCATGTCTGCTGTATAACCTAGGACAAGTCACTTTGCTGTGCCTCAGTTACCTCATCTGTAAAATGGGGATTAAGACTGTGATTCCAGTGTGGGATAGGTATTGTGTCCAACCCAAATACCTTGTGTCCACTACACTATCTGGCACATAGTAAGCACTTAACAAATACCATTATTATTATTAAGTATTCAGGTAGGTAGAATATAATCAGATCTAAACACAGTCTCTATTCCACAAAGGGATCACATTCTTAGAAGTTAGAGGAGCAGATATTTTTCCTCATTTTACAGATGACGGAACTGAAGCTCAGAGAGCTGATTTGTACTCTCTAGTTGTGCTGAGCAAAAGTACCAAGGCTTGTCCTGTCACTCTCTGTCAGCCAGGTAAGCCAAACTGTAAGCTCATTGTGGGCAGGGAATATGTTCGTTACATTGTTGTGTTGTACTCTCTCAAGTGCCTAGTACAGTGCTTCTCACACAGTGAGTGTTGAATAAATACCACTGATTGGTTAATTGGTTTAGGGAACATTCCCACAGAGACCATGAACAACCGGTCCTGTCTCTGAAGCTGCTTCACTGACCCTGAAATCTCCATTTATGACCACAATTTCCCTGTGAAGTAGGAAGAGGAAAGAATAACTATTTTTCAGATGAAAAAATAAAGTCAAATATGGGCCAAGTTATTTGCCTAGTGTCCCGTAGCTGGTGAGTGGCAGAGCTGGAATTAAGGCGCAGGTTTCCTGATTCCCAGATCCGTGTCCTTTTCTCCAGGCGGCACTGCCTCCGCAGCTTCATCCAGCTCATGGGATTAACAGGATTTCGAGCTTCACAAACAAACACACACCTACACACTCTCGTTGGCTTCCCAGTAATTAACAGAATTCTGGCCAGCTAGCAGTGTATGACGGGCAAGAGAAGTAGGAACTTCCCTCTTGACTGAATGTTCATTGTGGGCAAGGGACAAGTTTACCAACTCTGTATTGTACTATCCCAAGTGCAGAGCTCTGCACACAGTAAATGCTCAATAAGTATCTTTGATTGATTGATCTTCTACAACTCCAGAAAGCATCTGTCAGTCTATGTACAAATTCTTGAATTGGAGAGGATTTTCTTACAAATGAAGCATGTTTTTACGTTGCCAAATCATGGCAAAAAGAGCCAGTTATCAAGCCCAATTTTGTTGACTTGGAACCGAAGCTGGTCATATTAACCTTACTAAGAATCAGGTGGGCCTCGTCATCTTTTTTTCCAACCGGTCTTTGTGTCCAACCATGTAGTTGAGCACTCCATGTTGGCTTATCAACCCAAGGAGCGGGACAACTGATTCACCATTCTATCCCCTTCATTCTTGTGGCCCTTAGCTCATCTCGGCCTGCAGGGTTAGAGTTTCACAGGTTCTGTTGATATTGTTGTTGTTGTTGTTTATGGTATTTGTTAAGCGCTTACTATATGCCAGGCACTGCATTAAGTGTGGGGGTAGATACAAGCTAAGCAGGTAGGACACAGTCTATTTCCCTCGTGATATTCACAGTCTTAATTCCCACTTTACAAATGAGGTAACTGAGTCCAGAGAAGTGAAGTGACTTGCCCAAGGTCATACAGCAGACAAATGGTGGAGCCAGGATTAGAATCCATGTCCTTCTGACTCCCAGGGCCATGTTCTATCCACTAGGCCATGCTGCTTGTAAAATCAGTAGTAACTCTGCAAGCACACCTGAAGGTTATGAATCTCTTTTTAAACTCTAAAGCATGTCTCAACTCTGACTTTATCAAACAGAAACATATATGAATTTAAAAAAAGCTTTTTTACTTTCAACTCCTGGAAAGCTCTACTCACTGATGGAGATAGGCCTTTATTCTTCCTTCTTTTTCCTGGGTTGTTTCCCAAATGAAAGCAATTTTAGAGAGACACAGAGAGAGAGAGAGAGAGAGAGCAACAGAGTGTGATCACTCTAAAAAGTGGAACAGTTTTGGACTAGAAATGAAGACACCAAAGAAGAAAGCTTTGTTTAGAATTTTTTCCAGTCTCAAAAAACCCCATAGCATTGAATTTCTAAAAAGGATCCATTACGACATGTGCCTTTCTATACTTCCTCTTCATGGACATTTTCGCTGGACAAAGTGGAGTAATCGCTTAGTTTTCACCAGGGCCATACATTCAGCTGGAGGCCAGCCCTGAAAACTAGCTGGCTTTGCTGGCTCCATTAAATAGTGCCCAACTGGGGAGGACTTAGACTCTTTTAAGCTCTCTACATTTGTTAAAAAGATAAATGTAAGTTCCATTCCCTTCCAACACAAACTGCCCACTCTGTCAGGGGAGATTCTTTGTCCTGGGTTCCAGACTTAGACCCTACTGAGCTTCTTTAGGATAAGGTCGCATGGACTCCTTTGCTTTAAACACAGGCAACCGGGCTGTGGTGAGGAATCCTATGGCATGTGCAGCAAGACAGGCCTGCAAGACCCTTGGTTCATTTTTGTCGGTTCTGGTACAAGCAAAAATCCTTCACACTGCATTTTCTTCTTTATCATCATCAATAATAATTACTGAATGCTTATCAGTCCCCCTTTCATGGTCACACCAGGAGAGTTTCCAGTACTCTATCAGTCTCAACTATGGGAGGGAGAGTCAAGCAGAGGCAGAACCATTCCATTCCTAGCTTGGGCAGTGGCTAGCGAGTGGAAGGCCATCTGCTACAAGTCAAAACTCACCTGTGCTGGGCGGCAGCGGCAGGGGAGAGAGTCAGGGGCAGAGACTCGAGTTTACTGAGTGGAAGGAGGCAGTGGTAAACAACTTCCATATTTTTACCAAGAAAACCCTGTGGATATACTGGCAGAGCGATTGCAGATGGAGGTGGGGCGTTCTGGGAAAGTTGTGTCCATGGAGTCACTATGGGTCAGAGACGACTAGACAGCATAAATCAAGACAAGTTTTCTCAGTGCAGAGTACTGAGCAGGTAGCAAGGAGTGGCAGGTGGGAGGAAGTGTCCAAATTCTTAGGTGGCATGGAAATGCCGAAGTAGCAGTTGGGTGTGAAATTGGGTAGGGAGATGAGAGATTAATCGGGGAAGGCTTCCTGGAGGAGATGTGATTTCAGAAGGCTCTTGGAGATGGGGAAAGTCATTGTCTACCAGTTGCTAAGAGAGAGGGAGTTCCAGGCAGAAGAGAGGGTGTGAGCAAGAGGTTGGTGGCAAGAGAGAGGTGAGAATGCAGTACAGTGAGTAGGTTAGCTTGTGCGGAGGGGGGACGTGTGAGCTAAAGTGTAGTGGGAGGTGAGCAAGACCAGGCGTGGGGAGTGAGTTGATTGAATGCCTTAAAGCTAACAGTCAAGATTTCTACTAGCTGTAGAAAGGAATGATCAGTCATTGGAGGTTTATGAGGAGTGAAAAGATGGGTGCAGAGTAGTAGTTTAGAAAAATGATCCAACCAGCAGAGTGAAGTATGGACTGGAGTAGGGAAAGACTGGAAGTAGGGAGGTCTGTAAGGAGGTTGATGCAGAAGTCAAGGTGGGATATGACAAGTGCTGGTGCCAGAATATGACTTAGTGAATGTTTGGACTTCGAGCCCATTGTTGGGCAGGGATTGTCTCTATGTGTTGCCAAATTGTACATTCCAAGCGCTTAGTAAAGTGCTCTGCATGTAATAAGTGCTCGATAAATACGATTGAATGAATGACTGAATGAATGGATAGACGACTAGCCTGGGAGTCAGAAGGACCAGGGTTCTAATCTCTCCTCTGCCACTTATCTGCTGTGTGACTTTACTTCTCTGCACCTCCGTTACCATACCTGTAAAGTGGGAATTAAGACTGTGAACCCCTTGTGGCACAGGAACTGTGTCCATCCTGATTTGCTTGTATCTACCCCAGTGCTTCATACAGTGCCTGGCACATAGTAAGCACTCAACAAATGTCACTCTTATTATTATTATTGTTAATTGTTAATAATAATAATAATAATTCAGATAGAGAAGAAGGGACAGATTCTAAAGATGTTGTGGAGGAAAAATTGACAGTATTTGGTGACAGACTGAAAACAGGGGTTGAAAGAGAGAGGGGAATCAATGATAATGCCAAGGTTATGGGCTTGAGAAACAGGGTGATGTTGTCAACCGTGATGGGAAAGTGAGGTGAAGGAGAAGATTTGAGTAACAATAATAATAATGTTGGTATTTGTTAAGCGTTTACTATGTGCAGAGCACTGTTCTAAGTGCTGGGGTAGATACAGGGTAATCAGGTTGCCCCACGTGAGGCTCACAGTTAATCCCCATTTTAGAGATGAGGTAACTGAGGCACAGAGAAGTTAAGTGACTTGCCCACAGTCACACAGCTGACAAGTGGCAGAGGCGGAATTCAAACTCATGACCTCTGACTCCCAAGCTCAGGCTCTTTTCACTGAGACACGCTGCTTCTCTTAGGGTAGGAAGGGGAGGTGTTCCATTTTTGACATACTGGGCTTGAGGTCCTAGGGGGACAACCGAAGTGATGTCCAAAAGGTAGGAGGGAATGTGTGACTGCAGAAAAGGCGAGAGGTTGAGGCTGATGAGAAAGATTAGGGAGTCATCAGCAATGAGAAAGATTAGGGAGTCATCAGCAAAGAGGTCGTAGTGGAAGCCATGGAACTGACCTAAGGGCGAGAGTGTGCTCTAAGAATAGAAACTTCCACATCTTCTACTCTTCTAGGTCACTGAGCACCTATCATGTCACTCTGGATGATGATGATGATAATAATGATAATGATAATAATACTTTTAGTGGTATTTGTTAACTGCTTACTATATGCCAAGCACTGAACTAAGTGAAAGAGTAGATAAAAGATAATCAGATCCCACATGGGACTCACAGTCCAAGTAGGAGGGAGAACTGGCATTGAATCCCCATGCTGCAGCTGAGGAACTGAGGCGCCGAGAAGTGACTTGTTCAAGGTCTCACAGCAGGTAAGTTGTGGAGCAGGGACCCAGAACCCAAGTGACTCCCAGACTCTTTCCACTAGTCATTCATCCTGCTTCCCAGATCATAACTGCCTTGGTTTCAAGGGGCAATTTGGCATTCCTGAATTCTCATCTCCTCACCCAGCTACCAGCCCCGTGGCTCTGTGGAAAGAGCATGGGCTTGGGAGTCAGCGGTCATGGGTTCAAATCCCACCTCTGCCACTTGTCAGTTGTGTGACTGTGGGCAAGTCACTTAACATCTCTGTGCCTCAGTTACCTCATCTGTAAAATGGGGATTAACTGTGAGCCTCACGTGGGGCAACCTGATTACCCTGTATCTACCCCAGTGCTTAGAACAGTGCTCTGCACATAGTAAGCGCTTAACAAATACCAACATCATTATTATTATTAGACTGACATCCTTATTGCTGCAGTCTAGGATTTTATTTAGGGTCTTTAAACAGAGGGAGTAAGGGGCAGAGTATTTATTAAAAAAAATATCTATAGTCCAAGTTTCTTTCCACTGAGTAGGAGAATGGAAGGGTAGACATTGTATATCAATCCAAGATAGCACACCCAAACTCAGGATTCCCACTCGATGATGCATGCACACCAGGACTTAAGGAAAAATCATTTTCGGTATGATAGATTGCATTAGCAGAAAGTATGAGGTGTGCCAAAAAGGCACCAATGAATTCAAATTCAATACTATATCCATGTCAGGAACTCATAGTGGAGCCGAAAACCCTTTTGAATGACAGCCTGAGGAGACTTGATCCGTCAGAGACTATTGCATAGGACTGGCTTCTGCAAAGCTTGTGGGATCAGGTGAGAATGAACAATCTCATCATCTTTAATTTGAGTAAGGCATTAAGATTGATTACAAGGGCATTATTTAAAAATAAAATGGGTTTTTCATTCTCATTACTTGTGAAATAGGGTGTGGTACTTTATGTCATTACTGACACAATGTCAAACCACCTGAAGTGTCGATTTATAAAGCGTGATGCATAAAATTATAGAATGACATTGGTTTCTAATTTGGAGAGTTCATTAAGTCACTAGTCAGTATAGGATTCGGAGGGTGGACAGTGTCACGTCTCTCATCCGCTTGGATCAGGTCTAAATGTAAGAAAGTGGCTTTCCTAAACCCACGACCTGAAAGAATGTTGCAATCTGGAAGCCCTGACCCAGAAAAGAGACTGGTTGGTGTGTGGTTGGACAGTCGATGTGAATATAATACGTTTAACAAGTCACCATGTAAGTCTGCTCCAGATAAATAAAGCTCTCCATGCAGTATGGCGAGGCCATTTGTCTCCAGCCCACATATCTGGCCAGCCAGCTGAACAGCAGTCAGTCATCTGCCAGTACTCACTAAGACTTGGCCAGTACTCACTTACTGAAGCCTCTATAGAGGAGTTGATCCTCTGCTCAGCCCTGTCTGTGTCTGAGAGATGCTGGTTGCTACTGAATCAGAATAGAAGTCAGGGAAGGACCGCAGCTTGTAGAAGGAATGTGGTCTAGCGGCAAGAGCACTGGCTTGGGAGTCAGACGGGCCTGTATTTTAATCCCGGTTCTGCCGCTTGTCTGCTCTGTGACCTGGGGCAAGTCACTTCAATTCTCTGAGTCTCAGTCACCTCAACTGTAAAATGGGGGTTAAGGCTGTGAACCTCATGTGGGACAGGGACTGTGCCCAAACCCATTTTCTTATATCTACTGCAGAGTTCAGTAGAGTGCCTAGCACACAGTAAACACTTAAACACCATTTAATCAACAATGAAAAAACCCTTCTTTTTCCTTACCCTTAGAAAATCTTCCAGGAAGAATATGCAGTTTTGTAAAGTGAATGGCAATTATTTTTCTTAGTTGTTCTTCAAAATAGTTAGTGATAGTATTTGCATAATAGCAAAGCTCAGGACCAACTTCTCCTTCTCCTTCTCCTACATTATACATTCCTTTAAGATCTCGTGAAAAATCATTCCACAGCATTCACCTGTTCCAAAGCTACACACACAGACACAGACATTGTCTTCAATAATGCAACCCACCGAACCCAAACAAGCTTGTGTTGTCTGAAGAATGCTTCCTACTTCCCTGAACATACAAAGCATGCGTGAAATCACATGCTGCAGTAGAACATTAATCAAACAATGGCATTTATTGCACACTTACTTTGTGCAGAGCATTGTACCAAGTGCTTGGGAGAGTATAATACAACAGATTTAGTGGACACGTTCCCTGACCATAATGAGCTTTCAGTCTAGAAGGGGGAATAGACATTCATATGAATAGTTTATAATATGATGATGATGACTTTTAAGCGCTTATTATGTGCCAAGCACTGTTCTAAGCGCTGAGGTAGATACAAGATAATCAAGTTGTCCCACATGGGGCTCACAGCCCCATTGTACAGATGAGGTAACTGAGGAACAGAGATGTAAAGTCGCTTTCCCAAGGTAACACAGCAGACAAGTGGTGGAGTCCGGATTAGAACCCATGACCTCTGACTCCCAAGCCCAGGCTCTTTCCACTGAGCCATGCTGCTTCATAATATTTATATTGTATTATATTATATATAATTTAATATATATACATAAGTGCTGTGGGGTTGGTGAAGGGGCAAATATCAAATGTACTGATGTACATAGTGTACATAATGGCTAGATCACTTCCCACAGCGACGCAGTCAGCATCAGAGTTAGTGTGACAACCCAAATGTCCTATGAAGGGTAAATGTGGAAGAGGGAGGCTCACTGCTAGATGAATAGGAACCATAACAATGATAACTAAACTCTTAGCAAGCTTACAGATTATGGCAGAAGATTGGGTGTTCTGGTTAAGGTATATCTACGGAGTCTCCATGAATCAAAAATGACTTGACTAAATATGGTAATAATAATACTCTGTGAAGAATACTGTACTAAGCACTTGGGAGAGCACAATAGAATGTAAGCGCACTGTGGGCAGGGAAGGAGTCTACTGCTTGGACAGTGTGATGGCAGTTTGGATGGAGGAAAAAGTGTCTACTGTTTTGGCCTCCGAGACCTGTTACATTAGATCTACATGTGCCAGCAACATATGCTAATAGGCTGAAATGCAAGCTTACTGTCGAGCATCCTCCAGTGAATATTCCACCATCATATGACTTATAACGGAGAGAGAAAATGTAGCAGGAGGGAAAGAGCAAATGTCCTGGCCATTAAACAACCTAAATTGTAATTCAGGCTGCTACTGAATAGCTGTGTCTTTAGGCAAGTTATTCACCCTTCCTGTTCTTCATGTTTCTTATTTCTAAAATAAAGATAATAACACCCGTCACCTACTTCCCATACGGATTTGCGTCAGGTAATAGCTCGTCCAAATGAAACTGTAAGCACGTTTTCTTTAAGTTGCTCCACAAAAAATGACCTCGCAGCATCTGGGGATCAATTCTAATTGGTTTCCCATTCCTAATGAGTTCAAAGGACTCTGGGGTTCATCCCCAAATTAACCTATTCCTAACCCACTACAGTATTGTAAAGATATATCATGAGCCACCATTGGTAAACATCACAGTTTAAGTAACGTGTTTCATCAGGGTCTAGTGCCTGTATACTCAACCTTACCAGTTTCACTCATTAAATATATTTGCAAGCCTGGAGCCCTACTCTGCAGAATTTTTCACTTTACCTTGTACCACCTCCTTAGGTAAGAAATTTTAATCAGTCTTTTCATAATACACCTCCAGCCTATATCTCATAGAGAATATTGGATTACAGAGAGAACACTGCCAACGAACCAACTGACAGGCTGAATTTGTGTTTTTCTGCAGAGTATTTGTGCTGGTGCATTAATAAAATTTTCTAGTTATACATCTGGGAAATAAGTTGGAATGTTTAAATGAACTGAACTTCACAATACCTGTAGTCATAAAGAGAGGAATAATGGATTGCTGCCCCCTCTGATAACTCATATTTTACAGATATTTGAATTAGCAATTGAGTTTGAATGACATCCTGGCGGCGAGGGCACATTTATCTCCTAAGCAGTGTGGTGCAGTGGAAGAAGCCGGTCTGGAGGCTGGCGGACCTGGGTCCAGGTGTGGGCTCTGCCACCACCTTGCCCTGTGACCTTGGCCTAGTTACTTAACCTCTCTGTACCTCAGTTGCTTCATCTGCAAAATGGGAAAATAATGCCTGTCTTTCTACCTACCTCCCAGGGTTGTTGGAAGTACGGTAAGGAGATAAGTCATATGACACTCCTCTGAAAATAAGAGTTTTATCCAAAAGGTAAGGCATTTTAGACCTGCTCATGGAGAGAGCAATAAGAGATTCAACCCCAAAGTATTTTTTTTTTTTTTTTTTGGAATGGTATTTGTTAAACACCTAGTAGGTGCCAGGCACTATTCTGGGGACTGGGGTAGATGCAAGCTAATAAGGTTGAACACAGTCCGTGTCCCTCATGGGGCTCGCAACCTTAATCCCCATTTTACTGTCTCTATCTGTTACTGAAATGTACATTCCAAGTGCTTAGTACAGTGCTCTGCACATAGTAAGCGCTCAATAAAAACTATTGAATGAATTGAATGAATTTTACAGATGAAGTAACTGAAGCACTGAGAAGTGAAGTGACTTACCTAAGGTCACGCAACAGACAAGTGGAGGAGGTGGAATTAGAACCCAGCTCTTTCTGACTCCCAAGCCTATACTCTATCCACTAGGCCATGCTGCATCTAAATTTTAACAATATTTCAAGGTCATTAAGTACTCTAAATCATAACAGAGTTCTGGTTGTTTGGGAGCTACTGCATGACAGGACAGTAGCACCTATCTTGTGTTTCAGTTAGTACAATATAAAGAATAAAAAAAAGAAAGTGAGTCTGTGCTTCCTGAAAATGAAGGCAGTTTAGGCAGTTCAGTCTAAAACCTGGTAGCATCTAAATTGTAGACCCAGTGAGCACAGAGTCAAGTAGCCCAATGCTGTCAGAGGATGGCCCTAGTAGAAGGATTCCCCTTACATAGAACTGCAGGGGCTTACCTTTGGCCCCTTCTGGTCAACGGCAGTTTTTCAGTTTTCCCCATTATTATCCATTTTGTTGGTGCTTTTGTTGCTTTGAACAATTTGGAAACTTTTTGCTTTTTGGATGGTTAGTGGCTGTGTGGAGTCTGAATTGATTTTACATCCTGGCTCTTCATTTTAAAGGTCATAGTGACCATGCTAGCCCAAGATTAATGCAGGAAAAATAATCGTGGACTATCACAGTAATAATGATGTGACAACATTTATTAAGCATTTAGTACGTGCCACACACTATTTTAAGTGATGGAGCAGAAGCAAGAGAAATGGGATGGATATGGTCCCTGCCCTACATGGGGCTCACAGTCTAAGAGGGAACGTTTTATCTCCATTTTACAGATGAGGAAACTGGGGCACAGAATAGTTAAGTGACTTAACCAAGGTCACACAGCAGGTAAGTGGAAGAATCGGTACTAGACTCCCATAGAAAGCAGCGTGGCTCACTGGAAAGAGCACGGGCTTTGGAGTCAGAGGTCATGGGTTTGAACCCTGGCTCTACCACTTGTCAGTTGTGTGACTTTGGGCAAGTCACTTAACTTCTCGGTGCCTCAGTGACCTCATCTGTAAATTGGGGATTAAGACTGTGAGCCCCACGTGGGACAACCTGATTCCCCTGTGTCTACCCCAGCTCTTAGAACAGTGCTTGGCACATAGTAAGCGCTTAACAAATACCAACATTATTATTATTATCTCCCAGTCCTGTGCTCTTTCCACTAGGCCATGCCTCCCCACTAATTGTTGTCCATTAAGTTGATTAAACTGACAGGAAAACAAGATGAATCAGAATCACAGAATCAGGTCCAGTGCCAAGGTCAGTCAGTCAATTGTATTTACTGAGTGCTTACTTTGTGGTGAACATTGTACTAAGCACTCAGGAGAGTACAAATATAACAACAGAGCAGATACGTTCCCTGCCCACAACAAGCTTAGAATCCAAAAGAAGAGACAGACATTAACATAAATAAATAAAATTACAGATATGCACATAAGTGCTGTGGGGCTGGGAGAGAGGATGAATAAAGAGAGCAAGGGCAAGGTCATCGCAGAAGGGAGTGGGGGATGGGGAAAAGTGGGGCTTAGTCAGGGAAGACCTCTTGGAGGAGATGTGCTTTCAATAAGGCTTTGAATGTGGGAGAGAAGGTGAAATATCTGTAGGATCTGGAGGAGCAAATTGCTTTATTTTCCCCCTCAGCAATTTTCCCTCTAACTAGGGGAACCAACTTCTCCTTTTCCCTTTTTCTCTTCCCCTTCGTTCTCTCTCATCTTCTATCTGGGGAGTGATAAATGGAATGTCTCTCAGAAGCTAGTAACCCTGGCCTGTGGAAAGGTCAAAACAACCTCCTGGGTGTCTGAGAGGACTGCTTTCATTGAACAGCACTCATTGTGCGACTTCCTTCCTCACGCCTAGGGCCATCAAATTAAGGACATGATAGAAGCTCAGGAAGGAGCTCGGAAATCTTGATTTCCCTTAAGATCAAGTGCAGTCTATTTATGTGTAAGTATCCTGTTACGAACCAAGTTCAGAATCAAAAGTGGCCTTTTGTCTTTACAGTTCTCACTCGAGTAGAATTCAAATCATAATCATCATCATCATCATCATCATCATCATCATCATCATCATGTTGTATTGAGAACCGGCATGTGTAGAAAAGTATAAAGCAGAGTCTTTGCCCTTGAGGAGGTTTGAGTCTAAAATTTACTGTCTTGGTGTGTCTTTGCTTAAAGGAACACAGTTTTTGGAAGCTCTACTACTATGTGATTGTCATACAAATTAATCCAATTTCCATGGTGGGGGAAGCATGCTTATTCACAGCTATGGTAAAGTTCCCTCTTACTGAGTCTAATTTAGCGACTGTCTCAGGTGACCCTGGGGTACCGACCATCTCAAGGTCAAATGCTACCTCGTGACCCCCTGAGCCAGCAGGCGGAACTCGGAAGTGAGGGTGGGACACTGCCCCCACAACCGAAACTGCCAGATTGACAGCCCAAGCTGGGAATACAGAAGGTGACCTCGCCCCCATGCCAATCAAATTAGGAATGGAGGAGGGGGGAGGGCAGAGATTGGGTAAACTGAGGCCGGAAGCCGGAATGGCCTAAGGGCACAGGTGATAAATACCTGCCGCCTCTAACCTTCTGTGCAGAGGAATGGAACTTGCAGCAGCCGGCTGTGGGTCGCCTCTGTCCAGAGCGGGAGAAGGCCGCTCTGCCTGCACCAAGTGAGGAGCCGTGGGATGGGTGAGTGTCCTCTCCTGCTGAGAGCTCGTGGGGTTGGAAGCCAGATGCCTCACCATGGGTATGTAACGTTTAAAATGGATTTGATGTCTTAGTGCGTGCCTCCCCAGGAAGACGTGAGCCGGGTGGGAGCTAGCCGCCTCACCAAGCGGCAGTAACCATAAGTGGGTAAGGCATAACTGGGTTTAACACATAAGTATATGTAACTCATTAGTGTTTAGCACATAAGTGTATTTAACGCAAAGGTGGATTCCTCCTGGGTGGGGCGAGCACATGGTGGGACCCAGCCGCCTCACCACGTTGTGAGTAAATCATAAGTGGGCTCGGGTGTCCGCCCACATGCGAGTAACATACCAGTGTATTCCTCCCGTTAGGGAAGCCCTAACCCCATATTCCTCCCAAAGGGGAAGCTTTAACACCATGTTTCCCCCAAAAGGGAAAGCCGATTGTCACGTCTAAATAATTAATTAATTCAATCCGCCCCGCGGAATAAATTCTATACAAAACTCAGGTTTTTCCATCTCCGACCTCTCTCTCTCTCTCTCGCCGCGCCGATTCCGAAAGAACCTGTCCCCGGCGACAGGTGACAGCGACTGGATTTTTCGGTGGAAAAGTAAATTTTTGGAAATGTATTTTTTTAGCGACACTGTTTTCTTCTTGTGCTGCAGTAATACTGTTGAAGTATCTTTTGTGTTCAGTCTGAATCACAGTCAACTTCATGATTGTAATTCTTTCTGGCATATTAAGTGGAGGGAAAAAAAGTGCCCATTTTGCTAGCATTCAAATGGAAGCTGGTTTACCCAGGCCTCATTTTCATGTAACTGATGAATGACAAGCACAATAAAAAAAACCAAACCAGTTTGTGTCTGTGCCTCGGCCTCTGAGACCACAATCAACTCTCAACTCCCTACAAGTATCTCCCTTGAATTTCTGTCAGATAATAATGTTCTGCCTTTAAATGTGCCAACATGGCTCCTTGGCTTTAGAGAACAATTCATTCATTCATTCAATCATATTTATTGAGCACTTACTGTGTGCAGGGCACTGTACTAGGCACTTGGGGGAATACAATATAACTATAAACAGACACATTCCCTTTTCCAGAAGGACCTCACAGTAAATTACCAACTATGTTATATTGTACTGTCTTGACTACTTAGCACAATGCTCTGCACACAGAAAGCACTTTGATTTACAGAGGTCCAAGAACAGAGTTTGGCAAGATTGGAACTGGGCGGAGAATCTGATAACAGAATTTGTCTTCCAGGGGAGTTAATGTTCAACCATGGAAGCACAGTTGCTCACACAAGACAACTATTTCTGGTGAAAGAGCACTTTTGGAAATTTACAAAGTCTGACCTCTGAAACGAATAACAATTCTGTTTCTTTCCAGCGTTCAGGAGGAGCTCTGGCCATTCCACTCTGTGCATTTCAAGGGACCGTCTCTCTTCATGCCCCTACGGGGAAAACCCTTTCTCTGTCCACCTACGAGGTAAGCACTGAAGGGCAAAAAATTACTCCAGCCTCAAAGAAGATCGAAGTGTATCGATCCAAGAGCGTGGGCCATGAGCCAAACCCAGAAGATTTACCGACCACATTTGCCGACACCAGTGTGAAAATCCATCTGGAGGTCCTCGAAATTTGCGACAACGAAGAGGCCATGGATACCGTGTCAATTATCAGTAACATCAGTCAGTCATCTACTCAAGTCAGGTCTCCCTCCTTGCGCTATTCAAGGAAAGAAAATCGATTTGTTTCATGTGATTTAGGTGAATCTGCCTCATACTCACTCTTCATACCTACAAACAATCCCGACAGCGATATTAATATTTCCATTCCAGATACTGTTGAAGCACATAGGCAAAACAGTAAAAAGCAGCATCTGGAGAGAGATGGTTATCAGGAAGAAATCCAGTTGTTAAATAAAGCTTACAGGAAAAGAGAGGGAGATGATAACTGTAATTAGCAGACATAGAATCTCAAAAATCTAATAAGAATGGCTCTGTCCTGCCAAACTTCTAAGTTAATGACTACTTTCTTCATGTGATTTGGTTTATTTTAGTTTTTGTCCATCTATTAAACAGATGTAAACATTATTCTTTTTAGTGAAAACAGTTGTTTAGTCGATGCTCTTGAAGTGTTGACTCTAAGATCACAACACTGTGATAACAAGAGGTTTTCTTTGTCAACAAAGAGAATTTCTGAAACTTTTAGTAGAGGCTTATCAATATAGCTTTTGTGGTTTGTCTGTGGTAGACAACCCCTTCAGGGTAAACTGAGAACTGAAGAAACTGAGCGATCAGTTTGCCCCAGGCCAGCCAAATCTCCAACTGTGTAACTGTGACCTTCTGCTGCTATACTGTGAGATAATTGTATAAGGGTAGGTGCTTTTTAGTGGCTGGTATATTTGGAGGGAGGAAACTGTAGCCAAATCCTGAGGTAAACTTGGAAATGACAAACGATAACAAACTTAAAGACAGTCACTGCTTCAGCTTCATGTGGCTGTCTGTTGGTCACAGTCACACTGGAAATTGGAAAATCAACTTTCAATCTGGGTACCCGAACCGTGACCGTAGATGTTCTGTAAATAATCGTTCCATGCTTTTCTTCAAAATGCAACTTGCTTATGCTGATAATTTTTTTCCTTTTGTTCCAAGTCTGCCAGGGGTATCGTTTTATTCCCTTCCATGTTTTTATTCCCGTCCATGTTTAAAGATCCTGGCATTTTCAACAGTACATAAAGTATTGTGTGTTTCAGACATGGCTGGACACTTTGTTGAAATGGAAAATGCACTCTAAAGGGAGTTGTGCCATAAGGAATCTCAAATATTGTTTGTGACAAATTGTAATCATGCACTGAACCATCCCAGATAGTGGAGCCTTTCTGTACTGGGAAAAGGAAGGAGAGAGAGATTTAGAGATACCTACAGATACACTCACAGATTTAGAGATACCTTTCAGTATAAAAATCTTGGGGACTTGTCAACTCTTCGAAACCGAAGAATTTGTTCAAAGTTTAACAATGGTAGTATAGTAAGTAATAGTATTTATTAAGCACCTAAAGTGTGCAGAGTACTGTACCATGCAGTGGGAAAAAAATACACTAGTGAGAATTAGCCACAGGCTCTGGCCCTCCCCGGAGGCGAATTGTCCAAGAATGTGGTAGGGGGAGGGTTTAGTGACAACACAGTTGAAAAGATGAAATGATGTCAATACAAAAATACCATAAAATACCAAGTTCAGAGTCCAACAACTCAGGGGTTAAGAGGACCGGCAGAGGCCAAAAATGCCCAGGTTTTCATGAATCCAGGCACAACCCAAGCTTCCCAGTAGTCTCAAACTTTCAGAGGCTTCATGCTCCCGCAGCTAGGAATGTCTCAGCTCCACAGTCTTGGGGGATGCTGGAGCAGGGGCACACAGGAAAGGCAGCAGGTGTTACCGGTGGTTTTGTGCTAGGACCGGTGGGAAGAGTACAGCAGGAATAGCTTGGTATCACCTCACTGTCGGGACCGTAGAGGGGAGCCCCTCCACAAGGCTGGAGGAAGTGGGCAGTCAGGCGCTGTAATCATCCTGGGAAGCTGGACCAACACCACGACAATTGCCATCATCATTTACACTGCTTCCCAGCTGCTTCCAGCTGTTGTTGTTTTTTGTTGGAATTTTTCAAGTATTTCTGAAGTGTTTACTATGTGTCGAGCATTGTTCTAAGCACTGGGTTTGATACAAGTTAATCAGGTCAGACACAATCCCTGTCCCACATGGGCTCACAGCCAATGTAGGAGGGAGAGCAGGTATTGAACCGCCATTTTACAGATGAGGAAACTGAAGTAGAGAGAGGTTAAGTGATAATAGTAATAATTGTGGTATTTGTTACATGCTTACCATGTGCCAGGAACTATACTAAGCTCTGGGGTGGTTACAAGCAAATTGGGTTGGACACAGTCCCTTTCCCACGAGGGGCTCACCGTCTCAAGTCTCATTTTACAGATAAAGTAACTGAGGCACAGAGAAGTGAAGGGACTTGCTCAAGGACCCACAGCAGAGTTGTGGCAGAGTCAGGATTAGAACCCACGTTCTCTGACGCCCACATCCATGCTCTTTCCACTAGGCCACTCAGCTCCTGTTGAGATACAGATTTTCTTTTCCCTTATTCCCTTTCGTGAACCCCGGTATCTCTCCCTTATTCCCTTTATCGCTTCCCACCTCCCTCATGGATGCAGGTGGTCACTCCTGCCAGGATCTTCCTCCACCTGAGTTAAGCACATCCGTTAAAAATAATTGCCTAGTTCAAGAAGGACGCTGGTGTGCGAAGTAGAACATAAGACGTAAACTAGGTCAGCACCCCTAACACCCGGTGTTAAAAAGGTACCCACTGGGGCCAGCCCACAAACTCTGTGAATGCTTCAAAAGGAAGGAGTTTGTCATCTTTCTCATTTCTTTCTGCATCTTAGAAGACCAAGGCTCCACTAGTTAGCAAATGGTGATGTCAGACTCTTTTGGAGAAGCTTAAGGAAGGTATACCAGAAGAATATCATTTGACAATGTTTAAACTACCAATGGCAGTAGGGAGTATAATTCAGATTGCAATTTAGGGGCACGAGATTGTATGAATCCAGCTGTCAATGTAGCATAACTGTAACAGTTCAGTATTATTGGTGTATATGAAGAAAATAAATAAAAAAGGTTTTCTCCTACATGTTTCACAATGATGATTCTGTGAACAATTAAAAGTGTTTCATAAATGTCTGGTTATTTGGGGTATTTCTGGCATTTTTTTAGCTGCCGTAGTCAGACATTTTAGATAGTGTGACATCAAAATCTTATTTGTTCGTAGGTCAGTACGAGCTTGCTTGTGTGCATTTCCTTTCCAGACAACTATTCATTTATCATCCCGTGCCCCTTTGAGCCAAGAATGAAAATTCTGGATGCAAGTTTTCAACAATATTTACCACGCTTCGAAAATGGTTTGTTACTTTTTAAAAAGTGTTTTCAAAATAATCAATCGAGGAACTTTGTTCCCTCTTCTCAGTCTGCTAAATAAATCAGGAAGTCTTTCCAGTTCTCTGCCTCCACAGCTGGAAAACTGTCATTTTGTCAAAGTGGATCAGTGCCTCCTCATTGTCTGTTTTCCTCTGTTTTCAAAAATTCTTGGCCAACACCTGAGAAACATCGTCTCCTAGTATTTACCCAAGATTGGCTAACACAGCACCATCTTGATTGTTCATCGGTGCATACAGAACATAGATACAGAGCTTTTTTATTATCAAATCCCGGTATTTGATAATACATTCCTCTACACTTGAAGAAAAATTGAGGCATGCTGTGAAAGGACTCCATAAAGTGTGGTACTTCCAATCTCAGAAGAGAGAAATGAAGAGCGTCCTCAGATGTAGGTCACTGGCCCTGCCTTCTTAGCATTAGCTGTGACTTGGGGTCAGGATTTGGGGCTCAGCTTCCGTATCTGCACAGCCATGCGGTAGGCCTAAAGGAAAATCTCATTCAACTTAAGGAACTCCCCACCATCAGTTGATCAATCAGACTCTGTGCGGAGCACTGTTCTAAGCACTTGGGAGAGTATAATACAACAGAGTTAGTAGGTACATTCCCTGTGCACAGTGAGCTTACAATCCAAAGAACAACAAAAATACACTTAATTATGCCATCAGAACATGACAGCCGAACTAGGGAATGTTCTTTGGACAAGTAATGTCTCTCTGGGTACAGCATGACATGGGAATGGGAGAATTAGTTGTGTACATGCAGGCAGCTTGGGGCTGGTATGGGTACCAAAACACAAGTGGTCCTTAACACGAGTGCAACCCTCTGAATTAGGAGAATTAAGCGTAGTGTATTATTCGTATTATTATTACTGCTACATTTGTTAAACACATAAAATGTATCAAGTGCCATTCACTGGGGTAGGTACAAGTTAATTAAATCAGACACAGTCCCTGTCTCAGGTGAGACTCAATGGATAAAAATATTTTGGAGGTTTGTGACTCTCAGAGCTCAAAATAAATGTTTGCTGCAGCCACAGTGACAGCTGCATTGGTTTCCATTTTGACAACTTGGCTCCAGAAGGGATTTCTAATTAGAAACAAGGTAAATAAATCTTCTTTAATGTATATAAAATTCTTATTTTAAAAACACGGCCTGAAGGAAGGGTAACAGTAAATATTTCAAAGTTATAGTCAAAACTAGAGTTCATAAACTTTGAAATTGGGATCAAGAATCCTGTTCCCTAGTGAGCACATTACCACATTCAGTAAAAGGGAAATATATGTTTGACCTAGACGATGGATGTGAATATAGTTTTCATTCTCTTTATATATGACATTTAAAATTGCTTCCTAAGAGAAGTGGGGGAATTTGGCCTGATGGAAAAACCACAAGCTTGGGAGTCAGAGGACCTAAATTCTAAACCTGGTTCTGCCATGTGCCGTGCTGAATGACCTTGGGTAAGTCGTCATCATCATCATCATCATCATCACCACGTTAATGCAATCACTCATCCTATCCTGCCCGGATTACTGCATCAGCCTCCTTGCTGACCTCCCAGCCTCCTGTCTTTCCCCACTCTAGTCCATCTGCTGCCTAGATCATTTTTCTACAGAAATGCTCAGGACATGTTTCCTGACTCCTCAAGAAACTCCAGTGGTTGTCCATCCACCTCCCTATCTAGCAAAAACTCACACCATTGGCATAAAAGCAGTCAATCACCTTGCCCCTCCTACCTCACCTTGCTCCTCTCCTACTACAACCCAGCCCACGTAATTCACTCCTCTTATGCTAACCTTCTCACTGTGCCTTGATCTCGTCTATCTCACTGCCAGCCCCTCGTCCACATCCTGCCTCTGGCCTGGAATGTCCTTCCTCCTCAAATCCGATAGATAATTGCTCTCCTCCCTCCAAACCCTTACTGAGGGCACATCTCCTCCCAGAGGCCTCCCCTGACCAAGACCCCCTTTCCTCTTCTCCCACTCCCTTCTGCGTCATTCTGACTTGCTCCCTTTGTTTTTCCCCCCTGCCAACCCCAATGCACTTGTGAACCTATCTGTAATATATTTAGATTAATGTCTGTCTCCCCCTTTCTAGACCGTAAGCTTGCTGTGGGCAGAGAATTTGTTATTGTTGTATTGTACTCTCCCAAATGTTTGGTACTGTCATGGGTTCTCATACTGGCTTCACCAGTTGTCTGCTGTGTGACTTTGGGCACATCACTTAACTTCTCCGTGCCTGTTACCTCATCTGTGAAAAATGGGGATTAAGAATGTGAGCCCAATGTGGGACAGGGACTGTGTTTCATTAGCTTATATCTACACCAGTATTTAGTACAGTGCTTGGCACATAGTAAGTGCTTAACATTTACCATAATTAGTATTATTATCTTATTTAGTCCAATGGAGCGTGTACAATACTGAAAGAGTACATGTAACTTGCTAAAATCCTTTCTTACTCTATACTCTAGAAGAAGCTTACATATCCTGAGAAATTAGTTTGTCAAGTGGGTTACAATGGTAAACTAATAATAATAATAATGTTGGTATTTGTTAAGCGCTTACTATGTGCAAAGCACTGTTCTAAGCGCTGGGGTAGATACAGGGTAATCAGGTTGTCCCACGTGGGGCTCACAGTCTTAATCCCCATTTTATAGATGAGGGAACTGAGGCACAAAGAAGTTAAGTGACTTGCCCACAGTCACACAGCTAACAAGTGGCAGAGCTAGGATTCGAACTCATGACCTCTGACTCCCAAGCCCATGCTCTTTCCACTGAGCCATGCCGCTTCTTTACAGCATTAAAACTTTGAGCATTTTGAACCTCCTGAAATCTTGGCACAATACCTAAAAGCAAAGACCTTGGCTATCTCAGTACTTGGGAATATTCTACCTTGTTTTCTTTAAATACTGGAGAATCTTCAAACTGTTTTGCCACACAAAATCTGACACATACATTTGAAAATGATATAAGTATTGATGAGTCTGTAAAGCTCAAGTCAACTCCTCCATAAATAAGGACACATAGTGTTGCTTTTGATCAACATGGACTCTTAGATAAGCAACCTGGGGAAATCAAATAAGGTAGATCTTTTTCTATCTATTATCACCATGCTCAAATGTTTCAGAAGCAATAGAAGTGGCTTTTCTGCTAAATGGGAATTAACAAAATTGTAGCCATCTTTAACATAGCTGAATCTGGCACTTATCTTACATGGAATACAAAAGGAAGAACCTGGGATATTTCACAAAAGTTGCACATAGTGACATGTTTTCCTTTAAAAATGTTCCCCTGATGACACAGCTCGATTTCCAGAGGTGTTCTTTCCCATTGTGATTTATTCCTTTCTTGTTTTGAGCAGTTTCACACACTAGCAAGATATTGAGATTCTGAATTTTGAATCTGAAGCCTCAATTTTAGGGTACGAACAGAATGTACTAAGGCAATCTCTCTTCCCCTAAACCATCTTCCCTGAGATCATAGTTCTTTTTATTTCTTGCACTTAAACTACCAAGTTCTTTGGTAATAAAATAGAGGATGGATTGACCTTCCTGCTGTCTATGATGATTTTATGATTATTCAAAAGTTGTGCTTAGTTCATCCATTCATTCAATAGTATTTATTGAGTGCTTACTATGTGCAGAGCACTGTACTAAGCGCCTGGAATGAACAAGTTGGCAACAGATAGAGGCAGTCTCTGCTGTTTGACGGGCTTACAGTCTAATAGGGGGAGACAAGAACAATGGCAATAAACAGAGTCAAGGGGAAGAACATCTCGTAAAAATAATAGCAACTAATAGAATCAAGGCTATGTATATTTCATTAACAAAATAAATAGGGTAATGAAAATATATACAGTTGAGCAGACGAGTACAGTGCTGAGGGGATGGGAAGGGAGAGGGAGAGGAGCAGAGGGAAATGGGGGGAAAAGAGGGTTAAGCTGCGGAGAGGTGAAGGGGGGGTGGTAGAGGGAGTAGAGGGAGAAGGGGAGCTCAGTCTGGGAAGGCCTCTTGGAGGAGGTGAATTTTAAGTAGGGTTTTGAAGAGGGGAAGAAAATCAGTTTGGCAGAGGTGAGGCGGGAGGGCGTTCCAGGACCGCGGGAGGACGTGGCCCAGGGGTCGACGGCGGGATAGGCGAGACCGAGGGACGGTGAGGAGGTGGGCGGCAGAGGAGCGGAGCATGCGGGGTGGGCAGTAGAAAGAGAGAAGGGAGGAGAGGTAGGAAGGGTCAAGGTGACGTGGAGCCTTGAAGCCTAGAGTGAGGAGTTTTTGTTTGGAGCGGAGGTTGATAGGCAACCACTGGAGGTGTTTAAGAAGGGGAGTGACATGCCCAGATCGTTTCTGCAGGAAGATGAGCCGGGCAGCGGAGTGAAGAATAGACTGGAGCAGGGCGAGAGAGGAGGAAGGGAGGTCAGAGAGAAGGCTGACACAGTAGTCTAGCCAGGATATAACAAGAGCCCGCAGCAGTAAGGTAGCCATTTGGGCGGATCTTGGCGATATTGTAAAGGTGAAACCGGCAGGTCTCGGTAACGGATAGGATGTGTGGGGTGAACGAGAGAGACGAGTCAAGTATGACAATGAGATTGCGGGCCTGAGAGACGGGAAGGATGGTCGTGCCATCCACGGTGATAGCGAAGTCTGGGAGAGGACCGGGCTTGGGAGGGAAGATGAGGAGCTCAGTCTTGCTCATGTTGAGTTTTAGGTGGCAGGCTGACATCCAAGTGGAGACATCCTGGAGGCAGAAGGAGATGCGAGCCTGAAGTGAGGGGGAGAGGACAGGGGCGGAGATGTAGATCTGCGTGTCATCTGCGTAGAGATGGTAGTCAAAGCCTTGAGAGCGAATGAGTTCACCGAGGGAGTGAGTGTAAATGGAGAACAGAAGAGGGCCAAGAACTGACCCTTGAGGAACTCCAACAGTTAAAGGATGGGAGGGGGAGGAGGCGCCAGCGAAGGAGACCGAGAATGACCGGCCAGAGAGATAAGAGGAGAACCAGGAGAGGACAGAGTCCGTGAAGCCAAGGTGAGATAAGGTATGGAGGAGGAGGGGATGGTCGACAGTGTCAAAGGCAGCAGAGAGGTCAAGGAGGATTAGAATGGAGTAGAAGCCATTGGATTTGGCAAGAAGGAGGTCACGGGTGACCTTAGAGAGAGCAGTCTCGGTAGAGTGGAGGGGACGGAAGCCAGATTGGAGGGGGTCCAGGAGAGAATGGGAGTTAAGGAATTCTAAGCAGCGATCATAGACGACTCGTTCTAGGATTTTGGAAAGGAAGGGTAGTAGGGAGATTGGGCGATAACTGGAAGGGGAAGTGGGGTCAAGAGTGGGTTTTTTTAGGATGGGGGAGACATGGGCATGTTTGAAGGCAGAGGGGAAGGAGCCATTGGAGATTGAGTGGTTAAAAATAGAAGTTAAGGAAGGGAGGAGGGCAGGGGCGATGTTTTTAATAAGGTGAGAGGGAATGGGGTCTGAGGTGCAGGTGGAGGGGGTGGCACTTGCGAGGAGGGAGGAGATCTCCTCTGAGGATACTGCAGGGAAGGATAGAAAAGTAGGGGAGAGGGTTGGTTGGGGGGGGGGAGGGGAGAGGCGGAGGGGTGACTTTGGGGAGCTCAGACCTGATTGTGTTGATTTTTGTGATGAAGTAGGTGGTCAGATCATTGGGGGTGAGAGATGCGGGAGGGGGAGGAACAGGGTGCCTAAGGAGAGAGTTAAAGGTCCGGAACAATCGGCGGGGGTGACGGGCAAGGGTGTCGATGAGGGAGGAGAAGAAGTTTTGCCTGGTGGAGGAAAGGGCAGAGTTAAGGCAGGAAAGGATAAATTTGAAGTGTGTGAGGTCGTCTTGGAGCTTGGACTTTCGCCAGCAGCGCTCAGCAGCTCGAGCATATTAGCGTAGGAGGCGGACAGAGGAGGTGATCCAGGGCTGTGGGTTAGTGGAGCGAGAGTGGCGGAGGGAAAGGGGGGCGAGAGAGTCGAGGTGAGTAGAGAGGGTGGAGTTAGTTTTGTGGATGGAATATTGCAGTGAGTCACAGGTTCTTAGAATGTAGTGGTGAGGGGAATGCCCTTTTTGGGGCACTCAATCTAACGTCATGACATTTTGGTCGAATTAAAATCACACATTTTTTCTTCTATTACCCTCTTCTAATAGGCATCTTGTATTCTCTAGGTTATTTATCCATAATGTGGAGTTTTACTTTCTCTTTTTTAACATTTCCTTCATTTCTCTCAATGATGTTAAATTTTGTATTTC
This sequence comes from Ornithorhynchus anatinus, assembly GCF_004115215.2. Lineage (NCBI taxonomy): Eukaryota > Metazoa > Chordata > Mammalia > Monotremata > Ornithorhynchidae > Ornithorhynchus > Ornithorhynchus anatinus. Next base: position 112,511,554 of record NC_041728.1, on the reverse strand, counting down.
TTCCAGGGGAGGAAAAATGAATGATCTCAGCTTAGTTTTTTAAGAACTTATGCACATTTATGAAGACTATACAAAGGAATTAAGTGTGCCTATAAAATCAGTCTGCTGCACTTGCTTTGCTACTGTGTCCCTGCTCACAAATACTCAAGGATCACTTAAATGAATTTGATTTGATGGAATTAGCAAAGTTTAAATGGCCACAAGTGACAAAGGCAAAGGGTCGACTGATTTAATAACTTAGACATTAGTGGTATTTAGGTGGCAAGCCCTGGGAGCCCAAGAATGCATCCTATACATTGATTTCCCCATTCAAATAACTTTATTTTCACATTCCACGATGCACCAGATATCACGTAGCAAGGACCCTAAGGGCTATAAATGCTGAAAGGATATTAAATTACTGAATCTAATTACTAAATCTTGCAGATGTCACTGTGGATGGTTCTGCTGAGGAAATAAAGTAATGGCATATAGCTATTGTCATTTCTAAGCCACTGTTGTGAGTGAATGAATGAATGAGGATTGCCAAACATTATTATTTTTAATTAAATGAGTTGAGGATTCCTAGTTCTTCCCAGAGTCCAGAGATCTCAGAAGAAACTGAAGTACCCAGCCGTGCAAGCCTTGGTTGGATTGGAATCTGTTTATCTATTAAACACTAATGATTTCTATTTGTAGTATATTGGTCAGGAGAGGGGGAGGCGGGAGAGGGATAATGTTTTTTTCCTCAGGGAAATTTTTCAACTATTTAATAAGCAGGAATGGCTTTCTTTCACAGGTATCACTAGGTCTGTGCCACAAAGTTTGGGTTAGAAGGTCCACCTCAGAGTTGATGAAAACTTTTTTTTCACTTCACCCATATAGTATAGGTCTTAAAACAATAAATCATATTTTTTGAGCACTTTCAGTGTGCAGAATACTGTACTAAGTGCTTGGGAGATCACAGTATAACAATACAACTGAATTGGTAGGCACGGTCCCAGCCCACAATGAGCTTACAGGCTAGCCAGGGTCAGTGTCAGTTAATTGTACCAAGGGGAACACTGGCATGATTAGAGCTAGAGACCAACAGAATTGAAACTGAAACCTGAACACAGGAGCCGGTGAAAGGACCCAAGGGACCAGAAAGCTAGCTTCAGGTGAGTGAAATCAGTGTTGTCTTTATGAATCAAGATCAGAAATGAGAAATAAGAAGCATTAGAGAGATCAGGGATACTGCCAGGCCTTTTGTCCTTTGGAATTTTGGGGGAGATCAAAAGAGCCATTAAGGTTTTGGCCTTAGGGATATCCCACAGAATGTGATGATGGTGGTGTCTTTTATAAACAATGCCAGATCTGGGTTATCCAGCCCAAGGATAATAATAATAATGCTGGCGTTTGTTAAGCACTTATGATGTGCCAAGCACTGTTCTAAGCGCTGGGGTAGACACAAGGGAATCAGGTTGTCCCACGTGGGGCTCACAGTCTTAATTCCCATTTTACAGTTGAGGGAACTGAGGCCAAGAGAAGTGAAATGACTGGCCCAAAGTCACACAGCTGACAAGTGGCAGAGTGGGAATTAGAACCTGCGACCTCTGAATCCCAAGCCTGGGCTCTTTCCACTCATCCACGCTGCTGCTCTAATCTGTCTCAAGCAGGAACAACAGAATGCTAGGAGGAAGAGGGCGGTGTGAGTCTTCCATGATCCACCTATTTATAGCTATGGACATGCTTTCCAATATCCACACCGTTTCCCTCTAACAAACCTCTGGGTCTGGCAAGTCACTTCACTTCCATGTGCCTCAGTTACCTCATCTGTAAAGTGAAGTTTGAGACTGTGAGCCCAATGTGGGACAGGGACTGTGCCAATCCAATTAGCTTGTATTCACCCCAGTGCTTAGTAAAGTTCCTGGCACACAGTAAGTAATAATAATAATAATAATAATAATAATAATTATAGTATTTGTTTAGCACTTACTATGTGCCAAGCACTATTCTAAGCACTGGGGTAGATACAAGGTAAGCAGGTTGTCCCACGTGGGGTTCACAGTCTAAATCCCCATTTTACAGATGAGGTAACTGAGGCACAGGGAAGTTAAGTGGCTTGCCCAAGATCACACAGCAGACAAGTGGCGAAGCTGGGATTAGAACCCACAACTTCTGACTCCCAAGCCTGGGCTCTTTCCACTAAGCCACGCTGCTGTGCTTCAATGAATACAAGAATTATTATTAATATTACCTGTGAAGCTCTTTCCACATGACTTTTTCATGCAACCTAATAGGGAAAGATGGAGAGTAATGTTTTAACTAAGATCTGAGAGATGTTTTGAACTCTCTTGGAGATGAGGACAGATTGGATTTTCATGTTACTCCGGCTGCTTCATTACCTATATAGTCTATTTCTCCTCCTTTAAAGGGCAAAGTGTTCTGCTCCTGTTGTTAGATGGGACTTTGGGATTCCCTGCTGCGACCTCCTGCAGTTCTTGCAACCTTTGTCAGAACTAAAGATAGCAATTTCCCTGGGCCCAAGTACTATATGGAGAAGGCTGTTTGTAGGTCTGTTTGTAGGTCTCCCACCACAGCTAATCATGCGGCTTTCCGAACTAGGCACTGGCTGGACACTAAAGTAAAAAGCACTAACAATGTTCATGTGTTTCCAATTTTCTCCTAAAGGAGACTTTTCTATGGATGATCAGAAGGAAAATTCCATTCACAAAGGTCGCTTGTTTACTTCACCATGACTACTGAGGTAACATGGAGATTTAGTGATGAGCTGGGTTTTGTTCTTTTTTGTTTTGTTTTTTGTTCTAACATGACTTCTTGAGAATCGACAGAATATCAAGAAGTGGAACCCAGTGAATAGAGTTTGGAACAAAAGAGGATATTCTAGGTGGATAGGTGAGTGGGTTGGAAAAGAGTCCTGAATTAATAATAAAAATGGTTTTTGTTGAGCACTTACTACGTGCCAGGCACTGAGGATAGGTAAAAATAAGTTCCTTAATGATGGAGGTGGCTGATAGGTTTGCACGGATTAGGATGCAATTAGTCAGGGAAATTTTGTTGGAACAGGTGGGAATTAGGAGGACTTTGAAGATGGAGAGAGCTGTGGTCAGTTGGATTTGAGGAAGGAGGAAGTTCTAAGATGGGGTAACACCAGGAAGGAGGAGATAGAGGGTAGTGTCATAGGGCTGCAGTGATAAAGGGTACTCAGTACATTTAAATACTATTATTATCATTGTTATTACTGTATTTGTTAAGCACTTACTATGTGTCAAGCACTGTTCTAAATGCTGGGGTAGATACAAGTTTATCCACCAGTGGTCACTGGCAGTGGACCTGGAGCAGGAGGTTTAGTCCCCCTAGAACAGGCCTTGCCCAGGGTGGGGAACAGAGAGGGAGCACGGAGGGAAGATGTGGCCTGGGTCCATTTTGTACATTCCAAGCACTTAGTACAGTGTTCTGAACATAGTAAGTCTCAATAAATGTTATTGAATATACTCAGCACTGGGGTGGATACCAGCAAATCAGGTTAGACACAGTCTCAGTCCCATGAAGAGGTTAGTCTCAATCCCCATTTTACAGATGAGGTAACTGAGGCCCAGAGTTGTGAAGTGACTTGCTTCACATCGTGGACAAATGGCAGAACCGGGATGAGAACCGATGACCTTCTAACTCCCAAGCCTGTGCTCTATCCACTACACCGTGGTGCTTCCCTGAGTTGGGAACAGCATTCTTCTTATGTCGCTCCCAAGGTTTATCCCAGTGTCACCTTCCTCGAGACCATGCAAAAATCCTCCACTTCTCTACCTTTGCAGGCAGTGGCCTCTAAAGCAATATGGCTTAGTGGAAAGAGCATGGCCCTGGGAGTCAGTGGGCCTGGATTCTAATCCTCGCTTTGCCAGTTGCCTGTAGTGTGACTTAAGGAAGTCATCCAACTTCTCTGTGTCTCAGTTTTCTCATTTGCAAAAAGGGGATTCATTACCTGTTCTCTCTACTACTTAGACTGTGAGCCCCTTTCAGGGCAAGGACTGTGTCCAACCAGATTAATTTTTATAATAATAGTAATGATTGTGGTATTAGTTAAGCACTTGCTAGGTGCCCAGCACTGTACTAAGAGCTGGGGTGGAAACAAGCAAATTGATTTGGACACAGTCCCTGTCCCATGTGGGGCTCACAGTCTCCATCCCCATTTTACAGATGAGATAACTGAGGCCCAGAGAAGTGAAATGACTTGCCCAAGATCACACAGAGCAGACAAGTGGCAGATCTGGGATTAGAACCCATTACCTTCTGACTCCCAGGACCGAGCTCTTTCCACTATGCCATTCTGCTTCTCTCACACCATGCTATTTCTACCCCAGTGCTTAGTAAAGTGCTTGGCACATAGTAAATGCTTAAAAATATTTTTTTTTTAATTATTATCTCTAGGGAGGTAGCACAACCTAGTGGAGAGAGCACAGGATTGGTAGTCGGGAGATATGGGTCCTAGACCCAATTCCATCACCTGCCTGCTGAATGATGTTGAGCAAGGCATTTAACTTCTCTATGCCTCAGTTCCCTCATCTGTAAAATAGGATAAAATAGCTCTTCTCCCTTCCTATTCTGTGAGTTCCATATGGGATAAGGGAATATGTCTAATAATAATTATAATTATAATAATTATGGTATTTGTTAAGCACTTACTATGTGCAAGACACTGTACTAAGCGCTGGGGTGGATACAAGCAAATCGGGTTCGAAACAGTCCCTGTCCCACGTGGGGCTCGCAGTCTCAAATCCCCATTTTACAGATTAGTTAAATCAGCCACAGAGAAGTGAAGTGACTTACCCAAGGTCACACAACAGACAAGTGGCAGAGCCAGGATTAGAACCCATGACCTTCTGACTCCCAAGCACATGCTCTATCCATTACGCTATGCAGCTTCTCATAATAATAACTGTGGCACTTACCTTATGCCAAGTACTGTACTAAATGTTGGTGTAGATACAAGATAATCAGGTTGAACACAGTTCTTGTCCAACATGGAGCTCACAATCTAAGCAGGAGGGAGGACAGGTATTGAATCCCCATTTTACAGTGAGGGAAATGAGGGCCAGTGAGGTTAAGGTCACACAGCAGACTAGTGGTAGAGACAGGATTAGAACCCAGGACCTCTAGTTACCAGGCCTGTGTGCTTTCCGCTAGGCCCGAATTGTGTCCAATCTGATTATCATGCATCTACCGCAGACCATAGCGCTGTGCTTGGCATATAGTTAGTTCTTAATAAGTACCAGCTTTATTATCACAGTAGTCTAGATACAGTAACTACAGGTGAGTAGTACAGATGAGGTGAGAAAAGGTTCATGTAAAATCAGATAATCAGATACAGTTGGTTGAAACACAAACCCAATTCTTCTGGTGGTCCCGACTTTGGGTTTTTATTATCTCAAAAGATACCGGCCTTGGGAGAAACAGGATGGAGGAGGGAAAAGTTTTCAGCGGCCCAACTAACACGGTAGTGTGCCGGGAACCGGGAAGAGGAAGAAATGAAGAAAGGTGGGGGATTGAAACCTTTTTCCTCCCAGGATACTGCCTTACCTATGATTTCTTAAATTGCAATCACTGTTTTAATAAGTATTTTTCTAATGTACTGTGGCTGCCCTGAGGCAGCAGTTATGTCAAGTGGCATTCGGTTCTGGGAAGGTTACTTTGCTTCTATCTGACAAAGATAATAGAAATTATGATCACTGTTTTTAGGACAGATTCATCTATTTGACTGCACCCCAAACTGGAGCTTATTCACCTTGCTTTCCCTCAGGGTTAAAAAAAAGTCATAATACTGAATTAATAAAATCGGTTTCTGGACCAGCACTTCCTTGATTTTCCATCAGCTTCTTTGGCCTGGTTCTGATTCCCATTATGCAGCTACACATCCCGCCCAACCTCTCCCTTTCTTCCCACACTTATTCTGTACAGAGGGTCATGATCACGGGGAAGTTGTGGGTCAGAGAAAAATTTATGAATTAGATTGCCTTGACTCTCTACTATCCTAGAGGAAATGGCATTCATTCTATTCATTCAGTCGTATTTATTGAGCGCTTACTGTGTGCAGAGCACTGAAAAAGAGCTTGGAAAGTACAGTTCGGCAACAGAGACAATCCCTACCCAACCACCGGCTCACAGTCTAGAAGCGGGGAGACAGACAACAAAACAAAACAGGTAGACCGACATCAATAACATCAATATAAATGAATGGAATTATAGATACATACACATCATTAATAAAAATAAATAGAATTATAGTTATAATTAGGTACATATAGACGCAAGCGCTGTGGGGGGTGGGGGTTAGAGCACAGGGAGCGAGCCGGAGTGATGGAGAGAGGATAGGGAGCGGAGGAAAAGGGGAGCTTAGTCTGGGAAGTCTCCTGGAGGAGATGAGCTTTCAGTAGGGCTTTCAAGGAGGGAGGTGTGCCAGTTTGGCACATTTAAGTTGGAAGGACATTCCAGGCCAGAAGTAGGGCCATGGGTCAACAGCGGGACAGGCAAGAATGAGGCACATTGAGAAGGTTAGCAGCAGAGGAGCAGAGTGTGCGGGCTGGGATATAGAAGGAGAGAAGGGAAGTGAGGTAGGAGGGGGCAAGGGCTGGAGAGCTTTGAAGCCAAGAATGAGGAGTTTTTGCTTGATACGGAGGTCGATAAGCAACCACTGGAGTTTTTTGAGGAGGGGGGTGACATGCCCAGGGTATTTCTATAGAAAGATAATCTGGGTAGCAGAGTGAAGTATACACTGAAGTGGGGAGAGACATGAGGTTGGGAGATCAGAAAGGAGGCTGACGCAGTAATCCGCTCAGGATATGATGAGCGATCGTACTAACGTGGTAGCGGTTTGGGTGGAGAGGAAAGGGCGGATCTTGGCGATGTTGTGAAGGTGAGACCAGCAGGTTTTGGTGAGGGATTGGATGTGTGTGGTGAATGAGAGATCGGAGTCAAGGATGACACAAGATTGCGGGTTTGTGAGACAGGAAGGATGGGAGTGTCATCCACAGTGATGAGTAAGTCAGGGAGAGGACAGGGTTTGAGAGGGAAGATAAGGAGCTCAGTCTTGGACTGCAGTGTGGCTTAGTGGATAGAGGTGGGCCTGGTAGTCAGAAGGACCTGAGTACTAATCCTGGCTCAGCCACTTTTCTGCTGTGTGACCTTGGGCAAGTCACTTCATTTCCCTGTGCCTTAATTACCTCATCGGTAAAAAATGGGGATTAAGAGTGTGAGACCCAAGTGGGATAAGGACTGTGTCCAACCTGATTAACTTGTATCTGCCCCAGTGCTAAGAACTGTGCTTGGCACACAGTAAGCACTTAACAAGTATCATAAAAAATTATTATCAATTATTACTATTATTACTGGAATTCAGACACCCTGGACTCTTATGCTCTTGCCACTAGAGTCACCCAACAAACATGAGTTTGGGAGTCCGAGGACTTGAGTTCTAATCCCGGTTCCGCCACTTGTCAGCTGTGTGACCTTGAGCAAGTCACTTCACTACTCTGGGCCTCAGTTCCCTCATCTGTAAAATGGGAATAAAAATTGTGAGCCCCATGTGACCCAGGGACCTTATCCAACCTGATTACCTTGTATCTACCCTAGGGCTTAAGGCAGTGTGTGGTACATAGTAAGTGGTTAACAAATGCCATTATTATTATTACTACCTAGGGCAAGTCCCTTAACCACTCTAGGTCTCAAATTTTGCCATCCATAAAATGGGAATAAGATCCCTGCTCTTAAATCGTGAGTCCTGTGAAGGTCAGGGACTGTGTCTTATCTGATTATTTTGTATTTACCCTAACTTTTAGCATATAATAAATGCCATAATTATTAAAATAGCATCTCTCCCCTCAAACCCTTTCCTCCACCTAACTTTCCTATCACAGTCAACACTACCGCCATCCTCTCCGTCTCTCAAGTCCATGGCCTTGTCCTTAACTCCACCTTCTCTTTCCATCCCCAGTTCAGTCTCTTGCCAAATTCCATTGGTTTCTCCTCCACATCTCCAGAGACTATAAGCTCTTTGTGGGCAGGGAATGTGTCCATTACATCGTTGCGTTGTACTCTCCCAAATGCTTAGTTCGGTGCCTGCCACAATGTAAACCTCAATAAATTCAACTGATTAATTGAAATCTGCCCCTTTCATTTCCATTCAAACAACCACCCCTCTGGTCCAGGCATTGACTGTATCCCAGTTTGACTGATGCATCAGCCTTCACTAATCTCTCTGCCTCCAGTTGCTCTGCTTTCCAGTCCATACTTTGCTCTACTCAGATTCGTTTTCGAAAATGATGGTCTCTACACATCTCCCCTCCCCTTTAAACCCTTCAGTGATTTCCCATACCTTTCTGCTTCAAGCAGAAACACTGGTAATTGGTTTTAATCCGCTCTCCTTATTTATCCGCTCATCCCATTAAACCCCACATCACCCTCAGACTGAAGCTACACACTGCTCTCATCTTTTCTGCCACTGAGTTTTTACTCATACCCTCCTCATTGTCTGCAATGACCTGCCCCGCATCTCCATCCCCCATATTTGGCAAACCATAGCTGTTCTCATCTTCAAAACCCTCCTGGAGTTATCTTCTTCAGGAAACTTTCCCGGGTGAATTTCTAAGCCTGTAAGTACTCATAACTGCACACATATACCTATCTTTATATTCAATGACTTCCTCCTATCTGTAAAATACTTTAGTATCCATCTCACACACTAGACTGTAAGCACCTTTGAAGGCAGGGATCATGTTTACACTCTGCCCACATTAGATGCTTAACACGATTGATTGATGGAATGATGGATTAGTGAGTCACAGATTTCTTAGGATCTCACCTCAGACTTGGGAGAAGAGATTTCAAACTGTATCACAGTATTGGGGTGCAGTAAGTTTAGAGATAGAGCAGGAAAGATGGGGCTGGCAGAGCAGGAGTTAGGTTGGGAACCTTTTGTAGGAGTTGATAGAAAATACATGTGTTTAGGGTATGGAAGTCTTCAGGATTACGGTCTAAAGCCTGCAACAAGATGTATAGCCTGGATTAGACTCCAGCAGTCGGGCACCTGGATTCTAGACCTAGCTCTCAGTCTAGATTTAGACTGCTTGGTGATTTGGGGAAAGTCACTTAACTTTTGGGTGCCTCATTTTCACCAACTGTAAAATGGGATTCAATACATGTTCTCCCTCCCCTTTAGTCTGTGACCCCTATGTGGGATAGGGACTGTGTCTGACCTGATAATAATTGTGGTATTTGTTAAGTGCTTACTAGGTGCCAGGCACCGTACTAAGCTCTGGGGTGGATTCAACCAAGTCAGGTTGGACACAATCCCCATCCCACATGTGGCTAGTAGTCTCAGTATGTAGCAGAGTGCTCCAATTATTATTATTCATATTGAAACTGAGTTTTTCTTCAGTTACATTAGCTGCTAAAGGTCAGGGAGAGCTGATTTTGTGAAAAGTTCTTCACACGCTAAGAACACTGGACACTCTAATAATAATGTTGGTATTTGTTAAGCGCTTACTATGTGCCGAGCACTGTTCTAAGCGCTGGGGTAGATACAGGGTGATCAGGTTGTCCCACGTGAGGCTCACAGTTAATCCCCATTTTACAGATGAGGTAACTGAGGCACAGAGAAATTAAGTGACTTGCCCACAGTCACACAGCTGATAAGTGGCAGATCCGGGATTCGAACTCATGACCTCTGCCTCCCAAGCCCGTGCTCTTTCCGCTGAACCACTCTGCTTCTCTAAGAACACTGGACACAGTATCCCAAGAGAGAGCTCTGAAATGGGACATTTCTTTTATTTAACTAACCAGGCAAGTGGTTCCTTAATCATCTTTTGAAAGAGCCTCTAAAATATATAAAGAAATTCCTAAGGTATGATGGGTCCTAATTGTGGAGATCCCTCCAGGTTCAGCTCTGGGTCTCCTTCTATTCTCCATCTACACCCACTCCCTTCAAGAACTCATTTATTCCCAGGGCTTCAACTACCACCTCTGTGCAGGTGATTCCCAAATCTACTTCTTCAGCCCTGATCTCTCTCCCTCTCTGCCTTCTCATATTTCCTCCTGTCTTCAAGACATCTCTAGTTCACCGCAAACTTAACCCGTCCAAAACTGAACTCATATCTTCCCACCCAAACCCTTTCCTCCTCATGACTCTCTCAGATTCCTCTCCATCATTCAACCCACATATTCAATCCATCACCAAATCTTGTCAGTCCCGCCTTCACTACATCGTTAAAATCCACCCTTTCCTCTCCATCCAAACTGCTAGCACGTTAATAGAATCACTCATCCTATCTCTCCTGGATTTCTGCATCAGTCTTCTTGCTGACCTCCCAGATTCCTGTCTCTCCCCACTCCAGTCCAAACTTCACTCTGCTGCCCAGATCATTTTTCTATAAAAAATGCTCAGGACATGTTTCCCCACTCCTCAAGAAACTCCAGTCGTTGCCCATCCAACTCCATATTAAACAAAAAGTCCTCACAGGTGGCTTTAAAAACACTCGATCACCTTGCCCCCTCATCTCACCTCACTCCTCTCCTACTGCAACCCAGCCCGCACACGCTAAGGCTAACCTTCTCACTGTACCTCAATCTCATCTATCTGGCCTCCAAGCCCTCACCTACATCCTGCCTCTGGCCTGGAACATCCTCCCTCCTCAAATCCCACAGACAATTACTCTTCCCCACTTTAAGGCTTTATTGAGGGCACACCTCCTTCCCTGACCAAGTCCCCCTTTCTTCTTCTCCCACTTCCTTCTCCATCACCCTGACTTGCTCCCTTTGTTCATCCCACATCCCAGCCTGCAGCATTTATGTTACACATCTGTAATTTACTTATTTGTATTGTTGTTTGTCTCCCCCCTCTAGACTACAAGCTCACTGTGGGCAGGGAATGTGTCTGTTTATTGTATCGTATGCTCCCAAGTGCTTAGTACAGTTCTCTGCATACAATAAGCACTCAATAAATATAATTGAATGAATGGATGAATGAATGAATGAGCACTTTGGCCAAAACAAAGTCAACTGCTTCTGACAGAGTAGTACTAATAATTATGTTAATAATGTTGGTATTTGTTAAGCGCTTACTATGTGCAGAGCACTGTTCTAAGCGCTGGGGTAGACACAAGGGAATCAGGTTGTCCCAAGTGGGGCTCACAGTCTTAATCCCCATTTTACAGGTGAGATACCTGAGGCACGGAGAAATTAAGTGACTTGCCCACAGTCACACAGCTGACAAGTGGCAGATCCAGGATTCGAACCCATGACCTCTGACTCCCAAGCCCGGGTTCTTTCCACTGAGCCACGCTGCTTCTCTAATTATGGTATTTGTTAAGTGCATACTGTGTACTGAGCACTGTTCTAAGCGCTGGGGTAGATACAGGGTAATCAGATTGTCTCACGTGGGGCTCACTTTTTTAAAAAAACTCATATTTAGCAACAACAGGGTTTGATTACAAAACAAACTGAGATAAAATTGCTTAGCAAAGGATCAGATATATGAAAATCAACCCCAATTTCTGAATCACCAGCAGAGCTGGTTACTTAGCATGGTTTTTTACGTTTTCTTTGTTAAACGTAGTGAAACTGGAGATTGACGAAAATCTCATAAAGTGGTCAGAGGAGGTGTGTTCAATGTGGTGTCCATGTTAACAGATGTTTCCCATATTTTATTATGAAATGTTAGATATTAGAGGTCGGTACACATTGATAAACTAGCTCTGAACATCCCAAACCTGAAACTCTATCAGTGTTCTGATGGGAAAAATTTCCTGTAGAGTTAATAAAGGCATAATAACTACAGGCAAAATCTAACTCAACAGTTGATAAAGACCATAATATAAAACTTAGAATAGCCATTGAGCAATTACATTTTTCATTATGTGGGCTCCTGCCTATCCCTTTTGGAGTTATGGTGCATAGAATATGTAGGCCCAGTGAAGCAGAACACAATTCTAATAAACTACCTGCTCTGATTTTTCTACTGATCCTCTAAAGAATAGATTGTATATTTTAGATGAATTATAAAAGCGGGCTTTGGTGTAGAAAGAGAGCAGTGTTACAAGAGGAGAAAATTGTTTTAAACCTGTTCCTGGGTCCAGTAATTTACATTTAGGGAAGCAGCATGGCATAGTGGATAGAGCATGGGTCTAGGAGTCAGAAGGTTATGGGTTCGAACCCCAGCTCCGCCACTTGTCTGCTGTGTGACCTTAGGCAAGTCACTTCACCTCTTTGTGCCTCAGTAACCTCATCCGTAAAATGGGGAATAAGACTGTGAGCCTTATGCGGGACACGGACTGGGTCCAACCATATTTGCTTGTACCCGCCCCAGTGTTTAGTACTGTGCCTGACACACAGTAATTACTTAACAAATACCACAATTATTATTATTTTTATTTAGTAACACTTAACAAAAAGAGAAACCAAATTGGACATATTAGAATACCAACTGATTGGATAACGTACAGTACTATAATTCCCAGATAAAGCCCTTTTTCCTCTGCTCCTCCTCCCCTCCCCTTAGCCCTGACTTGCTCCCTTTGCTCTACCCCTCCCGCTCCACAGCACTTGTATATATATGTACATAGGTATAAATCTATTTATTTATATTAATGATGCAAATATATCTATAATTCTCTTTCTTTATATTGATGCTACTGATGCCTGTTTATTAGTTTTGTTGCCTGTCTCCCCCCTTCTTGACTGTGAGCCTGTTGTGGGCAGGGATTGTCTCTATCTGTTACCGAATTGTACTTTCCAAGAGCTTAGTACAGTGCTCTGTACACAGTAAGCACTCAATAAATATGATTGAATGAATGAATGAATGAATGAATGAATGAATCATCTCCTTGAATGCAGGGATCATGTCTATTTCTATTATGTTCTCCCAAGCAGTTAGTACAGTGCTCTATACACAAAGTAGATGCTTCAAACTATTGATCAACAGTCCACATACACTTTTTCCCTCCCTAATGTCACCAAAACACATCTCACTTTTCCTTCAAAGCTATCCTACATAGCTACCTCCTCCAGGAAGAATTTCCCTGATTAATTCTCCCACTTCACTGGTCATACAGACCCAACAATCACTTCAACAGTCAAATAATAATAATAATAAAAATGGTATTTGTTAAGTGCTTATTATGTGCACTGTACTAAGTGCTGAGGTAATAATTAATAATAATGGTATTTGTTAAGCACTTACTATGTGCCAAGAGCTCTTCTAAGCACTGGGGTAGACACAAGGTAATCGGGTTGTCCCACGTGGAGCTCACAGTCTTCATCCCCATTTTACAGATGAGGGAACTGAGGCACTGAGAAGTTAAGTGACTTGCCCAAAGTCACACAGCTGACAAGTGGCAGAGCCGGGATTAGAACCCATGACCCCTAATTCCCAAACCCATGGTCTTTCCACTAAGGCATGCTGCTTCTCTGCAGCGTAGTTACAAACTAATCTCTGCAGGGTAGATACAAGATAATCAGGTCCCACATGGCTTACAGTCTAACTAGGAGGGAGAACAGGTATTGAATCCCCACTTTGCAGATGAGGAAACTGAAACACAGAGAAGTTAAAATGAGTCGTTCAAGGTCATCCAGCAGGTAAGTGGCAGAGCCAGGATTGGAACTCAAAATCTCTAATTCCTAGGCCTGTGCTCTTTCCACTAGGCCACACTGATTCTCAGTAGTTACCTGTTTATTTGTTACTGATTTATTCATTGGTTTATTTTGGGGGTCTGTTTTCTCCCTTTACTGTGCATTAATCACTTTTGCCCCTGCTCCGCCCATTCAATTGTAAGTGCCCCAAAGACAGGATCAAGCCTTTTTACTTCAGTTTTCTTCTCAAGTCCCTTACCTAATTCAATGCTCTACACACAGTTGGGAATCAATTATACTGTTTCTACTTCTACACACATACACATAACCAGGACAGCAGGTGTGATTGTTTCTGATAATGATGCTTCTGACCATGAGCTGTTTCGAGCGTCTGAATAAAAGATGTTCAAAGAACAATCCATTCCAATTGCTATACACATAGATTTTCCTTTGCCATCCATCTCCCCGTGTTTCCAAGCAATTTCTTTCCTTACTGTTCCATTCCATGCTAGTCTGTCCACTGGAGTTGTTTCCCATTGGGTGGCCATGTAACATTAATTAATCAATCAATGGTATTTATAATAATTAATAATTATGGTATTTGTTGAGCACTTACTATGTGCAAAGCACGGTTCTAAGCACTGGGGTTGATACAAGGTAATCAGGTTGTCCCACGTGGGGCTCACAGTCTTAATCCCCATTTTACAGCTGAGGTAACAGAGGCACGGAGAAGTTAAGTGACTTGCCCAAAGTCACACAGCTGAAGTGGCAGAGCCGGGATTAGAACCCATGACCTCTGACTCCCAAGCCCGAGCTCTTTCCATTAAGCCACGAACGCCGTGTGCTGAACACCGTACACAAAGAGTTTACAGTCTGAAAGTGTAAGATGTCTGATAATGTGGTTCTTTGCATCTTTAAAATTTGTATTGCTCAACCAGATTGTGTGTTCCACCTTTAATCTCAACATTCAAAAACTGTAGCATTTCCTTCTAATGATCTTTATCACTCATCCTGCCAGGCCAAGTTGTGCTGTGATCAGCATTGTCTTTTTTTCACGGTCTCATAAACACTTACTCTGTACCTGGTGCTGTACTAATCTCTGGGGTAGATACAAGCTAATCAGGTTGAACACGGCCCATGTCCCACATGGGGCTCACAGTCTTAATCCCCATTTTACAGATGAGGTAACTGAGGCACAGAGAAGTGAAGTGACGACCAAGATCATACAGTAGAGAAATGGCAGAGCCGGGATTAAAACTCAGATCGTTCTGACTCCTAGACCTGTGATCTGTGCACTAAGGTCACACCGTTTCTTGAAGTGTTCAGGTAATAATAATAATAATAATAATGAGGATGGTATTGGTCAAGTGCTATGTGCCAGGCACTGTACTAAACACTGGGGTAGATACAAGCTAATCAGGTTGAACACAGTCCATGTCCCACATGGGGCTCACAGTCTCAATCCCCATTTTGCAGATAATATTAATAATAATGATGATGTTATTTTAATTAAGCGCTTACTATGTGCCGAGCACTGTTCTAAGCACTGGGATAGATACAAGGTGATTAGATTGTCCCACGTGGGGCTCACAGTCTTCATCCCAATTTTACAGATGAGGTCACTGAGGCCCAGAGAAGTGAAGTGACTTGCCCAAAGTCACACAGCTGACAAGCGGCGGAGCCTAGATTAGAATCCATGACCTTCGACTCCCAAGCCCGGGCTCTTTCTACTACACCGTGCTACTTCTCTTTGTGGATGTTGTGTGGCTTCTAAGTGACACTGAGGAGGCTATCTGAGAAGGTGGGCTAGGAACCACTGAACACGTAGCAAACGGGAGGAAATGGAGTCTGATCCCACGAGCTTTCAGGGGGATTACGACTCCTTCATAAAAACTACAAAGCGACGTCCTGATTCATCTCTTTTCCAGTCCACTGTCTGCTACATTCCTTGCTTTCTCTCTTTAGGATGTTTTTGAAAATCTGTAAATCCAGCTTCAGTAACTTCACACATCGACAGTATCCAGGAGAACGGGGCTACGGGCTTGGCCCGAGACTAGGAATCGCTGAGGATACCGAGGAGAGGGGAGGAAATCTCCACCAGAGACACTTTACTTTGGGTCTCGAGGCTGCAACCCAAATTTGGGGTCGGTCTTCTCTCTCCTCCACCTTCCTCAGCAGTACTGCCTAGTGGAAAGAGCCTCAGTTCTAATCCTGACTCTGCCACCTGCCCGCTGGGTGACCTTGGGCAATAGGGCATTACCCTATTTATTTTGTTAATGAGATGTACATCACCTTGATTCTATTTAATTGCTATTGTTTTAATGAGATGTTCTTCCCCTTGATTCTATTTATTGCCATGGTTCTTGTCCGTCTCCCCCGATTAGACTGTAAGCCCGTCAGAGGGCAGGGACTGTCTCTATCTCTTACCAATTTGTACATTCCAAGCGCTTAGTACAGTGCTCTGCACATAGTAAGCACTCAATAAATACTATTGAACGAATGAATGAATGAATGAATGAAAGTCACTTAACTTCTCTGGGCCTAAATGTCCTTATCTGGAAAATGGGGATTAAATTCATGTTTATCCTTCCCTTTGGACTGTGAACCCCCAGGGAGTAGGGGTGGGAGAGACATGAACTGCACACGACTGGATTATCTTGAATCTACCCCGGTGCTTAGCACACACTAAGTTTTTAAAAATACCACAGTTATCATTCCTGTAATGTTCCAAGCTTCTGCTGGGTGAAAGTAACTCGATCATAAGCTTCTGGGAAGACACGCAAATAGGAAGGGTTTCCTCTAATGCTTTCGGAACTAAGAGAGATTTTCAGTCTTATTTTTAAAATGGATCTTGACATAAGTCATTCTCTAAAATATATCTGCAATTTATTTATGTCTGTCTCCCCTCTCTAGACTGTGAGCTCGTTGTGAGCGGGGAATGTGTCTGTTTATTGTTGTATTGTACTCTCCCAAACTCTTAGTACAATGCTTTGCGCATAGTAAGTGCTCAGTAAATATGATTGAAAGAATGAAAATCAAAATCAAAATACCTGATGGGAGGTAGCACCCAAAATGCCTGCTAGAAAGTAATCAATCAGTCAATCAGTCATATTTATTGAGCACTTACTATGTGCAGAGCATTGTACTAAACGCTTGGGAGAGTATAATACAACAGAATTAGCAGACATGTTCCGAATTAGGGGACATGTTCCCTGCCTGTAACGAGCTTAAAGTTAAATTCATTCATTCAATCATATCTATTGCGCTTACTGTGTGCAGAGCACTGTACAAAGCACTTGAAAAGCACAATTTGGAAAGTAAATACAAGAAGAGATGAGAATGCTGCAGGAAGGTTCAGTCAAAGCCGTGTGTTCATTTCCAGTCACACTGGATTCCCGTGAAGAGTTTCTTTAATTCAATCAATCAGTCACTGGTATTTATTGAGTGCTGACTGTGGGCGGACCGCTTTATTAATTGATCCATTTCGTAGGCTCTGAAGTTCATTTTAATCCAAATCAATTTAGAGTTGACATGACTTTATTTTTCAAATGCTTTCAAAACCATAGCTCTGTCTTGGAATATAAACAGCATAATGAGGCTCTTTTTTCTATGATCTGGTAAGGAGAGAATACGTCTTCTGACTCACTTCTACATGGCTGTAAGGGAGAAGTGAAAGTCTCGTCCATTAGTGAGATTCCAAAGTTTCTGTGCCAGACGGAGGGAACATTAGGATTCTCCGGGCAGGAGAAACTGTGAGAGGAGGCTGGGACTAGACAGTTTTAATTTCTGATTTACCATGTCCCTAGACCAAAATGTCCCCTCGTGGTTTTAACCAATTTGAAGTACAGCTCCTAACGCCAATCTCTTCACTGTAAAATGAATGAATCAATCGGTCATATTTAATAACAATAATCATAATAATGATGGTATTTGTTAAGCGCTTACTATGTGCAGAGCACTGTTCTAAGCGCTGGGGTAGATACAGAGTAATCAGATTGTTCCACGTGGAGCTCAGATTTTTTAATCCCCATTTTTACAGATGAGGGAACTGAGGCACAGAGAAGTGAAGTGACTTGCCCGAGGGCACACAGCAGACAAGCGGCGGAGCCGGGATTAGAACCCATGACCTCTGACTCCCAAGCCCGGGCTCTTTCCACTAAGCCACGCTACGTCTACCGAGTGCAGACACCGTACTAAGAGCTTGGGAGAGCATTCAGATTTAATTATAGTATTTATTAAGCATTTTTATGTGCTACGGCACTGTGCTAAAATCAAGGTAGATGCAACAAAGCTAAGAGGCAGGGAAAGTAGGTACCTTATCCTCAATTTACAGATGAGGAAACTCAGACACATAGGGGTGAAGTGACTTCCCCAAGGTCACGCAACGGGCCAAGGGAAGAATTGGGATTAGAACCCAAGTCTCTTGAGTTCCTGTCCCAGGTTTTTCCTCTAAATCACAATGTCCAGTGTTTTAGCAAAACTGATGACATTATTTCTGTGATATTTGTTAAGCCCTTACTACTCAGCGCTGGGGAAAATACAGACTCAGAGGGGGTTCACAAGCTGAGTAGGAGGGAGAACAGATACTTAAGGCCCATTTTACAGATGAGGAAACTGAGGTACAAAAAGGTTAAGTAACTTACCCAAGGTTACCCAGCTGGCAGTTTGCAGAGCCAGAATTAGTGCGACTATGGGAAACAGCATGGCCCAGTTGGAAAGGGCAGGATCAATGGACCTAATAATAATAATAATGATAATTGTGGCATTTGTTAAGTGCTTACTATGTGCCAAGCACTGTTCTAAGCACTAGAGTAGGTAGAAGGTACAGTCCCTCTCCCACATTCATTCATTTAATCATATTTACTGAGCGTTTCTGTGTGCAGAGCGCTGTACTAAGCACTTGAGAGAATACAGTGCAACAATAAGCAGACACATTCCCTGCCCACAAGGAAGCTACAGTCTTAATCCCCATTTTACAGACGAGGTAACTGAGGCACAGAGAAATTAAGTGACTTGCCTCAGGTCCCAAAGCAGACATGAGACAGAGGCGGGATTAGCACCCACATCCTCTGACTCCCGGGTCCACGCTCTTTCCACTAGACCGTGCTGCTTCAACTTGACCATGCTGCCACTTGTCTGGTGTGTGACCTTGGGCACGTTACTTAACTTGTCCGTGCCTCAGTTACCTCATCTGCAAAATGGGCATTCTAGACCTCATTCTCCCTTCTTCCTAGACTGTGAGCCCCATGTGGGCCACTGACTGTGTCTGACCTGATTAACTTGTATCTATCCCAGCACTCAGGACAGTGCTTGCCACAGAGGGAGTGTCAGCTGGGTGACTGTGGGCAAGTCACTTAACTTCTCTGTGCCTCAGTTACCTCATCTGGAAAATGGGCATTAAGATTGTGAGCCTCACGTGGGACAACCTGATGATCCTGTATCTACCCCAGCGTTTAGAACAGTGCTCTGCACATAGCTAGCGCTTAACAAATACCAACATTGTTGTTTAGCAAATGCCATAAAACAAAACAAAACCCCCCAACTCAGGTCTCTTGACCGGGGTCCTGTGCTCTTTCCACTAAACGACACTTCTAAACTGGCACAGAACGTAAAATTTGTACTTGCTAAAATTTGATACCCAAAGCAGGGTCCTCAGCTGACGACGGTAATGATGCCAGGTAGAGAACACCCATTTCTTTGGTAGACGGCACATTGTCAGCACATAATGAACGGCAAACCAAGTAAGCTCTGTCAATCAACGTCAAATTCAGCAAGATGCCCCTTCCCAATCTATCTTAGGCATGGGATGATTTTTTGAGTCAAGGTGGGTGAAGCTATGGCGTGGTGTGGCCATCCCAGCCTGGAAAACCGGCTGTCTGTGTCTTTCCAGACTCTTCTTCGTATTAGAGAAGCAGCGTGGCTCAGTGGACAGCGCCTAGGCTGGGGAGTCAGAGGTCAGGGGTTCGAATCCCGGCTCTGCCACTTGGCACCTGTGTGACTCTGGGCAAGTCACTTAACTTCTCTGCGCCTCAGTGACCTCATCTGTACCATGGGGATTAACTGTGAGCATCACGTGGGACAACCTGATTATCCTGTATCTCCCCAGTGCTTAGAACAGTGCTCTGCACATAGTAGGTGCTTAACAAATACCAGCATTATTATTATTCTATTATTATTAAGTGCCCTCATGAAAGCCTGTGGATTTAATTATTTATGCCGACTGCATGAGTTGGAAATCTTTTTTGTCCATCTAACATTATTATTATTATTCCAGATGGCCCTGCCTTTTTTCCAGAGCCCTTTCCTATTGGCTGCTCTAAATTGCAGATGAGGTAACTGAGGCACTGAGAAATTAAGTGACTTGCCCCAGGTCACAAGGCAGACATGAGGCAGAGCGGGATTAGAACCCACATCCTCTGACTCCCAGGCCCACGCTCTTTCCTCTAGACCGTGCTGCTGGGTTGTAATCCCAGCTCTGCCACTTGGCTGGTGTGTGACCTTGGACAGGTTACTCCTTGGGTCAAGGAGGAGAACTAATAATAATAATTATTATTATTATCATTATCATCATCCTTATTGTATTGGTTAAGCATTTACCATGGACCACACACTGTACTAAGTGCTGAGATAGATACAAGGTCACAGCTCACATTTTAAGAAGAGAGATCACAGGTATGAATCCCCATTTTGCTGATGAGGAAACTGAGTCCCTGAGAAGTTAAGTGACTTGCCCAAGGTCCCACAACAGGCAAGTGGCAGAGCTGGGAATAGAAGTCACTTAACTTCTCCGTGCCTCAGTTACCTCATCTGTCAAATGGGGTTTAAAAAACTGTGAGCCCCACGTGGGACAACCTGATCACCTTGTATCCCCCCAGCGCTTAGAACAGTGCTTTGCACATAGTAAGCGCTTAACAAATACCACCACTATTATTATTATTAATTCAGGCCTTCTGACTCTCAGGCTCGTGCTCTTCGCACCCGGCCCTGTTGCTTCCCTGGGTTCTAATTGCAGCTCTTTTAATGACAAGTGCTTACTACGTGCCAGGCACCGTACTAAGCGCCGGGGTGGATACAAGCTTATCGGGCTGGACACAGTCCGTGACCCCCGTGGGACTCACAATTCTAATCCTCGTTTTACAGATGAGGTAACCGAGGCACAGAGAAGTGACTTGCTCAAATCCACACGGCAGACATGTGGTGGAGACGGAATTAGAACTCAGGTCCTCTGACTCCCAGGCCTGCGCTCTTTCCACGAGGCCTCACTATTTCTCTCATTCTTCCTCCTCCTTAGCCCGCCTGTCCCGTGCGGGACAAGGAGTGGGTCCGATCTGATTCCATCTTCGCCAAAGTTTAGTATAGTGTTGGGGAGCTAGTAAGTGCTTAACAGATATCACTATTTTTATTATCGTTATTTTTATGGCTCCAAAAACCGGACGGTGAAAAAACAGGATAGAAAGGGGAGCGATTCTTTTGAAATGCAGGGTTGGAGAAGGCTTCTGTGAACACCACGGACTGCCCGAGAAACAAAGGGATTTTGGTGCAAAATAAGCCAAAGTGGTCTTTGGAAGGGCAAATGACTCGATTTAGATTAATAATTTTAATAATAATGTTGGTATTTGTTAAGCGCTTACTATGTGCCAAGCACTGTTCTAAGCGCTGGGGTAGACACAGGGGAATCAGGTTGTCTCACGTGGGGCTCACAGTCTTAATCCCCATTTTACAGATGAGGGAACCGAGGCACCGAGAAGTGAAGTGACTTGCCCAGAATCACACAGCTGACAAGTGGTTGAGGCGGAATTCGAACCCATGACCTCTGACTCCAAAGCCCATGCTCTTTCCACTGAGCCACACTGACTAGCGTATTTTGGACACATAATGAGGACTAATTCCCTGGAGAAGATGCTAATGATAGGAAAAGTCCGGGGAAAGGTGGAAGAGGTGTGGCTCAGTGGAATGAGCATGGTCTTGGGAGTCAGAGGTCACGGGTTCGAGTCCCTGCTCTGCCACCTGTCAGCTGTGTGACTGTGGGCAAGTCACTTCACTTCTCTGTGCCTCAGTTCCCTCATCTGTAAAATGGAGATGAAGACCGTGAAGCTCATGTGGGAGAACCTGATGACCCTGTCTCTCCCCCAGCGCTTACAACAGTGCTCTGCATATAGTAAGCGCTTAACAAATACCAACATTATTATTATTATTACAGCTAGATAGATCAGAGACCCTAACGACGATAACGGGAGAACTGTGAGAATCGTTACGGACTGGGGCCGAAGACAGGACGTTCGGGGAAAATATACCCGTAGAGTCGCCGGGAATCGGAAACGACTCCGCGGCGCTTGGCGATGATAATATCGTAATAACGATATTTGACAAATCGAAGCGGACGGAGGAAAAAGAAATCCATCCACATCGGTTGTGTTTGGAAGCTTCGAGAGGTGGTCGGGGTTCGGTGGTGTTATCTTTTTGAAAAGATCCTGCCTCCACGTAGCCACGGGTGGCCCTCCGCCAGGCCTTCGCCCCTATGGCCTCTCCCCAGTCCATCGATCAATCGGTGGTATTTACTGAGCGCTCGGTGTGCGCAGATTGGTGTACTAAGTGCTTGGGAGAGGACAAAACAACAGGTAGACGCGTTCCTCGCCCTCTCTCTCTCTCCTGGCCCTGCTTGCCCCCCGTCCTGCGCCATGAAGGGTCTCCTCATGAAGTGAGTGGCGTCTCCCACTCTCTTTCCCGACCCCCGTCCTTCCCCATCCCCTTGTCCTCTTCTCTGCCCCTCGCCTCGTGCCCCCCTTAACGCCATCCCCTTTTCCCGCCATTCTCCCTCTCTCGTCCCCCTGCCCCTTCTCTGCCTCCTCTTCTGCCCCCCAGCCCCGGGCTCCTCCTCCCTCCCTCCTTCCTCCTCCCCCCTGCCCCCAGTCTTCCTCCCACCTCCCCCCAGCTCCTCCCCCCCCCCCACCCCAGCTCCTCCTCTCACTGACTCCAGCTCTTCCTCCTCCTCCTGCCCCCCAGTTTCTCCTCCTCCTCCTGCCCCCAGCTCCTCCTCCCCCCGTCCCCCCCAGCTCCTCCTCCTCCCTTCTCCTCCCCTGTCTTCCACCTCCTCCTCTCCCCTGCCCCCAACCTCCTTCTCCCTCCTCCTCCTGCCCCCCAGCTCCTCCTCATCCCTCCTCTTCCCTGCCCCCAGCTCCTTCTCCTCCCTCCTGCCCCCCAGCTCCTCCTCCTCCCTCCTCCTCCCTGCCCCCCAGCTCCTCCTGCCCCCAGCTCCTCCTCCTCCCTCCTTTTCCCTACCCCCCAGCTCCTCTTCCTCCCTCCTTTTCCCGGCCCCCCAGCTCCTCCTCCTCCCTCCTTTTCCCTGCCCCCCAGCTCCTCCTCCTCCCTCCTCTTCCCTGCCCCCAGCTTCTTCTCCTCCCTCCTCCCTCCTGCCCCCCCAGCTCCTCCTCCTCCCTGCCCCCCAGCTCCTCCTCCTCCTCCTCCCTGCCCCCCAGCTCCTCCTCCTGCCCCCAGCTCCTCCTCCTCCCTCCTTTTCCCTGCCCCCCAGCTCCTCCTCCTCCCTCCTCCTCCCTGCCCCCCAGCTCCTCCTCCTCCTGCCCCCAGCTCCTCCTCATCCCTCCTCTTCCCTGCCCCCAGCTCCTTCTCCTCCCTCCTGCCCCCCAGCTCCTCCTCCTCCCTCCTCCTCCTGCCCCCCAGCTCCTCCTCTTCCCTCCTCCCTGCCCCCCAGCCCCCACCTCTTCCTCCCTCCTGCCCCCCAGCCCCCACCTCTTCCTCCCTCCTGCCCCCCAGCTCCTCCTCCTCCCTTCTCTTCCTGCCCCCAGCTTCTCCTCCTCCCTCCTCCTCCCTGCCCCCCAGCTCCTCCTCCTCCCTCCTCCTCCCTGCCCCCCAGCTCCTCCTCCTCCTCCTGCCCCCAGCTCCTCTTCCTCCCTCCTTTTCCCTGCCCCCAGCTCCTCCTCCTCCCTCCTCCTCCTGCCCCCCAGCTCCTCCTCTTCCCTCCTCCCTGCCCCCCAGCCCCCACCTCTTCCTCCCTCCTGCCCCCCAGCCCCCACCTCTTCCTCCCTCCTGCCCCCCAGCTCCTCCTCCTCCCTTCTCTTCCTGCCCCCCAGCTTCTCCTCCTCCCTCCTCCTCCCTGCCCCCCAGCTCTTCCTCCTCCTGCCCCCAGCTCCTCCTCCTCCCTCCTCCTCCCTGCCCCCCAGCTCCTCCTCCTCCCTCCTCCTGCCCCCCCCCCCCCAGCTCCTCCTCCTCGGCCCCCCAGCTCCTCCTCTTCCTCCTCCTTCAGCGTGGCTCAGTGGCAAGAGCCCAGGCTTGGGAGTCAGAGGTCGTGGGTTCTAATAATAATAATAATAATGTTGGTATTTGTTAAGCGCATACTTCGTGCCGAGCACTGTTCTAAGCGCTGGGGGAGATACAGGGGAATGAGGTTGTCCCACGTGGGGCTCCCAGTCTTCATCCCCATTTGACAGATGAGGGAACTGAGGCCCAGAGAAGTGAAGTGACTTGCCCACGGTCACACGGCTGACAAGGGGCCGAGCCGAAATTCGAACCCATGACCTCTGACTCCCAAGCCCGGGCTCTTGCCACTGAGCCACGCTTCTAATCCCGCCTCCGCCACTTATCAGCTGTGGGACTGCGGGCCAGTCACTTCACTTCTCTGGGCCTCAGTTCCCTCATCTGGAAAATGGGGATGAAGACCGGGAGCCCCACGGGGGACAACCCGATCACCTTGTACCTACCTCGGCGCTTAGAACAGTGCTGGGCACATAGTGGGAGCTTAAGGAATGCCAAAATTATTATTAAATTATTATTATTAGGCGCAGCTCCCTGCCCCCGGCCCGCCCGGCACGCTCCCTGCCCCGCTCTCCCGACTCATTCATTCATTCAATAGTGTTTATTGAGCGCTTACTATGTGCAGAGCACTGTACTAAGCGCTCGGAATGGACAACTGGGTAACAGAGAGCGACAATCCCTGCCCAAAGACGGGCTCCCCGTGTAAACGGGGGAGACAGACAGCAGAGCAAACCAGAACAAAACAAAAAGAAGACAACATTATCAAGATAAATAGAATCAAGGGGGTGGACACCTCGTTAACAAAGTAAAATAGGGTAATAAATAATATAGACAAATGAGCACAGAGCTGAGGGGGAGGGGGAGGAGCAGAGGGAAAGAGGGGGATGTAAGTGCTGCGGGGTTGGGGGTAGGGCAAAATAGGTCACGGATGCTATGCTTGGGAGTCAGAGGTGATGGGTTCGACTCCCGCCTCTGCCCCTTGTCAGCTGTGTGACCGTGGGCCAGTCACTTCACTTCTCTGGGCCTCAGTGACCTCATCTGGAAAATGGGGATGAAGCTTGTGAGCCTCACGTGGGACCCCCTGATGACCCTGCCTCTCCCCAGCGCTGAGCACAGTTTTGTGCACAGAGTCAGCGCTTAACAAATCCCAACATTATTATGATTATTATTAAAATGGAGATGCAGATTGTGAGCCCCGCGTGGGACCCCCTGATGACCCTGCCTCTCCCCAGCGCTGAGCACAGTTTTGTGCACAGTCAGCGCTTAACAAATCCCAACATTATTATGATTATTATTATTAAAATGGAGATGCAGATTGTGAGCCCCACGTGGGACCCCCTGATGACCCTGCCTCTCCCCCAGCGCTGAGCACAGTTTTGTGCACAGAGTCAGCGCTTAACAAATCCCAACATTATTATGATTATTATTATTAAAATGGAGATGCAGATTGTGAGCCCCACGTGGGACCCCCTGATGACCCTGCCTCTCCCCAGCGCTGAGCACAGTTTTGTGCACAGAGTCAGCGCTTAACAAATCCCAACATTATTATGATTATTATTATTAAAATGGAGATGCAGATTGTGAGCCCCACGTGGGACCCCTTGATGACCCTGCCTCTCCCCCAGCGCTGAGCACAGTTTTGTGCACAGAGTCAGCGCTTAACAAATCCCAACATTATTATGATTATTATTATTAAAATGGAGATGCGGATTGTGAGCCCCACGTGGGACCCCCTGATGATCCCCGCCTCCCCCCCCCGCCCCCAGCGCTGAGCACAGCGCTCCGCACAGCGTCGGCGCTCAACAGCCGGCCGCATTAGGAGTCTCTGCGCAGGCGCAGCTGTGCCCGCCCCGCGCTCCCGCGCTTCTCCCCCCCCCCTTCCCCTCGGGCGCGCCCCCGCGACGGCCTCACGCTGGGGGGCGGTCGGGGGCGCGCACGCTGTGCGTGGGCGGAAATGGGTGGGAGCGGGGCTTCCGGCGGCCGCCGCCATCTTGTCCGTCCGAGGAGCCGCGGGCCCGGTCGCCCCGCCGCCCCCGCCGCCATGAGCTACGAGCGCCGTCAGGGCTGGAGCCGCGACGCCGGAGCCCGGGGGGCCGGGGGAGGGGGCGGCGGCGGCGGCGGCGGCGGCGGCCGGGGCGGGGGCCGCGGGAGGCATCCCGGACATCTGAAGGGCCGGGACATCGGCCTGTGGTACGCCAAGAAGCAGGGCCAGAAGAGCCGAGAGGCCGAGAGGCAGGAGGTAACGGCCGCCCCTCACGCGGCGCCCCCTGAGCACACGGCTCCCCCCGCTCCCCAGCGCTGCCCACTCACTCGGTGGATGGATGGGTGAATGACTGAATGAACGAATGAGTGAGTGAATGAACGAACGACTGAATGAGCGAACGACTGAATGAATGAGCGAATGAATGAATGAATGAGCCAACGACTGAATGAGCGAACGAATGGCTGATTGAATGACTGAATGAACGAACAAATGAATGATTGAGTGGACGAATGACTGAGTGAATGAATGAACGAACGACTGAATGAGCCAATGACTGATTGAATGAATGAATGAACGAACAAATGAATGATTGAGTGGACGAATGAATGAATGAGTGAACGAATGACTGAGTGAATGAATGAACGAACGACTGAATGAGCCAATGACTGATTGAATGAATGAATGAACGAACAAATGAATGATTGAGTGGACGAATGACTGAGTGAATGAATGAACGAACGACTGAATGAGCCAATGACTGATTGAATGAATGAATGAACGAACAAATGAATGATTGAGTGGACGAATGACTGAGTGAATGAATGAACGAACGACTGAATGAGCCAATGACTGATTGAATGAATGAATGAACGAACAAATGAATGATTGAGTGGACGAATGACTGAGTGAATGAATGAACGAACGACTGAATGAGCCAATGACTGATTGAATGAATGAATGAACGAACAAATGAATGACTGAGTGAACGAATCAATGAGTGAATGAATGAATGAACAAGCGTGTGAGTGAGTGAATGAGTGAACGAACGAACAAGTGGATGAATGAATGCACGAATGAATGACTGAACGAGTGAATGACTGAATGAAGGATCCAATGAGTGGATGAATAAATGAACAAATGAATGAGTGAACAAATGAGCGTATGACTGAATGAGCGAACGACTGAATGAATGACTAAATGAATGAAGGAACGAGTGAATGACTGAATGAATGACTAAATGAATGAAGGAACGAGTGAATGACTGAATGAGTGAGTGAGTGAATGAATGAACAAACAACTGAATGAATGAGTGAGTGACTGAGGACCTCCCCCCCCCCCCCACCACAACGTCTCCGGCCCCCACTTTCCTCCTCTGCAAAATGGGGACGATGCTGATGACGTTTCTTAAGCGCTTACTATGTGCCAAGCACTGTTCTAAGCGCTGGGCGGGATACAAGGTCATCAGCCTATCCCACGTGGGGCTCACAGTCCTTATCCCCATTTTATAGATGAGGGAACTGAGGCACAGAGAAGAATAATGGTGGTATTTTTTAAGCGCTTACTATATGCCAAGCACTGCTCTAAGCTGTGGGGTAGATGCAACGTCAGCAGGCTGCCCCACATGGAACTCACGGTCTTTATCCCCATTTTACAGAGGAGGGAACTGAGGCACAGAGAAGAATAATAATGATCGGGATTTCTTAAGCGCTTACTATGTGCCCAGCACTGCTCTGAGCGCTGGGTGGATACAAGGGGATCCGGTTGTCCCACGTGGGGTTCACAGTCTTCATCCCCATTTTACAGAGGAGGTCACTGAGGCACGGAGAATAATAATAATGGTGGGATTTCTTAAGCGCTTACTGTGTGCTAAGCGCTGTTCTCAGCGCCGGAGTAGATACAAGGTCATCAGACTGTCCCACGTGGGGCTCACAGTCTTTATCCCCGTTTTACAGATGAGGGAACTGAAGCACGGAGAATAGTAATAATAATGGTGGGATATCTTAAGCCCTTACTATGTAACCAGCATTTTTCTAAGCGCCGGGGTAGATACAAGGTCATCAGCCACGTGGGGCTCACAGTCTTCATCCCCATTTTACAGATGAGGGAACTGAGGCACCGAGAAGTGAAGCGGCTTGTCCGAGGTCACACCGGAGACAAGTTCCGGGGCCGGGATTAGAACCCACGTCCTCCGACTCCCAGGCCCGGGCTCTCTCCGCTAAGCCAGGCTGCGTCTACAGCGTGGGGATGGAGACTGGGCGCCCGATGTGGGACGGGGACGGCGTCCAACCCGATTTGCTGGGATCCACCCCGGCGCTTAGTACAGTGCCTGGCACGCATTAAACGCTTAACTGTTACCGCTGTGATG
Organism: Ornithorhynchus anatinus; assembly: GCF_004115215.2. Classification (NCBI taxonomy): domain Eukaryota; kingdom Metazoa; phylum Chordata; class Mammalia; order Monotremata; family Ornithorhynchidae; genus Ornithorhynchus; species Ornithorhynchus anatinus. The sequence goes on along the minus strand of NC_041728.1, from coordinate 112,483,340 downwards.
GTTACCGTTCATTCAGCCGTATTTATTGAGCGCTGACTGGATACGGGACACTGTACTAAGCGCTGGGGAGAGTACGATACAACAATAGACACGTTCCCGGCGCACGAGTGTGCGGTTTAGAGGGGAGAGTGTAGTTTAGTGAGGAGAGAGTAGAATTAAAGCAGGTCAGGAGGACTTTTGAGGTGGCCGAGGTCAGCCAGTTGTCCGGGTGTCCACCAGCGGGCCTCCAAGGATGGTGCCAAGGAGCAGAGGAAGCCTACTGTGGAGGTGACCCAGAGGTGTGGATTAGTATAATGAGATCAGTGGAGAGAGGGGAGTAAGGGAGTTAGGCATTTGAAGTGCTTACTGTGGGTCAGACACACTTCTAAGCACTAAGGTAGGTACAAGTTAATTAGGATGGACTGAGCAGTCTCGATCCCCAGTTTACAGATGAGGTGACTGAGGTCCAGTGAAGTGACTTGCCCAAGGTCAGACGGCCAACACGCGGCAGAACGGGGATTAGAACCCAAGTCCTTCTGACTCCCAGGCCCGTGCTCTGTCCCCTGCAGCGGAGAGGGTGGCGTTGAGGCTGTCGATCTGGGAGTCGAGCGGGTCGTTTGAGTTTAGAGACCGAAATGGGGCATGATAACCGTGGAATCTTGGAGGGGGGTCAAAGATAATCGTAATAATAATGTTGGTATTTGTTAAGCGCTTACTATGTGCAGAGCACTGTTCTAAGCGCTGGGGTAGACTCGAGGGAATCAGGTTGTCCCACGTGGGGCTCACAGTCTTCATCCCCATTTGACAGATGAGGGAACTGAGGCACAGAGAAGTTCGTTCAGTAGTATTTATTGAGCGCTTGTTATGTGCAGAGCACGGTACTGAGCGCTTGGAATGTACGGATCGGCAACAGATAGAGACAGTCCCTGCCCTTCGACGGGCTTAAGTGACTTGCCCACAGTCACCCAGCTGACAAGTGGCAGAGCCGGGATTCAAACCCATGACTTCTGACTCCAAAGATCGGAGGTCTGTGTTGGGGGACAAGATAGATTTTCAGGGAGTGGGGGTTTGGAAGAGCGAGTAGGTGAGAAGCTTGTAGTTAGGTAGATGATAATACAATTCACATTGAGGTGCCCGCTTTTGGCCTAGTAATGCCCATCACCTATCCTTATTAAGCCCCCTTCTTTCCGTAGTTGCTAGTACTTGTGCCTGGGTTTGCATCGGCGTGATTCTAAAGAGTTACTGAGTCTTCCTCACAAGTATCGAATAGTTTTACCACTTTGGCCTATTCGCTCAGCCTTGTAATTTACCGATGGCACAATCAAACCCCTGTTCAGAGCTTGATTACTCCGTGGCCCTCTTGAAATTCGTGGGAGACCCCTGGCACCCGCAGCCGAGGATCTCCAGACTGGATTTGTTTCGTCACGATAAATCTAAAACTTCACTCTTCATCTTGCCTCCTAAATCCACTCCTCCCGCTACCTTTCCCTTCACATTCGACAACACCTCCGTCATTCCCGTCTGAAAAACAAGGAGCCTTAATATTATCGCTGACGCTTCAGCCCCTCTCACTTCTCACCCGCAACCAGTTCCTAAATCCTGCTGGCCTGGCCTTCGCAGCATCATAATAATGTTGGTATTTGTTAAGCGCTTCCTATGTGCAGAGGACTGTTCTAAGCCCTGGGGTAGAGACAGGGTAATCAGGTCGTCCCACGTGAGGCTCACAGTTAATCCCCATTTTACCGATGAGGTAACTGAGGCACAGAGAAGTGACTTGCCCACAGTCACACAGCTGACGTGACGCGACCATGACCCGACTCCCGAGCCTGGGTTCTTTCCACTGAGCCACGCTGCAACGTGTCCGAGATCTATCCCTTCTGTCCCACCCAAAAGGCTACCACCCTGATTCAGGAGCTTGTCATACCTCTGCTACCCTCCTCACTGGTTTCCCTGTCTCCAGAGTCTCCCTTTCCCAGTCCTGTCCTCACTCTGTTGCCTGGGTCATTTTTCTAAAGCCTTCCGCTCGCAAAACCCACAGTCCTTAATCATTCTTCCTGGCCTCAAGTGGCAATTCTTGACCGTTGGCTTCGAGGCACTCCAGCTCTCTTATCCATCAGTTAGTTCTCTTCACCACAGCTCCCGCTTTTCATATCTCCCTAGTTAAGCTCACTCTGCTTTGTTTCTGGCCGATCCTCTCCTGACCCCTTGTTCACCCCTTTTCCTCTATTTGGAACTTCTCTTTCAAGACCGTCCCCCGGGCTCTAGCTCTTCAAGGAACTCCTAAAATCTTGCCTCCACCAGATGGCATTCCCCGATTTACTTTCTCTTCTAGGGTCACATCTTTCCAGCTACCACCTCGACACTTTGTCAGTCACAGACATCTGTGTACCACTGTTGTGCGTAGATAGATTTTGCATTCTCTACCGTTCCAGCACTTATTTAATCATCTTTCCTAATTTATTCTGGGTCTTTCTCCCATGTTAAATTGTAAGCTCTTCGAGGGCAGGGATTGCCCCTCTTACTCATCACTTATTCTCCCAAATGAGCCCTGCTGTTGGTCCAATGGAAAGAGGACTCCTTTGGGAGTCAGAAGACCTGGGCTCTATTCCCAGTTCTACTTGGAGCTGCGTAACCCGAATGAAATCACACAAAACACTTGCCCATCTTGCTGTCCCCCTGGCCGCCTTTTTATTGCGTGCCGTGCCCCAGGGGGACCTGATGGGGAAGAGAGAAAGCCGGTGGTGGTGACTGAGGTGATGGGGTACTTTGAAGCCAATGGTGAGGAGTTTCTGCCTGGTATGGAAAGGAATGGACAACCATAGTGGGTTTTGTGGGAGTAAGAAGAAGTGTGCAGAGTCGTATTGTAGAAAAATGATCCGGACACCAGGGAGAAGGGAAATACTCCTAAAGATTGTAGTGTTTGGTAAGGGTGTACTGTGTGCCAAGCACTGTGTTAAGGGCTGGGGTAGATACGAGATAATCGTCAGACACAGTCCCCGTCCAACATGGGAGTCACGGTCTAAGTGGAAGGGAAAACAGGCATTTCAACTCCCAGTTTGGCCGAGACGCAGAGAAGTGAAGTGGCTTGCCCAAAATCACACAGCAGGCAAACGGCAGAACTGGGATTAGAACCCCGGTCCCTTGACACTTCCCATTGGGCGGCACTGCTTCTCTTTAAAGTGAAGGTGTCATAAGTACGTACACAGAAAGATTCTTTGTGGAAGTTAGCAGCACCGGCCTGTATTGTTGGATTCGTTGGCGTGTGGGGCACTGTCTCCACCCCCACCTAAAGCCCGACTCCGGAGCCTTTACTTTCCCCACTCAGACTCCTGTAAAACACGGATGCTGCTTCCGACCCGTGGGACTTGGAGGCAGGAACCAAGGAAGAAGAGGACGAGGTGCTTAAAAATAAAATCCCAGATATAAAGACATCGGCTACTGTCCTCACTACACAGCGGACAGGCTAGACCATGTGAAATCTGGACTGTTGGGTATAGATCAGACACGAGTGGCCACCCTCATCGTGGGGCAGGCACCGTGCCATAGAGTTCTGTCTGCTTTTTCACTAATTAAAACAAGTATTTCAAACACTTCAGCTTCCCCCTGTCTAGCTCTCACTGCACTGATCTGTAAAATCCTTCAGCCATTCCGGGCCCTTTGCTTGGACCTACCTTGTCCTTTTATTGCTCAGTGTCTTGCTCGAAGGCCTTGAAACCCTTTCTGAAAGCCCCCTGCTGTTAACTACATGCTGCAAAAGATTTTAGTCATCGTTCGGTTACCATTTTCTTTTGCCCGGCACATTTCGATTCCGCTTCTTGTCTTTAATATTTTATCCATCTTTTTAAGGATAAAGGGCGGCCAGTAGCTGCTTACATCTGAACACCATCATCATTAGTGGTGTTTGATAGATGATTGTTTTTCAATCATTGTTATCTAGTGCTGCTGTGTGCAGGGCACTGTATACTAAATGCTTGGGAGAGTGCAATATAATAAAGTTGGTAGATGTGATCCCTGCCCATAAAAGGAGCCTTCAGTCTAGCGTAGTGGCCATGCGTGATTCGTAAAATGCTTGATTTGTTTTTCTCGTGGCCCTCTGCAGCTGAGGGGTAGGGACCTTCCAGACCTTAATACGATTCCCTAATAATGGTGAAACTGGAGAGTTTCATTCTAAAAGTCGAGTCTCCCTAGATAACTGACGGTGAAGAGCAGGATGAAAGGCAACCTTCTGTGGAGGAGAGAATGTTTTTCATCTCAAACTGCATATATAATCAAAGTAAAAATCGTTATTTTCCATATTTAAAAGGAATGATTTTAAGGCGCTTTTTTTTTCCCTTTCCTCCAATTAGAGAGCCGTTGTGCGCATGGATGAACGTCGCGAAGAACAGATTGTACAGCTCCTGAATGCGGTCCAAACCAGAAATGATAATGACACCCAGCCACCAATATCCTGGTTTTCCCCTGAAGACCATGGGTAAAATTGTATTTAGGAAGAATGAATTATTGTTAAGAATTTATCAAAATCAATTGACAGGCTTTTACAGTTTTTATAGTGTGTTTTCTTTTGGAAGCTATTTTTCTTTATTCCTAGATTAGTTGAATCAAGTAGGTTTTGTAGAGGCTGTATATGTATATTTGTGTTTTATGTGTGTGTGTGGATGTATACTCAGTGTTTAGTGTTTGCAGGGCACTGTACTAAGTGCATGGAAGAGTACAACAATATAACAGACATACTCCCTGCCCACAGGGAGTCTTCCGTCTAGAGAGGGATACAGATTTCAATATAAATAAATTACAAACATGTACATAATAGTGGTATTTGTTAAGCGCTTTCTTTGTGCCAAGCACTGTTCTAAGCGCTGAGGTAGGTACAAGGTCATCAGGTCATCCCATGTGGAGCTCACACTTTTAATCCCCATTTTACAGATGAGGGAACTGGGGCACAGAGAAGTTAAGTGACTTGCCCAGAGTCACACAGCTGATAAGTGGAGGAACTGGGATTAGAACCCGTGACCCCTGACTGCCAACCCCGGGCTCTTTCCACTAAACCACGCTGCTTCTCAAGTAAAATAAGTGCTGTGGGGCTGGTGGGGGGCAAAGGGGGGCGAATAAAGGGGAGGAAATCAGGGTGACACAGAAGAGGAAATGAGGGTGTAGTCTGGGAAGGCCTCTTGGAAGAGTTGTGCCTTCAAATAAGGCTTTGAAGGTAGGGAGAGTAATTGTCGATGATGAAAAGGGAGGGCATTCCAGGCCAGAGGCAGGGCTTGGGCAAGAGGTCAGCTGTGAGATAGATGAGATTGTGGTACAGCGAGTAGGTTGGCGTTAAAGGAGTGAAGAGTGTGAGCTTGGTTTTAGTAGGAGATTAACAAGGTGAGGTAGGAGGGGGCAAGGTGTTTTGAAGCCACAAAGTTTCTGTTCGATGTGGAGGGGGATGGTCACCACACTGGGGATTCTTGCTGATGGGGGAAACATGGACTGAAGGCTTTTGAACATGTGTGTAGTTACTCTATATGTATTTCTCTATTGCATAGGTGTATGGATGGATATACGTATGTGTATTCCTTCCACAACAAAGCAATAATTATGTTAATTTTTTTAAGTGCTTACTGTATGGCAAGCATTGTACTAAGCACTGGGGTAGGTACAGTACGGTTGAATCAGGCACCGTCTCCGTTCCGCGTGGGGAAAATAGGAGTGGATTGTGAGGGGAGAATTTGGGGGAGACAAATCAAGAAGGAATAAGGTCTAGAAAATAAGTGTTTCCATTTAGACTTTTTGACTATTGGCATCGTGCCCCAAGGAAATCCAAGTCTTCCTCACATCTTTGTGTTTTAAAAGGGGGCCTCACCTATGGCTTAAGTGGTCCTTTGAGAGATTTGGGGGTCCTGTCTTCTAGGTATGGTACAAATGCTCCTGTCCAAAGCAAACCGACCTCAGAGAAGAAGCTTGGGGACCAAGAAAAGAAGTTTGTGGACCGAGAAAAGAAAGTCATAGACCGAAGAAACCTGTTCACAGACCAGGGGAAGTCATTCTTAGACCGGGATTCTGAATATCTCTTGCAAGAAAATGAGCCAGATACCGATTTAGACCAGCAACTTAAAGATGACCTTCGGAGGAAGAAATCTGAGCCCCGATACATTGAAATGCAGGTACTAGAAAATAAGCCAAGTTTATTTCCTTTGAATTGGATGCCCGTGTTAAAAGTAGATAAAAATCAGACATGGAGTGATTTCATTTAAAAAAACACAATTGTGGCTGAATTAATGAATCATTTTAGATGTTTTTATGAGAAACATTGTGCAGAGTCTCAAAATAATCAAGAATGTCTTGTTTCTGTTACCAAAATACACAAGTTAATTTTTGGCCAACACCTCCATATAGATGCTGTCATTCTAATATTTACACATTATGCTGTGTTCCCATGAAAGTGTTTAGGTTAGACGAGGGGGATAGTAAGCAGTTCAGGAGTAAAAATAAGGAAAGGTATGCTAGGTAGATTTTTCCTAGAAAATTCTCCTATTTCTGCCTGTGCCTAGATTTCTGTTTCCTTGGTTATATTGGCTACATTTTAAAAATTTCTCCATTAAAAAACTGTAAAAATCAATGTCACCTTTCTTTTAGAGATTCCGGGAGAAGCTGCCTTCATATAGAATGCAAAAGGTAATTTGTATTCTACACATTTGAATCTTTATATGAGTGAATTTGTAAACCAACTCAAACTATATGCCCAGTAATTAGGAAGAGTGGTGTCTTTTTAGTACAGGTCCCGAGCAAGAAACACAAATAGACATTTTTTTTCCCAGATAATATGAATATTTCATAGGTTTCTATTAGACTTGCACCATTGGCCTAAACATCGCGTTGACCTCACGTGCAACCAAAGTAAAAATTCCTTTGCGAACACTAGATTTGAGATGAGTCTTGGTCTGAAACAGCTTCGTGGTTTAAAGTTAGTAGGATCGGTTAATTACGAGGATCTAACATGGGAATGGTGCGAGTTTCTAGGCCCGGAGAAATGCCCCAAACCCTCCCCCACCCCCCAAAAACACACATGCACACAGAGTGTTTCTCTCAGCCTGGGAAGGGAAAGAATGAAAGAATGCAGATTTCTAGCTGATAAAATCAGTGCTTACTGTGGGCCTACTGTGTGCAGTGCACTTGTGAGCAAAAAGTAAAATTCAACATAGTCCTTGAGCTCATTGACTGTAAGCTTGTTGCGGGCAGTACCGGTTTTATTGTTAGATTGTACTCTCGCGAGCACTTAGTACAGTGGTCTGCGGTACAGTAAACTCTCAATAAATACGATTGACTGACTGATCGCACTGATCTCAGCCGATTTCCAGGAGGGAAGGAAAGGGTTGGAAAAGACTATTTAAAGCAGGAACCAGCGTGTTCCCAAAACAGGATTTTATTTCGTTCCTGGTGAACAGGAATCTTGTCCACCAACTCTATTAGTTTTTCCCAAGTGCTCAGGACAGTGTTCTGCACGCTGTAAGATCTCAGCCAATACTATCGACTGGTTTTCAATTTTAGGGAAATACATCCTGTATTCTGGATTTAGGGTTAGGGCATTCGGTCGGGTATTTTAATGCTGCATTGTAATGTTTCAAAACCGTTTGTCCTTGAATTAAATGAACTTCACATTGAGGTATTCATTCAGTAGTATTTATTGAGCGCTTACTATGTGCAGAGCACTGAACTAAGTGCTTGTAATGTACAATTGGGTAGAATTTTAACTTTATTAGAACAACATAGTTTTGGATTTTTCAGTCAGATTCTTTGAGTTTTGTTTAACGGTGTGTTTCATTGCCCTCCCCCCACCCAAACCCCCATTTGATATAGGAATTGGTAAACTTGATAAATAATAATCAAGTTACTGTAATAAGTGGTGAGACTGGTTGTGGGAAAACTACCCAAGTGACTCAGTTCATTCTGGATGACTACATCGAGAGAGGAAAAGGGTCGGCCTGCAGGATCGTGTGTACTCAGCCAAGGAGGATCAGCGCTATATCGGTGGGTGAAATCTTACTTTTTGCATTTCCTCCTTTTGGGAATAGGTGGAGATAGCATGGCCTACTGGAAAGAGCCAGGGCCTGGCATCCAGCGCATAGAACAGTGCTTGGCACATAGTAAGCACTTAAAAAATACCATCGTTATTATTCAGACGATCCAAATTCTAATCCCAGCTCTGCCACTTGTGTGCCGTGTGGCCTTGGGCAAGTCACTTCGCTTCTCTGCTTCCGTTACCTCATGTAAAATGGGGATTGAGACAGTGAGCCCCATGTGGGACATGGACTTTGTCTAATCTGATTAGTTTATGTCTACCCCATTGTTTAGTACAGTGTCTAACATACAGAAAGAGCTTAAAGATATCATTAAAAATAGCATTTCTCTTTCAGAGACTTGGCAGGATCTATCCCAATGCTTGTAATCATGGCTGTAGAGTAGAAGTAAGCTTGTTGTGGGCAGGGAATGTGTCTGTTTATTCTTACATTGTACTCTCCCAAGTTCTAGAACAGTGCTCTGCACATAGGAAGTGCTCAATAAATACAACTGAATGAATGAATACAAAAGTGGCCCCATTTGCCTCAATCAGCCATCTGATTATTTGAGTCCCTACCAACAAAACAGGGGTAATATCTGTTTTCTTCAAAAATGTCATTTTTCTGCATTTTTTAAAAAACTACTTGGATTCATTCAATTTGCCATTACTAATCTGCTTTAAAGAACTATGAATGCAGCAAAATGGTTTTGAGGACTCTTCAAATGATTGATTCAGTATTTATTGAGCCCCTACTGTATGTAGAACACTATACTCCGAAGAGTACAATAGAAATAAGATGTAGTTCTTGACTTCAAGGTGGTTCCAATCTAATATCAGAACTTCATCAAGTACTTTCAATATATGTGTCTGGATGCTAGCAAATATGGGTCAGAAGGCAAGTGCCTGAAGGAAATAAGGTTAGGACTTATTTGTTAAGCGCTTACTATGTGCAGAGCGCTGTTCTAAGCACTGGAGTAGATACAGGGTAATCAGGTTGTCCCACGTGAGGCTCACAGTTAATCCCCATTTTACAGATGAGGTAACTGACGCACAGAGAAGTGAAGTGACTTGCCCACGGTCACACAGCTGACAAGTGGCAGAGCCAGGATTCGAACCCATGACCTGACTCCCAAGCCCAGGCTCTTTCCACTGAGCCACGCTGCTTCTGTAATTTTAAGGGATGTCTTAACTCAATCCACATAATTTATGTCACTGATTCACTGCAATTAGATGCATTAAGTTTGGAAAGGCCTCGTATGTTTTTGCGGGACTTTCGTACACATTTTTAAAAAAAAGGTGTCTCCGGCTTTGCGTATTTTTACCCTGTCCACCCGCAAGCCCCATAACCATAAGTCTCCATTCATTCCCCTATAGCTCTAACTGCAGTTTGCTTTTGCCTTGAAGGTTGCAGAGAGAGTGGCAGCAGAAAGGGCAGAATCTTGTGGTAATGGCAACAGCACAGGATATCAAATTCGTCTCCAGAGGTAAAGGGAGTTGTCCTATTTGGGTTGATTTTGGGGAGTGGGTAAAAAAAAAAAAATAGACTTTAAAAGTGTTACAGATATTGGTTTTTCCCATACCCCTAAGAAGCAGTTGCATTTTTTAATTACTGAAATCAAGAATTGCAGAGGCCGGTAATGTCAACAGGTTCAAAAAGAGATTTGATAGATGCAGAGCCAATGGGGAAGTTATGCATATTTAGAGGAACTGTTACAAGGATGGCGGGAAGGAGAGCGTCCTTTTACATTTTCTTCCCGGTGTTTTTGATGCCCACAGAGATAAGACTGGGCTGAATGGACTGGCATTTGAGTTTAGCATGAATACCTAATCACATCCATTTTCTACACCACCTCAGTGTTGGAGATTTTCAAGTCATTGTGCGTCTGAAAAAATTTAGTTGAAGATTTAGATTTATCATTAAAAATATATGAAGTGGTATTCTGCTTTGAAGCTTTCAGAGTACTTAGTGAATTGTGAAAAAGGCAGTTCAGGAATTCTTAATGCGTGTCTTTTCATTCATAGTCGGTTACCAAGGAAACAAGGCTCTATTTTGTACTGTACAACAGGAATCATTCTACAGTGGCTCCAGTCAGACCCGTAAGTATATTCCTATTAAGAAAAATTAGTGAATGTGTCATTTACTGAAAGATTAAATGAGTAAACCAAGCATCACTAATTATTACTTAATTTTCAGAGTCTTCATTTTCATAATGTGGTGTTCAGCTAAGGATGTTTTGCTCTTCTTTTTAGGCAATTATCCAGTGTTAGTCATGTTGTACTTGATGAAATCCACGAAAGAAATCTGCAGTCGGATGTCTTAATGACGGTTATTAAAGATCTCCTAGACTTTCGACCCGACCTGAAAGTAATTCTGATGAGTGCAACTTTGAATGCTGAGAAGTTTTCAGAATATTTTGGTGGGTGAGGTATTTTTGATACAGTTTGTTACAGACTTAAAGCGTGTGTAATAAAAGGCCACCTGTAATTGAGATTTTTAGAACCAGGGCCCTCCATCCGCCCTCTTGATTTCACGCATCAGGTCTCTACAACCCTCCACTTCCCTGTCCTCCCCCTCTCCCTTCTGAAATCCTCCTCTTAACGACCTCACCCTCAGCTCATCTGCCTCGAATCCCCTTGCTCAATCTGCCTCCTCCCTGCTCTGATCTGGGACTCCCTACACCTCCCCAAATCTGTCAGACCGCAGCCCTCCCCATCTTCAGAGCCCTCCTAAATTCCTTTTTCCTCCAGTTCGTGTCCAGCTCTTGTATGCTTTCCTCACTCTCATTTCTTTGAGCAGTCAAGTTATTCTGATTCCACAAAACACTTTCTAGAATTTCAAGTTGCCTTTTCTAAAGCATTCCTAGATGATTAGCTGTGAGGTAGGGGGTGCTTGGAAATATAATCCCTTGTATTTCCAGGCTTGGGAAACAAGGAATTGTCTCGATGATATCCCGAAAAGCAGACAGGTACAAATCAGGACTTCAGGTGGTGATTAAATGTAATTCCATTCAGAGGGTTTTTTGATAAAGTATAGTGAAGGATATCCAGCATCCCAAGTAAAGGCCACTTAATGCCTTCATTCATTAATGTTTTTTGAGCATTTTTTTGTATGCAGAACTCATCCTAAACCCTTGGGCAAGTATGAAAAAAGTAAAACATGGTCCCCACCTTTAAGGAGTTTATATTAGTGACAATTATCTTGTCAACGTTTAGGGATTCAGAAGTCTTAAAGAATTCTTTTTTAGCCATCTTTGTAATAACAATAGTAAAAGAAGCATTTGGCTGTTTACAGCAGTGGTATTGTCCAGAGGGTGGGGCAACAAAATGTTTGTAGGAGCCTAAGTCTGGATGTGAAATGTCATAGGGTTTTCTTTAATAATTATTATAAAATTTTGCATTAAATGCTTATTCTTGTGGTGGGCCTGGGATAGGTTTAAGATAATCAGATCAGATACAGTCTTTGTCCCACTCAGGGCTCACAATCTTTGTTTTTTGGGTTTGTGTTTTTATAAGGAAATTTTGAATACAGCATCCTTTTTGACTATTCTCAGAAAAATTGTAGTTCCCATTACATTGCTCTCCAGAGAAATTTGAAATTTTGCATTTCTTTTGGCAGCTGCTCCAGCATTGACATGAAAATGGGATAAATTGGGCTCAGGACCATGAATTAACTTGTGCCTCTGTAGTCACATGCTGTTACTGCCACTGGCCAGGCTGGGACATTTATCTGCTAGGGCATTTTGTTCCGGAGAAGCAGCGTAGCCTAGTGGATTGATCACAAGCCTGGGAGTCCGAAGGACCTGGGTTCTAATCCTGATTCCATTGCTTGTCTGCTGTGTGACCTTGGGCAAGTCACTTCACTTCTCTGTGCCTCATTTACCTCATTTGTAAAATGGGGATTAAGACTGTGAGCCCCTTGTGGGACATGAACTGTGTCCAATCTGATTAACTTCTATCTGCCACGGTGCTTAGTATGGTACCCGACTCACAAAAGCCCTTTAAGCAGATACCATAAAAATACTGTAAATTAGGAATTGAAGTAGGTGACAAAATTGAATGTATAAGTGTGGTTCTTTCCTTCAAAGCCAATCAGCCTTTATATTTTTCCACACCGTACTAGATGAACACAGATCAAATCAGTGGTATTTGAGCATCTCCTGAGTATGATACTTAGCTCTTGGGAAAATTTAACATAAACAACCTAATCTATTGTACTCTCCCAAGTACTTATTACAGTGTTCTGCACTTAGTAAGTGCTCAGTAAATACCAATGATTGACCGAAGATATTCATTCCCTGCCTTCAAGATATTTATAATCTAAAGGTGGAGACAGACAAGCTGTTTACAAAGTGTGAAGGAGGCTGTACCTGGAAGTGGTGTGAGCATATCTAGGTGAAGTGAAATAATTGGGAGGGAAAAAAATAAAACACATATGAAAGTGCACAGGAGGGGAAGGCAAATGAAATGCGTTAGTGCTGAGGATGTTCCCTCCAGGTCTTATTCCTCCAGTTACCACCTAGGCATTTCTGCATCAATATCAATCGATCAGTGGTATTTATTGAGCACTTACTGTGTGCAGAGCACTGTACTAAGCTTTTGGGAGAGTAGAATATAACAAAGTTAGTAAACACGTTCCTTGCCTACCGAGGGTACAGTCTAGAGTCAATAGTGCACCACCCCTGCCTGCACATATTGATGAACAAAGACTAAAATTCAAACACCTACATTTATGTATTCGTTTTTCCTTTCTTTTCCCTCTAAATTAGTCTTCACTACTAGTCTGTATTCAGAGCTCTGCCCACAGTAAGCACTCAAATACCATTAACTCATAGGTTGGTGCAATTAGGGTGTTGTGAGTTAAGGAAGTCTTCCTCTAGGAGGGATGATTATAAGAGGGCCTTGAAGGTGGGCAGAGCAGTGATCTGGAAGATTGGAGGAGAAAGTTTCAGGCTGGCGAGTAGCAGGGGTGAGAGGAGATGGAGTCATGCAGTGTACAGTTATGAGGTGAATTTAGAAGGAATGAAGAGTGTGAAGACATTTTTCCTCTCTCCGCGTCACAGCCTCTTTACTTTCAATTCAGTCCTTTTGCTTCTCCCTTAGAGCTTATACTGTCAGTTATTTGTATTTATTGCAGAGCACTGATGAGCGCTCGGGAAAGTCCGACATAACAATATGATGTGCAAATTCCCTGCCCTCATTTTATATATTTACTTTTTACCTACTCTACTGTCTACTGTTTGAGGACTCCCTCCTCCTATTGATAAATTATTTATGAATGCCTCCCCTACTAGGATTATAAACTCCAGGGATCGTATGGTCTTTTGTTACACCCTTCTCAGTCATTTGCTTGATTGGGAATAGCAGATAAAATGTGAGACTGATAGACTGTGATTGTCTTGCGTCCCCTCCAGCACTTAGCATAGTGTTTTGTGTACTAGCTGCTTACCATCATTATTATTAGAGCTGATGTATAGAAGGGAGAGGTGGTGCAGAACCTTGTTGTTACATTCTGTACATAGAGGCCTTGTGTTGTTATTGTACCTGGCCTATTGCATGGTACAAGGGTTGACTCTTAAGTAAGGCTCTGGCTTTTGTAAAATAGCTTAAAGCATCTCCGTAGCATTAGGAACTCACTCTGGAGTAGCTATAGCTGTGAGGTTAGTCTAAGGGTGACGTTTGGCTTCTTTTGTCAGATTGTCAGGAAGTCAGTCTTTCATTGCAGGTGGTTGACGTAGCGCCTCCAGATCTGAAAATTAGTGCTTTTAGGCTCTGGGAGGTGGCATATGGCTGGGTTCGAGCACACTTGGCTGTCTTGTGATGTTAAAGTGGCCAAAACATTTCTTGGCACTTGGGAGCCTGACCTAAGAATAATACCAAGGTAGTCAGTTACCATCTCATCTCAGATCTTGAGAACATTTTACCCAGACTTTTAGAAGTGGGAAAATGGTATGGCCAGGATAAAGGCACAGTTTTCTTATTTTCACCTTGAATGTACAAAATTCCTTTTTTAAGCTAGCAGGTATGCCTTGGGGCAGATGAAATCTGGAATAATAGGGTGGAACTAAAAATGGACCATATTTTTCCCTCAGATTACATTAGAGAATAAAGATTCTTCTGTAGACTGAAGTGTCCTTAATACAACTATAGTTCATGGTTTTTATTTTTATTTTGGGGGGAGGACAAGTTTTGGTGACTTCTTTTTTTTCCCTCTACAGATCACAGTCCAATGATACATATTCCTGGTTTTACTTTCCCTGTTGTTGAATATCTTTTGGAAGATGTAATTGAAAAAATAAAGTGAGTAGAATTCAAATATGCTGACATGAGATTTAAAAGAAAACCAAATGTTACATTGCATAATTTGATAGTTGGAAAGCAAGAAGATGCAAGTCCCTTTAGGTATTTTGGGAGTGCTTTTTTTTTTTTTTTTAAAAAAAAAAGCATACTCTATGGAATGTTGTGAATTTAACAATAAAACACATTTGAGATACCACTAATCTAGCATAGCTCCAAATGACTGCCTAAAATGTTTTGCAAACTTTAGTTTTCTAAAATTTAAGATGAAAAGTCTCACTTTTTAGTGTTTAGGGTGTTGAAGCAGTAGTATGAAGTGGTCTTTTATGTTTAGTTTGTAATTACCAGAAATACTTGCTCTTGTCAAATGACTCCTGTATGTTTGTTGCAGTACTTCTTTTAGGATAATGGATGGATTTTACAAATATTTTAGGGCTCTGCCTTTTGATAGCCCAGCTATTTTTAGATGGGATTTAAGATTGCTTGTTTATATTTTAGGTACACTCCAGAAAGTACAGATCGCAGGCCTCAGTTTAAAAGGGGTTTTATGCAAGGGCATATAAGTAGGCCAGAGAAAGAAGAAAAAGAAGCCATCTATAAAGAGCGATGGCCAGATTATGTAAGGCAGTTGCGAGGAAGGTAAGTATTATTTTCGTTACTTTGTATTCTATTTCTCAAGTGTTTAGTACGGCAGTCTGCACGCAGTAAGCGCTCAGTAAGTGCCATTGGTTGATAACAGTATGTTGTGGCATATTAGGCAAAGTAGAAGAGTGATTGCTTTTTTAAATTCATGTCAGAGTTGAAGCTCAGCTGTGAAATTCACTCAGCCCACCTGGATACTGCTTCTCTTTGCCTCTTACCACCATCGGTGTTGTCCAGAGAGTTGGGACAGAAGCCATCTAAGAACCACGCTCCCCCTCACCCCTTCCCTCTGGCCTGCCAAAGATGAAGGTTGTCTGGGAAGAAGTTTCCTGGGGCTTTTACACATCCTTCTCAGAACACACTAGATGCTTTCATTTACAGTTAGCCCTTGGGAAACGTGTAGAGGTTCCTGGGATGTAACTTCTACATCTAGGAAACATCAGAGCTGTAATTTGCTTTTCCCACCGTAGAATAATGTGATATAAGCCCTGGTAGACGATAAGAGGCCAAGGACAGGGGTTGCATCGTATATTTCTCTTCTGTGTTCCCCCAGCACTTAGTATATATTGTTCCGCACATAGAGAGAGGTTCAGTAAATACTATCGATATGGCCTTTAACAAAAATATTCTAACCAGTGTTCTTCTTTGACTTAAATATAATTGGAGGATTTTTTATCTCAAACACTGCTAGGTATTCGGCAAATACCATTGATGTTTTGGAAACGATAGATGATGAAAAGGTTGATCTGAATTTAATAGCTGCACTTATCCGACACATTGTTTTAGAAGAGGAGGTGAGTTTCTGTAGAAGTAATGGGCCGAATCCAAACCTGCCGACTTGGGTTTGAGCGTCTCGTGGGACAGGGACCCTGTCTGAACGTGGTGGTGTGAAATCACTCCAGCCCTTAGGACTTTGCACATTAAGTGGTTAGGAAATTTTTATACTGCAAATTGGAAAGGGTAGTAGCAGTGAAATTAATTGACAGTCAAATTGCATATAAGCTTACATCTTTAAACGGTAGAAAGTTGATACATTCTTTTAAAGAAGAGTATTTGGGCAGTGGAATTTAACGGCAAAGGAGTGTCAGGGTTTTTTGGTGGAGGTCACGCACCTTCCGAATCAATGCAGACACGTGCTGCATTTCAGATCGTGGAGGCCTACCGTCATCACCGTGTGTTGGAGAATGAAAAGGACAGAATAGGCTAGGTGCCTGCACGTTAGCTGCGTTATGGAGTCCTTCCCTCTGCCATGTTTGGCAATAAAAATCTTAAAGGATATAATGAGTAATGGAAGAAAGAGAAAGGGATGATCAGGCACGGTGATACAGGACAAATAGCTTCAGTGCCCTGGGGTGGAGCAGGAAGAGCCAAATGGTAATATCACTTGAGGTGCACTTAAGGAGCCTAATTTATTGTGGTACGTTCCCTTCCAGATTTCACTGGGCTTCCCACAGGGTATAAGCCCCTGTGGAGCTGAACCTGCAAAGAGTTCTGCCCCGGATAATTATAATGGTGGCTTTTCCTCGGCTCATTTTGCCGAGGCTTGCTCTGGTATTAGGAAGGACAGTGGGACTGAGAATCAGGGCATGAGAGTTTGGTCCAACTTCTGCACTGACTGTCAGTTTCTCCAACTGAAAAATGGGCCAGTTGACATGTTCTATCTGTCACTTTGTGAAACAGTGTGGAAGATTTCTGATGTCTTTGAAAGAAAATTGTGGTAAGGATGGAAAACAGCAGTAGTTGAACAGGAGATCTTTCTAAGCAGATATTTGATTGTCTAAAATGTGGTCAGACAAAGTATGTACAGCCTAAACTGTGGTATGTTTAAGGTCACGTGGATCTTTTCAGTTACCCTTTGTGGATGGTTCTCATTCAGTAGTATTTATTGAGCGCTTATCATGTGCAGAGCACTGTACTAAGTGCTTGGAATGTACAGTTTGGCAACAGATAGAGACAATCCCTGCCCAATGATGGGTGCATAGTTCTCGTTGCATGTTTTACAGGTTGGTGTGTGGTGGCCTCATCCTATTGCCTCTGAGGTCATTCTCTAATTCAGAGAGTTCAGTTCTTGTTAGTCTGGATACTGGAAATTAAATGGTAATTTCTGGAGAATAATGAAGGGGGTTTCTTTAGAGTGAAGGGGATTTGTATTTTAAGGTAATGCTTTCCCTTAAATGTATGCTGATGTGAGGAGAATTAAGGGAACTACTAACTGCTTGTTGAAATTTTATCATTTTATAATGAGAACTTTTTTTTTCCTCAATGCAGGATGGTGCTATTCTGGTTTTTCTCCCAGGATGGGACAACATTAGCACTTTACATGATCTTTTGATGTCACAGGTCATGTTTAAATCAGGTATTGTGTATTTATCTATTCTTATTAATGTCTGTCTTCCCCCTCTAGGCTGTAGGCTCACTATGGGCAGGGACTATGTCTTCTAATTCTGTTGCATTATACTCTCCCGAGCGCTTAGTACAGTGCTTTGCACATAGTAAGCACTCAGTAAATGCAGTGATTTCTAGGAACAGCATTTGAATCCTACCAGCAAAGTCAACGACAATAGGCTTGTCATTTTTAAGAGCTTTTCTGTGTATGCATGATATACTACTGGAAACAAGGGTAAAAATTAATTAGCATTGTATTTGTAAAGATTTTTGTAGGTCCCCCAAAGGCATATAGCCAGAGGAGACAATTGTACATGTATCCCAAAAGCTACTGTAACTTGGTAGTTTGACTCCTTTGAAATTTCTCTTGCAAAGCTTTTTAATCTCTCAGACAAGCTGTGACTTACATTATGCAGGTATTATATTTTTCTGGATCCATT
The DNA here is from genome assembly GCF_004115215.2 of Ornithorhynchus anatinus. Lineage (NCBI taxonomy): Eukaryota > Metazoa > Chordata > Mammalia > Monotremata > Ornithorhynchidae > Ornithorhynchus > Ornithorhynchus anatinus. Next base: position 112,465,559 of record NC_041728.1, on the reverse strand, counting down.
TCTCTTCCAGGAACTCCTCGAAAAATGATTCAAGTTTTGTGTATTAACTGAGTTCTTTAATGAGGGAGGGTATTTACAGAAGATTTATACTGTGAACTCTTGTTATTACTGGATTCTGGCTTTTTCAGATCTAAAAAATCAGATTGAGATTTCACTTTTTCTGTTTAATGGTTTTTCTGCCAAGGAAGCGAGGTAGGAAAGGGCACCAATGCACTGTGAAATCACTCCAGCAATTAGGACTTTGCACATTAAGTGGTTAGGAAATTTTTATACTGAAAACTGGAAAGGGTGGTAGCAGTGAAATTAAAGCAGCATAGCTCAGGGGAAAGAGCCCGGGCTTGGCATCACAGAGATCACAGGTTCGAATCCCAGCTCTGCTGCTGCTTGGCAGCTGTGTGACTGTGGGCAAGTCACTTCCCCCCTCTGGACCTCAGTTACCTAGTCTGTAAAATGGGGATGAAGACTATGAGCCCCACGAGGGACAACCTGATTACCCTGTATCTACCCCAGCGCTTAGAACAGTGCTCTGCACATAGTAAGCGCTTAACGAATACCAACATTATTACTGTACCTGAAGGGGGCATGCTGAGGGATGTTGAAAGGGATTGGGTGGTGTGGTGGGTGGGATTATGCAACTTGGTCTGTCTGGTAGATGGACCCTAGGTCAGGGGAGTGGCAGGAAAGAATGGAGGGCTCTACTGGACATTTCTTTTCCTCTTCCTTCCCTGTCTATCTCCCATGCATACTTCAAGTATCCTCCCAGCGCTTGGAACAGTGCTTTGCACATAGTAAGCATTGTTATTCATTTAGACTGTAAGCCCGTTATTGGGCAGGGATTGTCTCTATCTGTTGCCGAATTGTACATTCTAAGCGCTTAGTACAGTGCTCTGCATATAGTAAGCACTCAATAAATACTATTGAATGAATGAAGGAATGAATGAAATCTCCCCCTCCCCTCCCTAAACACACATTCACATTCCCTCCCTTCCTCCCAGGGTTCTCCTTTAATCTCAGCCTCTAAATCAGGACAGTGGGGAACGGAAGCAGGATAGTTGGAGTGGAGAGAAGAGTGGAGGAAGGAGAGTCAGGCATAAGGAGCAGCGGCAAGCAACAGAAGCGGCAAATTAGAACACAACTGAGAGGAACTCCTGACCTCTGAGTGGAGGAAGGAGAGTCAGGCATAAGGAGCAGCGGCAAGCAACAGAAGCGGCAAATTAGAACACAACTGAGAGGAGCTCTGTGGGCAGAGGACACACAGTGTTATTTAATGAGTGTTTACTGTGGGCAGAGCACTGTACTAAACGGAAGAATACAACGCTCTGGGCATGTCACCCCCCTCTTCAAAAATCTCCAGTGGTTGCCTGTCCACCTCCGTATTAAGCAAAAACTCCTCACCATTGGCTTTAAAACACTCCATTACCTTGCCCCCTCCTACCTCAACTCCCTTCTCTCCTTTTACAACCCAGCCCACACACTCCGCTCCTCTGGTGCTGACCTTCTCATTGGGCCTCCATCTCGCCTGTCTCACCGCCAACCTCTGGCCCATGTTCTACCTCTGGCCTGGATCGCCCTCCCTCAAATCCGGCAGACAATTACTGCCTCCCACTTTGAAGCCTTAATGAAGGCACATCTCCTCCAAGAGGCCTTCCCAGACAAAGTCCCAGTTTTCCTCATCTCTCACTCCCTTCTCCGTCACCCTGACTCACTCCTTTTTCTCCCCCTCCCCCCCAGCTCCACAGAATTTACGTGTATATATCTGTAATTTTATTAATAAAGATGCCTTTTTACTTGTATTGATGTCTGTCTTCACCCCCCTCTAGACTGTGAGCTCGTTTTGGGCAGGGATTGTCTCCCTTTATTGCTGTATTATACTTTCCCAAGCGCTTAGTACAGTGCTCTGCACACAGCACTCAAATACGATTGAATGAATATATTACAACAGAATTAGGCATGTTCCCTGCCCATTATAAACTCACAGACTAGAGGAGGAGGTAGACATTTAGTGTGAAGAAATATTTTATAATATATAATCCCAGAAATTCGGGGTTTTAACATGAATTTTTTAAAACAGCCAGAATAAAATTCTGGGTAAAGCCTGAAAAATCCATACCCTAGCTGTAACAAACTCCCAGAGCAATGAAAAATTATTTTCAAGAATGTAGATGCTTGCCCCTGAGCCATTTCTCATCTCTTGGTGGTAGCAGGAAGTAGTTGAGTTGCCATGCAGTTCAGGGGCCAGAATGTGTGACTCCCCTTTGCTTAGTTATGCCAAAAAATTAGCCCAGAAAGTAATTTCTTGGGTATTATCAAACGGGGCATTGGGCGCAGTAAATGAAGCCTTGGGTGGTGTTGTGGCCATTTGCTTAAAGTTCCCTTTTTTTTTTTGCTATTTAATTTCAGATCGGTTCATTATCATACCGTTGCATTCATTGATGCCTACTGTTAACCAGACGCAGGTGCGTTCTGTTTCTTCACTGTTTATGGGTCCAGGTTTAGTGCTTGCGAAATGCAGTTACCAATCCAGTCTGGTCTATAATTTGCAGTCGGAAGAAGGTGTTGGGGATGTGGTGGTCACTGTCAGTCATTGTGTTTCAACCACATGATGATTGTACTGTGACTACCATATACCTTTCCGAGTCAATTGCCCACAGGTCACAGGGCAGTTACAGCCTTTGTGCATGAGAACGGCAGTCACCTGTTAGGTAGTAAGGGATTTCGTTGGGAGGATTTTGCTGATTGGCTTCGGGAGGGTGGAAGGAAATCTTAGGGGTGAAGAGCTGTTGAGCAAAGATTAGTAGTAGCATTCTCAATATTTAAAAGGTGGAGAATCTTGGTTCAGATTGCTATTCCCTACCTACAAGTTAAAACCCAAGGAATTTCAGCAGGAAAATTCTTACCATGAGGCCTAGAATTACTGTTAAGGTGATTTGTGCTTAACACTTTTTTAAAAAGTTACCTATTTCCTAAGTTTGTAACTAAATTTTCCTCTTCATCATTCTCCCGATATCTAGGGGAGGTAGCATAGACTAGGTGAAAGAGCATGGGCCTCACTAATCCCGGCTCCACCACCTGTCTGCTGAGTGACCTTGGGCAAGTCATTTAACTTCTGTGCCTCGCTTACCTCATTTGTTAAGTGGGGATTAAATCCCACTCCTTAGTAGACTGTGAGCCCCTTGTGGGACGGGGAGTATGTCCAACCTAATTGTCTTGTATCTATCCCAGTTCTTAACACAGTGCACCGCACATAGTAAGCACTTACAAGTATGATTATTACCTAGTGATCAATATTTCCATCATTTGGTCTATTTAAGCCTGCTCACTTTTAGCAAGTGATGCAGGATAAATTCAAGGAATCACAACTAGCTCTGTTTTGTTTTGCTGTCAGTTGATACTACTGAGAATGATTTGCTGACAATTGGAAGACCTTTTGAAGAGACCAGTTTTTTGAAATATTTGACACTTATGGACATTTTAAGAGTGTAAGATAGTGTGGAAAATGTAAACTCAAAATGAGGTAGTTTCAGAATAGACTGGATGTGAAATGTGTCCAGATTTTTGCAAATATTGATTTTGATGAATTTTTCTTATAGGTTTTCAAAAAAACCCCTCCTGGTGTTCGGAAAATAGTAATTGCTACCAATATTGCAGAGACTAGGTAAAGTTGTTTTTCATGTTTATTACAAAACAGAAACATTTGTGGATGCTCAGAAGTTTGTGCCTAAGCAACTCAGCTAGAAAAATGACTTTTCAATCTGGTTTTTAAATCCTTCTTGAATTTGAGTGTATGGATATAAAATGTTTGTAGTAGAATGTAATCTCTGAAAGTTGGCTCCTCTCTTGGTGAAGCTGCTTAGAGAGGCAAAATAATCTTTGCTTCTCTTCCTTGAGCCATGAATTCTATATCTAAAATAAGATGATTTCTGTCCCTTCTTATTCATTTGGGCCTTCTCTACCATTCAAATCTGAGAGCATTCTGGTAGAAGCTAACCCACATTCACACAAATTGGCCCAGGCTCACAAATTGCATCCCTCAGAGAAAATCGGTGAATTCTAAAAAGGACAAGCCAGCGATCGTAGAACTGAAAACCCATTCAGATGACACTGAACTCCCTCAGCCTTCCAATGCTCAATGTCACTGACCATGACTCGAATGCATTTAGTTTGTTACTCTAAAAACTCGAGTGAGGTAAAATGTAATCAGAAAGTTCAAAAAAAAAAAAATCCAAGAGCATGGCTTTTGTATGTGAATAGGATAGCATTAGTCATTGATTGTTGGCTTTGGCATGTTTATGACTGTTTTCCTACAGCATTACTATAGATGATGTAGTTCATGTGATTGATGGAGGAAAAATTAAAGAGACCCACTTCGATACCCAGAACAACATCAGCACGATGGCAGCAGAATGGGTTAGCAAAGCTAATGCCAAGCAAAGAAAAGGCCGTGCAGGAAGGTAAGATGTTGGTTTATAGGTGGGGAGACCTATGTTTAGAAATTCCCCCCCCCCCCCCGAAATAATAATTAAATAATTTTCCTTCCTTCACTTTGGTTCCCTTCACTGATTCCTTTTCATCTGGAGCACTAGCAAACAGGGTACTGATCTAGCATTTGGTTTCTTCTCCCCGATGTTAATGGAGCTTATTTTCTGTGGGAACCCTCTCCCCTTGGGTTAGCAGCATCTTGTGAAAACCATTGGGATTAACTACAGCTTTATATCGGTTATGGTGCACTGAACAGAAAGGGAAAGACATCAAAATAGAGTAGGATGGTAGAAGGGTGAGAAGGAGACCTGACGCTATCTAATAGGGAGTTGTTTTCTTTTACTGTAACAGGAAACGTAGCGATTCAGGATATCCTGTAGACCAGTTGACAATTGACCTTAAAGTTCAGGAGTCATGGTGTTAGTATTTATTGGGTGCACTAGGGAAGTGTAGAATGGAGAAATGATGCATCCTGTGCCCACAAGGAACTTAAGACTCTAAGGGGGGGAGACAGACCTAAAAATATTTGGTAGGAAACAAGTCAAAATAAATAGAATGTACCGTATGTAGTCAATAAATACTTTTGATTGAATGAACTTTGAGAGACTGGTAAGGAACGGTATGCATAAGTGCCTAAATGCTAGAATTGGCTGATTGGCTCTTAGTTATGAGGAAATAATCAGGGAAGACTAGCTGGAGTGAGGTAGTAAAGATACTTTTGTTTGAGAGAACATAATTGAAGAAAAGGTTTTCCTTGCTTAGCTGAATATTTGTCTTATTGTCAACTTAATTTGGCTAATGATAACATAACTACTGTTGGACTGTAGTGGGAGATTAGAGGAGTTAAGATGGGGAGACATAACTGAATGCCTTAAGGATTTTCTCTTTGATGTGGAGATGGATGGGCAACTGTTGATTTTTTTTCCTCAGACGTGGGGAAATGTGAACTGAATTGTTTTTTTTAAAAGAAATTATCTGGGCAGCAGAGTGAAGTGTGGCCTGGAGTAGTGAGAGACTGGTGCAGTAGTCAAGGCAGGATATATGTGTTGGGGATCAACATGATAGCATTTCGGATGGAGAGGAAGTGGCGGATTCTAGAGACGTTACGAAGGAAGAACTGAGAAGCAGCATGACCTAGTGGAAAGGGTGCAAGCAAAGGAGTCAGAGGACTTGGTTCTAATTCTGGCTCTGCCAGTTACTTGCTGTGCGACATAGGGCAAGTCACATAACTTTTCTGTGCCTCAGTTTCTTAAACTGTAAAATGGGGTTTCAAAACCCATTCTCCTTCCTAATCAGACTAGAAGCTCCAGGCTTGACAGGGACTGTGTTCAAACTGATTAATGGTTTCTATCCCAGCACTTGTTAAAAAAATTCCTGACATGTAGTAAGTGCTTAACAGATATTTAAAAAGAAACAAAAAATGTAGTATTTGGTGACAGCCTGTCAGTTAAATGAGAGAGCTGAGTCCAGGATAATACCAGGATTATGGACCTAGAAGCAGGGAGAAGAGGTCAGGGCTGGAAATGTTGATTGGGAATCATCTGCGTAGAGATGATGGAAGCCATGGGAGCGAATGCTTTCTCCAGCGGGATGGGTGTAGATGGAGAGAATAGAAGGGGACCCAGAGCTGACTCTGAAGGGAATCGTCAGTTAAAGAGTGAGAGACGAGGAGGAGCCTTTAGGCTGTGAGCTCCTTGTAGGCAGGGTGCAAGTGTACCAACTCTGTTACAGTGTACTCTCCCAAGAACTCTACACACACAGTAACCACTCAATTAATGTGATTGAGCCTGTGAAAGGCTGAGAATGAGGAGCCAGAGAGATAGAACAACCAATTAGACTGTGAGCCCCGATTAATTATAATAATAGTAATGATGGTACTTGTTAAGCACTTACTATGTGCAAAGCACTGTTCTAAGCGCTTGGGGGATACAAAGTGATCAGCTTGTCCCACGTGGGGCCCACAGTCTTAATCCCCATTTTACAGATGAGGGAACTGAGGCCCAGAGAAGGGAAATGACTTTCCCGAAGTCACACAGCTCACGTGCAGCAGAGAGGGGATTAGAACCCATGACCTCTGATTCCCAAGTCCGTGCTCTTTCCACTGAGCCACGCTGCTTCTCCTTAGACTGTGAGCCCATCATTGGGCAGGGATTGTCTCTATCTGTTGCCCAATTGTACATTCCAAGCTCTTAATACAGTGCTCTGCACATAGTAAGCACTCAATAAATACTATTGAATGAATGAACCAGGAGAGGACAGTGTCAGTGAAGCCACGTTTGGGTAATGTTTCCAAGATAGGGTGGCGGTCTGCGGTGTCAAAGGCAGCTGAAGTAAAAGAGGATTTGGGTGCAGTAAAAGCCAGTGGATCTGGCAAGTCGATCGTTGCTGAATTTTAGGACAGTTTTGGTGGAGTGAGCAGGGGTAGAAACCAGATTGCAAGGGGTCAAGGAGGGAATCGGAGGAGAGGTAGTGGAGGCAGCTGGTGTAGAGAGATTTGCTCAGGGAGCTTGAAAAGGGAGATAGGGTGATAACTGGATGAACCTATAAGGTCAATGGGAGGCTTAGTAGACTAGGGGTTACTACATAAGCAGGTTTGAAAGCAGTGGAGAAGGAACACCTGAAGACTGAAGAGCACTGAAGATCGTGGTCAGGAGAGAAGAACACTGGCGTCGATCTTGATAAAAGTGCAAGGGGATGGGATGGAGGTGCAGATGGAAGGGGTAGATTTTTGAGAGGCGGCAGGATATCTCTTGAGATACCGCTGAGAAGACTTACAGAATTTGTATCTGAAAGTAGAACTTTTTTGAAAATTATACTTGGTTCAGCAAAGCACTTAATTTAATCTCTTTTTCTACAATTAAAGGGATTTAAGAACGTATATCTCAACTATTCCCATTTTTCAAATGTATTTCAGAGTGCAACCAGGTCACTGCTATCATTTATATAATGGTCTTAGAGCAAGCCTTCTGGATGATTATCAGCTGCCAGAAATTTTGAGAACTCCTTTGGAAGAGCTGTGTTTGCAAATAAAGGTAAATTATTTGGGTGAATTTCTCAGTCGTGTGGTTGTTTCAGTATGAAGTTAATTTTTCAGTGAAAGAAGAACAATTCCAGCTCTTTTAATATTTAAAATTCATCCACATGGATCCAAAATTGTCACTAAGTGTAGTTTCAGCTGTTTTGTAATGTTAAAAAAAAAAAGTAAAACCTAATTATTTTAGCAGTAAAGGTTGCAAAAGTTACGATGTTAAGAGTCTTAATCACTGTCTTTAATGACAAAAAAAGAAATTCTGTATTAACCTCTCGGCTATATTGTCATTATCTCCTCTCTTGAATATAAAAGGGTACGTAGACCCTGAAGATTAAATGATCATTTATATTCTCATTTCATTTTTATGGGATTTGAAATAAGACTGCAGCCATGGTGAAGAGGGATGGAGGGAGAAACAGTCATGTTATTGAGTTGGATATTTCCTATTCATATAACACTTTTATTAGTGCAACCCTCCTGTTTTTCCCTGTTCTCTTCCTTCTCTACCTCCTTTTTCTTTTCTCTCCCATCTTCCTTTATGAGGACACACTTTATATGCAACAATTATCACACTAAAAATATTTTTTTCTTTCAGATTTTAAGATTGGGTGGAATTGCTTATTTTCTCAGCAGATTAATGGATCCACCATCTCGTGAAGCGGTGTTGTTATCCATAAACCATCTAATGGAACTGGTAACTTGATACTTGAATTTGATGTCCTAAGTTTTTGCTTTACATGTGAACAATTATTCTTTGCACTTAACTAACCAAAATACAGGCAAGCCTATTTTTTGGACCTCTTTAGTATACTTTAACCATTATGCTCTGCATGTCAAATGTCTGCAAAAAAAATAAATAAAATGATTGGGGAAATTAATATTTATTATATTATAAATATAATATAAACGGGCAAGTTAAGCAGAGTACTGTGGTAAGGTGGGCCAGCATACTCTCAGTTCAACTTTCAGGAGGCATAAAGCAATACTCACTTTAGCTCCCCGCATTTATGTCCACATCCTTTTATTCTACCATTTCCCCTATCTTTAATGTTTTGCTGTCTGTCCCCCCTGTAGGCATAAGCTCTTAGTGGGCAGGGATTTCATCTGCCATCTGTGCTGTATGGTTCTTTCCCAAACTCTTTGTTTTGTGCTCTGCACACGGTAAACGCTCAAATACCCTTGACCGATTGAAAGGCATGCATCCTCTAAATTCTGCCAAGGGGACTGGGGAATGGAGGTTGTTCCCACCTTTCGCATCACTCTTGGTTCATCCTGCACTTTCCTTTTCAGAATGCTTTGGACAAGCAAGAGGAACTGACCCCTCTTGGAGTCCACTTGGCCCGATTGCCCGTGGAGCCACATATCGGAAAAATGATACTCTTTGGAGCCCTCTTCTGTTGCTTAGAGCCGGTGCTCACCATCGCAGCCAGCCTCAGCTTCAAAGACCCCTTCGTCATTCCCTTGGTAAGAAATTTCCAGTTCCGGGAAAAAGTAATTAGCTCTTCGGGAAGGCAGATTGTACTTGTAGGGGAAGATGCTTCAAATTTGCGCTTTTTGATGGCATGTATTTCCTCACTGCTGGGTCTTTGAAACAATTGCAGAGTTTTCCAAGGGCCTTTTAACCTTGCCATTGGGTTGAAGCAAAGAAAAGGAATGGAGAGAAATAAAATAGCCCTGTGGCTTGTTTTTAAAGTCCGATGAAATGCTGATGGGTGTGTCTTTTTGCTTCTAGGGCAAGGAAAAAATAGCAGATGCAAGAAGAAAGGAATTATCCAAAAATACGAAAAGTGATCATCTGACAGTTGTGAATGCCTTTGAGGTAAGATCATTCTGTGTACAGAGGATCCAGTAGTAACTGACTAGAAAAAGTGGGGAGTGGAGAACAGTTGTGGGAAGAGCACCCCTTCGAAAGTTAATTGAAGTGCCAAAGTACCTCCTTTCTGAAACTGTCAGAGCTAAATAGTCGAATTCACATTTGGGAAATTGCATCCTGCCACTGGCTTAAGCAGTTACTATTTCATTATCACACTCACTTTTTGTCTCTGCCATTTATAGAAGTTCTAAAAAAATTGTCTTGCTTGAAAGAAAAAAAAAAGGTAACTCTGGGACCAAATCTTTCTCCCACTGTCCTCTAGGGATGGGAAGAAGCCAGGCGCCGAGGCTTCCGATATGAAAAGGACTACTGCTGGGAGTATTTTCTGTCCTCCAATACCCTCCAGGTAACTACTACTTGTGATACATGAAGTAGTCTATTCAGCACTTTAGATTTGAGAGCCTCTTGTGCACAGGATGCTTGGAAAAGTACAGTAGAGTAAGACACAATCCCTGTCCTCAAGCAGCTTATAGTCTAGCAAGGGAGACACACGGTGTAACTTAGATGGAAAAGAAAAATGGATATGCAGGTGAGAACGTGCTTAAATAGTAGAGCGTATAAATTGCTATGTGCAGAAGTGTGGAAGAGGTAGTTATCAGTCAGTGGTATTTTTTGAGCACTTAACTGTGCAAGAGAACTGTACTAGTTTATGGAGTTGGGGGTTATGACCTAGGGAAAAGAAAAATGAATCAGGAAAAGCTGCTTGGAGGTATGATTTCAGAAGGATTTTGGTACCAGGGAGCACTTTGTTGTTAATAATGATGATGGTATTTGTTAAGCACTTACTATGTTCCAAGCACTGTTCTAAGCACTGGGGTAGATACAAGGTTATCAGGTTGGAAGCAGTCTCTGTCCCACAGGGGCTCACAGTGTTAATTCCCATTTTACAGATGAGGTAACTGAGGCAAAGAGAAGTAAGGAACTTGCCCAAGGTCACATAGAAGACAGGTGGTGGAGCCTGGATTAGAACCCAGGTCCTTCTGGCTCCCAGGCCCCGTGCTCTATCCACTACACCACAGTGCTGAAATCAGAAGAAATAAACTATTCAGTTGAAATATGCACACAAAGTGTTGAGTGTCCTGCGGTCCCAGTGTCCTACAGAAATGATGACAGTTCCTTACTTCCAGAGCTTACTTACATTTTAGGGAGGAGACAGGCTAAAACTGACAATCCATCCTTGCCCTTCTCCCAGCAGTGCTGCAACTCCTGCTCTTAGAGGTCTCAGTGTCAAAGACAATATTTCCTTTTATGAGGGGTTGAGTTTTGAGGAAGGTAAAACTGTTTTAACCTCATCTGTTGCTTCCCTTTGTAACTCAGATGCTGCATAATATGAAAGGGCAGTTTGCTGAACATCTACTTGCAGCTGGTTTTGTGAGCAGTAAAAATCCCAAAGACCCCAAGTCAAATATAAATTCAGGTAAATCAAGAAAATTGTGAATCAATGACCAATTGAAAGTTTACTGTCATGTAGTATTTACTTTGTTTTTTCTTCCTCACAGATAATGAGAAGATCATTAAGGCTGTCATCTGTGCTGGCTTGTATCCTAAAGTTGCCAAAATCCGGCCAAGTTTTAGCAAGAAAAGAAAAATGTAAGAATTTAATAATTAAGGTTCCTTCATTCAGTTCATTCGATCATATTTATTGAGCGCTTACTGTGAGCAGAGCACAGCGCTAAGCGCTTGGGAAGTAGAATAGAGCAAGTAAGAGAGGAAACCCCTGTCCACAACGAGCTTACAGTCCGGGGTCTTGAAGTGACAACTAGTTCAAAATTGATTTATTTGCAGTCAGGCACCTGAGCAACATTCATCAATTTTTCCAAATACTGTATCATTTGTAGCTCTGGGCTGTCAAATGTCTTTTATTTTCTAATTTGCAAGATCTTTCATAGTCCCAAGCCCATCTTTTTCCCATATGTATTCCATAGAGTAAATTTGGGAAATAAGATAGATTAAAATGGTGGTATTTTCCTGTTACTCATTTACTACAAAGAAAGTTATTCTTTTTACATTGTTGACTTAGGCCAATTTATGCAGTAGTCAGATTTCAGGCTTCCTTTCCTAGTTAAAATCAATCACTGAGTGATATTTATTGAGCACGTACTGTATGCAGAACATAGTTTGCTTAAGTACAATACAACTGAGTTAATATTGTTCCTGCCCTAAAGAGTTTACAGTCTACAGGGGAAGACAGTAAGATAAATTAGAGATAGAAATAAGAGTAGAAAAATATTCACCTAACTACTGACTGGGGCTGGGTTGAGTATCCAAGTCTTTAAGGGGGTACACAGATATCCTGAGACAAAGGTTACCTTGAATTTTAAATATGCAAGGGGTAGTGAGTGCTATTTAAGTAGAAGTAGCTTAATAGATGCCACTTTGAGAGCCTTTATCAGTTTTCTAAAATTTAGTAGGTAGTTTGGGTAATCTGTGGCAAGGGTCCAAAGGATTTGTAATTAAGACTCTAAGGGTTTCATTTAGTACTTGCTTCTCGTAGGGTGAAAGTCTGCACCAAAACAGACGGAACAGTCAACATTCATCCGAAATCTGTTAATGTGGAAGAATTTCAGTTCCATTATAACTGGCTTATTTATCACCTCAAGATGAGAACCAGTAGTGTAAGTGAAAATTTACAGTGATCCCCAACCTCTGTGCTAATACGAAAGATTTCTTGAAAATTGGTTGCATCCTTATCTTTTTTTTTTTCCCCGAGTCAAGCTCAAAAATGAAATGGATTTAAATTTAAGATATTTTTCCACTAAGTACTTCTCCTTGATGCTTATGTCTGCTGAGAAAAGCTCCTAATCACACATGTTCCCCTAAGCAACTCCTTTCCTAATGCCTGGTACAAGCTTTGTGCTGGGGAGCCGCTGGGTCCTTGGTGCCCATAAGTGGGGCCGGGACCAGGCTTATGCATGGTGTGCATGGTGTTCAAAACCTGATGCAGCACAGAGTTGAATTATTCCCCTGACCTTTTCAACAATCTCTTCCATCTATTCTCCTGTTCAACTGAGTATTCACCAAGACTGTTTTGACCAGCTGTTGCTGCTCACTTTCATATCATTAATAAGCAGTTGGCCCATTGTCTTTGCTCCCTACTGCACTGTTTGTTAACAGGAACCAAACCAAAGCCTTAGAAATCAGAGTGGCCTCTCTGAGTCACGGATTCAATGTAGCTTATTTGGAACAGGGTCCATGTGTCTTCTGGGACTTTTGGAGGAGGGCGGGGTGGCACGACTCATCTCTGTGAGCCTCTCTATGTTGGGGATGCCACTAATTGCATTGTTAAGCCCAACATATTGGGATTTTGGATCAAAAATAGCTTCCAGCCACAGTCCACAGCAACAAATTGACTTCAGAGTCTGCATCACTGCTTATCTTGACTTTTGCAGATCTACCTCTATGACTGCACAGAGGTCTCTCCGTATTGCCTCTTATTCTTCGGTGGTGATATTTCCATCCAGAAAGACAAGGATCAGGACACGATTGCTGTTGACGAGTGGATTGTCTTTCAGTCTCCAGCAAGAATCGCCCATCTCGTTAAGGTGACCATCCGCGTGAATGCTTTTTGTGTTTTGGTTATGTTTGCGAGGGGCTGATTTAGGCTGGCATTCCTAGTTCTGCGCGCCCAGGGAGTACCAGCCAGTTGCCGGCAGAGACTGGCATGATGGTACCCATCAATGTCAGTATCTCTAGCGGCCTGGGGAAAATGGCAGCTGGGAAAGCGATTACTCAGTTTCCCTGGCCAGAATAGTTTTGCCCAATGGAATGGAAGCCCATGTGTTTAAGGGTATGATTCATTCTCAAGCTAACAAACCAGAGCCTGGTAACGCAGCCCTTGAGAGGCAAAGATAGTTGACGGAATCCTTTACAAGTATGAAGTTGCCGTGGTGGCTTTGGCCCAGCACTAGCTCCAGCCACTTGCGAAAAGAAGGAAAACCCAAGTGTGCTTGCCTCCTTTGTGACACGAATGCTTTTAGATACACCCTTATTTTCACATTTTTCCAATCTTAGGAATTAAGGAAAGAACTAGATGCCCTTCTCCAGGAAAAGATTGAGAACCCACACCCAGTGGACTGGAAAGACACTCAGTCCAGAGACTGTGCTGTGCTGACAGCAATTCTCGACTTGATCAAAACCCAGGAGAACGAAACGGCCAGGAACTTTGCCCCCCGCTTCCAGGATGACAGTTACAGTTGATGACTCCCTGCTGATGTACAACAAGAGAGCGTGGTAACAATCTTCTGCTCCCACCCCCATTTTGGGGTTGAGGATGGACTAAATACCATGCAGAGTGGAGAAATGTTCAGTAGGTAGAACTGATGATGTGCATGATGTCTAGTGTTAGTTGTAGCGCTTCAGTGTTCCACGGACTGCAGTCGCATTTGAGCCAGTGCTTTCTGTATTTTGCTGTTGTCTAAACTTTTGTGTTGCTGGTGAAGCAGATTAGATTAATGTGTATTGCTAAAATTGTGCTTTCGCAGTTAGGAATTAGTGAAGCCATAGCCTTGTTCTGCACTGTCTTATTTTTTACAGCCTTGCCAGAGAGATGGTAATTTAATTGAATGTGTGAGAGCACATAATTAAATAAAGTGTACAGTGGAGTACTTATCCCTCACTTCTAGCTAACTTGTTTCGTCTTCCTCCCACCCAACTGTTTTGGGGTAAGAAGCCGACGGCTGGCCTTTCACCTGTCTTTTAAGCCCTTGAACTAAAGGCAAAAGTCAGTGCCTTAGAGACTTTCCCTTGCCCCACTCGCGACTTTCTAGAAGAAAGGGGAGGGCGGGGAGAAGCTGAAGAGCCTCCCTGTATCTCTTCACTCTTGGAGAGGATCCATGCACCAAAGCGGGCTGGAGCTAAGGTCAGAGCAGGATAAAATTTGCTTTTCCTTCTGCCCTCCGATTAGGAGTTGGCTCAGGTCTCAGGTAAAGAAGCCAAGGCAGATAAGCTAGTGTGCTGCCTCTACAAGTAGGTGCCTAGGGCTTATAATACAATTATAAAATGCAGTTTTAGCCCATCTCCTGTGGGCCATGGTATGGGTCGAGTCATTGGGATAAGATTCATCTGCTCTTTCTTTTGAGACTATGTGCAGCTAGTTCTTGGTTCATGGGTTCTTTTCTTCACTTGTGAACAAGCCAAGGTGGGTGCCATTTCCTTGGGAAGATCACAGGAGTGTGCAGCTGCCTGCCCTCTTCATCTTTGAATCCTTCTGAAAATCCACTTCCTCAGAGGGGCATCTCACCACCCTTGGTCCTTATTTCCTTTATAACTTTATGCTCGGGGTTGTGCATGAACCATCACTCACTGCGAGGGCCCTCCAGTTTTTTGGCTGAGAGCAGCCATACTAGAGCATCAGTTTTTACTGAGCACCCGAGGACATGTTCCTGCTTTAGAGGAGTTGCAATATAAAGGGGGAGGCAAGCAGACAAAAACCGCGTATAAGAGAAGAAAAGATTTAACTTTCAGTGACAGTTCACACAAAGTCGAAGGTCATTTAGGCTGTTGGACTGCCCTACGATGTGGCTTACATATGTAGCATTAAATGAGGGGGCAAGATGACCAACAATGAGGATCTAAAATGCAGTCAGCTTACCAGCACTGAAGCAGCACCCACGACGACACAGTTCTGCTTGTGTGAGAAGAATGGACAACAGCAGGATACCCAGGCATCTCCTCGGCGGTAAGCCGGAAGGGGGTGCGTGCAAGCCGGGAGGGCAGACGAAAAGACATAAAGACATAGTTGAGCACAGCCTTCCCGATGTGAAATAGAGCCTGCAGCAGGGAGGCCGGCCTGGTGGACTGCATTTGGGAAAAAGGTTTCACTCTCCTCAAGCAATAGGATGTGATGCTCGGGATGCCAAAAGGCAGGCTCCAAACCAGACTCTCTGAGGGGGCCAATGTAATTATTCCAGTCAGGATCTATCCTTCAGTGCAAACAACATGGCAGGATACGTTAATCCCTCGAGGGCCTTTTCAGCCACATGCTAAAGTCCACACAGGGAAAGGATCTTATTGTCAGCAGGTAGGACTGCTGCACGGTAAACAAAGGTGAACAAAAAACAACAATAATAATACTAATTATGGTATTTAAGTTCTCCTATGTGCCAAGCACTGTACTAAGACTTGCGTGCAAATCAAGTTGGACACAGAACCTGTCCTGCACAGGGCTCACAATCTTCATCCCCGTTTTCCAGATGAGGTAACTGAGGCAGAGAGAAGCGAAGTGGCCTGCCCAAGGTCTCACAGCAGGCAAGTGGCGGAGTCAGGATTAGAACCCAAGACCTTCTGACTCCCAGATCCGTGCTATCTCCACCATACCAAACTGCTTCTTGACACATGGCTTTTGGGAAGCTTTTTCTACCTGTCATTAGGTTGGTCGCATGATAGTAATAATTTTGGTATTTGTTAAACATTTACTGTGGGCAAAGCACTGTACTAAGCCCTGGGGTAGATTCAAGAGTAAGAGTGGACATTGTCCCTGTCCCACATGGGGTTCACAGTCTACATAGGAGGCAAAAATAGGTGTTTAGTCCCCATTTTGCAGATGAGAAAACGGGTACTAAGAAGTTAAGTGGCCTGCGGCTCCTTCCACTAGTCCACGTGGCTTTTTCTGTATTAGGAGTCTAGAAAATTGCTAACATTACCAGGAGGAAGAGCACATCTGTCCATGGACCCCAGGGCTGAATGACTGCGGTTTTTCCCTGGCTATTCCCGGTACACCAGAACATCAGTAGCTCAGTGGAAAGAGCATGGGCTTGGGAGTCAGAGGTCATGGGTTCTAATCCCCGTTCCTTCACCTGTCCCCTGTGACTGTGGGCAAGTCACTTCACTTCTCTCTGAGTAAAGAGTCCCACATGGGACAACCCAATGACCTTGTATCTCCCCCAGTGCTTAGAATAGTGCTTGGCACATAGTAAGCGCTTAAAAAACGCCATCATCATCAACCAGATCACAGCAGTTAACACCCTCTGCGCTCTGAAAGTCGGAGTTGCTACATCAGAGCCAAACAGCCAGCCAGACTACGGTAATGGGGACCCCAACTGAGAAGAAAATAAGAGTTTACGGTAACAGAGAAGAATGACTGAAGTTAAGAATCATATAAAACATCAGTGATGTTCAGGTAATAATGTAGTGCCTGACCCTAGAGTAATGGGTTCTGTTTAGGCTTGACGTTCCCGAAAAGCAGTAGTATGAGCCCAGAGAAGCAGTGTGGCCTAGTGGGAAGAGTTCTTAGAGGCTGGGCTCTAAGCAGTAGCAGTGTGGCTTAGTGAATAGCACATGTGGCGGTGGGAGTCAGAAGATCCTGAGGTTCTAATCCTGCTCCACCACATCTGCTGTGTGACCTTGACACTTAACTGTTCTGGGCCTGTTACCTCATCTGTAAAATGGGGATGAATGTGAGCCCCATGTGCAACAGGGACTCTGTCCTATCTGGTTAACTGGTATCTACCCCGATGTTTAGAACAGTGCTGGGCCCATAGTAAGAGTTTAATAAGTGCCATAATTAATTACTAATATTAATAATCCCAGCTCTGCCAATTGCTTTGTCATGTGACTTTGGTAAGTCACATAACTTCTCTGTGCCTCAGTTTCCTCAGTTGTAGGATAGGGATTAAATACCTGTTCCCTCCTACTTACATTGTGAGGCCCCTGGGGGACAGGGACTGTGTCCAACCTGATAAACATATCCACCCCAGTGCTTAGAACCCTACTTCATGCATAGTAAATGCTTAACAAATAAAATAATGACATCGTTACTCTACATCGACAGCTCACGGGGCTCCTCCCCACCTCCGCCTTGGTCAGACAGGTCCTAAAATCCCCTCACACCCACTTGACGTGATACATAAAGCAGGAGCTGTTTCTGAAAATAGTAGCTTGTTGATTTAGCACTCGTGTGGTAACGGAGACTTCACAAGGCACTTACTTCATCTGGAAACGGGAACTCACGATGCCTGATGTGCCTGCTCCGTTGTCCCATTGAAAGTGGAAGTTTTCCTCCTGTCAGTCCTTCAAGATGAGCACGGATGAGCAGTAACTATTTCTCTTCGTCGTGTTCTGCTGGGATGAAATCAATACGCCCGCCTACCCCCATCTCCTTCGGAGTGTCGGGGAACCGCTTCTCACCTGGTGCAGGACCTTCCCCAGCTCTTCTGGTCACCCTGACTTTGCCAGGTAAGCTCCTTCCGGTAGCCTAAAGTTCCCTGTGGGCAGGAACTACCCACTCTACAAACTCTATGTATTTTCCCAAGTGCTTATCTTCAATATTCTGCAGCCAGTGAGCACTTAAACATACCATTAATAATGTTGGTATTTGCAGAGCACTGTTCTAAGCGCTGGGGTAGGTACAGGGTCATCAGGTTGTCCCACGTGAGGCTCACAGTTAATCCTCATTTTACAGATGAGGTAACTGAGGCCCAGAGAAGTGAAGTGACTTGCCTACAGTCACACAGCTGACAAGGGGCAGAGCCGGGATTCGAACCAATGACCTCTGATTCCCAGGCCCAGGCTCTTGAAGGAGGAGCCTAACTCAGAGCAGACAGATAACCTTTGGACCAGCAGTTTCTTGTTCTCCAGCACCTCATTTTTTTCTTTGGTTTGCTTTTTTGGTATTTGATAATTCTGGTATTCATTAAGCACTTACTATGTGCCAGGCACTCTAATAATAATGATGGTACTTGTTAAGCGCTTACTATGTGCCGGAGGGTACAAGCATATTGGGTTGGACAGAGTCCTCGCCTCACGTGCGGCTCACAGTCTCAAATTCCCATTTTACAGATGAGGAAACAGGCCCAGAGGAGTGAAGTGGAAAGAGCACGGGCTTGGGAGTCAGAGGTCATGGGTTCTAATCCCAGCCCCCCCACTTGTCAGCTGTGGGACTTTGGGCAAGTCACTTAACTTCTCTTCAGCGCTTAGAATAGTGCTTTGCATACGGTATACCAACATTATTATTATTAACAAATGCCATCATTCTTATTCTCTGTGCCTCAGTTACCTCATCTGTAAAATGGGGATCAAGACTGTGAGCCACATGTGGGACAACCAGATTACCTCGTATCTACCCCAGTGCTTAGAACAGTGCTTGGCACATAGTAAGCGCTTAACAAATACCATCGTCATTATTATTGCCAAAGGTCACACAGCAGACAAGTGGCGGAGCTGGGATTCGAACCCACGACCATCTGACTCCCAGGCCCGTGCATCATCCACCACCCCAGGCTGCTTCCACTTACTATGTGCCAAACACTGTTCCTAGCGCAAAGGTAGATGCAAGGTAATCAGGTTGGACGGACACAGTCCAAGTCCCACATGGGGCTCATGGTCTTAATTCCCATTTTATAGATGAGGTAACTGAGGCACAGAGACATTAAGTGAATTTCTAGACCTTGAGGCCGCTGTGGGCAGGGATAGTCTCTGTTGCTGAATAGTACTTGCCAAGCGCTTAGTACAGCGCTCTGCACACAGTAAGTGCTCAACAAATACAAATTATTTACTTGACCACTGAGGCCTTGCTCCACACTGCTGTGCGCAGATATGATGGCCAAAGCCTCATTTCCCACCTGGGGCTCGTGGCCACCTCAGCCCTTACTACAGTGCCTGGCACATAGTAAGCTCTTAATGAGTTAATAATGTTGGTATTTGTTAAGCGCTTACTACGTGCAGAGCACCGTTCTGAGCGCTGGGGGAGATACAGGGGAATCAGGTTGTCCCATGTGAGGCTCACAGTCTTCATCCCCATTTTACAGATGAGGGAACTGAGGCACAGAGAAGTGAAGTGACTTGCCCACAGTCACACAGCTGACAAGGGGGAGACCAAGCCGCGGCACGACCGAGGTCCCGGCTCTTGCTCCTGTTCTCCGGACGCCAGGCCACATCAGAGGTGCTTTGTCCATGAAGGAGGCCATCCAGGATCCCCTCCGCTTCCCCTCCACCTCGGGGAACGATGGCTAGTTGGGGAGTCTTGCAGCCAGAGGTTGTGGGTTCGAATTCCGGGCTCTGCCACTTGTCAGCTGTGTGACTGTGGGCAAGTCACTTCACTTCTCTGGGCCTCGGTTCCCTCATCTGTAAAATGGGGATAAAGACCGTGAGCCTCACGTGGGTCAACCTGATTACCCTGTATCTACCCCAGCGCTTAGAACGGCGCTCTGCACATAGTAAGCGCTTCACAAATACCAACATTATTAAATGCACGATGAAAAACCCATCAGCTCATCCAAAGTCCACCAGCAGTGAGTGCCACCCTGAGTCCGACCAAGGTTCCGCCTGGACAGGTGTCCTGCTTCCAACAGTGGCGACGGCGTGCCTGGCAGGACAGCTTAAGAAGGTTTGTGTCCCGTGGTGCCCGTTTTTAATGAAAAGCACATTCTTCCCAAATTGTCTTGGCAATTGGACTGAGTGTAATCTTTGAGGAAGGCTAATTGCTGCTTTAATAGTAAGCACCAATCAATCAAATGTACCGAGCACTGTACTAAGCACTCGGGAGGGTGCAATACAACTGAATTAGCAGGCGTGTTCCCTGCCCATAATGAGTTTACAGTCTAGAGGGGGAGGCAGGCTTTAACCACGTAGTCCCTGGCTTCTGCTGCCAGGGAACACGTCACCCAGCAAATGTGTCCACCAGCTCTGTTATATTGTTATACTGTACTTTCCCGCATGCTTAGGACAGCGTTCTGCACACAGTCAGTGCTCAATAAGTATGATAGATCGATCGATTGAAAAGTCCTTTTGCCTTGGCACTTCCCAAAGGTCTGATTCAAAATGCCCGCCATCATCATCCTAAGGGAATAACAGGCATTGAACCCCCATGTTACAGATGAAGAAACTGAGGCCCAGAGAAGTTGTGACTGGGCCACAGTCACAGCAGGCAAGTGGTAGAGCTGGGATCAGAACCCGGGTCCTCTGATTCCCAGGCCTGTCCTCTTTCCGCTAGACTGCACTCCCAGAGCAAACCCC
Source organism: Ornithorhynchus anatinus (assembly GCF_004115215.2). Taxonomy (NCBI): domain Eukaryota; kingdom Metazoa; phylum Chordata; class Mammalia; order Monotremata; family Ornithorhynchidae; genus Ornithorhynchus; species Ornithorhynchus anatinus. The sequence goes on along the minus strand of NC_041728.1, from coordinate 112,445,226 downwards.
AGCCCTAAAACAGGGCTTGGTTCAAAACGGGTGCTCAACGGACAGAATTATAACATCTGCATTCACCAGGCCCCTTAGATAATGACTACAGCATCACAAAACCCACAAAGACAACCTTATCCCAACAAGGCCTCTTGTAATGAAAATTAACGCTGAAACAAGAGAGAGCTTTGTGAATTAAAGACGTGAAAGCAAATGTATAATATTGCTCTTTTCATTTCATTGTTCCCCACTGGATTTGTTTATTGACAAACACCAAAAATGCGTATGGATCTTGTACAGCAGGTGAAAAATGAACATACAAAAGCCTGGTTCACGTTCTATGAAGATTTTACTGTTCCATCCATTGATCCACAAAGGCGACACAGCGCTTTAGTGCATCTCTGATGAAACTTGTCTACACACCCCACTTTCAAGGGGAGAGCATCAAAGCCGAACGTCAACTTACCTCTTCTCGGGGGGCAGTTTTTCCTCGCTCCCCGGCAGGTGGGAAATATAACCGCGACTCCTTTCGAGGGCAAATTTAGACTCAATACGAATGCACAGGTTTGGGGGCTTCATCTGAGACTCCAAAGTTTGTTTCAGCAGTTCATCGCTACCGCATTGTGCGATTAAAGTCAGAGCAGTTCACTGCCAAACCTGAGGTGGAGCAGAATGAGCCCGGTGCTACGTGGGACTCCTGTCCAAGCCCAGACAGTTCGGACGATAGCCCGAATTCCGTTAAGCCAAGCAGATCTGAGGCTTGCCTAAGCGTTTGGGTCTGGGTTGGTGATTCCCCAGGAAAACGAGAATGGAGTCACACGGGAGTGAACCCCCCGCAGCCTAGGGAGGGGTGGTGGTCCGCGGAGACACCGAGAGACCGTAAGCGAGCTCACGTCTGAATGGATGGGAGCTCCCTTCCACCTCTGTTAGTCTTCCAATAAACCATCTGACTCGCCGCACACCACCGTGCTAGGATGTGCGTCAGTGTCACTGACAAGTTTGCCCTTTTCTGTAGAAGTGGGCTTAGCTAAAAAAAAAATCAACTTGTTAGCAAAAATCGACAGGCGTGTTATGGAAAGAGTCCTCTGCCTGCAGATGGATTTGAAAGAAAAGCAAAGTGTCTTTCTGCCCCTTCGGGAAACTGACCTGACCTGGGAGACTGCAGCTTCGGCCTGGAGGAAACACGGATCGGGTCTGGCGGCCTCACGCGTGACAACGGATTTCGTTCTGCTTCTGTACAACTGGGTGAGGAGTTCGGGAACACATGTTAACAAACATTCAAAGTCCATCTCATTGCTAGCTAGGTATAAAAAGATATGCAGTAGCATTTTAAAACCATACAGCATTCGTAGCTTGATGTATACATTAAGTTACGATATTATGCACCGGCCAGTACAACAATGCAACTTTGTTAGAATTAGCAGTACTTCGGACTGTTAAAAAGGACCGTTTTTCTCCGCCTGTGAATTTTCATCATTATAAATGAATTCACAGGATTCATATTACCGCTTTCTAGCGTCTGTCGTTCTCGCTGGCTCGTCCTAATCTTCTCGTCATAAAGCTGAGAACTTAAACCCCGTTTATCAACAGTGCCGCTGAAATATATTACAGTCGGCAACCTCTCCTCCACAGATACGGTGACCTCATTTTCAACCAGAGGCCTTCTCCCACTCCGCTGACCACCGGGCCCATCTGGTGGGAGGTGATTCGCAGCGCTCCCGCAATCTTCCGACTCGACCCCATTTGCTGAGGAATCTCAGTTTGGCTAATGAGGCAGGGACGGGGCCTGGAGGCCCTCCTGCCGAGCCTCCTGCCGCTTGTGGCCAGCAGGACCTCCGGTCCCCGATCAGCAGTGCTGAACCACGGAGAGAGGCGAGGAAGAAGTGTGGCTGGGTTCGTTGTGAGCAGGGAATGTGTCTATTGTTTTATTATAATAATAATAATAATGTTGGTATTTGTTAAGCGCTTACTATGTGCCGAGCACTGTTCTAAGCGCTGGGGTAGACCCAGGGGAATCAGGTTGTCCCACGTGGGGCTCACAGTCTTAATCCCCATTTTACAGATGAGGTAACTGAGACACCGAGAAGTTGAGTGACTTGCCCAAAGTCACACAGCTGACAAGTGGTAGAGCCGGGGTTCGAACCCATGACCTCTGACTCCAAAGCCCGTGCTCTTTCCAGTGAGCCACGCTGCTTCCCGTAATACTCTCCCAGGTGCTCAGTACAGTGCTCTGCACCCATTAAGCATTCAATAAATAAGACAATGAATGAATGGAAGCTTAGCCAGGAGCCCGGTCACCCCCTCCAGAGTAGCACGGGAGAAGAAAAAAAATTCCTCCCTGTGGTCCCCTAAACAGCTTCCATCCCTGGCATCGTGGGGTTCCAGAAAAAACTAACCCCAAAGTATTTCTAACTGTTTCCCTCTGAAATTTTCATTAGGCAGGGGTGGTTTTGTGGGCAGGAACGCCCACAATAAGGCTGCTGACTTCCAAATTCAACCGGCCAAGCTCTTCGTGCCCGTGGAACTGAGCCCCGTTGGGGTCAGGGACTGTATTCAACCTGATTTCCTAGGATTCACCCCACAGCTGAGAACAGCTCCTGCCTGGCCCATAGTAAGTGCTTAACAAATATACAATTATTATACGTTACACCTCGATGTAAGACTAGGGTATTCCACACCTCCAAGAGGATCCTCTGGGTCCTGATCGTCCTTTCCCGGTTCCTGCAGGGGGAGCATTTTCATCATCATGAGGGGACGGTGACAAAATGAGCAAAAACCTATAATTGGGAGGCTCAAAAATGTTCCGTCGATACCCTCGCGGGGATGGGGGCCCGTGGGTGCGGAATCTATTACTGCGGAGCAGGGAGACACAGACTGGGATGCAGATCCCCATCTAACCGGCTATTCACTACCAAAAACTCTCCTCCATGCACAGCGCTGAGTCTTATTCCACATAGATAAAGCCAACCCTGCTCAGAAGGATGCCGGGAACCCGAACACCCTAGAAGCTCCTACTGCACTTTTCCTCTTGTTGGGCAAACCCCCGACACTTCATTCCTTCTCCCATCTGGCCGTCCTCTAGACTTCCTCTGCTTTACCTAGGGATTCGGCGGGATTCAAATCGTGTTTTAATCGAAGTTAAAAAGTCCACCCGCTGCCCCCTCCCCGATGCCGTGGCCGGATCGGAGGGCTACAGGCAGGGAGGGCACAGCGGAAACGGGAAGCTTGGCTGATGCTCCCGGCTAGGACGTCTCAGGCACGAGAGAGGCTGAAGAGGAAAGAAGGGAGGCGCGCAGCCAGGCCCTTGCTGCCGTCTGTAGGCGTAACGTGCTGCCCGAGGACAGCGTGCGTTCCCCCTGTGGACACCACGTGTGCGCAGGGGGGCATCGCGTGCACCGCCTTACCCTGGGCTGCACACAATCCACTAATCTCCTGAGAGAACACAGCAGCTCTTTACAGAAAACGGACTTCCTGTTTTATTGTCGTTCAATAAAATAGGCCCAATTTTAGAAAGCCGAAAATCGGTCCCGGCCGCAAACCGACCCAGCCCGGCACTGGGCTGCAGGGTAGGTCTCGCTGGCGAGGTTGGGGCGCGAAGAGAGGAGAGCCCGGGGGGGGCTACACGTTGGTTTCGAGTCCGAGCAAACGTCCCATCCGCTCCATGTTCTTGTCTATGGTGGCGCGGCAGGTGATCTCCTTGGCGCATTCCGTGGGAAACCAGCCCCGCTCTCCATCTCGCAGCCGCTCCCCTTCATACCAGCCTGGGAGGGAAAGGAAGCAGAGCATCCTCACGCCCGCCCACGTGCCCGCCGTGAGTTCCAGCGCAGTGTGTGGGAACACATGCCCGTTGGCCCACCTCCAGCCCCCTACCTCGGGACTCGACTATTCCCAAGCTCCCTCTGGGCCAAGGGTAAGAAGCAGATAATAATAATACTAATAATTATGGTATTTGTTAAGCACTACTATGTGCCAGGCACCGTACTAAGCGCTGGGGTGGGTACGAGCAAATCAGGTTGGACGCAGTCCCTGTCCCACATGGGGTTCACAGTCTCAATCCTCATTTTACAGATGAGGAACCTGAGGCACAGAGGAGTGAAGTGATTGCCTGAGATCACACAGCAGACAAGTGGCAGAGCCGGGATTAGGATCCATGACCTTCTGACTCCCAAGCCTGTGCTCTACCCACTACACCGTCAGCTGACAGCTCTGCCCTCGTCTCTGCGGCGCACAGGTCCTAAACCGACAGCTCCCGGTTGGCGGGGATCGAGCCTACCAACTCTGTTGTAGCGTTCTTTCCCAAGCGCTTAGTACAGTGTTTTCCACACAGTTAACACTTAATAAATGCTGCTGAGACGGGCAGCCCATCTGAGGAAGGGAGACATCCTCCGGGTTCAGAAACGCGACCACAAACCGGACGTCGAGTTTCTACCCGAAACAATCCACACACCCCCCACCCCGGCCGGACACACTCCCGTCGGCAGGGCCAATGGTGACCACGAGCAGACCGGTTTTGAGCTCCAAGCTGAGATTTGCGAGGCCCATATGAGAGCAGCGAGCACTGCGTGACGCGGAGACCTCCTCCCTCCTCCTCGTGCTGCCCGGCCGGCTGTGGACCGAGGTCGCTAATAATAATGTTGGTATTTGTTAAGCGCTTACTATGTGCAGAGCACTGTTCTAAGCGCTGGGGTAAACACAGGGGAATCAGGTTGTCCCACGTGGGGCTCACAGTCTTAATCCCCATTTTACAGATGAGGGAACTGAGGCACAGAGAAGTTAAGTGACTTGCCCACAGTCACACAGCTGACAAGTGGCAGAGCTGGGATTCGAACTCATGAGCCCTGACTCCAAAGCCCGTGCTCTTTCCACTGCGCCACGCTGCTTCTCTGTTAAGAGAACGCTAATGAGAACGCTCACTCACCGTCGCTTACTCGCTGATAAACGAGCACCACGTCAGCCATCTGGAGAGACAGCTCGTCTGGCTGTTTGGCGGTGTATGTTCTGATGATTTCCACCTGAGTCAGCGCTGAGGAGGAAAAGGAACACACTACTTCAAGGAGCAACAGAGGAGGGAAGAGCGATTTACCGTTTTAGAAAATCAACACTGTCATTCTCACATCTTTGGCAGATTTCAAGGCCTACAAACAGCAAACTCTATGAGCGAGACACGGGAGACCCTAGGAGGGAATTTGTAAACTTGAAAATTTATCATAATAATAACGTTGGTATTTGTTAAGCGCTTACTATGTGCAGAGCACTGTTCTAAGCGCTGGGGGAGATACAGGGTCATCAGGTCATCCCAGGTGAGGCTCACAGTTATTCCCCCATTTTACAGATGAGGTAACTGAGGCACAGAGAAGTGAAGTGACTTGCCCACAGTCACACAGCTGACAAGTGGCAGAGCCGGGAGTCGAACCCATGACCTCCGACTCCGAAGCCCAGGCTCTTTCCACTGAGCCACGCTGATGAAAATGGTTTGACTAATAAGTGGTATTTGTTTAGCACTTGCTGTGTGCAGAGCATTGTACTAAGCACTTGGGGGAGTGCGACAATAGAATTGGTAGATACAATCCCCATCCTCGAAGAGCTTTCAGTCTAGAGTGGAGATAGGCATTAAAATACATTACAGGTAGGGGAAGTGACAGACTAAAAGGATAAGTGCTGTGAGGCTAAGGGTGGGGTGGATATCATGCAGATCCGTGAGCAAAGGGAACATAGAAAGGCATCATTTGGAAGTGTTCCTAACAAAGGTGAAGCTAGACTAACTTCACAGCTTGGCTGGGTGCGACACATGAGGAGAACGAAACAACAGGATAGCCAAACAACTGCCGTAGGGAGAGCTCAAACTGGGAAATTAAAGGCAGGGAGGCCAGAGGAAGCGTTCTAAGGATACGGCAAAACAAAGCCTCAGACACCGCTGCACCCCAGCTGAAAACCGGCAGTCAATTGTGGAGGACAGACCTTGACCCCTTGTCATATTTTGCACCTCTCCCAGAAGCTTTGCAACACCGAGTCGATGACACGGCAGCTAGGCTGCTGAAATCACCGGAGGAATGGCTCTTTCTGAGCGAAAGCTCTAGAGGGAACGAGAGACGGGGAGGTAAAAGAGAAAAGAGCCCAGGTGCTGCCCATTAAACACGACAACCCAAGGGACGGATCTTTGTGTGCCGCGGCTGTGGGTAGTGCGTTGGCTTTTTCGGTCACACGTGAACTAAGAGGTGAAGTTCTTGCAGACCAAGGACATCTGCATACAACAATGGATGGCTTGTTTTTGTGGTATTTCTTAACACGGGAGTTAACTCTACAGTGAAACATGCCGGGCAAGGTGCCAGTTTTCCCCAAGTGCAACAGCAAACCTGTGTGTGAGTAGCAAAACTACAATGAAGGAGAGAGATAAAACTCAGACTGGACTTCTAAATAGGCCTAGAAAATGCTTTTTAAATCCACTTCCAGAAACAGACGAAAGTACATCAGAAGCTCACTGAGAAGGCTTCCTATCTTGATTCTATTTATTGCCATTGTTCTTGTCCGTCTCCCCCGATTAGACCGTAAGCCCGTCAAAGGGCAGGGACTGCCTCCATCTGTTACCGATTTGTACATTCCAAGCGCTTAGTACAGTGCTCTGCACATAGTAAGCGCTCAGTAAATACTATTGAATGAATGAATGAAATACGAGGATTTCGCCTCCAATCTGAGTTGTGGATCCATTCAGATCCTTCCCTTCGAAAAGACGTTCGCATTACAAGATTACATTACACCATTACAAGATTACATTACATTACACCAGGTCGGACTGTGATCGACATCGTGTATCTACCCCGTCACTTTAGTCCACGGCTTGGCCCAGGGTAAGCCCTTAGCAGATACCACAATTAACATTATGAATTTCCCAAACTATATCGCAGCTCCAGAGTACTCAGTTCTCTCCTAATGTTCCGTAGGAACAAAGCCATATCCTAGGAACTCTGCTACCTGTTCAGGATTCTTGGGAGACGTAGCAGCTCACAGTCAGTGAGTTAGAGAGGCATCCAACCACAGCACTGTGGCCATGCGGTCCTGAAGATTGCACTTCACCACCAGTTTCCATTTTGAATCAATCAATGGCATTTATTGAGCACTTATTTATGCTCAGTAGACGTACTAAGCGCTTGGGAGAGTCCATTACAACACAGTAATAAAAAAACGCTGGCCTCAAGGAGCTTAGGATCAACCAATGGTATTTTTTGAGGGCTTACTGTGTGCAGGGCACTGTACTAAGCGCTTGGGAGAGTCCAACAGGACAGAGTAAATAAACAAAAACCCTGGCCACAAGGATGTTATGATAAACCACGGTTTTTATTGAGGGTTTTCTGAGTGCGGAGCAGTGTACTAAGCGCTTGGGAGAGTCACATTCAATAAAGTAGGCATTATCTCTGCCTTCAAGGAGTTTATAATCTAGTGGGGAGCTAATGTTTGTCTAATGGGTTGAAAAAAATTAACTTGAGGGTTACCGAATGAAGAGTTGGGGTATTGAGGAAATTGGGAAGGAATCAGTACCAAGATAGTAAAAATGAGTTCAGGATAAAAAGATCACGCATTGTAAAAGGAAGCGTCTTGGCGGGGGAGTCACTTAAGCTCTTAATGAAGTGAATTTTCGGCGGTCCACAAGGAGGCAAAGCACTTGAGTTGTCTTGGCAAGTTTTTGTACTCACTTGTCCGGTCTGTGTCCTGTCTGTCACTGCTGTGTCCCAGGGCAGTTATCCAGCGGGCACGTTCATTCCTGGAAGCGGAAAGGGAGATTTCGAAAATGACCTGTGACCTCTGGACTGTGGGCTAGAAACTCTGGCTCATTAAACCAAAAAAAAAAAAAAAGAGGTATGTCATTGCTGCTAAGCGCTGTTTTCCCTGGCAGCTGAAAAGCCTTCAGATTCCTTAGCTTCCCCACGTCTCATTCAGCCCACCTGGTACATTTTCAGTGAGGCAGGCCCCAGGGTGGGAGCTGCTCTTCGAAGTCCGAATTCACTGAGGAGCCCTGTGTGATCCTACAATTTCTATCGTCCTCCCTCCCACCGTCATCCCATCTTGCGCAGACCCTAACTCCAAGCCCCAATCCATCCCTCGTTTCCCCTCACGTCCCCCCAGCTCTCCACAATCCTCAGATCACCCCCACCAATTGTCCTCATGGTATTTTTAGTTCCCACTTGGTTCAAAGCGCCATACAAGCTGCTGAAAGGGAAAGATAATATAAGCTTCTTTCCCTGGAGGAACTGACAGTCCAAAGTCCCATCTATATCTTCCTGTTCCCAACCGTTTTTTATTCCTCTGCTCCTTATCCTGAGAGGGTAGGAAGAAGGGCAGTGAGCCTCTCCCCTGGGGAGAGACACAAACACCAAACCCTCCTCCCCTGAGATATCCCGGGGTAAAGGAGGGGACAGCAACTGAGGCATAGGAGTTAAGTGGCTGGTCCAAGTTTACACAGCAGAAAAGTGGTGGAGCACCTGACAGCAGCTTGATAGTAATAATAATATTGGTATTTGCTAAGCGCTTACTATGTGCAGAGCACCGTTCTAAGCGCTGGGGTAGATACAGGGTAATCAGGTTGTCCCACGGGAGGCTCACAGTCTTAATCCTCATTTTACAGATGAGATAACTGAGGCCCAGAGAAAAGTGAAGTGACTTGCCCACAGTCACACAGCTGACAAGTGGCAGGGCTGGGATTCGAATCCATGACCCCTGACTCCCAAGCCTGGGCTCTTTCCACTGAGCCATGCTGCTTCTTGATCTGAAATGAAGCTGATGAAACACAAACATCCCTTGCCTGTCTCTCCTCTCTCTGGAAAACAGAACTTTTTATCTTTCCCCCCAAACCCTGGCCTTTCCCATCACTGTAGAAAGGACCACCATTCTTCCTGTATCACAAGCCCCATAACCTTGGCATTATCCTTGACTTCTCTCTCTCTCATTCAACCCACATATTCAAACGATCTCTAAAATCCTGTTGGGAAAACCTACACATCGCTAAAATCTGCCCTGACCTCTTCATCCAAATTGCTGCCACATTAATCCAAGCACTTATCCCATCTCATGTAGTGGATAGAATCCAGGCCTGGGAGTCAGAAGACATGGATTCTAATCCCGGGTCCACCGCTTGTCTGCCGTGTGGCCTTGGGCAAGTCACTTCACTTCTCTGTGCCTCTGTTACCTCATCTATAAAATGGGGGTGGAGACTGTGAACCCCATGGGGGATAGGAACTGTGTGCAACCTGATTTCCTTGTATCCGCCGTAGCCCTTAGTACAGTGCCTGGTACATAGTAAGTGCTTAACAAATAATAATACTGGTATTTGTTTGGTATTTGTTAAGTGCTTACTATGTGCCGAGCACTGTTCTAAGCGCTGAGGTAGACACAGGGGAATCAGGTTGTGGAAGAGACGTGGGACATGGGAAGAGCCTGGGCTTGGGAGTCAGAGGTCATGGGTTCAAATCCCGACTCTGACACTTGTCAGCTGTGTGACTGTGGGCAAGTCACTTCACTTCTCTGGGCCTCAGTTTCTTCATCTATAAAATAGAGATGAAGACTGTGAGCTTCACGTGGGACAACCTGATTACCCTGTATCTACCCCAGCGCTTAGAACAGTGCTCTGCACATAGTAAGTGCTTAACAAATACCAACATTATTATTATTATGTCTCATTTCCATCAGCATACTCCTCAGCATTCATCACAATGCTCTGCACACAAGTATTTTAATGCACTACTATGGCTCTCACCATTTTCAATTGCCCTTCTGAAATCCCATCTCCCCTCTCTGGCCCCTTGTGATTTTCTTCTCCTTAGGTCACACCCTCCCAAACACCCCCGATCTGATCATTAATTTACCGCATTACTCAATCAATCAATCATATTTATAGAGCACTTACTCTGTGCAGAGCACTGTACTAAGTGCTTGGGAAAGTACTACATAACTGAGTCGTCAGACATATTCCTGCCCACAGAGAGCTTGCAGTCCTCTACTGACATCCTTTCGAGTTACCATCAACTGCACTGAGGATATCTACCCATTTACCCCATTTTTCCAGGCTGATGACAACAGCCCGGATTTATCGACATCAGGCCCGTGTAGTCTGTAATAGGTAACTCCTCCCCCTCCTTCCCAGGTTTTCTGTCCTCTTCTCTGCACACTCCTGTGAAAGAATAATAATGATGATTTTTGTTAAATGCTTACTATGTGCCAGGCGCTGTACTAAGCGCTGGGGTGAATACAAACAAACCAGGTTGGACACAGTCCCTGTCCCACGTAGGGCTCACAGTCTCAATCCCCATCTTACAGATGAGGTAACTTAAGACCAGAGAAGTGAAATGACTTGCCCAAGGTCACACAACAGGCAAAGCCGGGTTAAGAACCCTTGACCTTCTGACTCCCGGGCCCGTGTTCTATCCACTACGTCTTACTGCTTCTCATCTGTTCGAATCCCGGCTCTGCCACCTGTCAGCTGTGTGACTGTGGGCAAGTCACTTCACTTCTCTGGGCCTCAGTTCCCTCATCTGTAAAATGGGGATGAAGACTGTGAGCCTCACGTGGGACAACCTCATTCCCCTGTATCTACCCAGCGCTTAGAACAGTGCTCTGCACATAGTAAGTGCTTAACAAATACCGACATTATTATTATCTGTTGATCATGTTGGTGCTGAGGGGTCCTCTGGGGCCACAGAGGCCAGGGGCTGGATCTGAAGGGGCAGAAGGGGAAGGGGACCAGTGACAGAGACTGCAGGAGCAACCAAAGCAGCAGCAGCAGCAGCAGCAGCAGCAGCTGTGGGCGGTGATCGGGACACTCTCCTCCTCTCCTTCCCATCACCAATAGCACACAGCCCCCTCTCTCCTCTTTGCTGACATTTACTCCTCATTACTCCTGTTTAAAGAGCTCACTCAGCTCTCCCCCTCACCCCTTACCTCTCCGATCATCTACTACAGCGCAGCCGGCACACTTCTGGTGCCCCCATCTTGTCTATCTCGCTCTCGACCCCTTTCCCACGTCTTCCCTCTGGCCTGGAACTCCCTCCCCACTCCGAATACACCAGATTACCACTCTTCCCACCTTCGAAGCCTTATTAAGATCACATCTCCTCCAAGAGGTGCTCCCCAGTTAAGTCCCCTTTCTCTGATTCCCTCTCCCTTCGGCATCATCCATGCACTTGGGTCCATACCCTTTGGTTAATAATAATAATAATGTTGGTATTTGTTAAGTGCTTACTAGGTGCCGAGCACTGTTCTAAGCTCTGGGGGAGATACAGGGTAAACAGGTTGTCCCGCGTGGGGCTCACACACTTTTAATCCCTATTTTACAGATGAGGGAACTGAGGCACAGAGAAGTTAAGTGACTTGCCCACAGTCACACAGCTGACAAGTGGCAGAGCCGGGAGTCGAACTCATGACCTCTGACTCCGAAGCCCAGGCTCTTTCCACTGAGCCACGCTGCTTCCACCCTCAGCTTCATAGCATTTAGACAACTATCCCTAAATGATTTATTTATATTAATGTCTGTCTCCCCCACTAGACTGTAAATTCACTGTGGACAAAGAGCACGTCTATCAATTCTGTTGTACTGTTCCCTTCCAAGTGTTAGCCTAGGGATCAATAGAAAGTGCTCAATAAATACCATTGATTGACTGATTGATGTTTTAATTGATGGAGTCCACGAATCCAGGAAAGTGGTAAAAATTAGCAAGGAAATCTAGCAGAAAAAGAAAGCAGCACGTCTCAGTGGAAAGAACATAGGGTTGAGAGTCAGGAGACCTGAGTTCTAATCCCACCTCTGTCTTTTGTCTGCTGAGTGACTTTGACTAAGTCACCCAACTTCCCTGTGTCTCAGATTCCTCATCTGTAAAATGAGCATTAAATAGGTATTCTTCCTCCCAGCTGGACTGTGAGCCCCATATAGGAAAGGGACTGTGTTTCAGTTGAAGACATTATATCTACTCAGGACTCTGAACAGTGCTTGGTACATTGAAAGCACTTAACCAATACCACAGTTATTACTAAATATAAAATACCCAACCCTTGCTCAGGAACCAATCCCCAAGCTAAGGAATTGTTCCTTACAGGAAAATTTGCTCCACTTCACAACATTTTAAGATTAGGTTACAGGAGCCAGTTGTGTCACAGACCTGTATTCCACTCGTCCATCTGCCCAATCTCTTTTTTCTATTGTTGGAAATTCATTCTGTGCCTGTCTCCCTTACTGAAGGCACATCTCCTCCAAGAAGGCTTCCCTGACTAAGCCCTCCTCTCCTCTTCTCCCACTCCCTTCTGCGCTGCTCTTACTTGCTCCTTCATTCAACCTCCCTCCCATCCTCACAGTATACCTGTACATATCTATTTATTTACATTAATATCTGTCTCCCCCTCTAGACTGTGAGCTCATTGTGGGCAGGAATGTGTCTGTTTGTTGTTGTAGTGTACTCGCCCAAGCTCTTAGTACAGTGGTTTGCACCCAGTAAGCGCTCAATACATATGACTGAATGAATGAATTTGACTGCAACAGCACCTCTAACATCCTCCCAAGTGCTCCGCGTACAGTGCTGGGCATGTACCAGGCGTTCAAGCAACACTACTGAAAAAATTAGGCAACCAAATTTGGAGGTGACCCCAGTGCCCCCATTCCCCCACCCCAGCCAGCCATTAACCCTCTGCTCATTTCAACGCACGGTGAGTGAGGGTTGCTCCATGCTGGATTTCGATCAGGAAAATCAAGAGTATTCTTACCCTCCCCACATCACTTACATACAAATATAGCCTTGTATTTGGTTGAGTCTCTCTTAACTGCAACTTTATTATCATTAATAATGATAATTGTGGTATTTAAACACTTAGCATATGTCAGGCACTGTACTAAGCTCTGGGTGGATACAAGCAAATCAGATTGAACATAGTCCCTGTCCCACATGGGGCTCACAGGCTTAATCCCCATTTTACAGATGAGGTAACTGAGGCACTGAAGGTAAGTGATTTGCCCTAGGTCACACAGCAGACAGATGGAGCTGGGATTAAAATCAGGTCCTTCTGACTCCCAGGCTCTATACACTAGGCCATGCTGCTTCCCCAGTGTCTGTCTTTAATGTCTGTTTCCTCCATTAGACTAAGTTCTTTGAGGGTAGCGATCATGTCTACGCGATCATGTCTCCGCTCATTTGTATATATTCTGCTCATTTGTATATTTTTTTATTACCCTATTTATTTTAATGAGATGTACATCACCTTGATTCTATTTATTGCTATTGTTTTAATGAGATGTACATCCCCTTGATTCTATTTATTGCTATTGCTTTTGTCTGTCTGTCTCCCCCGATTAGACTGTAAGTCCCTCAGTGGGCAGGGACTGTCTCTATCTGTTGCCGATTTGTACATTCCAAGCGCTTAGTACAGTGCTCTGCACATAGTAAGTGCTCAATAAATACTAATGAATGAATGAATGAATGAATGAATGTCTACAACTCTGTCGTACTGTTCTTTCCCCAAAATCTTAGTACAGTGCTCTGCACACAGTAAGCACTCAAATACTATTGATTAGGATTAATATTAACACTTACTTTGTTCAGAGCGCTGAGCTAAGAGTTTGGGAGAGCACAACAGAATTAGTGCACATGATCCCTTCTGTCAAAGAGCTCACTACCTAGTGGGGAGGCAAATGCTAAAAGGAATCACAGATCGTGGGGAAGAAATAAAGTAGAAATGAAGTATATAGTGTAAAGAGTACAGAAGTGCTTAACTTCTCTGTGCCTTAGCTACTTCATCTGAAAAATGGGGATAAAGACTGTGAGCCACACGTGGGACAACCTGATTATCTTGTATCTACCCCAGTGCTTACAACAGTGCTCAGCACATAGTAAGCGCTTAACAAATACCACACACACATACACAAAAAAAATTGGGAATGTGAGTGGCCAAACGTCTATGTGAATGAGAGGGCCTGTAGTGACAGTAAGGGGGTAATAACAATGATAATTGTGGCATTTGTGCCAGGCTACACTATATGATTGTATCACTGTATGATTCCCCATTTTACAGATGAGGTAACTGAAGTACAGAGAAGTGATGTGACTTGCCCAACGTCACACAGCAGATGAGTGGTGGAACTGGGATAAGAACCCATGACCTTCTGACTCCCAGGTCTGTGCTCTATCCATTATGTCGTAATAAATGAGAGGAGACGAGAGATGAATCATGGAAGGCCTCCTAGAGGAGATGTGACTTCAGAAGGCCTGTGTAGATGGAGAGAGCATTGCTCTGCAAGATGTGAAGGGGAAGGAAGTTCTGGGCAAAAGAGAGGGTTGTAAGAGGTTGGATGCGAATGAAACAAGGATAAGATGCTATGAGTAGGTTGGCTTTAGAGGTCCAAAGTGTGTGAGCTTAGTGGGAGAGGAGCAAGGATAAGTAGGGAGAAGAGAGCTGTTTAAAGCTGATGGCCAAGAGCATCCACTTGATACCAAGAGCATCTGGGACTTCAGAATGCTAAGGTGTAAGCATCAGTTTAATAATGATGGAAAAGCTAGACAGAGCTCCCTTCGATCAATCAATCATATTTATTGACCCCCGGGCCACGTCCTCCCACTGTCCTGGAATGCCCTCCCTCCTCACCTCCGCCAAACTCTCTTCCCCTCTTCATAGCCCTTCTGAGAGCTCACCTCCTCCAAGAGGCCTTCCCAGACTGAGCTCTCCATTTTTTCCCTCTGCTCCCTCTATCCCCCTGTTCACCTCTCCGCAGCTAAACCCTCTTCTCCCCCCTTTCCCTCTGCTCCTCCCCCCTCCCGTCCCACCCCCTCAGCACTGTACTCGTCCGCTCAACTGTATATAGCTTCATCACCCTATTTATTTTGTTTAATGAGATGTACATCACCCTGATTCTATTTATTTGCCATTGTTTTTATGAGATGTTCTTCCCCTTGACTCTATTGCCATTGTTCTTGTCTGTCCGTCTCCCCCGATTAGACTGTAAGTCCGTCAAAGGGCAGGGACTGTATCTGTTGCCGATTCGTACATTCCAAGTGCATAGTACAGTGCTCTGCACATAGTAAGCGCTCAATAAATACTACTGAATGAATGAATGAATGGTGGCTTGGAGTTCCTTTCCTGAAGTGCAAGTTAGTTAAGGGTTGAATTTGTTAAATGCTTATTTTGTGCCAAGCACTGTGCTAAGAGCAGCATAGTGGATAGAGCATAGGCCTGGGAGTCAGAAGGACCTGGATTCTAATCCCGGCTCTGCTACTTGCCTGCTGTGTTACCTTGGACAAGTAAATTCACTTCTCTGGGTCTCCGTTTCCTCATCTGTAAGATGGGGATGAAGACTGTGAGCCCCACACTGACCTGGAATGCCCTCCCTCCTCACATCTGCCAAACTAACTCCCTTCCCCTCTTCAAAGCCCTACTGAGAGCTCACCTCCTCCAGGAGGCCTTCCCAGACTGGGACCTCCCTTTCCTTCTGCTCCTCCTCCCCTCCCCCATTGCCCCTACCCCCCCACACACACTCTACCCCCTTCCCCTCCCCACAGCACTTGTGTATATTTGCATATATTTATTATTCTATTTTATTAATAATGTGTATATATCTATGATTCTATTTATTTATTTTGATAGTATTAATGCCTACTTGTTTTGTTGTCTGTCTCTCCCTTTTAGACTCTGAGCCCGTTGTTGGGCAGGGATTGTCTCTGATGCCAAACTGTACATTCCAAGCGCTTAGTGCAGTGCTCTGCACACAGTAAGCGCTCAATAAATATGATTGAATGAATATGGGACAAGAACTCTATCTAGCCTGATTACCCCAGCGCTGAGAATAGTGCTTGAAACATGGTAAGCACTTGACAAATACCATCATCATCATCATCATCAATCAGCTGATACCCAGTCCCTGTCTTATACAGAGCTCCCAGTCAAAGAGGAAGGGAGAACAAATATTTTATTCCCATTTTACCAATGAGGAGGAATCTGAGGTCCAACCAGGCAAGTGGCAGAGCTGGAACCAAAGCCTGTATTTATTGCCATTGTTCTTGTCTGCCTGTCTCCCCGATTAGACTGTAAGCCCGTCAAAGGGCAGGGACTGTCTCTATCTGTTGCCAATTTGTACATTCCAAGCGCTTAGTACAGTGCTCTGCACATAGTAAGCGCTCAATAAATACTATTGAATGAATGAATGAATGAATCTCCCGACTCTCAGGCTTATACTTTTTCCATCAAGTCACACTGCCTTTCCCAAAGTTAGCAAAGGATTTTTTTAAAAAACTCAAAAATGACACTTCCAACAGCCTCACTCAGAGACAGAAGCATCAGTCATCCAGTGAGGGCTGGGGACTGACTTGCAAAAACTGTTGCAAAGAGGTCATTTTGAATCAATATTTTTTTCTACTCTGCGATGTCACCAGAGCAGGGAAAAGCCAGATAATAATAATAATAATAATAATAAATGATGGCATTTGTGCCTCCCCTATTACAGAACAGGCTCTTCACACAAAACGTTCATCAACCTGAGCTCCTTTCAGGTTGACGCACAAAACCGGGAAGCGAATCTCAAGCCTGCAAACTCGCCTAAGCAAGGGCAGGTCTGGGGTGTTGGGAGGCCAGGGTTTGACTTAGTGGGCTCCCTGCCTGTCTCTGCCCTCCACCGGGATGGCTAAAATCTTTCAGTCTCGTGAAACACTGCTCGGAAGCGAACGGCATCTCTGGACCCGGTGGCCTCTCCCAGACATCTGCCAAGGATGGAACAAAACTCTTCTTGTTGCTGCTGCCTAAAACGGAACGCTTCTTGAAGCCGTTCCAGGAGGGCTGGGACCAGCCCCTTTCTCTGCCATTAAAATGGTCCGGCTTCCCCCGTGGCTATAGAGAATGCTTCCAGACGGCGCCTAGTGTTTAATAGACAGCTCTGTGCTCCATGTAGCATCTGAACGGTACCGTAAATAATGCTGCGAGACGGCATTCTCAGAATAAGAAACAAGGTGCCACGCAAGCTCGGCGTCATTAAAAACTTGTATTTTGGATTCAGTTGACATTTACTGATTGCCATTTTTCTGTCTGTCTCCCCCTCTAGGCTGCAAACTTGTTGTGGGAAAGGAATTGTCTGCTATATTGCATTGTACTCTCCCCAGAGCTTAGTACAGTGCCCCGCACACATTAAGCGCTCACTAAATACAACTGACTGGGGTAAATTCTGAATTACCAGTGGAAAGTTAAAACCCACCCACGGCTGAGGCCACAGGCTAAAAAAGGAAATCCTCCAAAAGTTGGCCTGATAAAATGGGAAGAAGCGCTGGGTCTATGCTGTACTTTCAGATTCTGAGGCAGATTTGGAGATGTATTTCGGATTCAGTCGACAATTATTGCCTGCCATTTTCCTGGGGTAAATTCCAAAGGACCACTGAAAAGTTATAACCCAATGCCCGCTGAGGCCACCACTAAAAAGGCAATCCACCACGAGCCAGGACTGATTAAACGGGAACAAGTGCTGGGTGTATGCTGTACTTTGAAACTCTGGGGCAGATCTGGAGATAAACAGTGCAGAATATGAAAACGAATCCTTCATTTTCAGCTTCCACTGCACTGGCACTCTGGAGAACTTTACAGGGGCTAACTGAATAATTTATGAATCAGAACAGAATTGCAGTCCTCTAGTGTTGAATTTTGGTGTAGGTAAAATTATTATTCTAATTAAAGGTTCCTTCTGGGCAGGAATAATTTCTACCAACCTCAGTATCTTGTACTCTCTCAAATGCTTAGCACAGTGTTCTGCACAGAGTAAGTACTCATTAAATAGCCTTGATTGTTAGAAAATTAGATGGCAAAGATTAGTTTGTATAACTTTCTAATGGACTGGTGCCACTAGTGACTCGGTCTTGCTGATGCCGTTTGAGCGGACTCCAGGACTTATGGTTGGATGGACTGAGGGAGCCTTCTACAAGAACCTGGGTGTCGATTTGGCTCGGCGGCACGTCTGGCCCCACTCCCTGAGACTGTAAGGTCTTTGAGGGCAGGAAACACATCTACCATTTGTTAAATACAAGCAAACCGGGCTGGATCCGGTCTCTGTCCCACATCTCACAGTCTCAATCCTCATTTTACAGAGGAACAACTGAGGCACGGAGAAGTGAAGTGACTTGCCCAGGGCAACACAGAAGACAAGTGGCAGAGCCGCAAATAAAACCCACAACCTCCTGACTTCCAGGCCCGTGCTCTATCCACCATGCCACGCTGCTTCTATTCTCCATCTACACGCACTCTCACACGCACTCCCTTGGAGAACTCATTTCCTCCCATGGCTTCAACTACCAACTCTATGAGGATGATACCAAAATCTACATCTCCAGTCCTGATCTCTCTCCCTCTCAGCAAACTCACACTTCCTCCTGCCTTCAAGACATCTCTACTTAGATGGCCGCCCATCAGCTCAAACTTACTTGTCAGAAACAGAACTTCTTATCCTGCTATCCAAGCCCTGTCTTCCCTCTGACTTTCCCATCACTATAGATGGCACCATCATCCACACTGTCTCACAAGCCTGTAACCTTGGCATTATCCTTGCCTCCTCTCTCTCATTCAACCCACATATTCAATCCATCACTAAACCCTGCCAGTTCGACCTTTTCAACACTGTTAAATCTGCCTTTTCCTCTCCATCCAAACTGCTACCAAGTTATTCTAATCACTTCTCCTATCCCACCTTGATTACCGTATCAGCCTCCTTGCCGACCTCCCAGCCTCCTGTCTCTCCCCCTCCAGTCCATATTGAGAAGTGCATGGCCTAATGGGTAGAGCACAGGCCTGGGAGTCAGAAGGACCTGGGTTCTAAACCCACTCCGGCATTTGTCTGCTGTGTGACCTTGGGCAAACCACTTCACTTCTCTGGGCTTCAGTTACCTCATTTGTAAAACGGGGATTGGGACCGTGAGCTCTATGTGGACAGGGACTGTGTCCAACCCGATTACCTTGTATCTACCCCAGAGCTCAGTACAGTGTCTGGCACATAGTAAGCACTTAAATACCACAATTATTATTACTTCACTCTGCTGCCCAGATCATTTTTCTACAAAAACATAAAGGCCATGTTTCTCCTCTCCTCATGAAAGTCCAGTAGTTGCCCATCCACCTCCCTTTCATAGCAAAATTCCTCATCATTGGCTTCAAAGCACTCTATCACCTTGTCCCCTCCTAGATCACCTCATTACTCTCCTACCACAACCAAGACCGCACTCCCCGCTCCTCTAAAGCTAAACTTCTCACTGTACCTCAAATTTGTCTATGTTGTCACCAACCTCTCGCCCACATCCTGCCTCTGGCCTGTAACACCCTCCCTCTTCCTATTTGACAGACAATTACTCTTCCCCTCTTCAAAACCTCATTAAAGGCCCATCTCCTCCAAGAGGCCTTCCCTGACTAAGTCCCCCTTTCCTCTTCTCCCATTCCCTTCTGTGTCGCCCTGACTTGCTCCCTTTATTCATCTCCCCCTCCCAGATCCACACACTTATGTACATATTTGCAATTAATTTATATTAATGTCTGCTCCCCTTCTAGACTGTAAGCTTGTTGTGGGCAGGGAATGTGTCTGCTATATGTCATATTCCCGCTCCAGACTGTAAACCCGGTGTGGGCAGGGATTGTCTCTACTGCTGAAGTGTACTTTCCAAGTGCTTAGTACAGTGCTCTGCATAAAGTACCTGCTCAATAAATACAATGAATGAATGAATATTGTACTTTCCCAAGCACTTAGTATAGTGCTCTGCACACAGCTCTCAATACATATGATTGACTGACTAGCTGAAAGACATTGTACAAGACCTGAATTGTTTATATCCACCCCAGTGCTTACATATAGCGCCTGGCACATAGTAAGCACTTAACAAATGCCACAATTAAGACAATCGAGTTGGACACAGTTCCTGTCCCACACAGAGTTCACAGTCTTAATCCCCATTTTACAGAGGAGATAATAGGCACAGAGAAGTTAAGTGACTTGCCCAAGATCACACAACAGACAAGTGGCAGAGCTGGAATTAGGACCAGGTCCTTCTGACTCCCAGGCCCCTTCCCTATCCACTAGGAAATGCTGCTTCTCTTCACTTGCAGACTGAAAGCTCCTTGTGGACAAGGAATAATAATAATGGTATTTATTAAGAATTCACTATGTACCAAGTGTTGTTCTAAGCACTAAGGTAGATATAGGGTAATCAATTGTCCCACATGGGGCTCACACTTTTAATCCCGACTTTACAGATGAGGTAACCGAGGCACAGAGAAGTGACTTGCCCAAGGAAACACAGTGGACAAGTGGCAGAGGAGGGAATAGAACCCACATCCTCTGACTCCCAAGCCGGTGTTCTTTCCACTGACCCTCGCTGCTTCTCTATGGTGCCCATCTACCAAGTGCTTAGTTTACTGTTCAGCACACAGTAAAATACTCAATAAATATCACTGATATATTGAGTTAAAACTGGAAAACACACAGATTTTCCCTAGTGAATTAGTCACAACTAACAGTCAATTGTATTTATTGAGCGCTTACTGTGTGCAGCATACTGAACTAAGCCCTTGGGAGAAAATATAATAGACACATTTCCTGCCCACAATAAACTTATGGTCTACTTCCTTCTTAAATTTGTCCAATCTCTTTAATACCGTGACAATCTTAAAATTCTAATGAATAGCCCCATCTTAAGTATTACAGTATTCGCATTCATTAATGTTTGTTCTGGGAAAAAAGACCTCCTGATTAAACAGTGTAAAGTCCACTGATAAAGCATTGCCTAACTTTCCTCCAAATACACATACCACACACACACGTGCTTGTGTGTGTGAGCGCATGATGTTCATGTTTATGCTGCCTCTTGTAGGAAGCAGTTTCCCAAAATATCAACACATTTTTTTGAAGTTATTCACTTCCTGTGGTTAATTAAGCCATTAGCAGTGGCAGGAAGAGAGCAGAAGGGTTGCTGAAAACAATGCCCCTTTATCAAAGGGGCCCAGGAATTAATGATTTGGATGGCTTGCAGAGTCTATACCGCGTTCATCGTTCATCCCACCCCTTTCGAATGGGTTTTGTCTATCTGTGTGTGTGTGTGTCTGTGTGAGAGAAAGTAAGCTTGAGAAAAATTTCCCAATGACCACATCAAATTTCCCATTTCCTAGAGACAAATGGGTCTTGTGAACAGCGCCAGAGAGCATTTCCTAAGTGTTCTCATCCTTTGGGAGCCCGGAGACAAACTCAGCCAAGCAAGAGTCTTTTGCGAACTCAGGAAACTGGGGACGCTATGAGCTGCTACAGTCTCTGGTGTCTCTGTCACAGCTGTGGCTGTTTGTATTCCAGGCTTGCCCAGCGACACAAAGGGCTTTCCTGGTTCCCATTCCTCTTGGATAGTCCAGGAAAATGAAGTTTGACGTAGTCAAACATTTTGGCTTTGTGCTTTCGAACCGGGATCTATGTGTAAATATATCCAGCCTTAAACACGGTCTTGTTAACAATCCCAGCTTGTTACAAGATGAGCAGATAGACTTTATATAATGGCCACATCCAGGAGAAAGTTTGAGATCAATCCTTAGAAGTCAGAGAAGTCAATGCCACAATGCAAGAGAAACATAAATAGTCCAAAACAATAGAGATGAGGGGGAAATTAGTTTCCGACAAGCTTGCCAAGGCTGGGGTAGGAAGGATGTAATGTATAACTGCAGGAGAACTTAAGAAAATACTCTTCCTTATTCTCCTACAGCCCTTTGAATTTATTTGCTCCCATGATCTTTCCTCATTTCCCGCCTCAGTTTGGGAAATGGATCTATTTTCCTGGGGCACAGTAAGATGGGGCTAAGGCCGTGTTTCACTACTCCTCAAAAAACTCCAGTGTTTGCCCACCTATCTCCACATCAAAGACTCCTCACCATTGGCTTTAAAGCAGTCCATCACCTTGCTCCCTCCTACCTAATCTCGCTATTCTCTTACTACAGCCCTGTCCACACACTTTGTTCCTCTAATGCCAACCTTCTCACTGTACCTCCATCTCACTTATCTCACTGCCAACCCCTCACCCACATCCCACCTCTGGCCTCGAAAAGTCTCCTTCCTCAAATCTGACTCTCCCCTCCTTCAAAGCCTTATTGAAGACACGTCTCCTCCAAGATGCCTTCCTTGACTAATTCCTCCTTTCCACTTCTCTCACTCCCTTCTGCATCGCCCTGATTTGCTCCTTTATTTTTCCCCCCTCCCAGCCCATGAGCGCTTATATACATATCTGAAATTTATATTATTGCTAGTCTCCCCCTCTGGACTGTAACCTCGTTGTAGGCATGGAATGTGTCTATTTATTGTTATACTCTATGCTGCCAAACACTTAGTACAGTGCTCTGCACATTGTAAGTGCTCAATCACTATGATTGAATGAATGAATGAATAAAATGTGTTGTTTCCAGAATTCAGAGTGCCCTGCCATTCCTGGTGAGTTAATTATCCTTTCACTCCACTGCTCCCTGTTTATCCAGATCATGCCTCTGAAACAGAGCTGGGGCACGCCTCCTAAACACCATACAACCTCCTTCACTATTTCCCCCTCTCTTCACTATGGAGCTTACTCTTTATCCTCTGAAACCTTAATTCCATAATTAAGACTGGAGCCCCATATGTGCTCCATATATACAATCCCTGTGTACAGATGGATTGTATCTGCCCCAATGCTTAGTGAAATGCCTGGCATATAGTAAGTGCTTAAATACCATTAAAAAAAAGGGTCAAAAGCTCCACTTGGCCAGGCTTCCCAAGGGCTGGAATGTGGGGTTGGGGGATGGGAGGGAGCGTCGGTGGGCAAACTTCCAATAAGCCCCTTGAGAAAAGATTTCCCAGCCTGCTTCTTCACTGAAACTACTTCCCTTTTCCTACAGCGGGCATCTACAGCCTTTACGTGTGGAAGAACCTAGTTAAATGAAACTTTTAAGAAGTTTTTATGCAAGGAGACAACAAAAAACGCTAACTGAAGAGGGGAGGAGAGGAGGAAACCAAAGGTAAGGGGGACGGAGAGACAAATGTGGGGAGCAGAGCACATTCCTGGTTCATTTGAGGGTAGGTGCCAGTGTCTGCTCCTGCTGGGTCGCCCTGTCCCCACCTCCAGCCCCCACCATCATGACTACTGTGGACCTCCCTCATTCATTCATTCACTCAATTGTATTTATTTATTTATTATTATTATTTATTATGTATTTACTGAGTGCTTACTTTGTGCAAAGCCTCATCGGAGAGGGATATCTTTATATCCAGCCCCTGGTGCCGGGACTGCTCTTGCCCTGTGCGCTTCCCTGCTCGGCGGGCAGCTAACTCCTACCACTGCCTTCGGACGCTGCACCGGTGTCCACGGTGCCCTTGGCACCGCTTAAGCTTGCAGCAACTTATGGGGCAGAGGAGAAGGGCAAGAGCTGCTCCATCTTGCCTTGCGGCCCGTGATGACGTTGGGGATTCCACGGTCCCCCAGGCCCAGCCTGTGTCCTGCTGCCAGAGGCCAAGGGACGGAGCAAACATCTTGACCCCCGCCAACTCCCTTTTCAGCTCAGAGCAGAGAGGCAGACAAGCTACTTCCTCCTCAGGAAGATGACCGGGAAGTTTCAGGCCTAGCAGATAGAGCACGGGCCTGGAAGTCAGAAGGACCAGGGTTCTGATCCCAGATCTGCCACTTATCTGCTGGGTGACCTTGGGCAAGGAGCTTCACTGGGCCTCAGTTACCTCATCTGTCAAATGGGGATTAAGCTGTGAGCCCCATGTGGGACAGGGGCTGTGCCCAACCTGATTAGCTTGTACCTACCCCAGCGCTTAGAACAGTGCTCTGCACATAAGTCAGCGCTTAACAAACACCATAATTACTATTTACTATTAACCTCAGGATCGCAGCCTCTGCTACCTTGAAAAGTTGGCTCTACCTCATGGGCTAAGGCATCCGACCCCTGCTCTAGAAACAGCACAGGTCGGGAATAGATTGTTATAAGACTGTTAGAGAAGCAGCGTGGCTCAGTGGAAAGAGTCCAGGCTTGGAAGTCGGAGGTCATGGGTTCGAATCCTAGTTCTGCCACTTGTCAGCTGTGTGACTGTGGGCAAGTCACTTAACTTCACTGTGGCTCAGTTACCTCATCTGTAAAATGGGGATCAAGACTGTGAGCCTCACGTGGGACAACCTGATTACCCTGTATCTACCCCAGCCCTTAGAACGGTGTTCTGCACATAGTAAGCGCTTAAAAAATACCAACATTATATCGCATAATTTCACGATCAGGCAAGACAGAAAAGCACCCACTTTGCTATGTAGGTACTTCTAAAGCAAAACCCCACGATTCTTGCAAATGTGCAAGATGGAAAGAATGTTAACAGCATTTAAATCGCTTCCAGCATGCCCCTGCCCTGGACTTCGGGGCCGGAAGAACTTTGGCTACCCTTTGAGTTCCCTAGGGGCCTAGCGTCACTTCCCAAAGGTTTAGGCAAAACTCCAGATATGCTTTGCAAGAACTTCCCTTATCTTCGGTTTCTCAAAGTCATTAGAAACTCAAGGGAAACGAAGCCTCATCTGGGCCTGGTTTGGCTATACTCTACTTGTTGGTTTTGTTCGTGAGCCGGCTAGTAATCCAGAAAGCCTTCCAGAATATGGCCTCTCCTCGGCCCCACACAAACCACCCAACCCACCTGCGGCTCTTTTTTCAGGCAAGGGGTTAGATGGAACAAGTCAGTTATTACACTGGTTCTCGATGCGAATTTGAACAGGCAGAGAGTGAGAGATGGGAGAGTGAGAAGAATAGGGAAGCAGCAGCATCTAGTGGAAAAAGCACGGGCCTGGGAGTCAGAGGATTGAGTTCCAATCCCGGTTCTGCCACTGGTCTGGCACTTGACATATAGTAAGCATTTAATACTGTTATCATTATTAATAATAATAATTATTATTTTTGAGTGCACGCCTTTTCAGCCTCACGCAGTCACAGATGAATGGCACCATCAGTGACATCTTTCTCTAATATGAAGGATGACTAGCTGTGAGGAAGTGTTCCAGGTAAATGCAGAGCTGTTTGAAAGCCCTGATGCTAAAGATAGCTATTTTTCTGCATCAGGTTCATTAACTTTGGGGAAATAGAGATTTTGACCAAAAAAAGTGTGTTTTCTCCACTGAGGTAAAATTTTCCAAAGAGGCACCTCTCTGAATCTACTGTCTTTTATCTCGTGTGGATCCTGATGGGAAGAGAAATAATGATAATAATAGTGGTATTTGTTAAGTGCTTACCACAAGTTAAGCACGGTTCTTAGCCCTGGGACAGAAGTGGCATGGCTTGGTGGAAAGAGCATGGGCTTGAGAATCAGAGGTCGAGGGTTCTAATCCTGGCTCTGCCACTTGTCTGCTGTGTGACCTTGGGCAAGTCAATTCACTTCTCTGTGCCTCAGTTACCTCATCTGTAAGATGGGGATTAAGACTGTGAGCCCCATGTGGGGCAACCTAATTACCTTGTATCTACCCTAGCACTTAGAACACCATCAGGTCTGAGCTCCCCAAAGTCACCCTTCTCCCTTTTTCCATCCCCCCACCACTCTCGACCCCCTCCTCTACTTTCCCATCCTTCCCAGGAGTATCTTCAGAGGAGATCTCCTCCCTCAAGTGCCATCCCTTCCACCTGTGCTTCTGACCCCATTCCCTCTCATTGTATAAAAACTCCAGCCCCACCCCTCCTCCCCTCCTCCCCTCCTTAACTTCCATCTTCAACCGCTCATTCTCCAACAACTTCTTCCCCTCTGCCTTCAAACATACCCACGTCTCCCCCAGCCTAAAAAAAACCCCTCCCTTGATCCTACTGCCTAGTTATTACCCCATATTCCTCCTACTCTTCCTTTCCAAATTCTTAGAGTCAGTCTCTACTTCCTGCCTCGAATTTCTCAACTCCAACTCCCTCCTGGACCTCTTCCAATCTGGCTTCCGTCCCCTCCACTCCAACGAAACTGCCCTCTCAAAGGTCACCAATGACCTCCTTCTTGCCAAATCCAGTGGCTCCTACTCTATTCTAATACTAATCCTCCTTAACCTTTCAGCTGACTTTGACCTGTGGACCATCCCCTTCTCCTCAACCCCTTACCCAACTTTAGCTTCACTGACTCCATCCTCTCCTGGTTTTCCTCTAACTCTTCCATCCCCTAAATGTAGGGGTTCCTAAAGGGTCAGTTCTTGGTCCCCCTTTATTCTCCATCTACACTCACTCCCTTGGTGAATTCATTTGCTCCCACGGCTTCAACTATCATCTCTATACAGATGACATCCAAATCTACATCTCCTCCACTGTTCTCTCTCCCTTCCTCCAGGCTCATATCTCCTCCTGCCTTCAGGACATCTCCACTTGGATGTCCACCCGCCACCTAAAACTCAACATGCCTAAGACTGAGCTCCTTATCTTCCCTCCCAAACCCTGTCACTGTGGACGACACTACCATCTTTCCCGTCTCATAAGCCCACGGACTTGGTGCCATCCTCAACTCAGCTCTCTCATTCACTTCACACAACCAATCCATCACCAAAACCTGCCGGTCTCACCTTCACAATATCGCTAAGATCCACCCTTTTCTCTCGATCCAAACCACTACCTTGTTGGTACAATCACTCATCATAACCTGAGTGGATTACTGCATCAGCATCCTTTCTGATCTCCCAACCTCCTGTCTCTCCCCACTTCACTTTGCTGCCCAGGTTGTCTTGCTACAGAAACGCTCTAGGCATGTCACCCCCCTCCTCACAAACCTCCAGTGATTGCCTATCAACCTCTGTATCAAGTAAAAACTCCTTACTCTTGGCTTCAAAGTTGTCCATCACCTTGCCCCCTCCTA
This sequence comes from Ornithorhynchus anatinus, assembly GCF_004115215.2. NCBI lineage: Eukaryota > Metazoa > Chordata > Mammalia > Monotremata > Ornithorhynchidae > Ornithorhynchus > Ornithorhynchus anatinus. The sequence continues at coordinate 112,418,414 of NC_041728.1, read as the reverse complement.
CCTCACCTCCCTTGTCTCCTTCTACAGCCCAGCCCTCACACTCCGCTCCTCTGCCGCTAACCTTCTCACTATGCCTTGTTCTCACCTGTCCCGCCGTCGGCCCCTGGCCCACCCCCTACCACTGACCTGGAATGTCCTCCCTCCTCAAATCTGCCAATCACACTTCCCCCCTTCAAAGCCCAACTGAAAGCTCACCTCCTCCAGGAGGCCTTCCCAGACTGAGCACCCCTTTTCCTCTGCTCCTCCTCCCCTCCCCATCACCCCTACTCCCTCCCTCTGCTCTACCTCCATCCCTGTCCCATAGCACTTGGGTATATAAGTACACATTTACTATCCTATTTATTTTATTAATGATGTGTATTTATCCATAATTCTATTTATTTTGACACCATTGATGCCTTTCTACTTGTTTTGTTGTCTGTGTCCCCCTTTCTAGACTGTGAGCCCATTGTTGGGTAGGGACTGTCTCTATCTGTTGTCGAATTGTACTTTCCAAGTGCTCAGTACAGAGCTCTGCACACAGTAAGCGCTCAATAAATACGACTGCATGAATGAATGAACACTGCTTGGCACACAGTAAGCACTTAAATACCATCATTATTATTATTAATGAGGCTCCACATGGGGCTTACAGTCCAAATAGGAGGGAGAACAGGTATCAAATCTCCATTTTCCACATGAGCAAACTGAGGCCCAGAGAAGTGACTTGCCAGAAGTCACACAGCACGTACCTGGTGAAGCCAGGATTAGAAGCTAGGTCCTTTGACTTCTAGGCCCATGCTCTTTCCACTTGGACATACTGCTTCTCAGGACTCCTCAGGGAAATGCACGTCCAACTATACCCAGGGGGCCCACAGCTCTCCCTGAAGGCCAAGCGGGGGCCGGGGAGCGCTCCATTTCTGCCGTGCTCCTCCCCTCCCTTCCGGCTCCTCCACGGAACTTACTGAGTCTCAGTCCCCAGCAGCAGTTCCGTCCTCTCGTTGGCGTGGTTGCTGAGGACGGTCAGGGTGAAGAGGTGGCCGGCGGGATTCTGGCGGGAATACAGGATGGGCGTGCTGTTCTTCACCGGGGAGGAACTGGGCTCCTCTACTTCGTACTGCTCCACTACCAGCTGGTCCCGTAGGGAATAGTCGGTGACGTTGTAACTTTCTTCGCTGTGAGAGACAGTGAAACAGAGGTCCTGAGTGCCATGTTCCCGCTCAAATAATCTATCAATGGTATTTATTGAGCACTGACTGTGTGCAGACCACTGCACTAAGCACTTGGGAGAGGACAGTATGACAGAGTTGATAGACGTGTTCCCTACCCACAAGAAGCTTGCAGTCTAGAGAGCCCCCAAGCGCTGCACGGAAAGTGCACGGGCCTGGGAGTCGGAGGTCGTGGGTTCTAATCCCTGCTCTGCCACTTGCCAGCTGTGTGACTTTGGGCAAGTCATTTCACTTCTCTGTGCCTCAGTTGCCTCATCTGTAAAATGGGGATTATGACTGTGAGCTTCCGGTGGGACAACCTGATTGCCTTATATCTACCCCAGTGCTTAGAACAGTGCTTGGCACATAATAAGCACTTAACAAATACCATCATCATCATCATCATTATTATTATTGTTATACTGAAGTCTGGGCCTACTGCATTTGTCTCTCAATTCACTTTTAGAAAAGACTTTATGATGGTGAGTCCCAAGGGACGACGGCCATATCTAATAACTACCTGGGTGTTCTTTCCCACTGATTAGTACAGTGCCCTGCACCCAGTAAGCACTCTATAAATATCATTGATAAATACTACTACTGCTAATTAACAATATTGACTTTCAGGTATAAAATAAATTAGTACCTAAAGAGGCGAGCTTGAAGAAATTTTCATGACAATTCATTGATTCACTTGGTGATAACCTTCGTTCCCTTTTGTTTCCATGGACCCTAGCAAACCCAAAGCACTTAGTTTACTGGTTTAATACGGATGCTTTTTCTACCTTTTTTTAATGGTATTTGTTAAGCGCTTACCATGTACCAGGCACTGAACTAAGCAGTAGGGTAGGTACAAGCTTATCGGCTTGGACACAGTCCATTTCTCACATGGGATTCACAATCTTAATCCTCATTTTACAGAAGAGCTAACTGAGGCATGGGGAAGTTAAGTGACTTGCCTAAGGTCACACAGTAGACAAGTGGTGGACCTGGAATTGGAACCCAGATCCTCTGACTCACAGGCCCAAGTTTTTTCCAGTAGGCCACACTGTTACTTCAGGGGTTATTTCTCCTGCAGCATGGTAGTTGCCTTCCTGCAAACACCTGTGATCTAAAAGTTGTGTTGTTTCAACAATTGCTTCATTGGGAAATGACGGCTTGAAATCAGTTGGACCAGCACATGGTTTCTATGATATCAGATCTTATTCAAGATGACATAACCCCTATGAGCTTATTTCACCTCAAGTTTTAGTTGGATAGAACCTGTATTGTACCTCACTTGCACTGCTCTAGATCAGCTTCCAGTAAACAGTGCATTTAAATACTTGCAATGGGTACCTTTTGTGATGCTAATTGAAGGACTGACAACAGGACTTCTACACATCGTTTTGAAACAGCATTAATAATAATAACCATAACAATAATTGTGGTATTTAAGTGTTTACTATGTGCCAGGCACTGTACTAAGCACTGGGGTAGTTACAAGATAAGTAGGTCAGACACAGTCCCTGTCTCACATAGGACTCACAGTCCTAATCCCCATTTTACAGGTGAGGAAACTGAGGCAGAGACGATAAGTAGTTTGCCCAAGGTGGCCCAGCAGACAAGTGGCAGGCCAGGATTAGAACTCTGGTCCTCTGACTCCTAGACCAGTGCTCTATCCACTAGGCCACATCACCATATAACCAATTCACAGCCATGTTGTTCCAAGTATTTTCTCCCATTCTTCTATCAAGTTCTATCCAGATCACAGAATGGAAACACACATTAGAGCAGAAATTACTGCAGTTAACATTCAATAATGCATAACTAAACTAAGCCACCTACTCAACTATAGTTATTTATGGAAGTAGTTGCTAATTTTACAAAATACCTCCAAAATTATTTCAATTTTTAAAGTTTTCATCAAGAGAATGCTCATTCATTCATTCATTCAATTGTATTTATTGAGTGCTTAATGTGTGCAGAGCATTGTACTATGTCCTTGGGAGAGTACAATATAACAATAAAAAGACACACTCCCTGCCTATAACAAGCTTAAATTCTAAAGGGGAAGACAGATATTAATATAAATAAATTACAGATATATACATAAATGCTCTGGGGCTGGACGGGGGGCAGAGGGGATGAATACAGACAGCAGGTCAGGGCGACGCAGAAAGGAGTGGAAGAATAGGAAAGGGGGGCTTAGTCAGGGAAGTCAGAGAATGTTTATACAGTAACCCTAACTCTGAGTTACACATTTACGCCTTGCTTTGCATCAATCAACTGCATTTATTTAGCAGTTAATGCATGCAGAGCGCTGTACTGGGCATTTAGGAGAATACAATATAACAGAATTGGTAGACTTGTTCCCTGCCCACAACAAGGGAAGCAATTTGGTATAGTGATAGAGAACGGGTCTGGGAGTCAGGGGGTCAAGGGTTCTAATCCCGGCTCCACCACTCGTCTGCTGTGTGGCCTGAGGCAAGTCACTTCACTTCTCTGAGCCTCAGTTACCTCATCTGTAAAATGGGGACAGAGACTGTGAGCCCCACATGGGACAGGGGCTGTGTCCAGCCCAATTTGCCTGTATCCACCCTAGCGCTTAGTACAGTGCTTGGCACATAGTAAGCTCTCAACAAATGCCACTTTTATTATTATTATTATTAATATTAACCAGCTTTGCATCTGAAAGTGTGGCTTTGAAGATGCTACTTTCTGCGGGCAGAGGTGTGACATCAAGGGTGAGGCGGCTACCCAAGCAGAATGCCCAGTGGCCTCCGTGTAAGTCACCCCCCTTAAATGGATACTAACTAATGGTGGGGATGGTGATGTATGGACATCGAACAGGGCACTACTTGATGCCTTGCTCAGCTGCACATCAAAGGCGGTATCTCCCCCAGCCCTTAGAAAAGACTTCTCTCAGATTCATCAGAACTCGGAAAATGGTAGATCCTAACCAATCATGGGGATTCAACACCTTCCCTCTCCCCTTCGACTGTGAACCCGACAGGGACAGCGTCCAACCTGATTAACTTACATCTGCCCCGGGGGTTAGTCCAGGCCTTGGTAATTAGTCAGCACTTAAACACCATAATTATTATTAGTGGTGAAAAAGCAAGTGAAAATTACAATGAGACAGAAACCAAGCAAGGATTTCAAGTTAGAATCACAGTAGTAGAACAGAGATGATCTTTACAGGCTTGCAGGAGTGTGGCCAAGTGAAAAGGGCATGGGCCAGGGAGTTAAAGAACCTGGGTCCTAATCCCAGCTCTGCTACTTTGCTGCTATGGGAACTTGTGGAAGCCACAACTTCTCTGGGCCTCAATTTCTTTATCTGAAAAATGGGGGTTCAAATCCTGGTCTCCCTTCTTAAACTGTGAGCCTAAGGGGCCGTGTCCCGCCTGCTAATGCTGTATCTACCCCAGTGTGTAGTACAGTGTTTGGCCCATGTTAAGAGCTCTGGACTGTAAGCTCGTCCTATAGATTGTAAACTCGCTGTGGGCAGGGAATGTGTCTATTATATTTTACTCTCTCAAGTGCTTAGTACAGTGCTCTGCATATAATAAGTGCTCAATAAATATGAATGAATGAGCTTAACAAATACCACAATTATTATTATTATTAACAATAATAAATAATGATGCTAGATTGTCAGTAATGCATCTGTGGGGTCAAGCGTACACATTTAAATTCTCACGGTCACCAGCTCAATTTTGACCCCAAGGGTCATCTATATAGTACTCCAATGGATCTTCCCAATACTTGAATTAACCCTGGAGAATAAATGAGAGTCTTTGAGAGCTGCATAAACTATTTTGGGAGGCCAGGCTAGCTGTGAGCATTTTGCAGTTGGGATTTTCTCAATGAAGGCCCAGCGACCCTGAGGTTCTCCAGGGGAATAATTTCCACAATGCAAGCATCTGCCAGCACTAGGACAAAACTTGCTAACAGATGCATGCAAATATTAACAAACAACATCAATAAAAACCAAAAAAAAAAAAATTTCTGTGAGAAAATACTCCACAAACTACTTGTTAAGATGAAGGAAATCACAAGATCCAGCACTGGGACCAACAAAAAAAAAAAGGGAAAAAAAAGAAAGGACTGTTGGTGAAAATGTTTCCAACAGTTTTTAAAATCAGCCTGTAAATAAAAACAGGCAAACATGCCCAAAAACGCAGTCTTGAAGGTGCATTATTGGTATTAAAGCATTTCAGGAAAAATATACAAACTGGCTGCTACTGTCTGATGTAACAACAGATGCAATTTACCAGCTGGGAGAAGTCAAACTAAAGACATTATAAGCTCCGTGAAGGCAGGTTATTGTATTCTCCCACATGCTTAGTTCAGTGCTCGGCACACAGAAAACACTCGCTAAATACCATTGATTGATTGGTTGAGCCAAGGAAGCTGAGTGAGCAGCACCAATGCTGAAGAACGAACTAGTTCCCCATTGATTCCTGGAACTGGCATTTACGTCTTTACCTGTTTGGTTTGGGGAAGGAAATGGTAATGGTGCCAAACATTGAAAAAAATCAGAACTACTTTCTTACTTTGTTTGGGATGATTGCCTTCCAGAGCAGTAAACCTACTAAACCTACTAACCTCCCGTAAAATGAAAAGTCTCTTTTTTATACTGGAGTGGCCATTAGAGACCATACCTCTTGGTATTGATACCCATCAGGAAAGAAGAGTATCTTGGGAATAATCTTTCTGCTGTTCAAAAGAATACATCCATTTTTAGATCAATGGACGTGGGGGTGGAGGGAGATTAGGGAGAGGCCCTTAGTTATGTTCAAATACTTTCTGGTTAGATATACCCTGCAGAAACCTTAAAAAAGTCATTTCCTCTATCTGCCCTCCCTTCTGACCAGTTTAATCAATCGGTTGGTGGTACTTACTGAGTGCTTACTGGTACAAAGCGCTGTTCTAAGTGCTTGGGAGAGTACAACAAAGCCAATAAACATATGTTCCCTGACAACGAGAAGCTTACAATCTAGAGGACATACCCTTTAAGCATGTTGATACTCGACCCAGTCCCACAGCACTAGTTAGGTAACCTATCCTTAAACTGCTTCTGCAATTTGTATTTTATTTTATTATTTTAATGTCTGTCTTCTCCCATAGATTGCAAGCTCCTTGTGGGTTGGGTTAATGTCTTTTTTATGGTATTTGTTAAGCACTTTGTGTCAGGCACGGTACTAGCCGCAGTGGTAGATACAAGCTAATCTGGTTGGACTCAATCCATGTCCCACATGGGGCTCGTAGTCTTAATTCCCGTCTTGTAGATGAGGTAACTGAGGCACAGAGAAGTGAAGTAACTTGCCAAAGGTCATGCCGGAGACAAATGGAGGAGCTGGGATTAGAACCCAGGTCCTTCTCTCTACCACCTATATATTATATTTTCTCAAGAGCTTAGTAAGATGTTCTATACACAATATGTGCTCAACAGATATCACTGATTGGTTTCAAGACCTGAAATGTGCTAATACCGACACAGTCATTTTGGGCTGTCTATTCATAGTGTTTGTGGAAAGACCTGAGTGCATCCACTGGTAAGACAAAGAAAGCTTCACTACATGTTTTTGGAGAAGCTCTCCTGAAAGTGTCAATCTATCCGATCCTAAAGACCGTCGGTTTATCTGACATCCTGATACAACTCCTTGTCCACACAAGGCATCATCTATGACACTTGACATCTATGTACCGATTTGTACATTCCAAGTGCTTAGTACAGTGCTCTGCACATAGTCAGCGCTCAATTAATACTATTGAATGAATGAATCTATGACTCTCTGCTTTCCATCCCTTATCTTCTTGGGGAGGCACTATTCGCCTCATCTTCAGAGCCCTACTAAAATTACATCTCCTCCAGGAAGAGAGACTCATCTCCTCACCCTATTCTCACTCCTGCGTCATTTCTGTACTTAAGGCCCTCCCCACTAACCACTTTGATACTCACCACACAGCCCTTTTGTAAATACTGTAATACTCCGATGCTTACCCTATCTGTAATTTATTATAATGTCATTTATGCTCCATAGAACTATGGATTGGAAGAGTCAATAACTGTAATTTTTGAAACAAATCTTTTTTTAAAAAAATAAGTAATTGATTTGGCCAGAAAACCAAACCTTAATCAATACAATCTGGCTGCTACTGTCTGATGTAACAACAGATGCAATTTACCAGCTGGGAAAAGTCAAACTAAAGACATTGTAAGCTCCATGAAGGCAGGTTATTGTATTGTATTCTCCCACATGCTTAGTTCAGTGATACCTTGGACCACATGCTTATTCTCCCACATGCTTAGTTCAGTGATACCTTGGACCGAGCCACCAGACCATCAGTTGTAGAAGCAGACTAGTCCCAACTCTGAGTCCCCTCCCTCTACCCCTTCCAGCCAGGACCCCCTGATCTGAGAAGGAATGACTAAGACTGCTCTTCTTCTCTAGAAAAATGCTTCTGAGCTCACTTTTGGTCCCTTTGGTGGTGAGATCAAACACTGTGAGCAGGGAATGTGTCTGCCAACTCTGTTGCATTGGACTATCCCAAGGGCTTAGTATAGTCCTCTGCGCACAGTAAGCGCTCAATAAATACGAATGACTGATTGAGAAGTAGAATAGTGTCGGTCAGAGAACGCTGAGAGACAACTTGCTTAGGATTTTTGGCTCTCGGGCCCCTTTTTAAATTGTGAGCCCCTCAAGAGTAAGGAACACTATCTAATTCTCATCCTGCTACTCTGTCCCAGCAGTTAGAGCACTGCCCTGAAAGAAGAGGTTAATAAAACTAATGCAACAAGTCAAAAATTAAACTATACCACAAAATATACTTCCACTAGTGCTTTCAGCTTTGTCAAGTGTTGTGCATTTATTAAGTAGAGATGAGTCTGAAACTGAAGGTCCATACACACACACATACACACAATATCACTGCTCCATGTGTCTTCAGAATTCCAATTCTGAGCTCCTCCTTGGGATACAGCAAGAGTCCTCATGAGTCTACTCTGTTTACTCTGCAGCTGCCAGGTTAACAGCAGTCCAATCTGGTCATAATGTTGGTGTTTGTTAAGCGCTTCCTATTAGACTGTAAGCCCGTCCAAGGGCAGGGACTGTCTCTATCCGTTACCGATTTGTACATTCCAAGTGCTTGGTACAGTGCTCTGCACATAGTAAGCGCTCAGTAAATACTATTGAATGAATGCAGAGCACTGTTCTAAGCGCTGGGGTAGATATAGAGTAATCAGGTTGTCCCACGTGGGGCTCACAGTCTTAATCCCCATTTTACAGATGAGGTAGCTGAGACACAGAGAAGTGAAGTGACTTGCCCACAGTCACACAGCTGAGAAGTGGTGGAACTGGGATTCGAACCCATGACCTCTGACTCCCAAGCCTGGGCTCTTTCCACTGAGTCACACTGCTTCTCTATCTGATGGGTGGGGTATCAACAGTATTTATTGAGTACTTACTGTGTGCAGAGCACTGTGTTAAGTGCTTGGGAGAGTACACTAAAACAGAATTGGTAGACATGTTCCCTGCCCACAGTTTTAGAGTCTAGAGGGGGAGACAGACATCACTATAAATAATTTTCAAGTTTCACCCTCCACTTCCTGAGCAGTACCTCCCCTACCCATAAAGGTGTATGAGCTATGAAAGCAGGTGCTTAAACCTAGAGCTTGACAGGCCTTGGAAAATTAAGAAGGGGTATTCATTCCTTCAATTGTATTTATTGAGCGCTGTGTGCACAGCACTGTACTAGGCTCTTGAAAAGTACAATCCGGCAACAGAGATGATCCCTACCCAACAACGGGCTCACAGTCTAGAAAGGGGGACACAGACAGCAAAACAAGTAGAAAGGCAGCAATAGCGTCAAAATAAATAGAATTATAGATATATACATATCATTAATAAAATAAATAGGATAATAATGGGGCAGGGACGGGGGTAGAGCAGAGGGAGGGAGTAGGGGCGATGGGGAGGGGAGGAGGAGCAGAGGAAAAGGGGGGCTCAATCTGGGAAGGCCTCCTGGTTGAGGTGAGTTTTCAGTAGGGCTTTGAAGGGGGAAGTGTCATTGTTTATTTGAAGACGGAGGACATTCCAGGCCAGAGGCAGGACGTGGGCCACAGGTCGACAGTGGGACAGGTGAGAACAAGGCACAGTGAGGAGGTGAGCGGCAGAGGAGCGGAGCGTATGGGGTGGGCTGCAGAAGGAGACAAGGGAGGTGAGGTAGGAGGGGGAAAGGTGATGGAGAGCTTTGCAGCCAAGAGTAAGGAGTTTTTGCTAGATATGGAGGTTGATAGGCAATCACTGAAGATTACTGAGGAGAGTTGGGTGACATGCTGTTGAGTGTTTCTGTAGAAAGATAATCTGGGCAGTAGACTTTAATATAGACTGAAGTGGGGAGAGAAAGAAGTTTGGGAGATCAGAAAGCAAGGGGAATCTGGTCCAAGTGGGGACTCCCAGCATTCTTTTCTTATGGTTGTGGTTTCCCCATAATTATTTCCATCACATTTAATAGTGCAGCACCTCACCGGGTGGGAGCAGAAGGTGGTGGGGGCTGGGGGTCAGGAGAGGGAAAAGGAAGGAGATGGAACCTTTCTTGCAGAGGGAAGCTGATAATGATTAGACTTCCGCACATCTTTAAATCGTTTACCTCTGTTCTTTTAATGAGCACACAACTTTTATAGTCACTGAAACAAATTGTGTCATATAATTAGGAAGTGGAATTGTTCAGAAAGAAAGGGGCCAGTGGAAAAAAAAACAAAACTATTTTCCTTGAAAGAAGTTTATGGGGAAACTTCCTTTGATTGTCTTACAAGTACTAGTAAGCTCACCAGCTGTGGGCCCAGCCCACCTGCAACAACTGATCATTCTCAAGCCATTCAATCAGATTTATATAAACCTATGACGCTTGTAAACAATGATTTGGGTTTCATTGTAGAAACCCAGATCCAAGCTCTGCTGTGAGAATGCTTTTCTGTTGATGAGCCAGAGTATCAGATGATTAACCCTCAACTTGCTAACTGGTTTTTGTTAAACTAGATGTATTATGCCACCATACCTTTCATACATCTCTCTAACAGTCAGGAGATTTCTGTGAAGCAATTCTAGAAACATGAATAGTTAGCTGGAGAAATAACCTGTGATGAGAGTCTGAAATCCTGCTCTCTCCTAATAATGGTATTTAATAATGGTATGTTGGGCGCTTACTCTGGGTCAAGCACTGTTCTAAGCACTGGGGTAGGTGCAAGTTGATCAGGCTGGACACAGTCCCTGTCCCACATGGGGATCACAGCCTCAATCCCCATTTTACAGATGAGGTTACTGAGACCCAGAGAAGTTAAGTGATTTGCCCAAGGTCACATAAGAGGTTGATGGTGAGAGATGAGAATGAGGCCCAGGTAGGCTGGAGAGGAGCAATGCATGAGAAGTGACTTAGAGTAGGGGAAGAACGAGGATAAATAGAAGGGAGAGAGATGATTCGGTGCTTTAAAACCAATGGTCAGGAGTTTATGCTTCTTAGGGAGAGACGTTGTACTCTCCCAAGCTCTTAGTACAGTGTTCTGCACATAGTAAGCACTCAAATACAGTTGATTGATCAATTGAATGGACAACAGTTGGAGGTTTCTGAGGAGCGGCATCACCAATCCATCAATGGCATTTGAGAACTGACTGTGCAGAACACTGTACTAAGCACTTGAGAGAGTACAATAAGTAAATGTGATCTCTACCCTCAAGGAATTTACAATCTAGCAAGGGGAAGCAGTTGGCTGGACCACTTATCTTCTCTATGCCTCAATTACCTCATTTGTAAAACGGGGATGAAAGCTGTGAGCCCCATGTGGGACATGGTCTGTGTCCAACCTATCTTGTATTTATCCCAGTGCTTAGTACAGTGCCCAGCACAGAGTAAATGCTTAACAAATACCATTAAAAAAGAAAAGACGGTCATTAAGATTAAGACATTAGGATAGAAACACAGGGGGAAGCAATCGAGCATAAAGATATGCACGTAAGTCCAGTGGCAATTAGGGTACCTTAGTCCTTAGGGGATTCGGACTCGGGTGCATGGGTGACAATCCATCTGCACCAGGTAATTTTGTTTCCCCTTGTTCTCGTTCGGTTTATGACTGAGCTCAACAGATGGTGGTGGGCAAAAAACAGTTATCTGCCTGAAGACATTTAACTCAATTCTTTATAAAAAATTGCCCAAGTGAACAATAGTAATTATAGGAAATGTTTCCTATTATAGTAAAACTAATGTAATTGGTTATCTAAGTACCTTTGTTAAACTTTGAGATGAAAAATCACTTTCATCTGTTTAATTCCACCCCCCACACTGTCTTTTCCATGCAGAAAATTATACAAAACAAATACAGATTTCAGTCCCAAGTCATCTCATTTTACATTTTTATCCCAGGATATAAGCACCAATCTCAAGAGAAATAATAAGCATCTAAATGACCCTAAACATTCAAAGAGATTTTCCCCTCATCTTTGGCCAATTATTCATTAGGAACTGCTCCTCTGAAGATCTCTATAAATTTCGGAGGAACCTTTTTAATCTCATCTCATGGATGGTGATCTATAAAATTTTACAGGTTGACGCTTGCTCATTCTTGTTTCCTGAGTTTAATCAAAACTTCTCACTTGGACAATGTCAGGGTTTGATTAGTGTTAAGACTGTGGAATTCCTTAGTTCAAATAAACAGATTTTTTAAAAAAATCATTCTACATCCTTTACGGGATCAAAATTTCACTTGAAAAATCCATTTCAGAACTCTACCAACCATTTTGTTGCAAATTAAATAGTGAGAGTCTTAAGAGCACCATTTTTAAAAATTTGAATAAATCTCTGTGAACTTGAGGGGTTACCGCCCAGTGGTTTAAAAGGAACACTGTTAAGGAAGACTCAAAGGCCACTCTGGCTCAGCTCTGTGCAAGTCTAGGAACCAAATTGGGATGCCCAATCTAGCGATGACCTAATATAGAATTCCTAGCACTTTGCTATTCGGCTCTGTTTCATGACTTGGCAAACCTCCGGCTTGTAGAAACAAATCACCGTGTGTGATCAGGATCTCCTTTCAAACATCCCTCCTTGCTCAGACTCACAGCCTGCCTCCAGACTAATGGGCCAGATTTCCTCTGTCTCACTATCTGAAATGCAGGTTTGTGATAACAATCATTTAGTAAGAAACAACAGTTGCGGTCCACTGTGAATATGGAAGAAATAATGATAGAGCTGAGATTGGAGGCTCTTCCCTGCCCCAAACCCAAACCCAAAACCAAAACACACACACACACACACACTCTCTTCCCACCGATCTCCCCCCCAACCCCACCCCCAACAGGTTCTTGGGGGCTGGGGGGGAGGAGAAGAAAGTGCCAGCATGGACAGCTGGGCCAGGTACGTGTCTCTCAACTCTGTTTTATTATACTCTCCAAACGCTTAGTACAGTGCTCTGCACACAATAAGCGCTCAGTACTTCCTGAGTACCCTTGACTGGTTGAGGAGATCCTACAACAGATTTGGTAGACACGATAATGTCCGCAAGGAGTTTATAGTTTTATAGGGAGAGAGAGATTCACTTAATGTTAATTCTTCTCTAGGAAGAATCCAGTTAAGCTCCCTTACATGTTTATTCACCCCTTAGCCCTCCTGCATATTCTCAGTTTATGTCAACTTGCATGCACCTACCTACCTACCTATCCTTACCCGCTGCTATTAGCAGAGATAGACTTGTTTCTTTCTCCTTTTCCAACTAAATGAGAATGGTTTGTACTTGTCAGCTTCCCTGTTTTATCGATCAATCACATTTATTGAGCACCGATTGTGTGAGGAAGCGAGCACCGTAATAAGAGCTTGGGAGAGTTGGATATAACAATATAACAGAAGTATTCCTAGACCACAATGAGCTTACACTCTGATTATAAGATTCGGGGCAGTACCATGCCTCATGTAATTGTGATGATAATGTAATATCCTGTCTAGGATAATGGATGAGCTCCAGTTCTGAACCTTCAAGATGAGCACTTGCTTGTTCCTCTCATTAATAATAGTAATATTAAATTTGCTATTTGTTAAGCACTATGTGCCAGTCACTATACTAAGCGCTGGGGTAGATGCAAGGTAATTGGGTCAGACACAGTTTCTGTCCCCTACTGGGTTCACATTCTTAATCGTCATTTTACAGATGAGGTAACTGAGGCACAGAGAAATGATTTAGCCAAGGTCACACAGCAGACAAGTGGAGGAGCCAGGATTAGAACCCAGGTCCTTGTGACGTCCAGGCCCGTGCTCTATCTACTAAGTCACACTGCTTCTCATTCACTGCTTCCTGCCAGTTGTGCTCCCACCAGGGTACAGAGAGCAACAAGTGCCTGGGTGGGCAGGGGTGAGGTGCATTGCCCAGTGTATGCAAAGGGTTTGTAATGTGTGGATTTATTTAAGGTCAAAGTGGGCATGGCAGAATGCCTATGCTGTGTTCGGGTACCACTGTACTCTCCCAGGCCCTTAGAACCCTGCTCTGCCTCCAGTCGGTACTCAATAAATTCGATTGGTTGGTTGGCGGGAAACAGGTGAGCTATTTTTCACCCTGCTGTCTCGGGGTGGTTATGGTCACAAAGTGAACTCAGTTCAGGTTGGGCAAGGATTAGAGGGTAAGAAAAAAAAGAAGGGAGATGGTTGTGGGCAAGGAATGTGTCTACCCAGTCTGATATATTGTATAAGCACTCAATAAATATGATTGATCTATGAGGGATAGCTGCAGGCATTCAATTCACAAAAAAATACTCTCCTCATGGTTCAGATTCATTTGAATTTGCATTTTTCTGAAATGGCATTTAATATCCAAAACCTTCCGAGCTGATTGGAAATAGAGGATCAATTTCCGGGCCCAAGGGATAAAACATTACCAATAGGGTACTAGTTATTTAAATGATTAAAAACCCACCCACCCAAGAGAAAAAAAAAATCCCGGAAAGTCTGTATGAACTCTGGGGCTGTTCTTTACATTTAAAGATACTGCTGCTGACAGGAAACTACTTATCTCTAGATTTCTGCTTTCTATGCATCTGTAGTTAGTAAAATCTAATGCAAAAAGTTCTTTAAGACCCTTTAGTTAGACAAATGTTTGCCATCACATTTGCAGTTATCAAGCTTACTGATCTCTTTATGTTCCTTTTGTTTTCTCTTTAAACTATCCAGAGCCCTGGGGTAGCTTTTCTAGGAACTCTGCACAGGCATATCAAGACACTGACTTTTGTGCCAGTTCCTCTTTAAGAACTTCGGCTAAGGACCATTCCCAGCACTATTTGGGAGTTGACAAAGCATGTAGCTATTGCAGCACGGTACACGCATCACATATTAGTGGAAATTCAAGAGAACAAAGAGCTACAGTAAAGTAGAACTTCATTTGACCAGAGCCCAATTATTCTTGAAACTCTAACTGGCAGCATCCAAGTCTTCTAAGAATCCGTGTAAGTCTCCCTTTTGCTAACCGTGGAGGTTGGCCAACCTATGACTGGAGAGACTGAAGGCTTATGGAACAAATGAGCTGTAGGAGACCGTCAGACTTGGTAGGTTTGTGACCGTCAAAAATTCAAAATCCAAGCCTGCCCCAAATGTCGGTCAACCCATCAATGAATACGGGGGAAAAATACAAAAAATTAGGATCTCATGGCAGGATATTTATCATTATTACCGATAGTAATAATAATGATAATGATTGTGGTATTTAAATGTTTACTATATGTTAAGCACTGCACTAAGCACTGTACAAGATGTATATATATATATAATGTTGAGGGCATTTATTAAGCGCTTACTATGTGCAAAGCACTGTTCTAAGCGCTGGGGGGATACAAGGTGATCAGGTCATCCCACATGGGGCTCACAATCTTGATCCCCAATTTACAGATGAGGGAACTGAGGGCATAGAGAAGTTAAGTGACTTGCCCAAAGTCACACAGCTGACAAGTGGCAGAGCTGTGATTAGAACCTGACTCCCTAGCCCAGGCTCTTTCCACTGAGCTGCACTGCTTCCCTACAAGATAATTAGGTCCCACTTGGGGCTCACCATCTAAGTATGAAGGAGCACAGGTATTGAATCCCCATTTTGCAGATGAGGTAACTGAGGCACAGTGAAGTGACTTGCCCAAGGTCACACAGCAGAGAACTAGCAGAGCTGGAATTAGAACCCAGGCCCTCTGACTCTCAGGCCCGTGCTCTATCCGCTAGGCCACTCTACTCTGCGTGGCTCAGTGGAAAGAGCATGGGCTTTGGAGTCAGAGGTGATGAGTTCGAATCCCAGCTCTGCCACTTGTCAGCTGTGTGACTGTGGGCAAGTCACTTCACTTCTCTGGGCCTCAGTTATCTCATCTGTAAAATGGGGATTAAGATTGTGAGCCCCACGTGGGACAACCTGATTCCCCTGTGTCTACCCCAGCGCTTAGAACAGCGCTCTGCATATAGTAAGCGCTTAACAAATACCAACATTATTACTTAATTGTACGAACATAACCTGAGACCGTCTGCAAAGTGTCTGGATTCAGCCCGTCTACGTGATCCGTACCCTAGGAATGACATTGATGGCAGCATCCCTTCTCCTCTACCTCAGGGAGTGTATACTTGTATAACATCACATTAAGGAAAATTCACCTGTTCTAACACCCTAGGTATGAGCATAGCCAGTTTAACCCAGCAGCGGGTCACAAAGAATCCGCAGGCTTGCTGTCTGGAGAACGTTCACTAGCTAGTTGGTGAATAGGCCAGATCTCCTGAGAGCCATTTCCTCTGCACCTACCCCTCCCAACAACCTCCAAATCTCCAAATTACTTGGAAGCCCCAGAGGCACAAGAACTAAGCTATTTTGCCACCTCTTGGAATGGGAGACACACACACAGGGAAAGAGAGAGAGAATGGGGAGGTGGAGGGAAGGAAGAAAGGAGGGAAGAGGAGGAGAGTGAGAGAGATGGGTGAACAGAGTACTATTCCTCTCTGAGGTGCAATCTGTAAATGATCATACAAAGAAATAGGGAAAAAGTGTGTCTTAGAGCACTATCAGAAGTTATTTAGGCTCTCCATCACCTTGCCCTCTCCTACCTCTCCTCCTTTCTCTCTTTCCACTGCCCACCCCACACGCTCCGCTCCTCCGCCGCCCACCTCCTCACCGTCTCCCGTTCTCGCCCATCCCGCCGTCCGACCCCTGGGCCACGTCCTCCCGCGGTCCTGGAACACCCTCCCTCCTCACCTCCGCCAAACTAATTCTCTTCCCCTCTTCAAAACCTACTTAAAGCTCACCTCCTCCAAGAGGCCTTCCCAGACTGAGCTCCCCTTTTCCCTCTGCTCCCTCTACCCCCCCTTCACCTCTCCGCAGCTAAACCCTCTTCTCCCCCCTTTCCCTCTGCTCCTCCCCCTCTCCCATCCCATCCCCTCAGCACTGTACTCATCCGCTCAACTGTATATATCTTCATCACCCTATTTATTTTGTTAATGAGATGTACATCACCCTGATTCTATTTATTTGCCATTGTTTTTATGAGATGTTCTTCCCCTTGACTCTATTTATTGCCATTGTTCTTGTCTGCCTATCTCCCCCGATTAGACTGTAAGCCCGTCAAAGGGCAGGGACTGTCTCTATTTGTTACCGATTTGTACATTCTAAGCGCTTAGTACAGTGCTCTGCACATAGTAAGCGCTCAATAAATACTATTGAATGAATGAATATTTTCTCAGAAGATCCCAACCTACGTCAATTTATCTAGATGCATACTTGCAGTAAGTGCATAGTGGCCACAAAGCAAAATGTACCACCTTCAGGGCTAGGGAAACAGTTTATTGTAGTCAGAAAACTACACTGATAAGGCCAGGATACTTTCTAATGAATCTTTGTCTTGGAGAGATTTTTGCCATGCCAGGCGGGAAGAGATTAGCCTGCAATATACTATTAAGTTGCAGTTATGGAGTCTCTTACTTCTGAGGTATCACTGAATCAAAGAATTAATCTCTACAGCATGCTGGAATGTTGTCCCATCTATGTCTCCACTTGCCCTTATCTTCTCATTACAGCCAAGCCTAAATTATTCTCATTACCCAAATGCTGATGCATCTCTCCTGATGTTTTTGGCATTTGAAACATTTGCTAATGTTTCCTTGAAGAGATGGAGTAAATAGGGCTCTGCATACTGCACATTGTTAAACCCACCTTGCTTATCAGCGGTCTGGAGACTATTTTATCCTGCCCCATCCACCCAGGCCTTAGTCACTCCCCCTTGAAGTGACTAAGGAAATAGGGTAAACTTGGTGCAGGAAAAAGTGAACCCCCAAACTGAAAAGTGGTAAAACATTCACCAGGGTTACCAAGTAGAGACAATCTTGCAAAGAGGTGATGAGCCTCATCGCTCATTCTAGAGAGCAAACAAAGTGAAATTCAAATGCAAATATACTTTGACCTGAGCAAATAAACATAAATTAGCTAGATAAGCAATTAAGTGCCAAAGACTTAGGGGTGAGGACAGAATTATATCAGGAAGACTTGAGGTTATCTGAAAGAAAGAAATTTGGCAATAATTTAGGAAATAGCTGTCACAGAGGATCAGGAGGAATCCTTAAGTTCTGACTAGTGTAAATGAAAAGATCATAAAAAGAATACACCATGATGACATATATTTGTTTGGAAAGGACTAGGTTCTGAGAGTGTAGTGAGTTTAAAGGTTCTATCATTTAGATCAAGTTTTTAGTTGGAACTTGGGTCCATTGGAACTTACTCAATATTTTAACAGCTGGAAGACATTAGCCATGGAACTCCAAAGTTTAAACAGGCATATATAATTACCCCCCGCCACCCTCCCCCACAAAAAACCTCTTTGCTAGAAGCTGGGGTTGTTTAAATAAGCTATCTCATAGGAAACCAACAAACAACATAAAAACAAGAGAAGTTATAACTCTTCACTAATCTTTTTTTTGGAACTGTTACTTAGATGATTTGAGACGTATTAGGTTGTTCCCACAATAAAATAAATAAGCTCTTCTTGAATATATTGCAGTGATTTTCTCATAATTAGGAGAACCACCACCAATTTGTTCTTTCTGTTATGACTTTCAGTGCAGAAAAAACACAGCTTTCCAATTCAGTCCATTTTCTTTACTCTACAGAAATAATTCCCAACTGATAGAGGGATGCAAGAGAAAACATGAGGAACTTTTTGTTCCTATCGTCTTGCTGGGGAGAGCCAAAGAATCAAGCGTGACACACTGCTAAATAGGTTCACAACTGGTATAAAAGAAGATAATCTAGTTTATATTGACATAATGAGATATTTTCATTCTGCCACAATGCTCATTCCCAAAATACACTCTTACTTCTTCTCTACCTTTATTCATTCCCGCCCAAATTGATTACTCAATGGTTATATGTTTGGGGTGATCCTAGCAGGCTTGATATGTATGTATTTGAATGCACGTATACAGACATGTAAAAGGTAAAATGGTCTTCATCGAGCTCAGCAAAAAACATTTCTACATTTGAGAGGGGCTCTAAAAATGGCTCCCAGAGGGTGATTGGCTGAAACAACCACAATAATAATAATGATAATAGTATCTGTTAGTCACTTACTCTGTGCCAGGCACTGTAGTAAGCCCTGGGGTAGATACAAGCAAATCGGTTTGGACACAGTCCTTGTTCCATATGGGGATCACAGATTTAATCCCCATTTTCCAGATGAGGGAACCGAGGCCCAGAGAAGTGAAGTCACTTACCCAAGGTCACTCAGCAGACGAGCTGTAGATCTGGGTTTAGAACCCAGGTCCTTCTGACTCCAGGCCCTTGCTCTTTCCACTAGGCCATGAAATCATCTGACCAGCAGGGCTGCTTAAGTTGGGAAAGGGAGAGAAAAACCCACAGAGGAAGAGGGCGAGGGTGTGGGGGAAGCAGAAGGAATGAGGCCTGAGACACTGGAGCATCGGCAGTGGTAGTGTAAAGTAGTCAAAGTAGTACAAAGTAGTGCAAAGTGTCAGAAGTGATTCCAGGCATACTCCAGGGTCTGGACGGCTCACTGCACTGAAAATCCAGAGATCCACCTTGCGCTAACTGTGACCAAGCTCCAGGATCCATAAGCCCCGGCCCAACGTAGTATTCCATTGCTACAGCAAAATCCAATTCAAATTAGTGACATGTCCTAGGCCACTGCCTAGCATATACTGGGTTACTGCTGCCCCCACCCCCAGTAAGTCATTACTGTCTCCGCTATAAATTGCCCGCAAGTGTAGCAAGACCATCCAGGTTTTTCTCAAAGTCTGTGGCACGTGTTCAACCTAATACCGGGCCTCTTTGGCTGCAATCACATTCCGTTAGGCACAGCCTGGCCCACCCCCAAATATCACCAAATAATAGTGGTATTTGTCTGGGAAGTGGAATTGTTGGAGTCACAAGAGTGTTTTTTCCCCACCCTAGCAATTTATACTGTGCTAATCCTCTCAATTAATTCCCAGGCCTCCATATCATGGTAACCCTCCCATTATCTCTTGCCCTTAGGTACTTATTAATGCTCATCCTCAAATCTTTCAATAATACATCTGTAATTTATTTTTATTAATGTCTGTCTCCTCCCTCTAGATTGTAAGCTCTTTGAGGGCAAGGAATGTGTCTGCTTATTGTACTCTCTCAAGCACTTAGTACAGTGCTCTGTACATATGATTGAGAGAAAGAGACCCCCCTCGCCCTCCAGTTGCCCCTGATAACCTCACCTGCCCCCCTCCACAGCCCCTGCCATGGGAGTTAGGGTGGGGACAGTCCAGCACAGGATGGGAAGTCAGCAGCAGGGATTGCTGTGCCTTTGTACTGAGCCTACCCCAGGGCTCTTAAATACGATTGAAATGATGATTGACTGCTCCCTTCTCCTTTCCAGCAGGGGCTGGGATGGGGTAGGGAAGGGGTGACTAGGCAGAGTTAGCCATACTGGCAGCAACAGTTGTTCCTATGAACCAAGTTAAAAAAAAAATTACTGGAGCATGGGGGTGGTGACTCAGGGAAGGAGGGATCCAAATTCGGGGTACAAGGCGGCAGGACAGGCCCCGGGAAATACGGGAGAATACAAGATGAAATGAAGGGGTGGGTTGGTGAGTGCAATTTTTACCCACCTGTAGGGCTTGGTCATCCTGTCGAGGCTGGTTCTGGAACGGAAGCTAACAGATTGCTTGTAAGACTCTGGGACAATGTATCCCATGATACAGCCATTCATGATATATCCACACATTCAAGGAAAACATCACTTGTGTCGTGGGGTGCACCTGAATTTAATGTGTGCCTACTGCATGCTTCACACTCTACTAAGAACTTGGAAAGTATAACAGAAGACACCTTCCCAGCCCACAACGAGCTTCCATGCTAACGGAGGAGATGGACAGAGAAATATTCATACGGAATGGAATGAAAATAATTAAATGTGACTGTTCAATCGAATATGCACACAGACTTAGGTGCTGAGATTGGGCAAGAGGCAAAACTACATCCATAAAACAAGACAGAGGTTTGGGGCAATGACAGTTAGTTCAAACAAATAAATAAACAAACATAGTCAGGAGTGTTGGGGCATATCTGGCTAGTGGGCTAAGTCTGGTTCTTGGGTGAACAAGAACCCCGGTGCTTAGATCTATTTCGCTTTCAAAGATGAAGTCACAAATGGCGAGATTCACCCAAGGATGTGTGCAAGGCTAGAAAGTCTAATGCAGACCTGAAGATTTTCCTTTGCTCTTTGCTGTACTGTCAAGTGCTTTGGTCTTCTCACACCATTGATCCTCTGGAGCCTTTTGCTCAAAAAGAATCTCTAGATATACTTAAAAGAGGGCAGGACAACCAAGCCCCAGATCAATTAATTCTGCTAGTCAAAACTGCATCCATCGCCCATAGATTTGGTCTGCCCTGAAAATGTGTAAATGCTTTCTGATTCGGGGCCAGGAAGGTGAAGAGGAATCGGGGAATGAGGCCAGAAGAGGCAAAGAGATGATTCAGAAGCACTAAAGTCATTTCAGGAGAGACAGAAATGGAACCTGAGAGATAAACAAATACTAGGGATAAGGGAATAAGGCAGGTAGAGAGCTATAGGAGGAGCAAGGTAGTGGGGTTGGGAGAAGTGGAGGAAGAGCTAGTGATGACGATGGAGGGGGCCACAAACCCCTCCAACACTGCTTCATGGTAATTCAGTAGAAATTAGTGGTTTCCAAAGAGTTTTAGGCATTTTACCGAATTATCTTTGACGCTGACAATTTTGTCATTAGAAGTATATTTTGAAGCTCAGATAAAGGTCCAACAACAGTAAAAACTTGAAAATCCTTATGATGATCACTTGCCTGAGTGCATATTTTCCCAGTCCACACTCAAAGCACGCAAGGACATGAAGAACAAGGTATGGCCTAGCAGCAGCTCGGGCATGTTTCAAGAAGATAATTTCTGATAACTTAATATATTTGAGAGCCCCTTACCTCTTCTTCTTTGTGATGATGAGAACATCATTGAAGAGGAAGAAGTAGACCTGCTGCTTAGATGTCCTTCTTGAGAAAAGCACGGTGTCTTCTACGTAGGCAGTCAATTCCCCTCTCTTCACTAACCACCGGGAGGAGGAGACCAAGGGAAATGGCTAAAAAATAATTTTTCAAATTGCACCATTAAATTCCCTCAAGCACAGCAGTTTTATTACCACCCAAAGTCCAAGTGATATTGAAAACTGATGAAATCCTGTTGTACCTTAAGATTTTGTGAAATGTTTCCTTCAAAAATCATCTCTTCTGAAGCTATTAAATATGAATCCACACAATTAATTCAGAGAACATACTGATCAATAGGTGAAATTTCAGTGAAGCTATAAAGGAGGGAAGGAAAGCTATGAGATGTGCCAGGAGGAAGAAAAGGAGGGTGATACGAAAAAAAAATGGAACTGGGAAAAGGAATCCAGGATGAAATGGTAAGTGGTGGAAATTAGGAGAAACAAAGGAGTTAAGGAAGTCTAGGACAACCTGATAAACAGCTCTAAATCAATCCATCAATCAATCATATTTATTGAGAGCTTTCTGTGTCAAACCACTTCCCTAAGAGTTTGGGAGAGGGCAATATAACAATACAATAGATACATTCCCTGCCCACAACCAGCTTACAGTATAAATTGGAAATGAAGAGCAGGTCTTGACTGGGAGTCAGTACAAGACCTTTGAAGAGAAGGAATAATACCAATCAACCAATCCAGGTATTTATTGAGTGCCTACTGTTTGCAAAACACTGACCTATCAGTCAGTCAATCAAATTTATTGTTTGTGTGC
Source organism: Ornithorhynchus anatinus (assembly GCF_004115215.2). NCBI lineage: Eukaryota > Metazoa > Chordata > Mammalia > Monotremata > Ornithorhynchidae > Ornithorhynchus > Ornithorhynchus anatinus. Next base: position 112,395,933 of record NC_041728.1, on the reverse strand, counting down.
AGAGCAGTGCACTAAAGTGCAATAAAACAATAAACAGACAAATTCCCTGCCCACAATGAGTTGTTCTTGCCCTTGGGAAGTTGTACAATCTGTGCAGAAAACATAGCAAACTACACATACAGTAGCAGCAGAAATGACTATATAAACAGAATTGGTAAAAGCAGGAATAGATAAATGAAATACAAAAATCAATTATAAGGTGGAGAGAACTGGTGAAGAGCCTTGAAACAAATAGTTCGGAGCTTCTGTTGGATGCAGAGGGAAATGGGAAGCCACTGGAAATTCTAGAGGGGTGCAGTGATGAGTTGGTGGCATAAAATGATTGACTCTAGGATTCAGAATGGATTTTTAGGTACTTGGTGAAGGAGGGAAATTAACAATAATAATAATGACAGTATGCTTGCTAGGCACTTCCTATGTGCCAAGCACTCCACTGTATGCTGAGATAGATGCAATTAATGCAGAGTGGGCAAACAGACCTAGTCCTACATAGAGCTCAAAGCCTAATTACAAGGAAGAACAGGTATCAAATCCCCATTTCGGAGGAGAGGAAATCAAAGCCCGGAGAAGTTAAGAGGCGAGCCCAACAGGCAAGTGGCAGAGCCATGACCAGAACCCAGGTCCTCTGACCTGTATTTTTTGAGTGCAGAGCACAGAGCTGGGCACGTTGGAGATATGATAGAGTATGTACATTGGTATTCCTCTCCTCTTCTCCCATTCTCTCCTGTGTCGCCCTAACCTGTTCCCTTCATTCATCCTCCCTCCCATCGACACAGTACATATGTATATATCTGTAACATTTACTTATTTCCCCTTTTCCCTCTGCTCCCCCTCCGGCCTCTGCTTACTCCCCCTTCCCCCTTTCACCTCCCCTCAGCTAAGCCCCCTTTCCCTCTGCTCCCCCCCCTTCCCCTCCCATCAGCACTATGCTCATTTGTATATATTTTTATTACCCTATTTATTTTGTTAATGAGGTGTCCATCCCCTTGATTCTATTTACCGTTATTTATGTTGTCTTGTTTTTGTCCGTCTCTCTCCCCGATTAGACTGGGAGCCCATCATTGGGCAGGGATTGTCTCTATCTGTTGCCAAATTGTACATTCCAAGTGCTTGGTACAGTGCTCTGCACATAGTAAGCGCTCAATAAATACTATTGAATGAATGAATGAATTCAGGAAAAAAAGAATGAAAACCATGATCTATGTTAAATCTTCAAATCCCTCAAGAGCAGTTAAAAATAATGAGGCACCCTTATATACCACAAAAATTAAAGCAATGAAAGAAATAATCTTTAAATTGAAAAAGCAGATCATCTTGTCCTCTTTTCGCATTTTGAGGACAACTGCATTGTCTCATTCTGAAAACATCCTTTTTCACGTTTATGTACGATAAGCTCATTGTATGTAGGGAACGTGTCTGTTGTACTCTTCCAAGTGCTTAGTACAGTGCTTTGCACACAGTAAGCACTCAATACAAATGAATGAATGAATTAAAAGTCCACTGTCTACTGTCATTTCTCATAAGCCTCAATTTTTAGTATTACCCTTCCTAAGCCTTTAAATAATTTGAGTAGCCTTTTTATGAAGATGTTCAAATTCTTCAAGATAAATGTTGCCTCGTGGCCTAGTGGATAGAGCACGGGTCCAAGACTCAGAAGGACCTGGGCTCTAATCCCAGCTCCGCCACTTGTCTGCTGTGTGACCTTGGGCAAATCACTTCACTTCTCTGGGCCTCAGTTCTCTCATCTGTAAAATGGGGATTGAGGCTGTGAACCCTGCATGGGACAGGAACTGCCTCCAACCCAATTTGGTGGTATCCACCCCAGTCCTTAGTACAGTTCCTGGCACACAGTAAGTGCTTAACAAACACCACAGTTATTATTATTATTATTATTTCTGTTATTCACCCTGTCCTGAACCAACAGTCAATTCTCAAAGCTCTCAATCTGTGGTTTCAGAAGTGAAAAATTTCCCAAGGTTTGTGGAGTTTTGTCTTTGGCAAACTATCAGTAATCACAAGTAGCTCATTGTAGGCAGGGATTGTCACTCTTTGTTGCGTATTGTACTTTCCCAAGCACTTAGTACAGTGCTCTACACACAGTAACTGTTTAATAGATACGATTGAATGAATGAAATGAGTATGCCTATTACTTACAAAGTGTATAGGACTCAATGCCCCTGAGATCAAAGAGCTTTAGAGAGAATGTGGCTTTTAAAAAAACAAAATTTAAAAAATCAACTTTCATAAGGTTTATAGTTCACATTTTGAAAATAAGGAAACAGAGTTATGAAGTGATTCCATGTTTTGCTCAAGAGCAAACAGAGGCCTTCATTGTAAGAAGCCAGGATTGCCACAACACAATCAATCAATCAGTGGTATTCACGGAGCATTTACTGTGTGCAGAGAAGTGCACTAAGTGCTTGGGAGAATACAGTAGCTTAAGTAGACGCGATTCCTATCCTTCAGGACCTTACTATCTAGCAGGGGAAACAGACATAAAAAGATAGAAATGATTGCCTTTTCTCAACACGAAAAACATATGACATCTCTTCCTGCTTGGCTATCCAAACTAGCAAATCTCATGTCTAAAATATTAGCAGTGGCTGTTTCCCTTGTGAAAACCTGAAGTGTAGAATTTTAATAGCAGAGGTCATAATCTGCTACCTAAATTTCATTCCAATGAGGTCACCAAAAGCACGACTTAAGTAAACATGACTCTCATTTCCCAATATGCCAACTGAAACAAGGAGCTATGATGCCAATGTCAATAAGTCTCATCTAGAGCTGTGATGCTCAACAATCCCATAAAGCTGAACACAGTAAGTTTTGCACACAGTAAGCTCTGCACACAGTAAGCACTCAATAAATACAACTGAATGAACAAAGAGATAGAAGTATTCCATATGAGAACCAAAACATCAAACGAGTGAATCAGATTGCACATAACTAATATCTCTCAAATGACGGTGCCTACAGCATACATTAAAATGGTTAAGAAAGGAAGGGTGGTCATAGTCAAGCATACCTACATTAATTTTATGCATCAGAGGAAAAATTAGTTTATTTGCATGAAAAAAATGCCCAACATGGTTCTCGGTGTTTTCTTTGCCTCCTACCTTTTTGTCTATACTCCTAAAAACATGTGTATTCTTGTCCTCCTCCCTTCCACCCATCAAAAAAGGTAAGTGCATCTCATTCTTCCTTCTCTAAAACATACACACACACAAACCCTATCTTCATAGATTTGATTGAAGCCATGGTAATGTGCTTTTAATTAATACCGTTGCCAGAATAGAATGGTCTTTTATGATCCAAATGGAAAATGACCAAACCAGAGAAAAAAAATCTTACCACCAAAAGACTCGTTTTAAGATAGAAAATGGTACGCTGCCAGAAAAAGCAGTGATTTTTTTAAAAAAACAACACTAATGACTCATATAAAATGAACAAGGGTACTTGAACACCCCTGTGCATATACTATCTAGAGGAACATATCACTGTGGACATTTTAAATTGTTTCTTCAATTGTTAAATCCTCGGGAAGAAAGTATTGACTGTTAAAAGTAAAGAAATTTTTAAAAAATAAAATACCTCTTAGTATATTTCTTACAAACAATTCAATACTTCCAAAGCAGAAGACCCAACCCTTTTTACAAAGATTAGCTCAAGCAAGATAATTAATAGAATGACCAGTTACCATTAATGTAGCATATCTCAACTATTTTTCAAAGAGAAGAACAGATTGCAACAGGGACTCTGTATGATCTGATTGTATTATGTATTATTTACATTACTGTCTCTCCTACTAGACGAAAAGCGTGTTGTGGTCAGGGAACATGTCTAACTCCGCTGTATTGTACTCTTCCAAGCTCTTAGTACATTGTGCTCCGCAGAGTGAGTGCTCAATAACCACTCAATCTCCAATGGCTCCCTCCCCTCTGCCTTCAAATATGCCTACGTCTCCCCCATCCTAAAAAAACCCGCTCTCGACCCCACTTCCCCTTCCAATTACCGCCCTATCTCCCTACCACCCTTCCTTTCCAAAATCCTAGAACGAGTCGTCTACACTCACTGCTTAGAATTCCTTAACTCCCATTCTCTCCTAGACCCCCTCCGATCTGGCTTCCGTACCCTCCACTCTACCGAGACTGCTCTCTCTAAGGTCACCCGTGACCTCCTTCTTCCCAAATCCAATGGCTCCTACTCCATTCTAATCCTCCTTGACCGCTCAGCTGCCTTTGACACTGTCGACCATCCCCTCCTCCTCCATACCTTATCTCACCTTGGCTTCACGGACTCCGTCCTCTCCTGGTTCTCCTCTTACCTCTCTGGCCGGTCATTCTCGGTCTCCTTCGCTGGCGCCTCCTCCCCCTCCCATCCTTTAACTGTTGGAGTTCCTCAAGGGTCAGTTCTTGGCCCTCTTCTGTTCTCCATTTACACTCACTCCCTCGGTGAACTCAACCGCTCTCAGCTTTGACTACCATCTCTACGCAGATGACACACAGATCTACATCTCCGCCCCTGTCCTCTCCCCCTCCCTTCAGGCTCGCATCTCCTCCCGCCTCCGGGCCGTCTCCACCTGGATGTCGGCCCGCCACCTAAAACTCAACATGAGCAAGACTGAGCTCCTCATCTTCCCTCCCAAGCCCGGTCCTCTCCCAGACTTCCCTATCACTGTGGATGGCACGACCATCCTTCCCATCTCTCGGGCCCGCAATCTCGGTGTCATCCTTGACTCGTCTCTCTCGTTCACCCCACGCATCCTATCCGTTACCGAGACCTGCCGGTTTCACCTCTACAATATCGCCAAGATCCGCCCTTTCCTCTCCAACCAAACAGCTACCTTACTGCTACGGGCTCTCGTTATATCCCAGCTAGACTACTGTGTCAGGTTTCTCTCTGACCTCCCTTCCTCCTCTCTCGCCCCACTCCAGTCTATTCTTCACTCCGCTGCCTGGCTCATCTTCCTGCAGAAACGATCTGGGCATGTCACTCCCCTTCTTAGACAACTCCAGTGGTTGCCTATCAACCTCCGCTCCAAACAAAAACTCCTCACTCTAGGCTTCGAGGCTCTCCATCACCTCACCCCTTCCTACCTCTCCTCCCTTCTCTCTTTCTACCGCCCACCCCACACGCTCCGCTCCTCCGCCGCCCACCTCCTCACCGTCCCTCGGTCCCGCCTATCCCGCCGTCGACCCCCGGGCCACGTCCTCCCGCGGTCCTGGAATGCCCTCCCTCCTCACCTCAGACAAGCTAATTCTCTTCCCCTCTTCAAATCCCTACTTAAAACTCACCCCCTCCAAGAGGCCCTTCCCAGACTGAGCTCCCCCCTTTTTCCCTCTGCTCCCTCTACCCCCCCTTCACCTCTCTGCAGCCAAACCCTTTTCTCCCCCCTTCCCTCTCCTCCTCCCCCTCTCCCGTCCCACCCCCTCAGCACTGTACTCATCCGCTCGACTGTATATATCTTCATCACCCTATTTATTTTGTTTAATGAGATGTACATCACCCTGATTCTATTTAGTTGCCATTGTTTTTATGAGATGTTCTTCCCCTTGACTCTATTTATTGCCATTGTTCTTGTCTGCCTGTCTCCCCCGATTAGACTGTAAGCCCATCAAAGGGCAGGGACTGTATCTGTTGTCGACTTGTTCATTCCAAGCGCTTAGTACAGTGCTCTGCACATAGTAAACACTCAATAAATACTATTGAATGAATGAATTAATAAATATCAATGATGATGATTATATTATTATTATTCCCCAGCCCTTAGTATAGTATATGGCAAAAAGTATAAGCACTTAAATAATACAATCACATTTTTGTTTGTCCTCCTTAGTTCATATGTAAGTGCTCTTATAATGCAACTAAAACAAGGCCCTTTTCGTATACCCATTTTGACAGTAAAGGAGTCTTGCTTTAGAGAAAGAAAGAAAATTTCAGTAAAAATATAATCCATAAACATATCTTTGAACAGTTTAACGTGAAGCAGCATCACCTAATGGAAAAAATATGGGCCTGGGAGTGAGAAGACCTGGGTTTTAATTGAACTGTTCCACTTGCCTCCTTTGTGACACTGATCAAGTCACTTCACTTCTATGTGCCGCACATTTCTCATCTGCAAAATGGGGATTCAGTGACTGTTCTTCTTCCTATTTAGACTATGATCCCCATGTGGGACTGGGGCTATGTCCTACCTGATTACTTGCATATACTCCAGAACTTTAGAACAGTGCTTGACACACAGTAAGGGCTTAATATAATAATAATGATAATAATAATAATTATATCCAACCAAGCACCAGAAGTTCTAATAAAAGAATGCTTGAAGTTGCATTGACCAAAACCTCATTTTGGAAGGAATCGCTCAGCACACATCTCATTTCAGCTCTTTATTATACAATGAGGAACAGATTTTGTAGACTTTGCAAGTAGGTGGTCAGAGAAATGGAGTAGTCCCAACTCCTCGGGCTGCAGATGTCATAGAGTATATAAGTAGAGATGAAAGCACAATCTAGCACCCACAAATATCAGCAAATTTTGCAAATTGATGCTTAATGCAGACAAATGGACCTATACCGTGGATTTTTATGGCTAAGCAATGTAATTGATTCATATACCACATTTTCAGCCTTTCCCATATGTTTCTAATTTACTTTGTTCTGTAGTAGATTTGGTTTCTGATTTCACACAGTTGAACGAATAGCTTGAGCAAGGGAGGCCATGATTTGGATGAACTGCATAGTGCAATATACACACCCTGCTACTGCCAACAATGCACGGCAAGCAAAAACGCTGTAGAGACAACCTGGATTTCTCACATAAGTCGCTAACCTTCAGAATCAAATCAGAAGCCAGCCTACCTGAAATGGCAATGCCAAAAGATAGAAAAAAGATGTGGCAACAATTAATCAGTGGGATTTTTGTAGTACTTACTCTCTGTAGAGCGCTAGAATGTAAGTTAGTTGTGGGCAGGGACTGTGTCTGTTTATTGGAGGCCTTCCCTGACTAAGCCTTCCTTTCCTCTTCTCCCATTCCCTTGTGAATCACCCTGACTTGCTTCCCCCTCCCAGCCCCACAACACTTATGTCCATATCTATCATTTATTTATATTAATGCCTGTCTCCCCCTCTAGATTGTAAGCTCATTGTAGGCAGGGAATGTGTCTAGTGTTAAAGCATTTTGTTCAGTGCTCTGCACACAGTAAATGCTCAATCAATACAATTGAACAAATGAAAGAGCTTAGTTTTCAGGCGACCCACATGAGTCTATCACAGGTTAATTGTCTAAACAGTTCACATGACACCTGGGCTGATATTTGCGAACTCTCAGAATACTGAGGGGTGAGGGTAGCATCTTCATAATGTGGTACAAGATTCCTGTTAAACTGATTTTGGGCCGGGGGCCAGCAACTCTCCCTGATACACAGATTCACATTTTGGGAAGAGGAAGGAGGAACTAGGGAAAAGGATAGAGGTAGATTCTCATCAGAAAGATTTTGTTTCTTACAATACTCAGACACAAGCTAAAGAGAGAGGAGTTTTCTCTCTCAGTGTCCTGAGACATATTTTTTTTTTCAAATGAGATAATTCCAGAGTCTTTATGGTAGGTGCTTTTCAAACCTAAGAGCTAAACACTATGCAGAATTCACTGAACACTACACTTCCCTACATGGAATTTTAGCTCGCCTGTGCTTTTCCCTAGGATTGGTGACTACACCTCCAAGGGATTTGGCAGAGTCCAGATCCATTTTCTAGGAAGATTCATTCTAATCAGGAGTGAAACTCTGGCATCTGCCTTCTGTTACCCCCCAGTTTCCCGGCTGCTTCATGGCATGAACTTACAGCCCAGTGGAGTTTTAAATCATCTGCATCTTTCTCTGGGTTTCATACCTGGTAAATCACTCTCTTCCTCTTCTAAAGGGCTAGAGGAGCACCATGGTTTACTGGAAAGAGCATAGGCCGGTCGGTAGTCAAGGGACCTAGGTTCTAATCCTGAGTCCCCCACTAGTGTGCTGAATGATCTCGGGCAAGTCACTTAACTTCTCGGAGCCTCAGTTACCTCATCTGTAAAAAGGGGAATAAGACTGTGAGCCCCATGTGGCACATGGACTGAGTCGAACTGATTAGCTTGTATCTATCCCAGGACTTAGTATGTAGGAAGAGATTAGAGCAGGGAATGTGTCTATCACCTCTGTTATATTTTATTTTCCCAAATACTTAGTCATTGATCTGCACACAGTAAGAGCTCAGTAAATATAATTAAGAAATACCATAAAAAATGGTTATATTCCTTCTGTTGAGCTGCACTAACTTTCTCTACTTACTCTGCCTCTGACCACCGCCCAAACAAAAACCCTGATAAGGCACAGTGAATTAGTCAGACAAGAGAAGCTTCAGTACCTTGATTTTAAATTCCAGCTGAGAATTAATTGTGTACATCATTTCAGTTCTCTCCATCTTCCGTGCTCCTTCATTGCACAGACGGACCAACTAGGGACAACAAAGAAGTATGAGGTATTAGTGAACACGTTCCCGTACTTTCTTTTCACAATTTTCTTAGAAAATTCAAACACAAACGCCTACCAGACTCATTTGTATGATTATCCAAAACTAAGCTCCTTGTGGGCAAGAAACAGGTTTACCGATTATCAAATGAACTCTACCAAGCACTTAATACAGTTAATAATAATAATAATAATAATAATGTTGGTATTTGTTAAGCGCTTACTATGTGCCGAGCACTGTTCTAAGCGCTGGGGTAGACATAGGGGAATCAGGTTGTCCCACGTGGGGCTCACAGTCTTAATCCCCATTTTACAGATGAGAGAACTGAGGCACAGAGAAGTTAAGTGACTTGCCCACAGTCACACAGCTGACAAGTGGCAGAGCTGGGATTCGAACTCATGAGCCCTGACTCCAAAGCCCATGCTCTTTCCACTGAGCCATGCTGCTTCTCTGGACAAATGATTTTCTCCCCACCCCCAAATCTTTATGCACATATCTTTGAATTATATATATGTTATAAATTACTTATTTATTCATATTAACATCTGTCTCCCCCTCTAGACTGTAAGCTTGTTATGGATGGGGAACGTGACTTTGCTAATTCTGCTGTATTGATCTCTCCCACGTGCTTAGTACAGTGCTCTGCACATAATAAGCAATTATTAAATACCACTGATTGATTGCTAAGCACAGAGTAAGCACACAATTCAATTGATTGATTGACTGCATAGAGGAATAGGTAATCAATAGAAAGTGTTCCCGTTGAAATGGTTTCAGCAGTCCCATTTTACTGGATGAGGGACACTTAACGCAGCATATTTTTTTTTCTTCTAGTATTTGTTAAGTACTTCCCATGAGCCAGGTACCGAATTGAGTGCTGGGGTAAACACAAGCAAATCGTGCTGGAAACAGTCCTTGCCCCTCATAGGTCTCAGAGTCTTAACTCCCATTTTTCAGATGAGGAAACTCAGGCAGAGAGAAGCGAAGTAACTTGCCCAAGGTCACCCAGCAGACCAATGGAGAAGCCGGGATTAGACTGACTCCCAGGCCTGTGCTTTTTCCACTAAGCCATGGTGCTCTATTGGTCCCTGAAGGGTGGGGGGTTTGTGTGGGTATGTTTGGGGGGGGGAGGTGTGTGTGTCTGTGTACGTGCTCAAGAACACACATATGCATTTTACTGAAGAAGATGAGTAATAATAATAATTATGGATTTTTTTAAGTGCTTACTACGTGCCAAGCATTGTTCTAAACACTGGGGTAGATACGAGGTAATCAGGTTGTACCACATGGGGCTTACAATCTGACTCCCCGGCCTGTGCTTTTTCCACTAAGCCATGGTGCTCTATTGGTCCCTGAAGGGTGGGGGGTTTGTGTGGGTATGTTTGGGGGGGGGAGGTGTGTGTGTCTGTGTACGTGCTCAAGAACACACATATGCATTTTACTGAAGAAGATGAGTAATAATAATAATTATGGATTTTTTTAAGTGCTTACTACGTGCCAAGCATTGTTCTAAACACTGGGGTAGATACGAGGTAATCAGGTTGTACCACATGGGGCTTACAATCTTAATCCCCATTTTACAGATGGGGTAACTGAGGCACAGAGAAGTGAAGTGGCTTGTCCAAGGTCACACAGCAGACGAGCGGCAGATCCGGGATTAGAACCCATGTCCTCTGACATCCGGGCCGGTGTTCTTTCCACTAAGCCACGCTGAGTATGCTAAAGGTCTGTCAGTGCAACTTTCCTCATTTTAACCTATGTGACTGAAAGCGAGCCTGTGGAATGGCAGACATACCTGAGGTTAAAGCGGTACAGTGAATTAGAAAGGGAGATGTTGGAAGAAGGAACTGTGGGAGGAGTGGTTAGAAGTCAGAGGTCATGGGTCCTAATCCCGGCTCTGCCACCTGTCAGTTGTGTGACTTTGGGCAAGTCACTTAACTTCTCGGTGTCTCAGTTACCTCAACTGTAAAATGGGGATTAAGAGTGTAAGCTCCACATGGGCCAACCTGATTACCTTGTATCCACCCCAGGTCTTAGAACAGTGCTCAGCACATAGTAAGCGCTTAACAAATGCCAACATTATCATTATTATTGTCTCAAAGGGTGGTCCTGGAACTCTAAGGCCTAAGACCAGGGAATCAGGAAGAGGGTTCCCACTGTTCTAATCATGAACAGCAGTTTCAGCTTCTTTCAAAGGGAGCCTCCTATCTTGTCTTGACTAGATACAGGGGCACATAGCACCCTTCCCCACAGTAAGTGCTCAATTTAAATACACTAACTGATTGCTCTGCACACAGTCACTCAACTAAGCACTTGGGAGAGCACAATACAAGAAAATTAGCAGACACATTCCCTGCACGTAACAAGCTTGATTCAATTACTCTCTAAAAGAAAATATCCAGACAAGGCATCTCTCCCTAAACTTATTTAAGAGTGGTCAAGAAGTCCAAGTTTTTTTGCTGACAGAAAGAAGAAGAGGATCTTGGGGAAACTATGTTAAAGAACTGCTTTATTCCTCTTGTGGGCCCAAAGAGTTACCAGATTCTTTCAATTCCAAGTCAGGATCTTCAGTCTTAACAATAATGAAATCCTAAAGGATTCTTTGAATTTCTCAGATCCACACACATGGGATTCACCATAAAAAAAACTGTTTTAACAACACATTGTTGGCTAGAGGTTTTTTCTGACAGGACTTGTGTGAGTAGGGCTGGGGAAGGTTGGAAATGACTCTTGACCGCCTATGATTTAATGCATAATTCTTAAGGGAGGCAAATCATTTATTAATTTCCACTAGAACGGTCTCTGTGTTTGGCTAGGCAAACAGGAAACAGTTGAGCATTTTGATTGAATTGGTAAGACCTAATGAGTCATTCTGCTAGTGAATCAGCCAACAATGATGAACTCCAGAAATGCTTTCCTCTATTCAGCACAGTGGAGTAGTTTCTCAAAGAGCATTTTAGCCACTTTAAGAGCAACATGGTATGACTAGTCTATTTGAACAGATATTGATGGAAAAAAAAGGGTCTACAGGTTCCAGAGAGGGAAATGGGTATTTTAATCCTTCATGGAAGGCTTGCCTTTCAAGACATAAATCAACAAACATCACAGGCATGAATAATTTTAGGTAATAATAATTATTATTATATAGTACTTGTTAAGTGCTTACTATGTGCCAAGCACTGTTCTAAACACTGACATAGATCATCAGTTATCAGATTAATCAGGCACCATTCTCAACACTGGGTAGATAATGTTATCAGATTAATCAGATTGAGTGCAGTCTCTATCCCACATGGGGAAGCAGTGTGGCTCAGTGGAAAGAGCTCGGGCTTGGGAGTCAGAGGTCATGAGTTCGAATCCAGGCTCTGCCACTTGTCAGCTGTGTGACTGTGGGCAAGACACTTCACTTCTCTGTGCCTCAGTTACCTCATCTGTCAAATGGGGATTAACTGTGAGCCTCATGTGGGACAATCTGATTACCCTGTATCTACCCCAGCGCTTAAAACAGTCCTCAGCACATAGTAAGCGCCTAACAGATACCAACATTATTATTATTAATCCCCATTTGACAGATGAGGCAACTTGTCCAAGGTCACACAGCAGACAAATGACAGAACTGGGATTAGAACCCAGGTCCTCTGACTCCCAGGCCTGTGCTCTTTCCACTAGGCCACAGGTAGAATGCTTGGTTCCTTTGGCAGAATCAAATCCAGTTCTAAAATGGGGGTGTCATCTTAGCGCTAATGACCAATACATCTAATCTGATTCTCTCAAGTATATATTTGCTTTGATTTTCTTGCTTTTCAGAAATTCATCAGTAAGATTTTGTGTCTTGTTTTTCAGCGGCATAAGCTCTTCTACAGTTGTTTTAGCATTTTCTTTCATTCATTCAGTCGTATTTATTGAGCACTTACTGTTGCAAAGCACTGCACCAAGTGCTTGGGAGAGTATAATATAACAACAAATACATTTCTGCCCACAAAGAGCTCTCAGTCCACAGGCATTTTTACTAGTCCTAATCAATCCGTTAATGGTATTTATTGAGTGTTTATTGCAAGCTAATCAAGATATTAAGAACATGGGAGAGTACATTTCAATAGAGTTGGTAGACACGACCCCTGCCCTCAATAAAAACAACTATGGTATTTATAAAGCGCTTACTATGTGTCAGGCACTGTATTAAGTGCTGGGGTGGACACAAGCAAATCAAGTTGGACACAGTCTCTGTCCCACATGGGGCTCACAGTCTCAATCCCTATTTTACAGATGAGGTAACTGAAGCACAGAGAAGTGAAGTGACTTGCCCATGGTCACACTGCAGGCAAGCAATGGGGTCAGGATTAGAACCCATGACCTCCTGACTCCCAGGCCCGAGTTCTAGCCACTACACCATGCTGCTTCTCAAAGAAACAGAGAAGCACAAAAGCCTAGAGGAAAGAGCATGGCTCAGTGGAAAGAGCCCAGGCTTGGGAGTCAGAGGTCATCGGTTCGAATCCCGGCTCTGCCACTTGTCAGCTGTGTGACTGTGGGCAAGTCACTTCACTTCTCTGTGCCTCAGTTATCTCATCTGTAAAATGAGGAATAACTGTGAGCCTCACGTGGGACAACCTGATTACCCTGTATCTACCTCAGCGCTTAGAACAGTGCTCTGCACATAGTAAACGCTTAACAAATGCCAACATGATGATGATCTGAGGACCTGGTTTCTAATCCAAGGTTCGCCAGCTGCCTTCTGTATGAAATTGGGCCAGTCACTTAACCTCTCTGTGCCTCAGTTTCCTCGACTGTAAATGGGACAGGGACGGTGTCTGGCCTAATTAACTTGAACCTACCCCAGGGCTTAGAACAGTGTTTGACACATAGCCAAGTCTTTAACAAACACTATAAAAAAAATTAGTGGAGGAGACCAACATTAAAATTATAGGAAGGGGAACCAATAGAACACACGACTATGGAAATAAATTCTGGGGGGATCGGGATCAAAGTGCTTAGGGGTTACAGATTTAAGTACATCGATGACCCGGAAGGGAGGGGGAAATAGGGCGAGGAGATGAACAATTAGTTAGGGTAGGCTTCCTGGAGGAGATATGATTTAGTAGAGATTCCAGGTAGGGAGAAGGGTGGTCCAGCAGATAAGTTTCCCTAAACCCTTCCAATAGTTTCTAGTATATTTCAGTGCATTTTCCATTGGTAACCTGAAGAATTATAATGCAGATGGTTTGGCCATATATATATATATATATATATATATATATATATATATATATATATATATATATTCAATCCTAATTAGAATTCTTGTCCAGGTTAACATTTAAATCTAATGTTTCAAGTTCAGTGTTTCAAGTCTTGTGAAAATTGAGTTTGACTAATTTGTATTAGGAAAGCTGAGTCTGTATAAACTCCTTTTAATACATCTAGTTTTTCATTTTTAAGAGTATTTTTAAAAATGTTTTTATCTCTATTTTGCTGAGCAAAAGAATCTATTTTAATAAAAAATGTTCAGATTAACCACAAACCTATGTCCTCCCGAGGTGGATTAAAATAAAAACTACTGCTAAAATAGGAGCCTAACACTTGTGTTCATCTCTAGTCTGTGAGCTCCTTGTGGGCAGGAATGTGTCTGTTGTTGAATTGTACTCTTCCAACCACTTAATACAGTGCTTTGCACACAGTAAGTGCTCAATAAATACGATTGAATGAATCGCCATCATCTGGAAATCAGATTAACTCATCCTGATAATAATAATTCTGGTATTTGTTAAGCACTTACTATATACAGGCACTGTACTATGCACTGGAGTAGATACAAGCTAATCTTGTTGGACACGGTCCCTTGTCCCAAGTGGTGCTCACAGTCTCAATCCCCTTTTTACAGATGAGGTAACTGAGGCACAGAGAAATAAAGTGATTTGCCCGAGGTCACACAGCAGACAAGTGGCTGAGCCAGGATCAGAACCCATGACCTTCTGACCCAGGCCTGGGCTCTATCCACTAAGCCATGCTGCTCCCTATTCAACAAAATTAATCAATCAATAGCATTTATTGAGTGCTTTATGGGATGCAGAGCACTCTAATAAGTGCTTGGGAGAGTAATAATAATAATGTTGGCATTTGTTAAGCGCTTACTATGTGCAGAGCACTGTTCTAAGTGCTGGGGTAAACACAAGGGAATCAGGTTGTCCCACGTGGGGCTGACAGTCTTAATCCCCACTTTACAGATGAGGTAACTGAGGCACAGAGAAGTGAAGTGACTTGCCCACAGTCACACAGCTGGCAAGTGGCAGAGCTGGGATTCGAACCCATGACCTCTGACTCCAAAGCCCGTGCTCTTTCCACTGAGCCACGCTGCTTCTCTACAAGAGTACAAAACAACAGAGTTGGTAGACATATTACAGACTAGAGGGGTAGACAGACATTTGTGCGTACGTGTTGTGGGGATGATGGTGGGGTGAATATTATGTTTAAAGAGCATAATTGAAGCAGTGAAGCAGTGTGGCTTAGTGGAATGAGCACGGGCTTGGGAGTCAGAGGTCGTAGGTTCTAATCCTGCCTCTGCCACTTGTCAGCTATGTGACTTTGGGCAACTCACTTAACTTCTCTGTGCCTCAGTTACCTCATCTGTAAAATTGGGATTAAGACTGTGAGCCCCATGTGGGACAACCTGATAACCTTGTATCTACCCCAGTGCTTACAAGAGTGCTTGGCACATAGTAAGCACTTAGCAAATACCATTATCAAGCACATAGTACAGTGTTCTGCACAGGAAGCGCTCAATACATACGACTGAATGAAGTGCACACGAGATGCAGAAGGGAGAGGAACTAAAGGAACTGAGGTTTTAGTTGTCTAGGTAGACAAGGTGAGTAAGTTGAATGAGTTGAAGTGTGCGAGCTGGGCTCTAGTGGGGGATCAGTGAGGTAAGGTAGGAGGGCGCAAGGTGAATGAATGCTTTAAAGCTAATGGTAAGGAGTTTCTATTTGGTGCAGAGGTTTGGGCAACCACAGGAGATTTTTGAGGAGTGGGGAAACAGAGACTGAATGCTTTTGTAGAATAATGATCTGGGCAGCAGAGTGAAAATTAATTTCATATTTTTCCCCCAAATGCATTTATGCTGAAAAGACAACAGGACCCAAGAGTAACCAGTTGGAGCCCGCAAGGCAGAAAGCCAAGTCCTTCCCCTCTCCCCGTCTCTTCCCCTCCAACAAGCGGACACATGCAGATATGCGCGCACGCACACACACACACACACAGTGCTTGAACAACCAGCTCCTGGGTATGTGTTTCAACAACTTACCTTGCTAACTTCCTTTAAGGCCCTTTTGCAGACTTCATACTGAGGTGAGTCTTTAGGTGTTTTCTGACAGATGGTCTGAAACGAACGGAAGCAGCAAATGTTCACCAAGTGAAACCACTGGGTGTATCTTCAAGTGAACTTCAGATAACTTCATTTTATTTACACCCTCCTTAGTACTCATTTATTTATATTCACTCATTCAATTGAATTTATTGAGTGCTTACTGTGTGCAGAGCACTGTACTAAGCGCTTGGAAAGTACAACTCGGCAACAGATAGAGACAATCCCTACCCGACAAGGGGCTCTTGATCACTTGAACTGTAGCACTTGGATGTAAGCTCCTTGTGGGTAGGGAGTATGTCATTCACTGGAGAAGCAGCATGGCTCAGTGGAAAGAGCCCGGGCTTGGGAATCAGAGGTCATAGGTTTGAATCCCGGCTCTGCCACTTGTCAGCTGTGTGACTGAGGGCAAGTCACTTCACTTCTCTGTGCCTCAGTTACCTCATTTGTAAAATGGGGATTAACTGTGAGTCTCATGGGGGACAACGTGATGAACCTGTATCTACCCCAGCGCTTAGAACAGTGCTCTGCATATAGTAAGCATTTAACTAATACCAACATTACTATTATTATTATGTACTACAGGGCTTCATAACAAGTAAGCACTAAATTTCACCCCAAATACTATTATTACCACAATGTGCAGACTACCCAACCCATGCTGACATTATCTTTCTACATCTAGATGTGTTTTCATGGATACCATAATCAATCAATGTTATTTATTGAGCTCTTACTGTATGCAGAGCATCAACTAAGTGCTTGGGAGAGTACAATACAACAAAGGTGGTCGATACATTCCCTGCCCAAAAGGAACTTACAGCCTAGAAAGGAGCTACCGAAGCATGAATTGTACTTGCCAAGCACTTAGTACAGTGCTCTACACACAGTAAGTACTCAATAAATATGACTGAATGAAATTCAAAAACTTTATGACCCTTTGAAAGAGTCAATCCAAAAAAAGACCCCTTCAGTATTTTCAAGAATGGGGTCTAATATCAATAACTCATTATCACTGATGAGCGATGATGATGACGATAATAATCATAATAATTATTACCAGGGTATTTGTTAAGCTCTTACTATGTGCTAAGCACCGTTCTAAGCGCTCAGGTGGATACAAGGTAATCAGGTTGTCCCATTGGGGGCTCACAGTCTTAATCCCCATTTTATAGATGAGGTAACTGAGGCACAGAGAAGTTAAGTGACTTGCCCAAGGTCACACAGCAAACAAGTGGCGGAGCTGCGATTAGAATCCATGTCCTCTGACTCCCAAGCCTATGGTCTTATCACTAAGCCATGAGGATGCTGGACTTGTTCTTGTCCATGTATTGCTTATCAGATCAAACTTTATACTTTAAAGTGGGGTTCAGAGAGCTCTGGTTCTGGGTGAAGAAACTAATATTCATACTCTCTCTTCTTGGCGGTAAGCCCCGGTGCAGTATTTTTCTAATTGGACATGTCCAAACTGTGCTTAGTGGAAAATTCACAGCCTGGAGTCATAGGACCTTGATTCTAATCCTGATTCTGTCACTTACCTGCTGTGTGACCTTGAGCAAGTCACTTAACTTCTCTGTGCATGAGTTCCCTCATCTGCAAAATGGGGATGCAAAACCTGTTCTTCCAATTTAGACTGCAAGCCCCTTGTGGGACCTGATTTTCTCCTTCTAGACTGTAAGCTCATGGTGGGCAAGGAACATGTCTACCACCTCTGTTATAATGTACTCTCCCAAATGCTTACTCCAGTGCTCTGCACACCGTAAGCACTCAATAAATACAAATGTTTGACTGATTAATTGAACTCCAGCTAAATTCCAAAACGAGGTAAAATGAAGTGGTAGCTTCTTAACCAGACTTTGATTCTGCCCACACTGTTTTCACAGAGTGACTACAGAGAAACTATAAAAAAAAAATTATTGCTAGTCATTAGTTTTAATAATAATGTTGGTATTTGTTAAGCGCTTACTATGTGCCGAGCACTGTTCTAAGCGCTGGGGTAGACACAGGAGAATCAGGTTGTCCCACGTGGGGCTCACAGTCTTAATCCCTATTTTACAGATGAGGGAACTGAGGCACCGAGAAGTTAAGTGACTTGCCCAAAGTCACACAGCTGGCAAGCCTTGCCCTGAGTACAGAGTATATGTAACTGCGAGATGAAAACACAACTTTTAGTTCCTAATTGGAAAAAGACACCTCAGGCTGTTGAATTTAGAAGTGCCATATTAAATGAAAAAAATGAACAACGAGGTCTTATATTTATGTCTAAGACTTAAATACTGTGAAATAAAATATCTCAAATACTGTAGAAATAAAGGCCCTGTGTAAATAAGGGTTTTGGAATCCATATGCTCATGTTGAACAATGTGATGTTTTATGGTTTTGGCAAATTTTACAATAATATTTTAAGTATATAGAGTAAAAATATCTCCCACCACACATAAAGATGTACTGCCAGATGTAATTCTGTGAAAATTCTCATTCTATAGAAAAGTGTGAAGTTTGCAACTGGAGTGTGGCATTAGAGAAACAGCATGGCATAGTGGATAGAGCACAGGCCTGAGAGTCAGGAGGTCATGGGTTCTAATTCTGGCTCTGCCACTGGTCTGTTGTATGACCCTGGGCAAGTCACTTCACTGGGCCTCAGCTCCCTCATCTGTAAAATGGGGATTGAGACTGTGAGCCCCGTATGGGACAGGGTCTGTGTTCAACTTGATCACCTTGTATCTACCCCAGTGCTTAGAACAGTGCTTGACACACACTAAGCTCTTAACAAATGTCTTTATCTTATTATTACTCTTATTATTGCCACTTAATAAGGAGCCTCTGCTTTAGGAACATTCCACCCTAATTACATATCCTCTGGATAATTATCCAGTGGGTAGTTCTGGTTGGATAGTATTTTCCCCTCTCCCCCCCCCACCCCCAAGACTGTAAGCTCATTTTGGGAAGGAAATCTGCCTGTTTATTGTTGTATTGTGCTCTCCCAAGCACTTAGTAGTAATAATAATAATAATGATAGTATTTGTTAAAATGTTTATTATGTGCCAAGCACTGTTCTAAGCACTGGGGCAGGTACAAGGTAATCAGGTTGTCCCACATGGGGCTCACAGTCGTAATCCCCATTTTACAAATGAGGTAACTGGGGCACAGAGAAGTTAAGTAACTTGCCCAAAGTCACACATCTGATGAGTGGCGGAGCCGGGAATAGAACCCATGACCTCTGACTCCCAAGTCCGTGCTCTTTCCACTATGTCATGCTGCTTCTCTATAGTGCTTTGCAGATGATAAGTGCTCAATGAATATGATTGAATTAATTAATTTTCCAGAGTAATTAGAGAAGTATTAGATCATCTGGAAAGAACTGAAAATCTGGTATTTCACTTTGGTTGAAAAAAATAATCATTAATGCTATTTACTGAGTGCTTATGGTGGGTACAACAATAATGCCTCTAAAAGGTTACATATAGGGTATTTGGGGGCAGGGGTCATGGAGGAGCAGGAGGGGAAGATAAGAGGATAAGGAATTGAAAAAGAGCTGGAAGGGAGATAGATGGTAGAAGGAAAAGTATAGGGGTGTTTGGAGGGAATTGGGTGGGATTTATGGGGTATTAGAACGTCTGCTTCTCCTCCATGCCCCATTGCCCCTACTCCCTCCCTCTGCTCTTGTGTATATATGTACATATTTATTATTCTATTTATTTTATTAATGATGTGTATGCATCTATAATTCTATTTATTTATATTGATGCTATTGATGACTGTCTAGTTGTTTTGTTTTGTTGCCTGTCTCCCCCCTTCTAGACTGTGAGCCCGTTGTTGGGCAGGGATTGTCTCTATTTGTTGCTGCACTGTACTTTCCAAGCGCTTAGTGCAGTGCTCTGCACACAGTAAGGGCTCAATAAATACAAATGTATGAATGAATGAATGAATGAGGAATGGGGTGTGAGGTTGACTAAGAATGTGGAAGATGAGAAGGGGAGGGAGATAAAAGGAACGGAGAGGAGGAGGAGGAAGTGACCAAGCAAGAAGGGCCCAACTTATACTTTGGCCAATGTAGAAGGGGAATGACTAAATGCAGCAACACATTAGCCCTGCTCTCCCCCATCTATTGACTCTGTCGTACTCTCCCAAGCACCTTGTATAGTGCTTTGCTCACGGTAAGCACTCCATAAATATCATTGTTTGATTTTTCCTCAGCACAAGTCGCCCAGTAGCATTTCCACAATAAGAAATCTAGCCTGCCAGTTTGATTCTGTTACCATGCACTATGCTACGACAAAGGTTTTCAAAGCAACTTCAAAATGACCCCTTTAAGGAATCTTGCAACAAATTTGAAATCCAAAATAATGAGCACCCAACAAATAATCGATCAGAATGACATTTGCACTGCTGGGTCTTCAGTGCGGTACATGTCTTAATAGGAGGACTCAAGCAATGGTGCAAGAAGTGAATAGGAAAAATGAGGATGACCGAAGGAATACAACTGACTATCTTTTGAATTAGGATACTCTGGGAGGCACAGGACTTTGGGGACTGGAAAAATGAAACCTGAGAGAGTACTGAAGCCTACTAAATATTATGAGGGCATGATAGACAACTGTTGTTCAGCAAGTTCCACATACCAGGATGAGGGAATATCTATTCAGGTCTGAAGGAGGTGAGTTCAAAAGAAATACTTCTTTCTACAGCAGGTGGTAAACATGTGACATTTTATCACCACAGGAAGCTTTGTGCGGTAAAAATATCAGTAGGTTCAGGAAGGGTTTGTATAAACTCGTGAATGAGTGGTTCATAATGAGTAACCAGAGGAAAAAGGATGTTAGATGAAACATCCCTAAAAACAATTGGGTGGAGGTCAGGGAAGGCCAAAGTCATACCGATAGCCCGAGAATCCGGTTGCCATTGTTGAAGGCAGAATACTGGTTTGACAGATCGTGAGTCTGACCCAGTATGGATTTCTTACAAAAGGTCACAAATGAAATGAAAAAAAAAAATAGACATGGTTGTCCATAGGCTGCAGCAGTGAGGAACCCCAATTTTTTTTTAACAGTTATTGCAGCAAATACCCCCATGGTTGGCAATGGATTCACCTACATTCCACCTCAGGCTGTCCACAAAAGGAATTTAATAGGTTTCACGGGTGAGAACAGGCAAAAATCATTCATACGTAAGGTTATTATTCTATTATGCAATAGGTAATCCAACCCCCAAAACAAGCAGGATTTCTCTTACATCCATCAGCAACGGTAGACGTGTAACCCTTTGCATGGGGAGTATGAGGAAAGAGATCATGGGCAGGTTCCCGCATTCTTCCTGAGATTCGATTCGCGATAACACTTCTTTAAAGGATGGATTAGTAGCTCTGAGGAAGAAAACATGATAATTGTTTTGTGGTGCTGATTTGTCATTTGAAATTTAACAATTTAGAGGATGACAATGTAGAAACTCCAACTCTTTAATTTAAAATTATAAGAGAAAACCATCACTGCAAAGCCATTGGGTAGTCTTTCTACAGTGAATTGCACAAAACTGATTTTAACCTCAGTTGTGAAGTTAAAGAAGTAGACTTTCTTAAATTACAACTTTGGAGATGGAATAAAAACAAGCACAAGTTAATGTCAAATGGAGACAAAATAACAGACAATAATATTGATAAAAACAACACGTTTGACCATCTCTTCTCAATTCTCACTCAAAATGTGTCTTCTGACATTAGACGGTTAAAGGACTTTGGGAATCCATTGGGTAACGGAGGGGGGTGTGAGGTGAGGGGAAGGGTATATAGAGAGGAGGAGAGTTTAAATACTGGGAAATGACATAAGACATAAGTACTGCAGATTCTGTTGTGGTCTGAGGTCTTGCATTACTTCAACCTATTTAGGGGTGTGGGTGGAGAGGAAGGAAGGGTGATAGGGAATGTGAGCCTCCAGCCTCATTCAGGTATCCTTATGATGGGTTAAAACCTTAGCTATACACAAAGGACATGGGGAGTTAAGAGAGAGTGGAGACAGTCCATTATATATGGGGTAAATGGATGGTTTGGGGCATTCATTCAATCGAATTTATTAACCGCATGATGCCTAAAGCCGCCAAGTCTACTCTGCTTCCCCTGCTTCCAGAACCAAGTACTTCAGGAGGGACCAGATCCCCCTTGACCAATGTCCCCACTTCCTCTTGCCCTGTCTCCCCACTTCCTCCGGGCCCACCTCCCCACTTCCTCTTGGGCAGCCTACTGCACGAAAATGGGGTTTGTTGGTTGTGCAACTAAAGCCATGAGCTGTAACTGCTTCTCATGGAATTAAAAATGGAGAATCTGGAAAGAGGACAAAACGGCGAGTAGAGCCTGATTCATTCATTCAGTGGTATTTATTGAGCGCTTACTGTGTGCAGAGAACTGTACTAAGCACTTGGAAA
Organism: Ornithorhynchus anatinus; assembly: GCF_004115215.2. Taxonomy (NCBI): domain Eukaryota; kingdom Metazoa; phylum Chordata; class Mammalia; order Monotremata; family Ornithorhynchidae; genus Ornithorhynchus; species Ornithorhynchus anatinus. Next base: position 112,373,658 of record NC_041728.1, on the reverse strand, counting down.
GTACCGTGGCTCAGTGGAAAGAGTCCGGGCTTGGGAGTCAGAGGTCATGGGTTCAAATCCCAGCTCTGCACTTGCCAGCTGTGTGACTGTGGGCAAGTCACTTAACTTCTCTGTGCATCCGTTACCTCATCTGTAAAATGGGGATTTAACTGTGAGCCTCGCGTGGGACAACCTGATTATCCTGTATCTATCCCAAGCGCTTAGAACAGTGCTCTGCCCATAATAAACGCTTAACAAATACCAACATTATTATTATTAGAGACAATCCCTGCCATGCTCTTAATTGTCCAATGTCCCACTTTACTAAGTGCTTAGAACCATGCTCTGTACACAGTAAGTGCTCAATAAATACTACTGAATGATTTATTGACATAAACGTATGCCCCAAGTAACCTTTCACTGACTTGTTAAGAGCAGTCATGTGAATGTAGATCCACAATTGTGACATTGCCTTAATTCCAAATTCTTTGGGCCAGCAGCCAAACAATGGCAAAAGTCAGAAGTGAGTTTTCTCCCACTTGAAAACAATTACTTCCCCTTAGGCATACATGCTATGCTACAGATAAGGCCAGAGTTTAAGAGAATCACAAAGCACCCACCCTATCTTGGAATGTGAGAGTTGCATCCTTATAAAATCCTGAGTGAGAAAAACTCACACTGTTATACCTGTTCAAATGCCCTCAGCTCATGCCGTCAGCTCATCCACAAGCAGTTTCTCCAACATCGCAGCACGGGGAGCCCAATCAGGCTTGTCTTGTCAAAATTCATTGTCAAATTTTCTGATCCTAAAAAACTAACTTTTGAGATACCACTTAACCTTAAAGGACTTTATCAGTAGCTTCTAGGACTTCATCCAGAGTTTGGATCAACAAAATCTTTCAAATACACTCCATCTCTGCTTACATTACTGTTGCTTACATTAATTTCTGGAGAGTTCTTTGTTGATAGACTTCATTTGTGCAATACTTCACATAGGGATCAAATGTCGATGATGTATGTTTTTCCACAATATCACTTATGTCATCTATGAGGATATTGTTCTGATGCCTTTCTTCCAGCTCCTTAAAGAATCTGTAAAAATAATACTTGCATATTAGGGGGAGATGTCTAGAACCTTAAAGGAAGGATGACAGTGTTTCTCGTAAGTATATTTTTTGAAGACTGTTCTGAGCTCTATGGATGACATATTGGTTGCACCAAAGAAGATCTATTTTAGTTTGGAAATATACAGATTCAAAATTTAATGTAAAACCGTAAAATTCCAGTAAATTCAAATAGGGAACTAAAGAGTTCCCCAGTAGCCCAATCCTCCACAAAAACTCAAGGAGGTTCACTATATTCTCAAATTTAGAACTTTAGTAAGGTTCAATTGCATTTAACCCTATGCTATTTTCTAAGACATAGCTTATCATTGCCAATGAGCCTGAAAGACATCAAGCCTTTTTAATGTCGATCAAAGTAAAAAAAAAGATCAGATCAATATCACTGAAGTCAAATTAAACAGTTTGCAATGGATTTTGACAAAAAATTAAGTAGACCAAAATACAGCTAAAAGTTCCTTGTGGGTAGAGAACATTTCTGCCAATTCTATGGCACTACACTCTCCCAGGCGCTATAATGGTCTCCACACAGTAAGCACTCAATAAATAAGATTGATTGTAGAAAGCTCAAGCCAGAGGGAAAGGCAAAGAACAGAGTTGAGAGAAAAATGCCTATCTTCTTATTTCAATTAAGTGTCCCCAGAAAACCCTCAAATAATTGTAACCCTCCACCTCTTTCTTATATTGTGACACCCTTGAGGGGCAGGGACTATGTCTAATACCTTTGTAAGTCTCTCCCATTGCTTAGTGCAGTGCTCTGCACACAGTAAGCACTGAAGTATTATGACTACTACTATTCCTGCTCTCAAATATCAGCATTCTCATCCTCCACCATTCAGAAAATAAACAGAAAATGTAGTCATATCTCATACACAATCTCATACACAGAGGCAAGGAAACATGGTTTCCAGTTTATTTTGATTTTGAAACAATGTAGCATTTCCTAATGGTGATCTGGGAAGCAAATTACTTCTTAGAGGGACCTGTCAATTTTCAGGACAATCTAACTGAACTCGAACAGTAATTTATTAAGAAAATAGCTTTCCCTCTTCACTTTAATGTTCAATGCCAAAATGTTTAATTAAAAAAAAAACCCACAAAGCATATTTTTAGACAATTTCCTTCCTCCACCTGCACTATGAAATGATAATTAGTAAAATTCAAGAGCACTGTTTACATCTCTAGGTGAACCTCTCCTGGATAAGATAGTTATCCCTTTGTTCCACATTATTTTTTTTTTGGCAATTTTTTTCTTTTAAAAAAATATCTGACATGGTTTTCTTAATGTGAATTTGAGTGTCACAAAGGCATGAGACAAAAAAAATTCCCAAAATGACTAATCCAATATAAAAATAGTTATTTTTTCACACCTGAGTTATATCTCTGCTTCCCTATATCTCTGCTACCCCTTCAACAACTAGTCTTGAAATAAGGGAAAATTTTAAGACTTTTAATAAAGCATCATTTTCATCCACATATGTCAACACTGGACCAACATCTGGAACATATCACACTGGAATTTTCATTGCCATTATTTATTTATTTTTTTCAGTCTGCCCTGCGTAATAGGTAACACTACCCAATACTATGTCAGAGAAGAGAAGGGAGGAAACCAAAGACACTCTATCCATATAGGTGAAGATTACTATAAACAGTTTTAATTTCCATTCTGCTTCACATAACAGTTAGGGAGAGAGCCAATACATCTTACATGTGCAAATAATCATAATTGAAATATTTATTTTAGTTGGTACTGAAATAGCAAGAGAGAAAAATGACCCCTCCTTTCTGAACTGTATGACTTCTATTCAAATGGGATCAAAGTTAAACCTGAAAAATTTCTTAGAGCCAGAAAACAAATGCCTCGAATAGCAAGGCACAGGTACCCAAATGTGTAATGACAACCTCTCGGTTTGATCAGTATGAATAATAATAATAATAATAATGATATTTGTTAAGCACTTACTATGTGCAGAGCACTGTTCTAAGCGCTGGGGTAGATACAGGGTAATCAGGTTTTCCCACGTGAGGCTCACAGTTAATCCCCATTTTACAGGTGAGGTAGCTGAGGCACAGAGAAGTTAAGTGACTTGTCACACTGCTGACAAGTGGCAGAGCCGGGATTCAAACCCATGACCTCTGACTCCCAAGCCCGGGCTCTTTCCACTGAGCCACGCTGCTTAAAGTAACAAGCTCTCTTATGAAAATGAATAATCTCCTTTATAAGGGGGAAAGGGAGTTAGGACAAAAGGAGCAGGGAAGTCTTTCAAAAGACAACGATCTTGGCTTAAAGACACTGAATGTATGGTACGCTCATAACAAAAACCAGAAGTTCATGAACCATTTGAGTGGGGGGGCAATTCATTTTTCCACAATTTCTTTGCTCTGGAAAGTCATGTCCAGGCTGAAGATGTTTTCTCCAGTCTTTGGCCCTGATTACATCATCTGTCGGCCCCCAGAAATAAAACAGCAGCCCGCACTGTTCTTAAAAGGCTTTGGGGTCAGCAAGGCAGCTGGTTTCAATCAATCCCTAGTATTTACTGAATGTTTACTGTGCGCAGAGCACTGTACTAAATGCAGTGGGTAGACATGATCCCTGATTTCAATGAGTTTACAATCTAGTGGGGGAGATGGACATTAAAATAAATTACAATTACAGGAAACAACAGGTTAAAAAGATATGTACTTAAAGTGGGGTGACTTAGGATGGGGGTGGGAGCAAAGTGTTTAGGGTTACAGACCCAAGTGCTTTTGGGACTCTGAAAGGAGGGAGAACAGAATGCGGAGATGAGAGTTGAGTTAGAGAAGGCTTCCTGGAGGAGGAATGCCTTTAGTTATGGCTTTGACGTTGGGGACAGCCATGTTCTATTGGATAAGAAGGGGGAAGGAGCTCCAGACAGGAGGAAGGGAGTGAACAAGGAGCCAATTCATTCATTCATTCAATTGTATTTATTGAGCACTTACTGTGGGCAGAGCACTGTACTGTACTAAGCGCTTGAAAATACAATTCGGCAACAGACATAGACAATCCCTACCCAACAACGGGCTCACAGTCTAGAAGTGGGGGAGACAGACAACAAAACAAGTAGACAAGCAAAAGCAAGAGCGACGAAAGTGAGACACAGTGGGAAGGGTGATGTAAGAGGAACCAAGTGTGTGGGCTGGAGAGGAGCAACAGAAGGTAGTACAAAGAGAGTTCATTGAAATTTCAGTTGGGATAACGCTCTCTAGCTCCCAGCAGAAGTGAATTTAATCCCAGTTCCATTTCTCCAGGAAATCTCCTTAATCTAGAAATAGTGTGGAAAGAACATGCGGCTGGGAGTCAGAAAAAGCTAATAATAATAATAATTGTGATATTTGTAAAATGCTTACTATGTACCTCAAATACTATGCTAAGGGCTGGGGTAGATGCAATCAGATCAGCCACATGGGGCTCACAGCCAAAAGGGTAGGTATTCATTTATTTATTACAGATATTTAATTCCCATTTTACAGATGAGGAGACTGAGGAACAGAGAAGTCAAGTGACTCGCCCAAGGCCACACTACAGGCTAGTGGCAGAGCCAGCGTTAGAATCTAGTCTCCTCACTAATGCCAGTTCTGCCATTTGTCTGCTGTGTGACCTTGGGCAAACCACTTAACTTCCCCATGCCTCTTTAAAATATGGATTCAGTATCTCTCCTCCTTTTCATTTAGACTGTGAGCCTCAAGTGGGACACGGACTGCGTCCTACTACATAATCTTATATCTACCCCGATGCTTAGTACAGTGCATGGCACATAGGAAGTACTTAAATACCACAATTATAAGTAGGGTTATTAAGGGCTAGGCCGAGATCCAATTAAGTGCCATTTGTCTCCACTCTTGCACTACAAACACAGAAGCACCATCAGGTTCTTTGCATGACCAGTGTCGATCCCGCAAGATTTCAGATTCTGTACATCTGTGCTGTTACGTAGTTTATTGCCTCTGCAATGTCTATACATAGATGAAATCTCATTACAGAAAACCTCTGGGAATTAAAATCACCCACATATCTGTAATTTTATTTTATTTTAATGTCTCTGACCCCTCTAGACTGTAATCTCATTGTGGGCAGAGAATGTCTGCTATATTGCAGTCTCCCAAGTGCTTAGTACAGTGCTCTGCAAACAGTAAGCGCTCAATAAATCCAAATGACTGACATAAAATATGATTTTTGTTTTAAATGGACAAGTCTGATTCCTCCCCTTGGCCCAACTCCCTTCAGGTCAACATTCTACCCATTCAGTATCGGACTCTCTCTCTCTTCTTTCCATCCTTAACTCTCTAACTTTGCTCTTAATTTTCTCTACCAGGCCACGGAGCAGCGGCCTCAGAATCCTGAGACCCAAGACTGAACTGAGGTTCTGAAGGGTGGAACCCCTATGGTGGAAGCCCCAGAGGGGCATGTTTCACTTTGGGGAGAAGTAAAAGTTCAATAAATACCACTGATTGATTGATTGATGGGTGGAACCACAAATGAACTGCAGCTGCCATAGTTGCTGGGAAATGTTACTCCCTCCAGTTCACTAACTGAGAGGGCTCAAAATGAGGACATGTGTCCTCCACATGGGATTCTTCTCTGCTCTACCCAACTCCACTCTGAGCCAGGCTGCCAAGAAGCACAACTGGGCTCTCATTCCTCCCAATTCCACTGCTTTTTTTTAGAAAAATGGCATTTGTTAAGACCTTAGCGTGTACCAGGTACTGTTCTAAGCACTGGGGTAGATACAAAGTAATCAGGTTAGTCACTGTCCATGTCCCACTTGAAGCACACAGTCTTAATTCCCATTTTACAGATGCAGTAACTGAGGCACAGAGAAGATAAGGGACTGGCCCAAGGTCACACAGCAGAAAAGTGACAGAGCCAGAGCTTAGGACAGTACTGACACACAGTAAGTGCTTGACAAATGCCATCATTAGAACCCGGATCTTCTGACTCCCAGGTCCATTCACTCATCCATTTAATCGTATTTATTGAGTGCTTACTGTACTAAGCACTTGGGAGAGTACAATTCGACAATAGACATATACCCTGCCCTATCCACTAGGCAACACAGTTTTTCTGGCTACTGGGTATAGAGATTACTCTGAAAAATAAGGTTTCCGACTGAAGCAACAAACTGGGAAATCAAAATTGAAAGCACTCAGGTAGGTCACTGGGCTGGGGGTAAAGGGAGAGGCATGTTTGATTTTATATGACACAATATCTAGTTTAGATTCAATGGGTCTCCACATCTCTGGGATTGGCTTTCTCCTCTACTAACTAAGAAAACATGGCTTAAAAAAATCCATGTATAAAGTCTTCCTGATTTGAGGCAGCAGGGTCTACGTGAAAGGCATAGGGAAGACCTGAGTCTTTATTAACCCAGTTCTGGGATTCATGAGGTTTGAATTATTGAGGTTTTACTACATGGGACTTTAGACTCAAGTTCTTCATGCCCCTGATGGAAATTGCTCACCATCAGTTGTTTCACGGTTCTAGGAATCACCTTCCAGTGTTCTAAATTGGTGATTTTCCACGAGTGGGCAACTACGAGCTAAAGAGTTCCTTGGTGGGTTGTGAAAATTTTAGAATAATAAGAAGAATGTTTACCAGCCGCCTAGCTCCAATGAATAAGTCACCTGGATGAGAAGCTCAGCAAAGACTTGCATGAGTGAAATTGGGAGAAGAGTGAGCCAGATGGCAGAAGGGAACTTTTTTTTTTATGGCATTTATTAAATGCTTACTATGTGCCAGACATTGTTCTACGCACTGGGGTAGGTGCAAGTTAATAGGGTTGGAGACAGTCCCTGTCCCATAAGGGTGTCACAGTCTTAATCCTTATTTTACAGATGAGGGAACTGAGGGCCAGAGAAGTGAAGTGATTTGCCCAGGTCACATAGCGGATAAGTGGCGAAGCTGGGATTAGAACCCAGGTCCTTCTCACTTCCAGGTCTGGGCTCTATCCTGGCCATGCTGCTTTCCTGCTGATGTGTGCATTGTCTTTGGGGGTTACCCACCCTGTTCTACTTGGTCATAAAGCCTAAATACATTTCCAAGTGTTGCATATTAAAAGCTTTCTCTGAGTTGTTTTGTCTGCAGAGGGTCCTGTACATTTTTGAAGAGGATGTTTTTGATTGCTACATTTGCTTAGAGCCCAACTTTGTCTGGGGAAAAATCTGGAAATCCAAAAACGTGAAGATTGTAATTTGGAAGTAAGATGAATGGTTTTGGAGCTACACAATGAAATCATAATTGTGGTATTTGTTAAGCGCTTATTATGTGCCAAGCACAGTATTGAGTGCTGGGGTAGACACAAGATAATCAGGACTCCGAATCTAAACTGGAGGGAAAACAAGTATTTAAATCCCACTTTACAACAAACAAGTGGCAGAGCCGGGTTTAGAATTCAAGTCCTCTGACTACCAGGCTTGTGCGCTTTCCACTGCTACATATCCCCAGAGGACAACTTGCCGAATGGTAAAAAGCAATTTCAGGATTGTCCATCCCTAAATTCCTCTGACTGGACCAGACTTCACTGGCGCAACGGGAGCAAAAAATGAAATATTGCAAGTGGAGAACAATTCTGATGGAAAATGCTCTTCAATCAGTAACGACTTCTCTCCCATCACCACAAATGGAAACAAGAATCAAAATAAAAAGAAATAATATAGCTAAATGATTGAGGGCTGTCTCTCATCAAAGAGCAGCAGTGTGGCTTAGTGGGTAGAGCACAGGACTGGGAGTCAGAAGGACCTGGGTTCTAATCCCAGCTACTCCCCTTAACTGCTATATGATACGGAGGAAGTCACTTAACTTCTCTATGCCTCAGCTCTCATCTGCAAAAATCAATCAATCATATTTATTGATCACTTACCATGTGCTAAGCACTTGGGAGAGTACAATATAAAAGAATTGGTAGGGACGATCTCTGCCCACACTGAGTTTACTGTCTAGATTCAATATCTTTTCTCCCACCTAATTAGCCTTGTAAGCCATATCTGGGACATGATGATCATATATTTACCCCATTGCTTAGTATAAGGCTTAACACATATAAGTACTTAAATACCATAAATGTTATTACTAGTGAGAGCTGAGTCAAATCTGGAAAAGACCGAGACAAACCCTTCGTCCAAATGACAGTCGTAAATAGAGGAAATAAACCTTAAATTCAGTTCATTTTTCCATCCAATACTGATGGAAATTCTCTGTTGGAATGAGGTCGTAGAAGAGGAGAACATAGGTCATCTGCCCCTCCGGGCAGCTGTCAGTCAGGAAATACCCACTAGGCCACAATCTCTCAGCTCACAGTAGCTCATTTTACCATTTCTTGGTCCCAGTCCCTTTGAATTCCCTTTCCCTCTGGACTGTAAGCTCCTGGTGGGCAGGGAACATCAACCAACACTGTGGCACTGTGCACTCTCAAGCGCTTAGTAAAGTGCTCTACACACCATTAGCACACTACAAATACCAAGAAGCTTGCAACAGATACTCAACAAAATACTCAACAAATACCATATGGCCAAGGCCTCCAAGAGGCCTTCCCTGACTAAGCCCTCCTTTCCTTTTCTCCCACTCCCTTCTGTGTCACCCTGACTTACTCCCTTTATTCTTCCCCCATCCCAGCCCCATAGTGCCTATGTACACAGCTGTAATTTATTTATGTTAATGTCTGTCTCCCCCTCTAGACTGCAAACTCACTGTGAGCAGAAAATGTGTCAGTTTATTGTTATATTGTACTCTTCCAAGTGCTTAGTACAGTGATCACACAGTGAGCACTCAAATATGATTGAATGAATGAAATACCACTGATTACTTGAACTGTAACAAACAAATCAGATGTTCACTCAATTAACGGTATTTATTGAGCACTACTGTGAACAAAGCACTGAATTGAGCATCTGGAAAAGTACAATAATAATAGAGTTGGTAGAGATGATCCCCGCTCTCTGTGGAAATAGAGTTTACATGCTATAGGGGGAAACAGATACTAAGATAAATTACTGGTGCACAAATGGCAGAGTGTAAGGATCCATACAAAAGTGCTATGGGACTCAGGGTCGGGTGAATACCACAGGCATAGGTAACACAGAGGGGATATCAGGTAGGGTGAATGAGGGCTTAGTCAGAAAAGGCCTCTTGGAGAAAATGTGATTTAAGGATTTGATTTTGTCCATGTCCAATTCCTCCAAACTTGCTTTAACTCTGCCCTCTCCTCCATCAACAGCATTTATCCATCCTTATTGACTCCCATTTACACTGTCCATATCAGTTGCTTTAAATGTTTAACTCCCTCCTCATATCTCCTGTTTTCCCCATCCTCTTCCTCTTGACCCTAATGACCTGGGCATATGCTTTATTGATTAAAAATGAAACCATCAGGCCACCAAATCAGCCAGAAGCTGTGGGAGGACAATAAATTGAAAGGAAATTAAGGTGATGAATCAGATTGCACCAGGGAAGCCATATGTACAACCAATAATTTACATTAATGAGAAGCGGCATGGCTTAGTAAATAGATCACCGGCCTGGGAGTCAGAAGGCCATTGGTTCTAATCCCGGCTTCGCCACTTGACTGCTGTGTGATTTTGGGCAAGTCACTTAACTTCTCTGTGCCTCAGTTCCCTCACTGGGGATTAAGACTTTGAGCCCGGTGTGGGACAGGGATGGTGTCCAACCCAATTATCTTGTATCTACCCCAGGGCTTAGCACAGTGCCTGGCACATAGTAAGAGCTTAACAAATACCATAATTATTATTATTACTATGACATGGGCAATACAGAGCTAAAAGCTGTGACAGAATTCTATCTAGGCAGCCTACCGACCAATGATGCAATGATGGACAAGCAAATAGAAATAAAAAAGGCTAACACATTCTTTGATATGCCCTGTAGACCATTAGCACACAACAAATACAAAGAAAATCAATAGAGCATGGGCCTGGAAGTCAGAAGGATCTAATGATCTAATCCTGGATCTGCCACTTGTACTCAACAAACACTTAATAAAAACACTCCGCGTCAAGCAAGCAAGGTGTGGCAGCAGCACTCAGGCTCCAGATCCAACTGAAGATTCACTGAGCCGTAGCACCATCCAACCCTCTCTACAGCTGGGATGACTGGACTGTACCGAAGTGTCTCATCCTTCTCCTTGGCCAGTTCCAACGGTGTCAACTAGAGGAAATACTCAGTATCAAATGGCAGGGTAAGATCATGAACAGTGAAGCTCTGGAACATAAACATTCCCTAGCCTAGAAGCTACGTTCCCTTTAAAATACCTAGGCTGGTAGGAACATCTGGGGATAATTAACAACAGCAGGATACCCAAACAGCTGCTGCAATGGAGAGCCAAAATTAGGAAAACAAAAGCAAGGAGGGCAGAAGAAATATTTAAGAACTTAATAAGGGGATGCCTTAGATAATGTTGTCTCCCCACTGAAAACAAGGAATCAATTGCTAAAGAGAAACCTGCATGAAGCACTGTCATCGTGAAGGGAGTGACTCCCATTCAGAATAATCTGTGTGTGGAAATTCAATCACTAGTATGTATGAGTACGCCCTGTTTGCAGAATGCTATACTAAGCACTTGGGAGAGTAGAGTACAATAGAGTTGGCAGACATGATCCCTTTCCTCAAGAAGCAGCTTCATTTAATAATAATAATGGTATTTACTAAGCACTTACTATGTGCCAAGCTCTGGAGACAAGGAAGCAAAAGACAAAACATTGCCAGGCACTGCAAACACAAAGCAACTATTCCCTCCTCTTACTTAGGTTGTCAACCCTGGGTTGGACAAGGAGTGCACCTAACCTGATTAGAGAAGAAGCGTGGCTCAGTGGAAAGAGCATGGGTTTAGGAGTCAGAGGTCATTTATTCTAATCCCGGCTCTGCCACCTGTCAGCTGTGTGACTTTGGGCAAGCCACTTGATTTATCGGTGCCTCAGTTACCTCATCTATAAAATGGGGATTAAAACTGTGAGCCTCACGTGGGACAACCTGATTAGCCTGTATCTACCCCAGCACTTAGAACAGTGCTCGGCACATAGTAAGCGCTTAACAAATATCAACATTATTATTATCTTAATGATGGTATTTGTTATGCACTTACTATATGTCAAGCACTTTTCTTTGTGCTGGGTTAGATACAAGCTACTCAGTTTGGACACAGTCCCTGTCCCACATGGGGTTCACAGTCTTAATCCCCATTTTACAGGTGAGGCAACTGAGGAACAGAGAAGTTAAGTGACTTGCCCAAGGTCAGGGTCACACAGCAGACAAGCGGCAGAGCAAGGATTAGAACACAGTTCCTTCTGACTTCCAGGCCCGTGTTCTATCCAATATGCCACGCAGTGTTTGACACAGTAAGAGCTTAACAAATGCCATAATAATTACTATTATTAAAGCACTGAACTAAGCATTGGGGTAGATACAAGTTAATCATGTTGGACACCGTCTCTGTCCCACATGGGGCTCACAGTTTAAGGGGGAGGAGAATAAACATTAAATCCTCATTTTACAGATGAGGAAACAAGGGCCCAGAGAAGTTAAATTACTTGTCCAAGATCACACAGCAAACAAATGCCATCACACAGCAAACAAGTGCCTCGATCTCATCTATCTCGCCACCAACTCCTTTCCCACATTCTCTCTCTGGCCTGGAACTCCTTCCTCACTCCATAAACACCAGACCACCACTCTCCCCACCTTCAATGTCTTATTGAAATCTCATCTCCTTCAAAAGGTCTTCCCCTCTTAAGCCCTTCTTCCCCGCAGACTATCTCTCCTCTCTGGGTCACCTACACACTTGGATCTGTACCCTTTGGGTACTTGGTACTCACCTCACCCTCAGTCCCACAGCACATATGTATATATCCATAATTTGTTTATATAAAATCCTGTCTCCCTCTCTAGACTATAAGCTCATTGTGAGCAGGGAACATGTTGAAAAACTCTGCTGTATGGTAATCCATCATATTTATTGAGAACTTGATGTGTGCAGAATTCTGTACTAAGTGCTTGGGAGAGTACACATAATGTAGTACAGTGCTCTGCCCAAAGTTCTCAATAAATACCATAGAAAAAAGGGTAGAACCTGCCTTTGAAGCCAGCTCTTATGGTTCCCAAGGTCAGGAAATTCTGCTTAGGGCTGAGAAGAACTGGCCACCATTGGAAATATTTGAGAAAAGGAGAGACATATGGATAAAGACTTTTAGAAACATAACCAAAAGGAACGCAGCTATAAAACCAAAAAAAAAAAAAAATTACCCAGCAATGTGGTATTTCCCAATGCAAAAATAAATTTCCTTTTCAACTATAAAATTTTCCAGTGAACAAGATGAGAAACAATGAAATAGCTGCTTTATATTACTTACCTAACAAAAAATCCCAGTAAAACCAGTCAAATTTAACCCAATAAAATTCTGTATTAAAAAAATTTGCACAACAATCCCCACTAGACATTCAACAGAACTAAAATAAGTGCTCTTTTAGCTATTATTATTCCAGTGACCAGGAATGACTGTGAACATGGAAGCCAAAATCAAAATGAAACTAAAAGCATTTTGGCAGTACCAATGAAAACTAAATGGATTCAAGAATAATCTGGGATATTGCAAGCTACAGGTTTTCTTGTTAAAGTAATTTTTTCTTAAAAAAAATATTTCACAAGCTGAAAAATTCATGGAAAACACATTCAAAATTATCGCAATATACTTTTTCTACTAGTGTGAGGGCAGCACACTATCTTGTTGCCGTAATAATTTGCAGGACCGTTTCACTCATTTCTTTCAACCACCTTCATTTCTACACCTCTAAACTTCAAACCTGGGACTTTGATAAGGGTTTTGGGGTTTACAGTTCAGAAACTGCATGTCTTAGTGGATAGAGCATGGGCCTGGGAGTCAGAGGCCCTGGGTTCTAACCCCACCTCTGCCTTTTGTCTGTTGTGTGACCTTGAGTAAGTCACGCATCTTCTCTGTGCCTCAACTTTCTCATCTGTAAAATAGGGATTAAGACTGTGAGCCCTCCGTGGCACATACATTGTGTCTAGCTTGTCTCTACTCCAGTACTGAATAAAAGGCCTGGCACATAGAAAATGCCTAATGAAAAACACAATTATCAAATACCATTAAAAAAATAAATAAATTAGTTCACGAAGCCCCCTACCTCTTTAAATCAATAGTATTCACAGGGCAACTACTCTGGGCATAGCTCTGCCTTGGGAAAGTACCTTCTGAAGGGAGTCAGCATGGCCTAATGTCTAGAGCATGGGTCTGGGAATCAAAAGGACCTGGGTTCTAATCTCTGCTCCTCCACTTTTCTGCTGAGTTACCTTGGGCAAGTCACTTCATTTCTCTGTGTCTCAGTTACCTCATCTGTAAAAATGGAGATTAAGACCGTGAGCCCAGGTTGGGACAGGGACTGTGTCCAACCCAGTTACCTTCTATCAACTCCAATGCCTAGTACAGTGCCTGGCACATAGTGCTTAATGAACACCACAATTATTATTTATTATCCATTGCAATAAACATGGAAAAAAAAATCAGAGATGGTGGACTGTATTTGAACTGGTGCTTCTCTAGACACTTCTAACTCAAGGCTCTCCCTTCCCAAATTCCTGAGGACAGAGGATTCCAACTAGAAACATGTGCTCCATGAGGGGCATTTCCAATTATCAGTAAAAGTTTACTGGTGATGCGGTGAGGGCCATGGAGGCTCTTTCTGTGGCTGGGCTGCTTTTCCCAGACCCCTGAGAGGGAACTAACTCCAGGGAGCAAGCCACAGATTAAGCTGAAAATAGAAACCACACTGAGGAAGAGGTAATTGTTCAGTGCTTACTAAATGCCAAGGACTGTATTATGCACTGGGATAGATGTAAGCTAATCACATTGGACACAGCCCATGTTACAGACATTTTACAGATGAGGTAACTGAGGTCCAGAGAAGTTAAGTGATTTGTCTAAGGTCACACAGCAGACAAGTGGCAGAGTACAAGTGACCCCAGCCACATAAGCTTGTAGCTCAATGAGAAGATTTTATTTTGTTCAAATCGAATAGGTGCACATTTTGCTAATGCCAAAGCTATAAAATAGTTGAAACAATCCACTCTTGTTCAGTTATCCCAATGGGGAAAAAGTGAAGATGCAACACAAAAAATCTTCTGATATTGAAGTGTCCACCTCCTCTCCAATCAAACCATTTGCCAGAGATGCTAACAGATAACAATACAGACTTTTCTTAGTTCATCTCTTTTCTTGCTTCCCTCCCAGTTTCTAGAGAAGATGCCTGCGAGAACTCATCCACTTCCACAGCTTCAATTGTCTCCTCTGTGCTGATAGTTTCCAAATCTTCATCTCCAGCCCCAACTTCTCTCCTTCTCTGCAATCTCGCATTTCCTCCTGCCTTCGGGACATCACTGCCTGGCCATCTCATCGACAACTCAAACTCAAGATGTCCTAAAGTCAGCTTCCCTCCAAAACCCTCTCCTCTCTCACTACCATCTCTGTTGACAACATCACTATCCTTCCAGTATCACAAGTCCACAAATCTTGGCATTATCCTTGACATGTCTTTCCTCTTCAAACTGCATATTCAGTCAGACACAATCTTAGTTCCATCTCCACAACCTCTCAAATTCACTCCTTCTCCAACCAAACAGGTAACACTTTGGTTCAAGCCTTTGTCATATTCCCACTCTACAAATATATCGGCCTCCTTGTGGACCTCTCTCCAGTCTATACTTCACTCTGCTGTCCAGACCACTTTTCAAATAATAAAATACTTCAATACACATCTCCCCCATTCCTTCAGGGCCTCCAATGGTTGTCCATCCAACTCTGCCCCTTTATCATTGGATTCAAGGCAATCAGTTCTCTCCCCCTTAGTTGTTTCTCTCCCACTAGCCCCCAATCTGCGCACTTCACTCCTTTATTACCAACCTACCACATTTGAAGAAGGAAGCATGTCCTAATGGAAAGAGTGAGCTAAGTGGAAAGAGCTCACTGGTTTGGGAGTCAGAGGACTTGGGTTCTAATCTCAGCCCTGCCACACACCTGCTCAGTGATCTTGGGCAAGTCACTTAACTTCTCTGTGCATCAGTTCCCTCATCTGCAAAATGGGGATTTTATATCTATTCTCCTTCTTACATTTTTATGGTATTTGTTAAGTGCTTATCATGTGTCAGGCACTATACTAAACATTTGAATAGATACAGGCTAATCAAGGCTGGATACAGTCCAAGGCCCACATGGGGCTCACAGTCTTAATCCCCATTTTACAGATGAGATAACTGAGGCACAGAGAAATTAAGTGACTTGCCCAAGATTACATAGCAGACGAATGGTGGAGCTGAAATTAGAAACCAAGTCCTCTGACTGTAAACTCATTGTGGGTAGGGAATGTCTGTCATTTTGTTATATTGTAGTCTCCCAAGCACTTAGTACAATGCCCTGCACACAGTAAGCACTCAATAAATACAAGTAACTGACTGTTTATAGGCCATGCTGCTTCTCTTTGCTTCATTTAGATGGGGTGCCCCGTGTGGGATCTCCTTATATCTACTTCAGTGCTTAGAACAGTGATTGGCACAGATCAAGTGCTTAAATACCACAGCTGTTATTACTGTTACTCACTATCCCTTGCTCTTACCTCACCCACTGTTGACCTCTTGGTCACACCCTTCCTCCTGCCTGGAACTCCCTCCCCCTACATCTTAGACAGATCAGTCTTAACCCTACTTTAAAAGTCCTATTAAAATATTTTTTCTTGTGGGAAGGCTTTCCTAAACTGTCATCTCCCCACCCTATTTTCCCTCTCTACTACCTCTCCCATGCATTTACCATGGACAAATCCCTTCTCTTTGCCTCAAGTTTCTCATCTGTAAAATGGGGTCAGTCCCATCTCTATGCAGCCAGGTACTCAATTCACCCCGATGGTACTTCTGTACACATTCTTACACTCAGTTACTCCCCTTACCTGTAATTTTATTTTCACGTCTGCATCTTCCAATAGATTGTAAACTCCTTGAGGGCAGGGATTGTGTCTACCAACTGTGCTGTACTCTCTCAAGCACTCAGTATAATGCAGTGCACAAAGTAAGAGCTCAGTAAGTACCACTGATAGATGTCAATATTCTGCAAAATGGCTAAAAGGCAGGTGGCAGAAAGGAGGTAGAGATGCCTGGATAGTAGCCTGTTTAGTTAGGTACCACAGAGACTTTACTACAGTACCAGGACTGTGAAGGGTTGTAGTTACAAAAAACTCAACAAAACTATAAAATACTTAAAAATATAAATTTTAAGATTAATAATAATAATAACTGTGGTATTTGTTAAGAGCTTACTATGTGCCAGGCACTGTTCTAAGCGCTGGAATGGATACAAGCAAATCAGGTTGAGCACAGTCCCTGTCTCACATGAGATCCACAGGCTCAATCCCCTTTTACCCCGATGAGGTAACTGAGGCCCACAGAAGTGACGGGACATGCCCAAGGTCAGACAGCAGACAAGTGGCCGAGCTGGGAATAGAATCCATGACCTTCTGACTCCCAAGCCCGTGCTCCATATATTATTAGATTATGCAAAAACCTATAAACATCCAGATTCATTGTACAAAAATGCATGCATTTGGGATGAATTGCATCTCTTGATACAGTATTGAGCAAGTGGTGACAAGTAGGTTTTAGGCATATCCCAAACATCTGGATTTATTTGGCAATGTAACTAATTGAAAAGGTGTATGGCTCTATCCTGACCTTCCTATAAATTATGTGTAAAGGAAATGATGCCGCTACACGGACATGTTAAAATTAATTGCACTCCTTGTGCACATAAAGGTAAGAATCCTTACTAGGCACAGAATAGTAGAAATTTGGGAAAAAATCCATTTGGTGTTGCTGCAGGTGCAAAATGAGGGAGCCTCACTAAATATTACAAAAAAATAAACACCCTACTTTCCTAGAACACATCCCAGTAGATCTTGGAAATGTGGATGATTTTCTTTGATAGTTAACCTAAACATTTTGGGTCCTGCTTTCCTCTTTCAGCTTTGTGAGTGAGGGTAAATCTCAACAGGGAGTCTCCTCCCTGCCCATTCCATCTCTCCCATCAAATCCTTGTATTTTTTGCTGAAACTTCTGTTCCCTCATTGGCAAATCATCTCTAAATCCTGTAGGTTCCACCTTCACGACGTCACTAAAATCTGCCCTTTCCTCTCCATCCCAACTGCTACCATGCTAATACACTCACTTACCCTTTCCTGCCTTGATCACTGTATCGGCCTCCTCGGTGACCTCCCAACTTCCTGTCTTTCCCCACTCTGGACCATATTTCACTCTACTGCCCAGATCACTTTTCTACAAAAATGTCCACAACACATTTCCCCACTCCTTAAGAAACTCCAGTGGTTGCTCATCCACCTCCATATCAAACAAAAATTCCTCACCATTGGCTTTAAAGCACTCAATCACCTTGCCCCCCTCTTACCTCACCTCGCTACTCTCCTACTACAACCCAGTCCACACACTTGGCTCCTCTAATGCTAAACTTCTCACTGTGTCTCATTCTCATCTATCTCACTGGTGACTCCTCTCCCAAGTTCTCTCTCTGGCCTGGAACTCCCTCCCTCCTGCATTCATTCAATTGTATTTATTGAGCAGCTCCTCAAATCCAACAGACAGTTACTCTTACCTCCTTCAAAGCCATATCAAAGGCACATCTCCTCCAAGAGGCCATTCCCGGCTCAGCCCCCCTTTCCTATTCTCCCACATCCTTCTGTGTGGCCTTGACCTGCTCCCTTTTTCCACTCCCCCTCCCAGCACCACAGAACTTATGTACATATCTGCAATTTCTTTATTTATATTGATGTCTGTCTTCCTTCTAGACTATAAGCTTATCGTGAACAGGGAAGGTGTCTGTTTATTGTTATACTCTACTCTTCCAATAGCCTTAGTACAGTTAAGTGCTCAATAAATATAACTGAATGAATGAATGAGGTGGTACTGGGTGTTGTCTTCTGCAATTTACCCCATTTCCCTGACTTTCTACCAGGGGCTGTGGTGTCTTGCTGGTAGCAAAGATATTTGTGTTGACAAGACAACTGTCTTTAGCACACACCTGACATTCCAGCTTGTGTTCTGTGTAGGTATATGGGTGACTAGTGGAGGAGCTGGGGAGAAAGAGAAAAGAAACGCTAGGGTAGGGGTCTCCGTGCATTTTCACCTTTCTCTCTTTGATGATTCATCCAAGTAGAGATTTCTTGAAGGCAGGAGGAAATAAGAAACTGCAGCAAAAGGGAAAGATCAGGGCTGGAGATGTAGAATTGGGAATCACTGCATAGCAGTGGTAGTTGAAGCCATGAGAGCAAATGAGCTTTCCCAGGGAGTGGGTGTAATTGGAGAAGAGAAGGGGATCCAGAACTGAGCCTTGAGGGATTCCCACAGTTAGGGGGTGGGAGGCAGAGGAGGAGCCCATGAAAGAGACTGAGGATGAGTGGCCAGGGAGATAAGAGGAAAACTAGGAGAGGACACTGTCAGTGAAGCCAAGGTTGAATAATGATTCCAGGAGAAGAGGGTAGTCCACAATGTCAAAGGCAGCTGAGAGGTCAATGAAGATTAAGATGGAGTAGAGGCCATTGGATATGGCAAGAAGATAACTGGTGACCTTTGTGGGGGCAGTTCCTGTGGGGTGCAGGGGACAGAAGCCAGATTAGAGGGGGTCAAGGAGAAAATTGGAGGAGAGGAACTGGAGACAGTGGGCATAGACAAGTAGCTCCAGGAATGGTAGGAGAGAGATGTAGCAACAACTGGAGGGAGCCAAGGGATCAAGGGAGGGCTTTTTTTAGGATAGGGGAGATATGAGCGTGTTTGAAAGCAGTGGGGGAAAAAGCCATTGGAGAGCAAATAGTTGAGGAGAGTAGTCAGGAAGGGAAGAAGGGAGGGGGCAAGTGCTTGATAAGGTGTGAAGGAATATGGTCCGGGGGCAGATTTTGAGAGGAAGCAGGAGATCATCTCTTGAGATATGACCGGCAAAGGATGGGATTGCTGAAGAACGGAAAGGAGGTGGGAGGGGCTGGAGAGGAGCAGGGGAGATTTTAGGGATATTACACCTGATGGTTTCAATTTTCTCATTAAAGTACATGCCCAGGTCAAATCAAACACCTGGAAGAACTGGTGAGGGCAAAGGGCATGAGTCAGTAATAATAATAATAATGATAATGTTGGTATTTGTTAAGCGCTTACTATGTGCCGAGCACTGTTCTAAGCGCTGGGGTAGCCATAGGGGAATCAGGTTGTCCCACGTGGGGCTCACAGTCTTAATCCCCATTTTACAGATGAGGGAACTGAGGCACAGAGAAGTTAAGTGACTTGCCCACAGTCACACAGCTGACAAGTGGCAGAGCTGGGATTCGAACTCATGAGCCCTGACTCCAAAGCCCGTGCTCTTTCCACTGAGACATGCAAGAGTTCTTCAGATTCTTAGAAAGAAAGGCTGCAATATTTTAAAATCCAAGGCATTGTTATATTGTGATGCTTTTATTACCTATGCCCCCCCACCAGCCCCTACACAAACTCTTCTAATGGTAGGGTTCTTTCAAACCTGGAGTTGCAACCTATTAGGTTAAGGGTGGCAGACACCCAACTGGTTGAATCTCTTGAATTTTTAAACTAAAATTTTTAGTGCTGTTCTAACCATTTGGGAGGGTAATAATAATAATGATGGTATTGGTTAAGTGCCAAGCACTATTCTAAGCACTGGGGTAGATAGAAGGTAATCAGGTTGTCCCACGTGGGACATTTTACAGATGAGGGAATGGACACACAAAGGAAGTTAAGTGACTTACCCAAAGCCACAAAGCTGATAAGTTAGTAGACACAGCTGCTGCCCTCTAGAAATTTAAAAGACAGTGGAGTCGGGTGGGTGGGGAGATAGACATTATAAGCAATTACAAGAATTACAAGCAGTGGGAGCAACCGAGTTTAAAGAATGCGTAAAGGTGCTATGGGGGAGAGGGAGTGAGCATCTAAGTGTTTTGGTGGGGAAGACTCACCCCGCCCCAGGCACCCAAAAAGCCACCATTGTGTGGATGCAAGTTGGATAAGGAGCCCCTTCCAAATGGGCATAATAATAATGATAATAATAATGCATTTACTATGTGTCAAGCACTGCTCTAAGCACTGGGGTGATGTGTATATCTCTGTGATTCTATTGATCTATTTTGATGCTATTGATTCCTGTCTACTTGCTTTGTTGTCTGTCTCTCCCTTCTAGACTGTGAGCCCATTGTTGGGTACGGATTGTCTCTATCTGTTGCCAAATTGTACTTTCCAAGCGCTTAGTACAGTGCTCTGCACACAGTAAGCACTCAATAAATATGACAATGAATGAAGTTAATTGGTTTGAATACCATCCTGTCCCACATGGGGCTCCTAGTCTAAGTAGGAGGGAGACCATGTACTGAATCCCCATTTTAGAAATGAGAAAACTGAGGCACAGATAATTTAAACAACTTGCCCAAGGTCCCATAGCACTTGAGAGGTGGAACCAGAATTAGAAACCAGGTCCCCTGACTCCCAGGCCTGTGTTCTTTCCACTTTGACCACATCATTTCCCTACACTGGGCCATGAGATTAAATGTGTGGGAAACAATATCCCAGTCTTTGTATTCTCCTGCTTCTGGTCATGGGAACCCCACCACCCCCGACCCATCTGAATGCAGCATGCTCTTGGGCTCCCACTAAAACCGTACCAAGAAGCCTACATGAAGCCTTTAGAGAAGCGTCCAAAGAGATGCCGCCAGGAGCAGTTGCCAGCATTTACCTCACTCGCTAGTCATTAGCACTCCTTATGGCAACATTGACCGCAGATGGCAAATGGACGTCGACAAGTGGAATTGTCCTGTACTAAATATAATAGTCTTTCCTCAAATTAAGCATGTTTAAAGAAGTTTGCTATTTGGGAAACTGAGGAATAGGAGCTCCAAATTGTTGAGAATATAACTTGGACAGATGTGGGAACAAAACTGAAAACCTCAACTTTGTCCAGAATGGGTTGGTTTTGATACTGATCTTTGAATAGAAAGAAGACTTTATTTAAATACACTAACTGCTCTGCTTTCTCTCCTCCTCCCATTTAGCTGTGGGCAATCTTCAAGGAAGAAAGGAGAAAATGGGTGCGTCCCATTTCTGTCCCTACCTATAAGACAGAGAAGGCCTATTTATTGCCCACCCACACAAGCATTGATTAGGCAAGGAAAACTGTTGATGCAACTTGAAAATCTATATACTGTAACCCCGACTTGCATTACTTCATTCTACAGATGTTCAATGCCTTCAGGTGCATTAACTCTAGGACCATGCAAGATAACTTCCTGAACATTTTGTGAAAACGCTGGAAAAAAGTTTTATGGGGATTTTAGACCTTTTGAACCCACTGCAAATCTACCTAAGAATTTTCCCTTGGAAATATCCAAAATGTTTCCTACCCAGTGACCATCATGGTCAACACTGATGTTTGACTTTGCATATGATGAGTTTTTGGCTGGAAACTGGACTTCAAAATTCTGAAAATACACTCAAAACCTGTTGCTTTCCTCTGAAAAGCAATTAAATGACAGTGTGTTTTTATTTTAACCAAGTAACACCTATTCCTGGAACAAGTCTTCATTCTTTTTCCTGCCCTAGAAATTCCTTTAACACCATGGTCCCTCCTTCAACTTTCCTTAGACAGGAATGCTTTCCAGATATTCCCTTTCTGCAATAATTGTGGTATTTGTTTAGCACTTACTCCATGCCAAACACCATACTAAGTGCTGGGATAGATGCAGTATTATTAGGTTGGACACAGTCCCTATCCCCACCTGTTGCGCACAGTATTTGTAGGAGGGAGAACAGATATGGAAACGCTGTTTTCCAGATGATTAAATGGATGCACCGGGAAGTTAAATACCTTGCCCAAGATCATACAGCAGGCAAGTGGCAGAGCCAATATTAGAACTCAGATCCTTTAACTCACAGGTCCCTGCTCTTTTTTTTTAATGGCATTTCTTAAGCACTTACTATATGCCAAGGATTGTACTAAGCACTGGAATAGATACAAGTTAATCAGGTTGGACACAGTCCATATCCCACATGGGGCTCACAGTATTAATCCCCATTGAGGCACAGAGAAGTCAAGTGACTTGCCCAAGGTCACACAGCAGACAAATGGAAGGGCTGAAATTAGGACCCAGGTCCTTCTGATTCCCACATCTGTGCTCTTTCCACTAGGCCACACTGCTTCTGTCCCCCATTCTTCCTTTCTCACAAGCCCCTAACCTTAGTGTCATCCCCGACTCATCTCTCTCATACAACCCATATTCAGTCTGTCAACAAATCCTGTGGGTTTTATCTTTCACACCATCACAAAAATCTCCCATTTCTTCTCCATCCAATTTGCTACTATTCTGATCCGAGCACTTATCCTATCCTGCCTTGACCACTGCATCTTCCTCCTCCTCGATCTCCCCTGCCTCTTGTTTCTCCCCACACCAATTCACACTTTGCTGTCTAGATCATTTTCCCTAAAAAAAAGTTCAGTCCACTCCCTACAAACCATTCCCTAGTTGTTGCTCATCACCTCTGCATAAAACAGAGACTTCTTACCATCAGCTTTTACCTACTTTACCTCTTCTCTTTACCTTTATCTCTACTTTACCTCTCCTCTTTATCTACTACAGCCCAGTCTGCACACTTTGCTCCATTAATGCCAGCGTGCTCACTGTGCCCCAATCTGACCTATCTCATCGCCATGTTACTGATGCCCGTCTCCTTGTTTCGTTTTGTTGTCAGTCTCCCCCTTCTAGACTGTGAGCCCATTGTTGGGTAGGGATTGTCTCTGCTGCCAAGTTGTACTTTCTAAGTGCTTAGTACAGTGCTCTGCACACAGTAAGCGCTCAATAAATACAACTGAATGAACAAATGGCCGACTCCTTTTCCACATCCTCCTTCTGTCCCAAAACTCCCCCTCCCTCCATATAAGCCAAACCATCACTCTCCTCACCTTCAAATCCTTATTTAGGTCACATCTCCACAATGAGGTCTTCCCATTAAGACTTTGTTTCCCCAGCTCCCACCTTTCTGCATCATCTATGTACTAGGATTTGTGGCCTGTGTCCAACCCAATTTGTGCGTATCCACCATAGAACTTAGTACAGTGCCTGGAACATAGTAAACACTTAACAAATGCCATAATTATTGTCATTATTATTTGTGACCTTTGGGTACCGGGTACTATCCCCACCCTCAGCCCCACAGTAATAATGTTGGTATTTGTTAAGTGCTTACTATGTGCAGCACACTGTTCTAAGCGCTGGGGTAGACACAGGGAAATCAGGTTGTCCCACGTGGGGCTCAGAGTCTTCATCCCCATTTTACAGATGAGGGAACTGAGGCACAGAGAAGTTAAGTGACTTGCCCACAGTCACACAGCTAACAAGTGGCAGATCTGGGATTCGAACTCATGACCTCTGACTCCAAAGCCCCTGCTCTTTCCACTGAGCCACGCAGTACATATACATACCCATAAATTATATACTTAAAATTATTTATTATATTATTTACTACATTTATTTTATTAATGCCTGTCTCCCCCTCTAAACTGTAAGCTCATTGTATTGTACTCTCCCAAGTGCCTAGTACAGTGCTCTACACACAACAAGCACTCAATAAATATCACTGATTGCTCACTGTGGGCAAGGAATGTGTCTGTTTATTGTTATATTGCGCTATCCCAAGTGATTAGTACAGTGCTCTGCACACAGCAAACACTCAATAAGTAAAATTGAATACTACTGATTGATTCTGTAGGTCAAGCACTTAGTACAGTGCTCAGTCTATAGTAAGTGCTGAATAAATACCATCAATTGATTGGTTTATTGATAGGCCTGCCTGGCTTCTGTTTATCATATGCCTCAGCGTGACCTTAGTTGATGACCTTAGTTTCCTGTGCCCTGCAAACATAAAACATTTTCATCAGTGCCAACTGTTTTCAGTGAAGAACAAGTCAGGTCAAACTTTCCACCCCTTTGTCCCTTTCCTTCCCTCTCCCAGACTGACTTTAATATTGAAGACTCTACTGTAATCCAGGAGGATCTTGGCTTTTCTATGCTTGCTATAGAATGACAGAAATCTGGGGGTCTGGTTACAATCAACACTACTCCGAGCTATTAAGAATATGGCTCACTTTCTGAGCAAGGCATATGTTTCAAGGTACTTTTCCTATGTTAATGCCCATCTGCCCATAGGAGAATCACGCTATTTCTGGGTTTCTCCTAAGAACTACAGATGATCTGTCAATCTCGGTGGTTTGTTTTTTGCCAGAGAGAGAGGAAAAAGCTATGCTCTTTCACCTAGGTAAAAGCTGTTTACCATAACCGGTTGGTTTCTAGTGCCTTACTGCTATTGAAACATAAATCATAACTTCATTAAACAAAGGAATATTTCTGATTAGTCCTGGAACACTGTATGCCACTCAGAGAAAAATATTTTCCAAATAGAGTACCAGGACATTCTGTACTACCAGAATAAACTGCAGTGCACTACTGATTTTTCTTCTTCAGATAGTTAGTGCATCAAATCTAAAGGGGGGGGGGGGGGAACGTTCATTGTTTTTAACCCATTCCATCAACAATAATGTAAAATGGACAGGCTCACAATAGAAGCCTAAGACTCATTCCGCTCCAGACAGAAGAAGACACCAGCCCTCAGTGTGCATTGTGAACCACGCCATGCTCACCCTACACTTTGTTTCAGCTCACTTTCTTTCACTTAGAATTGATTGGTTGACCTAAATCAATGCACCAATGAAGTAGATGGTACAAAGAGGAAGAAATGAAGCCACTGAGGGTTGAGGACAAGAAGAAATGGTTTCCTGCTCTTCCTTCTGCTTTGGAGATCTTCTTCCATAGTCTCTTCCACTCCCATCCTAAAAAAGCCTTTGTTTTCCAGTAGTGGAGTGGGTTTGCACTGAATCATCCACATTAAGTTGGAGAGATCCTCCTGACCCTTACTAAGATAATCAGAGTAGGATACTTCAATCACTCAGTTGACTACAACAGAGTTGGTGAGTCTATTCTCAGGATGTTTACAATCTAGCACTAAATTACAAGTAGGGGGAAGCGACAGAGTTAAGAGCTCTATATAAAAGTACAACCAGAGGTGAGGTGTGTTGGGGGCTTGGAGAGGAAAAGAAGGGGAAGTAATGAAAGGAAGTGAGTACCCAAGTTCTTAGGTGTTGCAGAAGTGTTGAAGTGCAGTGTTGGGTGGGTGGGGGGGGGGGGGCGAAAGGGGGAAGCAGAACAACCAGGGGGCAGAGATGTGATTAATCAGAGAAGGCTTCCAGGAGGACACGTGCTTTCGGAAGGGCTTACGAGATGAGTTACCAAATGGGTTGAGGGCATGGGTGCCTGCTGTTGTTAAGATCTCAAATATATTCTATGACCACAGGCTACATCCATTCTCCCTTCCCACCTTACCCAATGTTTGGTCTTTGATCTGCTGAATATATATGAATATGTTCACTTTAAAATGCACTTTGGTTTCTTTTAAAAACTTTCGGGATAGAAGAGTCCTGAATGAGTCTGAAGAGTTAGCATGGAAGGTGTACAGTGAAGGAGGGCGGGTACCACGGGGTCATTGGGTGGGAGGCCGCAGCGCCATCCAGGCAGGGTGGCAAGAAGCAGCTCATCAGAGCGATGCTCGCTAGCAACACGGGAATCAGAGTAACCTGCACCACTACAGCTGTGCCCACCCCACTGCCACCATGGCTGCCATTGGAAGTGCCAGAGCAGCCTACCATAGCCGTGGCCCAGAGGGCAGGGCCCACAAAGCATCCGGGGTGTATGAACGCCATCGCAGCGTGGTGTAGTGGATAGAACATGGGCCTGGGAGTCAGAAGGTCATGGGTTCTAATCCCAACTCCGCCCCTCGTTTGTTGTGCGACCTTGGGGAAATCACTTCACTTCTCTGGGCCTCAGTTCCCTCATCTGTAAAATGGGGATTGAGACTGTGAGCCCCATATGGGATGGGAACTTTGTCCAACCCAATTTGCCTGTATCCGCCCCAGTGCTTAGTACAGTGGCCGGTGCATAGTAAGCACTTAAATACCACAATTATTATTATTATTCCCTCATTTTTGCAGCCTCTGCGACTGGATAGTGGATGAATCCAGTGCCACTGCTCTGGCCTTTTTGGATGGTGCCAATTATTTCATCCTTTTTGAAGCTACATGAATGGGAAGAGCAGGATGAATAATAATAATAATTATGGCATTTGTTAGGTGCTTACTATGTGCTGAGCACTGTTCTAAGGGCTGGGGTGGATACAGGGTAATCGAATTGTCCCACGTGGGGCTCACATTTTTTAATCCCCATTTTTACAGATGAGGGAACTGAGGCACAGAGAAGTGAAGTGATTTCCCCAAAGTCACACAGCAGACAAGTGGCGGAGATGGAATTAGAACCCACGACCTCAGACTCCCAAGTCCGTGCTCTTTCCACTAAGCCATGCTGCATGAATTTAGGGAGAGTTGGCAATCCTGGCAAGGGGGGTGATGGGGGTGCAAAGGGCAGGAGAGTCTTCAATAGGAGTTTCAACAGGAGCTCTGACTGCCTTTCCCGGACCCACCAAGCAATGCTCTCCAGGGATGTGGCATGGCCAGAGAAGCAGCATGGCCTAGAGGATAGAGCACGGGCCAGAAGGTAATTGGTTCTAATCCTGGCTCCGCCACTTGTCTGCTGCGTGACCTGAGGCAAGTCACTTCTCTTCTCTGGGCCTCAGTGACCTCATAGGATTGAGACTGTGAGCCCCATGTGGGACAGGGCCTGTGTCCATCTTCATTTGGCTGTATCCACCCCAGGGCTTAGTACAGCACCTAGCTCATATTAAGCGCTTAACAAATATCACAATCATTATTATTACATCATACAAAAACACGGAAAAACGAGGAGTTAACAAAGAACACCAAGGCCAGTACCTAGGAACAAAGAGTTTTTAGACTAAAGAGCAAATTTAAAGAAAGAATTTTCTGAACGTGGTTCTCAAAAATCAAGCAAACGATAGAAACCACTGAGGTCTGTTCCCATAGCAACCTCTCAAGGGTCCACAGCTTTCGTTTCAGGCACACAGGCACGAAAGCATTCATATTCTAATTTTCTGCTGGAAGAAAGGAAATAAAGCTCTAATGACCAAGAGAAAACATCTGTCAATGCTCTTGTCAAAACATCTTCTGAGGAAGATGAGTTACTTGTCCACATGGGTCCGAACGCTCTGGATTAAATGGACAATTTCACTGTTTTTATTGTGGTTGTTTGGATTCGGGGAGGACTAGGTGATTAATTTCTCAATGAGTAAATTAGACCTGGGTACCAATCCCAGCTATGTCACCTACCTGCTTTGTGACCTTGGACAAGTCACTTTGCCTCAGTTCCCTCATCTGTAAAATGGGGATTAAGACTGTGAACCCCATGTGGGGCATGGACTGTGTCCAACCTGATTAGTTGTATCTACCTGGGCTCATAGAACACCCCATGCACATAGGAAGCATTTAAATATATATATAATTCTGAGTTTCCCAAGCTCAAGGCAACTATAGGTAAACTCGTTTTCAAGACAAATACGAAGCCTCCAACGTCTATGACCTGAAAAGAGAGCTGATGCCAGGGTGGGAGATGTTTTTTTCTATAAAGCACAGGCTAGGAGCCTAAGGAACACTTCCTCGCAGGACCCGACACCTGCCACACTAAGGACTATTTCCCTGGGTTGCCTCTGCCCGCTCGCTATTTTGACCCTGGAACCAGGGTGGTATGAAAACTTCTTCTGTGTCAGAGGCAAACACTTTCAGCTGGGCATGCCCAACCCTCTCGCAACCCCTGTGCAAAATGTGCAGAGGACATCGGAGTGGAAATCATGTGGGACAACCTGATGACCCTGTATCTACCCCAGCGCTTAGAACAGTGCTCTGCACATAGTAAGCGCTTAACAAATACCAACATCATCATCATCGTCAAATACATATGGAGCAGAGCAGGGATGGTCACTGTACAAAAGTCCCCTCAGAACCCTCGGACCCCTTCTATTGGCAAGGGAAGAGGCTATTTCATTGCCACCTTTCACCAGTACCAGTCCAATCCAAAGAACTTCAGGGCATTTATTCCGTGGAAAGAAGAGGCGCTTTGAGTTCCGTGTGGGCCAAGGGCTGTATCTGACCTGATTATCTTGTATCTATCCCAGTGCTTACTGCAGTGTTTGCCATATAGAAAACAATTAACACCTATCACAGTTATGACAAGGCCAGGGACTGCTACTGGCCTCAAAGTGACAGCGATTTAAAAAATAATCAAATCCTTATCTTTCCACCCAAACCCTAGCCTTCCCATCGCTGTAGGCTGCACCACCATCCTTCCTGTCTCACAGGCCCATAACTTTGGCATTATCCTTGACTCCCCTCTCCCATTCAACCCACATATTCAATCCATCACTAAATCCTGTCGGTTTAACATCCACAACATCGCTAAAACATGTCCTTTCCTCTGGAGCTAAACTGCTATCACGTTAATTCAAGCACTGATTCTATCCTGCCTTGATTACTCTATCAGCCTCCTTGCTAACCTCCTTGTCTCCTTTCTCTCCCCACTCCAGTCCATATCTCACTCTGCTGTCGGATCATTTTTCTACAGAAATGTTCAGGCCATGTTTCCCCACTCCTCTAGAACCTCCAGAGGTTGCCCATCCACCTCTGCATCAAAACAGAAACTCCTTACCATCGACTCAATCACCTTGCTCCCTCCTACCTCACCTTGCTACTCTCCTACTACAACCCAGCCCACACACTTTACTTTTCTAATGCTAACCTTCTCACTGTACCTTGATCTCATCTATTTTGCCACCAAACCCTCACCCATGTCCTGTCTATCCTGGAATGCCCTCCCTCTTCATATCCAACAATTACTCCTTCCACCTTCAAAACCTTACTGAAGGTGCATCTCCTCCAAGAGACCTTCCCTGACTAAGCCCTCTTTTTCTTTTCTTCCTGCCCCTCCGCGTTACCCTGACTTGTTCCCTGCATTCATACCCCACACCCAGCCCCAAAGCACTTATGTACATATCTGTAATGTATTTATTTGTATTTATGTCTGTCTACCCCTCTCAACTATAAACTCACTGTGGGCTGGAAACGTGTCTGTTATACTCTCCCCAGTGCTTAGTACACTGCTTTGCAAATAGTAAGCACTCAATAAATACAATTAATTGATTGATTTTTTTTTTCTTCTCAACTTTCTTTTTGGGAAATTGACTTCTCAGTGCACTTCAGGAGACATAATTTATGTGGTCTGGAGAGCAAATCAGCTTCCCCACCCCTAGCAGCTTAGGAAGGATGCTTCCTGCTTGGAAGAAGGAAATAGAAAAATCCAGCATTGAAAAGGAGCTGTAGCACGTAATGGGAACTACATTCATTGGCATGAATGGAAATGAGACAGGAATACCTTGCTTTTGGCTTACTCCTCTGTATTGTTCCCTTTGCTTCCTTTTATCTGTGATCTAGAATGTTATCAACTCAGCCAAAAAATTTTCCACATTAGTGGAATTTCACATTTGAATTTCCACATATGCAACAGCAGCATGGTTCAAAAGGTGGGGAGGCCAGCTGAGAAGACAGGGGCAAGTTCAAATCTTGGCTCCGCCCTTGCTTGCTCGCTGGGCAGCTTCTGTTAACAGGCTCCTCTATTTCCTCAGAGGGAGGAGGGCAGCCAAGAAGGAGACCTGGTTAAACATTCATTCCAGCCTTGGAAAGCAACTCCCTCAAAGAACAATTTACTAGTACAGAAACGGAATTGGACAAGGAGAAGGGAGAAGGAAAAGGACTCAAGTCTACCTTATAAACTTGTAATGGGGTGGGCAGATGCGTAAAGAAAAGAATATGATTTGGATGACTGCCTAGAGCTCCTTGTGGGCAGGAAACATGTCTACCAAATCTATTTTACTCTCCCAAGGGCTTAGTACAGTGCTCTGCACACAGTAAGCACTCAAGAAATGATTGATTAGCAAGTTAATCCATCACTGTCAAGACTTCCATTTTTTCTCTGCTGTGTCAATGAATTCCCATATTTCAACTCTTTACGATAGGCACCTTAATATTTTTTGCTTACCCACCTCTACAAGAAACCTTGTCACAGGGAAGACAAAATACCTATTAGCAGCTTAAGAAACTTTTAGAAATAAATTTGGAATTGGCAGAGGTCAGAGTCCCAAATTTTTTAGCTTCGAGAAGCGTCCATGAACCCCACCGAGAGTTCTGTCAATTGAACAGAGGATCCTTCTGTGTGAATGTTACTTGCTACTCGCACAAGGCTCCAGCTGCTCTTTCCATTCTTTTAACGAAAACCACTTTAGCTCCTTATTATAGTTGGCCCCGTTCCTTTGAGATGAATTGATTCATTCCTGATTAAAGCTGTTTTGTTCATTTCACTAACCCAGTTTGATTTTACTAGTTTCAGCTACAATGTCCGCCTCCCCTTATAGTCTGTAAGCTTTTTGTGGACAGGAATTATTTACTCTGTTACACTGTACTCCCCTGAGTGCTTAGTATGGTGCTCTGCAGACAGTAAGAGCTCGAAAAATACAACTAGATTGCTTGATTGCTATATTCTAAATTAATTTTTAGGCTTTCATTGACTTGAACATTTCACCGGTTATCTCATCCATCAATCCTTCCATGCATTAGCTCAGAGATCCTTCCCTTTCTCTCTGTTTCCCCCCCAAAAAAGTTCAGGTTCTCATTATCACTCTCCTGGACTTTTGTTTTTTTTAAATGGTATTCATTAAGTGCTTACTCTGTGTCAGACACTATACTAATCTGGTTGGACGCAGTCCATGTCCCACATGGGGCTCATGACCTGAGCCATGACACTATCCCGGCTCTGCCATTTCTCAGCTGTGTGACTGTGGGCAAGTCACTTAACTTCTCTGTGTCTCAGTTACCTCATCTGTAAAATGGGGATTAACTGTGAGCCTCACATGGGACAACCTGATAACCCTGTATCTATCCCAGTGCTTAGAACAGTGCTCTGCACATAGTAAGCGCTTAACAAATACCAACATTATTATTATTTATCATATAACCCATGACCTTCTGACTCTTAGGACCATGCTCTATCCACTATACCGTGCTGCTTCCCACAAGTAATTGTGGAATAGAGAAGTGAAGTGACTTGCCTAAGGACACACAACGGACAAGTGGCGGAGCGGGAATTAAAACCCCATCTATTAGTACTCTATCCACTAGGCTATGCTGCTTCTCATTATTGCTATTTTCTTGTAGCTTTCTCTTCCCATCCCAAGCCAATTAAAATCCCATCACCAAATCATCTTAACTCTCACTGCAGTTCGATGACTCCTTTCCCCAAAGTTCTTCAATAGTTTATAATTTCCCAGTGCTCCACGTGTGAACTCCAGACCATGAATTTTACACCTTCCCCAGCAGACACCTTCCCCTCCCCTTCTCTACTTAAGTGGGGGAGGGAAAGCCTTTCCAGCTACTTTAGCCAGTCAAACTTCCTTAACCTTCTCCACCTTGCTCTGCTTCAGACCTTTGCAAATGCTCACCAGCTAGTGGAGATTAAAAAAAAAAGGTAGGGACTGCTTTACTTTGAAAGAAAGATGCTGTTTAAAAAAAAAAATAAAATCTATAAATACAGCGAATTAAAGGTAACATCTGGAGGAAGCTGTCACTACAGACGTGATGTTCCTCTGATAAAAAACAGACTATGTGGCTGCTATTTTTACTACTTAAGCTCAAGGAATTCCCAGGTGCTGAGAACAACTTTAAAAAAATCTGCAAAATTGTTAGCAGTCAGTCCCAAACTTCTAGGAAAGCACCATCAATTCAGCTGAGGAAGGAAAACAAAGCATTTGTTTTTGGTAAAATGAGAGAGAAAATGGTCATAAAGTGTTCTTCCTGTAAATGCAAGTCAAGCTGGCCTCTGATGTTAAATGTCTTGCTTTGGTTCAGTTAAAAAGACTATAATCTTTTCACCATAACAGAAACATGACAAAAGTTACAGAAAATACTGCAAAATGAGTTAGTGAAGCTATGGTACTTTGCTCCACAAAACACAGTAAACTATCAGGCTTCAGTGAGATATTTTGAGGCACTTTAAATAAGAACTCAAAATATAATGGCTACTTTCACAGAGATAATTAACTGAGAGTAAAATAAATGCTAGTTAACAGTTCTGACTGCAATCTTAAAATCAACATTATTTACCTTCTGAAGAAGAGTGACCAGGACAATCCGCTCAAACTTTTGAGTGCCACTTAGTAACTCATAGGTGAGGCCTAAAAAAGATATTGAAACTGTTTTCTGCAGGGACCATGTAAAAAAAAAAAAAGGCCTCTTCACCACTGACTCATTCATTTCCTAGCACTGTCTTCTCTGGAGCACTTTTCAGATACAACACATATCTGATGTACAATCACTTTCAGCAGCATTTTACATCCTTTTTGTTAACGGCAGCCACCAACATAGGATCAATGTCTTGTGGACATACCTAGAAATAATGCTAGATTTTCTTTCCTCCTGCCAAATCTTGGACTGTCCAGGCTGGTCAATAATACCAACTAGAGTACCAAAAACTGAGCTGACTGTAGAAGGATCAATGTAAGTAGATTTACTAATGTAAACCTGATTCAGCATAATACAGTCCCAGGTAAGAGAAGCTAAAGATTTCACCAATACATTACTGCCAGTTAGAATGATGCTCTGATAAGGACAGGCTGATCGCAATTAGCATGCTAAATCCAATAAAGGGTAAATCATTTCCACCTTGTATAAAATCAACATAAACGTTAGAGGTTGCCCAAAACACATTCAAAAAGAAGATGATCCCTGAATATCCTGATAAAGACATCATCCCCATAAAACCAAAATAGTTTTATGAAGTTATATGCCAATTATTTTAGAGATATATTCACATAATCAACTCAGTGAAATTCAGGCTAGAATTTAAAAAAAAATAGAATCATGCATTTATAGCCCTGTTACACTCCATTATTTTGTGACCATTTTTCACAAAATCTCTTTCACAAATTTCAATAGGGAAAATACCACAATCCAGGAACTACTCATTTTTACCCACTTCCCTAGAAGAAACAACCTATTGCTCAGAAGAAAACATTTTTACAAATGTGTTGTCCATATGCTCAAATTTAATTTTCCTTTTTGTCTGGACGACTGCACTAATCAACACACATTGCCACTACCTTAAATTCTTAAGAGCTGTTAATGAGCATATTTCTGCTGCAATCTACATAAGAAATGCTTGCATTTTACAAAGTTTCCAAAGTTTGCCTGTACAATAACTGAAACCTGTAGAACTTGGTTTAATTTGAAATTCTCCCTGTGTAATTTCAGAATTAACAATAAAAGAAAAAAGTTATCTAGAAAGTCATCTTTTCCAAGGCTGAACGCAAGCACATTTAATGGAAATCAACCAAAAAGTTCTGTCACCTTATTATCTCTAGCCTCCTCTAGGAGAAACAACATCAGAAGATAAATCCAACAATTTACAGCGCACTGGTAAGCACCCAGAGCAGCAGAGTAATAAAAGAAAGGCTCCATAGCAACCTTGCTAATAAATACTCTTACAATAGCATTCTTGAGATAGTGAAGAAGGTTTCACAGTACCCAGTTGAATTCAGTGGAAGCTTTCCCAACAGAGATGTCTCCCATTTCTGGAGAAATAACTCAGGATTGAGCAGAGAGAGAGACAAATACATGTTACTCTTGCATGAGGCACCGCCAGTAATTTATTTATTTGTATTGATGACTGTCTCCCCACTCTAGACTGCAAGCTCGCTGTGGGCATGTGTCTGTTTATTGTTGTATTGTACTTTCCCAACACTTAGTACAGTGCTCTGCACACAGTAAGCCCTCAAAACATACGATTGAATGAATGAAAGAGGAACCCTGCACAAATCTGGATTGTACTGGAAACCTTGAGCTGGACCTGTTTCCTACAAAATAACACAGAAGGTTTCTGGTCTAGTTTGGCAGTACGTCGTGGGGTGCATTTAAGTAGGACTTGGAAACCTGATTTAGAATTTATGATTTTCAAAAAAGCAGCTATGCAACAGGACATTCTGGGACATGGAATCCTTACTACCCAGGATGGCAGGGAAGAACAACCTCAGGGACCCATGCCAATTTGGGTCAAGGATAACAGCATGGCACCCCCTTCACCTGGCAGTGATGACTTTGGCTGACAACTGGAACCAAATAATTAGTAATTTGTAAGCAATTAACCTTTGGGAATTTAATTCACGATGACTGCTCAAATGGTCTTTTAATTTTCTTCTCACCCAAGAGACCTGCCCAACCTCTTTCACTGATTGTATTTTCATTCTTAAACTCCTGGTGGGTAGGGATTATACAAACTATTGCATTCTGTCAAGCATTTAGTATTTTGCTTCACGAAACACAGTGAACTATCATGGCACAGGGAGATATTTTGAGGTATTTAAATAAAAGCTCAAAATATAATAGCTACTTTCACAGAGATAATTAACTGAGAAGAAAAGAAATGCCAGTTGTCAGTTCTACTGCATTCTTAAAATCAACTTTATTTACCCTCGGAAGAAGAGTGGCCAGGGCAAAACAAAGCCTAGAAACATTTCATCCTGGTGGCTCAAGGTGGATCTCAAACTTTAGAGCGTTTAGTATAATGCTCCATACAGAGGAGTTCTCAATAAATACCACTGATTGAGTGATTCTTCCCTATCTGTGTTCACTTTCCCATCCCTTCTTCCCTTGGAAAACTGCACATCTTTCCCTAGTGAGAGGTGAGCGACAGGGATGAAATAGGTTCTAGAAGGAGATGGAAATATGACATGTTACATTCTATAAGTGGATATCGCAAGGAGATGGAAATATGACATGTTACATTCTATAAGTGGATATGAATGCAAATGAAAGGAGTGAAGTGCTGCAAAGATCCCAAAAGTGCAAGCAGGATTACCATGAACTTCCACACAAAGTCCTCACTTGCATCCATGTTAAACAGGACTAACAAAAGGCCGGCTCACTATGCTCTACACACTATAAGAATCACTCAACCAATGGCATTTATTAAGTGCTTACTGTGTGCAGAGCACTGTAATAAGCACCCGGGAGAGTACAGTACAGCAAAGTTGGTAGACACATTCTCTATCCACAAGGAACTTACAGTCTAAAGAGGGAAACAGATGCTAAATTACAGATAGAGGAAATAAAAGGGTATAAAGCTATAGAGGTGCTTTCAGAGAGTATTTGGTCTATCCTAAGACCAGGAAGGGGCACCTATACTTTTCTTCACCCATCCATAATTTATTTACCAATATTAATGTGTCTCCTAGTTAAGGTTTGAGGTGAGAGAAACATCAGCCTAGGAAACAGATAAGGAGCAGTTGGAAAGGCAAGAGGAGAGCCAGGAGAGCGCAGAGTCAGTAAAGTCAAGATCCGCTAGCCTTCTAAGGAGGAGGATGAGAAGAATTAGGATAAAGTCCAACCTATTGACATTCCTTTGAGAAGACCACTGGCTTCTTTGGTGACTCCAGTCTCGGTGAAGGGGAGAAAATAAGTACGGCAAGTCAAGAAGCGAGTTGGTGGAGAGGAATTCATCTTTGGAGATAAACCAAGTTTCTCTCCTTTTTTAATAGTATTTGTTAAG
Source organism: Ornithorhynchus anatinus (assembly GCF_004115215.2). Lineage (NCBI taxonomy): Eukaryota > Metazoa > Chordata > Mammalia > Monotremata > Ornithorhynchidae > Ornithorhynchus > Ornithorhynchus anatinus. The sequence continues at coordinate 112,337,817 of NC_041728.1, read as the reverse complement.
CACCTACTATGTGCTAAGTGTTGTACTAAATGATGGGATAGACACAAGCTAATCAAGTTGTACACAGTCCATGTCCCACATGGGGCTCACAGTCTTAATCCCCATAATAATAATAATAATAATGTTGGTATTTATTAAGTGCTTACTAGGTGCAGAGCACTTTTCTAAGCGCTGGGGTAGATACAGGTTAATCAGGTTGTCCCACGTGAGGCTCACAGTTAATCCCCATTTTACAGATGAGGTAACCGAGGCACAGAGACAGCCCACAGTCACACATCTGACAAGTGGCAGAGCTGGGAGTCGAACCCACGACCTCTGACTCCGAAGCCCAGGCTCTTTCCACTGAGCCACGCTGCTTCTATTTTCCAGATGAAGTAACAGAGACACATTCCTCTTAAAGAATCCCAAATTAGTCCCAGAAATCTAGTAAATGGCTGAGTGCTGCAGTCTTGGAATACAAAAAGTTACTTTTTTTTCTTTAATACAGTATCTGTTAAGGACTTACTACATGTCAAGCACAGCACTGAGTGTTGGGGTAGATACATGTTGATCAGGTTGGACCCGGTCCCTATCACACATGTCCCTTTCTCCCTTTACATGTTAATGTAAACACATATACATACATAATGCTAAAATACCACTCAGTTCTTAGGATTAAAGCCAATTATTATTTGGACTAAAGATTTGCCCATTGTTAAATGAATTCTAAAAGTGAATACCCAGAAGTAACAATTACATTAAAAAAAATTACTTCATCAAATTCTTCAAGGTTGAGATGAAGTGATATTTCATTTACACATTTTATAATTTTGGCTGTTTAATTAAAAAAAAAAAAGGATCACATCTAGCAGTGCAACTTAATGCAAACTTTATTTCCAGGACCAGGATCCTTGCACAGTAATAGGGCCCAATGTTTTTGAGTCTATTTAGGTTACTGAGCTTTCCTTATCTTCAGTAATATTTCAAAAGTATTTATGAAAAGTATTCAATGCAGAGCACTGTACTAAGCACTTGGGAGATAGAAATATTCAGCATAACCCCTGCCTTCCGGGAATTTACAACTTACTATGGGAAGCAGACATTAAAGTGAATTAAAGAAAGGAAGAACAGAATATAAAAAATATGTACATATTTGTTATGGGGAGGTTGTAATTCTCCAAATGCTTAGGTGGCCCTGGGCTGCTGACAAGGCAGTTGGGGCCATCTAGGGTGAGGGAGATGAGAAATCAATCGGGGAAGGCTTCCTGGAGGAGACACAATTTTAGAAGGGCTTCAAAAGGTCTGGTGAAGGGAGTTCCAAACAGGAGGGAGGATGTGAACAAGAGATCAGCAGGAGGAGAGATAAAAATGAGGCAGAGTAGGATGTCTTGAGAAGAGGAGAGTGCATGAGCTGGAGTGTAGTGGGAGAAGAGAGTGGATAAGTACAAGATAGAGTTCTGAGTGCTTCGAATTGGTGGTAGGAAGTTTCTGTCGATGTGGAGAGGACCAGGCAACCACTGTCAGTTTGAGGAGTAGGATCATGGGTTGTATGAAATTTTAGAAAAACAATCTGGCAGCACAGCGAATGACGTTTGGGCCTGGAAATATGAGAGATTAGAGTCAGAGAGGCCAACGGGGAGGCTGAGGCAGTAGTCAAGCTGGGATACATAAAAAAACATTAAGACCTTCAGCAGTGTCAGTATAGGTTAGAATGATGGAATATTCTGGCCAGTATTTTATATCGGATTCATTCACTTAATCATATTTATTGAGCGCTTACTGCGTGCAGAGCACTGTACTAAATGCTTGGAAAGGATAATACAATAGAGTTAGTAGCCCATAAGGAGCTCACAGTCTACAGTGTGTGTTGGTAGCAATGTAATGGCTGTCCTCCTTGACATCCATTCAAATGTCCAGGTATCTTTTCTTCTCCGCATTCTCATCTTTCTCTCTAGGAACTCATTATGGACCACTCAGTTTTTCACACATTTCTTTCATGCTAAACTGAAAGTTAATGAGTGTCATATAGTGTTAAGCCCCAAAATCATAATAATAATATTAACTGTGGAATTTGTGAAGCACTTACTGTGTGCCAGGCAAGCATACAAGGAAATAGGGTTGGACAGTCTCTATCCCACATGGGGCTCACAGTCTCAATCCCCATTCTGCATATGAGGTAAGTGAGGCCCAGAGAAATGAAGTGACTTGCCCCAGGTCACACAGCAGACTCCATCCTAAAGAAGGAATCCAGTTTAGGAATAATGACTTCCATTTGGTAGGGTAGGCAGTGTGACCTAGTGGAAAGAACACAGGCCTGGAAGTCAGAGGACCTTGGTTCTAATCCCACCTCTGCCAATACCTGCTGTGTAACCTCAGGCAAGTGACTTAACTTCTCTGTGCCTCAGTTCCCTCATTTGTTTTCCCTCCTACTTGGACTACGCGCCCCATGTGGGACCTGATTTTCTTTTATCTACCCTTGCACTTAGTACAGTTCTTGCTTGGCACATGATAAGTGGTTAACAAATACCAAATTAAAAGGGAAATGACAGAGCTTACGAATGAATGTTTAAACCATTACACATGTGGAGTGAAGCATTCATAGGATTAATTATTTCATTTGTACTAACTTTATGTATTGAAGTGAAACCTTGAGTGAAAGGAGCTACAACAATTTTTAGAAAATTAATGAGTCTTAGAAATGCTCTAATGGAAAGTCCTTTTATACCATGCGTATCCAGGTTACATGAGGTAAAAAGCAGACACTTCTTTTTTCTGGAAAAATCAACAATGGCTGAATTGCCCAAGGCTACACATCTTCCAAATAGACATATATTCTATGTAGATAGATAGAGGGAAATCTTCATACCAGAAGTACATTCTGTATTACAAAACTTGAGACAGAGAAGCAACGTGGCTCAGTGGGAAGAGCACAGGCTTGGGAGTCAGAGGTCATGGGTTCGAATCCCAGCTCTGCCACTTGTCAGCTGTGTGACTGTGGGCAAGTCACTTAACTTCTCTGTGCCTCAGTTACCTCATCTGTGAAATGGGGATTAAGACTGTGAGTCTCACGAGGGACAACCTGATTACTCTGTATCTGCCCCAGTGCTTAGAACAGTGCTCGGCACATAGTAAGCGCTTAACAAATACCAAATACCAACATTATTATTATGAAGCTATCCAAGGGGGAAGAAAAGGCTCTAAGCTTCGTTAAATCTAACCCTCTGAGTGGTTTTAGAATCGTATCTTTGTCCACCCAAACAGGATAAAATATAGCAGAAGACCTATGTGTAAAATATTTTTTCAGGAGATGTTAAGATGCTTTCCCCTAAGTCAAGATAGGGTTGAACTGTATCTGAATTGTTAAAGCCATCATTAGGTACCAAAGCCAAGTCTCACTTATAAGCAGTGCTCCCCCCAAATCTCAGTTTGGAATCATGGGCCTTCTGAGAATCTTACAGTTTACCCATTGACATTTACAGTTCAACACCCATGTGCCTATTTAGAAGCAAATAGTTTTTCAAGATTTATGATTTAAATACCTTTTAAAACCACTGGCACAAGGCCATTCATTACACAGACTTCTTAGAATGAATGAGTTGGAACTGGAAGGGATCTCAAGGGGTTCAGTCCCCTGGTTCCAGGCAGGTCTCTCGCTAAACTATTCATGACAAATACCTGTTTAACCTATTTTTAAAGCTCTCCAACCTCTCTCGCACCCTGTTCCAGTAGTTATCCGTAAGTGCAGTCAAGAGAATGAATTTAATTTCAATGGAATGCTTGTTTTTTTTCTCCTTAGCCATTCAGTCATATTTATTGAATGCTTTCTGTGTGGAGAGCATGTACTAAACGCTTGGGTGAGTACAATATAACAGATACATTCCTTGCCCGCAACGGGCTTACAGCCTTGACTATAACCTCCTCGAGGGAAGGACCTGGTCATATCTTATTTGTAACTTTTTTTTAGAAGCAAGAAGTGAATTATATAATAATAATAATATTTGGTAAGCACTTACTATATGCCAAGTACAGTACAGGCTGGACACAGTTCCTGTCCCACATGGGGCTTAAAGTCTAAGTAGGAGGGAGAACAAGTACTGAATCCCCATTTTACAGATGAGGAAACAAGCACAGAAAAGTTAAGCGTCTTGCCTGAGATGACAGTATAAAATTGGCAGGGATGGGATTAGAACCCAGGTATTCTGATTCCAAGGCCTATACTCTTTTCACTACACCAGGGTACTTCTGGTAGTGATGATGATGGAGAAAATATTCTCTAACAGGAGAGTCCCTGGGCAGAGCTCAGTATTTCACTGAATGTGAGGGATAGAAATACAACGGACTCTACTGCAAAAGTAATGCACATTTGACAGTGTGGGTTAATACTAATATTATTATTAATAATGGATTAAGTACTTGTGAAACTAAAACAGAAGAAGGAAACATACTCCCTCCCAACAAGGATCGCCCACCCCCATCCACAAAGGGGGTTTTAAAAAAGTCAATCAATGGTATTTGAGGGCCTCCTGTGTGCAGAGCACTGTGCTTGGAAGAGTACAAAAGAGCTGGTAGTCACTTTCCCTGGCCATAATGGATTTACTATCTAGAGATGAGCTAACAGGCTAGATCACCATGAAGCAAAGTGCTTCATTCACTCAGTTTGCTTTTAAAGAGCATGGGTGGGCAGAATGGAAAATGTCCTGCACATCCAGGATTAAGACTCAAGGGAGGTCTGAATTTCTAGCACCAAATCTTTCACTTTCCCATGCTTGTGTTGTTTCCCTTCCTCCCTCCATCTTCCTGAATTAAACTGCTCTTTCTCCCCTGCTTTATTCTTTGACCCCCTCTCCTTATAGACTCCCCACTGCCTAATCTCATTAGCAGTTTTATCGAGTATAGGACACGGATTGCAAGTAAAAACTCATTGAGTGATCGTGTCTGCTTATTCCAATGGACACTCTGAAGTGCTTAGTACAGTGCTTTATACATAGTAAGTGCTCAATAAATACCATTGACTGACTGACATTTTCACTGTCCCAGCATCAGGCATTCTGCTCAACATGTCATCCTGATAAAAATCAGAGCATGTATCCCCTGTAAGCAGGAGAGATCAATCAATTAAAGGTATTGAGTGGTTACTATGTGCAGAGCACCATACTAAGCGCTTGAAAGAGAACAATACAGCTAAGATGGTGATAGAGGAGTAGAGGTAGAATGAAAAGGTTAGGAGCAGGCAGAGAGCAATGTCCTGGAAGAGGAAAAAGGAAATATTTTTACATGTTCTAGAAAAGACTGATTATATCATTTTCTGTTATCTTTTCTTCGAAAATAATGGAAATAATGAAATTCAACTCATTATGATGATAACTGAAATAATTTACACATCCTTACTATGCACCAGGACTGTACGAAGCTATTAAGACTCTTTCTATAGGTCAAAACAGAGAAGTAGCATGGCCTGGTGGATAGAGCACGGGCCTGGGAGTCGGAAGGCCCTGGCTTCTAATCCTGACTCCCCCACTTGTTTTGCTGTGTAACTTTGGGCAAATCCCTTAACTTCTCTGCGCTTCAGTCATCTCCTCTGTAAACTGGAGATGAAGACTGAGCCCCATATGGCCCAGGGATTGTGTGTCCAACCTGATTAACCAGAGCTTAGTATAGCACCTGGTATGTAGTAAGCATTTAACAAATACCATAAAAAGAATAAAATGATCAAACCAAATCTCAAGGAAATTGGGGCAAAGAAGACTTAATCAAGGAGAAGACCTCTTGGAGGAGATGTGATTTTAATATTCAATTCATTCATTCAATAGTATTTATTGAGTATTTATTGTGCAGAGCACTGTACTAAGCGCTTGGAATGTACAAGTCGGTAACAGGTAGAGACAGTCCCTGCCCTTTGACGGGCTTACAGTCTAATCGACGGGCTTACAGGCTAATCGGCTGTAATAAGGCTTTGAAGGTGGGGAGAGTGGTGGTCTGGTGTATATGGAGGGGGTTGGAGTTCCAGATCTGGGGGAGGATGTGGGAAAGGTGGTAGGGGAGTTGAGGTTAGGGTCCAGTGAGTAAGATGGACCTAACGGAGTGGAGTGTATGGGCTGGGCTGTAGCAAGAAATCAGTGAGGTAAGTTAGAAAGGGGTGAACTGATTTCCCAGGAGAGGTCCCGACACTAGGGGAAGCAACGTAGCTCCGTGAAAAGAGCCCGGGCTTGGGAGTCACAAGTCACAGGTTTGAATCCCGGCTCTGCCACTTGGCAGCTGTGTGACTGTGGGTACGTCCCTTAACTTCTCTGTGCCTCAGTTACCTCATCTGTAAATTGGGGATTAACTGTGAGCCTCACGTGGGACAACCTGATTACCCTGTCTACCCCAGCGCTTAGAACAGTGCTCTGCACATAGTAAGCGCTTAACAAATACCAACGTTATTATTACATTCAATTTTCCCGTTACTGGTTTTGTTTCGTTATCTGTCTCCCTCTTCTAGACTGTGAGACCGTTGTTGAATAGGGATCATCTCTACCTGTTGCCAAATTGTACTTTCCAAGCACCTAGTACACTGCCTTATTATCACAGTAAGCGCTCAATAAATACGATTGAATGAATGAGTGAATGTCCTATAACATCCCAGCTCACAATTACGTGCACTGCAGGCACACCCCAATCATTAACCTAATGAAAACCCTGGGGATCTGGGAGCCACTGACAAGCCTTTTATTCGAGTGCACCTGGGAAATAGATTGCACATTTGATTGTATTATCGATAAGCTTGAATGCTGCAAGGCAGAGACTGCACATACAGAACTCACACAATGGAGATTAAATTAAGCAGCCAATTAGACCATTGGGTCGAGGAACGTGTGACCCTAGGACAGAAACTGCTGGGGAGGAGAGAGTAAATTGCTGACTTTGGCAGGTATGCTCACTTCTCGGGGCCTGAGGGAATCATTTAGGGGCCTGGAGTAGGCCATTTGGGAAATGAATCCTAGTAGCGCTGAGCAATAAATTCAAGCACAAAGAGGCGGCCCCTAGACTCTCCCCTGGAAAGTAAGATGATCCCTTTAGGTTGATGAAAACACAACCTTTCCCTGAACATTTAGTTCAGGTAGTTTGCTTTCTTTTTAAATAATTTTCTGGCCTTGGGTGAGCAGAGGCATACTATCAATGCATGTCACCATTGCCATTACTGTTAAGTGTATGAGGCACTTGGGGACTTCTAGCCCAATTAAAAGATCTAGACCCCATCATTGCAGATCCTATAAACCAACAGGGGAGGGATGCAGGCAGAGTTTGCCAAATATTCAATAGGTGAAAGCAATCACTGGTATTTATTGAGTGCTTACTATTTGCAGAGCACTATATTAGATGCTTAGGAGCGTACAGTACAACAGAGTTGGTAGATACAGCAGCATCGTGTAATGGATGGAGCACAGCCCTGGGAGTCAGAAGGTCATGGGTTCTAATCCTAGCCTCGCCACTTGCCTGCTGTGTGACCTTGGGCAAATCATTTAACTTCTCTGTGCCTCAGTGACCTCATCTGTAAAATGGGGATTGAGACTATAAGCACTACGTGGGACAAAAGACTGTGTCCAACCTGATTTGCTTGTATCCACCACAGTGCTTAGTACAGTGCCTGGCGCGCAGTAAGTGATTTACAAATACCATAATTATTATACATTCCTTGCCCACAAGGAACTTATAAGTCTAGAGTGGGAGAAAGTCATTAAATAAGTTATGGATATATACATATGTGCACAGGTACATAAAGGTCCAGAGAAAGAATAAAAGCATACGCAGACTATGAAAGCAAAAATAATCACTCAAATAATGGTATTTACTGGGCGCTATGTGCAGAGCACTGTACTAAGCATTAGGGAAAGTATAAAGAGTTGGTACACGCAAACCTTGCCTATAAGGAGCTTATAGTCTACATAACAAACTTTTCAATAAGCTATTCATTTATTCAATCATATTTATTGAACGCTTACTATGTGCAGAGCATTGTACTAAGCACTTGGAAAGTACAATTCGGCACCAGATAGAGCCAATCCCTACCCAACAACGGGCTCACAGTCTAGAAGGGGGAGACAGACAACAAAACAAAGTAAGTAGACAGGCATCAATACCATCAAAATAGATAAACAAAATTATAGATATATAAACGTCATTAACAAAATAGAATAATAAATATGTACAAATATACACAAGTGCTGTGGTGTGGGGAAGGGGGTAGAGCAGAGGGAGGGAGTAGAGGCTATGGGGAGGGGAGGAGGGGGAGAGGAAAAGGGGAGCTCAGTCTGGGAAGGCCTCCTGTAGGAGGTCAGCTTTCAGTAGGGCTTTGAAGGGGGGAAGAGAGCTAGTTGGTGGATGTGAGAAGGGAGGCATTCCAGGCCAGAGGTAGGGGGAAAACTCTGGTCTGTTAGCGGTGAGAGAATTTGAGGACAAGGAAACAACTTGGGAGAAGGTGAGAGATTTCAGATCAGAGTACATTTGGAAGTAGAGCTTGAGAGGAGTTAAGGAGAGTAGACCTGTAAGGCACATCTCCTTCAAGAGGTCTTCCCCAATTAAGCCCCCCTTTCCTTGTCTCCCTCTCCCTTTTGTGTCATATGTGACCTCTGAGAATTTGATATTTGCCCGACCCTCAACCCCACAGCACTTATGTGCACATCTTTATATATTATAAATGTATTTATACTGTCTGTCTTCCTCTCTAGACTGTAAACTAGTTGTGAACAGGGAACAGTTTTTCCCACATTGAATGCTATCCTAAAATTCTACATCCTCCAAGAAGTCTTCCTCAGTTAGTTCTCAGCATCCCTTGCCAAACTATCCACCAGCAATCTTCAACACTTACCCAATTATTTATATCTGGCCTGAGAACTTCTGTATATACGTTATTCAATTACTTACTTTGATTATTATATTTTTAAACTTTCTATGTCTTTCTCCCCTATTGGTGCATAAGCTCCTTGTGGGCAGGGTCGGGAAATGTCTCACTGCTATTTTGTACTTCCTAAGCATATAGTACAGTTCGTTGCACCCAAGGATGTTCAATAAATACTATTACTACCTTTTCCACTCATATATAAACCAGGAGTAATGGTACAAGCACTGACTCTCTCTCTCCCTGCCTCAACTTCTCCCTCTCACCTTAGTTGGCCTTGACAATACTTTGCTAACAGAAGTGAAACTATCAGGTTAGGTGACCCCCAAATATCTTCCTCTCTCTGTCTTCTATCCACACTCATCCTTCTTAGGCATCTTTCAAAAAATGACCCAGCTGCTTTTAAAAATCTTCATTCTCCACCTGTGACCCCTTTCCTTCTTACCTTAAGACTCTTGCACCTGCTCTTTTTCTCTCTCTGACCATCTTCAATCACTCATTCTCTGATGGTTCCTTCTCCTCTCCCTTCAAATACGCCCACCTTTCCCTTATCCTAAAAATAAAACCCTTCTCTGGATCTCACTGCACCTGGATCCTACCTACCACTCCATCTCCTTCCCCTTCCTCTCCAAAATTCCTCCAATGGGTGCTATACACCTATTGTCTCCACTCTCCTCCAACTCTCTTCTTGACTCCCTGCAATGTGATTTTCTCCCTCTGCACTCCATTGCTACTGCTCTCTCCAAGCTCACCACTGACTTCGACTTGCCCTTTCTAACGGGTTCTGACACTGTGGACCACTCCCTTCTCCTGGAAACACTAGCCTTAGTTTAAAACAGTTCTCTCCTGGTTCCTCTCTTAGCTCTCCAGCCTCTCCTTCCTGGTCTCTTCTGCCATTTCTTCCTCTGCATCATCCCCTATTTTTGAGTGTCCTCAGAGCCCCATCTTGTCTCCCCTACTCTTCTCACTTTATGCTCAGTTCCTTGGGGAGCTCATCTACTCCCATGGCTTCAATTACCATCTCTACATAGATGGCTCTCATGTCTACCTCTTGAGTCTGATCTTCTCTGCAGTCTCCCATTTCCTCCCACCTCCACTGGTGTCCGATTAGCACCTCAAGCTCATTATGTCCCCATTGAACTCCCTGTCATTCCTCCCAAAAGAGTTATTCCACCTAACTTCCCCATTACTGTTGGAACATCACCACCTTCTGCACACAGGAATCTAAATACGTCAAGGACGGCAATAAGATGCATTAGAAAATAAATCCTTAAAATTTAGAAGGATATCAATCCTCTCCCCACTAAATTATATAGTAAAAGTATTTTAAAAGCCATTTTTAAAGAGTTGTATTCTCTTTTATGCAGTTGGGATATTGCAGAGGAGCATTGTCAAGTGGAAAAACTATGGTATAGGGAGTCAGAAAAGCTAGATTTTAATCCCAACTCTGCCACTTGCCTGTTGTGTCACCCTGAGCAAGTCACTTAACCTCTCTGGGATTCAGTTCTTCATCTGGAAAATGGATATTCGTTACCTGTTCCCTCCCTTCTACTTAGACTATGAGCCCATATGGAATAAGGACTGTGCCCAACTTGAATACCTTGTATTTACACCAACACGTAGCACAGTGCTTGGCACATAATAAGCACTTATATACTATTATTACTATCTTACCAGATCTGTCAATTGTCTGTTGTGTGACCTTGAACAAATCACAACCTCTCTGGGCTTAATTCTCAACCGAAAAAAATGGGGAAAGGATACCCACTTTCCATACTCAAATTGATAACTGAGTTTTTATCACTGAGTGCCTGGGCACATCAAAAGTGCTTAATAAAAATTATTCTTCTTCTTATTAGAGTAGATAGTCCATGTAAAGGCTCAAAGAGGACATTATTGTTTGTTGGTCAGTTAGAGATTTCCATTTTCATTCATTCATTCAATAGTATTTATTGAGCGCTTACTATACTAAGCGCTTGGAATGAACAAGTCGGCAACAGATAGAGACAGTCCCTGCCGCTTGACGGGCTTACAGTCTAATCGGGGGAGAGAGGCAGACAAGAACAATGGCAATAAATAGAGTCAAGGGGAAGAACATCTCGTAAAAACAATGGCAACTAAATAGAATCGAGGTGATGTACATTTCATTAACAAAATAAATACGGTAATGAAAATATATACAGTTGAGCAGACGAGTACAGTGCTGAGGTGATGGGAAGGTAGAGGGGGAGGAGCAGAGGGAAATGGGGGGAGAAGAGGGTTTAGCTGCAGAGAGGTGAAGGGGGGGGGGGCGGTAGAGGGAGTAGAGGGAGAAGGGAGAAGTCATTTTACCATTCTGTTTTTGTAACCATTGAGCAGTGCAAAAATCCAAGGGGAAGAGACAGGCTCGAGAACCCTAATAAATATAAAATATTGTTTGTCATCTTTATAGATGATCTTTACTTTCACAGGACTCAGGTATTTCACTTGAACATCCTAGAAAAGTTAGCACAAAGGCTTGGGCATGGGAGATTGCTCTCAAGAGATATATTGCTGAGTTTTGCAGATTTAAGAAGTTTGAGTTTCATTCTCACATCCGGACTACTATATTAGATTCCTTTTGGAAAGCCAAGAAAAGTTGGTGAGCTTCAGGAGTCTTTAAGTTTTGTTTTTTTTTTTAAATCTTCCCAGCCACAAACTAGATTTCCTTCTGTTCTCTCTTCCTCCCTCTAAAAATACACCCAAATGAATTCTCTTTTAACTGAGTGCAATTTGAATTTGAGAAAATGATTATCAGATATGTTTGGAAGCCCTTTCTACTTAGTGCTTTACCTCAGAATTATACCGGAATTTTCAAATATAACCTATAACAATATGAATATCTAAACACATGCTAAGCTCATAAATGATAAAGATTAAATTGTGAGCACCACACGCTAAAAAGACTAGCAGATAAATACAAGTGCCCATATTGTGTGCAGCTCTGTTATTCATATTGCTCTTCTCTGTTAGAAAAGAAATTCCACTGAACCCCTGATACAGAGAGGTTTTTTTTCCCCCTTGTCTGTATTCTATTCATTATAAAGGGATCTTTGTTCAGATCTCCCACAAACAGCAAGGCCATTCCTGGCCTGCCTGCTTATCCGTGGAGCCTTTCCACCAAATGTTTTCTAATTTCTAAATCCTCTTCCAAATGTCAGTGAAATCCAAAGAAAATACCATATAGATTAATTACCTGTTAACTGTTTTAACAAATAGCATTTTGTCTGGGAAGATAATTCCCTTTCAAATTCTACTTCTGGGGGGGGAGGGGAAAGATTTCATTCTCCCATAAATGTGAGATAAATCATTTTGAAAATGTTGGTTAAGAAGACCTAAATGCAGAAAGGTAGCATTTCAAACTAAATTGTTTCACAAATGTCAAAGGAGCTCATGCCTATAACTCAAATACAATATCATCTAGGTTCTATTTAGGTTGGTTGTCCTTCCCCTTTGAGAATTATTTTGAGCATTTACGAATTAGGAAAAATAAAACCAAAATCTGAAGTGCTTGACCCTTTCCAGGACACTTTTGTTCCCTTAGATGACTGTGAAAATGATCTGATTGAAAATATGGTCAACGATTTTTGCCCATTTAATACAAGAAATCCAGTAATAATTCTAATTACTTGATATTTGAGGGGCATCAGTGTTTAGGCTATTCATAAGAGATAGATCCTCAAGACTTCTCATTCCCACCAAAACCAGTCAGACCCCAGTATCAGATGGGACTAGGCACTTTCTCCAAAAGAGTAACTCAGCAATTATGGGCTACACAAACCAAAATGTTTTTAGCTGTAGTCATTAGACTAAATAAGTGATCTTCGGCACTTTGCATGACCTAATATAGAGCCAAGGTTGATATGACGGTAAATATTCAAGGGGCTTCTGTTTCTCTCAGAATAGCAGCTTGGCCTAGTGGATGGAGCAGTGGCCAGAGGGTCAGAAGGACCTGGGCTCCAATATCCGCTCAGCCTCTTGTCGCCTGCTTGACGTTGGGAAAGTCACTTCACTTCTCTAGGCCTCAGTTACCTCATCTGTAAAATGGGGACTGAGACTAGGAGCCCTCTGTGGGACAGGGATTATCTTGTATCTACCCCAGAGCTGAGTACAGTGCCTGACACGTAGTAAGTGCTTAATACCACAATTATTATTACACTTCCTGCCTTTCTCTTACCCAATAACTACAGAAATAGATCAACAGCATTTATTGAGCACTTGCTCTGGGTAGAACATTGTACTAGGCTTTTTGGGGGTAGAGTAAAATGAATAGACATGATTCCTGACTGCAAGGAATTTATAATCTAGTGGGGGGGGTGGATATTGAAATCAGTTACAAGTAGAAGGATGCAACAGAGCATAAGAATATATACATACGTGCCTGGGGGAGAGGACTCGGGTGACTAAGTGATTCAAAATTGTTGAAGTGGCAGTCGGGGGGAGTGGGGAAGGCTAGAGAATTGAGAGTTCAGTCAGGAAGCGAAGGCCTCCTTAAGACAGTGGGAGAGGAGCAAGGATAGGTAGTGAGGAGAGAACTGAGTTCTTTTAACCTGATGGTCACGAGCTTCTGCTTGATGTAGGGAGGAATGGATAATGGAATGGGAGGAATGACGAGTTGAGATATTTGCACTAAAGCATGTGTTAGAGAAATGATCCGGGCATCCGAATCAGGTATGGATTCGACTGAAGCACTTAGTACAGTGTTCTGCACACAGTAAGCGTTTAATAAATAGAGAAGCAGTGTGGTTCAGTGGAAAGAGCATGGGCTTGGGAGTCAGAGGTCATGGGTTCGAATCCCAGCTCCGCCACTTGTCAGCTGTGTGGCTGTGGGCAGGTTCCTTAACTTCTCTGTGCCTCAGTTACCTCATCTGTAAAATGGGGATGAAGATTGTGAACCTCACGAGGGACAACCTGATGACCCTGTATCTATTCCAGCACTTAGAACAGTGCTCTGCACATAGTAAGCGCTTAACAAATACCAACAATAATAATAATAAATAAGACTGAATAAATAGAGTGGGGAGAGGCTGGAGGCAGGGAGGTTGGCAACAAGGCTGAAGCAGTAGTCGAGTCGGCATGTGATGGGCCCCTTTGCTTCAGTACATATTCTTCATTTAACAATTGTCTCCCCCACTAGACTGTAGCCTCCTTGAGGGCAAGAACTGCATCTGGTTGTATTCTCCCAAGTGCTTAGTACAGTGTAAATCCTCAATAAACACCACTAATTGAGAAGCAGCATGGCCAAGTGGAAATAGCATGAGCATGAGGGTCAGGGGCCCAGGGTTCTAATGCTGACTCTGTCACTGGTCATTTCATTTCTCTGTCCCTCTGTTCCCTCATCTGCAAAATGGGGATTCAACATCTGTTCTCCCTCCTTACTCTGAGAGCCCCGTGTTAATAATAATAATTATTATTGATTACGGTATTTGTGAAGTGCTTACTATGTACCAATCACTATTATTAGTATTATTATCATTAATAACTGCTTCTTGGGAATAGGAGGTTGCAGAGGAGGAGGGAAGAAAGAGACAATGAATGGGAGAAAGAAAAGAAACCTGAGACTTGAGGGCTTTGCTTTGGAATGAAGGAGCTCTCGTCAGTTGTCCTGTTTGAAAAGCTCAGTCAATGGTATTTAAATGCTTACTGTGTGCAGAGCACTACGCAAAGCACTTGGGAGAGTATAGTGTTAATAGAAGAAAGCCTTGAAAAACTGGTAAAAATGAGAATCTCTGAAGCTCTCCAGTTTCTTGTGCTCAAAGATAACATTAAAAGTGAATGACACAGAGTTTAACCATTAGAGGCACTTCCATCTTAGTTCCGGGCTTCCAGATTGTCACTTAGAGTCCCTCCTTCACTGGCACACAGAAGGCCTTCTGTGACTGCCAACTAGACACCTGATGTACCCGGAACTAAACGACTGTGAATGCAAATGTGGGGCCCTCCCCACTTAGACACAAAACGGTAGTTCGACGCTTTCAGCAAACCAGGAGGGATCTGGAGGCAACAAGGATCTTATCTGAGGGACTTCTAGAAAGCTGCTTGGGGCTGGAGAATGCCCTGCAACCGCTGACTATTTAGACCACTGTAGTCTTCTGTAGTCATCAACCGGAGAAGTCATCAACCGGAGATGTCCTGCCTAAGTCCACATTTATAATTAAACTCATGTTTGACTTTGGGATTTCTGTTCGGAAGTACCTTTGTTTTCCCATGGGTGTTTTAGAAGATTCTGTTATTGTTCCACTTCTGAAATATTTACAAACAAAAACGACTTTTCTCCTTTCACTAAAGAAACAGAAAATAAGCTACTTTTCTTCAGAAAGGGCATCTTGGTTTCAAGGATAAGATATAGACCAGAGGCTGCACATTGTAGTCATCCCGATTTTTGTCCTCCCCGAACATACACACGACTGTGTCTAGACACAGAAGTGTAAGGGAACCCCACCCTGGAATATTTCACTTTTTATTTTCTCCAAAGAACTTTGAATAAATTCATCAATGGTATCTACTGAGCGCTTACTGTTTGCAGACCACTGGGAGAGTACAATAGAATTGGTAGGTATGATCCTTCCCCACGAGGAGCTTACAGTTTAGAGGGGGAGGCAGAGATCAAAATAAATTACAGATGGAAAACATTGAGCATATTTTAAATGAGAAGCTTCTTGGTCTAGTGGAAAGAGTGTAGGCCTGGAAGAGGACCTGAGTTCTAACCCTGCTCCACCAGGCTGCTTCTCAAGCAAGCAGTGAATATTACCATTTCAACCTCTTCCCAGCTCAGCAGGTCAGAGCCCTCCCAAGGGATTGCTGATTAGGGGCATTATGAATCCATATGGCATACCACTTCTGCAGTCTTGGGGTGTCTATGTCAAGTCCAGACCTTGTTCAGGAGAACAGAAGGCATGTAAATGCCACAGGAAAACCTCCAATAGGAACTACTAGTTAATGGAATTGACGGGAAAGTGGAGATGAGAAGCAGCTTGGCCTAGTGGGTAAAGCACAGGACTGGGGTTCTAATCCTGACTCAGCTCCTTGTATGATGTGTGACCTTGGGCAATTCACTTCTCTGGGCCTCTGTTCCCTCTTCTGTAAAAACGGGGATGAAGTCTGTGAGCCCCATGTGGGACATGGGCTGCGTTTAACCTGGTTAGCTTGAATCTATCCCATCGCCTAGTACAGTGCCTAGCACATAGAAAGTGCTTTAAAAATGCCATAAAACAACAACGACCACAAAAAACAAGCAGAAGTAATGGATTCAGCACCACAGCCCCAGCTCAACAGTAGCTGAGCCTACTGGGGGACGTTAACGCTGGGGTCACCCCTTCCCCAGATGCAGTAAGGGCATGAGGAGCTAATATTAGGGTACATGCTTCTGAAAGGGTCAGAAGACAGGCTCTCTGCCACTCCGTGTAGCTAACAGGGAGTCTTGAGGCAGGTTCCCCAACAAAGCTCAGGAGTGTAAGACATCTTGGGGTCTCCCACATCACCCCAATCTCACCCAAACCAAACCAGACCAGGATTCTTGTGCAACTCTGATCTGAGTTATGACCATGGCAGAAAGCAATCAGTCATTCTGTGGTATCGGTAACATAAAACTTCTCTGCAAAATGACTGGAATTCTAGCATCTCACTTTTGGAGGACAATGAGCTTTGGTATCAGATCATTCATCCCATTTATATCGATAGTATGACAAATCACAATATAATCAGAGCGGGGGAGGGCAAGTTAGGGGAAGAGTGTAGGGGGTATGTAGATTTCATTTAAGAAGTAGAGCTAAATAAAAGCCTATCTTAAAAATGAAAGGCACTCTGCAATCTCGGGTTGTAAATCAGTCCTTCTACCATATTTCATTCTGGCCTTCAGAAATTAACATGCCAAATAAAAATGATTAAGTACATTGAGTTAGATTCTGAAATGGGAAGCTTGCTCTACAGAACAGCTAACATGAATTTCAAATAAACTTCCATTTTCTTCCACCTTGTTAATTTCGACGATGAAATAGTACCAAAGGAAAAATTATCTGTCAGAAAAGTTCCAGAAAAATGCCATGACCTGTCCATTAATGGATAAAAGTACCCAGATACTAGGTAAGAAAAATGAGGTGGCAATGTTATTTACCAAGGATGGCCTTCTAAAATGGAATTTTGTAAGCTGTGTGCCTTGGGGACAGGGAAGGTAAATTTGCTAACTAAACTTGCACAAGAGCTATCACTTTAAGACAACTTTGAAACAGTTTCAACATTAAAAAAAATATTACTTCCTTTTCAAGTTCAATGTTATATGCCAATACAGTAAATTTTGTGTATAACACAAGCTTTGGGGAATACTGTTTTCCTTTTCCCCTCCTCCTCTTCAACCCCAAACCACGGGATAACTGAAGAGATCTTGTTCCCATTTCCCGACTCGGTGTACCCTGGATCCCAACCCAGAGGCTACAAAGTCAGAGCCAGGTAGGATACATCCCCCGTAATCCATATTCTCTGATCAGTCAATTGTACTTAGTGAGCACTGAGTGCAGAGCACTGTACTAAAAGCTTGGGAAAGTACAGTACAACAGTATAACAGAGTTAATAGACATGTTCCCTACTCACAATGAGCTTACTGCCTAGAGGAGCTAGAGGGGATCATTTTTGCTGCCTTGCACTCAATACCCACTAGTTTCATAGGGTATATGGTTCCACTAAAACATCCAGAAAACCCAGGGATTTTACTAATAGAATAGAATAATAACAAAAATAATAGTAATAGTATTTCTTAAGCACTTACTATGTACAGATCATTGAACTGAGTGTTGGGGTAGATCAAATCTAAGCAGATTGGACACAGTCCCTGTCAGTCAGTCAATAGTATTTACTGAGCACGTACTGCACAGCACTGTGCCAAGCACTTGGGAGAGTACAATAGAACAATAAACAGACACATTCCCTGCCCACAGGGAGCTTACAATGGGTTCAGTCTAAGGGGGAGGGAGATCAGGTGAGAAGCACTGAGGAAACAGACATAGAGAAATTTAGTGACTTGCCTAAGATTAAAACCCAGACCTCCTGACTTTCAGCCCCGTGCTCTTTCCACTATTCAATAGTATTTATTGAGCGCTTACTATGTGCAGAGCACTGTACTAAGCGCTTGGAATGAACAAGTCGGCAACAGATAGAGACAGTCCCTGCCGTTTGACGGGCTTACAGTCTAATCGAAGGGTTTACTAGTCCATGTTGTTTCTGGGAATTATAGTACAAACTCTTCTATTACAACCCAAACTGCTGGATTAGTCATTCATATTTATTGAGCACATACTGTGTGCAGAGCACTGCACTAAGCATTTGAGAGAGTACAATACAACAACAAACAGGCACATTCCCTGCCCACAACGAACTTACACTTTAGACAGGGGGAGACAGACATTAATATAAATAAATTACAGGTACGGACATAAGCCAGTTCATCTTTCTTCAAAAATGTTCAGGACATATCACCCTCACTCCTCAAAAATCTCGTTGGTTGCCCATCCACCCCCCATCAAACAAAAACTCCTCACCACTGACTTAAAAGCAGTACATCTCCTTGCCCTCTCCTACCTCATTTAACTTTTCTCCTTCTACAACCCAGCCCTCACACTTTGCTCCTCTAGTGCTAACCTGCTCACTGTGCCTTGATCTCTCCATCTTGCTTCTCATCCCTGGCCCACATCCTGCCTCTGGTCTGGAACACCCTCCCTCCTCAAATCTGACAGACAATTACCCTTTCAAAGCCTTATTGAAGGCACATCCCCCTCAAGAGGCCTTTCCAGATTAAGCTCCACTTTTCCTCATCTCCCACTCCCTTCTGCATCACCCTGACTTGCTCCCTTTGCTCTTCCCACTCCTCAGCTCCACAGCACCTATATATATATATATATATATATATATATATATACACCTGTAATTTTATTTTTTTGTATTGATGTCTGTCTCCCGCACTCTAGGCTGTTAGTTCGCTGTGGACAGGGAATGTCACTGTTTATTGCTGCAGTTTCCCAAGCACTTAGTACAGTGCTCTACACACAGTAAGTGCTTAATAAATATGATTGAATGAAGTGGGGACAACAACAGGACTTACTGCAGTGTAATGTTCATCATTCAAGAAATGGGTCATGTTTTCATTTGCTTTATATTTGTTTCACAAGCAAAAGTAATACTTACTGAGCAGTTACTGTGCCAAGCACTGAGCTAAGCCTGATACCATATTTATTCACTTATTTGTCCCACTTTTTGCAATCCCCCCAAAAAGAGGGGCTATTAATCTGGGAATTGGGCCTAGCAATAAGAAGTGCAGGAGGAAAAAAATAATCATTGGCATTTATGGAGTATTACCTGGGTGCAGATCACTGTATTAAGCAACTGGGAGAGTACAACGGAGTTGATAGACACAATCCCTGCCCTCAAGGATTTTACAATCTAGAGGGGGAAGCAAACATTAAATCACAGGGGAAAGGGAAGAGCAGAGGGATATTTATGAAAGTGCCGTGGGGTTGGTGCTGTTGTATCAATGTGCTTAAGGAGTACAGACCTAAATGCATAAGTCAGGGAGAAGGGAGAATGAATAGGGTGGGGAAATTAGTGGTTAGTCAACTGTACTTACTGAATGTTTACTGTGTGCAGAGAATTATACTAGGCGCTTGGGAAAATACAATATAACAGAGTTGGTAGTTATTATGGTACTTGTAAGCACTTACAATGGGCCAAGCACTGTTCTAAGCACTGGAGTACATACAAATTAATCAGGTAGGACACAGTCTCTGTCCCCCATGGGGCTCACACTCTTACTCCCCATTTTACAGATGTGGTAACTGAGGCCCAGAGAAGTTGAGTGACTTGACCAAGGCCACCCAGCAGACACGTGGCAGATCCAGGATTAGAACCAAGATCCTTCTGACTCCCAGGCTTGTGCTCTATTCGCTAAGCCACCCTGCTTCTCCATGTTTTCTGCCCACAGTGAGCTCACAGTCAAGATGGAGCTTACATTCTAGAGGGGAAAGACTTCTTGGAGAAGATGTGATTGTAAGAGGACTGTGAAAGTGGGGAGAGTAGTGGTCTGTCAGATATGAAGAGGGAGAGAGATTCCAAGACAGAAGGAAGAGAGGAGCAAGGGGTGGGTGGAGAGATGAGATCTAGGCACAGTGTGAAGGTTGGTGTGAGAGGAGGGAAAAGAGAGACGAGAAAGGTAAGAGGGCACTTGACACTGCAGTATCTTACTACTATTGCACTTCTGTTGCCTCATACAATAGGTCCTCAGATCAATTAACTTCTCCTCCCTTCTCTTCCTACCCTGTGTATCTGCAGACTTCACACATCCCAACCCTTATCTTCTTCCAACCAGGCTGTTATCATTGCTTACAAAAATAATCTTTTATTTCCTCCTCCAACTGTGTGTGTGTACACACGGGAGGGAGAGGAAGGGATTATGCAGAGAAGGCAATTGTGCCAGTAAATACGGTAATCAGATCAGACACAGTCCCCCCCAGTCCTTTGTGGGATTCACAATCTAAAAGGAAGGGAGGGCAGGTGTCTTGACCCCATTGGAGAGGTCAAGTGACTTGCTGAAGGTCACTCAGGAGCTAATGGCCAAGCTGGGTGGAAAGTCCAAGTCTTCTGACTCCCCATCTCAGGCTCTTTTCACTGGTCCCCCGATGGCATTTTAAAAGTCTGTCAGAATTTGAACAAACCAGGCCTTTTTAATATTCTGACTTCACTAATCAGGTAGTTTCACATGAATAATAAAGCCTACCACTGTTTTACAATAAAAATCGACTTGTCTCAAAACGGTGAAATTAATTTTGTAAACATGTGCCCACTTCATGTTCTGACCT
The DNA here is from genome assembly GCF_004115215.2 of Ornithorhynchus anatinus. Lineage (NCBI taxonomy): Eukaryota > Metazoa > Chordata > Mammalia > Monotremata > Ornithorhynchidae > Ornithorhynchus > Ornithorhynchus anatinus. Next base: position 112,317,102 of record NC_041728.1, on the reverse strand, counting down.
TTTTGAAAATCCCATGTGGACTTAATTTGAGTACAGCTGTATTCAATGTGTGAAAGGCAATCATTTGGAAAATAAAATGCTGGGAAAACATATTTTGTACTAAAATTTACTATGGCCATAAAAAGAAGAAATGGAAAGGGGGGTAGGGGTTGGATATCAATCACTCTCCTAGTCGTATTGACCACTCATCAAGAGGTGGGTAACCCTGTTACTCTTCATTTTTGCATTTCTCCATCATGACCTAATAACTATGGTATTCGTTAAGCACTTACTATGTGCAAGGCACTGTAGCACCTTCATATGTGCTTCCATTCTCTACTGGCCCTTTCTCTTCCTTTCCCAGTCATTTTCTCTTCTCTCCCTAATTTATTCTCATCCCTCTCCTCCTCCTTCCATGCCCTTAGAATACAAGAGGATGAGCAAGGCCATTTACTGGGTCCAAACAATCGCAAGCCCAGTGTTCTACCAACAGGCTGCCTTGTAGAATAGTGTGATAATTGTCTCCGATACCCATCCTCACAATTAGGCAATGATATTTTTCACATCTCTTTTCCCTAACTTTCCCTCCAATAGCCCATTATTGAGACTGTGAGCCCCATCTGGGACAGGGACTACAGTGACTGTGTCCAATCTGATTTGCTTGTGTCCATCCCAGCACTTAGTATAGTGCCTGGCACACAGTAAGTGCTTAACAAATACCAGAATTATTATTATTACAAGCCTTTTGTGCATGATTACCCAAACCCTCTTGAAGCTATTGATATTTTCTGCCTACACAAGTTCTTGTGGTAATAAATTCCATATGTTTACCACCCACTCTGTGAAAACTTCTCTTTTGTTTCCCCAGAACCTATGTCTTCCAAGCTTCGATGGGTGTGTCCTCATATGGATAGCAATTCTGAATTCACTCTGACAACACCCCTCATGAGCTTGTAGACTTCCCTCTTTGTAGAGTTTTGTAGTCTTCCTCATCACCTTCTTCCTGCACTTCCTCTCCACATTACTCCCCCCTTTCCCCTGTTTAATTCTCTCCATTATCCATCTCCTCCACTGACTTCCAAACGTTACTTCATTCTGTCATCCTTGTCTACTTCACTCCTCATTCCTAGCCCGGTTTTCCCTTTCCACTCCCCTTCTCTGCCTTTCACAGGCCTTTATATTCTGTTCCCCAGAAACACTTTTTCCCAGTGCCTCTCCTTTACTTACCTTATTTCTGTCTTCACATTATGGACAGGGAAAATGTCTACTAATTCTGTTATATCGTACTCTCCCAAGTGTTTAATACAGTGCACTGCACGTAATAAGTGCTCAATACAGTTGATTGATTCACTCCTTCTGCCTTTTTTTTCTGCTCCTTTTTAGGTCAGCCACTCAGTGGTATTTATTGAGCACTTACTGTGTGCAGAGCGCTGTACTCAGCACTTGGAAGAGTATAATATTACAGACACATTTTCTGTCCACAACGACCTTACAGTCTAGAAGTCCTACCTTCTTCCTTCCTCATCTCCCCCTAGTCCTACCTTCTTCCTTCCGCATCTCCCCCTTCAGACTCCTATGTGCTGGCACCCTAGAGCTTTGTGGCTGGGCCTGGGTCCTTCCTAAATTTCCTCTCAGTCCAGGGTCTTAGGGCTCTGGGCATCAGCAGATCCTGTGCCTCATGACTGCCAAGGAACCCAGACCCAGTTCCCCTTGCTCTACTTCCTTTTTTTTTTTTGAAATGGTGTTTGTTAAGCACCTACTATATCCCTCCTCTAATTCTCTTCTTGACATACTCTGATCTGGCTTCTATCCCCTTCACTCCACAAAAACTGCCCTATCAAATGTCACAAAATGATCTCCTTCATGCCAAAACAGCCTCTACTCCATCCTAATTCTCCTCCACCTCTCAACCATCTTTGATACTGTCACCCAGCCCCTTCCCCTGGAAACACTATCCAACCTCGTGGCGCAGTGGAAAGAGCATGGGCTTTGGAGATAGGGCTCATGAGTTCGAATCCCAGCTCTGCCACTTGTCAGCTGTGTGACTGTGGGCAAGTCACTTAACTTCTCTGTGCCTCAGTTCCCTCATCTGTAAAATGGGGATTAAGACTGTGAGCCCCACGTGGGACAACCTGATTCCCCTGTGTTTACCCCAGAGCTTAGAACAGTGCTCTGCACATAGTAAGCGCTTAACAAATACCATTATTATTATTATTATTATTATTAACCTCAGCTTCACTGACACTGTCCTCTCCTGGTTCTCCTCCAATCTCTCTGGCTGCTCATTCTCAGTCTCTTTCCGAGGCTCATCCTCTGCCTCCCACCTCCTAACTATGGGGGTCCCTCAAGGTTCAATTCTGAGTCCCCTTCTATTCTCCATCTATTCCTACTCCCTTGGAGAACTGATTCACTTGCATGACTTCAACTACCACCCCTAAGCAGATGATATAAAAATCTACAGCTCCTGCCCTGATCTCTCTTCCTCTCTGCAGTCTCACATTCCCTTATGACTTCAAGACATCTCTATTTGGATGTCCTCCTCTCATTTCAAACTTAACATGTCTAATACAGAACTTATCTTCGCGCCCTAACGCTGTCCTCCGCTTGACTTTCCCCATCACTGTAGATGCTTCCTTCCTTCCTTCCACCACAATCCTTCCTGTCTCACAAACCCATACCTAGCCATTATCCTCGACTCCTCTCCTATTCAGCCCACATATTCAGTCCATCACTAGATCTTATTGGTTCAGCCTTCACAGAATCACTAAAACTTGTCCTTTCCTCTCCATCCAAATTGCTACCCTGTTAATCCAATCATTCATCTTATCCTGCCTTGATGACTGGATAAGCCTCCTTGCTGACCCCCTAGCCTCTTGCCTCTGCTGCCCAGATCATTTTTCTTAAAAAAAAAAAAAAAAAAAGTTCTGACCATGTTTCCCCTCTCCTCAACAACTTCCAGTGGTTGCCCATCCACCTCCACAAACAGAAACTCCTTACCACTGGCCTTAATGTACTCCATCACCTTGCCCCCTCCTACCTCATTTTGCTGCTCTCCTACTGCAACCTAACCTACACACTCAACTCCTCTAATGCTAACCTTTCACTGTACCTTGATCTTGTCTGCCTCACTGCTGACCACTCACCCCCTTCCTGTCTCTGGCCTGGAATGCCCTTCCTCCTCATCTGACAGACAATGACTCTCCACCGATTCAAAGCCTTATTGAAGGCACATCTCCTTCAAGAAGCCTTCCCTAAGCCCTCCTTTCCTCTTCTCCCACTCCCTTCTGTATCACCCTGACTTGCTCCCTTTATTAGTCCTCCCCTCAACCCCACAGCACTTATGTGCACAGATGTAATTTGTATTAATTTCTGTCTCCCCCTCGAGACTGAAAGCACATTGTCGGCAGGGAATGTTTATTGTTATAGTGTCTTCTCCTGAGTGCTTAGTACAGTGCTCCCTAAAAAGTAACCATTAAAATACGATTGACTGATTATGTGTCAGGCATTGTACTAAGCTCTGGGGTAGGTACAAGATAATCTGGTTGGACACAGTCGCTGTCCCACACAGAACTCACAGTCCCAAACCCATTTTACTGATGAGGTAACTGAGGTAACTAAATAAATACAGTTAATTGATTCACTAAATCAATCAGGATGCTTCTCAGGATGGCATCTGGAGAGTTTCCAGTACTCTACCAGTCTCAACTACAGGAGGGAGAGTCAAGCAGTAGCATATCCATTCCATTCCTAGCTCGGGCAGTGGCTAGCGAGTGGAAGCCAATCTGCTACAAGTCAAAACTCAACCATTCTGGGCAGCAGTGGCATGGGAGAGAATCAAGGGCGGAGACTCAGGTTTACTGCGCTGAAGGAGGCAACGGTAAACTACTTTTGCATTCTTACTAAGAAAATTCTATGGATACACTACCAGAATGATTGCAGATGAAGGTGGGGTGTTCTGGGAGAGATAATGATGTTGGTATTTGTTAAGCGCTTACTAGGTGCTGAGCACTGTTCTAAGCGCTGGGGGCGCTGGGGGAGATACAGAGTCATCAGGTTGTCTCATGTGGGGCTCACACACTTTTAATCCCCATTTTACAGATGAGGGAACTGAGGCACAGAGAAGTTAAGTGACTTGCCCACAGTCACACAGCTAAGTGGCAGAGCCAGGAGTCGAACTCATGACCTCTGACTCCGAAGCCTGTGTTCTTTCCACTGGGCCATGCTGCTATGGCGTCACTATGGGTCAGACACAACTCGATAGCATAAGACAACAACAACTGAGGAACTGACAAGTTAAATGACTTGCCCAAGGTCACCCCAAATGGCAGAGCTGGGATTAGAACTCAGGTTCTTCCAAATCCCAGGCCTGTGCTCTATCTAATAGGCCAGGCTGCTTTTCTGCTGCCCACATAGGCCACACACATTGTGAGAGTCAGCAATTACTACATTAGCCAGATTCGTCTACAAGCTGGATACTAATTTAGTTCCTCGTGACTCCCGAATCATCTAGGTGAATAGATATCTTTTCTAATATCACAAACAGAAGACATAGTTTAGAATTCAAAATTCCTTCCATAGATATCACTATCTTAACTATGCAAAATATATATATATTTTTGAGGTCTTCAGTTCTAAATATTTATGTTATTTTAAGGGGTTTGGAAATCTCTGTTCTTGAAAAATAATCAAAAGTAAAATGTGATGGTTAAAAATGCTAAGGCCTGGCTTATGGAAATGTAATTTAGAGAGTTTAAAAAACAAACATGCAATTACTATTTTTAATGGGTATGGAAAGGTTTTCTGGCCATAATAGTTACTTTTATTCAGAGAGCAGAAGATAATCAAATTAGGGCCTGGGTTCTAGTCCCACCTCCTCCACTTGCCTGCTGTGTGACCTTGAGCTAGACACTTACCTTCTCTGTGCCTCAGTTACCTCATCTGTAAAACGGGGATTGAATCTTACTCCCTCATACTTAAATTATGAGCCCATGTGAGAAAGGGATGGTGTTCAATCTGAAAAGCACACGTCTGCCCCGACTCTTAATATAGTGCTTCGCATAAAGTAAGCACTTAAATATCATTAATTTAGACATTAGGGAAGACTTCCTCATTTAAAGGGTTGTTAGGTAATGGGGCTGGTCACCACAAATATTGTGTATTGTAGTCTCCCAAGCGCTTAGTACAGTGCTCTGCACACAGTAAGTGCTCGAATACAGTTGAATGAATGAACAATCATATAGGGAACTTCATAAAGTGAATTGTCTGTCCTGTCGACCCCCAAAGGCCAAGAGGGTGGACGGGATTGCGATTCACAGATCTGTCCAGCCCGAGTTGTTTGCATGCTGCGCCTGCACCCCAGGGTCATGCTCTATCCACTAGACCATGCTGCTTCTCGACAAATAAAATGTATAGGCAATGCAGAAGGGAGAGGGAGTAGGGAAAAAGAGGGCTTAGTAGGGGAACGTGTAAGTCTAAGTGAACAAAGGGCACAGTTACAACATTCAACATGGTACTTTGCAAAACTTCTTGAAAGCAGCAGGAAAGAGCAAGCAGAAATTCTGTCTGCCAACTTAAAATGTTACCAATCCCAATATAAAGTAGTTTAAGAAGTCCTTTCTATTTTACTTCTCAGCTACTTACTAATACACTCAGTGAGCTACTTAAAGAGCTAGCCCAAATTGCTAGAGGGAAAACAGCTATGTACCTTACTAAAGTGGATCCTAAGGGAGATAAAAGACACATTATTTCTGTTGTAGTTAAACATTAAATCAGCAACAACCTGACTTCCACCACCTAAAAATAAAAATCCAGAGGCAGTCCCACTTGAAACCGCTTTTAAGAGTATGCCTTCTCACATTAAGTGTAATACCTCAACTCCAATTCCTAAACTACAAATTCTCTCGTTCCTTATTTCTGGCTTTCTGGCCTTAAAATGTCTAATTGTTACGCTTTACAAATTCTAAAGATCAAATACTGGAGATTTAATAGCAGGTGCTTGAAAAGCAAAATAAAAAGAATGGATTTTACTGTAGGAGCTTAACATTTAAAATTAGTGGCATTGCATATTCAATATTCCAGGTCCAGCTCTATACTCCAAACTAGTATAGACTCCTCAAAGTTGCTGAATCCAGGAGAGTAGAAAAGCCTGGATCACAAACTCACTGTGGTAACTGTTCCAGATGCTGGCAAGTGGCAAGATAAAAAGCAAAACTCAGGAGGAACAAGTAATAGGGGAGGAGATAGAGATGGAAAGGAAAGGGAGTGGAGACCTGCATGGCTTAGTGAGGGGCAGTGTAGCCTAGTGAAACGAACGTGGAACTGGGAATCAGAGGACCTGGGTTCTAATCCCAACTCTGTCATGTGACCTTGGGCAAGTTCCTTCAACTTCTCTGTACTTCAGTTTCCACATCTGTAAAATGAGGATTCAGTACCTGTTCTCCCTCCTACTAAGACTGTTATTCCCACGTGGGACAGGGTCTGTGTCCCACCTGATGATGTTATATCTACCCCACTGCTTAGAACAGTGCTTGGTAAACAGTACATAATGATGGCATTTGTTAAGCGCTTACTATGAGCCAATCACTGTACTAAGTGCCAGAGGGGTACAAGGCAATCAGGTTGTTCATTCATTCATTCATTCATTCATTCAATAGTATTTATTGAGTGCTTACTATGTGCAGAGCACTGTACTAAGCACTTGGAATGAACAAGTCGGCAACAGATAGGGACAGTCCCTGCCGTTTGACGGGCTAACAGTCTAATCGGGGGAGACGGACAGACAAGAACAATGGCAATAAATAGAGTCAAGGGGAAGAACATCTCGTAAAAACAATGGCAACTAAATAGAATCGAGGCGATGTACATTTCATTAACAAAATAAATAGGGTAATGAAAATATATACAGTTGAGCGGACGAGTACAGTGCTGTGGGGATGGGAAGGGAGAGGTGGAGGAGCAGAGGGAAATGGGGGGAAAAGAGGGTTTAGCTGCGGAGAGGTGAAGGGGGGTGGTAGAGGGAGTAGAGGGAGAAGAGGAGCTCAGTCTGGGAAGGCCTCTTGGAGGAGGTGAGTTTTAAGTAGGGTTTTGAAGAGGGAAAGAGAATCAGTTTGGCGGAGGTGAGGAGGGAGGGCGTTCCAGGACCGCGGGAGGACGTGGCCCGGGGGTGGACGGCGGTATAGGCAAGACCGAGGGACGGTGAGGAGGTGGGCAGCGGAGGGGCGGAGCGTGCGGGGTGGGCGGTAGAAAGAGAGAAGGGAGGAGAGGTAGGAAGGGGCAAGGGGATGGAGAGCCTTGAAGCCTAGAGTGAGGAGTTTTTGTTTGGAGCGGCGGTTGATAGGCAACCACTGGAGTTGTTTAAGAAGGGGAGTGACATGCCCAGATCATTTCTGCAGGAAGATGAGCCGGGCAGCGGAGTGAAGAATAGACTGGAGCGGGGCGAGAGAGGAGGAAGGGAGGTCAGAGAGAAGGCTGACACAGTAGTCTAGCCGGGATATAACGAGAGCCCGTAGCAGTAAGGTAGCCGTTTGGGTGGAGAGGAAAGGGCGGATCTTGGCGATATCCCAAGATTGTCCCACACGGGGCTCACAATCTTAATCCCCATTTTACAGATGAGGGAACTGAGGCACAGATAAGTGACTTGCCCAATGTCACACAGCTGACAAGTGGCAGAGTCAGGATTAGAGCCCCATGACCTCTGACTCTGAAGCCCGGGCTCTTTCCACTGAGCCAAGCTACATGCTTAACAATAATAATGATAGTCATTTTATTAGGACCTCTTCACCTCACTTTTGTCCCTCTATATTGGGGCACTTCACTGACCAGCTAGGCTGCTTCATTGGACCTGGCAAGGAGGGGCACAGTTGAGAAAGGGGCCTAAGTGAAACTCAGCTGTCACCTAGTTCAGGGTCAGCTTCAATCAGAAGCTGGAGTGGGAAACAAGTTGGAAAAGAAGAACACGCTGCTTTGGACTCACCATGTTCCACTAAAGACGACAGCAGCACACTCAAACTAGGGAAGTTTTGAAATTGAGAAGTGTGGGTTTTAACAAGGGTAGGAATCTTGGAGAAAGAGGGAGACTGTCAGCTTCTCGTGGGTAGGGACTGTGTCTTTCAACTCTGTTGTACCGTAATGCTTAGTACAGTGCTCTGCATAAAGTAAGGGCTCAATAAATACCACTGATTGATAAAAATTTAACACCACAGAGAGCTGTGTGCTCCTGATCCATCTCTCCAGCAATCCAAATGCAAGGAAAAATCCATAGTTCTCTCCTGCTAGCCAGTCAACTTTCCAGGCTTCCACATTCCAACTCGAGCGATCCCTTGGGAGTTCGTTAGCATGCTGGCCCCACAAAGTCACCCACCTTGGGGCTGGTGGAAGTACAAGGTGCCCTACCAGTAAGATGACTCCTAGTTAGCCGTGGGAGGGCTGGTTGCCCCAAGAAAGCAGGCCCAAACCTGGGCGTAGACCCAAACCCATCCAATGACTGTGGGGATCTGGGCCCAAACTGATTTTCAGTTTAGAAAAGGGTGAACTTCTGGGGCTCAACATTTTACAATAATAATTATTATCATGGCATTGATTAAGCAGGCAGTCAGTGGTCTACACACAGATTGACAGACTAAAAAATTGGCAGATTACAATATAACAGACACATTCCCTACCCACAATGAGTTTACAGTGGGGTAGATACAAATTTATGAGATCGGCTCCAGTCCCTGTCCCTGTCTCCAAATGGAGCTCAGCTCCATTTTTATAGATGAGGAAATCGAGGCCCAGAGAGGAAGAATTGACTGACCCAAGGTTACCCTAAACTGCAAGCTCCTTGTGGGTAGGCAATGTGCCTACTAACTCTGTTGTACTGTACTGCCCCAAGCACTTAGGACAGTGCTTTGCACATAATAAGCTCTTAATAAATACCACTGATTAATTGATTACACAATAAGTCACTGGCAGAGTTGAATTTAGAACCCAAGCCTCCTTACCCCCAATCCTGAGCTCTTTCCACTAGTCAGCACTGTCTTAGAAGAGTGTTACCTCTCCCCATGCTCAAAAACTCATTCATTGGGGAGGGGCTGCTAAGAACTGTAGTTCACAAGTAGAACTACTCCAGAGCAGGCACAAGGTTATGGCTACCCAAGAGACAGTTCAAAGCATAACAAGTCATTTATTCATTTAATCACATTTATCGAGCACTTACTGTGTACAGAGCACTGTACTAAGCACTTGGAAAAGGACAATCCAATAATTTCCAGCCCAGCAACAGTGCCAGAAGCCTGAAACAGGTACAGTGTGAACAAAGGCACTTTAGCCTGAATGCTGTCCCCTCATGCAGAGCCTTTAAAGAATGTTTTTATATGTTAAGCGCTTACTATGTGCCAGGCACTCTTCTAAGTTCTGGGGTAGATACAAGGTAATAATAATAATAATAATAATAATAATAATAATAATAAAGTTTGTATTTGTTAAGCACTTACTATGTGCCAAGCACTGTTCTAAGCGCTGGTGTAGATACAAGGTAATCAGCTTGTCTCTCGTGGGGCTCACAGTCTTCATCCCCATTTTACAGATGAGGTAACTGAGGCACAGAGAAGCTAAGTGACTTGCCCAAGGTCACACAGCTGACAAGCAGCAGAGCCGGGATTAGAACCCATGACCTCTGACTCCCAAGCCTGGGCTCTTTCCACTGAGCCATGTTGCACAGTCCACGTCCCACATGGGGCTCACAGTCAATCTCCATTTTACAGATAAGGTAACTTAGGCCCAGAGAAGTGAAGTGACTCACCCAAAGTCACACAGCAGACAAGTGGCAGAGCCAGAACAAGAACCCAGGTCCCTATTTCTCCCAGGCCCTTGCTTTATCTCACTAGGCAATCTTTCCCACACCTGAAAGGGGAAGAAGTCTGTGGCAGGACTGTCACTGTGTGCTCTTCTTGGTTTGGTGAGAAAGGCCTTGGAGACCCACTGCTTCAGGGAGAGGCTAGGGCAGCTGCCTGATCCCTTGTTAGCATCCCTGAAAAGAAAGGAGCCAAAGAGTTGAATTTCACACCTCTTGGCAAAAAATGCTAGCAGTTTTTTCAATACCCATAGTGATCAAGGCACAGGCTGTCCTAATGAATTAGAATCCCTTAATGCCATTCCAGAGCAGTCTTGCATTCCCAAAAAGGGGAAAAAGAGACAAGAGGCTTCTCTGCCAATATGAATTCCACCTATCAGCAACCGGCAGCAAAGGGGAAAAATGCACAGCAATACCCTGTCCTAGGGTAACACTGCTCCTGCCTCCTCAGGGTCCAGAGCCCAGAGGGCAAGCTTCAAGCCTCAGAAGAGCCAAGTATCTACTCCTGGAACCCCCAAATAATAGTAATAGTTGTTAAGCACTTACTATGTGCCAAGCACCGTTCTAAGCACCGGGGTAGACACATGTTCATCAGGTTGGACACTGTCCCTGTCCCAAATAGAGCTCACAATGTTATCCCCATTTTACAGATGAGGTGAATGAGAGAGAAACAAGTTAAGTGACTTGCCCAAGGTGTCACAGAAGACATGGCCGAGCCGGGATTAGAACCCGGGTTCTTCCAACTCCCAGGCCGGTGCTCTATCCACTAAGCCATGCCACTTCCTCATTCTCACTTCCTATCGGGCTGTGTTACTACCCAGCAGCACAGCGTCACATCAGCTGAGTAGCAGAAGGTCTTCCCTTTGCCTTTGTCACTTTCACTAGGACTTTAAATCTGATCAGCTGGAGGGGCAAGCCCCCTACATCAGAGGGATATGTGCCAAGCGTATTTACAACCAAAATGATGTTGCCAAGAAGCTAAAGTCATCCCTACACACATCTGAGGCACGCTACCCCCTATATACTCTAATACTTTCCCCTTATCTGCAATTTATTATGCATGTGTCTCCCACTATAATGTAAGTTTCTTGTTGCATGGATCCTGTATACTTACTTACTCTATTACTTACTTTATTGCACTCTTCCAAGCACTAAATTCAGTGCTCTGCCCACAGCAGGTACTCTGTAAATACTATTGATTGATGATTTAAGGAATTAGGAGAAAAATCTGATAAACCCATCAACTTTTATACTGTACTCTTCACTAACATTTCCTTGGTGCCATTAAAGGCAAACTTTTCATTCCTTCATTCATTCCATCGTGTTTATTGAGCGCTTACTGTGTGCAAAACACCATACTAAGTGCTTGGGAGAATACAATATAACAATTAGCAGATGCATTCCCTGCCCACAACTAGCTTACAATCTAGAGTGGGAGACAGACATTAATATGAATAAAACAAAACTAAAACAAACTAAAGAAGGTTCTCGATTTGACCAAGCACTTACTTTTGGCTGGCCTCGCAAACATCAGCAATGTTGGAGAAGAGGTGGTGGCTCTCAGTTTTGGTCATTGTGTCACTCAGTTCCTTCGAATTTTTGAACATCCGTATGAGGATTTCCAAGCTGAGTAAATATGAATGTTCTGAAGATATTACTTCAAACATAGCCTGTGGAAAATAAACATTATGTTGGGTTTTTTTTTGCAGAGTCTTTACAACAAATCAGTTAGTCGACCACCCATACATCATAGGACCCCTGGTCCATGTCCTACCACCGACCAGGAATGCCCTCCCTCCTCACATCCGCCAAACTCTTTTCCCCTCTTCAAAGCCCTACTGAGAGAGAGCTCACCTCCTTCGGGGGCCTTCCCAGACTGAGCTCTCCCTTTCCCTCTGCCCCTTCTCCTCTCCTCATTTCCCCTACTTCTTCCCTCTGCTCTACCCCCTCTTCCTCACAGCACTTGTGCATATTTGTATATATTTGTATATATTACTCTATTTTATTAATTATGTGTATGTATCTATGATTCTATTTATCTTGACGGTATTGATGCCTGACTACTTGTTTTGTTTTGCTGTCTGTCTCCCCCTTTTAGACTGTGAGCCCGTTGTTGGGCGGAGATTGCCTCTAGCTGTTGCCGAATTGTACATTCCAAGCACTTAGCACACTGCTCTGCAGGCAGTAAGTGCTCAATAAATATGATTGATTGAATGAATGAATAGTACAGCTTACCGCAATTTGGAACACACAAAAAAGTCAAATCCGGGCTGCATGTCTGATTTTTACTCGGCACTACAGAGAAGAGTCTGTATGTGGAAATTTTTTTAAAAAACCCAAGCGGCATCATGTGCCACCACAGCTGAGTGGACAGAGGATGCATCAATTAATCAATCAGTGGTATTTATTAAGCACACACTGTGTGCAGAGCACTGTACTAAGTGCCTGGGAGACTGTAAGCTCATTATCGGCAGGGAATGTGTCTGCTAATTCTGCTGTAGTGTACTCTCCCAAGTTCTCAGTACAGTGCTCTGCACAAAGTAAGCTGTCAATAAATATCATTGATTTATGATAATAAAACAGAGTCGATAGATTCCCTGCCCATAGGGAGTTCACGGACTAGAGAGACGCTAAGCACTTTACATCGGATAAGCCTCCAAGGTGGAACAAATGGGAAAATGTACACAGTGTGGGCTCTCAAAAAGTATTTAAGATAAACATCTTTGAGATGACACCAGAAAAGAAGAACCTGCTCAAAGGCCAACATTAAGCATCTCATGTGACGCCTGTGGTGGAAAAAAGAGTGAAGGGCTTGGATTTTATCAACTGGTGATATTTACTGAGCCTTTATTGTGTACAGAGAACTCTACTAAGCACTTTGGAGAGTACAAGAGAGTAAATATGCACAATCCCTACCCTCAAGGAGCTTACTTATAACCTAGCCGAGGAATTGGACATTAAAATTAATTACAGGCAGGAGAAACAACAGACTATAAGAATAAGTACATATGTGTTGTGGGGGTACAGGGAGTAAAGGCTTAGGGGGTACAGGCTCAGGTGTGTCAGGGAATGCTTCCTGGAGGAGATGTGACTTCAGCAGAGCTTTGAAAATGGGGAGAACGGTGGTCTGTTGGATAACAAGATGAAACTGAAGCACAGTGAATAGGCTAGTCTAAGAGAGCCAAGTATATGGATTCGGTTGTAGTGGGAGAGGAGTGAGGTTAGGTAGCAGGAAGAGAGTTCAATAATTCAATTTGACCTATAAGACTAATATAAGTACATTTATGTTTGTTTCCCCCCTTAGAGTGCAAGCTTCTTGTGGACAGGGAACATGGTATTTGATTATCCTACACTTTCCAAGCGACAGGTACAGTGCACCATTAATTAATACTAAGTGGACACTCAATAAATGTTGCTTTTTCTAATACAATTTGATTGTTTTTTGATAACAACCTTGAGCTTTTTGTTAAAAATGCTGATTATCATTTTTCAGGGTCACTGTCTAAAATGACTTTCAAAAGTTTGCACCTCCTTTGAAGTCATCTAATAGTAATTGTGTTATACACTTACTATGTGCAAAGTACTTTACTAAGCAATGGGATTGATACACTATAAACAGAGCAGATGGTCCCTGTTTTATACGGACCTCAGAGCCTAAGAGGGTAGGAGAACAGTTATTTAATCCCCATTTTACAGATGAGGTAACTATAAACTCGTTGTGTGCAGCGAATGTGACTACCAACCAAGTTGTATTGTAGTCTCCCAAGTGCTTTGTGCAATGCTCTGCACACAGTGTGCACTCAATAAATACAAGTGACTGATTGAGGTTCAGAAGTAAAGTAACAATGTTGGTATTTGTTAAGCGCTATGTGCCGAGCACTGTTCTAAGCGCTGGGGTAAACAGAGGGGAATCAGGTTGTCCCACGTGGGGCTCACAGTCTTAATCCCCATTTTACAGATGAGGTAACTGAGGCACCAAGAAGTTAAGTGACTTGCCCAAAGTCACACAGCTGACAAGTGGCCGAGCTGGGATTCAAACCCATGACCTCTGACTCCAAAGCCCGTGCTCTTTCCACTGAGCCACGCTGCTTCTAGTGACTTGCCCAGAGTCACTCAGCAGACAAGTGGCAGAGCTGGGATTAGAACCCAGGTCCTCTGATTCTCAGGACTGTGCTCCATCCACTAGGACATGCTGCTTCTCTGTCATAACACAGACAACTGCATAAACGGTTCAATAACAGCAGGTCTAAGAATTTCCCAAACTGGCAATCTACTAGAGAACAGAAAAAAAAGGGGGCTTGATTGCACTGAAAGATGAATTCAGGAATAGGGCTGAAAAGTTGAATATGATAGGAATTAAGGTATTAGGTTGGTCATACCACAAATTTTTTAAAGGATAAGTACTGCTAAATAATATCTGCAAGATATAAAATCGTTGTAATGAAGGAAAGAAAAAATAATCAAGGATGAACAAGAAAATGAAAGTTGAAGATAAATCTAATATTCCAATTTTCTTGAAGTTTGAGAGTTGAAGGAATGAATAGAACATAATCACTTCAAAGGGAAAACAGCAAATGATGAATAATATAAAAATAGGACGATACTGATTGCCAGTATGAAACAGTAAGTGCCAAACATAGTGCTAAGCACTGGGGAGAGTGCAAATTATTCAAACCTCTTTGTACAATGTTCTACACCGAATAAACACTTAATAAATACCACTGATAGATCAGACATAGTCCCTGCTCACAAGAAGCTGTGTCCAAATGAAGGAACTGTGGCACACAAGTTAAATGACTTGTCCTAAGTCACACAGTAGGCAAGTGTGGAGAGAACCAGAACTAGAACTCTGGTCTCCCAGGTCCAAATTCTGTGTTCCTTCCAGTCAAGTTTTTTTTTTCTTTTTTAGAATTCTTCCTAATTTATGAAAATACTTCGCTTTAGATGAGACTATTACATTCTACTTCAAAAATAATACATAGGAGAGAACTTCAAAATATTTTCTTTACTCCTATAAAGGTAATTGTTTGTCAAGCACTGTTCTAAGCAATGTGGCAAATTCAAATAAATCAGATGAGGCATAGTTCGTGCCCCACAAGGGGCTCACTTTCTAAGTAGGAGAGAGAACAGGAATTCAATCCCCATCTTGCAGCTGAGGAAATTGAGGATCAGAGAAATAGAGTGACTTGCCCAATAAAGTCACACCGCAGTCACCTGAATGAATGGGGATTAAAAAAAAAAGTTGGTGTTTGTTAAGCGCTTACTATGTGCAGAGCACTGTTCTAAGCGCTGGGGTAGATACAGAATGAACAGGTTGTCCCACATGAGGCTCAGTCTTCATCCCCATTTTACAGATGAGGGAACTGAGGCACAGAGAAGTTAACAGACTTGCCCACAGTCACACAGCTGGCAAGTGGCTGAGCCGGAATTCAAACGCATGACCTCTGACTCCCAAGCCCGGGCTCCTTCCACTGAGCCACGCTGCTTCTCTAGAATGCAGGTCTTCTGACTCCCAGCCCCATGCTCTTTCCACTAGACAACACTACTTTTTTCATAGCAAAGAACTGTATTAAATATGGAAAATATTCTATATATTTAATGCAACATTTAAACATACCCACTATAAAAAAAACATACCTCTTGTCTCTTTCTTTCTTCTTGGCTAATTGTTTGAGATAAACCATTCCTTTTCACCTAAACAACAGAAAAAAACAAACTCCAAGTTGAAGGCACTTTTAGTTATGCCGTTATTTTAGTTATTGCTTACTGTATACCTTGCACCATATAGCAGTAACAGTTCATCAAATCAACAAGACATTTACCCCAAGAGCACAATTATCTTATCTTAAGCACCTCAGGATGTTTGACTTAGAAAAATTAGCACAGCTGAATCAGTTCAGAAACCATCAAACCCGAAATCACGGTTAGACAGGATCATAACCTGTTAGCATGTTGAAAAGCCTCGATATAATTACCCTTCCGTGGATAGGCTAGTCTGATAATAGTAGCTGAAATCAGAATAGAGCCCCACTTTACTTAAAATAACTCCTAATTAGATGGAGGGGAGCTCCACTGAAACTAAAATGTATTACAGGAATTAAAAAATAATTCCAACATGAAGATTCAATAGTATTCCAAATGAAAGGAATTTAAAGCCCTTTCAAAACCATAATCCTTATATCAGACAGAAACTTAAAATTGGCTGTCTAGCATAAACACTATACTCAGATGTTCCCTTGAGAAGCAATTACATTAAGATATTTAAAATATTTCCCCTTAATCTTGTATTTTTCAGCTGTACCATTGCAGTTTCTATTCATCACCCTTCACTTCTCACAGTTCATGTTTCATTGCAATATCCTTTGACTCAAGGTGAGGTTTTTCGCAATTCTTACTACTCTGGTTGTCATAGATTTGTGAAGTAAATAAAGCTAACCAGCGATCCCAATCAAATGGAAAATGTAGATTCAGAAGATAGAGCCTTGCAAAATATATTTTAAACAAACATTTTGAATTTAAAAAAAACCTTTGAGAGCAAATAAGAATTACATTTCAGTAATTAATGTTCACAGCTATGTGTAAACCTCTGGATCTGCCTTTGAAAAGGGGAAAACAGACCCCTCATTTTTCTCTTTTCAGGGAAGGTTGCTCAGTCTTTAGCTACATTTTAGGAGCATAACTTGGCAAATATCTAGTATTCAGGGGTTAGGATTTGTAGAACAAGACCACACAAGCAAGTTAGTCACTGACTTTTGTATCGGAGTCACAGGAGATACTGGACAGGGAGAGGGGAAGCATGCACAGAACATTCCAGAAAGTAGAAATTTACATTTAGGCACACAAACCCTGACCCGGGGGGCGAAAAAAAGCTCTATCCTTTACTAGTCCAGTCACATGGCTATAGCAAAGAACTGCACCCCCCATGACCTCAGCTTCTAACTGAAATCAGCATACTTAAAGGGAAACTGTTTAGGTCATGATCATGGATGCTTGAGCTTCTTACTGGTGTTACATTAGAAAAGAGAAACCCGAGTTTAGAAATGAGGATGGTGTTTATACTGCCAGAGGCTATTGATCTCAAGGGCTTCTACCTGGAGTCTATTTCCCCAGCTGAAGGGGATCAGCCAATAAGCATTTACTTTGGGTGCAGGCTACTGTAGGATGTGGTTAATTTGTCCTTGGCCAAAAACAGTATTCTGGGTGATGAAATTGGTACAAGGCTGGGAAAGTCTCATTAGCATTTTTGTTTTCTGAGACTACTCCAAGTCCTTGCTACAGCAGATTGGCCGGGGGCCAATTTGCCAGGGAGGAATTCTTGCCTAATGGAGATCTCCCCCCTTCCCCATACTGGTTTTTCTCCATGACAACCACTCCTACTTTGTGTCTGCTGAGTGCTGAGATTTTTCCACTGGAGCTCAAGGAAGACAGGAATCTCTCAAGATTTCCTGCCCAATCAGATGCCTTCCCAGGTGGCTATGTTAGCCCCATGCCCAAAGGATCTAGAGAAAATGATGGGTGGGCTTTTAGGTTCAGGGCACACAACCATATTTACTTACTTGAAGCAGCGTGGCTCAGTGGAAAAGAGCCTGGGCTTCGGAGTCAAAGGTCATGAGTTCAACTCCCGGCTCTGCCACTTGTCAGCTGTGTGACTGTGGGCAAGTCACTTAATAATAATAATAATAATGTTGGTATTTGTTAAGCGCTTACTATGTGCAGAGTACTGTTCTAAGCGCTGGGTTAGACACAGGGGAATCAGGTTGTCCCACGTGGGGCTCACAGTCTTAATCCCCATTTTACAGATGAGGTAACTGAGGCACAGAGAAGTTAAGTGACTTGCCCACAGTCACACAGCTGACAAGTGGCAGAGCCGGAATTCGAACCCATGACCTCTGACTCCAAAGCCCGTGCTCTTTCCACTGAGCCACACTGTTTAACTTCTCTGTGTCTCAGTTACCTCATCTGTAAAATAGGGATTAACTGTGAGCCTCACGTGGGACAACCTGATTACCCTGTATCTACCCCAGAGCTTAGAACAGTGTTCTGCACATAGTAAGTGCTTAACAAATACCAACATTATTTATTACTGCTTACTGTGTATAGAACACTACTGAGCGCTTGGGCAAGTACAACATAACTTGATATGGGCAGGAAACGTCCTAATCGTTGTAATCTAATCGTTGTATCGTACTCTCCCAAATGCTTAATACTATGTTATCTGCACATAGTAAGCGCTCAACAAAAATACCACTGATTGATAACAGAGTTGGTAGGCATATTCCCTGCCCACAACGAACTTACAGCCACCGCACCAGGGCAAACGTAACCTTCTAAGGACTTTCTGGCTTTGCTGCAGTTTCTTCGAGATTATAATAATAATAATAATGTTGGTATTTGTTAAGCGCTTACTATGTGCAGAGCACTGTTCTAAGCGCTGGAGTAGATACCGGGTAATCAGGTTGTCCCTCGAGAGGTTCACAGTCTTCATCTGTTGGAGTTCCTCAGAGGTCAGTTCTTGGCCCTCTTCTGTTCTCCATTTACACTCACTCCCTTGGTGAACTCATTCGGTCTCACGGCTTTGACTACTATCTCTATGCAGATGACACGCAGATCTACATCTCCGCCCCTGTCCTCTCCCCCTCCCTTCAGGCTCGCATCTCCTCCCGCCTCCAGGATGTCTCCACCTGGATGTCTGCCCACCACCTAAAACTCAACATGAGCAAGACTGAGCTCCTCATCTTCCCTCCCAAGCCCGGTCCTCTCCCAGACTTCCCTATCACCGTGGATGGTACGATCATCCTTCCCGTCTCTCGGGCCCACAACCTCAGTGTCATCTTTGACTCGTCTCTCTCGTTCACCCCTCACATCCGATCCATTACCAAGACCTGCCGGTCTCACCTTTACAATATCGCCAAGATCCTCCCTTTCCTCTCCACTCAAATGGCTACCTTACTGCTACGGGCTCTCGTTATATCCCGGCTAGACTACTGTGTCAGCCTTCTGTCTGATCTCCCTTCCTCCTCTCTCGCCCCGCTCCAGTCTATTCTTCACTCCGCTGCCTGGCTCATCTTCCTGCAGAAACGCTCTGGGCATGTCACTCCCCTTCTTAAACACCTCCAGTGGTTGCCTATCAACCTCCGCTCCAAACAAAAACTCCTCACTCTAGGCTTCAAGGCTCTCCATCGCCTTGCCCCTTCCCACCTCTCCTCCCTTCTCTCTTTCTACCGCCCACCCCGCACGCTCCGCTCTTCTGCCACCCACCTCCTCATCGTCCCCCGGTCTCGCCTATCCCGCCGTTGACCCCTGGGCCACGTCTTCCCGCGGTCCTGGAATGCCCTCCCTCCGACAATCTACTTCTCTTCCCCTCTTCAAATCCCTACTTAAAGCTCACCTCCTCCAAGAGGCCTTCCCAGACTGAGCTCCCCCCTTTTTCCCTCTGCTCCCTCTACCCTCTCCCTTTACCTCTCCACAGCTAAACCCTCTTCTCCCCCCTTTCCCTCTCCCATCCCACCCCCTCAGCACTGTACTCATCTGCTCAACTGTATATATCTTCATCACTCTATTTATTTTGTTTAATGAGATGTACATCACCCTGATTCTATTTATTTGCCATTGTTTTTATGAGATGTTCTTCCCCTTGACTCTATTGATTGCCATTGTTCTTGTCTGCCTGTCTCCCCCAGTTAGACTGTAAGCCCATCAAAGGGCAGGGATTGTCTCTATCTGTTGCTGATTTGTACATTCCAAGCACTTAGTACAGTGCTCTGCACATAGTAAGCGCTCAATAAATACTATTGAATGAATCCCCATTTTACAGATGAGGTAACTGAGGCCCAGAGAAGTGAAGTGACTTGCCCACAGTCACACAGCTACCAAGAGGCAGAGCCGGGATTCGAACCCATGACCTCTGACTCCCAAGCCCCTGCTCTTTCCACTGAGCCATGCTGCTTATGGGTGACTCCAACCCAAAGAAGACTATCATTACTTACTGCAAAGACCTTTTTGGCTTGATTAATCAAACTACGAGTTCCTGATCAGCAGCCCAAGCAGGACTTTTATGACCAAAAAAATAATAATCCACAGAGCAAGGCCTGATTGTTATTAGGAAAATGCCAAGTGTCATACATAGAGCCCTGAGAGGGCCTACTCCAAAGCGGCCTGGCAAACCAGCTCCTCCGGGCTGACTGCCAACCCACTGCCCGCCCGGAGACAGGCCCTCCCACTTGCAGTCCTCCCCCGGAGCCAAGCCTCATACCTGACTCTGCCACACCCCACGTTTGAAAGAGGCTCTTCAGACCTCACTTGTGCCGCAATGAGGAATGAAAGACAAAACCGAGGGTTTCCCTGCCTTAACTGAGCCCAGTGACTAAATTTATTCATTCATTCAACTGTATTTATTGAGCGCTTGCTTACTGTGTGCAAAGCACTGAACTAAGCCCTTGGATATGTCCCTGAACCAGGCAGGGATTGCAATGTAGAGGGAGTACCTGACATCAAAAAAAAAAAAAAAAAAAAAGAATGAAATAGGTGAAGAGGAAACGGTTTTGATGATTGGGAAGTGAAAATTCAAAGCAAAGGTGTCTAGAAAGAGGGAGAATTGGGGCAAGCAAGAGAATGGCTGAAAAAATATTTGATGTGAGAAAAGAGAATTGTTAAAGCGAAAAGAAAATTTAACAGAGGATCAGAAAAGAGCAGCTGTCATGTTTTATGGTGACTGAACTAGTATCTTGTTATGTTTCTAAATCAAAATTTCATGACTTGGAGATTGAAAACAAAGCATCCTTCACACCTCCCTAAAACTTTTTCATTTACCCTCAGAGAGTTGCCATTTTTTTCCATGGTGGAGGCCAGGAGGGGAAGGGGAATAGAAGGGGAGGTGTGTATGCTCTTCAAGGGGCTGGAGGGAAAATAATAATCATAATCCTGGTATTTGTTAAGCACTTACTGTGTACCAGGCACTAAGCACTGGGGTGGATATAAGCAAATCAAGTTGGACATTGTCACTTTCCCACATGGGGCTCACAGTCTTAATCCAGGGTGGTTCAGTGGAAAGAGCCCGGGCTTGGGAGTCAGAAGTCATGGGTTCGAATCCCAGCTCTGCCACTTGGCAGCTGTGTGACTGTGGGCAAGTCACTTAACTTCGCTGTGCCTCAGTTACCTCATCTGTAAAATGGGGATTAAGTGTGAGCCTCATGTGGGACAACCTGATTATCCTGTATCTACCCCAGCGCTTAGATCAGTGCTCTGCACATAGTAAGTGCTTAACAAATACTGACATTATTATTTTAATCCCCATTTTACAGATGAGGAAACTGAGCCACAGAGAAGTGAAGTGACTTGCCCAAGGTCAGTAGGGGGATCCTGAGAGGCACACAGTGTAGGCAGGATGGAACTTTGGAACAGTAGACAAACGATGACATAATATTTATTGAATGTTTACTCTGGGCAGAGCAATATGGTAAGGGCTTGGAAGAGTATAATGCCTCCAAAGTTCTGGGAAATTGTGAGAGACTGAGGATGAAGAAGGCTGGAAGACTAGCCCAAAAGACTGTGGGGTGAAAAATGACCTCACTCCAGAGCTGGAAATTCTTAAGGACAACATTCCCCACTTCTTCCTCCTTCCCACCCTCATGGAGATAGTACTTATGCCCTTAGACAATGAGCTTCATGCAAGAAAGAAACACAATCTGATAATTACATTGTTTGGGGGTATGAATGTTTCCCAGATAGAACAAATGAAGCTTCAACAAGCAGGTTGCATTATTTTTCAATGAAATGCAACACTTTCAAGCTCCAGCTGATTGACAGAAGTGCAGCCCCAAAAGTAACTTGAACACCTAGAGCAGAATTCACCTAGCAGATCATCTTGATAATGAAAAATCTAGGGTTAAAAAAAAAATACCCCAGAAACAAGGACAGCAAAAACCTGTCAACTTAGCCCTACTAAATTCCTAAAGCGAACTCCAAGCACATATGATTGCAAAGGCAACACTGTCATTTCAAAAATATGCTACAGCCACTCATATTTACTGTTGTTCCTAAAATCCACTCTAAATTACCTTTTTCCACATTTTTATTGGTCATTTTTAGAAGACAGTGAAGCCCAATCTTAGCATAAGAATGTCGGGTTTTTCCCCAAGTGGCGCCAGCACAGTTGTAACACTTTCATTCATTCAATTATATTTATTGAGTGCTTACTGTGTGCAAAACAGTGTACTAAGTGGTTGGGGGAGCACAATATAACAATAAACAGACACGTTCCCTGACAACAAGGAGCTTAGAAGGGGAGCTGGAGTTCAGTTGGGGATGATGTGCCCTGGGAAGGCCTGCCTAAGAGGGCTGAGGGGCTGAAGAATTATTTCTTCCCAACATAAACTGCAAGAGCAGATTTTTGTAATATATTGAGCTGTTGAGTGCAATATTTCATATGATCATTCTTTATACATTTTCCCTCTCTTTCCATCTGCTCCTGCATCCACCCTGCCTCCAGCCTCCATCCTCATACCTTTAGTCAGCTATGGAACATTAGATCTATAAATGTCCGTGGGCAGGGATTGTCTCTGTTGCCGAATTGTACATTCCGAGTTCTTAGTACAGTGCTCTGCACATAATAAGCGCTCAGTAAATATTATTGAATGAATGAATCCTCCCCAGCACTTAGTGTAGTGCTTCATACACTGCAAGTGTTTGATAAATGTCTGTAATGGGTTAGTAGGTTATTGGTCTTGAGTCTGCTCAATCAGTGGTGCTTGTTGAGTACTTTCTATGTCCAGAGCACTGTACTAGGTACTTGGGAGAGTCCTTCTATTTATTTATATGAAGACTCTATGTTCAGTATGGGCAGGGAACCTACCAACTCAGTTGTATTGTACCCTCCCAAATGCTTAGTTCAATGCTGTGCACTCAGTAAGCACTCAAAAAATTCCTTTGATGATGATGATAATGAATTGAGGTGTTTATTAAGTGCTATGTACCAAGCATGGTACTAATCGCTGGGGGAGATGCAATATAATCAGGTTAAACACAGTCCCTGTTCCATAAAAGGGCTCAAAGTCAATCCCCATTTTACAGATGAGGAAAATGAGGCACAGAGTAATCGAGTGAGTTGCCCAAGGTCACACAGCACACAAGTGGCATACCCAGAATCGGAACCCAGGTCCTCTGACTCCCAGGCACGTGCTATTTCCACTAGGCCACACTGCTTCTCTGAGTGATAATGGAGAAAATATTCTCCAACATGAAGGAACCTGGACAATAGTTAGGTTTATAGTTGGTAAATTCAAACTATAAACCCAAATTCATAGCAGTGAAGAAGAAAAAAAAACCCAGCACCCTAATAGGGAAGTCTTTAAAACTCAATATACCAAAGAGAGTAAATTCAATTTTTGCTTTTTGCTTTCAATATTTAATGGGATTTTTTTTTTCATTTGCGTCACTATTTTAAGCAAGAGACTAAGGTTATCGGTCCATTAGCTTCAGGCTGAAGAGAAACATTGACATTACTAGTTGAATAGAATGTTTCTTTTCGAGTAACTGTATCATAAGTAAAATAAAACAATAAGGAACACCAGGCCTGATTTTGTGTATAAAAAGAGGACCTGCTAACAAGAGATGCAGGAAATAACTAAACTGTGTTCAAAAGACTTGGCTCTTATAAAAGAATTTATAAATTTCCATTGAGTCATGTTTTTCTCTGGTAGATAGCTGTATTTTCCTAAAAACAAAACAAAAAAACCAGAGCTTTCTGAAAGAGAAAAGGTAAAAATGAAATGCTAAGATTTAAAGAAAAAAAAAACTTACAAAAAGGAAAAATAAAATATTAAAAGCCCTAAAACCTTGAATAGCACAACAGGACTATCCTTAATCCATCAGCCCAGTCACTTTTGTCTCCTGTTTCTCTACCCTATTCAGTCATAAAGCACTAGACTGTGTCCCTTTCTGCTCATCCTTTGACCTTACATTCAACATTAACAGGTCTTGAAAGTCTCAAACTTATTTGAATCTCATTCATGAACTTGGAGTAATCTGTTCCACCTCCTTAAAAATGAGACAAAATGCAAGAGAAAAATCTCCAAATGCCCTTCCCCAGAGTAGGCACAGCTGTTAGCCCAAAGATAAAGTGCTTTTGAGCCATGACACCATTTTTTCTATATAACACCAAACCAAACTTTATTTTTTTTTCCTCATTTTCTTTGGATAGGTTTCCTACCTACAAAATGCTGCCACTGTTGCAAGTAGTATACAAGAGGCAAAACCATGGTCTAAACTCCACCGGATACAAATAAGCCGTGCAGCAAGAGTTCATCAGTAATAACATTATTAATCTTCATCAAAATAATAGTATTTGTTAAGCACTTACTATGTGTCAAGTGCTGGATTAGATACAAGATAATCAGGTTGGACACAGTCCCTGTCCCACGTGGGGCTCACAATCAAAGATAGCAGAACAGGCACTAAATCCCCATTTTACAGATGAGGCACAGATTAGTTTCTACAGAAATGCTCAAGGCATGTCACTCCCCTCCTCAAAAACCTCCAGTGGTTGCCTCTCAATCTTCGCATGAAGCAAAAACTCCTCACTCTTGGCTTCAAAGCTTTCCATACCCTGGCCCCCTCTTACCTCACCTCCCTTCTCTCCTTCTATAGCCCACCCCGTAAACCCTGCTTTTCTGCCACTAACCTCCTCACTGTGCCTCGTTCTCACCTATGTCGCCGTCGACCCCTGGCCTATGTCCTATCACTGACCTGGAATGCCCTCCCTCCTCACATCCGCCAAACTAACTCTCTTCCCCTCTTCAAAGCCCTACTGAGAGCTCACCTCCTCCAGGAGGCCTTCCAGACTGAGCCCTCCCCTTCCCTCTGCCCCTCCTCCCCTCCCCCATTGTCCCTACCCCGTCCCTCTGCTCTACCCCCTTCCCCTCCCAAAGCACTTGTGTATATTTGTATATATTATTTATCACTCTATTTTATTAATGATGTGTATATATCTACGATTCTATTTATTTATTTTGATGGTACTGATGTTTAACTACTTGTTTTGCTGTTTGTCTCCCCTTTAAAACTGTGAGCCCGTTATTGGGCAGGGATTGTCTCTGTTGCCAAACTGTACATTTTAAGTGCTTAGTACAGTGCTCTGCACACAGTAAGCACTCAAATATGATTGAATGAATTAGTTAAATGACTTGCCCAGCATCACAGAGCAGGCAAGTTGCAGAGCCAAGATTAAATTAGAACCCAAGCCTTCTGACTCCCAAGCCCGTGCTCTCTCCTCTAGGCCACAATGCTTCTCCAGTGCCTCTATTACTGAGTGCCTACTTGACACAATATTTGGGAAAGTCCAACTGAAGCCTTCCCATAAGGAGCTTGCAATCTATAATTGGAGCATCAAAACCCAAATCACGTTGTTTTAAAATTCTGCCAATCTCATAAACTAATGTAGTTGCACAGAGGCTATTTACCGAGCATGGAGTTGCACTGTCCTGAACTAAACACAGGGAAATACAAGATATGTTCTCTGCCCAAGAGGAGTGATTTATTTTCTTCATGCTTCTCTGTTTCTACAAGAAGGCAAAACCAAAGTGTGGCCGGAAATAGGAGATAAAGGGAAGAATGGAGATTCCAGCAAGCTGAAGGTCAAGCGCTGAAGAAGAGGTGGTGACATGGGAATCAGCAAATACAAAAAATAAGATAAGATCTGAATCAGGAAGTGAATCAGGAAGATGAGTATGGGTATCTTATCCAAGATTTAGGGCATCTGCCTCAAAAACGTAGCTAAAATGTGGGGTGTGGGGTGGGGGGAGTGTCAAGATAACTGATCTTTTAATCTAGGCTCCAAAAGCTTACAATGGCACCCACCAAGGTCAAAGCAGAGATTAGCACTTACGTATATATGTACATATTATATTTATTAAATAATTCTATTTATTTTATAAATGATGTAAATATATCTATAATTCTATTTATTTATACAGATGCCCTTGATGCCTGTCCACTTGCCTTGTTTTGCTGTCTCCCCCCTTCTAGACTGTGAGCCTGTTGTTGGGTAAGGATTGTCTTTATTTGTTGCCAAATTGTATTTTCCAAGTTCTTAGTATAATGTTCTGCACACAGTAACAGCTCGGCATGGCTCAGTGGAAAGAGCCTGGGCTTCGGAGTCGGAGGACATGGGTTCGACTCCCAGCTCTGCCACTTGTCAGCTGTGTGACTGTGGGCAAGTCACTTCACTTCTCTTTGCCTCAGTTACCTCATCTGTAAAATGGGGATTAACTGTGAGCCTCATGTGGGACAACCTGATGACCCTGTATCTACCCCAGCGCTTAGAACAGTGCTCTGCACATAGTAAGCACTTAACAAATACCATTATAATTATTATTATTATTGAATGAATGAATTAGTAGCAATGGGCATAGCTCAGGGGAACTCTGGAAAACTCAGCTCTATTTGGCTTGCATTTCAGGCAGCTTAGCAAAGCCGAACTCCTAGGCCTCCTCACTCACTCAATAGTATTTATTGAGTGCTTACTATGTGCAGAGCACTGTACTAAGCGTTTGGAATGTACAATTTGGCAACAGATAGAGAAAATCCCTGCCCAGTGACGGGCTCACAGTTTAAACGGGGGAGACAGAGAGAAAAGCAAAGCAGAAAACAAAAACAAGACAACATCATAGAGATAATCCCAGCTCCAGCACTGGTCCCCTGTGCTCCTGTTCAGCCTTGGTTCTTACCTCAGGTTCCAAGGGGCCCTGTGGAACCATGTCACCCCTAGTGTCCCCTAAGCCATGGCCATAGCCCGCACGGTGGGACACGAGCTTCTCTGCAGGAGTCCCCCCTTTCCTTCCCTCAAAATAGGGGGGCTGAACAGATCGTATCGCTGCGCACTCTCCGCTAAGCCATCCAAGACTTGGAAAAGCAGCATGGCATAGTGGATAGAGCACTGGCCTGGGAGTCAGAAGGTCATGGATATTAATTCCGGCTCCACCGCTTGCCTACTGTGTGACCCTGGGCAAGTCACTTCACTTCTCTGTGCCTCAGTCACCTCAACTGTAAAACGGGGATTGAGACTGTGAGCCCCATGTGGAACAGGGACCGTGTCCAACCCGATTTGCTTGTATCCATCCTAGCGCTTAGTACACTGCCTGGCATAGAGTAAGTGATTAACAAATACCATTATTATTATTAAGACCTAAGCCTACCCACCCAAGTCCCAGCCGAACTTCAGGCAACGGCCCAGTTCTGTGCATCACGAGCTGCTGTTTAATCGGTGGTGTTGGCTGAGCAGAGAAGCAGCGTGGCTCATTCATTCATTCATTCATTCAATAGTATTTATTGAGCACTTACTATGTACAGAGCACTGTACTAAGCGCTTGGAATGAACAAGTCGGCAACAGATAGAGACAGTCCCTGCCATTTGACGGGCTTACAGTCTAATCGGGGGAGACGGACAGACAAGAACTATGGCAATAAATAGAGTCAAGGGGAAGAACATCTCGTAAAAACAATGGCAACTAAATAGAATCAAGGCGATGTACATTTCATTAACAAAATAAATAGGGTAATGAAAGAGCCCAGGCTTGGCTCAGTGGAAAGAACCCAGGCTTGGGAGTCAGAGGTCATGGTTCGAATCCCGGCTCTGCCACTTGGCAGCTGTGTGACTGTGGGCAAGTCACTTCACTTCTCTGTGCCTCAGTTACCTCATCTGTAAAATGGGGATTAACTGTGACCGTCACTTGGACAACCTGATTACCCTGTATCTATGCCAGCACTTAGAACAGTGCTCTGCATAAAGTAAGCACTTAAATACCTCCTGTGTACAGAGCACTGAACTGAGTGCTTGGACGAGTATTTTCAAGTTGGGCAATTTGATAAACTGTGTCTATGTGCTTTCCATTCACTTGTGATCCTGAAAAGCCACATCTACCCACAGTGCCCTAGATGGAAGACAACAAATTGGGCACACGAAGGCTCGGCTAATTTGTTCAGGTCCTGATTGGCTCAGGCCTAGTAGATTCAGCAGGTCTTTTTGGTTATGGCTCAATGGACTCCAGAGGTCTTGCTCAGGGGCCTGGAATGTAATCACTTCCCCCCCCCCACCCCCGCCAAAAATAAACTGCCCTCAGTTTGCACTGTCTTTCACAGGACATAGTCCCAGGGTAAAATTAGACGTATCAGCACACAGCTACCATTTTTTTTTTTCTCCCCCAGAGGAATGGAAATACTGACATTGGCCATAGGACTCTGATCACAGGTCTCATTAGCGTGGCTCGGTGGAAAGAGCCTGGGCTTGGGAGTCAGAGGTCATGGGTTCGAATCCCAGCTCTGCCACTTGGCAGCTCTGTGACTGGCAAGTCACTTCACTTCTCTGTGTCTCAGTTACCTCATCTGTAAAATGGGGATTAACTGTGAGCCTCACGTGGGACAACCTGATTACCCTGTATCTTCCCCAGCACTTAGAACAGTGCTCTGCACATAGTAAGTGGTTAACAAATACCAACATTATTATTATTATTACTCCAAGTGTCAGCTCAGAATTTATATCTGAACTGGGTTTCATTGGGAAGATTTCAATTTTCTAAATGTAGTTTTGACAACCAAACCCAAAAATCTCAACACCATAAAAACAACTACTCATGTACAAGTTGAACAGGCTAACACCTGTGTTTGGGGGGGGGGGGGGAAATCACCTGAGCATATTACATGGTGCCAATACATTTATGTAATAACAATAATAATGGTATAATAATAATGGCATTTGTTAAGCATTTACTATGTGCAAAGCACTGTTCTAAGTGCTGGGGAGGGTACAAGGTGATCAGGTTATCCCACGTGGGGCTCACAGTCTTAATGCCCATTTTATAGATGAGATAACTGGGGGCCAGAGAAGTTAAGTGACTTGCCCCAAGTCACACAGCTGACAAGCGGCGGAGCCAGGATTTGAACCCATGACCCCTGACTCCCGAGCCCTTGCTCTTTCCACTGAGCCACGCTGGTATTTGTTAAGTGCTTACTATGTGCCAGGCACCATAGTAGCACGGGGTAGCAGTTCCTATCCCACATGGGGCTCACAGTCTCAATCTCCATTTTACAGATGAGATAACTGAGCAACAGAGAAGTGAAGTGACTTGCTCAAGGTCATACAACAACCAAGTGGCAGAGCTGGGATTAGATCCCATGACCTTCAGACTCCCGGGCCTGCGCTCTATCTACTATGCCATGCTGCTTCTCCACTATGCATTTGAACTGAGCTCTCTATTAAGGCTGGGGAGGAACTGCTCCTAAAACAAGGTCTCTAAACCTCAGTTTGAGGGAAAGGACCCCAGGAAATCTGCTTGCAAATCACCTTCCCTTCCTGGCTCAGTGGAAGTGAGCTGGGGGAGGAGGGAAGGGGTACACTGCCCAGCCATTTAACTGGTCTGCCTTGCTGGGAGTGAAAGGTCCCCAGGATCACACCATCCTGCCCTCCATCTCCTGAGGGGTGTCCCAGGGGGAATAATCCGAGAGGCAGAGACAAGAGTTTGGAGCCACGGAGACTAGTTCTGGAGGGGAAACCCGGCTGGGGAATCTTTCCTTGAAAGTGGAGGGTCAACGGCTACTTCTACTCCCGCTCAGTCAATCAATCCAGACTTTTTGTGCGCGCAGCACTGTACTAACATGGTGTAGAGACTCTGACCTGTTAGAATGGGCCATACTATTATTATGGGAGGGCTGTTTTACTGGTTTTCAGATAATGAAGAAACTGCCACTACAGAACTAGAAGCATTTATTTGGCTGCCGTCTCTATTGAAACAACAGAAGTACAATGCGTAGTTTTGCAATACTGGTTCTGGAGGAAAGTGTCTCTTGATAAACAAATGTGTTATCTTTGAAAAGTAATGAAAACACTAGCTCTTTATTCAAGAGAAACTGCCGCATCCCTTCTGAAAGAGAAAAGGGAAAGCTTTAAATAGATTTACAGCAAGGTATTTGGAAGATAATGCAGTAAAGAATGTGGAGGGAAAACTCTAGAGTAAGCTATGTGAAAACCTGAGAAACTAGCCCTTGAACATGGCTGGCACCGAACTACCAGGAACAACAATAGGCACTGAGTGTTCCAAACCAGGAAAGTAATAAAATCAATATTTTTCTTTGAACTCCAAACAGTTCACAGAAACGTTGGCCCAGAGACCTTGATCACAATCTCCATAAAGATTTATCTTCCCTTGTCTGGGAGGGTTGGGTGGGGGTGGAGGGTGAGTGTGTGTGTGTGAGTTTTTGCATTCATTTTAAAATAATCAACTTTCTCAAATCAAAATGCTAACTCAGGCAAATAATGTTTAGAAGACTCAGTATTTATACACCTGTGTACCCAAAACTGAGAAACTTGCATACACAGATTGCTACATACAGTTATGAGCCCTCTAAGATTGTGAGCCCACAGAGGGACAAGCAGCGTGGGTAATTGCCACCTGTGTATTTTCCCAGCACTTAACAGAGCACTCAGAACACAATAAGCACTCAATATTACTATTATTACTGCAAACATTTCCTCTAAAAATCCACTAAAATACCAGAGATTCAGCTTCATGTTAGGAAGAAAGACCGAATGATTTTAGCCAGGTTCAGTGATTTAATTCTCACTTGATTAAAATGTTATTCACTATGACGTTTTTACCAGATTCATTTCTTTTGCATCTGACGGCATGTCTTACGACTTAACGTTTCTGTCATTAGTCACGGCTTAAACTGTTTCTTAACAGGTGGCCACAAAACTAGGTGGAATTCAACCTGCCACAGTTGTGCAAATGATCTACTACTCATATACCCCCCAACGCCTGCAAGTTTACATGGTCTACACACCTCCCTTTTTAAAAAGCACCTGCCTTTCTCTTTCAATAAATCTGTTGGAAAGATCGTAGAAAGCAAACAAGTTGAGACAAACTGTGCCACATGCGGAGGAGTTTAGAGATCTTATGTAACAACTATAAATTACTTCAAACAGCACCTGCTAGATGCTTCTTACTCTTGGCTGAGAAGTGAGGTCTCGGCGATCTGAGATGAGAGAGGTGTTGGCAAAATAGTTTAAGAGGAACCTCATAAAGGGGGAATCTTTGTTAAAAACCTCGAAAACCACCCAAACACGCCTGCAGAATAAGGTACTCAATGCCTAAAACGTGGCTGACTATTCTCCAGAGCTCCACCAGCCCATTGGTTAAGCACCCCTGCCTCGGCCTAATTCATTCATTCATTCAATCGTATTTATTGAGCGCCTACTATGTGCAGATCACTGTACTGAGCACTTGGAATGTACAATTCGACAACAGAAAGCAGCGTTGCTTAGCCGATAGAAGCCAGGACTGAGAATTAGAAGGACCTGGCTTCTAATCCCCAGTCTGCCACTTGTCTGCTATGTGATCTTGGGCAAATCACTTCACTTCTCTTTGCCTCAGTTATTTCATCTGCAAAATGGGGATTAATAATAGTTATGGTATTAAGTGCTTACTATGTGCTAAGCACTGTTCTAAGCATTGGGTAAATACAAGGTAATCAGGTTGTCCTATGTGGGGTTCAAAGACTTATTCCCCATTTTACAGATGTGGTAACTGAGGTACAGAGGAGTTCAGTGGCTTGCTCAAGGTTCCACAGCAGACAAGTGGCGGGGCTGGGATTAGAACCCACATCCTCTGACTCTCAAACCCAAGCTCTTCCTACTAAGCAACGCTGGTGTGACCCCCATGTTGGACACGGACAGTTCCCAACTTGATTAACTTGTATTCATCCCAGCATTTAGAGCAGTGATTGGCACATAGTAAGCACTTAACAAGTACCATATATTTTTTTTAGTGCTGTTTGCTGTCTAGAAACGGCATATCATGCCACAGTGATGCATTCTAGGTGAATTCTGACATGCCGTTCTGACTTATAGTGAAATCAGCTATCAAAGAGCAAATGAGAGAGGAATGGATTGAAGAGGGCAGGAACCAAGCACGTGGCACTGCTTCTCTCCACGTCGACATCGAAACTCCGCAGGAATGTTGTAAGAAGGTGACCAGAAGCAGTTAGGGCTCTCATCATATCTAAGTCATTAAAGATAATCAGAAGACTAATAACTGTGGTTTTTGCTAAGCTCTCACAAGAGGCTCACGGTCCAAGTAAGAGGGCTAAGTATTGAATCACCATTTTACAGAGGAGGAAACAGGCACAGAGAAGTCAAATGATTTGCCCAAGGTCATACAGCAGATAAATGGCGGAGCCAGGATTAGAACCCAGGTCCTCTGGCTCCCAGGCCCATGCTCTTTGCACTAGACTGCACTGCTTTTCAGCATGGCCTAATGGAAAGAGATCTCAAGACCTCAAGATAGCTTTCGAAAGAGAAAAGCAGTTATCTCTTAGGGTCTGGTCAAGGTGCAACTTGTACAATTTGTTTACTTAAACATCTAAAAAGACATGCAAGCTTAAATTATAGTTCTGTGCTGTAATTCAGAGATGGAATAAAAAAGATCATTAGAGCTTTAGAAATACTCAGACCCAGAAATGGGCTGAAGCACTACAGGTGAACAAACAGCTATTTCACCAAAACTCTAGCAGGGAAGACGAAAAAAACATAAAAGGTGGAAAAACAAAGTTTCAAAGAGTCCCAGATAATGTCTAATAAAATCAGTATTTTTTTAGCTTGTTAAAGTTGCATTTCAAGTCACGCTTTACCACATAAAATGTTTAGCTCTATATTCTCCAATCAATGGTATTTATTGAGCACTTACTGTGTGCAGAGCACTGCATTAAGTGCTTGGGAGAGTACAATATAACAGAGTTTAGTAGGCATGTTCCTTGCCCACAGTGAGCTGGCAGTCTACCCCTTTCCCTGAGTATTCATGGAAAAGCCTCCCCATTTATCACATTTATAGTATATCACCACCAGAAACGAGTTTCAATTGCGGGACAAAGTAACCGTGAACCAGCCTGGCAAGTTGTTGGGATCTGGATACTCAAGGGCACCCACACATGGCTTTCCATTAACAGTTCAAACACAGTGCACGGACTTTGCCCCATGATCAACACCGCACCCACTGCACTCCACAACAAACGCTCCGCAACCTCTCTTTCCTGAGCCACATAGCGGAGCCAACACTCTGCCCAGGTCCCCACTACCTCACACCTCAAATCCACCATCCAGAATCCGCCACCTCAGTGGCCTCTTGGGAGACGCTCAGTGAGATGACACCCTGAGCCTGATCTTGTTTTAGGAAAGAAAACAAGCAAACAAAAACTGCTAGGAATTCCAGTAGGTGGAAAACAGGTCCTTTCTTTACATATGAACCTAGCTCTTCCGGCTTCTAGCTCTACAACGCCACACTAGGGAAAGAGTACGCCAGCTTATGAGAGTGTTGAAGATAAGGACATGACCATTGCTGGTCAGTGCCCACTCAGTCCCTGCAGGTCACTGGGCTCCCCTCTCCCTCACCGCTCCCAAATGCTGGGGCCGGGGGGAAATAGGGGGGACGGGACTACCACGCCCAGGCAGCAGAACCTTGAAGGACCCTTTGGTGCTTTCCTCTAGGCTATAAGCTCATTATGGGCAGGAATTGTGTCTGGGTTTTTTTTGTTGTATTCTACTTTCCCAAGAGGTTAGTGCAGAGCACACTGTGAGCGCTCAATAAATGTGACTTACTGACTGACTTTGGGAATGGAAGGAAGGGGCGAGGAGAGGGAGGAGTCAAGGGAAAAAAAGGGCAAAGATGGAGAAAAATCCTTCCTATCCTCCCCACCACTGACCCAGGCTGTTGATTCTATCTGGACCTCTCAATCTAAGGCTGGCTAGTTGAGAAACCTATTCCACAGAGCCATGGGAAGAGAAAGGGGAGGGGGGAGCCTCAAAGTTTGAGGATAGAGCCAAGAGTCCCCCGCGCTGTAGGAGCGTGACGGGGGTGGCCTTCGGTAGGGCATTCGAAGCAACCCGGGCCACTCCGACCCCTACACTCGGGTCGAGGCGGGTGAAGAGATTTCCTGAGGCAGTGCTGTCTCATAATTGTGGTATTTGTTAAGGGCTTACCATGTGCCAAGTTCTGTACTAAATGCTGGGTTTAATACCTCCATATGGTGAACTCTGTCCACTTGAGAATATATAAAACCTAAAACAGACTGCCAGCACATACACCTCTACAGAGCCTATAGAGAAGCAGTGTTGCCTAGTGGAAAGAGTCGGGGCCTGGGAGTCAGAGGATCTGGATTCTATTCCCGGTTCCACCACTTGTTCACTTGTCTGCTGGGTGACCTTAAGCAAGTCACCTCACTTTCCTGTGCCTCAGTTCCCTCATCAGTAAAATGGGGATTAGGACCTACTGTGAGCCCTATGTGGGAAAGAGATTGGGTCCAATCAGATTATCTTTTCTATACCCCAGGACTTAGTACGGTGCCTGACACATAGTAAGTGCTTAAAAACAAAACAGACGAAAAAAACCCAAATTCTGACAACCATAACCAAGGTAAAACCACTGTGCTGTACAATACCTGTTGATACCACCATCCTCCCTTTCTCTGAAGTCTGCAACTTTGGCATTATCATTGACTTGTCCCCTTTTTGTCTTCTACCACTTTCAGTTGGTCACCAAATAGTGCTGATCCTTTCTTCACAACACCCCCAGTACCTGCCGCTTCCTCTCCATCCAAGCTGTACTATGCTGGTCCAAGAGTTTGTCATAACCAGACTTGACATCTGAATCAGCCTCCTCACAGACCTCTCTGCCTCCAGTCTTTCCAGCTCATATTTCACTCTGCTGCCCGGATCATTTTTCTAAGGCATTTTGTGCAGATCTTCCTACTCCCCCAAATCCCCTTGTGATTGTCCATTCCTCGCCACATCAAGCGGACACTCCTGCTCCCTAAAACATGTACTACAGTGCTCTGCTCAAAATAACACTACTGACTGGTTGAAAAAAGCAAGTCAGAAAAAAGCGAGTAAACAGGAATACAGGAAATTAAAAGAAAATTCATTGTCAGGCCCAAAAGGCAGATTCAGGTAGATTTAAAAAAAAAAAAAAACACCCAGTAACTATAAATCTATTACCTTTGGGAAAGCATAATAATATGCCCAGACATAATGCCGGAAGAAAGTTGTCATTATTTAGCTGTATAATTACTTTATGGGCATTTTTCAGAGGTGGCTCACCATTGTTCTGTCTAGTAAATCATAGCGGGGTATGGGTCATGTGAAGTGGAAAAGAGGAGGACAAAGGGAAGGTGAGGAAAAGAAGACTTAAGCTTGATTCACTTACAGGCCCTCTAGCCTCCGTAAGTAAGCAGGGAAACTGGGGCTGAGGAGAACAGTGTCTGGGGCTGTCTATGCCTGTCCAAATCAACTACTGGCTGGGTCCCAGCCCAACAAGATCAGGCTGGGAACTAGGAGCCATGGAAAAGTCAATTCTTTCATCATGCAGGACTAGAACACTGCTGCATGAAGAGGGAACACTTTTCTGCCAAAGATGCGTCTATCTTTGTAGAACACGAGATGTTGAAAGAAACGCTTGTGCTTATAGCCGCATCACTAACTATAATGTGAGTTTCCCCTTAATGCAAGGGTCCTTACAGAACAGAACCCATACATTAGAGGAGAACTGAATGGATATTCATCTAAGGTACTGTCCTTACTCCACTACATATCAAATCCCCTCTGAGGGTCGCACCTGGAGTTTCCATGACTCTACCAGTCTCGGGTATGGGAAGGAGAGTCAAGCAGAGGCCTGTCCATTCCTTTCCTAGCTTGGGCAGTGGTAGTGAGTGGAAGGCAATCTGCTACAAGTCAAAACTCACCCTTGCTGGGCAGCAGCGGCATGGGAGAGAGTCAAGGGCGGAGGGTGCATAGTATCAGTACAACCATTGGCCGTAGACTTTCCAAAAAATCACTTTATGCTTTGGAGGAAACATGTTGCTAATTATCAGAGCTAGAGCCGTAGACAAATACAATACCTACTTAAGCAATTTCTAGTCTATTGCTTTCTAGGATTAAACACAGTTAAGATACTCACCACTGAGAGCTGGCTCCATGTTGATCTCAAAGGCTTATAGTGAATGATTATCTTTTCATTTGATTTTTGTTCTTTGGGTTCGGAATCTTCATCAGAGTCGATGTCTAGAGCTTTTTCTTTATAGTTCTGATACAGTACAGCATTTTCTATAATGACAAAAGCAAACTGTGAACTGGCAGAAAAATGACAGATGTTTGCAAAATTTTTAAAGTACCCACATTTTAATAATTGTCCTTCTCAAGTTCTGTGTATGAGGTGAACCATATTCCATCCTCTGCTTAATACAATAGGGTCACTACAGCACTTTTTATAGCTTACTTTCTCAACAATTGTGTCCTTAGCTAAATCAGAAGAAAAAAGCATGCTTAATAAATGCAGCACGCAGTTTCATCAATTTTGCAGATTTATCTACAGATACTGCCTCCAGAGGCCTCCATCCATAAAGAATAGCCAGTTAGCTAAGAAGATGTGATGATGTTTTGTATCAGTTTTAGAATTAAAGCCTAAGTTTCAACAATAGAAATGTTATATTTTAAGTTTTTTTTAAAAAAAGAGTATTTATTGGTAATCAACTTTGGCTCTTGATTGGCCTAAATTCTAAATCTGTCCACATTCTCTGCATCAAAAGTTTCCCCAATTCCCTGTCTTTGGAACCCGAAGCCCAAGTATGTAAAAACAGCTGAAACACATGAAGGGAGAGTGCAAGTTCCAGGAGGAGGGTAAGGGATGGAAATAAACTGAAAGGACATGCAGACATAACTGCTCAAAAAGCAGCATAGAATAACATCCTCCAATGCTTAAAAAGGTTAAATATACATTTTTTTTTTCCTACTCACCTGACTTATGACCAGTTTGTTTTGGTTTTTTTTATGGTATTTGTTAAATGCTTACTATGTGACAAGCACTGTTCTGAGCACTGGGGAAGCTACAAAATAATGAGGTTGGACACAGTTCCTGTCCCTAATGGGGTTCATAGTCTAAGTCAGAAGAAACTGAGGCATAGGGAAGTTTAAAGAGACTTGCTCAAGGTCACACAGAAGACCAGTGGAGGAGCTGGGTTAGAGCCCAGGTTGTGACACCCAGGTCCGTGCTCACAGCACTAGTCCGGGCTGCTTTCCATTCTTGTAAGTGAAAGACCATTGACACAATTAAACTTGTGGGTATCTTTCCTAACTTCTGTGATCCCCTAGTCAGTTAAGAACCCCTTTCCCCAAATTTCAAAGCTAAAACTTTAGGGAAATTAGGAATAATGGGAATGGGAAAATATTTTATGTGAAATCCAGCAGACAAAGCTCACAGAACTTCTATAAATTTTAGTCTGGGAAGATTGCAAAAAAGCACATTGTACATTTTACTTATTTTATTTTACCATGTTATGATTAGTTCAGAACACTGACCAGTTCTGGGTTTAAAGATGGGCATGAAATACAAAGAATTCCATGAATTTCATTTTCCGCTAGTATTAGGTAACATTTTAACTCAGGAAAGCATGTTCAGTTACGTAAGATGCCACAAAAAGTTAATCTGCCATTTCTGATTTAGCCTTTCTTGGTTTTTTTTTGAGTTCCACTGAATAACAATTTTATTCACACCAAACTAAATGCAAAAAGCAAGCTGTTTTTGAAAGCAAAAGCTTACCTTCCCCATCGAATGTCCCTTGTCCTTTCAAGATCTTCTTCTAAGAAAAGCGAGGCAAAAAAAACAAAACAAAAAAACCACATGAAAACCCCACATGAGGCGGTTCAAGTTGCAGTCGTTTCAAGTAAATCAAAGTGGTTCTATTTTGCTCCGACTTTTTCCAAAGGCATTGAGCAGATTAACCCGACAAAGTGCAGGTAATTAACAGATCATTCATGCGATCCTTTGAGATTCATTCAAGAGGTGGAAAGAAAATGCATCCCACAGAGTAATGTAGTAAGACTTGAACTGGCATGCAATTTAGTTCACTACTTCCAAACTATCTTCAGGTCAGCGTGACCATTTAAGGGAACTTTTTTCTCTTTTCAGAGTGGAAAAAAGAAAAAAAAAGTGGACCGTAAAAGCCTGTGCATAGTCAGTTCTGCACGACCATAGCAAACCCGCTAAAATGAAACAGACTTGCTTTTGTATTAGATGGATGACTTCTATATAGACTAGTTTCAGTTCACCGACTAATCAAGAAAAGATGTAACTGCCAAAAGTATTGTCAGCATATAAGCTAAAAAGGAATCTCTGAACGAGTGTAATTGCTTATTTGCCTACTCTCCGGGGAAAGTACATCTTGCACATAAACACCCCACAACCTTTCCTCTCAAGTTTTCGTCTTCCTGAAATCCGCCACGAAGTTGACAATTATTCTAGCCTAGCAAGCTTTACTCTTCTGGCCAAGTCGCCCTACTGGAGGTTTTGAGCTATCCATTGATTAAAAGTACTCAAGGGGAAATGGGGACAGGGCACATAAAATACAACGAAAGGCCAACATCACGGCAACCTACTCTGTCAACCGAAATATTTTTGAGCCTTTAGAGGGGCTTGCTTGGAACTTCTTTTTCATTTCATACGTGACCAAGATGGCAACACTCGAAACAGATTAAACTGAATGATCAGGATTCCAGAAAAATCAAATGGCCTGTCTCCAAGTCTGGCCTAGCATTCTTTCTCCAAATGCACATCAATCAATCACTGGCATGTACTGAGCGCTTGTTATGTGTAGAGCGCTGCACTATGCACTTGGGAGAGCACAACAGAATTAGCGCACATGTTCCCCGCCCATAACGAGCTTACCGTTTAGAGGGGGAGACAGAAATTAATAGAAGTACTTTATAGCATATCATTCAAAGATGTATATGAACGTGCTTTGGGGTTGGGGTGAATATCCAATATGTTGGCCTAATGGAAAGAGTCCAAACCTGGCAGTGAGAGGACCTGGGTTCTAATCCCTACACATTGAGAAGCAGCAAGGCTTAGTAGAAAAAGCATGGGCTTGGGAGTCAGAGGTCATGGGTTCTAATACCCCATCCGCCGCTAGTCAGCTGTGTGACCCTGGGCCAGTCACTTCACTTCTCTGTGCCTCAGTTACTTCATCTGGAAAATGGGGATTAAGACTGTGAGCCACACATGGGACAACCTCATTACCTTGGATCTTCCCCAGTGCTTAGAATAGTGCTCGGCTCATAGTAAGCACTTAAATGCCATCATCATCGTTCTCTGGGCCTCAGTTATCCCATCTGTAAAATGGGGATGAAGAGAAGCAGCGTGGCTCAGTGGAAAGAGCATGGGCTTGGGAGTTAGAGGTCGTGGGTTCGAATCCCAGCTCTGACACTTGTCAGCTGTGTGACCATGGGCAAGTCACTTACCTTCTCTGTGCCTCAGTTACCTCATCTGTGCAATGGGGATTAACTGTGAGCTTCACGTGGGACAACCTGATTACTCTGTACCTATCCCAGGGCTTAGAACAGTGCTCTGCACATAGTAAGCGCTTCACAAATACCAACATCATTATTATTATTACTGTGAGCCCTATGTAGGACAACCTGATTACCCTGTAACTACCCCAGCACTTAGAACAGTGCTTGGCACATAGTAAGCGCTTAAATACCAACATTATTATTATTACACTGCTAGTTGCCTGCTGTGTGATCTTGGGCAAGTCACTTAACATCTCTCTGCCTCAGTTTCCTCATCTGTAAAATGGCAATCCAATCTTACTCCCGCCCCTCTTAAACTGTGTTCAAACTGATTCTCTCTCGTCTCGACTGTAAACTCCTTGTGGGCAGGGAATGCGTCTACCTACTCTGTTACAGTGTACTTTCCCGCAAGCGCTTAGTACAATGTTCTGCTTACAGGAAGAACTCTGTGAATACGATCGATGGATTGCTGATTAAACCACGACCACTACCTCAAAACCAGTTGAAGAAATTTCGATATTACATTGTGCACATTCAGCTAATGGTCTCAATTGGGGTTAAAGAACCCCCTAGTTCCCAGATATCGTATATCTATATCTACAGATATCGAAAACCCCACTAATTTCACCCCTAATTAACCAGTAGCAAGTTGTTTTTTAGTTCCACCTCCTCTCCGATTTGAGTTTCCCCCCTTGTCGGGTAAATGCTTCTTGACACACACTGGGCTAGGAGGAGGGTAAGTTTTTAGATCCTCAAATGAACTTCAACCGGGATAGTCATTTGTCACCTCATACCACACTGGGGGTGCATCCACGGGTTACAGGCGGGCTACTTTTTATGAACAGGCCCGAATCCGGGGGCGCTTCTTTCCCGACCCCCAGCCCAACTTTAACACAGAGGTGGCTTCCGCTTACCTTTATCCTCCCCAAGCTAGAAAACTTCTCCCTGTCCTCCACGACAGCTTTGAGGATGGGCTGGGACATGCGGTTTTTCTTCTTGGAATTCGTGGGGCTGTCAAAATCCAAGCCGCTGACGACGGCCCTGCGGTAGGAAGTGGAGCGCAACCCTCTCCTCAGGGAGCCGGGGCTGTCCACCTCCTCTTCCACCTCTCTGTCCCCATCAGGCGCGGGGACGCTGTCCACCAAGCTGCGGACCTTGAGGACCCTCTTGTGGGGCTCGAGGCTCGGGCCGGTGGCTTTGCCGGTCAGTTTGATCTCGGAGGCGAGGCCCCTGGGGATGATCTGCTGCTTGCCCACTTTGAGGGCGGCGGGGCTGTTGGTGCTTAAGATGACCACGGGCTTTTCGGGGCCTTGAAGGGGGCTGGGAGGCAGCCGCTGGAGGGGCGGCCTGGGTCCCGGGGGAGGGGACGCGAGCGCCGGGGACCCCCTCTCTGGGCCTTGGGTTGGCTGCCCGGCCCGGGATGGCGGCCTGGGACCCGGGGGAGGGGAGGAGGGCACCGGAGACCCCCTCTCTGGGGCTTGGGTTGTCCGGCCAGGCTGGGATGATGGCCGGGGACGTGGGGGAGAGGATGAGGGCACCGGAGACCTCCTGTCTGGGTATCGGGCCGTCTGGCCAGGCTGGGGGGACCGCCCGGATCCCGGAAGAGGGGATGACAGTGCCGGGGCCCCCCTCTCTGGCTCTTGGGCTGTCCGGCCGGGCCGGAGGGGCGGCCTGGGTCCCAGGGGAGGTGATGACAGTGCAGGAGATCCCCTCTCTGGGCTTTGGGCTGTCCGACCAGGCCGGAGAGGCGGGCTGGGTCCCAGGGGAGGGGACGAGAGCGCCGGGGACCCCCTCTGTGGGCCTTGGGCCGGCCGGCCGGACTGGAGGGGCGGCCTGGATCCGGGGGAAGGGGACGAGGGCGCCGGGGACCCCCCCTCTGGGTCTTGGGCTGTCCAACCCGGCTGCGGGGGTGTCAGGCGGGTGGGGGAGGCCGCGGGAGTGGGAATAAAGCCGGCGGGCGCCCTTGGGGCTGGGGGGCTGGGGGCCAGCAGTGGGTTTGCCGGCTCCCGGCCCGGACCCCCGACCCTCTGGACCCCGCAGACCCCAGCCGGGCCCCCGTTGGGCAGAGACCTCCCGGGGCAGTGCCAGGGCGGGGGGCTGCCCCCTATCCGGGCCGGGGGCTGCAGGGGAGGGGATCCGGGGGTGACGAGGTCGCCTCCTGGGCTCTGGCAGGACCTCGGCCGCGCTTTGGTCCGGGCGGGCGGGGCTGGCAGGGCTGGCAGGGCCGGCAGGACTGGCAGGGGGCTGGATCGCCTCTTCCACAGCGGGGTCCCGGCGGGGGCGGGCAGTTCCAGCGGGCTTTCCTCGTCCATGGCCGGGGTCCGGCGGGGGCTCCGGCGGGGGTCCGGCCGCGGGCTCCTGGGCGGGACACAGACGGTCTCAGAGGGTCGTTCTCCTCCCGGTCCTCCTCCACCTCGCTCCCCACCCAGGCCTCGTCTTTGGGGGGGCGGGGGGGATGTCCCAGGTTTGGGCACCTGCTCGGAAACCTCGTCCCGCCTCCACCTCCGGGCAGACCTCCGGGAGCCCCCCGCCCCAGGGACACACGCGCACACACCGGCAGCCCCCCACACATAAAAAGAAAGAGAGATGGGGAAAAGGGGGACACACACACACACCGGGACACCCCCCCCCACCCAAAAAGAAAGAGAGATAAGGAGAAGGGGGACACACACACCCGGGAGCCCCCCTACCCAAAAAGAGACATGGGGAGAAGGGACACACACACCGGGAACCCCCACCCACCCGAAAAGAGAGATAAGGAGAGGAGCCCCCCTACCTAAAAAGAGAGATGGGGAGAAGGGACACACGCCGGGAACCGCTCCACCCAAAAAGAAAGAGATAGGGAGAAGGAAGCCCCCCTACCTGAAAAGAGGAGAGATGGGGAGAAGGGACACACGCCGGGAATCCCCCCACCCAAAAAGATAGGGAGAAGGGA
Organism: Ornithorhynchus anatinus; assembly: GCF_004115215.2. NCBI lineage: Eukaryota > Metazoa > Chordata > Mammalia > Monotremata > Ornithorhynchidae > Ornithorhynchus > Ornithorhynchus anatinus. Next base: position 112,274,979 of record NC_041728.1, on the reverse strand, counting down.
CACACACACACACACGCACACGGGAGCTACCCTACCCAAAAAGAGAGATGGGAAGAAGGGACACACACACACACCCCGGAAGCCCCCTTACCCAAAAAGAGAGATGGAGGAGAAGGGACACACACACACCCAAAAAGAGAGATGGGGAGAAGGGAGACACACACATATACACACACCGTGAGCCCCCCCCCCCCAAAGAGAGATGGGGAGGACACACACACACACGGAGACCCCTCCCCCCCAAAAGAGAGATGGGGGAAGGGGGGCGAGGAGGAGGAAAAAGGAGGGAGAGGCGCTTCTGAAAGTTGAGGGAATAAAGTTCAGTTGGATTTCCCACCCTCCCTCGTCCCGACCCCCATCCCGGCCGGCCTGGGGGCATCTTACCTCATCCCGGGGGGCGGCGCTAGGGGGGCAGGGGAGCAGGACCCCCCCGGGGCCAGGCTGGTGGGGGGGAGGGTCGGGTCTCCGGGGTCCCCAGCTGAGGGTGCCCTGGTCCGGTCCTGCCCGGCCCGGCCCGCTGCGCTGCCTTCTCTCCGCCGTCAGGTTGGAGGCGGCCCCTGCCCCGGCCCCGCCCCCGCCCCCTCCCCTTCCTCCTCCTTCTCCTCCTCCTCCCCGCCCCCCGACCCTCCGCGGGCTCCGGCCGCTCCGGGCTCCCCGCCTCCCAGCTCGGGGCCCCAGCACACCCCCGGACCCCAGGCTCCCCGGACCCCCGGACCCCCAGACGCCGGATCCCCCGCACTCCAGACCCCCGGATCCCGGGCTCCTCGCCCCCCTCCCCCCAGAGCTCGGGCTCCCTGCGCCCCCGGACCCCCAGCATTCCGGACCCCCAAACCCCGGGGTCCCTGCACCCCCTGACCCCCCCGCACTCCGTAGCCCCAAACCCCGGGCTCCCTGCCCCCCCAGATCCCCCGCACTCCGGCCCCCCTGCCCCCTGGCTCCCTGCCCCCCGGACCCCCAGCGCCCCCCAGATCTGGGCTCCCTGCCCCCCGGGACCCCGGACCCCAGGATCCCTGCCCCACCCCCCAGGCCCCCCCCAGACTCCACCTCCCCCGGACTCCCTGCACCCCGGAATCCCCACTCTCCCGAACCCCGAGATCCTCCCGGACCCCCCACTCCCTTCCCCAGGGAACGAGCCAAGCGCGGCGGGCTCCACCTGGCTGGAAACTTTGGGGGGGGGGGGGGCATCTGGGCCCGGGGGGATAAAGGACCGCCTCCCCACCCTCACCCAACGCCTCCCTCTTTTAATAATTTTGGTATTTGTTAAGCTCTTACTAAGGTGCCAAGCAGTCTTCTAAGCGCTGGGTAGATATAAGGTCATTAGGTTGTCCCATGTGGGGCTCACGGTCTTCATCACCATTTTCCAGAGAAGTCAAGTGACTTGCCCAAGGTCACACAGCTGACAAGTGGCGGAGTCGGAATTAGAACCCAGGACCTCTGACTCCCAAACCCGTGCTCTTTCCACTGAGCCACGCTGCCTCTTTTCTTTCCTTTCCTTCCCTCCTTCTTCCTGAGCGCTTACACTGTGCGCAGAGCGCCGAAGCAGCCTGGTTCAGGAGCAAAAGCCCCGGCTTGGGAATCGGAGGTCGTGAGCTCCGCCACTTAATAATGTTAGGATTTGTTAAGCGCTTACTATGTGCCAAGCACTGTTGTAAGCGCTGGGGGTGGGGGGAATACAAGGTAATCAGGTCATCCCACTTGGGGCTCACAGTCTGCATCGGAGTTGGAATGAGAACCCATGACCTCTGACTGCCAAGCCCGTGCTCTTTCCACTAAGCCACGCTGCCACTTGTCAGCTGTGTGACCTTGGGCCGGTCACTTCACTTCTCTGGGCCTCAGTGACCTCATCTGTAAAATGGGGATGAAGACTGTGATTCCCCACGTGGGACAGCCTGATGACCTTGTTCATCCACCCCAGCGCTTAGAACGGTCTGTCACATAGTAAGCACTTAACAAATACCATTATTATTATTATTTGTTAATCGCTTACTATATGCTATGCGCTTACATACTAAGCGCTTACTTAACAGATACCATTATTATTATTAGCTAAGCATTTACTCTGTGTCAACCACTGTTCTAAGCGCTGGGAAAGATACATGGTGATCAGGTTGTCCCACATGGGGCTCACAGTCTTCATCTCCATTTTACAGTTGAGGAAACTGAGGCCCAGAGCAGTGAAGTGATTTGCCCAAAGTCACACAGCTGATAAAGCAGCGTGGCTCAGTGGAAAGAGCACGGACTTTGGCGTCAGGGCTCATGAGTTCGAATCCCAGCTCTGCCACTTGTCGGCTGTGTGACTGTGGGCAAGTCACTTAACTTCTCCGTGCCTCAGTTCCCTCATCTGTAAAATGGGGATTAAGACTGTGAGCCCCACGTGGGACAACCTGATTCCCCTATGTCTACCCCAGCGCTTAGAACAGTGCTCGGCACATAGTAAGCGCTTAACAAATACCAACATTATTACATTATTATTAAAGGGTGGATCCGGGATTAGAACCCATGACCTCTGACTCCCAAGCCCGTGCTCTCTCCATTAAAGACACGCTGCTTCTCAAATACCATCACCTTCATCACTATACTAACCATTCCCTGCCCACAACGATCCTACAGCCTAGAGAGGGGCATCTTACGGTCCTCCCGCGCTGCTGGCACGGCTGGCAGACCAGGAGGTGGAATTCAGAAAAGGACGATTGTGGGATGGGCTGAGCGCAAGCTTGCCCGCGTGGATGTGGGGCAGACGATGTCACCCTTGGAGTCAGAAGGACCTGGGTTCTAAACCCACTCTGCTGGGTGACCTTGTCGGCTCTGTGACCTTGGGCAAGTCAAACTTCTCTGTAACACGGTTACCTTATCTGTAAAATGGGGATAAGACTGTGAATCCCAGGCAGGACAGGGACTGTGTCCAAACTTGTTAACTTCTATCTACTCCAGTGCTTAGTACAGTGCTTGACATGTTCTGCACACAGTAAGCGCTCAATAAATATGATTGACTGAATGAATGGAAATTCAGGTGGAAAGCCAGGGAGTGTGCCCTTGAGAGCCAACTTTTAAGTGCCTCCCCACAGAGAGCCAACCTGCCCGCTCATCCTGGTTTGCCTAGATGACTCCCGCGGTGTGGGGGGGGGGGGAATAATAAAATAATAACAATAATTGTGGTATTTATTAAGCACTTACTATGTGCCAGGCACTATACTAAGCACTAGGGTGGATACAAGCAAATCAGGTTAGACATAGTTCCTTTCCCCCTTGAGATGCACAGTCTCAATCCCCAATTTACAGATAAGGGAACTGAGGCCCAGAGAGGTGAAGTGACTTCTCCTAGATCACACAGCAGACAAGTGGCAGACCTGGGATTAGAATCCAGGACCTTCCGCCTCCCAGGCCCGTGCTCTACCCACCAAACCAGGGGTAGGGCAGCAGGCTCCAGTCCCTGCTTCCAGCTCCTGTCTCTGCTCACTGCTTTGATAAGCAGAGTCTGGGCTGAGACTCTAAGCTCGTTGTTGGCAGGGAATGTGACTACCAACTCTTAGTTGGACTTTCTCAAACTCATAGTACAGTGCTCGCCACACCTTCCGTGCTCAATAAATACGATGGATGGAAGAAGAAACCAAGAACGAGACGACCTACCTGTTTGCTGCCATCCTTGCACTGTCAGGGCAGGGCGGGTGAAGAAGAAAGGGGGAAAAGTTGAACTAAACCGGAATGTTGTCTAAAATTTCAGACGGAAGTGGATCTCCAGACTTTCACCCACGGGAGAGGCCAGGCTGAAAGGGGACATCGAGAATAACCTCCTTAAATTTCCTTCAGCGTCTGAGTACTCTAACAGCGTAGTTAGCGCCTTAAATTAATCAACATTGTAGGGTTCTTCAAATGGATTAAGGCAGTTAACTAGACCAGTGATTAACACTTCGAGGCAGAAGATGAAAAACTCTTGGTAAACCTATTGTTGACGTATTTTTTTTCTTAATTACATCGAAGTAGTTGCCTTGAAACTCAGAATTACTTTCTTAGTCCTTCGATTTTTGACAAAGAATCCTTGCAAAACCGAGCCACTTTCGATTCTTTTCCCCAAAGACTCTGGGATCCCAGCACTAGTTTCCAGTGTATTTGGGGACCTCCAAAAAATTGAAGAAATATTTAGTCAGGATTTTCACAGGCTACAAAGTACAAGCATTTTTTTTTTTCTGCTAGTGGGTGGAAATCTTGCGCCTATCGCAATATGAGTTTTTCCATCCTACTGGCTTCCAGATTGGAAGAAAAATGGTGAATTATCCAGTTGCATTCAAACCGGAGTCATTTTTGTCCTGTAGCCTTCCAAAGGAAGATGTATTTAGAAGGTTTGTTATCTAGTTTCTCATCTGAATTTAATTTGATTTATAATTTGGCCCAATTAGTCAAATTGAAAAAAAGCTTGCCTGAGCAGAAAACTTCACACGTTGCAAATGAGCACTTGTGAAAGTACTGTACTAGTAAATACTAGTAAAAAAGAATAAGCTTTCAATTTCAACTAATATTGTATGCTTGAGGAGCCTGTCTTCTGGATGAATGCCAAATTAACTGAATCATTACTCTAGAAAGAACCTGTGTATTCATAAAATTTCTTGTATGCAAACAATTTATTCACATACACATCTAGGAATAATACACCTGCAATTAGGTATTTTTTTTTCTAAAGAGCTTGTAATTGGTCTGTAGTGAAACTGCTTATACTTGAACAGCCAAGCCAGCAGTGATAACTAGGGATACCAGCAGTTAGAAAGATTGGCAACATTTTGCACACATGCTAATTTGTGGTAACTCTGTCTCCCGTTGAGAACCACACAGACCAAGAGTCAAATTTAACCATTTCAAATTGTTTCTACTTGCCTGCCAAGAAAAAGATGAAACAAGTTGAGACAGACACAGAATTCTTTGATAAGAAACAGAGAACAATTTGGTGGGTTGACTTTTTAATCCCAACAATTTAAAACAAGTGTACTCTCAGTTCTCCTATAGCATAGGAGTTATGGTCTTTAAAAAAAAAAACAAACAAGAACAACTCTGTAAGGTGAAAAATGTCTTAGGGTCATCACTGATATGATTTAGGGAGTAGATGGTTTGAAGAGACTGACATTTTTCAATAGGAATTCTTACATGATTGCTTCTTCCCTCTTCCTCACTAGCAGATCGCTTTACACCCTTACCACTCATTGCTGTTTTACTGGATTAAATACTGTAAAATTGCAAAACACAAGGAAAAATCAAGCACTGTGTGGTGCGGAGCAGAAGGGCCGAGAGAGAAGGAAGGAGGCTTAGCTACACCATGCTTCAGTTACAAACGGTACAGGCGTACAACTTCCTTTCTTTACCAAATCTTCTTGTGCCAACATGTGGACTGTGTTATACCCAGAACAGACTCATATTATGGGAAGAATGCTACCCTAATTCTTCCATGAGCCATACCCCAAATGGGTAAAATAGTTCAAGGCAGAACTATTTTACAACTCATACTTGGGCACACAGTGTCACTACGTAGTGAGAAAAGCATGGATTCACCTTTTGTTTTACAGTTCTACCTCTTGGTTTAACCAAAAAAGGTTATTAAATGACCCTTACTACTGTAGGTGAAACTTTGTTGTGTGCATAAGAAATTAATGATAAAAATAACAATATTTTTACTTTGCAGGGAAACCACAGATTGGAAATCAAATGGAGGGAGAAGGGTGAGACAGAAGACTGGGGAGAGGGGAACAGTTCTTAATTCTGGTTTACACGTTGAGCGTTTTGCTGCACAAGTTAATTTGGAAACATAAGGTCTCTCTGAAACTGACCTTAAGAAAACAGCTGAAGAAAATTAAGCCAATGAATACCTGGTTATGTATTCACCCAGCTTTCCTTGCACCTGGATGAAAACATACTTTGCTTTTATTACCTGTGAGATTTGAACTTGATTTTACCACAGGTTTTAACTTAAAAACTGGTAGTGGAATAAAGCCTCGACACACAAACCTGGGCTTGGGGCCAAGCTATTCTACTAGATTCAATTTGGTAAATTCTTTCCAAAACTGAGACCTGCCACCTAGCAACCATTTTGAAACGTTTCCTTTTTAGTATCCCCAAGCCTCTACCCAGTCCTAAAAAAAAAAGAAAAAGAAGAAGAAATTTCTGTTGAATCATAGACCTTTTTAATACACATCAATTGGGAATGAGAGTGATTAGAATGTTGTTCTTTGGGAAAAGGCAACAGCATTAAGAGAGTTGTTTCACTTCTGCTACTGACAGAGATGAAGAAAAAACATCCCTTTTGAAAAGTATTTTTGAATTACGAATACTTCTTGCTGATATTTAAAGCCCTCATTTCCCCTTCTCCCACTCCCTACTGGATTGTCCTTGCACTTGGATTTGCACTCTTTATTCACCCCTCAGCCTCGCAGCACTTAAAGACATATCTGCTATTTAATTATATTAATGTCTGTCTTTCTAGCCTATAAGCTCATTTTGGGCAAGAAATGCATCTACTGACTCAATTACATTGTACTCTCCCAAGTGCTCAGGAAGGTGCTCTGGACACAGCTCAATAAATATGACTGATTTCTGAAGCAAAAAGTGGGTTGAAATATTCAGCGACAAAGAGAAACAGAAACTCTTGCCCACACAGTCAGGTGCATCAGCCATATGCACTCATTCATTTGTATCTATTGAGTGCTTACTGTGTGCACAGCACTGTACTAAGCACTTGGGAGAGTCCCATATAAACAGGCACATTTCCTACCCACAACGAGCTTACAGTCTAGAGGGAATGTCTAGAGGAGACTCAGACCTCCATCCACTACACACATGCTGCAGAGAGGAGTAATAGCCACAGGAGGTAAATGACAATACCTGACAGCAGCAGCCAATGTCTGCTTAGAATTTCCACTCTGGAGCAACAGGAAGCCCTTGCAGGGCCCAGAACAAGAATTACTGCATACTGCTGGGTCTTCTGTCAGGCTGAAGGACCAGGGAGTACCCAAAAGAATGACAGAACACTCATTTATTTAAACAGCGTGGCTTAGTGGAAAGAGCACGGGCTTGGGAGTTGGAGGTCGTGGGTTCCACTCCTGGCTCTGCCACTTGACAGCTGGTGACTTTGGGAAAGTCACTTAACTTCTCCGGTGCCTCAGTTACCTCATTTGTAAAAATGGGGATTAAAACTGGGAGCCCCACATGGGAGGTGAGAGCTCACCTCCTCCAAGAGGCCTTCCCAGACTGAGCTTCCCCTTTTCCCTCTGCTCCCTCTGCTGTCTCTGCCCCCCCCTTCCCCTCAGCTAAGCTCCCTTTCCCCTCTTTTCCCTCTGCTCCTGCCCCTCTCCCTTCCCCTCCCCTCAGCACTGTGCTCATCTGATCATTTGTATATATTTTTATTACCCTATTTATTTTGTTAATGAGATATAATTCCCTTTGATTCTATTTATTGCTATTGCTTTTGTCTGTCTCCCCCAATTAGACTGTAAGCCCATCAATGGGCAGGGATTGCCTCTATCTATTGCCTAATTGTACATTCCAAGCGTTTAGTACAGTGCTCTGCACATAGTATGCGCTCAATAAATACTATTGACTGAATGAATGACAACCTGATAATCTTATATCTACCCCAGTGCTCAGAATGGTGCTTGGCACATAGTAAGCATTAACAAATATCATCATCATCATTATTATTATTTAATTGATGTGAGGGTCAGTGTGGATCAATGACCCACATCCCCGCCCCTTTAATGGTACAGGTGTTTGTTTGAGCGATCAATTATCTTAAAAATAAATTGGAAGGGTCCTAGAATGTGTCCATAGGGAAACCGACTCACTAAATGACTCGATGATGCTTTAAAGCAAAATTCTTCATTATTTTTATTTCTCTTATGTTTTCTCCTAGGGGCCTGAAGACTAAGTCTTTTTAGTTGACACCAACATCAGTGGTGGAACATAAATCAGTAGCCATACTTGGCCAAATGCAGTTGCTAATGTTTCAAAGTCTGATCAATTTTTTCCATCATATTTCTTATGGGACTATCCACAAATCCCATACTGAAGTTTGAAGTAAGCTGCATAAAGACTCTTTTCACCTAAGGGCCAATAATTCATTACTCAAATGGGGCAAAACACTCCTTTCCCTCTCTCCTTTCAGAATGAATACTGCTACTTAGCATTAACATGGAGCAAGTCACACTTTCGGGAGGCAAATTTGATTCATAAAACACTCCAGAGATCTGGGAGGGTATTCCTATGCCCACTTCTCAGTTGGGAAAAACTGAGACTTAGTGTCATTGCCTTGGAAACAGATTAAGACTGAGAAATAGCAAGGCACAGTGGATAGGGCACAAGCCTGAGAATCAGAATGATCTGGGTTCTAAACCCCACTCTGCCACTTGTTCACCGTATGACTTTGTACAAGTCACTTACCTCATCTGTAAATTGGGGACTAAGACTGTGAACCCCATGTGGGACAAGGTTATGTCCAACCTGATTAGTTGTATCTACCCTAGTGCTTAGTACAGTGCTTAGCACATAGTAAGCACTTAAATGGCATAAAAAGAAAAACATCATTAGAAAAATAGACAGATCCCACTTGCTTCTTAACTGGCCTAAGGGAACCTCCTATTTTCGAGATTATGGAAGAGGGCTTAGAACACAGTATTTTTGATTAGCATTCATTAGGATAGGATTGGACAAAGCTGCCTTGGGCTTAGGCAGACAAGGCAGGGGATCCACGGGATTTGTCAGTTAATCATATTTCCCCTCTCAGGGTTGCACCTGGAGAGTTTCCAGTACTCTACCAGTCTCCACTACTGGAAGGAGAGTCAAGCAGAGTGAAAAAAAAACTTCTCACTCTTGGCTTTAAAGCTCTCCATCACTTGGCCCCCTCCTACCTCACCTCCCTTCTCTCCTTCTACAGCCCACCCCATACACTCATCTCCTCTGCTGCTCACCTCCTCACACAGTCCCTCATTCGTGCCTGTCCCACTGTCATCCCCGGGCCACGTCCTACCGCTGACTTGGAATGACCTCCCTCTTCACGTCCACCAAACTAACTCCTCTTCAAAGCCCTACTGAGAGCTCACCTCCTCCAGGAGGCCTTCCCAGACTGAGCCCTCCTTTTCCCTCTGCTCCTCCTCCCCTTCCCATTCCTCCTTCTCCCACCCTCTGCTCTTCCCCCTTCTCCTCCCCACAGCACTTGTGCCTATTTGTATATATTATTTATTATTCTATTTATTTTGTTAATGATGTGTATATATCCATGATTCTATTTATCTTGATGATATTGACACAGACTATTTGTTTTGTTCTGTTTTGTTTTGTTGTCTGTCTCCCCCGTTTGGACTGTGAGCCCGTTGTTGGGCAGGGAGTGTCTCTGTTGCCGAATTGTACATTCCAAGAGTTTAGTACAGTGCTCTGCACATAGTAAGCACTCAATAAATATGATTGATCGAACAATAAATGAATAAATATGCATATCCGTTCCAATCCTAGCTTGGGCAGTGGCTAGTGAGTGGAAGGCAATCTGCTACAAGTCAAAACTCACCTGTGTTGGGCAGCAGCGGCATGGGATAGAATCGAGGGTGGAGATTCAAGTTTACTGTGTGGAAGAAGGCAGTGGTAAAGCCCTTCCTTATTTTTTACCAAGAAAACTCTATGGATACACTACCAGAACAATTGCAGATGGCGGTGGGGTGTCCTGGAAGAGATGTGTCCATGGCGTTGCTATGGGTCAGGGATCACTGGACACCATAAGACAAGACAATCCGATTCATTGAGTGCTTACTGTGTGCAGTGCACTGTACTAAGCTTTTGGGAAAGTATAATACAACAATAAACAGACACGTTCCCTGCTCATAATGAGCTGACAGTCTAGAACCTAGAGTCTAGATTTCTCCTTGATGACTACCATCTCACTGGCCCAGAGTCGGCGTGATTGGGTTGGTCCTCGGGGAATCTGGTGGCTTTGTCCTCATCTCACTATTAATTTAATTACAGTATCTGTCAAGTGCTTACTATGTGCCAAGCACTGTTCTAAGCCCTGGACTCTGAAAACAGCCCTGAAGCCACAGGCCCACTGCCGAAGCGAGGGGAAAGGGTTGGAAGAGCGGAAAGCTTGACGTGCCGCCAGCCAATCAGGTGGCCATGGTGACATCAGGGCTTCTGGGGCAGCCAGGCTAGTGTTACGGAACTCAATCCCCACCACTGTCATTTAGGCATTCGGTCTGAGGTTAGCCCCAGGCAGATTTGGGGAAAACATCAATAATTTATGTAAAAAAATTCTTTCCCATAAACACTGAGACAGTGACAGACTGGAGACTGCCATTACTGACCTTCATTCTTTAGTTCCAGTCATTAAGCTATGTATCGTCTCAATCCAAAAGAAACAAAACGAAAAAAAGAAAATAATTTCTGGCCCTGTGGTCTTTTGTACAACTGAGCCCATCATTTTAATGGTGGTGATTTTTCTGAGCTGGCTAGCCATAAACTGCTACCCCCAACCTTCTACAATTCCAAACCTGCACTTTTTTCTCTAAATATGAGTTATTTAAATAGCGTAAGCCTTCCAAAACTGTCTGAATTTATCAACAAACAGAACCGGGGAGGGAGCTGTTCTGCACCTGTGTATGGAACTTAGCCAGATGTGACAGAAGAATCCCGGCTGAACTGCGAGCACCGACAACCAGTCACTGACCTGCATTTGATTCCATCCCTCTCCCCCACCCCCCCAATCCAGCTGTTGGTTAACACACAGAAGCTCGTCGGAAAGTACTTTTGCTGTTCTGAACATATGTGACTGGGAGAGGGTCTAGTCAGGGTCATCTCTCTTGATGTGTGGCCCTGAGCCAGAACTTCCATCCTAGAACAGGGACCTTCCTGCTGAAAGGCCCTGGGAATAAGAGGAGGTGGAGTGGAGTTCTGCTGAGGTGGGTGGCGGAGATTTGAAGGGACAGCATAGCCGGGACCCACATGATTGGCCTTCTACATTGAATGGCATGGGCCATTCAGGAAAAGAATGGACCTTTCCTAGCAAAAGCTTCCTGTGGACAATAGGATAAAAAAATAAGAGGATAAAAACACCACCAAGGGCTGCAAACATTGAACATAATTACACACTGAGGGGCAAAATCTCACCTCCTCCAATATGCTTTCCACAATGAACTCCCAAACCCCAACTTGAATTCATCCAACAGTCACTCCGAGCACATATTTATCCTCAGTACTTACGCATCTATGTAAATCAATTGTACATTTGATTAGCCATTTAGCCATTTTATCCAAACATACTTAGGTCCTACCTGCTATAACCTTTTTCTTCCTTCTGGCCCCTCTATATGTGAATAATCTGTGTCTTCTTGTCTCCCCCATTAGATTCCTGAAAGCAGGAATTGTGTCTATTGCTCCTGTTTGCTCCCAAGCATTTGTACAGTGTTATGCATAAAAATGAGGATGAATAAATGCCACTGGTTGACTGAATTTTGCTCTGTCTTTGTCTCTCCTCCTCTTAGATTATAAATCCCTAAGTGGCCAGGGTTCACACTGCTCAGTGCTTAGAACAGTGCTTGGCACATAGTAGGCACTTAACAAATACCATCCTTATTATTTCATCTTTATGTACTCCCAACACAATTTCATTTTCACATTATGTGCTTAATAAATGCTCATGACAATCAGGATGACTTTTGGGATGAAGAAAGGATTGACCTTTATAAAACTGAGTTGACATGGATCTAAGTTGGTAAGGTTCTTGAATGGAATTGGTAAGAACTGGGATCTCAACAAAGCTCTAGTTGCACATCTGGAAATTTCCCAAGGTTCCTGGGTGTGCTGGGCACTCCAGATGGAGGTATTAGTCCAAGATCTCTAAACTGTAAACTTGTTGTGGGCAGGCAATGTGTCTGTTATATTTTACTCCCTCAAGCGCTTAGTACAGTAAGCACACAGTAAGCACTCAATAAATACTATTGACTGACTGACTGACAACTCTGCTCTTGCACCACTGAGCTACCAAGCTTGGGAGCATTCCTAACCCAAACGTAGTGAAATCAAAGAGGTAGCATCAAAATCTGGACAACTGCTCACTTGAAAAATATGGGGAAGACTTGGTGTAAGCAAAATTCGTACTAAGGAAATAAACAGTAAACAATTTCAACATGTTCATTCCTTTTGCTGTCAGAAATGGAGAAATCTCAAAATCTTTCTACCATCTTTAAATATTCTGATCTTAATTCAGAATGGAGAATAATTATGATCAGAAAATGTGAATGAAAATACAACTCTAAACACCAAACAACTTTCTGCTATGTAATATAGCCTCCTTTATGAAGAACATTTGACAATGATAATAATAATACTAATTATGGCACCTGTTAAGTGCTTACTATGTGCCAAGTACTGTTCTAAGTGCTGCAATAGATACAAGTCAATCAGGTTGGACACAGTCCCTATCCCACATGGGGCTCACACTCTCAATCCTCACCTTTTGCAGATGAGGTAACTGAGGCCCAGAGAAATGAAGCGACTTGTCCAAGGTCACACAGCAGACATGTGAAGGAGATGGGATTAGAACCCAAGTCCTTCTGACTCCCAGGCCTGTACTCTATCCACTAAGCCATGCTGCATCCTTAGCTCTCCCAGTGTAGAGCTCAGGCTGGGAAAGAGGTCACTGGGTGTAGAGACTGCGGTTTACCTAGATGACCCCCAGGGAGGTCGGTCAGACAAAAGGACAGTAAACTTTCTTTAACTGTAAGCTCCCACAATACAGCATGACCTAGTGGGAAGCAGCGTAGCCTAGTGGAAAGAGCACTGGCCTTGGAGTCAGAGGACCTGGGTTTTAATCCCAATTCTGCTACGTCTGCTGCGTGACCTTGGGCACATCACTTCTTTGTGTCTAAGTTACCCAGTCTGTAAAATAGGGATTAAATCCTACTCTCCATACCAAGTGTCCTAAAACACATGCTTCTCTTACTTGGAACAGGTTACGCTCTTAACAAATACCATTGTTTTTATTACCATTACTCTACTGTACTTTCCGGCACTCAATGGCATCCAGAGTAAACCATCCATATAAGAACTAAATGGTTCCATCGAGGGAAGCAGCACGGCCTAGGAGATAAATCACAGGCCCGGGAGCCGGGGGACCTGGGTTTTAATTCCGGCTCCACCACTTGCCTGTTGTGAGACCTTGGGCAAGTCACTTAAATTATCTGTGCCTCAGTTTCCTCTACTGCAAAATGGGGATTCAATATTTGTTGTACTCCTACTTGGACTGTGAGCCCCATGTGTTTCCAAATGATTAACTAGTATTTACCCCAGCATATAGAACAATGTTTGTCACATAGTAAGAGCTTAACAAATACCATAAAAAATGGGTAACCCATCCCCATAAGAACTGAATGGTTCCATTTTAAAAAGCTGGACAAGACCCCATAGCTCAGCCTGAAACAAAAGATGACTGTTCACTATTTTTACCCATTAGATATGGGGAGGAAAAACTATTTTTGGCAAGACACTGCTGACAAGCAGCACAATTAAAGCACATATGGTAATTACAACACCGTCTGCAGAGTTTCACGATGGAAAAAGAAAATTTGGAAACAAAAAACTGTGAACTTGATGAATTCATCTCTCAACATTGTTATTAAGCAACTAAATAACTCTTTCATTTTATAAAATTAGCTGGCAAAGGAGAAATCTTCCCTTGTATTCCCAAAGGAATGACTTTGATGAATTGATGCTTGGCTGTACCTGAGCCATGTACCCCCTTTAAGCCAAAATCAATGAATGGTATTTTTTTGAGTGTTTAGTCTATACTAAGAGCTTGGGAAAGTACACTGTGATAGAGGTGGTAGACACAAGCAGCTCACAATCTAGAAGGGGAGACAGATGTTAAAACAAATTACAGGTAGAGGAAATGGTTGAGTGACCATCTGGACATAACTGCTGAGGGGCTGAGGATGGGGTGATTATCAAGTGCTTAAGAAGAATAGATCCAAGGGCCTAGGTGATAGCAGAGGGGAGAGCAGTAGGGGAAATGAGAGCTTAGTCAGGGAAAGCTTCTTAGAGGACATGTGATTTCAGGAGCGTTTGAAGGTGGGAAGAGTTGTGGTCTATCAGATGTGAAGGGGGAGGTTCCAGACCAGAGGGAGGATGTGGGCCATGGTTGACAATGGGGAAAACAAGAGTTGATTGGCAGTAGAGGAGTAAAATGTGTGGGTTGGGGTGTGTAGTAAGAGATCATTGAGGTAAGGTAGGAGGGAGAAAGCTGATTGAATGCCTGAAAGCTGATGGTAAGGAATTTCTGTTTGGTGCAGATGTAGATGGGAACACATTGGAGGTTTTGAAGAGAGGGAAGATATGGACTGAATGTTTTTTTTTTTTTTTATAAAAATGGTCCAGGCAGCTGAGTGAAGTATAGATTGGAAAGGGGAAAGACAGGAGGCAGGTTAGTCAAGGAGGGAACAATAATAATTATAATGGTATTTGTTCCTGCTGTACTAAGCAGGAAATGATAAGTACTTGAATCAGTTTAGTGGCAGTTTGGATGAGGAGGAAGGGCTGGATCCTTGAGATGCTGTGAAATGACAAGATTTGGTGACAGATTGAATGTATGGGTTGACAGAGAGATTAGTTGAGGGTAATGCCAAAATTACAGGCTTGTGAGGCAGGGAGGATGGTGAGGATGGTAATTTCTACAGTTTTGGGTGGAAAGATGAGGTATTCTGTTTTAGACATGTTAAGTTTAAGGTGTTGGCAGAGCATCAAAGGTTGGGACATCCTGAAGCTAGGAGGAAATATGAGACACAGGAGAGAGGTAAGGGCTGGAGAGGTAGATTTGGGAATCATCCATGAAGAGATGATAGTTGAAGCCATGGGAGAATACTCCAGATTACACTGCTAATGCTACATTCTCTCTTTCTGAAATGCCCTCTCCTCTCCATGTCCTCTCAGTTCCCTCCCTCCCTCCCTCAAATCCATCCCTGCCCCTCTCTCTCAGCCCTTGCCCTGATTTGCCCCTAAGCCAGCCTCCTTCAGCTCACTCCCATCCAACTCCTCCTCATCCCTTGGGCAGCCCCCTTTACCCCATCCCTATCCTTCGGTCCCAGCATGACACCTCATCCCCATTTATGCTGGCTCCCGTGGCTGCCATTACTGAGGATTGGGACATCCACAGACCAGTAGCTGAAAGTCCAGGATGGGGAGCCAGGGCCAGACCATTCATGCAACAAAACCTTCTCAGGAAATGGGGACTTTCTTTCATCTAGAGGGGTGAGGTGGGGCAGACTGCATGACTAAATCCTCCTTTCCTCTTTTCCCACTCCCTTCTACATCATCTCGACTTGTTTTCTTTATTCATTCCTCTCTCCCAGCCCCACAGCATTTATGTACATATCTGTCATTTATTTATATTACTGTCCATCTCTCCCTCTAAGCTGTAAGCTCTCTGTGAGCAGGGACTGAGTCTGATATACTGTTTTACTGTATTCTCCCAAGCACTTAGTAATGTGCTGCACACAATAAGTGGTTAGTAAATAGGATTGACTGACTGACTGAATGGAGGTGGTCCCTTCTTCCATCAACCTTTTTCCTTCCCAGAGGAAAAGGATCTAGGAGGCAAAGGCTGAGCTGGGCCGGGCCGGAGCTCACTGCATGGACAAGGGGAGGTGTGGGAGAGATGCATTCATTCATTTCATTGTAGTAGGTGCAGAGAACTGTACTAAGCATTTGGGAGAGTACAATATAACAATAGACACATACTCTGCCCGCAACGAGCTTACAGGTCCTTTTCTCAGGAACAGAATTGGGGTGATTGTTCCCTGGAAAGAACCATTTTATCTTAGATAATTTCCTGGACTGAGAGAACAGTCACTGAATGGATGGGTCCTGAAAGGACAAACTTAATAGCAGGTTAAAAAGTTTTTTCATCTCCAGATTGGCTTTAAAAAAAAAAAAGGGAAACAGAAAGCGATCTCACCCAATAGGGTGTCAGGATGAGGAGAACCTAATGTTAGTACTTTGTCACAGTTACTCCTGGCTGGATCCATAATAATATTTTTATTTATTAAGCTCATACTATACAAAGCAGTGTGGCCAAGGGGAAAAAGCGCAGGCCCAGGAGTAAGAGGACATGTGTTCTAATACTATGCTGCAACATGTCTGGGGTGTGATCCTGGACAAGTCACTTAACTTCTCTGCCTCAGTTACCTCATCTGTAAAATGGGGAGTAAATCCTCTTCCCTCCAATTTAGACCGTAATCCCCATGTAAGACAAGGACTCAGTCCAACCTGATTATTTGTATCTATCCCAGTTCTAAGAACAGTGCTTGGTAAATATTAAGTACTTAACAAGTACCATAATTGTGTGCCAAGCCCTATTCTAAGCACTAGGTTAAATAGAGCACAAATGATTACAGAGACCCTGACCCCAGCTGGATCTTACAATCTAAGAGGGAGAGAGGATGAGTCTTTAATTCCTGTTTTACAGATGAGGAAACAAACACAAAGCAGTTAAGAGGCTTGCTCAAGGTCACACAGTAGGCAAGTGACAGAGCCGACACCGGAACCAAAGTCTTCTGAATCCTAAACCAGTGCTCTTCCCACTAGGTCATATATAAATAAGATTGGAACTTGCTGCAGCCACACATTCATCCCCGGAGACTTCTGACTGTCGGCTCCTCCAGGTTGCCTTTGTCACTTCATCGCACTGTCGGTCTGCTTGGAATTGGAGGGTGGCATGGCTAAGGCCTGGGAAGCCTGAGAAGCAGCGTGGCCTAGTAGTTAAGGCACAGACCTGGGAGAAGGACCTTGGTTCTAATCTGACACTTGTCTGTTGTGTGACTCTGGGCAAATCACTTAACTTCTCTGGGCCTCAGTTGTCTTATCTGTAAAATGGGAATTAAGACTATGAGTCTCCCTATGGGATAGGAACTCTGTCCAACTGGATTATCTTGGATGTACCCGGCACTTAGAATAGTGTTCGCACAGAGTTAATGCTTAACAAATACCATTAAAAAAAATATCACTTCGCCCTTCTGACATTAGAGTTCCTGGAGCAGACACTGTGGTGAGACTCACATTGTTCAGTGGCTTCAAAGTGCTGGGGTAGAAAGAGTAGCAGCATGGCATTAGTGGATAGAGGGTGGGCCTGGGAGTCAGAAGGTCATGGGTTCTAATCCTGGCTCTGCCACTTGTCCGCTGTGTGATATTGGGTAAGTCACTTCACTTGGCCTGTTACCTGAGTAAAATGGGGTTTGAGATGTAAACTCCATGTAGGACAGGGATTGTGTACAACCCAATTTGCTCATATCTACCCCAGTGCTTAGTACAGGGCCTGGGACATTTAAAAAAAAATATGGTATTTGTTAAGTGCTTACTATGTGCCAGGCCCTATACTAAGTGCTGAGGTGGATACAAACAAATCAGGTTGGATACAGTCTTTGTCCCATGTGGGGCTCACAGTCTCAATTCCTATTTTACAGATGAGATAACTGAGGCACAGAGAAGCCAAGCGCCTTGCCCAAGGTCACGCAGGAGACAAGTGGCAGAGCCGGGATTAGAACCCACGTCCTCTAACTCCCAAGTCCGCGCTGTTTCCACTAAGCCAGGCTGCTTCGCTAAATGACCTACTGTTTGATTTGGGAACCATATAAATATAACGTTTTCATATTTCCATAAGTTTGTGTTCTATATACAGTGAGCAAAGAAACTTCAAAGAACAGAAACCATTGTTGCCAAGTATCTTCAGTAGAAAAGGAAATATATGTATATCTCTATAATTATCTATACACACACACACACCACACACACACATGAACTTTTAAGTTGAAAGAGCTCAAAAAGGATTTCTTCATAGTGAAAATGTCGCAGGTCAAGAAGAGCGTCATGCTAAAATCCTGAAGTTAAGTATCAAAACTGACAAATCTGGTAATAGAGCAAAACTGATATGAAAAGCCAAGAGAAAAAGAGATCAGCAAGAAAAATCTGCCTGCTTATTGCGTGGGAGTTATCATGAGTAAACAAAGCTGAGTTTCCCATGACCTTAGTGATGAATAGTTCAAATCCACAGAAGGTGTTGTCAAAAATCACAGTGTAATGTGATGGTGCGATCTGATCAGATGGAAAAGTGAAGTTAGTGCAGATACCCTGGACAGACAGGACTGTCTAAGTTGTTGACAGACTGCTGCCTTAGAGGCCATCTGCAATAACACATTTCGTTTCATAATTCAACTGAAATCAGCAATATTCATGTTAAATAGAAAAAGATAAAAAGTTTCAGGGCACAGACGTGCTCCCAAACAACCTAGCTCTGCCCCCTAGTGATGATCAAACCCGGTTGTGTGTCAGACTGTAATCACCTTGATCAAGGTAGAATCCCAGGCTTTGAAGAGACTTCAATCAATGAATCATATTTATTGAGTGTTTACTGTGTGTAGAGCATAATACCAAGCACTTGGGAGAGTACAACATAACAGAATTGGTAGACATGTTCCCTGCCCACAATGAGCTTAGGGTTTA
Source organism: Ornithorhynchus anatinus (assembly GCF_004115215.2). Classification (NCBI taxonomy): domain Eukaryota; kingdom Metazoa; phylum Chordata; class Mammalia; order Monotremata; family Ornithorhynchidae; genus Ornithorhynchus; species Ornithorhynchus anatinus. The sequence continues at coordinate 112,256,475 of NC_041728.1, read as the reverse complement.
GAGGCGGAGACAGACATTAATATAAATAAATTATGGGTATATCCACAAGTGCTGAGGGAAGGGTGAATAAAGGGTGCAAATCCAAGTGCAAGGGTGGAGTAGAAGAGAGTGGAATAAGGGGAAATGAGGGCTAAGTCAGGGAAGGCCTCTTGGAGGAGATGTGCCTTCAATAAGCCTTTGAAGGTGGGGAGAGTGATCGTCTGTCAGATAGATGTGAAGAGGGAGGGAGTTCCAGGTCAGAGGCACCATGCGAGTGAGAGGTTGGTGGCAGGATTGATGACACTGAGGTATGGTGAATAAACTGGCATTAGAAGAGTGAACTCTACGGGCGGGGTCGTAGTAGGAAAACAGTGAGGTAAAATTGAACGGGGCAAGGTAATTGACTGCTTTAAAGATTGGACTGAAGATTGGACTTCAAGATTAGACTCTTGATGTCTTGGGTGGCAACGTCTTGAGGGCCCTTCCGTTCCCCTTCACCACTGGACCTGTTGGACTCTGAAATTGGTGATTCTGTTTTTGTATTTATATCATTTCACCTTTTCTATTGTGAGCTCCTGCAGGGCTAAGGACTATGCTCATTCTCTGCACACAGTAAGCGCTCAGGAAATACCATTGCTGCTACTATTCCCCAACTACCCAGCAGTGCTGGGAAACAGAGGCAAGGAGTGCAGAGGGAGTGCTTTACGGACATTGGGGCTCATACTCTTAATCCCCATTTTACAGATAAGGTACCTGAGGCACAGAGAAGTGAAGCGACTTGCCCAAGGTCACACAGCAGATGTGGTGGAGTCAGGAGAAGAACCCAGGACCTTCGGACTTGCCGGCCTATGCTCTATCCACTAGGCCAAACTGCTTCTCAATAGGGAAGACAAACATTTATATTACTCAAGAGGTCAAGCTAGTAATAATAATAATAACTGTGATATTTGGTAAGAGCTTTCTATGTGCCAGGCACTGTAAAATGTGCTGGGGTGGATACAAGCAAATTGGGTTGGACAAAGTCCCTATCCCAAGTGGGGCTCACAGTCTCAATCCCTATTTTACAGATGAGGTAACTGAGGACCAGAGAAGTGAAGTGATTTGCCTAAGGTCACACAGCAGACAAGTGTCAGAGGCGAGATTAGAACCCATGGCTTTCTGACTCCCAGGCCCATGCTCTATCCACTACGTAGAGCCCTTACCTCCAGGGAAACACAATGCTTAAATAACTCTAAGTATCAAACTCACAGGTTTGTTTTATAGCCCATAACATCCACAAAGCAAATTTATGTTATAAAGATTGATGACTTTGTTTCCAAAATACTTGACTGAACTCCAATTTCTTAAGAGCAGTACCTTAAGAAAACAAATTATTGAGATTGTCCAGAAAATGCTATGGAGCATAACATTTGTTTTTACACTGCAACATTCCAGATAATTAGTAAGTTAATCTTATCCAACCAAATTCTTATAATTGTTGGTTAGCTTTCATATGGGTGTTTCTTTTGCTTTCTAGAGTTGTTCAATGAATCTTTTGAGTTTTTAATTAGTACTTGACATTTCATTTTTTCTGTGGTTCTCTATTTTTACTTAAATGTCAACTGCAATATATTTCTGCTGGTGCAACCTCGGTCATTTGAGCAAACAACTGTTTAATACAGTGTTGGTTTGGCTCACATAAAAAAGAAACAACAACTTTCTTTTCATTTATGACTCTGGGGGCTTGTTTACAGTTTGCTGGAAATAATGGAGACATCCTTTGGCAGGAGAGTACCATTGAATCCCGCCAGGCAATTAGCATTCATTGTGATTGGCACCCATATCCTTCCAGCACAGTCTAGGAAAATCTACACTAAGTCGGGCTGTCAGACGAGATGTCGTCAGCCTACCTCGGTGAGTGGGAGGAAACAAGGAAAACAGACAGGCAACCAAATGACCCACAAACCACCAGTGAACAGATTGTCATTTTCCTTTCCTTTCCTCATTTTCTTTTCCTCAGCCTCTGAAGGCAAGTAGGCAGGCAGCCTCACTCAGGTAAACACCTGCCAAGTTCAGAGGCTTTGAAGCTCTAATGAAAAAAGAGTAATTTTGAAATCAGAGCAGGGTCATTTTTCTATGCGGATAGTCTGCTAGATGGTCTAGGGTCTTGGAGGATTCTGCCTGTAGTTTATTCATTCAGGGGGCACTTGAAATGTATAAGATTTTCTTAAAATGGAACTTATATCCAACATTTCCAATTTGCAGTAACCAAACTGATTTGATTTATTCATTCATTCACTTGTATTCATTGAATGCATATTCTGTGCAGAGCACTGTACTCAGTGCTTGGGAAAGTACAATACAATGATAAACAGACATTCCCTGCCCACATCAAACTTAGAGTCTAGAGTCGGGGTGACGGACATTAATATAAATTATAGATATGTACTTAAGTGCTGTGGGACTGGCAGGGGGGTTGAACAAAAGGAGCAAGTCAGAGCGACATAGAAGGGAGTAGGAGAAGAGGAAAGGGGGGCTTAGACAGGGAAGGCCTCTTGGAGGAGATGCGCCATCAATAAGGTTTTAAAGGAGGGGAGAGTCATTGTAGGATTTGAGGAGGGAGGGTGTTCCAGGACAGAGCAGGTTGTGGGCCAGGGGTCAGCGGTGAAATAGATGAGATTGAGGTACAGTGAGGAGGTTAGCATTAGTTGAGTGAAGTGTGAGGGCTGGGTTGTAGTAGAAGAGAAGTGAGGTGAGGAAGGAGGGGGGGAAGGTGATGGCGTGCTTAAAAGCCAACAGGGAGGAGTTTTTGTTTGATGAGGAGGTGGATGGACAAACACTGTAGCTTTTTGAGAAGTATTTTTATAGAAAAATGATCTGGGTAGCAGAGTGAAGTATGGAGTGGAATAGGAAGAGACCGGAGGCTGGGAGGTCAGCAAGGAGGCTGATGCACTAATCCAGGAGGAATAGAATGAGTGACTGTATCAACGTGATAGCAGTTTAGATGGAGATGTAAAGGAGGATTTTAGCAATGTTGTGACAATGTCCCCAAAGGACTCATAGGTTAGATTAGCTCCGGTAGCTACCAGGACCCAGGCTTCTAGAAAAATCTGGTTGGTCCAGGGCTCCTTCCTCCTCCTTCCCCTCTCTCCTCCCTTCTCTTCCCCTCCTTGTCTCCCTCCCCTCTCCTCCCTCCTGCTCTCATCCTTCTTCCCCTCCTCCTCTCCCCCAGTTCCATCCCAGCCCAACCTAGCCCATTCCTGTTCAGGCTGCCCTGCCCTGAGCCCAGTCTGGGTTGGCAATGACATGACTCGGCCTGGGGGCTTAGGTCCTCGGAACCCGTGTGTTCTCTTGTACCCTCCCAAGTGCTTAGTACAGTGCTTTGCGCACACAGTAAGCCCTCAATAAATATGACTAAGTGAAATAAAAATTAAATGCTACCCCGTAATTAGTTATTGCCAGATTTACTAATACATGTCTCTTCTATTTAGTAGCAATTAGGCAAAAAAACCCAAGCAATTCATCTTTTCTCCCTTGAAATTCATTCTCCTTATTCAAACGTTTCTTCATTGTAGCCTTTTTCCTTCTGCCATAATTCAACCAATTGTATTTATTGAGTCCTGTGTCCAGGGCTTGGGAGAATATGAACAGTGATATAACAGACACATTCCCTGCCTACTATTTCATTCCTGTGATGCGTACTATAATAAATGTATTAACTGCTTACTATGTGCCAGGCACTGTACTAAACGCTGGGGTGGATACAAGCAAATCAGGTTGGACATGGTCCCTGTCCCACACAGGGCTCACAGCATTCATCTCCATTTTACAGATGAGGTAACTCAGGCACAGAGAAGTGATGTGGCTTACCCAAGACCACAAAGCAAAGTGGGAAAGCCAGGATAAGAACCCATGACCAAATGGACATATTGATTCACTTACATGAAGCACATCTTGAGGCAAGGGACTGACTGTTTTCTGTATTGGACCTAATACAGTGCTTTGTACACAGTAAGCGCTCATTAAATACAATTGGATGAATGGATGAATGGTGACTTTGTTAGTCTCAAGCAATTTCATCTCCATCCAATCGGATGCACTCTCAAATCACTGCTTAGCAGCTTGATGACCTGGCATGTAATGACATGTCTTGTAGATGAGTACAGCACTGTCACTGTCATGTGAGGAGCAAGCTTTTGCCATCTCATGACTCAGATTTGTGTGTGAATTTCCCTCTGTTTCAAGCAGAAAAATGATGTTTATAAGTATCTTAAGGACTGTGTGAATTCTAGAAGAAAAAGAAAAAAGTTCAGCCCTCTTGTCAAAACAAAAAAGAAACTAAAAAAACCCAGAGTTTATTCCCATCACAGTTTTAGAGAGTTCTGGTCCACAAAAGGTACATCCTTTGTGGTTACATGACAAAAGAATCACTACTATAGGATTGACCATTTGTACCATTTGTAGAGAAGCAGCGTGGCTCAGTGGAAAGAGCACGGGCTTTGGAGTCAGAGGTCATGGGTTTGAATCCCGGCTCGGCCACTTGTCAGCTGTGTGAATTTGGGCAAGTCACTTAACTTCTCGGTGCCTCAGTTACCTCATCTGTAAAATGGGGATTAAGATTGTGAGCCCCAAGTGGGACAACCTGATTCCCCTGTGTCTACCCCAGCGCTTAGAACAGTGCTCGGCACATAGTAAGCGCTTAACAAATACCAACATTTTACAATTCATTTATAATTTATTTATAGTAATGTCTGTCTCCCCCTCTAGACTGTAAGCTTATTGTAGGCGAGGAATATGATTATTGTTTATTGAGAAGCAGCATGGTGCAGTGGCTACAGCACGGGCCTGGGACGCAGAAGGTTGTGGATTCTAAATCCCGGATCTGCCACTTGTCTGCTGTGTAACCTTGAGCAAGTCACTTCACTTCTCTGTGCCTCAGTTACCTTATCTGTAAAATGAGGATTGAGACTGGGACAGGAACTGTGTCCAACCCAATTTGCTTATATCCACCTCAGTGCTTAGTACAGTGCCTGGCACACAGTAAGCACTTAACAAATACCACTATTATTATTATATTGTACCCTCTCAAGTGACTAGTACAGTGCTTTGCACACAATAAATGCTCAATAAATACAATTGAATAAATGAATGAATACAACGTGGTCCAGGATTTTTTTTAAAAAAACAAAAACAAAGCATCACTGGCTTTCTGTTATTTGCCTGCTGTTCAATGAAACACTAATGCTTTTGTAGGAAACCTCCATCATAATGGGTGAGAGAGCATACAGATCAGTGTGTATGTCTGTCTTCCCCTCTAGATGTGAGGTTACAGTGGGGACAGATACTAATACATTTGGGCAGGGACTGTATCCCACCTGATTGATTTATATCTATCCCAACTCTTAGGACAGTGCTTGATACATAGTAAACCTCGATTACCACTTAAAAGGTTTTGTGGAGGTAGACTTGGCCATATTTAATGACTGACCAAATATGTAGGTTGAAGGAGGGGAATGATTCATGGGTCACGTCACAGTCACCGCCTTGTGAGACAGAAAGAACGATTGCGTTAGCTACAGTAGTGGGAAACTCAGTGTGGGGAGACAGTCTGGTAAGGAAGATGAGTAGTTCAGTTTTGGACAAGTTGAGTTTGAGAGGACAGAGAGACAGCTAGGTAGAAATGTTCTGAAGCCAGGAGGAAATTTGGGATGGCAGAGATGGGGTAAGGTCAGGGCTGGAGATGTAGACTTGGGAGTCATCAGTGTCGAGATGAAAGTTGAAGTTATGGGAGCGAGCATAAATAGAGAATAGAATAGAGAATAGAAGGGGACACAGGAATGAGCTTTGAGAAATCCCCACAATCAGGAGATGGAACACAAAGCGGGCGCCTTTAAAGGATAATGAAATCTACCTCTTCCTTTCTACTCAAACTGTCACTACGCTGGTCCACACACTTAATAATAATGTTGGTATTTGTTAAGCGCTTACTATGTGCCGAGCACTGTTCTAAGCGCTGGGGTAGACACAGGGGAATCAGGTTGTCCCACGTGGGGCTCACAGTCTTCATCCCCATTTTACAGATGAGGGAACTGAGGCACAGAGAAGTTAAGTGACTTGCCCACGGTCACTCAGCTGACGAGTGGCAGAGCCTATCAAAATTACCAAGTCAGTCTCACCACTGGCCTCCCTGCCTCCAGCCTGCCTTCTCTCCTGTCCATATTTCACCCTGCTGCCCAGATCATTTTCTAAAAAAATAATATTCTGCACATATTTCCCACTCTTTAAAAATCTCCAATGATTGGCTTTCCTTTCTTCATCAAGCAGAAACTCCTATTGCCTTTAGGACATTCGATCAGCTTGCCACCCTCAACTATCCTTGCTCTTCTCCTACTACAACCCATCTCTCATTTAATACCAACCTCCTGTCTGTACCTCACTCTTTTTTATATCTCTATACCTTGCTTGTGCTCTCCCTTTTGACTGGAATTCACTTCTCCTTTATGCGTGACAGATCAGCCCTCTCCCCACCATCAAAGCCCTACTCAAATCTCATTTCCTAGCTAATCTCTCATCTCCCCACCTTATTCTTCCTCCCTTCTGCATGGCTTATACCCTTGAGTCCATGCTTCCTAAGCATTTATATAGTCTCTCCTTTCTCATCCCTATGGTATTTATGAACATAACCTTATGCTTGGTTACCTTCCCAATCTGTAATGTATTTCAATGACTGTCTTTCCCACTAGATTGTAAGCTTCTTAAGGGCACAAATCAAGTCAACTTCCCTCTGACTGTGGACCCCAAGAGGGACAGGGTCTGTGTCCACCCTATCTTGTATCTATCCTAAAGCTTAGGAGAGTGTTGACACATAGTAAGTGCCTAAGCACCATAATGATTATTATCTATTTTACTCTCTCAAGAATTAGCATGGAGCTCTGCATACAGTCAGTTCTCAGTAAATACCATTGACTCATTGATCAAAATTAAAAGTGGAAGATGATATAGTATTAAGATATGAACATAAGTGCTACCAGGTAGGGTGGGATGCAAAGAGTACCAAGGTGCATAGGTGACACAGTGTTGAAGTGGAAGAAGCATGGGCAATGGGAGATTAATCAGGGAAGACCTCTCAAAGTAGATATAATTTCATCACCCCCACCAACTGTTCCAGACATTTAACTCCCTCCTCAGGCCCTCTGCTCCTCCCCCTCCTCCACCCTCACCCACAATGATCTAGCCACCTACTTCATTAGGAAAATTAACACCATCAGTTCTGAGATCCCCAAAGTCACCCCTTCCCCCTTCTCCATCCCCCCTGCTCTCAACCCTCTCCTATACTTTCCCATCCTTACCAGCAGTACCTTCAGGAGTTCTCCTCCCTCCTTGCAAGGGCCACCTCCTCCACCTGTGCTATGGACCCCATTCCCACTCATCTTATAAAACCTATCTCCCCTTACCTCCTCCCCTCCTTAACTTCCATTTTAACCACTCACGCTCCAATGGCTTCTTCCACTCTGCCTTCAAACATACCCATATAATAATGTTGGTATTTGTTAAGCGCTTACTATGTGCAGAGCACTGTTCTAAGCACAGGGTAATCAGATTGTCTCAGGCGAGGCTCACAGTCTTCTTTCCCATTTTACAGATGAGGGAACTGAGGCACAGAGAAGTGACTTGCCCACAGTCACACAGTTGACAAGTGGCAGAGCAGGGGTTCGAACCCATGACTTCTGACTCCCAAGCCCGTGAGCTTTCCACTGAGCCACGCTGCTTCCCATATATCCCCCATCCTAAAAAAAACCCTCTCTAGACCCCACTGCCCCTTAAAGTTATTGCCCCATCTCCCTCCTACCCTTTCCAAACTCCTAAAATGAGTCATCTACATTTGCTGCCTTGAATTCCTCAACTCCAACTCTCTCCTGGATCCCCTCCAATCTGGCTTCCGTCCCCTCCACTCCACCAAGACTGCTTTCTCAAAGGTCACCCATGACCTCCTTCTTGCCAAATCCAATGGCTCCTGCTCTATCCTAATCCTCCTCGACCTCTCAGCTGCCTTTGACACTGTTGACCATCCCTTTCTCCTAAACACATTATCCAACTTTAGCTTCACAAACTCCGTCCTCTCCTGGTTATTCTCTTACCTCTCTGGCCGTTCATTCTTGGTCTCCTTTGTGGTCTCCTCCTTTCTCTCCCATCCCCTAACTGTAGGGGTTCCTCAAGAGTCAATGCTTGGTCCCCTTCTGTTCTCCATTTATATTCATTCCCTTAGTGAACTCATTCACTCCCACGGCTTCAACTATCATCTCTATGCAGATGACTTCCAATCTACATCTCCTCCCCTGTTCTCTCTCCCTCCCTCCAGGCTCATATCTCCTCCTGCCTTCAGGACATCTACACTCCTCTCTGTTGGTTTTTAAGCACTCCATCACCTTCCCCCATCCTTCCTCACCTCACTTCTCTTCTACTACAACCCAGCCCTCACACTTCACTCAACTAATGCTAACCTTCTCACTGTAGCTCGATCTCATCTATCTCACCGCTGACCCCTGGCCCACAGCCTGCCCCTGTCCTGGAATGCCCTCCCTCCTCAAATCCTACAATTACTCTCCCCTCCTGCAAAACCTTACTGATGGCACATCTCCTCCAAGAGGCCTTCCCAGTCTAAGACCCCCTTTCCTCTTCTCCCACTCCCTTCTACGTCGCTCTGACTCGGTCCCTTTGTTCAACCCCCCGGCCAGCCCCACAGCACTGATGTGCATATCTATAATTTATATTAATGTCCGTCACCCCGGCTCCAGACTCTAAATTCGATGTGGGCAGGGAATATGTCTGTTTATTGTTGTATTGTACTTTCCCAAGCACTGAGTACAGTGCTCTGCACAGAATATGCACTCAATGAATACAAGTGAATGAATGAATAACTGAATGAATCAAATCAGTTTGGTTACTGCAAATTGGAAATGTTGGATATAAGTTCCATTTTAAGAAAATCTTATACACTTCAAGTGCCCCCTGAATGAACTACAGGCAGAATCCTCCAAGACCCTAGACCATCTAGCAGATTATCCGCATAGAAAAATGACCCTGCTCTGATTTCAAAATTACTCTTTTTTTCATTAGAGCTTCAAAGCCTCTGAACTTGGCAGGTGTTTACCTGAGTGAGGCTGCCTGCCTACTTGCCTTCAGAGGCTGAGGAAAGGAAAATGAGGAAAGGAAAGGAAAATGACAATCTGTTCACTGGTGGTTTGTGGGTCATTTGGTTGCCTGTCTGTTTTCCTTGTTTCCTCCCACTCACCGAGGTAGGCTGATGACATCTCGTCTGACAGCCCGACTTAGAGGAGATTTTTCTAGACTGTGCTGGAAGGATATGGGTGCCAATCACAATGAATGCTAATTGCCTGGCGGGATTCAAAGGTACTCTCCTGCCAAAGGATGTCTCCATTATTTACAGGAAACTGTAAACAAGTCCCCTGAGTCATAAATGAAAAGAAAGTTGTAGTTTCTTTTTTAAGTGAACCAAACCAACACTATATTAAACAGTTGTTTGCTCAAATGACCGGGGTTGCACCAGCAGAAATACATTGCAGTTGACATTTAAGTAAAAATAGAGAACCACAGAAAAAATGAAATGTCAAGTACTAATTAAAAAGTCAAAAGATTCATTGAATAACTCTAGAAAGCAAAAAGAAACACCCATATGAAAGCTAACCGACAATTACAAGAATTTGGTTGGATAAGATTAATTTACTAATTTTCTGGAATGTTGCAGTGTAAAAACAAATGCTGTGCTCCATAGCATTGTCTGGACAATCTCAATATTTTTTTTCTTAAGGTACTGCTCTTAAGAAATTGAAGTTCAGTCAAGTATTTTGGAAACAAAGCAATCCATCCTTATAGCATAAATTGTTTTGTGGATGCTATGGGCTATAAAACAAACCTGTGAGTTTGATACTTAGTTATTTAAGCATTGTGTTTACCTGGAGGTAAGGGCTCTATGTAGTGGATAGAGCATGGGGCTGGGAGTCAGAAAGCCATGGCTTCTAATCTCAGCTCTGCCACTTTGCTGTGTGACCTTACCCAACCTAAGCCAACCTTATCCATTTTAACTTTAGCCTTTCCTGCCTTAAATTTGCCCTCTCCTCCGCCAGGCAAAACTACTTTTCTTCTCTCACTGACACCCATGCATGTCACCCCCTCCAATTGTTTCGGACCTTTAATTCTCTCCTCAGGTCCCCTGTTCCTCCCCCTCCCCCATCCCTCACCCCCAACGATCTGGCCACCTACTTCATCACGAAATTTAACACAATCAGTTCTGGGCTCCCCTAAGTCACCCCTTCCCCCTTCTGCCTTCCCCCTACTTTCCCATCCTTCCCTGCAGTATCCTCAGAAGAGATCTCCTCCCTCCTCGCAAATACCACCCCTTCCACTTGCGCCTCGGATCCGTCTCATCCCTCCTCCCCTCCTTAACTTCTATCTTTAACCACTCACTCTCCAATGGCTTCTTCCCCTCTGCCTTCAAACATGCCCATGTCTCTCCCATCCTAAAAAACCCCTCTCTTGACCCCACTTCCCCTTCCAGTTATCACCCTTTCTCCCTACTACCCTTCCTCTCCAAACTCCTAGAATGACTCGTCTACACTCGCTGCCTTGAATTCCTCAACTCCAACTCTCTCCTGGACCCCCTCCAATCTGGCTTCCGTCCCCTCCATTCTACCGAGACTGCTCTCTCAAAGGTCACCCGTGACCTCCTTCTTGCCAAATCCAATGACTCCTACTCTATTCTAATCCTCCTTGACCTCTCTGCTGCCTTTGACACTGTCGACCATCCCCTTCTCCTCCACACCTTATCTCAGCTTGGTTTCATGGACTCCGTCCTTTCTGGCCATTCATTCTCGGTCTCCTTCGTGGGCTCCTCCTCCCCCTCCCATCCTCTAACTGTAGGGGTTCCTCACGGGTCAGTTCTACACTCACTCCCGTGGAGAACTCATTCACTCCCATAGCTTCAACTATCATCTCTATGCTGATGACACACAGATCTACATCTCCTCCCCTGTCCTCTCCCCCTCCCTTCAGGCTCGTATCTCCTCCTGCCTCCAGGACGTTTCCACCTGGATGCCTGCCCGCCACCTAAAACTCAACATGTTCAAAACTGAGCTCCTTATCATCCCTCCCAAGCCCGCCCTCTTCCTGACTTTCCTGTCACTGTGGATGGTATGACCATCCTTCCCGTCTCTCAAGCCCGCCATCTTGGTGTTATCCTTACTCTGGGTTCTCATTCACCCCACACATCCAATCCCTCACCAAAACCTGCCGGTCTTATCTTCACGACATCACCAAGATCTGCCTTTTCCTCTCCATCAAAAGTGCTACCGTGCTGGTACAATCTCTCATAATATCCCGACTGGATTATTGCATCAGCTACCTCTCTGATCTCCCATCCTTCTGTCTCCACCTGCTTCAGTCTATACTTCACTCCACTATCTGGATTATCTTTCTTCAGAAACTCTCTGAGCATGTCACCCCTCTCCTCAAAAGCCTTCAGTGGTTGCTTATCAACCTTCGCATGAAACAAAAACTCCTCACTCTTGGCTTCAAAGCTCTCCATCACCTGACCCCCTCCTACCTCACCTCCCTTCTCTCCTTCGGCAGCCCACCTGGTACACTTGACTCTTCTGCCGCTAACCTCCTCACTATGCCTCATTCTCTGCTGTCCCGCCATCAACCCGTGGCCCACGTCCTACCTCTGACGTGGAATGCCCTCCCTCCTCACATCTGCCAAACTAACTCTCTTGCCCCCTTCAAAGCCCTACTGAGAGCTCACCTCCTCCAGACTGAGCCCTCCCTTTCCCTCTGCCCCTCTTCCCCTCCCTTTTGCCTCTACTCCCTTCCTCTGCTCTACCCACACCCCCAAAGCACTTGTGTATATTTGTATATATTATTTATTACTCTATTTTATTAATGATGGGTACATATCTATGATTCTATTTATCTATTTTGATGGTACTGATGCATGTCTACTTGTTTTGTTTTGCGGTCTCCCCCTTTTAGACTGTGAGCTTGTTGTTAGGCAGGGATTGTTTCTATTTGTTGCCAAATTGTACCTTCCAAGCACTTAGTACAGTGGTCTGCACACAGTAACTACTCAATAAATATGATTGAGTGAATGAATAAAACCCTTGAAGATTGGTAGAGGATAACCTCTGTATCTCTTCTAGGAATGAGAAAAGCAGCTTTATTGTTATGTGGCCCATAACATGGCAGTGCACTCTCTTTAAAAGTTTGACTTGCTGAGGAACATTTTTCTAATTCTTATAATAATGGGTGCTGCCCAAGGGAATTTTACTAGACTTCAAAATACTCAAGAAACAGTAGGCAGGATCATTATATACAAAATAAACTTAAAGAAATTCATTTTTCCTTGGCTATAGTCTCATTATTTTAAAAGCTTTTTAAAAATAAATCATCTTATTAGGCACTTTATCAACTATAGTACCTCAAGGTGGCAGTTTCTTTTTTATTTTAAAAAGACATTTTTCCTTGCCAGGCAAACTGGCAAAACACAGAGATAAATAAATATCTTTTGAGCATAGTTAGCACATTTTGTAAATCCATTTTTGATTTACCATCTGCGTTCATATATAAAAGCCTATTTACACAATGCCCCATTTTCTAATCGTTCCTTTGAGTACTGCCTTACTCAAATAAAAAGAGCTTCAAAGAACATTTATTTATATTCAGGATCCTGGATGTAACTTCTGGCACATGAATAGAATAAAACAGATATTATGAAGGATAAATGAACCCAGCTAGATGTGAGAGGTCAAAGAGTTCTTCCAGGGCAGCGTGGGAGGAGAAAGAGTTTCTTGGAAACTCTTGACCATTGGCTTCTAAGTTCTCCACCATTTCTCTCCCTCTTACTTATCAACTCTCTTCACCCCTGAGGTTTCAGCACTCATTCTTCATCCCTTCCATGCTAACTTTTTAACTACACCTCGCTTTCAACTTCCCTTTCAGGAATTTGCATCACCTCCCAATTCTGCTAAACCAAACTGCAAGGCCTAGGGGATAGAGCATGGGCTTGGAAGTTAGAAGGACCTAGGTTCTAATCCCAATTCTGTCATTTGTCTGCTGTGAGACCTTGGGTAAGTCACTTCACTTCTCTGTGCCTCAGTTACCTCCTTAAAATGGGGATTAAAACTGGGAGTCCCATGTTGGACAGGTACGGTGTCCAACCTGATTACCTTGTATCTACCCTAGCGCTTAGAACAGAGTTTGACACACAAAAAGTGCTTAACAAATGCTATCATCATCCTCATCTTCAAAGCCCTCCTAAAACTCACCTCCTTCAGGAAGACTTCTCTGATTATTTCTCCCCTCTCCCAGCCCAATCAACCCCAAACCACCATAGCATCTTCATATTTCACTCTCCTTAACACTGATCTTGCATATCCCCATTTTTTTATGGTATCTGCTAAGCACTTATTATTTGCTAGGCACTTTTCTAAATGCTGGGGTAGATATAAGGTAATCAGTTTGGACAGAGCCCCTTGTCCCACATGGGGCTCACGGTCTTAATTCCCATTTTACAGATGAGGTAACTGAGGCACAGAGAAATGAAACACCTTGCCGAAACTCACACAAAGCAGACAAGTGGCAGAGCTGGGATTATTCTGGTACTTTTTTTTCTCTGGGAGCTGAGTTTTGGCACTGTAGCCAAGTCAGTAAATCATACTTATTGAGTGCTTGCTTTGGGCAGAGGTCTGTACTAAGCGCTTGAGAGTGTACAATCTAACAATAAACAGACACATTCCCACAGTGAGCTTACAGTTTAGAGCCTTACAGCCCAGAGTGCGGCTCCTTAGATTATCGAAACAGTATATCACCAAAGACTGAGCGAGGTGCAGTGGGGAGGGAGGTGGAGAAGTGGGGCTGAAACCTCTGTTAGGAAACCTCTTTTGTGCTAAATCTTGTCCTTGTTGGGTGTGATTGTTGGTGGGATAGCAACTGTGGAATGCTAGACAGTTCATCAACTAATCTTAAAAAGTCTGGACACATTTGAGATCCTTCCCTCCCTTCGATTTTTTTTTTTAACATAAAAAGGGGCTTCAGGGGCAGGTTTTTCCTTAGACTTCCTCTATTGTTTTCCTATAGATCCTGAGTCCCAAACCCACCACGGTTCCTCTATGCCAACCCTCTCTACTCAGGACCCTATATTCTTTCTTCACATTACAGTTGTGCATTGATGGCTTTGGCTAGCCACCTGGGCCCACCAGAGTTACTGGGGCTCCTTTCCCACTCCCTTCTTCATCACCCTGACTTGCTCCTTTAATTCATTGCCCCCACCCCCGAGTCCCACAGCTCTTAATAATAATAATAATAATAATGGTATTTGTTAAGCGCTTAATATGTGCCAAGCACTGTTTTAAGTGCTGGGCTAGATATAGGGGATCAGGTTGTCCCACGTGGAGCTCACAGTCTTAATCCCCATTTTACAGATGAGGTAACTGAGGCACAGAGAAGTTAAGTGGCTTGCCCAAGGTCACATAGCAGAAGAGTGGCAGTGCTAGGATTAGAACCCACGTCCTCTGACTCCCAAGCCAGTGCTCTTTCCACTAAGCCATGCTGCTTCACTTAAGTACATATCTGTAATGTATTTATTTATATTAATGTCTGTCTCCTCCTCCAGACTGTAAACTTGTTGTGGGCAGGGAATGTCTCTCTTGATTGTAATATTGCACTCTCCCAAGGGCTCAGTACAGTGCTCTGCATACAGTAAGCACTCAATAAATATGATTGACTGACAGTCCAGGCCTGAGAAGGAGGGAGGAAAGGCCCGATGACAGTACCCTGCAACGGCCTTCCCTGGCTCTGTCGGTGGCCATCCTGGAGAGGGAGGGGAGGGGGCTGCAGCTGGGGAAAGGGCCAGTTCAGCTGCATATGGACAAATATGATGTTCTCTAAAAGCAAAATCAACAAAAATCTCCAGGTAGAAGGGTGGGGCAAAGGCCCTCTGGAAGCTGGAATTTGGGGAGACAATTTGGGAGGAGAAATTTTGGGGAAGATTAGGGAGGGGTGGGTGGGGTTACATAAGCTATTTTCCCTGAAGCTCTGCCCTACTGAAGGTGGCAAACAGGGTTAAATGGAGCTAGTACCATAGTGGAGGTTAATGATGGAAAGTTGGTTCCCGTATTGTAGAGCTGAAACGGGGTGTTAATTTTGGAAAGGGAGGCAGCCTGGTCCAGTGGAAAGAGTATGGGCGTCAGAGGACCTGGGTTCTAATCAAGCTCTGCAACTTGACTACTACATGATTTCGGGCAAGTTGTTTAACTTTTCTATGCCGCAATTACCTCATCTGAAAATGGGGACTGTCTGTCTCCCCGATTAGACTGTAAGCCCATCAATGGGCAGGGACTGTCTCTATCTGTTGCCGATTTGTACATTCCAAGCGCTTAGTACAGTGCTCTGCACATAGTAAGTGCTCAATAAATACTATTGAATGAATGAATGAATACCAGTTCTCCCT
This sequence comes from Ornithorhynchus anatinus, assembly GCF_004115215.2. Classification (NCBI taxonomy): domain Eukaryota; kingdom Metazoa; phylum Chordata; class Mammalia; order Monotremata; family Ornithorhynchidae; genus Ornithorhynchus; species Ornithorhynchus anatinus. The sequence continues at coordinate 112,240,997 of NC_041728.1, read as the reverse complement.
CCTATATAGACTGTGATCTCTAGGCGGGTCAGGGACGATGCCTAGACTGATTATCCTGTATCTACCACTGTGTGCCTACCACAGTACTAGGCACACAGTAAATGTTTAACAAGCACCACGATTATTATTAAATATAAAAAGTGACATTTATCTGAACTAGAAAGTCGAGAACTGTTCCGTGTTCAAGGGTGGGCCACTGAGTTTTAAAAACTCATCTCCAAGCCCAAACTAGTCCTAGTTCTCAGTAAAACCCACTTGGAGGCTGGGAAATTGTGTCACTGGACCTCCTGAGAGTTGAGAATCGAATGGAGTAATTCTGGACTCCTTTCAATTTTCTTTCCACCGGAAGCCAATTTGGGGATCTGGTCATATTTCACAAAAATGTTCCTATATTTTTTTCTCATTTCATAGGGAGCAATTCAACCTGGAAAAAAGCCAGAGAGATGTTTTTTTAATCAGAAAAAGAGGTGCCTGATATGTTTTAAATTTGATGGGTTTTTTTTTTTTTTTTGAAGGAACATTTCATTTCCCTTTAAGCTTATTCTTTGTTGCAAACAAAAACCCAGCAGAGCTTTGCCCCAGCTTTGCCTCCTCCCCCCCAAAAAAAACTGTCAGTACCTCAGTTACCTCATCTGTAAAATGATGATTAGGACTGTGAGCCCTATGTAGGACAAGGACTGTGTCCAAACTACCTTTGTATCTCCCTCAGTGCTTACTGCAGTGCCTGGCACATAGTAAGCGCTTAACAAATAACATAAAAAATTATATTTGTCTCATATCTTGAGAGTTGACAGGGTGAATATTATCAAAATTCCTTATTATCTGTTACAATTCCATAGCTGCATTGCTTCCTCTTGCTAAAGTGTGATGATCATGTAATTCTTCTTTGGACTTGTGATTAAACACTACCACAGAGCATACTGAGTGACCTAGTGGAAAGAGAATGGTCTTGGGAGTTGAGGTGTCTGGGTTCTAATCCCAACTCCAACACTTGTCTGATGAATGACCTAAGACAAGTCACTTAACTTCTCTGTGCCTCAGTTTCCTCATCTGTAAAATGGGGATTAAATAGCTGTTCTCCCGCCCCCATATCATGAGCCCCAAGTGGACAGGGATTCAGTGTGATCTGATTATCTTGAATCTACTTCAGCACTTAGTACTTAGTGCCTGGCACATAGTAAGCAATTAATAAAACAATTATTACACCAAGTATTTCCACAAACCTCCCAAGTGGATCATTCTAGTGCTCCTCCTCCCATTCCACACTGGTAAGGAAGAGGGCCGGGACTCAAAGTGGAGCATTAACTTTAAATTGCTTTCCCATACATTTTATCCCCCATCAACCGAAGCCCCTGAAATATTTTACTGTTGGGATATTAAGCACTTTCAGGTTAACTGTCCAACAAATAGGCATAGAAAATGGAAATGTGACATTCAGCTGCTATGGTTATTCCTCATGGTTGCCATTGGAAATTAAACCAGTCTTGGAATAATAATAATTATAATACTAATTGTGGTATTTGTTAAGTGCTTACATTGTGTCAGGCACTATTCTAAATGCTGGGGTAGATACAAGCTATTCAGGTTGGACACAGTCCTTTTCCCACATAGTGCTCACACTCTTAATCCTTATTTTGTAGATGAGGTAACTGAGGCACAGAGAAGTGAAGTGACTTGCCCGAGGTCACACAGCAGACAAGTGGCAGAGCTGGGATTAGAACCAGGTCCTTCGGATTCCCAGGCCAGTGCTCTTTCCACTAGGTCATGCTGCTGAAACCTGAGTTTGGACCCCAGAGTCATCTCTGTCAGTCTGTCTTTTCTTTCCCTCAAGATCTGTAGGCGTGGGACTCACAGATGAGTGAGGGAAGCTGCTGAACCGTGAGGGAGTGCTGTCAAGCAGCTTGTTGGAAACCCTGGAAAGTCTTCAGGTTTTTCACTAAACCTTAAATGTTAGAAAAGCTAGGAATGGGAAGGAAGGGGGCAGTGTCAGGGGAGGAGACAAGACAGATTGTGTGGAAACCTTGCACCATTTTTTGTTACTCCGTCAGTCCCACATCACTTATATACTTATATTCATATCCTTATTTTTTATTATCTGCCTCCCCTCCTCTAGGCTGTAAGCTCATTGTGAGCAGGGAATGTGTCTGTCTTTGATACTGTACTCTCCCAAGCACTTAGTACAGTGGTCTGTACACAGAAAGTGCTCAATAAATACGATTGACTGACTGGAAAACCAAGACTTTTCCTTTGCAGTTGTCAAATATAATCATCCAGTCACACTTTGATAACTCCTACTGTTATTTTTCTACATCTCACCCATCCTGGGTATATTCTTCAACACCCGATCTGGCTTAAGAATTAAATTCAACACTTTGCTTCTACTAGATGCACTCTTCAGGAGGGATTTTCTATTACAAGTCTTTGGGGCTTTCCGAGCAGGGATGTGGCAGGTCCGAAAGAAATGGAGTTGTTTTAGAAACAGTTTTAAATTTATTTTTACCCTCTTTATGGAGAAAAGTATGGTTTAAAAAATAATTTTGCAAACGCTTTCAATATGTGTGTTGCCTATGGATTAACTTGCTCTACAGGCTGGTAGCCAATGTTCTATGTGCCTGAAAGTTGGATTATTAAAGCCAGTATTCCAGATCACAAAAGGGCAACAGGATCTAAGAGGCAGTTGGGAAAGATATGTTTTTGAATCCTTGGCCTGAGCCCAAGCTGAAAAGCGCTGGGGCCTAATTACGTCTTACCCAAGGACCATTACGGCACAAGGGAACGGGAGTCGGGTAGAAACTGTGGGACTGGAGACAGTAAAGTCAGCCAAATTGGGTAATTCGGGCTAAAACACACATTCACTATCAGGGAAAGGCTTCCAGCAGGAAGTATGGGCTCTGAGCTAGGACTTAGAGGAGGGGAGGGAACAAGCAAACAGACCAGAAATGTATAAAATAGCTTGGACCAAGGCTTGGAGGTGGGGAAGAAGGAAGGCCAAGGGCAGGAGAGGAAGGCTCCTCTAAGCACTTAGTATAGTGCTCTGCACACAGTAAGCGCTCAATAAATACGACTGAATGAATGAATGAAAGGTTGCAAAAAAAGCAAGGTAGGTGGAAGCAGGTGGGATCATTTTGGGGTGTAAAAGGAGATGAGAACCGACTAGTGAGAAGCATAAACTGGTGGTGAGCGCTGACATCCACAAGTATTCTTCTTTTAGGGATACAGAGAAGTGGTGTGACCTGGGAATCCGAGGACCTGGGTTCTAATTCCAGCCCCACCACTTGTCTGCTGTGTGACCTTGGGCAAGTGGCTTTACTTCTCTGTGCTTCAGTTCTCTCATCTGCCAAATGGAGATTCATTACCTGTTGTCCCTCCTACTTAGATACAAGATCATCAGGTCCTAAATGGGGTTTACATTCTACCTCAGTGCTTAGTACAGTGCTTGGCAGAGAGTAATTACTTAACAAATATTATTATAATGATGATGAGGAGGATGAAAAACTGCTAGAGAGTGGTGCTGAACTGGGTGGCATGATCACATGAGGATCAAGTGGAAATGGGATCTCTGAGAGGGTCTGTTAGAGATCAAAGATGTAATATTCTGAAAAAATGGTTCAGCAATGGAACTGAAGCCTGCAAAGTCCCACTTCTGTCCTCCAAAAATAATAGTAATTGTGGTATTTGTTAAGCACTTATTATGTGCCAGACACTGTACTAAGCTCTGGGGTGGATACAACCATATCGGGTTGGACACTGTCCCTGTTCTGCATGGGGCTCACAGTCTTAATCCCCCATTTTTACAGAAGAGGTAACTGAGTCACAGAAAAGGGAACTGGTTTGTCCAAGGTCACACAGCAGACACAAAGAGGAGCTGTAATTAGAACCCATGAACCTCTGACTCCCAGGCCTGTTTCCTATCCACTAGGCCATGCTGCTTCTCCTTGGCCACTCAGGCTCCTTTTGCCAGGCTCTTTACGTTCTCCCGGAGCCAGGAGTGCACCTGGCTTCTGGAGAAAAACTGTCACCTTGGGCTGGAGACCTCCATGGCAGCACAGATTTCCAGTACAACTTTACAGCTCCACAGGGATCAGGTAGGCACTAGAATGGCAGTAGCATAACTAGGGTGTTTCTCAGTCTTGAGTTGCTGTTGGCCCAGATCACGGCCTCCTCCTCAAATGGAACTGGGCAGTGAGGTTTATGGTCGCAGCCGAGAGCTCCGTCTGGCACTTCCAGTCTCAAGTATTTGCAGGGAAATATTTTGTCCTCTTCAAGCAGACATGAGGGCATATCAAAGTGACCCAGAGCGGGACAGGAACTCCAGCACTTAGTACAGTGCCTTGCACAAAGTAAACGCTTAACAAACACTGATTATTCTTACTGTGTGCTCATTTAGTCCATAGCCTAACTCCAGGCAGGCAATCAGTGACATTTACTGAGTGGTTCACTTCATTCATTCAATTGCATTTATTGAGCACTTACTGTGTGCAAAGCACTGTATTAAGTGCTTGGAAAAGTACACTATAACAATAAACAGACACATTCCCTGCCCACAAGGAGCTCATTGTCTGTGTGCAGAATGCTGAAGTGCTTGGGAGAACATAATACAATCGTATTTATTGAGCATTTACTGTGTGCGGAGCACTGTACTAAGCACTTGAGAGAATACAATATACCAATGTTACAGACACATAGTGGATATCTTTCCTGCCCACAAAGAGCTTTCAGGCTAGAAGGGAAGAAATACATTGAGACATATTATGGATACTTGTCTAAGTGTTGTGGGGCTGAGTGGGGGTGGGGAAGGTGAATATCAAGGGCTTAAAAGGTAAAGCAACAGAAATCAGGAAAGCCAGCTGGTCTCCCATTCAAGGACTAGACTATCTTGGACCTGTTTAGTTCTCAAGATTGGACAAAGTTCAGGCCTGAAAAGGAGTGGAAGTATAATCCTGGGCAATTTTTCAGGAGCCAAAGGTAAGCAGAAGAAATAAAAATAAGATACTATTGGAGTTTGTGGGTTAGTTATAGAAGCAATGGTGGGGTTGGGGAGGTCTGCGCAGGAGACTAGCCATGTACCCTCCCTGCTTTAAGAAAAAAACTACTCAAAAAATATGGGTGTCCCTCCTTTTCCTGTTTTCCTCTCTCACCCACCAGCCTGGGCAGAAGTTTCACCTTTTATCAGAGTGGGAAGTGGGTGAGCCTTCATTCTTTGGGAATATTTTGAAAAGTCCCATCCCGCCAAGCCCCATAAAAAAAAGAATCCACAAATAACCAGGAACCCCCAGGGTTGGGAGAGAGACTAATGAGAAGCAGCAAAGCTTAGTGGACAGATCACAGGCCTGGGAGTCAGAAGGTCATGGGTTCTAATCCTGGACCCTCCACTTGTCTGCTGTATGGTCCTGGGCAAGTCACTTCACTTCTCTGGGCCTCAGTTTCTTCATCTGTAAAATGGGGATTTAGACTGTAAGCCCCACATGGGACGGGACTGTGTCCAACCCAATTTGCTTGTATTCACCCCAGTGCTTAGTACAGTGCCTGGTACATTGTCAGCACTTTTCAAATAACATAATTACTATCATTAAGATGAGAGGTTCTGCCACACTGTCCCTTATATGGATGGCTCATCACTGTTCATTCATCCATTCATTCAATCGTATTTATTGAGCGCTTACTGTGTACAGATCACTGTACTAAGCCCTTGGGACAGTACAATACAACAATAAACAGACACATTCCCTGCCCACAACTAGTTTATACTCTAGAGGACAAGCTTACAGTCTGTTATTCTGAAAGACTTTGGTATTATTGAGAAAAATCACATCCATTCTTGGAGTGTAAGTGAAGGGGAGAAGAGAGAAAGAACAGGAGAGGAAAAGAGAAAAATGAGAAACAAAAGTGAAAGCAGGAATAGAAAAGCAGAACAAAAAGGAAGAAAACTCAGGCCACAGACAAAAGAATAGAAAGAGGGGACATGTGGAAAACTGAAAGGGAAGCCAAATTATCTTGTATCTACCCCAGCACTTAGTATGACGCCTGGCACAGAATAAGAGCTTAACAAATGTGGTTAAAAATAAAGGAGAAAATAAGAAAAGAATGAAGAGAGGAGGCAGCCCAGGGAAGCATTTTAGGACTAAGTAATTGAAGAATGGATGGATGGGATAAAGTGGTCGGGAAGATTTATTGAAGACAGCAGGAGAGGGAGTGAGCACTGGAAGGAATAAAATAGGACAGTGTGAATTGAGGTGAAAAGTAGATAGGGTTTTAGAATCACTCAATCTCTGAATATTTGATTTAGGATTATGCCAATTATGAAATTTAAAATATGTCAATGGTAACTGGGGTCATTGTCACATTGTAGCAATTTTGGATTCTCACTCTGGTTCAGGAGGGCAAAAAAAAAAGCAAGACATATCTGCCAATGTAGCTTAATAAAGGGAAAGCTGAATTTTAAGTAAACTGAGTAGAAACAACATGCAAGCAGGATTTAAAGGACATTAAGTCACAATTCAATAGGTGTTAACAACTTTGTTGCTATTCACTTTCATTCCCTACTCCTTTGAACTAGTCCATTTTTCACCTTGGTACAAACTATGTCTTTCCTGTAGCAGAGGATTTGGTTCTTTGCCAGTTCAGATTAAAAAAGCTGAGTGTTATCTGAAAGCCTGTGAACTGAAGGCCAGTCCAATTCCCTTTCCCCAGGAAAAGCTTCTTTGATTTTATTGTAGGAGCAAATTTGTATGTGTTTAAGACCTCTCTAACATCAGGCAGTGGATTTAAGAAAAAATAAATTGAATAAGCTTTCTCTTTCCTTTCTATTACCCAGTTTGGTTTTTTATGAGAATTAAATGGAAAGTTCCTTTAGGCAAGGGATTGGGTCTTAAACGTCTCCTAAATATCATAACCCTGTCTTTCCCTGCCCCTCCCCCCGACCAACTTAAGGGCCTAGTGCCATCTTGCATGCAGTAAACTTTCTTTGAAAGGCTTTTTAGTATGAGACAAAGATTTACATTTCCTCAGTGTAGGGATTGGGTTTCTGAAAGACAGGAACGGGCCCATATTGCCAAAGATGGAAAGTTTAGATTATCCCAGTAAATATTTTTCAAGCATTTCATATTTTGGCAGGGCTAAAAATTTTGGTTTCCAATTTTTATTTAAGGTAAGCATAGACTGAGGGGCAACTAGACTTAATCAGTGGCATTTAGTGAGCACTTACTCGCTGCAGATCACTATACTAAGCCCTTGGGAGACCTCAACGGAGTGGTAGATACTCTCCCTGCCTGCAAGGAGATTAGTCTAGAGGGGGCGATAGATATTAAAATACATAAATTATGAATATGTGTATAAATGCTGTGGGGCTGAAGGTGGGGTGAATATTGAGTGCTCGAAGGATGTATATCCAAGGGCGTAGGTGACCAGAAGGGAAAGAGAGTAGGGGAATGAAGGAATAATTGAGGAAGACCTCTTGGAGTAGATGTGATTTTAATATGGCTTTAAATGTGGGGAGAATGGAGGTCTTTTTTTGGCTCAAGGTGGACTTTCTCTCTGCTCTGCTGCCATTTCTGGAGTTTGACTTCCATTTTAGGGATAGAAGGGTGTGCTACTTGGGGCCCAAGGTCTTAATCTCCATTTTGCAGATAAGGTAACTGAGGACCAGAAAAGTGGAGTGACTTGTGTAGGGTCACAAGGCAACAAGTGGTGGAGTTAATAATAATAATAATAATTTTGGTATTTGTTAAGCGCTTATTTTGTGCCGAGCACTGTTCTAAGCGCTGGGGTAGACACAGGGGAATCAGGTTGTCCCACGTGGGGCTCACAGTCTTAATCCCCATTTTACAGATGAGGTAACTGAGGCACCGAGAAGTTAAGTGACTTGCCCAAAGTCACACAGCTGACAAGTGGCCGAGCGGGAATTCGAACCCATGACCTCTGACTCCAAAGCCCGTGCTCTTTCCACTGAGCCACGCTGCTTCTCTGGTATTAGCACCCAGGTCCTATTGACTCCCACGCCCAGGGTCTATCCATTAGGCCACGTGGCTTCTCAGCCCATTCGGAGCCCATTCCTCAAGCCCTATCCTGGTCTGGTTCTAGCTTTCTCATTCTGGACCAAGCCTAGAATCTACTTCTTGATGAAGCAGAACTTCCCCTCTAGACTCTAAGCTCCTTGTGGGCCGGGAACGTGCCTACCAACTCTGTTGTACCTGTACTCTCCCAGGTGTTTAGTACAGTCCTCAGCAAACAGTAAGCACTCAATAATACCAGTGACTGATTGACTGAAAGAGTGGGTTTGACAAGGGATCAGGAGCCCAAGTTATGATACTCCAAACTATAGAGAGGACAGGGTTCTCTCCCTCACCAGGAGTGCAGGGACATGGTTACACAGTACATTAGGGCTTGGAGGAGACAGCTTATTGAGGAATAGGCCATCAAGTTGAATTTCCACTTGTGATTTCATCACTAGTACTTACTGAGTGCTTACAGTGCCCAGATCAGAGTTGGTCGACATCATCCTGTCCTCAAGGGGGTTGCACTCTACCACAGGAGCAACAAATGGATGTTTCAGGTGACCCTTATCTGGTAGGCCCTAAATCATCATCATCAATATTTATTGGGTACTTACTATGTGCAAAACACTGTACACTGAGGGAATCAACAGGAGGCAGACATAATTATTCCCATGAATTGCTTATAAATTTCCAGGGAGGCAAAGAGAGCTTAAATAGATGAACATGTAATCAGATGAGTTGAACACATGCAACCAGATGAATATAAATTCAAATAGCAGGAATATCTATGTATATACACATGCAGAGAAGCAGCGTGGCTTAGTGGAAAGAGCACGGGCTTGGGAGTCAGAGGACATGGGTTCTAATCCCGGCTCCACCATTGTCTGCTCTGTGACTTGGGCAAGCCACTTAACTTCTCTGTGCCATGGCTTGGCTGTCCCCAAAATGACCAAACTTGACTCTGAAGCAAAGGCACTTAGTTGCCATCGTTAATACAAATGCCCGACAATGACAAAAAACAATGAGGAGAAAGAGCGGTTCTCTAAGCACTCAATTAGATATACCAGAGCAATTCCAAAAACTGACAAACTGATTAAAATAGTAAAAGCCCTTAGATCTGATGACATTCCTGCAGAAATTTGCAAGCAAGGAGCAAGACTAATCTATTAGACACCTGCACAAACTTTTCAGAAAGGCTAGCATGGTTTCCTGCTGATTGATAAAGAGGCGACTATGGGACATTAAGTTCCACATCAAAAGGCAGATGAGTCAATCATATTTATTGAGCTCTTACTATGTTCAGAGCACTGTAGGAAGCACCTGGGAGAGTACAATATAACAATATAACTGACACATTCCCTGCCCACAAAGATCTTATAGTCTAGAAGACGACCTCACAGTCTAGAGGTCTGTAAGGTTGTCATGGGCTTCTACCTTCTATATACTTGAATCTATCTCTTAGAACATCTGGTATTCACCCCGACCCCAACCCCACAGCACTTAAAATATGTACCCCTATTCTCTCCCATTTCTCTTATCTGTAAATTTATTTTATTTTCTAGACTGTAAGCTCCTTGTGGGCAGGGATGTCTCCCAACTCTGTTATATTGTATTCTACCAAGCATTTTGTTCAGTGCTCTGCACACATTAGGCTCTCAATAAATAGCATTAATTGATAGAGACCAGGAGATACCACAAAGCACACCTAACTTCTTCAGCAATTTTACCAGCATAGCCCATGAATCCTATTCTACCTCAAATGTAAGGCTAAAACAGAATTGAGCTCTTGAAAGGTAGTCAGTTCACCGCCACTGAGGTAATGCTGGAGAGGACACGTGAAGAGAATAGATGACCGCAATTAGATCCATGACCTTTGAGCGTGTGACCTTGGGCAAGTCACTTCACTTCTCTGTGCCTCAGTTACCCCATCTGTAAAATGGGAATTATGACTGTGAGCTTTACATGGGGGAACCTGATCACCTTGTATCCCTCTCCCAGCACTTAGAACAGTGCTTTGCACATAGTAAGTGCTTAACAAATGTCATCATCATTATTATTTGATATCTGCCCCACTCTCAGCCCCACCACACTTATGCACATATCTATAAATCACATAACATTTTTGTATATTCATTCATTGTCATATTTATTAAGCACTTACTGTGTACAAAGCACTTTATTAAGTGCTTGAGAGAGTACTATGCACTAACAGTATAACAATACAACAAAATTAACAAACAGTTGTTACAAAATTAACAGACATATTCCCTGCCCACAGTGAGCTGTCTCCCCTCTAGATTATAAGATCTTTGTGGGGAGAGAACATGTCTACCGACTATCATATCGTGCCCTCCCAAGCTCTCAGTACAGTGCTCTGCACAGAGTAAGCGTTCAAAAAATACCCCTGATAATGACGATGCCAGAAGGATAACCAAGCAGCTGCTGTATAGGGGACTGAAAGGGGACACGCAAGCAGAAAAAAACAGAATAACTGTTCTAAAGACATAGATAAACAAACACCAGGGCACATCTCCTCCAAGAGGCCTTCCCTGACTAAGCCTTCCTTTCCTCTTCTCCCGCTCCTTCTTTGTCATTTTGATTTTCTTTACTTTTCATTACCCTATTTACTTTGTTACTTTGTTAATGAGATGTACATCACCTTGATTCTATTTATTTGCTATTGTTTTAATGAGATGTTCATCGCCTTGATTCTATTTATTGCTATTGTTCTTGTCTGTCCCTCTCCCCCGATTAGACTTGAAGCCCATCAAAGGGCAGGGACTGTCTCTATCTGTTGCTGATTTGTACATTCCAAGCGCTTAGTACAGTGCTCTGCACATAGTAAGTGCTCTATAAATACTATTGAATTGAATGCATGAATTTGCTCTCTTTATTCATTCCCCCCTCACAGCACTTACGTACATATCTGTGACTTCTTTGTTTATATTAATGTCTGCCTCCCCCTGTACACATAAGCTCATTGTAGGCAGGAAATGTGTCCATTTTTTATCGTACACTACTCTCCCAAACACTTAGTACAGTGTTCTGGAAACAGTAAACACTCAAATATGATTAACTGACTTCCCAAATAAGATGATGCAACAGTGGACTGTTGAGAAACCATCATGGCAGACAGACCAGCCTCCCAGAGATAGCATTCTGGCAAAGGTGGTGTGAAGATCGGGGTTGATATCAAGGAGGCAGGCCCTATATGAGGTAAATGCTTCTGCACAGTAAGAAATGATCCAAGTGCACACGAGGTAGAAGAGAGCGCCAGCTGCATAAACATTCTTTTTAGGCATACCCACACAGGGGTAGGATCTGGGTTACTAGTGATATCTCTGAAAACAAAGAGAAGTTCTCTGTGTGCCCTGTGTGGTCAGTTGTAAAACAGCAACCATCTCACAATAAAATATTTGGCAGTGGAGGTGAGTGATGAGCTACTGTTCTGAAGAAATCCCTCTCATCATTACAAGTGAATAAGGGAGAATCTACTGCTGACTGAAGTGGCCTGGATTTACCAGGCCTAGTTCGAAGAAAATCCCTCAACCTCTTTAGGCCCTATCTTTCCAACCTGCAAAATGGAAAGAATACCCTCCTTGTTACCATGCATTTGTTAGGTGTTTTGAAATGTTTTCTGGAAAGGAATTTATACCCTGTACAAACACAGTACAAACTGGTAAGGATTGAGCAAGTAATCAGTCTTTTTTGGAGGTCAGGGTTAGAGGTAAAAAATCTACAGCAGCGTGGCCAGGTGGATAGAGCACAGGCCTGGGAGTCAGAAGAACCTGGGTTCTAATTCTGGCTCCACCACTCGTCTACTGTGTGACCTTGGGCAAGCAGTGTGGCTCAGTAGAAAGAGCGCGGGATTGGGAGTCAGAGGTCATGGGTTCTAATCCCAGCTCCACGGCTTGTCAGCTGTGTGACTTTGGGCAAATCACTTAACTTCTCTGTGCCTCAGTTACCTCATCTGTAAAATGGGGATTAAGACTGTGAGCCCCACGTGACAACCTGATCACCTTGAATCCCCCAGCGCTTAGAGCAGTGCTTTGCATATAGTAAGCACTTAAATACCATTATTATTATTATTATTCTCTGTGCCTCAGTAACCTCAACTATAAAATGGGGATTGTGACTGTAAACCCCATGTGGGACAGGGACTGTGTCCAACCGGATTTGCTTTTCACCCACCCCAGCTTTTAGAACAGTACCTGGCACATAGTAAGCACCTAATAAATGTCGTTATTATACACATGCACCTGTTGCGGCCTGCTCTTCCAGCTCCCAGAACCCACCGCAAGAAGAGGTCCACGTGTGGAAGAGAAGAGAGAAGTAGTGTGGTCTTGTGGATAGAGCACGGGCCTGGAAGTCAGAAAGACCTGGGTTCTAATCCTGGCTCCACCACTTGTCTGCTGTGTGACCTTAGGTAAGTCATTTCACTTCTCTGTGCCTCAGTTACATCAACTATAAAATGGGGATTAAGACTGTGAGTCCCATGCGGAACAGGGATTGTGTCCAACCCAATTTGTTTGTATCCACCCAAGCACCTAATATAATGTCTGGCACATAGTAAGTGTTTATCAAATAGCATTAAACAAACAGAAATGTGATTTATTTATTTCTGCTTAAGCTATAACAGGTGTTTGAGGTAAGCAAGGGTGAGTTGATAAGAGTGTTACTTTAGACTAAACCCTTTCTCCAGTTCTTTTCCCAAGCAAAGTCTCCCAATAAGCTTGATAACAAAAGCTTGTGGTGTGTGATTTCTATTAATCAATCAGTCAATTGATTGTATTTATTGAGTGCTTACTGCATGCAGAGCACTCTAAGTGCTTGGGAGAGCACAAACCAACAGATTTGGTCGACATTTTCCCGATCCACTTGGAGCTTACAGTCTAGAGGTGAAGATCGACATAAAATTAAGGATAAACCTAAGTACGTGGGGTTGAGGATGGGGTGAATATCATGTGTTTAAAGAACACAGAACCAAGTAAATAGGTGATGCAGAAGGGAGAGGGAGTAGGGGAAATGAAGAGTTAGTTATGGTAGGCCTTTTGGAGGAGATATGATTTTAGAAAGGCTTTGATGAGGCTCCGAACAGCTGGCTTCTTACCCTCGGAGGGAAGAGGAGAGAAGAGGAGGGTAAAGGGGAGGAGAGACCGGGTTGGTAATCAGATCACCAAGCTTGGTCCTTGCAGTTCTGAACCTCATTGGCTTTAAATGCTATCTTGATGACCTGGACTTTGGTATTTTCTACTATTATCCTTTACATTTTGGGATATCAATCTGGTCAGTATCTTTTTTGGGAATCTCCTTTAGCCATGACTGTCAGGGCTTTCATAGAACTCTCAGATGGGTTCTGGCTTCAACTTCAATCCCAAAATGTCCTTGGATCATCCAAAACACAGGGTGACTAATTTTGCTCTTAGTTCTGCATTATACAGCTAAGCAGTCCCAATTTTAATCCCATGAAACAAATGCTTCGGAGTCTAATAATGAGGTAAAAATACAGTCCGCTATTGGAACCTGCCCTATTCTTTCCAGTTTGAGAAGCAATAATTCTTGGCTGGAGGAGAAAGTGAGTTCACTTTTCTTTTTTCATGTATGGAATTTGTGGTTTAAATGAAGTGATAAAACCTACCCACATATTGGTTTCAGCATTCAGTTTGACAGTACTTAACTGTTTTTGTGCCAACTCTGGAGAAGAAATGCCAGCAATTCTCTAAGAGATTATGTAATTATTGAAATCAAAACCAGCCCAACATCAGCAACTGAAATGTTGAAAGATGGAGTTACTTTCCTCTAAAAGAATTTTTGTGATTGTTAGTTATACCAAGGAAGCATTCTGTTGGGTGTGCCTATCACTGCCTGATGCAGTGTTTTGTTCCTCTGTCTATAAATGCAGATTAAAAAGAGGAAAATCCCAGTAATTGAAAAAAAACACCAGAACTGAGAACCAGCATGGCCTAGCGGATAGAGTACAAGAGAATCAGAAGGACCTGGGTTCTAGTTTCAGCTCCACCACGTGTTTATTGTGTGACCTTGGGCAAGTCACTTAACTTCTCTGTGCCTCAATTACCTCATCTGTAAAATGGGGATTAAGATTGTGAAGCCTATGTGGGACAGGGACTGTGTCCAAACTGCTAAATGTGAATCTACCCCAGGATGAATAGTGCGTGGCACATAGTAAGAGCTTAACAAATACCATGAACACAAAAGAACAAAAAACACCTTGAGTGTTTCTCTGGGGTGACCCCTTGACACCCTCACTTACTCCAAGATTTTGTGTTCCTCTCCCAGGTTCCACTGATCATGGGCATTACTCCCCCTTCCTCCCTTAGATTGTGAGCGCCATGTGGGTCAGAGTTGGGGTCTGATCTGGCTGTATTACATCTACTTCAGAGTTTAGCACAGAGCTTTACACATAGTAAACACTTAAAAGCATCACCATTATTATTATTGTTAGGGCTGGACACTTCAAATAAAAAAATAATGGATATAAAGGTGTGTTGAGACTGTGAGCCCATTGTTGGGCAGTGAATGTCTCTATCTGTTGCCAAATTGTACATTCCAAGTGCCTTGTACAGTGTTCTGTGCTCAATAAATACAATTGAATGAATCTAGAAGTAATGGCCTTACTGGGGAACAACAATCCAAACCAACATCGATTGAATCATATCCATCTGGCAAAAAATCTCCTCTATTAATCCTCTGCAGGCAAGAAAATTCTGCCGATAATTCAATATTCTTTATTTTTGAAAATGGCTACCATGCTATACTGGTGGTAGTAGTAATAGTATGAAGAGAAGCAGTGTGGCTCAGTGGAAAGAGCCTGGGCTTGGGAGTCAGAGGTCATGGGTTCGAATCCTGGCTCTCCCATTTGTCAGCTGTGTGACTGTGGGCAAGTCACTTCACTTCTCTGGGCCTCAGTTCCCTCATCTGTAAAATGGGGATTAAGACTGTGAGCCTCATGTGGGACAACCTGATGACTCTGTATCTACCCTAGCGCTTAGAACAGTGCACTGCACATAGTAAGCGCTTAACAAATACCAACATTATTATTATTATTATTACTGAGTGCTCAAGGGGGCCATGAACTGTGCTAAACATTTGACAAAATACAATAGAAATGAGTCATGATGCCCCCAAGGAGCTTACACTCTAATGGCAGAGGCAGACATAAAAATAGCTATAATGTACAGTTTTTCCTTGGTACTCAAAGACGACAGCATTGATCCCAGAGTTCACCTATGATTTCCAAATAGAGTAATCAGAATAAATTATTGAAGGTGCATTTGAATATCTGATGATGGATTCTCATGTGGGGAGTGATGGATGAGCAAACTGCAGAAGAATTCATGATCACGTTAGTGGCTTGTACAATGCCACTCACACTTTCTCTCACCTCAAACTCTTACTTCCCCCTGAGGTATGGAGTGTGGTGAGCAGTCAATCAGAAGCATTTCTTGAGTGCTTACACGTGCAGAGCGCCGTACTAGCATTTGGAAGAGTACACTACAACAGAGTGGGTGGAAACGTTCTCTACCCACAAGGAGCTTACAGTCTAGAGGAGGTGAAAGACATTAACTTAAATAAATAAATTACGGGTATGTAAGTAAGTGCTGTGGGGCTGAGGGCAATTCAGGCTGGAAAGAGTGGGGCAGTACATTTTGATGTGGACATGGCAGATTTTTACACATAGTACTATTTGCAGTTGAATAATAATAATAATAGTTGTGATATATGTTAAGTGCTTACTGTGTTCCAGGTACTGTACTAAACTCTGGAGTAGATACAAGCTAATCAGGTTGGATACAGTCCCTGTCCCACATAGGGCTCACAGTCTTTATCTCCATTTTACAGATGAGGGAACTGAGGCACAGAGAAGTGCAATGACTTGTTCAAGATCACATAGAAGACAAGTGGCAGGGCTAGGATTAGAACCCAGGTCTTTCTGACTCCCAGGTCTGTGCTCTATTTAGACCACGCTTCTTCTAATAATAATCATGATGGTACTTTTTAAGCACTTAGTGCCAGACACTGTACTAAGTGCTGGGGTGGATAGAGGCAAATCAAATTGGGCACAGTCCCTTTTCCCCATGGGGCTCAAAGTCTCAATCCCCATTTTACAGATCAAGTAACTGAGGCACAGATAAGTGAAGCAACTTTCCTAAGCAGACAAGGGGAGGAGCGAGGATTAGAACCCATGACCTTCTGACTTCCAGGCCCATGCTCTATCCACTATGCCATGCTGCTTCTCTGAAGTGACCACAGTTTAGTGCCAGTGCTCTGCCATGAACACCACCAGCCAGCAGGCAGTTGCTTCAGTCACTGCTGTGGTCTTGGGCAACCATGTTTGCTAGCTATTTTTGAAGACTCCTTCTAGACCTGTCTACCTTGCAGAATGCCCTAGGTGACTTTGCTCTGAAATTTTGACCACAGGTGGCACCGTTCCAGTAGAGAAAATAATCATTATGGTACTTCTTAAGTACTTACAATGTGCCATGTCCTGTTCTAAACTCTGGGATAAATACAGATCAATCAGGAAAAGCTGCCCTTTCCTCTCCATCCAAATCGCTCCCTGGTTAGTACAATCACTCATCATATCCCGACTGGATTACTGCATCAGCCTCCTTTCTGATCTCCCATCCTCCTCTCTCTCCCCACTTCAGTCTTTACTTCACTCTGCTGCTGGGAATATCTTTCTACAGAAACGCTATGGGCATGTCACCCCCCTCCTCAAAAATCTCTAGTGGTTGTTTATCAACCTCCGTATCAAGCAAAAACTCCTCACTATTAGCTTCAACCTTGCCCCCTCCCACCTCACCTCCCTTCTCTCCTTCTACAGCCCAGCCAACACATTCCGCTCCTCTAGTACTAACCTTCTCACTTTGCCTTGTTCTTGCCTGTTCCCCGTCGACCCCAGGCCCATGTCCTACCTTTGGCCTGGAGTGTCCTCCCTCCTCACATCTGCCAAACTAGCTCACTTCTCCCACTTCAAAGCCCTACTGAAAGCTCATCTCCTCCTGGAGGTCTTCCCAGACTGAGCCCCCCTTTTTCTCTGCCCCTACTCCCTTCCCTGCCCCACAGCACTTATGTATATATGTACATATTTATAATTCTGCTTTTTTATTATGTGTATATATCTATAATTCAATTTATTTTTTTTTGATGCTATTGATGCATGTCTACTTGTTTTGTTGTCTGTCTTCCCCCTTCTAGACTGTGAGCCCACTGTTGGGTAGGGATTGTCTCTACCTGTTGCCAAATTGCACTTTCCAAGTGCTTAGTACAGTGTTCTGCACACAGTAAGCACTCAATAAATATAAATAAATATAGTTCCTGTCCCACATGGAGCTCACACTCTTAATCCCCAATTTACAGATGAGATAACTGAGGCCCAGAGAAGTTGAGTGATTTGCCCAAGGTCAAACAGCAGACATGGGGCAGAGTTGGGATTAGAACCCAGATCCTTCTGACTCCCAGGCCCATGTTCTACCCACTAGTCAGACCCAGAGCCCAGGTCTTCTGATTCCTAGAATCGTGCTTTCCACTAGACGAATAACAGGGCTATTAAAGGGCATTATTAAAACAGGAAAATATTTGATATAACAACCTATCATTTTACAGGAAAACAATCACTGAATATATAGTGCCTCTGTACCACTGCTTCATGTAAAAAATCCATTTGTTCTAGTGAAAGCTAGAACTTGTGTTATCCCTCGATTCGAGAATATTAGTAGAATAGAACACTAAGGAGAAGCAGCATGGCCTGGTGTATACAGACCAGGCTTGGGAGTCTTCCAGACTAAGCCCTACCTTTCTTCATCTCCCACTCCCTTCTGTATCACCCTGACTCACTCCCTTTGCTCTTTCCTCCATCCTAGCCCCACAGCTCTTATGCACATATCTGTAATTTTATTTATTTCTATTGATGTCTCTCTCTCTCCCCCTCTCTAGACTGGAAGCTCATTTAGGGTAGGGAATGTGTCTGTTTATTCTTGTACTCTCCCAAGTGCTCTGCACACAGTAAACACTCAATGAATATGATTGATTGAATGAATGAATGAGTCAAACCAACCTGGATTCTAATCCTGGCTCCACCACTTGGCTGCTCTGTAACCTTGGGCACATCACTTGACTTCTCTGTGCCTCATTACCTCATCTGTAAAATGGAGATTAAGACTGTGAGTTGTATGTGACACGGGGACTGTGTCCAACCTGATAGTTTTCTGCAGAAACGCTCTGGGCATGTCACTCCCCTCCTCAAAAATCTCCTGAAGTTGCCTAACAACCTTCGCAGGAAGCAAAAACTCCTCACTATTGGCTTCAAAGATCTCCATCACCTTGCCCCCTCCTACCTCACCTCCCTTCTCTCCTTCTACAGCCCAGCCCGCACACTCCGCTCCTCTGCCACCGCTCAACTCCTCACTGTGCCTCATTCCCGTCTGTCTAGCCGTCGACCCTTGGCCCACGTCTTACCTCTGACCTGGAATGCCTTCCCTCCTCACATCCACCAAACTAGCTCTCTTCCTCTCTTCAAAGTCATACTGAGAGCTCACCTCCTCCAGGAGGCCTTCCCAGACTGAGCCCTCCCTTTCCCTCTGTTCCTCCTCCCCTTCTCATTTCCCCTACTCCCTCCCTCTACTCTATCTCCTTCCCCTCCCCACGACACTTGTATATATTTGTACATATTTATTGCTCTATTTATTAATGATGTGCACTTATCTATGGTTCTATTTATCTATTTTGGTGGTAGTGATGCCTGTCCTGTCTACTTGTTTAGTTTTGTTGTCTGCCACCCCCTTCTAGACTGTGAGCCCGTTGTTGAGTAGGGATTATCTCCATCTGTTGCCATATTGTACTTTTCAAGCACTTAGTACAGTGTTCTGCACACAGTAAGCGCTCAATAAATACAGCTGAATGAATGACATGAATGAATCTACCTACCCCAAGGCTTAGTACAATGCCGAACATATAGTAAGTGCTTAACAAATACCATAAAAAATAAATGAAAAACATGAAAACCCCTCAGAACTCAGGTTTTCAAAACAACATTTCTGAGAGCTTCAGCTCAACAAATTCAGCACTTCTGATTGATTTTTCTGATAATATAAAATTACAAAGTAAAATATTTGTGCCTTATTGCTGCACATCTTTTCAATATCTCACATTGGCTTGTCTTTTCTACGTCACCCTGTATTAAATAGTATTTCAATTCACTCATCTAGAGGTGCTAAAAATTATTTTCTGGAGAGTGGTCTGCATACAGTAAGTCCTCAATAAATACCATTCACTGATTGATTGCTGGATCTAAAATCTTCACTAAAGTTACCATTATCATGATTTGTCAGTAAAAAGATTTAAATTGTGGTGATCTTAATCTAAGAAAATGTCCTAAACAATGGTCAAAGGCTACTTGTGAAGCTCTCAAAATACTTCTACTCCTCCTCCTTCTCTTAGGATAGCATCTGGAGAGTTTCCAGTACTCTACTAGACTCGGCTATGGAAGAGAGAGTCAAGCGGACTATCTATTCCATTCCTAGCTTGGGCAGTGGCTAGCGAGTGGAAGGCAATCTGCTACAAGTCCAAACTCACCTTCGCTGGGCAGCAGCAGCATGCGAGAGAGTCGAGGGTGGAGATTCAAGTTTACTGCACGAAAAGAAGTAAACCACTTCTGTATTCTTACCAAGAAAACTCTAGGGATGCACTACCTGAATATTGCAGATGGAGGTGGGGTGTTCTGGATTAGATGTGTCCATGCAGTCGCTATGGGTCGGAGACGACTTGACAGCGTAACACAAGACAACAACTAACAATAATAATTGTTAAGCACTTAGTATGTGCCAAGAACTCTACTCAGTGGGGGAGTAGATAAGTAGATAAAAGATAATTAGGTTGGACACATTCCCTGTCCCACACAGGGTTCACACACTAAAGAGGAAGGAGACAGGTACTTTCCACTTCATCCAAACTGATCTCATTACTTTCAACTCATCTATCCCACTGCTAATAATAATAATAATGATAATGGTATTTAAGTGCTAACTTTGTGCCCGGCACAGCACTAAGCGCTGGGGTGAATACAAGCAAACTGATTTGGACATGGTCCCTGTCCCAGGTGGGGCTCACAATCTCAGTCCCCATTGTATAGAAAAGGTAACTGAGGCATAGAGAAGTGAAGTGACTTGCCCAAGGTCACACAGCAGACAGGTGGCAGAGCTGGGTTTAGAACCCATGACCTTCTGATTTCCAGGCCCATACTCTCTCCACTATGCCAGGCTGCTTCTCTATAATAAGCAGGGTGGTTCAATGGAAAGAGCACAGGCTTGGGAGTCAGAGGTCATGGGTTCAAATCCCAGTTCTGCCGCTTGTCAGCTGTGTGACTTTGGGCAAGTCACTTTACTCCTCTGTGCCTCAGTTACCTCATCTATAAAATGGGGATTAATACTGTGAGTCCCACATGGGACAATCTGATCACCTTGTATCCCCTGCAGTACTTAGAACAGTGCTTGGCACATAGTAAGTGCTCAAAAAATACCATAACTATTAATAATAATAATGATGGTATTTGTTAAACGCTTACTATGTGCCAAGCACTGTACTAAGCACTGGGATGGATACAAGCAAACTGGGTTGGACACAGTCCCTGTCCCACGTGGGGGTCATAGTCTCCACTCCCATTTTCCAGATGAAGGAACTGAGGCCCAGAGAAGTGAAGTGACTGGCCCAAGATCACGCAGCAGACTAGAGACAGAGCCGTGATTAGAACTCATGACCTTCTGACTTCCAGGCCTGTGCTCTATCCACTATGCCAGGCTGCTTCTCAACCCCGTGTCCACATCGTCTCTCTGTTCTGGAACTCCGTCCCCATTCATATATGGCAGATCACCACTCTCCTTACCTTCAAAGCCCTCCTAAAAAAATCACATTTTCTCCAAGAGGCCTCACCCAACTAAGCCCCCATTTCCCCTTCTTACCCTCCCTTCTGCAACACCTAGGCACTTGGATCTACCTTTTAAGCACCTGATATTCACCTCACCTTCAGCCCCACGACACTTACATACTTATCCTTACTCTCTATTTGCCACATCACTCATCTATTTAAATCCAATCTCCTCCTCTAAACTGTAAACTTCTTGTGGGCAGGAACATAACTACCACCTCTATTATACAGTACTTTCCCCAAGCACTTAGTACAGTCCTCTGCACAGAGTAAATGATCAGTAAATATGATTGATTTTGCAGATGAGGAAACTGAGAAAGAGAAGGTATGGAATTTGCCCAAGGTGTCACAGCAGGCAAGTGGCAGAACAGGGATTAGGACACAGGTCCTCTGACTCACAGGCCCATGCTCTTTTTGCTACACCATATGCTGCTTCTCACTAAGCCATGCTGTAGAAGCGGATAAGCTCATCTTTTCTGATAGTGTACAGATCATTCCTTATTAGATTTAAATGTATCAAGTTTAACTTTTGGACTAAAATTTAAATCTTCCTTTTTAACCTAGTTTAATTTGTTCCCTCAGATTGAATTTTTCTTTCAAAATAAAAAAAAATTACAAAGCAAATTGATTGTGCTCAAAAACAGAAAACTTTCTGATCCAGAAATTTCAATTAATATTGGAAGCAAATGCTCACTCGTTCATTCTCCTTAGAGTGGTTTTGGGCAGTAAGAATTTTTCCAGTAATTAGCTTGATGGCTCAGTTGATGTGGGGATTGTTTTGTATACCTCCATATATATGGACACAAAATGGCCACTTTGAGGACAGTTCTGTAGTTTCAAATTTTAAAATGCCAGTGAGGCTGAGGAAATAGAGGAGCATGGAATCCTCACTCTTATGATAATAATAATAATAGTAATGTTAAATGCTTATGATATACCAGGCACTGTACTAAGGGCTGGGGTGGATCTAAGCAAATTGAGTTGGACACAGTCCCTGTCCAACATGAGCTCACAGTCTAAATAAGGAGGGAGTAGGATTTAATTCCCATTTTACAGATGAGGTAACTGACACTGAGAAGTGAAGTGACACACCTGCCCAAGGTCACACAGCAGAAAAGAGGCAGAGCTGGGATTAGAACCCAGGTCCTTCTGACTCCTGAGCTTTTGCTCTATCCACTAGATCACGCTGCTTCCCCTTATAAAGCTGAAGTTTCTTCCTTAAATGTTCGGGTAAGTGGTCTATGAGAAAATTCCTTGTATTTTAAAATGGTACAAAGCTTCTTGTAGGGATAATGGCCAAGAGGGTAACTGAAGTACCTCTATCGTATTTGAAAGCCCTTCTCAAGGTTAAAAGAAAAACTCACCATGTGATTTTAAAGCTGCATTTTGAAAAAAGCTCTTCTCAAGGCTAGGCAGGAGCAGAGAAGGTTAGAGCTATTCTTTCTTCCTCACCGGAAAAACAAAGCATTGTCTTTTGAATCCATTTGCAAGAAGGCTTGAGTGCTTCCTTAAAAGCAGCATTTTCTCTGCAAGGTTATATATATGGACAACTTCAATTCTTTATTCCTCACATTTTGTCCATTGTATTCAGCTGCCTGTCTTTGAAGGTGTAAATTGAAGAGCTTCTTATTGGAAGATAGGAAAATCTGAAAGCATTTGAAGATGACATTTAGAGTAAGTCCTAAAGCAACTCCTCAAGACTCAAAACCTGATATCCACTGACAGTGGTTAGTAGAGAAGGAGAACTGAGGAAAACATGTGGTTGGAGACATGGCCAAGGCATGGGCGAATGAAACTGGTTTAACGACAACCAAAAATGTTCCTTGGTTATTAGAAACTGCTACTTTTGTATTTGGAAACAAAGGAATAAGCGGACATGGGTTCTAATCCCAGCTTTTTCACTTGCCTACTGTGACACCTTGGGCAAGTCCTTTGACTTCTCTGGATTCTCCTAATCTGGAAAATGGGGATTAAATACCCATTCGCCATCCTAATTAAACGGTGGACCCCAAGTAGGATGGGGGCTGTGTCCTACCTGATTATCTTGTATCAATCTTGTGCTTAGGTGCCTGGCAAGTAGTAAGGACTTAACAAATACCATAGTAATCAGTCACTGGTATTTGAAGGGCTTACTCTGTGAAGAGCACTGTATTAAATGCTGGGAAGAATGAGCCCTGGAAACAGGGAGTTTACAGTCTTGATGGGGAGACAGACAAAATAAATTTCAGAGAGGGAAAATGATAAAGTGTAAGGATATGTACACAGGTGCTGCAGGGTTAAGGGTGGGATGAACAGCAAGTGCTTAAGGAGTACAGATCCATGCACAGAGGTGATGCAGAAGGGACATAGAGGAAGTGAGGGTTTAGTCAGGAAGACCTCTCGGAGGAGATGGAATTTTAGCAGAGTTTGAAGATGGGGATATCGATAGTCTGTTGGCTATGAAAGGGGAGGGAATTTCAGGCCAGAAAGAGGATGTGGGCAAAGGGTGGGCAGGGCAGCAGACAAGGTGGAGGTAGAGTAGGTTGGTGTTAGAAGAGCAAAGTGTGCAGCTGAGTTGTAGTAGAAGAGTAGCAAGCTGAGTTAGGAAAGGGGCAGAGTGTTTGAGATCCTTAAAGCCGATGGTAAGGAGTTTCTCTTTGATGCAGAGGTGGGTGGGCAACTAATCAGATGTTCTGGAGGAGTCATAGAGTGAACTTTTTTTGAAGAAAATGATCCAGGAAGCAGAATGAAATATAGGCTGGAGAGGGGAGAGACAGGAGGTCAGTGAAGAGGCTAATGCAGGAGTCAAGGCATACTTGAATCAGAATAATAATTTGGATAGAGAGGACAGGAGGGATTTTAGTGATATTGTGAAGGCAGAATTGACAGAATTTAGTGACAGACCAAATATACAGGTGGAATGAGCGAAACAAGTCAAGGAAAATGCCAAGGCTATGGGCTTGTGAGACAGAGAGGATAGTGGTGCTATCTAAAGTAATAATAATTATAGTATTTGTTAAGTGCTTAACTATGTGCCAGGCACTGTACTAAGCCCTCGGGTGGATACAAGCAGATCGAGATGGACACAGGCCCTGTGCCAGATGGGGCTCACCATCTCCATCCCCATTTGCAGATGAGGTAACTGAAGCACAGAAAAGTGAAGTGTCTTGCCCAAGGTCACACAGGAGACTAGTGATGGAGACAGAATTAGAACCCATGACCTTCTGACTCCCAGGCCCAAAGCATGGCTCAGTGGAAAGAGCATGGGCTTGGGAGTCAGAGGTCAAGGGTTTGAATCCCAGCTCTCCCACTTGTCAGCTGTGTGACTGTGGGCAAGTCACTTCACTTTTCTGTGCCTCAGTTACCTCATCTGTAAAATGGGGATGAAGACTGCGAGTCCCACGTGGGTCAACCTGATTACCCTATATCTACCCCAGCACTTAGAATAGTGCTCTGCACTAGTAAGTGCTTAACAAATGCCATTATTATTATTATTATCCACTACGCCATACTGCTTCTCTAAAAAAACATGGGGAGGGGAGGGTTTGAGTGGAAATCTATCAAATTTATTGAGTGCTTACCATGTGCAGACAACTGTACTAAGTGATTGGGAAAGTATAATATAACAGTGAGGAGTTCTGTTTTGGACATAGTAAGCTTGAGTTGTCAGTCATAGTAAGCTTGAGATGTCACATCCAATCAATCATTTATATTAAACACTTCCTTGATGCAGAGCACTGTTCTAAGCCTTTGGAAGAGTACAACACAGTATAACAGACACATTCTCTGCTCACAATAATCTTGAAGTCTAGAGGGGGAAACAGACACAAATATAAATGAATTATGAATACATTCATAAGTGCTGTGAGGCTGGGAGGAGGATGCATAAAGGGAGCAAGTCAGGGTGATGCAGAAGGGAGTTGAGAAAAGGAAAAGAGGGCTTAGTCAGGGAAGGCCTCTTGGAAGAGATGTGTCTTCAATAAGACTTTGAAGGTGGGAAGAGTAACTGTCTGTTGTATATGTAAAGGGATGGCGTTCCAGGCCAGAGGCAGGACATGAGGGAAACGTCAGTGGCAAGATGGATGAGACTGAGGTACAGTGAGTAGGTTGGAATTAGAAGAGTGAAGTGTGCGGGCTGGGTTGCTGTAGTAGAGTAGAACGGTGACGTAGGAGGGGGCAAGGTGATTCAGGGCCTGAAACTCAACGGTAACAAGTTTCTGTCTGATGCGGAGGCGGATGGGCAATCACTGGAGGTCCGTGAGGACTGGGGAAATGTGGCCTGAACCTTTTTTAGAAAAATAACCTGCGTAGCAGAGTGAAATATGGACTGAAGTGAGGAGAGACAGGAGGCAAGGAGGTCAGCAAGGAGGATGATACGGTAATCAAGGTTGGATAGGATCAAGTGTTTGGATTGATATAGTAGCAGTTTGGCTGGAGAGGAAAGGGCAGATTTTATCCATGTCGTGGAGAGAGGAGTCAAGGACCACACCCACTTTATGGGCTGTGAGACTGTGAGCCCATTATTGGGCAGGGATTATCTCTATCTGTTGCAGAATTGTACATTCCAAGCACTTAGTACAGTGCTCTGCACATAGTAAGCGCTCAATAAATACTACTGAATGTTGATGCTGACTATAGTGACAGAAAAGTCAGGAGGAGGATAGGTTTTGGGTGTGAAGAAAAGGAGTTCTGATTTGGACCTGTTTAGTTTGTGGTAATAATAATAATAATGTTGGTATTTGTTGAGCGCTTACTATGTGCAGAGCACTGTTCTAAGCGCTGGGGTAGACATAGGGGAATCAGGTTGTCCCACGTGGGGCTCACAGTCTTAATCCCCATTTTACAGATGAGGGAACTGAGGCACAGAGAAGTTAAGTGACTTGCCCACAGTCACACAGCTGACAAGTGGTAGAGCTGGGATTCGAACTCACGAGCCCTGACTCCAAAGCCCATGCTCTTTCCACTGCGCCACGCTGCTTCTCTAAGCATCTTGTGGTGATGGGAGGTGATGACATCCAAGTAGAGGTGTCTTGAAGGCAGGAGGAAATCAGAGACTGCAGAGAGGGAGAGAGATCAGGGCTTGAGATGTACATTTGGGAATCATCTGCATAGAGGCCACATGAGTAATTGAGTTCTCCAAGGGAATGGTTGTAGATAGAGAATAGAAGGGGACCCAGACCTGAACCATGAGGGACCCGCACAGTTAGGGGATGGGAAGCAGAGGAAAAACCCATAAAAGAGACAAAATGAGTGACCAGAGAGATAGCAGGACAACCAGGAGAGGCCAGTGCCAGTGAAGCTAAGGTTGGATAATGTTTCCAGCAGAAGGGGACGGTCAACAGGGTCAAAGGCAGCAGGGTGGCCGAGGAAGATTAGGAGGGAGTAGAGGCCATTGGATTTGGCAATCCCAGTAGAGATGTCCTGTGTTATATGAAGGGAGAGGCTAGCCCTCCCCTTTAGAAGGATGGAAGAGATCCTAGTGGCCTTTACAACACATGCTCTCTCATTCACCCCAACATCCAAGCTGTCACTAACACCTGCTGGTTTCACCTTCACAATATTGCTAAGATCCACCCCTTCCTCTCCATCCAAACTGCTAGATTGCTGGTACAAGCTCTCATTCATTCAATAGTATTCATTGAACGCTTACTATGTGCAGAGCACTGTACTAAGCGCTTGGAATGAACAAGTCAGCAACAGATAGAGACAGTCCCTGCCGTTTGACGGGCTTACAGTCTAATCGACTCTAATCGACTCTCATAATATCCTGACTGGATTATTGTGTCAGCCTCCTCTCTGATCTCCCTTCCTTCTGTCTCTCCCCGCTCCAGTCTATTTTTCATTCCACTTCCCGGATCATCTTCCTACAGAAACGCTCTGGGCATGTCACTCCTTTCCTCAAAAACCTCCAGTTGTTGCCTATCAACCTTTGCATGAAACAAAAACTCCTCACTCTTGTCTTCAAAGCTCTCTATCACCTGGCCCCCTCCTGCCTCACCTCCTTTCTCTCCTTCTGCACTCCACCCCATACACTCTGCTCCTCTGCTGCTCACCTCCTCACGATCCCTCGTTCATGCCTCTCCCGCCACTGAACACTGGCCCACATCCTACTGCTGTCCTGGAATGCCCTCCCTCCTCACATCCATCAAACTCTCTTCCCCTCTTCAAAGCCCTACTGAGCGCTCACCTCCTCCAGGAGGCCTTCCCAGACTGAGCCCCGCCTTTTCCTCTTCTCCTCCTCCCCTCCCCATCCCCCCTTCTCCCGCCCTCTGCTCTTCCCCCTTCCCCCTCCCCACAGCACTGTACAAATTTGACTATATTATTTCTCTATTTTGTTAATGTGTGTGTGTGTGTGTATATCTATGAGTCTATTTATCTTGATGATATTGTCACCAGACTACTTGTTTTCTTTTGTTCTGTTTTGCTGTCTGTCGCCCCCATTTAGACTGTGATCCCGTTATTGGGCAGGGATTGTCTCTATCTGTTGCCAAATTGTACATTCCAAGTGCTTAGTACAGTGCTCTGCACATAGTAAGCTCTCAATAAGTAGGATTGAATGATGAATATATGGTTAAGGCACTGCCACCTAGTTTATCTTACCAAGTTTTTGAGAAGCAGCATGGTGTAGTGGATAGAGCATGGACTTGGGAGTTAGAAGGTCATGGGTTCTAATCCCAGCTCTGCCACTTGTCTGCTGTGGGACCTTGGACAAGTCACATCTCTGTGCCTCAGTTTTCTCATCTGTACAATAGGGATTGAGACTGTGAGCCCCACAAGGGAGAGGGTCTGTTTCAACTTGATTTGCTTGTATCCACCCCAGCACTTAGGACAGTACCTGGCCCCTACTAAGGTTTAACAAATACCATCATCATTTATTACTATGAAGGCAGAGCAACCTTCTTATCATTATTACTATTATTTTTAATGAGTTTCTGTCTAATCCATAGCCACTCTGCCTGCTGACCAAAGGGTGGCAGAAGCAAGTGAAGGAGAGGAGCTCAGGGTGGTTAGTAGGGGGTATCTTGAAGAAGAGGGGACAACATCACCGATTTTGCCACTCTAATTCTGGAGAGCTGGTGTGGGGGATGGCAGAATTGGGCTACCTGAGGCTGATTCTCCCTTCCTCATGCCTCTCCTCCCTCAAGATCCCTATAGCTGGCTGCCTCTCTGCAGTCTCTACTGTCGTTTCCTCAAGCACTTCACTACTGTTCTCCATTTAATAATTGTGGTATTTATTAAGCTCTATGTGTTAGGCACTGTGCTAAGTGCAGGGGTGGACACAAGCAAGTTGGATTGGACACAGTTTTAATCCCTATTTTTACAGATGAGGTAACTGAGGCACAGAAGTGAAATTTCTTGTCCCAGGAGGCGTTTCAGAAAAGTGGCAGCGCTAGGATTAGAACCCAGGTCCTTCTGACTCCCAGCCCATGGCTCTTTCCACTAGGCCATGCTGCTTCTTTCAGTTTGACCAAACTCCCATTTGAGAAAAAAAAGGTAAATGAATAGTATTTACTAAGTACTTACTGGGTTCAGAGCATAGTCCTAAACACTGGGAGAGATTTAACTTTTTTTTCTAAGGTGATAACGTTGCTTGTATCATGTCGAGTGCATTTTCATGAACATGGGCATGACCTTTTTACGCATAAGTATTCTGTGAGTTTCTAAAAGAAAACAATGACCATAAAAAGGAATGAATGAATTCAGTGTGGCCTAGCGGAAAGAGCAATTCTAATCCCAGCTCTACCAATTGCTTGTTTTGTAGTCTTGGTAAAGTCACAATTCTCTGGGCCTCAGTTTCCTCATATGTAAAATGGGGAATTAATACTTTTCTCCCTTCTACTTAGACTGCATTCTCCAAATAGCACAGAGTGATGTACAACCTGATTAACTTGTATCCACCTGGCACTTAGACCAGTGTTTGGCACATAGTGCTTAACAAATACAATAATTATAATGATAATTATGATATGTTATAGTCCTTTCTAAAAAGAGGGCAACATAGTTGTTAAAGCAATTTATTCTAACATGAAAATAGAAGGATTTCATAAACAT
Source organism: Ornithorhynchus anatinus (assembly GCF_004115215.2). Classification (NCBI taxonomy): domain Eukaryota; kingdom Metazoa; phylum Chordata; class Mammalia; order Monotremata; family Ornithorhynchidae; genus Ornithorhynchus; species Ornithorhynchus anatinus. Next base: position 112,212,029 of record NC_041728.1, on the reverse strand, counting down.
GTGTGAGACATTCAAGGTCTCATACCAAATTAGTAAACCATTTCCTCTGTAAGGTTATTTATCAAAACACCATGTTCTTATAGGAAAAGTATGTAGGATGGATTAAAAAGATGATTGGAAATTCAGAAAGTTAACTATATGACTTAAGACCATACAGTTCCAGGTTCCCTATCCTGTTGGCTAAAAACATGCTCACTGAAGTTGAATGGCACATTAATTATTTAAATAAAAGGCCCATTCACAATTACATTTCTTCAGTGTGGGAATGCAGTTTCCAACAAGCTTCCTATGTATCTCATCCACTAGTTCAAAATTAGACTGTAGATTTTGGCAAGGATTCTTGCACTTCCTATAAAGCAAGAGTTCACCCAGTTTTCCCACGTGGGAAAAAACGCCAAAGGAGCATTATAGAAACAACTGTTGCTCACTGAGAACAAAATGGCTGAATCTGGGGGTCAGTCAGTCATATTTATTGAGCACTTACTACGTTCTGAGCAATAAACTAAGTGCTTGGGAGTACAATATAACAGATACATTCCCTGCCCACGATGAGCTTACAGTCTAGAGGGTCTAAGTGCATCTACTTGTAAAACAAGGGAAAAACTCCCAACCTGGCTATCTGAGAGAATACCAGGTGTGAAAGGCCATGACCAAGTTTTGCATTTGGCCAGAATGAGCTTTCATTTTTGCCAGTTGGGTTTAAGAAGGTATGCTTCAAAACTGAAACCTTGATTTCATGTCTCTGGACCTAGTTTATAGCATCAGAAAAGGTGGGTTGGATCTACCGGCATTTAAGATAACCAGAAATCCCCAGTGGATGGAATGATCATTTTATAATAGTAATAATAGTAATTACGATATTTTTTAAGGGCTTACTTTGTGCCAAGCGCTTTACCAACTGGCACTCTACTAAGCACTGGAGTAAAATACAAGATAATCAGGTCAGACACAGTTCCTGTCTCACCCAGAGCTAACAGTCTAAGGAGGAGGGAGGACAGATATCTAATTTCCATTTTAAAGAAATCTGTCCCAGAGAAGTGACTTGCTTAAGGTCACACCGCAGGCAAGTGGAGGTATCAGGATTAGGCCGGTCTGTGCTCATACAGCTTGAACTCGCTACCCAGACAGTGCCGAATAAGCCCTTCAAAATCCCGCTTCTGAACATGGGTGGAGGCAGGGGTTGGATTGGGAACATGGGCTGGGGTGGAAGTGGGGGCTGTGGCAGAGAGGTAAATAGGATGGATTTGGGTGGCTGGGGTAGATGCAGGGAGCAGAACCAGCAGCCAGTGGGACGCTGCCTCTGTTAATAATGACATTACTTGTTCATTCATTCATTCATATTTATTGAGCACTTACTATGTGCAGACCACTGTACTAAGCACTTGGGAAAGTTCAATACAATAATAAAAGGAGACAATCCCTGCCTATAATGAGCTCACTGTCTAGAAAGGGGAAGACATATTAATCCAAGTACAGAGACCTCAAAATAAATAAATAAAATTACAGATATATACATAAGTACTCTGAGGTGAGAGGAGGAGGGAAAAGCAAAGGGAGCAAGTCAGGATGATGCAGAAGGGAGTGGGAGATGAGGAAAAGTGGGGCTTAGTCTGGAAGGCCTTTTGGATGAGATGTGCCTTCAGTAAGTCTTTGAAAGGGGGGAAAGTAATTGTCTGGCCTGGAATGCCCTCCATCCTCAGATCTGCCAGAGGTAAGACGTAGGCCAAGGGTCAGTGGCGAAGCAGGTGAGATTGAGGCACAGTGAGAAGTATAGCACCCGAGGAAAGAAGTATGCAGGCTGGGTTGGAGGAGAGAAGCGAGGTGAGGTAGGAAGGGGCAAAGTGATGGAGTGCTTTAAAGCCAATGATGAGGAGTTTTTGTTTGATATGGAGGAGCTTACTATGAGCCCAGGCACTGTACCACTCTTTCACCATGATGGATTTATGCCCACAGAAAATATTGAAACATGTGGTATTTGTTAAGCTTTATGTACCAAATATTAATTCATTAATTCATTCAATCATATTTATTGAGCACTTACTGGGTGCAAAACATTATACTAAGCGCTTGGGAGAGTACAGTACAACAACAGACACATTCCCACAGTTCGTGTCCTACATGGGCTCAAAGTCTGAGGGAAAGGAAGGTCGGGTATTAAACCCCCATTCTACAGATGAGGAAACAGATGCAGAGAACTTCAGTGATTTGCCTTATGACATACAGCAGACAAGTGACAGAGCTGGGATTAGAACCCAGGTCCTCTCATTCCCAGTCCCATGTTCTTTTTGCTTGTCCACGTTGCTTCTTCCATTTCTCTCTCTCCAAGACAGAGAAGAGAGTGAATTTCTTGTTTGTTGGGAGTTGTGTCTCTTTCAGCAAATTTGTCTGGGTTGATTTACGTTCAGATTTTCAGGCACTAGACACCCCTATTTAACCTGCTTCCTTAAGAGCTTGGCCAGTTTCACATTCCAGATCTGCATAATATAACATGGATTTTTCATTAAATAAACTAAAGTCAATCAGCAGAACAACCAGTGAGGAACAATCAGTAAGCTAGAAGAGATAACTTAACTGAAAGTGAAATAGGTGGGAGGATACTATGACTGATTGACTCAATTATCAGATACCATAGGGTGAAAACAGGTAAATGCAGAGCAGGATGACTGAGGTTTTGGAGGGTGGAACTGTTATATCCTTTCACAAACACAAAGAAATCCCAGTCATTTTCATCAACAGAGTGCTTAAATTTCCTCCAGGCCAGTATTGGACTGGTCTAGGCACTGAAGAAGTTTCCAAGGGGATTTTGTGAAAGACATTGTCCCTGCCCCAAAGAAATTCAGAATTTAGGAGTGGGGAGGGAAAATGCAATCAGAAAACATCAATTCACAAAAAAGGGAAAGGTGCAGGGTTGAAAATGGAAACAAACCACCTGAACTGATAAAATGATCAAAATAGCCCTCCCGGAACCAAAAAGGGGATCTTGTCGGTTTAGGTCGCGGCTTCTACAGAGGCTGATGTACTTGTCACGTTAGCAAGAGGAAGGACAAGCCTTCTCTAATGGGGAAGTCTAAGACAGCCTGGGAAGACCTGGATAAAAGGCTAGCTGGTGCCAGGCAGATAACTGAGAAGTAGTATGGCCTAGCGAATAGAACATGAGTCTGGGAGTCAGAAGATCATGCATTCTAATGCTGGCTCTGCCACTTGTCTGCTGTGTCACTTTGGACAAGTCACCTCAGTTCTCTGGGCCCACCTGTAAAATGGGAATTGAGACTGTGAGCCCCATGTGGGACAGGGGCTCTGCCCAACCTGATTTGCTAGCATCCACTCCAGCACTTAGTACAGTGCCTGGCATATAGTACTTTCCCAATACCATTATTGCTATCACCATCATTATTATAATCATCTGAGCATTCCAATCCAGTGGAAGGGCAAACTTCCATCTGCTCTCTGCACCCCTGGAGGAGAGATTTTTTCCTCTTGAAGGTGGGAATGAGTAACTAACTCTATAAATGCACTTTTAAGGCAACTGCATGAATCAATCAGTGGCATTTACTGAGCACTTATTGTGTGTAGAGTGTTCTTGAAAGCACTTGGGAGAGTATATTACACAGAGTTGGTAGATATGATCCCTGTCCTAAAGGAATTAAAAGTCTAATGGGGGAGACAGACATTAAAATAATCAATGGTATTTGAGCACCTATTGTGTGCAGAACACTAAGAGCTTGGGGGAGTACAATACAACAGAATTAGTGGCCACTTTCCCTGCCCATAACAAGCTCACAGTCTAGAGTTCACACAGCCTAAAACATTACAGTTAGATGAAGCAACAGAGTACAAGAATACTGTGAGTCCGTCATTGGGCAGGGATTGTCTCTATCTGTTGCCAAACTGTACTTTCCAAATGCTTAGAACAGTGCTCTGCATACAATAAGCATTCAGTAAATACGATTGAATGAATTAAATGGTGCAGCGGGGGAAGGAAAGGTGACCATCAAAGTGGTTAGGGGCTACAGACCTAAGTGTATAGGCAATACAGAAGGGAGGGAAAAAAAGGTAGGTTAGTCAGGGAAGGTTTCCTGGAAGAGATATGATTTTAGTAGGGCTTTGAAAATGGGGAAAGTGGGGATCTGCCCAGGGGAGAGAATTCCAGGTAGGAGGTAGGGCAGGAGCAAGGGATGAAGGGGTAAGGGGTGTGAGGAGGGGGGGAGAAGGTGAGAGTGAAGGTCAGTGGGTGGATTGGTGTTAGAGGAGTGAAGTGTGCAGGTTGGGTTTTAGAGGAAGAGGAGTAAAGCTAAGTAGGGAGGAAAGAGCTGTTTGATCTGATAGTATGGAGTTTCTCTTTTCTGTTTGATATGGAAAAGGGTGGGGAACCACTGGAGGTTTTGAAGGTTTTTGAGGAGTGGAGAGATGGGCACAGAATTATTATTATTTTTTTAAATGACCCAGGAAGCAGAGTGTAATATAGAGTAGATGGGGGAAGAGGCTGGAGGCAGGGAGGTCATTGAAGAGGCTGATGCATAGTTCAAGGCAGGTTATGTCAAGGCCTTTGATAAGCATGGAAGCAGTTTGGGTGGAGAGAAAAAGGGCCTATTCTAGAGATACTGCGAAGGTAGAGTCAACAGGATTTTGTAAAACTGAATATGTGGGTTGAATGATGACTTGAGGATAAAGTCAAGGTTTTGGACTAGTGAGACAGGGAGGATGGTGATTCTCCATCAGGAATTTGCAGGAAGGAGAGGGTTTGGGTGGGAAGATGAGATCTGTTTTGGACATGTTAAATTGGGGGTGTTGGCAGAACACCCAAGTAGAGATTCTGGAAGGTAGGAGGAAATGTGAAACTAGAGAGGAGAGAGGTGTAGATTTGGGATTCATTTGGGTAGAGGCTGTAATTGAAACCATGAGAGCAAATGTGTTCTCCAAAGGAGTGTATGTAGAGTTGGAGAATAATAGGGGACCCAGAAATGAACCTTGAAGGGCTGCCACATTTAGGGGGTGGGAGGCAAGGGAGCCAGTGACAGAGACCGAAAATCACTCAGTCATATTTACTGAGCACTTACTATATGCAAAACACTGCACTAAGAAAATGGGAAAATACAGTATAACACAATTAGCAGTCACGTTCCGTGCCCATAAGGAGCTTACAGTCCTGTCTTATCCCATCGAGTCATTTCCGACCCATAGCGACACCAGAGAAACATCTCTCCCAGAACACCCCGCTCTCCATCTGCAAATGTTCTAGTAGTGGACCATAGAGTTTTCTTGGTAAAAATACGGAAGTGGTTTACCATTGCCAACTTCCACGCAGTAAACTTGAGTCTCCACTTTTGACTCCCTCCCATGCCACTGCTTCCCAGCATGGGTGAATTTTGACTTGTAGCGGATTGCCTTCCACTCGCTAGCCACTGCCCAAGCTAGGAATAGAATGGGTAGGCCTCTGCTTGACTTTCCCTCCCATAGCTGAGATTGATAGAGTACTGGAAACTCTCCAGGTGTGATCCCGAGAGGATGCTTAGAGTCTAGAGAGGAAGGAAAAGAGGCCAGAGAAATAGGAGAAGCAGAAGACGACTGCATCAGCGAAGACAAGTTGGGTAATGTTTCCCTCATTAAAGCCAATGAGAATTATTTGCATAGTTAAACCTTACCTTTTTAAAACTATTTTTTATGGCATTTAAGCACTTACTATATGCCAGGTACTGTATTAAGCATAGGGGTGATACAAGCTAATCAGTCTAGACAGATGAAAGGTCATTATTAACCTCTCTGTTCTTTGCTACCATAGTTTGCACCATGATGACATTTGATAAAAATTAAACACACAATTCGATTTTAGGCCCTCTGTTATTCAAGAGAAATACTTTATGGAGGTAAAAAAAATTCAAACAACATTAATAGCTTCTAATTATACCAATTTTTATATTTAAACACATTTCTCTCATTACCTTATTGAAATGGCTTCTTGCCCCCCCCCCCACTTAAACAGTTTTCAATTTTAACTTTGAATAATAATTTCAAGATTGAGATATGAGTTTTATGACAGACATTTTTATTAGTATGCCTCCAATAGCTTCAAGAAGCCATAAAGCAGCAGGGAAAATTATATCACTATCAGAGTAGATGTAGGGAAGATTTTAATCACCGTTTTCTCCCCTCTGCTCCGACTTGTAAAATCCGGGCAGTTGGAAACAACATTAATTCAAATTTACAGAGACGATTCATGCTTATTTCAAATGGGGATTTTCAACCCCTTTTTAAGAACAAGAAGAATAAAGGAATTGAACTTGTTGCTCGGAGAGTGAAATGAAACCTCAACATTTTTGGAAGCCTGGCCAGGACATTAGTCCCTAGATAACTATAGATCTTTAGAGGACAAATAAATAGACTCCAATGCAGTCCCCAACCAGATAATTAGGGGGCTTGGAACGGGAAACAGAACTTGGAGCAGCCAGTGCTTGGACATGTGAAACCGCAATAAGCAGTATGGTTCAATTCGGTCAATTGTATTTATTGAGTGCTTACTGTGTGCAGAGCACTGGCGTAAGCACTTGGGAAAATACAAGAATTAGTAGACATGTTCCATGTCCACAGGGAGCTTAGAATCATTGGACTTTTCAAGTCACTGTGTCCTGCAGAAGTTATCAACCTCTCCCAACCCCCTCCTATCTCCCAGTATTTGAAGAAGTGCGGCATGTATTGGTCTAGTGGAAAGAAAACGGGACTGGGATATTGACTTCTAATCCCAGTTCCACCACTTTCCTGATTCTGAACCTGGACAAATCATTTAACTTCTCTCTGCCTCAGCTTCCCCATCTGTAAAAAAGGATTAAATAGCCATTCTTTCTTCTTTTTAGATTGGGATCCCTATATGGGATAGGGACTATGTCCAAGTTGAATATGCTATATCTACCTCAGTGTTTAATACAGTACTTGGCATATAGAAAACACTTAAATACCATGATTATTATAATTTTATTATTGGCATTAATATCATGCCAGAGGACAACCATATTATTTTTGTTGAACAAGAAGTCACTAGGACACTAGAGGTAAGATTGTAGAATTTTTGCAGCTTTCTTAGATAGAGGACAGCTGTTCATTACAAAAGAGGAGTGAAAAGGGGGCAAGGAAGATGTGGGATGGGGATTTGGTGACAGACTTCAAGGAACTAATGAGACAGAAAGGCTGATTTGGCTTCTTTTCAGTTCCACCTGGAGTTCTCAGTCAGCCAGAGACATGGGTTCTTGAGTTGGCCTCAACAGCCAAGGGGAGCACAATTAGAAAATCAGAGGATATCAGGCCCCACAAATTGGCCCATGCTGAGGGACTCAGAGTATGGAATGAGCATACTTATTCCACCTGGGATATGGAATGTTGGGTTATGGAAGTCCAAACATTAAAGTGAGCAGGAACAGCATGAGATTGGTGAAAGAAAATTAGAATGGACCCAGTCTCTGTCCCTCATGGGCAAGAAAGGAGAAAAGACATTTCCCATTTTATGGATAAGGAACCCAGAGAGCTTAGATGACTTGCTCAAGCCCACCGCTAACAATTTATTCAAAATATTTATTCTGTGCTTACTGTGTGAAGACCACTGTACTAAACACTTGGGAGAGTATGATGCAATAGATTTAGTAGATTTTCCCTGCCCAGAGTGAGCAAACAATCTAGAGGAGGAGACATATATAATATAAATTACGGATTTCAATCAATGTCATTTATTAAACACTTAATATATGTAAAACACTGCACTAATTGAAAGAGTATGATGCAGTAGAATTGGTGAAAACATTCCTTGCTCAAAGGAGCTTACAGTCTAGGGGGATATGTTCTTAAATGCTGTGGGGCTGAGGGTGGGGTGCCATGAAGAACCTTATTATTTTGCATCAACCCCTGCACTTAGTACAGTGCTTGACGCATAGTAAGCACTTAAATACCACAATTATCATCATTAACTAGTACACAAGCATTCTACTCCTTTGTTCTTTCTACTAGACCATGTTCCCAAGAGGCTGAGAGATCTGCTATAATCTATGCTAAATTGCAATGGGCTATAATCACTCTATTCAAGTCTGTCAAAATACAACAGAAGGAGAAGGGAAGTGTTAAAGCTGAGGAAAACTTTGCAGCATTATTTTCAAATGAGAGCCAACCTCATTGATATTATCATCAAAATTCACTAGTGTTATTCCAAAAGAGTATTAAAAGAAGTAAGGTAAGATTGCTGAAACATAAGTGGCTTTTGATATGTCATTGATGATGAAATTTATCATGCTATTATGGTAGTATCAGATGCTTAGCACTTCTGTGAGCAAAATTAATCTGTGACCTTTATGTGTCCCATAAGAACAGAAAGAGCTAACTCCTGGATTTCTATCATCATGGCAGTCAGCATCATTCTCAAATCTGATGTTTTTGAGGAATCTGAGAAATTGCTTTTTTGATAAGAAGTTCAAAAAAGAACACTGAAGCAATGGGTTTCAAGGAAGGGGAAAGCTCGGAGGTGTTAGGGTCAACTCTCCATTTGACATGGAACAAGGGAGAGCAGAACCTTAATGATGGAGCAAGTGGGACAGAGGTTGGAGGTGGCTGGAAGGTGCAGAAAAAGCTTTGGAAAGGAAGGAATTGAGTCTTTTCAGGGCTTGTTGGAAGCTCTCAAGTCCTGCTGAAAACTTGGGATGAGTCCCCCAAACAAGGGAAGTTGGACCCCATTGCAAGGAGTCATGAGGGCCAGAGAGAAGCCTTCCCTAGCTACACCTTCCTGTCCTCTTCTCTCACTCCCTTCTGCACCACTTTTACTTGCTCCTTCATTCATTCTCTCTCCCATCCCCACAGCACGTATGTATAAATCCTATTAATTATTTATTTATATTAATGTCTGTCTCCCCCTCTAGACTGTGAGCTCGTTGTGGAAAGGAATGTGTCTGTTTGTTCTTATACTGTACTCTCCCAAGTGCTTAGTACAGTGCTTTGCATACAGAGTAAGCGCCCAGTAACTACGATTGAATGAATGAATGAGGGCGATGGGTTTTGTTCCTAGACGTTCAAACTGAGCTTTATTTCTCCATCTAAAGAGGGTAGAGGAAGTTCGAGAAACAGATGTGAACTGTCAACCTGATCACCTCTTGAGCTTGGCAGCAGGAACAGTATTTACTGGCCACCTGCAGTATACAAAACACCATACTAGGCACACATCGGGTCCTCAAGCAGCTTAAAAACAGCAAGTTCTTTATCATCGATGGTATTTATTGAGTACTTGCTGTGTGCAAAACACAGTACTCAGAGCATTCAATCATATCAGTTGAGTGCTTATTGTATGCAGAGCACTGTACTAAGCACTTGGGAGAGTACAAGATAATAGAATTGGTAGACATTTCCTGCCCACAACCAGTTAATGGTCTAGAGGCTGAGGCAGACAGTAATATAAATTACAGATATGTACATAAGTGTTGTGGTGCTGAAGGAGAGATTAATATAGGGTGCAAATCTACATGCAAGAGGGACACATAAGGGATCAGGAGAAGAGGAAGTGAGGACTCAGTTGGGGAAGGCCTTTTGGAGGAAATGTGACTGAAATAAGACTTTGAAGGTGGGGAAAGTGTTCTCCGTTGGGTGTGAAGAGGGAGGGCTTTCCAGGCCAGAGGTAGAATATGGGCAAGAGGTCAGCAGAAAGATGGAGGGTACAGTGGAGTTGGCAGACACTATCTCTCCCCACAACGAGCTTACATTATAGAAAATCAAATCTATACAAGACCATAATGACTTCAGCCCAAAATGAAAATCTCGTGGTAATTTTCAGTGTTTCCTAGTCCTCTTTCAGTTGAATTGAAATGGGAGAAACCCTATTTTAGCTAAAATGCAGTACTACTCTATTTTACTCTACTCTCCCAAGTGCCTAGGACAATGCTCTGCAAACAATAAGTGCTCAATACTGTTGATTGAAGAATGGCAGTATTAACCAGTCAATTGCATTTACTGAGCACTTACCTTGTGCAGGGCACTGTCCTAAATACCACACAATAGAACAGATATTACAGCAACGTGCAGACAGACAGGGTAATGACTGAATTTCCAGAACTTTTAAAATAAATATTTTGGTGGGGTTTTTCGTCCCTACTCATCAAAATAGGACCAAATATCCCCTCAAATTCTCAGCAGGGACAACTGAAAAATCTAAAATGGATTCTGATTCATGTCAGAGTTCAGTTCAGATTTACTGAACTAAAATTGAGACTGTGCACCAAAGCTTTGGGGAAGAGTGAAGGCCCAAGCCAATCTCTGTTCCCTCCTTTGACATTTGCTAAGGAAGTTTCATGCAGTATTTACTTTAGGGAGCTGGGCACCACATACCCAGCCCACAGTGAGAAATGGCAGGTCCAGAGGACCTGGAGGTAAACACTGCCAAAGCCAGTTCAATCAACCAATCAATCATTTGTATTCACTGAGCACATACGTGCAGAGCACTGTACTAAGTGCTTGGGAGAGTAATGATGATAATGGTATTTGTTAAGCACTTACTATGTGCCAGGCTCTGTACTAAGTGATGGGGTGATGGGTGATGGGGTGGATACAAACTAATTGAGTTGGACACAATCACTGTCCCACATGGGGCACACAGTCTCAATTTCCCAATTTAAAGATGAGGTAAGAGAGGCACAGAGAAGTGAAGTGACTTGCCCAAGGTCACACAGCAGATGTGGCAGAGTCTGGATTAGAACCCTTGACCCTCTGAGACCTAGGCCCATTCTCTTTCCACTACGCCATAACAACAAAATCAGACACATTCCCTGCCCACAACAGGCTTTCAAATTAAATCCCGTTTCCCACTGCCCCTAACCTAAATGAATTTTGCCCACAACTGGAACTGGGGTTTAGCTCAGCCTTCAGAGTGGTGTTTCTCAAACAACATTTTACTACCACTAGTACTAATAACTGTGGTACTTGTTAAGTGCTTACTATGTGCCAAGCACTGTTTTAGGTGCTGGGGTAGATACAAGCTAATGAGGTTGGACACAGTCCCTATCCCACATTGGCCTCACCCTGTTAATCTCCATATTTTAGAGATGAGGTAACTGAGGCACAGAGAAGTTAAGTGACTTGTTCAAGTTCACACAGCAGATAAGTGGCCGAGCAGAGATTGGAACCTGGATCCTTCTGACTTCCAGGCCCATGCTCAATCCACTACACAATGCTGTTTCTCTATTCCCAACATTCTGGTGATGATAATTTTATAATAATAAATGATGGTATGATAGTAGCGATAGTATTTGTTAAATGCTATCTGCTGAGATTTGGACTAAACTCTGGGCTAATCTCTGTCTCACATGGGGTTCACAGTCTAATGGGGAAGGAAAGGATAAGAAAATTGAAGTACAGAGAAAGTTAAGTGATTTACCCAAGGTCACACAGCAAACTACAGGGATTAGAATCCAAGTTCTCTGACTCTCAGGAAAGTGTTCTTTCCCCCAGGCCATGCCATTTGTAAGACCAAGCTCTCCCACTTCCAAAAGCCCACTGTCCAATCATCAACAGGATACAGGCTTGGGATGGAGGGTAATGGAGAAAGGATTGGGAGGAGAGTCAGAATGAGATAAAATGGGGAAACAGAGTTAGGAAGGAGGTGGGAGGGTGGGAAAAATGAAAATATGGGATACTTTATTGAGCTCTTACTCTTTTCAACTCTTGGGAGAGTTCAACAGATTAAGTAGCTACGAATGCTGCCCAGAAGTTGATTACAAAGCTGAAAAGACATAACTTCATGCCTTTCCCATGTGACATTCTCACACTCCTCTCCCATTTAGGTTTTAGCCTCTCTTTTCTTGCCTCCAGTCAATCTTAATCTCCCCCTCAATCTCTCTCCCTTCCCTACTACCTTTTATTATTATTAATGGTATTTGTTAAGTGCTTACTATGTGCCTGGCACTGTATTGAGGTTAATAATAATAATGATATTGTTGGTATTTGTTAAGCGCTTACTATGTGCCGAGCACTGTTCTAAGCGCTGGGGTAGACATAGGGGAATCAGGTTGTCCCACGTGGGGCTCACAGTCTTAATTCCCATTTTACAGATGAGGGAACTGAGGCACAGAGAAGTGAAGTGACTTGCCCACAGTCACACAGCCGACAAGTGGCAGAGCTGGGATTCGAACTCATGAGCCCTGACTCCAAAGCCCGTGCTCTTTCCACTGAGCCATGCTGCTTCTCTAGGTTGATACAAGCTAATCAGGTTGGACCCAATCCATATCTCCCATAAGGTTCACAGTCTTAATCCCCATTTTCCAGATGAGGTAACTGAGGCCCAGAGAAGTGATTTGCCCAAGGTCACAAAGACTGGTGGTAGAGCTGGGATTAGAACCCAGGTCCATCCGACTCCTAGGCTCGGGCTCTATCCCCTAGGCCAAGCTGCCCTCACTTAGATCTAAGGCACTGGCTGCTACTTTTGCTTTTCAGTGGCTAGGCCCTCAAGTGGACCCAGACCCCTCCCTTTCACCACCCCTCAACTTCTTCCAGAGTCCCAACTATTTCTGGCATTGCCTTCCTCTTCCATCTTCGCCTACCACACCCTGCCATCTTCATGGGGGCTCTGGGCCAGCATTTCTCCATTTCAACCTCCCCACTGGCCATACAAAATACTCTGGTGATGGCACTTGAGAAACTTTGCTTCAGATGCTGAGAAGATCCTGTGCCTTTTCCTCTAAGGACATTTAGGAAGTGGAGAAGTAACTGCAAACCTACAAGAACATTCACTGCTCATGGGAAAAATGCATTTAACAAGTTTTTAAAATAATTTTCACCCTAGTTTCCTCCACAAGTCAAATGGAGTTGCCAAACCATCCAGAATGTCAAGGTATCTCAGCAAAGTTTCTCACTTGTGCTACATGCCTGTAGACTTCTTTTAGAGCTGTAGAGAAAAAAAGTTAGCTCTAGAGAACCATTAAACATTTCCTGTACTAATGAGGTGAATGAGAAGCAATGTGGTCTAATGGATAGAGCATAGGCCTGGGAGTCAGAAGGACCTGGTTTCTAATTCCAGCAAGTCACTTCAATTCTCTGTGCCTCCATTACCTGATCCGTAAAATGGGGATTTAAACTGTGAGCCCCAATTTGCTTGCATCCACCTCAGTGCTTAGTACAGTGCCTGGCACATAGTAAGGGCTTAACAAATGCCACCATTTAACTTAAACTTTCTTCAAAGTTACCTTTAATCCTGTAGACTTCATTTAGAGCTGTAGCGATAAGGGGTAGTTCTAGAGAACTATAAAAACCTTTCCTGTACTAATGATGTGAACAACAAGAAGTGTGGCCTAGTGGATAGACTATGGACCAGGAATCATTAAGACCTGGGTCCTAAACCCAGATTTGCCACTTCTGCTGTGTCACCTGGGGCAAGTCATTTCACTGTGCCTCAGTTACCTTATCTGTAAAATGATGATTAGGACTGTGAGCCCCGTGTGGGGCAGGAACTGTGTCCAACCTGATTAGCTTTTATCTACCCCAGTGCTTAGTACAGTGCCTAGCTCACAGCAAATGCTAAACAAATACCAAAACAACAAAATAATATTTTCAATTTTTTTGTTATATTTGTCAAACATTTACTATGTGCCAAGACACTGTACTAAGCACTGGGGTAGATAAAAGCTAATCAGATTGTACACAGTCCCTGTCCTAAATGGGTTCACAGTCTTAATCCCCATTTCATAGATGAGGAAACTGACAGTAAACAGAAGGGCTTAGCATAGTTCACTCAATTCTGCTATAGTGTGTGTTTTCACTATGCGTTCTGTTAAAAAAATTAGAAAACTTTTGCCCGTCGGTTCCAGCCAATGGGGAAGCAGTTGCCTGCCATGTCAAAAACTGTGTATGCTCCCAGTTACCATGCAGTGTGAATTTTTCAAAACAACAACAACAAAAAACAAAAAGTAAAACAAAACAATCCAGCATTTTAGATGCACTGGGTACATATGGTCTCACAATTTAATCACCACAAAAGCTGAAGGTGACCAAAATGTACCTGGCAGTAAGCGGGTAAGTTTTTGCAAAATAATTTGTCAGAGGCAAAGGAAAAACCCCACATTCAAAATCTTATTAAAAACACATCCTTTCCAAGAGGACTTCACCAACTATGCCCTCATTTCCTCTTCTATCCTGCCCTTCTGGGTCACCGTTGCACTCAGTTTTGTACCTTTTATTCACCTCTCTCTCAGCCCCACAGCACCTATGTACCTATCTGTAATTTATATTAATATCTGTCTCACCCTCCAGCCTAGAAAGTCATTATGGGTTGGGAACGTGTCTCCCACCTTGTTCTATTATACTCTCTCAAGCACTTGGTACAGTTCTCTGCACAGAGAAAATGCTTGATAAGTATGATCAGTTGATTGAAAGGAAAAGTAAGAACATTTCAGAGTTGAAAAAAAACTATTGAGTCTTCCCATTTTAGTACTTGTTCATGTAGCAGGAAAGCATCATAGCCTGGTTGGAAAGGTCAGGGGCCTGTGTGTCTGAGGATCTGGGTTCTAATTCTGGTTCTGCCACCTGCCTGGTTTGTCACCTTGTGGAAGTTTATTAGTTTCTCTGTGCATGTTTTCTCATCTGTAAAATGGAGATTTACTACCTGTTCTCTTAGACTGAGCCCCTTGTGGTATAGGGATCGTGTCCAAGTTTATTATCTTGCATTGACCCCCGCTCTTAGTAAGTGCTTAACAAATACCACAATTAATATTGTTATATTATTAGGGTCAGGAGTGGAGATGATGTCTTCCACTGTGAAATTCTCTGTGGAGTCTGTCCACTAATCAGTCCAGAGAATGAAACCCAAATAGACGGCAGATCATTCAGAGGGAAAATACATTATCAATCAACTGTATTTACTGAGCGCTTACAGTGTGCAGAGCACGGTAGTATGCACCTGGGAGAGCAAAGCACAGAGTTGGTAGATACTTTCCCTGCCCACAACAAGCTCACATGTATAAGAAATAAACCCATTCAGATCATCTAATCCATTTCATGCTTCCTCTACATGGCAATCATATGCCAGTGCAAATAATTATATTGTGCATCATATATCCATGGGATCTGTGAGCGAGAATGTAGGAAGTCACAGCTTGGAATCTCATACTGTACACCACCAGTTGTTCTTGTGTGCCTTTTGTTCTCCATCCATCCGGGATAAGCTTTCCGGGCTTCTATTCACTCAATCATATTTATTGAGTGCTTACAGTGTGCAAAGCATTGTACTAAGTACTTGTTTTGTGGACCTCCTCTCTTTTCTTAAAGATGACCGGAGACAGCTGTTCAATGCGTTAAACATTAGGAAGTGACCCTTCCAAAAATGTTACATGCATAAATGAGGAATCTCCCTTAACCTGTTCTCTCTCCTGCATTGATTATGAGCCCCATGTGGGACAGGGACTGGGTCTAATTGCATGGTATCTACCCCGCTGCTTAACACATAGTATGTGCTTAAGCTTTCATCCTCCTCCAAGCCCCACACATTTATGTAAACATCTCTAATTTATTTTATTTTACTATCTGTCTCCCCTGACCCCTCACCCATGTCCTGCCTCTGGCCCAGAACGTCCTCCCTCCTCAAATCTGACAGACAACTGCTCTCCCTGCCTTTAAAGCCTTATGGAAGGCTCATCTCCACCAAGAGGCCTTCCCTGACTGAGCCCCCCTTTCCTTTCCTCGTACTTCCTTCTGCGTCACCCTGACTTGCTCCTTTTTTCATCCTCCTCCAAGCCCCACACATTTATGTAAACATCTCTAATTTATTTATTTTACTATCTGTCTCCCCGCCTCGAGATTGTAAACTTGCTGTGGTCAGGGAATGTGAACATGTCTTCACTGTACTGCACTCTCCCAAGAGCTTAGTAAAGTGCTCTTCACAGAGTAAGCGTCAATAAATACAACTGCATGAATGAACGAACCCCTGGCCCAGTCAATCACCGAGAGACCATCTGAGAAACGCAGCCTGGTTTGAACGTTAAGGCTCAGCTTTTGCCCAGTCTGACCTCAAGCCATTTGTCAAGCCTCGATTCATAAAAGCAAACAGACTTTCGTCTGCCAACCAGACGGGTGTGCGTTCCAGCAAGGGCAACCGAGAAGCGTTACACAAAATGTGGTGCAGATTAACTGCAGGGAGGGACTGCATGTGGGATAAGTAACCGCTAGAATATCCCCTGGGTCCCAAAATAGCTTTTCTGGAAGCAATGTCTCTGCATCAGCTAATCTGCATGTCTGCCACAATAATATGTGTCCATAGCAATGAGAATTCATCTCACTTTTGCCGTATTTGGTCAGAGCCTGTGGATAGACACCAGGGGCGAACTTGTGGATTGGAAATTTGAATTATACAGCATGAGAGAGATAGATACGGACAAGAAATTCAAGAATATTTAATGGGCATTTTTCCCCAAACACCAGATGAAACAAAAGAAAATCTATAAGGTAACGTTGAGGTTCCTATTTCGGCTAGACCACGCTGAGTTGTTTGCTTCTAAAATACCTACGGTCCCGAAAGGTTTCATATAAAGAGCAGAACAGATATTGCCCAGCCAGCTGATAAAACTTTGGCGCCGGTCCCGGTCGTGATTTCCAAGTATGTGAATGCTCTTTGTGTAAGGGCTAATGGATTAAAGTGAATATTATCCTGCATGTGTCTCAATAGCGATAGCCAGGTAATAAGAGGGGGATTTGTTAAGTGTCTGTCACTTGTGACTCAGAACTGGCAGGCTGAAAAGCCAAAGGGGTAGGTCATGCCAATCGTTGATAGGTACACCTCCTAATTGGCCCAGGAGGCTGTTTGATTGACAGCTCCCACACCGTGCCTCGTTCTCACTTGTCCCGCCATCGACCCCTGGCCCACGCCCTATCTCTGGCCTGGAATCCCCTCCCTCTTCACATCCGTCAAAGTAGTTTACTTCCCGCCCTTCAAAGCCCTACTGAAAGCTCACCTCCTCTAGCAGGCCTTCCCAGACTGAGGCCCCCTTTTTCCTCCGCTCCTCCTCCTCTCTCCGTCGCCCTTACTCCCTCCCTCTGCTTTACCCCTTCTCCCCGCCCCACAGCACTTGCATATTTATGTACATATTCATTAGTCTATTTTAGCCATATGTATATAGCTAAAATATGTATATAGCTGAGAAGCAGCATGGCTCAGTGGAAAGATCCTGGGTTTGGGAGTCAGACGTCATGGGTTCGAATCCCGGCTCTGCCACTGGTCAGCTGTGTGACTGTGGGCAAATCACTTAACTTCTCTGTGCCTCATTTACCTCATCTGTAAAATGGGGATTAACTGTGAGCCTCACGTGGGATGACCTGATTACCCTGTATCTACCCCCGCTCTTAGAATAGTGCTCTGCACATAGTAAGCACTTAGCAAATACCAACATTATTAATTCTATTTATACTGATGCAATGGAAGCCTGTCCACTTGTCTTGTTTTGTTGTCTGTCTCCCCCTTCTAGACTGTGAGCCTGTTGGGTAGGGATTGTCTCTGTTGCTGAATTGTATTTTCCAAGCGCTTAGTACAGTGCTCTGCACATAGTAAGCATTCAATAAATATGATTGAATGAATAATGGCTCTGTGCACCTTCCCCTCACCCACCCACTTCCACTAGCCTAAGGCTTAGGAGTTCACCTTCATTGGGAGGGAGGGAGAAAGACACAGAATTGGAGGAATGGAATAACCAGTCATGTACTGACAACAAGACCCGAGAGGCAGGTATGAAGGCAGGACTCTGTGGGCCTGACTTCAGGAGGACTGGTCCTCTCTGCACAGCTCATTGTCCGAAAGGTGCTTAGTAGAGAGCTTTCCCCAAGCAGATCTAGGGAGAAAATTCTTCCTTATGAAAAAATATCTTCTAGAAATTCACTAGCTTCCATGGATAGGCCTGCATGAGTCACTAACAGAATCAGGAACAGAATCGGTTTAGTCTGAGGGTGTCAAACTGATGAGGGCAAGGAGATCTGGAAGAGGGTCGACTGCCATACATAAAGCTTACTTTTGTTTTCTCCCCCTGGGGAGACTAGGGACTCTCTCCACCCCTGAAGCTGTCCCTTTTCCCACACTACTCACCCCTACCTTCTGCCCAAACCCCCTTTGATCAATCAGTTACTGGTATTACTGGCACTCAGATCTCCCTCTCTTACCCTATCTCACTGACTTCCTACTATAAACCTGTCTGCACATTTCACTACTCTAAAGCCAACTTACTCTTGTCTTAGGCGGTCGAGTCATTTCCAACCCATAGTGCCACCACGGACACATCTCTCCCGGAATGTCCCACTCTCCATCTGCAATTGTTCTGGTAGTGTATCCATAGAGTTTTCTTGGTAAAAATACAGAAGTGATTTACCATTGCCACCTTCTGCTCTGTAAACAAGTCTCTGCCCTCGACTCTCTCCCATGCAGCTGCAGCCCAGCACAGGTGAGTTTTGACTTGTAGTAGATTGCCTTCCACTTGCTAACCACTGGTCAAGCTAGGAATGTAATGGATAGGCCTCTTCTTGACTCTCCCTCCTGTAGCCAAGACTGGTAGAGTACTGAAAACTCTCCAGGTGCAATGCTGAGGGGGGCC
This sequence comes from Ornithorhynchus anatinus, assembly GCF_004115215.2. Lineage (NCBI taxonomy): Eukaryota > Metazoa > Chordata > Mammalia > Monotremata > Ornithorhynchidae > Ornithorhynchus > Ornithorhynchus anatinus. The sequence goes on along the minus strand of NC_041728.1, from coordinate 112,193,457 downwards.
CAACCCACTTACTATACCTCAATCTCATATATCTCACCATCGAACCATTGCCCACATCCTCCCTCTGGCCTGGAACTGCCTTCTCTTTCATATACAACAGACCACCACTCTTACCACCTTCAAAACCCTCCTAAAATCACATTTCCTCTAAGAGCTCTTCCCCTTGACTAAGCCCTCTTTTCCCCTATACCCTCTCCCTTCTTTGTCTTCTACACATTTATATTTGCACCTTTTAAGCACCCGATATTAACACTACCCTCAGCCCTAAACACTTCATGGCATAGTGGATAGAGCATGATTCTGGGAGTCTGAGGGTGTGGATTCTAATTCTGGCTCTGCCATGTATCTGTTGTGTAACCTTGGGCAAGTCACTTCTCTGCGCCTTCAGTTTCCTCATATGTAAAATGGGGAATGAGACTGAAACCCACTGTGCCCAACCCGTTTTGCTTGTATCTACCTCAGCACTTAGTAAAGTGCCTGGCACACAGTAAGTGCTTAACAAATACCACAATTATTATCTATCTATATCTAAGTGCCATAGATAAGTGCCAGAGAAGCAGCGTGGCACAGTGGAAAGAGCACGGGCTTTGGAGTCAGGGCTCATGAGTTCGAATCCCAGCTCTGCCACTTGTCAGCTGTGTGACTGTGGGCAAGTCACTTAACTTCTCTGTGCCTCAGTTACCTCATCTGTAAAATGGGGATTAAGACTGTGAGCCCCACGTGGGACAACCTGATTCCCCTGTGTTTACCCCAGCGCTTAGAACAGTGCTCTGCACATAGTAAGCACCTAACAAATACCAACATTATTATTATTATTATTATTATATAAGTAATATGTACCACACATAGCCATATATTTATGTCATATATACTCACAATTTATTTTCATATCTGTTCTCCCCTCTAAACTACAAATACCTTCTAGATGGGAACAAGTCTACCAATTCTGCTGTATTCCACTTTCACCAGTACTTGGCATAGTGTTCTATAGGCAGTAAGTGCACAATAAATACTACTTTTCGATTGATTTAATGAGCATCTCCTGTGGGCATCCAGGCTTCCTACTAGCCCAGTGGAAAGTCCTGGAATGCCCTCCCTCACCTCCGAACTAATTCTCTTCCCCTCTTCAAAACCCTACTTACAGCTCACCTCCTCCAAGAGGCCTTCCCAGACTGAGCTCCCCTTCTCCCTCTACTCCCTCTACCAGCCCCCCCTCACCTCTCCACAGCTAAACCCTCTTTTCCCCACATTTCCCTCTGCTCCTCCCCCTCTCCCTTCCCATCCCCTCAGCACTGTACTCGTCTGCTCAACTGTATATATTTTCATTACCCTATTTATTTTGTTAATGAAATGTACATCGCCTTGATTCTATTTATCTGCTATTGTTTTAATGAGATGTTCATCCCCTTGATTCTATTTATTGCTATTGTTCTTGTCTGTTCGTCTCCCCCGATTAGACCGTAAGCCCGTCAAAGGGCAGGGACTGTCTCTATCTGTTACCGATTTGTACATTCCAAGCGCTTAGTACAGTGCTCTGCACATAGGAGGCGCTCAATAAATACTATTGAATGAATGAATGAATGAAAAATTCTGCTCTGGGAACCACAAAACCTGGGTTCTAGTCCTGGTTTTGTCTCTAGGACTATGTCATCAGAAGCAAAGGTTTCCAGGCACAGAAACACACCCCTCATGGCATTCCAGGAAGTGTACAGATTCAGCCAGAATAAAGAAAAATAGTTGGCCACATGAGCTGGAACGACTGCAGGGACCTCTGAAGCAATTGACTTCAGGGAAACAGCTCGACCGTCCAGCATTGGCCCTCTTCTGTGGTTACTTTGGGGGTAAATAGTTTCTGCAGATTAACAACTTTACATGCACTCACAAGGTGCTGCTTCCCTCCCCATCTACTTCCTGCCCCAGGGGGAACATGACTGACAGGGATAAAAGAGTACTAGTGCCTCTTCAAAAACCATTAGCATGGTAATCGATTCCTTCCTGAAGTCTCTGAACCATCTGTCATTGCTGATGGGAGAGTACTTCACCGTGTAGAGCATTGGACTAAGTTCTTTGGAGAGGACACCAAAAGCCAAAAAAAAAAGGATCTTGAGCTCTTGGGTTTGTAATCTGATAGAAGAGAAGAGAGGCATGGAGATGAAAGTAGTGGCAGCAGAAGGAAGAACAAGGATATAACAGGTAATATACAATTATGCCATAATTGCAATTGTCAGTTCTAGATTGTAAACTCCTGTAAAATAAAGGGTTATTTTATAGCAAGGGAGAAAATAGGAGGCTGTGGTAGCTTGGAACCTCATTTTCTATGAGGCTGGCAGTTCCTGAAAAATGAGTGCCCACTAAATAGCATCTAAACCTTACTGAACCCCTCCTGTGAACAACTTCCTGCTGAGTTTGAGGGTTGGGATTGCTGAAGGCGGTTAGTAATGGGCCACGAGTAAGCCCGTCAATGGGCAGGGGCTCTATCTGTTGCCGATTTGTACATTCCAAGCGCTTAGTACAGTGTTCTGCACATAGTAAGCGCTCAATAAATACTATTGAATGAATGAATCCTCAAGTCTCAGTTTGAGAAACATTGTCCTAATAAAGTCAATGGTATTTATTGAGCACTTACTGTGTGCAGAGCACTGTACTAAGCAATAATGCAAAAGAGTTGGGTTAGATGCTACCCAACCCCAAGGAGCTTGCAGACTAGAAGAGGAGACAGACATTAAAATAAATTACAGAATCATAAGCACATTAGTACTGTGCAGCCCGGGGAGGGGTGAATATCAAAGTACTTAAGGGGAACAGAGCCAAGTACTTAAGTAACACCCAGGGGAGGGTAAGTCAGGGAAGCTAAGGATTTGTTTGGGAAGGCCTCTTGGAGGAGGTGTGATGTTAGTAGGGTTTTAAAGATGGAAGAGATGGAGTCTGTCACATAGCTATTGTATTTATTGAGTGCTTACTGAGTACAGACCACAAATATGGGTTATGAAGGAATATATTAATAATAATGGTATTTAAGCACTTACTATGTTTCAGGCACTGTACCAAGCACTGGAGTGAATAGAAGCAAATCGGTTGGACACTGTCCCTATCCCACATGGGGCTCACAGTCTCCATCTCCATTTTACGGATGAGGTAACTGAGGTACAGAGAAGAGAAGTGACTTGCCCAATGTCACACAGCAGACAAGTGGCAGAGTCAGAATTAGAAGAACCCATGACCTTCTGAGTCCCAGGCCTGTGCTCTATCCACTATGCCATGTTGCCTCCAAGGTGGGCACGGGGTCAGTGGCAAGAAAGACAAGTTTGAGGTACAGTGAAAAGTTTAGTATTAGAGGAGCAAACTGTGTGGGTTGAACTGCAGCAAGTGATCAGCAAAGTAAGGCAGGTTGGGAAGAGTTGACAGTGCCATAAAGCCAATGGAAAGGAGTTTCTCTTTGATGCAGAGATGGAAGGGGAACCAGAGGTTTTTGAGGAGTGGGGAGGTGGACCGAATATTTTCTTTTTAAATGACTTGGCCAGTAGAATGGAGTTTGCATTGGAGAGGGAGAAGTCAGGAAGGAAGCAGGGAGATCAGGGAGGAGGATGAAACAGTAGTTGAGGTGAAATATAATGAGGGTTTAAATCAGTGTGTTAGCAGTTTGGCTAGAGAGGAAGGGTGAATTCTAGATGTGGTGAGGAGGTAGAACAGTATGGACTTGGGTAATATGTGGGTTGAAAAAGATAAATGACTTTAGGGTAATATCGAAGTTATGGGCTTGTGAACCAGGGGGAATGGTGATGATGGGAAAGGGAGGGAGAAGACAGGGGTTAGATGGGAAGGTGAGTTCTGATTGGGACCATTAAATTTGGGGAGTAGGTGGGGTACCTAAGTAGAGATATCCTGAAGTTAGGAGGAAATGTGAGACTGCAGAGAAGGTCAGAGGTCAGGGCTGGAGAAGTAGGTTGCGGAGTCATCTGTGCAGATGACTTAGTGGAAAGAGCACAGGTTTGGGAGTAAGAGGTCGTGGGTTCTAATCCCTGCTCTGCCACTTACCTACTGGGTGACCTTGGGCAAGCCACTTAACTTCTCTGTGCCTCAGTTACCTTATCTATAAAATGGGGATTAAGACTGTGAGGCCCACATGGGACAACCTGATTACCTTGTATCTACCCCAGTGCTTAGAACAGTGTTTGTGCATATTTGTATATATTTAGTAGTATTTTGATGGTATTGATGCCTGACTACTTGGTTTGGTTTGCTATCTGTCTCCTCATTTTAGACTGTGACCGTTGTTGGGCAGGGATTGTCTCTATCTGTTGCTTAATTTTACATTCCAAACGCTTAGTACAGTGCTCTGCACATAGTAAACACTCACATATAATTGAACGGATTAATGAATGAATGCTTGGCACATAGTAAGCACTTAAATATCATTATTATTATTATGGGATAGTTGAAGGCTTGGGAGGAAATGTGTTCTCCAAGGGAGTGAGCTTAAGTGGAGAATTTGAAGGGGAATCAGAACTGAGTCTTGAGGGATTCCCAAATTCAAGGGGTGGAGGGAGAGGAGGACCCACCAATGAGACTGAGAAGCAGCAGCCAAAAAGATAGGAGAACTAGGAGAGGACAGTGTCAGTGAAGCTGAGGTTGGAGGTTTCCAAAAGAAGGGGATGGACCATAGTGTTGATAGCAGCTGCGAGGTCAAAGAGGATTAGGATGAAAGAGAGGCCACTTTATTTGTCAAGCAGTAGGTTATTCGTGACTTACTTTAGAGAGAACTGTTTCTGTGGAGTGAAGGGGGTGGAAGCCAGATAGAAGGATGTCAAGGAGAGAGTTGGAGGGGAAAAAATTGGTCAGTGGTATTTATTGAACACTTATAGGCAGTACACTGTCCTAAACACCTGAGCCCAAATAAAAGTAATTATGATACTTAAGTACTTAGGCACCAATCACTGTTTTAAGTACTGGAGTAGATGCAAGTTCATCAGGTTGGACACAGTCCCCATTCCACATGAGGCTCACAGTCTAAGGAGGAGGATAATTTAATCCCCATTTTACAGATGAGGTAACTGAGACACAGAGTAACAAAGTGACTTGCCCAAGGTCACACAGGATACTACTGGAGCCGGGTGTAGAACGCAGGTCCTCTGACTCCCAGTCTGTGCTCTTTCCACTACGTCATGGTGCTGCTCTTATGATTCAAATGCTTAGGGATATTTTGGGATACTGCATCAATCTTTGAGAGGAGATGGGGAAGATGTTAGTAAGGGCTTTGTTACTTATTTCAGAAGCCATACTCTATGAGAAATACTCTTGGCCACTGACAGGAATAAAAAGCAATCTACTATAATTTTTGAAAGGGATTTCCAAAAGTTTCCCTAATGACTAGCAGAAATCATTTACCAATGCCTTCACTGTTTTCAGTAAGAATTCCTTTTGAGGACAGGAAAATGAAGCTGACAGGGTACAATACTGCATTAAAGGCATTTCAGTAGCATGATCAATATATAGCATTTCAATTTATTAAGCACCTAAAATGCGGCAGGTAAATTTACAGAACATTTTAAAACATGATCACGTCTATCAAAGAGCATATTCTGCTAGACGGTAAACTCATATGGGCAGGCAACGTATCTGCTAATTTTGTGGCGAGCACAGTACTCTATGAAAAATAAATGCCACTGATTGAGTGATAAATCCCAAAATGCATTTGCATTAAGGCTGGAAGCACAATACAGTAATACCATTTGAGAATGGAAAATTTTGTCAAGCTTTTTTGCTACACTGGAAGGTAATGATAGGGCACTGTTCTAAGTGCAGGAGTAGATACAAGGTAACCAGGTTGCCCACTTGGGGTTCACAGTCTTAATCCCCATTGTACAGATGAGGTAACTGAGACACAGAGAAGTTAAGTGGCTTGCCCAAGTTGTCACAACCAACAAGTGGTGGAGGCGGGATTAGAACCCCCCTCTTCCGACTCCCAAACCCATGCTCTTTCCATTAACCCACACTGTTTCTTATTGTGGCTTCACAGGCTTACTAACTGGAGCTTTTAACTGGCTTCAGACTTGTAACCAACTTGATCCTTGCCCACGTGAAATGTTTGTGGGTATATCGTGCAGGCCTTGCTTATCTTCAGAAGTCTTGATAGTGTCCCTTTTTAAATGGCATTTTTTAGTACTTACTATGTGCTAGGCACTGTACTAAACACTAGGGTAGATACTAATTTATCGGGTTGGACATGTTTTCCTGTCCCATGTAGGGCTCACAGTCTTAATACCATTTTACAAATGAGGTAACAGTGACAGAAAAGTTAAGTGACTTGCCCAAGATCACACAGCAGACAAGTGGCAGAGTTGGGATTAATACCCAGGTTTCTGACTTCCAGGCCCATGATCTATCCACTAGGCCATGCTGCTTCTACTTAATAATAATAATGATAATAATGTTGGTATTTGTTAAGCGCTTACTAGATGCCGAGCACTGTTCTAAGCACTGGGGGAGATACAGGGTAATCAGGTTGTCCCACGTGGGGCTCACACACTTTAAATCTCCATTTTACAGATGAGGGAACTGAGGCACAGAGAAGTTAAGTGACTTGCCCACAGTCACACAGCTGAGAAGTGGCAGAGCCGGGAGTCGAACTCATGAGCTCTGACACCCAAGCCTGTGCTCTTTCCACTGAGCCACGCTGCTTCCCCAAGCAGGTGTACCCACACGTGCTTGACATGGCACTGGACACTCTACAGGATCAGCAGACTGTGATCCTCTGATGGCAAAATTGGAGGAAGAAGATTTTCCTTCTAAGCCTTGATAGGCCTTAGGGCATCCTTCGCCGCCTCTTCCTTCCTCATCTCCCAGTATGACCTTCAGGGATAGACCAAGGCCACCATCAGGCCCTTTGTAACTTTAGTCCAGGTCACTATAATTCCTGCTGCAATGAGGGGCTGCACTCATACAAAATCAATGGCATTTTTGAGTGCTTACTCTGTGCAGAGCACTGTACTGAGCACTTGGGAGAGTACACTACAGTAGAATTAGCAGACACGTTTCCTGCCCATAATGAGCTTACAGTCTAGCAATGATGGAGGGGAACTGGGGAAGAGAACAAGGAGAGATTAGAGAGAGAGGCTTCTTCTCAGGAGAACCTTACTATGCCTCATGTAACATCATGCCCTTGACACCACTGATGATGACATCTGTCACCTCCTTATCCCTCTATCCCTAAATTTGCTTGTTCTTTTCTCTCCACAGTATGCCCTGGGTCTGTCCCTTCCCCTTTTATCTCCTGAGTGTCCCACAAGCAGTCCTTGAGAAGCAGCGTGGCCTAGTGGATAGAACACAGACCTGAGCGTCAGAAGGATCTGGGTTCCAATCCCAACTCTGCCACTTGGCTGCTGAGTGGCCTTGGGTAAATCCCTTAACTTCTCTAGGCCTCAGTTACCTCATCTGAAAAATGGGGATTAAGACTGTGAGCCCCATGTGAGACAGAGACTGGGCCCAACCTGATTATCTTTTATCTACCACAGCATTTAGCACAGTGCTTCGTGCAGAATAAGCACTTAAATATCATGTGGGCAAGTCATTTCACTTCTCCGTGCCTCAGTTACCTCATCTGTAAAATGGGGATGAAGACTGAGCCCCACGTGGGACAACCTGATTACCCTGTATCTACCCCAGCACTTAGAACAGTTCTCTGCATATAGTAAGCACTTAACAAATACCAACATTATTATTATTATTAGGATCACAGTGTTTCAAGAAACAATAATTACAGTACTTCAAAATGAGCAGGTTGGGTCAGCTTTACAGCCCCAGGTGGGATAAGGACTGTGTTCCCTCTGATGATCTTGGGTCTACTCAGCGCTTAGTACAGTGCATGGCACAAAGTAACCCTTTAAATACCAAGTTTTCAGCATATCACATGGGTTTCAGTTTTATGACTCTAACCCCTCTTACGGAATGTACCCACCAAGTCCGTTGTATTGTGCTCCCCCAGGGACTTAGTGCCTGCACATAGTAAGCACTTAATAAATACAGGCCTAGTGGATAGTGCACAGGTCTGGGTGTCAGAAGGACCTGGGATGATAATGATAATATTTGTTAAGCGATTACTATGTCCAAGCACTGTTCTGAGCACTGGAGTAGATACAAGGTAAGCAGGTTGTCCCACATGGGGCTCACAGTCTTAATTCTGGCTCTGTCACTTGTCTGTTGTGTGACCTTGGACAAGTTACTTCACTTCTCTGTACCTCAGTTACCTCATTGGTAAAATGGGGATTCAGACTGTGAGCCTCAACTGTATATATTTACATTACCCTATTTATTTTGTTAATGAAATGTACATCGCCTTGATTCTATTTAGTTGCCATTGTTTTTGCGAGATGTTCTTCCCCTTGACTATTTATTGCCATTGTTCTTGTCTGTCTCCCCCGATTAGACTGTAAGCCCGTCAAAGGGCAGGGACTGTCTCTATCTGTTGCCGACTTGTTCATTCCAAGCGCTTAGTACAGTGCTCTGCACATAGTAAGTGCTCAATAAATACTATTGAATAAATGAATGAATGAAAGGGACGGTGTCCAACCTGATTAGCTTGTATCAACCCCATAGCTTAGAACAGTGCTTAACACATTATGACATTAATTAACATTAACTCAAACAGTGAATACAGAACACACTGTAAGAACTCACATCCTCATCTGGAAAATGAGGACAGAATTTATTGTGACCCAAGATCACAGAGCACTTAGAGAGAAGCAGTGTGGCTCAGTGGAAAGAGAAGGGGCTTGGGAGTCAGAAGTCATGGGTTCTAATCCTGGCTCCGCCACTTGTCAGCTGTGTGACTTTGGGCAAGTCACAACTTCTCTGTGCCTCATTTGCCTCATCTGTAAAATGGGGATTAAGACTGTGAGCCCCACGTGGAACTAACTGATCACCTTGTATCCCCCCAGCGCTTAGAACAGTGCTTTGCACATAGTAAGCAATTTACAAATACCATCATTATTATTATTACAGGACTGCATTGGTTGTAAGATAGCCATGTCAACCCTTCCTGGGGCTCGCATAATCCCATCCTCTCCTTTCCCTCACCTCACCCTCTGTGGGTCTCCTCACCTCTTCTCCCCTACAGCTCCCATGCTCTTCCTTTCCCCTATAACCCCAAATCTGCACCCCTCTCAGCCATTCCCCTCTCTAATCTTTTCTACAATCCAGGCCTGTTTTTTAAAAAACAAGTCAGTACATACTTGTTTCAGGCCTACAGTCCACACCTCCCAAACCTCCAGGAATACCATTGCTCCAGGGACTAGACCAGGTTGGACTGGGAGTAGAAGAGGAAGTCTGGGAAGGGACCTTCCAATCTCGCAGCCCTGAGAATGTCACAGATGGGAGGAATGGGTTGACTGAGGTTGAAGGAAGAGGAAGGAGGGCTATGACCACCATCTCTCCCAGGCCTCCTTCCTAGACCTAACAACTAATCCTCAGCTGTGAAGGTCCTGGCTGGGCGAGGAGGTTGGGGAGAAAGAAGCTGGAGTTGGGGTGGGACTAGTCTGGCCATGAAACAAGTTTAAATTTTAAATTTCAAAAACAAAATTGGGTAGGAGAGAAGGAAGGTCATGCTCAGGGAAGAGGGGGGGAAACTATTTTACAAGCTCTGATTGAGGGAGAAATGGTGAGAGTGTAAAGAAAAAGTAGAAAAACAGGAGCAGCCATGGGGAGAAAGAGGAGAAGGGGGTTCAGCTGGTGACTGGCTCAGGCCGAGTTACCAGGGAGTGACCAAGGGCAAGTCACTTTTCTCTGGACCTCAGTTAACTCATCTGTTAAATGGGGATTGAGACTGTGAGCCCCACATGGGTCAGGGACAACATCTAACTTGATTTGTTTGTATCCACCCCTGTGCTTAGTGTAATGCCTAGCACACAGTATGTGCTTAACAAATACCATCATTATTGTTTGACCCAGCCATTTTACTTCCAATGAGGTGAAAGTCAGCTACCTTATAGTGACTTCTCTCTAACATTCATGTAGCTTTATTACTTACTTATAATGGAGTATAAATTCTGGATACTTCTAGTAGAAAGATTTCTGGCCTTAGTTAAATCCCATTTATTATATTGTTTTTATGAGGAAAATAGGCCCCCAAATTGCAACACTTCACCTTTTAAAAGGCACATGTTTCAGGAACCAATTGTGTTTAAAGTCTCAATACTGCCTGTATCTCAGGCAGCTGTGCAGAATGGAAATATCAGTAGGTCCATGAATGCCCTGGAAAGGTCACAGATGAACGGTCCATAACGGGTTAGAGTAGGAAAGTTAGGGATGGAGAGAGAAAAAGTGAATTCCATGTGTGAATTGGGGATTAAGAATGTGAGCCCCATGTGGGCTCACCTGTCCAACCTAACTTGTATCTACCCCAGGGCTTAGAACAGTGCTTGGCATGTTTAACAAGTACCATAATTTTTAAGTATTGTTATGTGTGACCACTGGGATTGATGGCAAAGATGTCAGCCAACCCATGGTTCCTCCAGCAACCTCTTGCTCTGGAACTGAGCTGAGAGGCCCATGGGCTGGTTGGATCTGATCCAGTAATAAATGGCATTATTTCATGTGGATGAGGGTAGGCAGCCAACTCAGCAGAATTCTGGGATGGATGGGTGGAGGGGTGGGAGTGGACAAGACAGGCCCTACCCTGACGTCTTCACAGTGAAACCCCCAAAACTGTAGGTGAGGGCAGAGAGTCCAACAGAACAATCCATCGATCCTATTTATTGAATGCTTACTGTAGACATGAGCACCGTACTAAGCACTTGGGAGAGTACAAGGCAATGGAGTTGGTAGACACGTTCCCTGCCCACAAGGAGCTTGCAATCTAGAGAGGGAGACAGATATTGAATTCATTCATTCAATAGTATGTATTGAGCACTTACTATGTGCAGAGGAACATACTAAGTGCTTGGAGGTGAAATGGCAGAACTTGGGGGTGTTGCCTACCCACCTTTGTACTGAGTACCCTACCACTGCTGAAGCTTCTGCAACCTTAGAAGCTGAAGCACTTAGGACAGTGCCTGGCATATAGTAAGCATTTAAATACCATAATTATTATTATTGTTCCCCCACATCCAAACACCATTTGAAAGAGCTCTCCCATGGAAAGACAGGGTTTTCTATGGGGGAAAAAAACAAGGGTTGGGGAGTCAGTGGACAGAGATTCTAATCCCAGTTCTACCACTTGTCTGCTATGTGACATTGGGCAAGTTGCTTCACTTCTCTGGGCCTCAGTTTCCTCATCTGGAAAGTGGTGAGGAAGACTGTGAGTCTCATGTTGGACATGGACTGTGTCCAACCTGATTATCTTATATTTTACCCAGTGTTCAGTAGAGTGCCTGGCACACAGTAAATGCTTAACAAATACTATTAAACACACACACCCAAACACCCCAAAACAAGAAACTGCCACCTGGGTGGCTTTAGAGTTTTAACCCTCCTGGAAGGGATGTCAGCGATCAGTGGAATAGCTGGGTGATGGACAAAGAAGGGAACTGATGCATTTCTGGTTGACAGGCAGGGACGTGAGCCTGGGTGGAGGTCATAATGATATTATTGTGGTATTTGTTAAGTGCTTACTAGGTATCAGGCACTGTATTATGAGCTGGGGTGGAGGTACAAGCTAATCAGGTTTGACATAGTCCATATCCCACATGAGACTCACAGTCTTAATCCCCATTTCACAGATGAGGTAACAGACACAGGGAAGTAAAGTGACATGCCCAAGTTCACACAGCAGGCAAGTGGTGGAGCCAGGATTAGAATGCAGGTCCTTCTGACTCTCAGGTCTGTGTTCTATCCATTAGGCCAGATATCCATCTGCTAGAGTGGATGTGTCTGGGAATCATCTGTTTGCAAATTTTGGGGGGAGAGGTGGGCTGCATCAGTTTATTTCAAAACTAAGAAAGTTTGGGGCAATTGCTGCTTCTGAGACAAGACAAGCTCAAGGGCCCCTTTTCCAAGTGAGACTTAGAATACAAAAGTGCTTTTCATTCTCTGAGGGAAGAGAGGAGACGAGAGAGAGGGCTGGAGGATGAGGATAAGGAGGGGAGGAAGTGAGGCTAAGGATAGGAAGAGGGATGGGAAGGAGGAGGAAGGTCGCGGTTGGGAGGTGGGAGAGGGAGAATGCCAGCTGTATACTAAAAAGGGGCAAGAGATATTAATTGCCTACCTCCCATAAAGATTCAGAGAAGCAAAGGGGAAAAATAGTCTCATTGAGAGTAGCAATTGAAATTGCTGAAGGCTGAGAATTGACAGGCAGCCAAAAAGCATGCCAAGTGAGGGAGCAGACAGAGATTGTAAGAAATTGGCAGGCATTTACCATAAGGGAAGCCAAAAAAGAACACACAAAGAGACTGGAGTGAGTCAGACTTCATAAAAGGAAATGTAAAAGAAAAAAAAAAATCCAAAGCAAACTGGAGAAAAGGAAGAAATCAAGACTGAACAACTTTAAAAAGAAATGATTAAAAATAGAGAAACCAAAACTCCAGAGCCTAAGGAGGAGCCGTTTAGCAATTTTTTGGAGAAAAACAAAAAAACCTTTCCTCAGACCTCACCTAATGTTATCATCCAACCTCTAGGAGATGGCGAAACACTGTGGAGATGTTGTGGTTAGAATGACAACCTTTTACAGAGTGAAGGGACCTCAGGCCAAACTCCATTCGGAGAAACTTGTTCCCAAAAGTCCATGTGGCTTCAGTGCTCTGTAATGTGAAGAGGAGAATTCCGGTCACAAATTTTTATAGAGCAAATCTGTTCCATGAAAGTAGTAACTCCAACGTTGAGGAATGCCATGTTGGTTCCATCTCCAGCAGCTTCCACAGGCTTTGTTTCTTTGTCTCTATCTGCAGGCTACCAGGGTAGCCCTCCAGGTCTGAATGCAGTGAACCCAACCAGATTTGAAAGAGGAGACTATGGATTGCTCGGAGATCTGCCAGCTAAAACTGGCCATGGAGATGCTCCCTGGGCCTGAGCACACCTGCTTAGCAGGAATCACACTGCTGCTCAGATACTGAGCTCAAGGTTGTGATAACAGAAGGGTGAGAAGCACAGCTGTACCCAGAAGCTCACCTCCTCCCTGCCAACACAATAACCTGACATTTCACACGGTTTTTGGACATCCTGGCTGACAGGAAGAGGATTTTTCAACTCCCTTGGGGGAGTCCTTACAATAGGTGTCTCCTGAGCCAAGAATTGGCCATGAAAAATGAGAAAAGTGAAGCAAAGGGGAAAGGGAACTCACATTCGTTCTTGGCAGTTTCTTAAACAGCCTTCCAAGTTCCAGCCCCTGTCAAGCAGCTTTTGGGCCAGGCCTCAGAGACAGGGGTGGGAGTGAGGTGCTCCTGTCAGGAAGGGAGAACTGGTTTGAAGATTCATTGTCAGGGCACTGGTTCTGGCTTGAATGATTTCAAAGAGGAAGATTTATTTTTTCCCCTTTTTGGCTTCCTGGCAGGGCGGTGGGCTGCTCTAGCCCCCCCCACTAACATGTGTTTGCCAAGGAGAGCGGCCTCTGCTCCGAATCGAAATGCCGGCTGGAGGCCTGGCAAGACCCTGGCCATGAAGCTCACTATTGGTTCCAGCAGCAAGTCAGTATGTCTCCACGCAGGGCCTCCTTGGGGTGCGGATAAAGGGAAGTGAACCTGAGTGGCCTAGTGGGTAGAGCATAAGCCTGGGAGTCAGAAGGACCTTGGTTCCAATCCTGACTCCACCATTCATCTGCTGTGTGACCTTGGGCAAGGCACTTCTCTTCTCTATGCCTCAGTTATCTCACCTGCAAAATGGGGACAAAGACCCTGAGTCCCATGTGGGAAAGAGACTGTCCAGACTGAATATCATGTACCTAGCCAGTGCTAAGGTACAGTTCCTGGCACATAGTAAATGCTTAATGAATACCATCAAAAACACCATACACATACAAAACCCCCACATTTCCACTACTCCTGCTCCATGGGGTGCAAGGATACAGGTTCTTAATTGGCCTGGGACTTCAAAATGGTTACCCCTCATCCACACAGGGTTGAAGTGAGCCAGTCTTACTGCCCTGGTATGGAAGGCCCTGCTTCAGTCCGCTTCCAGCTCCACGCCCAAAGCCTCATCTTGGAAAGATGGACAGGACCTTCAGTGCCTTGGCCCTGTTCTCCCCGCTTAATGACTTAATTTTTCACTTTCAGCCTGATCAGAACCTCTGTGCTGCTGTGGGACCATGTCATCATTCCACTTGGGATCAAGACAAAATTTCATCTTTTGCTTTCTGGCACAGTTTCATTTCAAAGCTTTGATTCACTTCAATTTAAATGGTCAATTACCAAGTAATAACATGACAATTTGAACCAAATGAATCTGTCTTTTGAAGAAGACTAGGAGTCTCCATTAGTTTAGTTTATTTTCAGTTGTCATATATCCACTGCATCACTTTTTGATATTAGATTTTCTTAAAAAAACAAATATTACAGAAAATATTAAGGGCTTATTATGTGCAAAATAGTACGAGAGAATTTTTCTCTCCTGGGATTGATAATCAATAATAAAGGGACTATTAATCAGGAAATAAACCAAAGGTTAATGTTAGGAAGATTTGCTATGAAGAGCCAGGATAAGAAAATAAAAAAAAAAAATCATGAAATGTGCTGATGTAACAATTGCCAGAAAAATACAAATTGTCAATTCTACAGTGTTTTCAGTGAGAATGTATTGGTCTGACAGCTGAACAGTGAAAAAACAGGATAGAAAAAAGCATTGACTTTTGAAATGTGGTGTTCGAGAAGCCCTTTTTTTTTTTTTTTTTCCCAATACCATGGGCTGCCCAAAAAACAAACAAATGGGTTTTGGTGCAAATTAAGCCAAGGTGGTTTTTGGAAGGTCAAATGACAAATTAGCATACTTTGTATGCTTAGTACAGTGCTCTGCACACAGTAAGCGCTCAATAAATATGAACATATTTTGGACACATCATCAGGAGGTTTAATTCTCTGGAGAAGACACTAACGCTAGGAAGAGTCCAGGGAAAATGTGGAAGAGGCAGAGCAGCAGCTAGATAGATAGAAATCACAACGACAATAACGTAAGAACTGCTAGCCAGGATACGGTTATGGCAGAAGATAGGTTGTTCTGGAGAAAATGTACCCAAAAGTTCTCCATGAATCAGAAACGACTAAATGACATTTGAAAATAGTAACGTACCAAACACTATGCTGAGCACTGGGTTTGATATTAGATCATCAAGTTGGACACATTACCACATTCTTCCTCAGGCCTAGAACTCCTTCCCCATTCATATCCTGCAGCCCACTTTCCCACCTTCAAAACCTTCCTAAAGTTACATCTTTTAGAATGCATTCCCAGATTAAACCCTCTATTTCCCCTATCCACTCTGCTCTCTGTATCGACTTAATTTAATAATAATAATGTTGGTATTTGTTAAGCGCTTACTATGTGCCGAGCACTGTTCTAAGCGCTGGGGTAGACAGAGGGGAATCAGGTTGTCCCACGTGGGGCTCACAGTCTTAATCCCCATTTTACAGATGAGGTAACTGAGGCACTGAGAAGTTAAGTGACTTGCCCAAAGTCACACAGCTGACAAGTGGCCGAGCCAGGATTCGAACCCATGACCTCTGACTCCAAAGCCCGTGCTCTTTCCACTGAGCCATGCTGGTTCTCATTGTCTGTGAACTCCTTAAACACCTTGATATTCACTCTTGGTCCACAACACTTAGGTAAATATTCCTATACTCTACCATTTCCCCTGTCACTAATCTAATTTGATGTCTTGTCTCCCCGCGAAGACTGTAAGCTCCTTGTTGGCATGTATTTATCACACTTACCAAATCTATTATATTTTCCCAAGCACTTAGTAGAGAGCTCTGCACACAGTAAGCACTGAATAAATACCATTGATTCATTGGGTTCACAGTCTAATTAGGAGGAAGACCAGGAATTGAATCCACACTTTAGAGATCAGGATACAGAGGCCCAGAGAAATTAAGTGACTTGTTCAAGGTCACACAGCAGGTAAGTGGAAATGTACTTTTCTTTTTATTTCCCCTGATGTTTTAGTTTATTATGCTTAGGAGTAGCTGCTCGGGAGTAGGAAATGGAAAATGGCACTGGCCTAGGTCAAGGATTGGATACAAGTTTAAGTGATCTTCCTCTACACTGTACTTGTAGGCTGAGAATGGGTCTTCCAACTTTGTCATACTGTAGCCTCCTGAGTGCTCAGTATAGTGCCTCTCCACACAGTAAGTCTTGATAAATACCATTGATTAATTGGTAAGCTTTACCCCATTGTTCACTTTCAAATATGGCTATAGGGTTTGGACCTGGTTTTTATAAACTGCGGAGAGGGGCAGCCCAGTACCAAGGTTGCTAAGATTAGAGCTGGTACAACGCTTAGCCAAGAGGAGAACCAGACTGGAGCCCAGGTACAGAGTGGGTGAGATGGGATAGAACAGGAGGTCACCAGAGTTAAGGAGTATGAGGAAGCAGGCACCGGAAAAGTCGTAGAGAACAGCCAAGTGGGTATCAAGGTCCTGGGGGGATCAGGGTATGGATGGAGAAAGAGTAGGAAAGCGAGAGGGGGATCATAACGATTTAATAATGATTATGGTACTTGTTAAGTGTTTACTATGTGCCAAGCACTGTTCTAAGCACTGGGGTAGATACAAGGTAGTCAGGTCGAACAGTCCCTGTCTCACCTATGGCTCACACTCTTATGGCTCACCTATGGCCCATTTTACAGATGAGGTAACTGAGGCCCAAAGAACTGAAGGGACTTGCCCAAGGTCACACAGCAGACGTATGGTAGAGCAACGATTAGAACCCATGAATTTCGAGCTCCCAGGCCCAGGCTCCATCCACTAAGCCACTTTCAAGGCCAGTAGTTTACAGATACAGAGGCAAATGACTGGGGTTTCAAAGAAAGAGAAGGTGAGAAGTGGAGGGGGTAGGATGACGTGAAAATGGCATATCAGAAGGCTGAGGAGTGGGCGGATTCCCCTTCACTCCTCCCTATTGGGAGGATTAATATGGTGAGGCTCCTTGGAGAGAATGTGGTTGGGAGACGGTATTGTCTGGAGTGAGTCAGGACTCTGTGAAGGAGAGGAGCAGTGGCTGGGTCAGGAACAGGTTAAGGATGAAGAGGAGTTTTCCTATAGAGAGCGGTGTTTCCACAGACTGCACATAGAGAAGCAGCGTGGCTCAGTGGAAAGAGCACGGGCTTGGGAGTCAGAGGTCATGGGTTCGAATCCCGCCTCTGCCACTTGGCAGCTGTGTGACTGTGGGTAAGTCACTTAACTTCTCTGCTCCTCAGTGACCTCACCTGTAAATGGGGATGAAGACTGTGAGCCTCACGTGGGACAACCTGATTACCCTGTATCTCCCCCAGCGCTTAGAACAGTGCTCTGCGCATAGTAAGCGCTTAACAAGTACCAACATTACAAAGAGGGGACAGAGCTGGAGGTGGGGCTGGGATGGTGGGTGTGACATGATGAGGTGCAATGCGGGGGACAGGTAGTCTGGGATGGTGGCAGAAGAGAGGATGGTCATGGTGACATCTGCAGCATCTGGCCTCCGGTTCTACGTAACTCCGGCTTTTAACGCTTCCTGACTCTGCTCCAGGCTTCCTGCTGTGGCCTCAGTCTCTACCTTAACCAGACTTAGAGGAATAGAAGCTTGTCCTAATCATTTTATGGGTCAGGACGTTGGGATGTTCTCTTTGAACGACAGGCCTGAAGCCTTATTATTATTACAGTATTTATTAATCACTATGTGCCATATAGATTGTAGCTCTAGAACTGATTAATTTGTACCTACCCCACTACTTAGGACAGGGCTTAATACATAACGACTTAATAAAAGCTATAAAATCAAATCCGAGAAACTGAGGGACTGCATCGCTGATTGTTCTAAGTGATCAATCGGTGGGTAAACCAGAAGGACCCAAAACATCCATGATCCGGAGGGTTAGGCAGAGATTCTTTAACTCCAGAAGTAGCAATGTTAGTGGATAGAGCACGAGCCTGGGAGTCAGAAGGATCTGGGTTCTAACCCCGGCTCTGCCACTTGTCTGCTGTGTAACCTTGAGCAAGTGACTTCACTTCTCTGTTCCTCAGTTACCTCAACTGTAAAATAGGGATTAAGACTGTAAACCCTATGTGGGATATGGACTGTATTCAACATAGTTAACTTTTTTCTACCCCAGCTTTTAGTCTACATGTGCCTGGAACATAGTAAACACTTAAATACTATGAATATATACATGCACATATAGAAGCAGCGTGGCTCAGTGGAAAAAGAGCACGGGCTTGGGAGTCAGAGGTCATGAGTTCGAATCCCAGCTCTGCCACTTGTCAGCTATGTGACTGTCGGCAAATCACTTAACTTCTCTGTGCCTCAGTTACCTCATCTGTAAAATGGGGATGAAGACTGTGAGCCTCACGTGGGATAACCTGATGACCCTGTATCTACCCCAGCGCTTAGAACAGTGCTCTGCACATAGTAAGCGCTTAAATACCAACATTATTATTATTACTTATTTTGCTTTACTGTCTGTCTCCCCCTTTTAGACTGTGAGCCCGTTGTTGGGCAGAGATTGTCTCTGTTGCCAAGTTGTATATTCCAAGAGCTAGTACAGTGCTCTGCACACAATAAGGGCTCAATAAATACGATTGAATTAATGAATACACCTATGGGAAGCCGTGTTGCATAGTGGTTAGGGCATGGACCTGGAAGTCAGAAGATTATGGGTTCTAATCCCAGCTCTGTCACCGGTCTGTCGGGTGGCCTTGGGCGAGTCACTTCACTTCTCTGTGCCTCGGGTACCTCATCTCTAAAATGAAGACTGGGACTGAGCCCTACATAAGGTGAGGCTTTGTCTAACCCGATTTGCTTTATCCACCCCAGCGCTTAGTACAACGCCTGGCACATAGTAAATACTAAAATACCACTATCATTCTTATCCACATCTGCTTTTAATCCCTCATACGATTTCAGCTGTGATTATTGAAATTGCCACGAGGCTGTGCTGTTCATCTGGGTTTCAACCAGCCAGTTTTTTCCAAATCTACAGCAAGGGCAGAAAC
Source organism: Ornithorhynchus anatinus (assembly GCF_004115215.2). Taxonomy (NCBI): domain Eukaryota; kingdom Metazoa; phylum Chordata; class Mammalia; order Monotremata; family Ornithorhynchidae; genus Ornithorhynchus; species Ornithorhynchus anatinus. The sequence continues at coordinate 112,174,357 of NC_041728.1, read as the reverse complement.
CCTGAGAAGGGAGATCTGTGGCTGCATGACTTTTGTCGTCAGGATGACCCGAAATTACAGTTCTGACCCAGGGTATGGCAGGCTGTTGAGATTGTTGAGTTTCTGAATCACTTAGCTGCAGCCTCTGGTGGTTTAAGGGTGTCAAATCTGTTCTCCCCGACAGAGAGTGTGCAATAGCCAATGTAGAATGAACAGGAACAATTATGCTATTATTTCTATCCCCCCCCACCCTTTGCATTAATGCCAATGGCGTTCTCAAACAGTGACCTTAAATTATAACCTGGAATTTTCTTTTTGGAAATACTTCAGAATGAGTCTCGATGGGCTCCACCAAGAGGTCTGTCTACTTTACAAAAAGGAAAGGGAGAAATTGCAAGGACAAGTTACATTTATATAGCACCTTTCACCTGAATCTATGGTTTATTATATATATATTTTAAAACAACCCATCAGAACCATGGAAAAGTAAGCTAGGAGCATTGAATCCTGGCATTTTGAAAGCTTCCTGATCACTTCCCTACCTTAGGGCTAAAAAGAAAAGCTTGGGAATCAAGCACATACTTAAACATTCTAGTGTACCAGTTTTTAAAATTGTATTAATACTTTTCTTGCTGTTAGTCTACATATGGAGGAAAGAGGAAGAATTTCCACCTACAACACTGCAAGGCTGAAACAGGCACTGCCAGTACAGAGGTAAAAATTCTTGTCTGTCAGGGAGCCCAGAGTCAATTATATTTATTGAGAATTTATTGTATGCAGAGCACTGTACTAAATGTTTTGGGAAGTACAATATAATAGAAGTGGTAGACACATTCCTTGCCCACAATGAGCTTAAAGTCTAGAAGGGGGCATAGATATTATTAATAGAAATTATGGATACTGTGGACCCAAGGGAAGGGTGAATTGAGGGAGCAAATCCAACTGCAAGATTCAATCTCTGACTAATGCAGGGCAATTTGGGAAAGGCAGTCTGGTCTGGTGAAAATCCCACAGACCTCGAAGTGAAGAACTGTACATTCCAAGCCAAATTGTACATTCCAAGTGCTTAGTACAGTAAGCACATAGTAAGTGCTCAATAAATACACTTGAATGAATGAAATCTGTGTTCTAGACTCAGTGTTGCCCCTGGCCTGCTGTGTGTCCTTGGACAAGTCACTTAATCTCACTGGGACTCAGTTTCCTTATCCATAAAATGGAGATAATCAATGGTATTGAGCACTAACTGTGTGCAGAACAATGTACTAAACACTCAGGAATGTACAATGTACAATAATGATGGTATTTGTTAAGCACTTACTATGTGCCAAGCACTGTACTAAGAGCTGGGGTGGATGTAAACAAATCGGATTGGACACATTCCCTGGCCCACATAGGGTTCACAGTCTTATTCCTCATTTTACAGATGAGGTGACAGGCACAGAGAAGTGAAGTGACTTGTCTAAGGTCACACAGCAGACAAGTGGCAGAGCCGGGATTAGAATCCATGACCTTCTGATTCCCAGGCCCGTGCTCTGTCCACTATGCAGTGAAAAGAAGTCCTCTTTGGAGAAGTCTCTGCCCAGCTCACTGGGAATGTATTGACACAATTACCTTGAGACTACCCCCAGTGCTTGGCATATAATAAATGGTTAACAAATTTGACAATTTCCATTAGGATGGAAGTGTATTTAAAAAAAAAGTACTATATAAATTCAACCTTATTAAACCTGTCAGGAGATCTAAAGTTCAAGTAACTACTAGATAAGGAGATGGACAATCATGAAGTTACAGGGTCAAAAAAGACGTACCCACAAAACCATTCCTAAACTAAGATATTATAGGAATTTGCTCCCTAAAACTTAGAAATGCTATTGGGCACTGATTCCATATCAAACAATGCATATAATGCATTTCACCCCACAGTTACAATCTGCAAGCGCATTTAGCTATCATCTAATTTTAACCAATTTTATCCACATCTCTTTCCATTTGAGTAAGCAGTGCTTTCATTAAGAAATGAAAGTTGTTTTAATGCCACCTCAGTATTTTGCAGCACAAGAACCCCCTCCCCCAGCAAAAACATAAGTACATAGGGCCAAGGAAGATCATGTGCCTAGGTCCGTGTGAGGGGTGAATTCGCCTTTGTCCTCTCACCTGGGGTGACATTTTGCCTAGAGAAATTGCTGTGTGGGATTCCAAAATCACAAGGATCTGTTCTCCACATCACCCCCAGTGCTAAGCATTTTGCGAGGGGAACTTAGAGAGGGCTGTGCTGAGAAATCTACAGAAAAGGGAAGCTGGGTATATCCCAGCTTTCACAACTCGCATTTGCAAAGGTTGCCTTTTCTTTTCATAGCACAAATTCACTCTGCTTGTTACTGCTTGCTCCTGGCATCAGGAATAGATAAAAGACATCAGTAATAATCATAGTCCCTTGAAATAAAAATCATCCCCTGTAGACTGGAAGCCCCATCTCAGTCTCAGCTGGCGAGAATCCAGTCCTCTACCAGTCTTGGCTACGGGAGGGAGAGTGGAGCAGATTCCATTCTTAGCTGGGCAGTGGTTAGCGAGTGGAAGGCAATCTGCTACAAGTCAAATCTCACCCGTACTGGGCAGCAGTGGCCTGGGAGAAAATCGAAGATGGAGATTTTAGTTTATTGCCCAGAAGGTAACATTGGTAAACCACTTCCATATTTTTACCAAGAAAACTCTATGGCTACACCACCAGAACAATTGCAGATGGAGAGGAGGGCACTCTGTGAGAGATGTGTCTGTGACATAGCTGTAGTTCGGAAATGACTCGATGGCATGAGACAAGAGTGGAAGCTCCTTGAGGTCAGGGATTGTGCCTCCAATTTTTTTTTTTGTTAAATGGTGTTAGTACAGGGCCTAGCACACAGTAAGCGTGTAACAAAGTGCTGAGGTGGATCCAAGCAAATCAGCTGGACACAGTCCATGTACCACATGGGACTCGCAGTCTTAATCTGCAGTTTACAGGTGAGGTAACAGGCACAGAGAAGTGACTTGACTATGGTCACATAGTAGACAAGTGGCAGAGTTGGAATTAGAATCCAGGTCCTTCTCACTTCCTTAGTTGCTTAACAAATACTCCCCAATAAAATAAAATAAAAAAAAAAAAACAAAAAGAACCAAAGCACTCAAATACCTTTGATTGATTTCCTCACCCCCCCCCACCCCCACTTCTGCATCGCTCTGTCTTAATCCCTTTGCTCTTCCCCCCTCCCAGCCCCACAGCGCTTATGTATGTATCCGTAATTTTATCTCCCCCTGCCACCACCCCCAAACTGTGAGCTCACTGTAGGCAGGTAATGTCAAGCAGCGTGGCTCAGTGGAAAAAGCACGAGCTTGGGAGTCAGGGGTCAGGAGTTCGAATCCTGACTCTGCCACTTGTCAGCGGTGTGACTGTGGGCAAGTCACTTCACTTCTGAGCCTCAGTTCCCTCATCTGTAAAATGGGGATTAACTGTGAGCCTCACGTGGGACAACTTGATTACCCTGCATCTACCCCAGCGCTTAGAACAGTGCTTTGCACATAGTAAACGCTTCACCAATACCAACATTATTATTATTACTGTTGTGTTGCACTTTCCCAAGTACTTAGTACAGCCTCTGCATACAATAAGCACTCAATAAATATGATTGAATGAATGATTGGTTGATCCACACATACTCCTCCAACAGTGAGCCACTTTCTCCCCCCACACCCCTCCATTTGGTGACATCACTCAGGGCATTTCATACTTTCTGTTGAAAGGCCTCACTTTGGTTGCCTAGTGAGTCACTTTGGGATTAAATAAACTCCAAGGGACTTGCTGGCCTATGGTTGACCCAGTCACTGTCAACTCAGAATAAACAAGCCTGCCTACAGTTTGTTGTTTGAAACAGTCTGTCTTGTTGGTTGTGGGCACAAGCTCACCACTTCACAATGTACAAAAAAGGTCCTGATCAACAAAAAGCCCAGAGAAGCCAACTGATCACACAGTCAGCTTTCCTCCCCCTAAATCCTGATGCTTGCCTGTTGTGTGACCTTGGCTAAGTCTCTTCACTTTTGCCTCAGTTACCTCGTCTCTATAATGAGAATGCAATGCCTAGTCTTCCTCCTTCTTCGACTGTGAGCCCCATTTAGAACAGGGATTGTATCTACCCCACAGCACTTAGTACAGTGTTTAGCACACTAAGCCTTAATCCTCTAGACTTGTGGGTAGGGAACAGATCTACCAACTCTATTGTATTCCCCCAAGGGGTTTAACAAAGTGCTCTGCACACAGTAAGTACTCAATAAATACTATTAGCCAATATCACAGTTATAATTATGAGGAATTTGAATATTCTCTATTAACAACTTTCCTGTTTGCCATTTAATTCAAATATTAAATAATAATAAAAACAAGAATCCCAAGAGAGAAAGAATTAAATTGTAAGACAGTTGAAACAAAATCCTTTTATCATCAATGATGTGGTTAGGTTTATTGATGAGAAGACCTTAAAATGAAATCATGACTAAAGTTTAATCTTCATTAGCCATAAAAATGTTTGCTATGGGACACTGAGACCATAAAGATTCATGCAGCTTCTTGATTTGTATTGATAAATTTTGCGGTAGCCAGAACTCATATCAACTTGCACAGAGGCTGCTGCATGAAGCCCTTACAATAAAAAGCCTCCTAGTTAGAAAAGTTGTCATTTCCTTAGAAAGGGGTGTGGATCCTGCTGCTTCATAGGAGAGGAAGCTCCATAAGTAGCCATATTGGCCCTTCGAAAATTTAGTGGTTGGTCCATAATTCTATGAATCAAGTCAGAGCATGCACCCGAGGCCCTCTGTATTCTTAAGAGAAGGAGCATGGAGTAATGAACAGAGCACGGGCCTGGGAGTCAGAAAGTCATGGGTTTTAATCCCAGCTCTGCCACTTGTCTGCTGCATGCCCTTGGGCAAGTCACATCATTTTTCTGTGCCTCAGTTCCCTCATCTGTAAAATGGGGTCTGAGAGCCCCATGTGGGACAGGGACTGTGTCCAACATGATTTGCCTGCAAACACCCCAGTACTTAGTATAGCACATGGAACATAATATGTGCTTAAAAAATACTGTAATTATTATTATTATTATTATTTAAAGACCTTAAAATGAAATCATGACTAAAGTTTAATCTTCATTAGCCATAAAAATATTTGCAATGGGACACTGAGACCATAAGATTCATGCAGCTTCTTGATGTGTATTGATGAATTTTGCGGTAGCCAGAACTCATATCAACTTGTACAGAGGCTGCTGCATGAAGCCCTTACAATAAAAAGCCTCCTAGTTAGAAAAGTTGTCATTTCCTTAGAAAGGGGTGTGGATCCTGCTGCTTCATAGGAGAGGAAGCTCCATAAGTAGCCATATTGGCCCTTCGAAAATTTAGTGGTTGGTCCATAATTCTATGAATCAAGTCAGAGCATGCACCCGAGGCCCTCTGTATTCTTAAGAGAAGGAGCATGGAGTAATGAATAGAGCACAGGCCTGGGAGTCAGAGGTCATGGGTTTTAATCCCAGCTCCGCCACTTGTCTGCTGTGTGCCCTTGGGCAAGTCACATCATTTCTCTGTGCCTCAGTTCCCTCATCTGTAAAATGGGGTCTGAGAGCCCCATGTGGGACAGGGACTGTGTCCAACATGATTTGCCTGCAAACACCCCAGTTCTTAGTATAGCACATGGAACATAATACGTGCTTAAAAAATACTGTAATTATTATTATTATTATTATTATTTTAAAGCTCTGGAGCAGGATCCCAGACCAAGTCCCAGGCTCAGGACAGTAAAGCAGGTACAGAGTAGAAACCAGGCACCTGCCAGAGACATAGCTGAGGGCTGGCTGGGGTTCGAAACAGCAAGGCAACCCTGGTGTTCAGAGACAGATTGATACCATCTCTTTTAGACTGTAAGCTCATTGTGGGCAGGGAATGTGTATGTGTCTGTCTGTTGTACTGTACTCTCCCAAGCCTCTTCTTCACAGGATGGCATCTGGAGAGTTTCTAGTACTCTACCCGTCTCAGTTACTGGGAGGGAGAGTCAAGCAGAGGCCTACCCAATCCATTCCTAGCTTGGGCAGTGGCTAGCGAGTGGAAGGCAATCCGCTACAAGTCAAAACTCACCTGTACTGGGCAGCAGCGGCGAGGGAGAGTGGAGACTAAAGTTGACTGCGTGGAAGGAGGCACCGGTAAACCACTTACATACTTTTACCAAGGAAACGCTATGGATACAATACCAGAGTGATTACAGAAGGAGGTGGGGCATCCAGGGAGAGAGCAGCATGGCCTAGTGGATAGAGCATGGGCCTGATAGTCTGAAGGTCAAGGGTTCTAATCACAGCTCTGCCACTAGTCTGTGTGACCTTGAGCAAGTCACTTAACCTCTCTGTGCCTCAGTTACCTCATCTGTAAAATGGAGATTGAGATTGTGAGCACCATGTGGAACAAAGGGATGGCATCCAATCTGATTTGCTTGAATCCATCCCAGGCTTATTACGGTGCTTGGCACAAAGTAGGTGCTTAATATATTATCACGGTGTCACTATGGGTCAGAAATAACTCAACAGCATAAGACAAGCATCTCCCAGTCGCTTAGTACAGTGTTCTGCACACAGTAAGCACTTGGATATGATTGAATGAATGAATTCCAGGTCTGTTTCAGCCTCTGGCCCTGCCTGCTCCCGAGAGCTTTCCCCAACCCCCTTTTCCTTCCCTCATTCATTCAATAGTATTTGAGCGCTTACTATGTGCAGAGCACTGTACTAAGCACTTGGAATGTACAATTCGGCAACAGATAGAGACAATCCCTGCCCACTGACGGGCTTACAGTCTAATCGGGGGAGACAGATGGACAAAAACAAGACAATTTAATCACGATAAATAGAATCAAGGGAATGTACACCTCATTAATAAAATAAATAGGGTAATAAAAATATATACAAATGTGCACAGTGCTGAGGGGAAGGAGAGGGAAGGGAGAGGAGCAGAGGGAAAGGGGGGAAAGGAGGCTTAGATGAGGGGAGGTGAAGGTGGGGAAGTGGGATTGAAGATGCACTCAGTGATGTTCACATAGGAATGCACTTATTACATACTGAGATTTGGAGTAGGTATAACAACGATCGAATCAGTCACTGTCCCTGTCCCACAGGAGGCTTTCAATCTATTAAGTCGGGAGAACGGGTATTGAATCCCCACTGAGTCCCAGAGAAGGTAAGTGACACGCCAGGGTCAGAGAGCAGGTCAGAGGCAGATCAGGTCCTATGTAATGTCTTGTGAAACGCAAAGAGTTTTTCCCAAGAAGAACAATAATTGGTCATAAATATTACAGGCTCAGATGTTATGCTTCATTCATCTTTTTTTTTGGGTTATGGGCACTATGTTTACAGTGCAAAAATCAATACTTAAGGTCAATGAGTTCCCTGGGAATATCGATTTTCCACATGCTTAGTTTCCACCAACTCCTTTCTCCTAAGGAGATCTCGTAGGACTGGGCAGAAGAAACACACTAACGATTAATATTCTAAATTTAGTCTTTTTAAAAAAATATGAAAGGATTTTGTTATACCCGACTATTAGAAAACCAAAGAGATGGGAAGTAATTTCATGATGACTCAAACACCACCTCTTAGATCTTTATTTGACCTTTAGTTTAAAATACACATATATTTGCCATTGCTCTAGGTTCTCTCTTTCTATATTTGCACAACACAGCACACAAATATTTAGAGATAATGTACAAGCTGTCACATTCAAAGATGATACCTCTGATGGTGGGATTTTATCAGTTTATGATGAGAGAAGCAGTATAACCTAATAGACAGAGCTTGGGTTTGGGAGTATGAGGACCCGGGTTCTAATCTAATCCTGGCTCCACCACTTACTTGATGTGCAACTTTGAATAAGTCAATTAACTTTTCTGTGTTTTAGTTACCTCATCTGTAAAATGAGGATTAATATTGTGAACCCCACATGGGACAACCTGATTACCTAGTATCTACTTCAGGGCTTAGAACAGTGCTTGGCACAGTAAATGCTTTACAAATACCATTATTATTATTAGATTCACTCGTTCATATTTATTGAACACTTACTGAAGACAGAGCACTGTAGTAAGCACTTGGGGAGGACAAGAACAATATAGATAATGGACACGATGCCTGCTTTCAAGGAGTTGACAATCCAGCAGAGGAAACAGACATGAAAATAAACTACAAGTAGGGGAAGCAACTGAATGGAAGGATATGAACGTAAGGGCTGTTAGCGTGGGGTGAGTACTTAAGTCTTGAGGGGTAAGGACTAAAGTGTAAAAGTGATGAAGTAAGAATGGAATGAGAAGATGAGAGTAGTTAGGGTAGACTTCCTGGAGGAGATGTGATTTCAAAAAGGCTTTGAAGATGAGGATAGTGGCAGATTGTTGGATGTGAAAGGTGGGGGGAGGAGTTTCAGGCAGAAGGAAAGGTGTGAGTTAGACAGAGAAGAGCAAGGCATAGTAAATTGGTATTAGAGGAGCAAAGTGTGCAAGCTGGTTGTAGTGGAAGCCCATCAATGGGCAGGGATTGTCTATCTGTTGCCGATTTGTACATTCCAAGCGCTTAGTACAGTGCTCTGCACATAGTAAGCACTCAATAGATACTATTGAATGAATGGGAGAGGAGCGGCTATAGGGGAGAGCTGATTGAGTGCCTTAAAGCCAGTGGTGAGGAACTTCTGTTTGATGCTGAGAGGGACAGAAAACCACTTGAGGTTTTGGAGGAGTGGGCAGATGTGTGCAGAATTTCTTTTTTTCTTTTTTTTTTTTTTTTTAAGAACATGATCAGGCAGAAGAGTGAAGAATGGACTGGAGAGGAGAGAAGCAGAAAAGTCAGTGAGGCGGTTGATGCAGAAATCAAACTGGGATTTGACAAATACTTGGACCAGTGTGGTAGCAGCTTGGAGGAGAGGAAGGGACTAGATTCTGGAGATGTTGTGAAGGTCAAATCAGCAGGATTTGGTGACTGACAGAATGTGCAGGCTGAAGGAGAGAGATGAATTAAGGCTAATGCTGAGCTTGTGAACTTGTGTGATAGAGGGGATGGTTCTGTTGTCAACAGTGTTGGGAATGTCACAGGGAGGAGAGAGTTGAGAGGGGTAATGAATAAAATCTTGGCCTTTCCTAAGCCTTCATTTCCTCTTATCCCACTCCCTTCTGCTTTGCCCTGGAAATTGGATTTGTACCTTCTATTCATCCCTTCATCAGCACCACAGCACTTACATATGTATCTGTAATTTATATTTATGCCCCTCTCTCCCTCTAGACTGTAAGCTCATTGGGCAGGGAATAATAATAATAATAATGTTGATATTTGTTAAGCGCTTACTATGTGCCGGGCACTGTTCTAAGCACTGGGGTAGACAGAGGGGAATCAGGTTGTCCCACGTGGGGCTCACAGTCTTAATCCCCATTTTACAGATGAGGTAACTGAGGCACCGAGAAGTGAAGTGACTTGCCCAAAGTCACACAGCTGACAAGTGGCCGAGCCGGGACTCGAACCCATGACCTCTGACTCCAAAGCCCGTGCTCTTTCCACTGAGCCATGAATATGTCTGTCAGCTGTTATATTGTTCTCTACTAAGTGCTTAGTACAGTGCTCAGCACAGAGTACTCAATACATTTGACTGACATGCTGCAGCATGGCCTAGTTGATAGAGAGCAGGCCTGAGAGCCTGAAGAACCTGGGTTCTAATCCCAGCTCTGCCACTTGTGTGAATTTGGCCAAGACATAACCTCTCAGTTACCTCATCTGTAAAATGGGGATTAAGACTATGAGACCCATGTAGGACATAGACTGTGTCCAACCTGATTAGTTTGTATATACCTGAGCACCTAGTACAGTGCCTGGCCCATAGTAAGAGCCATTTAAAAAATACCATTTAAAAATGTCATTTTAAGTAATGAGAGGATATGCAGGTAGGGATATTATGAAGGCAGGAGGAGCTGTGAGATAGAGAAGGACACAAGTTGTGGGTGGGGATGTAGATTTCAGGGTCATCCAGTAGGGATGATAGTTGAAGTTGTGGGGCATTTTTTTTAATAGTATTTGTTAAGCGCTTACCATGTGCCAGTCACTGTACTAAGCACTGGGGTAGATACAAATTGATCAGGTTGGACACAGTCCCTGTCCCACATAGGGCTCACAATCTTAATCCCCATTTTACAAATGAAGTTAACTTCGCCCAGAGAAGTAAAGTGACTTGCCCAAGATCACACAGCAGACAAGTGGTAGAACCCGGATTAGAACCCAGGTCTTTGATTTCCAGGCCCATGCTCCATCCACTAGGACAAGCTGCTAAGTTGTTCAGTTCCCAGAGAAAGTGGATGTAGATAGAGAGTAGAAGGAAACCCAGAATTGAGTCTCAAGAGGGACTGGTACTGAAAAGAGGCTTCTCGTTTCTCAGCCCCTTGGAATCCCAGGTGCATCACTGAAGCCAACTTCCAATTCTGGTTCTACTGTGGGGGTAGGGAGAGAGGCCAGGTTTGGGATCCTACCCTGGTCCGGCAGTCAATCTTATTTGAGTACGTGTTGTGTGCAGAGTTCTGAATTAAGTGCTTGGGAGAGTATAACAACAACAGGCTCATTCCCTGCCCACAGTGATGATGATAATGATGGTATTTGTTAAGCACTTACTATGTGCCAAGCACTGTTCTAAGCTCTGGGGTAGATACAAGGTAATCAGGTTGTCCCACATGGGGTTCACAGTTCTTAATTCCCATTTTAGAGGTGAGGTAGCAGGCACAGAGAAGTTAAATGACTTGTCCATGGTCACACAGCAGACAAATGGTGGAGCCAGGATTAGAACCCACATTCTCAACTCAAGCCCGTGCTCTTGCCACTAGGCCATGCTGCTTCTCTAATCGTACAGTCTATAGGGGGAAACAGACATGAATATAAATATAGCTATGTACATAAGTGCTGTGGGGCTGGGGGTGTGGCGGGGGGGATAAATAAAGAGTGTTTCAGAAGGGAGTGGAAGATGATGAAAGAAGGGCTTAGTCAGGGAAGGTCTCCTGGAGATGTGCTTTCAATAAAAGCATCATGGCATAGTGGAGAGAGCACAGGCCTGGGAGTCAGAAAGTCATGGGTTCTAATCCTATCTTTGCCACTTGTCTGCTGTGTGATCTTGGGCAGGTGCCACAGTTACCTTATCTGTGAAATGGGGATTAAGATTGTGAGCTCTATTTGGGACAAGGACTGATTAGGTGGTTTCTACCCCAGCGCTTAGTAAGCACTTGAATACCATTATTATTATGGCTTTGAAGGGGGCAAGAGTCATTGTCTGTCATATGCAGCCCTTAACACCTGAGGCTCCCAGTTCACCCAACTGTGAAATAATGGAAACTGCCCTGTCATTGGAAGTTCAAGGGTGAGATGGTTTGGTGTGGTGGAAATTCCATCTCCAACCCTCATCTCAACTTCTAGGGTGGGAGGTGCTGGAGAATGAACCCCAACTCTTGGCAGAGTACCTTCAAGATGGCACATGCCCCTCCCAGAAGGCTTGGAGGCAGACAAACCTCCCAAGCTGAAAATGTATTGCCTCCTTGTGTGCTAGCTAAGACATGGTCCTCAAGTCCAAAGCCCTGGACTCCAGTCTCTACTTCATTATAGGCCAACTCTGGTAAGTCACAAACTCTCTCTGGGCCACACTCTCTCTATCTGTAAAATGAGGATAATCATAGCCGCCCTGTCAAGCTCAAGAGACACTGGGAGTAGAAATGGCTACAAGCCTGTGAAAAGATTTTGAGCTCTCTTGTGGAAATCCAAATAGGACAGTCAATTCAGACTGACATTGTTCATGATGAGTTTCAAAAATAAGCCAAGTCTGTAAAAGTACAAATTCTGCAAAAGAAGATGAAAACTACCAATTCAGTCTAGACTAATAGCAGACATTCATTATTCATTAGGGATGACAATGCAGACTACATATACATCACACAATGTAAATCAGTTCATAGAGGTAGGATAAGCAAAGCATCTTTTTCTGAATCACAAAAATGTGATGAGATCCAGACTGCAGGTACTGTACCAAGTAAACAAGAACATTTGGAAGTTATACTATCCCCATTGTATGGTTCTTTTTCAATATTTGAAATCCCATATGGTGCTGTAAAGAGCTTTCAAGCACTAGTGAATGCAATTCCCCAAATTCACTTTACTTGCAAAGCAGTTGTGCTTTTTGATTAAATAATTTGGGTTAAATTCTGCCTTGAGACACTCACGTGCCACTTCTAAGCCAATAAGATATGTATTTAAGTATCTTAGGGCAGAAGTTGGCCCAATTTGTTCTTTAAAAAAAAAAAAATGAGCCTTCCTGTTGGCAAAAGAAAATGGGATGATGAAATGGGAAAAGGGAATTGAGAAAGTTAGCAAATCTGGCCTTCACCCTTTCATGACCGATCTTAACTGATGTCCATTCATTGCCAAACTAAATGCTTTCTCAACACTTTGGAGGTTGGTGGTGATTTCTCCCACTTTTATTTTGGCAAATCCTCTGGCCATGGATTGCTGCAGCCAAAACATTCCAGATCTCAACTCTATTAGGAATGAATTCTTTCTGAAGAGGCAATCCTGTGAGCTATTCTAGTTAGCTCAATCAAGATACTTATTTAGACATAGCCAAAGGATAAAGTACTGTCTTTGCAGAAGTTTCCAAGTTGCTCAAGAAGAAGACCTTGGATCTTGAGGAAGTGTACAATTGGCCATGAAAAAATATGGTTTAGAGCTTTTTCACATCTGTTTTTTTTTTCCTCTTTGACTAAGGTATAGGAGGAAAGAAACAACCCTAGGAGCTGTGGTACATTACACATTCACTCCCTGACAATAATAATGATGGTATTTGTGAAGCCCTTACCATGTGCCAAGCACTGTTCTAAGCATTAGGATAGATAAAGGTAATCAGGTTGTCCCACATGGGGCTCACAGTATTAATCCCTCTTTTACAGATGAGGTAACAGGCACAGAGAAGTTAAGTGACTTACCCAAGGTCACACAGCAGACAAGTGGTGGAGCTGGGATTAGAACCCAGGTCCTGACTCCCAGGTCCGTGCTCTAGCCACTAGACTGTAACCGCCCTGTGGGTGGGGAACGTGGCTACCAACTCTGTTATACTCTCCTAAGACTTTAGTACAGTGTTCTGCACACATTAAGTGCTTAATAAATATCACTGATATACTAGAGTGGGGAAACTTCAAATCCTCAAGTGCTACTCTGTCTGATCAGATCTCTTCTTGGCGATGATTGAACATGTAGTGCCAATCTATCACCTTTTTTCAGATTTGGAGTCCCACTGGAAAAATCCTCTCCCAAAATGTATTTGCTCTGAGTGGACTTGACCAATAAAATATGGGAAAGGGGGAGCTATCTGGCTTCAAAGCTATAATAGTAGGCCCATTCATTTAATCACATCTATTGAGCGCTTACTGTGTGCAAAGCAGTGTAGGCCCAGGTGCACCAAGCAGGCAATTTATGAACTGAGAATGTCCTGACAGCTCAATCCTGTTCCATTAACACTGCTGATATGATACTGACCTCCCAGCCTCCTGTCTCTCCCCGCTCCAGTCCATATTTCTCTCTGCTGCCTGGATCATCTTTCTACAAAAAAAATTCAGGACACGACACCCCCCCCCATCCTCAAAAATCTCTAGTGGTTACCTATCCACTTCCATTTCAAACAAAAACTCCTCACCATGGACTTTAAAGCACTCCCTCACCTTACCCCCACCTACCTCACCTCTCTTCCCTCCTCCTACAACCCATCCTGCACACTTCACTCCTCCTGTGCTAACCTTCTCACTGTGTCTCAATCTCGCCTGTATTTGTACTGATGCCTGTCTCCCCCTCTCTAGACTGTGAGTTCGTTGTGGGCAGGGATTGTCACTGCTTATCGTTGTATTGTTCTTTCCCCAGGGCTTAATATTGTGCTCTGCACACATTAAGTGCTTAATAAATATGACTGAATGAATACTGCTGCAAGGCTTTCCCTCCTGCTTGGACTTCAAGCCTCATTTGGGACACAGACCATGCCCAATCTGCATATTAGAATCAACCCCCAGCTCTTAGTACAGTGTTTGGCACATAGTAAGAACATAATATTGTGGTGTTTGCTAGCCTTGTCTTCTTGAAATGTCGCTCGGCGCATCTCTCTCCACTCTTCAAAATCCTCCAATGACTACCCATCTCTCTACCAAGCAAAAACTCCCCATCACACATTAGCACTCCTTCCTGCTCACCAGCTTGCCTTCTTGATTCCTCCCACATTCTTCTTTTAATTGTGCCTTGCTCTTGATTCTCCCTCCTCCATCCCTTCTTTCACCTTGTTCCCACAGCCTGAACCCCCCCAACCTCAAAGTCCCACAGACCACAGCTCTCCCACTCTTCAAAGCCTTCCTAAAATTTCATCTCCTTCAGAAACTTTCCTGAATAATTCATTACCTCCTAGTTGAAAGAGTCACCCTTAGAACTTATTACTTTCCCCAGGAAAAATGTACATTTCCATCAGGCTGGATTCATGCAGGGGCTTTAACAGTTGATGGCCAGGGCCTTGCACTAAGGTGACATCCCCAAAAACCCCAAAGTGTGGCCCTCAGAGGACAACCATGGCAGGACCTGTCCCTCCAAAAGCTGTGTGCAAGCAAATGTACACTGAAGCTACTTCAATAATAAAAGTAATTGTGGTATTTGTTAAGTGCTCTCTCTCTACCAGGCCCTTCAAGAGAATCAAGTTGGGCAAACTCCCTGTCCCACGTTGGGCTCACAATCTCAATCCCTATTTTACAGATGAGGTAATTGAATCAGAGAAAAATCAAGCGACTTGCCCAAGGTCATACAGGAGACAAGTGGCAGAGCCAGAATTAGAACCTAGGACCTTGTGCCTGCCAGGCCCTTGGTCTATCCTTTATGCCATGCTGTCTCTAATTACTCCCCCTGCCCCAGAGGAACTCTATCCCCTATCTGTGGCAAAGCCTCCTGCAACGGAAGACCACTAGGCCATTTGCACCTATCACTGGGAATCCCTGATCACAAGGGCATACAAATTGGCACTCCCCATGCACTCGGTCCAGGTTACACCACTTGCCATGCTCAACTGGGAGGGAGGGACAGGGCAGAGAAGGATACCAAGAAAGTGAGGGTGGTGAGAAGAGATGGGGATGACACCTCTGCTGGCCCAGCCCAGTGAGGAAGAAGATAAGGGAGTCCACACATGACCTGGCTCCTGTCCAATCCAAGGGATCAGCAAATCCAAGATAAGGGCAACACATAAAGGTGTGGGAGAAGAGGAAATGAGGGCTTAGTCAGGGAAGGCCTCTGGGAAGTAAGGTGCATTTAATAGGGCTGTGAAGGCGGGAAGAGTGATCTCTGTTGGTTATGAAGAGGACAGGTCTTCCAGGCTAGAGGCAACAAGGAGGCTAGAATGTGGGTGGGGTGGGCAGGAGCGAAGAGAGAAGCACTCAAAGAATGGATGTATTTTGGCTACACAGGGGTCATTGACAGAGTTGTTTCCAGCATGGACCCTTTCACTTCACTCTCTCTAGTAGGCACCTCCCAGCTTGGCAAGTTGTCCCGTTCTGGGCAGCTTGGGGCTCTTCCACCTCCTGTTCTAAAAAAAAAAAAAATCCTGAAACATCTGGGGAATAGGAGGTTGCATGTCTCTCCAGGAGGCCAAAGCCAATAATGAAAATGTGTTTGTTATCCAGACGGTGGCAGCAAGTGCTCTGGGTTGACTAGTAACTCTAAAAAAAACCCCAAAAAACAAACAAAACAAAACAAACACTGTTTTGAAGGTCAAGAATAACAGAAGCTTTCTGAAGGAGAGCAAAATGCCAATAAGCAGAACTGTGAGGTGTGGTGTCGGGAAAGGCTGCTCTCAACCAGGGACAGATTTTTTCAATGTCTCAGCTCAGACATTGAATCTGTATTTTACAGATGAGGGAACTGAGGCACAGAGTAGTCAGGTGTCTTGCCCAAGGTCACAGAGAAGACCAGTGGTGAAGCCAAGATTGGAACCCAGGTCCTCTGACTCCCAGAGTCCCAGTGACTCAGAATCCACCAGACCACACTGCTTCTCTAAATCACAATGCTTGACTGTGTTGGGTTTTTTTTTGAAAATAAAACAGTGCTATAACAATTCCCTTCTGCATCCAGCCTTGTGTGTTTCGATGAATTTTTTTTTTTTTTTTTTACCCCTGAGGCATAGTCTGATGGATTCTTAACACTATTAGCAGTGGACAACATTTCCTTAGCAATTTCTTCCATCATGAGATACATTATTTTTTAGGCTGAACAATGTACAGTTTATGCTCTCCCTCATTCCCTGACCCTTTCTTCTTTTCCAGTGACAATATTTCCCCTTAATTCCTTCCTTTGGCTTTACACTAATGACTATGGCTTCTTCTGGTAACAAAGTTCTGTGAAGAGGGACAACACACATCTGTCCCAAGGTAAACCGGGCCACCCATCAAGATCAAATGCTATTATTCATTTTTATTGAGCCCTTACTGTGTGCAAAGCATTGTACTAAGCACTTGGAAAGTATAATTCAGCAACAAATAGAGACAATCCCTACCCAACAATGGGCTCACAGTCTAGAAAGGGGGAGACAGACAACAAAAAAGTAGACAGGCGTCAATATAAATAGAATTATATATATGTGTGTGTATATCGATTAGACTGTAAGCCCGTCAAATGGCAGGGACTGTCTCTATCTGTTGCCGACTTGTTCATTCCAAGCGCTTAGTACAGTGCTCTGCACATAGTAAGCGCTCAATAAATACTATTGAATGAATATATATATGCATCATTAATAGAATAAATATGTACATATGTACACACACAAATGCTGTGGTGTGGGGGGGTAGAGCAGAGGGAGTGAGGGAGAAGGGGCAATGAGGGACGGGAGGAGGAACAGAGGAAAAGAGGGGCTCAGTCTGGGAAGACCTCCTGGAGGAGGTGAAATGTCAGTAAGGCTCTGAAGGGGAGGAAGTGAGCTAGTTTGGCAGATGTGAGGAGAGAGGGCATTCCAGGCCAGAGGTAGGATGTGGGCCAGAGAATAAGGCTTAGTGAGGAGGTTAGCGGCAGCAAAAGCAGTGGAGTGTGTGGGCTGGGCTGTAGGAGAGAAGGGAGGTGAAGTAGAAGGGGGCAAGGGGATGGAGAGCTTTGAAGCCAATAGTGAGGAGTTTTTGTTTCATGCAAATGTTGATAGGTAACCACTGGAGATTTTTGAGGAGGGGGGTGAGAGACACAGAACATGTCTATAGAAAGATAATCTGGGAAGCAGAGTGAAGTATAGCCCAAGCTGGAAAAGTGAAATTTGGAAGCATGGGTGGGACACAGCTCTCCAACCCCATCCCGCCAGCCAACCAAAGCTGCTAGACAGACATCCCAGGCCAGGAATATGGAAGGTGTCTTGTCCCTGTGCCAACCAAATAAGGTAGGGGCCAAAGGGGTTTGGCAGGGGGGAAAGGAGATTGGACAAGCAGAAGCCGGAAGCTTGAAAAGCCCAGGAAGACAGGTGAAAAATAGCTGCCACATGCTACATTCTGGGCAGGGGATCGAGACTTGCAGCAGCCAGCTGCGTGTCACCTCTACCTAGAGCATGGAATGCCCGCTCTGCAACAAGTGAGGAACTGTGGGATGGCTGAATACCTTGCTGAATACTCATGGGGCTGGAAGCTAGGGCACTTCATCACGGGCATATGGTATTTGCTAAGTGCTTACTATGTCCAGGTACTTTACTTAAGTACCGGCATGGATACAAGCAAATTGGGTTGGACACAGTATTTAACACACTAGATTCCTCCTGAGAGAGAAGGGTTCATGGGTGGGAGCTAGATACTTCTTCATGTGCTAGTATGAGAAACAGCGTAGCTCAGTGGAAAGAGCATGGGCTTTGGAGTCAGAGGTCATGAGTTCGAATCCCGGCTCGGCCACTTAGCTGTGTGACTGTGGGCAAGCCACTTAACTTCTCTGTGCCTCACTTACCTCATCTGTAAAATGGGGATTAAGACTGTGAGCCCCATGTGGGACAACCTGATTCCCCTATGTCTACCCCAGCGCTTAGAACAGTGCTCTGCACATAGTAAGCGCTTAACAAATACCAACATTATTATTATTAGTAACACCAGTGGATTCCTCCCGAATGGGAAGTGTTCATGGTTGGGAGCAAGGCGTTTCATCATGTGTGAGTAAAGTATCAGTGAATTCCTCCCGAGTGAGAAGTGTTCATGGTCAGGGGCTAGGTGATTTGCCCCATGAAAGTAATGTATAACCGCATTCCTACGGAGAGGGAAGTTCAATTTTCCACATGGAAATAACGAAGGGTATTCCTCCCAAAAGGGAAGTTCAATTCACCACATAGAATAAATTTTGTATGGCTCAGCCTCTTTGAACCCCAATCTCTCCCTTTCACCGGGCCGGTCCTTGAACCTATCCTCGTGCAATGGGTTACAGCATCTATGAAAATTCCACAACAGGTAGAGGAAAAGGGACTTTAGAGTTCAACTTTCAAGCTTAATGATAAGTCCAGATCAGGTTTTTGGCCTGAATCCATGCAGTGTATAATGATGTTATTTGTTAAGCCCTTACTATGTGCCAAGCACTGTTCTAAGCACTGGGGTAAGTACAAGGTAAACAAGTTATCCCAAGTGGGGTTCAGTCAATCCCCATTTTACAGATGAAGTAACTGAGGCACGGAGGAGCTAAGTGGCTTGCCCAAAGTCACACAGCAGACAAGTGGCAGAGCCAGGATTAAAGCCCACGACCTCCAACTCCCAAGCCCAGGATCTTTCCACTACACCATGCTGCTTCTCCTGAATTTCTTGAATCGCGTATATCTCCTGAAGCTAAAGCCTCAGTTTACTCTGAAAACTGAAGTGCTGAGCGGAAAGAGCATGGGCCTGAGAGTCAAGGGGATCTAGAGTTCCTGTTTTGCCACTCACTTATCATGTGACCTTGGGCAGATGAAATAGTCTTTCTGGTTCTCCATTTACTCATCTGTAATATGGGGAGGATAGATTGGTAAGATAAAAGAAAATTGATGCCTGATCTCATAACCTGGCAGCCACCTCAATCATGTTTATCAAGTGCTTACTGTAGGCAGAGCACTTTACTAAGCACTAGGGAGAATACAATAGAGTTGTTAGACAATCCTTTTCCTTAAGGAGCTTACATTATAATGGGAGACACTGACATTGAAATAAATTACAGGTAGGAGAAGCAGCAGAACATAGGGATAAGCGCATGAATGCTATGGGGGTGAGGTTAGCGTGAGTGTCAGGAGTACAATTCAAATGCATAGGCGATGCACAAGGGAGGAAGAATAGGGTGGGAGAAGATGTAACTTTAATTGGGCTTTTTAGATGGAGAGAGTGTTGATTTTTCAAATACGGAGGGGGAGGGTGTTTCAGGCAGGATGAGATAGACTGCAAGAGTGATGAGATTGAGGCATAGTGAGTAGGTTAGCATAAGAGGAGTGAAATGTGCAGGCTGGGATGTAGTGGTAGATGAATGACATTAGGTAGGAGGGGGAAAGCAAATTGGGTGCCTTAATGACAATGGGGAGTTTACCCCAGCACTTGGCTCATAGTGAGTACTTAATAATTGGCATTTATTAAGCATGGATGGATTTATTTCAGATTTCAGCCAAGGTATCCACAGGAGCAATTGTGGATTGTGACAGAACAAGTTTGTTCAAGGGAGTAAGGAGAGCCAGGAAATGGGTAGTCACCATCTCTAGTAAGAAAACATCTCAAGTTGGGATGGAGGCGGGGATGGAGAGGTCATCGATCAATGGGGAATGAGAAGTTGTGTTCCAGGGTGGAATTGGGGGAGTCACTATTTGTGCATGAGCCTCCAGACATCAAATAAAGCTCACTTGAAAAGTGTAAGGAGTTTGCCCGACCTTCATTCAACTCGGAGATATGAACCACTCAAGTGAGGCATAGGTTAATGGGAGCTCAAAGAGGCACAAGGCAGTATCCAAGGGAAGTCTATTTCTTTTGCTATTTTGTACACACAACATTAACATCACGAGAGGTAGCCCCAGGCCTCAGAGGAAGAATAATGAGCATTTCTTTCTGTACCTAGAGAGAATTCTAAATTGCATTATTGTTCCTACCTACTTCACAAAGTAAATTCAAAAATCATGGGTAATTTTTATTGCCCAAGTAGTTTCAGACAGATATCACATTATGGGTGTCCAGAATGAAAAGCCAGATCATGAAATATGGATGCTAGTAGATTAGAAAGGGAAAAATAAAAGTATAAATCCATGGCAATGGTTGTTTACAAGCTTTCAGGAAGTATTGGATTTTTGACAAACGGACAGTGTAGTTCTACTTAAGAGACAAATTGCTTGTCTTATTCAGAATCAAGTTCTAAATGATTCTTTATTCAATTACACACGTTTCCTTCAGATGCATTTCCCATTCTTGACTGGGAGTAATTTGGTACATTTTTTTCCAATCAGTTGGTTAAACCTAGCCATATCAGAATTCAATTCTTTGACATACTAGTAACAGAATGTTACTCAAACTAATACAGAGTTTTGTTCACGTGGTAGGCAGCAAATATTTTATAATTTGAAGAGAATATTGGAGGAGGTGCATGGTGACCGGAGGGACAGGTATCCTATTAGGGCACTGAAGTAAAAATTGCAGGTTGAGACATCTTCATTCAATGTGATTCCTGAGAATTGACCTTCTCTACTGAATGTACCTAGTCTGTTGCATGCATTTAAGATTTATCAGTTTCAGAATGTGTGGTGTTGATTTGCTTTCTTCCACAGTCATTTAATCCAGATTTCTCTAAACATCTACAGGTTGATTTTCAAACATCACTGATGCCATAGCTTCAGGACTGCTTTACAAACCTGAATCTCAGGCCCTGGAGAGATACTGAAGAAACGAAGAGAAACTTTGATGCAATGTTGACAAAAGAAACCTGCCAAAAGCAATGATCCATCTGCCCAGAGAGCCAACCCAAGCTACCATTAATGGTAGCTCTTTCCATTTGAAGATTATGCCACTGGCTGAATCACTCCTGGGGGAAGAATGCAAGTGTCTGAATCAGTGACATTTGAGAGTTGTGTACAGAGCATTGTACTAAGTGCTTGGGAGAGTAGAATACATAATATTTACCTCCTGTTCTAGACTGTAAGCTTGTTGTGGGTAGGGAATGTGTCTATTGTTATAGTGTACTCTCCCAAGCACTTAGTACAGTGGTCTGCACACAAAGTGCTCAATAAATGATTTAAATGAATACAGAATTGGTAGACACTTTCCCTGCCCATAAGGAGCTTACAGTCTAGGGGGAGAAAGACATCAATATAAATACCTTACAGATGTGTACACGAGTGCTATGGGGCTGAGGGAAGAGTCAAAAGCCTAACTTACAGCCTCTTTTGACATTACAACAAATATATTTGACCTTTGCTCCATGCTGCAGCTATCCCTGTAAAGTAGAGCAACTTCAATTGTACCTTATTTTTGTGTTCAAGGGAAGCCAGTTCATTTATGACTTCTGCTCACCAGATCACCACTTTTCCTTTACCCACATCTGCATTCCAGAGTGTAAGATCCTCCACTAGAATGCAATCTCCTTGTGGGCAGGGATATTGTCTATGTACTTGTACTGTGCTCCCTCAAGTGCTTACTACAGTGGTCTCAACACATAAGCTCTCAATAAATATCATTGATCAATTACATCAATGTGGCTCTTCCAGTAGGGGGAATTGAGCTCACCGCTGGTGACAACACCCTTTCAGAATTCAGATTTGAACTGCACCTATGGCAACTTTTCTAAGGCACCAACCAATTCTAGATAAAAGCACTTTTCACACATTTCATTCATGTGGATTTTAAAAATAATGGTCTTCCAATAGCAGGTACATAATAGGATAGCCAGGCAAATTGACAAGAAATATAGCTAAGTGAAAATTCAGTCCAATTCCATAGTAGAAATATTTTAAGTAGGCATTCTCTAATTAAGTTACCAAAAAGATAAAGTCTTTCAAATATGTAGATCTCACCTTCTCTAGCTACCCAAAAGATGGGAAAGCACATTGTATTGGGGATATTTAAGACCACAGTCTTCAGGCTTCTCATAACTACAGACTAATAAGCAAATATTCCACTTTTCTCCCTCATCCAAATACAGTCCAGAAAAGGCACATTTCATCATTCTTCCATACTGTGTAAATGAGAATGGAAAAAAAAAATAAGGGTATTTGTTAAGGGCTTAATGTATGCCAGACATTGTACTAAGTACTGGGGTAGATACAAGTCAGTTTGTGTTGGATACAATCTCTGACCTGTGTGAGGCTCATGGTTTTAATCCCCATTTTACAGATGAGGTAACTGATGCACAGAGGATTTAAGTGACTTGTCCAAGGTCATCCAGCAGACAAGAGGCAGATCTAGGATTAGAATCCACGTCCTTCTGACTCCCAGGCCTCTGCTCTATCCATTAGGCCAAGCTGCTCCTCATCAAGAAAAAAAAAAAACCAAAAAAACACCACAATCTCCTCAAACTAGAGATACCAAAATTCATAGTTTCCTAATAAGAAAGCCCAAGAGCATGAAATTGCCTACCTCATTTCTTCCCTCATTCTATTTTCCATTCAGATGGACTTTCATTCTTTCAACTGCCCACTGGGGGCAGGGATTGTCTCTTTCTATATTGTACTTTTTAAGTGCTTTGTACAGCATTCTGCACACAGTAAGCACTCAATAAATCAATTGACTGATTCAGTTGCAGAAAGCCCTAATGGGAATAGGTAGGTTGAGAAATTGACCTTCAAATTCAGGACAACTGTGGCTAAACTTTAAAGGAAATTTGAACAAGACTTACGAGGATCCCTCAAACATTTTGACCACACAACCCTACCTTCCCATCAGTAGACCTTAATGGCTGGAAGGGGATTCAGGAGTAAGAGACTCCCATTTCTTCTGTCTCACATAAGTCAGCTCCTGTGGCTGCTGTGGTTGGTGCTGCCTTCCCCAATCTGGAAATCTGCAGGGTTTTTCTCCCTACCTAGAGCTGTCTGGACACTGAAGAAACAGATCATCCAGAATGACAGTCTCCTTCAGCTTTGCATGTGGCTATGGGGCCAGAGAAGCAGGCAGCATCTGGGAAAAGCCCAACTGGTCCAGAGTCCTCTGTCGGGGCCCATGTAGCATGGAATGGGCAGAAAGCTTGCTGCTGTCTCTGGACAACACAACACCACCACTGCCCAGCTTCTCTGCCCCTTGGCCCAACCTCCTGGCCGTCAACTCCCACTTGGGGCCAGGTGAGGCCTAGAGGCAGCAGCAGGTGGGAAAGCTGGCAAGAAGTCATTAAGACCTAGTGGAAAGAGCATAGACTTAAGTCAGAGGACCTGTGTTCTAATCCTGGCTCTACCAACTGCTTGTTGTGTAACTTTGGGCAAGTCAATTCAGTTCTCTGTGTCTCAGTTTCCTCAGCTGAAAAATTAGGGATTAAATCCTACTCATAAAACCTCATGTGGGAGAATAACTGTCCAATCTGATTAACTTGTATCTACCCCAGCACTGAGAACAGTGCTTAGCCCATAGTAGGTACCTAACAAATACCATAAAACAAACAAGGCTTCTCTAAGGACTGAAAGTGAGCCCCCTCAACCCACAACCCTCTGAAGATTTCCTTAGCCAGCAGTCACCCCTGCTGACTAGAGGAACAGTGTGAAAGACAGAGCACACTAAGCTCATTTTGAGACAGATTTATCAGAAAAAAAAATCAATCCATCACTCCTTGGACTTACCTCCCATTTTCTGTAATGATATAGGATTCCTCCTATTCCAACTGGAGGAGTGAACCACCGAGGACAAAGAACTGGACAGCAGTTCCCCACCATCCCTCCACACTGCCCTTTAAGAGGCAGCAAGCACAGGTGCCAGCCCTGGAGATGTATTAGTGATCATTGGCAACACCTGTTGAGAGCTCAATGACTCTAATTTAGGGAATTCTGTTTGTTTTTTCAGTAGGAAAGATGCTTATCCTTAGTTTTAAAGGGGATTAATGTAAATGGAGACATTTTCATGAATTTAAAACTCTTTAGAGTAAATATTTCTTCACAAGAATTTCACGTTTTAAAGGAATTAGTAATTAAAATAGCTGCCCCTTAATTTACAAAATGCCACATAAATGCTTAATGCTGAAAGCTACCCTCCTCTCCCCCGACACCCCTTCAGGCTTTGATTATGCTTCTAGTTTCCAGAATTTTTTTTTTTGAAGATCTTTTAACAGCTGAATAATATCGTGATGCACTGGACTTGCACCCCTCTTACACACAGTGTGGAATTTAAAATTGATGAGCCACAGCTTAAAATGAGGGCCGGTCAATACTTAATTTTTAATCTAATTAATTGATTTAGCCTATTTGGCTTCTAGTTGATTCCTTTGAATTACCTTTTGAAACCAAGAGGGTTTGGGGAAAGCAGGAGGGGATGTTTTAATTATTATGTTAAAGTGATTAGACCACTTTCTGAGTGAGAGGAAGAGCTTGTGAAAGACTTAGCTGACAGATTCAACTTTCCCCACTCAGCATCGCCATGACATCTAAGAGTCTCATTATTCCTTAGCAATTTGTAAAATCCAAACTAAATTGCTAGTTAGCTGCTTTATCAATCAATCCTATTTATTGAGCTCTTAGTGTGTGCAAAGCACTGTACTAAACACTTGGGAGAGTACAATATAGCAATATAACAAATGCATTCCCTACCTCCAGTGAGTTTACAATCTAGAGGGGGAGACAAATATTAATATAAATAAACCAATTACAGATATATATGTACATAAGTGCTGTGGGGCTGGGAGGGAGGATGAGTAAAGGGAACAAGTCAGGGTGATGAAGAAGAGAGTAGAGAAAAGGAAAAGAGAGCTTAGTCAGGGAAGGCCTCTTGGAGGAGATGTGCCTCCAATAAGGGTTTGAAGATGGGAGAGTAATTGCATGGATATGAAGAGGGAGGGTGTTATGGGCAAGATGTGAATAAAAGGTCTGAGGTGAGATAGACGAGATCGAAGTACAGCCAGTAGTTTGACATTAGAGGAGCAAAGCATCTGGGCTGGGTTGTAGTAGGAGTGAGATAGGAGGGGACAAGGTGATTGAGTGCTTAAATGATGGTGGTAAGGAATTTCTGTTTGATGAGGAAGTGGATGGACACCCACTGGAGGTTTTTGAGTGGGGAAACTTGGACTAATATCTTTATTAGAATGCACTGTGGAAGCTGTAATCTGAAACCCAGAATCTGAAAATCTGAGAATTGTGAACACCTGAAGGCAGTTCTAAATTGAAGTCTGGCTTCATTTGAGAAGAGCCATGAGCAAGTTAATAGAAATTTGGGTGCACTGTTGAGTAGCTGAAATTCAGGGGCCAAGAGAAATGCCTCTTAAGTAACCTTTTAAAAATACCTCACTGTCAGACTTCCTAAGGAGATCAGGAAAAATGATTTTAGATTTCAGTCTAACTAGACCTGAGATGAGCGACTTCATCCATTCACAGTATTTTGTACTTTTTCTTCCCCATTTCAACATTCCATGAGATACCAGATTCCCGTCTGGCCTTTAGCTGCCAGGAGGTAATACATTTGGAGTTCTCATGTGAGGGTCTGTGGACTATTTTGCCTCTTAGCAAAAAAGACTAAGAACAAACAAAAAACAGGTTGGGACCCATGCAAACAACCCTAATATGACATAACAAAAGGAATTAAAGTTGTGAGTGATGATGGAAAACAAATGACTGGAGATATACATTTTCTTGCTAATGATTAATAATTTAGGTTTGTTTTTTAATCACGTATTCTGTGCCAAACACTGTATTAAGCTTCAGGGTAGATACAAGATAATCAGGCTGGACATAGTCCCTGTCCCACATGGGGCTCACAGCTTAAGTAGGAGGGAGAACGGGTGTTGAATCCCTAGTTTACAGACAAGGAAAATGAGGCACAGAGAAATTAAGTACCTTGCCAAGGTAACACAGCAGGTAGATCTGGGATTTCAACTCAGGGGTTCTGACACTCAGGCCCACACTCTTTCCAGTAGGTGATACTGCTTCACCCATAAACCCAAAGCTGTGATGGAAATATATCCTTATAAAAATGGAATTAAATTTCCAGATGATGATTATGTGCTTAGTTCAGAAGCTAGGTAAGATAGTCACTTATCCCACTACAAGGGACAAGGCAGTTCGAGGCCAGGATACAGAGAGTCCCCTGCCCCTGCCACCTCCATCGCCCTCCTGCCCCCCAACCCAATCCTCCTGCCCCTCAGCCTAGCAGGGTCCATTGTGGGGCCTATTTTCCATTTCATTTTGTTGAGATGAAACCAAGTTGGAATGACACTTTAGAAATCAAAAGTCTGGTTCAGCTATCACATCCCAGAAATGCTATCCAGCTGGTCTTTTTGATATCTGCATTGGTCTAAAAATCCTTGTGACTTTTTGGAGTCTCTAAAATTCTCCCTTTAATGGCCAAGTATATCTGATATATGAGGCTCCACTCTGTTTCCTAGCCTACGGTAATTATTTTTTTTTCTGCGTGTGGTGAAATCATACCTCATTCTATTTCTTTAAAAGTGGATAGGTCCTAACCCATTTTACAGGGACCTGAAAAATATTTCACACATCAAAAAATGTGATCTGATTTCAAATTTTCATTATGATTCATCTTTCATCATTTCTTCAGCATATCTTTTTTTCATTTAAGATCAAATCCCATATTGGATTTTCTTAGTTCTCCTCATTTCTTAACTATTTCTCAGAAAATCCAACTTATTAAACCCTTTTATTTATTCAGCCAAATGATAATATTTAAGAATCTGCTTTCGGATACTGAGGCATCATTCTTATATTGTTGGGATAAATTGCTTGAGACTAGTGATGTGAGTAAACCCATGGGTGACTGAGATTATGTAGTTTAGTGGAAAGCAGCGTGACCTAATGGACAAAGCCTGGGGACCAGAGGACCTGAGTTCTAATCCCAGCTCTTCTTAACTGCTGTGTGACAACTTCTCTGTGCCTGTTTCCTAATCTACAAATGAGAATTCAGTACCCGTTCTCCATCCTACTTAGACTGTGGCATAGTGGATAGAGCATGGGCCTGGGAATCAGAAAGTCACGGGTTTTAAAATCAGTTCTGCCACTTGTGTGCTGTGTGGCCTTGGGCAAGTCATTTCACTTCTCTCTGCCTCAGTTACCTCATCTGTGAAATGGGGATTGAGACTGTGAGCCCCATGTAGGATAGGGACTGTGTCCAACGCGATTTGCTTTTATCTACCTCAGCACTTAGTATAATGCCTTACATATAATAAGAGCTTAACAAATACCATAATTATTATTATTATGTGGAACAGAGATTGTATCCAGCCTGATTAGCTGGTATCTATCTGAGAGCTTAGAAGAGAGCTTGACAATAGCAAGTGCTTAACAAATTCCATTAAAAAAAATGTCCTCAGGTCTAGGAATTTAGGGGATCTAGTTTCTAGATCCAAGCACTGACAGTGACCCATAGAAATCTTAGACAAGATTTTGAAACTCTGAGTTTCAGGTTTCCCACCTGTGAAATGGTGTTGTTGATTCCTCCCTCTCCTTATCTCACAGGGATGTGTGAGAATAAGATGAGATGATGGAAGTAGAAATGCTTGGGAAAAATCAAACCACTATGCAAAAATCAAGGTAGTATTATAATATTTCATTAATGATATTGTGAAATGATTTTGGTCACACAGAACATATGTCCCAGTATTCCTCAAGATCTGCAGGTGGGACAGTGGAAGTTTCTCTCTTATAGGAAGCAGCGTGACCTAGTGGAAAGAGCCCAGGTCTGGAATTCAGAAGACCTGGGTTCTAATCCCAGCTCCACCACTTGTCTTCTATGGTGACTTTGGACAAGTCACTTAATTTCTCTGTTTCTTTACCTGTTCTTCCTCCTACTTAGAATGTGATCCCCATGTGGGAGAGGGACTACGTCCAGCCTGATTATCTTGTATCTGTCCAGTGCTTGGCACATAGTAAGTGCTTAGTGGCTTAGTGGAGAGAACCCGGGTTTGGGAGTCAGAGGTGGTGGGTTCTAATCCCAGCTCTGCCACTTGTCAGCTGTGTGACTTTGGGCAAGTCACTTAACTTCTCTGTGCCTCACTTACCTCATCAGCAAAATGGGAATTAAGATTGTGAGCACGAAGTGAGATAACCTGATGACCTTGTATCTACTCCAGCACTTAGAACAGTGATTGGCACATAGTAAGAACTTAACAAATATCATTATTATCATTATTAATAACAAATACCATTTTTATTATTATGCAATTAAATTATGTACCATTTGGGAGGTTAGTGTAGAGAGGAACAGCCACGAGCCCTTGATAACTTTCAGAGCCACTCTGTCAGCTAGTCTGCTCCCTTTGGCTGAAAACTTTTCCCCCATTTTTAATCAGTCAATGGTATTTATTTAGTGCTCACTACATGCAGAGCACTGTGCTGAGCACTTGGGAAAGTACAATACAATAGAATAAATAGACACATTCCATATCCATAAAGAGATACAGTCTAGAATGCAGTCCCATTTCCTGTCCACAATGAGCTGATCAAGTTGGGCACAGTCCATGTCCCACTGGGGGCTCACAGTCTTAATTCTCATTTTACAGATGAGGTAACTGAGGCACAGAGAAATTAAGTGACTTGCTCAAGGTCACACAGCAGACAAGTGGAAGAACTAGGATTAGGTCCTTCTGACTCCCAGGCCCGTTTTCCAACCACTAGGCCACCCTGCTTCCCATTGGTTCTTTAAGCCAATTATCTATAAGACCCAGCCCTACCATGGGTCTAGGGGAAGGATAGTCCCTTATAGCTGGGTAAAAATCACAGTTGTATTCCAGCATGTGCTTCCCACTACCCCTTCCTCCCCTACTCTTTGGCCTGCCTACTAGTTCACTGTATTCCATGTCCCAATGAAAATTTGACCAGCAGGGATCAACCAAAGGCATATACTGTGTGAAGAGCACTGTACAAAGCACTTAGAAGAGTACAATCCAACATGAGAGAATGGGAGTGGGTCTGCAGAAAACTCTAGAGCTAGAGACAATATCTTCATGCAGTTCCTGGTCCTGAAGCTTCAGGAAAGAGAGGCAATTGCTTCCCATCCCGCCGTCTACCCCTGGGTCACGTCCTCCCGCGGTCCTGGAACTCCCTCCCTCCTCACCTCCGCCAAACTGATTCTCTTTCCCTCTTCAAAACCCTACTTAAAACTCACCTCCTCCAAGAGGCCTTCCCAGACTGAGCTCCTCTTCTCCCTCTACTCCCTCTGCCACCCCCCTTACCTCTCCGCAGCTAAACCCTCTTTTTCCCCCTTTCCCTCTGCTCCTCCACCTCTCCCTTCCCATTCCCACAGCACTGTACTCGTCCACTCAACTGTATATATGTTCATTACCCTATTTATTTTGTTAATGAATTGTACATCGCCCTGATTCTATTTAGTTGCCATTGTTTTTATGAGATGTTCTTCCCCTTGACTCTATTTATTGCCATTATTCTTGTCTGTCCGTCTCCCCCGATTAGACTGTAAGCCCGTCAAACGGCAGGGACTGTCTCTATCTGTAGCCGACTTGTTCATCCCAAGCGCTTAGTACAGTGCTCTGCACATAGTAAGCGCTCAATAAATACTATTGAATGAATGAATGAATGAAAAGGAAAGGAGGTGGGGGATCTCTAATGATTGGTTTTGGAGGAAGCAACGTTTTAGCCTTGAGAGTCCCAAGAAAAGAATAGTGTTCCAAAGTGACTTGATCCTGTTCCGAAGAAGGGAACCGCTGTGTTCAAAGCTCTGGATAGCAGATATCTAGGGTGGGAATTCAGAGGGACTGGCACATTGATCTCTGGATCAAAAAAATGTAATGGCAGGTGTCTTTGAAGGGAGTTTTTAGTGACCACAAAACTTTATAGCGTTTGGATCTCTAGAGTTAAATCTTCTGTTGAGGGAAGGGGTCTTGGCTTTCCAGTTTTCTTATGTTGGAACTTCTTCCCTGAGTCTATATATTCAGCTAGTCAGTCAGTTGCATTTATTGAGCACTTACTGTGTGCAGAGCATTGCACTAAGTGCTTGGGAGAACACAACATAATAAATAGATATATTCCCTGCCCACAAAGATCTTACAGTCTAGAGAATGAGTTTATAGTCTAGAGGAAGCACTGAAACATTGAGAAACCTTTAGTCAAAGCTGTATGTCAGAGGTCAGGACAAGGTTGGGAAAATGCCCCTGTGTTGGCAGTGGAAGTAAAGCTCTCCACTCTGGCTAGATTCAATCCATAGCATTTATGTTCCATTGATTCAGTTAGCATCATCGACATCCCAGGTCAAAAAGCAAGGATGCTGTAATTTCTCATGTGATTTAATGAACCTATGGCATTCATTAAGTGCTTACTGTGCGCAGAACACTGTACTAGATGCTTGGGAGAGCAAAGTGCAGTAGGGTTGGCAGATACTATCCCTACCCATAAAGAGTTTACAGAGAAAGGCAGACATTAAAATCAGTTATAGATAGGGGAAATGGGAGTTTATAGTGGTATGTACATAATTGATGTGGGGGAAATATCAAGTGTTTTTAAGGGGTACACAGCCAAGTAAGAATTGCAAAATAAACTATCTACTTTTCAGAGAACTGGGCACATTCTTGTAGTCCACCTACGCAGAGGGGGAAAAAGCCACAGTGAATTTTTCCTCCATAAGCAGTTTTTAAAATGCTGAGGTGAACTCTTTAGCAATCACATGGCAGGCACAGGGAAGACAGGGAAGCTATTTGAAGTGGTCCCAGTAACAACCCATTGCTCAGCTACCCACAAACCCACAGACTGGGCTCTCTGAAATCACATCCTTTTATTCTCCCCACAAAATAGAAAGCCAGGATACTTTTTCATGCTGTTTTTTCAGAGCCTTTAAAAACCTCTCGGTTGGATGTTCTGAACAAAAACTCAAAGTAAAAAGGCATTTTCATTCAAGTCATTTCTCAACGAAAACCTGTTGTGTTCTTTCTTCTCTTTATCTTCTGTTTTTTTCACCAGACTATTTCCCAAGAAAGCACTCCCCAGGAATGCATAACAAAATGACCACCACCACCAATAATAATACTAATAACAGTGATGATGATGGTGGTAGTATTTGTTTTGGAGAAAAGTAGCAATCATACACAGAATTTTTGAGCCTTCAGGGATAAGACTCTTGAGTGGGGGGTCTCAAATCAGGGCATTCTTGACAGCATCAGTTATATTCTGGGTGTTCTGCTGATGCCATTCTGGCCACTGAAACAGTCACCTTTACCTGTATATGCTCTGCTCTGCCAAGCCCTCTGTCTTTAGATGTCTGGTCAGTCCAGTTGAGTGAAGGGCAACTGTGTATTTTTTTGTTTGTTGATGTTGTCCTTTGGCTTATTTTTATTATTTTATGTGTTTCTGCTTTTTTCCAAGCAAGTGGAAAGCTCTTACCCTAACCCCTGCTGCTTTTATTCATTCATTTATTCCATCATATTTATCAAGCACTTACTATGTGCCCACAACGAGTTTACAGCCTACAGTCTAGACCTTCTACTGAGATACTCTGAGTATCATAACTAGCCACACAATGGTATTACTGAGCACTTACTGTGTACAGAGCACTGTACTAAGTGGTTGGGAAGATACAGTACAATAGAGTTGGTAGATATGATCTCTAACTAAATGGATGAGGAACTAGGCATGTCTCCTGCTCTTGACACCCCAGAGACATTCCCAGCATGGTCTAGTGGATAGAATACAGGCCTGGGAGCCAGAAGATCATGGGTTCTAATCCTGGCTCTTCAACCTGTCTGCTGCATGACCTTGGGCAAGTCACTTAACTTCTCTATGCCTCAGTTCCCTCAGCCGTAAAATGGGAATTAAGAATGTGAGCCCCGTGAGGGACAGGGACTGTATCCAACCCACTTATAATTATAGTATTTGCTAATTGCTTACTATGTGCCAGTGACTGTACTAAGCACTGGGGTGGATACAAGTAAATAGGGTTAGACAACAGTCCCTGTCCCATGTGGGGCTCACAGTCTCAATCCCCATTTTACAGATGAGGGAACTGAGGTCCAAAGAAGTGAAGTGACTTGCCCAGGTTCATACAGCAGACACGTTGTGGAGCGAGAATTAGAACCCATGACCTTCTGACTCCCAGGCCCATGCTCTATCCACTACATCATGGACTTAGTTGAGGTAGGCCTCTTGGAGGAGATGTGATTTTAGGAGGCCTTTGATGATGGGGAGAATGATGGTGAGTCATGTTTTGTTTTGTTGTTTTGCTTTGCTGTCCATCTCCCCCATTTAGACTGTGAGCCCGTTATTGGGCAGGGATTGTTTCTATCTGTTGCCGAACTGTACATTCCAAGCTCTTAGTACAGTGCTCTGCACATAGTAAGAGCTCAATAAATACTATTGAATGAATGAGAATGAATGTATGAAGGGCAGGGGAATTGCAGTCCTGAAGTAAATGCAGAATTTGTCATACTGGGTTGAGAAATCACAGCTGTTTTTATGTCCCTTTCCTGTAATTGGGTTCTAGACTCCAGACTTCCTGTGGATTTGTAGGGGTCCTGGAGTGTAAAATTCTGGAGCTATGAACAGTTGATTAATAGCTGAGATGCATATACCCCCTCAGCCCAACTCCCTTCATCAACGCAGACTTTCAGTTACTTAATACTCCCTTGATCCTCCCTCATTATCCACCCATCATCACCATCACCAGCTTTTTTCTCTCCGAGACATCTCATAGCATCTCCTCATGGGTTGGTAAGGAAAGAAGAAGCAGCTTGGTCTAGTGAATAGAGCCCAGGCCTGGGAGTCAGAAGGACCTGGGCTCTAATCCCAACTCCATCCCTTGCCTGCTGAGTGACTTTGGGAAAGTCACTTCACTACTCCGTGCCTCAGTACCTCATCTGTAAAATGCAGATTAAGACTGTGAGCCCCATGTGGGACAGGGACTGTATCCAACCTGATGATTTTTGTAACTATCCCAGTGCTTGATACAGTGATTGGGACATAGTAAGCACTTAACAAATGCATTTAAAAAAACAACAACAACAAAAAATCCCCAAATGAGTGGTTTGCAGGAAAGAGTGATTGAAGAAGGTACTAAACTGCGAAAGTAATGAGCAGTCAATCAGTAGTATTTATTCAGCACTGACTGGATGCAGAACACCAATGTAAAGCATTTGGGAGAATAAAATAGACAGAGTCCCTACCCTCAAATATTTTACAATCTAGTGGTGGGGAGGGGTGGGAGGGAGACAAAGACATCAAAATAAATGACAGATGGGGAAAGGGCAGAGCATGAAAGGGTAGAGATGCAAGTGCATAGGAAAGTAGAATGGCCTAGTGGAAAGAGCACAGGTCTAGTCCTGGCTCCACCACGCATTTGCTGAGTGACCTTGGGTAAGTCACTTATCTATGCCTCAGTTCCCTCATCTGCAAAATAGGGATTCAATATCTGTTCTCCCTCCTTTGTAGACTGTGATCCTCATGTGGAAACAGATGATTAAATACCTACTCCAGCACTTAGTACCATTTTTGAAACATAGTAAGCACTGAAAAATATATTTATTATTATGATTCTTAGTGACACATTAGGGAAGGAAGATTAGGTGGAAAACACAATCAATCAGTGGTATTTATTGAATGCTTACTATGGGCAGAGCACTGTGCTAAACTCTTGGGAGAGTAGAACACAACCCAGTTAGTAGATGTGATCCCTGCCCACAAGAGCTTACCTCTAGATGGACTGTAAGCTTAGCGTCCACAATCTCTATTTATCTTATTATTGAAGAAGAGGCAAAGAGTTTATTCTAACAGTGTCTATACTACTCCCTGGTTGTTAGAGGGCAGCTTCAGAATCTATTTTAACTCATTCATTCATTTTTTCATTCAGTGGTGTTAATTGAGTGCTGTGTGCAGAGCACTGTGCTAAGCACTTGGGAGAGTACTACACAACAATAAACAGACACATTCCCTGCCCACAATGAGGTTACAGTCTAGAAGGATAATTGCAGTAATATAAAATCAGTTCAGGGAATGACATCATGTCCTGCAGTCATGAAAGACAACCCAGCTAGAAGCAAAGCAGAAATGGGAGGGGAATGTTTCAAAGACATTTACCTCTTCCTAACCACCAGACAGGCCTGAGGAGACCCTTCCCCTACCCCAACGTTTTTTAAATTTTATGTTATTTTTTAATAATAATAATAATAATAAAGTATTTGTTAAGCGCTTACTATGTGCAGAGCACTGTTCTAAGTGCTGGGGTAGACACAGCGGAATCAGGTTGCCCCACGCGAGGCTCACAGTCTTAATCCCCATTTTACAGATGAGGTAACTGAGGCACAGAGAAGTTAAGTGACTTGCCCACAGTCACACAGCTGACAATTGGCAGAGCTAGGATTCGAACCCATGACCTCTGACTCCAAAGCCTGTGCTCTTTCCACTGAACCACGCTGCTTTTAATGTGCTTACTATGTGCCGGGAACAGTATTTAGCGCTAGGATAGATACAAAATCATCAGGTTGGACACAGTTCCCCTCCCACGTGGGCTCACTATCTTAATTCCCATTTTATAGATGAGGTAACTGGGGCACAGAAAAATGAAACGAGTTGCCCAAAGCCACACAGCAGACAAGTGGCAGAGTTGGGATTAGAACCCTGTTCCTCTGACTCCCAATCATTAGGTCACGCTGGCTCTCATCTGATAAACTGGAGCCGACATGTATATGCTAATCTCAGAAAGTGCCCACTTCAGATTGCACCTTATAATTTTTATTATTCAGAGAGAAGCAATAGGTCTAGTAGTAGTAGAGAAACAATAAGGGCAGGGAATCAGAGGACTTGGATTCTAATTTCGACCCAGCCACTTGCCTTCAGTGTGACCTCGGGCAAAGCATTCAATTTTCTGTGCCTCAGTTTCTATAAAGTGAGAATTCAATACCTGTTCTTCCTGTAAGCTCCTTGTGGGCCCAGAACATGTCTACCAACTCTGTTGTATTGTACTCTTATAGGCACTTAGTACAGTGCTTTGCAGATTATATGCACTAAATAAATTGTACATTCCAAGCGCTTAGTACAGTGCTCTGCACACAGTAAGCACTCAATAAATACGATTGAATGAATGAATGAATGATTGATTGATTGATTACTCATATTGTGAACTCTTTGTCTGACTTGATTATCTTGTGTCCACTCCAAAGTTTAGTACAGTGCTTAGCCTATAGAGAAGCAGCGTGGCTCAGCGGAAAGAACCTGGGCTGGGGAGTCAGAGGTCATGGATTTGAATCCCAGCTCCGCCACTTGTCAGCTGTGTGACTGTGGGCAAGTCACTTCACTTCTTTGGGCCTCAGTTACCTCATCTGTAAAATGGGGGTTAAATGTGAGCCTCATGTGGGACAACCCGATCACCCTGTATCTCCCCCAGCACTTAGAACAGTGCTCTTCACATAGTAAGTGCTTAACAAATACCAGCATAATAATGTCACAAATACAATAGCTATTATTATTTTTAGTTATCCTTTCTGAGCTTATTTTCCCATCTGCAAATTAGAGATGATTTGCTCTTTCTACCTCTAAGATTATGAGCTCCCTGTGGGGCTGTGTCTGACCTAATGATCTTGTTCTAACCCCAATCCTGAGCACAGTGTTTGACACAAATCTTTTAAAAAGGAGAGAGGGAGGGGCCATTTCGAAGCAGCTTCCTCAAAACCCCATCCCAGAAACACAGCCTTCGGAGGGCCTCATCCCTTAAAGCTCTTCCTGCCACCTTGAATATTTGCCTGGACTATGCTACTGAGGTAGGTTGGAAGCAGTGTGGCCTAATGGATAGAGCACGGGCCTGTGAGTCAGAAGGACCTGGGTCCTAATCCTGGCTCTACCACTTGTCTGCTGTGAGATCTTGGGCAAGTCACTTCACTTTTCTGTGCCTCGGTTATCTCATCTGGAAAATAGGGATTAAGACTGTGAGCCCCATGTGGTTCGGGGACTGTGACCAAGCTGATTATCTTGGATCTACTCCAGGATTTAGTACAGTGACTGTCACTTAGTAAGAGCTTCACAAATACCATAAAAATATACCTTTATAACCAGGATAATCAGTGTTTTAAAAATCTCTTCAAGCCTCAACCACCGAATAGGAATTGCAGTAGGTCCCTTTGGAAATTGCAGGATGGCCCTTTTCGAGCTAAAGTTATGAGAGTGGAAAAATATTCTTACCTTGTGCATGGAAAAGTAGCATCATCAGAAGTTAGAGGAAGGGAATTTTTAATTTCTCCCAACATTTTTTTACCAAGTAAAGCATGGTAGCAATTTGGAGGCTTTTCCCCTCTCTAACAAATCCCTGCTGGAAATACAAAGGCCATTATTAGTCATGAAGTTCAAATTAGCCATGCAACGAAAGTAGTCAAGGTAGAAAAATCCAAATAATTATCCAGCAACATATTTTATTAGGAAATGAAAGACCAGCTAACCAAATAATGCCTTAACCCCAGATCTATCCACTTTTCCAAGACTTAACTGAGGCATATAATTTTACTGAAGAAATTTGGAAAATAAAGTGTTTAGATTACAAAGAACTGATTATGCTCAAGCTTAGTTGTTTCGGGGGTGAGACACTGCCCCAGTATAATGGAAGCAGCGTGGCGCAGTGGAAGGAGCACGGGCTTTGGAGTCAGGGCTCATGAGTTCGAATCCCAGCTCTGCCACTTGTCAGCTGTGTGACTGTGGGCAAGTCACTTAACTTCTCTGTGCCTCAGTTCCCTCATCTGTAAAATGGGGATTAAGACTGTGAGCCCCACGTGGGACAACCTGATTCCCCTGTGCTTACCCCAGCGCTTAGAACAGTGCTCTGCACATAGTAAGCGCTTAACAAATACCAACATTATTATTATAATGGTCCTAGGAGCTTCAAATGCTACACCCACATTCTGCCTCTGGCCTGGAATGCCATCCCTCCTGAAATCTGGCAGACCATTACTCTCTCCCTCTTCAAAACCTTATTGAAGTACATCTCCAAGAGGCCTTCCCTGACTAAGACCCCCTTTTCTCTTCTCCCACTTTCTTCTGCATCACCCTGACTTGCTCCCTTTTATTCACTCCCCTCCCAGACCAAGGGACCTATGTACATATCTGCAATTTATTTATTTATTTATTTATTTATTTATTTATTTATTTACATTAATGCCCATCTCCCCCTCTAGACTGAAAGCTAGTTGTGGGCAGGGAATGTATCTACTTATTGTTATATTTCATGCTTCCAAGCGCTTAGTAGGGTGCTTTGAACTCAGTAAGCTCTCAATAAATAAGATTGAACAAATGGGTGAAAGAGCAAATGAATATACCAACAGTTTTTGAGCCCCATGTGGGACAGGGACTGTGTCTCATCTGATTGACTTGCATCTACTCTAGCACTTAGTACGGTGCTTGACACAATGTAAGCACTTTACAAAAATCATAGTTATTAACATCTGTCTTCCCCTCCAGACTGTAAGCATGTTGAAGGCAGGGAACATATTTACTGACTCTGTGGTACTGTAGTCTCCCAAGTGTTTAGTACAATGCCTGGCACAATGTAAGTACTTAACAAATACCACAGTCATTATTCTTACTATTGTTATTATTAATGTCGGTCTCCCCCTCTAGACTATAAGCTCGTTGTAGGCAGAGAATGTGTTTACCAACTCTGTTGTACTGTAGTCTCCCACGAGCTTAGTACATTGCTCTGTATAGGGTAAGCCCTCAATAAATATTCATTCATTCAATAGTATTTATTGAGCACTTACTATGTGCAGAGCACTATACTAAGAGCTTGGAATGGACAAATCGGTAAGAGATAGAGACAGTCCCTGCCCTTTGATGGGCTTACAGTCTAAATAATAATAATAAATACCACTGATGATGGTGATAATATAATGATGATTAATATTCTCCAAATAGCCCGCTTCCTGATCTGCAGCCTCTGATTAATGAAGCTCTTCCTTAAATAGACATTGCTAGTCTTAGATTAAAATATCTTTAACAAAGAGAATGCATAAATGGCATACAAGAAAGCTTGAGAACTACCATTAGCAGTAGAACAGAACTAGTGCCAGATTCATCTGCTAATAGCTTAATCAGCCAATCAGCCATTCAAACAGTGGCAGGGTGGCTTAGTGGCAAGAGCACAGGCTTGGGAGTCAGAGGACATGGGTTCTAATTTTGACTCTGCCACTTTCCTGCTATGTGACTTTGGGCAAGTCACTTTACTTCTTTGGCCCTCAGTTCCCTCATCTGTAAAATCGGGATTAAGACTGTGAGCCCCACGTGCGACAACCTGATTTCCTTGCAACTACCTCAGTGCTTAGAACAGTGCTTGGTACATAGTAATTGCTTAACAAATACTGTTATTATGATTATTATCATTATTTATTTTGTGCAGAGCACTGCACTAACTAGAGTAGTGAAAATTCTGAAATTTTGGGTTGATTGGGAATGCTACTCAAAAGTGGGAGGTGCAGAGTTTGCCTTGCTTATGAGAGCTTCGGTTTTCCTAAATTTTGCCACTTCCTCATGTTTTAATGGCTTTCATCTAGTAGATTGTGACTGTGGGCAAGTCACTTAACTTCTCTGTGCTTCAGTTACCCCATCTGTAAAATGAGGATTAACTGTGAGCCTCACGTGGGACAACCTGATTACCCTGTATCTACCCCAGCACTTAGAACAGTGCTCTGCACATAGTAAGCGCTTAACAAATACCATCATCATTATCATTATTATTATTATTATTATTATTAGATCCTCAAGAGTAGCTTAAATCTGTTCAATTTGAGATTTCCAAAGAGTGGTATACAAGAGGCTAGCAACTTTGCTAATAATAATAGGCTTGGATACAGTCCCTGTCTCATGTAAGGCTCACAGTCTCAATCCCCATTTTACAGATGAGGTAACTGAGGCACAGAGAAGTAAAGTGACTTGTCTAAGGTCAGATAGCAGACAAGTGGTAGAGCTGGAATTAGAACCCATGTCCTTCTTCTTGGTAAATGATAGGCTTTTAGGAAATCTCTGTTATTTGGTTCTTTTAATTAAAATACTTGTTCTCAATTTGTACCTGCGACCCTGCTCCTCTGATTGGTTTTCCCCAGACAGGATCTAACTAGTGGACAATTGGTCTGTTGAGCCTGGCTTTGCCCCGAGCCCTGCAGGACGGGAGAAGGGAAGAGGAGTGGGTCCAGAACTCAGGGAGGGGCCCCTAGAGAGGGTCGCACAGAGAGGAGGAGCAGACCACCCTGGAAATGCAGTGCGGTTGTACTGAACCGCGACTCTCTGCCCCGACCTGACAGTGGAGGGAATCCCACTGTGCTTCGTCCCCCGTTCCAGCCCCTCTTCACTAGCAGCCCCAAAACTCAACTTTAGCACACTTGAGAAAAGGAATGGCCATTTTGATAAGCTACCTTGTAAACAAACACTCTTGGAGCAATCTGCCTAACTGAAAGATCACTGTTCATAAAGAAGGATGGACTACGTGGCAACCCAGAGACCCATGAGACAAATGGAAAGATGCTCTTCAGATGGATTAGGCAGGGGCTGAATCTGTTGCCATCAATAAATCGATCAATGGCATTTATTGAGAACTTGCTGTCTGCAGAGGTCTCCACTAAGCACTTGGGAGAGAAAGAGAACAGACCTGAGAGTCAGAGGAAGTGGGTTCTAATCACGGCTCTGTCACTTGTCCTCTCTGTGAAGTTGGGCAAATTGCTTCACTTCTCTGGGCCTCAGTTACCTCATCTGTGAAATGGAGATTCAGTTCCTCTTCTCCCTCCTACTTAGACAGCGAGTCACATGTAGGACTAGATGATCTTGTATCTACACCAGCACTCAGTACAGTGCTTTGCACATAGTAAGCACTTAACAAATACCACAATTATTGTTATTATTATAATTTACAATACAATAGAGTTGGTAGACAGGATTCCTGGCCACAAGATGTTTACAGAAGAGAGATGGAGAGAGACAGTAAAATAAAATACAGATAAGGGAAATGAGAGAGTTTAAGTTCTACTGACGATGAAGAGATGGGCCACAGGAAGCAGGCTGGCATTGGAGGGGTGAAGTGAGAGTGTTGGGTTGGGCTGTGGTAGACCAGCAACATATGGATCATTTTGTTACTGGAATCGGGTTTCTCACAAAGGGAATGCACACAAGTGCAGTGGGCTGGAGATGGGGTGACTCTCATTGTATCTATAATAATCAAAATAATAATCATGATAATAATATTTGTTAAGTAGTCACTATGTACGAGGCACTGTACTAAGCACTGGAATGGAGACAAGCAAATCAAATTGGGCCCAGTCCCTGTTCCACGTGGGGCTCACAGTCTCAATCCCCAATTTACAGATGAGGTAACTGAGGCACAGAGAAATGAGCTCCGTTGCTTGCCAGCTCTGTGACTTTGGACAAGTCACTTCACTTCACGGTGTCTCAGTTACCTCATCTGTAAAATGGGGATTAAGACTGTGAGCTTGATTACCCTGTATCTACCCTAGAGTTTAGAACAGTGCTCAGCACATAGTAAGCGCTTAACAAATACCAACATTATTATTATTATTGTATCTCCCCCAGTGCTTAGAACAGTGCTTGGCAAATAGTAAGCGCTTAACAAATACCATAATAATAATAATAATAATAATAATAATACTAAGAGAAGTTAAGTGACTTGCCCACAGTCACACAGCAGAAAAGTGGCAGAGTCGGCATTTGAACCCATGACCTCCAAATCCCAAGCCTGTGCTCTTTCCACTGAGCCACGATCATTATGTATTATTTATTTATCTAAGTGGCAGAACTGAGATAAGAACTCATGACCTTCTGACTCCCAGGCCCTGTGTTTTATCTACTGTGCCAATCAGAGCTGCAGTTTTCAAACTCACTATAGCAAGTTCCTTTATTAAAGATCCAATTATGCTTGGAATAAGAAATGAGGCTTAAAGAAAAAATAAACTACTTGCTACGGGTGAACAGATCTAAACAAAATTATTCAAATATGGCAAAGAGATGAAGCTAATTGACCCCAAAAGTAATAGGCAGGAAACAATGACATACCCAGTTATTTGGAAGATGAGAACCAGAATTAGCCCAACGTTCATCCAACAAGAAATGATGAGAAGTGGCATGGAGTAGTGACTCTCACTGCAACTATAAGAATCATAATAAAGATAATAATCATAATAGTATTTGTTTAGCACTTCCTATGTGCCAGGCACTTTACTAAACTCTGGAGAGGATACAAGCAAATCAAGTTGGACCCAATTCATGTCCCACATGGGGCTCACAGTCTTAATCCCTATTCTACAAATGAGATAACTGAGGAACAGAGAAGCTAAGTGACTTGTCCACAGGCACACAACAGACAAGTGGTGGAGATGGGATTAGAACAAAGGTCCTACCATGTGCCAAACATTAGATAAGCACTGGAGTAGATAAAAGATAACCAGGTGGGGGACACTCCCTTTCAGAGCTTAATAAATACCATTATTATTCTTATTATTATTGTGATTTTTCCCCAAATGGAGCTCTTCTTCTAAGTAGAAGGGAGAATAGACACTGAATTCCCATTTTAGAGGTGAGGAAACTGAAGTGCTGAGAAGTTAAGTGATTAAGGTTACATAGCAGGTCAGTGGTAAACTGGTATTAAGACCCAGGTCGCCTGATCCCCTAGACCTTTATTCTTTCCACTGGATTACAATGCTTTCCCCAAGGAATCATTTTACATTGGTTTGTTAGACTAAAAGAAATCCAGGACTCAAAAAGAGGCAGCATGTACAGTGGATTAAAACGACAGCTTCACACTTGAGTAGTTTACTGAAATAGACAACTGGGGATCTGAAATGGCAGACTTGATAATAGGAATCATTTACAACTACTACCAGTGAGGAGAATGAACCAGCAACCATGTCCAAATCTGGATATTAGGAAAAGGAGTCTGAGAATCTCAGAAAGGGTTGTAATACAGGTAAAAATCTAAGGAAAAATGACAATACTGAGGGAGAAGAAAATAGAGGACTAAGGTCAAATGGAATGAGAAGATAGCCCAGAAGAGTAATTGACATCATTGAAAGTATTGAGGATTTATGTTAGTGTTGGATGATAAAAGTCTGATATTATCTTTAAAGGGAAAAGTAATAATGATGTGTATCTTTAGGCAGAGCAATTATTTTCTGGAGGAATCCAGGATATCTGAGAGCAGCAGAACAGAAGAGGAGACAGAATACTACTACTACTAAAAGTAATAATAATAATTATTTGTTAATGCTTACTATATGTAAAGCACTGTACTAAGTGCTGGGCACATATATGGCAATCAAGTTCCATATGACTAGATTGCGAGCCCCCCTTCTAGACCGTGAGGCCGTTGGGTAGGGATTGTCTCTATATGTGGCCAAATTGTCCTTTCCAAGCACTTAGTACAGTGCTTTGCACGCAATAAGCGCTCAGTAAATATGATTGAATGATTGAACATGGATGCGCAGTCTAAGTAGAAGGGAGGGGAGATACCGAAACCTCATTTTGCAGATGACAGAACAGTGGCACCGAGAAGTAAAGTAATTTACCCACAGCCACACAAAAGGTAACTGGAGAAGCCAGGATTAAAGAACCCAGGTCCTCTGATTCACAGGCCAGTGCTCTTTCCACCAGGCCAAGCTGCTTCTTGGTGTTCAATGTACATTAGTGTACATTCAGTGTACATTTTGACCTCTATTGAAAGCAAGCATTGGGCCTTGATTCCTCAGGATCAAGAACTTGAGAAACAGCATGGCCTAGTGACTAGAGAACCAGCCCCAGAGTCAGCAGAACTTGGGTTCTAATTTTGACTCTGCTACTTGTCTGTTGTGTGACCTTAGGAAAGTCAGATCACTTCTCTGGGCCTTAAGTTACCACATCTGTAAAATGGGGATTAAGACTCTGAGCCTTGTGTGGCACATGGACTATGTCCAAATTGATTAGCTTGTATTTAATGATAATAATAATAATAATAGTTGTGGTATTTGTTAAGCATTTACTATGTGCCAGGCACTGTACTAAGCACTTGGGTGGATACAGTCAAATTTGGTGGGACACAATCCCTATCCCATGTGGGGCTCACAGTCTCGATCCCATTTTACAGATGAGGTAACTGAGGCCCAGAGAAGTGAAATGACTTGCTCAAGGTTACACAGCAGACAAGTGGCAGATATAGGATTAGAACCCACCACCTTTTGCCTGTCACGTCTGTGCTGTCACCACAATGCCATGCTGCTTCTCAGGTTCTTGATCCTGAGGAACGATGGCCTACCCCTTGCTTTTAATAGTGGTATCTAGCCAAGTGCTTAAAACAATGCCTGCAACATAGTAAGTGTATAATGAATATCATTAAAAAAACA
The DNA here is from genome assembly GCF_004115215.2 of Ornithorhynchus anatinus. Classification (NCBI taxonomy): domain Eukaryota; kingdom Metazoa; phylum Chordata; class Mammalia; order Monotremata; family Ornithorhynchidae; genus Ornithorhynchus; species Ornithorhynchus anatinus. The sequence continues at coordinate 112,130,879 of NC_041728.1, read as the reverse complement.
AACTGCACAGAGGAATTGATTTTTGAGATGGTAGTTTGTTCAGTGTCCTCTGCACCCCCGCATCCCCTCCAATCAGGTTTCTGGTGGGTCACAGAGTGCATATAGTGATAACAATTAATAATGGGAATGGTATCTGTTAAGCAATTATTGTCTGCCAGCTACTGTTCTAAGAACTGGAGTGGATACAAGCAAATTAAGGTGAACACAGTCCATGTCCCACATGGGGCTCACAGTTTCAATCCCCATTTAACAGATGAGGTAATTGAGGCCCAGGGAGGTTAAGTGACTTGCCCAAGGTCACAGAGCAGAAAAATGGCAGAGCCGAGATCAGACCCCATGACCTTCTAACTCCCAGGCCAGTGCTCTGTCCACTACCGCCTTGCGGTTTCTCTTCCAAGAAAGCAAGTAGACAGGTAGAGATGAAGCACACTGTGAAGTAGACACAAAGAGGGTCATGTACAAACCCACTGGAGGCTGAAGTGTCTGCTGCAGAGTGCAGTTACAGGGCTGTAGCACTATAACTAACCTAATGGCCACCATGGCTTCTGTTGCCCATTTTCACCAGTTAATTTCAAGAAGCCTACCCCTTCACAGAGCCCACTGGGTGGTTCTTCAGTCAAAAACCTTCACCACTAAAAATAATAATAATAGCGATGGCGTTTGTTAAGTGCTTACTATGTGCCAAGCACTGTTCTACACACTGGAGTAAATACAAGGAATCAGGTTGGACACAGTCCTTGTCCCACATGGGGTTCACAGTCTTGATCCCCATTTTACAGATGAGGTAACTGAGGCACAGAGAAGTTAAGTGATTTGCCCAAGGTCACATGGCAGACATGTGGCAGAGGCAGGATTAGAACCCTTGTCCTCTGACTCCCAGGCCCATGATCTTTCCACTAGGCTAGTGATAATTGCCACGGCAACTCTGGCTGCATTTCCGTACCCGTGGGAGATGGTGAGTGGACTCTGGGGGTATATAAATGTACATCCGTACAATATGTCCATATCTGTAATTTATTTATTTATATTAACATCTGTCTTTAGACTGTTAGCTCCTTGAGGGCAGGAAATGTATCTTTTTATTATTATATTGTACTCTCCCAAATGCTTAGTACAGTAAGTGCTCAATAATTACAATTGGCTGACTGAGTGACAGATGCATAGTTACTGGTTGTTTCATAAAATCTTCGGTGACTCTTTTGCGCTTCAGGAAAGACCCACATTAGCTGACGTGCTTAAAAACTGGGGACCAGGGAATGGCTAGAAAAGGGAAGAAGATTCCCCAGAGCGAAATGTCCCCATTCCTGACAATTGTGCTTCAAGATACCTTCGGGCCCCATAGCAAGATTGGATTATGCAGCTATAATTCTTAATTCACAAGCCTTGGAAAAAGCTAATTGCATTCACTGTAGCTGAAACATTTCTATTTCCCAGTCCCAATTTTAAATATAAATGATGTGAATACGGCACTTTAAAGTCACCCTAACAGCCCCAAATTTAAAGGAAGATTTATATTTAGTTACAAATCACACGAGGCCCTTAAAGACTGCAGGCTCCCAAAGTTTAAAATGCAATTGAGGACACAGTCACTCTCTCACATCATTCTTGCCATTTGGTTAGGCAGCTTCCTCTACTGTAAGGAAAAAATGTCCCAGTAGGTAGAAAATGTCTTCATTCTCAGCTAGCAGACGGGGGCAGGCCTTACTGTGAATTCTGGAATCAATCAATCAATTAGTGGTATTTACTGAGAGTTTACACTATGCAGAGCACTATGCCAGGCATTGGGGAGAGTACAGTATCACAGAGTTGAAAACATTAATAGTGACATTTATTAAGCACTTCCTATATGACAAACACTGGGGTCCATACAAGATATTTCAGATCAGACCCAATCCCTATCCCTCATAAGGTTCACAGGGTAAGGGAAAGGGAGAGTAGTTATTGAATCCCCATTGTATGGATGAACAAACTGAGGTGAATTTAAGTGACTTGAAAAGAAACTGAGGAGTAGTGAATTAAAGTGACTTATCCCAGTTCACACAGCAGGCAAGTGGTGGAGCTGGGATTCAAACCCAGGTCTTTTTATCTCTCAGGCCTGTGATCTTTCTGCTAGGCCAAGCTGCTTCTCATTTTTTTTTTTTTTTGTTCTACTTAATTGCAAAACGCCTTACATTACTAACCTCAATTTAACTCTCACAGCACCCCTGCTAGGTAGGGGTAAGTATTATTATCCCCACTTTACAAATGGGTAAACTGAGGTAAGAGGGGTTAAGGGAGGTAAAATGGGGAGGTTAAGGCTCAAGGACATATGGTAAACAAGTGACAGAGCTGAGACAAGAAGTCAGATCTCCCAGCTTCCACTACCACCCCGTTTTCCTCTACGCCACACTGCACTCCCTGGAATGAGTCTCGATTAAATAGTCTGAGGAACATCATCCTTTTAGGAAATAACTAGACATACGTGAAGAACACTAATTTCTATTTTAATGAGTTAATTGGAGGGCTCTAACCCCCCTGCTTTGAGAAAGGGTACTGTAACTTGAAGGATGATTCCAACTCCATGTTGGAATCAGCCTTGCTTTATTATTAAGAGCCGTCGAGTCGTTTCCAATTCATAGAGACTCCATGGATATACATTCTCCAGAACGTCCTGTCCTCTGCCATAATCCACAACCTTTCTAATGATTCTTCCGTTATCGCTGTTATGGTCTCTATCCATCTAGCTGTCGGTCTGCCTCTTCTAGGTTTTCCCTGGACTTTTCCTAGCATTAGTGTCTCCTCCGGAGAATTAGTCCTCCTGATTATGTGTCCCAAATATGCTAATCTAAGTCGAGTCATTTGGCCTGCCAAAGACCACTTGGATTTAATTTGCTCTAAAATCTTTTCGTTTTGTTTTTCGGGCAGCCCATGGTACTGGCAAAAGCCTTCTGAAACACCACATTTCAAAAGAATCGATGTTCTTGCTGTCCTGTTTCTTTCTCTGTCCAGCTTTTGGATCTATACACTGTCACTGGAAACGCCAGAGAGTTGACCATTTGTATTTTTGTGGCAGTTCTTACATCCAGCCCATTTCAAAACCTGGCTTTGGACAGGGCAAAATCTGAGGTTCAACAGTCATTCTTGATATCACCACAAAGTGGCACTAAAGTAATTTCTATCTATATCTCTTGAAGGCTGGATTACTGGGGTCCTTCTGTTCAGTGTGAATCATTAGCTGTTATCCCCAGAACACTCTGTACTACCTCATGGAGGGTTCATTAAGTATGCACACTCCACTTAGGTGGTAGTTTCCTTGTGCTTTACTTTAAAGACCCATTGTCTCCATTCATTAACCACTACCCTGGACGCTGTCCCCCAGCCTCTGGCAGGTGGCCGAGTGGTACGCGGGCCAAAACGCTGTCGTAACGGGGGACAAAACCGAATTCCGAAAACAAAAGAGAGAGGGCTTTCTATCTGGAGCGTTGATTCCACGATGAGGCGTGTTTCTACGATGGCGAAAAAGACACAGAAGAGACATGGATTCTGAAAAGGGAACTTGCCTTGGTATACAACAACAGGTTTCAAGGAAAAGAAAATGCCTTGTGTGTGACCTCTTCCGTACCTCCAAATGCTACACACGCTATGGCGAGGAGCGAGAACCATCATAACCTCTGGGAGTGGAGATGTGACCCCGGTAAGGATGACCCCTGACTCCTTACATCTTGACAAAACAACAGGGCCTTCGGGAGACATAACGGGACAGTGGGGATCAAGACAACTGGGCTCTATTCCCAGCTCTGCCACTGCCATACTGGGCACCTCGGGCAAGTGGAAAGAACACGGGCCTGGGAGTCAGAGGTCATGGGTTCGAATCCTGTCTCTGCCACCTGTCTGCTGGGCGACCTTGGGAAAGTCACTTAAATTCTCTGGGCCTCAGTTACCTCATCTGGAAAATGGAGATCAAGACTATGAGATCCATAAGGGACGTGGACTGTGCCCCACCCGATTACCTTGTCTCTACCCCAGTGCTTAGAACAGTGCTTGGCACATAATAAAAGCTTAAGAAATCCCACAATTATTATTATTATTAAAGTCATAAACTCTCCGGGCCCCTTTTCCTAATCTATAAAAAGGAGATAAGATTGACTGTGAGCTCTGTGTGACCCTAGTGTTTAGCAAATAAAAAGTACTTAATGTGTCGTTATTATGATGGTAAAATAATGAGAATGAGCTTTGCACTGTCTCTGTTTTTCACTCAGTCTCATTTTGTTACACAAATAGTCCAGTGGATAGAGTACAGGTCTGAGAGTCAGAAGGTCATGGGTTCTAATCCTGGCTCGGCCACTTGTGTGCTGTGTGAGCTTGGGTAAGTAACTTGACTTTTCTGGACCTCAATTCCTTCATCTGTAAAATGGGGATTGAGACTGTGAGCCCCTTGTGGGACAGGGACCATGTCCAATCCAATTTGCTTGTATACACTCTAGCGCTTAGTACAGTGTCTAGCACATAGTAGGTGCTTAACAAACACCATAAATATTCATTATTTATTATTACACACAGCAGAACCTGGGAGCCTAGGCTTGGGGTAATTCTTCCCCTTCCCCTAGGGCCTTCAATCAATCAATCAATCAATGAGAAGCAGCGTGGCTCAGTGGAAAGGGCCCGGGCTTGGGAGTCAGTGGTCATGGGTTCAAATCCCAGCTCTGTCACTTGTCAGCTGTGTGACTGTGGGCAAGTCACTTCACTTCTCTGGGCCTCAGTTACCTCATCTGTGAAATGGGGATTAAGTGTGAGCCTGATGTGAGACAATCTGATTACCCTGCCCCAGCGCTTAGAACAGTGCTCTGCACATAGTAAGCACTTAACAAATACCAACATTATATATGGGAAGCAGTGTGGCTCAGTGGAAAGAGCCCGGGCTTGGGAGTCACAGGTCATGGGTTCGAATTCCACTCTGACACTTGTCAGCTGTGTGACCTTGGGCAAGTCACTTAATTTCTCTGTGCCTCAGTTACCTAATCTGTAAAATGGGATGGAGACTGTGAGTTACCTGGTTACCCTGTATCTCCCCCAGCGCTTAGAACAGTGCTCTGCACATAGTAAGTGCTTAGAGAAGCAGCATGGCTCAGTGGAAAGAGCATGGGCTTGGGAGTCAGAGGTCATGGGTTCGAATCCTGGGTCTGCCTCTTGACAGCTGTGTGACAGTGCTCGGCACATAGTAAGTGCTTAACAAATACCAACATTATTATTAACAAATACAAACATTATTATTATTATTATTATTACTTACTGAATGTTTATTATGTGCAGACCAGTATGAAAATTGCAAGCTGGGATGTTATGGGAGAGGAGTGGAAAAGTGGGAGGGAGAGGAATGATTTAGTGCTTTTCAGCCAATAGCCAGGGGTTTCTTTTCATATCTTCCTATTCCTGCTCCCTAAATTACTGCAGTCTATTATTACGCTTCTAGTTCTAATCCCAGCTCTGCTACATGATGATGACGATGATGATGATGATGGTATTTGTTAAGCACTTACTATACGCCACTCTTCTAAGTGTTAGGGTAGAAACAAGGTAATCAGGTTGTTCCACGTGGGGCTCACAGTCTTAATCCCCATTTTATAGATGAGGTAACTAAGGCACAGAGAAGTTAAGTGACTTTCCCAAAGCCACACAGCTGATGTGGCGGAGCTGGGATTAGAACCTGTGACCTCTGACTCCCAAGCCCGGGTTCTTTTCACTGAGCCACGCTGCTTCTCTAAGCCACATGTCTGTTTGTGTGACCTTGGCCAAGTCACTTAACTTCTCTGGGCCTCATTGACCTCATCTGTAAAACGGGGATTAAGAGTGTGAGCCCAGTGTGGGATAGGGACCGCGTCCAACCTGATTAACTTGTACCTACCCAGCGCTTAGAACGGTACTTGGCACATAGTAAGCACTTAACAAGTACCATAATAATTATTATGATTATTAGCAGTAATGCATTTATTAAGCACTGACTGAGTGAAGGGCACTGTACTAAGTGCTGGGAGAAAACACACACAGGTGGGAATTAGACATTGGCCTTGCATTCTGTAGCAGTTTGAGCACAGAGGGGAAGGAAATCAGGAGGGGCAGGAGAGGTGGAACACAATGTGATAATTCTGCATGCCTTAAGAATCCAACAGAGAGGGGACTAGGGGCATATCTTCAGGTATGGGGGTGCTATATCCAGATGAGGTACTCCCATGGTGGTGGCCTTTCACTGTCATGACCAGTTAGGCAAGATTGTCTCAAGTGCAAGACAGGGGGCAAAGACCCTGCCCATCCTGCCTTTCCTCCTGTTCTCAAGGGCAGAAACCCCTTCTGCTTTAACCTCCAAACTGCTCTCTCACTGCAGAAACAAACAGGGTGACCTCGAAGCGGCAGAAGCTATCTCAGCATGTTAACACCATCAGTAGACTCCTAACTCCTACCTGGCACTACTTTTCTCCTCATAGAAGGCCTGGCTTTCAGCCTTTTCCTTACAAAGTCAAGAACGTTTTACCCAGAGCAACCACAGAGTGCTTTCCCCTGCCTCTGCTTCTCTGAGGTGTAGAGGAAGCACTCCATGTCCTGTCAAAGCAGAATCTGGACTCCTGCTGTTCCTCCACTCCTCAAGACAAACTGAGTGATTCCTGAGTCTCTCCGCAAATCAATCAATAGTATTCATTGAGCGCTTACTGTGTGCAGAGCACTGTACTAGGTGCTTGGGAAAGTACAATAAAACAATAAACAAGCAAGTTCCCTGCCTACAGTGAGCTTACAGTCTAGAGGAGAAGGTAGACATGGATATAAATAAATAAATTCCAGATATGGACATAAATGCTGTGGGATTGAGGGAAGGGTGAATGTAAGATCATCCTCCAGACTGTAAGCTCGTTATGGGCAGGGAATGTGTCTGCTTTTTTTGTTGTACTGTACTGTCCCAAGGGCTTAGTATAGGGCTCTGCACATAGTAAGCACTCACTAAATACCATTGACTGACTGGTTGTTGTTGTCTTATGTTGCTGAGCCAAATCCAACCCATAGCCACGCCATGGACATATCTCTCCCAGAACCCCCCACTTCCATCTGCAATTGTTCTGGTAGTGAATCCGTAGATTTTCTTGGTAAAAATACAGAAGTGGTTTACCACTGCCTCCTTCTGCACAGTAAAACTGAATCTCTGCCCTTGACTCTCTCCCACGCCGCTGCTGCCCGGAACAGGTGAGTTTTGACTTGTAGCAGATTGCCTTCCACTCACTAACATTAATGTTGGCATTTGTTTAAGCACTTACTATGTGCCAAGCACTGTTCTAAGCACTGGGGTAGATACAAGGTAATCAGGTTGTCCTACGTAGGGCTCACGGTCTTCATCCCCATTTTACAGATGAGGGAACTGAGGCATAGAGAAGTTTGGCCAAGCTACGAATGGAATTAATATGACTCTGCTTGTCTCTCCCTCCCGTAGTCGAGACTGGTAGACTACTGGAAACTCCCCAGGTGTCACCCTGAGAGGTGTATTGATTGGTAAAGGGAGCAAATCCAAGTGCAAGCATGATGCAGAAGGGAGTGGGAGAAGAGGAAATGAGGGTTTAGTCAGAGAGATTCTTTTGTAGGAGACATGCCTTAAATAAGGCTTTGAGAGGGGAGAGTCATTGACTGCCGGTTATGAAGAGGGAGGGCGCTCTGGGCCAGGGGCAGGACTTGGGCAATAGGTCAGAGGGGAGATAGACAAGATGGAGGCATAGTGAGTAGGTGGGCTATAGAGACACAGAGTGGGTGGGCTGGGTTGCAATAAAAACTACCTTGGAATGTGGGTTAGTTTTCATCCTGCAATTGGATCTGCTTCCTTTACACCACCTGCTGTCTTGACTGATCAATCAATCAATCAATCAATGGGCTGATCTCTATTTGCGTGTGCATGAGTTCTTACCCACTTTATCAGACCGCATCACTTCTGAAAGGAGGTTGCTTTCTTTTCCCAGCAACCTTGCAGAGGGACACAAGGGTATTCTCCAGGACAAGAGTTTGATCTGCATAGAGCAGCCCAAAGTAGAGTGACCCTGTCAATTAACTAATTTTCTTCATTTCTTCATTCATTCCATCGTATTTATGGAGCGCTTCCTATGTGCAGAGCACTATATTAAGCACTGGGAGAGTACAATATAACAATGAACAGATTCATTCCTTGCCCACAACGAGGCTGTCAGTCTAGAGGTGGAGAGACAGACATCAATATAAATAAATTACAGATATGTCACTTAATGTCTCTGTGCCTCAGTTACCTCATCTGTAAAATGGAAATTGACTGTGACCCTCACGTGGGACAACCTGATTACCCTATATCTATCCCAGCACTTAGAACAGTGCTCTGCACGTACTAAGCGCTTAACAAATACCAACATTATATGTACATAAGTGCTGTGGGGCTGGCAGGCGGGATGAACAAAAGGAGCAAGTTAGGGTGATGCAGAAAGGAGTAGAAGGAGAGGAAAGGGGGGTTTAGGGAAGGCCTCTTGGAGGAAATGTGCCTTCAGTAAAGTCATGGAAGGTGGAGAGTAATTGTCTGCGGGATATGAAGAAGGAGGACTTTCCATGCCAAAGGCAGGACGAGAGAGAGAGGGAGGTCAGTGGCAAGATAGGTGAGGCTGAGGCACAGTGAGAAGGTTAGCATTAGAGGAGCAAAGTGTCTGGGCTGGATTGTAGCAGGAGGGGGCGAGGTGATTAAGTACTTTAAAGTCCTGCTCTGGGAGAGCCAGACCCAAGTGCAGCTACATTAGTTAGACTGTAAGCTCCTTGTGGGCTGGGATCACATCTGCCACATAGCAAACAAGTGGGGAAGCTAGGATTAGAACCCAGGTCTCCTGACTCCCAATCCATTATTCCCTGCTGTTTCAGAGTAAGTGCTCTGCTAGTACTGGTCACTGATACTTAGATTCTATCGCAAAGGGATTTACTTGCAACAGACCTGCTTCCTCTACACTGCAAACTAGTCTCTCTACTGTAACCTCGTCTCTAGGACTGTATGCTTGTCTCTGAACTCATAGGCAGGGAACGTGTCTACCACCTGTGTTGCATTGTACTCTTCCAATCATTTAAGTACAGTGTTCTGCACACAGAAAGCACTTAATAAATACCATAGATCATTTGATTCCTCTTCATGGATTTCTAGTGGCCAGGTTGCCCATGGACTTTCTGCATCCTGTGCCTTCTAACTCCACTTTGGTTTGGTTCTCCCTCTTGGCTCTTATTTTCATTGGCCTGGTGTTTCTCTCTGCTACATTAGTTTCTTGCCTGCCTTATCATGATACCACATGCTTCAGGCCGAATGTAATTCCCAATCAGAGAAACTGTGATATGCCGCCCTCTCATTGGCCTTGTATGTTTAAGATCGGAACTTTTTACTTGCTAAATCATAAAGGTGGCACTGGCAGTTTTTTGTCATCGAAGCCTTTGCTCTCCTTTAAACACTTTCTCCTCTGAAAAAAAACATTTTTCAAGCATCTCAGTGATCTATAGTGACAAAGCCTATTGTTTCAGGTTATTGTTAAATTAGACTATGGTAGGTAATGGAAATGCATCGTCAAGTAATTATTTTCCTAATAATAGGATTTTGTTAGTTCCAAGGTTACAGCCTTTCTCTGATGACTGTGTTATGACAGGATTAATATACTGAATAAGGATTTAATTTCAGCTGAATTGTTTATCTCTGCTTAAAACTGGTGGAAATGATGGACTTAAATAGAATTTGACCCTAACCAAAGATAATCATAACTTTGAAAATACATTTTTTCCTAATGAATTGCTTTTAAAAAGTGACTGTAGATGAAGTATTGCTGATTTCCATTTTCCAATCAATCACCCAATCAACCAATCATATTTTTAAAGCACATACTGTGAGCAGAGAACTGTGCTAAGCATTTGGGAGAGTACAGTATGACAGAATTTGCAGACACGTTCCCTGCCCATAACAAGATTACACTCTAGAGGGGGAGATAGACATTAATATGAATGAATAAGTAATTTATAATAAAAAATTTAAAGATATGTATATAAGTGCTGTGGTGTTGGGTATGGGATGATTCTTAAATGTCCAAAGGTCACAAATCAAAGCGCATAGATGATGCAGAAGGGAGAGCGAGCAGGGGAAAAGAAGGCCTAATCAGGGAAGTCCTCTTGGAGGAGATTCATTCACTCATTCAATCATATTTATTGAGTGCTTAACTGAGTGTTTATTGTGTGCAGAACACTGTACTAAGCACTTGAAAGAGTACAATAGAACAATAAACAGACACATTACATGCCCACAACGAGCTTACAGTCTGGGGGTGGGAGACAGACTTTAAATAAATTACAGATATGTACAGAAGTGCTGTGGGGCTGGGAGGGGAAAAGAACAAAGGGAGCACGTCAAGGCAACATAGAAGGGAGTAGGTGAAGAGAAAGGGGGATCACTTAGGGAAGGCCTTATGGAGGAGATGTGTCTTCAGTAAGACTTTGACAGGAAGGAGAGTCATTGTCTATCAGATTTGAGGAGAGAAGGCGTTCAGGCCAGAGGCAGGACATGGGCCAGGAGTTGGAGCAAGATAGATGAGATTGAGACACAGTGAGAGGTTAGAAATAGAGGAGAGAAGATTGTGAGCTGGTTGCAGTAGGCGAGAGACGAAGTAAGGTAAAAGAGGGCAAGGTCACGGAGTGCTTTTAAGCCAAAGGTGAGGAATTTTTGTTGGATGACGAGTGGATGGGCAACCACTGGACTTTTCTGAGGAGCGGGGTGACATGTCTGGAAGGATTTTGTAGAAAAATGATCTGGGTAGCAGAGTGAAGTGTGGACTGGATTGGAGAGAGGCAGGAGGCTGGGAGATCAGCAAGGAGGCTGATGCAGTAATCCAGGATGAGTGATTGTATTAGCACGGAAGCAGTTTGAATGGAGAGGAAAGGGCGGATTTTGTCGATGTTGTGAAAGTGGGAACAAAAGGATTTAGTGATGGATTGACTCTGTGGATTTAATGAGAGAGAGGAATCAAGGATAATGCCAAGATTATGGGTTTGTGAGACTGGAAGGATGATGGTGCCATCTACAGTAATGGGAAAGTCACAGGGAGGACATGGTTTGGGTGGGAAGATAAGGAGTTCTGTTTTGGACATGTTACGCTTGAGGTGATGGGAGGACATCCAAGTAAAGATATCTTGAAGGCAAGAGGAAATGTGAGATTGTAGTGAGGAAGAGAGATCAGGACTGGAGATGTAGATTTAGGTATCATCCACGTAGAGGAGGTAGTTGAAGCCATGGGAGCAAATGAGATGAGACCTTAGTAATGCTTAGAATGTGACAAGAGTGGTGGTCTGGTGTAGATGGAGGGGGAGGGAGTTCCAGACTAGGGAGAGGTCATGGGAAAGGGGTCAGCAGGAGATAGATAAGATTGGGAAACAGTGAGTAAACTGGGGTTAGAGGAGCCGAGTGTGTGGTCTGGGCAGTAGTAGGAGATTAGTGGGGTGAGACAGAAGGGGGTGAACTGATTGAGTGCTTTAAAGCCAATGGTAAGGAATGTCTGAAGCAGAGGTGGAGGGGTAGCTACCAGGCAGCCATTTCCCCCCACCATCCAAGCAAACCATCTACGATGCTAGCTTCTGACCACATGAAGGCAAAAGGAAGTATCCCCCTGAAACCTCTGAATGCTGAAGCTCAGTTTCCAGAATCAGATGACAATGTCAAAAGGAGCTAAAATTATAACAAACCCAAAGCAGTTAGGTGACTCATAGGCTGAGTTATCTGAGCTACCTGTATAGCAGAGAGCGGGTATGGTGGAGTTGAAGCTTTAAAGGGGCCTCTCTCCTCACCCCAAAAGTCTGGTAGAAGGAACATGCTATACAAATTCTTTTAGGATGGGAAGTCAGTAGGATTGAGATAAATAAAAGAGGAATGCAATTGGAATCAAAAAGAGAGAAGTAGTAAACAACATTGTGGGTGGGGGGGAGGGAGGGGTTTGGTGACTAGAGATTTTGCCTCTTACATCTTTATTTCAGGCTAGTGTGATTCAATAAATACCATCACTCTCTACTTCTTAATACCACTAAGCAGGGGAGAGGAGACAGGGGAAAACATTCAGAATAATAGCAAAGGCACTGTAAAACGCAACCTGAATCTCTCTGTTCCGAATGACTTAGCACTATCAGTTTGGACCCGAGGGATGAGAAACACCCTAGGAAAACTAGACCAGCATTCATTCAGTTCAACTCATAGAGCTATAAGATTCTCTGACCTTTAGAGGTAGTTCGAGATGGGGGGTAGGGGGAGCAAGCTGGTGAAGTGGGGAGGTGGGGTGGATTATAAAATGATAATGGGAGGGGTGCAGAGTATTTCACTGACACCAAGGCCTGACGATTTCCAAATACTTCAGCTCCCACTAATAAATATTCTATATGAGCTCATCTCCCAATTCACACTGTATGCATTCCTTTGGAGCTTATAAAAGACTCTCCACAGAAGACTCATTGTATTGCGCTCAAATCATCCACACATTCTGAAGTGAAGGCACCCAAATAGAAATGATCTCACAGCTAATGAATCAAGACTCACAGACAGGGGGAAAAGGCCGGATTATCACTGGAAGAACTCAGAGGTATGAAATAGCTCACTATTTTTGATTAATATGAGCCACGCCCAAACCTTCGTAATGAACTACAGATCGGCACGACTGGCTGTGAACAGGAACAAGTACGTCTTTGCCTTTGTCTTGAGGTAGTCCAGATCATATTCTTCTCAGAGGATAAATTAAAATAACGGAATGCAACTCAAGTAGTTAGAATGAGGCAAGATTTACATAAGAACAATTTCCCGAAGCTAAAGAAGAGGTGGGGACTGCTTTGAATTCAATCAAGTTTCTGTTGGAGGGTTGTAGAAATTTACCCAATATTACAGAAAATCCAACCTGACGATTTAATCAGACCACATCTGGTCAATCAATAAATCGATCAATCAGCATGCAGGGCACTGTACTAAACACTAGAGAGGGTACAATGCAACTGAATCAACAGACACATTCCTTGCCCATGATGAGTTTACAGATTGTCTTTGGGGATACTGTGAGAGAATTCACACTCCTGGGGAGTGGAGCAGGTGGTCTCATGCCTCCCATGCTGGACCCTGACTGGTGAATTGTGTAGGTGGGAAGAAACTGATTTGCTTCTTTCCCATAATCCAGGGATGCTCATGCAGGTTTCCATGGGGATTTGGGGTGGAGGAAGGAAAGTGGAGAGAATGAAAGGAGGATGAAAGAAGTTTGAGGGTTGCCGGCTTAGATGTTTTGTGCTACAATCATTTGGAATTCTCCTTGCTCCACATCTAATCCAGTGCTTAATATATAACCAAATAGAGGCCAGGGCTAGAGCAGTAGTGAAATTTTACAGTTGAAATATGCAATGACTTTGACGGTCCAGTGGTACCATTGTCATAATTACCAATGGCCAAATTCCTGCCACACATTAGGTCATAACGAGTTTATTTGGATTAGCCTACTAGCTCAGTGATGTTTGTGATGGAGTCTATGTTTGTGATGGAGTCTCCCACTAAGAATGATGGATGAGCTTCAATCCCGAGGCCACAGGAGCAAAAGCTTGTCAGAAGGAATTGATTCTATTGCTAGTGATTTGCCCGTGCCACTTGCAAACTCTTGTCCCTAATAACTGACAACAGTAATGATAATTGTGGTATTTGCTATGCATTTAATATGTGTCAAGCTCTGCCCTTAGCACTGGGGTAGATATAAAATACTTTTTTATGGTATTTTTTAAATGCTTACTTTGAGTGTGAGACTGTACCTAACACTGGGATAAATACAAGCTAATCAGTTTGGGCACATTCTGTGTCCCACGTGGTGCTCACATTCTTAATTCCCATTTTACAGGTGAGGTAACTGAGGCCAAAGAAATTAAGTGACTTGCTCAGGTCACACAGCAGACAGGTGGTGGAGCTGGTACGGTTCAGAGTCTGAATAGGAGAGACAACAGGTATTGAATCCCTATTTTGTAGATGAGGAAACTGAGGCACAATGAAATTAAGTGACTTTCCAAGGTCACACAGCAGGTAAGTGGTTGAGCTGAGATTGGAACCCTTGTCCTCTGGCTCTGATGCTTGGCCAGAGTGCAACGAGTGAATGGGGTTGGGTGGGGGGGCAGTGGGGCAGCAAGTCGTGAAGTGGATACAAAGGATTTTTACAAGCAGGATCCATCTGCAGCTGAACTGACCGCAGCACAAAGCCAAGGCTGAACTCTTTTATTTTTATTTACTTAATGGTATTTGTTTTCATTTACTGTGTTTCAGATACTGTACTAAGCGCTGGGGTAATTACGAGCTAATCAGGTTGGACACGACTCATGTCCTACATGGAGCTCACGGTTTTCATCCCCATTTTATTAGATGAGGTAACTCAGGCACAGGGAAGTTAGTGATTTGCCTAAAGTAACAGAGCAGATAAGGGGTGGAGCCAGGCTTAGAACCCAGATTCTTCTGATTCCCAGGCCCATGTTCTATCCACTAAACCATGCTGCTTCTCTTGCCCTAGAACCCAGAGGTTACTTGAGAGAGTAACTTGAGAGGTTACCAAGGTTATTTTTCTAACCAAAATGACAATCCCAGAGGGATAGAGTTAAATTCCAGCAAGCCCTTGCCCTGATTTGCTAGCTTTATTCACCCCTCCCTCAGCCGCACAGCACTTTGGTCCATATCCGTAATTTATTTATTTTTATTAAAGTCTTCCTCCCTCTCTAAACTCTGAGCTCGTTGTGGGCAGAGATCGTGTCTTCCAACTCTGTTCTCCTGCACTGTCCCAAGCACTTAGTCCAGTACTCTGCACACAGTAAGCGATCAGTAAATACGATGGATTGACTGAATGATCTGCCTCCCTCCAATTCTTAACAAGGCTTCCCTCTAGAAATATATCCATTCCTGCATACAATCCAAGTACAAAATACTGCCATGTAGAAACTACAGATAAGTAGTCCTTAATGATATTTAATTTCAAGTATTCCAAAAATCCCAGCTCCGCCACTTGTCAGCTGTTTGACGTTGGGCAAGTCTCTTCACTTCTCTGTGCCTCAGTTCCCTCGTCTGTAAAATGGGGATGTGGACTGTGAGCCCCACGTGGGACCACCTGATCACCTTGTATCTACACCAGCGCTTAGAACAGTGCTTGGCACATAGTAAGCGCTTAACAAATACTAACATTTATTTAAGAAAAAGTTTATGACATGCAAATTGGCTAGTACATTAGTGAACAGACTAATATTGTCGGGGGATAGAGAGAACCTTTCCTTTCAGGAAAACAGAGTGACAGTTTTGTCACAGTTTTGTTTGGGGAAATCTGCCCTATGTGCTGTTCTGGGGTTTTGGATGAAGGGTGGTGATCAGGAAGTGGGCAGATTCTGGGCGGCACCTAGCACACCATGTCTATGCTTTAAATAAACACACCCACATAGAACATTTAGATGCCGGGATGAAAGAAGAGCTTCAACTCTGAACTTAGTGGGTTTGGTAGAGTTCTTAGTTCTTTCATGTTATTTTTATACTCCTTTATTTTTGGTACAGTATGGATGCTGATGTGTCATGTAATTGTGGCCCTGCTGGGGTAATTACTCAGCGCAAGGGTAATTACTGAAGCAAATACCAAAGCAATAGATCTAACGGTTGGAAGTGCCTTTTCTGCTTAGTCTATTTTTTCTTTAAAACACCCGAGTGCGCAGTCTCCAGGAGAACTCAGCTCCACCAGGACTGCGGAATAGTGAGTCGAGGATGAATCACGGGTGGGTGGGTCTCATTACTCAGAAACACACCCACTTTCTTGGAGTTGGATCTCTGGAAAGCTCTTCAAATGACTATTTCTGCCTCTAGTCTCCCTTTTCTGTGCAAACAGTGTGACTCCTCTGCCAGAGATTAGCATCAATATTGAATATGTTATTGGAGGGAGCATGCAAATCAAGCCAAGAGTCACATTTCACCAAGGCCAAGTTACAGTGGGGGCCCCAGCCATTTTTTCATAGGTGCAAAATTAAACTACTAATTGGATCATTATGGAAGGAATCAGATCCAGGTCTTTGTTGTTAGCGTCTGGTTGGGCGAATGCTGGCCCTCAATGAAAAAGAGACACTTGGAAGCAGTCACTGAAAGATGGTAATGACCCAGTTGGAAAAAAAAAATAACTTCAGGCTTAAAACTTCGGGAACCAATATAGTTTCACAGCATCTATGAAACTACAGGGAAAGTCTTCACTGATCTGATCTAAATGGACAGTCAAATGCTTGACCCAAAGAGATTTTTTTTTGCTGAAGCTTGGAAAGAAGGATTGGTAATTGTCAGTGGCCTAAATACTGCCAAAGCGATTGAGTTTCCTCATCTGCAAAATGGGGATTGAATTGTGTTCCCTCCTACTAGACCATGAGTCCCATGTGGGACAGGGACTATGTTCAAACATAACTTTGCATCTATCTCTGCAATTAGAACAGTCTTGGTACATAGAAAGCACTTAACAAATATCATTAAAAAAACAACAAAAAGCAAACTAGCTTTTTCAAAGGGGAGGTGGGAGGAGGTTCTTCCTTCTCCTTTTCCTCTCCCGATCCCATGTACTTGAACTAATGTGCCCCTCCCTTCCCTACAACAGCTGGAGCTTTGTTTAGAATATTGTTTTGGAAAAGGTGGAGTGTTGTGCTCAAAGCAGGAATGCCGATATCATCATCAGCACCTCTCTCCACCTCCAGCTAGCCAGGATTTCCCTTTTCAGTCTTGTTTGGGTTTTGCTGTAGGTTTTACTCCTGTGTCAGTGGTGAGTGTGTCTGTGAAAGTTAGTTTCCTTGAATCTAAGTGGACAGCTGTTGTCCAAGATAAAGTCAAGTTGGGGTGTTAAAATACATTCAAGGAGCATTCACTATGAAGAAACTGTGTAGCCTAGTGGCAAAAGCACAGGAATGGGGAGACTCTAGTTTAAATTTCAGTTCTACCACTAGCCTCTGTGTGATCTTGGGAAAGTCACTTGTCTTCCCTATGCCTCATTTTCCTCTTCTGGGAAATAAGGAATAGGGAATTTTACCTTCCCCCCTATGAGCCCTGTGTGGGACAGAGACTGTGTCTGTACTGCATATTAATTCAATCATATTTATTGAGCACTTACTGTGTGCACAACACTGTACTAAGCAGTTGGAAAGTATAATTTGGCAACAAATAGAGAGAATTCCTACCCATCTATGGGCTCACAGTCTTGTCTTGTCTAGTCTAATCTTCCCCAATGCTTAGTACATTGCATGACACCTAGTAAGTGCTTAAGAAATGCCATGGCTATGATGATGGTGATGATGATGACGATGACGAAGAAGAATTGTAAGCAGAATGGGAATTCCTGGTACCCATTCAGAGGTAATGTGAACTGGAGCTCAATTGTTATAAAGCGCAGACTAAAGATGTGTTGTTTACATGACTTTGATGCAATTTTATGATCCTATAAATTTTGGGCTTGGTTGCAACATAAGGACCTTATGACAGCTTTGAAGAACAATTGCTTTTCCCTCACAAGAGAAGGATATCTTTGTTCTCAATCAGTGATTCTGGATGTGGTCTGAAGAAAGTTGGCCTAACTCTTGCTGAGTAGTATGGCTTAGTGTATAGAGTCTGGGCCTGGGAGTCAGAAAGATCTGGGATCTAATTCTACTGTCATCTATGACCTTGGACAGCCACATATCTGTTTGTGTGACCTTGGCCAAGTCACTTAACTTCTCTGTGTCTGTCACCTCATCTGTAAAATGGAGATTAAGACTGTGAGCCCCATGAGGGCCAGGGACTGTGTCCAACCTGATTAACTTGTATCTACCCCAGTGCTTAGAATAGTACTTGGCACATAATAAGCACTTAACAAGTTTCATAATTATTACCATAATTATTACAATGATGTCCTCCCCCATCTCTACCTGGTGGAAATTTACCTGTGCAAATGAGGCTGTTACATGAAGTGCTTTGGATCTCAGAAAAGAAGTGCTGCAGTACTCATCACCAGCTTGGGGTAACAGTCCAGGGGAACCATGGCAAGTGAGAAAGAGCTGATACCGACTTGGGAGTCTGGGACCTGGATTCTAATCCCAGCTCTACCTTTGCCTGCTGTGTGACTTCACATCTCTGAGTCTCACTTTCCTCTTCTGTAAAATGATACCGAGACTGCTCTCTCTAAGGTCACCCATGACCTCCTTCTTGCCAAATCCAATGGTTCCTACTCCATTCTAATCCTCCTTGACCTCTCAGCTGTCTTTGACACTGTCGACCATCCCCTCCTCCTCCACACCTTATCTCACCTTGGCTTCACGGACTCCGTCCTCTCCTGGTTCTCCTCTTATCTCTCTGGCCGGTCATTCTCGGTCTCCTTCACAGGCTCCTCTGCCCCCTCCCATCCTCTAACTGTTGGAGTTCCTCAAGGGTCAGTTCTTGGCCCTCTTCTGTTCTCCATTTACACTCACTCCCTCGGTGAACTCATTCGCTCTCACGGCTTCAACTACCATCTCTACGCAGATGACACGCAGATCTAAATCTCTGCCCCTGTCCTCTCCCCCTCCCTTCAGGCTCGCTTCTCTTCCTGCCTCAAGGACGTCTCTACCTGGATGTCTGCCCGCCACCTAAAACTCAACATGACCAAAACTGAGCTCCTCATCTTCCCTCCCAAGCCCGGTCCTCTCCCAGACTTCCCTATCACCATGGATGGTACGACCATCCTTCCCCTCTCTCAGGCCCGCAACCTCGGTGTCATCTTTGACTCGTCTCTCTCGTTCACCCCACACATCCGATCCGTTACCAAGACCTGCTGGTCTCACCTTTACAATATTGCCAAGATCCTACCTTTCCTCTCCACTCAAACGGCTACCTTACTGCTACGGGCTCTCGTTATATCCCGGCTAGACTACTGTGTCAGCCTTCTCTCTGATCTCCCTTCCTCCTCTCTCTCCCCGCTCCAGTCTATTCTTCACTCCGCTGCCCGGCTCATCTTCCTGCAGAAACGTTCTGGGCATGTCACTCCCCTTCTTAAAAACCTCCAGTCATTGCCTATCAACCTCTGCACGAAACAAAAACTTCTTACTCTAGGCTTCAAGGCTCTCCATCACCTTGTCCCTTCCTACCTCTCCTCTCTTCCCTCTTTCTACTGCCCACCCCGCATGCTCTGCTCCTCTGCCGCCCACCTCCTCACCGTCCCCTGGTCTCGCCTATCCCACCGACGACCCCTGGGCCATGTCCTCCCGCGGTCCTGGAATGCCCTCCCTCCTCACTTCTGACAATCTAATTCTCTTCCCCTTTTCAAATCCCTACTTAAAGCTCACCTCCTCCAAGAGGCCTTCCCAGACTGAGCTCCCCCCTTTTCCCTCTGCTCCCTCTATCCCCCCTCTTCACCTCTCCACAGCTAAGCCCTCTTCTCCCCCCTTTCCCTCTGCTCCTCCCCCTCTCCTGTCCCCTCCCCTCAACACTGTACTCATCCGCTCAACTGTATATATCTTCATCACCCTATTTATTTTGTTTAATGAGATGTACATCACCCTGAGTCTATTTATTTGCCATTGTTTTAATGAGATGTTCTTCCCCTTGACTCTATTTATTGCCATTGTTCTTGCCTGTCTGTCTCCCCCGATTAGACTGTGAGCCTGTCAAAGGCAGGGACTGTCTTTATCTGTTGCCGATTTGTACATTCCAAGTGCTTAGTACAGTGCTCTGCACATAGTAAGCGCTCAATAAATACTATTGAATGAATGAATGATATCAAATGCTTCTTCTCCCTCCCCCTTAGACTGTGAACCCCATGTGGGACAGGGGCTGCCTCCGATGCGATTATCTTGTATCTACCCCAGATCTTAGCACAGTGCTAGGCAGGTAGCAAGTGCTTAACAGATATTATTACTATTAATATTATCATTATTATTGTTATTATCCATTGCTTTCTTCAAGCAGCCTGTCCTAGAAACAGCATTGCCTAGTAGATAGAGCATGTGACTGGGAGTCACAAGGACCTGGGTTCTAAACACGGCTCTGCCACTTTTCTGTTTTGTGAACTTGGGCAAGTCACTTTACTTCTCTATGCCTAAGTTACCTCATCTGGAAAATGGGGTTTAAGGACTTGGACTTTGTCCAACCTGATTATCTTATATCTACATGCCTGGCACGTAGTAAGAGCTTAACAAATACCATTAAAAAAACAAAAAACAAAAACATTCCATGTGAACCAGGCTGAGGTCTAGTTCCCAGTCTGGGGGCAGAGGACCAAATCCATCTTTGGTGCTTCTTTTCAAGTACTTAGTACAGACCTCTGCACCCACTAAGTGCTCAATAAATACTACTGAGGGACTAATTATAGAAAAATTCCCATGTATTCCTGAGGTAATTTCACCACATGTTCTAACAATCAATTCCATTTATACATCAGAAATCTTCAAGCGCTGCATCTCAACTAATTGGATTTTGCTCCCACTTTGAAGCTCCTGTATCAACTAAAAATTTGTAATTTTAGCTCCTGGTAAAAGCAATTCATGGGGAACAGGTGGACCCAAAGTTATACAAATGGCTGTTTGGTCTTCTTGAGAGAGATTCTAGGTGACACAGTACTTAGTAGCAATTGATAAATGATAAACAAAACAGTGAAATGCCACCCTGCATCTAGCCTTGCACAGAACTCCTACTTGTGGCTCTGACCTTTGCCCGTCTGTCAAGCTAACTGGAAAGAACAGGCAGCCATTCACACTATCAAGCTAAATGGAAAGATCAGCTAGCCTTTCACACTACAGTGCGTCAGAGACTTGGCGTGCAGTGGACACTGTATGGTACTGTGGCAGGGTGGTGCTATGTCGGGGGGTCTCCAGAGGGTGCTGATGTGAAAAAATCCCCGATTATTGAGACTGGTTAAACACTCGTTCATCTCAGGCTGTCAAGTGCATCTCTTTCAAGCAATCTACCCTTTGGAATCCAACATATCAGAAACCCAGGAAAGTGTTGACTTCCCAAACTGTGGTTTTTGGTTTTTTTTGAGGAATAGACTGCTACTCAACTGTAATAATATTAATAATGATGATAATATTAAATACCATTGATTAATCAATTATAATACTTGTTAAGTACTTACTATATGCTGAGCACTGTGCTAAGCACTAGGGTAGATACAGGATGATTAGGCTGCTACTTAACTGTAATAATAATACTAATAATACTAATAATTGTGGTACTTGTCAAACACTTACTATGTGGCAAGCACTCTGCTGAACACTGGGGTAGATACAGTAAAATCAGGTCAGACACAGATCATGTCCCACACAGGGTTCACAGTCTAAGGGGGAGGAAGACTGTAGTTCCTAAATTAGGATTTCCTTTTTCCTTTTACATATCCCAATGTTTCCAATTTACCCATTTTGCTCAGGCATTAGAACCACTACCTTCCTTGCATTCACAGTCCTCTGGAAATCCACCTCTTCCAGGAAGCCTACCTTGATTTGACAGGGAGGTAGGAGAGGCAAACCTCTCTTCCCAAACAACAGTGGCATTTTATCAATTAAAAAGAGAAGAAGAAAAGGACGTGCTGGTTTTCTGATCAGTCTTGTGTCTTCAAAATGCGAATACTGAACTGCATTCCTTGTACCTGCTCTGTTAAAGCACAGTGTGGGTGATCAACCAATAACAATAAATGAAAAATAAACAATTTGTAATGTTCAATGGACTAGTATTCTCAGGAAAACATATCTTCCACTGTCAAAGCCGTGTTTCAGAGAGAAGCCTATTATGCATGGCTTATGTTGAAGCTCCCTTGTCTATTCTTTCCTTGAACTTGACCAGTGAATAGAGACAGAGTGTTAATGAACAAGACTGTCAATCTATGTGCATATTGCAGGTCTTAAAATATCACTGGCCAGGGAATGGACTTTCAAGCGAAAAAGAGGTGATTCGATTCTGAGGTATCAATGGAGGAATGATGACTTGCAGCAAAATGAGGAATGAGAAGGGAAAGAAATGCTTCTATTGCTAACTCATTTGCCTGTTTCTGGTTTGTTTTAAATGCTGTCAACTGACATTGAACACAAGACTTTACAGGACGATTCAAATGGTCATAGGTGGCATTACAGATCGGTTCTTTTCCTCAAATGGTGTCCTAGTGGATATAACATGAGTCTTATAATCAGAAGGACCTGGGTTCCAATCCCGGCTCCGCCACGTCTGCTATGTGACCTTGGCAAGTCATTTCACTTTTCTTTACTTCAGTTACTGTATCTTTAAAATGGGAATTTCTCCCTTTCCCTTTGCTCCTCCTCCCCTCCCCATTCCCCCTTCCCCTCCCTACAGCATTGTGCATATTTGTATATATTATTTCTCTGTTTATTTTGTTAATGATGTGTATATATCTATGATTCTATTTATCTTGATGATATTTACTCCAGACTTCTTGTTTTGTTTTGCTCTGTTTTGTTTTGCTTTCTGTCTCCCCCGTTTACACTGTGAACCCGTCAATGGGCAGAGATTGTTTCTGTTGCCGAATTGTACATTCCGAGCTTTTAGTATAGTGCTCTGCTCATACTAAGCGCTCAATAAATACGATTGAATGAATGAATGAATGAATGAATGGGAATTAAGACTGTGAGCCCCATGTGGACAGGGATTGTTTCCAGCTGGATTTATGTGTATAGTGCCTGGCACATAGTAAGTGATTAAAAGAAACATTAAGAAAGCAACAACAACAACAACAACATTCATTCAATAGCAACCATAGCTCTTCCTAAGGAGACCTGAAGGTTTTGCCTGTTGCCATTGTGGACAATTGCCAGGCTGGCAGGACATCCAACCGAAGACTTTTTTGGTTACCCAACCCGCAAGCTGTTTTCAGTCCTGGTAAATTGGTTCATTGACAGTGGCTTGGAAACCAAGATGGGAAAATTTCTGCAACTGGCACCCCCTCTACCCCAGAGGTTATTGAGCATCACCATCTCAGGCTACATATTTGTTAATGATGTAGATTCTCCCAGTGTACAGTTTAGCTCATAGGGTTCCACTGCAGCTTGTAAGTTTGTTGTGTCGCACTGTGAGAAGCAGCGTGACTTAATGGAAAGAGCCCAGGCTAGGGAGTCAGAGGTCATGGTTTCTAATCCCGGCTCCACCACTTATCAGCTGTGTGACTTTGAGCAAATCACTTAACTTCTCTGAGCTTCAGTTACCTCATCTGTAAAATGGGATTAAGACTGTGAACCCCAACTGAGACAACCTGATAACCTTGTATCTCCCCCACTGTTCAGAACAGTGCTTGGCACATAGTAAGCACTTAAATACCATACTTAAATACCATTATTATTACCGTGGACAGGGAATGTGTCTGTTATATTGTTACATTGTACTCTCTCAAGTGCTTAGTACAGTGCTCTACACACAGTAAGTGCACAATAAATACAATTGACTGACTGACAGTGCCCCTCTCAGGGTCACATCTGGAGAATTTCCAGTACTCTACCAGTCTCGATTATGGGAGGGAGAGTCAAGCAGAGGCATATGCTTTTCCATTTCTATCATGAGGAGTGGCTAACGAGTGGAACACAATCTGCTACAAGTCAAAACTCCCCTGTGCTGGGCAGCAGCAGCGCGGGACAGAGTCGAGGGTGAAAACTCAAGTTTACTGCATGGAAGGAGGCAATTGCAAACCACTTCTGGATTTTTACCAAGAAAACTCTATGGATACACTGCCAGAACCATTGCAGATGGAGATGGAGCTTTCGGGGAGAGGTGTCCATGGTATCACTCTGGGTCAGAGAAGGTTCGACAGTATAAGAAAAGACAGGACTGACAGTGATTTAGTAAAGTGGAGAAGCAGCATGGCTCAGTGGAAAGAGCCTGGGCTTGGGAGTCAGAGGTCATGGGTTCTAATTCTGGCTCCACCCCTTGCCTGCTGTGTGACTTTGGGCAAGTCACTTAACTTCTCTGTGCCTCAGTTACCTCATCTGTTAAATGGGGATTAAGACTGTGAGCCCCATGTGGGACAACCTGATCACCTTGTATACCCCCCAGGGCTTAGTACAATACCTTGCACATAGTAAGCACTTAACAAACACCAACATTATTAGTATTATTGTTATTAAAGGAGTGATGGGGATCACTACCGTATTCACAGCAGCATTCCTGCCAGACTAGAGAAGCTTCCTCACTCCCAACTGCCATCTCATCCACAAATAGTGTTGGATGTAATTGGGGTGTATTTTGTGTGTGGTGTGTGTGTGTGCTGGGGGGAGGGGGTTAGTTCTGTCCCCTGCTACGGCCCTGTACCCATGCCCAAGAAGCAGAATTCTCTGCCTAGCAAGAACTCAGGAAGGACCTATTTCTGAGGTTTTTACATCCACACTCTTACCCTAATACAGGGAGCAATAGGGTGCACTCTTCCTGGCCACAGTTCTCGGCCTGCTCTAAAACATTTCTGGGAACTCTGTGATATGAAGACCCCGAAGCAGGAGGAGGGGTTGGCGTTTGGAAGCCCTCTGCTTTCTGTGGCCTGTCGAATGCTCCTCAACTAAGCTCTGGAGCTGTTGGTATCCTGAAATTAATCATTCCATCAATCAACCGCATTTATTGAGCGCTTTCAGTGTGCAGTGCTTGGGAGAGTAGAATGTAACAGAGTTGATAGGGGTGCTCCCTGCCCAAAGTAAGCTTACAGTCTATAAGGGTAGCCAGACATTAATATAAATAAATAAATGACAGATATGAACCTACGTACTATGGGGCTGAGGGATGTGTGAATAAAAGATACAAATCCAAGTGCAAAAGGCCACACAGAAGTGAGTGGGAGAAGAGGAAACGAAGACCCAATCAAGAAAGGCCTCTTGGAGGAGAGGTACTTAAAATAAGGGAGTGAGAGTGATTGTCTGGAAGGATCCAGCAGCTCCACCTCATTGATTGATTGATTGATTCGATAGATCAGATTAGACTATCCCCAAAGGGCTCTGATCCCCTGAGACTTTCAGATATCCAAGGGGTTAGTTATTCATTCATTCAATTGTATTTTTTGAGCGCTTACTGTGTGCAGAGTACTGTACTGAGTGCTTGGAGAGTACAATTCGGCAACAGATAGAGACAATCTGTACCCAACAACGGGCTCACAGTCTAGAAGGGGGAGACAGACAATAAAGCAAAACAAGTAGACAGGCATCAATAGCATCAAAATAGATAGAATTATAGATATATACACATCATTAATAAAATAAATAGAATGATGAATACGTGCAACTATACAGCAGTGCTCTGGGGCAAGGATGGGGGTAGAGCAGAGGGAGGGAGTAGGGGCACTTGGGAGGGGAAGAGGAGTAGAGGAAAAGGGGGCCTCAGTTTGGGAAGTCCTCCTGGAGGAGGTGAGCTCTCAGTAGGGCTTTGAAGGGGGGAAGAGAGTTAGTTTGGCAGAGGTGAGGAGGGAGAGCATTCCAAGGCAGCGGTAGGACGTGGGCCAGGGGTTGATGGTGGGATAGGCGAGAACCAGGCACAGTGAGGAGGTGGGCGGCAGAGGAGCGGAGTGTAAAGGTGAGCTGTAGAAGGAAATAAGGGAGGTGAGGTAGGAGGGGGCAAGGTGATGGATAGCTCTGAAACCAAGAGTGAGGAGTTTTTGTTTCATGCAAAGGTTGACAGGCAACCATTGGAGATTTTTGAGGAGGGAGGTGACATGCCCAGAGCGTTTATCTAGAAAGATAATCCAGGCGCAGAGTGAAGTATAGACTGAAGCAGGAAGAGACAGGAGGTTGGGAGATCACAAAACTGCTGATGCAGTAATCCAGTGGGGATATGATGAGAGATTGTAACAACAAGGTAGTGGTTTGGATGGTGAGGAAAGGGCTGATCTTGGTGATGTTGTGAAAGTGAGACCGGCAGGTTTTGGTGATAGATTGGATGTGTGGGATGAATGAGACCAGCCCTGGCTGGTGCTAAACTGAGAAATCTACAGTCCTTTACCTGAAACTCCTTCTAGGCCAAGAATCAATCAATCAATCAATCAATCATTCAATCATTGTTATTTATTGAATGCTTTTTATGTGCAGAGCACTGAACTAATTACTTGGGTGAGAACAATACAACAGAATTAGCAGTCACACTCCCTGGATGAAAACCACATGCAGAGGGAAAGTAGGAAAGCAAATGCGTTTCCCTCTATTTGATTCATTATTCATCACTTTTCTCTACGGCGAACAGTTCCTTTTCAAGCTCTCCTTGAATGGTGCATGTGTAGGGTGACCAGTGCAGATGCAAGCACCCACCTGCTTGCTGATTAACGACGGTATTTTTTAGAAACATCATCATAGTGCCAGATTTTTCTTGAGGCTCCTCCATGTTGTTTCTGCTCCTGACAATCCCACCTGCTCCTGCAATAGGCTCTTTTCTTAGGTCTGGGTGTGTTCAATTGTAAGAAAAGATTTGTTCTTCAATTCCATCCAATTATTAAGCAGCACTTCAAAATTAAAATTTTCAGTAGAACAATTATCTTCCCTTTCCCACTCCGAAGTACCTGCAGCTCCCCTCTCCTCCTCCTATGAGTCTTAAATTCATCCCTTTAATCTTGCCACCCAGGAAAAAACAACCGTTTTTTTTTTCCCCGGTACTGTGGATCTCTTCCCCCGCCTCCTGCATCCTCCAAGGGCCTGCTGTACACGCTAATCTTTTTCCTGGCACCGAGAGATGCTTCCTGTTCTTTAGGATTGAATAGGTACAGTGTGAGGGGTTTGGGGTTGAGGCAATACAGATCCATTTTCAGCAACAACCCTCATTTCTGAAAACGAACAGCTTTTTCTTTCTTCACTTTTTGGTTTTCGCCATATCAGAGCACAAAGAGACTGATTTCCCTGGCTTTGAACAAAAAGGAAAAAAAAAACCAAAAACAAAAAAGAATTGTGCCCTGGATGTTTAAGCTCATTTGCTGTTCATTCAGTTAATGAAAGGACAGATCCATTTCTCAGCTTGCAGCTGTTTGGAGCCTGCTGTGCCTCTGCTTTTTCACTCATCTGCATGGACAGGTTATGATTAATAACCATTAATAATGGAGAGATACTTTTCTGTTGTTGTTCTAAAGGAGGCAGAAGCCTATTTCTACTCTCCCCTCCTCCCCCAACACCTTTCAAAAGAAAGAAGGTTTTATTTGCATCTAAGCTTGAGATACCAACTTCAAAGTGAGGTTATAGCACTAAGGCACTGAGGGACCTTCAGAGAGGAAATAGGAAAATAAAGATTTTCCACTGTGACAAGCATGCTAAATGAAGAGTTGACATCTCCTACTACAACCCAGTCCATACACTCGATAAATACGATTGAATGAATGAACACTCTGCTCCTCTAATTTCAATCTTCTCACCGTACCTTGATCTCGTCTGTCTTGCCGCCGACCCCTCGCCCACATCCTGCCTCTTGCCTGGACTGCCCTCCCTTTTGATATCCGACAGACGATAACTTTCCCTTCTTTCAAAGGCTTATTGAAGGCACATCTCCTTTAAGAGGCCTTCTCTAAGCCCTCCCTTCTCCCATTCCTTTGTGTCACCCTGACTAGCCCCCTTTATTCATCCCCCTCCCAGCTCCACAACATTTATGTACATTTTTTTCATTTAATTTATTTTTATGAATGCCTGTCTCTCCCTCTAGACTGTAAGCTTGCTGTGGGCAGGGAATGGGTCTGTTATATTGCTATATTGTACTCTCCTAAGCACTTAGTGCAGTGATCTGCATGCAGTAAGTGAACAATAAATGCGACTGACTGATTGCCTGACCGCAATGGACAACGGAGAAGGGCCAGCTTGGCTTGGCTAGGCCATCACATTCATGTGAATCTCTTCATTTTCTTGGATCTGGGTTTGCATCATTAAAGGGAAACTGCTCTTGCTTCCAGGAAGCCTCCCACAACTCTTCTGATAAAGCACTTTATTTCTATCCGCCCAACACAGAGGGGAAAGTCTGTCTGGCCTTTGAAAACCCGAATCTGTGTTCGACCCCACACGAAGCAGTTAATAAATAATATTCTTAATGGTGCAATACTTAAGTTGGTGATGGTGAACACAAACTCCATCTCTGTTTCTCGATGTGGGCTTTATGACCTGAGGAATTTAGAACTGTAGATAATGTCAGCCTCATTTGAAAGCCATTAAGTTTTCTTTTATTTACATCTTAGAATTCATTTACTAGACCCTTTAAGTCATGAGAGCATTCCACAATCAATCAGTACCAGGGTTGTCTCTGAAAGCCATTCTTTAACCTAAGGTTTATTCTGGGAGACAGTGAACCAGATTTCTCTGTGCCGCTCTCCGTCTTTCCTAGGAGGGCCTGAGGCATTCTTCGGGAAACATCAATCCGCTCTCATTAAAAAGGGCATTCCAAAGGAAACAAAGAAAGCGTTTTGTCTCAAGATTTGGGATGCCACTGGCTACCGGAAAGGGGATCATTCTGGACTCTGGTGAGGGACAGAGTGCTACCTTTTTTATTCCTATGGTATTTTTTAAGCACTTAATATATGTCAGGCACCATGCTGAGCACTGGAGTAGATACAAGGGAGCCAGCTCCTGTCCCACATAGAGGTCACAGTCTTAATCTCTATTTTGAAGATGAAAAAACTTAGGACAGAGATGTTAAACGATTTGCCCAAGGTCACACAGCAGCCAAATGGGGATCTGGGATTAGAACCCAGGTCCTCTGATTCTCAGGCCCGTGCTCTTTCCACCAGTAGACACTGCTTCTACCTAAGATACAAAAGAAGATAGGCAGTTCCATTTTGGCATCAGACCAATGGTCTACCCAGCTCAGAGTTCTACCTCTCACAGTGGCATCAAAGGATGCCTGGGGGAATAGTGTCATAGCTGCCCTCTTAGACATCAACCTTTATGGCCAGGCCTGCCTCTTCTAGATCCTTAGCTTTTGTCCTTGACTCTACTCACCTTCCTGCATCTTCAATTTCTCTAATATCCCTATCTTTTTTTCCTCTAGTAACTCACTATGTACCTTTCATGCATGCATTTATACAAACTCTGCTTTGAAATATTAATACCTTCTCGTACTAAGTTATTTAAGTTCAGAGGGACAACCCCACAATCATTAAATCATTATGTACTTACCTGTAATTTATTTATATTAACATCTGTCACCTCTCTTGACTGTAAGCTTATTGTGGGCAGAGAACATGTCTGTTTATTGTTATATTGTACTCTCCCAAGCACTTAGTACAGTGCTCTGCACCCATTAAACGTTCAATAAATACGATTAAATAAATGAATGAATTGAATCTTTCACTCCGCAAGTCCAATAACTATCCTTCATGTCACAGAGCACCAGGGCAGTTTGACACAACTCTGTCCTAGTTCCAAAAAAAAAGGTAAACACTTTTTGTAGCATTACTCTTTTTTTTTGGTTCTTCAGATTTCTTGGAGTTCTTAGAGTCATCTTCAATTTTTTTGTAATCTTTCAGCAAAAACCGTGAAACTGTCTCATATATCAATCATTTGATCCAGAGCAAAGCACTGTCATGCATTTGGGAGCATACCAAAGATTGCACTCTCTTTAGCTTGCAAGCTTGCAGGCTGGGATCCTCTAATTTGCTAATGTTAGATTCTCCCAATAACTTAGTACAGTGCCTAGCCCTTAGTACGCCCTCAGTAAATACTATAGATTGATACAACCGAAATAAGGCACACACTCCCTGCCCTCAAGGAGTTTACACCCTAATAGGAAAGACAGGCAGAAAAAAAAAATATACACATAGAGAAAATGGGAGGAATAATGCGAGGATATAACAGGAAATAGTGCAATTGCAATGAAATATTTGATTAAATAATTGAATATACAAATAAATATAGGCACATAATGTATGAATGACACTGAGAGGAGGAATGCAATTCCAAAGTGCTACAAGGAGCATGAGGGTGTTATGGTTTTTTTTTAATGATATATGTGAATTAACTGGGGAAAGCTTTCTTTCGCAATTTTTTTTTTTTTAATGGCATTTTGTTACATGCTTACTAAGTGCCAGACACTGTACTAAGTTCTAGGGTAGGTACAAGCTAATCAGGTTGTACACAGTCCCTGTGCCACATGGGCTCACAGTCTTAATACCCATTTTACCGATGAGGTAACTGAGTCATCGAGAAGTAAAGTGACTTGTCCCAGGTCACACAGCAGACAAATGGCAGAGTCAGAATTAGAACCGAGGTCCTTCTGACTCTCAGGTCTTTGCTCTATCCACTGGACCATACTGCTTCTCTAGGCCACGCTGCTTCTTTGCTTCTCATTTGTCTTAATCGTCCCCTTCCTCTCCATGGGTCTTCACTTGTCTTATGCCACTGAGCTGTCTCCGACCCACAGCGACGCCATGGACGCATCTCTCCCAGAACACCCCGCTCTCCATCTGCAATCGTTCTGGTAGTGGATCCATAGAGTTTTCTTGGTAAAAATATGGAAGTGGTTTACCATTAACTCCTTCCACACAGTAAACTCTAGTCTCCACCCATGACTGTCTCCCGTGGCACTGCTGCCCAGCACAGGTGAGTTTTGAGTTCTAGCAGATTGCTTTCCATTCACTAGCCACTGTCCAAGCCAAAAATTGAAATGCCTCTGCTTGACTCTCCCTCCCATAGTCAAGACTGATAGAGAACTGGAAACTCTCCAGGTGTGACCCTGAGAGGGGGGTCTCCAAGGATACCACTACTAATTTTGACCAGGATTCTCCTTACGCTATCTGGACCCTTGAAAATGGCATGGTATAGTGGATAGAGCATGGGGCTGGCAGTCAGAAGGTCATGGGTTCTAATCCCAGATCTGGCACTTGTCTGCTGTGTGGGCTTGGGCAAGTCACCTCACTTCTCTGTGCCTCAGTTACCTCATTTGTAAATTGGGGATTAAGACTGTGAGTCCTATGTAAGACGGGGACACTGGGGACACAGGGACACTATATAAGCAGAGACAGTGCTCTGCACATAGTAAGCGCTCAATAAATACTATTGAATGAATGAATGTCCAACCCAATTTGCTTGTATCCACCCCAGCACTTTGTAGACTGCCTGGCACAAAGTAAGCACTTAAATACCATTATTATTATTGTCTTTATTTTGTCACCTCCAAAGTCGTCTTCATCAGTTTCTATTTTGATCATTATATCCCTCCTTAAACTGCTGAAGCAACTTCTCATTGTTTTCTTATGGCTTTGCAAATCTAGTCCCCCTCCATTTTCTCAGTCACTATATTTAGCCCCTTCTTTTCAGGATGAGACTGAGACCACAGTTCAGTGTAGCTGAAAACTAGAAATCAAGGGAATAGGCCAGTTTGCCCCTCTCAGGATGGCACCTGGAGAGTTTCCAGTCCTCTACCAGGCTCGGCTATGGGAGGGAGAATCAAGCAAAGACCTACCCTTTCCATTCCTAGCTTGGGCAGTGGCTAGTGAGTGGAAGGCAACCTGCTACAAGTCAAAACTCACTCGTGCTGGGCAGCAGGGGCATGGGAGAGAGTCAAGGGCAGAAACTCAAGTTTACTGCGTGGAAGAAGGCAGTGGTAAACCACTTCCGTATTTATACCAAGAAAACTCTATGGATACACTACTAGGCCAATTGCTGATGGAGGTGGGTTGTTCTGGGAGAGATTTTCCATGGAGTCGCTATGGGTCACAAATTAATTGACAGCATAAGGCAAGACAAGACCAGTTTGGCACACCATCATCAAGAAAGGAGTGGATCTCTTTGAACATCAGCTCTGTACAAAGTGAGAGGCAAGAAGGTAAAAAAGAAAACAGCATCAGACACGCAAAACATTAAGTACTACAGGATAACAAAGCCTTTTTAGGTGTGCAAAATGTGTCCTGGCATTTGCATTGGCATTTTCAGTGTCACAGTGCCTTAATCAATTATATTAATTGAGCACTTACTGTATGCAAAGCACTGAACTAAGCTTTTGGGAGAGTACAATGCAGTAGAATTCATAAACACAGTCCCTGCCCTTAGAAGAAGCTTTCAGTCTTGAATGGGAGACAGGAATTGATATAATCAATCAGTGATATTTATTGAGCACTTTTTGTGGGCAGAGCACTGTACTGAAGGCTTGGGAGAGTACAACAGAGCTGGTAGACACATTCCCTATCCGCAGAGAGCCTATCTAGAGGAGGAGACAGACATTAATATAAATAAATAACTAATGGATAGGTGCATAAGTGCTATAAGGCCAATTATTTAGTAGAGTGCTCTGCAAACCGTAAGCATTCAATAAATACCACTGATTGATTGATTCAGGCAATGGACCTAAAATAAAATGAATGAGCCAGATGGAAACTTTATAGGCCAAATTATTTTTGAAAACTATTTGCAGGGCTAATTTTAAGGCCTCCAGGGAAGGAAATTTCTACAAAGGTGTATTTATGGATTTCATTTATAGCTCTTGCACAGCAATTCTCTGAGGAAAAGACATCATCCATTAAATACTTTTGATCATCACAAATTAATCCTTGGAAGATATAACAAAAACTATTACTTCACTGGCCTAATCAGAGTTTCTGAAAGTGTAAGCCTAGTCTGCTTAGGGTAAATCAAACATCTGATTTAAAAAGCTACAGAAAAACTTCAGGACTCTTGGGAGATTTAATGGCACAAATGTTTACAGCCTTACTGTCAAAGCAACAAGCAGGATATATAAAATGAGAGTTTTTGTCCAAACATTTTTTTTCCCCCTGATCAATTGAAATCCATTTAATGGCAGGGAATGTGTCTGTTATATTGTTGAGCTCTACTCTCCCAGTCGCTTAGCACAGTGCTCTACTTACAGTAAGTGCTCAATAAATGTGATTGATTGGTTGGTTGATTGATTAATTTAGTTGAGGTTCATACACAGGCAGCTATTTCCTTCTTTCCTCTCTCTTCCCTCAGTCCCTTCCTCAGCCAATGAACTTGCAGCTTTCAGAGTCATTCCTTCATTCTCCCAGAGTCTGTCTGATTAATATTCCCCTCCTCATCCTGGGAAAATAAAGAGGGAGAGGAGGTAGGCAATGTTGTAATATGCCAAGACCACTTCCCCTTCCCCTTCCCCCTCTCCCAAGTCCCCATCACTTCCATAGACTCGGATGCTTAAAAGCTAAGGTTCTTTTGCTTTTGAAATGGAATTCTTTGCAAACAGAAAAGTGAGCAAGCATGCTTTGAAGCAGTGAGGACTAATGGAAACCGATCAATCGATAAATGAAATTTATTGATTGCTTACTGTGTGCAAAGAACTGTATTAGCACTTGGGATAGTGAAATACAAAAGAGTTGGCAGATAGGTTCCCTGCCCACAACAAGCTTGCAGTCTAGAGGGAAAGAGCATGAACTGGGAGTCAGGAAAACTGAGTCCTAATCCATGCCCCTCCACTTGCCAGCTGTCTGACCTTGGTCAAGTCAATTAACTTTCTGTGCCCTAGTTTCCTCATCTGTTAATTGGGAATTAAATACCTGCTCTCCCTTCCCCTTAGACTTTGAGGCCTCCTGGTGACACTTTTTTGATCTGATTGTATTGCATTTACACAGCGAAGTGTTTGGCATATAATAAGCGCTTAACAAATCCACAATCCATGCCAGTGATGATGATGCTATCTCCTAAGGATCTGAAATTTAAAGAGAACCGAGAAACAGCGGAAGGAGGAGCCCATGTGGGAGAGGAGCAACATGGTTAAAGGCAGGCAGGAAATATAGAGACAGGCTGGGGGTAGGTGGAAACTCTGAAATGCTCTTGTCAATCAGCCTACTCTGCTGATGTCAGTGTCCCTGTGTGTCTCCAAGGCAGAAGGGCAAATCCACTCCTTTCCTTTGTCTTCCACAAGCACTGTAGAACTCCTGCCCTTGGAAGACAAAGAGGACAACACCGAAGGTCAAGTTAAATCTATAGTTACAGCTTGTTAGCTGAAAAACTGAAAGGAGAGTTTAATAATAATAATTGTAATAACTATGGGATTAAACTCTTACTATGTGCCAAGCACTGTACTAAGCACTGGGGTGGATACAAGCAAATTGGGTTGGACACAGTCCACATGGGGCTTGCAGTCTCAATCCCCATTTTACAGATGAGGGAACCGAGGCTCAGAGAAAGGAAGTGATTTGCCCAAGGTCACGTAGCAGACAAGTGGAAGAGCCAGTATTAGAAACCATGACCTTCTGATTTCCAGGCCTGTGATCTATCCACTACATCATGCTGTTTCCTGTGGTCTGTGAGGTTGGGATGGGTAGAGATAACTGGGATTTCCAGTCAGTCTCTCACCCAAGCCTCTGTCAGAAGTGGGGAAATCCTGACAGAACATCGCCTGATTAGACTCTCTGGAAATGTCTTTTTCAAGCTTGTATTCATGTGAAGAAGTTTTCACTTGGGTTCTGTCCACATCCGGAAGAGGGATTGGACGGGTTCCAAGATACTGTTCAGCCAATAAGCGTTTTTTGTTATGGTATCTGTTAAGTTATTATGTATCAGGCATAATACTAAGTATGGGTACATATAAACTAATCAGGTTGGACACAGTCCCTGTCCCACAGTCTTAATCCCCATTTTATAGATGAAGTAACTGAGGACAGGAGAAGTAAAGTGACTTGCCCAAGGTTACACAGCAGACATTTGGTGGAGTCAGAATTAGAACTCAGCTCTTTCTGTCTCCCAGGCATGGGTTCTATCCATTAGGGCATGCTGTTTCCTCTAAGCTTAATTCTGGCTGTAAGCTCGTTGTGGGCAGGGAACTTGTCTGACAACTCTGTTGTACTGTACTCTCCAAAGCGCTTAGTACAGTCCTCTGTACACAGTAAGCGCTCAATAAATACCATAGGTTGATTGATTATGGAAAGAAGAGATTGTTACCTTCTCTTTAAAGGTGGAAACCTCCAGAGCTCCCAGCAGGATTTTAAATTTAGGGTGGATGTGGCTTACAGAGATTCTGAGTTATTGGGTTAATTTAGGGAGGAATGGACAAAAAAAATCAATTATAGCTATTCTCAGATATTGACTTTTGTTCCTCAGTAGAAATGGTACACAGCTTCCAGATTAATGCTTTAGATAAATTAGCTAGCATGTGGATTGCAATAACTTTCCCTACAGTAAAAATACAGTTAATCAGAGAAAGAAAATCTTTGATTTCTATCATTTCATGC
The DNA here is from genome assembly GCF_004115215.2 of Ornithorhynchus anatinus. NCBI lineage: Eukaryota > Metazoa > Chordata > Mammalia > Monotremata > Ornithorhynchidae > Ornithorhynchus > Ornithorhynchus anatinus. Next base: position 112,095,771 of record NC_041728.1, on the reverse strand, counting down.
TTATTCTACTTTTCCCCCATGACCAATGTCAATATTTTTTTTCCACGCTATAATAAAAGTAAACTGATCCTAGAAAACATTCATCATGTTTTGGATGGAGTCTCTTCTTATTGGTAGGGAACATATCTATCAACTCTGTTATATTGTACTCTCCCAAGCGCTTTGTACAGTGTTCTGAACACAATAAGCACCGAATGAATATAATTAATTACTCGACTGATTGATGTTAATTTCAGAAATCTGAAAGCCAACATCTATACCTCTTTGTTTTTCATTAAAATGCTTTTAAAATGAAAAGAAAAAAGTACTGTGGTATTTGTTAATCATGTATAAAACACTGATGGTCAGAATTCATCCTCGAGTGTAGTTGTTGAAAGACAGTACATTCCACCCATAGATATTTGCACATACAAATAGTAGGACCTCTTTTCTAGCCCCCTACCCAAGAAAGGATCCGGATTCTGAAAGGGAGAGATAGGAGGAGCCATAAATAATACTAAGTAATATTAGTACATAGAGTACATCTACATAGAGAAGCAGCGTGGCTCAGTGGAAAGAGCATGGGCTTTGGAGTCAGAGGTCATGAGTTCGAATCCCAGCTCTGCCACTTGTCAGCTGTGTGACTGTGGGCAAGTCACTTAACTTCTCTGGGCCTCAGTTACCTCATCTGTAAAATGGGGATTAAGATTGTGAGCCCCATGTGGGACAACCTGATTCCCCCGTGTCTCCCCCAGCGCTTAGAACAGTGCTCTGCACATAGTAAGCGCTTAACAAATACCAACATTATTATAAATTCCAAAGCTTTCCTAGCACTGATCAACCTTGTTGGAAATAGCTAAAACAAAAAAATAAATCCTGTTTTTGACACAAAAAACTTCTTGACACTTTAGGAATGTCTTTAATCAATTGATCAGTCATATTTATTGAGTGCTTATTGTGTACAGAGCACTATACTAAGAACTTGGGAATACACCTACACTTTAGCTGGTAGACATGATCCCAGATCATAAGCCTAAGGGAGGAGACGGACATTAAAATAAATTACAGACATTAGTTATGGAAGAATATAAAGATATATTTTCAGAGCTCAGAATGCCCCACTCCTTCACATAACTCCTATTACATGATCGTTACAACACTTCTCCAGATGAGCCAGGAATAGAACCCAAGTCCTTCTGGCTCCCAGGCCCGTGTTCTGTCCACTAGGCCACATTGCTTCTCAGCTTCTCCAGTGAATTTTAACAAGCGAAGACCAGAAAAAAACTTCACTAACAAAATGACACCACTAAAATCTTTTAACTTAATTATGTGAAATTTTAAATATAGAAGCCATTAACAAGGCTTGAATGTAAATGCTTACCCTAATTATACATTTACATATGGAAAACACCCTCATTAAGTATTGATAGAATTAACCCTTTTGAGTCCAGACAGAACGGGTCAATCTATACGCACACTGTTTTTCACTCTAATGACAGAAAATGGGCAGACTGAAAAACTAAGGGCTAAATGCAAACCATATGGGCAACAAGGCAGCATAGCATAAAAAATAATCATTGGGTCTCACAGTAATGTTTTAGGTAGTTCATCTAGACTACAAGCCCCTTTAGACTCTAAACCCCCTCTAGACTGTGAGCCCCCTCCAGACTGTAAACTCTCTCTAATCTTTAAGGTCCTGCTAATAATAATAATAATACTATTTGTTAAGCTCTTACTATGTGCCAGGCACTGTTCTAAGCATCAGGGTATATACAAGGTAATCAGCTGGACACAGTCCCTGTCCCACATAGGGCTCAAAGTCTTAATCTCCACTTTACAGAGGAGGGAACTGAGGCATAGAGAAGTTAAGTGACTTGCCCAAGGTCACACAGCAGACAAGCGGTAGAGCTAGGATTAGAACCCATGATCGTCTCACTCCCAGTCCCATTCTCTATCCACTCGGCCATTCTGCTTCTTAACTGTAGACTGTAAACTTAACTTCTACATTATAAGCGCCTTATGGACAGGGAACATGTCTACCAACTCTGATATATTGTACCCTCCCTTAGTACAGTCCTTTGTGCATAGTAAGTGCCCAAAAAATATGATTCAAGTGAAGCAATATTGCCTAATGGTTAGAGCAGGAGCCTGAGAGTTAGAAGGACCTAGGTTCTAATCCTGGCTCTGCCACTTGTCTTCTGTATGACCTTGGGCAAATCACTTCACTTTTCTGTACCTAAGTTACCTCATCTTTAAAATGGAGATTAAGACTGTGAGCCCCATGTGGGACATGGACTGCGTTCGACTTGATTAACTTGTCTCTACTCCATCGCTTAGAACAGTGCCTGGCATATATTAAGTTCTTAACAAATACCATAAAAAATAGGATTGATCAGTTTAGGATGTTATGACCAGTTATGAACCCTACTACATATTTCTGTAATTTCTTTCAATTAACTCTCCAGTCTCGGGGTTACTACTGGTTAGTGACCTGCCATTGCTCATATCTCACATTTGGCCTACTGGCTTAGTGAATAGAACACTGACTTGGGAATCAGAAGGACCTGGACTCTAATCTGGCCACAAGTCTGCTGTGTGACTTTGGGCAAGTCACTTCCCTTCTCTGGGCCTTAGTTTCCTCATCTGTAAAATGGGGTTGAGTGTGAGCCCCAAGTGGGACAGGGACTGGGTCCAACTTGATCAATTTGATCTACCCCAGTGCTTAGAAATGTGCTTGGCACATAGCAAGGGCTTACAAGAACCATAATAATTATTATTATTGTTATGACATTGAATCCTGACAGTTCATCTTGGTCAACATCTCCTGGATCTACTGCTTCCTCTCCACCCAAACTGCTAAATCTTTGGTACAAGCTGTGATCACAGTATGGTCTGACCATCACAGTGACCTCTTCGTTGGTCTTCCAGCCTCCAGCCTCTCCCCATTCCAATTTATACTACATACTGCTGCAGAGATGATCTTTCTGTAGCACTACTCAGTTCAGATCTCTCATCTCCTCAAAACCTTCTACTGGCTTCCTGAGTCTCTTAGCATTAAACAAAAACTGCTTATAATTGACTTCAAGGTTCACCATCATCTGGCCTCACTTTACTTATCTCAACTTGCTGATCGTTTCTTCCAAGCCATAATAATATAATTTAGAGAAGCAGCGTGGCTCAGTGGAAAGAGCCCGGGCTTGGGAGTCAGAGGTCATGGGTTCGAATCCCAGCTGTGCCACTTGTTAGCTGTGTGACTGTGGGCAAGTCACTTAACTTCTCTGGGCCTCAGTTACCTCATCTGCAAAATGGGGATGAAGACTGTGAGCCTCACTTGGGACAACCCAATTACCCTGTAACTATCCCAGCACTTAGAACAGTGTTCTGCACATAGTAAGCACTTAACAAATACCAACTTTATTATCATCCTCCTTTCTAACTGCATATCATTTATTCATTCATCCATCCATCCATTCATTCAGTCATATGTTTTGAGTCCTTACTGTGTGCAGAGAACTTGGGAGAATACAATATAACAATAAGCAGCCACATTCCCTTCCCACAATGAGCTTACAGTCTAGAGGACGGGCTACTGCCTCCACCCCCTGATTCATGCTACTTCCCTCGGTCCTCACATCAGACAGACCACAGCTCTCCCCAACCTCAAATCCCTCCAAAAATCCCACCCCCTGAAACAAGCTTTCCCTGATTAATTTTCCACCACCTTGAGCCATGTAATGCTTTCTTTCAACTCTAGCACTTATGAAAGAGAAGCAGTATGCCTAATGGTTAGAGCTCAGGCCTGGGAGTCAGAAGGACCTACCTGTCTGCTGTGTGACCTTGGGCAAGTCATTTCATTTCTTTGTGTCTCAGTTAACTCTGTAAAATTAAGACAAAAATTAAAATTTTTCTCCTTGTGAAAAATGATTACCTTATATCTTGTTTGTCTTATGATGTCGAGTCATCCCTGAGCCATCGTGATGCCATGGACATTTCTCTCCCAGAACAATCCACTTCCATCTGCAATCATTCTGGTAGTGTATCCATAGAGTTTTCTGGTAAAAATACAGAAGTGGTTTACCATTGCCTCCTTCCATGCAGTAAAATTGAGTCTCCACACTCGATTCTCTTCTATGCTGCTGCTGCCCAGCACAGGGAAGTTTTGACTTGTAGCCGATTGCCTTTCATTCATTAGCCACTAGCCAAGCTAGGAATGGAATGGGTATGCCTTTCCTTGGTTCTCCCTCCTGTAGTTGAGACGGGTAGAGTATCGGAAACTCTTCAGACTGCGACCTTGAGAGGGGAACTTTGTATCTACCATAGTGCCTGGCCTTTAGTAAGCACTTAACTAATTCCATAATGAGCACAAAAAAATTTTTTACATTTATATTTATTTATATGTTTATAAACTCACTGTGTGCAGAGAACATAATAATAATGATGGTATTTGTTAGGCGCCTCCTATGTGCCACTGTACTAAGTCTATCAACTCTGTTATGTTGTGCTCTCCCAAGTGCTTAGTACAGTGCTCTGCATGCGGTAAGTACTTAGTATATATGATTGATTGATATGCATATATAAAAATATACAGAATAAATGGAGTCCATATATACATATATATGCTATACTAGAGTATACATTAGAGTATACTCTTTCTCTCTCTCTCTATATATATGGGCTCCAATTAATTCTGACTACTCTAGTGGTAAATATGTTTATGTTTGTTTCCTCCATTTGAGTGAAAGATTCTTATGAGTAGGGAGCTTGTTAGCTCTTCCCTCTGAACTTCCCAAGAAGTCTTCAGCAAATTCACCCACTACCATTACCACCACTAGGTCTGTGACACAAGCAGAAAGAATCATTTGGGAATAGGATGGGGAAGTTTCAAGAAAGCATTCCATTTGTATGAGAGAAAAGAAAGGGGACATTCACAATGTGAGATTAAAAGAAATATGAAGAGTGTCAATCGGTGTTGACCCAGGGGCCAGTTCCAGAGAGATGAAAGATATTACATGATAATTCTGTCCATATTTACCTAGTCTGAAGACTATTTTCGGACAAATTTTTCAATTGTTTGCATCTCTTCTGGGGTTCTCATAATGGACAACCTATTTGCTTTGGAATGACTGGGTCCCTTTCCAGTCAGGATCTCCCCATACTGTCACCGATGAAAGGGGGACTGCTTTATTTTCTGGGCATGTGTAGTTTGTGCAGTGGGATGCATTGACTGCACATGCTCAGATCAATAATTACATGATTTGTGTTACAGATTGAATACCTACAGGGAGCTTGGCATTATATCAGGTGAAACTGACTAGGTATGGTAGCTGAGAGAGCTCCGCTGGTCCAGCTCATGATAGAAGTCAGTATATAGAAGTCAATTTGAATATGAATAAAAGCTGAAAATACCACATGCAGGAATGGCATAGCCTGTTGATGCTCGCTGATGTAAAAGGCCTTACAGCTGTAATTCAGATAAGGATAGGAAAAGCAGAAGTAAAATATCTGCTGCCTGGGAAGTTTTCTGAAACATCTCTAAGGCTATAATAAATGCCATCTTCTGGCTCTGTGATATTAAAGGATTATGCTTCTGTCGGTACCATAAACAGTCAGTTTTATTTTGAAAATATCAGGTATTTCCTAGTAATAAGTGGGTTGTTCATCATGTTTCTTTAAAGTCAAGCCTCCTTATGGAGTATGTCAGGGTGCTCTGTTTTGCTAAACAGAAGCTGACATCTTGAGAGTTTTCAGTGATGTTAAGTGGTCACAGTAGTTTCCATCTGGTTTTGAGCAGCACGTACACAACCTTTCCATTAACATAGCCTGGCAGATATTTGTAGATATCACCTGCTTTGGGAGCCTGGCTAAGTGGTCAGGTCCCCTCTCAAGATGGCACCTAGTGAGCTTCCAGTACTCTATCAGTCTCAGTTAGAGGAGGGAGAGTCAAGCAGTCCATTCCTAACTTAACCAGTGGCTAATGAGTAGAAGGCAACCTGCTGCAAGTCAAAACTTCCGTGTGTTGGGCAGCAGCAGCATTGGAGAGAGTTGAGGGTGGAGACTCAAGTTGACTGGGCGGAAGGAGGCAACGGTAAACCACTTCTGTATTTTTACCAAGAAAACTCAATGAATGCATTACCAGAATTACCAGAGGTGGGGTGTGAGATGTGTCCATTGAGTCTCAGTGGGTTGGAAACGACTCGACAGCATAAGACAAGACGAGACGAGTGGTCAGGTAAACCCTGGCCCACGGCCTACCACTGACCTGGAATGCCCTCCCTCCTCACATCTGCCAAACTAACTCTCTTCCCCTCTTCAAAGCTCTACTGAGAGCTCACCTCCTCCAGGAGGTCTTCCCAGACTGAACCCTCCCTTTTCCTCTGCTCCTCGCCCCTCCCCATTCCCCCACTCCCTCCCTCTGTTCTTCCCCCTTCCCCTTTCCACAGCATTTGTGCATATTTGTATATATTATTTATTACTCTATTTTGTTAATGATGTGTATATATCTATGAGTCTATTTATCTTGATGGTATTGATTCCTGACTACTTGTTTTGTTTTGTTGTCTGTCTCCCCCTTTTAGACTGTGAACCCGTTGTTGGGCAGGGATTGTCTCTATCTGTTGCTGAATTGTACATTCCAAGTGCTTAGTACATTGCTCTGCACATAGTAAGCACTCAATAAATATGATTGAATGAATTAGCGAATGAATGAACATGGACTGTATCCAACCTGATTAGCTTGTATCTAGCCCAGCGCTCAGTAAAGTGGCTGGAAAGTAGTAAGCAACAAATACCATAAAAAAAAGGGTTCCCCGACTGGAGTGTGAACACTTAGTCAGAAGTTAGGCAGCATGAGCATAAAATCACATAATTCATTTTAGAGTCTGTCTCCTGCTCTAGACTGTAAGCTTCTTGTGAGCAGGGAATTTGTCCACCAACTCTGTTATAATGTACTCTCCCAAGTGGTTAGTAAAGTGCTCTGCCCACAGTAAGCGTTCAGTAAATACCAATGATTGATTGGTTGATTTAAACTCCCGTTCCCTCATTAGGCTCAAAATCTAAGTAGGAGGGAGAACAGACATTTCATTTACATTTTACAGATGAAGACACTGAGATGTTAAATGACTTGCCTGAGGTCACAAAGGGAGAAAGTGGCAGAGTCTGGATTAGAACCCAGGTCCTCTGACTCCCAGGCCCGTGCACTTTCCATTGGATGATGCTGCCAGAGTATAGAGAAGCAGCCTGGTGTAGTGGATAGAGCATGGGCCTGGGAGTCAGAAGGTCATGGGTTCTAATCCTGGCCCTGCCACTTGTCAGCGGTGTGACCTCAGACAAGTCACTTCACTTCTCTGTGCCTCAGTTACTTCATCTGTAAAATGGGATGAAGACTGTAAGCCCTATGTGGGACAACCTGATTACCTTGTATCTATCCCAGTGCTTAGAACAGTGCTTGGCATATAGTGAGAGCTTAACAAATACCAACATTATAAATACCAACATTATTATTATTATTTTTATTATCCAGCTCTCCTCTGAAGTGGAGTTTGTGTTTTTGCAAGATCCTGCAAAGTGGAAGATTTGCACTCAAGAGGTCATGTGCGCCGAAGCTCCTAAAGAGCAAGGATCATGTCTATCAACTTTACTGTACTCTTTTGAGTTAGTAGTACAGTGCTCTGCATGCAGTTAGTGCTCAGTGAATACCACTGAATGATAACAATACCATAGCACACTGTATTCATATAGACTTGCGCTGTTGAACAAGTGTTCCCCGATTCTCTAACAAAGTTTGAAGGCAAAACGTGTAGTGAAAGGCCTTATTTTGGCAGAACTGTGTGTACCTATTAAAACACTTATATCAAGGGGATACCTGTTTTTATCTCTACATTTCTGGTTTGGACTTGAAAGCTACAGTTTTTGAAGAAATTACATCAATTAGTTGTGTAGGTGCAGCATTACAATGGAAAGGACTTCATTGCGATAGGACTATCTCCACCCACGGAGCATTTCCAAGGAAACAGCTTCAAAGCAGTCAGGCACATTGGGGAAATTAAATGAATCAAGTGTCTTTGGAAGGAAATGCACAAAGTATTAAATTGGTCCCCATTCTTTTTAATGGATTGTATTTTTCCCACTGAATGTAAAAGGTGGGCAGCCCCTCTAGAGGTGAAGAAGCACTGTGACGAAGATACCATAGAGACAGTTTGTGCTGAAAACATTCCAAAAGAACTTGGTCTAATTCCTCTGCCTACCAGAGGCTCTGACAACGTTCCTCTCCTTTCTTCCTTCCTGCCTTATGTAAATAACAATAATAATGGCATTTGTTAAGCACTTACTATGTGTCAGGCAATGTTCTAAGCACTGTACTAAGTCTTAATCCCCATTTTCCAGATGAGACTGAGGCACAGAGAAGTGAAGTGACTTGGCCAAGGTCAGCCAGCAGACACATGGTGGAGCTGGGATTAGAACCTGAGTCCTTTTGACTCCCAGGCCTGTGCTCTATACACTAAGCCATGCTGCTTCTCAATAAATGCTTCCAATCACAATTTGGACTCTTAGAATTTGATATTTGTGTGTTTGTGTGTATGCATGTAGCACACGTGTGTAGATTGGCCTTCAAAAGTTTCTTTACTGCCTTAAGTATGGAAAACTCTTGGTTATTTATTGATTAACAATTAGTGCCCTGAGGAAAACCTGGGCAATACTAGTAGCAGTAACATTTATGAAACTCTTACGATGTGCAGAGCACTGTACTTAGCACTGGGAAAGAATATTCGAGTGGGAATTAAGACCCTGACCCTCTATATTTAAAAAGTGTTGGCTCATAAATGACATTCGTGTTTGGTTTAGTAGGGCTTCCTTGAGGAAAGATGGAGTTGGACTCCATTCTCTTACCTTAATTTATTTGGGGGAGGGGGAGGAGACTGATCAAGGGGAAGGAGCTGTTGAAAGTTGGGAGGTTTGGTGAGGTCTTGTAACCTGGACCAGTCCCGATCTCAGGGTATCGTGGGTCCAATCTGTTCTGCCTTATAATAATAACAATAATGATGATATTTTTTAAGTGTGCACTATTTGCCAAGCACTGTTCTAAGCACTGGGGTAGATACAAGGTAATCAGGTTGGACACAGTCCCCATCCCACTTGGGGCTCACACTCTTAATCCCCATTTTCCAGAGGAGGTAACTGAGGCCCTGAGAAGAAGTTACATGCCCAAGGTCACACAGCAGACAAGTGGCAGAGCCAGGATTAGAACCCATGTAAGTACTGGCGGCTGGTTTGACAGAGCATAACTGCCCTTCTGATAGATCGTCATTCTGCCTGGAAGCAGGAGCCTGGACCAGATAATCTCTGCAGCTGTCTGTGAAGAATGTCACCTCCCACAAGTGTACTAGTTACAGTGACAAGCTGCTGCTCCACGGAGACAACTCACGAACCTCCTCAAGGCGGCTTCTTTATTTTTAGCCAAATGGAGGAGTTTCCATTAATGAAAAATTGGCACAGTGTGAAATATTCCCAGTGTTATTTCTATAGGATTTGATGACACGTAGCTACTCATAGAGCGGGCATTGCAGTGACGTTGTTTGTTTCAGTAGGTAGTGTCCATGGCTTTCTGGGGGTTGTTAGCTTATGTGATGTGGAATTGACCATTGTTCCCTATCAGATCACCACTTCTTCACCCTTCCTTGGTCTCTGCATTCACCTTTGTGCTCTTCTTCCTCCTCCAGAAGCTGAGAATCCATTCTGAATTGTCTTAGCAACTGCAGGATGACACTCTAGCTGGAGCTCACTAGCTGGAGACCATCCTAGTGGACTGCAAGCTCGTTGTGGCCGGGGGTAATATAAGAAGCAGCATGGTCTAGTGGAAAAAGCAAGGCCCTAAAAGTCAGAGGACCTGGGTTTGCATCCTAATTCTGCCTGCTGGGTGACCTTGGGCAAGTCACTTAACTTCTCTTGGTCTCAATTCTCTCATATGCAAAATAGGGACTGGGGCAATCGTATTTACTGAGTGCTACTGTGTGCAGATCACTGTACTAAGGTCTTGGGACAGTACAATATAACAATACCCTGCCCACAACAAGTTTATAATCAAGAAGGGGAGACAGAAGAAAATATAAATAAATAATCATTTTCTCCCTCCCACTTAGACTGTGAGTCCCAGTTGGGACCTAATTATCTTGATTCTACCCCAGAGTTTAGTACACTGCTTGGTACATAGTAAGTGCTTGACAAGAGAAGCAGAGTGGCATAGTGGAAAAAGCATGGGCTTCGTTCGTTCGTTCGTTAGTTCGTTCGTTCATTCATTCAATCATAATTAATGAATACTTACTGTGTGCAAAGCACTGTACTAAACACTTGGAAAGTACAATTCGTCAACAGATAGAGACAATCCCTACCCAACAATGGGCTCACAGTCTAAAAGTGGCAGACAGACTACAAAACAAAACATAGCAAGTAGACAGACATCAATAGCATAAAAATAGATAAATATAATTATAGATATATACACATCATTAATAAAATAAATAGAATAATGAATATGTACAAATTTACACAAGCGCTGTGAGGTGGGGAAAGGGGTAGAGCAGAGGGAAGGAGTAGGGGCAATGGGGAGGGGAGGAAGAGGTGAGCTCTCAGTAGGGCTTTGAAGGGGGGGAAGAGAGCTAGTTCGGCAGATGTGAGGAGGGTGGGCATTCCAGGCCAGAGATAGGACGTCAGATGGGGGTCGATGGCGGGACAGGTGAGAATGAGGCACAGTGAGAAGGTTAGCAGCGGAGGAGTGGAGTGTGCAGGCTGGTCTGTAGAAGGAGAGAAGAGAGGTGAGTCAGGAGGGAGCCAGGTGATGGAGAACTTTGAAGCCAAGAATGAGGAGTTTTTGCTTCATATGAAGGTTGATAGACAAACACCGGAGATTTTGAGGAGGGGGGTGATATGCCCAGAGCATTTCTGCAGAAAGATAATCCAGGCAGCCTAATGAAGTATAGACTGGAGTGGGGAAGGACAAGAGGTTGGGGGATCAGAAAGGAGGCTGATGCAGTAATCCAGTCAGGATATGATGAAAGAATATACCAACGAGGTAACAATTTGGATGGAGAGGAAAGGGAGGATCTAGGCGACATTGTGAAGATGAGACTGGCAGGTTTTGGTGATGGAGGGATATTTGGGGTGAATTAGAGAGTGGAATCAAGGACAGGAAAGTCAGGGAGAGGACAAGGTTTGGAAGGGAAGATAAGGAGCTCAGTCATAGCCATGTAGAGTTTTAGGTGGCTGCGGACATTGAGGTGGAGATGTCCTGAAGGCAGGAGGAGTTGTAAGCCTGGAGGGAGGGAGAGAGAACAGGGGAGGAGATGTAGATTTGGGTGTCATCTGCGTAGAGATGATAATTGAAGCTGTGAGGGTGAATGAGTTCACTAAAGGAGTGAGTGTAGATGGAGAACAGAAGGGGATCAAGAACTGAACCTTGAGGAACTAACTAACCTCCAGTTAGGGGATGGGAGGAGGAAGGAGCCCGTGAAGGAGACTGAGAATGAATGGCCAGAGAGGTACGAGGAGAACCAAGAGAGGACAGAGTCTGTGAAGCCAAGGTTGGATAACGTGTTGAGGAGAAGGGGATGGTCGACAGTTTCAAAGGCTGCTGAGAGGTCAAGGAGGATTAGGATAGAGTAGGAGCCATTGGATTTGGCAAGAAGGAGGTCATTGGTGACCTTTGAGAGAGCAGTTTTGGTGGAGTAGAGGGGACGGAAGCCAGATTGGAGAGGATCCAGTAAAGAGTTGGAGTTGAGGAATTCGAGACTGTGAGTGTAGACAACTCACTCTAGGAGTTTGCAAAAGAAGGGTAGGAGGGAGAAGGGGTGATCACTGGAGGGGGCAGTGGGGTCAATTGAGGTTTTTTTTAGGATGGGGGGACATGGTCATGTTTGAAGGCAGAGGTGAAGAAGCCATTGGAGAGTGAGTGATTGAAGATGGAAGTTAAGGAGGGGAGGAGGGAAGGGGTGAGAGTTTTTATAAGATGAGAGGGAATGGGGTCTGAAGCACAGGTGGAGGGGGTGGCACTTGAGAGGAGGGAGGAGATCTCCTCTGAAGATACTGCTGGGAAGGATGGGAAAGTAGAGGAGGGGGTCGAGAATGGGGGGAATGGAGAAGGGGGAGGGCTGACTTTGGGGAGCTCAGACCTGGTAAGTGTTTAATTTTCCTAATGAAGTAGGTGGCCAGATCGTTGCGGGTGAGGGATGGGGGAGGGGGTTGGACAGGGGACCTGAGGAGGGAGTTAAATAGCTTGGAAGTCAGAAGACTTAGGTTCTAATCCTGGCTCTGCCACTTGTCTGCTGTGTGACCTTGGGCAAGCCACTTAACTTCTCTGGGCCTCAGTTACCTCATCTGTAAAATGGGGATTAAGACTGTGAGCTCCAAGTGGGACAACATGATTACAATGTATCTACCCTAGGGCTTGGAACAATGCTTGGCACATAGTAAGCACTTAACAAATACCATTATTATTATTATTATTTGCAATAATAAATACCACAATCATTAGTATTAATGTACTCCCTGAGCACTTAGCACAGTTCTCTGCCCTTGGTGCTCCAGCAGGACTGTTAGTTCTGAGCCTCATACATCTCCAGTAGAAGACTGTCTGGGGCTTATATCTCATCCTCTTTCCCAGAAAGAGCAATACTTCAAGAATGGTTCAAAATGGAAGACTCAGACTTTAAATCCTAATAGTTCTTTAATTGGGATTGAAATATGTGGGGAGATAAAAATCAATGTGATTTTTTTTTAACAGGAATTGGAACAGGATTCCTTTACAACAAGAAGGTCAAGAAGCCAAGGACTAAATATGTATCAAGGTTGGCCCTCAAAATATAAGGAAAACTTTAGGCTCAAAGGAAAAATGAAGGAATAGTTACTAGGGAGCTGTATTAATAAATGCAACCACATGTATATATCTGGATTTCTGAAGCAATACAGATATGACACCTGCATTTACTGTTGATGTTGACATGTCTGGATAACTTTTACAGCCAGATGTGACTGCATGCATAGCTTTTTGTCCAAATCAGGAGATATCATACATGAAAAGATTTCCATTGAAACAGTACTGAAGTTTTCTGGAAGAAATTAAGCTCTTAGTCTGTGCCAGAGAATAGAAGTTGAATCTAAATGCAGGGATACTTTGTAACTCTGAGACTTTAGTTAATCAATCAATCGGTGGTATTTATTGAGTGCTTATGTGTGCAAGTTACGGGACTAGATTTTTGGGAAAGTACAATACTTTGGAATATGTAGATGCAATCTCTGCCTGCAAGGAATTTGCTGTCCATTCACGTTAGTACACTATTTTTTTTTAAAAAAAGAACAGTCTGGGTGAATTTGTTTGAAAAGCCATTAGGAAAGAATGTATGTCTGCCTTGAAATATATGGGTGGGGTGAGGTTTAGTTCATTAAAACCAGGCACCTTAGGCAATGTGGTCTAGTGGAAGGAGAGTCGGACCAGGAGACAAGAAATTCTGGTTCTGGTCCTAAGACTATTATTTGAATGCTGAGTAAGACACTTAACCTTTCTAAAACCCACTTCCCTTATCTATAAAATGAGGATGCTAGATTCTGCCCCTGTGTGAAAGGGATTATATCTAATTTAGTAATACTGTATCTGCCCCAGTACTCAGCACAAACTTCAAAAAAAAAAAAAAAAGGAAAAAAGACCAAAGTGGTACAATCTTTGTTTTGGTTCAGATCCACAAGGAATAAGGTGATCAGCTAATCCCAATAATAATGATGATGATGATAACAATAACAACAATACTACTAATAATAATACTGGTATCTGTTAAAGGTCTGTCATAATAATAATGATGGCACTTGTTAAGCATTTGCTATGTGCCAAACGCTGTTCCAAGTGCTGGGCTATTCATTCATTCATTCAATTATATATATTGAGCACTTACTGTGTGCAGAGCACTGTACCAAGTGCTTGGAATGTACAATTTGGCAATAGATAGAGATAATCCCTGCCCAACAACGGGTTTACAGTCTAAAAGATACAGAGTAGATAGCAGGCAATCAGGTTGTCCCACGTGGGGCTCACAGCCTTTATCCCCATTTTACAGATGAGATAACTAAGGCACAGAGAAGTTAAATGATTTGCCCAAAGTCACCCAGCTGATGCGGCAGAGCCGGGTTTAGAGCTACAACCTCTGACTCCCAAACCCGTGCTCTTGCCAGTAAGCCACACTGCTTTGTGCAAAGCACTGTACTAAGTGCTGGGAAAGATACAAGATAAATCTGGTAGGACACAGTCCCTGTCCCACCTGGTTCTCACAGTCTAAAGCGAAGAGAGAACAAGTATTGAATCCCCATTTTATAGATGAGGAAACTGAGGCATAGGTGAAGTGAAATAACTTGATTGAGGGCACACAGCAGGCAAGTGTCTAAGCTGGGAGTAGAACCCAGGTCCTCTGACTCCCAAAACCCATGCTCTTTCCATTAGGCCACAGTGCTCTCCTTGGAATTCACTCTTCATTTGTGCCTCTGAAACAAAGTTAGGAGATGGACCACTGGAGAAATATATATTCTGTTTTAGGACACTCTGGGCAACAAAGTCCAGTAAGCAAACACTAATAGGATTAAACATCATCATCCTCAACAATCTCATCACCATCATCATCATTTATTGAGCATCTCCTCAATTACAAGAGAAGCAATATGGCTTAGTGCAAAGAGCATGGGCTTGGGAGTAAGAGGTCATGGGCTCTAGTACTGGCTCCTCCACTTGTCTGCTGTGTGAACTTGGGCAAGTCACTTCACTTCTCCATGCCTCAGTTACCTCATCTGTAAAATGGGGTTTAAGACTGTGAGCCCCATGTGGGACAGGGACCATGTGCAACCTGATTACCTTAAACTAAGCTACAGACTGTAAGTCCATTGTGGGCAGGGACTGTGTCTATTTATTGTTGTATCGCACTCTCCCAAGCACTTAGTACAGTGCTCTGCACACAGTAAGTGCTCAATAAATACGATTGAATGAATGAATGAATAAAAGGCACCGTCCTTGTCCTCAAGGAGTTTATAATCTAAAGGGAAGATAAGCAAAAATTACAGACATTTACTAGGTTACTAGATTGCCTGTTAAACTTGTTTTGATGTCTGTCTTTCCCCTCCTAGACTGTGAGCCTGCTGTGGGCAGAGATTCTCTATTTGTGGCTGAATTGTACTGTCCAAATGATTAGTACAGTGCTCTGCACACAGTAAGCACTGAATAAATATGATTGAATGAATGAATGAATGAATGAATGAATGTTAAAGATTAAGGGTAAAGATAAATATCTTAGAAAATAATTGGGTAAATAAATTTAACATAAAGATTCAAAACTAGAGCTCTTCTTGGGATGGCAAGACCAAGAAGGTGGAGATTAATCAAATGGCTTTTTAGACAGGAAGTATGTTGGCTTCATGAATTTGAGGAGGGAGGGAGTTTGGGGCAGGGAAAATATCTTCAGAAACAATGGATAAAGCACACTATTCAAAAGAAGCATAGGAGAAAGGAGACCTTTCAGATGAATTTCCTTTCTCTGAGCCTATATTTTAAATGAGTGTAGCCATGGACAAGTCACTTCATTTTTCATTCCCTCATCTGTAAAATGGGAATTAATGTTATGAGCCCCATGTGGGATGTGGACCATCTCCAACCTGAGTGCTTGTGCCTACCCCAGCACCTAGTCCAGTGCCTGGCACATAGTAAGTGCTTAACCAATGCCATAAAAACAAAACAAAATGAAAAATCCCCAGTACCTGGAAAGGGTCAAACATCTCTATTTCAATTGGTTGCTCCTGTCCTAAATAGCCAGACACAAGATCTTCAGATCAGAAGCAGCGTGGCTCAGTGGAAAAGAGCCTGGGCTTCGGAGTCAGAGGTCATGAGTTTGACTCCCGGCTTTGCCACTTGTCAGCTGTGTGACTGTGGGCAAGTCACTTAACTTCTCTGTGCTTCAGTCATCTGTAAAATGGGGATTAACTGTGAGCCCCACGTGGGACAACCTGATTACCCTGTATCTACCCCAGCGCTTAGAACAGTGCTCTGCACATAGTAAGCGCTTAACAAATACCAACATTATTATTATTAGATCAGACACAGCCCTCTTCCGTCACAAGGATGAAGGGTTCAATGCATTTTGCTCTTGGGAAAGTAGGAGCTCATCTCCTCTCTGGCTCATTTTTCCAATGTCCATTTCCTTTTCCAAGCTCACTTAGTTTCCTAACAACTATCCATAAATATTCTGCATACTTATCTTGTAGAATTAGGGCTAGAAAGCGAATGCCAATTAATTAATTGGATGGATTCATCAAGCGCTTACTGTGTGTGGAACGCTGTATTAAGTGTTGGGCAAGAGAGCAAAACAAAGTAGGCAGCTTGGTCTAATGGAAAGAGCCTGGGCCTAGGAGTCAGAGGACCTGGGTTCTAATCCCGGCTCCATCGCTTCTCTGCTGTGTGACCTTGGGCCAGTAACTTAACCTCTCTGTGTCTCAGTTTCCTCATCTGTGAAATAGGGATTAAATCCTACTCCGTATTTAGATTGTGAAACCCATGTGGGACAGAGACTGTGTCCAATCTGATTATCTTGTATCTACTCCAGTGCTTAGTATGGTGCTTGGCATATAGAAGGCTCTTAACGAGTGGCACGATTATTATTAAGTAGACATAATCCCACTTTCAAAGACTCAGTTCCCCTTGTGGGTGAGCAATCGGGCAAGTTCAGCTCCCTGAATCACTGAGCAGGACAACCTCAAAAAAGTCCTGATTGGATTCTAGTTTGGAGTATACAACACCATTAGTAAATACTTTGAGACTGTATTCGACTACTGAAACTCTGAAAGTTATTACAAGACCATAATTAACCTTTTATTGCAATGGATGGAGGTAGGATCAAGATTTATTCTTCCTCTAAAATTTACTTGTCGGTGTTTTCATGGATCATTTATCTAAATAATAAATATTAATGAAATGGCTTTGGCCCTTGAAAGATGAAAACTCCTGAAGGTAATTAGCTGAAATAATTAAGAGAATGACTACTAATTCTAATGCAGAATAAAAATGCAGAAAATAATTGCTCTCTACCAGAACAAGCAACCTTTCTAAAGACCTGAGCACAACGATTCCTAGAAAAGTAGAGCCTTTAACCTGACTGAAGTTAGAGGCTCCACCAGGTGACAGACAATTTTGGTTTTCTCTTTAGCGGATTTTAAGTTCCCATCGTTTTTTTCCTCAATCAGTAGTAGTTGTTATTTAGGGGTTTTGTCATGAATCTCAAAACATTTTGGAGACCCAGTACTGCTCCTTCACTTAATCCAGGGAGGTGAAGGAAGGGGCACATAACATCATTGTCTCTCTTTTGCCAGTGAGGAAACTGGGATATACAAAGATTGGTGACTTGTCCCAAAACAAGAGAGAAGCAGCATGGTGTCATGGATGAACCATAGGCCCGGGAGTCAGTAGGTCATGGCTTCTAATCCAGGCTCCATTACTTGTCTGCTGTGTGATCTTGGGCAAGTCACTTCACTTCTTCGTGCCTCAGTTGCCGCATTTGTAAAATGGGGATTGAGGCTGTGAACAGCATGTAGGTCAGGGACTGTGTCCAACTTGATTTGCTTGTAACCACCCCAGCACTTAGTACAGTGCCTGGCACGTAGTGAGAGCTTAACAAATACCATAAAAATATCACACAAGCAGGCAGAGGCCAAGCTGCAAACAGAACTCAGAAATTCTTCCATTAGCTAGTGCCCAAAGTCAAGCCGAAACACAAGGTTTTGATTTGCATGTAACAAGATAATGGAAAGAATGATAGTGCAACAATACTAGATAAGCCAAGTCTGTAATTCTCTTCACACTTCGGATGAAATTGGCTAATTGCAAATTGCCAGATGAAGAGAAGCAAAAAACGAGCTCTCTCTCCTCCTTCCATCCCCCACCCCAACTTATAAGTCCTGCCCAAACAGTTCTATTGTATCTCAGGCAAACCACTGTGACGTTGTAACAAGCCCAGGGAACGTAAACAGATGTGGCTTATTGAAAACGGGATACTTTAAACAGGTCTCACTTAGATCAGATGTATGCATATTCTGTCACTGGGCAGTTGGTCGTTGGCAGAGTCTTGAATGGCATTGATGGTGGCGAGCGGGGAGGGAGGAGGATAGATGCAATAGAATGAAAGCCAAAAGACAAGATCTTAGGAGAACAGATGGTGTTTGGGGGAAGGAACAAATAAAAGAGCCATACATTTCCATCGATCCAGTGATGACGCGTCAACTGCATTTCATGATAACATGATTCCATTAACACATCAAGTTCCAATGACTACATGTCTATGGAAAACAATTCCTCCCAGGAACACGTTCTGGCATGAAACATGATGTGAATGCCATATTATCCCAGGAGGTGTAATAATGCCGAGTCTCGATCTTGAGCTGCTTTTCAGATGACTCCCCCCCTCCCCCCCCCCTTTTTTTCTTCATTTCAAGATTTACCCACATTTTAAATGTGTGCTTGTAAACTATCTGAGGTTAATTTTAGCAAAATCATTAAGTGTTTTGAAAATACAGATGAATGGCCAACTATTTCACAAAGTCCTCATAAAAATTAGGACCCTCTCTGTGCTGCAGTAACTGGAATAGCTGCAAACATCTGGAGAAATCAGTAGCTTGTCAATTCAGACATATCATTTGCAGCCATGCAATTCAAATCCCAAAGGCCATCAGGTTACCTCATGAGAGATTGCAAATGGTTTGAAAAATTTCAACTCATTGAGGTGGGTTTGGACTCCAAATTGATCTGGGATGTGACAGATTCTACTCATTTCTATTCTGATGCAAGGCTTTCTTTGTTGTCTATGCAATCTGTGACTAGAGGGTCAGTGAAACTGCATCCTTTCATTTAAACATCTCTATTCAACAATACAAGGATTATCATGAGCATTTTGGAGGAAAGATGCCATCTCAAAGTATTTGTTTTATTTATTTTACTTTATGGCACTTGGTAAGAACTTACTATGTGTCAAACACTATTCTAAGCACTGGGGAGGATACAAGTTATGTTGGACATGGCTCAATATCTCAGTCCAACTCGTGTAATAAGGTCAAATTCAAGCCCCAACTGTGACCCTTCCAAACCTGTTCTTGGATACTGCTCATAATAGTAATAATAATAATGATTATGGCATTTATTAAGCTCTGACTATATGCCAAGTGCCGGGATAGCTACAAGCAAATTGAGTTGGACACAGTCCCTTGTCCCATGTGGGGCTCACAGTCTTAATCCCCATTTTACAGATGAGGTAACTGAGGCACAGAGAAGTGAAGTGACCTGCCCAAAGTCACACAGCAGAAAAGTGGCTTATCTCTCTGGCTGTTCATTCTCAGTCTCCTTCATGGGCTCCTCCTCTGCCTCCCACCCCTCAACTGTGGGGGTCCCTCAAGGTTCAGTTCAGGGTCCCCTTCTATTCTCCATCTCCATCCATTCCCTTGAAAAACTCATTTGCTTCCATGCCTTCAACTACCACCTCTATGCAGATGCTACCAAATCTACATCTCCTTCCTCTCTCTCTCTCTCTCTCTGCAGTCTCACATTTTCTCTTGCCTTCAAGACATCTCTACTTGGGTGTCCTCCCATCACCTGAAGCTTAAAACATCCAAAAAAGAACTCCTCATCCTCCCATCCAAAACCTGTCCTCTCCCTGACTTTCCCATCACTGAAGACAGCATCATCATCCTTCCTGTCTCACAAGCCTGTAACCTTGGTGTTTTCCCTGACTCCTCTTCCTCATTCAGCCCATATATTCATTCCATTACCCTAGTTCTTACTTCTGGTTTGTCAAGGATGTTATGAAATAATAATAATAATTGTGGTATTTGTGAAGTGTTTATGTGCCAAGAACTGTTCTAAGTCCTGGGGTGGATACAAAATAATTGGGTTGGAAACAGTCCCTTTCCCAGATGGGGCTCACAGTCTTAATCCCCCCTTTACAGATGAGGTAACTGAGGCCCAGAGAAGTTAAGTGATTTGCCCAAGGTCACACAGCAGACATGTGGCTAAGCAGGCACACATATCCTCTGACTTTCAGGCCCATGCTCTTTCCAGTAGGCCATGTTGCTATCTGAAACACCCCTTAAATATTTATTATAGTGGCATGTACATATATCTCACCTCTTTACCTAAATGAAGGCTATGGGATGAAGATAGGGGATGGGCATATGGGGTGGAGGTATGAGGTGAATATATGGGGTGGGGATATGGGTTGAGGATATATTGGGGTGAGTATATGGGGTGGGGATATGGGATGTCTCTTTTCTTTACATTTTGCCAAACTCTCTCAACCGAAGCCAGGTCATCACTCCCTATAAAGCCTCTTGCTGTTCCCTCTTCATTTTTAACAGCATTTCCTCTGGTGACTGGGAAATCATCTGACAACATGAAAATTACAAGGTGGCTCTTGTGGTCCCAGGGCTCAGGGAATAGCTGTTGGAATTAAATTCTTGGCCCTTCAGCATACCACCTGTGGTCTCAACTCTGAGAGGTCCCGACACACACTTTAAGAAGGAACCCAAGACAGTTTCCAAATAATAATAGTAACAATAATAATTGGGTGGTATTTGTTAAGGGCTTACTGTGTACCGAGCACTGTACTAAGCCCTAGGGTAGACACAAGATAATCAGGTCCCACATGGGGCTCACAGTCTAAGCAGGAAGGAGAACATGTTTTGAATCTCGATTTTACAGTTGAGAAAACTGAGACACAGGGAAGCTAAGTGACTTGCCCAAAGTCATGCGGCAAGTAAGTGACAGAACTGAGACTAGAACACAGGTTCTCTGATTCCCAGGCCCATGCTTTTTCCACTACACCATGCTGTTTGTTGACCTTCACCTGTGACCTTAGACTTTGCACCCCATGCGGGAGAGGGACTGTGTCCAACTTGATTACCGTGTGTCTAACTCATGCTGGGTACAGTGTCTGACACATAGTAAGCACTTAGAAAATTTTATTATTATTATTATAATCATTATTGTTATTATTATTCTATGCTAGCAGCCTTTTGGATCCTTTTTACAGCCTCTTCCTTGAAGCTGGAAGTCAGCTAGTGCAGAGAAATTACCTGCTTTTTACAAGATACCCCTTCCCTATTACTTTGTAAATTAGTTGCTGGCATTTGGGGGGGGAGGGGCGGAGGAGAAAAAGGTATGTTTAATTTCGGGGGGTGTGGTGAGACGATGGTACCCCATGTGCTCACTTTTTCCATCAAAAGTCTGGTTTCCATGGTGACCAACCCAGCCTCATCTGCTGTTTTGCAGCCCTTTTTGCATAGCACCCACCCTGACTCTGGCATGACAAAACAAGCCACAGAACACAGAGCTATCCTGGCAGACATATATACTTTCTAAAAATACACTAGCTGAAGACTTTAGTGCATAACTCAACCCCCACCAGTCCAGTTTTCGTGCCTCCAAATGCTCTTTAACCTTTTGAAAATACTCACAAGAAATAACTCTCATTTGAGCATTTGCTCTGAGTCTCTCCATCATTTGAAACAGCATTTCCTCAGATACTGGGAAGCAGTGTGGCCTAGTGGAAAGAGACGGGGCCTAGCAGTTAGAGAACCTGGGTTCTAATCCCGGCTCTACCATTTGCTTGTTGTAAGACCTTGGATAAGACACTTTGCTTCTCTGAACCTTAGTTTTCTCAAATGCAAATTGGGGATGCAATACCTATCCTCTTTCCTATTTAGACTGTAAGCTCCATATGGGACAGGGACTGTGTCTTTTCTATCTTTTATCTACCCCAGCACTTAGAACAGTGCTTGTCAAACAGTAAGCTCTTAACAAATACCATAAAAAAACTGACAACATGAAAACTGCAGGATTGATCTTGTGTCTTCTCTTGTCTTATGCTGTTGAGTTGTCTCCAACCCAGAGAGACTCCACAGACACATCTCCCCCAGAATGCCCCACTTCACATCTGAAATTGTTCTGGTAGTGTATCCATACAGTTTTTTTGGTAAAAATCTGAAAGTGGTTTACCACTGCCTTTTTTCGCATAGTAAACTTGAGTCTCTGCCCCGACTCTCTCTTGTGCCGCTGCTGCCCAGTATGAGTGAGTTTTGACTTGTAGCAGATTGCCTTCCACTTGCTAGCCACTGCCCAAGCTAGGAATGGAATGGATAGGCCTCTGCTTGACTCTCCCTCCAATAGCTGAGACTGGTAGAGTACTGGAAACTCCCTAAGTGCAATCTTGAGAGGGGCTGAACTTGGGTAGGCGGATATGATTTTGAAGAGTCAACAGACTCTTGTTACCAAATATCTCACATTGGTTGAAGATATCAGTGCATCAGATAGAGTGTATTAATTAGTTCCAATTGACGTATGGAAATGATTGCGGTATTTGTTAAACTCTTGCTATGTGCCAGGCACTGTACTAAACTCAGGGGTGGATACAAGCAAATCCAGTTGGACACAGGTCCAGTCCCACATGGGGCGCACAGTTTCAATCCCCATTTTACAGTTGAGGGAACTGAGGCCCAGAGAAGCAAAGTGACTTGCCCAAGGTCACACAGCAGAGAAGTGGCAGAGCTGGGATTAGAACCCGAGACCTTCTGACTCCCAGACCTGGGCTGTATTGACTATGCCATGAGGCTCTCACCCCTAATTTATGTCATTAGAAGAAATGAGATGTTGGTGTCCCAATCTACTGTGTTACCTGATCAAGCAGGTAGTCTCACATTCAGCTCATTTCCAAATATACAGCAGAGAGAGAAAACCCTCTAGCTTTGTCTGCTGAGGAAGACTCTACTAAGTGAAGATCTTTTATCCTTTCAGTGCTGTTTTAAGATTTATGAACACTGCTCTCTCTCCTGTTATTTTTATTTTTCATGGAATTTGTTAAGCACTTACTTGGTGCCAGGTACTGGGGTAGATACAAGCTAACCAAGTTGGACAGACCCCATATTCTACATGGGGCTCCCAGTCTTCATCCTTATTTTACTGATGAGGTAACTGAGGCACAGAGAAGTTAACAATAATTAATAATAATTGTGGTATTTGTTAAGCACTTACACATGATGGGCTCTGTACTAAGCTCTGGGGTGAATACAAGCAAATTGGGGTGGACACAGTCCCTCTCCCATGTAGGGCTCAAGATCTCAGTCCCCATTTTACAGATGAGGTAACTGAGGCCCATGGAAGAGAACTGACTTGTTCAAGGTCACATAGCGGACCAGTGGTTGGAGCTGGGATTAGAACCCATGACCTTCTGATTCCCAGGCCCATGCTCTATCCACTCTACCATGCTGCTTCTCAGTGGGTAAGTTACTTACCCCAAATCACTGTGCCTCAGGTCCCTCATCTGTAAAATGGGGATTAAGACTGACAGCCCCAGGTGGGACAGGGACTGATGTCCAACCTGATTATCTTGTATCTACCCTAGTGATTAATACAGTGCCTAGTAGAAATAATAAGCACTTAAGAAAAAACAACAAAATAAACAGTAAGGAGGTAGAGTTTGGGATGCAGAGAGAATGCGTGGGCAAGAAAACCACTGTGAGCAAAGAGGTAATGAGGGAGATGTAATGGGAAGCTGGGGTGGAGTGGGATTTATAGAGTAACTGAGCAAGAGAGGGACTGACAGAGTAACTGAGAATAGGAGATTACCAATGTGTTAGACTGGTTCTGGAAAGATCCTAACTAGTTGCATGTAAGTCTATGGGAAACCCTACCCCACGATATAACCATTCCCAGTACAACGACATTTCAAGGAATGTATTCCGAGTGATTTGGGGGCATATCTGTACTTATCATAACGTCATAGTTTTTCATTAGTTTATTCAGGAAACAGAATGTTTTCTGTCTTTAATGTTTGTCTCTGTTCAGAGAACAGCGTCTCTCCCTGTCCTCCTTTTGGTTTCCTAGAGTCTTTAGTGCCTTCTGTCGCTGAACTTCCAAGCAAGTCTCTACCTATAAAGAGCAGTCATTTCACATTAATGGAAACCCTTATAAAACCATGGAATACCCTAAAGTCATCTGCCAATGATTATCCTCAACAATATAATTTATACCAGTTAAAATATTAGGACATATGGTGTCTTTATGACACAGTACAACTGAATAAGAATTATATATCCCAAATACAGGAGTGATGCAGTGCAGAGATAGCTCCACTATTGCAATGTGAAATTCACAGGACAGACCCCTTGAGGTACCGTTAATATTAAACATATTAATTAAGCAGAAACTGGGCTAAACAGTTTAAAATGCAAATCATCATGTTCATTCTAGAAAGAATATAATGCAAAGCTGAGATACGAAAGAAGATTTCTTTCAGGGCACAGTGATTTTTTTTTTTTGTAAGACCACATGAATTCTTGAACTGGTGTTTCTCCCATGAGAGTCATAATTCCATGATCATACAAACAAGCTCACAGAAACAGATGTGGTCTCTTTTTTTTTTTTAACATAAATATAGCCCAAGACTACAGCAGTTAAATCTATTTCTCAGCTGCATCTTCAGAACTGCAATTGGGCATCAATCACTAATTTACCAAACTGAAAAAACAGAAGGCAGGAAAAATTATGGGACATTTCTCTAGGTATTATGCTGATTACACAGATTCAACAAGAACAAGACAGATGCTAATTTGTAGGTAAAATGTGTCCCTCTAATGGGAAAATATACGTTAGTTTAAACAAGGGCAGTGGTGGAATGAATATATTTACATGGAAAATTTCAAGTGAAAAGCAAGAGCTCCTTCTCATTGCATTTACAAAAATCTCTAGATGCAGCCTGATAGAAAAGTCATTGAAGTAAACATGTCTACAAGGAACTAGATTGTTCAAGGATTAGCAATCAGTTTTGGCAGGGAACATGTCTATCAAATTTGTTATACCATCCTCTCCCAAGTGCTTAGTATAATGCTCTGTACACAGTAAGCACTTAATAAATATGATTGATAGCTATTGATTTATTTATCTGGTACATCTATTATTTATATGTCCTCTCACTCTCCTCTTCTATTATATATTCACTGGTTTGGCCCTGCTAGTTGTCGCCATTAGATTATTCAGTTCCTTTTGAGCAGGGATTGTGATTTATATCAATAGCATTTCTTATGCACTTATAATGTCCCACCCAATCTGGCTTCAGCCCCCTTCACTTCACTGAAACTGCTCTCTCAAAGGTCACCAATAATCTCCTTCTTGCCAAATCTGACAGCCTCTATTCCATCCTCAACCTCTCAGTTGCCTTTGACAGCATGGACCACCCATTTCTCTTGGAAACACTATCTACCCATGGCTTCACTGCCCCTGTCCTCTCCTGGTTCTCCTTCTATCTCTCTGACTGCTCCTTCCCACTTCCTTTCCCAGGCTTCTCCTTTGTCTCCACCCTCTAAATGTGGGGGGTGGTCTCCCAAAGCTCAGTTCTGGGTCCCCTTCTATTCTCCATCTATACCCACTCCCTTGGATAACTCATTTGCTCCCACAGATTCAACTACAATCTCTGTGTGGATGATTCCAAACTCTACCTCTCCAGCCCTTATCTTTCTCTGTAGTTTCACTCTTCCTCCTGTCTTCAGGACAACCCTACCTACATCTCCCATTGACCCCTCAAATTAAACATGAGCAAAACAGAATTTCTCATCTTTCCACCCAAATTTGATCCCCTCCAGTCTTTCCCATCACTGTAGACACCACCACAAATTTCCCTGCCTCACAAGCGTGTAACCTTGGCGTTATCTTCCACATATCTCTCTCATTCAACCTACATATTCAATCTGTTCCTATAAATCCTGTCAGTTCTACCTTCACAACATCACTAACATCTGCCCTTTTCTCTTCATGCTAACTGCTCTTTAGCTGATTCAAGCATTTATCACAGCTTGCCTTAATGACTGAATCAGCCTCCTCTCTGACCTCCCTGTCGCCTGTCTCTCCCCTTTCCAGTCCATACTTCATTCTGCTGCCTGGCTCATTTTTCTAAAAAGGGTTCAATCCATGCATGTCTTTCCACTCCTTAAAAACCTCCAGGGGTTGCCCGTCTATTTCTGCATGATGATGAAGATAGCATTTGTTAAGCACTGACTATGTGCAAAGTACTGTTCTAAGTGCTGGGGAGGATACAGTGTGATCAGGTTGTCCCACGTGGGGCTCACAGTCTTAATCCCCCTTTTACAGATGAGGTAACCGAGGCACAGAGAAGTTACTTGTCCAAAGTCATACAGCTGACAAGCAGCGGAGCCGGGATTTGAACCCATGACACCTGACTCCCAAGCCCGTGCTCTTTCCACTGAGCCATGCTGCTTCTGCATCCAACAGAAACTCCTTACCATTAACTTTAAAGCACTCAATCAATTCACCCGCTTCTACCTTGCCTTGCTAATTTCCTACTACAACCCAATCCACACAATTCATTCCTCTAACACCAACCTACTATAACTTTATTTCATCTACCTTGAACAACCCCTTGCCCATATCCTTCCTCTACCCTGGAACTCCCTCTCCCTTCATGTAGGATAGACCATCACTCTCCCCACCTTAAAACCTCATTAAAATCATATCTCCAAGAAGACTTCCTTGATTAAGCCCTCTTTTCCCCTACTTCCTCCCTATTTTGCATCACTTACGCATTGTCTGTCTCCCCCTTCTAGACCTTGAGCCTGTTATTAGGTAGGGATTGTCTCTCTCTGTTGCTGAATTGTATTTTCCAAGCACTTAGTACTGCGTTCTGCATACAGTAAGCTCTCAGTAAACACGACTGACTGAATGAATGGATGAAGGCACCTTTTGAAGCAATTGATACCCACCCACCCTTAGCTCCATAGCACTTATGTACATATCTATAATTTATGTATTCATTTTAATGTCTGTCTCCCCCTCTGGACTCTGAGCTCCATTTTTTTTAATGGTACTCGTTAAGCACTTACTATATGTCAAGCACTGTATAAGCACTGGGGTAGATACGAGTTATAAGACTTCTCTTTGGGCTTTGCTTCTCCTCCTTCATGGGCAAGTGGAGACACAGACTAAGACCAGAGCAATGTGGCCTGATGGATAGAGCCTGGCCTGTGAAACAGAGGATGTGGGTTCTAATCCTGCCTCTTCTATTTGCATGCTATGTGACTTTAGGCAAGTCATTTAACTTCTCTGCTCCCGCTACATCATCTGTAAAATGGAGATTGACTGCTCACAGTCTTGTGTTTGAAACCAATTTTTAACAGGATTATGCTCTTTACCCTGTTTGTTCTCTCTTCTGAGCTGGTTAAGGAGTTGAATGATGAATGAGGTTGGATTTCCCACTCCTTGTTGAAGTTCAGGGCTCGGAGTAATGACAAAACAGAATGGGGAAAGTCACTTGATTGATCTAATCAAATGGTTTCCCCTACTGGAGTGTAAACTCTTTGTCAATCAGGAGCTGGGCAGCATGAGCACATAATCACATGATAAATAATCCACATCTCTCTGGGGCAAACCCAAGAGGTTTAGTGAGATCCCCAAATTTATTATTAGAATTACTATTATTAGTAATAGTAACAAGAATAATAATTACATTTATGTTATTACATAACCTTTATACATAAATACATAAAGGGTATTTATATAACATTACATTATGTAAACACTATTCTAAGTGTTGGGGTAGACACAATGTCCCAGGCGACCCTGGGGTACCGACTATCTCAAGGTCAAATGCTACCTTGTGACCTCCTGAGCCAGCAGGCGGAACTCGGAAGTGAGGGTGGGACACTGCCCCTACAACCGAAACTGCCAGATTGACAGCCCAAACTGGGAATACAGAAGGTGCCCCTCGCCCCCGTGCCAATCAAATTAGGAATGGAGCAGGGGGGGAAGGGCAGAGATTGGATAAACTGAGGCCGGAAGCCGGAATGGCCTAAGGGCACAGGTGATAAATACCTGCCGCCTCCAACCTTCTGTGCAGAGGAATGGGACTCGCAGCAGCCGGCTGCGGGTCGCCTCTGTCCAGAGCGTGAGAAGGCCGCTCTGCCTGTACCATGTGAGGAACCGTGGGATGGGTGAGTGTCCTGTCCTGCTGAGAGCTCGTGGGGTTGGAAGCCAGATGCTTCCCCATGGGTATGAAACGTTTAAAATGGATTTGATGTTTAAGTGGGTGCCTCCCCAGGGGGATGTGAACAGGGTGGGAGCTAGCCGCCTCACCAAGTGCGAGTAGCACATAAGTGGATTTGATGTCTAAGTGGGTGCCTCCCGAGTGGGACGTGAATATGGTGGGAGCTAGCCGCCTCACCGAGTGCCAGTAACCATAAGTGGGTAATGCATAACTGGGTTTAACGCATAAGTGTAATGCATAAGTGTATGTAACACATAAGTGTACGTAACTCATTAGTGTTTAACACATAGTGTATTTAACGCAAAGGTGGATTCCTCCTGGGTGGGGCAAGCATATGGTGGGAGCCAGCCGCCTCACCATGTTGCAAGGAAATCATAAGTGGGCTCGGGTGTCCGGCCACACACAAGTAACATATCAGTGTATTCCTCCCATTAGGGACGCTCTAAAACCATATTCCTCCCAAAGGGGAAGCTTTAATACCATGTTTCCCCCAAAAGGGAAGGCCGATTGTTGCATCTAAATAATTAATTAATTCATTTCACCCCACAGAATAAATTCTATACAAAACTCAGGTTTTCCATACCCGGCCTCTCTCTCTCTCTCTCTCTCTCGCTGTGCCGATTCTGAAAGAACTTGTCCCCGGCGACGGGTGACACACAGTCCCTGCATCACATGGGCTCAATGACTCAGTGGGTGGGAGAATGGATATTGAATCCTCACTTTACAGATGAGGGAACTGAGGCCCAGAAAGTGAAGTGACTTGCCTAAGGGCACAAAGCAGGCAAGTGGAAGATCCCAAATTAGAACCCAGGTCCTCTGGTTTCCAGGCCTGTGCTCTTTCCACTAGGCCATGCTGTTCGTTCTAGCTAGTATTGGATTCTTTAAGCACCAAGAGTAATTTCCTCATTATCTTTGGCTTTTAGTCAAAATGGAGTAAGAAACACTTGTACTGTTAAGAAGTCTTTGTGCTCTGGATTCTCTTTTTAATTAAAAATGGATTTATTCTCTGAAGACATCCTATTTGATAAACCTGCTTTGTAAATGGCATGATACCCTCAGAAAAATGAAATAACACTTCAGAATTTGCAGACTAGTTGACATGACATTTATTGCCACAGGTAGATTGTAATTAGCCGGGACAAATGACTTCTGCTTTCTGCTTATTTCAAGACAATCGGTTATCGAGACTGGCAGGGCAATTTGAGACCATTGAGGGCTAGCTGACCTCTTAGGGAAATTGATTTTTCCAACTGCCATTCTGAGACTTTCTAATCAGATTAAGCCATGTCAAAATTGCCAATTATCTCATCACTGCCTAGGCCAGGCGTACTGCCTTCTTTGGTATCGGCAGCCAGAAGCCATAGTCTGGACTCGCTAGATACACTCAGACCATTCTGTTCATGAGGAAAAAGGCTTTGTCACTACGCAGAAGAACACAGACTACTTAACACAAGTGAGGTGATCTCTGTGGAGACAAACTAGACCCCAAAACTGGAAGGCTAAGAATAGAGAGATATTTTTCTGTTCATTCAAACTATCTTACCATCCCAAAGTTTTACTATGTGTTAGGAATGTCTCCAAAGATACTAGGATGCTACTGTAATCTAAAATTCTGCAAGTCAGGTGTATATGATTTGCAGAAAAATTATTTTCCTATGATACCATTGATATTAATAGTAATCATTTTATCAATATTATTAATTCATATTATTATTTGCAGAAATGATTTGACATTAAACTTAAATATATGGGAAATAACGTTATCGAAACTGCTGCGCTGTTGAATGACACATCAGTCAATCACATTTATTGGATGCTTACAATGTGCAGAGCACTATATTAAGCCCTTGGGAGTGTAAAATGTAAGAGAGTTGGTAGACACGTTTCATGCCCACAACAAGCGATACCTTCAAAAATTAATATTCAGTTTCAATAACTCTTACTATCCTATCTCTGTCTTCTAATTCCCACACATATATCTTAGGAATGAACTTAACTGATGGGCTGATGATGCAGCTTTCAGTAAATACATTTTTACTAAGCACTGTAACAGACACTAGAAATAAATTTTATGGAACAAATTCCCTCTGCTCAAAATGGTTACAATCTAACTGAATAGAGAATCAATCAGTTGTATACACTTACTATGTGCAGGACACTGTACTAAGCACTTGAGAGAGTGCAACACAGTCATATAGCAGACACAGTCCCTGCCCCAAATAGAAATTATATAGTTGGAATAATCATGCACATATATGTTTACTTTTAGGAAAAAGTGAAGGGAGAAAAGTAGGTCAGGGGATACACCTGGTGGGTCAGAAAATGGGAAAACTTAAATAAGGAGAGCTTCCTAGGAGGTAGACCCTCTTCTGTGATTTTAAGGAGGGAAGGAATGAGGTTTTGTAAGCAGAGAAGCTGGGAAGAGTAGGAAAAAAACTGGTGAGAGAAAAAGGTAAACTTGCTATGCAGATTGTAGTGCTGCAGTATCAAATGCTCTGGGAATATCACTCCCCTCCTGAAAAACCTCCTGTGGTTGCCTATCAACCTTCGCATGAAATAAAAACTTCTCACTCTGGTTTCAAAGCTCTCAATTTCCTTGCCCCCTCCTACCTTACCTCCCTTCTCTCCTTCTACAGCCCACCCCATACACTCTGCTCCTCTGCGCTAACCTCCTCACGGTCCCTCGTTCTCGTTTGTCCTGCCGTAGACCCCTGACCCATGCCCTACCGCTGTCCTGGAATGCCCTCCCTCCTCACATCTGCCAAACTAACTCTCTTCTCCCTTTCAAAGCCCTACTGAGAGCTCATCTCCTCCAGGAGGCCTTCCCAGAATGAGCCCCCCTTTTCCTCTGCCCCCTCCTCCCCTCCCCATTCCCCCTACTCCCTCCCTCTGTTCTTCCCCCTGCCCCTCTCCACAGTACTTGTGCATATTTGTATATATTATTTATTATTCTATTTTATTAATGATGTGTATATATCTATGATTCTATTTATCTTGATGGTATTGATGTCTGACTACTTGTTTTGTTTTGTTGTCGGTCTCCCCTGTTTAGACTGTGAGCCTGTCATTGGGCAGGGATTGTCTCTATCAGTTGCCTAATCGTACATTCCAAGCGCTTAGTACAGTGCTCTGCACACAGTAAGGGATCAATAAATATGATTGAATGAATGAATGGGATAGGTGAGAAAATGGAAAAGAACTTGAAGGATTCATCATCTTCCTTTTCCTGCCTACTCTTGGCTGTACATCATTAGCAGATCAATATTACAGCAATGTGGCAAACTTTTACTTCTACCAGAAGCAAAGTAGTTGTTACTAACTAGGCTGGCATTCCAGTCAAAGAACAGATAAGTCCGCTCTTTCCCAGCCCACTATTTTCTTCCACTCTGGTGCCATCCTTGCCCTTTTTTTTTAAAAAAAAAACAACCCAAAACTTTTTTCCCCTTCTCCCCCAAGTACTGTGGCTTTAAAAACATTTTTCCCTGTTTTTGCATTGCTCTCTATCAGCAGCGTGACTCAGTGGAAAGAGCCTGGGCTTGAGAGTCAGAGGTCATGGGTTCTAATACCGGTTCTTGCCAGCTGTGTGACTTTGGGCAAGTCACTTCACTTCTCAGTTCCTCAGTTACCTCATCTGTAAAATGGGGATTAAAACTGTGAGCCCCACGTGGTACAACCTGATCCCCTTGTATCCCCCCCAGAGCTTAGAACAGTGCTTTGCACATAGTAAGCGCTTAACAAA
Source organism: Ornithorhynchus anatinus (assembly GCF_004115215.2). NCBI lineage: Eukaryota > Metazoa > Chordata > Mammalia > Monotremata > Ornithorhynchidae > Ornithorhynchus > Ornithorhynchus anatinus. The sequence goes on along the minus strand of NC_041728.1, from coordinate 112,063,950 downwards.
TACCACCATTATCATAGGGGAAGCAGCATGGCTCAGTGGAAAGAGCTTGGGCTTCAGAGTCAGAGGTCATGGGTTTGAATCCCGGCTCTTCCACTTGTCAGCTGTGTGACCGTGGGCAAGTCACTTAACTTCTCTGGGCCTCAGATAGCTCATCTGTAAAATGGGGATTAACTGTGAGCCTCACATAGGACAACCTGATGATCCTGTATCTCCCCCAGCGCTTAGAACAGTGTTCTGCACATAGTAAGCGCTTAACAAATACCAACTTATTATTATTATTATTTTTATCTTCGTGTCTACATCCCCCATCCTCAAAGTTCCCCACCTTTGCCCTTGCCCTGAGCTGGGACCCCTATAGCCTAGGAAAATAAGACCTCCACCCTCCCTCTTCCCTAGCCCATGCCGATCCAGCCTGGTTTCTGCAGTGGTATCAGTCATGGAGACTTCTGGCAAAAGTAAAAGCTAAATACTGGTATATTGTGAAGTGCTTACTTTGGGCTGAGCGCTGTACTAAGCCCTAAGGTAGACACAAGATAATAGTCCCTGACTGGGGTCAAAGTCTAAGTAGAAAGAAATACAGAAATTTAATTCCTATTTTGCAGATGAGGAAATTGAGGCACAGATAAATTTAAGTGATTTGCCAAAGGTTACCCAGCAGGCAGGTGGTGGAATGGGGATTAGAACCAACGTCCTCTAATGTCCAGACCTATGTTCTTTCTATTAGGCCATGCTACCTCCCAGGAAAGCCATCCGCATTATTGCTTACCTGATTCTGGAACCAACACTGATTCAGGGTGGCAAAATTCAGAAAACTGTTCACAGAAAGACATGAATGTTTCCATGTGCAAAATACTTTTTGTGACCTCACTTCTGGCTCACATAATGTGGAATCTAGACTACCGAGAGAAGCAGCATGGGCTAATGAATCGATAGAGCATGGGCCTGGGAGTCAGAAAGTCATGAGTTCCAATCCTGACTCCATCACTCGTCTGCTGGGTGACCTCAGGAAAGTCATGTCGCTTCTCTGTGCCTCATTTATCTCATCTGTAAAATGGGGATTGAGACTGTAAGCCCCCCATGGGAAAGAGACTGTGTCCAACTCGATTTGCTGGTACCCATCCCAACGCTTAGTATAGTGCCTGGCACATAGCAATCGCTTAACAAATATCATCATTACGATTATATGCTTTGGTCAAAGAGCCTTAGGTGAGAAAGATTTGGGTGGAAGATCTGGGTACCTAACTTATCCTCCAGAGGTAATTAACCAGTAGCCCTGAACCTAATCCATAGAGCAATCAGTAAAAACCTTGGCATGCATCATTTTACTGCTGAGAGCATTCTTTTGGGGAGAGAAAAGCTATTTTTTCCCTACAAATGTATTTCTAAAGTACCTTCTTCTGGAAGCTAAATGCCATAGTACTAATTAATTAAGAATCTTAACACATTTTCTCAGAGAATTGAAATGTTTTGCATATATTCCAACTCACCCAAGGCCATCTCCTCCCTTCAAAAATATTCCTGGGCTCTAGCCTGTTGCTTTATCACTAATCATAATGAGTTACTTTTCAGTAGCTAGCAAGATACTCCTGGGCACTGAAGTCTGCAGGATCAATCACTCAATTAATCAATAGTATTGAGTGCCTACTGAGTGCAGAGCACTGATGCTGAGCAAACATATATTTGAAAGAATAAAACTAACCCAAGCACATGGTCCTGAATGGTACAAATGTCTACAGTCTCATTTTCAGCATAATGAAAGGGGGATATTCAATTGGATGCTTATGCACTCATTTATGTGGATTGACTGAAATGGTTATCTTGAGGTTGTTCAAGCAGGGATTTTTGGTTGTGAGATTATTTGCTTAGGTGTGTCTCCTGATTGGCTCTCAAGTTCACTTGATTGACAACTGCAGCCCTTGAGTTTTGGGAGATCTGTACAGATCTCCTCACTCCGCCATTCTCCTTCCTCTGGAGACTGTTTGAGGGGTTACCCCTGCCTCTCTGTTGCCCCCATCACAGGTGGAGAGATAGGATTCGGCCAAGTAGACCCCAAAACGCAATCTGCTGATAGCTGGCTAAAGCCACAGCACTGGAGTTGACTCGAAAACAAGATCAGGCTATGTGGCTTTGAAACCACGACCTTTACCTACACGGCACTCTTTTCCTAAATGTTTGTCTGGCTTTGTTAACTTAGGTCAAAGATGGATATTGCCAGGAAAATTAAAAAAAAAAAAAAACATACTCCACAAGTGTGCCTAAAGATACAGTTACTGTATTTGAGATACCTCAGGGTGATAGTTAAGGTTGATAATTATTTTTAAAGATGAAAACATCATGTCATTGTGCAGTTCAGAAACAACAAATACATTTTTTGATTTTTTCTCACAATGTTGCAGTTATGCTTGTCCAGTACATACTCGATCCTTCACCTTTTTCACATTTTCCCTCCCAAATCCACCCCTCTGCTCTTTTTCTACCCCCATATTCAATCAGTGACCAAATCCTGTCAGTTCTTTGTTCACATTTCCAACCAAATTGAAACCATGCTGAGCCAATCACTTGTCAGATACTGATTGACTACTGCATCAGTCTCTTTGCAGACCTCCCTGCCTCTAGTCTCTTCTTTCTCCAGACCACACTTCTCTCGGCTGTCTGGAACATTTTTCTAAAACATAATTCTGTGCATGTCTTCCCTTCTCCTCAAAACCTTCCAATAATAACCTTATAATAAATAATAAAATAAAATAAAATAAAAATAAAATAAAATAAAATGAAATAAAAATAAATAAATAAATAATAATAAATTAAATAAATAAATAAAATAAATAATAAATAATAAATAAAATAAAAATAAAATAAAATAAAAAATATAATAATAATACTAATAATACTAATAACACTAATAAATACTAACCTTCCTACAGTGCTCTGCACATAGTAAGCGCTCAATAAATACTATTGAATGAATGAATAATTGCCTGTTCCTTCCCTCATTGAACAGAAAGTCCTGCCTAGTACATTTAAGGCATTCAAAGAGTTCTCTCTCCGCTACTCAACCTTGTTCCTTTCACACTACATCTCGGCTCCTCATCTTTGCTCTTTTGAAATCTACTTACTTACTGGGCCTCATTCTCATCTCTTTCACCTCTGACTTCTTGCTCATTCTCTCCCTTCGGAACTTCCTCCCCTTTACATCTGGCAGACCACTGCTATCCCCATCTTCAAAGCCCTTCTGAAACCACATTTTCTCCAAGAGGCCGTCCCTGATTAATCTTTCATCTTCCCTCCCTATTATCCCTCTCCACTGCAACTACTGCCATTATAGGAGAAAAGGTATGGTCTAGTCAAAAGAGTTTGGGCCTCGGAGTCGGAAGACCTGGGTTCTAATCCTACCTCTGCCACTTACTTGCTTTGTGACCTCAGACAAGTCATTTAACTTATCTGTGCCTCCGTTTCCTCAGTTGTAAAATAGATTCATCTCTGGTTCTGATTTCTTGGGGGAACATTCTACTTCTTAAACTAACTTATAAAATATGACTACTTGGCCATTGTAGAAAAAATTTCACTGTGCTGAATGATCAGATCAGAGTACCAGACTTTTCAAGACATACAACCAATTCTCTCTACAGCCAGAATCATTTCATGTAGAAGTTTCCATTATTCAAAGCCTCAACTCATATTTTAGTTGTTTCTTTAAAAAGACTAGTCAGTGTTTCTATTTTGTAAGGGTGTCCTAGACATAATGGGTCAAGCATCCTGATTTATTCAGGGAAATCATCACATTTCTGTAACCAAGGGAATGTAGATTTTTGAAAATTATTTGCCCATAATAACTTTCATCAATTTCAAGGCATTTAAATAAGAAACTTAATGTTATTCATCTTTTAGCTCTTTGTTCTTTGAAAATCCTAAAAAAAGGAAAAAAATCATTTCAGATGAACTGCCATAATTTCTCCCAGGTGATTGGAAACCTTATCTTCAATTTGACTAATTTTCCCAGTTACAGTGCCCTACGCAACCCAGAAACTTGTGGGTGTGGGGATTGTAGTATGGTTGGGAAGTAGCATGGCCTGGTGGATAGAGCCACAAGTTCTGCCTCTTGTCTTCTGTGTAACCTTGGACCAAGTAACATATCTTCTCTGTGCCTCAGTTACCTCAGCTGTTAAATAGGGATTAAGACTGTGAACCCCACAGGGGACAGGGGCTGTGTCTCCCACTTTGGACTGTGAGCTCGTTGGGGCAGGAATGGGTCTGTCGTTATACTGTAGCACTCTAGTACAGAGCTTTGCCCACAGTAAGCACTCAGTAATTATGATTGAAGAACTTGATTAGCTTGTATCTACCCCAGTGATTAGTACAGTGTCCGGCTCATTGTAAGCACTTAATAAATGCTACTTAAAAAAATGTTTTCAAAAGACTTAAATGCCTAATACAGTGATCTGCACACAGTAAGTGCTCAATAAGTATGATTGAATGAATGAATGTTGGCATTAGAGAGGCAAAGTGTGTGGGAACATTATATTATAATTATAGTATATTATATAAAGGGAGAAAGATCTCAGCACTCAAAATGAGGGAGCTGACCCTGTTCTACTACAATTTGTGTTTGGAAAACATATATTTTTAAATAGCATTTATCAAGTGCATATTATGTGCCAGGCCTGGGGGTAGACACAAGATAATCAGGTTGGACACAGTTCCTGCCCCACATTGGGTTCACAGCCTTAATCCCTATTTAACAGATGAAATAACTGAGGCACAGAGAATGTAAGTGACTTGCCCATGGTCACACAGTAGATAAGTGGTGGAGCCAGGATTAGAACCCAGGTCCTTCTCACTCACGACTCAGGGCTCTATCCACTAGGCCATGCTGCTTCCCAACCAAGCATTCCTGGGAAACAGCAGTAAAATTTCTGATCTTCCATTGCTATCCCTGCTCCCTGCACCATGGGCCCTAGCAGCAGAGGTCTAAATATGGAACGGGGTGGAGGAGGGTTGATGGGAAGGAAGAGATAATAAATTTGAGAATGAGACAGTAGCTGTGGAATTACATTACTTGTCAGCTCTGATGCTGAGATTCAAACATCATGGTCAAGATTTAAATTTGTTCAAATCAATAAAATGCATGACTTCTGTCTCATCACAGATAAAAAGATCTTGAGAAACAGCCTGACCTGGTGGATAGAGCATGAGCCTGGAAGTCAAAAGAACCTGGATTCTAATTCTGGCTCTGCCTCTTGTGGCTGCGAGACCTTGGGCAAGACACTTCACTTCTCTGTGCCTCAGTTACCTCCTCTGGAAAATGGAAATTAAGACTAAGCTCCACGTGGGACAGGGACTGTGTCCAACCTGATGATTTTCTATCTACCCCAGTGCTTAGGACAGTATATGGCACATAATCAGTGCTTAACAAATATGATTATCATTATCATCAATACAAAGACAAAGGGTTACCTTGCTGCCTTGGCACTCAGTGAGGTGGTAACAACTCATGAGTTGGTTTATAGCTTGATCAAATCCTCCCTGGGATATAAAGATCATTCTTCCTTATCTGTAAAAGCAGGATGAGCCCAGGTGAAAGGTCCTCTATGGTTATCACTATATGGTATTAGATTGCCTGTAAAACTCAAAAGAACACATACATACATACATTTGGTAACCTGGGGGTTAATAGTAAACATGCCTTGATCAATGTCGCAATCATGTGCACAACCACTTTTCAAACGCCAGGTCATAGCTGTCTACCCAAGATAGACATGCATTGTCAGAAGAAATTAGACTGTAAGCCCGTCAATGGGCAGGGACTGTCTCTATTTGTTGCTGATTTGTATATTCCAAGTGCTTAGTACAGTGCTCTGCACATAGTAAGCGCTCAATAAATACTATTGAATGAATGAATGTATGAATGAACATTCCCTAATTCTCTAAAAGTGCTCTATGCAAAATTCAGTGTAAAAAAACCCTTTATGGAAGAAATGAGTGCAACTTATGAATATTAAAAAAATGGCAGAGTTATATAGAGCTATACTTGTGTCAGAGGTTTCACTCTAAACTTACTTTATGGAAGCTCTATTGGCAGGAAGGTTATTATTTGCTTTGAGGCACTCCTGTTCTATAAAAGGAATTCATCTCAGAGCACTGGGATTTGACAGTGCCTAAGGTTTTTCATATTTTTGGTAGACTGTCATTGCAGTAATGCTCATCATTACAGTTTCCATGGATCGGTTACATGCTCAAAACAAAGAGAAATCTCTTTATATTAAGAAACTAAACAGTCAAATAACTAAGTTCTTTCTGCATGCAGCTGTTCTAAGATATTAGGTTTCTTTGGGATGAAGTATATTTGTGCTATACTTTGGACTAAATTCTGCATCTGTTATTCTTTTTCAAAGATGCCAGTTAGATCTCATCCACCTGTGCTATTGTGGATGAAACAAAACAATGTGAGGCCAATATTGTATGATATTAATCAATCAACCATTCAATCAATCTTATTTATACATTCAGTTAATCATATTTATTGAGTGCCTACTGTGGGCAAAGCACTATGCTAAGAGCTCGGAAGAGTTCAATAAAATAGAGTTGATAAACTTTCCTTGCCTACAGCAAGTTCTAGTCTAGAGGGAGAGACAGACATTGATATAAATAAATGAATCACACCTATGTACCTAAGTACTGCTGGGCTGAGGGAGGGGTGAATAAAGGGTGCAGATTCAAGTGCAAAGGAGTTCAGTCTTGGATTTGTCCACCTGAATGGGAAATTATGCTGCTTGAAGGTAAGTCTGAGTAGCAAGAGTCAATGAGCTGGGTGACTATCTCCTGGACTGGCTTGAATTCTTCATTCATTCATATATATTGAGCACTTACGGTGTGCAGAGCACTGTACTAAGCACTTGGGAGAGTACAGTGTCACAATAAACAGACACACTCCATGCCCACAATGAGCTTACGGTCTAGATAATACATGGTACTTGTTAAGTGTTTACTAAGTGTCAGGCACTGTACTAAGTACTGGGGTAGATACAAGACATTGGAAACAGTCAATGTCCCACATGGGGCTCAAAATCTTAATCCCCGGTTTACAGATGAGATAACTGAGGCACAGAGAAGTGAAGTGAGGTGCCCAAGGTCACACAGCAGACTAGTGGCAGGAAAGATCACCTAGCTACTTTGCTATTGCTGGGCAGACCAACCTCGGATACAGCTGTCACCAGCCCCAGCAATACCATTTCTACTTGGAACCTAGGAATTGAAATTAATTTTTATCTACTCCAGTGCTCAGAACAGTCCTTTACTGTGTGTCAAGGACTGTTCTGAGCACTGGAGTAGATAAAAATTAATCAGGTTGGTCACAGTCCCCGTCCCACATGGGGCTCACAGTCTAAGAAAGGGGGAGAAAAGGTATTTCCATGAATGTGAGAGATGTTGTCTTTCCAGCCAGCAGAACCCAAACGATTGCATACACAGACTGAATTTTGCAAAGCTGGCCTCCAGCTGGAGGAAATGTTGTATCTGTTCTTCAGGTGATCCTCAAGGAGTTGGGAAAAGCAGATCAATCAGTCAAGCAGTCTGGGGAATTTATTGAGGGCTTACTCTGGGGAGAGTGCTTGCTACTAAATGCATGGGAGAACATAAATCTGTACAATATATTATGGTTAGAGCACAAGCCTGGGAGTCAGAAGGACTTGGATTCTAATCCCGGCTTCACCACTGGGCAAGTCATTTCACTTCTCTGGGCCTCAGTTCCCTCATCTGTAAAATGGGGATTAACTGTGAGCCTCATGTGGGACAACCTGATTACCCTGTATCTATCCCAGCACTTAGAACAGTGCTCTGCACATAGTAAGAGCTTAACAAATACCAACATTATTAAAATGGGGATTAAGACTGTGAGCCCTATGCGGGACAGGGACTGTGTCCAACCTCATTATCTTGTATCTACCTCAGCACTTAGAACAGTGCCTGGCACATAGTAAGTGCTTAATAAATCCCCCGTTTAGATTGTGAGTCCATTGTTGGGCAGGGATTGTCTCTATCTGTTGACAAACTGTACATTCCAAGCACTTAGTACAGTGCTCTGCACGTAGTAAGTGCTCAATAAATAAAACTGAATGAATGAATGAAATACCACAATTATTATTATTATTATAATAAAGTAGAAATGGTAGGCACGACTCCTGATCTCAAGGAGCTTACAATCTAGTGGGGGAGACAGATATCACAATAAATTATAGATTGAGTAAATAGCGGAGAATAAGTTTAGGTACATTCATTCATTCAGTCAATCATATTTAATGAGCGCTTACTGTGTGCCGAGCACTGAACTAAGCACTTGGAAAGTACAATTTAGCAACAGAGACAATCCCTTCCCACAGTGGGCTCACAGTCTAGAAGAGGGAGACAGATATCAAAACAAGTAAACAGGCATCAATAGCATCAATACAAATAAATATAATTATAGACATACAAACTTCATTAATATAAATAAATAGAATTATATATATGTACATATATACACAAGTGCTGTGGGGTGGGGAGGGGGGTAGAGGAAAGGGAGCGAGTCGGGGCCAAGGGGAGGGGAGGGAGAGCAGAAGAAAAGGGGGGCTCAGTCTCGGAAGGCCTTCTGGAAGGGGTGAAGTACATAAGTGCTGCACCGCTCGATGTGGATTAAACATCAGAGAGCTTAAGGGGTACAGAGAGCTGATGCAGAAGAGAGGCTGATTAGGATTGGACACTGTGGAGTTAGTCAGGGAAGGCCTCTTGGTGGAAATATGGCTTAAACTTGTCCTCTAGACTGTAAACTTGTTGCAGGCAGGGATTATGTCTGTTTATAAACTCTGTTTTATTGCACCTCCCAAGTGATCCCAAATGCACACAATAAGCACTCAATAAATAAGATTGAATGAATGAAGTCTAGCTTTGAAGGTGAACTATGAGGTGAACTGTCATTCAGGCCAGAGGCCGGATGCGGACAAAGGGTTGGTGGAGAAACAAAATCCTACTTCTCACCCAATATCTCACATGCTTTTCAGAATAGCGTCAAAATGGGAAAAGAGTAGCCCCCAACTTGCTTCCCAGTTGGAGGGAGATCTCAGCGTGTCCAATCCTGCCTCGCTGAAAGCAGTGTGGGAGCTAGCAATGCGTGAAGAAATTCATTAGAAAAAGAAATTGGATGTGATTAATTTTTTTCTTAACACTGATTGACTAAGACAGCACATTTCACTAACATTTATACTGTAGTAAAGCCTAATTATGGATTATTTTAGCAAGAGACAAACCAGACTGACATAAAACATACAGTGAAATTTTAAAGGGCAGGTTATCTCCTTCTAATTGCTCAGTAATGGCTTTCCAATTTTATTCAGAATTCCATATCTACAAGTAAGTCCCAAGTATTAGAGTGGATTAAAAACACAACACAGACTGGCAGAGAAAAACTGGGAAGGAACCTTTTCATTGAAAAGTTAATAGAAACACACATAAATTATCTTGCCTTTAGGCAATAAGCCCCATGTGGGACAGCTACTGTGTCTGATTAGATTAGATGCACCCCAGTGTTTAGCAAAAGGTGTGACACATAATCAGTGCTTAACAAATTCCACAATTATATTCTATTACTTTTCAGGGCCCTCTTTATTGGAGGTAGTTGCACAGATTGCACAACATCCAGAAGGAACTATAGAAGATGTCTCATAATAATAATATTAATAATAATAATAGTGGGATTTGTGAAGCACTTTCTATGTGCCAGGGACTGTACTAAGTCACGCGGTGGATACAAGCAAATTGGGTTGGACACAGTCCCTGTCCTTTCTGGGGCTCACAGTCTCCATCCCCATTTTACAGATGAGGGAACCGAGAGTCAGAGAAATGACGTGATTTACCCAAGGCCACAGAGCAGACAAGGAGGCTGGATTTGAACCCATGACTTTCTGATTCCCAGGCTTGTGCTCTATCCACTATGCCATGCTGCTTTCCCAGCATCCAGGAACTCCACAAAGCCACACTGATGGGAGCATCCCAGAATGCTGCAGGCCCAAGGGTGATCAATTGGGATTAGTCTTTCTATTGGAGAGCAGAGGACCTGAGCTCTACCTGGGGGAGGTCAATCAATCAATCAATCCCATTTATTGAGTGCTAGAGCACTGTACTGAGCATTGTCTCTCACTGAGTCCTCATGTGGGCTTTTTTTACTATTATCCACCATTATCCATGGGAGAAGCAATGGTTGCCCATTGGTTAGTCACCTCTCCTCTATCTAACTCTCCTTTGTCCTTCCTATTTAGATGGGGGCTAAGCTGGGGCAATTGAGGAACCCTCTGCCTGCACCGGCATGGTCCGTGCCCCAGATTCACTGCCTACCCAGAAACAGGTACAGGCTCTCTTCTGCACCATCGAGGAGATCCCCATCCCATCTTGCTTTCTTCCACTCTGGAGGAAAAGGGGAACAACACCTACAGAAGAGGCCTCCCTAAAATCCTGGCAAGGCTAGTGGCCTCGATTGCCATCGCTCTGACTTCGAGTATGCTGTGGATTCAGAATCACAAGGGGTCTGAAATTCTGCTCCTTCAGCCTCAGCTCCCTACTGACTTTTGTTTTTATTTTGTATGTTGTGTATTTGACAGTGTCTCTTATGTTGTTTTAATGCTTTATTGTTTCGTGCTCCTGATGAGTCTGTCTCAAGTCCTCTCCCCAACCTTTATTATTAATATTATTAATGATAGTAGTTAATAATAATGGTGGCATTTGTTAAGCACTTTCAATGTACCAGGCACCGTACTGAGCACTGGGTTCGATGAAAGCAAATTGAGTTGGACACAGCCCCTGTCCCACATGGGGTTCATAGCCTTTATCCCTGTTTGACAGATGAGGTAACTGAGGCCCAGAGAAGTGAAATGACTTGCCCAAGGTCACACAGCAGACAAGTGGCAGAGCCGGGATTAGAACCCAGGTCCTTCTGACTCCCAGGCCAGTGCTCTGTTCACTAGGCCGAACAGATTGTGAGCCCCTCAAGGGACAGGGCCCTCATCTAATTTGCACTTGTGTACTCTTTCCCAGTACTTAGTATACTGCTCTGCACATGGTAAGTGCTTAATAAATACTATTATTACTACTACTTTGGGCTCAGTTTGGAAGATGATTATTTATTTGGCTTTAGTTCTTTGTACTGCTGGCTCTTCCTGCTGATTTGCGCTTGCTCATGTTAGTCCCCTGAGCAGTAAACTTTTTTTCCCCAGAATCCTCTCCTTTGCTTGGGACCTTCCCTTAAAATTATCTCTGGCAGAATGTCTACCTTTGCCAGTATGTGGATGTTTTACCTCATATGACATTTTGTTTACTTTCTTACTGCAGAGCAGCAGCCTAATATATTCTTTTATCAAAGCTGTTGCTCATTTAATGCCTCTCTCTGTTTTTGACAGCGATTTAGGGATTTAAGACACTGCTTTATAAATTAGTTAGGCTAACAGAAGATGCTTCCTGTTTGTTAGAACATTACACCTTTCACTTGAGAAGGAGCATGCTACATAAAAAAAAGAGCATTTTGAGGGGAAAAAGAGCCATAGGAGATCTATACATTGCAAGTTGAGAATCCAATTAGTGAAAGCTTAGTTCTGTTACTTGAATTCATATTTGTGAATTGCTCCTCTGGTATGAGTTGGTAGCATAATCTTTGGTACAGAATGTGCTAGTAAAAAATAACAGGGGAAGATAAGTGCAGAATGGGCTAATTTTGCATACTAGACTGAGTTTCAAACAACTCCCTAGGGCCTGAAGATTTTCTAGCAGTAGTCAAATTTATGGGGAAAACAGCACATCACCCAGGGTGACAAGGAGAGGAGAGAGGGTCAGATAACTCTATTCAATGAGTGGTCATGTATCTAAGTCCTAGAATGTCCACATGTAATTTCTAGAGGGAAGACCTGTCCATTCATCTCACTCAGTGCATCCAGAAAAGCCCCATTGCTCTTCCTTGTTTTCAGTGATGATGATGATGACAATCAATCTTGAACACAAACTGCATTAAATAAAACTGAACTCTGACCACTTAGATTACTAAAATAATTGACCTAAGTCCTCTTATCCCTCTTAGGGTCGCACTTGGAGAGTTTCCATTATTCTACCAGTCTTGACTATGGGAGAGAGAGTCAAGCAGAGGCATAACCATTCCATTCCTAGCTTGGCCAGTGGCTAGCGAGGGGAAGGCAATCTGCTACAAGTCAAAACTCACCCGTGCTGGGCAGCAGAGGCATGGGAAAGAGTCGAGGGTGGAGACTCAAGTTTACTGTGCAGAAGGAGGCAATGGTATACCACTTCTGTAATTTTAACCAAGTAAACACTATGGATACACTACCAGAAGGATTGTAGATGAAGGTGGAGTGTTCTGGGAGAGATGCATCCAAAACGTTGCTATGGGTCGGAGACGACTCAACAGCATAAGACAAGATGAGACAAGTTCTCTCAAGACCCCTAGCTAATGTTATCGAGAAGCCCTGAGGTCAAAGGGGCTAGTGACTCATTCACACTAAAATATTTTTGTTTCTTCCCTGTCACACTTGATTGATTTATTGATTATCACATTGAGTCTGCACCCTTGTCTGTCTGACCTCCACTGTGGATTGTTACACTCGGTCCTCCCACAGTGAGTGTTTCTGCTTGGATAGAATGCTGTTAGGGAACTCAATAATTTTATTTGGATGACACCGTCTATTTGGAGAGGACTTCAGTTAGAACTCTGAAAAGCAGTGTGACCTAGTGGATAGAGGATGGGCCTGGGAGTCAGAAAGACCTGGATTCTATTTCCAGCTCCACCACTTTGCTTTGTGACCTTAGCCAAATCACTTCACTTCTCTGTGCCTCTATTACCTAACTTGTAAAATCAAGATTGAGACTGTGAACCCCATGTGGGACATGGATTGTGACCAACCTGATTAACTTGTATCTACCCCAGCACTTAGTATGGTGCCTGGCACATAACAAGCCCTTATAAGTGCTTAACAAATACCAAAAATAAAAACAAACAAAACTCAGTGCAGAGTGGGAAGAAACGGTTTGGAGCACTTTATGTGGCATTGGTCAAGCTGCAATTATTCTTCAGGAATATGACCCCTGTGTCACACACAAGATCTGAGTGGTTCAGGAACCAGAACCATCATTCAGGATAACATCCAGAAAAATGGACTTAGTTATTGTGTAAGAAAGATATTCCTCTACAACAGTCCTCTGAGCTTTATGAAGAGAAATTTGTATTTGAAAAGCAATTTCAGACTGAACCTTTTATTCCCAGAAAAGAGGGCAGCTAATAGGTACTGATGGTCAACAACTTACATTTAAATCCATTCAGTTCACTGGACTGTGATAAGTTCCCAGCTTCATGTGCATGACTGAGTAGATGTGTTTCATGAATCTTGTTTTAAATCAGAAAATGCCCAGTCAGAAATGTGATGGGGGAAGTGAAAGATGACTTTGATTCCCATTCACAATGCTTGGCATAGTGGATAAAGTACTCGTCTAGGAGTCAGCAGGTCATGGATTCTAATTCAGACTCTGCCATTTGTCTGCTTTGTGACCTTGGACAAGTCATTTCACTTCTCTATGCCTCAGTTACCTCATCTGTGAGGTTGAAATTGTGAACTTCAAGTAGGACAGAGACTGTGCCCAACCCAATTTGCTCGATTCCCTTCCTGCACTTAGGACAGTGCCTGGCACATAGTAAGCACTTTAAAAATTCCAGAATTATTATTATTATTATTATTGTTATTGAGAGAGTCTAAGATGACCGTTGAGATAAGGAGGCCACTTAGTAATGCTGGGATGAGACATTGGCCCAGTGCCATTTCAAGGGCACCTGCATCTAGACCCAGCCTACTCCAGCCTATCATCTCTCAGCCACTTACTTCTTGGGTGACCTTGGGCAAGTCACTTAACTTCTCTATAGCTAAGTTTCCTCATCTGTAAAATGGGAATTCAATACCTGCTCTCCTTGCCCCCCAGACTATGAGCCCCATATGAGACAGGGACTATGTCTGATTACCGTATACCTATCCTAGTGCTTAGTACAGTGCTTGAACCACAGTAGGTGATTGATGACTAACACTATTGCTATTATTATCATCATCATCATTATTATTATTATCATCATCAACATTACGATCTGCAACCCCAGTATTATCAGAGGTTATGATCAGAAGGGAAGAGAAAGAAGAAAATGGAAGGAGGGCCATGCTTATGTTAATAATTGGCATATTTTGATAATGAATAAGAGCCTGAAATTTTTAGTAAATCAATTATAGCATTTATAAGAAATAGAACTAAGACATATGAACCTATAAACTCCTTGGCCCAATTGCTCAGCTCCATCCCCAGAAATTTAAGACAGACCAGAGCTGGAGGAAGTAAAGAGAAGACTGTGGCCAGACTATGGGCCTGGGAGTCAGAGGACATTGGTTCTTATCCAGGCTAATAGGCTGTGGTACTTATCTGCTATGTGACCTTAGATAAGTCGATTAACTCCCCTGTGCCTTAGTTACCTCATCTGTAAAATGGGGATGAAAACTTAAAGCCCCATGTGGGACATGGACTTTGTCCAACCTGATAAGCTCATATTTACCCCAGCACTTAGTACAGTGCCTGCAAGTAAGTGCTTAATATCATAAAAGACAAATGACAATAACTAAGGGGAAGGAGAAGATAGGTTGAAAAGATTAGGACTCTTCAGTCTTGAAAGATATAGGCTGAGAGGAGATGTGAGTTATGTTTACATCATGATGAATGGGGAGGGCAGGGCAAACACAGATTTATTGTTCACACAATCCCACTCCATCAGGAGAAGAAGGAGGCACTGGTTCAGGCTGAAGATGGTAGGTAAAAAGAAAACAACTAAACAATTAAGAAAACATTTTTTTTTACCCAATGGGTGATAAGCCCATGGTTTTGTACAAGATGAAAATATCAGCAGGTTCAGGAATGAGGTGGATACATGTGTGGATGTGTGTGTTGGGGGGCAACGGTAATCAGCAACTAGAGGGAATTTTGGAATACTGTGAAAATTTAGAGGTGTTAGGTCTATCCCTAATTGTGTGGATGAATATCTAGGAAAGCAACCTCCACACAATTTCTCCAAGCACTGTGGCAGAGGATCACTGGGCTGGGTGGCCAGTGGTCTGGACTAATAATAATAATAATTGTAGTATTCGTTAAATGCTTACAATGTGGCAGGCACTATACTAAGAGCTAGGATACACACAAGGTAATTGGGCTGGACACAGTCCCAGTCCTATTTGACAAGATAAGGAACTGTGGCCCAGAGAAGTGAAATGATTTGCCCAAACTCACACAGCAGACAAGTGGCTGAGCTGGGATTAGAACCCAGATTCTTCTGACTCCTAGGCCCTTGCTCTTTCCATTGGGCCAAGCTGCATCTCTATGGTGCTAACTATGACTGTTTGCATGACTTTACATAAAAGATCTATCAAAGCTAGTCTCGCCTGGACTTGGGCCTGGATCAGAAGGACTTTCTCTTCGTCCAGACTTCTCTGTTTAAGTCAGGATGAATTACAGTGGGCCAAACTGCAAATGCCAGGTATTTCCTTTTGGGGGACTTGCAAGGTTTCTTCTTGGACTTGGGTCCTGCAGATGCATCTCTATAGCTGGTGCCTGGCTGGACCTGGTTGGCTCTAGCAAGGATGGAGTTGAGCTGGTCCCGACTTGGGCTGGGCAGAACAGTCTCCTTCCTCCTCTCCTGCCCAGCTGGTAGCCTGGTTTTACTTCTAATAGGACAATCTTTGTCCTCAATAAGCTTGTAATCCAGCAGGAGAGGTGGTACTAAAATTAATTACTAGGAGCAGGGCTGGGGGGCAGTGTCAGAGAAAGTTGATTCACCAGTTTTGGATAGCAGTGGCATGGGAAAGAGTCAAAGGCGGATATTCAAGTAATCAAAACGTTGAACAAAGACAATGGCAGAGACTGAAATTTTTACTGTGTAGAATAAGGCAATGGTAAGCCACTTCATATGTTTACCAATAAAACTCTATGGATACACATACCAGAATGACCTTATGACACATGATAGGACATGAAGAGGGTAAGTCCTTTAAGTCTTTTTGGGTTGGAAATGACTTGATGGCATTTGAAGAAGAAGATGGGGATGAACAGAGTTGAAAGACAAGTGCATGACTGTTAAAGAGGGGAAAAGATTGGTGAGTATCAATGTGTTTAGGGGGTACAGACTCAAGTGAACAGGTGACACAGTAAGGAGGGGAACCAGGTGAGGAGAAGAGAGATTAGTCCGAGAAATCTTCCTGGTGGAGATATAATTATAGCAAGCATTTCAGAATAGAGATCTATGCCTATGAATGGGGAAGAAGTTCTGAGCAGGAGGGAACGTGAGTGAGACAAGATGGAAACACCATTTGTTCTATTGTATGCTCCTCAAAGATTTAGTACAGTAATCTGCGCAGAATATGAATTCAATAAATGCCATTGATTGATTATTGTGGTGATGCACATCTGGGGACCGGCGGCAGAAGAAAATACAACTGAATCATTCAATCAATTTTTTTGTACTTGGCAGTTGTGCCAGGCATTGTACTGGGAACTGGGGTATACATACAAAATATTTGAGTTGGACGTAGTCCCTGTCCCATGTGGGGAACACAGTCTAAATCAGAGGGAGGAGGATTTAATCCCCATTGTATACATGAGGTAACGGAGGAACAGACATGTTAAGTAATTTGTCCAAGGTCATACAGCAGTAAAGTGGCAGAGATAGGATAAGAACCAGGGCCCTCTGACTCCCGGGCCAATGCTGTTTCCACTAGGCCACACTGCTTCCCTTATTT
Source organism: Ornithorhynchus anatinus (assembly GCF_004115215.2). Classification (NCBI taxonomy): domain Eukaryota; kingdom Metazoa; phylum Chordata; class Mammalia; order Monotremata; family Ornithorhynchidae; genus Ornithorhynchus; species Ornithorhynchus anatinus. The sequence goes on along the minus strand of NC_041728.1, from coordinate 112,047,112 downwards.
ATTTAGCAGATATTTACTAAGCAGAGCCCTTGGGAGAGTACAATACAAATGAGTTGGTAGACATGATCTCCACCGACAAGGAGTTTAGAATCTAATCCTAACAGTGGCTCTGTGGTCCTCTGGGAGTCTAGAGATTGCACACCTAAACAAAAAACTAAGAACCAACCATTTCTGTGATGAGGAAATATGTCAAAATCTGGACATCATAGGATGAAAGATGGAAGATGAAAGTGGTGTGGTCAGCAGCAATCTGAAGGAAAATGAAGAGGGATCGTTTGGGTGCTAAGTGGATGCCCTTTATTTTGATTTTTAATGGTATTTATTTAGTGCTTAGTATATGCCAGTCACTGTTCGAAACTCTGGGGTAGATACAAGCCAAGTAGGTTCGACACAGTCCACGTCCCACATGGGGCTCACAGTCTTAATCCTTATTTTTTGGATGAGGTAATTGAGTCACAGAGAAGTTAAGTCACTTGCCCAAGGTCACATAGTAGACAAGTGACAGAGATGGAATTAGAACCCTGGTCCTTCTGACTGCCAGGCCCAAGCTCTACCCACTAGGGCAGGTACCCTTTTACCAAGAGCTCTTAAAATTCCTTGAACTTGATTTATACATTTCAAAAAAGGCTTTCTGGAATATGTCTGATCTTCACACTCCCCCATTTAAAAATGGAGAAAGTGTTCCTTGAATATAAGGAAGAGGGCTGGCTGATTTGTCCACCATGCCAATTACTACTGTTGACATGACTATCAATATTCACTGACTCAATGAGAAAATAGAGATTAAAGTAATTCATTCAGTCATTTAAATAAGCAAAGAAGTGCTATTGCATTTGTAGGAGAGCAATATGCAGAGTATTTGGGCTTTTTATTTTATTACACACTATATGTTTTGTTCCCCCAAAAAATATTGAGGAGGATTATCTTAGAAATCTACAAGCTACAAAGACCTAATGATGCCTTTTATGTAGAATATACTAGGCGAGTTTTGTTGTAAAATTTATTTCAAAAAAGTGGAGACAAAACACTCTGCATGTGGCTTTTAGGGGTGGAAATAATATGAACACTGTACTCTCTTTCCCAGACTCCAATGCCAAATCTATCAAGATACATACACCACAGTGCTATTATTCATACTTAACAAATGGCTTTGATTAGATCTGAATTCCAAGCTATCAAATGTAATAAGGCAGCCGCTTAAATAATTTACGATAATGTGGACAGCCTACATACATTCTTCAATCCTTCCACTTAACTTGGAGCATTTCACATAGAATCTTCAGCTTCCAAATTACTCTGTTGGAAAATCGTTGCACAATGCAAATGGATAAGAGGTTGTCAAGTAGTCCTGAGAACTGGCAAGGGGAATAAGGTTGGCAGTTTTGCAATCACTGAATACACAAAAGATGATGGGACAATGCCTCCTTTCTAACAAATGGAAAAATAGCAATAATAATAATAATGATGGTATTTGTTAAACTCTTAGCATGTGGCAAGCACTGTTCTAAGCTCTGGGGTAGATACAAGGTCGGATACAGTCCCTATCCCTTAAGGGGCTCACAGTCTTAATCCTCATTTTACAGATGAAGTAACTGGGGCACAGAGAAGTGAAGTGACTTGCTCAAGGTTTCACAATAGATGAGGTTCTAATCAATGAGGATTAGAACCCACATCCTCTAACTCCCAGGCTGGTGCTCTTTCTAGTAAGCTATGCTGCATGGGTGGTAATGCTGAATGCTTGTTGTGCTTAGTACAGTGTTCTGCATACAGTAAGTGCTCAACAAATGCCACTGATAATGATGTTAATTTGAAGCAGATGAAAATGCACCACTCAGTGCATTTGCTTGATTACTCTGCTTGTTGATTAGGGTAAAAGGAGGAACCTTATAAGGAACCTTATCCTTATAAGATAAGGATATGAGAAGCAGCATGGCTCAGTGGAAAGAGCATGGGCTTTGGAGTCGGAGGTCATGGGTTCGAATCCCAGTTCTGCCACTTGTCAGCTGTGTGACTTTGGGCAAGTCACTTAACTTCTCAGTGCCTCAGTTCCCTCATCTGTAAAATGGGGATTAAGACTGTGAGCCCCACGTGGGACAACCTGATTGCCCTGTGTCTACCCCAGCGCTTAGAACAGTGCTCGGCACATAGTAAGCGCTTAACAAATACCAACATTATTATTATTACTGAAATTAACCCCACTCCAATTATTTGTACAGATGCAGTCTAGTTTGAGAGAAACAATGGGTCTCTTTCCCTTACAGTGAATGGAAACTTCAGTCAGTCAGTCAGTCATTAAATCATTTTTACTGAACACTTACTGTGTGCAGAAGACTGTACTAAGAGCTTGGGAGAGTACAATGCAACAATATAATGGACACATTCCCTGCCCATGAGCTTACAGTCTAGAAGGGAAAACAGAAATTAATATAAATAAATAAAATGAAAGTTTTGTTCATACGTGCTGTGGGGATGGGAGGGGGGACGGATAAAGGTAGCAAGTCAGGGTGATGCAGAAAGTAGTGGGAGAAGAGGAAAGGAGGGATTACTCAGGGAAATGTGCTTTCAGTAAGACTTGAAAGGGGGGAAAGTAATTGTCTGTAGGATATGAAGAGGGAGAGTGTTTCAGGTCAGAGTCAGGAATGTGACCAAGAAGTCAGCGGTGAGTTAAAAAAGATCAAGGTACAGTGAGGTTGACATTAGAGGAACAAAGGGTGTGGGCTGGGTTGTAATAGGATAGTAGTGAGATGAGGTAAGAGGGGGCAAGGTTATTGAAGCTGTTGGCCTGGACTTGCTTTTTGCTGTGGAGGTGGATGGGCAACCACTGGAGGTTCTTGAGGAATGGGGGAACGTGGCCTGAATGTGTTAGTAGAAGAATGATTTGGGCAGCAGAGTGAAGTTTGGACTGGAGTGGGGAGAGTGAGGAGGCTGGGAGGTCAGCACAGAGGCTGATTCAGTAATCGAAGCATGATATGATAAATGATAGTATTAACATGGTAGCAGTTTGGTTGGAGAGGAAAGGACAGATTTTAGAGATGTTGTGAAGGTTGAATAATAATAATAATGATGGTATCTGTTAAGCACTTATTATGTGCCAGGCACTATACTAAGCACTGGGGTGGATTCCAGCAAATTGAGTAGGACACAGTCCCTGTCTCATGTGGTGCTCACAGTCTCAATCTCCACTTTACAGATGAGGTAACTGAGGCACAGAGAAGTGAAGTGACTTGACCCAGGTCACGCAGCAGATAAGTGGTGGAGCCAGGAATAGAACCCACGAACTTTCAACTCTCAGGCTCGTGCTCTATCCACTGCACCATATTGAGCTTACAGGATTTAGTGATGGATTGAATATATGGGTTGAATAAGAGGGGGGAATCAAGGATAATGCCAAGGTTACGAGCTTGTAAACAGGAAGGATGGTGGTGTCATCTACAGTGCTGGGAGAGTTAGGGGAAGAACAAGATTTGGGTGGGAAGATAAGGAGTTCTGTTTTTAGACATGTTAAATTTGAGGTGGTGAAAGGACCATGGGGAAGCAACAGGGCCTAGTGGATAGAGCACAGGCCTGGGAGTAAAAAGGTCATGCATTCTAATCCCAGCTCTGCCACTTATCTGCTGTGTGACTCTGGGCAAGTCACTTCATTTCTCTGGGCCTCAACTCCCTCAGCTGTAAAATGGGGATTAAGACTGTGAGCACAGTGTGGGACAGAGACCATGTCCAACCCAATTTGTTTGTATCTACCTAAGCACTTAGAGCAGTGCTTGACACATAATAAGTGTTTAACAAATACCATCACTATCAACATTCAAGTAGGGATTTGGGAATCAACCACATAGAGATGGTAGTTGGAACCATATGAGCGAATGAGTTCTCCAAGGGAGTGGGTATAGATGGAGAATAGAAGGGGACTCAGAACTGAACCTTGAGGGACACATACACCCACAATTAGGGGGTGGGAGGCAGGGGAGGAGCCCACGAGAGAGACTGAAAATGAACGACCGGAGAGATAGGAGGAGAAGCAAGAGAGGACAGTGTCAGTGAAGCCGAGGTTAGATACTGTTTCCAGAGAAGGGGAAGGTTGACAGTGTTGGAGGCAGCTGAAAGGTCAAGGAGGGTAAGAATGGAGTAGAGACCATTGGATTTGGCAAGGAGGAGATCATTGTTGACCTTGAGAGGGTGGTTTCTGTGGAATAAAGGGGATAGAAGCTGGAATGAAGAGGATCAAGGAGAAAATTGAAGGAGAAGAACTTGAGACAGCGAATGTAGAAAACTTGCTCAAGGAGTATGGAGAGGAAAGGTAGGAGAGAGATGGGGCAATAACTAGAGGGAGCTGTGGGCCAAGAGAGGGTTTTCTTAGGATTGGGAGGACACAGGCATGTCTGAAAGCAGTGGGGAAGAAGACAATGGAGAACAAACAATTGAAGATGATGGTTAGAGAGGGGAGAAGGGAGGGGGCAAGTGTTTTGATAAGGTGCAAAGGGATATGGTCAGATACTTAGATGGAGGGGGTGGATTTTGAGAGAAGGTAGGAGAACTCCTCAGCATACTGCTGGGGAAGATGGGAGAGTTGAAGAAGGGGAAAGAGGGGGGGAGCACCTGGGGAGGGGTATGGGAGATTTTGGGGATATCAAGCCCAATAATTTCAATTTTCTCAAAAAAGTAGGTTGCTAGGTCATTGGGGGAAAGGATGAGAGGGGCAGAGGGGGAAGGGGGTTGAGGAGGGAGTTAAACTTCTGGAACAACTGGTGAGGGCAGTAGGCATGGGTATCAATAAGGATGTAGAAATAATTTTGCCAGGCAGAGAAGGCAAAATTAAAGTATGCAAGACTAAACTTAAAGTGGATGATAGACTGATATCTAGATTTCTGCCTCCTTCATTCTTAGGCACGAGTTGGACTGTGGAGGTGATCCAGGACTGCGTGTTAGTGGAATGAGTTTGACAAAGGGAGAAGGGAGCAAGTGAGTTGAGTTCAGTAGAGAGGGTGGTTTTGAGAGTGTCAATTCGATCATCCAGGGAAAGTAGTTTGGGTATGGAGGCTAAATGGGTCATGATGTCTTGAGAACATTGGATGGAGTCAAAAGGTCGGGGGTCTCTGTAGGGGAACAGCACAGACTTGGGGGGGGAAGATGTGTTTGAGAGAGAAGGCAGGTGAGGAAGCTGTGGTCAGATAGAGGGATTTCAGAGTGAGAAAGGGTAGAGACGTGCAGTGGTAGAGATGATGAAATCAAGTGTGTTTCCAAGTTGGTGAGTTGGAGAGCTGGGGTGGAGCAGGAAGTCAGTGGAGTTGAGGAATGATAGAAAGTGCACAGTGGAAGGATTGTCAAGAGCAAGTTTCAATGTAGGGATGGAGAATGAGAAGAGGAATGTGAGAAAGGGATCAACTTCAGGTTAGCTGGCCAGTCAGTCAACCAGGCAACCAGGCTACCTACCTTGGCTGAGGGTAGCAAGGTGATGTCAGATGGCCAAGATCCTGAGAGTTTGTGATGACAGATGGGTAAGTGCTATCCTCTAGATAGATTACCTAGGTGGTTTGGGAAACTGTAAGGAAGGGACACAGAAAGTAATTTGAAGACCAGGAAGGCAGTGTCACAGTCAACTGGTCTTTGCCTACACCAGTTTTTTTGTTCTTTTTCCTTTCAGAACTCTCCTGCGTTTTTCTGCAAGTCTTTGATTTATGTTTTCAGGTTTCTCCTTTTCCTTATGACTCCAGCTCTTTTAATGCCCACTTGCCTCAGAATCGTTCAGATTCGTTGTAGGCAGGGGATGTGTCTACCAACTCTGTTATTCTGTACTCTCCCAAGTGCTCTGCACATGGTAAAGTCTCAATACATGCATTCGATTGATTGATAAACTGATTGGAAAGCACCATTTCTGCCTAAATAAAACCATTTCTACACTAGGGAAGCACGTCAATTACTGTGGCAATCTGGACAAATTTAATATTTTTGGTGGGATTGTCCTCTATGACAAATAAAATTCAGAGCAAATTTTCCAATTTTATAGGCTACTTGCTAGTTTGTACATTACCAAAAAAAAATTTACAAATAAACCGAGGGATTCACTGAAAGACACAAGACACTTAGCTAGGTGGAGTAAATTCAGTTATAAGAATCACAGTTGTCTTGGTCCAGTGGTTCTTATTCCATAATCGTTTCTTCAGAAGCCAAATCAGACAGAATTATTAGTGAACGAGGGGCTCTATTTTGTGGCTATTTGCATGATTTATTTTAATTGAGAAATAGTTTATGGAGAAAGACCAATTGCTCAATAGAGTATTCCAGGAATGTTTTGCATCTAAGTGAATCAGCAAGTGTTAATTGAAATGGAAACTACATTGTTTTCATCTTTTATCCAGTCATCAGAACATAGATCAGGTAATTGAATCACCTGAGATACACCAGTATAAGTTGATCTCATGTCCACAGGTGTTTCATGAGTAAGATCTTGTTTGGTGGGAAATTTTCCAACTCTCTGTGGTTGTTCATTTTAATGGGTACATCTACTTTCCTGTGATTTCCTTATATGGAGATATGCCTACACTTTATGAACAAACTTCCCAGGCAACTTTCCCAGAGGTGGTGTTGAAATACTTTGAGCGTTGGTAGCTATGGCTCTAATCTTTGTTCCCAGTGCATTTAGGGACTGCACTGACTTTCTCGAGATTTATGTACTCATTTGAAATTTGTTATTGGCACTTTCCTGAATGTCTCAACAGCATTCAATAAAACCAACTCCCTACTCAAAGAATTCCATCATTAAAATGGGGATTTTGTTCGTATTCAGTTGGAACCTGAAGAGAACATAGTAAATCAAAATGGAGGAAGTGGGCCTGAGACCTTCCATCTTGCATAGAATGGTTGACAACACATTGTGAGAATTCTGTCATCCTTACATTGACCTTGATCTAGTTTCCAGGGTTTTTAAGGAGGTTGTGTTCCCTGAACATTCTGCGCACACCCCCCACCCCCCCCCACCCCCACACACCCCCCCACCCCCACAGATAATGATGTCTCTACAGGTAAGTATGTAATTTAAAACAGTGGCTTCTGGTGTACATTTATTTTATGGTCTGTATCTGCATAGGGGAAATTCCAGGTTTAAATCTTTTGCTTATTATGGGAGCCCTGGACAGACAGAATACTCTTCTAGCACTGAGTATTACTAATTTTGGCCCAGAGCCTAACCCAAGGAATAGTAACAGATGGAGTACAATGCTTAGTTTGGATTTAGTGCAGCACTTTGCACAGTGCTCTGCACACGTGTTCACTACATACCATTAATTGATTGATTGTTCTTGTAGCTAGTTTCCTGTTCTATCTTTGTATCTTCTATTTGCATTCAGCCCTGTTGATTTAATGTAAAAAAAGGGATTTTTCATCCAATGAATGGTATTTAGTGAGCACCAACTGTGTGCAGAGCACTGTATTAAGCATCTTTGTCATCATCTCCATTTATCCTCTCCTACCATCCCTCTAAGATACAGGAGAGAGCAAAGGACTATGGGAAAGAGGAAGACAAGGATGAAACTGGAAGTGTTCAACCTCTCAGTACTGGAAGTTGTGACTACAAACAATAATATCTGAAAAATTAATTCTTCCATAACAAAAATGATCTAACATTAAGAAAAATGGGTAGAATTCTCTCATCTATATTATTGTTTGGATACATTACTAAAGTCTTGCCCTTTGCCTAGCGAGCTCAATAAAAGCATTATCATGTACATGTAAAGAAACATGTCTCAAGTTGTATGGTCTTTCCTTTTTCCAAGGGGGGATGGGAGCTAGCAAGTGATAGTGCATTAAATTGGAGTCTGGTTGAGGGCAGAGCATGTCTCTTGTAGTGCTTCTCCAATTGCTTATTACAGTGCCTAGCACTATGTGGACATTTATTAAACAGCATTGATTGATTGATTGATATGGTATATTCAGACAGGAGATACGCAAAATGTAGTTTCATGGTCAAAAATCCAGAGATCAACCCAGTGTCTCAGGGAGATACTGATGTGAAACAAAATTAATTTTAACCACAGGTCCCATTTTTCTATCTCCATGCATTTTGACTGAAAAACAGTGCATAACAATAATTGTGGCATTTGTTAATTGCTTATTACATACACTCTACTCATCACTGTCTTGGATACAGGTAAATTAATTCATTCAATTCATTCAATCATATTTAATGAGCACTTACTGTGTACAGAGCACAAGCTTGTTGGAAACAGTGCCTCTCCACATGGGGCTCACAGTCTTAATCCCTATTTTACAGATGAGGTAACTGAGGTGCTGAAAAGTGAAGTGATTTTCCAAGGTCACACAGCAGACAAGTGATGGAGCTGGGATTAGAACACAGGTCCTTCTGACTCCCAGGCCAATGCTCTGTCTAGTAGGCCATGCTGCTTCTAAGTTGCTTACTCCAATAAGAAATGTCCTTTAGTTTGGGAACATGCTCTGGTTTGGCCATAATCATGATAATAATAATAGTGGTATCTTTTAGGTACATACTGTGTACTACACTGTTCTGCCCGTGAAGATATAGTAAACCCTCTTCTCCCCCCTTTCCCTCTCCTCCCCCTCTCCCATCCCACCCCCTCAGCACTGTACTCGTCCGCTCAACTGCATATATCTTCATCACCCTTTTTATTTTGTTTATTTTGTTTAATGAGATGTACATCACCCTGATTCTATTTATTTGCCATTGTTTTTATGAGATGTTCTTCCTCTTGACTCTATTGCCATTGTTCTTGTCTGCCTGTCTCCCCCGATTAGACTGTAAACCCGTCAAAAGGCAGGGACTGTCTCTATCTGTTGCCGATTTGTACATTCCTAGCACTTAGTACAGTGCTCTGCACATAGTAAGCGCTCAATAAATACTATTGAATGAATGAATGAATGAATATAGTCAGACTATGCACAGACCAAGTTACTTTGGTATCTACACCTGATTTAACAATCCTAATCCTCAGTGCAACAACTTCAAAGGAACTTGATCTCACCTTCCCTTTCTTTTCCAAATAAATGGTAGAAAGCCCTCAAACTGGAGGCAGGTGAGGTGCAGTTTTTAAACCCCTATGTAGATTAATGTGACAGAATATTTGGCCATATAGGATCCAGGTAATTAATCCCCTCTAGAAGTGAGCTCCTTATAGTCAGGGAATGTGGCTACCACCTCTATTATATTGTATTCTCCCAAGTGCTTAGTACAGTGCTCTGCACATAGTAAGCTCTCATAAATTCAATTGATTGATCGGTTTTTAATTTCCCAGACAGGTCTTTATGGCACAATCCAAAGAAAAATAATAGACGAAGAGTAAAACAGTCGACTCTATCTTAATGTATACCAAAATTGCAGGCTTTTCCATTTAAAGAACACTAAAAACGATGTTTTCCCTTAAACTAAGCTGTTAGTTATGCCAAATAATTAGAATGTGGAAGGTTTCACATTTCCAGAGTCACCAGAATTTAGGAAAAGAAACAAAAGGATTAACAGAGATTCAAGTGTTAGAAAAATAAAACATTCTAATCCCTATGGTTAAATGCATTCAGCAGTCAGTGTTGAAGCTTATATGAAATTCAAATGGTGACTTTTTTTTCTCTTTCATTTTGTTTTATGCTTTTTTTTTTAGCATTAACTATATGCCAGACACTGTACTAAACTCTGGGGTAGACCCACAGTAGTCAGATTGCACATAGTGTCCCACAGGGGGCTCACAGTCTTAAACCCCAAATTCCAGACGAAGTAACTGAGACCCAGAAAAGTAAAGTAACTTGCCCAAGGTCATTCAGCAGACAAGAGGCAGAGCCAGGACTAGAACGCAGATCCTTCTGATTTCAAGGCCCATGGTCTTTCCACTAGGCCAAACTGCTTCTCTTTAGGAAAGGAGACAGAATGAAGGTCTCCTGTGGATGGGAGTAATCACTCACCATTCTGGGAGAAAGTGCCACCCGGCATTTTACTGTCTAGGCTGCCTCTTTGCCTTGAAGCTCAGCGGGTTCCCCAGAACAGAGCAGAAGGAAAGGAAAACAAATTCCTAGCTCTGGGGCTGCAGGAGTTCCTAGAAATCAGCTAAGGAGCCATGGTGGTTCTGCTGATTTGGCTTTGACTCTTTGTCTCCTCTGATCAATGAATCCATCAGCAGTGTTCACTGAGCACCTGTGTTTAGAATACCGTACTAAGCTTGCAGGAGACTATATGCTGCCCAAATCATTTTTCTTCAAAAACATTAGACCACGTCTCCCTACTCCTCAATAAACTCCAGTGGTTGTCCATCCATCTCCCCATCAAACAAAAACTCTTCATCATTGGCTTTAAAGCACTCAATTACCTTGCCCCCTCCTATCTCTCTTGCTACTCTTCTACTACAACCCGCACACTTCGCTCCTCTAGTGCTGACCTTCTCACTGCGCCTCAGTCTCCCCTGTCTCGCTGCCGACCCCACTCCCAGTCCCGCCTCTGGCTTGGAATGTCCTTCCTCTTCAAATCTGACAGTTACTTTCCCCATTTCAAAGCCTTATTGAACACACATCTCCTTCAAGAGGCCTTCCCTGACTAAGCCCCACCTTTCCTTTTCTCCCACTCCCTTTTGTGTCATCCTGACTTGCTCTCTTTGTTCTTCCATTCTCTAGCCCCACAGAAGTTATGTACATATCTGTGAGCCTGCCTTTGGGCAGGGATTGTCTCTATCTGTTGCCAAATTGTACATTCCAAGCACTTAGTACAGTGCTCTGCACATAGTAAGCACTCAATAAATACTATTGAATATCTGTAATTTATTTCTATTAATGTCTGTCTTCCCCCCTCTAGACTGTAAGGTTATTGTGGACAGGGAATGCGTCTGTTTATTGTTGTATTGTACAACAATATAATACAGTGCTTCATACACAGTGAGTGCTCAATAAATACAACTGAATGAATGAATCGATTAGAGATAAAAACAAACCCCGCTGTCGAAGAGCTTAAAATCTAATGGAGAAAAGTGGCTCAGTGAAAAGAGCACAGGCTTGAGGGTCAAAGGTCAAGAGTTCGAATCCCGCCTCTGCCACTTGTCAGCTGTGTGACTGTGGGCAAGTCACTTAACTTCTCTGTGCCCCAGTTACCTCATCTGTAAAATGGGGATTAACTGTGAGCCTCATGTGGGACAACCTGATTACCCTGTATCTACCCCAGTGCTTAGAACAGTGCTCTGCACATAGTAAGCACTTAACAAATACCAACATTATTATAGTGATTTACAGCTAAGAGGAAAAAGATTGGAAAGATGGAGAGGTGGACAAATAGATGCATACACAACATAGTAAGAGAACGGATATGCATGTCTCCCATTCCACGAGTGGGCCTTTAGAGGTAACCGAAGAGAGTGCTGGGAAGGTAGTTGGGGAAGGGAGAAGCAGTTTTTTCAACTGCTTCATCCTGATGTGTCTATACTGCTTTCTGCTTATGCCGATTCTTCCTCCAGATTTAACTATCTGAAAATAAATTGTGTCTGTATCCTTTAGAGTGCAGACTTGAGGACAGTAAACCTGAGTAGCAGGCTACTGTTATACTCAGCCAAATGCTTAGTACAGTGCCTAGCACATAGTGCATATTCAACAAAGGCCATTATTTGAGAGGGACAGTGGAAAATATCATGAACTGCATCTTTATCTCTACCAGGTTTTATTTTATCAGGAGACTGGCAAACATTCTGAGACCCAACTAGGCTTCCCTGAAAACAGATTACCATGTGGTTTTCTAGGCTGTGTTACAAGATCATACAGAAGACTATAATTATTGACACACTGGTCAGAAGAATGATCCTTCCAGCCAGTATTCTGTCTCCATCAGAGACAACATGATGCTTGTAGGATCTGCAAATTGGTTGTCCTCCTTGTAATAATAATAATAGTAGTAATAATAATAACAATAATAATAAAATTTGTTAAGAGCTTCCTTTGTTCCAGGCACGATACTAAGCACTTGGGTAGATACGTGCAAATAGGGCTGGACCCGGTCCCTGTCCCAAATGGGGCTCACAATCTTACAGATGAGGTTACTGAGACACAGGTGTTAAGTGATTTGCCCAAGGTCACACAGCAGACAGGTGGCAGAGCTGGGATTAGAACCGGGTCTTTTTGACTCTCAGGTCCATGCTCTATCCACTAGGCCATGCTGCTTCTCTTACCATCCATCTTTATGGCTCAGTTTATCCCATTTCACATCTCTAGCTGATCCCTTAAGTAACCCATTATGAACTGCTTGTCCTCAAATTTAGTCGAACCTTTCTTGAGTCTGCTGATTTATTCAGTCAATCATATTTATTGAGAGCTTACTGTGTGCAGAGCACTGTACTAAGCACTTGGGAGAGTACAATACAACAACAGACAGTATTTTCTGCATTTACTTTCTCATCTCTCTTATGTCTCTCCTTCATCTGCAAATTCCCTAAACCCTTAGAGCAGAGCCTTACTCAGAGTAAATACTCAATAAGGACGGTTATTGGAGATAAATAGGATTCACCCTTTAGAACTTCCCAAGTCATTCTGTACCCCAAGCTCTCACAGACCTGGAAAGTCTGATCCAACTGAGGCAGGCTTTGGCTTCCCACAAGAATGGATGGAAGTGTATGATGTGACCTGCAAACCATTAGATAGGTCTACTGTTGAAAAATCAATCAATCAATTACATTTATTGAGCACTTATCATGTTCAGAGCATTGTATTAAGCACTTGGGAGAGTACAATGCAGCAGACTTGGTAGACGTGTTCCCTGTTTAATTGCCTCTTATTTGGAGGAATTGAGGCCAGGAATTTTTCTATTCATCCAAATGAAAACTGATAAATTTTTATTTAGAAATAAATTTCTTGGAACTAAATATTTAGGATTGCTGGGAAGGGAAGACATTGATTTATCAGCGGCAGTACTGGCATTGTTGTTGCGTCTGCCAATGGTGAAATTGATTTCCAATTTTCTATCTGACTGGGGAATGATCAAACTGTGTAAATATATGGTGGCTTCTCTCTGAGCTTCCATCCAGGGGGGTGGGGGAGGCAGAGGAGGAAAGGAGAAGAGTTTTGTTCCTCTCCTTGTTCCTTGAGAAGGGAGGCTAGACTCCTCTACATGGTAATAATAATAATGATAATGGTGGTATTTGTTACTAGGCAGTGGGGCAAATACAGTTGGATCAGACACAGTCCCTATTCCACAAGGGGCTCACGGAATAAGGAGGAGGGAGTACAGCTATTCAATTCCTATTTCACAGATGAGGAAACTATAGCACCGAGAAGTTCAGTGACTTACCCAAGGTCACATGCAGGTAAATGGCAGAGTTGGATTTAGAACCCATGTCTTCTGGCTCCAAGGCCTGCGCTCTTGCCACCAGGTTACACAGGCCCTCAGTGATCACTGGAGAGGAGTAAAGTTTACTCTTAAATAGTTCCCCCAATGTAACTTTCTGCGGGTCCATACATAGGGTGAAAATTTTGTTGGCCATTTTCAGACCGACCTTCTTTATTTGTTAGGTAAAGTGACTCTTAAAACACAGTGCAAAAAACCCCCCAAAAATGTTGGATTAAAAACTCATATTCAAAGAAATGACTTATTTATTGCTTTGTGTCCTAGCTGTATCTTGGAAATTAACTCTTATGTAAAGGTAAAAATCATTTATTTTAATCCAAACACTAAAATGTCACCTTCCTACAAGTTTTTGCTTTCTCTCTAAATTAGTGCATTTGTTCTGATCTAAATTGCTATGAAATCTTCAATACAGCTATATTTTAGAATCAGACTGTGAGCTCTAGAATGTAAACTCTTTGTGGGCAGGGGGTCTGCCAGATTATTTTTATATTTTACTCTCCCAATCGTTTAGTACAGTGCTCTGCACAGAGTAAGCACTCAATAAATCCGATTGAATGAATGCATCAGTGAAAGAAGCATGGAGTAGTGGAGAGAACTCGGATTTGGGAGTCAGAAGCTCATGCTTCTAATTCCGGATCAGCAACTTGTCTGCTGTGCCACCTTGGGCAAGTCACTTCACTTCTCTAGGCCTCAGTTACATCATCTGTAAAATGGAGATTGAGACTTTGAGCCCCACGTGGGACAGGGACTGTGTCCAAGCCAATTTGCTTGTATCCATCCCAATGATTAGTACAGTGCCTGGCACATAGTAAGTGCTTAACAAATATCATAATTATTATTATTATTATTAAACAACATGCATATAGACCTTCCTTTTCAAAACAAGCTACCTTAGGCCAAAATCTTCCTTCATAAGTAGGAACCACAGTAAAAAAAAAATCCAATTATTAAATCTGCCTTTATGTAAGTGAAACAAACTACTCAAATCAAAAATGTCTTTATCCTTGAAATTGACCTTATCTTAGTCATGGATTGCTGGCATTTAATATTCAGGCTCCTTAATTCTTTTTTGAAAAGCTGTCTCCAGAGTAGTGTGCCATAGAATATATAATGATTTATTGTGTCTCAACAGTTTATCACATCTGGGAATGGAAGAAATGGGACAGGAGACAGCAGATTTTTCTGGATTAATGAAGGGAAACACGTGTGAATTGATTTCATCCATAAACAAGAGCTTTGTTTTAAAACATATACATATAGCTTATGAATGGGTTCTAATTATTTGTACATTTAAAATATTTGGAATATGACCCTTAAACTAGTGCCACACAAAGAGTTTTGATTCTTCACACTGTTCCGTGGGAATCTACTTTTCAGGTCATCTGATTAACAAAGCTAGACAAGTCAGGGCCAATGATAAATTTCCTCCCTTTCCCAAGGCCGCTAACATTCACCAAGCTAATGATCTGGTAGGAAAGATCATTAGCTCCCAAGGGACATTAGTGAATTTTGGGTCCAGGGCATATAACTGGTTGGTGATTGGTGGTGACCCCAAAGAGCAGCTGACCTCAGGCCTGGGCCTCTTGCTTCCTGAGAGTGGGCAAGGAATGGACGACCAGTGGAAGAGAAGGTGGGCACCCCCTGCTAAAACATGGCTTTTCTCTCAAATCACCTCTCCTGCAGGAGGTCTTCCCTGATGGACTTTGCATGGTCTAGTCGGAAGAGTAAGGACTTGGGAGTCAGAGGAGCTTGTAATCCAGGTTCTGCCACTTGTCTGCTACAGGACCTTGGGTTAGTCACTTAAGTTCTCTGTACCTCAGTTTCCTCGCCTGTAAAATGGGGATTAAATCTTACTTAGATTGTGTGTCCCGTGTGGACAGTGACTTTGTCCAACCTGACTACTTGTTATTTCTTTTTTTAAAATTCATTTCATTCAGTCGTATTTATTGAGTGTTTACTGTGTGCAGAGCACGGTACTAAGTGTTTGGAATTTTTTAATGGCATATGTTAAGTGCTTACTCTGGGTCAAAAACAGTTCTAAGTGCTGGGGTAGGTAATAATTGTGTTTGTTAACTGTTTACTATGAGCCAGGCACTGTACTAAGTGCTGGAGTAGGTACAAGATTATGGGGTTGGACACAGTGTCAATCTCCATTTTGCAGATGAGGTAACTGAGGTGCAGAGAATTGAAGTGACTTACCCAAGGGCACACAGCAGACAAATGGTACAGCCAGGATCAGAACCTGTCCTTCTCACTCCTAGGCCCGTACTCTATCCATTAGGCCATTCTGCTTCTCCCCAGTGCTTAGGACGGTGCTTGGCTCAAAGTAAGCAGATAATGAGTACAATAATTATTATTACTCTCCCTACTTTCTATCCCCAGCTGCCATCTCAGCATTTACACCTCTCCTATAAACACTTCAGTATTCAACCCCTCCACAGCAATGTGCAAATCTTTTTACTTCACTACATCTTTTTACTTCCTCTTGAGCCAAATCAGACCGGGCCAAACCAAACCTCAATCAGGCAAGACTCTCTAGGTGCCCTCTCTGGGTGCTCTATCTGAATATTCGGGGTGCAGGGAATGAGGGTTTGATCCTTAGCCATAAACAGGGCAAGTGTCTCCTTCCACTACACCCCAGCTGGGACTCTTTGTTCCTCTCCCGCTAAACTACTCACTGTGCCTTGTTTTCATTTTTCCGGTCACCAACCTCTCGCTTGTCATCCTCCCACTTACACTCTCTCTCCTTCAAATCTGACAGGTCTTTGATCTTCAAAGCCTTTCTGAAATGATGCCTCCTCCAGGAGGCCTTCCATGATTAACTTCAAATATCCCAAGATTATCTCCCCACTGCCACTCCAGCACTTCAAAGCCACTTGCATGTCAGTGAAATCATAACCTCCTGTAGCACGTATGCTTTAACACCTATGCGTAGCTTTCATACTTCATTACTGAAACACAAATCCATATTCATGTCACCTTTTCCTTTTTCTTCCTACTGGTAATTCATTTTAATGTCTGTATCTCCCATTAGATTGTAAGAACTTTGAGGGCAGGGATTATATATACTAACTGCACTGTACTCTACCCCAGCGCTCAGTACCTTGCTCTGCACTAAGTCTGATGGACTAATTGATTAGTGAAACCTACCCCAGTGGGGAGTTACTCTTAGTTCTGGGGTTATAGGGCATCCTTCCATGTGAGCATTGTTCTCTTATGCAAAGAAGCACTGTACCTAGTGGAAAGAGCACGGGTTTGGAAGTCAGAGGTCATGGGTTCTAATCCCAGCTCTTCTATTTATCAGTTGTGTGACTTAGGGCAAATCACTTAACTTCTCTGTGCCTCAGTTACCTCATCTTTAAAATGGGGATTAAGACTGTAAACCCCATGTGGGGCAACCTGATTACCCTGACTCTACCCCAGTGCTTAGAACAGTGCTTGGCACATAGTAAGCATTTAACAAATGCCTTCATTATTATTATTATTACGTAACAACCAAAACACATCTATTGCTCATTTATTTTACTCTCTTTCTCCCCCTCCAGGCTCTACATTTTCTGCGGGAAGGGAATGAGTCTACCAAGTTGGTTGTATTGTACTCTCCCAAGTGCTTAATACAGTGGTCACTATACAATAAGCACTCTGTATGCATTGATGATGAGGATGATGACAACAACTGTTAAGTAGGTCTAGTGTCTTCATGATTTTCTCTTCTATCAGCAGCTAAAGATCAAACAGTGCTTTTTCTTGAGTGCTTACTGTCTGCAGAGAGCTTGGGTGAGTATACTATAACAGAAATATTCCCTGCCCACAAGGAGCTTAAGTCCAGAAGGTCTATAGCAGTGTGATCTAGCGAATAGAGTGTGGGCCTGGGAGTCAGAAGAACCTGGGCCCTAATCCCAGCTTTGCCACTCGTCCGCTGGGTGACCTTGGGCAAGTTACTTCACTTCCCTAGGCCTCAGTTACCTCATCTGTAAAATGAGGTTAAGATTGTGAGCCCCATGTGGTGTAGGCCTGTGTCCAACTTTATTTGCTTGCATCCACTCCAGAACTTAGTACAGTATAGTAAGTGCTTAGCAAATACCACAATTATTATTGATATTATTATTATTAGTATCATCATCATCATCCAAAGATGTCCCTAGCTTCCCTGGCAGCTCAGTCAGAAGAAAGATTGGCAAATTCCAAAAAAAAAATAAAAATGAAAGTATGACAACTAAAAGCCTTTTTTTCTTTTTTTTTAGTCCAGCAAATATGACAGGAAATCAGACTTTAAAAAGAAATAGTTCACCTCTGACCAAAAAAGGAGGAGCATCTGAGATAAAGGAATATGGCAAGGAGGGGTTCCTAACCTTGGACTTCTCAGAGAATTTTCCCAAGGGAAGATTGTTAAATGCCCACTTTGGTTTATGCCAGAATGCAGATAGGCAGCATTATACTAAAGGTTCAAGATGAGGAGGAGAGTTGTAAGAGCTGTAGGAAGAGACACATTTATGCCTCCATTCACTTCTGTGCAGCTGGGCCCAGCTAGCAGGACAACCATCAACCAATTTACATTTTAAAACCATTTTTTTTCAGTGGTAGAAATCAGAATCTTAATTGCTCTGATTCAGAAATTACAAACCCTCTTCAGTGACAGTCTGCTTCAACTAAGCTTTCATTTTCCTAAAAGAAAATCTATCAATGTGTTCTTTCATATCTTTGGCAGATGTTGAGCAGATGTTTTTGCAACAGACACATGGGGACTTTAAAAAACACACACCCAACACCCTCCTAATTACTTAAAGTGGCAAAAAGCCTTGTTGCATAACTTAGCAATGGAATTAAGAAAAAAATGATTCACAGTCGGAAAATTGGCCCAAAACATAAGAATTACTTTCTCTTGAAATTGCCAAGAATATTATCTTCGAGGTGAAACAAAATCTCATACTTCTGAGCTGAGATGGATATGATTAGGATGGTTAGACAGTGGGTTATTTTTTCTCAAAACTCTTAAAGATACACTGGTCTCAAACATTTAGTAAGGCAAAACACCATTTTCACTTCAAATTTCCTAGCATTATTACGCCTTTAGCTCTAGTAGTTACTGAAAAATTTAGCCACAATTTACAGCAGATTTGTTGTTCTAAGAAGATGAGGAAATTTCTTTTTCTCAAGTTGTACAGGAGGGTTGAGATGATTATTGAGAGAAGATCATCTTCCAAGACTCAGAGATTTCAGCCCAAGTTTTCAGCCCAGAATGGAAGCCGCCAGTAACACTCATCCTTCTTTCAGAAATAAGGATTTCAGTTAAAATAACTGACCCATCAATCTGAACCGGCTTTTCTAGATATCCTAAATGGATGTCAGCTGGCAAAGGCTGGCTTCCATTTCTTTGAACACTCAGGCTTACATGAATGAGAACAGATAAATCACTAATTCACTTTCGTTCTTCAAACAACTTTCCTTGATCAGCCATGGTCATTACCACACTTGGGAGCCAGGCATTTTAATTCTATGCTGGAAGAAAAGGCTATCAAAAGATGGAAAAAGAGCAGCATTTCAGCTCTGTAGCATTAAGGATTCCCCCCAAATCAATCGACTTGTGATCCAAATGCATCTATTATTTACAGTCCCTCTAAGCAATGAAAATGTGCTAGGTTTGAGCAGGAAGATGAACTTTGTGCATACAGCTTTCGAGAAGGTATTTGGGTTCTTTCCCCAGCCCTCCAAACCCTTTTACTTAGAAGGCCTCAATAATGAGAACTAGAAACAATCAGCCAATGACAAGAAACATTTTTCTGAGGGGAATTTTCTAGGGTAAAATTCTTCTTTGACTTGAATCTGCCTGGAACAAGTCCACCCTGCAGTGCCAAGCTAAGGTTGGGGAGACAGCCCATGACATAAAAGGATTATGTTTTTTTTTCAGGGCTGTGTCTCTGGTGGTACCTCAGCTCCAACTTGGGAATTCTGAGATCAGCAATCCACCTGAAGGACAGATGCTTCCTGGCTTTCCTAGCCACACTCCTCACCCAGCCAGTCTTTTGTCCTCATTCTTGTTGCAGCCCTGTGTGGTCTCAAAGTAATCCCTGGAGTCCATTCAGGTTGGGGAAGGAGAAGGGTAAGATAGAGCTTGGGAGAGTTTGATAGAGGTCAAGAAATGGAGGAGGAGGAAGGGGAAGTCTGCTGAAGTTGTTTTTGCTTCTGCTTCTGCTCCTTCTCCAGGTGTGAAAAATTTCAGGTATTTCAGCTAGAGTTGTTTTACAAAGTAAGGATTCACCTCCTTCTTCGCAAAGGAGCTTCTACTGTGGGGAAGACCAAGCACAAACAGCAAATCTTTAGTAGGTAAGAATAAAATCCTTATTAGTCCTGGGTAGCAGGTTGGCTATCTGACCATCCCACAGACCAATCAGGATCACACCCAAAGATGAAATCTCCCAAGAAAAACTAAATGCATTCAACCCTAACCTAATGCAGAGAAGCAGCATGACGTAGTGGATAGAGTGTGGGCCTGGGAGTCAGAAGGTCATGGATTCTAGTCCTGACCTCACCAAGTGCTTGCTCTGTGCCCTAGGGCAAGTCTCTCAACTTCTCTGGGCCTCAGCTACCTCATCTGTAAATTGGGGATTAAGACTGGGAGCTCCATGTGGGACAAGGGACTGTGTCCAACAAGATTTGTTTGAATCCACCTCAGCAGTTAGTACAGTGCCTGGCACATAGTGAACGCTTAACAAAATGCCACAGCTGTTATTATTCTTATAATACTCTCCTTCTCACTTGTGCTTGTTGGAACAAAAAGGTTCCAGCAGCAAATACTCCCTTCATTAGGTTGAAATGGAGATTAGTAACATTCATTCAATAGTATTTATTGAGTGCTTACTATGTGCAGAGCACTGTACTAAGTGCTTGGAATGAACAAATTGGCAACAGATAGAGACAGTCCCTGCCCTTTAATGGGCTTAGAGTCTAATTAGGGGAAACAGGCAGACAAGAACAGTGGCAATAAATAGAGTCAAGGGGAAGAACATCTCATAAAAACAATGGTAAATAAATAGAATCAGGGTGATGTACATCTCATTAAACAAAATAAACAAAATAAATAGGGTGATGAAGATATATACAGTTGAGCAGACGAGTACAGTGCTGAGGGGGTGGGATGGGAGACGGGGAGGAGGAGAGAGAAAAGGGGGAGAAGCGGGTTTAGCTGTGGAGAGGTGAAGGGGTGGGTAGAGGGAGCAGCGGGAAAAAGGAGTATGGTACAGAAATATGTAGATTCAGCCATAGAGTTAGGGTGACAGGCATCATTCATTTCAATTCTGTAATGATCACTTCTTGCCTAGCAATGCTTACTCTAAACCACCAGGTGTAGCACGGTCCTGTGCAAAGAGCATGATATTAGGAGTCGAGGGACGGGGAGCACTTGCTTGCTGGATGACCTTGGGCAAGCCACTCAACTTATCTGTGCCTCAGTTTCCTTATCTGTTAAATAGGAGTTCAGTATCTGTTTTCCCTTCCCTGCTAGACCTAGAGCCCCATGTGGGACAGGAATTGTATCAGAAATGATTGACACAGTCATCAATTAGCACAGCACAGGGATTGGCACATAGTAAACTCTTAACAAATACCAAAATAAAATAATAATAATAAAATAATAATAATAATAAAAAGTTATTGTCATCATCATGATCATTATCATCATTACCAGAATCTTTGAGAGCTGGGACAAATTCCCTTCCTGAAAATTCCAGTTTAATAGCAAAAAGGATGGCAAATTATGGACCTGAGATTAGTTTCTGCCTTGAGGGAAGGGTCTAGGTGCTCTAGCTTTAGGAAACTATGGCTCTGTGGAAACAGAAGGAGCTTAGAAGGCTAATTTTGTTCCATTTCAAGCCCAAGATAAATGATTCAAGCTTTTAACTGCCAGCCTCTAGAAATTAATGATATTCAACTTCAATTTCTTTTCTCTTCACTTGTTCTCTTATTTAGTGTTATAATTCATTGCACCAGGTTAAATAAATTTGTCATCCTTGGTCAATAAACCAACTAAATTTCAATTGGATTGATTAGAATATTGATTTTAACATTAGAATAGAGAAATTGATGAGATACTTCTATAGATGCATGGATTCTAAATGGTAGAAAGAAATTGGCAGTTTTAATCCTGAAAACGTTTTTGTGCATATATCACATCCATGCAGAGCTGCCTCCAACATATTGTCTGCGTGTAAAAATGAGAGCATTTTAGTGAGTAAATATGGTAGAAGCATCATGGCCTAGTGGATAGAGCACTGGCCTGGGAGTCAGAGGACCTGAGTTCTAATCCTGGCTCTGCAACTTGTCTTCTGGGTGGACCTGGGCAAGTCAATTCACATCTCTGTGACTCAGTTCCCTCATCCGTCAAGTAGGATTAAGACTGTGAGCCCTATGTTGGACTGTGTCCAACCTGATTATCTTGTATCTACTTCAGTGATTAGAACAATGCCTGGCACATAGTAAGCACTTAACAAATGCCACAGTTATTATTAGCCCAATCCAAATGAAGCCCCCATCAAATGACCAAAGGCAACAGAGGCAGGGGTGGGGGTATGGGGAACCATGGTAGTGAGAGTTGTGGTGATTGGGGCCGCGAATTCCATAGTGGATGGCAGAAGAGGCAGCTACAGAGAACCAAATCCCAAGGAGGTTGAGGGGAGAAAAAGAGTCAGACTGGAGGAGACCTTCTCAGTCAATCAATCAATTAATTAGTGGTATTTATGGAGCACTTACTGTGTTCAGAACACTGTAATAATAATAATAATAATAATGTTGGTATTTGTTAAGCGCTTACTAAGTGCCGAGCACTATTCTAAGCTCTGGGGTAGATACAGGGTAATCAGATTGTCCCGCGTGAGGCTCACACTCTTAATCCCCAAGGTAATTGAGGCACCGAGAAGTTAAGTGACTTGCCCAAAGTCACACAGGCGACAGGTGGCGGAGCGGGGATTAGAACCTATGACCTCTGACTCCTAAACCTGTGATCTTTCCATTGACCCATGCTGCTTCTCACTAAGAATTGTACTGAGTGCTTAGGAGAGTACACTACAATAGGGTTGGTAGACATGTTCCTGTCCTAACTCTAATCCTAAAGATATGCCCACAATCTAAACAGGGAGACAGATAGGGAAGCAGCGTAGCTCAGTGGAAAGAGCACGGGCTTGGGAGTCAGAAGTCATGAATTCGAAGCCCGGCTCTGCCACTTGTCAGCTGGGTGACTGTGGGCAAGTCACTTAACTTCTCTGTGCCTCAGTTATCTCATCTGCAAAATGGAGATTAAAACTGTGAGCCCCACGTAGGACAACCTGATCACCCTGTATCTCCCCCAGTACTTAGAACAGTGCTCTGCACATAGTAAGCGCTTAACAAATACCAACATTATTATATTAAAATAAAATACTGATAGGGCAAATAATAGAGTATAGGAATAATTATATTAGTTCTGTGGGCTGGGATGAGTAGTAAAGTGCCTAAGGGGAGGGGAGCCTGATTTTGGCTGCTTGTCCCTACTTCTCCGCCTAACTCCTCATAGCTCTAGACTATAAATTCATTGTGGGCAGGGAATGTTTCTGTTTATTGTTCTACCGCACTCTCCCAAGTCCTTAGTACAGGGCTCCGCACAGAGTATGCCCTCAATAAATACGACTGAATGAATGAATAATCTTGGTTTCTCTCCCTCGCCCCCTTGCCAGTCCTTTCCAAAGATCCCCTAACCCACTAACACTTCTGTATGGGCAGAGGGTTAGGCGGGGGATGGATCACCACAGGATAAGGGGTGATGGTTCAGCAACTTATGATATATGTACTGAGGATCTGATAGTCAAGGAACATCTTTACAACTTGAGTATAATAGTAGAGAAAGATTTTCTTTGTAACAGTATTTGTTAAGTGCTTACTATGAACCAGACACTGTACTAAGTGCTGAGGTAGACATATGGTAATCAGGTTGGACTCAGTCCACACCCCACATGTGGTTCACAGTCTTATACCCCATTTTACAGATGAATTAAACGAGGCACAGAGAAGTTAAGCGACTTACCTAAAGTCAGGCAGCAGCAGACAAGTGGTGGAACTGAGATTAGAACCCAGGTCCTTCTGACTCCCAGGGCCATGCTCTATTCATGAGGCCATGCTGCTTCTCACTGTAATTTCCCTCTTGTTTTTATTCTTATTATTCTTGTCTACTGGACTAGTGAAAAGAGCACGGGCCTGAGAGTAAGGTGACCTGGGTTTTAATCCCAGCTCTACCACTTGCCTGCTGCGTGACTTTGGTCAAGTTGCTCAATAAATACCACTGATTGATTTTGAATGATAGATTGATTGATTTAGCTCAAACGCAAATAAAAAATCCAGGGCTTTACTAGCCAGGTCCTGGCTTATACCGCTTTTCAACATTTGTTGACTTGTTTTTGTTTCTGTTTCTGTTCTCATAATATCGCGACTGGATTAATGCATCAGCCTCCTCTCTGATCTTCCATCCTCCTGTCTCTCCCTGCTCAGTCTATTCTTCATTCTGCTGTCTGGATTATCTTTCGACAGAAATGCTCTGGGGATGTCACTACCCTCCTCAAAACCTCCAATGTTTGCCTATCAACCTTCACATGAAACAAAAACTCCTTACTCTTGGCTTCAAAGCTCTCCATCACTTTGCCCTCTCCTACCTCACCTTCTTTCTCTCCTTCTACAACCCACCCCGTACACTCCGCTCCTCTGCCGCTCACCTCCTCATGGTGCCTAGCTCTCACCTGTCCCGCCATTGACCCTTGGCCCACGTCCCGCCACTGACCTGGAATGCCCTCCCTCCTCACATTGGCCAAACTAACTCTCTTCCCCTCTTCAAAGCCCTACTGAGAGCTCACCTCCTCCAGGAGGCCTTCCCAAACGGAGCCCCCCTTTCCCTCTGCTCCTCCTCCCCTCCCCATTTCCCCCCTCCCACTGTCTGCTCTTCCCCCTTCCCCTCCCCACAGCACTTGTGCATACTTGTATATATTATTTATTGCTCTATTTATTTTATTAATGATGTGTATATGTCTATGATTCTATTTATTTTGATGGTATTGACGCTTGACTACTGGTTTTGTTTTGTTGTCTGTCTCCCCCGTTTAGACTGTGAATCCGTTGTTGGGCAGGGACTGTCTCTATCTGTTGCCCAGTTGTACATTGCAAGTGCTTAATACAGTGTTCTGCACTTAGTAAGTGCTCAATAAATATGATTGAATGAGTTGAATGAATGAATGAAAGTTTGCTAACCCCTCTACCTGGTAGAGGACAGGAAGCATATCAATAGCAACATTATTTATTGAGTTTTTACTGTGTGCAGAGTAATGTATTAAGGACTCAAAGGGCATAAGATAAAGTACAAAATTTGAAATGATTCCCAGGCCTGTGCTCTTTCCACTAGGCCACGTTACTTCCCAAGATACGCCACAGCTGCTGTTCAGAGAGCTGAAATGGGAGTAATGCATGCTCTCAGACAACATGGCCAACAGACCAACTTAGTATACAGTGCAGTCCCCGCGGTGGTTTACTCAATAATACCATGCTATCAGAATTAAATTTAAAATTATCATGATTTTTATTCTTATTATTGTTATTGTTCTGCTATTATTATTATTTGTTAAGAGCTTACTATGTGTCAAACACTGTTCTAATCCCTGGGGTAGGTACAGGCTAAGTAGAATCGCCTCCATCCTTCTCCCTCACGAGTTCACAGTCTAAGTAGGAGAGGGAATGGGCACTGAATCCCCATTTTACAAATGAGGAAACTGAGGCCCAGAGATGTTAAATGAGTTGGCCTAGGTCTTTTTTCAGAGAAGTGGCAGATCGGGCATGAGAACCCAGATCATCTGACTCCCAGGCCCATACTCTAGCCAATGGGCCATGCTGCTCCTCTAATATTCCTTCCTGGTTCAACAAAAGCAGGAAAGCAACACTTTTCGAGCACTGACTTGGCAAGGATCAAGAGTCAGGGGCAAAATGAAGACAATACCAGGTACTGCTAAAAGCAAACACATCTGTACAAAGAGGGAAAATCTTTCTATAGATTTTCTATAGGTACCCAGTAACTTAGTAATAGCAGCTTTCTATTTTTTTTTATGGTATTTGTTAAGCACTTACTATTTGTCAGGCACCGTACTAAGCCCTGGCGTATGTTCAAGTTGATCAGGTCGAACACATTCCCTGTCCCACACAGGGCTCCCAGTCCTAATCCCCAATTTACAGATAAGGTAACGGAGGTACAGAGAAATGAAGTGACTTACCCAAGGTCACACAGCAGACAAGTGGCACAATGGGGATTAGAACCCAGGTCGTCCCCTGATTCCCAGGCTCATGCTCTTTCCACTAGGCCACATTCCTTCTCCAGCCACTCACTGATCTCCATAGCTATACTTGCATCTATAGGCAAACTTCCCTGTAGACTTTAGCCCCGCACATGAAGGATAACTCTATAGAAAAAAGAGCGAGAGAAGTAGTACTTCTTTGGTTGATGGCCTTATTCTGGTCACCCAATATTTCTGCCTATTCAAGAAACCATAAAACAGACAGAGCCTGCTCTCATTGTACCTCAGCCAACAACATGCCCAGGAAAGCGTGAGGGATGTTATCCGGCATGTCATACGCATTCATGGAGAAGCAGCATGGCCTAGCAGAAAAAACACAGGCCTGGTAGGGAAAAGACCTGGTTTCTAATCCCAACTCAGCCATTTAATAATGTTGGTATTTGTTAAGCGCTTACTATGTGCAGACCACTATTCTAAGTGCTGGGGTAGACACAGGGGAATCAGGTTGTCCCACGTGGGGTTCACAGTCTTCATCCCTGTTTTATAGATGAGGGAACTGAGGCACAGAGAAGTTAAGTGACTTGCCCACAGTCACACAGCTGACAAGTGGCAGATCGGGATTCGAACCCATGACCTTTGACTCCCAAGCCCGGGCTCTTTCCACTGAGCCACGCTGAGCTGAGCCACGCTGAGCTGAGCCACTCTGAGCCACGCTGAGCCATGAGCACACAGCCATTTGTCTGCTGTGTGACCTCGGGCGAGTCTCTTAGCTTCTCTGGGCCTCAGTTTACTCATTTGTAAAATGGGGATTCAATAGTACTTGGACTGTAAGCCCAATGTGGGACAAAGACTGAGTATCTCTTATCTACCCCAGTGCTTAGTCCGGTGCTTGGCACATACTAAATGATTAACAAGTACCATTATTATATTCGAGGACTTGAGAAATCATATGTTCTGGTTTTTATAAAGCTTCAAACACTGAAGCATCTTTCTATTCAGGATCACTGACAACTGTCTCACTTTTCAGTGATAAGTGTCTAAATATAAAAGGCAACATTAGCATGATGTTCCTTCTAGCTCTTTACTGTTTCCAAGATTGTTATTCAGGAAGTTCATACTTAAGATACCAGTAAAATATTCTGCATGCCACAGTCCTGGTAGTGAACCCCTCAGTTGTCTAAATTGTAGAATGCAATGGAAATTGATCTTTTGCAAATTGGATCTGGGTTTTTTTTGCTATTGGCAGATGAGAGATAAATCCCCTTTATGTTCTTTGCCGCAGATGAAGTAAAACAAATGGAGTTCCAAGAGGCCTTCTGGGACTAGAAGCCTAACCTGACTAAACCCTCTGTTCCTCGTCTCCCACTCCCTTCTCTATCACCCTTGCACTTCAGTCAGTCAGTCAGTCAGTCAGTCAGTCAGTCAGTCAGTCAATCGTACTTATTGAGTGTTTACTATATGCAGAGCTCTGTACTATGTGCTTGGGAGAGTATGATAAACCAAAAAGCAGACACCTTCCCTGTCCACAATGATCTTACAGTCTAGAGGGGGAGACAGATGTTAATATAATTGAATACTAAGTGCTTAATAATAATAATGATGGTATTAAGCAGTTACTATGTGCCAAGCACTTTCTATGCTCTGGGGTAGATGCAAGGTAATCAGGTTGTCTTACGTGGGGCTCACAGTCATAATCCCCATTTTCCAGATGAGTTAACTGAGGCTCAGAGAAGTTAAGTGACGTGCCCAAAGTTACACAGCTTAACTAGTACCATTTTTATATTCAAGGGCTTAAGAAATTAATGCACTTGAATTTGCACTCTTGATTCACTCCTCCCTCAGCCCCACAGCACTTAGGTATGTATGCAGAATTTGTTTATTTGCATTAATGTCTGTCTCTCCCTCTAGACTGTAAGATCATTGTCAGGGAACCTGACTACTAACTGTGTTATATCATACTCTCCCAAGTGTTTAGTACAGCATTCTGCATTCTATAAGTAATAAATACAATTGATTGCATAATTGATTGATTGGACTGTGGATATCATGTTCAGATTACATTTTGTTAAATTCTTTATCTGGAAAATAAATTCAGAAGTGTCCATCAGTCTCAAATACACATGGGAAAAGCTAGCATTTTAGTACTTATCAAACAAAATTGCCTTGGTTCTTTATAATTCTCTCCCACTGCTCCTAAACTGCCCTCCTATCACCAAATGGGCTGGAGGGAGAAGCTACAGCTCATTAAGTATTAGGAGACTGAAGATGAAGATATCCTTGTTACATTAGTTGTAAGTTACTCGGCACATGCCATTAAAAGAAGATAATTTTGGGGCTGATCCCTGGACTTGATTTAACGTTGAATTAATGATTGAGCTGTTTGAAAGCAATCCCCTTACACCATATCGTTCAACATTCCTTTCTGACTTTGCATGTCCTCATCAGCTCTCTTTTCTCCATTTCCACGTCTAACAAATTGGCTCATGTATCATTTTAAGTCACTCTTGGCTTTACTTAGATCTTTCAGCTTAGTTCAAAGCTTTGGGAAAATAAACAGGATCATATTTACAGATCTCGGTTGCTGTGCTAATTTCTCATAAACCGCTTAATAGAAAATGTGGAGATAATTTTGCCTTTCAGAGGGAAGCAGCTGGCCTGGGATCTGAGAAGGGTTGTCTACCATGGATATGCAGTCCTGTCCCTGCAAATGGTGTAAAACAATCCCCGGAATAAAAAATATCCCAAGGAATTGGTGGCTTCTTAGATTAAATGGATCAAATTACTTGGCTGCTTTCACTTAGGGAAAGATTTTTCAGAAGTAATTTTGCAGTTGGCTTGCTGTAAGCAATGATGAGAGTGGCATTTATTAAACACTTACTAGGCGCCAAGCACTATACTGAACACTGGGGTAGGTACCAAACAATCAGGTTGGATACAGTCCATGTCTCACATGGGGCTCACAGGCTAAAGAGAAGCAGCATGACAGTGGAAAGGGCACGGGTTTAGGAGTCAGAGATCATGGGTTCTAATCCTGGCTCCGCCACCTGTCAGCTGTGTGACTTTGGGTAAGTCACTTAACTTCTTGGTGCCTCAGTTACCTCATCTGTAAAATGGGGATTTAGACTATGAGCCTCAGAGTGGTGCAGTGGAAAGAGCACAGGCTTTGGAGTCAGGGCTCATAAGTTTGAATCCCAGCTCTGCCACTTGTCAGCTGTGTGACTGTGGGCAAGTCACTTAACTTCTCTGTGCCTCAGTTCCCTCATCTGTAAAATGGGGATGAAGACTGTGAGCCCCACGTGGGATAACCTGATTCCCCTGTGTTTACCCCAGTGCTTAGAACAGTGCTCTGCACATAGTAAGCGCTTAACAAATACCAACATTATTACAATCTGATTACCCTGTATCTACCCCAGCGCTCAGAACAGTGTTTGGCACATAGGAAGCACTTAACAAATACTAATATTATTATTATTGTTATTAAAAGGGAGGGAGGGCAATGTCACAACTACTCATTAATGGGTGCTTACTATGGGCAGAGCACTGTATTAAGCACTTGGAAGAGAGGCTATATTGCACAGTATGATACTATAACACACACATTCCCTCCCCACAGTGAGTTTACAATCTAGAGGAGGATCTTCTGTATACTCTCCGGTGTATAGAACATCACAGGATGTGGGTATTGGATATTGATTTCCTGTTAAAATAACTGAGAAATGTTCAGCTTTCACATCTCCAGAAATAGCAAGTATGTGAGTGAAATCATGATTCGTATTTTCTGATGAAACAAACACAAGGCATGTTACAGCTTATCAAAAACAGGTCAGTTCAGTGTGAAATTACTCAATTACACTGCAGACCATACAGAGAATGGAAAAAAAAAAAACCAGGAATGCCTTTGATGAAAACCACAAAAAGCAACCAAATTTTTGGACAATTGAGCTTCTTTCACAGCTCTTAAAACAAGTTTCTCTTTTCAAGAAAGCAATATGGACCATGTTTTTGTCCTTGGAACTATCATAATCAATCAGTCAATCAATCAATGGTATTTATCTAACTCTATGTGCAGAGCACTGTACTAAGCACTTGGGGGAGTACAATGCAACAAAATTGGCAGACTATACCTGAGAGTATTTTATTTCTGATGCTTCCTGCTGTCACTCTAACTCCTTCTTTCTATAATCTCATTTCTACAAAGTTTTCTTCTCTTTGCCTCAATTTGTCCAGTGGTTCCAGTAGCCATTTATTGGATTGCAAGCCTAGTTTGCTGAGCACCAATCAGGAAGCAGCATGGTGAAGTGGAAAAACAAACAGGGTCTGGGAATCAGGGGACCTGCGTTCTAATCCTGACTTCACCACTTGCCTATATGACCTTGAACAAGTCACTTAACTTCTCAGTGTCGCAGTTTCCCCACCTGTAAAATGGTAATGAAGTAAATAGATAGTATTTATTAAATACTTATTGTGTATAGAGCACTTGGAAGAATGTGTTGCCATAAAGTTGGCAGAGGAAGTCCCTGCCCACAAGAAACTTATACCTGTTCTCCCTTCCCCTTAGATTCATGAGCTGCTAGTAGGACAGGAACTATATTCAGCAGATTATCTTGCATATACACCAGTGTTCAGTACAGTCTGTGGCACATAGTAAGCACTTAACAAATGCAATGATTATTAATTATTAGAGGTTTCAATTCTTGAGTAAATGTTTGATGATGATCTGGATTTGGATCGGTCTCTTTAAAAGCAGGGATGGATCCCAAGACAGGCAAACCCACCAGCTGACTAGAGACTTTCTGAATGCACATATCAGACAGTATCTTTCTGTCAGCTGATATCCTTAAAACCATAGAAAATAGATAAAAATAGGAAGGCAAAACATTATGTTCACATCAACCAGAACACCACCCAAGGTTGACACACTGGTGCATGGTGTAGTGCATAGAGCATGGGCCTGGAAGTCAGAAGGTCATTCATTCATTCAATAGTATTTATTGAGCGCTTACAGTCTAATTGGGGGAGACAGACAAGAACAATGGCAATAAATAGAATCAAGGGGAAGAACATCTCATTAAAGCTATAGCAGATAAATAGAATCAGGGTGATGTACATCTCATTAACAAAATAAATAGGGTAATGAAAATATATACAGTGGAGTGGATGAGTACAGTGCTGAGGGGATGGGACGGGAGAGGGGGAGGAGCAGAGGGAAAGGGGGGAGAAGAGGGTTTAGCTACAGAGAGGTGAAGGGGGGGGTAGAGGGAGCATAGGGAAAAGGGGAGCTCAGTCTGGGAAGGCCTCTTGGAGGAGGTGAGCTCTAAGTAGGGTTTTGAAGAGGGAAGGGAATTAGTTTGGTGGAGGTGAGGAGGGAGGGCATTCCAGGACCGCGGGACGACATGGCCCAGGAGTCGACGGCGGGATAGGCGAGAACGGGGGACGGTGAGGAGGTGGGCGGCAGAGGAGCAGAACGTGTGGGGTGGGCAGTAGAAAGAGAGAAGGGAGGAGAGGAAGGAAGGGGCAAGGTGATGGAGAGCCTTGAAGCCTAGAGTGAGAGGTCATGAGTTCTAATTCTGCCTCTGTCACTTGCCTGCTGTTTTACCATCGGCAAGTCACTTCTCTATGCCTGGGAGAAAATAAGGTTTGAGACTGTGAGCCCCACATGGGACAAGGACTGTGCCCAACCCAATTTGCTTATATCCATCCCTGTGTTTAGTACGGTGCCTGATACATAGGAAGCACTTAACAAATACCACATTACTTTTATTACTATTACTATTATAAGTTGAATTCATAATAATAATAACCATCATCATCCTCATGGTAGTTATTAAGCTCTTCTTATGTACCAAGCCGTCTACTAAGCACTGAGCTGGATACAAGATCATCTGATCTCACATGGGGTTCACAATCTAGGTAAGAGGGAGGATAGGCATTGAATCTCCATAGATGAGGGAACTGAGGCACAGAGAAGTTAAGTTATTTTCCCAAGGTCCTGCAGCAGGTAAATGACAGAGTCAGTATTAGAACTCAGGTTCTCTGACTCTCTGACCTGTGCTTTTTCCACTAGAACATATTGTTTTCCATTGTATTCTTCGTATTCAATAATATAGAAAATACAGTGACCATGCCACAGTACTTGCGAATGTATGTACCTATCTCTAATTCTATTTTATTTATATTAATGCCCGTTTACTTGTTTTGATGTCTGTCTCCCTGCTTCTAGACTGTAAGCCTGGTGTGAGCAGGGGTTGTCTCTCTTAATTGCTGAATTGTACTTTCCAAGCACCTAGTACAGTGCTTTACACATAGTAAGCACTCAGTAAATACAATTGTTTGAATGAATGAATATAGCTTGAAACAATTTTCTGTTGAATTTATAGATATAGAGAGAAATAGAGAAAGCTCTGCTTCAGATAATAAAAAACCGCTACAGACAATGAGATCCTACCATGAGTTTGTAGGTGTCTAAAAAGGACCATTTGCAATCCACCATCACCATGCCATGTGCAGATAAAAATTGTCATCTGCTCTGTTACTACTTTTGCCACTAGCAGTTTCTAAAATTGCTTTTGAATCTGTCTCTTAGTTTTCTGATGATCCCAGAGCCATGTGGCCTAGTGGAAAGAGCACAGGACTAGGAGTCATGAAATTTATCCAAGACTTACTGTGTGCCAAGCACTATACTAAATGCTTAGAAGAATAGAATACAAAAGAGTTGGTAGACACAGTTCCTCTCCTCCAGAAGCTTACAGTCTAGTGGCTCTAATCAGTTTAAATTGCCTCCAACATTAAAAAAAAAAATTGGTCAGTCAGCCAGTCAATCATATTTATTGAGCCCTTACTGTATGCAGAATACTGTACTAAGCACTTGGGAAAGTACAATGTAGCAGTAAACAGACATATTCTCTGCTTATAGCTCAATTCATTTTAGGATCTTTGTTCAACCCTAAGAAAAGGGGATTCTGTCACTTCATCATTCTATCATTGGGAATAAAAATCGAGGGTGACTAGAAAGTCTCCTATTTTGTCCATGTTTCTATGCCAGGACGATAAGGCTGAGATTTCCAGTTTTCTTTATAGATGCATGTTGGATCGGGATTTCACTGTACCACTTCTCCTCTTCCCCAAGAGCCAAGGAAATCTACAGGTCTCCGAGGTACTTTGGGAATTGTCACTGTAGAACACTTGCAATTAAAAGTAAAGACTGACAAACACTTTAAGCAAGATTGAAGGATAATTTTGAAAATAACAGACCCATCTCTGTAGCTTTCATAATTGGAATAAGCTTTAGAATGGTAAAAACAAACACTTTCCAAACACAAAAACACGCTGAGATATAGGGTCCAATCTATATATTAGTATTATTAGTGAAAGAGTAGCAGCAGAATAGTAATAGTATTTACTAGAGACGCAGCATGGTGTAGGGGATAGAGCACGGGCCTGGGAGTCAAATGGTCATGGGTTCTAATCCTGGCTCCACCACTTGTGTGCTGTGTGACCTTGGGCAAGACACTTCACTTCTCTGTGCCTCAGTTACATCATCCGCAAAATGGGGATTGAAACTGTGAGCCCCACATGGGACAGGGACTGAGTCCAACTCAATTTGCATGTATCCACCCCAGCGCTTAGTACAGTGTTCGCCACAGAGTAAGCGCTTAACAAACATCATTATTATTTATCAAACACCTCTTGTATGTAATAAGCCCTGGGAAATAAATATTCTGGTGAGAATTACACTCAGTTCCTGTCCCTCAAGGGGCTCAGAGTCTATGAGGAAGGAAGAGGGTTTTGGCAATAGACACAATAAAAAAGATAAAATTATATGAATACAAAAACAACATGAAAGAAGATCTCAGAGTCCACCAAGTGTCAGCTAATAACTGGGACTGATGGAGGACTTAGGGTGCTGCCATCCATATAATAATAATAATGGTATTTGTTTAGTGCTTACTATGTGCCAGGGACTGTTCAAAGGTCTGGGGTAGATACAAGATAATCAGGTTGAACACAGTACCTGTCTCACATAGAGGTCACAGTCTTAATCCCCATTTTACCGATGAGGGAACTGAGGCCCAGAGAAGTTAAGTGACTTGCCCAAGGTCACACAGCAGAAAAGTGGCTGAAGTGGAATTAGAAGACATGACCTTCTGACTCCCAGGCCCATGCTCAATCCACTAAGCTGTGCTGCTTCTTCATCTGATCACAGTGAAAATTTTCCAGTATTCTAAATGGACAAAACCTGTTGCATTCATAATTTTCTTCTGTGATTTAGAGACCTGGCTGGTATACCAGCTCAAATTTGGCTAACTTTATTAAAGATTCAGGTTCAGTTCTGGATGATTTGATCTTATAGTCCACTAGACAGCCTTGATTCGTATCAGTTTGGAAGAAGGAGGAAGCTGTTTCATGAACTCACGGGTCTTCCTTCATTTTAAATAGAGCAAAAGCCAATGTTTCTTTTCCCAGTCCCCACAGTATTGTGTTAACCGACAAAGCAAAATACCAAGTCTCTCATTTCTCAGAAGGGGATTAAAGAAAGAGCTACAGACCAGGCTGTGAAGCTTGAGGGCTGACATATTCCTGTAAAGAACCAGCAGTTGAAGGATTGCTTTGCATCTAGAGAAGTTCAGGAAAATCCAGGAAAAACACTGTTGAGATACAGCAGTAAGGAAAATTGAGTGCATCTCTGAGAGGCCAGTGGAGTATGAAAATAAAAATGGAACAGCACTATCTCAAGTGTTTGGGGGTCTTGAGCGAGGCAAGACCCTGGTTAAAATTTAGTAGATTTCAGAGCCCTGAGCAATAACAGAATTGATAAGGAATGTCATATTTTCCCCAATTCAATTTCATGGTCACGTTTTCAGCCACTCTAGGCATTTCTCTGACCAGACAACCCTGCAGCTCCAATTGACAAAACAGTGACAACACTTAAAGGACATTTGCTTCCCTAGTGGTGCGTGCATAAAGCAACCCTGAATATAATTTAATGGGACAGATGTTTGAGGAAACAGAGTTCTGCCTCCTCAGGAAACCTTCTTGGTTCTCCATCAGAGCAACAATACCCTATAAGCAATCTCATTTCTACGGGATCCTACTGATTATGAAATGAAAGTAGCTTTTCTTTGTTGTTTCCCTGTTTTCTTTGTGTAGTTTCACTTTTTCTTATGTGTCAGTCACATTTATTGAGAGCCTACTGTGTACAACATAGCAGTACTGCAGACAAATTCCCTGCCCATAAGATGCTTTCAGTCTAGAGGGGGAGACAGACATTGTAATAATAATGCTAATAATATTAATAATGATTTAAGTAAATGAATTATGGATAAGTCCATAAGAACCATGGGTTTGCAAGGTGGGGGTGGTGGTGAATAAGGGGAGCAAGTCAGAAAGGAGTGGCAAAAGCGGAAATGAGGGCATAGTCAGAGGATATGTGCCGTCTGTAAGGTTTTGAAGGGGGTGAGAGTAATTGGGCCACTCAGGGTCACACCCAGAAAGTTTCCAGTACTCCACCAGTTTCGGCTCTGGGAGGGAGAGTCAAGGAGAGGCCTACCCATGCCATTCCTAGCTTGGGCAGTGGCTAGCCAGTGGAAGGAAATCTGCTACAAGCCAAAACTCACCCATGCTGGGCAGAAGTGGCTTAGAGAGTCGGGGGTGGAGACTCGAGTTTACTTCCATATTTTTACCAAGAAAACTCTATGGATACATTACCAGAATGATTGAAGATGGAGAGTGGGACATTCTGGGAGAGATACGTCTGTGGTGTCGTTATGGGTCGGAAACAACTCGATGGTATGACAAGACAAGAGAGTAATTGCCTGTCAGATTTGAAAAGGGAAAGCATTCCAGGACAGAGACAGGATATGGGTGAGAGGTTGGTGATGAGATAGCTAAGATTGAGGTAAAGTGAGTAGGCTGGTATTGGAGGAGCGAAGTTCATTAATTCATTATTCATTTGATCGCATTTATTTACTTATTTATTTACTGAATTAAGTGTTTGGAAGGGTATAGTATAACAATTCCATATTCCTTGCCTACAACTAGCTTACACTCTTGAGGGGGAGACAGATATTAATATATATATATATATATATATATATAAATTACAAATCCATACATAAGTGTTGTGGAGCTGGGATGGGGGATGAATAAAGGAAGCAAGTCAGAGTGATGCAGAAGGAAGTGGGAGAAGAGCAAAGGAGGGCTTAGTCAGGGAAGGCCTGTGTGGCCTAGGTCATAGAAGAGTAATGAGGTGAGATGGGAAGGGGCAAGGTGATTGAGTGTTTTAAAGCCAATGATAAGGAGTTTCTGCTTGATGCAGAGGTAGCTGTGGGCAGGGAATGTGCTTGTTTTATGATTATATTGTACTCTTCTAAGTGTTTAGTACAGTGCTCAGAACAGAGTAAGCACCCAATAAATATAATTGATTGATTGATTGATTGGATGGGCAACCATTGGAGGTTCTTAAGCAGTGGGGAAACATGGACTAAATGTTTTGGTAGAAAAATGATCTGGGCAGCAGAGTGAAGTATGGACTGTAGTGGAGAGAGATAGAAGGCAAGGAGGGTGTTACAGTAATTGAGGTGGGATAGGATAAGTGTTTGGATTAATATGATTGCAGGAAAGGATGGATTTTAGTGATGCTGTGAAGGGGGTACTGACAGGATTTAGTGATAGATTAAATATGTGAGTTAAATGAGAGAGAGGAATCAAGGATAATGCCAAGGTCACAGGGATGTGAGACAGGAAGGGTGGTGGTGCTGTCTACAGTGATGGGAAAGTCATGGGGAGGACAGGGCTTGGGTGTGAAGATAAGGAATTGCGGACATGTTAAGTTTGAGGCGACAGCAGGACATCCAAGTAGAAATGTCTCGAAAGCAGAAGGAAATACGAGATGGCAGAGGAGGAAAGAGATCAGGGTTGGAGTTATAGATTTGGGAATTAATTGCATAGAGGTGGTACTTGAAGTCACGGGAGTGAACCAACCTTCCCCACCACTTTTCTGAGATCGTGAGCCCCTTGAGGTAAAGGGACCATCTCTCATTCATTCATTCAATCATATTTATTGAGCACTTACTGTGTGCAGAGCAGTGTGGGTCAGTGGAAAGCGCACGGGCTTGGGAGTCAGAGTTCGTTGGTTTGAATCCTGTCTCTGCCACTTGTCAGCTATGTGACTGTGGGCAAGTCACTTAACTTCTCTGTGCCTCAGTTACCTCATCTGCCCCAGCGCTTAGAACAGTGCTCTGCACTTAGTAAGCGCTTAACAAATACCAACATTATTATTATTATTGTACTAAGAGTTTGAAATGTATAATTCTCATCCCTGGTTTTTTTTTCAGTGCTTAGCACAATGCTTTGTGCACATTAGGTACTTAGAAATAGTACTACTGCTCTGTGGTCCTATAAAATCAATCTGATTTTATGAGCAGAGAGTTTCACACTTGGCAAATTCCCCACAGATTGACTGTTTGTGAGGTAGCTTTATAAAGTGACTATTTTACTTCTCAAAGTGAACTAAGGCTCTGACCCTGCTAGCGAAGAGCGGGAGGGGTGGAAGCAGATGCAGCAGGTGGGGCTCCCTCCTCAGCCAGGTCAAGGGTGGATGGATGGGAACTCAGAACGGTGGGCCCGGCCATTTCCGCGGAATTCGCTTGCATCTGGGAAGGAGGAAAAAAGACACAGGCCCACTTCTCTCCGGAGGAGCCTAGGAAGTAGCAATACCTGGGAGCATTGTGGCTTAGTGGAAAGAGCACAGTCCTGGAAGTCAGAGGACCTGCGTTCTAATCCTCACTCTGCCACCTGTCTCCTTGAGTAAGTCACTAAACTGCTATGGGCCTGAGTTTACTCATCTGTAAATTAGGGATTCAATCCCTCTTCTCCCTCTTATTTAGACTGTGAGCCCCATGTGGAACAGGGAATGTGTCCAGCCTGATTATCTTGTATCTTATCCAGTGCTTAGTACGTGCTTCATGAGTCCGATTAAAATAAAAAGTTGCAGATCAATCAGATCTTGCCTGGAGACAGCCACCCAGTGGGGGCAGGATTGTAAATAAATATTTTAAGTGGAGGAATTTGAATAATAAGGATTTCACTGAAGCCTTCAATTGATCATGGGAGTTGAATAGTATCAGCAAACCTGTCTTGTTACTACTGTAGAACAGTGCTCTGCACACAGTAAGCACTCAATAAATACGATTGAATGAATGAATGAATGTTGCAGCTACTTCTACTGCTACTGTGACTTTAAAAATGTGATTAAGGGCTATCTAAATTATGTTAGGGAAATTCTTCACTGTATTCCAGGGAGAAGATGAGTTAAATGTCCCAGGGTGATGAGAGGTTCCCTGATGTGTTGGCACATTTTGCTCCACATAATGCTATTCAAGCAAAACTCTTCAAGAAGTTTGAACAAACCCTTGGTTTTTTATGCTAATGATTGATCCATCCCATAATTTGCTTCTGCCCGCTGTGTGACCTTGGGCAAGTCATTTAATAATGTTGGTATTTGTTAAGCGCTTACTATGTGCAGACCACTGTTCTAAACGCTGGTGTAGACACAGGGGAATCAGGTTGTCCCACGTGGGGCTCACAATCTTCATCCCCATTTTACAGATGAGGGAACTGAGGCACAGAGAAGTTAAGTGACTTGCCCACAGTCATTCAGCTGACAAGTGGCAGAGTCGGGATTCACATCCCTGTGTCTGGCACCTCATCTGGAAAATGGGGATTAAGATTGTAAGCCCCACGTGGGACATGGACTGTATCCAACCTGATTATCATGCATCTACCATGGTACTTAAAAGACTGCCTGGCACTTAACAGATACGTTAAATATATAGTTTGGATTACTAGGTGTTCTGATCTCCTGAGAAGGGAGTGATGCTGAGGAAGAGAAAGGCAGAACTTTCGGGGAAGCTGGAGAGGAATGATAATAATAATAATTGTGGTATTTATTAAGCACTTACTCTCTGCCAAGCACTGTACTAAGCACTGGGGTAGATATAATCAAATTGGGATGGACACAGTCCCTACCCCACAAAGAGCTCACAGTCTTATGTCCTGCCTCAGGCCTGGAATGCCTTCCCTCCTAAAATCCAGTAGATGATTACTCTCCCCGGCTTTCAAAGCCTTGTTGAGAGCACATCTCCTCCAGGAGGCCTTCCCAATCTAAGCCCTCCTTCCCTCGTCTCCCACTCCTTTCTGCGTCGCCCTGACTTGCTCCCTTTGTTCTTTCACCAACCTAACCCCACAGCACTAGGTACTTATCTGTAATTTATTTATTTGTATTGTTGTCTCTCTCCCTCCCCTCTAGACTGTAAGCTCATTGAGGGCAGGGAATGTATCAGTTTATTGTTATATTGGACTCCCCAAACATTTAGTACAGTGCTCTGCACACAGTAAGAGTTCAATGAATACGATTGAATGAATGAATGGATGAGTGAATGAACTGAGGTACTGAAAGTGAAGCGACTTCCCCAAGGTCACAAAACAGACAAGTGGCAGACCTGGAATTAGAACCCAGGTCCTTCTGACTTCTAGGTATGCACTCTATCCATTAGGCTACAGGTTGACTATGAGGGCAAACCTGGAGCTAAACCCGATGTCGGGGGGGCCCTCATCTGGTCCACCATATCCGGGGCCCTACTAACTCTTCAGGAGGGTTTGTGTGGCTCATGTGGGCATGCATGTGTGTGTATGTGTGTGTGGGTGAAAATGGAGCTGACCCCCACCATGGGGGGGCTTCCCAGTCTGAGTCACTGCAACTTGGGGTTTTCCCAACTGGTCATGGAGAGCTCCATTCCCACCACAGCCACCATCACTGCTGTACGGGACTGTGAGAGGGGAGGGAGCCAGGCCGGGCTTTCCCAGCCAGCAGCGCAGAGATTCTGATGCTACTACAGCCAAGCTGTGTGGGTGAATGGGGATGTGTGCAAATGCAGTTTCCACCACTGGACCAGAGAACAGAAAGGTGGGTCCGTCAGGGCTGGGGAGGGGTTGTTTGCCCTTTCCTCAAAGAGGAAAAGTGGCACAAACTGAAAGAAGCTCAGTACTAGCTCCTAGGGAGGGTTTGAGATCCCCAAGGGTCATCTCCCTATTCATCAGGTTGAAGTGGGGAAAGCTAGAATGCACCTGTGAGAAGTCTTGTGTTTGTTTTCTCATTTCAAAATGAAGCAAAAATAAATCTCCGGGGTCCAGCAGCGGTCTGAGACAGTGAAACCCCCCCAGACTGGGGAGTGCTGGGACCACACAGTTGGTGGGGGTGGGTACCAGGCCAGATATGACAGGCTGAGGGAGGCGGCTTCATGAGGGGAGCTGTGAGCAGGGGCCGAGGGGATGGGGGAGGGAATGCTATGTTGGACTGTAGTTCATTCCCATTTACCTCAGGATTGGTGGAATTGATAGGATGTCCAGACTACTTCATAAGGCAACCAAATACCTCCTACGCAAATCGTACCCCCAACATAGACTCATTAGGAGCAACAGAGCTGGCCTCACTCTCTTCCCAGAATTTTCATTCGGACTCTGTTTACTGGAGAGTGATTACTAAATGGCAGTGCATCAGGAATTACATTCAGAGGAGCATCAGTTAATGATGCTTTCACAATCAGTCGATCAAATTTATTGAGTGCTCACTTTGTGTAGAGCACTGTATTTACAGTTTGCCTGAGCACAACAGTATTTCTCTAAGCACTGGACCCAAGATCTATGATCTAGTCCCCAACGGTGACTCTCTGAAGGGAGGGTGTCCCTTATGAGGAAGATGAGTTAGCACCAATGTACATACATAATACTGAAGCAAAGGTGACATCTGGATCTATTAGCCTTGATGAAGATGGCTTGAAATATTAGTTCCCTCTGTTGACTATCTCTCAATAAACCTAAAATAAATCATTATGAAAAGAGATCAAACCAATATCTGTTCATCATATTTCATGCTGTGCTGTGTTTTTGAACATACTGCATCAGACTTGAGTGGTCCACTGGGTGTCTTTTCAAAAATTATTTCTAAACCCCAAGTAACTATTTTGAGAAACCTCTGGGCCCATAATGTGTGCAAAGGGAATGAAAGGCAACAAGGCAGGGAATAAGAAGTAAAATTAT
Organism: Ornithorhynchus anatinus; assembly: GCF_004115215.2. Lineage (NCBI taxonomy): Eukaryota > Metazoa > Chordata > Mammalia > Monotremata > Ornithorhynchidae > Ornithorhynchus > Ornithorhynchus anatinus. The sequence goes on along the minus strand of NC_041728.1, from coordinate 112,006,393 downwards.
TCCTGTAAAATGTGGCCAGCATCAAAATAATCAGATTGAATAGATCACAGTCCAGAAAATTAATTTCCTGTATAGCCCCTAAATAATGATAATAATAATATTTATAATAATACTTGTTAAGCACTTACTATGGGCCAGGTTCTGTACTGAGCACTGGCATAGAAACGAGATAACCAGGTTGGACCCAGTTCCTTTTCCACGTGGGGCTCACAGTCTAAGTAGGAGTAAGTAGGCTTTGATTCCCATTTTACAGATGAGGAAGCTGAGGCACAGAGAAATTAACTGACTTGTCTGATGTCACACAGCATACAAGTGATGGAGTCAGGAATAGAATCCAGGTCCTCTGACTTCCGGACCCATGTTCTTCTTACAAGGTTATGCTTTTTTCCTCTAATTATACTTTTCTCTAGTTTAGGGCAACTTTGAAGAGGGTTTTTACCTGGAGGACTGAGGCATTGCTGAACTGTTAACATCTCTATGTGGATGATTCCCAAATTCATGTCTCCAGGACTGATCTCTCTCCTTCTCTACAGTCTCACATTTCCTCCTGCCTAGAGGACATCTTTACATGGATGTCCCCCCAATGCCTCAAACTCAACATATCCCTCAACAAAATCAAAACAGAAGTCCTTACTTTCCCAACCAAACCCTATCCTCCCCATGTCTTGACCATCACCGTAGAAAATGCCACTATTCTTCCTATCTCACAAGCCCATAATCTTGACATTGTCCTTGACTCATCTCTCTCTTATACAGCCCACATATTCAATCTGTCACCAAAACCTGTCAGTTCTACCTTCACAGCTTCGCTAAAATCCACCCTTTTCTCTCCATCCAAACTGCTCCTACACTGATCCAAGCATTTATTCATTCAATCATACTTATTGAGAGCTTACTGTGTGCAGAGCACTGTATTGAGCACTTGGAAGAGTACAATACAACAATAAACAGTCATCACCTAGAGCCTGGGGGACAGACATCAATACAAATTAATAAAATTACAGATATGTACATAAGTACTGTGGGGCTGGGATGTGGGATGAACAAAGGGAGAAAGCCAGGGAGATGAACAAGTGAGTGAGAGATGAAGAAAAGTGGGGCTTAGTCAGGAAAGGCTTCTTGGAGGAGATGTGCCTTCAATAAAGCTTTGAAGTGTAGTGGGGAAGTAATTGTCTGTTAGATTTAAGGAGGGTGTTCCAGGCCAAAAGCAGGATGTGGGCTAGAGGTCTGCAGCGAAACAGGTGACACCAAGGCCCAGTGAGATTAGCACCAGAGGAGCGAAGTGTGAGGGCTGGGTTACAGAAGTAGAGAAGCGAGATGAGGGAGGAGGGAGCAAGTTCATGGAGTGCTTTAAAGCCAAGAGTGAGGAGTTTTTGTTTTGATGTGGAGGTGGATGGACAACCCGTGGAGTGTTTTGAGGAGCGGGGTGACTTGTCCTAAACGTTTTTGTAGAAAAATGATCCAGACAGCAGACTGAAGTACGGACTGGGTTGAAGTATGGAGTGAAGTATGGACTTACCATATCTTACCTTGATAAATAGGAGGGCCAGAGAACCCAGTAACTGAGGCCCAGAGAAATGAAGTGACTTGCCCAAGGCCACATAACAGAAAAGTTGCGAAGCTTGGATTAGAACCCATGACCTTCTGACTCCCAGGGCCCTACTCTTTCCACCACCCCATACTTCCTCTCTGAGCAGTTTTGGAGGTGATCACACTCTCTTCCTGTCACAAACCAACCCAGTACAGTATTTCACTGATTTAGCTGCCCCCAAATTATTCCTTTTATCCTATCTCATACTCTCATGCTGCCATAAGCTCATGTCCTTTATTCTATCCTCAGTGTAGACAGAACTCAGCTGGTTTCCATCCTCCATGTAACTTCCTCTGATTTGTTTGAAGACTTCCTAAATCATTTTTAAGCCTCCACTAAGCTAGGCAAAATAATTCCAGGGCCTTGAACCTTTCCTCAGGGATTGTGGTTTCCAGTATTTTAATTCTCTGTGGCTCTCCATTGAAACCTTTTCAAGGATTTCCTCCCTCTTGAGCTGTATACCCGGAATGCATTCCAGTTCTCTTATGAGAGCTGGACTAGAACTCACTGTAACGAGAGGACTAGCTCATGCTTTCTGGAAGCTCAACTTCCATTTGACTTCACCTGCCCTGTCCTTTCCTGGTTCTTCTCCTATCTCTCTGCTCCTTCTCAGTCTCTTTTGCTGACTTCTCCTCTGCCTCCCACTCTCTAACTGTGGGACTTTTTCAAAGCTCAATTTTAGGTCCGCTTCTATTCTCCATTAACACCCACTCCCTTGGAAAACTCATTTGCTCCTATGATTTCAATTACTATCTCTATAGAGTTGATAGTCTGTTCTTCTTTCTCCTTATCTGCAGTCTAATATTTGCTCCTGCCTTCTGGACATCTCTACATGATGTCCTACCAATGCCTCAAGCTAAACATGTCCAAAACAGAACTCATGTTTCCACCCAAACCTTGCCCTCAATCTCTTTCCAATCACTGGGAGTCCGAAGGAACTGGGTTCTAATACCTGCTCTGCCACTTCAACTCCAAATCCAACTCTCTCCTGGACCCCCTCCAATCTGGCTTCTGCCCCCGCCCCCCATTCCACTGAAACTGCCCTCTCAAAGGTCACCCATGACCTCCTTCTTGCCAAATCCAATGGCTCCTACTCTATCCTAATCCTCCTCCACCTCTCAGCTGCCTTTGACACTGTGGACCATTCCCTTCTCTTCCACATTTTATCTAACCTTGGTTTCATGGACTCCGTCCTTTTCTGGTTCTCCTCTTATCTTTCTGGCCGGTCATTCTCGGTCTCCTTCACAGGCTCCTCCTCCCCTTCCCATCCACTAACTGTAGAGATTCCTCAAAGGTCAGTTCTTGGTCCTCTTCTGTTCTCCATCTATACTCACTCCCTTGGTGAACTCATTTGCTTCCACAGCTTCAACTATCATCTCTACGCAGACAACACCCAAGTCTACATCTCCTCCCCTGTTCTCTCCTCCTCCCTCCAGGCTCGCAACTCCTCCTGCCTCCAGAATGTCTCTACCTGGACGTCTGCCTGCCACCTAAAACTCAACATGTCTAAAACTGAGCTCCTTATCTTTCCTCCCAAACCCTGTCCTTTCCCTGACTTCCCTGTCACTGTGGATGACACGACCATCTTTCCAGTCTCACAGGCCTGCATCCATGATGTAGTCCTTGACTTAGCTCTCTCATTCACCCCACACATCCAACTGTCACCAACACCTGCCGGTGTCACCTTTACAGTATTGCCAAGATACGCCCTTTCCTCTCCACCCAAATGGCTAGCGTTTTGGTACAAGCTCTCGTAATATCCCGACTGGATTATTGTGTCAGCCTCCTTTCAGATCTCCCTTCCTCCTGTCTCTCCCCACTCCAATCTATTTTTCATTCCGCTGCCTGGATCATCTTCCTACAGAAACCCTCTGGGCGTGTCACCCCCTCTCCTCAAAATCATCCAGTGGTTGCCTATCAACCTTCGCATGAAATAAAAACTCCTCACTCTGGTCTTCAAGGCTGTCCATCACCTTGCCCCCTCCTACCTCACCTCCTTTTTCTCTTTCTACTGCCCACCCAGTACACTCTGCTTTTCTGCCGCCTACCTCCTCACTGTCCCCCGTTCACACCCATCCCGCTGTCGACCCCGGCTCACGCCCTATCGCTGTCCTGGATTGCCTTCCCTTCTCACGTCCGCCAAACTAACTCTCTTCCTCTCTTCAAAGCCCTACTGAGAGCTCACCTCCTCCAAGAGGCCTTCCTAGACTGAGTCCCCCCTTTTCCCTCTGCTCCCCTTCCCCTCCTCCCCACACTTTGCTCCTCCCCTTCCCCTCCCCTCAGCACCGTGCTCATTTGCATATGTTATTTATTACCCTATTTATTTTGTTAATGAGGTGTACATCCCCTTGATTCTATTTATCTTGATGATGTTGTCTTGTTTTTGTTTTGTTCTGTTTTGCTTTGCTGTCTGTCTCCCCCATTTAGACGATGAACCCGTCACTGGGCAGGGATTGTCTCTATCTGTTGCCCGAATTGTTCATTCATTCATTCATTCAATAGTATTTATTGAGCGCTTACTATGTGCAGAGCACTGTACTAAGCGCTTGGAATGAACAAGTCGGCAACAGATAGAGACAGTCCCTGACGTTTGACGGGCTTACAGCCTAATCGGGGGAGACAGACAGACAAGAACAATGGCAATAAATAGAGTCAAGGGGAAGAACATCCCGTAAAAACAATGGGAAGAACATCTCGTAAAAACAATGGCAACTAAATAGAATCAAGGCGATGTATATTTCATTAACAAAATAAATAGGGTAATGAAAATATATACAGTTGAGCAGACGAGTACAGTGCTGAGGGGATGGGAAGGGAGATGGGGAGGAGCATTGGGAAATGGGGGGAAAAGAGGGTTAAGCTGAGGAGAGGTGAAGGGGGGTGGTAGAGGGAGTAGAGGGAGAAGGGGAGCTCACTCTGGGAAGGCCGCTTGGAGGAGGTGAGTTTTAAGTAGGGTTTTGAAGAGGGGAAGAGAATTAGTTTGGCGGAGGTGAGGAGGGAGGGCGTTCCAGTACCACGGGAGGACGTGGCCCAGGGGTCGACGGCGGGACAGGCGAGACCGAGGGACGGTGAGGCCGAGGGACGGTGAGGAATTGGAATTGCACATTCCAAGCGCTTAGTACAGTGCTCTGCACATAGTAAGCACTCAATAAATACTATTAAATCAATGAATGAATCTGCTGTGCGACCTTGGACAAGTTACTTAGTTGCTTTGTTTCTCAGTTTCCTCATCTGTAAAAAAAAGGGATTAAGATTCTGAACCCCATGTGGAACCTGACTGGCTTGTATCCACCCCAGCGTGCATTACAGTGTCTGGCACATAGTAAGCATGTAAAAGATACCATAAAAAATTACTGTAGATGACAAGTCCATCTCAGAAGCCCATAACCTAAGCATTATCCTCAACTCATTTCTCTCTTTCAACCTGCATATTTAATCTGTCACCAAATCCTGTCAGTCCTGCTTTCACAACATCTCTAGAATCCATCCTTTACTGTCTATCCAAAATGCTACCACACTGAGTCAATCGTTTTATCATTTCCCACTTCTATTACTGCATTAGCCTCTTTGCTCACTTCTCTGCCTCCTGTTTCTCCCCTCTCCAGTCCGTACTTAACTATCCTGCCTGGATCAGTTTTCTGAATAACCATTCGGTCCACATCTCTAGAGTCCTCAAAAACTCCTAGTGGTTGTCTATCCAGCTATATATCAAACAGAAACTCATTCATTCATTCGTGTTTATTGAGCACTTACTATGTGCAGAGCACTGTACTAAGCACTTGGAAAGTACAGTTCAGCAACAAATAGAGACAATCCCTGCCCGCAGTGGGCTCGGTTTAGAAGGGGGGAGACAGACATCAAAATAAGCAAACAGGCAAGAAGCAGCGTAGCTCAGTGGAAAGAGCACGGGCTTAGGAGTCAGAAATCAGGGGTTCTAATGCCGGGTCCGCCACCTGCCAGCTTTATGATTTTGGGCAAGCCATTTCACTTCTCGGTGCCTCAATGACCTCATCTGTAAAATGGGGATTAAAACTGTTAGCCCATGTGGGACAATCTGATTACCTTGTATCTACTTCAGTGCTTAGAACAGTGCTCTGCACACAGTAAGTGCTCAACAAATACCAACATTATTATTATTATTACCTAAGGCAATGTACTCTCTTCTTCCCACCTTTTCTTGCTAATCTCTTAGTACAACCCAATCCACACACTTATCTCCTCGACACCAACCTAATCTCTGTCCCTCAATCTCATCTGTCCCACATCCTCCCTCTGGCTTGGAACTCTGTCCCCCTTCATACCTGACAGACCACCACCTTCCCTACTTTCCAAACCCTCTTAATATCACATCTCCTTCAAGAGGCCTTCCCTGACAGTCCTCATTTCCTCTATCTACCCTACCCTGTGCATCAATATGTACCAGGGCATCTGCCCCTTAAGCCCATCTTCAGCACCACAGCACTGGCACACACTCCTAAGTCTTCTACCTGTAATCTATTTAATGACCATTTCTCCATGTAGACTGTAAGCTCCCTATGGGTAGGGATCTTGTCTACCAACTCTATTAATTTATAATTTTCCAAATGCTTAGTATAGTTCTCTAAGCACAGTTACTGCTCAATAAATACCATTGATCAACTGATTATCTCTCTAGAATGAAAATTAACAAATTTATTGAGCACTTGCTATGTGTCCAAGCACTGTGTTAACCTCTGGGGAAGATGTAAGACAATCGTCTTGGACACAGTCCAAGCCTCAGATGGTTAGCATCATACAATTGGTTTTGTGCATAGGCTTATATTTGGCTTGTATTCACTAGGATTGCTATATCCTTCAATACCATTTTTACAGATAGTCTTCCTAATTATAATTGGGCAATTTGAATTGTTCCCCAGGGAAATGTTGCTGCTCTAGTCTTCACTGAGTTTTCATCTAGTTGTTTCTGGCCTCTCTTCCATTCTACTAAAGAAACCTTGAATTGTAACCCTTTTCGCCAGGTAGAAGATACTCCCTCCAAGCTTGACCATGCTCCTTGAGGTCAGAGCTGTGTTTTCTATCTTTACTGTACCCTCCCAAGGATTCAGTAGAGTACCCTGCACATAGTAGACACTCAGTCAATACTACTGATGGGTGGACCTGGACTAGTGGAAAGAGCTTAGACCTGGGTTCTATTCCCAGAGTCACCACCTGCTTACTGTGTGGCCTTGGGCAAGTCACAATCACTGTGCCTTAATTTGCTCATCTGTAAAATGAGGATTCATTACACATTCTCCCTCCCCCTTAGACTGTGAGCTCCATGTAGGACAGGGACTGTTTCTGACCTGATTATCTTGTATCTACCCCAGCTTAATACAGTGTTTGACACAGGTAAATACTTAACAAATACCACAGTTAATATTATGAATTATGATTATAACTGACCTACTGATTATGCTTTTTATATTGACGCTATTGATGCCTGTTTACTTATTTTGATGTCTGTCTCCCCTCTTCTAGACTGTGACCCCGATGTGGGCAGGGATTATCTCTGTTGCTGAATTGTACTTTCCAAGTGCTTAGAGCAGTGCTCTGCACACAGTAAGCATTTAATAAATATGATTGAATGAATTAATGAATCTGTCAGATTTGGGGTGGGAGGGAGTTCCAAGCTGGTCAAACAGCAAGCATGAGGGAACAGAGGTGGAACAGTCAAGAAAATTAGTTTTCCTTGGGAGGAAGAAAGTGTGTAGGTTGGGTAACAGTGGGTGAGGAGAGCAGATATGGTGAGGTGGGGTGAATTGGTGGAGAGCCTTGAAGCCAACTGAGAGGAGTTCTTTCTTGATGAGAAGCAGCATGGCCTAGTGGCAAGAGCCAGGGCTTGGACGTCAGAGCATGTGGGTTCTAATCCCTGCTCTGCCACTTGTCTGCTGTGTGACCTCAGACAAATCACTCATCGTCTCTGTACCTCAGTTACCTCATCTGTAAAATGTGTATTAATAATAATAATTATATTTGTTAAGCGCTTACTATGTGCCAGGCACTGTTAAGACTGTGAGTGCACCATGGGACAACTTGATTACCTTCCTTAAGACAGTACTTAGCATGTAGTAAGTGCTTAACAAATACCATAATTATTATTACTGATGCTGAAGGACACAAGGAGCCATTGGAGAGTTTTGAAGAGTGGGAGTTGAGAGCTAAGGAGTGCTTCAAGAAGATGATCCATGCTGCAGCACAAAGTGTGAACTAGAGAGGATTGAATCTGAAGGTTGGAGAACCAACAAGGAGGCTGATACATTAGGTGACAAGGCAAACACCTTAAATCTCAAAGCCCAAAACTGACCCTTTTAAGAACATTACTTGTGTTGTCTCCCCAGCTGGGTAGCAATCAAAAACTAATAAATCGTTATCCAGTCATCCCCCTCCCCACCCCCATGTTACAGTTAGTCTAGACCATATTGTTTCAGTTTGATGAGCCTGTCATGTTTGAGTTCCATCAAAAGCCTTGCTGAGTCGAGACAGATTATATCTATTGCGTCTCCTCAAGTGGCTTGCCTAGATGAATTTGACAGGATGAGGTCATTATGAAATCAAGTGGGTTGTTACTCATTACTCTGCCCCCCCTTTAAGGTGACTGCAAATTGATTTACAGCTTGTTTTTCTTTCCAGATTTTTCCAGGTACAGAAGGTAAATTTAAAAGTTTATTTATAGTTTCTGGGATGACTCTTTTCACTTTTGTGAAATATAGGTGAGTGATTAGCTTTTTCCCAGTCTTCACACAACTTCCAAATCCTCCACTGATTAGCTTGTCCCACAACAACTTTGATCTGGGAGATGCCTGATGATTGGAAAAAAGCCAATAGACTGTCCAGGTTTGATACATTGAATAACATTTTTCTTTAACCTTCTCTCCTGATGTATTGGAAAAATATTTTAATGTGTTTTTTTTGTTTTTCTTCTGTAAGTTGCACTTCATTTCCTTTGTTTGCTTTCTGGATGCCATTCCTTCAAGCCCTATATTATTTTCTATCCAGTAGGTCACGTTGTTCCTTAACCACATAATTTCCCCACATGTTTCTAGCTATCAATCAACCAATCATATTTACTGAACATTTACTGTGTGTAGGACACTGTACTAAGCGCTTGAGAGAGTACAGCTAAGTGCTTGGGAGAGTATTCTTTAAAAAAAAACAACAAAAAATCTCAAATAGATCTCTGGTTTCATGGCAGATACAATGGCTGCATTATTGTGTTTGCTGCCTCCAACAAAACAGCGGTCCAAATGTCTGCTCCCACTACCCAGCCAAAGGTGAAACTGCAGTAGTTTCATTTCTTCCATTTTTCTGATGGTGGTGGGTCAGGAGAGTACAAAATGTAGTCAAATTTTCATTTAATTTTCTGATAGTCCTTTGCTTATCCATTTCGATTTTCTCCCCCGACATTTTCTGGGGTCAATTTTGAACTCAGGAATGTTCTCGTCTAGTTTTTTTTTTCTTCTTTAAAATCAAGGTGTTCCCAGTTGTCCTCCGACTCCACCACCTGGGTGAAAGTGACCTTGGGAGCCTGGCCCAGGCTGGGTCCATAGACTCACAGCTACTGGCAGGGCTGCTTCTGTCCACCACCTGAGGGGAAGCACGAGTGGCTCCATTAAACTCTTCGACAACTCCTGTGGCTTTTGTGGCCTGTTCCAATCACGTAAAAAAGGCATTCTGGCATAGCTATGAACACATGTATATAAATACTTATGTACATATCTGTAATTTATTTAATTAATCTCTGCCCCCACTTGACTATAAGCTCATTGTGGACAAGGAATGTGTCTGTTACGCTGTTGGGTTGAACTCTCCCAAGTGCTTATAGTAAATTGGTTGATTGATGTGGGTAAACACTGTGGCTGAGAAGCAGCATGGCCTAGTGGATACAGTGTAGTCTTGGGAGGCAGAAGGACCTGGGTCCTTTCCCGCTCTGCCACTTAACTGCTGTGTCTCCTTGAGCAAGTCACTTAACTTCTCTGGGCCTCAGTTACCTCATCCGTAAAACGGGAATCAAATCTTCCTCCCACCATCTTAAATTGTGTGTTCCACGTGGGACAGGGACTGTGTTCAACTTGATAAACGTGTAAACAGTGCTTGTCACATAGTAAGCACTAAACAAACATCATAAAGAAAGATTATGGCACAGTCACGTTAGTCTAGAAGAACATCTCTTGCCAAACTGTCCCTCTGAGTTCCTTGGGTTAGTTTTTGAAGTGTTCCAGTTAAATCTCAGGCACACAGCCACCACATAGCTCAAAGGAACACTTTGATTCCATGATTGCACTATTGCATGGCAGTGCTATGGATACTTATTTATTCTCTAAACTCTCTAATTTTAAGCAAATAATTTTCTTACACAAGTAATTGAGAGGAGGCATCGCATAATGGAGAGATTGCGGTCCTGGGAGTCAGAAGGTCATGGATTCTAATGCCAGCTCCACCACTTGTCTTCTGTGTGACCTTGGACAAGTCACTTCACTTCTCTGTGCCTAAGTTACCTCATCTGTAAAATGGGGATTGAGACTGTGGGCCCCACATGGGACAGGGATTGTGTCCAACCCAATTTGCTTGTAATCACCCCAGCGCTTAGTACAATGCCTGGCATATAATAAGCACTTAACAAATACCATGATTGCCATTATTATTATTAATAAGTAATTATATTCAAATATTCAGATACTTAAACAGAGGAATAAATGAGTTTACATTCTTAAAGGACATTTGGACATCTCATCTATCATTTTTGCAAGTTAAAAAAGTCAGATTTCTTTTACTTACAGGTAAAAATTGGGTATCAACTACCATGTAGCAACAATTCTGGGGATGCACGATGTTTTACCCTATGCAAATATCCAACCACCTCCAACATTCCAGCCAGACATCACAGGTAAGTAAAGTCTCCTATCCTGTCCTCTCCCAACCTGGGCTGAGATTCAGCTACTAACAACTAACGGATCATGGAGGAAGCTCTGCCCACCGTTTGGAGCAGATTTTCAAGGCACAGAAAAGATTCCTGAGCAGATAACAGAAAAAGTTGTTGAACTGCAGAGGCAAGTTAATTGCATTAATCAATCAATTAGTGAGCATCTGCTCTATGTTGAGCACTGTGCAGTTGTCCCTTGGTAGTCATCAGGGACTGCTTGGAGAGGTCCTGGTGGATAAGGTGAGAGTGCAAACGCTGTTTGTGCCAATTGGCAGCTGCAATTAAAGCACCAAAAAAGTTCATTCAGCAACTCACAATCAGCTGGTACTTCCAGGTACAATGGAGGGGTAGATGGCAGGTCAACCACTGAAGAAGCAGAGCCATGAGGCGGCAGGTGCTGGGGATGTTTCTAGGAGTGGGACTGAGCCATGCCATGTTAGACTGTACTTCAACCCTATTTACCACAGGATTGGTGGAATTGATAGGGCACCCAGACTACTTCATATGGCAACAAAATGCCTCCTAATCTAATCGTGAAGAGGCAAAATGGTGAACCAAAAAATGGACAAATTCCAAGGGACTCCGATACTAAGACTTTAATTTAGAAATGTGTGACACAGATCTCAGTGAGTTAATTATTTCATTCAGAGGAACTGTTTCACAATGATAGCATCAGAGCACTTTGACAATCAAAAGTATCATTCTAAAGATGCCAAAACATGGGCTCTAATCCTGGATCTGCCACTTGTCTGCTATGTGACCTTGGGCAAGTCACTCTACTCTGTGCCTCAGTTATCTCATCTGTAAAATGGGGATTGAGACTGTGAGCCCCACATGGGACAGGAACTGTATCCAATCCGAATTGCTCATATCTACTCCAGCACTTAATATAGTGCTTGGCACATAGTAGGTGTTTAACAAATACCATTATTAATATTATCATTAAAACAGATGAGGAAGTTAGGGCTTCTCCACCACTGGCTAAAATAGTAAGATAAAAAAATAAATTTCAAGAAAGCAGATGGGATTTATAAATATGATTGAAGATGACTCTAATAGAAAGAGGAGTTCACAAGGGTACAAAAGATGTTGACAAGGAATTTGTCCTTTGCAAGGTGCTTTAACAAGAAAGGAATAAATTCTCCATGAAAATTGACAAACCAATTCCCACAAGTTGCTACAACAAGCTTCTACTTTTTCAGCCTTCTGAAAGGACTCAGCCATATTGCAACTTCTCATTTATCTAATATTGTGATATGCTTTGAGGTACTTTAGTCAAGGTTAAAAATAGTTTAGTGGTATTTATCATAGCATACAATAGGCAAAGAGTTTTCAGATTATTTTTCTAGAGGTTCTGGAATAGAACCTAATTTATAACCTGCAAATCTATGGCAAAACATACTCCACGATAAATCCAATCACAATGCAACCACATCTTCAATAAACATAACCCTGTTTTCTCATGCGGTCCTGTTGGGCACTTCAACTAACCCCCTCATTCAGGACGGGGAGGAGGAATTTAGGAGTGTATTCATTCCTTCATTCATTCATTCATTCGATTGCATTCATTAAATGCTTAAATGCTTCATTAAATGCTTAAGTGCAGAGCACGGTACTAAGCACTTGGGAAAGTATAATACAACAATAAACGGTGACATTCCTTACCCACAACAAGCTCAAAGTTTAGAAGGGAGGAGATTGACATCAATGCAAAAAATAAGTAAAATCACAGATCTATACATAAATTCTGTGGGACTGGGGCTGGGAGGGACGAGAGCAAGGAGAGCATAGAAGGGAGTGGAAGATGAGGAAAAGTGGGGCTTAGTCTGAGAAGGCCTCTTGGAGGAGATGGGTCTTCAATAAAGCTTTGAATAGGGGAAGAGTAATTGTCTATTGGATTTGAGGAGGGAAGGCTTTCCAAGGCAGAGGCAGGATGTATGCCAGGGGTCAGCAGCCAGACAGGTGAGATGGAGGCACAGTGACAAGGCTAGCACTAAAGGAGCAAAGAATGTAGGCTGAGTTGTAGAAGGAGAGAAGCTAGGTTAGGTAGGAGGGGGTGAGGATCCACTCCTAAGTGCCTCTCCTTGACCTCACTGCCTTGTATTGAGTTGGAATCCTGCCAATCAGAAGGAAGGACTGTAAAGAACACGCTTCTGTAGGGAGGGGCAGTTTTCATTTTATTTTTATAGTATTTGCTAAGTGCTTACTATATGCCTGGTACTGTACTAAGAACTGGGGTAGATACAAGAGAACCAGAATTGACACAGTCGATGCCTCACATAGCGTTCACAGTTTTAATCCTCATTTTCCAAAGGATTAAAAGCCACCCAAGGTCACACAGCAGACTAGTGGTGGAACCAGGATTAGAATCCAGGATGGGTGATTCCCAGGCCCATACTGTTTCCAGTATATCACATTGCTTCTGCTTGGTAGACCACATCTAGCAACTGTATTATACTCTCCCAAGTGCTTAGTACAGTGAACTGCATGCAGTAAGTGATCAATAAATGCCACTAATTGATTTACTGATTCATCTAAGTAGTTGGAAAAGGAACCCCTCAGTCATTTTAGGGGCAGAAGCTTCAGGGATGTAGTCCTGGGAGATCACAGGAAATAGAAGAGGAAGATCTTCAGAAAATTTAGGTGTCCAGAGGTTAGGATTATGGAGGAGCTAGGGTCCTATCCCTCAGGGGGAAAGATAGCAGTTAAACCTCCCTGACATCTGAAGAACCTGAGAGATGGACTTGAAAAGAGTGAGACTGAAACCTGAAGCTCCCAGATAGAAAAGGAAAATGAGAATCTAAGGACACCTGCAAGAAAGTAGAAAGTGTCCTGGGGATAAGGAGAAAGGGGTAAAGAGGGAAAATATTAAAGATAGGGTGAGGTGATTTGGATCAAAATTCTGTTTGTTACTGGATTAATGCACCAGTAGTTGTAGTAATGATAATAATAATTGTGGAATATGTTAAGTGCTTACTGTATGCCAGGCACTGTACCAAGTGAAGAGGTAGATACCAGAATATCGGGCTGAACATAGTCTCTGTCCCAAATGGGGCTCATAGCATCAATTCCCATGTTACGAATGAGGGAACCGAAGCCCAGAGAGGTGAAGTGACTTTCCCAAAGTCACAAACCAGACAAGCAGCTGAGCCAGAATTAGAACCCATGACCACTGACTCCCAGGCCCGTGCTCTATCCACTACACCAAACCATGCAGCAGCTAAGAGGCAGAGCCAGGACTAGAAACCAGGTCCCTCTGACCCCCAGGCCCATGATCTATCCACTACGCCATGCTGCTTCTCCAATTAGTAGTAGTATTTAGTAATAGCATTTATTAAGCTGCAACTGTACTCAGACCAGTGTACTAAGCTCTGGGAGAGAAAACACAGATGGGAATTAGACATCTTAAAATTTCCATTAGTACCACCTTCAGGAGTTTGGACTAAAGTATTTCACTAAGCCCCTATTAATAAGCTCCCCATTCTTTTTCTTAATTAAACAAGGACTAATACAACAGCCTCAATAAAGACAATCATCTATATATGTTATCAAATCCCGTATGGACATTCCAAGAATGTGAGGCACATGGAGGATAATTAATATTTTACTAAAGACTGGAAAAAAAGTGAGGAAAAATGAGGAAAATTTAAATTGGGATTAGCAATCCTGTAAAGGAGAGGACTAAGTGATAAATCAGGGCTATCATTTGAAGAGTGATAATTAACCATTCATTAGGATTGGAATTTTAGTTTGGAGTATATTATCTCTTTAGGCCCATGCCAGCTCAATAATCCAATGGCTTGAGAAATGGTTTTAAGCTTTTTTCTTTAGAAGGGCTAATAAAATGTACTTGCCAATCCTTTTGAAAATGGAGGTGAATATTTAAAATTTGGTATAGTTTAGAGCTCCAACACATTTTTAATGTTGCTCATTCATCTCTGGCTATCCAGATTGATTTAGTTGCATTATTATATATGCAAACACTAGTGATAGATAGTTTTAATATCCCAGTGATTAAATGAATATTTTTCTTAGGTTTTCCTGCTGGGGGAAGTATTCTGATGAAATATTAATGACAGTTCTGAGGATGCTGAAATGGCCAGGATATTTAGGAAAGGCCTTGAATGCAGAATGGTATGTCAATAACTCCTCTAGATGGAGTTAGAGAAAAAAAATTCCAGTTTATTGGAAAAATATTTTAACAAACCCCCTAGAATGATTGTCCCCAAATAGAGTGTATTCCCACCACCTTGGTGAAGAATTCTCAATTCATTAGAAATCCAAGGTCCTTCCTTAGAGATTCTCTGCTGTTGCCACATTGGAGAACTCTGGAAAATGTGAAGACTCAGACAATTGGACTCTCTGTTTTGCCAGTTCTGGGGACCAGGCTGGAGTGGGGGCTGGGAATAATAATAATGATAATAAAATTGGTATTTGTTGATCACCATGAGTCAAGCTCTGTTCTAAACACTGGGGTAGACACAAGATAATCAGGTCATAGCAAGTGCTTAACAAATATTACAATTACTATTGTGATTATCAGTCTCTAGTATCTTATCTTCTTCTGTCTATACTTCACTCATCTTCCTGGATAATTTTTTCTAAAACTTCCTTTTGTGCATATAATAATGATGATAATTATAATGGTATTTGTTAAGTGCTTACTGTATGTCAAGCACTATTCTAAGCACCAGGGTAATAACAGTGTTGGTATTTGTTAAGCGCTTACTATGTGCAGAGCACTGTTCTAAGTGCTGGGATAGATACAGGGTAATCAGATTGTCCCACATACGGCTCACTGTCTTAATCCCCATTTTACAGATGAGGTAACGGAGGCACAGAGAAATGACTTGCCCACAGCTGACAAGTGGCAGAGCCGGCATTCAAACCCATGACCTCTGACTCCCAAGCCCGTGGTCTTTCCACTGAGCCACACTGCTTCTTTGTGGGTATCTGGGGTATCTGTGCTATCTGGGGTAGATACAAGCTAATTAGGTTGGACACAATCCCTATCCCACATGGGGCTCACAGTCTTATTTCCCATTTTACAGATGAGATAACTGAGGCGCAGATAAATTGAGTGACTTGTCCAAGGTCACACAGCAGACAAGTGGTGGAGTCAGGATTAGAACCCAGGTCCTTCTCTCAGGTTCATTCTCTATCCTCTAGAATGCACTGCTTCTCGCCTCTCCCCAGTCTTCAAATCCTCCCCTGGTTGTCTATTCCTCTCTACATGAAGAAAAGACTCCTAACTACTGGATTTAAGGCAGGCAATCAGCTCTCTACCCACTACTCATCCTCGCACGTCTATTACTACAACCCAGCTTTCATATCTCCTCCAAGCCAACCTCTCACTGTGCCTTGTTTCCTCTTTCTCACCTGTGACTTCCTACTCTGGCCCTCTCTTCTGCCTGGAATGTTCTCCCCTTCACAGTGACAGACCTGTGCCTTTTTTCATCTTTTTCACCTGTGATTTCTTACTCATGCCCTCCCATCTGCCTGGATTGCTCTCCCCTTCACAGTGACTGGTCATTGCTATCCCCAGCTTCAGTGCCCTTTAAAATCAACACTGCCTGTTTTGATTAGTCTCTCGTCTCGCCATTCTATTACTCTTCATGCTGAACGTTCATCACTCCTCAAGCATGTGAATAATCACCTCCTAATCCTTTGCACTTATGCCTAATTCATTAAACTCTGTTGTTTCCCCCCTCTTCCCAACCTGTAATTTATTTTAGTTTCATCTCCCATGCTAGATTATAAACTCTTTGAGGACAGGAATCATATCTACTAACTCTATTATTATTAAGTGCTTAGTAAAGGTCTCAATTAATAGTAAGTGCTCAATTAATGCTAATAATGATTTTAATGACAAGTATAATGTCTTGTTTCTTATAAATTGGATTTTAAATGGACTTATTAAAAAATATGTATATGTACCCCAAATTGTTCTGCAAGATAATATCCTGAGTTGAGTAGAAAGAAATGTGAAACATATGGATTACATTTCCCTCGAAGTCTTCCCGAAACCTGGGGAATAAATATTGTGAATGCATGCTTTACCTTCTCATCATGTGTCAAACATTTGAAAACCAACTCATGACATGTGATAAGCACAAAGAGTGTTCTGGTTCAACCAGCCCATTCACAAGTAATATACCCAGTGAGGTGATTGAAATCTGATTCAAAATATGGTTTGGAGGTGGGTGAGAGGATGATGGAAAAGTTAAGTCCTATTGATCATTTCCAGAGCCTGCAGTGCTCCTATAGTGCCTAGTCAAGATGGCCCAGCTTCCAGATAGCTTATCTAACCCAAAGCAGTGGTTGATCTTTCAGGAAACACAACCAGGAAAACAAGCAGTCACGACATCTCCAAATGGCCAAACTGGGAGCTGATGTGCAGTGTGGAAATTCACAACTAAATCTGGGTAGAAGAGAGGAGGGAAACTTTTTCAATACAATTTACTCAAGGAGCATAATGAGGTTTTATTCCCAGTGAGGCCGAGCTGGTGATTAAAAGCACCATATACAGTCACAGAACTTTCCCATGTTGTCTACATGAAACAGTGAAGTTGATCCTGTTTAAGTTCATTTAACCTCAATTGCCCCTTGATCCTTACATTTCATTAACATCATGAATTATAGAGTAGTGATAAGTGCTTAATACAGTACTCTTCATATAGCGCTCAATAAATATGATCGAATGAATAATAATATCAAAAATAATATTAACATTTATATCAATATAAATAATTTATAATAATATATTAATTATATATTGGTTTATATTAATATAAATATTAAAATAATATTGAAAATAATGTTAAGCTTTTACTTTGTATCAAGAACTGCATTGAGCTCTGGGATAGCTACAATACAGTCCCTGTCTAACATGAGGCTCACAGTCTAAGGGAGATTGGACAGGTGTTTAATCTCCATTTTATAGAGAAAGAAATCATGGTCCAGAGAAGCCAAGAGACTTGACCAAGGTCCCCCAGCAGGCAAGTGATGTAGGGGGGTTAGAACCCAGATCTCCTGATTCCCAGTCCTGGGCTTTTTCCACTAAGCCACGCTGTTTCTTTGTCTTTTAAGACAAAGATTTACTGCCTCAGGAGACAGAATTCCAGATGCACGGTTTCTTTCTGACTGGTTAGACCGCATCAACCTGTGTTTAGAAGGGAAAGCAGCAGGGAGCCAGAGAGGGAACTTGAATTCAAGCTTCATTAACTCTTCCCCTTAAGGGTCTGGCTGGCCCTCGGTCTCTGTCCTTGGGCCTGCCCTTCTGCTCCCCTTGGCATTCCCCGCCTTCTGCCCCTGTTTGCCCCTGGCTTTTTCTCCGCTCGGCTCCCACCAGCTGTGCCCAGGCTGGAGCAGCTCCCCTCCCCTCTAGCAAATCCCGCCCCAGCAATCCTTCTGTACAACAGAGGACCTGCTGGATAGATCTAATATGAAACAAAACCAAAAAGCAGGATCCCTGCCATATAGGGCGAGTGGTTATTTTGTGTCTGAATAGCAACCGCCTGTGTGCAAACCCTGAGGGCAGAGGAGTGCATCATTTGCATGTAGAATGGAGTAGAAAATGTGCAGCTGGAGTGGAACAAATAACAGCCCCAACATGAGATTGGGACAACGAGCAGAAAATGAAGGGCATTTGTCATTTTCGGAGTCAGTTTCCTCACTTGTACAAACACAGTTCTCCTAATGAATCTCTGATGCAAACATATTAGATGATTAGAAATACTGTATGGCCTTTTGAAGGGCAGACTCGCGTAGTCAATGGAAGCCATGCCAGAGGATCAGAATAGCTTTACAATTTAAAGGGGGAAAGATAAATGGCTTAAAATTTCAAATCCCAAAGGAAATTGGCAGAGAAATCCAGACATTTCCAAAAATCAAAATCAGTACACCTAGGCTGTAAGCTCACTGTGGTCAGGGAATGTATCTAACAACTCTGTCACACTGTCCTCTCCCAAGCAGTACAGTGCTCTGCACGCAGTAAGCATTTGATAAATACGAATGATTGATCGATTGATCTAGGATCTCTGCTGTGGAAATGTCTAGGCCAGGCCAGGCCAGGAAATCAGAGGCCAGTGGCGACTTTATCGGCTCTTAGCTTTCTGTCGTGGTGTGGAGACTTTGAATATCAGTGACTCGATCAGCCTCCATCCCCACTCTACTGTTTGAGGGCTATAGGGCTCAAAGATGATAGATTAAAGGTAGAGGGAGGGAAGGAGAAAAGCAGGAGAAGGACAGGAAATGATAATAATGGTATTTGTTAAGCGCTTACTATGTGCCAGACACTGTTCTAAGTGCTGGAAATGGGAAAAACTGAGCAACAAATGTGTCTATTCCCAGGACCAGGTGCTTTAGTTCCAAGGTCTGTATTTGTTCCCTCTCAGCTCCCTCCCTCTTCATATCCAACAGACTTTCACAGTCCTCACCTTCAAAGCCTTCTTAAAAGCACATCTCCTCTAACAGTTCTTCCCCGACTAAGCTCTCATTTCCTCCTCTCCCACTCCCTCTGTGTTGCTCTTGGACTTGAATTTGCACCCTTTATTCAATCCTCCCTCAGCCCTACAGTACCTATATACACATTTGTAATTTATTTATTTTTATTCATGTCTGTCTCCCCATCTAGCCTATAAGCTCTTTGTGGGCAGGGAATGAGTTACCAACTCCTTTGTATTGTTCTCTCCCAACAGCTTAGTATGGTGCCCTGTACACAGAAAGAGCTCAGTAAATTATTTGGTTGAATGATTGAGTAGTTTAAGGTGAAATAAGCTCCTTTCAGCTATTATTGGAGAGGAGACTTTTTTTCCCCTTTTTTTCCCCCTTTTTCCCCCTTTATGGCTAAATTTACATGTTGGCAGTTCTGGGAATACTCCCACAGGTCCTGGTCCTTGTAGCCCATCACAAATTAACAACTTCAAAACTCCTGTGCCCTAGCCAGAAAGTCTCTCTCTCCTCAAAGCTTCTCTGCTTGTCCAGAAGCTACTGGCCTTCATGGAGTCGTCCTTCCATTTTGGAGGAATACTGTCCTTTCAAAAACCTCAATGAGTGGGATTGTGGAGGCCCTTCCACTGGTCCAGCCCCCTCTTCTCCATCTTGGTGGGTTTCATAAGGCCAAGGGATAAACCAACCAAATTAACCAGAGAGGGTGGTACCAACTGGAACAGTTTCCTCCTCAGTTAGGGCCGCGTGCAGGGGAATGTGGAAGGAGGAAGGGGAGGGAAAGGAAATTATTGGTCTAGATAACAGTTCTGACAGCTGGACAGGGACATGTTCATTAATTTATTCTCCTCTCATGGGAGGTTTGCTTGATAAGAGATTTGAAATGTTATTTTCTCAGAATGAAAAGCAAAAATTTCAAAGTATAAGAACATGAAACTGAAAATGAATAACCTTTACATTCTACTTCCGAACACATTGGTTTAGAGCATTTTGGAAACATCACATAGCAGCTTTTGTCCTTTCTTTATAATGATCCACAATTTTTCATGGCAACAACCAAAAGTTATTTGCATTCATTCTGGAATGGGACAACCACCAGATAGTTATTTTTGTGCAATAAATAAAACTTCTAGGTGGTTTTTAAGATATCTATATAGAGCTGGCAAATTATGGAGGGTGACTGTGCATAAAATGGCAGTGTGGAAAATCATAACAATTTGATTTAATTTATTGCATCAATGTGAGGCTGGTTTCATCCACAGTCCATATGGAGGAGACATTCTGAAAAGGGAAGCAAGATATTTGATTCAAACTCAAATAAGTCAGCAAACAAATGTCCTAGCTCTCAGTAAAAGGGGAAAGGGAGAGAGAGAAAAAGAGAGGGAGAAAAGGAAAGGGGTAAAAGGGGAGGGAAAGAGAGGAGAGGAGAGAGAAATGAAAGATACAGAGAGAGAAAAAATGGAGGGAGGAAAAAAGGGGAAACAGAGAAAGAGGGAGAGGAACAGAGAAATGGAGAGAGGGAGAAAAGTCAACTGACAATTTCTGATGCTCAGCCACCAGACACGAGGTATAAAAGTTCAAATTCTGCAGTCTAGGTCTGTTTAATGAAAGAACAACCAGCTCCAAAGGGCATTAACTAGAACTTTCAATTTTTCTACTGAACATTTCCACATATAGAGCTTTATGACCCTCTTTCTGGCTCCCACAACCTTGGCTCTATTAACAGAAGGAAGAAATTCATCCCTCTCTTTTTCTGGGAAAGGAATCGCATATGTATGCTAGAACCATGGCAGGATGAGAGATCCTCACTTTCTGGGGAACTGGCTCAGAAGATGTGGAGGAAATGACTCACACCTCCTCTAGCAAGCCTTCCCCAAATTAATTCCCAGATCCCAAGTCATCTAAACCCATCAGTCATCTCTAATACCTTTTTAAAAAGCACAGGATTGGGATTTAAGAGACCTGCGTTCTCATTCCAGTTCCACCACTTGCCTGCTCCGTGACCTTGACAAATTAGGCTGGATACAGTCCCTCTCTTACTTGGGACTCACAGTCAAATAGGAGGGACAGCAGGTATTGAATCCCTATTTTGCACTTGAGGAAACGGAGGCACAAAGAAGTTAAGTGACTTGCCTAGCAAGTGGTGGAGCTGGTATTAGAACCTGGGGCTCTCATGTCTGTGCTCATGTCATATCCACTAGGCCAAACTAAATACCCACCCATTCTTGTGCCCTAACTCTCTGTAGCACTTATATACATGTCCTTATTCTCTATTGCTTCTTCCTACCTATAATTTATTTTAGAGCTTGTTTTCCATACTAGATTGTAAACTCCTTAAGGACAGAAATCGTGTCCATTAATTTGATGGCACTTTCAATCCTACTGGACAATATTATACTTCCCTGACATCACAATAATAATGATGATGGTATTTGTTAAGCGCTTACTATGTGCTGAGCACTGTTCTAAGAGCTGGAGTAGATATAAGGTAATCAGGTTGTCCCACGTGGGGCTCACAGTCTTAATCCTCATTTTACAGATGAGATAACTGAGACACAGAGAAGTTAAGTGGCTTGCCAAAGGTCACATAGCAGATGAGTGGAGGAGCAGGGATTAGAACCCACGTACTCTGACTCCCAAGCCCATCCTCTTGCCACTAAGCCATGCTGCTTCTCTCTCCAACACCTAAGCAAACATGACCGAATCAAGTCCTTCCACTGTTACATGAATATAAGCTCTTTGAGAGCAGAGATCATGTCTACTAATTCTATTATATTGTACTCTCCCAATTACTTATTAGTTCCACGCTCTGCAAAGATGAAGCACTCAGTAAATAATACTGATTAATTGAATAGTTCCAACAGTTTCACTTTTAAACTATATGCAACAGTCAAATGTCAAGATAGGATCCCAAACAACAAAGAATGCACTCAGCCTGCTAACATTAAAGCTTCATTCACCTCAAACAACTGATCTGGGGGTAACATGTATGAAGAATGAAGGCAGCAGGACATCTGAGTAGCTGCTTTATGGAATTGGGAACCTGAAAGCAAGAAGGGCAGAGGAAACATTATAGGGATGCAGTGAAACAAAGCCTCAAAACAATACTGCTCCTCACTTGAAAACTGGGTGTCAAATGCTGCAGATAAACCCAGCACAGCTCACTGAAATCAAGAACGGCTCTTTGAGAGCAGAAGCTTTGTAGGATGGTGAGACAAGCCGGAAAAAGTGAAACAGTAGCAGATGCCACAACCCACAAAGACGACAGCTCAAAAAAAGAGAGTCTTTGTGTGTGTACATGCGGTCAAGACTGTAATGTCCACATTCATCTTTTCAGCCACATATGCGCACGTGGGTGATTTTCATCATCAGTGGCTTTTTCTTTAATCACGGAGGACAGATGGATAAATCTCCATTGACCCCATCAAATGCCTGCAAAAATTATATTTGCATTCCTTTCTCGTTAACAACAAATACTACATTGGACCTATCAACCCTTCCCCACAGGAATCACTGGGGATGATGGTGGTAGATGGGGAGGGGGCATTCTCTTTCATTCGGTTGCACTAGGATTAAATGTAGTTTTCTGTGAACAGAAGGAGGTGACTTGGAGAGAGGAAGGCAGATTTTGTTCCAGGGCAATGAGAGATCTACTAGCAGAACTCAAGAGAGGTAGTTGGAACATGGTGATGGATTTCTTCACGCAAAGCTGGACCCAATGTCCGTGGGTGGCTGTCTTGCATGAGGTAGGTAGGAGGCAACTGTGATGCAGCTGAGGAGTTTGGACATTTATTGCTAAGTGAGAAGCCACTCTGAGATTGAAGCACAAAAAGCACCCTGAAAGTTCCAGTTTCATTTGTTACTAGTAATCTCTAGGCATACTTTGGTAAGATTAATTCTCCCTGGACTTCTGTTTGTGAGGCTGAAAAACTAGATGGGAATAAAAATATTCTGGTCCAGCCAGAATGTTTCTCAGATTTTTCTTATGGTATTTGTTAAATGTTTATTATGTGCCAGGAATTGTACTAAACGCTGGATTAGAAATGAGGTAATCTGGTTCATTCAGTAGTACTTATTGAGCGCTTACTATGTGCAGAGCACTGTACTAAGTAAGCACTTGGAATGTACAATTTGGCAACAGATAGAGACAGTCCTACCCAGTGATGGGCTTGGACACAGTCCATGTGCCATGTGGCGTTCACAATCTTTATCCCCCTTTTACAGATGAGATAACTGAGGCACAGATAAGTTGTGACTTTCCCAAGATCACACAGCAAACTAGTGGCAGAGAAAGGACTATAATCCAGGTCATTTTGACTCCCAGACCCATGCTCTATCCACTAGACCATGGTGCTTCAAATCACCTGAAAAGCCAACCACAATTTCCCAAAGTTCAAAGAATGTTCATGATAAAAACCAATGGACTATAGCTGTCCTTTTCCCCCCCGAAATTAGAGCAAAGCTTCTGATGTGGAAAATTTTCCGAATAGTGAATCACACTTATCACCTCTCTCCAACTTGAAGAAACTACTATAATTTCTTGGTTTTTGTATTATGCCAAGGCAGGAGGAAAAAAAAATCTAAAGATTCATGTAAAGATATTTTTTGACTATTCATGTGCCTTTGGTAATGATTAACAAGGGAACCTGATAGCTTACTATATAACAAGAGACCAGTGTTCTGTCAACTAAAGATTTGAAAGAACTTTAGTCAGTCAATAAACTAGATAACTCAAAGCCAGGCACAATTCTAGTCCAGTCCCTAATGTACCGTGTGGATTTATCTAGGCAATAATGATAATTATGACACTTGTTAAGTGCATACTCTGTGCCAAGCACCCTACTAAGCACTGGGGTAGATAGAGGATAATTAAGTCACATACAATCCCTGTCCCACATGAAGCTCACAATCTAGGAGGGAGAAGCGTTTAATTCTCACTTTACAGTGAGGAAACTGAGGCACAGAAAAGTTAAATGACTTGCCCACAGTTACACAGCAGGCAAGTGACAGAAATGGAAATAGAACTCAGGTCCTGTGACACCCAATCTCACTGTCTTTCCACTAAGGCATGCTGCTTCCAAGGTATGTAAATTCTCTTTGTTTCAATTAATTAAACAGGGATGATACTCTCTCACAGAGGTTTGATATTATTGTTACCACCTAGTATTTACTCAGCACTTCCTAATTTTGAAGACTTTTGTATGGTTGAAAATAATAGTTCCCTTTTTAAAAGTGGCAGAAGTGAAATTGGAAAAAAAAAGTAATCTGATCTGTCCCGTGATGAATCCAAGGTAGAGACGGGAATTAGGGACAGATACAGGAACTTTGTAAGAAGCAGTATGGTTTAGTGGAAAGAGCATGGACCTGGGAGTCAGAAGAACCTGGATTCTAATTCCACTCTATTTGCTTGCTGTGTGACCTTGAGCAAATCACTTAACTTCTCTCTGCCTTAGTTACCTTATCTGTTAAGTGGAGACTAAGACTGGGAGCCCATATGGGACATGGACTGTGTCCAATTTGATAATCTTGTATCCACCCCAGAGCTTAGTACAGTGTCTGGTACATAGTAAATGCTTACCAAATACCATTAAAAAAACTGAAATTACCACAACAAAGAACTAGATATGATAGCTTGAAATTCCTGAACTTGCATTTAGTGTTTAATAGGAAAAGCATTTTGTCCATAAAGCAAATAAGTCCCCCTATTTTGCTGACAGAGAAACCAATGCTCAAATAAATTAAGTTGTCAAAACTTAGACAAGTTGGTGGTGAAGCTAGGGATAAAGTCTGGGATCCCTGAGGGCTGTCTTAATTCCAGACACTAAACATCAATTCTCAAGTTTCCCTCCACTGAAGCAAGCTGATGATTTTGGCGCAACTGGATCAAAGACCTTATTACTGACTTCACTCTCTTGCAGGTTTGAACTTTATGCAGAATAGTAGTTTCTGAGACTCACAGACGAAAAGAAGAATGAAACTTCAGCCTAAAACAAGCTTATAAATATCTCTTTTGGTCCATAAATTAACCTTCAGATGTAAAATGAGGAGACTGGGAAAGAATGACATTCTGCCTGGGTATGGGAGGTAGCCTGCAAGCTAAAAAACAAATATTCTGACAGACGCTGGGTTCCAGCTGGCTAATTTAGTTTAGCTTTATATCGTTGATTTGTGTTTGTCTTGTTTGAGCCCCAATCCGAATGGACGTTCATAAAATATGAGAATCTTTGGGAGTCAGTGTGTATCACAGTCATCATCTATTGTCACTTCTGAGATTTTTCTGTGTGTACAAAGGTTGAGAATTACCCATAGATCAACAATTAGTTAGGACTGCTCCCAAAGTATAGTGCTCTACACACAGTCAGCATTCAGTAAGTATTACTGAGTGAAGAGCAGTTGACTGATTCCCTTCTATCTCCATTTACTACTTTTTCAAAATATTCTCATCATAATTGTATCTTTTCATCATAGTTGTGCTGATTATATGTCTGTCAGTCTTGTCTCCTTTTCTAGACTAATGCTGTCACAGACAGGGACTGTGTTTATTTTTTCAATACACAGGCACTTCAGTGCTACGCGTTGGTGGTCCTGCCATATATACTTAGTTTTGACTTCCCAAATGAATTTGCCCTATTATTGAGGAACCACTCTTCCTTACTGAAAGTGACCTGAAAAAGGACTTTGGCTCATTTACGGAAATAATAACTTTCAGAGACCTGTGGTAACATCAGCCATTTCAAAATGGTTCATGTGGTGCTTAATTAGGGGTAAATGCTTATTCACGATATAGATATCTATTTATAGTGGATAAGCATTTGTATATGTATATATAGATATCTTTTCATCATAGTTGTGCTGATTATATGTCTGTCAGTAGGAGTCTGGAGTAGATACAATATAATGAGGTTGGACACAGTCCATGTCCCACATGGGGCTGACTTTCTTAATCCCCATTGTACAGATGAGATAATTGAGGCTCAGAGAAGTTAAGTGACTTGAACAAGGTCACACAGCAAACAAGTGGCAGAGCTGGAATTAGAATCCAGGCCCTCTGATGCTGGACCTCAATCTTCTCTTTGGTGGGAAGAGAATAAATTAATGTTTACCAAAAGTTCTTGGAGAAGATACAATTGTCAAGGCAATGGAAGATGCTTTAAGGGTGAAGGTAAACTGAAGAATTGCATTCTATCTCTAGTTTCATGGCAAGGACCAGGTACTTTCCCTTCCATTTATCATGCTCAACTCTAAGTTACTTGAGGACTGGGATCATGTCTACCAACTGTATCGTACTATCCCAGAAGCTTAGGACAGTGTTCTGCATGAAGTAAATACTCAATAAATATCACTGATTGATTGATTAACTAAAGAGAAGCAGCTTGGCTTAGTGGCAAGAGCACGGGCTTGGGAGTCAGAGGAGGTGGGTTCTAATACTAGCTCTGCAATTTGTCTTCTGTGTGACCTTGAGCAGGCCGTTAACTTCCCTGTGCTTCAGTTACCTCATCTGTAAAATGGGGATTAAGACTATGAGCCCCATGTGGAACAACCTGGTGACCTTTTATCTACCCTGGAACTTAGAACAGTGCTTGGCACATAGTAAGTGCTTAACAAATACCATCATTATTATTAATATTAAAGAGCACTGGTCAACCTCTTGGAAATCTTGAAGTAGAAGTCAATAAAAAACTCTACATTTTTGTTCTCCTGAAACATCTGCAGCATTGGAAACGGATCTCTGGATTTGAAAGAAACTCTGAAAGAAGAACTACAGCCCATTAGTGACAAGTTTGAGTCTCCATTGCTATCTATTGGTTGTAAAGATCCATAGCAGTCTGGCCTCTGGAGGGCTGAGGGAGGTAGGTGGGCAGGGGGCTCTCTGGATCTGCACCGGCCAGCACTGCCTCCATGACAGATGGTCAATTACAACGTGCCACAACTCTGTTGCAGCTTCAATAGACTGCCTTAGAGAGGGCTGGGAAATAGATTGCCTTGTGGTGGATTAATCGAACATTCGGTGATATTTACAGAGCGCTTACTGTGTTCAGATTTCTGTACTAAGCACTTCCGAGAGCACAGTACAGCAGAAGTAGATGACACATTTCCCTATCCATACCTGCTTACAATCTAGAGGATTAGTCTACTCCAATGCCTGCGGTCAGACGTCTCCAGTCCTATCCTTAGAAAACTTCAGAGTCACTGATGCCAAAGAGCAGAGTGAACCATCAGAGTAGGATATAGCCAGTCTCCCCTCCTGCCTAGCACTCCCATACCCTCCATCTCTTTCTCTAATTTTTAATCTATTGTATTTCATGAGTGTCCTGCAGATCACTGTACTGAGCCCTTTCTACGGTATTTGTTAAGCACTTACTATGGGCCAGGCACTATTCTAAGCGCTGAGGTAGATACAAGTTAATCAGGTTGGACACAGTCTACCTCCCTTATGGGGCTCACAGCCTTAACCCCCATTTTACAGATGAGATGCCAGAGGCATAGAGAATTAAAGTGACTTGCCCGAGGTTACACAGCAGACACGTGGCAGAGCCGGGATTAGAACCAAGGTCCTTCTGACTCCCAGGCCCATGCTCTATCCACTAGGCCATGATGCTTCTCTAAGCCCCAGTCTGTGCAGGGTGTGCTAAGGGGAGGAGAGAATAGTAAGGGAGAGATGAAAAAAAAATCACTGTGTCAACCTGAAAGACACTGAAATAAGTTTAAATGTCAAAGAAGTATTCCAACTGATGCAAATTTTAGATGGATTTATAAAATGACTCAGTGATAAAGGCAGGCTTCCCTGAATACAATATTTCTACCTCAGCCACCAAGGCCTGGGAATGTGACTTACCAATTTAAAAGGGCTCAAGAAGGCCCAAGCTCTGAAATCAGCCCTACCAGTTGGTTCAGGCCCTGAACAGGATGTGGATAAAATGAATGAGTGAAAAAGTACAGAATGGAATTTTAGACTCAAACTGATTGTCCTTAGAATGGCAACGTTTTCACAAATTCTCGACAAGTGCTCCGATCTCTGATTCAGAGGCTGTTTAAAATGAACTTTTCCTTTGCTTTAATCTTTGCAGGTTGGCAGAAGTGAAGAGTAAGGACTACGGCAGGTGTCTATAAACCAGGAAGCACAACATTTGAGGAGTTCAAACCCTTAGAGAAACAGCATATATTTCGTATTTGTTCTCATTTATCAGAGGCAGAAGGGGAGTTGAATTCAGCTGGGAGGATATTTTAAGTCTGACAGTTTCAATTTGTTTAACCTTTAGTCCATTAACAAAATGTACAATGTGGCAAAGCCAAAGAGTTGCATTTGCTACAAAGATTTAGCAACAACCAGGTTTGACTTTTCATCTCTGCTCTCATTACTTTTCATATGGTAATGTGCCCTTTCATACTTTGAGATTTTCATTCACAAAGGAATTAGTATGTTTCAGTCCACAGTCTCGTGTTTCTCAAATATCTATAAAACTGCTTCCTAAAATGAAATGGCTTCAGTAAAAGGAAGAGTAGACATCACTCAGCTTTCAAGACTGTCATCTCTATGAGAAAAAGCAAACTCCCCACTGACTTTATATCAGTTTCCTCCAGTTAGTGTTTTTGATATTTACGACAGAGACAGAGCATTCCGGCTGAATGGCTATAATACGTTTTAGTTCCATTATATTTCTACCTTATAGTACAACAGGCCAAGCTAAGGACCAATTATATGGCTATTTTTATGTTGGTGTACATAATAATGTTGGTATTTGTTAAGCGCTTACTATGTGAAGAGCACTATTCTAAGCGCTGGAGTAGATACAGGGTAATCAGGTTGTCCCTCGTGAGGCTCACAGTCTTAATCCCCATTTTACAGATGATGTAACTGAGACACAGAGAAGTGAAGTGACTTGCCCACAGTCACACAGCTGACAAGTGGCAGAGCCGGGTATCGAACCCATGACCTCTGAGTCCCAAGCCCGGGCTCTTTCCACTGAGCCATGCTGCTTCTCTACATATGTACATATGCTACATATATAATTGATGGTACTGGCTAAGCACTTACTGGGTGCCAGACACTCTTCTTAAGCACTGGTGAGGATACAAGGTAATCAGGTTGAACATAGTCCCTGTCCCATGTTGTGCTCACAATCTCAATCCCCATTTTACAGATGAGATAACTGAGGCCCAGAGAAGTGAAGTGACTTGCCTAAAATCACAGAGCAGGCATGTGGCAGAGCTGGGATAAGAACTCAGGTCCTTCTGACTCCCAGGCCTGTGCTCTATACCCTAAGTCATGAGGTACGGATGGTCCGCTAACCCTGACCACGTAGGTAGAGCTGACTGCGTTGGTGGCTACCATCATGGCCATCAAAGAAGCAACAGAGCTTTTTGCTGCCATTCCCTGTTCATCTCACAACTCCTTCACAACTGGCCTTGGGTGAAGCCACATGGCGTAGTGTATAGAGTGAGGGCCTGTGAGTCAGAAGGTAATGGGATTCTAATCCCTTCTCCACCACTTGTCTGCTCTGTGACCTTGGGCAAATCACTTCACTTATCAGGGCCTCAGTTACCTAATCTGTAAAATGGGGATTGAGATTGTGCACCCAACATGGGACAGGGACTGTCCACCCTGATAAGCTTGTGTCTGCCCCAACACTTCAAATAGTGTGGGGCACATTGTAAGTGCTTAACAAATACTGTAATTATTATAAATATAAAAAGGAACTGCAGTTTAGAGTTGATGAACCAGGGAAACATCCTGGCCTTCCTGCCACCCTTCCTGAGTGAAGACTAAAATTTGGGAATCAGTCAAGCAATAAAATTTATTGAAAGATGATTCTGTGCAGAGCACTGTACTAAAGGCTTGAGAGAGTACAAGAGAATGGGTAGGAAAAATCACTGCCCTCAAGAAGTTTACAGGCTAGCAAGAGTCAACCAACTCCCCATCTCTTTCCTTTATGCAGGAGTAATTTTTTTTTAATCATCCGTTCGCTCGTGACCTCACAGGTGATGATGAGTACACAGCTTAACATGTTATGACCTTGTGGGTTGGGCCCGTGGCTGGGCACCCAGCCCCTCTCCGCCCCCTTATTTCGGGACAGCACCGGACACCTTCAGGAAGAGGCCCCATCCGTCACTACCAGCCCTCCCATCTCTAGGACATCTTTCCCCACAGTCTTGTAGGAGTAGAGACCACGGTTTGGAACATGGAAAGCCTGTAGCGTGTGAGAAAACAAGCCAAAAGCCACTGTTAGGCCCAGAGCTGGGGCTGGGGATGAGGTGTGCAGCAAGGGATTTTTGTGAGAAGCAGTGTGGCTTACTGGAAAGAGCTCGGGTTGGGGAGTCAGAGGATGTGGGTTCTCATTCCGCCTTTGACACTTGTCTGCTGTGTGACCTTGGGCAAGCCACTTAACTTCACTGTGCCTCAGTTACCTAACCTGTAAAATGGGGCTTAAGACTGTGAGTCCACATGGGACAACCTGCTTACCTTGTATCTACCCCAGCACTTAGCACAGTGCTTGGCATATAGTAAGTACTTAAGAAATATCATCATCATTAATATTATTATTATATTATCAGACTCCTGGGTGGATGGTGAGGGAGCCCAGGCTGGTCGAACTGGACTGTGCTGGAGAAGCTTCACAAAAAACAGCTCTTCACTCCCAACAACCATGACATTCAGCTGCCTCTCCAAGGAGAGCAGTGGGTCTGAGCCTTTGCTTGAAGAAGAGGCTGGAGAGAAAGGCTGTTAGGATCTTGTCTGGGGCCTCTCCAGCTCAGCCTACTTCACCCAGTCAGCAACAGCCCCCCCGATGATGCCCGGCCATTTTCCCATGGATCCTGTCTGCTACAGCTCCCCTGGGCCTCTGGATCCCAACTGGAGCACTGCAAACAAAAACTCCTCACCATTGACTTTAAAGCAGTCTATCACCTTGCCCCCTACTACCTCACCTCACTTCTCTCTTTCTATATCCCAGTCCGTACACTTCACTCCTCTGGTGCTAACCTTCTCACGTGCCTCCATCTTGCCTGTCTCGCCACCAACCCCTGACCCACCTCCTGCATCTGGCCTGGAACCTCCTCCCTCCTCAAATCTGACGGACAATTACTCTCCCCCTCTTCAAAACCTTTTTGAAGGCACATCTCTAAGAGGTCTTCCCAGACTAAGCCCCACTTTTCCTCATCTCCCACTCTCTTCTGCGTCACTCTGATTTGCTCTTTGCTCTTCTCACCCCTCCCAGCCCCACAACACTTATGAATACATCTGTAATGTTATTTACTTTATTGATGTCTGTTTATTTGTATTGATGTCTGTCTTCCCCCCTAGACTGTGAGCTCATTGTGGGCAGGGATTGTCACTGTTTATTTCTGTATTGAACTTTCCCAAGCACTTAGTTCAGTGCTTTGCAAACAGTAAGTGCTTAATGAATATGATTGAATGAATGAATGAATACAGGTTGAGAGCAAGAGCAGAGGATGCTGTCTTTTTCCTTTCTGCCTATGGCCTCCATCATCTGCCTGCACTTGGCAGGCCCCACCTGGGTCCACGTGGGCAAGGAATGTGTCTGTTTACTGTTGTACTCTCCCAAGTGCTTAGTACAATGCTCTGCACACAGTAAGCACTCAGTAGCTACCACTGAATGAATGAAAGCCGTTTTGCAGCCACGGTGAACACTGAACCACATTCTGGCTCTTCTTCTTTTTACCAGAACTCGTTCCAATCAGTCAGTCGATCATATTTATTAAGCACTTACTGTGTGCAGAGCACTGTACTAATCGCTTGGGGGAGTATAACAATAAACAGAGGCATTTCCTGCCCAACAGCAAGCTTACAGTTTAGAAGGGAGACATATATTAATATAAATAAATTACAGATATGTACAGAAGTGCATACATCAGTCCCCTCTAGACTGTAAGTTCATTGTGGGCAGGGAAGCAATGTGCTCTAGTGGAAAGATCACAGGCCAGGAGGTCAGAGGACCTCGGTTCTAATCCTGATTCCACAGCTTCTCTGCTGGGTGGCCTTGGGCAAGTCACTTCACTTCTTTATACCTCAGTCATGTCATCGGCAAAATGGGGATTAAGATTGTGAACTCCATGTGGGAAATGGACTTTGTCCAAACTGATTAGTCTGTATCTACCCCAGCACTTAGTTTGGCAGACAGTAAGTGTTTAAATACCATTAAAAAAAAGTCATTCAACTCTGTTGTATTGTACTCTCCCAAATGCTTAGTACAGGGAGAAGCAGCACTGTCTAATGGATGGATCATGGGCATGGGAGTCATAAACAAATAAATAAATTACAGATATAGACATATGTGCTGTGGGGATGGGAGGGAGGATGAATGAAGGGAGCAAATCAGTGTGACGCAGAAGGGAGTGGGAGAAGAGGAGAGGAGGGCTTAATCAGGGAAGGCTTCTTGGAGTATATGTGCCTTCAATAAGGCTTTGAAGTGGGGGAGAGCAATTATCTGTCTGATATGGGGAGGGAGGGCCTCCCAGGCCAGAGGTAGGATGTGGTCAAGAGGCCAGTGTTAGCATTAGAGGAGCAAAGTGTGCGAGCTGGTTGAAGTAGGAGAATAGCGAGGTGAGGTAGGAGGGGGCAAGGTGATTGAGTGTTTTAAAGCCAATGGTGAGCTCTGTACTAGTTGCTTATGTGGGCACAATATAACAATATAAAAGGCACATTCCCTTCCCACAGTCTTCAGCACCCTCATCCACTCCGGGAGCCTTGCTACTCATGATGTGTACTGCCAGGGGTTCTTAATATTTGACACTTGTGCAAAATTCAAGAAACCAATCTAGGGGAATATTTACCAGACATCAAAAACTGCCCCGATCAGAGACTGCTCATAAAGCCAAGCAGTTTAATGGCCTTGAAAAGCTGTTTAAATCAGTTTCCAACCAAAGGCCTCACTCTTCCTCAAAGAAGCCAAAATGAAGATGCCTTAATGACTTGCAGCTCTAACACGTTATTCCCATTTGGGCTAATATCTAAATTACAGGCCAAGAGTGTCTGTTGATTTACAGTTAAAAATCCAATTACTTGATGGCCACATGGTTAAAGTCCCTGAAATTTCCCCATGGACCTATCAGAGAGTAAAATGAATTGATTTAGGAAGCTCAGAAAAAGAGAGGACTTGTGTTACTTTTTATACATCTCACTTTGTTTTGAAACTGAACAGAAGACAAATCCCTGACGATTAAACATCTTGCCTAAAGGAAGGTTAAATAAGAGGACTACGAAATAGAGAAAAAGAATAGCTGAACCAAGGTAGAAAATATCTGTAGTTCAATCAATCAATAATAATAATAATGTTGGTATTTGTTAAGTGCTTACTATGTGCAGAGCGCTGTTCTAAGTGCTGGGGTAGATACAGGGTCATCAGGTTGTCCCACGTGAGGCTCACAGTTAATCCCCATTTTACAGATGAGGTAACTGAGGCACAGAGAAGTTAAGTGACTTGCCCACAGTCACACAGCTGACAAGTGGCAGAGCCGGGATTCGAACTCATGACCTCTGATTCCCAAGCCTGTGCTCTTTCCACTTAGCCACGCTGCTTCTCTAATAGCAATCGATAATAGCAATTATATTATATAGCAATATTATTATATATTATATATATTATATTATTATTAACATTAATATTATATATTATATAGCAATAATAGCAAGCAATCAATCAATAGCATTTATTGAGTACTTAGTGTAGAACACTGTACTGAATGCATTGGAGTAAGTAGATACGATTCCTGCCCACAAGGAACTTACAGTCCAGTAGGGTAGACAGACACTAAAATAAATTACAGGTACATTCATTCGATCATTTTAAAAAAATGTATTATTTTATAAATCAATTCTATAGGAGGGAGGGGAGAGTACCTGAGTGCTTAAGTGACATGGAAGTGCCAAATGTGCGGTAATGGGGGACATGGATAGGAAGATTTGAGATCAGTCTGGGAATGCTTCCTGGAAAAGATGTAATTTTAGAAGGGACTTGAAGATGGGGAGAGAAGCAGTCTGGCAGATGCAAAGTGGGAGGGAGTTCAAGGCAAAAAGCAGAGCTTGAACAGGAGATCAGCAGTGAAAGAGATGAAGATGAGGCACGGTGAGTAGATTCATTCATTCATTCATTCATTCATTCATTCATTCATTCGTATTTATTGAGCGCTTACTATGTGCAGAGCACTGTACTAAGCGCTTGGAATGAACAAGTGGGCAACAGATAGAGACAGTCCCTGTCGTTTGACGGGCTTACAGTCTAATCGGGGGAGACAGACAGACAAGAACAATGGCGATAAATAGAGTCAAGGGGAAGAACATCTCGTAAAAACAATGGCAACTAAATAGAATCAAGTTTTGGGTGAGTAGATTCACTTGAGAAGAGCAAAGGGCGCAAGCTGGAATATAGTGGGAGATGAGGTTGGATAAGTTATGAGGAAAGAGCTGATTGTGTGCCTCAAAGCCAGTGGTCAAGAGGTTCTGCTTGATGAGGGGAAAAATGGACATCCATTGGAGGCTTCTGAGGAATGGGGAGATGGGCACAGAACAATGTTTTAGAAAAATTGAAATGGGCAGCAGAATGAAGAGTGGACCAGAGAAGGAAGAGACTGGAGGCAGGGAGGTCAGTGAGAAGGAAGAGGCAGATATTGAGCAATTTTCTGGTTTTCTTCTAAACCTGCTTGCTGACAGTGGATAAAATAAAATATGTTTAGGAAGGTCAAAAGCCATGGAATTATCTTTCCATTCCTCCAAACACTTGAAATATATTTTTTCCTATGGAATTTGTTAAACCCTTACTATGCAACAGACACTGAAATAAGCACTGGGGTAGATACAAGGTAACCAAGTATGGACACAGCCAGTGTCCCACATGGGGCTCACAGTCTTAATTCCTATTTTACAGATGAGGGAACTAAGGCAGAGATGTAGTGAAGCGACTTATCCAAGGCCACACAGCAGACAAGTGACAGAGGTGGAATCAGAACCCAGGTTCTTCTGACTCCCAGGGCCATGCTCTATCTGTAGGCCATGTTGCTTCTCTGCTTGCTTTATTTATTTGTTCGTTTGTTTGATGGTACTTGTTAAGCACTTACTATGTGTCAAACACTATTCTGAGCTCTGGAGAGGTACAAGTTAATTACGTCGGACATAATCCCTGTCCTACATGGGGCTCACAGTCTTAAGTAGGAGGGAGAAAAGGTATTGGATCTGCATTTCATAGTTGAGAAAACTGAGGCACAAAGAAATTAAGCTATTTGCCTAAGGTCCCAGAGCAAGCAATTGGCAGAGTCAAGATTGGAACCCAGATGCTCCGACTCCCAGGCCCACACTCTTTCCACTAGGTCACGCGGCTTCTTGTTTGTAATGAAAAAGGTGTCAAAACTCAACCAATCTTTCAATTTCCCATTTTCTATTTGTAATGATTTTGAATGTGTGGCAGGATTATTGTCTGACTGATACAACTGCACATTCAGTCATAAAAATGCATTTGACAGAGCAGGTGAATGAGACGTGTAAATGATTGTGAAATGCTCTGCAAATTCAGCCCAGTACTACGGACTGACGCTAAGTCTGAAGAAAACCAGATAATGTACCAGCCTCTCCTGGCAGCAGCTTTTTCAAGTACAGGTTGCTCAAAGACAGGTTCCAAAGCAGAGACAGACACAGCAGTTTGCAGAAGGGTTCAAACTTGGTGGGCCAGTGGCGTGGGAAGGATCCTCATCAGTCACTTTACCAACTGGATGAAGATGGTGATCATGATGACCATGAGAGAGAAGGAGCATGTGGAGCATGTGAGAAGGATAGTAGACAGAGCTTGGGTCTGGGAGTCAGAAGGACCTGGATTCCCGAACCCAGCGCCGCCACTTGACTGCTGTGAGTCCTTGGCTGCTTAGAACAGTGCCTGGAACATAATAAGCACTAGACAAATGCCACAATTATTATCATGATGATAATGATGATGATGATGGATGATGGATGGGTTGGATGATGGACGATGATGATGATGTCAACAATGTAAAATTGTGGTATTTGTTAAGCGCTTACTATGTGCAAAGCACTGTTCTAAGCGCTGGGTGATACAAGGTGATCAGGTTGTCCCACGTGGGGCTCACAGTTTTAATCCCCATTTGACAGATAGGCAACTGAGGCACAGAGAAGTTAAATGACTTGCCCAAGGTCGCACAGCTGACTAGTGGTGGAGCTGGGATTAGAACCTGTGACCTCTGACTCCCAAGCCCACGCTCTTTCCACTGAGCCAATGTAGTACTGTTCCATCCAGAACAAGTAATGAGCATGGATCCAGCATGCTTCCCCTGCCTTCTGGGGCTTAGGTTGAGAAGCAGTGTGGTCTAGTGGAAAGAGCATAGGCCAGGGAGTCGAAGGATCTGGGTTCTAACCCCACATCTGCCAAAGGTTTGCAGTGGGACCTTGGGAAAGTCACTTAACTTCTCTATGCTTCAGTTCTCCTATTCTCCTCCCTACTTAGAGGAGCAGCGTGGCTCAGTGGAAGAGGCCGGGCTTGGGAGTCAGAGGTCTGCGTTCGATTCCTGGATCCGCCACTTGTCAGTTGTGTGACTGTAGGCAAGTCACTTCACTTCTCTGGGCCTCAGTTCCCTCATCTGTAAAATGGGGATGAAGACTGTGAGCCTCACATGGGACAACGTGATTACCCTGTATCTATCCCAGTACTTAGAACAGTGCTCGGCACATAGTAAGCGCTTAACAAATATCAACATTATTATTATTATTATTATTATTACTTAGACTGTGAGCCCCATGTGGCTGTGTCCAAACAAATTCACTTGTCTCTACCCCAACGCTTAGAACAATATTTGACACATAATGAGCACTTAACAAATACAATAAAAAATGATAGCCAACTACTGGGGCAATCTTGAAGTGCACTCACTTGGGCCCCAAGAAAGTCTCCACTCCTGCTGGAAGAAGATATGGATATTCTAGTTGATAGTATTTCATCATCTGTAGAGTCATCTTCCCCCTCTCAGGGTCGCACCTGAAGAGTTTCCAGTCCTCTACCAGTCTATACTATGAGAGGGAGAATCAAGCAGAGTCCTACCCCTTCTATTCTTAGCTTGGCCAATGGCTAGCAAGTGGAAGGCAATCTGCTACAAGTCAAAACTTCCCTGTGCTGGGCAGCAGAAGTATGGGAGAGAGTCGAGGGTGGAGACTCAAGTTTACTGTGTGGAAGGAGGCAATGGTAAACCACTTCTGTATATTTACCAAGAAAACGCTCTGGATTCACTACTGGAATGACTGCAGATGGAGAGTGGGCATCCTGGGAGAGATGTGTCCGTGGTGTCGCTTTGGGTCAGAAAGACTCGACAGCATAAGACAAGGCAAGAGTCATCTTCAAAACAGGACAGATCTGGGATTTTTCCCATTACTTTATGAGACCAAAGAGTTCTAGTGTCCATGTCTTTGTCCATCAGGAGACTGACTCGTAGATCTCGAGTAATTTTGAAACACTAAAAGGCACGTTGGATATTGATCTGACTGTAGGGACATTTGTTCAGTGACTTAAAGAGGGGCAGTGTTTCTAATTTAGTGACTGCAACCTTCACTGGGTTTATTCTACCCTCTCAGCAAAATCAACAGTTGTCTAAGTCCTGGCTTCCGACTGAGTCTAGAAAACCATCACCAAGTCAGAAATTCACTGTTTCACTTGAGGGAAAACCAAAAACAAGGCAATCCTCAGGGACCCAAGATAGAGGTTTGTTAATCTGAAAATGTGTTAAACTGAAACACACAAAACACTTAAAAATGTTCTTTCGATTGAAAAATTTGTTTTTATGGTGTGAAAGCTAGAGTCGACTGCACAGCAATTTCATTCACCGATGGATATGAGGCTGTCTCATTCAAGCTGTCATATCCAATAGCAGGAGGAGTGGAATGGTACAGTGACTCGATGTGAGTAAAGCTAGCCCTGTCTGTCTTTGCAGAGGCTCAGGTGAATATACTTGCTGAACAGAGGGACTCTTAAAAGGGCAGAGGAGGAGGAGGGAAGGGAGAGATTGACAAAATAATAATAATGGTGGTATTTGTTAAGCACTTACTATGTGCCAGGCACGTATTAAGAGCTGGGGTTTATACAAATAAATCAGGTTGGACACAGTCCCTGTCCCACATGGGGCTCACAGTCTCAATCCCCATTTTAGAGATGAGTTAGCTGAGGGACAGAGAAGTGAAGTGACTTGCCCAAGGTCACGCAGCAAAGTGGTGGAGCTGGGATTAGAACTCATAACCTTCTCACTCCCAAGCCCATGCTATATCCCCAAGCATGGGCTCTCAACATTGAGATGACAATTTAGGAAGTAACATTAAATGCTGTTAAAAAAACAAAAAAAAACCACATACAGTTAATATTCCACTGTGGCTAACACGGTAGCAATGGCATGAATTTTTAGACTGTGAACCCTGTAGGGGACAGGGACCGTGCCTAATTTCCACTTGTATATTCTCTCCCAGGGCCTACTACAGTGCTAGTGACAGTGTATGTGCCATTTGAATCCCAGTCACCAGAAGCGACAGAGATACCCACTAATTAAACATATGAACAAACAAAATCACACCTCCTCCAAGAGGCCGTCCCATACTAACCCCTTTATTTCCATTATCTGTATGATCAACTATGAATTTGGCTTTGTTTCTTTTATGGACCTGGATACTCACCTAGAACCACAGGATTTATTTACTGTACTGTACTATTTTCCTATCCGTAATCCATTCTAATGTCTCTCTCCCCCTTTAGATATAGATTACCCCCTATATCATGGAAAGGGATTGTGTCTACCAACTCTATTATATTATAGTTTCCCAAGTGCTTAGTAAAGTGTTCTGCACACAGTAAGCACCCAAGAATTAGCGCTGCTTAATTGATTGATTGATTCACACTCGGTTTTCTCTGCTTTTCAATTTTTGGCAAATTGCAACTCAATTATGTGCTAATAATAAAACAGATTATGAACCTAACTTGGGATTCTGTCCTATTTGCAAATCGCTGTTGCTCGGGTTGGTACTAGTAGGGAAATAATTATTGTAACTCTGTAAGGGGAATACATTTGCATCATATACCATCAGCTCCTTATGGGCAAGGAATGTGGCTACCAACTCTGTTGCATTGCACTCTCCCAAGCACTTAGTAAAGTGTTCTGCACACAGTTAAGTGCTCAGTAAATACTATTGCTTGATTAATCAGAAACATGTTGGCCTTCATTCTGCCCAGGGTCTAACTTGCTTCCAGGTAATATGCCATTGCAGTTCATACTCAGTGATTCAGATTGTGCAGAATTGAGTTCAATCCTGTCCCAGAGAGATTCTGGATTGTTGGACTTCTCTCACTGGATCAAGATAAGCCTTTTTTATTGACCTCTGGGAATGAAATGATGGAAAAGAATTAAAAAGAAAAAGAAAAAACAACAACCTCAGACCATGTTTATTTGAACAGCTACTCTAACTGGAAGGGAAGAACTGTGTGCATCCTGCTAGGTAGCAAACTCCTTGAGGGCAGGCATCAAATTTACCCATTCTATTGTACTCTCCCATGTCTTTAGCTGTACTAGTAGTAGTTATTGCTTGAACCTTAATTATTTTTGTTGAAAACTGAGATGTCAGGACACCATCACAAACTTGTTGTGCCTGCCCCTTCTCTCTCAATCCTTTTTGGAATGGAACATTCTACAGTGGCATCCTACAGGAAGTGTGGGGTTAGTTCTTTGTAGCATTTGGGGGTATCCATGCTAGTGATCCCAGAATACTATAGCATCTGATCTGAGAATGTACTGAGTGTGTACCATCCTACAGAAGCAGCGTGGCCTAGCGGATTGAGCTAGAGCACGGGTTTGGGAGTCAAAAAGACCTGGGTTTTAATCCCCATGCTGCCACTTGTCTGCTATGTGACCCTGGGCAAGTCACTTCACTTTTTTGTGCCTCAGTTACCTCATCTGTAAAATGGGGATTAAGACTCTGAGTCCCATGTGGCACATGGACTGTGTCCAACCTGATCAGTTTGGATCTACCCCATCACTTAGTCCAGTGCATAACACATACTAAGTGCTAAACAAATACCATTGAAAAATGTGGAAAACCAAACACTTAAAAATTAATAGTAATAATAATAATTATGGCATATGTTAAGTGCTTAATATATGCCAAGTACTGTTCTAAGCACTGGGGTAGATACAAGGTAATCAGGTTGTCCCACATGGGGCTCACAGTCATAATCTCCATTTAACAGATGAGGCAACTGAGGCACAGGGAAGTGAAGTGACTTGCCCAAGGTCACACAGCAGATAAGTTGGGGCGCCAGGATTAGAACCCACATCCTCTGATTCCCAAACCTTTGCTCTTGCCATGGCTGACGTGGATTTGGAGGATGGGAAGTCAGTTTAGGAGGGAGACCACCGAGGTGGTCAGCTTGACCACTAGGCGTCGGCCCGCTTCCTCCGTACCGTGCTCCGTTTTCTTCATCCATCGACGACCCCTTTTGAAAGATCATCTATGGGTTGGCATGCAGTAGCCCCAAATTCTGTGATACTTGTATCTCTAGTTAAAACTGCACAGTACAGATTATAAAACGTCAGGACTTCCAGGCTGGTGCTCAGTTTAGCTGGTGTCCCTGTAGTGGTCACCCCTGAGCTCTGCCTCAGGTCTCATTTACCCTGCAGGGTCATGTCTCTTAGAGGAATGTCCTCCCTCTTCATATCGCACAGACAATTACTCTCTCCACTCTAAAAGCCCTATCAAAGGCACATCTCCCCAAGAGGCCTTTCCTGACTCAAGCCTTAATTCCTCTTTCCCCACCTTCTTCTGT
The DNA here is from genome assembly GCF_004115215.2 of Ornithorhynchus anatinus. Lineage (NCBI taxonomy): Eukaryota > Metazoa > Chordata > Mammalia > Monotremata > Ornithorhynchidae > Ornithorhynchus > Ornithorhynchus anatinus. The sequence continues at coordinate 111,965,607 of NC_041728.1, read as the reverse complement.
GTCACCTGATTGGCTCTCTTTATTCACCCCTCCCTCAGCCCCTCAGCTCTTCTGTACATAACCATAATTTATTCATTTATCTCAATATGTGTCTCCCCCTCTAGACTGTGAGTCGCTGTGGGCAGGGAATATAATAATGTTAGTATTTGTTAAGCGCTTACTATGTGCAGAGCACTGGTCTAAGTGCTAGGGTAGATACAGGGTAATCAAATTGTCCCACATGAGGCTCACAGTCTTCATCCCCATTTTTCAGAAGAGGTAGCTGAGGCACAGAGAAGTTAAGTTAAGAGGACTCTGTCCTCTCCTGGTTCTCCTCTTACCTCTCTGGCCGGTCATTCTCGGTCTCCTTCGCTGGAGCCTCCTCCCCCTCCCATCCTTTAACTGTTGGAGTTCCTCAAGGGTCAGTTCTTGGCCCTCTTCTGTTCTCCATTTACACTCACTCCCTCGGTGAACTCATCCGCTCTCACGGCTTTGACTACCATCTCTAGGCAGATGACACGCAGATCTACATCTCCACCCCTGTCCTCTCCCCCTCCCTTCAGGTTCACATCTCCTCCCGCCTCCGGGACGTCTCCACCTGGATGTCGGCCCGCCACCTAAAACTCAACATGAGCAAGACTGTGCTCCTCATCTTCCCTCCCAAACCCGGTCCTCTCCCAGACTTCTCTATCACCGTGGATGGCACGACCATCCTTCCCGTCTCTCAGGCCCGCAATCTCGGTGTCATCCTTGACTCGTCCCTCTCGTTCACCCCACACATCCTATCCGTTACCAAGACCTGCCGGTTTCACCTCTACAATATCGCCAAGATCCGCCCTTTCCTCTCCACCCAAACGGCTACCTTACTATTACGGGCTCTCGTTATATCCCAGCTAGACTACTGTGTCAGCCTTCTCTCTGACCTCCCTTCCTCCTCTCTCGCCCCGCTCCGGTCTATTCTTCACTCCGCTGCCCGGCTCATCTTCCTGCAGAAACGATCTGGGCATGTCACTCCCCTTCTTAAACAACTCCAGTGGTTGCCTATCGACCTCCGCTCCAAACAAAAACTCCTCACTCTAGGCTTCGAGGCTCTCCATCACCTTGCCCCTTCCTACCTCTCCTCCCTTCTCTCTTTCTACCGCCCACCCCGCACGCTCCGCTCCTCTGCCGCCCACCTCCTCGCCGTCCCTCGGTCTCGCCTATCCCGCCGTCGACCCCCGGGTCACGTCCTCCCGCGGTCCTGGAACGCCCTCCCTCCTCACCTCCGCCAAACTGATTCTCTTTCCCTCTTCAAAACCCTACTTAAAAATCACCTCCTCCAAGAGGCGTTCCCAGACTGAGCTCCTCTTCCCCCTCTACTCCCTCTGCCATCCCCCCTTTACCTCTCCGCAGCTAAAGCCTCATTTTCCCCTTTTCCCTCTGCTCCTCCACCTCTCCCTTCCCATCCCCACAGCACTGTACTCATCCGCTCAACTGTATATATTTTCGTTACCCTATTTATTTTGTTAATGAATTGTACATCGCCTTGATTCTATTTAGTTGCCATTGTTTTTACGAGATGTTCTTCCCCTTGACGCTGTTTATTGCCATTGTTCTTGTCTGTCCGTCTCCCCCGATTAGACTGTAAGCCCGTCAAACGGCAGGGACTGTATCTGCTGCCGACTTGTTCATCCCAAGCGCTTAGTACAGTGCTCTGCACATAGTAAACGCTCAATAAATACTATTGAATGAATGAATGAATGAAAGTGGCTTCCCCACAGTCACACAGCTGACAAGGTTGTTACACTGTACTCTCCCAAGTGCTTAATACAGTGCCCCACACACTATAAGTGCTCAATAAATACAACTGATTGATTGATTGATTGATTGATTGATTGATTGGGTGCTGTCAGGGTTCCTCCATAGTGATTTGTTTATGTCCCAAGAAGCAGTCAATGAAAATCTGAATTTCCTGGACAAGAGTGATCGTTGTGGAAAAGCTTAGAATCCTGAGTAACTGAACAGATCCAGGAGTCCATAGTTACTCAGTCATATTTCCTGAGTGCTTACTATGTGCAAGGCACTGAACTAAGTGCTTGAGTCTACACTCTAGATGCTTCTATCCCCACGAGTCCTGTCCATCCCATCCATTTTCTAAAAAGAGGAAGGCCATCCAGAAAACCTCCCATTTGCTGGAGTAGGGGTCAAATACAGTTCAAGGAAAACACTTATCATTTCCCACCTTGACTACTGCTGCAACCTCTTTGCTGATCTCACTGCCTCTGTCTCTTCTCATTTCAGGCCGTACTTCACTCTGTCGCCTGGATCATTTTTCTTAAAAAGCATTCAGTCCACATCTCTACTCCCTTTGAAAAACTCCAGCGACTGCCTATCCATCACTGCATCAAACAGAAACTCCTTACCATTGGCTTTAAGGCACTCAATCAGCCGTCCCCATCCTACCTCACCTCACGGATCTACTACAGCCCAGCCTACACACTCTGCTCCTCTAGAGCCAGCTTACTCACTGTGCCCCGATATCATCCATCTCGTTACTGACCCCTCCCCCTCCATATATGACAGACCACCACTCTCTCCACCTTCAAAGCATTATTCAGGTTACATCTCATCCAAGAGGGCTTCCTGGATTAAGCTCTCTTTTCCTGAGCTCACCCTCTCTTCGGCATCATCTACGCACTTAGATCTGTGACCTTTGGAGAGTTGATATTCACCACACCCCCAACCACACGGCACTTATGTAAACATACTTAAAGTATATATTATACATTACTTCTTTATTCATATTAATGTCTCTCTCTCCTTCTAGACTGTAAGCTCGCTGTGGGCAGAGAATGTGTCTGTTCATTCTGATGTACTTTCCCAAGCACTGAGTACACTGCTCTGCACATAATAAACACCATTGATTGATTAATTACCTTATCTTACCAATCTCCTACTATAGCCTAACCTGCACACTTCTCTCTTCCAACCCTAACCTAACTGTACCACACTCTCATCTTTCTCATCATCGACCCCTGACCAAAATCCTGCCTCTGATTTGGAACTCAGCAGACAAAGCCAGTATCGAGAGAAAGTCACTCTTGGCCATATATAGGTGCAATGTTTGAACTGGCATAGCACTAAGGAGAAGTGTCGCCAGACAGGTTACCATTCTTAGATGAGTCAAGAAAACATCCAGGAAACACCATTCGGTTGCCATGGCAGCTGAAGGACATAATGGTTAGTCTCAGACACGAGGACAAACTTGAGCAAAACATACTCAGATTCCCTGCAGACAAATGTCTGAATTTCAAGGATTACCCAGCTAATTAGTCTCCACGAAGGCGTGGCGATGTCTCTGGATTTGCTAGCAGTGAGCTGCCAACCCCCAAAATTCCAAAATTCCATACCAACACTTTTTTCCTTCACATATGAGTCAATGAAATGGCATAAACATCCCCAGAAGATTCAAATTTGCCAGCAAGAGCGGCCCTGGGAGAAAAGCTGCTATTTCCTTGTGTGTCAAGTTCCGACAGGTCTGAAGAATCCCAGTGAAGCATCCACAGGCCAGCATTGGTCAGTGCCTTTCTCGTCTCCCACAGATCACCACTGTCTCCATCTTCAAAGCCCTACTTAAATCACATAATAATAATAATAATAGTGGGATTCATTAAGCACTTACTATGTGCCAGGCACTGTTCTAAATTCTGGGGTAGATACAAGGATATCAGGTTGGGTGCAGTCCCTGTTCCATGTGGGGTTCACAGTTTTAACCCCCATTTTACAGTTGAGTAACTGAGACACAGAGCAGTTAAGTGACTTGTCCAAGGTCACACAGAAGTCAAGTGGCAGAGCTGGAATTAGAACTCAGATCTTTGTGACTCCCAGGCCTCTGCTCTCCACTAGGCCGTGGTGCTCTGAGAGGTCTTTTCTGGAAGTCCTCTTCTCCAAAAAGCCTCTTCTAAGTTCTCACTACCCCTTTGCCCACTTTTCTGTGTCACTTTTATTCACCTCCCTTTGGCATCAGGTATGCACTAGGGTCTGAAACCCTCAAGCTTTTGATTTTCTCCACACTTCCACAGCCCTTACCACACCTAAGTGAGAAGCAGCGTGGCTCAGTGGAAAGAGCACGGGCTTTGGAGTCAGGGCTCATGAGTTCGAATCCCAGCTCTGCCACTTGTCGGCTGTGTGACTGTGGGCAAGTCACTTAACTTCTCTGTGCCTCAGTTCCCTCATCTGTAAAATGGGGATGAAGACTGTGAGCCCCACGTGGGACAACCTGATTCCCCTGTGTCTACCCCAGTGCTTAGAACAGTGCTCGGCACATAGTAAGCGCTTAACAAATACCAACATTATTATTACCTAACATCTCTCATTTGTTTGAATCTCTTTCTCCCCTCCAGTTTGTAAGCTTCTTGTTGTCAAGGAACGTGTCTGCCAACTCTATCGCATTGTACTCACAGCATTTATGCACATCTGTAATTTATTTATTTATAGTAAGATCTGTCTCCCTCTGGAGATCATAAGCTCCTGTGGATAGGAAAAGTGTCTACCAATTCTGTTACGTTGTACTCATCCAAGTGCTTAGTACTGTGCTTTGCCTGCAGTAAGCCCTCACAGAATATGATTTATTGACTGATTACTAGTTCAAGCACCTAATAAAGTGGTCTGCCAACAGTAACCTTTCAGTAAATGCCATTGATCGAACAACCGATTGATTGATTGTCATGAGACCTAACAAGAGTGGTTGGTGTGAATGTGGATGTACTTGTGTGTATGGAAAAAGTAGAGGAATGAAGTCACCCCTCAAAACAGACTCTTAATTTGTCTTAATCCTCTATCTTTCCCATAGCTGTTCTATTCACAGACCTGCTTTGGACTTCAAAGAAAGCCTAACTCATGGAAGACAAACTTAGAAGTTGAAGCAGTCAGGAAGAGAAGAAAATCTGGTTCAAGGCTTTAAGTGTGGCAGCCGCCTTTCTACAGTTTTTTTCTTTAATAATCCCAATGACGGCTATGTGGAAAAAGACAAATGGGTATGTCAGAAATTCTAATGGAAAAAGTACCTTTGGATTCAGGCTAAACAGGATGAGCCCATTTCTCTCCTTCCCCTAGTCCGTTAGGATGGTGTTGCTGATCTGCAGCCTTTGGAATTATTTATGAATTACAAATCAAAGGAAGGAGAGCCAATCACAACCCACAGCATACATATTGGCCAATCAATCCAATCTCATGAAAGGGTAAAGGCTTTGGAAGTGTAGCCTGCACTCCAGTCTTTAGGGACGGGGGCTTTAATTAACGTGATGTCTGAATTACTGCTGGAGACATCCAAGCCTTTATGGCTAAGGAGCTGACAGCAGTGTGATGGTAATAGAAAGCTGTCTGAGGCAGAGGGAGAAAGAGAGAGGAGCGTGAGAGACTGTCTGACTGCACAAAAATATGTGATTCCTTTTCGGCAACCATCTTCTAATGATCAGGAAAGCTGCCTTCAGAAGGAAATCACGGGAGCGTGCATATGTTTTATTCCTGAAAAATTACTGTTGGCTATATCTGGTTGCTTACCTTAAACTAAAAAAATGAAGTCTGACAAGGTTTTTTGGCCTGAATACCAGGATGGGACTGAATATTTATTATGTGGATTAGAGGCTCTATCCAGATCAGAGTAAAAGGCTTAGGTGTTCTGAGTCAAAATATTTTTTGCCTGACTCCAGAGGTACTCAGGGAAGTTATTTTGATGAAACTCCCAGGACAGTGGAATAAAAGGCCTGAGCTTTGATATATGACTGTCCAGAGTTCCGTTTTTGACAGGGGAAACAGGATATTCAGAGGAATTGGGGCTTGGTTTCCAGTGTGGACAGCCATCAGAATAGCAGGGAACTGCCTGCTGGGCAGAAAAGTGTTTCATTTCATTTCCTTTGAACCTACCACCTTCACGACACAATACGGGCCTACTGGTTCTGTGGTTGTGGCATTTGATGAAAAAAGCAATTCCAGCATCGATCTAACTACACTCAATTTTCTCATTTGGCCATCTCAGATTATATGACTACTATTGCCTCCTATTTTTTCTAATGGTATTTGTTCAACACTTACTTGATGAAAAGCACTGTACAAAACGCTGGGATAGATACAAGAGAATCAGGTTGGACACAGTCCCTGTCCTCTATTAGGCTCACACTCTTAGTTGGAGGGAGAAGCATCATGGCTTAGTGGACAGAATAAGGGCTTGGGAGTCAGAGGTCGTGGGTTCTAATCTTGGCCCTGCCACTTGTCAGCTGTGTGACTTTGGGCAAGTTGCTTATTAATAATAATGGTGGTATTTGTTAAGCACTTACTATGTGCAAAGCACTGTTCTAAGCACTGGGGCAATACAAGGTGATCAGGTTATCCCACGTAGGGCTCACAGTTTTAATCCCCATTTTCCAGATGAGGTAACTGAGGCACGGAGAAGTTAAGTGACTTGCCCAAAGGCACACAGCTGATAAGTGGCAGAGTCGGGATTAGAACCCACAACCTCTGACTCCCAAGCCCAGTCTCTTTCCACTGAGCCACACAACTTCTCTGTGCCTCAGTTACCTCATCTGTAAAAATGGGGATTAAGACTGTGAGTCCCACCAGGGACAACCTGATAACCTTGTATCTCCCCAGTGCTTCAAACAGTGCTTGGTACATAATAAATGCTTAACAAATACCATTATTATTAATTCCCATTTTATAGATGAGGCAACTGAGGCACAGAGAACTTAAGTGACTTACCCAAGGTCACACAGCAGACAGTGGTGGAGGCAGAATTGGAAAATGGCTCCTCTGGCTTCCTGTCCCATGTCCTTTCCACTAGGCCATGTTGCTACCTAATGAAAAAAAAAAAATAATAATAATAATAATGTTGGTATTTGTTAAGCGCTTACTATGTGCCGAGCACTGTTCTAAGCGCTGGGGTAGACATAGGGGAATCAGGTTGTCCCACGTGGGGCTCACAGTCTTAATCCCCATTACAGATGAGGGAACTGAGGCACAGAGAAGTTAAGTGACTTGCCCACAGTCACACAGCCGACAAGTGGCAGAGCTGGGATTCGAACTCATGAGCCCTGACTCCAAAGCCCGTGCTCTTTCCACTGAGCCACGCTGCTTCTCCGTTAATACTACTAAATACTAAAAATACTAATTAATACTAAAATATTGTAGTAGCATCTTAACCTGCATCGGAAAAGCCTTTCTTATCACCAAAGATCTTAATAGGCAGCATGGATCTAAATGCTGACACAATTCCTAACTTGGCAGTATACCAGCCAACATGCAACAAAAGAAAAAAAAAGTAGAAAATCACATCAAGAAAGCCAGCACACCCTTTAGAAGACAGATGGAATATGCCAGCTGGGTGATTTTAGGCTTCAGACCAAAATGAAGGTCTATAGAGCTGTTACTATTTAACCTCCTCTACTCACACTCTTAAAAATATCATATCTGGTGCTTTGGGCAGTTCCATCAGAGCCATTTGTAGGCCATATTCAACATCATTTCTCAAGTCAGGATCACAAACAACAATATCCAAGAATTAAGTCAGAGTCTTGTAGCACTGACATTATGCTTATTGCAACACAGTTGCGTTTAGTGGGACATGAGACAAAAATGGATGACAGTGAGATACCCAAGAGTTGCTGTTTTTAAATTGAAGTTGAGCCCACCAATACATGAGGTCCAGAAGGAACATTTTAAAAATTCTTAGCATAAAATAAATGTAAAATAGAGCTTCAGCTGAAATCTGGGAGATGACTCTAGCAGGCAGACTGGCTTGACACTTTGCCACCAGGAAAGAAGCATCTATTTTATAGTACAGTTTTTGAGATGATAGCTAAGAAATACTCTTTGGCAAAATGCTGCCTATGATGTCATTAAATTATGCCACGTGTGAGGCTTAATCTGATGACATCATGTGGAAAATAGCAGACAGTGGTCGCGGTTTATTTGGACCTGCCTCAGAATAGTTGGATGTCTGGCACTGGACCTGGGTTCTTGCTTTCTTTTGTCTTCTTATCTCATAATCTGTTTGTACTTTCTGCTCCAAAAAAAAAGGCTATCTTTTCTCAACAGTGCTGTGCCATGCCGGTCTATCACAGTTGTCTTCCAGATTTAAGCTGAGGGGCAGCATTATACGAACCTCAAAATATGAATGAATAAAATGAACCGGGTTGAAGTTCTAGTTGTTCTTAATATCACTGGTTTCAAATAATTTGCCTATCGTGGGTTATTTTGCTTGTAAATATCTCATCTTCTGCTTGAGAGGTACTGTGTCCTAGTGGAAAGAGCGTGGGCCTGCGAGTTAGAGGACCTGGACTCTCATGTCAATTCTTCCAGTTGTCTGCAGTTTGACCTTGACAAGTCACTTAACTTCTCTGTGCCTCCATTTCCTCATCTTAAAATGGAATTCAGTACCTGTTCTACTCCTAGACTGAGAGCCCCATTTAGGACAGGGGCTGTGTCTGACCCAGTTAACTTGTTATCTATACAAACACTTAGAATGGTGATTGACACATAGTAAGCACTTAATGAATACAATCATCATCATCATCATCATTATCAAAACCTAGTGTGAAAGTAATAGAAACCTGGCTGAGGCAAAGACCTTTCAGAAGAATTTCAACCCATCATTATTATTTTCTGAGCACCTACTTGTGCAGTGCATTGGCCTAATTACTTGCATGGCATTAAGGCACTCAATCAACATTCCCCCTCCATTCTTACATCACTGATTTCCTACCATAGCACAGTCCACAAACTTCACTCCTCTAAGCGAAGCTGGGACTAGAACCCACATCCTCTGACTCCCAAGCCCACGGTCTTGCCATTAGGCCATGACTGAGACCCCAAGAATTACAGTGACTTTCCCAGGGTCACACAACAGACAAGTGGCGGAGTGGGGATTCGTTCTGACTCCCAATCCTGTGCTCTATCCACTGTGCCATGCTGTGCCCTACCATTTCACCTTTCTGAAATGTATTTTAACATCTGTCTCCCCCTGCTATACTGCAAGCTCCACATGGGAAGGAATCACGCCTACCATCTCTATTGTACACAATAAGCACTCAGTAACTACTACTCATTGATTGATTGGAAGCTAAAGTCATGTTTCTAGTCCTTAAGGAATTTAAAATTTAGTGGACCAGAGAGGCAGACAAATAATTTGTAAATAATGGATTTGTGAGAAAGACCAAGAATAAACCTTTTAGTAGCACAAGAACGGAAGATGAAATAGATGAATGGACAACATGTACTGATCAATATGTACAATTACCACTAATAATTTTTATGGTATTTTTGAAGTGCTTAAATATATCAAGCACTGTGCTAAGCCTGGGATAAATGCAAGATAATCAGAAACGTCACAGCCTCTACCCCATAAGGATCCTCGAGTTTAAGAAAAAGGGAATAAAAAGACATTTTATGCCCATTGTACCTGTGAGGAAACTGAGGTACAGGTAAGTTAAGTGACTTGTCCAAGGTCACTCAGCAGGCAAGAAACAGAGCTGAGGCAGGAACCCAGGCCTTCTGTCTCTCAGTCTCTTGCCCTTTCCCCTATATCACACTGTCCCTCCAATCTATTCACTGATATAGATTTCAATCCATCTATGGTATTTACTGGATATTTACTGTTTTTCAGAGCACTATATTAGATTCTTGAGAGAGTATAACACAATGGAATTTGTAGACACCACCATAAGATCTGAAGATAGGTAGCTGTAAGTCACTATCACTATCATCCTCATCACCATCATCATTGTCATCCTCATCCTTATCCTCCTCATCATCATCTTTGGTATTTACTGAGCACCTACTGAGTGTGAAGTATTGATCTAAGTGATGGGAAGAGAAACTCAGAAGCTAGACACACAATTCCTGAACTCCAAAGATTTGAACATTTATAGGAAGAACAAAGATATAATAGGAAGTAATCCAAATGAATCAGTGAAAAATAGTTGAATAAGTAGTTTTATTCTTCAGTACAGAAATGCTGAGGAAAGGATTGAAATATACACCACAAAGGGTGTTTGGGGCCTGATACAAGTTGAGGTGTTGGGAAGTAATGAAAGCTTCCTGGAGGAGTTGGGCTTTCAGAGGGCCTGTGAAGATGTGGAGAGTTGTGGTCTGGCAGGTAAGCACTTTATACAAGTGCTCTGCATACAGTAAGTGCTCAATAAATGTGATTGCTCGATTGATTGAATGAGGAGGGCAATCCAAGCAGGGAGAAATGATGTAGCAATGAGTGAAAGGCAGAAGAGTCAAAAGTAATGTGTGGTTAGAACTGTGCTTTGGAGTAAGAGCTGGGGAGTGAAATTAACTGAGGCTGATTTGTAAGAATGGAGAATGTGAGTGGAGAGGATTGAAACCATTGGCAAAGAATGATGAGGTGGAAAATGGGTAAGCAGGGAGTTATTTGTGTTAAATACCATCTAGAAGACAACAATAATAATAATGATGGCATTTGTTAAGCGCTTACTATGTGCAAATCACTGTTCTAAGTGCTGGGGTAGATACAAGGTAATCAGGTTGTCTCACTTGGGGCTCACAGTATTAATCCCCATTTTACAGATGAAGTAACTGGGGCACAGAGAAGTTAGGTGACTTGTCCAAAGTCACACAGCTGACAAGCGGTGGAGCTAGGACTAGAACCCATGACCTCGGCCTCCCAAGCCTGGGCTCTTTCCACTGAGCTTCGCTGCTTCTTGATCCAGATGATGCAGACAGCAACGTGTAGGCAGCATGGCCTAGTGGAAAGAGCACAGACCTGAGAGTCAGAGGACTTGGATTCTAATCCTTGTTCCCTCATTTACCTGCTGTGTGACTTTGGACAAGTCACTTCCCTTCCCTGTGCCTTAGTTTCATCATCTATATCCCACCTCTGCCACTTGTCAGCTGTGTGACTGTGGGCAAGTCACTTAACTTCTCTGTGCCTCAGTTACCTCATCTGTAAAATGGGGATTAAGACTGTGAGCCTCGTATGGGACAACTTGATTACCCTGTATACCCCAGTGCTTAGAACAGTGCTCTGCACATAGTAAGCACTTAACAAATACCAATATTATTATTATTATTATTAAAATGAGGTTAAATACCTGTTCTCCCTTCTACTTAGTCTGAGCCCCATTTGGGATAGGGACTGTTTCTGACCTAATTATCTTGTACCTACTTGCAGTACTTAGTATAGTATGCTTAGTATAGTGCTTGGCACAAAGTAAGTCCTCAACAAATACCTTGTTGAGGTATTATTTTTAAATTATATAAGACTAAAGGGGATGGAGGCTGGGAGGCCAGTAAAAAGGTAGATGCAGTAGTCTAGATGTGAAAATTTCGCCTTGATTACTGCATCAGCCTCCTTCCTGACCTCCTTGCTTCCTGTCCTCCCTATTCCAGTCCAAACTTTACTCTGCTGCCCGGATCATTTTTCTACAAATTCATTCAGTCCATGTTTCCCCACTCCTCAAGAACCTCTAGTGGTTGCCCACCCACCTTTACGTTAAACAGAAACTGACTATCTTTAGCTTTAAAACTCTCAATCACCTTTCCCCCTCCTATCTTGCTCCTATCTCACCTTCCACTTGCTAGCCACTGCCCAAGCTAGGAATGGAATGGCTATGCCTCTGCTTGACCCCCCCTGCCATAGTCAAAACTGGTACAGTAGTGGAAACTCTCCAGGTGCGACCCTGAGAGGGTCAGCACTTCTATACATATCCATAATTTATTTATTTATCCTTCTCTAAACTGTAAGTTTGTTGTGTTGTGGGCAGGGAATATATCTACCGATGCTGCTATATCATTCTCTCCCAAGCGGTTAGTACACTGCTTTGCACTTAATAATTCTGATTGATTGATTGACTTAATAATAATGTTGGTATTTGTTAAGCGCTTATTATGTGCAGAGAACTGTCTAAGCACTGGGGTAGATACAGGGTAATCAGGTTGTCCCACGTGAGGCTCACAGTTAATCCCCACTTTACAGATGAGGTAACTGAGGCCCAGAGAAGTGACTTGACCACAGTCACACAGCTGCCAAGTGGCATAACCGGGATTTGAACCCATGACCTCTGACTCCCAAGCCCGGGCTCTTTCCACTGAGCCACGCTGCTTCTCTTGGAAAGTATGGTCTCTGTAGAATGACTTGGCCAGAAAACGGACTGTATTGACTGTAGGTGGTAAGCGTGTTATCAGCAGGGAATGTCTGTTAAGTGTTATATTGTAGCCTCCCAAGCTCTTAGTAGCGTGCTCTACACACAGTGAGCACTCAATAAAAACAACTGACTGACTGACTTACTGACTAGTGAATGAAGAGACTTGGTGGAGAGGAAGTGAAGGCACCACCTAGTATACAACTTGTTTGAGGAACCTGGACAGGAATGGAAGCAGACAGCTAGAGGAAACTGAGGGTCCATAAATGCATTTTTAGTACAGGGGAGATCTGAACATGCTTGAGGATAAAAGGCTGGGTGGTTGTGAAGAATAACAGCCGTATTCTTCTATTGAGTGCCAGCTTGGTTTTCTGACCTGTCCTGGATAATAATAATAATGGTTTTTATTAAGCACCTACTATGCGCCAAGCACTGTGCTAAGTGCTGGGGTAGATACAGGCTAATCAAGTTGTCCCATGTGGGGCTCACAGTGTTCATCCCCATTTTGCAGATGAGGTAACTGAGGCACTGAGAAGTTAAATGAATTGCCAAAAGTCACACAGCTGATAAGTGGCAAAGCTGGGATTAGAACCCATGACCTCTGATTCCCAAGCCCGTGTTCTTTCCACTAAGCCACACTACTTCTCTATGTTTGGGATGTACAAAATAATGAGTAACATTATTGTGTATCACCGTATAACACACTGTATAACATTGTATAACATTTATGAGGAACAGGGGAAGCAGCATGGATAGAGCACGGGTTTGGGAGTCAGAAGGACCTGGCTTCTAACCCCAGCTCTGCCACTTGTGTTCTGTGTGACCTTAAGAAAGTCACTTAACTTATCTGTGCCTCAGTTATCTCATCTATAAAATGGGTATTAAAACTGTGAGCCCCATATGGGACATGAACTGTACCCAACTTGATTACCTTGTAATAATGATGATGGTATTTGTTAAGCACTGTTCTAAGCGCAGGGGTAAATACAAGTTAATCAGGTTGTCCGACGTGAGGCTCACAGTGCTTAGAACAGTGCTTGGTACATAGTAAGCACATAACAAATACCAATACTATTATTAATGCCTATTTTACAGATGAGGTAACTGAGGCACAGAGAAGCTAAGTGACTTGCCCAAAATCACACAGCTGACAAATGGCAGAGTTGGGATTAGAACCCACAACCCCTGACTCCCAAGCCCGGGCTCTTTCCACTAAGTCACACTGCTGCTTAGTACAGTGCCTGGAACATAATAAGGACTTAACAAATACCACAATTATTATTACTATAATACATGATCAAAAGGAGTCTACACTCTAATGGGGGAGACAAACATAAAGATATTTATATCTAGGCTGAAAGGGGTAATAAGGGAGGGGAAAATATTAGGAACAAATAACTCATTTTTAAGAGGTGAGAGGATATGGAGTCTGAGACATTGGTAGAGGGGACAGATTTTAACAACAGTCTCTCTTTAGGGAGAGCTGGGGAGGAGGAAAAGCCAAGGAGGGGTGGCCGGTGGGGAGGGAGGTGTTGCCTAGTGTAAGCAGCCCAGGATTGGGAGACAGGAAACCTGGGTTCTAATCATTGCTCTATTACTTATCTGGATCCATGGATCCAGCATTCCAGGCCACTTAGACGGTGAGCCCCATGTGGGACAAGGACTTTACCTCGATCTTGTCTATCTCTCTGCCAAGCTCTCACCCACATCCTTCCTCTGGTTGAGAATGCCCTCCCTCCTCAAATCTGACAGACAACGACTCTCCCCCTGACTCAAAGCCTTATAGAAGGCACATCTCCTCCAAGAGACCTTCCCAGACTTTGCCCTCCATTCCTCTTCTCCCACTCCCTTCTGCATTGCCCTGACTTGCTCCCTTTATTCATCCCCCCTCCCAGCCCCACAACACTTATTTACACATCTGTCATTTCTTTATATTATTGTCTGTCTCTCCCTCTAGGCTCTAAGCTTGTTGTGGGCGGGGAATGATCTGTTTATTGTTATATTGTACTTTCCCAAGCACTGATACAGTGCTTTGCACATAGTAAGTGCTCCACAAATACGATTGACTGACTGACTGATTGGGTCTGACTTGATGACCTTGTATCTACCCCAGCACTTAGTATAGTGTTTGACACATAGTGCTTAAAAATATTATTATTGTTATTATTATCACTTTCCTGATGTGTAACCTTGGGCAAGTCATTTAACTCCTCTGTGCCTCAGTTTACTCATCTGTAAAATGGGGTTTAAATACTTGTTCTCCCCCTTAGACTGTGAGATCCTATGTGGGACAGGGGCTACCATCTAATTGCATTCTATCTAACCCAGGTCATAGGACAGTGCTTGGCAGCTAATAGGTGCTTAACAAATACCACAGTTATGATGAGGAGGAGGAGGAGGAAGAGGAGGAGGAAGAGGAGAAGGAGGAGACAATGGAAGGGGTCTAGAAAGTTCAGTTCTGATGGTTTCTATTTTACCAATAAAATAGTTGTTGAAGTCTTTGTTAGAGAGGAAGGTGGTTGAAGCCCTGAAGATTTCAAAAGAGACAGTAAAGCTCGGGAAAAGCTGCCATGGGCTTCAGGCATGGGAATCCACAAGGGCAGAATAGGAGCTGGAGGAAAATAAATGGTCTAAGTGGAATTCTAAGTGGATGGAAATTTAACACACTTCACATAATTTTCATGCTTCATATGGCACTATAATGTAATTCCTTGAATTTCTGTTAGGTTTTTACCATAAACCTCTGATGTAAAGGAAACTAGAAAAAAATATATTTTTAATTTAGTGTCTGTCAGAGAGTTTTTCTGCCCTATCCTATTATCTAAGGTACAGTAACATCTCACTGGTGTTAGGCAAGGGAAATTTAAGTCTCTGAAAGAAAAATACTAATTCAACCCTTAGAGTGTTCAACTACAGAGAGTGGGGAGTGTATATTTGCATTTGTAAAACTCTGACATACTCACTGACAATAAGCCAGAAGAAAATCAAGTTCTGTTCCATCCTCCACCTGGGGTCTGACCCACAACCTAAGGTGTTCATTAGGGAAACAGAACTGAAAGCTGTTACTGAATTTGGCTACCTAGGCTCTATGCCGCCCAATAATTCATGGTTAGATTAAAAAAAAAAGAAAGCTGTATAAAAAAGTCAGCCTAACTTTGGCAGTTTGACACTGTGGTGCCAAATGAAGCTTTAACCCAAAATTAAGCTCCAAGAAGAACTAGTGGCACCCAAATATATTTTTTAAAATTTTTGGTATTGGGGTTGTTTTTTTTTCTTTAGTTGATAAGCACTTATTATGTTCCAGAAACTAAATGCTGAGATAGATAGAAGAAACTCAGTTTGGAGAGAATCTTTCTCCAATGGTGGATAGTCCTCCAATATGTAGAGCAGTACTCCAGATGTCAGAACTGTGCTCCAGAGCTTAGAACAGTGCTTGACACATAGTACATGCTTCACAAATACCATAATATTAATGTGACTTAATCAATCAATCATATTTACGATCCATCGATCATATTCCCCTTTTAGAATGTGAGCCCATTGTTGGGCAGGGATTGTCTCTGTTGCCAAATTGTACATTCCAAGTGCTTTGTATAGTGCTCTGCACACAGTAAGCGCTCAATCAATACGACTGAATGAATTTCTGGAGTGTTTACTGTGTGCAGAGCACTGTCCTGAGCACTTGGGAGAGTATAATATAACAGAGTTGGTAGTCACGTTCCTGTCCCACTAGGAGCTTACAGTCTAGAGGAGGAGACAAATAGTAATATAATAAATATGTTATGGATATATACTAAAGTGCTGTGGAGTTGAGGGTGGGTGAATAAAGGGTGCAAATCCAAGTGCAAGGCAACACAGAAGGGTGTGGGAGAAGAGGAAATGAGCGCATAGTCATGGAAGGTTTCTTGGAAGATTTGTGTTTCTAATAAAGTTTTGAAGGTAGGAAGGGTCTAAGTAGAAGGAGAAAGAGGTATTTACTACCTATTCTGAAGATTTGGGAACTGAGGCGGAAAGAAATTAAGTGGCTTGTGATTTGTCCAAGGTCATACAGCAGGCAAATGCTAGAGCCGGGATTAGAACCCAAGTCTGAGGGTGGAGGCTCAGTTTACTGCACAGAAGGAAGCAATGGTAAACCACTTCATTATATTTTGCAAGAAAGTTCTATGGATACACTACCAAAACGATTGCAGATGGAGGTAGGGAGTTCCGGGAGAGATGGGTCCATGGTGTCGCTATGGGTCGGAAACGACTCGATAGCATAAGACAAGACCTCTGACTCCCAGGCCCATGCTCTTTCCACCAGAACACGCAGCTTCCCAAGTAACAGAGAACCTGGGGACCCAGTCCAGAAGACACATTTGACTTCCTGAGTGGTTTCATCAGATCACCAATAGCCATACACAACTCAAACAACAAAACAGGAGCAACCAACCAATTAATCAATTAGTGGTATTTACTGTGTGGTTACTGTATGCTGAGCACTGTACTAAATGCTTGGAAGGGTACAATAGAGTTGGTAAACACAATTCTTGCCCTTGAGGTGCTTACAAGCTAGACAGGCAGGTAGAAATTAAAATAAATTGCAGGTAAAGGAAGTGCTGACTATTTTGATCTGGGACACTGTCCATCAACACTGAGGCAATGTTCATCACAACACACCTTTGTTGGGTGGGACAAGAAGGGAGAAAGGGTGAGAGTAGCGATTTGGCTGTGAGGTGAGGTGTAGTGTAAGGGCATGAAGGAGAAGGGTAGTAAAGGGGAAAGTAGACGAAGCCTTAAAACAATACACCGAGGCACACTCTCAAGGAATATAACAGAACTAGCTAAGGACTATCTATCTCATATATCTCACTGTCAACCCCTTGCCCCAAATCCTCCCTCTGACCTGAAACTCCCTCCCCGTCCCTATTCTATGGTCCTCCAACTGTCCCCACCTTCAAAGTCGTATTAAAGTTACATCTCCTTCAAAATTATTTCCCCAACTAAGCCCTTTCCTCTACTCCTTGTCCCTTATGCATCAGTTACACACTTGGATCCATACCCTTTAAGCACTTGGTGGTCACCCCACCTTCAGTCCCACAGTATTTACAAATACATCCATAATTCATTTTAATGTCCATCTCCCACTTTAGTCTGTCAGCTCCCTGTGGGCAGGTAATGGGTCCGCAAGCTCTGTTATACTGTACTAAGAAGCACTCACCTAAGTGTTTAGTACAGTGTTCTACAGACAGTAATTGCTCAATAAATGCCATTGATTAATTAACCCCTCAGAAAGCACAGTGTAGATACACCTACCTGGAATATAACATTCAGGAATGGATAATAATTTTAGAGCAGAGGCTGTAGGAGGACTGTGAAAGCAAAAGGTCAGATTGAAATCCTGTGCAGGTAATTACCTCAGGTCAACAAAGGATAATGTTTTCATTGACTCAGTTTAGAATGAAATGTCAGTATACATTAGTCTTTTCAGCTATACTTGTATCCATGGATAATATTTCATCGTCAGTGACCTCTTGAAGCACACAAGCTGGATATGTACATATGCAGATACATCTGTTAATAGAAGCTTCATGTCTTTGATGTGTGGTGGTTAGTGATGGTTGCATTTGTAGTAGCATATATATACATAATACATACATATACTTATACACATTATATATATGCATAATTATATAGCTTATTAATAAGGGATTCAGGCTAGAATCTTGTCAGCATAGGAAAAAAGTAAGATCCCCCCCTTATTTTCTCAGTCGGATCTCTGTCCCACTTATTCCTGAAGGTGATTTTATCGGTAGCATTTCTGAAATTCTGGGACATTTCCTCAGTGTTCCACATGTTGAGGAAAACTCTGTGAAGGCAACTAAGCAGCATGTTTCCTCCTTGTATGTGGCTGTATCCTGGGGGTCAGGGAATACGGCTACCAACTCTGTTATATCGTACTCTCCCAAATGCCTGGTACAGTGCTTGAACACGGTAAGTCCTCAAAAAAATGTCATTGACTGTTTGACTGATTGATGTCAGCAGGTCAACCATCAGACTTGGGAAATTTCCCATTTTTTGTGTCTCTGACTGTAATGGAGGCTTCCTCAAGGTAGGAGCCAATTTAATTGTTCTCATAGAACATCATCACCTTTAATGGTGGTAGGGACATCAAGGAGATCAACAAAGTGTGGCTGCCATTGTTTGAGGAAGTTTTAATGTTTGTGATGAGGGTAAAACCAACTCAACTCCTCATGGAAGGGTACTTGCTTCTACATATACACTTTGTAGGGCTTTGAAGAAGTACTTCATGTGTTTATGGTTTATGTAGCCTCATATCTCTTCATGCTTGACATTTCTACCACTTGCCTGACATCTCTTATCTTATTCTGTATTCTATAATTAAGACTTTGAGAAACATCCTTTGCTACCAGGACTGTGAAAACTGCAAGGTGAACGGATATTTAGCCTCTTTTAGGTAATTATAGTGTTAATATTAAGTACATACTATTGAGGAGTTCTGTAATACTAATGATGATGATAATAATAATATTAATGATAGTATTTGTTAAGCACTTACTTTTTGCCAAACACTGCACTAAGTGCTGGAGTGGATACAAGCAAATCAATTTGGAAGCAGTCTCTGCCCGATGTGGAGCTTACAGTCTCAATCCCCATTTTAAAGATGAGGTAAATGAGGTCCCGAGAAGTAAAGTGACTTGCCCAACATCACACAGCAGACAAGTGGCAGAGCTGGGATTAGAAATTTATGACCTTCTGATTCCCAGGTTCTATCCACTATGCTTTGCTGCTTCATCAGAAGCTCTACTATTAAATTAGTGAATGCCTACAGCATACTAGGATTTTGGCTGAAGGGCATTATGGAGTCCTGAGTATTTGTTGAAATTAATCCCAAGTATCAGGATGGAGATGTTTTGTGCCCTCTTTACTGGCTCTGATAATTTTCTTGCTCACTCTTAAAGACCAATTCACACTCCTATTTTAGTATGCTACTCATCTTGGATTCCAAACTTGCTTTGACCCTCAGTATCTCTTTGGTTCAAAGGCCCCATTGATCTGAAGTTGAGAACTGATTTGGTCCTTTACAAATGAACAAGTGAGGTACATATTGTGATTATCGTTTTTTTCCAGTAGACTGCTTTTGTCAAAGAGAAAATACCTTAAAAATGTCTTTATGAGAGTCACTTCTCCAGTTTGCATCCCCAATCTACACCAAACAGGATCACAATCCTGAATCCAGGTGGACACAGGCTCTGACCCATGTGGGGCTCACTGTCTCAATCCCCATTATACAGATGAATTAACTGAGGCCCAGAGAAGTAAAGTGACTTGCCTAATGTCCCACAACAGACTACACCATGCTGCTTCTATGATGATGATAATTATAATAATAATGTTTATTAAGCCTTTACAATGTGTCAGGCACTGTTCTAAGTGCTGAGTAGGTATAAGATAATCAGATCAGACACTGACCTCTACCACATGGAGCTCATAGTTTAAAATGAAAGGAAACTGGGCATTTTGTTCCCATTTTACAAATGAAGAAACTGAGGCATATAGTAGTTAAGTGAAATGCCCAACATCACACAGCAAGTGGGTGGGTAGAACCAAAACAATAACCCAGGTTTCCTGATTCTCAGTCTTGCACTGTTTCCATTAGCCTCCACTGCCTTCCCCATGTAAAACCCTGGACAATGTTTTGCCACAAGCAGTTGCTTGAGCTCTCAGAGTTTGGGGGTGCTGAGTGGGATAGGACGGGGACTTGGAAGGTTACCCAGCCATTAGTTGGAGAAACAGTGCAACCTAATAGGAGAAGCACAGGGCTGGGAATCAGAGGACCTGGGTTCTAATCCCAGCTTTGCCAGTTGTCTACTGCGTGAATAGACATCATTTGACTTCTCTGTACCTCAGTCTCCTTTTATTGGAGAAGCAGCGTGGCTCAGTGGAAAGAGCACAGGCTTTGGAGTCAGGGCTCATGAGTTCGAATCCCAGCTCTGCCTCTTGTCGGCTGTGTGACTGTGGGCAAGTCACTTAACTTCTCTGTGCCTCAGTTCCCTCATCTGTAAAATGGGGATGAAAACTGTGAGCCCCACGTGGGACAACCTGATTCCCCTATGTCTACCCCAGCGCTTAGAACAGTGCTCGGCACATAGTAAGCACTTAACAAATACTAACATTATTATTATTATTATTATTGTATTGTGCTTGACACACAGTAAGCACTTCACATGTATTATTATTATTATAGCTTTGTTGGAATCATTCATTTGTTCAATCATATTTATTGAGTGCTTACTATGTGCAGAGCACTGTACTAAGCACTTGGAAGGTACAATCATAATCATCATCATCAATATGTCCATTTCACTTCATTGAAGTGTCAGCTATCCTATCACAGGTCCTCTCTGACTCAATATAACTGTATGAATATACATACAATAATAACAATTAATAATTATGGTATTTGTTAAGCACTTACTATGTGCCAGGCACTTTACCGAGTGTCGGGGTGGATACAAGCAAATCAGGTTGGAAGCAGTCCCTGTTCCACATGGGGCTCACTGTCTTATTCCCTATTTTACAGATGAGGTAACTGAGGCACAGTGAATTTAAGTCTCTTGCCCAAGGCCACAAAGCAAACAAGTGGTGGAGTCGGGATTAGAACTCATGACCTTCTGACTGCCAGTCTTGTGCTCTATCCACTACACCCTGCTGCTTCCCATGATTTTGTATGCAATTCTGTGTAATTTTCACAAAAATAGGGCATCCGGCCTTGATTTAGCAACCAATTCTGCATTTATAACATTGATTCTGCTTTATGTTTTGACATGATGCAATAATTTATAAGAATTGATCTAGTCATGATCCTGAGATCTGCCGGTATTCTGAAGAAGATAAAGTTATGTACCACCTGTCATCTGGAAACCCCTAGGCTCACTAAGGATCAGTATCATTGATACAGGTTGTATACCGTTACTGAATTTCACTACCTAAGTGACACACTATCTTCACATAATTGAACAAGGTGGTAGAGAACAGAATTAAGAAGGCTAGTTTATCCCTGGAAAGACTCAAAGATGGGTGTGTAGTACCACACCCGGGCTTGGGAGTCAGAGGTCATGGGTTCGAATCCCGGCTCTGCCACTTGGCAGCTGTGTGACCTTGGGCAAGTCACTTAACTTCTCTGTGCCTCAGTTACCTCATCTGTAAAATGGGGATTAACTGTGAGCCTCACGTGGGGCAACCCGATTACCCTGTATCTCCCCCAGTGCTTAGAACAGTGCTCTGCACATAGTAAGCGCTTAACAAATACCAATATAGCATCCAGTTTTTACCATACTGAAGGTCAACAAGGTATCCCCTAGACTGCAAGGTCCTGTTCTAATAATGTTGGCATCTGTTAAGCAGAGCACTGTTCTAAGCACTAGGGTAGATACAGGGTAATCAGGTTGTCCTATGTGAGGCTCACAGTCTTAACCCCCATTTTACAGATGAGGTAACTGAGGCATGGAGAAGTTAAGTGACTTGCCCACAGTCATACTGCTGACAAGTGGCAGAGCCAGGATTCAAACCCATGACCTTTGACTCCCAAGCACGGGCTCTTTCCACTGAGCCACGCTGCTTCTCAACTGTAAGCTCCTACTCTAGACTGTAAACTACTCCTCTAGACTATAAGTTTCCACCTAGATTGTAAGCTTTTTCTCTAGACTGTCAGCTCCCCTCGAGACTATAAACTCCTCCTCTAGACAGTTAGCTTCCATCCGATTGTAAGCTCTTCTTCCAGACTGTAAACTCACTGTGGGCAGGGAGTGGGTCTACAAACCGGTTACATTTTACCCTCCAAAGTACTTAGTATATTGCTGCACAGAATAAGAGCTCAGCAAATACCTTTTGATTGATTGAATGATCCAACCATTTTTTTATGACTGTGAGGGCTGGACATACTACAGATAATAGTAATAATAATGGCATTTGTTAAGTGCTTACTATGTGCCGAGCACTGTTCTAAGCTCTGGGGTAGATACAAGGTAATCAGGTAGTCCCACGTGGGGCTCACAGTCTTAATCCCCATTTTACAGATGAGGTAACTAAGTGAGGCACAGAGAAATCAAGTGATTTGCCCAAAGTCACACAAGCCTAATTGAACTTGTGGATCTACCTAATCCCCCATTACAGTACTTACTTCACACAAAGTGGTGACAGGCTCACTGATAATGAGGTCCTGGGGTCCAATTGGACCTCCAGTCTCAAAACTATGGCTATAACAATCACACTCTTTCACAGGGCAGGAAATGCTAGGGGCAAATAACTCAAACAATTGAGCTTGGTAAGCTGAGCTGGAGTCACGAGAAAAAGTGGATAGAAGTCATGACGTAGACAGCAGGACAGTTCAGTGTTCAATAACTCCGAAGGTATTTATTGAGCACTTACTGTGTGCAGCACTGTACTAAATATTTGGGAGAGTACAATCCAAGACAGTAGACACGCTCCCTGCCCGCAAGTAGACCCTGAATAGGTACTGAGGGCAAAGCCCAGAATGAATGAATCAATCAATGGTATTTATTGGGAGCTTACTATGTGCAGAGCACTGTACTAAGTGCTTGGAAGAGTACAATACAACAGAGTTAGCAGACATTTTCCCTGTCCATAACAACCTTATAGTCTAGAATGAGTAACAAACAGTTCAAAAGCTGCAATAATCAGAAATGGGATAACTGTCTTAGAGC
The DNA here is from genome assembly GCF_004115215.2 of Ornithorhynchus anatinus. Classification (NCBI taxonomy): domain Eukaryota; kingdom Metazoa; phylum Chordata; class Mammalia; order Monotremata; family Ornithorhynchidae; genus Ornithorhynchus; species Ornithorhynchus anatinus. Next base: position 111,942,761 of record NC_041728.1, on the reverse strand, counting down.
CCAGGCTTAAGGAAGATCAGGACACAAAGAGGAAAACAAAGCAGTACCTTCAAGTGCTAGGGGTAAAAAAAAAAAAATCAACAAGGGGAAATCTTTTTATGCATACGGGGGGAGAGATTGCCTGTCATGTATTAGTCTCATCAGCCGCAGCCCCACACTCTGACAAGTCTCCCTCTTCCAGTAACATCTTTTTTGACCTCAGAGGGCAGCTCTCTATATATGCTAATTTATAGTGTGTACAATGTAATTGGGATGAAATTACTTCTTCTGAAAGATAATTAATAATGGAAATAAAATGATGTATGTTCTTTTTTTTTCTCTTCGCAGGATCTAGTTTAAACTCATTCGGTGAATTCTTTCTTGTTGGTTCACATGGTTCCCTGGACTGCTTATGAATGATACAGTAGCTTTGAAGTGGTGTGAATGGGGGTTTTTTTTTCTTGTGCTAGCGATGGTCGGTGGGGTTTGATACTTACTATTGCCTCAGTGAGAAATCTGGGTCATTCCCATATTCAGATGCATCTTCTTCCATAGCCAGGAATCCGATGTGCAAGGCAAATAAATGTGCCTAAACTATAGATTCTAAGCTACTTGTGGGCAAAGGAACATGTGCACTAACTCTGTTATATTGTACTTTGCCAAGCACTTAGTACAGTTCTCAGCACAGAGTAAGTGATTGGTAAACATCATTGATTTTGCCCACGAGAAGCAGCGTGGCTCAGTGGAAAGAGCCCGGGCTTGAGAGTCAGAGGTCATGGCTTCGAATCCCTGCTCCGCCCCTTGTCAGCTGTGTGACTGTGGGCAAGTCACTTCACTTCTCTGGGCCTCAGTTCCCTCATCTGTCAAATGGGGATTAAGACTGTAAGCCTCAGGTGGGACAAACTGATTACCCTGCATTTAACCCAGTGCTTAGAACAGTGCTCTGCACATAGTAAGTGCTTAACAAATACCAACATTATTATCATTGATTGATTGAGGTGACATGCTTAAAATTTGTCTCAGGGAATATAAACAGCACAACATTAAATAAACCCAGGAAAGAGCACAAAATTAAATAAACCTAGGTTGAAACTGGCTGGCCTTTTCAGACACACCTTTCATTATGGGTTGCTGAGTTCAATTCCTCATGCATGTCTTGAATTATGATAGACTCACTAGGGCATTAAGGCAAAAAATCACTAAGTAATTATGAAAAGCGATGCACTAAAGATTTGAGATTATGATCTTGTTTGGTGAAGATTGGGGATGAGAACTGGAGTAGTGATTCTCATAAAGACTTTTTTAAGGTATTTTCTCTTTGACAAAATCAGTCTACTGAAAAAAAATGATAATCATAACATGTACCTCACTTGTTCATTTGTAAAGGATCAAATCAGTTCTCAACTTCAGGTCAATGGGGGTTTTGAACCAAAGAGACACTTGGGGTCAAAGCAAGTTTGGAATCGAAGATGAGTAGCATACTAAAATAGGAGTGTGCATTGGTCTTTAAGAGTGAACAAGCAAATTATCTGAGCCAGTTCAGAAGGTATGAAATATTTCTATTCTGCTACTTGGGATCAGATTCTACATATACTCAGTACTTCATAATGCCCTTCAGCAAAATTGGAGTATGCTGTAGGCATTCGGTAGAAGCAGCGTGGCTCAGTGGAAAGAGCACAGGCTTTGGAGTCAGAGGTCATGGGTTCAAATCCCAGATCGGCCACTTTATCAGCTGTGTGACTTTGGGTAAGTCACTTAACTTCTCGGTGCCTCAGTTACCTCATCTGTAAAATGGGGATTAAGACTGTGAGCCCCATGTGGGACAACCTGATTCCCTTGTGTCTACCCCAGCATTTAGAACAGTGCTCGGGACATAGTAAGCGCTTAACAAATACCAACATTATTATTATTATTATTGTTATTTGGTAATTTTGAAGTAGAGCTTCTGATGAAGCAGCATGGCGTAGTGGACAGAATACAGGCCTGGGAGTCAGAAGGTCATGGATTCTAATCCCAGCTCCACCACTTGCCTGCTGTATGATGTTGGGCAAGTCACTGTACCTTTCTGGGCCTCAGTTACCTCATCTGTAAAATGGGGATTAAGATTAAGACAACCTGATTACCTTGTATCTACCCTAGTGCTTAGAATAGTGCTTGGCACATAGTAAGCACTTAACAAATACCATAATTATTATTATGATGATCTGTAAAATGGGGATTAAGACTATGAGCCCCACGTGGGACAGGGACTGTGTCCAACCCAATTTGCTTTTAATCATCTCAGTGTTTAGTACAGTGCCTGGCACATAATAAGCAATTAACAAATACCAGAGTTATCATTATTATTTTTATTATCTTAAGAGCAAGGTAAATCATTCTCATTTTCACATGAGGAAACAGACATGGAAATATTAGCTGACACACTAAAGGTGACCCAAGAGCAGGTTGCAGAACTCAAATTCCTGAATGATGGTTACTGATTTCCCAGATGCAGAATATTGTGTTTCATGAAGTGTCAACCTGCTTTTGTTTATTTTCAAATGGTATTTGTTAAGCACTTATTATGTGCTTGCCTGTCCACTGCATTTAGCACTGGGGTAGATAGGCTAAGCAGGTTGGACATAGTCCATGTCCCACATGAGGCTCACAGTCTTAATCTCCATTTTACAGGTCAAGTGACTGAGGCGCAGAGAAGTTAAAGGATTGTCCAAAGTCATATGGCAGAATTGCAGCAGAGACGGGATTAGAACTCAGGCACTTTGACTCATAAATCCATCTCTTTCCAGTAGGCCCCTGTATCTCAAACTTTGAGCAGAAACCACATTTGCATAGTCCACAAACAACCACACTAATAATAATAATTATGGTATTTGTTAAGCACTTGTTATGTGCCAGGCATTGTACTAAGCACTGGGATGGATACAAGAAAATCAGGATGGACACAGTCCTTGTCCCATGTGGGGTTTACAGTTCCAATCCTCATTTTACAGATGAAGTAACTGAGGCACAGAGAAGTTAAGTGACTTGCCCACAGTTACATAGCTGACAAGTGGCAGAGCCGGGATTCAAACCCATGACCTCTGACTTCCAAGCCTGGACTCTTTCCACTGAGACACGCTGCTTCTCAAATCCCAAACTCTGATATTTGCTCTACATTCCCTTTAAGCAATTAACTGATCAGTGGTATTTGAATGCTTACTGTATGCAGAGTACTCTACTAAGCACTGGAAAAGAAAACTTGGATGAGAATTAGATTGGGTCACTGATCCTCAAGGGATTCATGATCTTAGTATTAGTTTCGAAGGGAGCTGGTGATAGACATGTAGGTGAAAATGAAACAATAAAAACACAAAATTAACATAAAGGATGAAGACAGGATAAATAGCAAATAAAATAAAGGCTGTGAGGTGCCGTGGATAGAAAAGCAGAATTTCCCTTCTCCCCTTTCTTGAGTCAGACCCTTTCACCTATTTCTACCCCCGGAATTTTTTATTTATTTCCATTTTTACCATCTCTGAGTTACTTTTTAATGCTTCTGAACAGTCAGATTTTAGAATTTATTAACATGATAAAAACATTTTGAGAAAGCCTACCAAAGAACTGGTCAGCTTACAGGGAAGGACTGTAAATTGTACTTCCGCCAAATGTAGCAGACTAATGAAATGACAATTTAATGTGGAAGCCGCTTTCTACAAGTAGCATTTAACACTCTTGTAGTCTGATAACACTGCAGGAATGCTTGTTTACGCTCCAACTACAACCCGGACGCCAAGCTTTAGCACTTCAAGCCTGCACCCACCCTTCTTCCCTCCCTCCCTCCCTGACTGGTCCTTTTCCTCTGCTTTCAAACATGCTATGAATCTCTTAGCCTAAAAAAAATTCTCGCTCGACCTCAGTGCTCATTTGAGCTATTGCTTCATCTCCCTCCAACCATTCCTGTCCAAATCCTAGAAGGGGTTGTTTGTTCCTAGTGCCCTCACTTGCTCTGCTCCAACTGCTTTCTAGACCCCCTGTAATCTGGCTTCTTCCCCCTCTTCTCCAAAGAAACTTCTCTCTCTAAAGTCACCAATGACCTCCTTGACAAATTCAGTGGCCTCTAGTCCACTGTAGTTTTCCTTGACCTTTCGGTTGCTTCTGAGATGGAAGATCACCCCTTCTCCTAGAAACATGATCTAACCTTGACTTCAGTGACACTATCCACTCCTGGTTCTCCTCCTACTCTTTTCTGGTCTTTTTCCGTCTCTTTCACTGGCCCTTCCTCTATATCTTTTATGGATTTTGTTAAGCACTCATTATGTTCTAAGCACTGGGGTAGATACAAAATAATAAGGTTGGACATAGTCCCTAACTTACTTGGGGCTCCCAGTCTATGAAGAAGGGAGAACAGGAAAACTGGGGCACAGAGAAGTTAAGTGACTTGCCCAAGGTCACACAGCAATCATTTGGCAGAGCCAGAATTAGAACCCAGGTCCTGTGCCCTTTCCACTAAGCAATGCTGCTTCTCCCACTTCCTAACTTTGGGGTGCCTCCCCTGACTAAACTCTCATTCTCCCAATCCTATTTTCCTTCCCTACTACTTCTCCCACATACTTACTTCCACCCTTATGAATTTAGTTACTCCCCACATCACCCCAAAAAGAAGTCTGGAAGTCTGGAAGCCTGGAATTTATTTCAATATCTGTTTCATTCATTCACTCATTCAATCACATTTATTGAGCACTTACTGTGTGCAGAACACTATACTAAGAGCTTGGAAAGTACAATGAAGTAATAAAGAGAAACAATCCCTGCCCAAAATGGGCTTATAGTCTAGATGGGGGGAGACAGACATCAATACAAGTATACAGGCATCAACATAAATAAATGGAATTATAGATATATACATATATATGTAAGTGCTATGGGGTGGCAAGAGGCAGAGGAAGAACAAAGGGAGAAGTTGAGGAGGGGGAGCTGAGGAACAAGGGCTTAGTCTGGGAAGGCCTCTTGGAGGAGGGGCACCTTTAGTAGGGTTTTGAAGCTGGGAAGAGTGATTGTTTGGTGGATTTGAGGAGGGAGGGCGTTCCAGGCCAGAGGTAAGATGGGTCAACAGCAAAACAGTGAGATCGAGGCACTTTGAGAAGGTTAGCACCTGAGGAGCGGAATGTGTGGGCTGGGATGTAGAAGGAGACAAGGGAGGTGAGGTAGGAGGGGGCAAGGTGATGGAGAGATTTAAAGCCAATAGTGATGAGCTTTTACTTGATATGGAAGTGGATAGGCAACCCCTGAAGATTTTTGAGGATGGGTGGGTGACATGCCCTGATTGTTTCTGTTGAAAGATAATCCGGCAGCGGAGTGAAGTATGGGCTGAGGTGGGGAGAAGCAGGAGGTTGGGAGGTCAGAAAGGAGTCCAGTTTCCCCCGTAGTAGGTAGGAATCATAGCTACCAACTATATCAAACACTTCCAATTGCTTAGTACAGAGCACACTGCATACAGTAAGTATTCAATAAATACCATCAGTTGATTGATTGAAGAATGTCCTGTTACTACCACTGGAAACAGAAGACTGGCCTGGATGGAACATTTGTCTGACCCAGAAATGGCAATACTCCTGACCTCAAAATGCCTCTCCGAGACACTAAGTTTTCTCACAGAAAAGTGGGCCTGGCCTTGAATTTGTAGCATAACTAAAAATCTGGTTTATTTTTAAGAGGATTTCAATTGCTTCTCCTACCCAAGGGAAAACAAACAAAAAACCCTCTTATATGTATTTGAAATTGTCAAGAAATAAAGAAATTGTCAAGAATGTCAAGAAATAAATAAATAATAATTATGGTATTTGTTAAGCAGTTACTATGTGGCAGGCACTGTACTAGCACTGGGGTAGTTACAAGCAAATCGGGTTGCACACAATCCCTGTCCCAAGTTGGGCTCACAGTCTCAATTGCCATTTTACAGATGAGATAACTGAGGTCCAAAGAAGTGAAGTTCTTTTTTTTTTTGTCTGTCTCCCCTGATTAGACTGTAAGCTCGTCAATGGGCAGGGACTGTCTCTATCTGTTGCAAATTTGTTCATTCCAAGTGCTTAATACAGTGCTCTGCACATAGTAAGCACTCAATAAATACTATTGAATGAATGATTGAATGAATGAAGTTACTTGCCCAAAGTCACACAGTAGACAAGTAATGGAGCAGGGCATTAGAACCCATGACCTTCTGACTCCCAGGCCTGTGCTCTAGCTACTACACATACTGCTTCTCACTGAGGGAAAATGAATCTCAAACTATGGTTTAGGATTTCACTGTGACTCTCAGGAATTAATGATATCTAGCTCCTTTGTTTTTTGTTTTTTTTTCTTTTTTTATGATATTTGTTAAGTACTTACTATGTGCCAGGAACTGGGCTAAGTGCTGTGGTAGATTCAAGCTAATCAGGTTGGACAGAGTCCCTGTCCCACATAGGGCTCATAGTCTTAATCCCCATTTTGCAGGTGAAACAACTGAGGCATAGAGTAGTTAAGTGACTTGTCCAAGGTCACCCAGTAGACAAGTAAGTGGCAGAGCTGGAATTAGAACCCAAGTCCTACTAATTCTCAGACTGTGCTCTATCCACTAGGCCATGCTCCTTGAGGGCAGAAATCGTCTCTACCAACTTTATTGTATTGTATGCAGAGAAGCAGCGTGACTTAGTGGAAAGAGCATGGGCTTGGGAGTCAGAGGTCATGGGTTCTAATGCCAGCTCTGCCACTTGTCAGCTGTGTGACTCTGGGCAAGTCACTTAATTTCTCTGTGCCTCAGTTACCTCATCTGTAAAATAGGGATGAAAACTTGAGCCCTACGTGGGACAACCTGATTACCTTGTATCTACCCCAGTGCTTAGAAAAGTGCTTGGCACATAGTAAGGGCTTAACAAATACCAACATTATTATTATTATTATTACTCTGCTCCCAAGGGTTTAGTCAAGTGCTCAGAACACAGTAACTGCTCAAGAAATACTACTGAATGATTGGTGGATTAACCAAGTAAGGGTTTTCAGCCTAGTGGATGGCAAGAGCCTGGGAGTCAGAAGTACAGGAGTTCTAACTGCTCAATAAATAGTACTGAGTATTTGATGGTTAACCAAATAAGGATTTTTGGCCTAGTGGATGCTGTACAAGCCTGGGAGTCAGTCTTCATTCCATTTCACAGATGAGGTAACTGAGGGACAGAGAAGTCAAGTGACTTGCCCAAGGTCACACAGCCGACAAGTGCTGGAGTAGTAATTAGAACCCACGACCTCTGATTCCCAAGCCCGTGATCTTTCCAATAAGCCACACTGCTTCTCTAGCACTAAACACTGGGATAGGTACAAGTTAACCAGGAGGGACAATATGCCTGTCCCACAAGGGCTTGACAGTCTTAATCCCCATTTTACAAATGAGGTAACTGAGGCCCAGAGAAGTTAAGTAACTTGCCCAAGGTGACACAGTAGATAAGTGGTGGAGCCAAAATTGGAACCCAGGTCCTTCTGACTTCCGGGCTCGTGCTCTATCTACTAGACCACACTTCTTTTCATTTCTTTCTGTTTGTTTTGAACCTTCTTCCCTTGAGATATCGTGGTGTGGTGGTGGTGTGAACAATTTATATATGGAGTTTCTACACCCTTCATGATTTTGTAGATGTCAATCATATCCCCTCAGCCTGAAGAATCCTAACTCACTCTATTTAGTCTAATAGAAAATCTTCTCCCCACCTGGTCATTTAGAGAAGCAGCGTGGCTCAGCGGAAAGAGCAGGAGCTTGGGAGTCAGAGGTCATGGGTTCGAATCCCTGCTCTGCCACTTGTCATCTGTGTGACTGTGGGAAGTCACTTCACTTCTCTGTGCCTCAGTTACCTCATCTGTAAAATGGGGATTAAGACTGTGAGCCTCGCATGGGACAACCTGATTACCCTGTATCCATCCCAGCGCTTAGAACAGTGCTCTGCACATAGTAAGCGCTTAACAAATACCAATATTATTATTTTACTTGTCCTTTTCTGTACAGTCTCCAGCTTTTCTTTGTCTTTTTTATGGTATTTGTTAAGCGCTTACTTTGTGTCCAACACTATTTTAAGCACTGTAGTATATACAAGTTAATCAGGTGGGTTACAGTCCCTATTTCACATGGGGCTCACAGTCTAACTAAGAGGGAGAACAGATATTTAGTCCCCAATGAGGAACAGTTGAGGAATCTGAGGCACAGATTTACATGTCCAAGGTCACACAGCAAGTGATGGGGTTAGCTGGGATTAGAACCCAGGTACTCTGAATCCTAGGCTTGTACTCTTTCCACTAGACCACACTGCTTCTCAATCCTTCCTAAAATAGGATTCCTCTCAGGACAGGGAGCGGAAACAAAGTATTAAGTAGGTCTTCATGCCTGCTGCCTCCTATTAGTCTTGATGATTATTATTATTAATAATAATAATAATAATAATGTTGGTATTTGTTAAGCGCTTACTATGTGCAGAGCACTGTTCTAAGCGCTGGGGTAGATACAGGGTAATCAGGTTGTCCCACGTGAGGCTCACAGTTAATCCCCATTTTACAGATGAGGTAACTAAGGCACAGAGAAGTGAAGTGACTTACCCACTGTCACAAAGCGGACAAGTGGCATAGCCGGGATTCGAACCCATGACCTCTTACTCCCAAGCCCGGGCTCTTTCCAGTGAGCCCTGTTGCTTCTCTAGCCCTGATTCCCCTCTCTCTTTCAACCCCCATATTCAATCCATCACCAAATCCTGCCCTTTCTTCGATTTCAATACTCCAGACTCGATGCTTCCTCACCATCTGAACTGACCTCCACCCTGGTCCGAGAACTTTCATATTCTGTCTTGATTACTTTATCAACTCCCTCATTGACTTCCCTACCTTTAATCTCATCTCTCTCCTGTCCCATACTTCACTCTGTGGTTGGATCATAATTTTCCAAAGCATCGCATTATGCTCCCATCCCCATTCCTCAAACACGTACAGTGGTTGCCTATTTCTCTCCACGCTGAGCAGAACCTCTTGACAATTGGCTTTAAGATATTCAATCAGCTTTTAACCCCTTTGTACTACTAATAATAATCATCATAATTGTGATGTTTGTTAGGCACTTATTATGTGCCAAGCACTTTACTAAGTGCTGGGGTGGATACAAGGTAATCACGTTGGACACAGTCTCTGTCCCACAAGGGCCCCACAGTCATATTTTCTACGTTACAGATTTGGTTCCTGAGGCCCAGAGAAGTCAAGGGACTTACCAAGGTCATTAAGCAGAAACATGGTGGAGCCAGGATTAGAACCCAAGCCTTCTGACTCCCAGACCCATGCTCTTTCCCCTAGGCCACACTGCTTCTCCTTTCTCACAGCACCAACTGTCCCGCTCTGTCCCGCTCAATTCAATCTGTCTCAACTCTTTTTACTCAGCCCCTCCCTTCTGCCCAGAATTCCCTTCTACTTCACATTTGGAAAACGATTACCCACGTTTCCTCCAGGAATGTTTCCCTCTTTAATCGCTCATCTCCCCATCCCATTTCCAGACTTTTTGCCACATCAGCACTTCCATGTCATGTAAACACTTGGGTACTAATTCCCTGTACCCCACCTTGCCTATAATTCATTTTAGTATCTGTATCCCCCTCTGGATTGTTAGCAATTTGAGAGTGTACTATTTCAACTCTCCAAAGTGCTTTGTCCAGTAAGTGTTCAATAAATATGACTGATCAAATGATTGAAAATAGGAGTCAAAATTGACTCCGTGAACCCTTTCTTGAGGCTTGCCTGGTAGCTGTAACTCCATAATCAATCATCAATCGTATTTATTGAGTTCTTACTGTGTGCAGAGCACTGTAATGAGTGCCTGGGAGAGTACGCAGCGTGGATCAGCGGAAAGAGCCCCGGCTTGGGAGTCAGAGGTCATGGGTTCGAATTCTGACTCTGCTCTGCCCCTTGTCAGCTGTGTGACTGTGGGCAAGTCACTTCACTTCTCTCTGCCTCAGTTCCCTCATCTGTAAAATGGGGATGAAGACTGGGAGCCTCACGTGGGACAATCTCATTCCCCTGTATCTACCCCAGAGCTTAGAACAGTGCTCTGCTCATTTTACATTTGTTAATGAAATGTACATCACCTTGATTCTATTTAGTTGCCATTGTTTTTACGAGATGTTCTTCCCCTTGACTCTATTTATTGCCATTGTTCTTGTCTGTCCGTCCCCCCCGATTAGACCGTAAGCCCGTCAAACGGCAGGGACTGTCTCTATCTGTTGCCGACTTGTTCATTCCAAGCGCTTAGTACAGTGCTCTGCACATAGTAAGCGCTCAATAAATACTATTGAATGAATGAATGCTCTGAACGTAGTAAGCGCTTAACAAATACCAACATTATTATAATATATCAGAGTTGGTGGACATGTTCCCTGCCCATAAGGAGTTTACAGTCTAGATGGGGAGACAGACATTAATGCATATGTATTGTGGATATGTACATAAGTGCGGTGAGGCTGAGGTGGGAGCTGAGGTGGAAGAAGAGGTGACACAGGAGAGAGTGGGAGAAAATCACCATGTAGTGGGACTTTGGATAATTTTTCCCTTGTATCTGCTCACTTCCCTTGTAGCTAATTTCATGTGTTCTATATGTAATAATAATGATAATGTTGGTATTTGCTAAGTGCTTACTAGGTGCAGAGCACTGTTCTAAGTTCTGGGGTAGATACAGGGTCATCAGGATGTCCCACGTGGGTCTTACAGTCTTAATCCCCATTTGACAGATGAGGTAACTGAGGCCCAGAGAAGTGAAGTGACGCCCACAGTCACACAGCTGACAAATGGCGGATTCGGGATTCGAACCCATGATTTCTGACTCTCAAGCCCGGGCTCTTTCCACTAAGCCACGCTGCTTCCCCAATATGTAGAGTTCATCTCCTACAACAAACCATTTCCAGTGGTGATCTTGACAAGAGCATGGGCCTAGGAGTCAGAAGGTAATGAGCTCTAATCCCAGCTCCTCCACTTGTCTGCTGTGTCACCTTGGGCAAGTCACTTCACTTATGAGAAGCAGCGTAGCTTAGCGGAAAGAGCACAGGCTTGGGAGTCAGAGGTCGTGGGTTCTAATACCGGCTCTGCCGCTTGTCAGCTGTATGACTTTGGGCAAGTCACTTCATTTCTGTGTGCCTCAGTTCCCTCATCTGTAAAATGGGGATTTAAGACTGTGAGTCCCATGTGGGACAACCTAATTACCTTGTATCTCCCCCAGCGCTTAGAACAGTGCTTGGCACCTAGTAAGCGCTTAACAAATACCATCATTATTATTCTCTGGGCCTCGGTTACCTCATCCATAAAATGGGGATTGAGATTGTGAATCCCATGTGGGACAGGAACTGTGTCCAACGTGATTTGTTTCCATCCACCCCAGCACTCAATACAGCGCCTGACACATAGTAAGTGCTTACAAATACCGTAATTATTATTATTATTACAGTGTGTCACTATAAGACGAAAGTGAAACCATCAGGTCTGCCTGTTGCCATTTTCTGCCAACATTTGGATGTTATACTGGATTTAATGTTTCACCAGGACTATGGGACGCTCTGCCCTTCCTGCTTGCTTGTCACCCACCATACAACAACTAAATTAAGGGATCCTGCTGTTAGCCCTTCTTCTCCTTTGAAATAACACCTGGGCAACCTTTGGGGTGATGGAGAAAGCTTCAGTGATGGTAAATTGACTGTGCTTCAATTCTTCATGCAAGTGATTTTCTGGGATGTACTTCAATTAAAAGAAAATTACGTAAGAGGTACACTCCAGTCCGTAAGAACATTCTGGAACATTTTAAATTAAAAACCTGAATTTTAAATTATTACAGTTCTACTAATTATTCCACATAATACATTTTGCACATACACAATATATTTTTACTCAGCTTTACTACTATTAACAGGTCAGACTATTAAGCCTCTCCAAATTCTTTTCAATCAGATTTATTTTACATCCTCTCTGCTATTACTTAACAATCCATTTATTCTCTTATCTTTCATACAAAAACATGTTGCTGCAATGACTGGGCTTCCAGGAAACATGAAATAAATTGGTTACCAAACCCAGGTTTAAATTTGAACAAACTCATTCTGAAAATGATGTCTGAAGTTAGAATATAAAATGCATTTTTGGATCATCTATTTTTTTTTAATAACTCATAAAGGGTCTCCTTGGTACTTTGATGAATTTGACTCATGAATCAATGTCTACTTATTAAACTTAAATACTTTTCTTCTATCTACTCACAGCTGAAACAGGAGTGAGTCAGGAGAGAACCTCTTAGAATTTGGCTCCATAGAAACTTTCAGGGAAAGGACTCATCAGTTCTGAGTGATTTGCATTCATTTTGTGGAAAGTCTATGGCTAAAGCAGTTCAGGTGGGATGGTTTAATAGAAAGTGTTTAGTGAACAAGATAAAAAGGAGATGGAGAATGCTGGGGACAGTAGATCATTCCACTGTCAAAGCAGGGAGAAAAAACAATAACATGTACTTAAACACAGTATCTGGGTCACCATCAGGTCCATATCCCCTAGGGTCTTGTGAAAATGTCCAATGTTCTTTACAATGTCAGAAAAAAAATTCAGCTTGCTAAAATGTACCTAAACCTTCGATCTGACTCCAGAGGGTGAGAAATACCCATTCCGCCACAGTGCGCACTAGGAATTTAGAAATCTGTGACAACCAAGAAAAGCTACTAAGAATAAAAAAAAAAAAAATAGAAAGAACAACTTATGATTTTGCCTTAGAAGATTAAGTGACAATAATAATTGTGGTATTTGTTCAGCTCTTACTATGTGCCCAGCACTGTACTAAATGCTGGTTGAACATGGTCCCTGGCCAATACGGGGCTTATAGTCTAAGAGGGAAGGAGAACAGGTATTGAATCACCTTTTTACAGATGAGGAAACTGAGGCACAGAGAAGTTAAGTGACTTACTCAAGGTCACACAAAAGGCAAATGGCAGCGTCTGATTCCCAGGCCTGTGCTCTTTTCACCTGGCCATGCTGCTTGCTTGTAATGACATAGAAAATATATTTAATATATTTAAACATCTCCTTCTTAGCTCGACATATGAAAATGAAAGTACAGATGGGTTGGCAGTACTGGAGGGTGACATCGCCAACAAGCCAGGGACAACTAGGAACTAATGGAACCTTCCAGATACAGATGCATAGCTACGACCCAGTGTCATAGAGACGCAAACAATAGGAAGGTGGAGATAGGGGCTAAGAAACTATCTTCTAGCAATGACATTTTCTCCCCATAACAGGGGGAATAGAATAGAAGCAGCATGGCCTAGTGGATAGAGCACGAGCCTGGAAGTCAGAAAGACCTGGGTTCTAATCCCGGCTCTGCCACCTGTCTGCTTTGCGACTTTAGCTAAGTCACTTAAATGATCTGTATCTCCATTACCTCCACTGTAAAATGGAGATTAAGACTGTGAGCCCATATGGGTTAGGGCCTGTGTCTAACCTTAGTTTGTATCCACCCCCGTGCTTTGCACAGTGCGTGGCACCATGAGAAGCAGCATGGCTCAGGGGAAAGAGCACGGTCTTGGGAGTCAGAGGTCATGGGTTCTAATCCTGCCTCTGCCACATCAGCTGTGTGACTTTGGGCAAGTCACTTAACTTCTCTGTGCCTCAGTTACCTCATCTGTAAAATGGGGATTAAGACTGTGAGCCCCATGTGGGACAACCTGATTACCTTGTATCCCTCCAGCACTTAATACAGTGGTTGGCACATAGTAAGCACTTAACAAATACCATCATCATCATCATCACCAAGTAAGTACTTAAATGCTACTAAAAAAGGAATAGAGAGCAGGGATGATTCAGTGTGATTCATCCCCACTGTTTGAAAGCACAAAATAAACTCTAGTCCTTCCCTCCTTCCACACCAAATTAAACATTTAAAGACCAAATGATCTTTCAGTTGTTGAAGAGTTAGTAGCACCAGTCGGATTTATCAGCACATTGTTCACTCAACTCTGGCCATGGAGTAGACATGATTCCCTACCGTCTTACTATGTGTAAAACGTTGTTGGCCAACACACCCACAGAAATGAAATCTCTCTTTTATGAAATCTCCTTCCATACCCATCATCTAAACAACTCACTCATGCATCTGTCTTTGAATGTTTCATCTGCTATTTCATTGCTTCATTAGGAAGCAACTTGGCCTGATGGATAGATCACGGGCCTGGGAGTCAGAAGGGCCTGGGTTCTAATTCAGGCTTTGCCCCTTGTCTGCTTTGTGACCCCGGGCAAGTCACTTCATTTCTCTCTGCCTCAATTACCTCATCTGTAAAGTGGGGATTAAGACTGTGATCCCCTCCCTGACTCTAGATTATAAGCCCGTTATGGGCAGAGATTGTCTTTCTTTATTGTTGTATTGTACTTTCCGAGCGCTTAGTACAGTGCTCTGAATGCAATGTGTTCAGTAAATATGACTGAATGAATGAATGACAGGGATTATGTCCAATCTGATTAGCTTGTATCTACCCCAGAGCTTAGTGCAGTGTCTGGCACATAGTAGGCAGTTAATAAATACCATTAAAATGTTGCTCTGAAGAGACTCCTCGCTCATCAGCATTTGGGGAGCAAAGAGAGAGAAGGGGAAAGAGCAGAGATCCTTTCCTCTCTTTACCATGTCAAGACAGGGTTTTGGGGCTGCCTAGGTGCAAGCATCTTGTGGACAGGGATCACGCCTACCAACTCCGTTACACTGAACTTTCCCAAGTGCTTAGTGTAGTGTTGTACACATATAAGCCTCAATAGCCTCATCTGTAAAATGGGGATGCAATCATTGTTCTCCCTCTTTGACTGTGAACTCCATGTGGGACAGGGAATATGCCCTACCTGATTAACTGGTATCTATCTCTGCACTTGCTACAGAGGTTGACACACAGTAAGTGCTTAACAAATACTAGAAATGTTATTATGGTATTATGATATTCATTCAATCATAATAATAATAATGTTGGTATTTGTTAAGCACTTACTCTGTGCAGAGCACTGTTCTAAGCACTGGGGTAGATACAGGGTAATCAGGTTGTCCCACGTGATGCTCACATTTAATCCCCATTTAACAGATGAGATAACTGAGGCACAGAGAAGTTAAGTGACTTGCCCACAGTCACACATATGACAGGTGGCAGAGCTGGGATTCGAACCCATGATCTCTGACTCCCAAGCCCGGGCTCTTTCCACTGAGCCACGCTGCTTCTCTATTTATTGAGCACTCAGAAGCGGCATACCTAGTGGGAAGAGGAAAGGTCAGAGGATCTGGTTCTAATTCTGACTCTGCCACTCACCTGTTGTGTGACCTTGAGCAAGTTACTTAACTTCTGGGCACCTCAGTTTCCTCATCTGCAAAATAGGGATCCAATACCTGTTCTCCCTCCTATTTACACTGTGAGCCCCATGTGGGACCTAATCATCTTGTGTCTACCCCAGCACTTCGTACAGTGCTTGGCACATAGTAAGCACAGAAGCAGCAAGGCAGAGTGGATAGAGCATGGGCCTGGGAATCAGAAGGATGTGGGTTCTAATCCTGACTCCATTTGTCTGCTGGGTGACTTTGGGCAAGTCACTTCACTTCTCTGTGCCTCAGTTACCTCATTTTGAAAATGGGGTTTGAGACTGTGAACCCCAAGTGGGAAAGGGACTGTGTCCAACTCAATCGGTTTGTATCCACCCTAGTGCTTGGGACACAGTAAGCACTTAAAAATATAACAATTATTATCATTATTATTGCCATTAATAATGATATCAATTATTCAGAAATATTATTACTAAATAATAATAATAAACACTCAATAAATACCACTGACTGATTAATCTCCTCTACTGAGGTGGGCAGAGATCATGTATCCCCCACTTTTTCTCCTGTAGTCCTTCCTTTATTTCCCTAGAATTTCCTTACCATCCTTCAACAGGATCTTTTTGATGACCTTTAGGAAGACCGAAGGCTGATCATAATATACTACCTCCAACAGTTTGACGAGATCGGATAGGATTAGGAGAATGAAGTGGCTTTATTAAATGGAAGCAATACCAGAATCCCAAGCCTGTAGAGAGCAATGTCATTTCTTTTTCTTTTTATCTATCTGAAATAGATTTTAAAACATTCCAGATAGACAAACAAATCTTGGATCCAGTCCAATCAAGCCTAGCTATTCTCCTGGATCAAAGGGGTTGATGAAAACAAATGTGGCTAAAGCTTAAACAGTATATTGAGTAGCAGCATCAGTCATTGCAAATACCAAGTAAATGCCAGAAAAGAAAAAAAAAAGAAAATTTCTAGTTTTTGGATGTCCCTGAGTATTCCGGGTAAGTATTCCTGTTGATGCCCATCAAGGAGCCACTAGAAATTTCCAATTAAATATGCTCATAGTGATGGCAGAATCCTAAAATTTTAGATTCTTGGAATCCTATTCCACTGTACCCTCCCGGCTTCAGACTTTTGGCCAGAAGCCAGAAGTCTGAACCTAGAGCCGGCCCAGGAATGGGCAATGCCAGCTATCATTGGTAGATTTATTTGACAGCCCTTAGATTAAGCCTAGACTTTTCCAATTGTCAGAAAGAAGGGGCCTGGCAGCAAGTAATAATAATAATAATGATAATGATGTTGGTATTTGTTAAGCGCTTACTATGTGCAGAGCACTGTTCTAAGCGCTGGAGTAGATACAGGGTAATCAGGTTGTCCCATGTGAGGCTCACAGTTAATCCCCATTTTACAGATGAGGTAACTGAGGCCCAAAGAAGTGAAGTGACTTGCCCACAGTCACACAGCTGACATGTGGCAGAGCTGGGAGTCTAACCCATGACCTCTGACTCTGAAGCCCAGGCTCTTTCCACTGAGCCACGCTGCTTCCCCTAGTGATGTCTCAGAGAATGTTACCAATCTTTCAAAGCTGCATCCAGTGGCTGGCATGACATCATAGCACGCCATCAGGGGAATTTTCCTGCTTTACTAGGTGTAGGCACCTAACCCCTGAATCCACTCCGTTATTTGAGGTCTTGCCAGTGGGTGAAGCAACAAGTAGTATATTTTCTCTCGCTGGGAACCTGGGACTATCACAGTTGGGTTTCTGCACAGTCTCTAATTTCTCCACCATCATCAGAACCCAGGATGTTAACTCAACAGCCACCAAGCATCCAGAGACAAGAGGGCACGATGGGAGCCAGGGACTCTGGGAAGGGTAGTATATCAAGTGATTAGGATGACCCAGTGAAGGAAGAAGGGCAAAGAAAGAGCTTCACAGCAGGTTGGTGCAGTTTCCCCAATGGATTATTGTCATCTTGAATCATGGCCTGTTTATCTAGTGTAGTCCTCCAAGATGTTTGGATCATCTGCTGCAGTATCTCTCAAAACCATCTATTGTTTAAGTGTTGTTACCCATCTAGTGACGAGGAGATGGAGCTGAGGTAGAGGGAGGTGGGTGAGCCCCACTTCTAATAATAATAATAATCACGGTATTTGTTAAGCGCTTACTATGTGCAAAGCACTGTTCTAAGCGCTGGGGGAGATACAAGGTGATCAGGTTGTCCCACGTGGGGCTCAACTAGAGAACCAGGGGTGGGGTAGAACCAGAGGTGGGGTTCTACCTCTTCTGCAGCCACCTATCTTCCTACACCAACACAAGACTCCTGAAGCCCACCTGTGCCCCATCTGGGGATAGGACCTGGGTTCTAATCCCGGCTCCGTCACGTGTCTGCCGTGTGACCTTGGGCAAGCCACTTCATTTCTCTGGGCTTCATTTTCCTCATCCATAAAATGGGGATTAAGACTGTGAACTCCATGTGGGACAGAGACTATGTCCAACCTGATTATTTTGTATCTAACCCAGCGCTTACAAGAGCGCATAGTAAGTGCTTAACAAGTACCAGAATTATTAGTGCAGTGGTGGCATGATAGCCTTTGTGACCCCTGAGCCTTCTCTCTGTCCTCTGAAGGAGTGGGGCCACAGGAACAGGGGATTATGGAGGGGGATGTTCTGGACAGGGGCAGCAGACCTGAGACCCTTAAGAAGCCAGGATACAGTGTTGTGAGGCTTGCCGGGGTTGGCGGTGAAGCTCATTGTGGGCAGGAATGTGTCTGCTGTTCCATTGTACTCTCCCAAGTGCTTAGTACAGTACTTTGCACACAGTAACCGCTCAATAAATACGACTGAATGAACGAATGAATAAAAATTGCTGGCCTGATTTTTTTTTTCCTGCTACCATAAAGACAAACAGCAATGGGAGAGAAAAAATTGGGTGTTAGTGGCAGGTGTTCCCATCAGCCAGAATCTATTTGCGAGAACCAATCACAGGATGTATCTCATTAGCAAGTCATAAATCAACCCCTTCAACTGGGTGGAGGGCAATCAGATAGGGGCCTTCAGCCACACTGTAAAGTCTGTAAATACCTATTAGGCAAATTGCACCCCTGTTGTGTATCCACGAGTAGAAGCAGTGGAGGAGGCCATATTCCTGAAACAATCCCATCTTTCTGCCTGTGGGCTGTCTGGGGCTCTCAAATCACCTCAGCCATCAAGATAGCCCCCAGAAGTGAATCTAGACCCTGTATTGAACTTTTAGGACCTCTCTAAGGAGCCAAAGCCTGAAAGCCCAATCTGTACCTTTGTAGCCCTACAGGGCCCCAGAATTGAAGGAGAGTTGACTCTTTGGTTCTGTGAGACCATGAGCATCATAACCAAAATGCTGAGTTGCCTCTCCCTCCAGCAACAGAGAAGCAGTGTGGCCTAGTGGAAAGAACCCAGGCCTGAGAATCAGAGGACCTGGGTTTGAAATACAGCTTTGTTACTTTCCTGCTGTGGGACCTTGAACAAGTCACTTATTTTTTCTGTGCTGTTACCTCATCTGTAAAACGGGGATTCCGTACCTGTTCTGCCTCCCGCTTAGACTATGAACCCCATTCATTCATTCAATCATATTTATTGGGCACCTATTGTGTGCAAATCACTGCACTAAGCACTTGGGGAGTACATTATAACAATAAACAAACACATCCCCTGCCCACAGTGAGCTTACAGTCTAGAAGGAGAGACAGACTTTAATATATGGCACTGGCTGATCATCTTGCATCTCCCCTAGTGCTTACTACAGTGCTTGGCTCATAATAAGTGCTTAACGAATACTATCATTTTTGTTATCATTAATAAGGGAGAGGAGGAGAGTAATAGGGAAGAGATGGGACTGGATATGTTTAATTCTAAAACTGTATCATTATCTGTTATCCAGAGGAACATATCAATCTCAGAAGATTAATCAAACATAATTTTCTATAATATTTCACTAAAGACCCTGGTAAGAGGAGAGAAAGATTAGTTTGTGTTGCGGGGGCGGGGGAAGGGGGAAGGGGAGCAACTACAGTAACTGGCTTAAGGATGATAATTAAAATGAAAATTACCTGGGCTATATATCTTCATGCCTCAGTGAATCAACGGATAACCAGCTGGGATCAGGGAAAAAAAGATTTTTCCCTCTGGTATAATATTGAACAACTGGCTGAAGGCTCTAAGAGTGCTTTTACCTCTTGCTTTTGAGCATCTGCTACACCCTTCTGCCAGAGAAACGCTGGCTAGATGGATCATTGGTTTGTCTCAGCACAGTGATTCCTTTGTTGTTAATAAGGGTTCCAGAGGAGACACACACCTATCATTCCACTACCTGGCCTGCCAACCACAAAAGAAATTATTTTGGGAAATTGAAATAGAGGCGACACATGTCTGAGAGGGGTTTGGGTTTGGGGTTTCAAAAAGACCTTCGATGCTTGTTTGTGGTTAAATGGAAATTGTAAGTTACGTACCGAGGCTAACTAGTCTCATCTCTCTAGACCATGAGCTCGCTGTAGGCAGGGAATATGTCTGCTTGTTGTTATATTGTACTCTCCCAAGCACTTAGTACAGTGCTTTGCACACAGAAAGGGCTCAGTAAGTACAAGTGAATGAATGAATGAATGAATGAATGAATGAATCTGATCTGCTCTCAACCTGATGTGACGGTCTCCCTGCTTCGATGAAAACCCAGTGGGAATGCCAAAATGGTCCCCGGAGATAAAGAATCAAGTAACCTGCATTCCACCTTCGTTGTGGGTAGGGAATGTGTCTGTTATATTGCTATATTATACTCTCCCAGGCACTTAGTTCAGTTCTCTGCACACAGTAAGCTCTCCATAAATATGAATGAATGAATGAAGGAATGAGCTGTCTTCATTCCCACAGAGATGGCCTCAGGGAGACCTAATCTTTAGAAAGTAGGGAATTTCCAGCCAAAGAGAGGGATGAAAGTCCTCACTGGTCCTAGACAGAATTGTCCTTTAGCACACAAAGAAACCAAAATGACTTAAATCTTTTTTTTTTTTCTTTTATTGGTATTAGTTAAATCCTTACTCGGTACTATACTGAACTCTGGGGTAGATACAAGCTAATTAGGTTGGACCCACTCCCTGTTCCACGTTGGGTGCTCATTCTTAATCCCCATTTTACAGATGAGGGAACTGAAGCAGATTGAAATAAAATGATTTACCCAAGGTTACACAGCAGACAATCTGGGGAGTTGGAATTAGAAAGCAGCTCTTCTGACTTCCAGGCCTGTCCCATTAGGCCACACTGCTTTTCTATCATATTAAATCGATTAATTTGTAGGATGCTTACTCTGCACAGAGCACTGTACTAAGCATTTGGGAGAGCACAATGATATGCCTGCCCTCAAGGAATTTTCAGTCTAGCAGTTGGGTCACAATGACCCAATGCTCCTGTGCCACCAGAGTGGACAGCAGGCGAGCAGATCTGCGTCGTGTGGAATTCCACTGTTGCGCTAGGGCTCTGGGACTCAGGGGGAGCTGCAAGTTTCCTGGGGCCACCTCCCTTCTTCTGCTAAAATCCATCCTTTCCTCTTCATCCAAAATGCTATCATGTTAATCCAAACACTTCTCCTACCCTGCCTTCATTACTGTATCAGTCTCCTTGCTGACCTCTCATCCTCCTGTCTCTCCCCACTCCAATCCATAGTTCATTTTGCTGCCCAGATCTTTTTTCTACAGAAACGTTTAGGTTGTCTTCCCACTTCTCAAGAACCTCCATTAGTTGGTTGCCCATCCACCTCCATCAACAGAACCTCCTCACCATTGGCTTTAAAGCAGTCAATGGTGCTTCACTCTGCTAAGCTTCTCACTGTACCGTGATCTCATCTATCCCTCCGCCAACCTCTTGCCCATGTCCTGCCTCTGGCCTGGAACACCCTCCCTCCTCATATCTGACAATTACACTCATCTGCTGCCAAACCTTGCTGAAGGCACATTTCTTCCAAGAGGCTTTCCCTGAAAAATATCTTTCTTTGTTTTTAACTCCCTTCTGGTGTCACCCTGACTTGCTCCCTATGGCTCTTCTCCCCTCCCAGCCCCACAGCACTTATGTTAAAAAAAAAGGTGGTATTTATTAAGTGCTTACTACGTGCAAAGCACTGTTCAAAGTGCTGGGGGATACAAGGTGATCAGATTGTCCCACGTGGGGCTCACAGTTTTAATCCCTATTTTACAGATGAGGTAACAGAGACACAGAGAAGTTAAGTGACTTGCCCAAAGTCACACAGCTGGCAAGCGGCAGAGATGGGATTAGAACCCATGACCTCTGAGTCCCAAGCCCGGGCTCCTTCCACTGAGCCACACTGCTTCTCAAATTATGGTATTTGTTAAGCGCTTCCTATGCGCAGAGCACTGTTCTAAGCATTGGGGTAGATACAGGTTAATCAGATTGTCCCACGTGGGGCTCACTTTTTTTTAATCCCCATTTTGACAGATGAGGTAACTGAGGCCCAGAGAAGTTAAATGACTTGCCCAAGGTCACACAGCAGATAGGTGGTGGAGCTGGGATTAGAACCCATGACCTCTGACTCCCAAGCCTGTGCTCTTTCCACTGAGCCATGCTGCTTCTCGGGATATGTACATATCTGTAGTTTATTTATTTTTATTGATGTCTGTGTCCCCCCAGCTCTCAACTGTAAGCTCACTGGGGGCAGGGAATGTGTCTGTTATAATGTTGTACTGTCCCTTCTCAATCACTTAGTATGGTGCTCTGCATACAGTAATTTCTCAATAAATACTATTTACTGAATCTACTGACTGACTCTTCCACCAAGCACCGTGAGTGCTGAACTTGCCATTGTCAAGGTTAGGACACTGTTGTAGCTGCAGCAGCTGAGACCCAAGGATCAATTGCTTAGAGCAGTTTGGTATAATAATAATAATCATAATCATAATAATAATGGCATCTATTAAGCATTTACTAAGTGTCAGGCACTGTCCCAAGTGCTGGGGTGGATATAAGCAAATCAGGTTGGGCACAGTCCCTGTCCCACGGGGGGCTAAATCCCCACAGTCTAAATCCACATTTTATAGATGAGGTAACTGAGGCCCAAAGAAATGAAGTGACTTGCCAAAGGTCACACAGCAGACCAGTGGCTGAGTCAGGATTAGAACCCAGGTCATTTTGGCTTCCACTTTGTCATACTGGCTAAGTCCAACAACAACTCTTATCTTCTTCATATTAATGTCTGTCTCCCCTTCTAGACTGTAAGCTTATTATTGGCAGGGAGCATATCTGCTAATTCCATTGCATTGTGCTCTCTCAAGTGCTTAGTACAGTGCTGTGCACATAGTAAGCACTCAGTAAATACCACTGATTATCATTCAATCATATTTACTGACCATTTACTCTGTGCAAAAAACTCATATGACAATCAATCATATATATTTAGAGCTGATTACTGTGTGCAGAGAACTGTACTACCCACTTGGGAGAGTTCAGTATAACTATCGAACAAAGTTGACCATGGCAAAATACACTAGAGCTAAGTAGACAAAATTCCTGCTCTCAAGGAGTACACAGTCTTACATGTCTAAGACTGAGCTCCTTATCTTCCCTCCCAAACCCTGTCCTCTCCCTGACTTTCCTGTCACTGTGGACGATATGACTATCCTTCCCGTCTCACAAGCCCGCAACCTTGGTGTCATCCTTGACTCTGCTCTCTCATTCACCCCACACAACCAATCCCTCACCAAAACCTGCCGGTTTCACCTTCACAACATCACCAAGATCTGCCCTTTCCTCTCCATCCAAACTGCTACCTTGCTGATACAATCTCACATCATATCCCGACTGGATTACTGCATCAGCATCCTTTCTGATCTCCCATCCTCCTGTCTCTCCTCACTTCAGTCTATA
Organism: Ornithorhynchus anatinus; assembly: GCF_004115215.2. Lineage (NCBI taxonomy): Eukaryota > Metazoa > Chordata > Mammalia > Monotremata > Ornithorhynchidae > Ornithorhynchus > Ornithorhynchus anatinus. The sequence goes on along the minus strand of NC_041728.1, from coordinate 111,919,530 downwards.
CTTCACTCTGCTGCCCGGCTTATTTTTCTAGGGAAACGCTCTGGGCACGTCACTGCTCTCCTCCAAAACTTCCAGCGGTTTCCTGACAATCTTTGCATGGAACAAAAACTCCTCATTCTTGGCTTCAAAGCTCTCCATCACCTTGCCCCCTCCTACCTCACCTCCCTTCTCTCCTTCTACAGCCCAGGCCACACACTCTGCTCCTCTATCACTACCCTCCTCTCCGTGCCTCATTCTCACCTGTCCCACTGTCGACCCCTGGTCCACTTCCTACCTCTGGCCTGGAATTTCTTCCCTTCTCACATCTGCCAAACTAGCTCTCTTCCCCCCTTCAAAGCTCTACTGAGAGCTCACCTCCTCCAGGAGGCCTTCCCAGACTGAGCCCCCGTTTTACTCTGCTCCTCCTCCCCCCTCAGTTCTACCCCCTTCCCCTCCCCACAACACTTGTGCATATTTGTACATATTTATTATTCTATTTATTTTGTTAATGAAGTGCATATATCTATAATTCTATTGATCTATTGTAATACCGTGGATGCCTGTCTACCTGTTTTGTTTTGCTGTCTGTCTACCCCTTCTAGACTGTGAGCCTGTTGTTGTTTAGGGATTGTCTCTATCTGTTGCCAAATTGTATTTTGAAGTGCTTATTACAGTGCTCTGCACATAGTAAGCGCTCAATAAATATGAATGAATGAATGAACGAATCTAATGGACACAAACTTTGAAATAAATTTTAGGTACTGGGAAGCAACAGAGTTTATGGATATGCAAAGAGGAGACGGTGAGGTAGTGAGTGCTGAAGAGGCAGTACTGAGGGGGAAATAGGGTGGAAGGGGTGAGAGAGTAATCAGGGAAGGCTTCCTAGAGGAGCTGTAATTTCAGAAGGGCTTTGAAGATGGGGCGCTAGTCCACAGTTCAGTTGCTGAATTTTTTCCATCGACATTTTTACTGCTGTTTTATTGTCTGCATGGTATTGTTTTACACAGAGATCTTGTCTCCTCCCATTTATTCTGGGAGTTCCTATTGAGACAGGGTCTATGTCTTAATTTGATTTTCTTGTGACAACCCCAGTGCTTAATATAATACTTTACACATTGTAAACACTTAATAAATTGGCTATAATAGTAGTAATGATCTATCTCAATTTTTAATAGTGAACAAAATGTTTTTATTGAAAGGATTCCACTTTTTATAACTGCACATCATCTTCCCAATCACATCTCTAGTCCCAGTAGTTTGTATCTTCTCAAGCTTCTGGGTATTCACTGCCCCTTCACTGTTTACATTTGAAAACTCAACTACATTTCCCACCCTGCTAGGTTCCCACATCAAGGCTCTGTTGGTCGAGCACTTTATGAGAAAATTCCCATGGTGACTTTGGACCAATCGGCTCAAGGAAATGTCCCTTATTTCTCTGGACCGCTGACACTGGCTCTGAGTCAAGGGGTCAGGGAGGAGAACAGTGGGGCTGAAGCAAAGGAAGTTCCACTTCTCACACACCACTCCTTGGGCTCTCTAGCTTCTCATATACAGTCCTGACAAAATGTGTGTCATCATTACCTATTTGGCTGGAACCTTGATAGGGAACTACAGAACTTTCATTCATTTATTCACTTGTACTTATTGAACGCTTACTGTGTGCAGACCATTGTAGTAAGTGCTTGAAAAGTACAATTCAACAATAAAGACAATCCCTGCCCACATCACACTTACAGTCTAGAAGGGGGGAAGACAGACATCAAAACAAGTAAACAGGCATCAATAGCATCAATATAAATAAATAGAATTATAGCTATATACACATTAAAACAAGTAAACAGGCATTAGTATAAAAAGAATTATAGATGTGTACATATATAGACAAGTACTGTGGGGTGGGGAGGGGGGTAGAGCAAAGAGAGGGAGTTGGGGTGATGGGGAGGGGAGAGGGAGCTGAGAAAAGGGGGGCTTAGTCTGGGAAGGCCTCTTGGAGGAGGTGAGCCTTCAATAGGGCTTTGAAAGGGGGGGGAAGAGTGATTGGCAGATTTGAGGAGGGAGGGCATATCAGGTCAGAGGTAGGACGCGGGCCAGGAGTCGATGGCGGGACAGGTGATAACAGGGCACGGTGTGAAGGTTAGCAGCAGAGGAACAGAGTGTGCGCGCTGGGACGTGGAAGGAGAGAAGGGATGTGAGGTAGGAGGGGGCAAGGTGATGGAGAGCTCTGAAGCCAAAAGTGAGGAGTTTTTGCTCTATATGGAGGTTGACAGGCAACCACTGGAGATTTTTGAGGAGGGGGGTGACATGCCCAGAATGTTTCTGTAGAAGGATAATCCAGACAGCAGAGTGAAGTATAGACTGAATTCATTTGACAATGTAAGCATGTTTGGTTTCAGCGACGCATGATGTGTGGAAGAAGCAGTGGGAAACGGCGAGATCTAGTGGATATATCATGGGCCTGGGAGTCAGAGGACCTTCATTCTAATCCCAGATCAGTCACTTCTCTGCTGTGTGACCATGGACAAGTCACTTTAACTTCTCTGTGCCTCAGCTTCCTTACCTATAAAATGGGGATTAAATCTTACTCCTTTCTGCTCAGACTGTGAACCCTGTACTGCGGCTGACCTGATTACCCAGTATCTATCTGAGCGCTTAGCACAGTGTAAGTGGTAAACAAATACCATAATTATTATTGTGGGCCCGCACATGGTGGTGGATGCTATGAGCTCCAATAGAGATTCCCTCAATGCAGGATTCTGCAAGAACTCAGCTCCCCGTTATATGACAAATGAGTGAATTTGGGTTTTCCAGTAAGAATTTCAGAATCTGTCTGGCCCTGCCTGGGTCCCTATAAACTGGCTCTCATTTAGGCTTCTAATAACAACTCATTTCCTGTCAGAGACACTTGTGTTTATCGCTCCTCACCAGCTGTCTTCATCAGCCACTCCTCAGCTCACAAACCTTACTGTCCTCCCTAATGCACCTTTTAACTCTATTCAGCTCCCATCTCTCCCAACTCTGGCACCCTTTTTTTTTTTTTTTAAGTGTCTACTATGTATCAAACACTGTTCTCAGCACTGGGACAGGTACAAGTTAATTAGGATGGGCACAATTCCTGTCCCACATGGATCTTAGAGTCTAAGGAGGAGGGAGAACGGGAGAAATGAGGCAGAGAGAAGTTAAGTGACTTGCCCAAGTTTGCACAGCCAGCGATTGGCAGAGTTGGGATTAGAACACACGTCCTTTGCCTCCCAGGCCCTTGCATTTTCCACTAGGCCATACTGCTTTTCACATGCTGCTTTCGTTGCTATTGTCCTGCTTGTAACTCCTTCCCCCTCCAAGTCATTAAAAACTTCCTTCACACTCACCTCCCCTGGAAACTCTTCCCCAGTTAATTCCCCAGTAAATTTAGGGTTAAGAAGTAGAGCTCTCTGCACGCCAACTCACTGTTGAGCCCCATGTGAGATAGGGTCTACGTCTGACCTGGTTAACTTCTATCTGTCCCAGCACTTAGAACAGGGTTTGACACATAGTAAGTGCTTAACAAATACCATAAAATAATCCATTGATTTCTGTATCTACTATTGTCCTCCTCCTCCTCTCTCTCTCTCTCTCTCTCTCTCTCTCTCTCTCTCTCTCTCTCTCTCTCTCTCACACACACACACACACACACACACACATTCACACACACACACACAGAGTTACATATATATGGTTAAACATCTAGACATATCTTTCTATCTAGCAATCAATGGGATGGAGAATCAATGTACTTTGGAGAAGCAGTGTGGCCTAGTGGAAAGAGTTCGGGCTTGGGAGTCAGAAGTTGCGGGTTCTAATTCCGCTTCTGCCACTTGTCAGCTGTGTGACCTTGGGCGAGACACTTCACTTCTCTGGGCCTCAGTTCCCTTATCTGTAAAATGGGGATGAAGTTGGTGAGTCTATGTAGGACACCCTAATTATCTTGTATCTAACCCAGCACTCAGAACAGTGCTTTGTATGTAGTAAGCACTTAAAAAAAGCCATTATTATTATTATTATTACCGAACACTTTATTCTGAGTTGAATACTGTTCTGAGAGGTTGGGAGAGTACACTAGAGTTAGTAGACATGTTTCCTATCCTCAAGGAGCTTACAATCTACCATCAAGGAAACAAATACTAAAATAAATTACAGTTTGGAGGAAGAAACATACATTAAAGATAGGAAGAAATGTGCTAACTCTTAACTTCTAAATTCTAGACTCAATCTAAACTGAACCTGCCTTCTTCTATCTCCATATTCTTAGTTTGGAAATTACGCTTTTGAGTGTATGACTCTCTGCAACCAATGAAGCATAATCAGAAGCTTATCATTCCGCTCCATGAACTTTAGACTAAATGAATCATGCAGTATTTGTGTTGGAGATCTGCACCATTTGATGGCAAGAATTGAAAGCAAATAGGCCTGGTTACAGGGAAGAGAAGACAGATATTTAAAATAGGAAAATGTCTATCACTAGCTATCTTTCCATCTTATTTTATTTATCATCTGTATGATACTAAGGTCATTTCCACTGCCATTTAGTTTTTGTAGAGTGTTCTCAACTTTGAAAAATAAGACTTTATAATAAATTCATGCACTACTGTCCTTATTAGTCCTAGAGGACAAGCTTTGCTATCAGGGGAATGGAAGGCGGTAGCTACACGTGTGTGCTGAGCATTTAAAAGTTAGAAGTGTCCAGCTGGAACTATTCAGCTGGAACCATTCAGAGAAGCAGCATGGCTTAGTGGGAAGAGCCCGGGCTTGGGAGTCAAAGGATGTGAGTTCTAATCCTACTCTGACACTTGTCTGCTGTGTGACTTGGAGCAAGCCACTTCACTTCTCTGTGCCTTAGTTAACTCATCTGTGAAATGGGGATTAAGACTATGAGCCCCTCATGGGACAACCTGATTACCTTGGATCTACCTCAGAAACTAGTGCTTGGCACATAGTAAGTGTTTAACAAATACCATCATCATTATTATTATTATTGTTATTATTATTAATTCATTCATTCAATCATATTTATTGAGTGATTACTGTGTGTAGAGCACTGTACTAAGCACACTGTCTAATTTCACAGAGGGCTGAGGAAATTTCGTGTAGAAATCTCAGATAGACTGGGGGAGGACTGTTTGCATAAGATCAGGTGTTAACCTGCATTTGAAGTTACTGATTCAAGGTGGCTTGAAATTAGTTAAGTAGTTGTGCACAGGATTCATTCAAATCCTCAAGGAAACTGGATACCTGGGGAAGGATTCAAACATTGTATCAGTGGTAAAATACAACTGATTGATTGCTAACTCCTCCTCCACTAGGGTTCAGTTCACTAAATTTTGTCAAATGTACAGGGCCTCGGAGATATCAATTTCTAGACCTATCTGAGTAGGAAGAGTGCAGATGATTAAATTTTTACTGCATTTATAGCTAGGGAGTGGATGTGGGAGGTTTATAAAAGGCACTCAGTGAGGGCTGGTTCTGGGGCGTTAAAGAAAATTGAGTAAAGATCAGTTTTAAATTTCAAAAATTAAATAGCTTCTATAAATCTTAAATGTATTTTTACAATCAATGAATCTGCATGACAAGTGTTTCTTCATGAATATTACTCCTTTTTTGACATTTGTAATCAATCAAATGGCTACATAAATGTTTGACATCACAGGTACCCGCTAGCCTACTTAGCAAGGTGAAAGAAGATTTATAAAATTTTAGATAGACTCCAGACTCCAGCATCAGTCCAAAATAGCATAATATAATACTCTCGGTTTTGAGATGAGGACCCTACATTGGAGGTATTCTAATTTTGACCTTCACATGAGAGCTAAGCCCAAGGCTCACTGCAGGTGACATTTATCCAAGGAAACTCTGGATTTTCTTACCAAGAAGAAAAAAAGGAAATTCCACCAGGGGAAAATAAAATGTATGACACATTTTTCAAATGACCAAATCAGTAGATATCCTATTTCAAAATACATATTGTTTCTATGGGGAACAGAGGAGATATTGACAATCGACCCTAGAAATATGTTATTAAGTCACTTCTGGCAGAATTACTCTGGAAGCATCAATTGACATGTCCATTTTAGAAGTTAAAAACCTAAAATGGAATTTGCAGGTTTAAGCTTGATTTTTTAAAATGATGTTTTCTGGTTCCATTTACCATTACATATATACACATATTTACCCATTATCTCTGAAGGTAATGCATATAGGTGTGACTGAAAATGTAGATATACAACCTTTATTCCCGTCGCAAATCTGTGCACATAAAGGTGGTCCTCTTTTGTTCTGCAGATTAATTTTCTCCCAGAAGTGTGAGTTCCTTCTTTTGGATTTTCCTCTTGGACCCCTGACTACATATTAGTGATATGACCCAGAACAGTGCTTGGCACATAGAAAGCACTTAACAAATACCATCATTATTATTCCTTCAGGGGGCAGGTTCACATTTTCCCAATATCTTTGGGTCACAGAATTCTCACAAGCCCAAAATTAGCAATTGCTTTAGATTGGAAGCTCCTCCATTAGACTGTTAACTTCTTGAGAGTAGGGACCATGTCTTTCACTTACATTCTATTTTCTCAGGTGCCTAGCATAGCGTTCTGCACACAGAGGTGCTCAATAAATACTACTGAATGAACAAAAACAAGGAACTGTATTTTTAATTTCTAGTCAAATCTGACCACTTCTAAGCCTGAAAATGTCATCAAACTGGTTAAACCCAAAGAGACTTAGCAGTGCATTAGCTAATTTCTATCATATGCTGGAAATCCCGTTTCCCTGACTGATTTGTGTAGGGTTAAGACCCTGAATGCCTAACTCAAATCTCTTAGGGCGAGTGTGTTACATCTGGTTTCTTGGGGGAGTGAGGGAGTAGAAGCTTGCGTCAACATTTTCTATCACATCTCTTTTCTGCGTAATTTATTTTCTTAAGAAATGATCAGTTATGTCAGAAGTTCTATAGTTTTGCAAATCCCCTGTGATATAAATGGACTGTTCCATTTCTTGGTTAAGGTTAATTGGCATTCCATGAGTACTAACTTAGAAATGATTTTCCTTGCTAAAGTTTTGGGAAAAAAAAGGAAAAAAAAACATTTTTAAGATGCTCCATTGCTTTGTTGACACTTTGTATGAGTTACTGCAATACTCTTTACATGGGGCTACCCTTGAAGATTTCCCTAAAATCTCAACTCTTACAGAGCTGAATTTACATGCCCTTTAAAACAGGTATTTGGATCCAATAGCTTCCAAAGGGATCCCAGGAACTTTTCAGAACCCAGATTATTCATTTTACATAATTCTCTCATTTCAACAAGGGAGGGGCACCCCAAAAAGATATTAATGGGTGGCACTCATGGAACATATAAACTCCACTTTATTGTTCATTCATGCATTCATTCAATCAGTTTATCGAGCACTTACAGTGTGCAGAGAACTGTACTAAGCTCTTGGGAAAGTACAATACAGAAGTAAAGAGAGACAATCCCTGCCCACAATGAGCTACCAGTCTAGAGGGGGGAAGACAAACATCAATATAAATAAACAGACAGTATAAAAATGAATAAAATTACAGATATATATATATATATAAGTGCCTGAGGGTTGGGGGGAGGGGAAGAGCAAAGGGAGAGAATCAGGGTGACACAGAAGGGAGTGAGAGATGAGAAAAAGTGGGTCTTAGTCTGGGAAGGCCTCTTGAAGGAGATGTGCCTTCAGTCAGGCTTTGAAGAGGGGGGAGAGTAATTGTCTGGCAGGTTTTAGGAGAGAGGGTATTCCAGGCTAGATATTGGATGAAGTCCTGGGGTCAGTGGGCAGACAGGCAAGATCGAGGCACAGTGAGAAGGTTAGCTCCAGAAGAGCCAAGTGTATGGACTGGATTGTAGAAGGAGAGAAACAAGGTGAGGTAGGAGAGGTTGAAGGGATGGACTGTTTTAAAGACAATGGTGAGGAGTTTTTGTTTGGTACTGAGGTTATTGTTGACAAAAATCAGAGACTGAGATGCTAATAAAGTTAAATTCATTACTGAGATGATTTGTTTTTGTAAAAGTTTCTTACTATAATAACCTAAAAAGACTTTCTCTATTCCAAAAAAACACTTACTGAAGTATTCACTCCAGCTCCTTAAAAACACTTACTGAAGTATTCACTCCAGCTCCTTTGCCAAACTAGGATTTCTTTCTAAATATGAATACAGCACCTTGTAATTTGGTATTTCTACGGCATTTTATTTTTAGAAAGTATTTCACAGCCATTCTGTTTCATAAAAAAAAATATCTTCGATGTATCCTTACATTTAATGCTTTAGTAACTGTTTTTTACAATGAAATCTAAATAGAATAGCTGGTGACACTGAAATCTTTTCCTCTTTCTTATACTCATGCCATTATTTACACGAGAGGTGGCATGTCTTACACAAGGTCACTCTTCAAAGATATGGTTTATAATTGTAATTGCATAAATAATGTGCAAGGTCCTTAAGGAGTCCTGATAATGGTATGGCTATGCTGCCCAAACTGCAGAGTCCTGAATGTTTTAAAAGAGTATGCTCCGGCCCCAGTATTGGGACTATCCTGGTTTATGTTTATTGTTGTATTGTACTTTCCCAAGCACTTAATACAGTGCTGTGCACACAGTAAGCACTCAATAAATACAATCAAATTCATCCCATCTAGATATCCCATCTAGAGTGGACCCCTAGCTTTTCTTGTTCACTCTAATGCTGATTTATGTGACCAGAATGGAGCAAGCTCAGATTATTTTTTTTCAATTTCCACAGCATTTTCAGGAATGGAATAGGAAATGTCACAGAATATCATTAATTTCAGATTATCATCATTATTTTTCATCCTCTCTTCTTCCTCCTCCTCCTTCCACCCCACCCCTTTCTTCTCCCTTCTTCACTCTCAAGGTCACCATGAGGGAAGTGGAAGTTGCATAAGATTGCAATGGACTCCCAGTGTCATATTCTTCAACAAAAAGATATAAAGTATAAAATAAATGCAATTTGGAATACATACCTTAGGACCTATTTTGATTTGAGTAAAAATGAGGTTTATATTTCAGAAATTTCAAAGATTTACATCACGTTTTGTCCCCAAACAATAACATCTGATTAGCCAAGTCTTGTTCAGTGATATTATTCTTCTGTACTAAGGCTATTTTGGGAATATAGATTTTAAGGTGGCCTCAATCTACTCCAGGATCAAACCAAAATTTAACTATCCAAAACTTGGTTATGAGGGGAAGGTTCTTAATTAAAGTGGAAAGACTGATGACACCCAGGCAAGAAATGAGTAAAAACTGACCTCGTATATGAGTAACTCAAGGAAACTATAGAAGGGAAAGCCCTCAGGGGAAAAAAAAATAAAGATGAATTCATACATGGCCAACACTTTCAGAAATAACATTCTTAAACATGGAAAGCCAAGGAAGATGTTTAAGAAAGATAATGCAATTTAAAATAAAAATGAATTTTTTTTTCCTTCAGATTAAAACCATATTTACAAAAATGATTTTGTGGCCAGAAATAGATCAAATTGGGCAAACCCCTAAAACTCCACACCCTATTTATAATGTTTAGAGGATAACACAGTTTAGAAACCAATCTTTTATTTCACATTCAGCTCCCACGAATACTTTCCTGAGGCAAGAGGCTGAAATTTCCTCCGCCTATCTGAGACCCATGTCTGGTTGGTTAATTGGATAATAAACTCTTGGGATGCTTTCCATAATGAATAGCATGCTTTATTTGGACTGGAGCATAAACTAATATATTGAAAACTATATAAACTGATTTCACGGAATGAAGCAACGATAACATAGGATAAAGGCTAACTGGAGAATGCTGACCAGGCTCAGCATTAATCTGTTGGAAAACACAGTCTGAATCCCAATTGTGGATTCCTTTGGCACTGGGTAATTTTCCCTCCACTTTCCCTCTCTTATCATCATTTGCTTTTCACAGACCATCTGGAATGCTTCCAGTTTAATTTTATTGCATTCTGAATGGCATAATTTCTATTCTTCACATCATTATGTTATAGATAATCTGGGACCATTTCACATCCATATGAAAACCCCCGGAATTCACCTCCTGGGCCACACAGTTGCTTGCTTAATTTAAATAGACGTATGTTTCTGTAACCTTGAAGCAAAAGAGTTTTCAAAAGTTCCCTCGACTGCACGCTTTATGCTTCCCACTTGTGTAAAGTTTGGAGGGTGTTTACGATATTGACAAGTGAAGAAATCACGTTTAAATCCAGCCTGGCAAATAGCTACCTGCCTGAACAGCCAAGGTAAATAACCATGCGTAACAAGTGGAAGGCATAGAATACTGTTTTCTTTCATTTTTTCCAAGAGGGTAAGTCTGGAAGGAAAGTCAGCTTGTTTGCTGTTAACCGTCATTCCAAAATAAAGTATAATTAGACAGTGAGATCATCTGTGGCTTGAGGTCTATACAATTCAATCACATGAAGCCCAGAATCTAGGAGTAGGAAGTCCATTTTAAAGCATTGGGAGGGGAAGAGGAAGTAGGGAATTCCCTGCTCTCATCCTTCACAGCATCAGCAATTCCCTTCCCCCAGTGTCTGTGCAGACCCAGAGGTAGGGAGTTCCCAGAACTGTGGGGGAATAAGTACGTAGGAGCCACAAAAGTTAAAGATTCATGAGTAGCATGACTAAAAATAAAAAAAAAAACTCCACAGTAGGATCTCATGGTCTGAGCTAGTACAGGTTCATTGATTTGATAATAGTTCTGCCTGGAAGTGTATTCATTCAATCATATTTATTGAGCATTTATTGTGTGCAGAGCACTGTTCTGAGCGCTGGGATAAATACAGGGCAATCAGATTGTCCCACGTGGGGCTCACAGTCTTAATCCCCATTTTATAGATGAGGTAACTAAGGCACAGAGAAGTGAAGTGACTTGCCCACAGTCACACAGCTGCCAATTGGCAGAGCTGGGATTTGAACCCATGACCTCTGACTCCCAAGCCCAGGCTCTTTCCACTGAGCCAAACTGTTGGTATTTGTTAAGCGCTTACGATGTGCAGAGCACTGTTCTAAGAGCTGGGGTAGATACAGGGTAATCAGATTGTCCCAAGTGAGCTCACAGTCTTAATCTCCATTTTACAGATTAGGTACCTGAGGCCCAGGGAAGTTAAGTGACTTGCCCACAGTCACAGAACTGCCAAGTGGCCGAGCCGGGATTCAAACCCATGACCTCTGACTCCCAAGCCTGGGCTCTTTCCACTGAGCTACGCTGCTTCTCATAGCTCACAGATGTGCAGCCAGGAGGGTGTAAAGGTATGTGGTTAATGGGTTTGAGCAATTCAGCTTGGCTAGTAATGAAATGGGCATCTGGGACTGTATGCCAGGCTAGGGCACTCCTCAGGACAGAGCCTGAAATCCGCTACAGTGGTGGCCGATGCTTCCCAGTTATACAGTATTCTCCCAAGCACTTAATACAGTGCTCTGCACATGGTAACAGCTCAATACATAAGATCGATAATATGCAATGAGCAAGCCTTATAGGCAACAATCTCTCATGGGCAGTCTTCCCAATGTTGAGATGTGTCCTCCATCTGCTCAAGCCTCTTCCATGGCAAGTAGTCACCCCAGGATTGTTGTCAGCCCAGAACGCCATACATTGGCAGTGCAAAAATCAGGGTAAGGTCAGCAAGGTCTCAAGGCTGGAAATGAGGAGAGAATGTGGAGTAGATAGAGCAGAGAAAAGGAGAAGGAAGAGCACAATGCTCATGTATATATCTTGAAATTATATATTACAAATAATTTATTGGTATGTTTGTCTGTCTTCTAGACTGTGAGCCCGTTGTTGGGAAGGGATTGTTTCTATTTGTTGCTGAATTGTACTTTCCAAGCACTAAGTACCGTGGTCTGCACACAGTAAGCGCTCAATAAATACGATTGAATGAATGAATGTCTCCCCCTCTGGACTGTAAGCTCACTATGGGCAGGAAATGTGTCTGCCATTTCTGTTGCATTGTGCTCTCCCAGGAACACAGTATAGTGCTCTGCACATAGTAAGCACTCAGTAAATACCATTAATGATGATGAGGAGGAGAAGGAGGAGGAGGAGGACTGGGGATAAATAGGAACAACTATGAGTCAGTCAAATAAGTGTAAATAGTATATAAATGTTGTTGGGTGGGTACAACAAAACAATATAACAGGCACATTCCCTTCCTACAGTGATTTTACAGTCTAGAGGGGGAGAGAGAGAGTCATAAAAAGGAATATATTATGGGTATGTACATAAGTCCTGTAAGGCTTGGGGAGAGGGAGTGAATAAAGGCTGGAAGTCAGGATGAAGCAGAAGGGTTTGGGAGAAGAAATGAGGGCTTAGTCTAGGAAGGCCTCTTGGAAGAGATGTGCCTTCAGTAAGGCTTTGAAGCGGGAAGAATAACTGTCAAATATGAAGAGGGAGGGCAATCCAGCAAGAGGCAGGATGTGGACATAGAGCCAGTGGTGAGATAGATGAGATCAAGGTACAGTGACTAGGTAGGCATTAGAATAGTGAAGTGTATGGGCTGGATAGTAGTAGAGTAGTGACGTGAAGTAGGAGGGGACAAGGTGACTGAGTATTTTAAAACTGATGGTAAGGAGTTTGGGTATGATTCAGAGGTGGATGGACAATCACTGTATGTTCTTGAGGAGTAGGAAAATGTGGACTGAGCATGTTTGTAGGAAATGATCCTGGCAGCAGATGATGTATTGGAGTGGGGAGAGACAAGAGGCAGTGAGGTCAGCAAGGACGCTGATTCAGTAATCAAGTTTGGCGGCCTAGGATAAGTGCTATCGGTAGCCTTTAATGAGAATTTACCATGAGCAGAACACTGTACTAAGTGCTTGGAAGAGTTCAGTACAAAAGAGCTGGCAGGCACATTCCCTGCCCACAGAGATCCAGTCTAAAGGAGGTAACAGGCATTAATATGAATAGGAAAGCCACATGGTCTAGTGGAAAGGGAACAGGCCTGGGAGCCAGAGGATCTGGCTTCTAATCCTGGCTCCACCTCTAGTCAGCTGTGTGACACTGGGCAAGTCATTTAATTTCTCCCTGCCTCAGTTACCTCATTTGTAAAGTGGGGATTAAGACTGAGATCCCCATGGATTGTAGCCAACCTGATTAGCATGTATCTACTCCAGTGCTCAGTAGAGTGTCTGTCATATAGTACAGTGCTAAGTGCTTAGTATAATGCTTTGAACACAATAAGTGTTCAATAAATGTGATTAAATGAATAATAAGTGCTTAATATACACCATTAATAAATGCATAAATAGATTACAGATATGTGCATAAGTGCTGTGGGGCTGAGTGTTTGGTTAATATCTATTGTTTAAAGGGTACAGATCCAAATACACAGATGACTCAGGTCATGTAGAGAATAGAGACTAGAACAGCAAGGGAAATCACAGGATTCCTGGCCCTTAGAAATTGCTTAAAATCTTTTTAATTAACAATAGTAATGCCTAAGGTTTGGGGAATACGATGCAATCTTATTAGCCACTAATCAGTCTGTTTTCATTAACTGGATTCCTAGGATGAGATTGTATGAAATTACAAGTGACTCCTGAATGGTAGTTAAAGCTTTGCTATCCACTGCATATGAAGCAGATCTTTAAGCCTTTCTACCTGATTTTCAAACTATATACTTCTTCCCAGAGGAGATGTAGTAACATCAATGTTCCATTATCCAACGATGCCAGTAAACAAAACATTGTAACATGACATTCATTAAACAGACCTTTTAGCAGTGCTAAATGTAAAATGATTATATCTAATGTTTCCAACAAGACTCTTAAGGAAATAATTTAGACAAACATCATCACATTCTCACCTTAAATTACCTCTTTATCTTGTCTTTGCCTAGCAACCACTAGGAATTAAATCTACCGGTGCTTTATAATAAATATTAGACAAATGTAGCAGTATTTTAGCTTTAATGGGCTACAATTTGGTGGGGAATGTAATGCTTTAAATGCATTTGTATGATTGCAGAGGGAAGCATGCATCAGAGGGCAGTGAAGGGAGAAGACACAGAATAATAATTGCGATCAGACCAATGGCAAGAGTCACCGAGCAAATGCGGACCAAACGAAATGTGGGGATGAGTCACTGAATGTAGGAGCTGAAAATGTCAAAACACACAAAGAGATTCGGCAAGGAGAGAATATGAAGCAGAAGACATATGTTTAACGGAAAAACCTTTAAAGGTTTTTGGTATTGAGACATCTTCCATATGTGAACTGAATGTTAAGAAGTTAGGAGTCTTAAAAATTCTAACGAAGAACAGATTCATCCATGGCTGTCTATGAGAGTCCAGCATCAATCAATCAATCAATCAATCAATCAATCAATCAATCGTACTTATCGAGCTCTTACTGTGTGCAGAACACTCTACTAAGAGGTTGGGAGAGGACAACATAACAGATCTCTGTTATAACATAACAGATCCATCTGGTAGTCCCCTCTTCAAAACCCTACTTAAAACTCACCTCCTCCAAGAGGCCTTCCCAGACTGAGCTCCCCTTCTCCCTCTACTCCCTCTACCACCCCCCCTTCACCTCTCCGCAGCTTAACCCTCTTTTCCCCCCATCTACCTCTGCTCTTCCCCCTCTCCCTTCCCATCCCCTCAGCACTGTACTCGTCTGCTCAACTGTATATATTTTCATTACCCTATTTATTTTGTTAATGAAATGTACATCGCCTCGATTCTATTTAGTTGCCATTGTTTTTATGAGATGTTCTTCCCCTTGACTCTATTTATTGCCATTGTTCTTGTCTGTCTGTTTCCTCTGATTAGACTGTAAGCCCGTCAAACGGCAGGGACTGTCTCTATCTGTTGCCGACTGGTTCATTCCAAATGCTTAGTACAGTGCTCTCCACATAGTAAGCGCTCAATAAATACTATTGAATGAATGAATGAATGAATGTTCCCCTGCCCACAGGGAGTTTGCAATCTAGATGGGGAGACAGACATTAATTGAAATAAATTATGGGTATAATTTATATCCATCCTAATCATTTCCTGAATTTCAATTTAACATTTAATGAACATCAACAATCTCCTGGGCACAGCACACAACTTCTGCAAATGTAGTATTAGTTGTCTATTTCTTCCTTCTTAGACTTATATGGTTAAAAAGTATCTTATCATTTATTAAGACACATAATTCTCTTTATTTTATTATCCAACTTTCTGTTGATCTTGGCTGTTTTTCAAGTTCTCTTTGGTCACCATCTTGGCTTAAAAGCCTTTGTAAGAAGAAGAAAGGGATGAAAGATTCTTTGTGTGGGGATATAATACAGCAGTGGGTATAAATGAATGATGATTGATGTCTACTAGTTAGGTATTCCCTATCTTTTTTTTTCCTTTTCTTTTCTAGAAGTTGATTCTTTAGACATGAAGAAGGGAAATGGAAGCCCTTATGTTTTTATTTGGACAACAAAGTAGAGACTGTTTCCTTTCAAATTGATTATTTATCAGTTTGGCCCCAAAAAAGGCCATGACCGAGGTGCAGTTTCCCTTTCAGAGCACATCAGATAGCAATAGTTTCTCTCTAGGTTTCAAGAATTTCGGCTTATTCGTATCCATAATAGTGTGGAGGATTTACTCTGTGAAATGTCAATTAGGTGAAATTCTTCAATATTATGCCATGAAGCAGCACTTTATAAATTCTCTAGACTGGCACTCTATGGAGTTTATATTTTGAAGTTGCCGGACCTAATGAGTAGGGGGTGGAGCCAGGGAAGAGGGAGGCAAGACTTGCCATGAAGCCCGGGAGGAAAGAACCCAGGTCAGCTCACTTTCCTCCTCTACCCATGTTCATCTTCCCAGGCTCTGTATCAGGGGAAGCTGGAAAAAAGTGTTCTCCTCTGCTGTCCAAGCTCATTTTCCTGGGCTCTGGAGCAGTCAGGAAAACGTGTTTTCCTCTGCTGTCCTGGCTCACTTTCCTAGGCTTCAGAGTGTCAATTGCACTAGGAGAAGCAGAAAAAATGCATTTTCCTCCACTGGCCGGGCTCATTTTCCTGGGCTGATCCTTGTGGCAGGTGGAAGAGAGCTGCTGTTGCTACCAACCTGCTGTCACTACCGGGCTTGAGACTGCAGGTGGGGAGAGAGCCGGGATGGACTTTCCTGGTGTAACATAGGTTCATGCTGCCCGAGGTCCACCCCTCACATGATTGATGGAGGAGACAAAATAGGAAGATTCTTGTTTGCTTCTTTTTGTTTTCAAATAAAATGACAAAAAAAAAAAAAGCCCATTGGGCCAGCAGTGGTCCGAGGCAAGGGCAATCTCCCACTAGATGAATGCAGAGGCTCTTGCACAGGCAAAATGGGAGTGCATGTTTGAAGTGGGAACCAGAAGGTGTCAGATTGAGTCATGAGACTAGAGGGGGAGGTGATGCCATGTTGGATCGTGGTTCAACCCCATAATAATAATAATAATAATAATAATGATAATTATAGAATTTAAGGTTAAGTGCTTACTCTGTGCCAGGCACTATTCTAAATGCTGGGTTAGATGCAAGTAAATCGGGTTAGGCACAGTGCCAGCCCCATGTGAGGCTCACAGTCTCAATCCCCATTTTACAGATGAGGTAACTGAGGCACAGGGAGGTTAACTGACTTAACTGACTTGCCCAAGGTCATACAGCAGACATGCGGTGGAGCCTTTCACTTTGGATGGGTAGAATCAATAAGCCATGTAAAAAAATTCACATGCCAACCACGTGTGCTTCTTATGCAAATCACACTCTTGTCATGGACTCCGTTCTTCTTTGTCTATTCTCAAAAGAAGCAGCCGTCAGTACTGCCTCAGGGTTATTAATCAATTTTGAATGACGGTGACTGAATCAGCCACTCATTTAGTCATTCTCCCCCTCCCCTCCCCTAATTCTGTATGGCAAATGGCTCTCTTTGTCCACAGTCACCAGCTTCTTCTGTTCATTCTGTTCTCTCTAGTTGGCAAATACCATGTTTTTCTAAGTAAACAGAGTGACCTCAAAATGGTTTGCTTGACCTAATGGATGAATGTAAAAAGAGAATAAAAAAAAATCTGGTCCTGGTTTTCCTAGCCCAACAGCCTTACCCAGTGGGCCTGATATTCCCTGAACTTCCCTTTTTTTGCAAAATGACCCCAAGGACCTGGGTTCTAATCCTGCCTCAACTACCTGTCTGCTGTGTTACCTTCACATCATCTGGGCCTCAGGTTCCTCATCTGTAAAATGGAGACTGAGACTGTGTCCCATTTGGGAAAGGGACCATGTCCAACCCAATTCGCTTGAATCCACTCCAGCACTTTGAAGAGTGCCTAGCACATAAATAACATTTAACAAATACCAATTATCATTTTATTATTATTTTTATCGTCATTTGGACGTTGAAAACAGAACCAAAAACATGTTGGCTATTGCTTCCAAAAGACCAAGGCACAGAATGAAGGAAGGAACCCATATATGTCATTTGTCATTATAAAACTCTCTGCAAAAATCACATTCGGCTCAGAAAAATGGGAGGATATCTAGAACTGCAGGAAGCATCATTAGGCAAGTTGGTCTGCATCCCACAGTTGGGAGAGTCAAGCAACTAGCTAAGGAGACAGCTTTTCAAAATGCAAACAACGAGCAGACACGTTTCAGCTTGCAGGTATATGAAAAAGTGCCTGTTTGAGGTCATTGAAACAAATGGCCCCAGATATGTAGCAAGTATAAAACTGTCAGCATAAACCATCTCAAGTACCTCCCAACCTAATCCAGCATATTTCACCTTTCTTCTGACATGAATCACTGTACGTGCAGTGGAACTAGAGTGAAAGCTTGTAGATTTATAACAACATGTCTAATCCCAGCTGCTCTGAACATTTGCTTATATAACCCTTTCTCTAGTGGTTTGATTTTAAAAAAAAAATGTGCTTGCTCTATTGAAAAATTCTGAAGGTTTGGGATGTGGTTGAAAATTAGGCACCATATAAATAATATGTCATGGATGGGCAGGTCCTTGGGGCTGAGAAAGACCAGGGCCATAATGATGGCCAGAATCTAAAGAATGGATGTTTTGAAAGCTTATTTCATTTTGTGTTTATTGGTGAAGGTTGTGAAGCAATCACTTTGCCCTTTCTTACCTCATCTCACTACTCTCTTACTACAACCCCACCCACACTCTTCACTTCCCTAATCCTAACCTTCTCATTGTACCTTGATCTTGTCTATATCACCGCCTTCCTCTCACCCACATACTGCCTCTGGCTTGGAATACCCTCATATGTGACAGCCAATTACTCCTTATAATAATGTTGGTATTTGTTAAGCACTTACTATGTGCAGAGCACTGTTCTAAGCACTGTTCTAAGGGGAGATACAGGGTAATCAGGTTGTCCCACGTGAGGCTCACAGTTAATCCCCATTTTACAGATGAGGGAACTGAGGCACAGAGAAGTGAAGGGACTTGCCCACAGTCACACAGCTCACAAGTGGCAGAGCCAGGAGTTGAACTCATGACCTCTGACTCCGAAGCCCAGGCTCTTTCCACTGAACCACGCTGCTTCCCTCCAACAGACAACATAAACAAATAAATTATGGATGTGTACATAAGTGCTGTGGGGCTGGGATGGGGGATGAAAAAAGAGAGATAGGGCGACGGAGAAGGGAGTGGAAGAAAAGGAAAAGAGGGCTGAATCAGGCAAGGCCTCTTGGAGGAGATGTGGCGTCAATAAAGTTTTGAAGTTGGGGAGCATAATTTGAAGACCAAGGGCATTTCAGGCAGGAGGGGGACAAGAGGTATGCAGTGAGCTAGATGAGATCGAGGTAGGGTGAGAAGGCTGGCAGTAGAGGAGCAAAGTGTGTGTGCTGAACTGTAGTAAGAGCAGTGAGGTGAGGTAGGAGGGGGGCAAGGGGATTGAGTGCTTAAAAGCAGATGGTAAAAATTTCTATTTGATCTGGAGGTGGATGGGCAATCATTGCAAGTTCTTAAGGAGTAGAGAAACATGGCCTGAATGTTTTGTCTAAAAATGATTTGGGCAGCAGAGTGAAGTATGGATTGGAGTGGGGAGAGACAGGAGGCAGGTAGATCAACGAGGAGGCTGATACGGTAATCAAAGTGGGGATGCCAAATGGTTGTAAATTCCCACCACCACGCTCACTGCCACCAACCCACTGAAAGCTCTGGAGCAGTTGTGCCAGTATTGCCAACTTTCTATAAATTCAGGGACAGTCCATAATAAACGAGCTAAAATTGCTCAGGTCTGTAAAGCCCATAAAACCCATAAAGCCCATAAAAATATTTTGATATCCATAGATACTAAAACAACAGGGGGCTCTAGTATGCTATTGGTTCCAAGTTTTCAGCAGCCTCACAGATCCTCCAGAGTTTCAAATGATGACTTGGGGGGCAAAGCTGTGGCAATTTACAGAGAGTGGGTTTCCCTGCCCCTATATAAACCACAAATGGGTGTTTCTCCCTAGGGGGCTGGAGCTAGCAGTTCAGAGAATCCAAAAGAAATATATTTGAGAAAAGGCATCTCCCCCAAGTGAATGGTTGCCTTCTTCAACTCAAAGGCACCTTTGTCAATCAAATAGTGAAAGTGCAAAGGAGGTAATGGGGAGAGAATTTGCAACTAGCTCTCCCAGGCCAGAAATACCTTTAGGGGTGATATATAGGCAAGTTGAATACAAACATTATATGCTAGGCAGCTGTCAACACATTGCTAAAGTATGTTGCACTGTACTCTCCCAAGCACTTAGTATAGTGGTCTGCACAAAGTGCTCAATAAATACCAGGTTGATTTCTTGATTGATTCAATGCAAATGATGCTGAGATAAAACATCTACTTATGGCCTTAAAAACACTTTGAAGGATCCTAGGATTAATAGTAATAATAATAATATTACCCCTTAAGAGCTTACTATGATCCAGGCACTGAGCGCTGGAGTAGATATAAGCTAATCAGGTTGGACACAGTTCCTGTTCCCCATGGGGCTCACAGTCTTAAACTCTATTTTACAGATGAGCTAACTGAGGCATATAGAAGTGAAGTGACTTGCCTAAGACCACTCAGCAGACAAGCAACAGAGACGGGATTAGAACCCATGACCTTCTGACTCCCAGGCCTGTGCTCTATTCACTCTGCCATGCTGCTTCCCCTAAAAAAAGAGTGAGGTTTACACTCAGGGGTTGTCAAGGAACGTGCATGACAGGTATCGGATTTCAAAGCAGAAGAGATCTAAGCATATTCAGACTATTATAAAAACCGAGAACTTCTGCACATCGTTAAGCATGTCAAATGGCCCCAATTCATGTCCTCCCAGCACCTCTAAAGAGTGAAGATGGCTCCAAGCTCATCAGCAAACAGTGATTCCTTTGGACATAGCAACGATATGCCAGTATTCTCTCCCAGCACACCTTCTGCGATTGAAGATGATACCCTGCCAAACATCAAATATCTTCCAACATATAAAGGCATGGAGATTGCCCCAAGTTACAAAGGAAGTCAGTGCAGTGGAGATACTAATAATAACAATAATTATGGTATTTGTTCAGCGCTCACTATGTGCCAGGGACTGTACTAAGCATTGGTGTGGACATAAACAAATCAGGTTAGAGTCCATGTCCCACATGGAGCTCACAGTCTTAATCCCCATTTTACAGATGAGGGAACTGAGGCCCAGAAATGTTAAGTGATTTGCCCCAGCTCACACAGCAGACAAGTGGTGGAATTGGGATTGGAACCCATGACCTTCTGACTCCCAGGTTCGTGCTCTATCCACTACACCATCCTGCTTTTCTAGAATAGGCTAGGATAAATAGATAAAATAAATCTGCACCTGGATCTGAAAACATAAACATGGTGTGGAGCCCTCCAGCTCAAACGCTGACCCAGACATACTGAACACTGAGGAGATGGCCCAGAGTCTCAAAGATGCTACCATATTCTCCATCTTTGTGAAGAATTGAAAACGATTGGATGGCTGCAACTACTGAGGCACCTTGTTGCTCTCCATTGCTGGTAAGACTCTTACCTGGATCAGCTGCTAAAGAATATCACTGACGGAATGATCTCAGAATTCTAGTGTGGCTACAGATCAATCAATCAATCAATCAATCAATCAGTCGATGGTATTTATTGAGCACTTACGGTGTGCAGAGCACTACGTTAAGCACTTGGGACGGTGCAATACAATGAGTTAATAGACATGATCTGTGCCCTCAAGGACCCTTCAGCCTTTTGGGAGGAGACAGACAATAAAATAAATTACAATTAGGGAAAATAGTAGAGTAATAGGCATAAAGCATGATTTTCCCCAAATATGCACTGCTCCTCTCCAGACCCTCCCTCCTCCTTTAACAGCATGGCCTACTGGTTAGAGCACGGGCCTGGGAGTCAGAAGGACCTAGGTTCTAGTCTCGGCATTGCCACTTGTCTGCACTTAACCTTGGGCAGGTCACTTCACTTCTGTGGGCCTCAGTTACCTCAGCTGTAAAATGGATTTAATATTGTGAGCCCCATGTGGGAGAGGGACTGTGGCTATTCCGATTTGCTTGTATCCACCCTAAGGCTTAGAACAGTGACTGGGACATCGTAAGCACTTAGCAAATGACAAAATTATTATTATCATTATTCTTGTTATTATTGACTTCACTGACACTGTCCTCTCCTGTTCTCCTATATCTCTAGCAATTCATTCTCAGTCTCTTTCACGGGCTCCTCCTCTTGCTACCACTCTCTAACAGCAGACAAGTGGCGGAGGCAAGATTAGAACTCAGGTCCTCTGACTTCCAGGCCACTGGGACCATGCTGCTTTACAGAATGTAATTTCAGGAAAACTGCAAGGAAAAGCTCTAAGACCTCTTTACAGCATTCATAGACCTGCAGAAACATTTAACTGCATTAGTAGATCTGCATGCTGGAAACTGCTAAGAATATTTGGCTACTCTAGAAATTTCATTAGGATTACGAGACTACTTCAGGATGATGACTGGTCAGACCCCTTGTTTCATCCATTCCTCACTGCCAAGGGAAGCAGCATGGCCTAGTGGATAAAGCACGCGCCTGAGAGCAAGAGGACTGAGTTCTAATCCCAGGTCCTCCACTTGCCTGCTGTGTGACCTCAGGCAAGTCACTTAACTTATCTGGGTCTCAGTTCCTCAACTGCATAATGGGAATTCAATACCTGTTAACACTCCTACTTGACTATGAGACCTATGTGGGATGAGGACTGTATCAAGTCCGATTAACTTATAACTACCTCAGCACTCAGAACAGTGCTTGCCACATAGTAAGCGCTTAACAAATACCATAAAAACAATTGTGTAAAGCAGGGATGTGTGGTAGGCCCAGTCCTACTCAATTTATTCTACTCAGCTATGTTGGACGATGCAAGAAGAGACCTGGATACAGGTGATGGAATATGTTTCTGCTCCTCTGGGAACCTGTTCCCATTTAATGGACTTTGGGCATCATCCTAAATCCTAGAATCGATCATTCGAGAATTACTATACACAGATGATTGTGTCTTGGAGGTGCACCCCCAAAAAGGTTGAAAATGTGTAAAGTGCTTCACTGAATCAGTCAATTATTATGTACAAAAAATGAATCCAAAGAAAAGTGAGATAATATATCAAACTGTACTGGGGAAGCCACTTACATAACCGAATACCAATAATCATAATAAAAATCATCATAATAATATTTGTTAAGTGCTTATTATATGCCACATACTCCCAAGCCAAACAGTATGGTGCTCTGCACATAGTAAGCTCTCAATAAATGTGATTGACTGACTGACTGTATTTAACACAGGGGTAGATATAAGACAAGCAAGTCCCACACGGGGCTTATAGGTAGGAGGGAGAACAGGTATTCAATCCTTATTTCACAGATGAGGCCCAGAGAAGTTAAATGACTTGCCCAAGGTTACACAGCAGATGAGTGGTGGTGTTGGAATTGTAGCGATGTCTGTCTCCACCCACCCACCAGTCTGTAAGCTCATTGTGCCAGTGAATGTGTCTGTTTACTGTTGTATTATACTCTCCCAAATGCTTAGTAATAATAATAATGTTGGTATTTGTTAAGGACTTACTATGTGCAGAGCACACTGTTCTAAGTGCTGGGGTAGATACAAGGTAATCAGGTTGTCCCACATGAGGCTCACAGTCTTCATCCCCATTTTACAGATGAGGTAAACTGAGGCACAGAGAAATTAAGTGACTTGCCCACAGTCACACAGCTGACAAGTGGCAGAGCCAGGAATCGAACCCATGACCTCTGACTCCCAAGCCCGAGCTCTTTCCACTGAGCCACGCTGCTCTGCACACACTGAGGTATTAGGCAAAGTCCAAATTATCCATGAGGAAGTCTGGCATTGCCCTACAAGGTGCTTCACCCCCTCCAATGCCTTTGCGCTGCTATGCTGGACCCAACACCCTCTCTCTTAACTTTCTTAAAAACCTAACTGTTCCATGCTGTTTTCAAGTGAATGTTGGAAAACTATCATTTGCAAACGAGGAAAATTGGAATCTAATCTTCTGGTCTATTGTTAGAAACTCTATCCTCAAAACACTTAGCAGTTGCAGAAACTGTTACATATGTTTCACGGCATTAAGACCAACATTAATTGCTTTAATATGGTACAGAAGGGTTACAGGGTCCATTACTGCTGCAAGATTACTCTTCTTTTTCTTATCTAAACACTAGTCAAGATAATTATTTTTTAATTAACAAAATGTTTCCCTAGGCACCGAAAAATCAACCAGTCATCCTTCTGATGGCAAAGCAAAACAGTTTAGGTGGACTAAATGCCAATCTTTATTTATTTCTCACCCCGATCTGCTCAGGGGTGCAGGAAGCAAAGAAGGTCTCGGGAATTGACCCAATATTTCTCGTCCTTAATCCATTAGGTTGCTCTCCCATAGAAACACCTAGTTAGTCTCTGGAAGTGACACTAATCCAAAACACGTCTCGGATAACATTGCTTCTCAAAGTATTTTCCAAGGCCAGGGAAGAAACAACCTACTCTATGATTCTCATAAACAGAGTCTGTTAATTAACACAGATTTTGAACTTCAATGCCCCCAAGAAACTGACCCCCTTAGAGGACAATTTAATGCACAGACAGCTGTCGTGGTCTGAGGTGGGCAGGAAGGAATGGGGAGGAGAAATATCAGGTTCCATAGCACTACTTGCTCCATTCATCTACCTTGCACCAGCGGGGATGGAAGTCTCCAAAGCCATTAAAAAATGTTTTTTTAAGCCAGTAGTTACATTAAATGATCCATCATCAGTGATGACAGCCTGGGTCTGAAAAGATGGATTTGATGTAACTTTCCCAGACAATGGGGAAAGGCAGTCTCTACTCAGTCAGTCGAGCATATTTGAGCACTTACTGTATGCACAGCACTGTACTAAGCACTTGGGAGAGGACAATATGACAATAAGCAGACATATTCCCTTCCCACAATGAATTCACATTCTAGAACATGAGCTTACAGTCTAGAATCTATGGTTTGCTCCCTACAAGGGGAGAGGTGAAAGGAAGAGAGCCTTTGAGGTTTGGTAGAGCAGAATACCATGGTGCTCTTCCTTTGGTAG
The DNA here is from genome assembly GCF_004115215.2 of Ornithorhynchus anatinus. Taxonomy (NCBI): domain Eukaryota; kingdom Metazoa; phylum Chordata; class Mammalia; order Monotremata; family Ornithorhynchidae; genus Ornithorhynchus; species Ornithorhynchus anatinus. The sequence goes on along the minus strand of NC_041728.1, from coordinate 111,894,930 downwards.
AGTATACTGTCCTCCACACCATCACCGGCAGTCTGTCCCAGGCAGGGGTTAGTTCATTCATTCATTTGTATTTATTGAGCGCTTACTGTGTGCAGAGAACTGTACTAAGTGCTTGGAAAGTGCAATTTGGCAACAAATAGAGACAATCCCTATCCAAGAATGGGCTCAAAGTCTAGAAGGGGGGAGACAGACAACAAAACAAAACAAGTAGACAGGCATCAATAGCATCAATATATATAAATGGAATTATAGATATATACACTTCATTAATAAATAGAATGATAAATATTTATGTATATATACAAGTATTGTAGGGGGGGAAGGGGATAGGGCAGAGGGAAGGAGTCGGGGAGATGGGGAGGGGAGCACTTTTAAAGCGATTTAATCAGAACCTGTTCACGGGCTCCAACAAAGGAGAAGGTGGTGGCTGGAGGGTTGCAGTGAGAGGGGAGGGTAAAGAGCCAGTACAAGGAAGTTTGGAGGCATGAATCAGGGAACGCTCAAACCCTGACATGGTAGAAGTAAGATATTGTAATTGTCATTGCGGCATTTGTTAAACACTTACTAGCAGTGGGGTGGGGCCAAACAAATCGGGTTGGGCACAGTCCTTGTCCCACAAGGGGCTCACAGTCTTAATCCCCCTTTTACAGATGATGGAACTGAGGCACAGAGAAGTGAAGGGACTTGCCCAAGGTGATGCAGCAGATGTGTGGCACAGCCGGGACCAGAACCCAGGTCCTTCTGACCCCAGGTGAGTGCTCTATCCATTAGGCCACACTGTTTTCCTGGTAGAAGACCAGAAGCAGGCTGGAAGTGACTCTGTGCAATGGTCCGAGTGAAACACATACACATTCCTGTCCTTGAGTCTGGTTTCATATATCTATGTCCATTGCAAAGAGCTCCTGACCCTCAGAACAAGTATGTTTTCTATAGGTTAAGATGATTATGTTGGAGGAGCTGAGAGAGACAGTGTGAAGGGAATGCTAAATTATTCTTTGTTGTGCTCTCCCAAATGCTTAGCACAGTGCTCTGTGCACAGTAAGCACTCAATAAATACTATTAAATGAAGATTCATGGAGCTGTTGTAGAGTTGTCTGTCAGAAAAGACAGAAACCGGGAGAAGGACAGTGTAAATCTGAAAGGGAAGGAACAAGACCTTTAACTGGATCTCACCCTCCAGCTGACAGCACAGTGTTCTAGGAGTGGGTTTCCTCAGAGTAGGGAAAAGAAAGAGAAGGTAGTGGGTGGATTTGACCAATCAATCCATTAGTTGTATTTATTGAGCACTTACTATATGCAGAGCACTGTACTAAGCACTTGAGAAAGCACATTAGAGTGGATAGAGCACAGACCTAAGGGTCAAAAGAATCTGGGTTCCAGTCCCGACTCAGCCACTTGTCTTTGTGACTTTAGGTTTAAAAAATACCACACACACCCAAAATTAACAGAGTTGGTAGACCCAGTTGGTAGGCACGTACCCTGCCCACAGCGATTTTACATTCTAGAGGGGGAGACAGACATTAATATAAATAAATGAATTATGGATAAATTACAGATATGTACTTAAGTGAAGCAGTGTGGCTTTGAGAAAAGAGCACAGACTTGGGAGTCAGAGGACATGGGTTCTAATACCGGCTCTGCCACTTGTCTGCTGTGTGACCTTGGGCAAGCCACTTAACTTCTCTGTGCCTCAGTTGCCTCATCTGTAAAATGAGGATTAAGACTGTGAGCCCCACATGGGACAACCTGATTACCTTGTATCTACCCCAGTATTTAGAACAGTGCTTGGCAAGTAATAAGCACTTAACAAATACCATCATCATGATTATTATTATTATGTGCTGTGGGATAGAGGGAGGGGTGAAAAAACGGGGTAAATCCAAGTTCCATGGTAACCCAGAAGGGAGTGGGAGAAGAGGAAATGAGGGCCTCACTGGGGAAGGACTCTTGGTGGAGACATGCCTTCAATAAGGCTTTGAAAGTGGAGAGAGAAATCACCAGTTGGACATGAAGATCGTCACAAAGACAGCAATGTTGGCATTGCCTGGAGGGATCACATGGCAACTTGTAAACCCTCCAGATCTGGACGTGGCCTACCAGATCCAGGGGTCGTGATACCTGTTGGCAGGAGAAGGTTGTGGAGGCCAAATCTGGACTGTCAGGAAGCTAAAGTCAAGGACCTCTGTGGTGGTCCCATAATCGGTAATATACTAATTTCTTTCTAGATTGTAAGCCCCTGAAGGCAACAACTGTTTGCTACCAACTCTATCGTATTGTCCTTTCCCAAGCAGTACAGTGATAACAGTAAGTGCACAATAATTTTCCTCTGATTGACTGATTAATGCTGATACTCACTGTGCTTCATTCTCATCTCTCTCTTGCCGCTTATAACCTCTAGCTCACACTCTCCCTTCCCTAAACCCTCATTTTCTTTTCTTCAACTCCCTTTTGTGTCGTCCTGACTTGCTCCTTTTATTCATCCCCCACCACAGTCCCACAAGCACCTTTGTACATATCTGTAATTTATTCTCCCCCTCCAGACTGCAAGGTCACTGTGGGCAGGGAATGTGTCTGTTTATTGTTATATTTTACTCTCTCAAGAACTTAGTACAGCGTTCTGCCCACATTAAGTGCTCAATAAATACAACTGACTGACTGACTTCAAATCTGGCAGATCCCTGCCCTACCTATCTTAAAAACTCTTCTGAAATCACATAGCATTCAGAAGGTCTCCCCTGATTAATTTTTCATCTTATCACCCAATTTTCCTCCACCGCTGCCATTGCAGCACTTCCATGTCATCCACGCACTTGGTTATTCATGCCCCTCATTCCTAGCCCTTCCCTACTATCTTTAAATTCAGCAGCTTCCCCTTACTTGTAATTTATTTTAGTGCCTGTCTCCCAATGTTATACTGTAATCTTCTCTAGGACAGAGATTGGGTTTACTAATTCTGTTGTATTCTCCTAAATGTTTAGTACAGCACTCTACACAGAATAACCACCTAATGAATACCATCAATTGACTGATTGATTGATTATTGTTATTTCCCCTTGCAGAGACTCAGTGGATGGGTGAGATGGTGTAATAGAGAAGCGGACCCTAGATGTCTCTTCCCCTCTTCAAATAATAATAATGTTGGTATTTGTTAAGCACTTACTATGTGCCAAGCACTGTTCTAAGCGCTGGGGTAGACACAGGGGAATCAGGTTGTCCCACGTGGGGCTCACAGTCTTAATCCCCATTTTACAGATGAGGTAACTGAGGCATAGAGAAGTTAAGTGACTTGCCCAAAGTCACACAGCTGACAAGTGGCAGAGCTGGGATTCAAAACCCTACTTAAAGCTCACCTCCTCCAAGAGACCTTCCCAGACTGAGCTCCCCCTTCTCCCTCTGCTCCCCCTCTTCCCCCCCTTCACCTCTCCTCAGCTAAGCCCTCTTCCCCCCTTTCCCTCCGCTCCTCCCCCCTCCCTTCCCCTCCCCTCAGCACTGTACTCATCTGCTCAACTGTATATATTTTCATTACCTTATTTATTTTGTTAATGAGATGTACATCACCTTGATTCTATTTATTTGCTATTGTTTTAATGAGATGTTCATCCCCTTGATTCTATTTATTGCTACTGTTTTTGTCTGCCTGTCTCCCCCGATTAGACTGTAAGCCCGTCAAAGGGCAGGGACTCTCTCTGTTACCGATTTGTACATACCAAGAGCTTAGTACAGTGCTCTGCACCTAGTAAGTGCTCAATAAATACTATTGAATGAATGAATGAATCTTTTGGGAGGGGAAAATGAACTGGAAAGATGGCATCCTCCCTTTTTTATGGTATTTAATAATAATAATAATAATGTTGGTATTTGTTAAGTGCTTACTATGTGCAGAGCCCTGTTCTAAGTGCTGGGGTAGACACAGGGTAATCAGGTTGTCCCATGTGAGTCTCACAGTCTTAATCCTCATTTTACGGATGAGGTCAATGAGGCTCAGAGAAGTCAAGTGACTTGCCCACAGTCACACAGCTGACAAGTGGCAGAGCAAGCATTAGAACCCATGACCTCTGACTCCCAAGCCCGTGCTCTTTCCACTGAGCCACGCTGCTTCCCAGTGTGTATTTGTAAAGTGCTTGCTATGTTCCAGGGATTATATTAAGCAGTGGAGTAGATACAACATAATCTGGTTGGACACAGTCCATTTCCCACATAGGGTTCACAGTCTCATTCCCCATTTTACAGTGGAGGAAATTGAGGGACAGAGAAGCTAAGCAACTTGCCAAAAGTAACAAACAAGTGGTGGAGTCAGGATTAATAATGTTGGTATTTGTTAAGTGCTATGTGCAGAGCACTGTTCTAAGCACTGGGGTAGACACAGGGTAATCAGGTTGTCCCACGTGAGGCTCACAGTTAATCCCCATTTTACAGATGAGGTAGCTGAGGCACAGAGAAGTTAAGTGACTTGCCCACAGTCACACGGCTGACAAGCGGCAGAGCCGGGAGTCGAACTCATGACCTCTGACTCCGAAGCCCAGGCTCTTTCCTCTGAGCCACGCTGCTTCCGCAAGGTCCTCTGACACTCAGGCCCAAGGTTTTTGAATAGAACACACTGTTTCTGTGACCCTATTCAAACCAAAATGGTATGAGGGTGCTGCCCAGGAATATCAAAAAGTTGGTAAAAACATGGGAAAAGCTAGTTACTTGTGGAAAAGCAAAATGTCAGGATGAATTGAGATTGGGAAGGTAAGTGACCCAAGGTAGAGGGAAATCTGGAGGGAATCAAATGGGGCATTTGAAGAAAACAACAAGGATCAATTAGCCTGCCTATCCAATGGGGAAGCTGACAGGTGTGGAGAATGCCAAAAAAGCAAATCATAAAGCATGGCATAATGGTTAGAGCATGGGCTTGGGCGTTACAAGGTCGTGGGTTCTAATCCTGGCTCTGCCAGTTGTCTGCTGTATGACCTTGGGCATACCACTTAACTTCTCTGTGCTTTAGTTACCTCACCTGTAAAATGGGGATTGAGACTGTGAGTCCCACTTGGGACAGGGATTGTGTCCAACTTGATTTACTTGTATCCAGCCCAGCGCTTAGTACAGTGCTAGGCACATAATAAGCACTTAACAAATATGATTAAAAATAAAAATAAAAACACTCCTATGCTAATGCTAGAATCTAAATGTAAAATGGTCCATTTGGAATGCTTAGTGTGCTAGTTAAGACCTTGACATCACTAGCATTTCTGAGGAGGGAAACAAACTAATGGAACATAGTCCTGCCAGGTAATAAAAATAATAATAACCATTCAACAATAATAACTGTTGAGAATTTACAGTGTGCCAAGCCTTACACTAAACTTTGGGATAGATACAAGGCAATCAGATGAATGCTGTCCCTACCCCACGTATGGCTCATAGTCCAAGGGGGAAGGTGAACAGATACTGATTTTACAGATGAGGAAACTGAGGCACAGGGAAGTTAAGTGACTTGCCCAAAGGCACACAACAGTTAAGTGGCAGGATTACAGCCCAGGTCCTCTGACATCTAGAGCCGGGTTCTTTCCATTACATCATGCTGCTTCTCAGTACTCCGAAGGAAACTCACAGGGAGGGGTGGGGCACAGGGTGTGAGGGTCAAGGTAAATAGTAACTACATCAAAACTAAATGGATAGGAGAAGTACCATGGAGTTGCTTGGATAGAAATTACAAATTTGAACAAAAATTTCATAGAGGGTGGGTTTATAGATGCCTGGCCAGGAAGAGAAAAAGTGATCAGAGAAGATGAAATTTGGGGAGCTGTACAATTAGGACAGGTCATGCTAATGGGAAACTCCAGTGATTCTCATAAAGATTGGCTGAAGAACTAATAAGAAAGAGAAATGTTGGTCAGGGTTTTGGATAGAAAAAATGTCTGTTTTTGAAACAGTTTGTTGCAGAGCCAACACCAGCAAAATAATACACCAGATTCAATTTTGAGTAATGAACAGGTTCTGACACAAGACAAATATGCAACTGTGGGTGAACCTCTCTGCAAGAGAAACTAACACTCAATAAAACTGAGCATTCTTTTTGGTGCAAGAGGAATGAGAGGAGAGAAGGTTATAAAAAAACAACCAAACAGTATTTACTTTTATAAAGGGAATCTAGGAAAATTGTCTTGTTTTATGCTGTCGTGTCATCTCCCACCCATAACGATGCCATGGACACATCTCTCCCAGAACTCCCCACCTCCTTCTGCAATCGTTCTGGTAGTGTATCCACAGAGTTTTCTTGGTAAAAATATCGAAGTGGTTTACCATTGCCTCCTTCTGCACAGTAAACTTTGGTCTTCACCCTCAACTCTGCCACCGGCTGCTGCTGCCCAGCACAGGTGAGTTTTGACTGGTAGCAGACTGCATTCCACTCGCTAGCTACTGCCCAAGCTAGGAATAGAATGGGGTATTCCTCTGCTTGACTCTCTCTCCTGTAGTTGAGAAGGGAAGAGTAATGGAAATTTGCCAGGTGTGAACCTGAGAGGGCACTGTGAAAATTGGAAAACTTATTTTTGGAAAAGCCAGAAGGAACAGGTAAATAGTATATATGACTTACTAAAACTCTGGATGGTGGTAAGAAACACCATATCAGTTGCCCAGGAAAATGTAGGACCCAGACAGGAACCCAGCAAGGAGAACTAGCCATTTAAAAGAGTTCATCAGCAGTAAATGGTGATTCTTTCAAAAATGGAAACTTCTGTTGAGTAAGAAAAAGAATGTCCATAAGAGGGGCCTATCAGATGCTAATGGGGAACTAGGTGGCCAAAGGATGAGTGAAGTGCACCCTTCAGGGGATGTGAGAGCTAATAATAAAAGATTGTTCACATATTTCAAAACTGGAAGATGACTAGAGAATCAGACAAAACATATTCATATCAGCCTTTTAATCAGAAGGGTTTAGCACTGAGCTCCTAATTTGGATGAACAACTGGTCTGATCCATTAATGGCAGTGCGTATGATCTTAGCACCTTTAAGTTACAAAGAGCCAGTTTAGGAGCCAGCTAGTTCTAGGGAGAAATATTTCTCACTACCCGGTTCTCTTTCTGGGCCTGGGTCTCAGTCAGTTCAAGGACTTTTCTCCTTCATAGCTGCTCTGGGTGCCATCCACTTGGGCGTTCACTGATCATAAGTTGAACCCAAAATGACAGTGGGCCAGGGTATTGAGTCTAGCCATCTGCTGTGGACCCTTTTAGAAAAAGCCTGCTTTATGCATTCATAAAGTTTTCCTCCATGTTTGAAGACACCAGTGAAAGTGAAATCTCAGAATGTGTCTACCAACTCTGTCATATAATAATAATAATAATTGTGGTATTTGTTAAGTACTTACTATGTGCCAGACACCGTACTAAGAGCTGAGATAGAGTCAAGGTAATAGGGATGGATGCAGTTCCTGTTCCACAATGGGCTCACAGTCTTAATCACCATTTTATAGATAAGGTAACTGAGGCACAGAGAAGTGAAGTGACTGCCCCAGGTCACACAGCCTAGACTGTAAGCCCGTCAAACGGCAGGGACTGTCTCTATCTGTTGCCGACTTGTTCATCCCAAGCGCTTAGTACAGTGCTCTGCACATAGTAAGCGCTCAATAAATACTATTGAATGAATGAAAGTAGCAGATCTAGAATTAGAATCCAGGTCCTTCTGACATCCAGCTCCATGTTCTCCTCATTAGGTCATGCCGCTTTAATTGTACTCTCCTAAGCACTTAATACAGTGCTCATCACACAGCAATAGGATCGATGGAGTGATTGATCTCAATGGGAAAGATAAGCAGCAGTAACACCCACTTTGTTCTCCCAAACCACCAGATGGCCGTGATGTTGTAACCTGTCCCCCGTCCCCAAATCCCACCACTTCATCCAGGGGCCTTCTTCCCAACCAGCTCTGCTCCACCTCGGCTGGAGGGACAGAAGCAGGGTCAGCAGGCGACTTCCACAGAACAGAGAATAAAGAAAGACCACATCTCTGGGTCAATGTGGAACTCTGAACAGGAAGAAGCTTGAAGCTCTGCTCTTCGAGACAGAGTGCCCTACAACGTTCATTTTATATTTATCCCATACCTCGTCTTTTATGGTGATTTTGTGTTTATATTGTTTTATTTTCTCTATTTACAACACCAGCTTTCTTTCACCCTTATTCTTAGACTGTGAGCCCCTGGAAGACCAGGGATCCTCTATAAATCTCACTCATCTATTCTTTCCTAGGACTGAGTTCAGTACTCCGCACACATTAAGGACTTCAGATCAATCAGTCAATCATATTCATTGAAAGCTTATTGTGTGCAGAGCAGTGTATTAAGGGCTTGGGAGAGAACAAAATAACAGAGCTGCTAGACACGTCCCCTGCCCACAATGCGCTTAAGAGTATAGAGTGAGATTGCGGTCTTCATACTATTACTATTATTACACTATGTCCATGAGGTTGTGTGTGTACCTGAATAGGCCAGTGAGGGATTCACAGTCATGATGTTTATACTGTGGACATAGAAAAAGCGTCTCTTGTGGCAGTGTTGTATTTGATAATTTCAATGCCCGGTATTGCTTTCTCTTTGGTCTCCTGGCTCTCATTCCTTACGGTGCCTTTACTCTAAAAGAACCCCTCCTTTCTTGATAGAAGAATGTCATGCTAATGGCACAGGGTGGGGTGGATGGATTTAGTCTAATGGATATGTGAGCAGAGCTCTCTGTGAGAAAGAAAATGGATTAAGTGAAGCACTTACAGAAATTGTTTTCTACTACCTGAATGGAAATCTATTCCATGTGAGATGGACAAGTTTAAAGTGAAAAATTCTTATATGTAAACATGGCTTTAATGTACTTTATAAGGGCTTTAAAGTGTAATTGGACTTGCCTGTCAGTTTCCGCTGAATCCTAATTCTGCTTGCTGAAGTCAATATTTCAGGCTTCCTCCTCAGTATTGTTGCATAAGATGAAATGCTCATACTAGTCAACAAACACTATTACAACATTTCCCAATCAACATCTGGAGATATGTCATTTTGTCACAGGAAGTGCAAGAAAAATCCTGTGGGATCTGGGATGGGCACATTTTCTAGAACCGGAGACTTTTTTAATATATTAATTCATATATATATATATAAAAGGATATGGTCAGGTTAGTTTGGGGATGGGGGAAGGAGTTCAAGGACTTTTTAATAGTTTTTTTTTTTTTTTTGAAAGGAAGAATGCATTTCCTCTCAGAGAGAAACACATTTCTAACTAAGGAAACTATGGTGACATACTTTTCCGGAGATGAGAGAAAGATACCTACTCATGTTCACTCATAATTTTAGAAAGATGAATGAGATGCTTGAAGCAAATAGGGCAGCAACAACTCGGAAAACTTTCCCATCCCCAGAAAGAGGGCGGAAAGGGGCACTGCATCTTTAAAGGAAACAGATTAGGTTCGGGGGGGGGGCGAGTTGAAGAAACATCTGGAAGGTCTGATAATAGACTGACTTCCTGCAGTTCGGTTTGACTAAAACCGTTTCAGGCAGGAAGCGCGTGCTTCTTATCTTAAGGTTAAAAAGAAATAAGTAAAATTACATATGGAAACTAACACACTGGGCCCTGTAATCTAATGCTCTTTATAAAAATGTATGTGCTAGAAAGTTTAGTCTTCCTGGATGGATCGCAAAACTTGGAGGGATCATGCATTGCTTGCCCTGAAATGTTCAGCCCATTAAACTCTTAGACTGTTCTCATCCTCTTTTTCCTTCCTTGGGGACTATAAACACAGATATACACTTGTTAAATCCATGGGCTGAATTTCTTCCTTGAATTATTAACTCCAAGAGGCAATTTTAATGGAAATGACATTTCATTTCCCCCAAAATGTGAAAGTTTCCTTGAGATGATAAATCGAGACAGACCCATCCATAGAAAACATTCTGTGAGCTGTAGAAAAATGAACCAGACTGCTTCATTGATCCAGTTATTTGCCTTCATGGACTCAAACTGAGAACAAAACAATACCCAGGATAATTTACAGCAGTTCATTTGATACTCTGAGAAAGCATTCCAATACTGTCAGATTGGAGCCTGGATCTGGATCTGGGGACAGCAGGATTGGGGTGGAACAAGGAGAGAGGGTTGGATTTCTTAATAATATTGACCCCAGACCTAAAGACGCTGAACAACTGTGTTACCTGGAGCAAGGCGCCTTTTACAGACTCTCCTCCCTACTTCTGCCTAGTCTCTGGCTGCATTTTTTCTGCTGGGACTGAGGAGTTATTGAGCACCTACGTTGTATCTTTCACCTCTTTAATGAGCAGAGTTATTCAACTCAATCAATCAGTATTTATTGACCACTTATTGTGTGCAGAATGCTGTACTGTTTTGGAGAGTATGCTACAATGGACAAGCAGCATGGCCTAGTGGAAGGAGCAGGGCCTGAGTGTCAGAAGACTTAGGTTCTAATCTAGCCTCTGCCATCTGTCTGCGGTGTGACCTTGGGCAAGTCACTTTACTTCTCTACGCTTCAGTTTCCTCTTCTGTAAAATGAAGATTAAATACCTATCCTCTGTCGTACTTAGAGTGTGAGTCCCATTTGGGACAGGGACTGTGTCCAACTTGATTAATTTGCAACTACCCCAGAGTTTAGAACAGTGTGCCTAATAAATGACATTATTATTCTTATAATCATTAACAAATGAGGTTAATATTATCAGTTGTATTTTCCAAGCGCTTAGTACAGTGCTCTACACACAGTGAGCACTCAATAAATATGACTGAATGAATAAATGAATCTTAATCCCCATTTTCAGATGAGGTAACTGATCTAAAATTGATCTGTAACTGAGGCATTAAAAGAGTCGGCAGACATGATGTCTCACCTCGAGGAGCTTAAAGTCTTACTTTCCCTTGCCTTTTTATGATAGAAAATACTATCTAAATACTAACTAAATACTATCTAAATAACTATCTAAATACTAACACTAAAGTGTTAAGGCTCCAGGACTGAAAACCTGGACAAAGGAACTGGTTTATAAATGCCAGTGGTGTTCACAACCCCATTCACTCTCTCCCATCTCTGCCAGTCATTTTTCCCATTAGTGCATGGAGTACAGGGAATTGAGAAGCAAAACGACATTGAGAAGCAACATGACCTAGTGAAAAGGGCAGGGATCTGGAAGTCAGGCACACCTGACCTCTAATCCCAGCTCCAACACTTGTCCGCTGTGTGACCTTGGGAAAGTCACTTAACTTCTCTGTGCCTCAGTTACCTCATCTGTAAAATGGGGATTAAGACTGTGAGCCCATATGGCTCAGGGACTGAGTCCAACCTAAATACCTTATATCTGCTCTATTGCTTAATACAGTGCCTGGCACATAGTAAGCGCTTAACAAATACCATTAAAAAAGGGGTGCAGAGCACAGAGCAAACTAATCTGATCTTTAATGCAGATCATACTCATGCATTATGGAGGACTGAAGTTAATTAGGCCCCTCCCTCTGTGAGGATTGCCCTGGGAGATATACAACATTGAAATTTCAGGATTATAAACTGGGTGCAGCTTATTGTGAAGTGCATGAAAACACAAAGGCTTTATTTATGTGGAGGACACCCCTTTGGCCAAAGCAAACAGAGGATAGCATAACAATAATAATAATGATGATGATGCACTTGTTAAGCACTTATGTGCCGGGCACTGTACTATCCAAATCAGTTTGGACAGTCCCTGGTCCACATGGGGCTCTCAGTCTTCATCCCCATTTAACAGATGAGGTAACTGAGGCAGTGAAGTGATCTGTTCAAAGTCACACAATGACAAGTGGCAGAGCTGGGATTAGAATCCAGATCCTTCTGACTTCAAAGCCTGTGCTGTATTCATTAGACAATAACCCAGCAGGCAATCACTTTGTAGTGGATATGTTTTTTTTTTCTCAACCCATCAGCTATTTCTCAGAATTCTAGCTGCACCTGTGAACCTTGGGGAATGTCCTGGGTGGTTCTTGGCTGCTGCTGACAGCCCTCCCCTGCCACAGAAGCAGACCTCAAAGTCTCCTGGTCTCAGAGGTGCGCTCTTTCACCTGGACCAACAGAAGTTCCTTCAGCAATCTTAAAGATGCAATGTGTCTCAGTATCAAACCCACTAGAGTTTGCATCTACTTCACCTAGACGGGATTTAAAATAAAAACCAATTTCCAGTTCCTTCGAGTCTCTGGTTTCCTCTCTTCCTCCTTGTCCCTCCTTTTGTATCCCCCAGTCTTTGATAAAATTTCCATAGTCCTAGCATATTGTCCCCATCACACTCCATCATCTCTGCTGGTCCACCAATAAAATAGAGCAGCTTGGTCTAAAAAATATCATGTTCCCTTTGCAAAATAAAGAGACTGCATGTAATTCATACATTACCTTGTCATTACAATTGAGAAGCAGCATGCTCTAGTAGAAAAAGCATAGGCTTGGGAGAAAGAATCAATTAATTGTATTTATTGAGTGCTTAATGTGTTCAGACCACTGTACTAAGCCCTTGGGAGAGAACAATGTAACAGAGTTGGTAGACACATTCCCTGCCAAAAACAAGATTACAGTCTACAGGAGTTCTAATCTAAGCTCTGCCACTTGCCTGTTGCGTGATAATAATAAAAATAATAATGTTGGTATTTGTTAAGCATTTACTATGTGCAGAACACTGTTCTAAGTGCTGGGGTAGATACAGGGCAATCAGGTTGTCTCACATGAGGCTCACAATCTTAATCCCCATTTTACAGATGGGGAAACTGAGGCCCAGAGAAGTGAAGGGACTTGCCCGCAGTCACACAGCTGACAAGTGGCAGAGCCAGGATTTGAACTCATGAACTCTAGCTCCCAAGCCCATGCTCTTTCCACTGATCCACGCTGTGATGTGGGGCAAGTCACCTAACCTTTCTGCACCTCAGTTCCTTCATCTGCAAAATGGGGATTCAATACTTGTTCTCCCTCATACTTAAATGGTGAGCCCCATGTGGCACAGGGATTGGTTCTGACTTGATTATCTTATATCTACCCCAACACTTAGCACAGTGCTTGACACTTACCATTTAGCAATTATTTTTAGAGAAGCAGCGTGGATCAGTGGAAAGAGCCCAGGCTTGGGAGTCAGAGGTCATGGGTTCGAATTCTGCCTCTGCCACTTGTCAGATCTGTGACTGTGGGCAAGTCACTTCACTTCTCTGTGCCTCAGTTCCCTTATCTGTAAAATGGGGATTAAGACCGTGAACCTCACGTGGGACAGCCTGATCACCCTGTATCTACCCCAGTGCTTAAAACGGTGCTGTGCACATAGTAAGCACTTAACAAATACCAACATTATTATCATCATTATTGCTGTTATTTATTATGACTATCATTATTATTGTGAACTACAACCTCATCCCTAGTACGGCAGAGAGTCCTTGGCATGAGATGGCTGAATTTATTTCAAAACGACTGAATAACCTCCATTTATAGCAACGGAAGTAGCAGCTTTTACCTTGTCCTCCTCCTTTCTCTCCTCTATCCACTTTCTTCAAAATCAATTCGACCTATATTTCAAGTCATCATCAAAAATAACAAGGTAGAAAGAAAAGCACTTCTTCATTCCAGTTTCACCAGACAATAAACAGCCAGTCCTTGTACAAAATGGGTTGTGTATAAGAAGAACCACTGCAATCGTTACATTACATTCATTAAAGCAGTGTGGTCTAGTAAAATGAACATGGGCCTGGAAATCAGAGGACCTGGGTTCTAATCCTGGCTCTGCTACTTGCCTATGTGACACTGGGCAAGTCACTTAAGTTCTCTCTGACCCAGATCTCCTAACAGTAAAATTCATTCATTCAGTAGTATTTATCGAGCACTTACTATGTGCAGAGCACTGTACTAATTGCTTGGAATGTGAAATGGGGATCCCTTACCTGTTCTTCCTCTTTCTTAGACAGTAAGCCCCATGTGGCACAATGACTGTGTCTGACCTAGTTAACTTGTATCTACCTCAGCACTTAGAACAGTGTTGAAGCATAGTAAGGACCTAAAAAAATCATAATTAATTAATTCATGAAAATTCACATTGTGGTACACACACTTTGACCAACTCTACATACTGTACACAACTGTTTCTTCCAACATCACATCACACTCTAGCCAGACAGACTTGAATTATTATTATTATTAATGACAATATTAAAAACAATAATAATATTTGTTAAATGTTTACTGCGTAACAAGGACTGTACAAAGCACTGAGGTAGTCACAAGATAATCAAGTTAGACCCAGCCCCTGTGCCACTTAGGGCTAAGAGTCTAGATAGGAGGTTGAATGGTTATTAAATCCCTACTTTACAGAGGTGGAAACTTATGCACAGAGAAGTTGAGTGGATTGCCTTAGGTTACACACCACAGGCAAATGGGAGAGACAGAATTAGAACCCAGGACTTATGATAATTAAGCTTGTGTTTTTTTCCATTAGAAAAAAACTTGTAGTGCACCGTGAGAAGAACATTCCTTAATTCCTCAACAATATATTATCCAAAACAACAAAAACCCAAGAAGACCCAAGTGAACCTTCACAGACTATTACCCCTTGTGACGAGAATCACTTTGTCGTTCTTCCAATTCCATAATCAAAGTCAAATTTCAAAGCTTAGCTGTTCATAGATGGACAGTTATCCATGTCATAATCAATAATCCTTCCTAGTGGGAGGCCATCAGTGCCGTAATTGTTTCACTTCAACATTCTCCTTTCCCCCAAACTCTAGTGCCAACCCTAACCTTTGATCTATCTTACCTCTGGATGATTGGTATGGGTGGCTTCATATTCCCAGTGCAGTGTAGAGGAAAGGGCCCAGGCCTAGGAGTCAGGAGACCCAAGTTCTAGGTCCAGCCTGGCCACTGGTGTGCTGTGTGACCTAAGGTAAGTCACAGCACCACTTTGGGCCTCAGTTTTCTCAACTGCAAAATGGGGAGAAGATAGATTGCTAACCCCACAGGACAGGGACCATATCTGATCAGAAAATCATGCATTTTAGTTCATAGCCTGTACTTAATCAATTTTATAATTGTAATTATTACTGAATTTTCATGACCCTCCACTCCAGTTCAATCATAACTTGGATGGCAGAATTTTTTCAGTCCATGGACTATTTCAAAACATTCAAAGAAAGCGTAACTTTTTGATCTTGGGAAATGTAGGAATCATCACAGATGCAGAAAGAGCATTTGAAATCCGGCCCTTTTTCCTCAAGCACTTTGAGCATTAAGGAAGGTAAAGTCCACAGGAATCCCAGTCGGAGTGATGGCATGAAGTTTATATCCATATAAACTATTCAGGAACTGCTGATTAATTGTGACCGTTCTAACCCAGAATTCCTAATCATTCAGGCATGGCACTTACCCCCTGCTTCCTCCCTTTGCCTCCTCTCCAACAGCCCAAAGCGGCAGATTTCGATCTAAAATAGGAGGCTTTGATCTTACCAGGGTGAACATGGCCTCAGTTAACTAGTGGCAGGAGAATGGCTGGAAACAGCAGGGGACTCAAGAGGTAGGGAATGACACCAAGCCCTTCTGTAGAGGCAGATTGAAAACACTGATCAAAGAGAAAGACCAGAGGAGACACAAGGATAGCCAGAAGGCTACATGAGTGACATGTACTCACACACACACAGCACAAACACACAAATGCACATTCACAAACATATTAACAAGGTGCCTCCCCCCACCAGACTATAAACTCACTGATGGCAGGGAACGTTTCTACCAGTTCTTTTAAACTGTACTCTCTCAAACGCTTACTACAGTGCTTTGCATACAGTAAGCACTCAATAAATATGATTGATTAATTAATACAATATAGACTTCCCTGTGCATTTAAACTTCTTATTCTCATTGGTGAAGTAAACCTGGTAGTAATTTGGTGCTCAACCTCACCATTTTCATATCTTTATACTCAGTTGCTTCCCTTGTCAGTATACCCTTCTAGATTATAATTCCATGAGTGCAGGAATTGTGTCTACTACTGATATTGTATCAATCAATCAATCAATCATATTTATTCAGTGCTCTTAGTGTGCAGAATGCTGTACTGAGAGCTTGGGAGCTTGCTATATATAGCAATATAACAGAGTAGATAAACACACAGGAAAGGCCTCTTGGAGGACCTGTGCCTTCAGTAAGGTTTTGAAGGTGGGGAGAGTAATTATCTGTCGGATATGACAGACATTCTATCTCTTCGCCGGACAATTATGCTCCCACCCCATTCAAAGTCTTACTGAAGGCACATCTTCTCCAAGAGGTCTTTCCCACACCAAGCCCCACTTTTCCTCATCATCAACTCCCTTATGCTCCCTTTACTCTTCCCCCCTTTTCCCTGCCCTACAGCACTTATGTATATATCTGCAATTTCATTTATTTATATTGATGTCTGTTTATTTGTACTGATGTCTTTCTCACCCTCTCTAGACTGTGAGCTCGTTGTGGGGAGGGATTGTCTACCTTTATTGCTGAATTGTACTTTCCCAAGTGCTTAGTAGAGTGCTCTGCACACAGTAAGTGCTCAATAAATACAATTGAATGAATATGAAGAGGGAGGGCATTCCAGGCTAGAGGTAGGAGTTGGGTGAGAGGTCGGCAGAGAAATAGATGAAATTACAATGAGTAGATTGGCATTAGAGAAGAAACTCTGAGGGCTGGGTTGTAGTAGGAAAATAGTGACGTGACATAGGAGGGGGACAAGTAATTTCTTCCAAGTGTTTAGTACAGTGCTCTGCCCAGAGTAAGTGTTCAATAAATACCATTTATTGATATATTCTGGCCTTTGACACACACACTTCTGGTTCTGGAGTTTTGTAAGAAAGGTGAAGTGCCCAGGTGAACTCGAGGGGGTAAAGAGACTTGGGAAACTTCTCCCTTGCTCCTTGATGATTTCCCTGCTCCCTTCCCTGCCTGAAATCCTGCCTGTATCTGGAAGTGAATGAGGCAGAGCTTAAGAGTTCCTCGCCACAAAAAGCTTACCCCGCACCTTGACTCTGTACTGAGTTCCAGAGAGATCTTAAAAGCAGAGTGATTTGTGGAAAGAGCACAGGCCTGGGAGTCACAGGACCTGGCTAATTTTGGCTCTGCCCTTTGCCTAGTGTCTGACCTTGGACAAATCCCTTAACTTCTCTGTGTCTTAGATTCTTCATCTGTAAAATAGGGATTAAATCCTATTCTCTCATACTTAGACTGTGAGACCCCTGGGGGACAGGGACTGTGTCTGACCAAGGTTATCTTGGATCTATCCCAGTGGCTGGCTCATAGTAAGTGCCTAGCAAATGCAACTATCATTATCAATTAAAACATCAATGCATTTATGCTTTTCCTTTTGGAAGCTGCCCCGAGGAAAGTACCTGGAGGTGAACAAAGACAGTTGCACAGTTGAAACAGTCTTGTACACACACACACACATGTGCACATGTGGACACATGCACACACACACACACACACGCACACACTTCCTTGACCGAAGAGATTGAAGTCAAGGGAAGTATGAATAGCAAAGTCTCAGTTTACTCCAAATTTCTCCTTGACAACTCGTGCCAGGGCTGTGAAGAAATAGCAAAGTTGATGACTTAAGTTTTTATCTTCTCTTCTGGATCTCTGACAGAGAGGCTATTTAGCTGTAAAAAAAGGGCTGGAAAGCAGGCAGCAGGAGGAAACTAAGAACCTGGATAATCCCCAGGCTAGATCATAAGCATATGAGTACCTAGGAGTGGAATGCAGCTACTCAGCCATGGTGAGAAAAAAGCAATTTCATTGATTTTGCTGCTTGTATGTCTGAGGGAAAGGCAGGCTGGGGAAGGAGGGAGAGAAAGGAAGAAAGAAAAGAGAGAAAAACCTACTAAGAGAGAGAGAGGAAGGAAAGAGAAGATCATAGTGAGATGAATAGGAAATGAGATGGGAAGAAAAGAAGAGATTAAGAGAGAGGAGAGAGGGAGAGAGAGACAGAGACGAGAGAGAGACAGAGAGAGAGAGAGAGAAAGAAGCATGCAGTGTGGTTTAGTGGAAAGAGCAGGACACTGGAGGCTAGAAAATACAGATTTTAATCCTGGTGCCCCATCACTTCCTGCTGCATGAACTGCTAGGCAAGTCATTTAAATTATCTATGCCTCAGTTTCCCCATCTGTAAACTGGGATTGAAATTCTATTCTCCTATCTTCTTATCAATCAATAAATTAAATATATTGAACACTTATTCCATTCAGAGTATTATACTATGGTCTTGGGAGAGTGTAATACAATAGAGTTGGTAGCTACTATTCCTGCCTATAAGGAGGTAATGGGGAAGACAAATAAATTACAGATAGGGGAAGCTACCAGGTATAAAGAGATACATATAATTGCTGGGAGGGTTGGGGTGAGTAACTAAGTATTAAAGGGGTACAGACCAAAGCGCATGGGTGACACAGAAGGGAGAGTGAATAGAATGGGGAATGAGAGGTTAGTCAGGGTAGGCTACTTGGAGGAGATAAGATTTTAGTAGGATTTTGCAGGCAGGAGAAGGACAGATTGGCCACTGTGAAGTGGGAGGGAGTTCCAAGCTAGAGGGAGGATTTGAGCAAGGATTCAGTGGTGAGATGAACAAAAATCGAGGTAGAATGAGTAGATTGGAATTAGAGGATCAGCCGCGTGGCCTGGAGAAGCAATGGGGTTTAGTGGATAGAGCATGGGTCTGGGAGTCAGAAGGACTGAGGTTCTAATCCCAGCTCCTTCACTTGTCTGCTGTGTGACTTGGGCAAGTCACTTCACTTCTCTGTGCCTCTGTTACCTCATCTGTAAAATGGGGATTAAGACCATATGCATCATGTGGAACATGGAATATGTCTTGCCTGATTAGCTTGTACCTACTCCAGTGCTTAGTACAGTGCCTACCACATAGTAAGTGCTTAACAAATATCATAAAAAATTAAATAAAATAAAGGAGCGAAATGTGTGGGCTTGGTTGCAGTGGGAGGTGAGTGAGGCTAAATAGGAGGGGGAGCCCCATGTGGGCAGCAACTCAATTTTTCTAAATTTTCAGAATTTTTTTTAGAGAAGCAGCGTGGCTCAGTGGAAAGAGCGTGGGCTTTGGAGTCAGAGGTCATGAGTTCGAATCCTAGCTCTGCCACTTGTTAGTTGTATGACTGTGGGCAAGTCACTTAACTTCTCTGTACCTCAGTTCCCTCATCTGTAAAATGGGGATGAAGACTGTGAGTCCCACGTGGGACAACCTGATTCCCCTGTGTCTCCCCCAGCGCTTAGAACAGTGCTCTGCACATAGTAAACGCTTAACAAATACCAACATTATTATTTATTTATTTATCACTGATTCATTCATTCATTCAGTCATATTTATTGAGAGCATACTGTGCACAGGACACTATACTAAGCACTTGGAGTGTACAGTACAACACTAAACAGACACATCTCCTGCCCACAGCTTACAGCCTAGAGTTGGGGGAGAACCTGATTATCTTGCCTCTACCTTGGCTCTTAGTAGAGTGCCTAGTGCAGTCAACTGTGGTCCATGGAAACTGTTTTACAAATGTCACATTTTCTATTATCATTAGTATATTCCCTCATTCATTCATTCACTCATATTTATTGAGTGCTTACTGTGTGCAGAGCACTGTACTAAGCGCTTGGAAAGTACAATTCAGCAATAAGGACAGACAACCCCTACCTACAATGGGCTCACAGTCTAGAAGGAGGGAGACATCAGTCACTCTTTGGCAGCACAATAATCTCTCTGTCTCTGATTGTGGGGAGGAATGGGTGTCATCCCCATAGGAAAGAAAGAACCATTTGATGACCCTAACTGTCCACCTGGACACCCACTACTAAAAAAAAAACACAAAAACAAACACAACAAAACTTTTTAGAATGTGCCAGGCAAGTGTCTCTCCGAGTTGGGATTCTGTATTTTAAGTTTCACTCAGGCATCTCAAACACTTCCAGAATGGCTCTCTGAACAGCTCTGCTGATGACAGTAAATCCACCTATCAATCAACCGATGATATATATTGATCACTTGCTATGTGCAGACCACTACACTAAGGCCTTGGGAGAGACAGTATAATGTAACAGAGTTGGTAGATGCTCTTCCTGACCACAAGGAGCTAATAGTCTAAAAGGGAAAGCTCGGGATATGACTGCAGCTGAAGTAGCAAGTGGCCTGGAGTCAGCGAACAGTAGCTACTAGCTGCCCCCTCCTCTAGGCTGGGAAGGAAACAGACAGCGCACCTGAAGCTAAATGGGGAAATTTTAACAAAAGTAGCACAAGGAGCAAGTTCAGATACGCAAGCTCACTGTATCTATTTATTGTAAGATTGTATCTCCCAAGTGTTTAGTACAGTGCTTTGCACACAGTAAGAGCTCAATAAATATAATTGAATAAATGTATGTTAACTATACATTCATTGTTTTTGTTCTCATATTTCCCAGTTTCTCTCCATTTCGATGTGTTCATACAATATAATAATGATAATAATAATGTTGACATTTGTTAAGTGCTTACTATGTGCCAAGCACTGTTCTAAGCACTGGGGTAGATATGAGGTAATCAGGTTGTCCCACGTCGGGCTCACAGTCTTAATCCCCATTTTCCAGATGAGGTAACTGAGACACAGAGAAGTGGAGTGACTTATCTAAAGTCCCACAGCTGACAAGTGGCGGAGCTGGGATTAGAACCCAAGACCTCTGACTCCCAAGCCCGGACTCTTTCCTCTGAGCCACTGCTGCTTCTCAGCATACTAAACATTCAACTCCACTGAAGGATGTACTTATGCAACTGCAAAAATGACGCCAGCTCTAATGTCTTGTCAAATGGTTTGAGGATTTTAAATATGAAACTAAACGCTTTGGGTAATGGCTTATTTTAGAAAAAAAAAGTTAAAGTGGAAAGAGAAGCAGAGAAGTAGCATGGCCTAGTGGATAGAGCACCGGCCTGGGTGTCAGAAGGACCTGGGATCTAATCCTGGCTCCACAACATGTCTGTTGTTTGACCTTGGGCAAGTCACTTCAGTTTTCTGGGCCTCAGTTGCCTCATCTGTAAAATGGGGATTTAGAGTGTGAGCCCAATGTGGGGCAAGGGCTGTGTCCAATCTGATTGACTTGTATTTCCCCTAGTGCTTAGAACAGTGCTTGTCACATAGTAAGTGCTTAGCAAGTACCATAATAATAATTATGATTATATAATATGTAATTGTTATTCTTAATAAAAAGCATGGAGCTTCAAGTGAGAGAACATAGGTTCTAATTTAGTTCCACCACTAGTCTGCTGTGTGACCTTGGGTGAATCACTTAACTTCTCTAAGCCTCAGTTTCATCATCTGCAAATTGGGGTTTAAATCCTTCTCTGTCCAATTTAGTCAGTGAGCCCCAAATGGGACAGGAACTGTGCCCAACTTAATTCTCTTGTACGTATCCCAGCATTTGGTACAGCGCCTGGCACACAGTAATATCTTAACTAGTATCATAAAAAACAAAACAAAACAAATTAAAAAGTTAAATCAACTGAATCTGTAATAGTGATAGCTAATGTCATGCATAGAAGTCTATGTGTCATTCCTAGTAAGACTTTTTGGGCTTTTTTTAAAAATAGAAAACAAAGTTCATTGTTTTATTTGCTGCTCCTTCGACTAATATCCCAGGCTGACGAAAAACCTTGGCATGTTGTCTTAGTTTTAAGGATGAAAACAGCTCTTGAACCTATGCCAGAAACAGGAGGATTATTTAATCAAATGTTGCTGCACACAAACGGTTTTAGAAAGGCTTAACAAAAAGAAATACAACTCGCATATCAGGAGCCGTCAAATCCAGCTCTCTGGGAATCGGATAATTTCAAATGGATCGTGATGAGTCTGAACCTCAAACTTTTCTAACTCCTATCTACAATGATATTGTATTAAAGTGCTTGTTATTCTTTTTAAAAAAAGGATCCCCCTTTGTAATAGTTTCCTCTTTGCAAGAAGATGTGTTGCAATTTTCTGTTCTAGAATTATCCCTATGAGGAATTGAAACCAATCAGGAGGTGGAAGTGAAGACTGATGATACTCTCCCTTCCTCTTGCATCACTATCCTAGAAAGATTTTTTTTCTAAAAAAAAAATTTCTGAATCATTGAAAGACAACCAAAAAAGAACCCTCTGAAATTGAGTCTGAGTTAACAGTAGAGCTGGGAATGATTCCTACCCATGAAAGTTCTTTGAAAAGGGGTTAGGGAAGTTTAAGAGGAATTAAAATAATCTCCAGAAATTTGAAAAACAGAAGAAGATTGCTTATATTACTGTATGTTGGAAATGGACCATGACCAGGATGTAAATTGCCTAATGTGCTTTTGATGGGATTATGGCTGGGGTCTCATCTGATTGTCCTCCATCCAGCTGATGGGGTTGATTTATAGCACGCATCCTCATGAGCCTCCTAATGTTATGTCCCGGTTCCTCAGCGAGGGTGGGGAAGTTGTCCCCGTGACCGTCACACACTCCTGCTAGGCTCACAATCCCCATGAACCTCACACCACTGTGTCTGGTTCCTCGGGGGGCTGGGGGGGTTGGGGGAGAGAGAAAGAGTTGTCCTTGTGAGCCTTACACACACCTCAGTTAGCCTCACACTTCCTCACGAGCCTCACAGTGTTGTGCCTTAGTTCCTCAGGGTGAATGGAGGAGTTGTTCCTGTAAGCCTCA
The DNA here is from genome assembly GCF_004115215.2 of Ornithorhynchus anatinus. Classification (NCBI taxonomy): domain Eukaryota; kingdom Metazoa; phylum Chordata; class Mammalia; order Monotremata; family Ornithorhynchidae; genus Ornithorhynchus; species Ornithorhynchus anatinus. The sequence goes on along the minus strand of NC_041728.1, from coordinate 111,872,248 downwards.
CACACCCCTGTTAGTTTAATACATCCTCATGACCCTTACAACATTATGTCTGGTTTCTCATGTGTGTATGGGGGGGAAGCTGTCCCTATGAGTCTTACATACACCTCCCCATTAGCCTCACACAACCTGTTTCCTCAGGGGTGTCCTGCAGCTGCTTCTCTTTCAGAGGACAGAGAGGTGGGAGAGGGTATCCCAAATTGCTGAGGGGGAGGAGGAGATGAGATCACAGAATGTCCCGACCTCCATCTTCTCCAGCTTCACCTCTTTGTTGCTAGTCTAGTTCAAATCACCTGGACAATGGAGGAGGCAGAGAGATAAGGAAGCCGCTTTTCTGGGCATCTTGAAAGATTTCCTCTGGTAAACAGATCAAAGCTTAAAATGACACTATCCTTCATGGAATCATTTTGTGGGATAAATGTGTGTTACTATATTAAACACACACACCGCTTTCCCCCCCACCCGCCCCCCACTCCTGGCCATGCTTCATGACTGGATGAATTTTTCTTTTTTTTAATAATAGCTTTTCCCTAGTGCCACTTGAACACCTCCGTTTGCCTCAGGCTAATGGATTTTATGAGGTCCCCATGTGACTCATGACTTCATATTGGGTGTGAAGATGTTGAAGTCCTCTCCTCAGTTTAACAGATTATCACCAAGCAAGTCAGTCAATCATATTTATTGAACAATGTGTGCAGAGCACTGTACTAAGCACTTGGGAGAGTACACTATAATAACATATTCCCTGCCCACACAAGCTTACAATCTAGAGGGTGAGACAGACACTAATATAAATAAATTTCAGATACTTCTCCCATCTCTGCAGTTTAACAGAACATCACCAGGAAAGGCTCCCTCCCACTGACTTGCAGTCTCTCCTCCTCTCTTTCCCTCTCTCCCAGCCCAGAAGGAATGTCTATGCCTCAGACATTGCTCCCATTAACAATCACCAATCCCCACTTCAATTAGTCCTTGCTAATTTATGGAACTATTAACCACTGGGAACAGGACTAGCAGTATGCTCCATCTCAGGCCACAGCTGATATGGCTCTGCCAGGGTCAGCTCCCTCAATGCCCAAGACCTTTGGGTGGCAGAAGAATGAAAAGAGAGGACAAGGGAGGAGGCGATTTGTCCTGCTTCTCTTCCTGAAGCCCCTTCCTGATTCCCTGAAGCTGAGCTGGGATCTGTTGAGGCAAGGTGCCCAGGGGCTGAAGCTTCTTCAGGCTGTCCACAGAAACAAGAATTAGGTGCAGGGAGAGGAGGGAGTTCTGCTGTAGGACAGAGAATGACTGAGGGAAAGACAGCACCATTGTCTGTGCTTGTTTTGGGGGTTTTTTTTCAGTGGGGGAGTTCGAAATGTAATGGCACCTTACACATCTGTGGTGTGTTTGAGTACAATGAGGTGGGCGGGAGAGGAGAGGAGAGATCCCTTAGACGGAGGATGGAAGCCTCTGGACTCCATCCCTATAAGCCCCAGTAGTTACCTGATTTGTTATATATTCAACACAATATAATGTAGCCTGACCTCATAAACCTTGATTCCATAAAAGTACTGGAAATGATCTATTATATATTATTAACTCAAAGGAGGAAAATTTTGCCAAATATCCACAGCCATCTCTATTAAATGGAAGAGGCTTTTAAACCACGAGGAGTGCTTAAGAACTGGGGCTTTCAAGAATATGATGGAACTAGAAGATTCAAGGTTATAGTGGATATGAAAACTTCGAGGTATTGGGGAAATGTGAGGGAAACAGAATCCCTAGTAGAAATGGGATGGAGGGAGGGTGCAGAGACTGCAAAAAAGGAAGGAATGAGGCCTAGTGAAAAGAACGCAGACCTGGGAATCAGAGAACCTGGGTTTTAACCCTGGCTCTGCCCCTTGCCTACCATGTGACCTTGGTCAAGTCACATCACTTCTCTGTGCCTTGGTTCCCTCATCAGCAAAATGAGTATTTGATACCTATCCCTCCAATTTAGACTGTGAGTTCCCATGTGGGACCTGATTATCTTGTATCTATCCCAGAGCTTAGTACAATGTTTAGCATGTAGTAAAGTGCTTAACAAATACTATTATTATTGTTATCATTACAATTGTTATTACTATTAATAAAGCCTTATCACCAGTAAAGAATCATTCAGTGTTCTCAATCAATCAATTGTATTTATTGAGTACTCACTGTGTGCAGAGCACTGTACTAAGTCCTTAGGAGACTACAATATAACAAAGGTGGTAGACACGTTCCCTACGCAATGAAATATATTTTCATTTCCCTTATCAAAGTTACCTCCCAGTGACTTTCCATCATTCTAGATGGAAAAAAATCTGCCTAAAATTCTATTTCTTTGCCATAGCTGCCTTCAGAACAATGTGTTTTCAAATCTCACTGTCATGACCATACTGCACTTAGTTGTCTAGGTGACAATCTTGACTTCATTTGTTAGTTGTTTCAGAGTGATGAAAAGAGCTTCAGATAGACGAAATTTACAGGACATCTCTGGCAAAGATGAGACTGTCCCTACCACAGCAGAAATCTTCCAGAGCCAGAACCAGTATGGGAAAGGGAGCCTGCTGATATGCTTGAACAGAAATCCAAAGAAGAAAGTGATCAAAATATGAGACAGTCCAAGGTTCTGGGGATCTGCCAGTCCCTTACCATGACTTCTGATTTTTTCTGTAACCTTGGGAAAGGAAATCTCTTGCCTGTCTGTTCTTAAGCTTCCTTTTCTGGACAATGGGAAGGATAAAACTAACCTTCCGCAGAGGGTTGAGCTACAAGTTAAAAAAGGATAGAACAGACGAGTTTACTATAACCAGCCCAGCTGAAAATGGGATTCTTTTGTGAGTCTTTCTCTACAGGCAAATCCTTATCTTCATAGCCAGCTGTAGGTTGGGTAGGCTGATGAGGTCTATCCCCAGTGACGTGACAGGAGCCTGCCCTTCGCCAAGATAAATCTGCTTCCCTGGATTTGTTTATGAAGAGGATGACAGCGAGAAGGCAAACTTGGCTGACTCACTTTTGGAGAACCCACGCTCGGTACTTCTTAGGTGAAACACTGCATTTATTCTTCAGCAAAGATCTTAAAAAGTCAAAATCTGAAGAGGTGTGTTGGAACCACCATGACTCATCAAGACACTGAACTACAACTCCTGTGGCTCAATAATAAATCTCTTAACTGCAAGTCATAAATTAGCAGGGAGGGGCTATCTCTGCCTGAACCCAGTGTTATCTTTGGTGTGCTCATCTCTATGCCACAATATGAGAAAGACATGAACACATAATTTTCTATCTATTTGAGGAGGGTGTTATGGGATGAAAAGATCTTGGGAGAAAGCCAGGAGTGTCAGAAGCAGTGTTAGCCCATGCTGGTGATTAAAGAACCTTATAAAAGTGAAACACAGAGATAACAAGAGGCTATCCAATTAAGAAGAATACTCATTAAAATCTTGACAGCCAAAGATCAACCAGATAGGAATGGTTAAAGCAAGAATGTAAGTTTTAACATATATATGCCCCCTGGGTCCTACACGGTCAGACAACTGGCTAATGTGACTGCTCATAACTACTAAAATATGGTAGCTAGGCCTCCATAGCAGTTATAACCATCTTTATGTGGCGGGGGAGGATGGGAGAGATGCACTTTCTTTTGTGATAATTTTCCTTTATTTACTTACACATTTAACAGCAGTGCTTAGAACAGTGCTTGGCACATAGTGAACACTTAACACATACCTTCATCATCATTTAATGTTCTCATCGATCCCTGTTTCAAGGCAAATTCAAAAAGATCATTTTGGTCTCCTGATCTTCCTGGAACATCCTGCATAAGGACATCAGTTCTTCATCTGAATATTACACACCAGTTTGAGCTGTCTGTGATTTCTGCTGTGACCTTCCAAGGCTTCTCTCTTGTCAAGAGAGGGAAAGGTTCATTCATTCATTTATTCAATAGTATTTATTGAGCGCTTACTTTATGCAGAGCACTGTACTAAGCGCTTGGAATGTACAGATCGGTAACTGATAGAGACAGTCCCTGCCCTTTGACGGCCTTCAGTCTAATTGGGGGAGACAGTTTGTGTGGGGTGAGTGAGCATGAAAGAAGCTATAGGTCACTGCTGTTCTTACTGGGAAAATGATGAAAAGGATAGAGGACACAAGAGAGACCATTTGATCAGAGGCTCCGGAAAACCCTGGCATCCTGAACAGACTTTCCTGGAACCTGAGAGTTGAGGCTTTAAGAAGAGGAAGGTTCTCCCAGACCAGTTAACCCTCCCAAGCCTGTTAATTAACTCTGTTCATAGAGTGGAGCACCAAACAATAAATATTAAAATAGATATCCACGTCATTAGGGGCAAGGGATGGGGGAAGTAGAGGAACTACCTTCCCTTGATGACCAAATTGATGCTCTCAACTCTACTTTCTCTACTGAAGTGAACTCTCTCACTCCCCTATATCCCTTCATCCATCTTGTACCATTAACCCAGAGTCATAGATCGCCTCCACAGTCTGCCTCCTTCACTCCTGCACACAAGCCGTAGAGCACTGCTGAGAGAAATTTAGATAACAGTCCAGCCTTGTCCACCTAAAGTTCATCCTTACATGCCTTCACTCTGCCCTTTCCTCTGTTCTACAAAATTATTTCTCCATCTTTATTGGCACCCATGCCCATTGCCCTTAGCAGTTGTTCCAGATGTTTAACTCCCCTCTCACACCCTCTGTTCCTCCACCTCCCCCACCCCATGCCCCTAATGACCTGGCTACCTATTTTAATGAGAAAATTGAAAATATCAGGCGTGACCACGCTAAAATTTCCCCTGATCCTCTCCAGTCCCTCCCTCCTCCTACCCTTTAACTCTCATATCCCTCCCAGCAGTATCTCAAGAAGAAATCTCCTGCCTTCTCTCAAAATCCACCCCCTCTACCTGCACATCCTACTCCATCCCTTTACACCTTATCAAAACATTTGCCCATACACTTCTTCCCTCCCTGTCATCTTTAACTGTTTGTTTTCCAATGGCTTCTTTCTGACTGTTTTCAAACTTGTCCCTATCTCCCCATCCTAAAAAAAAAAGTCCTTTGACCCCACGGCTCCCTGCAGTTATCACCCTCATCTTTCTCCTACAATACCTCTCCAAACTCCTTGAGCATGTTGTCTACACCCATTGTCTCAAGTTCCCCTCCTCCAATTCTCTCCTTGGCCTCCTCCAATATGGTTTCCATCCCCTTCACTCCACAGAAACCATCCTCTCAAAGGTCACGATTAATTTCCTTGTCAAATCCAACGGTCTCTACTAGATCCTAATCCTACTTGACATCTCATCTGCCTTCAACACTGTTGACCACCCCCTTCTCCTGGTTCTCCTACTATTTCTCTGGCTTCTCAGCCTCTTTTGTGGGCTTCTTCTTTGCCTCCCACCTCCTTGGGAGTCCTTCAAGATTCAGTTCTGGATCCTCCTCTATTTTTCCTCTACACCCACTCCATTGCAGAACTCATCTGCTCCCTTGGCTTCAACTTCCCACCTCTATGTGGATGAGTCCCAAATCTACATCTCCGGCCCAGTTCTCTCTCCCTTTCTGCTTTCTCACACTTCCTCCTGCCTTCAAGATAACTCCACTTGGATGACCTGCTGTCATCTGAAATTCAACATGTCCAGAACTCCTTATCTTCCCATCCAAACCCTGTCCTCCCGCAATTTTTACATCATTGAAGATAGTATCACCGTCCTCTCTATATCACAAGCTCATAACCTTGGCATTTTCCTCAATTCCACTTTCTTTCAACCCACATATTTGATGTATCACTAAATTTGAAGTCAGTTCAACCTTCACAACATAGCTAAAATTCAAACCTTTCCATTCAAAATTCTTTCATGTTGATCCAAGCATTATCTTAACCTTCCTTGATTACTGTATCAGCCCCCTTGCTAGCCTCCCTTCCTCCTGTCTCTCCCCACTCCCCTCCATACTTCACTCTGTTGCCCAGATCAGTTTTCTACAAAAACATTCGGTCCATGTTTCTCCACTCCTCAAGAACCTCCAGTGGTTGCCCTTCTCACCTTTATATTAAAAAGAAACTCGTTAACATCGGCTTTAAAGCACTCAATCCCCTTGTCCCTTCCTACATCACCTCACTACTCTCCTTCTCTACAACCAAGTCTGCACACTTCACTCCTCTACTGCCAATCTACTCAATGTACCTCAATCTCATTTTTCTTGCCACTGACCTCTCGCCCATGTCCTGCCTCTGGCCTGGAACACCCTCCCATTTCATAAATGACAGATAGTTACAATCCCCACCTTCAAAACCTTATTGAAGGCACATCTCCAAGAGGCATTTCCTGATTAATCCCTCTTTTCCTCTTTTCCCAATCTCTTCTGTGTTGCCCTTTATTCACTCCCACCCCCCACAGTCCCACAGCACTTATGTACATATCCATAGTTTATTTATATTAATGTCTGTCTCCCACTATAGACTGTAAGCTCATTAAGGGCAGAGAATGCACCTGTTATATTGTTGTGTTGTACTCTCCCAAGAGATTAGTACAGTGCCTTGCATACAGTAAGCACTCAATAAATACAATTGATTGATAATGGAAAAAGCACAGGCCTGGGAGTCAGATACCCTGGGTTCTAATCCTGCCTCCAACACTTACCTGCTGTTTGACCTTGGGCAAATCACTTAACTTCTGTGTGACTCGGTTCACTTGTCTACCTGTTCTTTTTTTAAGGCTATGTTAAGTACTTACTATGTGGCAAGCACTGTTCTAAGCCCTGGAGTAGATGAAAGCAGTTCAGGTTGAACACAGTTCCTGTCCTACATGGGACTCACAATCTTAATCCCCATTTTACAGGAGAGGTAACTGAGGCCCAGAGAATTGATTTGCCCAAGGTCACACAGAAGACAAGTGGAGAACCCAGGATTAGAACCCAGGTCCTTCTGACTCCCAGGCCTGTGCTCTATCCATTAGACCATCCCACTTCTCCTTCCCATTTAGACTATGAGCCCCAAGAGTGAGCTGATAGATCTCCCAGCACTTAGTACCACTGCAGTACCTGGCATGTAGTAAGCACTTAACAAATATCATTATTATTATTATTATCATCATTATTATTACTACTCTGGCCACTCTGGAAAAAGCATCTAAGTTCACACATCTAGTAATAATAATAATAATAACAATAACTGTTGTATTTGTTAAGTGCTTACTATGTGCCAAGCACTGTACTAAGTGCCAGATAGATACAAGCGAATCAGGTTGGACACAAATCCTCATCCCACATGGGGCTCACTGTCTCAATCCCCACTTTTCAGATGAATTATCTGAGGCCCAGAGAGGTGAAGTGACTTTCCCAAGGTCACACAGCAGACAAGTAGCAGAATCAGGATGTTTCTTCACATTTGTGCAGTGACCCACTTCTGAACATATTGGTGCAAGTTACAGATCTCCCAACCCGACCTAGCAGTTAGGATGCCTCAAATGCACTGGACTTTTGAAACTTTATCCTACTGGGAACTTGGCTCCCTCTCAAATTCACAGGGCTACTAAATCAGATCAATAATAACAACAAATACCACCTCAGAGCAGAAGTACCAAAATATGAGTCTCTTGACCTGGGCCTCACTTGGGAATTCTGATCAGCCCCTGTCCTCTGAATGCTTCAGACAAGGAAAGCAGGAGAAAGAGGTTGGAACTGAAATCGACAGAGGGTGAAGAATAGATTAAACTACGTTGGTGCAAAGTTAAACTGCATTTTTTCCCATTAGCTCAGGTTCAAAACCAGCTTTCACTCTCATAGCACAGGGCTTCCAGGAAAATGACCTTAGGGCAGGCACGGGGATCTAGTTGACACACTTTACTACTCTAAATGTTCTCGGATCCCATTATGATTTCTATAAATAGGGAAGATAACCTGGAGACACATGCCACAAGCCAACCACCCTTTGTCTCTCCCGCTTAAAATGAGAAGTTTCTTAGTGCGCGTCCTGGGCCCCAGTACCTTATTCTACCACAAACTCCTCCTGACTCCCACTCTGCGTGACGTTAAATGAGCATTCCATTGCAGTGCCAATGGAGACCATAGTGAAATGGAGAACAAATGGGGAGAGGATAATCTCAGATCTTCTAGAAGTGCTTCTGACATGGGCAACCACTTTCAAACTCTGAGCACCTACCGACTCCCTCATGGTGCATCCTACGGCAGCTTCCTCCCTTGCCCTCTAACTGAAGCTGACCTTGCTTGCAGTGTCACTAAAATGGTTATGCTGAATGATAATATTAATAATAATAATAATATTTGGTAAATGCTTATTATGTGCCAAGCACTGTACTAAATGCTGGGCAGATACAAGATAATCAGAATGGATATAGTCTACCCAACCCAGACTCACAGTCTAAGGGACAGTCTAAGTCGCCCTCCCTCCTCATATCAGACAGATAATTGCTCTCCTCCACTTCAAAACCTTAATGAAGGCACATCTCCTCCAAGAAGCCATCCCTCACTGAGTTCTCCTCTCCTCCCACACCCTTCTGTGTCGTTCAAACTTGCTCCTTCATTCATTCTCCCTCTCTTCTCCACAGCACATATGTATATACTGGTAATTTGTTTATTGATTTATCTATTTACTGATTTACATTAATGTCTGTCTCCCCCTCTAGACTGTGAGCTCGTTGTGGGCAGAGAATGTGTCTGATGCTATATTGTACTCTCCCAACCATTTAGTACAGTGTTTTGTACACAGTAAGCACTCAATAAATATGATTGAATGGATGAATGAAAAAGGGAGGGAGAACAGGCTTTGAATCCCTGTTTTACATATGAGAAATTGGAGGTACAGAAAAGTTGTCAGTTGATCGTATTTATTGAGCGCTTACTGCGTGCAGAGCAATGTACTAAACCCTTGGGAAAATACAATACAATAATAAACAGATATATTCCCTGCCCACAATGAGCTTATTGACCGAGGTTGCCCAGCAGACAAATGGGGGAGCCGAGACTGGACTCCAGGTCTCCTGACCCCCAGTCCTGTCCTCTTTCCACTAGGTTATGTGGATTCTCACTGCAAAGACTGGAAGTCCGTTGGGGCAGGGACTGTCTCTGTTTAGTGCTGTATTGCACTTTTCCAAGCACTTAGTACAGTGCTCTGCACATAGTAAGTGCTCAATAAATACGATTGAATAAATGAATAAATGAACAGACACTGGGTGAGTTTAGTAATAGTAGTAATAAGTGAAAAGAAGCATGGCCTAGTAAGAAGCAGCATGACCTAACAGAAAAAGCATAGATCTGGGAGACAGAGAATCTGACCTGGGTTCTAATTCTGGCTCTACCACTTGTCTTCTGTGTGACCCTGGGCAAGTCACTAAACATCTCTGGGCCTCAGTTCCCTCATCTGCAAAATGGAGATTAAATATCTCATGTCCCTCCTACTTAGAATGTGAGCCCCATGTAGGATGTCATTATCTCATATCCATCGCAACACTTAACACAGTGCTTGGCATGCAGTAAGAGATTAACAAAAACACAATTATTATTATTATTAGTTATGGGATTTATTAAATGCTTACTATCTGCAAAGCAATTCATGAAGCACTGGGAGAAAATACACTGGGTGGAAACAAATGTTTAAGTGAGTGGATCTACTTTTTAACCCCCTGAATCAGACAGCAGTCGTTTAATTGTAGCTCTTCATTTCTTCTCATATTTTTTTATTTAATTTTCTCTGTCTTTGGGGGAGAAATTCCAACATCAGCAACAACAACAAAAACCCCTCCTAATTTATCTTTGATGGAATAAGTAATTCACATAGAAGTCTTTAAAAGGGAAATATGACTACTTTTTGGGAAATACATCACAAAGCACATTCATTCATTCAAATATTCAGTTGTCTTCATTGAACATTTACTGTGTGCAGAGGACTGTATGAAGCGCTTGGAAGAGCACAATAAAACAATGAACAGAAACATCCCCTACCTTCAATGAGTTTACAGTCCAGAGAAAAACCAGACCTTCCACATGTGAGGTGAAAATGATAAATGCTTCACTTTGGTAACACAAATCCTTACAGACATATTTTTGGGATGCATGCAATTACGGTATTGTTAATAGCACCATAACTAAAAAGAGTAGAAGTCCATGGCAGTGTTCAAGTAGCACAGGAAATAAGATTATGTATGAAGATGCTATTTACAAGGACTTAATGAAGACATCCTGCTGCCATAATTTCATGCCACAAGAAATATGTTATATGGCAGGTCATAATGATACATATTTAAAAATATTCCTACATATTGATTTTGTAACTCGATGTTTAGAAGCTGGAAGGTGTTAAGAGAAGGGGAGGTAGTCTAAGGTGGGATTCCAGGTGGAACTGTGCTTTCAAAGAAAAAAGCAGCCAGGCCATGTCTGGGGGAGCAAAATGTAAACTATTCCCAGAAACTCAATTCTTAAATGGATGTAAATTAAGCTTGGACTTCACAGGATGAAATGAGAGGTCAGGACCTTCATGGATATTCAAACTGATTGTTATATGGAAAAAATCATGATTTGGAGAAGCACCTCAGAAGTGACTAGAAAAACATTTTGTACAGACAGTCTTTTCATTAGTGTATCCTATAGTTCCACAACAAGTGCTAAGCTTAGAAACCAAACTAGTGGAATAACTTCTTAAAGGAGTAACTCATAAATTTGAATTGTTTTTGGAAATATTCTCATTTTATACTTTGAACAATAAGTTCATCATATGGCAATTTCAAAACAGCTTTGGAAACTGGAATTGTGATGACTGAAACAACAATAAGACGGTGAAGGAAAAGATACATGTCGCCGGAGAGGAACGAGGGAATGTGTAGATCAATTTGTCATTAACCACTACCAGTATTTATTGAGTTGTTGCAAGGTGCACTAAACTCTCCATTGCAGGTATCACAAACCTCCTTGTGGTTTGAGATTAGCATCAGGGAGGTTTTGCTCAAGATGGGAGCAAATGAAGTTGAGGTGTTGATAAAGACAAGCTGGACTTTACATAAATCAATGGCCAACAATAAAGGCAGGTTATTACTGAGAACAAATTGTATCAATTCATGCTGTAGCATTATAGTTCTTCTTAATTTGCACCTTATTTGCAATGCATCACTTCTGACTTACAGTACCAGCCTCCTTTATGACACTAGCTGTGGGAACGTGGGTGTAAGTGGTGGATGCATGGAGGAAATGGGAAGCCGTTTTCAAAAGCAGGAGTTTGGAGGGAAGAAGTGGAAAATTTAAAATAAGTAGGGGATCAAAGCAGGAGAGTCTGGAACAACCTGGGAATTACCTTATCAGCAGGCAGATTCACCAGAAAGGGCTGACAAGCCCTTTTTATATCCAGTGGAGTGAAAATCATCTATCCTATTAAGAACCTCTCTGACTCTATGTAAATATAAGTGCTGTGGGACTGGGGGTGGGAGAATATCAAATGTCTGAAGGGGACACAAATCTGAAGGTACAGATGACACAGAAGGAAGAACTATCCAGGGAAAGGAAGGCTTAATTGGGGGAAGCCTCTTGGAGAACATGTGACCTTAATTCATTGAAGGTGGAGAGAGTGGTGGTCTGGAGTATATGGAGGGGGAGGGAATCCAGGCTAGCAGGAGAACAGGGGAAATGGATCAGCATTAAGATAGATGAGATTGGGGCACAGTGGGTAAACTGGGCCAGAGAATCAGAGTGTGTGGGCTGGGGTATAGCAGGAGATTAGTGAGGTGAGGTAGGATGGGGCGAGTTGATTAAGTGCTTTAAAGTCAATGGTAAGGAGTTTCTGTTTGATGTGGAGGTGGATGGGCAGCCAGTGGAGTTTCTTGAGGAATGGGGACACATGGACTGAATGTTTTTATTGGTAAACGATTAATGCAGCAGAGTAAAGTATTACTCTCACTCTAGGCTTCAAGTCTCTCCATCACCTTGCCCCTTCCTACCTCTCCTCCCTTCTCTCTTTCTACCGCCCACCCCGCATGCTCCACTCCTCCGCCGCCCACCTCCTCACCGTCCTTCGGTCTCGCCTATCCCATTCATTCATTCATTCAATAGTATTTATTGAGCGCTTACTATGTGCAGAGCACTGTACTAAGCGCTTGGGATGAACAAGTCGGCAACAGATAGAGACAGTCCCTGCCGTTTGACGGGCTTACAGTCTAATCGGGGGAGACGGACAGACAAGAACAATGGCACTAAACAGCGTCAAGGGGAAGAACATCTCGTAAAAACAATGGCAACTAAATAGAATCAAGGCGATGTACAATTCATTAACAAAATAAATAGGGTAACGAAAATATATACGGTTGAGCGGACAAGTACAGTGCTGTGGGGATGGGAAGGGAGAGGTGGAGGAGCAGAGGGAAAAGGGGAAAATGAGGGTTTAGCTGCGGAGAGGTAAAGGGGGGATGGCAGAGGGAGTAGAGGGGGAAGAGGAGCTCAGTCTGGGAACGCCTCTTGGAGGAGGTGATTTTTAAATAAGGTTTTGAAGAGGGAAAGAGAATCAGTTTGGCGGAGGTGAGGAGGGAGGGCGTTCCAGGACCGCGGGAGGACGTGACCCAGGGGTCGACGGCGGGATAGGCGAGACCGAGGGACGGTGAGGAGGTGGGCGGCGGAGGAGCGGAGCGTGCGGGGTGGGCGGTAGAAAGAGAGAAGGGAGGAGAGGTAGGAAGGGGCAAGGTGATGGAGAGCCTTGAAGCCTAGAGTGAGGAGTTTTTGTTTGGAGCGGAGGTCGATAGGCAACCACTGGAGTTGTTTAAGAAGGGGAGTGACACGCCCAGATCGTTTCTGCAGGAAGATGAGCCGGGCAGCGGAGTGAAGAATAGACCGGAGCGGGGCGAGAGAGGAGCCGTCGACCCCTGGGCCACGTCCTCCCGTGGTCCTGGAATGCCCTCCCTCCTCACCTCCGACAATCTAATTCTCTTCCCCTCTTCAAATCTCTACTTAAAGATCACCTCCTCCAAGAGGCCTTCCCAGACTGAGCTCCCCCCTTTTCCCTCTGCTCCCTCTAGCCCCCCTTCACCTCTCCGCAGCTAAGCCCTCTTCTCCCTCCTTTCCCTCTGCTCCTCCCCCTCTCCCGTCCCACCCCCTCAGCACTGTACTCGTCCGCTCAACTGTATATATCTTCATCACCTTATTTTGTTTAATGAGATGTACATCACCTTGATTCTATTTATTTGCCATTGTTTTAATGAGATGTTCTTCCCCTTAACTCTATTTATTGCCATTGTTCTTGTCTGCCTGTCTCCCCCTATTAGACTGTAAGCCCGTCAAAGGGCAGGGACTGTCTCTATCTGTTGCCGATTTGTACATTCCAAGTGCTTAGTACAGTGCTCTGCACATAGTAAGCACTCAATAAATACTATTGAATGAATAAAGTATGGATTGGAGTGGGGAAAGATGGGAGGCCTGGAGGTTACTGAGGAGATAGATGCAGTAGTCAAGACAGGTTAGGATAAGTGTTTAGATCAGCACAGTAGCTCTATGGATGGAGAGGAAAGGGTGGGTTTTAGCAGTGTTGTAAAGTTAGAACTGACAGGACTCGATGACTGATTAAATATATGGGTGGAATGAGAGAGATGAAGAAGATAACATTAAGATTACGGACTTGTGAGATAGGGAGGATAGTGGTGTTGTCTACAGTTATGGGAAAGACATGGGGAGGACAGGGTTTGGATGAGAAGATAAGGAATGCAAATCTTGGGAAGGAGAGATCACTGTGACTCATTGTATCCTCAGCATGGTCATTTTGCTGACTTGATATTTCATCTCAGCCTGAAATTTTTTGCTTATTAGTTAGAATTTACCTTTTGCAAGTTTATTTTTAAAAGCATTACAGTGAGCCTTTCTCTCTATGCCTAAGGTTGTTCCTGGCAGTAATTACAGTAAAAATACATTCTGGTATTTATATCACAGATATATTTTCCCACTCTCCAATTTCTCATGCTGAGAAATTCTTGAGAAAAGTAATAATAGTAGTAATAATAAAATAGTATCTGTTAAGTAGTTGCTATGTGCTAAGCACTGTACTAAACACTGGGGTACAACCATGATAATCAGGTCCCACTTGGGGTTCACAGGCTAAGTAGGAGGGAAAAGAGGTATTGAATCCCCATTTTGCAGATGTGGAAACTGAGGCACAGAGAAGTTAAATGATTTACCCAAGGTCACCCCACAGAGAGTGGCAGAGTCAGAATTTGAACCTAGATCCTCTGACTCCCAGTCTCATGCTCTTTCCACTAGGCCATGCTGCTTCTCAAAACTTGCCTCCCAATTGGGGAATCAAACCTCAGTCTCTCACATGACAGGCAGGGATATTAACCCCTGTATTAATGAGAAATAAAAGTTTAAGAAACAAAACCAACCCCTCAAGGGCCTGTCTATGCTAAACCTTGATAGTCTTTCCTAACAACCAGTCAGTCAATCATATTTATTGTGCAGTTACTGTGTGCGGAGCACTATAATGAGTACTTGGAAGAGTACAATATAACAATATAACAGACACATTCCTTGCCCATAACCAGCTCACAGTCCAGAGCCTAGAGGGTGGATACATGGTGAACTCCTAGGCAATTCTAACAGTCAGTAAGTAGGGATTGCTGTCTCTACCATAGTTTCCTTCTCTCGGTTTTGGCTAGGTGCAAACCCCTGGGCAGTATCCCTTCAGATGATTTCTCCCTGCAATGGGATAAACAGGGGTACAAAAAGCCTTGAAGTTAGGAAAATAGTAAACGGAGTATAGATAGAAGGTTACCCGAAAGGGCCAGAAAGCAGCAAGAGAAGATACAGATTTGGAATAGGAATAGGGAAACAACTTGGTATAGTGGATAGAGCATGGTCCTGGGAGTCACAAGGAACTGGGTTCTAATACCGGCTATGTGTGACCTTGGATAAGTCACTTCACTTCTCTGTGCCTCAGTTACCTCATCTGTAAAATGGGGATTAAGATTGTGAGCCCCGTGTGGGACTATTGTGTCCTATTGGATTAGGTTGCATCTATCCCAGAGCATAGTACAATGCCTGTACATAATAAGTGCCTAACAAATACCTTTAAGCCTTGAGGCCAATGGTTAGGAATGTTTGTTTAATGCAAAAGAGAAATGTGTAGCCATTGGAGGATCTAGGTTCTAGTCCTGGCCCTTGTCATGTGCCTGCTTTGTGACCTCTGGAAAGCCGTTTAATTTCTCTCAGCCGTTTAATTTCTCTCAGCCTCAGTTACCTCATCTGTAAAATCTGTAAAATGGGGATTAAGATTGTGAGCCCCCTGTGGGCTAGAGAAGGTATCCAAACTGATTTGCTTGTATCCGTCCTAGGATTTAGAACAGTGCCTGACACGTAGTAAGCATTTAACAAATACCACGGGTATTAATTATCATTACTATTATTATTGTTATTTTTAGGGGGTGATGTGACCGGATGGAGGAGTGCCTACCGCATTTAAACACTGTAACATCAGAGACCAAGGTAGCCCCCCCTTCCCCTCTGCTCCTCCTCCCCTTCCTTTCCCCCCTCTCTCACCCTCTGCTCTTCCCCCTTCCCCTCCCCTCAGCACTGTGCTTATTTGTATATATTATTTATTACCCTATTTATTTTGTTAATGAGGTGTGTATTGCCATGATTCTATTTATCTTGATGATGTGATCTTGTTTTGTTTTGTTCTGATTTGCTTTGCTGTCTGTCTCCCCCATTTAGACTGTGAGCCCGTTACTGGGCAGGGATTGTCTCTATATGTTGCTGAATTGTACATTCCAAGTGCTTAGTACAGTGCTCTGAACATAGTAAGAGCTCAATAAATACTATTGAATTGAATGAATAAGGGGAGGGGCAAGGAGGCTTATGGGAGCTAGATTTTTCTAGACAATTTTATTTTGTCCATAAACCTCATTCAGATGACAGAAAATGAATCTCTTTTAGGTAAGAGTTGTTCCTGGTGGGTATACCTGAAGTGTGAGGAGAAACAGATTAATAAGTTCCCAAATCTTTTCCATGTGTGAAAGCTATGTTATAAGCCCCAAATGGTAAATCTTTTAAGAGGATTTAAAAAGAATAGCTAATAATGGAAAAATGGGAAAAAATTTAATTCTGAGAACAGATGACAATCATCTTTTTTAAAGCCAAACTAAGATGATATAAGAACATACAACATGAGTTATATTGGACTTGACAAATGGTAGAGTAATGAGCTTTAAAACTTGAAAAAAATATATAAGTAGGGAGTAATTATCAGGTTTCTTTTTTTATTGTGGGAAATTAGATTTGAATTTCAAAAATATGGGTTTTTAAATTTTATGATTATAAAGATAGTATTTGTTAATTGCTTATTTTCTGCCAAGCACTGTACCAAGCACTAGGGTGGACACAAGCAAATCAAGTTGGACACAGCTCCTGTGCCGTGCAAGGCTCATAGTCTCAATCCCCACCCTCTGTATAAGACAGCTGAGGCCCAGAGAAGCGAGGTGACCTGACCAAGGCCACACAGCAGACGACCAGTGGAGCCAGGACCAGAACCCATAACCCTGTGATCTCAAGCCCATGCTCTATCCACCATGTCACACTGCTTTTCTAGTAATATACTATAGAAATAATTAAGAATTCTATACAACATCTTCTGTTTCTTCAGCCATGTCATTCCTTTCCAGACTTTGTGATTGGCCAAATGAGAATATATTACACATGCTTGATAACAATAATAATAATTATGGCATTTGTTAAGGGTTTACTATGTACCAAGCACTGTTCTAAGCGCTGGGGTAGATACAAGGTAACCAGGTTGTCCCATGGGGGGCTCACAGTCTTAATCCCCATTTTACAGATGAGGTAATTGAGGCTCAGAGAAGTTAAGTGACTTGCCCAAGGTCACACAGCAGACAAATGGTAAGCTCCCTTTGAAATTCATAAGTATGCTAATGCAAACTTGTTTAATTTAAGGCATCAGACTTTCAGAATTACTATTGGCCAGCTTTTGTTGACCAGGCAAGCCACTAACTAAAGCAAGCACCATATTTTTTGCAGAGTAGAAAGATGGGAAATCTTCCCTTTTTCTTCTTTAAAAAAAGACATTTAGAAATGATCCAAATGTTCCAGGTAATAGATATCAATTCTGATCATAACGGTGGAGATATGGGCCATTCATTGCACACATATGGTAAATTGATATATGTTACCTGGGAAGGAATGAGGTGGTTTCATTAGGGAATTAACAGGTCTATTCTGGCAGAGAATAGATTCGGAAAACAAATTATAAAAATCAAAATAAAAACTTTCACATATTTGGAGATTTTACTCAAATTTAAGGAAATTATTATTGGGGATAGAAATCAGGGAAAGGAGAAGAAATTACTACAAATCCACATTCCACCAATGGCCAACCCTCCAAGCATTCAGTCTCCCTTAACGGCACTAAGAGATCCTCAGAAGAAGAGTGCAATGGTTCACCTTTCTGGCATCCATCCTAATGGCTATAGATGCCTCACTCCAAACCCCTAACTTTTCTTTCTGCATCCCTAACTTTCCCTCTTAAAATCCATTAGAAACCTCTTACATATGACTTTATTCAATCCATTCTTACACATCTTGATATTTCTGCCTGCAGAATTTCCCATGATAATAAATTCCATATGCTTACCCTCCACTGGGGGAAAATGCTTTTCCTTTTCCTTGTTTTGAACCGCCTAACCCCCTTCAAGTTTCAATAGGCATATCCTCATCCTGGTTTTGTAGGATTTGATGAGGGGAATTCCATGTTTTCCTTGTATACACTTTCATGACTGTTCATTCAATCATGTTTCCTTTGAACCTGCTTTTTTTCAGGCTAAAGAGTCAATCAGTGGTATTTATTGAGTGCTTACTATGTGTAGAGCAAATCCTCTCGGATCTCCCTTCCTCCTGTCTTTCCCCACTTCAGTCTATTCTTCATTCCACTGCCTGGATAATTTTCCTACAGAAATGTTCTGGGCATGTCACTCCCCTCCTCAAAAACCTCCAGTGGTTGCCTATCAACCTTCGCATGAAACAGAAACTCCTCACTCGTGGCTTCAAAGCTCTCCATTACCTTGCCGGCCCCTACCTCACCTCCCTTCTCTCTTTCCACCGCTCATCCCATACACTCTGTTCCTCTGCCATTCACCTCCTCACGGTCACTCATTCGTGCCTGTCTTGCCGTCGACCCCTGACCCACGTCCTCCTGCTGTCCTGAAATTCCCTCCCTCCTCACATCTGCCAAACTAACTCTCTTTCCCTCTTCAAAGCTCTACTGAGAGCTCATCTCCTCTAGGAGGCCTTCCCAAACTGAGCCCCCCTCTTTCTCTCTGCTCCTCTTCTCCTCTCCTTCTCCCACCCTTTACTCTTCCCCCTTCCCCTCCCCTCAGCACTGTGCATATTTGTATATATTATTTATTACCCTATTTATTTGTTAATGATATGTCAATATCTATGATTCTATTTATCTTGATATCTATGCCAGACTACATGTTTTGTTTTGTTCTGTTTTGCTTTGCTGTCTGTCTCCCCCATTTAGACTGCTATTGGACAGGGGTCGTCTCTAACTGTTGCTGAATTGTACATTCCAAGCACTTAGTACAGTGCTCTGCACAGAGTAAGTGTTCAATAAACACGACTGAATGAATACAGTATAACAAGAGTTGGTAGACACGTTCCAGGCCCACAATGTGCTAATGTTTCCAGCTGCTCCATCTCCTCTGATCACTTTGCTTCCAAACAAGCCATTGTTTCTCACATTTCTGGGGTAGATCTCAGCCTCTGAATTAATTTAGTTTACCTTCAATTTAAAAAAAAATTTTCTTCAAATGTAAACCATAAACCATTAGGATCTTTCTGGCAAAGAAATGTCAAAAAATTTTTATGGCTCTTTTGAACTGCAACCTAACTGAAAAGGGGATTTGCAAAATGATCTCTTTCTAGACTGAACTTTTAGCCATGGAATGTAATGTGATTTCACTTTGGATGGAAAGGAAGATCGAGAAATAATAAAAGGGATATTGTCAAATGTACCTCTCAATTGATCAATTGTATTTATCAAGCACTTACTGTGTGCAAAGCACTCTAACCAACTGTAACAGGAGGGAAGAGAAAAAGATTTGCTCTTTAACTACAGTATTCACTCATTTTGGAAATATTTGAATGACGAAAAACCTACATTGGTCAAATGGTAGGGAAGCAGGGTGGCTTAGTAAATAAAGCACAAACCTTGGAGCCAGAGATTCTGGTACTAATCCTGGATCCGCCACTTGTCCGCTGTGCGTGTGTCCTTGGGCAAGTCACTTAAGTTCTCTATGCCTCAATTTCCTCAACTGCAAAATGAGTTTCAATATCTGTTCTCCCTCCTACAGAGACTGTGAGCCCTATATGGGACAGGAACTGACTCTGACCTGATTGACTTGTATCTATTCAGTGCTAGAACAGTGCTTCACACAAAGTAAAAGTTTACCAAATACCATAAAAAAGAAGCACTGAGAATACTTTTTCTTTTTAATCTCTCTCACTTTTCTACCTTCCCCTGCTCCATTTTTTCTCTATTCTCTCTGGTCACTTACTAATCTATTCCACTAACACAAAATGTCACCTGAGTCATTCTCCCTTCTTTAGAACTGTTCTCTTTATAGTTGCAAGATGATACAATTTTAATCAGATAGCTTCTAGTTAATGATGTGTCATAGAGCAAAAGGCCATTTTTGTTAACTGGATGCATCCCATTAAGATTGAGACTGTGTCTTAGCACATGTTTTACCACATAGTGTGCACATAAATACTATTATTATTATTGCTATTATCATTAATGTGACAGTACCTTCTCCTCCTCATCACCGGTATTTATTGTGCACTTACTGTGTGGAGAGCATTGTACTGAGTGCTTGAAAGAGTACAATATAAGAGTTGGCAGACAAATTTTCTACCCACAGAGAGCCTCCAGTCTAGAGGGGGAGACAGACATTCATATAAAAACACTGCAGTACAACCGTCAACCCTATTCTCCTTATTGAGTACCTATGAACTTGTGTTCATACCCCTGGTACTTTCATATTCACTCACCTCCACCCCCAGAGCACCTGTGTACATATCCTTGAATTCTTTTGCTTTTCCTATCTGTAATTTATATTATTGTCTGCCTCCCCCACTGCAGTGTAAGCTCACTATGGGCAGGGATCATGCCTACCACCTCTATTGTAGTCTCCCAAGTGATTAGTACAGTACTCTCAACACTGAAAATTTCACTGATTGACTGATTGATCAAGGAATCAGTAAGCCGACTCCATCAGATTGACCCAAGGTCATCTGGAGGTCATTTTTGTGACCTCAAAAGAGGGAACAATTGATGAGTTCCCCTGCCTCTACTATAAACTAGCTTTTCATTCCCAAAATATGCTCCCACTCAGTGGACCCAGAGACCTGGGAGTGAGAGTTGAAGGCATCAGCCCCCTTAAGATCTCTCTGCCTCTTGTCTCTCTTCCCTTCAATCCTTACTTAAGTCTGTAACTAGGACATTTTTCTAAAAAATGCTCAGTTGACATTAATTAATTCATTAATTCACTCGTATTTATTGAGTGCTCAGTGTGCAAAGAACTGTTTTAAGTGTTTCAGAAAGTGCAATGCAGCAATAAAGAGACAATCGCTGTCCATAACGAGTTCACAGTCTAGAGTGGGGGAAACAGACCTCAATACAAATAAACAGATACTAATATAAATAAATAAAATTACAGATATATACATAAGTGCTTTGGGGCAGGGAGAGGGGAAGAAAGAGCAAAGGGAGCAAGTCAGAGCAACACAGAAGGGAGTGGGAGATGAAGAAAAGTGGGGCTTAGTCTGGGAAGGCCTCTTAGAGGAGATGGGTCTTCAGTAAGGTTTTGAAGAGAGGAAGAATAATTTTCTGGAAGATTTGAGAAGGGAGGGCGTTCCATGCCAGAGGCAGGATGTCGGTCCGGGGTCGGCGGTGAGTCAGGTGAGATCGGGGCACAATGAGAAGGTTAGCAGCAGAGGAGTGAAGTGTATAGGCTGGGTTGTAGAAGGAGAAAAGCAAGGTGCGGTAGGAGAGGGTGAGGTCATGGAGTGTTTTAAAGCCAATGGTGAGGAGTTTTTGTTTGATATGGAGATGGGTAGGCAAACACTGGAGATTTCTGAGGAGAGAGGTAACAAGTCCTGAACGTTTCTGTAGAAAGATGATCTGGGCAGCAGAGGGAAGTACTGACTAGAGTTGGGAGAGGCAGAAGGTTGGGAGGTTAGCAAGAAGGCTGAAGTAATTGAGGTGGCATAGGATGAGTGACTGTACTAATGTGGTAGCAGTGTGGATGGATTTAAGTGATGTTGTGAAGGTGAGACTGACAAGATTTGGTGATGGATTGAATATGTAGGTCGAATGAGAGAATGGAGTCAAGGATAATGCCAAGGTTCCAGGCTTGTGAGACAGAAAGGATGGTGGTGTCATCTACAGTGACGGGAAAGTCCAGGAGAGGACAGGGTGTGGACATGAAGATAAGGAGCTCTGTTTTGGGTATGTTCCATTTGAGGTGATGGGAGGACATCTAAGTAGAGATGTCTTGAAGGTAGGAGGAGATTTAAGCCTGGAGAGAGGGAGAGAGAGTAGGGGAGGAGATGTAGATTTGGGTATCATCTGCATAATAATAATAATAATAATGTTGGTATTTGTTAAGCGCTTACTATGTGCAGAACACTGTTCTAAGTGCTGGAGTAGATACAGGGTAATCAGGTTGTCCCACATGAGGCTCACAGTCTTCATCTCCATTTTACAGATGAGGTAACTGAGGCCCAGAGAAGTTAAGTGACTTGCCCACAGTCACACAGCTGACAGGTGGCAGAGCCGGAATTCGAACCCATGACCTCTGACTCCCAAAGCCCAGGCTCTTTTCACTGAGCCACGCTGCTGTAGTTGAAGCCATGGGAGCCAATGAGTTCTCCAAGGGATGTAGATGGAGAAGAGAAGATGACCAAGAACTGAATCTTGAGGGACCCCCACAGTTAGGGGCTGGGAGGCAGAGGAGGACCCTGGAAGGAGATTGAAAATGAAAGGCCAGAAAGATAAGAGGAGAATCAGAAGAGGGCAGAATCAGTGAAGCCAAGGTTGGCTAACGTTTCCAGGAGAATTGGGTGGTCCACACTGTCAAAGGCAGCTGAGAGGTTGTGGAGGATTAGGATGGAGTAGGTGACATTGGATTTGGCAAGAAGGAGATCATTGGTGACCCTTGAGAGGGCAGTTTCAGTGGAGTGAGGGGGATAGAAGCCAGTTTGGAAGGGGTCCAGGAAAGAATAAGGAGAGAGGAACCTGAGACAGTGGGTGTAGATAACTCTCAAGGAATTTGGAAAGGCTTGGTAGGAGGGAGCTGTGGGGTCAAGAGAGAGTTTTCTTAGGATGGGGAGAGATGGGCACATTTGAAGGCAATGGGGAAGAAGCCATTGGAAAGCAAAAGGTTGAAGATGGCTGTTGGGGAGGGAAGGAGGGAAGGAGTGAGAGTTTTTACAAGGTGCATAGGAATAGGGTCTTATGTGCAGGTGGAGGGGAGGGCATTTGAGAGTAGGTAGGAGATCTCTGGAGATAATGCTGGGAAGGATGGGAAAGTTAAAGAGGGGACATCATCAATGATATTTAAGTACTTACTGTGTGCAGAACACTGAACTAACCACTTGGGAGTGTACAATACAATAGAGTTGAGTACAACAGAGATTTTATGTCAATTAAAGATGGAAGTAGCTACATATGATACATTGATTTAAGCAAAAGAGATTGTTGAGGGACCTTCAATAACAGTTTTTATTAATAATAATAATATTGATATTTGTTAAGCACTTAATATATGTCAAGCACTGTTCTAAGTGCTGGGATGGACACAAGCTAATCAGGTTGAATACAGTCCCTTTCCCTAAGTGATTTTAGCAATAATCATCATCATCATCATCATAATATTGGTATTTGTTAAGAATTTACTATACGCCAGACACTCCACTAAATGCCAGGACAGATACAAGCAAATTGGGTTGGACACAGTCTCTGTCCCACATGGGGCTTAGTTTTAATTACCATTTTATAGATGGGGTAACTGAGGCACAGAGAAGTGAAGTGACTAGCCCAAGGTCACACAGCAGACAAGTGGCAGAGCTGAGATCAGAACTCAAGTCTTTCTGAGACCCAGGCCTGTAGCCTATCTGCTACTACATGCTGCTTCACAAGCTTCTCAAGCACGGTCAGACACTATCAAACACTGACGGTTCTAAACTCAGTGGTAGATACAAGGTAATCAGGTTAGACACAGTCCCTGTCCCAAATAGGCTCAAAGTCTTAATCCTCCTTTTACATATGAGGGAACTAAGGTTTAGTGAAGTTAAGTGTCTTGCCCAAGGTCACACAACAGGCAAGAGGCAGAGCCAAGATTAGAACTCAGGTATTTCTGTCTTACAAGCTTGTACACTATCCTTTCAAACTCACTGCTTCCCTTTTCTCTTTTTTTTTTAAATTGCAAATGGCTTAGAATAGATCCATTATTTGTTTCAGATGGTCAAATGCCTTTATTAATGCTATAAAGTTTATTTTCTTATGCCTCAATATAAAGACCTTGTTAATAGTAGCATTAAAATCCTTTTATGCACTGGGCAGGGGTCTGCATTTTGATTAGATGTTTACTATTCTGTTGTTCTCCCTGACAAATCCCAGTTATTGTCAGAGACATCACAAATGACCATTTAAAAGTAAAGACATTTGGTGAGTGTTATAATGGTCACCTTGCATCTGAGTTTTTAGAGGCATGGGTTGTTTCTCTAGTTGTCTTATTGCTTGTTGATAAAATAATGCTATTTTTTACAATATTAGTTAAGCACTTACTATGCTTCAAGCACTGTTCTAAATGTTGGGGTAGATACAAATCAATCAGGTTGGACACGATCACTGAACCACATGGGGTACCCAGTCTAAGTAGGAGGGTGAGCAGATATTGAATCCCCATTTTACACTGAGGAGTCTGAGGTACAAAGAAATTAAATAAATTGCCTAGGGACACACGGCAGGCAAGTGGTAGAGCCAGGATTAGACTCCTGGTCTTCTGAATCCCAGACCCTTGCTCTTTCCACTAGGCCAGGTTACTTCCCTTTCTTCTTTTTCTAAGAAAAAGATATTCTCATTTCTCTTTTTATTAAAAAATGACCAGAGAAAATCTATTTGGGAAAGTCTAAAAGACTACTTCCTAAACTTTCTAAGATTATTTCAGATTCCAAATGGAGGTAGAGTTGCAGAGAAATAAATGTGGTACATTTTAAAGTAATATAGGAGGAGGATACAACTTCAAGGTAATACTTACACTGGGTTCTGTGCTGATTGAAATTCTGGAATGATATATATGTCATAGGGATGGGAGGAAGGATGAATGAAGGAGCAAGTAAGAGCAGTGCAGAAGGGAGTGGGAGAAGAGAACAGGAGGGCTTAGTCAGGGAAGGCTTCTTGGAGGAGATATACCTTCAATAAGGTTTTGAAGTGGGGGAGAGCAATTGTCTGATATGAAGAAGGAAGGCGGTCCAGGACAGAGGTAGGATGTGGGTGAGAGGTTGGCAGTGAGATAGATGAGATCAAATTACAGTGAGAGGTTAGCATTAGAGGAACGAAGTGTGGTGTTGGGTTGTAGGAGAGTAGTGAGGTGAGGTAGGAGGGGGGAAGGTGATTAAGTGCTTTAAAGCCAATGGTGAGGAGTTTTTGATGCAGAGGTGGCTGGACAACCACAGAAGTTTCTTGAGGAGTGGGGAATCTTGGTCTGAACGTTTTTGAAGGAAAGTGATTCAGGTTGCAGAATGGAATATGGACTGGAGTAGGGAGAAACAGAAGGCAGGGAGGTCAATAAGGAGGCTGATACAATAATAAAGGCAAGATAGGATAAGTGCTTGCATTAATATGATAACAGTTTGGATGGAAAAAAAGGGGCGGATTTGGGCCATGTTGTGAAGGTAGATATGTAATAGTGATGTAACTCGCCCAAAGACTTGCAGCAGACAACTGGCAGAGCTGGGATTAGAACGCAAGTCCTTCGGTGCCAAGGCTTGTGCTTGTTCCACTAGGCCACTAGGAGAGACTGAAGAGGGGAAAGGCTTAGGGTTAAGAATCCAATAATTCCATTTTGGGAGGGAGAGATTGAACATGGGAGTGGTACTATGAGTGAAGGGGAAAGAGAAGCTATATAGCAATGAGTGCACCTTTCACTTACACTCACTAATTTTACCTCTGCCAGCAATCTGTGGGATGATATTGGAAAAATCACTTATCCTCTCTGTGCCTCATTTTTTTCATCTGTAAAGTGGGCAAAAGATATCTAGTGGCTCTCCCTATCTATTACATAGTGAGTTTCAGGTGGGTTATCTACATGTGAGACATATAGATCTATTCTCCTTCTCCATCCATTCTCTTGGAGAACTCATTTGCTCCCACGGCTTCAACTCTCATCTCTACACAGACGATTCTCAAATCTACATCTCCAGCCGTGATCTCTTTCCTTCTCTGCAGTCTCAGATTTCCTCCTGCCTTCAGGACATCTCTAATTGGATGTTTATTCATTCATTTAATAGAACTTATTGAGCGCTTACTGTGAGCAGAGCACTGCACTAAGCACTTGGGAGAGTACAATACACCAATAAACAGGCACATTCCCTGCCCATAACAAGCTTACGATCTGGGAGGGGTGGGGGCCAGACAGACATTAATATAAATAAATTACAGATATGTACATAAGTGCTGTGGGGCTGGGAGGGGAGATGAACAAAGGGATCACATCAGGGGGATGCAGAAGGGAGTGGGAGAATAAGAAAGAAGGGGCTTAGTCAGGGAAGGCCTATTGGAGGAGATATGCCTTCAATAAGGCAGGACATGGGCAAGGGATAAGTGGAGAGATAGATGAGATCGAGGTCCAGTGAGAAAGTTAGCATTAGGGAAGTGAAGTGTGCGGGCAACGGGGTTGTAGTAGGAGAGTAGTGAGATAAGGTAGGAGGGAGCAAGCTGATGGAGTTTTTTAAAACCAATGGGGAGGATGTTCTCCTAACACCTCAAACAACATTTCTTAAACAGAACACCTCATCTTCTCACTCAAACCCTTTCCTCCCACTGACTTTCCTGTCATTGTAGACAGCACCACTATCTCTCCTGTCTCCCAAACCTGCAACCTGGGAGTTATCCTTGACTCTGCTCTTTGTAGGCAAGGAGCATGTCTACCAACTGTGTTGTATCATACTCTCCCTATAGCTTAATACAGTGTTCTGCAAACAGGAGGTGCTCCACAAATACGATTGACTGACTGATTGACTGATCTCTCTCATTCAACTCATATATTCATTCTGTCACCAAATCCTGTCAGTTCAACCCTCACAATATTGCTAAGATCCTCTCTTTCCTCTCTAACCAAACTGTTACCATGTTAACTCAAGCATTTATCCTACCTCCCCTTGATTACTGCATTAATCTCCTTGCTGACCTCCCTGCCTCCTGTCTCACCCCTCTCCTGTCTATACTTCACTCCGCTGCCTGGAACATTTTTCTACAAAACCATGCAGTCCATGTTCCCCACTCCTCAAGAGCCTCCAGGGGTTGCCTATCCAACTCTACATCAGACAGAAACTCCTTATCATCATATTTCAGGCAATCACCTTGTCCCATCCTATCTTACAATGCTGCTCTCCTGCTACAACCCAACCCATACATTTCGCTCCTCTAATGCCAACCTACTCACTGTATCTCAATTTTGCTTATCTTGCTACCAATCTTTGGCCAACATCCCTTCTCTGGCCTAGAACAACCTCTCTCTTCAAATGCGACAGAAAACCACTGTCCCCACCTCAAAAGTTTTATTGAAGGCACATCTCCTCCAACAGTCCTTCTCCGACTAAACCCTCATTTCCTTATCTCCCTCTCTTATCTGCATCAGTCTTGCACCTGGATTTGTATCCTTTATTCACCCCTCTTTAAGCCCCACAGCTCTTTCATACATATCTGTCATTTATTCATTTATATTAATGTCCATCCCCCCTCTAAACCCTAAGCTCAATGTTGGCAGGAAACATGTCTACCAACTCTGTTGTATTGTCCTCTCCCAACCTTTTAGTATAGCTTTCTCCCCACAGTATATATGACTGACTGATTGAGCAAGAGCTGGTTCCTATATGAATGTCTTGCATCTACCCCAGTGCTTTGCTCTAATACTGTATGTAAATCCTGGGTGTCTGAAGGGTAAATATGGAAGTATCTCTAGTTGGGGGTTTGCCTGAGAAGAAGTGTGGTTTAGTGGATAGAGCATGAGCCTAGGAGTCAGAAAGACCTGGGTTCTAAACCCAGGTCTGCCACTTATCGGTTGTGTGATCTTGGGCAAGTCAGTTAACTTCTCTGGGCCTCAGTTACCTCATCTGTAAAATGGGGATTAAGAGTGTGAGCCCAATGGGGCATAGCAACTGTGACGAACCTGATTAACATGTATCTATTTCGGCGCTTAGAAGAGTGCTTGGCACATAAGTGCTTAACAAGTACCATAATCATTATTCTTCTAGATTGCGAGACCACTGTGGGCAGGGATTGTCTCTGTTGCTGAATTGTACTTCCCAAGTGCTTAGTACAGTTCTTAGCACACAGTAAGTGCTCAATAAATACGACTGAATGAATGAATAATCAGCTCCCCGAAAATACTGCAGAAAGTGGATTGTTTGTAAACTCCTAAAGATGCCTCAAGACAATGCAGAGGGTGACTTGACAGTACCAGTTGGAAGTTGACAGCACGCTGTGCTGTAGGTTCCTAGAGGCTGACCTGTGTCCTCACCTTGATGGCCAAACATGCACAGTGGTAAAGATGACAACTTTTATGTTGCAATTTTCTCATTTGAATACGCATGCCAGGCTTATATAACATGTCTTGACCTTGACCCCTCCGCTTCATTTTCACTGTGGACCACCCCCTTCTCCTGGAAACACTATCTTACCAATCAGTCAATTGTATTTACTGAGCGCTTACTAAGTACTTGGAGAGCACTTGGAGAGCACTTGGAGAGCACTGGAGAGCACTTGGAGAGCAGCCTGGCTCAGTGGAAAGAGCATGGGCTTTGGAGTCAGGGCTCATGAGTTCGAATCCCAGCTCTGCCACTTGTCGGCTGTGTGACTGTGGGCAAGTCACTTAACTTCTCTGTGCCTCAGTTCCCTCATCTGTAAAATGGGGATTAAGACTGTGAGCCCCAAGTGGGACAATCTGATTCCCCTATGTCTACCCCAGCGCTTAGAACAGTGCTCGGCACATAGTAAGCGCTTAACAAATACCAACATTATTACTTGGGAGAGTACAATATAACAGAGTAGATAAATTCCATGCCCACAATGAGCTTACAGTCTAGGGGGAGAGAAGGACGTTAAAATAAATAAATAAATTACAGATATGTACATATGCGCTGTGAGCACTAACATTATCCTCTCCTGGTTCTCCTCCTCCCTCTCTGGCAAATTCTCCTAGCGGCTTTCCTGCCTCCTCCTCTGCTTCCCACCCTCTAGCTGTGGGAGTCCCCCTCAAGGGTCAGTTCTAGCTCTTCTTCTCTTCTTCATTTACACCCACACTCCTGGAGAACTTATTTGCTTTCACTGCTTCTGCTATCAGCTTTGTGCAGATGATCTCCATATCTACCTCTCCAGTTCTGACTTCTCTGCAATTACACATTTCTTCCGGCCTCAGAACATTTCTACTTGGATGTCCCGTTGACATCTCAAACTTAACATATGCAAAAAGAACTCTCCCAAATCCTGCCCTACCTCTGACTTTTTATAATTGTAGACAACACCACAGTCTTTCTCATAAGCCTATAACCTTGTCATTCTCCTTTAGTCATTTTTCTCATTCAACCTGCATATTCTTTCATGAATTCTATGTTTTACCTCTACAACATTATTGTAATTATTACTGTTATTATTGTATTTCTTACTAGGAATCAAGTAGTGTTCTAAGAACTGGAGAAGATACAAGTGAATCTAGTTGGATATAATTACTACTATTATTATTGTATTTGTTACTAGGAATCAAGTAATGTTCTAAGAACTGGAGTAGATACAAGTGAATCTGGTTGGACATAGTTCCCAGCATCTTTAGAAACCATCATTTCCTCTCCACCCAAACTGCTACCTCACTGGTGCCTAGTCCAGTGATATATATATGTATATAACATATTATATATGATATATAATATAGTATATTATATAATATATAATATTCCACCTCAACTACTCTATCAGCCTCCTTGCTGACTTCCCTGCTTCCTTTCTCTCCCCTCTCTAGTCCAAACTTCACTTTTCTGTCTAGGTCATTTTTCTAAAGAATCATTCAGTTCACATCTCCCCACCCTCAAAAACCTCCTATAGTTGCCCATCCACCTCCACATTAAACAAAAACTCCTTAACCTGGGCTTTAAGGCACATAGATGGCTCTCCTCCTACCTTACCTCACTGATCTTTTATCACAACCCAGCATGCTCTCTTTGCTCCTCTAATAGCAATTTACTCCTGTAACTCAATCTCATCTATCCTGCAGCCTAACTCATGCCCACATCTTCCTTCTGCCCTGGAACTTTCTCCCCCTTCACATCCAACAAACTACGACTCTCACCACCTTCAAAGCCCTACTAAATTCCCATCTCCCTCAAGAGGCTTTTCCTGCCTAAGCCCTTATTTCTCCCCACTCACCCTCCCTATGAGCTGGAGTCTACATGGCCTAGTGGCAAAAGCCCAGGTTTGGGAACCAGAGGTCATAGTTCTAATCCTGACTCCTCCACTTATCTGCTGTGTGACCTTGGGCAAGTCATTCACTTCTTTAGGGCTCAGTTCTCTCATCTGAAGACTGTGAGCCCCCCGTGGGACAACCTGATGACCTTGTCTCTACCAGAGCGCTTAGAAAAGCACTTGGAATAAAGTAAGCATTTAACAAAAAAACATTATTATTATTATTATTATTATCACACCTTAAACATTTGATATTCACACGACCTCCAGTTCCACAGTACTCATGCACCTATCCTTGAGAAGCAGTGTGGCTCAGTGGAAAGAGCCTGGTCTTGGGATTCAGAGTTCATGGACTATAATCCCGACTCCACCGCTAGTCAGCTGTGTGACGTTGGGCAAGTCACTTAACTTCTCTGGGCCTCAGTTACATCATCTGTAAAATGGGGATGAAGACTGTGAGCCCTACGTGGACAACCTGATTACCTTGTATTTATCCCAGTGCTTAGAACAGTGCTTGGCACATAGTAAGAGCTTAAATACCAATATTATTATTATCCTTATTCTTTGCCATTTCCCCTGTCTATAATTCATTTTATGTCACTCTTCCCCTCTAGATGGCAAGCTCCTTATAGACAGGGATTGTGTCTACTGATTCTATTGCATTTTACTCTCCCAAGAGCTTAGTATGGGATGCTGAACACTTTAAGCACTGAATAAATACCACTGAAGGATACAAGCTCACAGTAAGCCAGCATGAATATAGTGAAGGTGGAAAGGAAATTGATGAACACAGTTCAGCTCTTTGGAAGGTGATAATGCTAACCATGGACAATAAAACTGTTATCCTGTCTGCACGATTTAGTAGAGAGCAATCTGCAGAGGAGCCCCCAAAGAGTTGGGGGACAGGGGTCTCCAGGGGGCCTAAACACTAAATTGAGTTCCGTTTACATAACAGATGTCTCTTATTATTGGATAACCAATCAATCGATTGATCGATATTGATTTGATCCTATGAACCAGGGAAGGATTTATTAGGGGCCTGCACTAAGCTCGTTGTGAGCAGGGATTGTCACTCTGTATTGTCATATTGTACTTTCCCAAGCACTTAGTAAAATGTTCTGCACACAGTGCTTAATAAATAAAATTGAATGAATAATAACTAGATCTGTTCCATGTATGGATTAAAACCATAGATGTCATTTGCTGATGGAGCATAGGAGTTTGGATTCTGGTAAATGATAATTATTACTATAATTATAGTTTATATGATATTCATTCACTCAATTAGTGGTATTTATTGAGTACTTACTATGTGCAGAGCACTGTCCTAAGACTATGGGAGGGTACAACAGAGTTGATCGCTCGTTGTGGGCAGGGGTTGTGTCTGTTTATTGGTGAATTGTGTTTTCCCAAGCACTTAGGACATCGTTCAGTAAATACAATTGAATGAATTATAGACAGTATTCTCTAGAAGCATAAAATAATGATATGTTGCTATTATTAAGAATAAAAATCATTATTATTAGGAAAAGTAGATTTAGAAGGGAAGAGGAGGAGTTCCATTGTTGACACACTGAATTTAGGCTTCGGTGTTATCTCATTGCTACAGAGGCTGGAGATTGGAGAATGTGAAATAGGGGAGTGGACTTGGCTGAGTATAGATTTCAGAGTCAGGCAATCTATCAATCAATAGTATTTATTGAGCGCTTTCTGTATTCAGTGCTTGGGAGAGTACGATATAACAGAGTTGATTGACATGTTCCCTCAGATTAACGAGCTTACATCCAAACCAAGATGGTAGCTGAACATGTGAGCAGATCAATTCCCGAAGAGAAAGAAGGGCAAATACAAATCACCTTAGAGCAGCCTTACTAGAGCCACAAACTAAAAAATGGAAAACAGATCCCACCTATGAGGGAAGGGGAAGGAGACTAGGAGGAGAGAAGGCTGAATTCATGCAATCATATTTCTAGAGAGCTTACTGTGTGCAAAGCATCTTCCAGAATGAGGAGTTATTGTGCCGGGAAAGGTGACCAGCTTTTTTCTGCCTGCCCAAAATGAAGTACTTGAGGAAGA
This sequence comes from Ornithorhynchus anatinus, assembly GCF_004115215.2. Lineage (NCBI taxonomy): Eukaryota > Metazoa > Chordata > Mammalia > Monotremata > Ornithorhynchidae > Ornithorhynchus > Ornithorhynchus anatinus. Next base: position 111,840,426 of record NC_041728.1, on the reverse strand, counting down.
GTGGTTAAATTTTGGAATGAGGGAAGTTGTTGGCTTTTATCCCTTAGATTCTTCAATAACAGTGCATCCAGTGTGGGCCCAAACCTGTTTAGAGGTACAAGATTGGTCAAATGGATCCATCCAGCCCTTTGATTTTATGCTTGCTCACATGCACACAAACTAAATGAAAAAGTTTCTACAAAGAAAGCATCAAAAGAAAAAAAAGTTGACAGAATCAATTCTATTCCACAGAGTGAAAAAAAAAGAGAACAAAAACTGCCTCAAAAAAGATCAGAAAATCAATCAGTACGTCCCCTCTGAAAATGCATCTGTAGAAACAGAAATGCTTTCAGCTGTAGCTATATTAAAATCCCCTTCCACTAAACTGGAATAGGGTTCTTTTGCTCTTGACAAAATTCTCATTATCTGGGCTCTGCTCCACGTTCAACTGCAGATTCCCTGTTCTCTCTGGAGAAATGGCATAACTCTTCTGCGCCTCCGTTTTTCCACCGGAAAAAAAGAAAACTCAAACTTTGCCCCCTAAACACTCTAGCAAGATACTGGGATTTAAAACAGGGTATTGATTATCAGAATCATTTAGGACTGAAGGTTCTCCAGAAAATCAAGCTGTGTCACAAACCCGTGTCAGTCGAGAGAGGAGAGGAGAACGGGGGTGGACTTATTAGGTAAGTAAAGCTGTCACCAATCCCATTTGTGCCAGGGTCAGACTTTCTCGAGCCATTGGGCTCAACAATTTCCTGACAGGTCAACAAGTTGAGTTTCCGGGGTAGGGCCATCAATCAGTATATTTTTTGAGTGCCAACTGTGTGCAGAGTACAATATGAGTTGATAAACATGATCGCTGATCCCAAGGAACTTACAAGCTAAAAGAGGTGACAGTCATTACTTTGTACTCTGTGACATGCCCAGTGGGTGCAACTCAGGACAGGTCAGTGGCACTGCTGCTCATTCTGCTACCTGGATCATCTTCCTACAGAAATGCTCTAAGCATGTCACTCCTCTCCTCAAAAACCTCCAGAGGTTGCCTATTAACCTTCTCATGAAACAAAAACTCCTCACTCTTGGCTACAAAGCTCTCCATCCCCTTGCCCCCTCCTACCTCACCTCCCTTCTCTCTTTCTACTGCCAACCCCATGCTCTCTGCTCCTCTGCCGCTCACCTCCTCATGGTCCCCCATTTGTGCCTATCCAGCCGTCGCCCCTGGACCACATGTACCGCTGTCTTGGAATGCCCTCCCTCCTCACATCCGTGAAACTCTCTTTCCCTCTTCAAAGCCGTACTGAGAGCTCACCTCCTCCAGATGGCCTTCCCAGACTGAACCACCCCTTTCCCTCAGCTCCTCTTCCCCTCTTCTTCCCCCCCACTCCCACCCTCTGCTCTTCCCCCTTCTCCTCCCCTCAACACTGTGCTTATTTGTATTTATTACCCTACTTATTTTGTTAATGACGCGTATAGCTCCATGATTCTATTTATCTTGATGATGCTGTCCTACCTTGTTTTGTCCTGTTTTGCTTTGCTGTCTGTCTCCCCCGTTTAGACTATAAGCCCGTTATTGGGCAGGGATTGTCTCCCTCTGTTGCCGAATTGTACATTCCAAGCACTTAGTACAATGCTCTGCACATAGTAAGTGCTCAGTAAATACTATTGAATGAATGAATGCTTCCTCTCCCTTCCTCTGGAAAAAGGTCCAAAGGTCCATTCTACTCCACAGGCTCCTGGGAATTTCCTAAATGCCTTCTGAGATGGTCTGTCCCAACCCTTCCCCTATTTGTCCCTGGAATTGTCAGATCTGGATTGGCCAGTTGTATGGTTTTCAACGGGTCTGTCTCCCATCCCATATGGAATGAGCAGCAGACCCAGTTATGCCCAGTATTTTTATTTTAAGCTACCAGTTCCTTCCACCTTAGCTTCTGTTGCAAAAGCCCAGGCCTAGGTTTACAGAGGTTTTAGAGGGAACATAAAGTATTTAAAACAAGGATTTCTCCCAGGGACATGCTCTAGATTTGGGCATTCTTCCCCCAGAAGCTCCACTGTGGTGCACTGCATGTCCAGTCCAGGCAAAGTTGGGTTAATAATTATCATATTTGTTAAGTGCTTACTATGTGCCAGACACTGTACTAAGCACTAGGGTGGATACAAGCAAATCAGTCCCTGTCCCATGTGGGACTCACAGTCTCAATCTTCATTTTCCTGATGAGGGACAGAGAAGTGAAGAGACTTGTTCAGAGTCAAACAGCAGAGAAGTGGTGGATCCAGAGTTAGAACCCAGGACCTTCTGACCCCCAGGCCCATGCTCTGTCCATTGTGCCATCCTGCTTCTAACACAGGGATTTAGGGCTACAGCCCCACGTCCCCAGTTGTCCCACTTGACAAGCTGCTGTTTCATATAGCAACTTGTGGTTCTTGACCTTATAAAGATGGACCCTGCTGAGGACATTGTGAAGATGGCACCAAAAATAGACCTTCCCAAAATGTCCGCTGCCGCTACCTATGTGAAATGTCGTTGGGGGAGGTCTGATATCGGTGCTGGAGGTCCGCTGTGGTCCCTGCTGCCCAGCCTCTTCCTGACATTGTGGAAGGTTGACGTTTTGAATTTCACCGCTCTTGTAAAGGAGAGGGTGACTGATGGAGAAGCTTTGTGGGGAAATCGTGTATGGCCATGTGCTTGGGGCGCAGTTCTGTTTTATAGGAGCTGTTCTGGATTGGCCCCACCTCTGACATTATGGTTTCCATATCTGGTCCTGAGTCCCAGGCAAGAGGCAGTCAGAGCTGGGCAGATGTCAGGTTGATAAAGAGGACACAATCCTTGAAGTGACCCAAACCAATTTAGGATAGAAGAGAGGAGTTTGTGTGCCCCAGGGCTGGTGGTTGATGCATAACAATGGGATCCCCCTTTTTAATGCTATTTGTTAAGTGCTTACTATGTGCCAAGCATTGTTCTAAATACTGGGGAAGATACAAAGTAAATTGGATATAATCTATGTCCCATAGGTGGCTAATAGTCTTAATTCCCATTTTGCAGATGAGGCACTTTGATGAGGCATTTTGCAGACTGAGGCACACAGAAGTGAAATGCCTTGCCCATGGTCACACAGCAAACAAATAGAAGAGCTGGGATTAGAACATAGGTCCTTCTGACCAACTGCCCTACCTATTCTCAAACTGCCATTTGTGTTTCAAGTTGTCGGGGGCAGAGGTTGGGAGAGAGGAGAGAGCAATCAGCCCAGGGTAGAGATGTTGTCATAGCCTATGTTAACTACATGAAAAGGCTTTCCTTCCTCCACCTCAGTGACTTTCTCCTCCTTCCCACCAGAAACAGACTGTGGCCCATCATTGGGCAGGGATTATTAATAATAATAATAATAATAATGTTGCTATTTGTTAAGCACTTACTATGTGCAGAGCACTGTTTTAAGCACTGGGGGAGATACAGGGTAATCAGGTTGTCCCATGTGAGGCTCACAGCTTATCCCCATTTTACAGATGAGGTAACTGAGGCCCAGAGAAGTTAAGTGACTAGTCCACAGTCTCACAGATGACAAGAGGCAGAGCTGGGATTCAAACCCATGATGTCTGCCTCCCAAGCCTGGGCTCTTTCCACTGAGACGCACTGCTTCTCTAGATTGTCTCTATATGTTGCCAGATTGTACATTCCAAGAGCTCAATACAGTGCTCTGCATATAGTATGCGCTCAATAAAAACTACTGTGTGAAATAGGCCTTTCCCCATTGCTGGCTGCAGACATCAGATTTCCCCTTGGCTCAGGCATGATGAGAAGCATCTTGACCCAGTCGAGCATGGACCTGGGAGTCAAAAGTATTTGGGTTATAATCCTGGCTCTGACATTTGTCTACTGTATGACCTTGGGCAAATCACTTTATTCCTCTGGGACTCAGTTACCTCATCTGTAAAATGGGGATTAAGACTGTGAGCTCCATGTATAATAGGGACTGTATCCAAACTGATTTGCTTGTAGCTAGCCCAGTGTTTAGAACAGTGCTTGGCTCATAGTAAGCACTTAACAAATATCATCATTATTATTATTATCCCAAGAGAGAATCTAGAAAGGGTGGAGGGGGGTAAATTGACACATGAGGAATTTTATCCCATCTTGCACTTGAGCAATCTATTCACAGGGAGGAGGTGTTTGCTCCCACCTCCCATGTCTAATTTTGTGCAAAAAATGATTGACTGAAAAAATAACTCTGACTTTTCTTGTTTTGATTGGTCAGTGGACATTTTTCTAATTTAGCAGGCCTGTTTTGAGGAAATCTTTGCAGAGACTGCAGTAACGGGCTATTCACCAACCATCTTCCTCTCAGTGCCTGTAAGGCACCCAGCATGTATTTGGGTTGTGTTTGTGACAATCACCAGATACCAGACTGTAAGCACCCCCTCTAGATTATAAGATCTTTTTGGGCAGGGAAAGTGTCCTCCAACTCAGTTATATTGTACTCTTGCAAGTGTTTAGTGCAGTGCTCTGCACACAGTAAACGCTTAATAAATACCACTGATCAATCAGCTCCTAGGGGGCAGCAGCTCACAGGCATCAACTGTACCTTCCTTGTTTATTATTTCCAAGTTTCAAAAAGCCCACATGCTGAAAAACAACTAAAAAAGGATTGCATCCCTTTATTTCTGCCAGTTTTATCCTCATCCTGAAGATCACAAGATGAACAGATGGAAATACGCTGAAAAATCTGTTCTGTGAAATGAAAACATGGAAGACCCTAATTTTGAACACCCATTTTCACAAGTATTACGCAGCTCAAGAACCAGATTTTTACATTTGATTTATACATGCACTTATGCTTGGCTTGTCTAATGAACTAATTTATCTACTAATGTGTTTTCATGCGGTTGTTCGTAATTGTTCGCAGTATACTGCATCTATTCCCGAAACGTTTAAGCCTTCCCATAGGGTATACATTTGGCAAAGCTGTAATTTTTCACCTTGCAGTATTTGATGCTGGGGTGTGAGTGAATACCTAAGATAAGTCACATAACATCAAATCTTCAGTGTTACTTTCCACAGTACCAAGGCTTCTGTTAGAAGTCTGATTCTTAATATCTGTGTCCTTGAGTCTTGTGTCTGTGAAATTGGATGGCAGATTTGTTTTTAATGACTAGGCTGCTTGACATTCATTTCAAGCCACCCACGTCTGCCAGCTTAACTATAGAAAAATCACACTGCAAGAACCATCTCGGAGGTAACGTCTCTATTGACATAATTTGTGCGACTGGAATTTTCAATTTGGTCCCCATACTATATAGCAGGTAATCAAACTAGACAAGGCACATGGATCTATGTCCTTTGGGCATAATCAATTGTATTTATTGAGCACTTATTATCTGCAGAATACTGTACTAAGCGCTTGAGAGAGTACAATATAACAGAGTTGGGAGACACATTCCCTGTCAATGAGTCTAGAGAGGGAGATAGACATTAATGTAAATAAATTATGGATATGTATATAAGTGCTGTGGGGCTGGTGAGCAAATCAGGGTGATGCAGAAGGGAGTGGGGGGAGAGGAAATGAGAGCTTAGGAAAGGCTTCTCAGAGGAAGTGTGACTTCAATGAGGTTTGACGGTAGGCAGAGTGATTATCGGATAAGAAGAGAGAGGGTGTTCCAGGCCAGAGGAAGGAGGTGGGCGAGAGATCAGGTGTGAGATAGACGGGGCTGAGGTACAGTGAGAAGGTTGGCATTAGATGTGCAGTCTGGGTTGTAGTAGGAGAATAGCAAGCTGAGGTAGCAGGGGGCAAGGTGACAGTGCTTTGAAGCTGATGCTAAGGGGTTTCTTTTTGATGTTGCGGTGGAATGAGCAATACTGGATGTTCTTGAGGAGTGGGGAAACATGAACTGAACATTTCTGTGGGCATCTGGTATTCACCCCACCCTCAGCCCATTGCACTTATGTGTATCTGTCAGTCATTTATTTCTATCTCTCCCTCTAGAATGTAAGCTTCTTGTAGACAGGGTACATATCTACCAATTCTGCTACACTGTATTCTCCAAAGTGCTAAGGACAGTGCTCTGAACACAGTAAGCACTCAGTAAATATGATTGATTGATTGATTGATTGATTGATGTGAGCTGGCACTGTATGGGGACTAGAGTAGATGCAAGATAATCTGGTTGGACACAGTCCTGGTCTCACATGGAGCTCACAGTCTAAGTCAAAAGGAGGAGGGTTTGATTCCTAGTTTACAGATGAAATCACTGTGGAATAGAAAAGTGATTTGCCCAAGGTTAAACAGCAGAAAAATAGCTGATCTGGGATTTGAACTCAGGTCCTCTGACTCCCAAGCCTGTGCTCTTTCCACCAAGCCACACTACTTCCTTCCCTGATAATAACCTATCTCAATGCTCAACAACTACAGATTCCCTGCTTTCAAGTGGATTCCCAAAGGTCTTGAGCTTGATGCCATTATGGCTTGGCAGATTCTTTAAAAATACAAAAAAAAAAATCAATCTTAAAGGGATCCTCTGTGAACATCAGCTTCATCCACAGAATTCACTGAGTTCCTACTCAGTGCATGGAACTGTACTAGGTATTTTGCTCAATTAAAAGACATCAGTCTCTGTCCTGAGGAATTTACAATCAATCAATATATCAATCCATGGTATTTACTGAGTATTTCATCTGTACACAGCACTGTACTGAGAGCGTGGGAGACTCCAGTGCAATAGAGTTGGTAGACCCACTCCCTGTTCAAAAAGAGCTTACACTCTAGAGGGGTAGGGAACAGATCTACCGACTCTGTCTTACTGAATTCTCCCAAGCACTTAGTACACTGCTCCGCATACAATAAGTATTCAGTAAATACAGTTGGTTGATTGATTGATAAAGGGTGAGACAGACATTAATATAAATAGGTAAATAAATGCTGTGAGGCTGAGGGAGGAGTGACTAAAGGGTGCAAATCCAAGAGCAAGGGTGATGCAGAAAGAAGTGAGAGAAGAGGAAATGATGTTCCTAGTTTTGGAGATCCTAAAGGGCAGGGGAAAGGAAGGGATGAAATGCCAAGTGCTTGAGAAGCAGTGTGGCTTAGTGGAAAGAGCACAGGCCTGGGAGTCAGAGGATGTGGGTTCTAATCCCAGTCCATCATTTGTCTGCTGTGTGACCTTGGACAAGCCACTTAACTTTTCTGTGCCTCAGTGACCTCATTTGTAAAATGGAGATTAAGACTGTGACCCACACATGGGACAACCTGATTATCTCATATCTACTGCAGCGCTTAGAACAGTGCTTGGCACATAGTAAGCGCTTAAGAAATACCATCATTATTATTATTATTCAAACGGGCTGACAGGAGCACATCCGACATGGGACCTGGATTCTCCCTTTGAGGCAGGGCTTATTCAGGCAACAGAAGATGGACATGGTCTGGGGGTTGATGGCTGGCTGGGCATACTCGGGAGCCCAGAATCACGCTCACTCCCTACAAATGTGCCACCTTCTAACGTCCAATGGAATTCAGAGTGACACTGAGAAAGGTTTTCTCACAGTGTGAAACTGGCATATAGTGGAGCAGTGAGAGACCTTGAGAGACTCAGCCATCCAGAGGGAGAAACAATAATAATAATAATAATAATAATAATGGCATTTCTGAAGTGCTTACTATGTGCCAGGCATGGTACTAAGCACTGGGGTGGATACAAACCAATAGGGTTGGACAAAGTGCTTGTCCCACATGGGGCTCACAGTCTTAATCCCGACTCTGCCCCTTGTCAGCTGTGTGACTGTGGGCAAGTCACTTCACTTCTCTGTGCCTCAGTTCCCTCATCTGTAAAATGGGGATGAAGACTGTGAGCCTCACGTGGGACAACCTCATTCCCCTATATCTACCCCAGCACTTAGAACAGTGCTCTGCACGTAGTAAGCGCTTAACAAATGCCAACATTATCATTATTATTATTATTAATCCCCATTTTGTGGATGAGGTAACTGAGGCTTAAAGAAGTGACTTGTTCAAGGTCACACAGCAAACAAGCAGCAGGGCCAGGATTAGAACCCAGGTCTTCTGACTCCCAGGCCCATGTTCTTTTCAGTAAGCCACACTGCTTCTCAAGCACTTCACATTCCATCCCTGCCTACCCCTTGCTCTTCAGGATTTCCAAAAGTAGGAACATCATTTCCTCTTCTCTCACTCCCTTCTGTGTCACCCTTGCACATTGATTTGCACTCCTTATTCACCCCTCCCTCAGCTCCACAGCGATTATCTACATAGGCCACACATTGTTTGGAGTCTTAAGACTAAGAAAAGCAGAGAAAGAAAAAAGGCCCAGGAACTGGGCAGACAGAGCCCTAAACACAACTGCATTTGTTTTAAACAACATTGTCTTTATGTTTCCCTGAATGATAATAGCTGAAAGCACTTTATGTATCCTGATTTTGATCAACATCACGCCTCATTCACCCTAAAAAATGATAGTTTTATGCCTCCATGTGTGCTTCCTAATGACGCATCTCAGTGTGTAGGAAATATAATTGTTATTTTTTTAAAACACAAAGCACATTATAGGAGATGGGCTCTCACATTTCCATATATTTTGGCATATAAGACAGTCCTCCTCTCTCATTGTATTCAGTGAGAAAACCACACAATTATTTATTTTATTGCAGTGGAAATGGGAGTTGGGTAATTAATGCAGAAAGCACTAAGTTCTTTCTTTTTTATTTATGGAAAAAACAGCGTAATTTAAAATTACTTATGTAAATATGTTGAGAGGCACTCTAAGCACATATCTATGCAATTCATGTGATGCAATTCATTTAAAATAGTACACTTAATTTTTTGTCAGTGCAAATAACTATAAATCTGATCTTGTGATATTTCAAACAGATTTCATTTAGAAGTTGGAGATGATTACATGTTTATAACTTACAATAACAGGCCTTAATTTGCCTAGGTAATTCATCTAAAGCATACAATCTCATTATAAATGCCAGCACACAGAATTATAGAGGTACCTACTGTAAAATGAAAGGGGTTGGAGTTTCATCTGAAGAAGAAATATTCTGGTATACTCTATCTCAGGATGGACTAGATCTAGCAGGCAATGTTATTAACTGAGCACTTATTGTCTGCAGGGGATGGTACTAAGCACTTAGAAGAGCATAATTAGTAGACACATTCCTGCCCGCAATAAGGCTGCAGTCTAGAGCAGGAGACAGAAATTAACATCAATTACAAATATATACGGAAGTGCTAAGGGGGTGAGGGTGGGGTGACTATCAAGTGCTTAGAGAAAACAGATTCCAGTGCAAGTGGGATGCAGAAGGGAGAGGGAGTAGGGGAAATGAGGGTTTAGTTGGGAAAGGCATCTTGGAGGATAAGATAAGAGGAGGCGAGCTGATTGAGTATGGAGTTTCTGTTTGTTGCCAAGGCGAATGGGAAACCACTGGAGTTTCTTGAGGAGTGGAGAGATGCAAATTGAATTTTTTTTTAGAAAAGTGATTCAGGCAGCAGAGTAAACTAAGGATTGGAGAGGGGAGAGACAGCAGGCAAGGAAGTCAGCAAGGAGGCTGATGCAGTCGTCAAGGTGGGAAAAGATAAGTGCTTGGATCAGCCTAGTAGCAGTTTAGATGTAGAGGAGCTAATGGTTCTTGCCCAAGTTTGCACAGAGTGAGGTCTCTCCAGCTTTACTATGAGGTGGATCCGTATAATTTATTTCTTGGACAACTATGGGAGGGCTTGACTTTTCATGGGTTTAGGGAAATATGTCTATTAGAATTTATCGGTCACTTACTGTATGCAGAGCACTGCACTAAATGCTTGGGAGGGTACAATAAACCAACAATTAGTATAGGTTATTATTCATCAGAATTATTTACAGACAGTACTTGGCACTACAGCAGAGTTGGGCCCTGAAATCTGCATTTATGTCAAAATGACATGTCAGAGTCAATTTTCTTGTAGAAACAAGGAGAGGATTTGTTCCTGAATCAAGAGGAAATACCAAAATCACCAACTCTGGATTCTCTAATTGCAGAGTTTATCAGATCCCTGCACCTAAATCGCCACTTTATTGCCTAGAAGTAACAAAATAACATCAGGTGACATTACACATTTCTTTTTTGGATCTTGATGTATGGCATTCCCATAGCACCCAGATGTATTATCAATCAATGTTATTTATTCAGTATTAGCTGTGTGCAGACCTCTGAACTAAGCACTTGTGAAAGTGCAATACAATATAGTTGGTAGGCACAATCTCTGACCATAAGGAGTTTACAGTATTAAGACCACATAACACCTAGATTTCAGGATGAATTCATTAACCTCCTTTTAAAAATTTTACCTTTGATTCATCATCACCATCTCTGGTATTTATTGAGCACTTACTGTGTGTAAGGACATGAGAGAGTACAATACAATGGAGTTAGTAGACATATTCCCTGCTCGCAATGATCTTACAGTCTAGAGAGGGAGCTAGACATTAATATAAATAATTCAAAATATGTAATTTGCTGTGGGGGTTGAAGGTGGGGTGAGGTTGAGGATGCTTCTTCTGAGCTACCACTCTAACAGGAGAAACAGGTAGAAAAAGCTATCAAATAGAATCTTCAATATAAATGATGGAATGGTTCGATGGAATAGCCATATGCCCAAGAGTGCACTGAGTGGCTATAAATAAGTTCATAAGTGCTAGTGATCACTGATGTGTCTATATGATGGAGTGTTCAGAATCAATCAGCAGTATTAACTGAGCACCAACTAAACCCAGGGCACTGTATTAAGCACTTGAGAGTACAATCATACTGGGGAGGAGACTGGGAGGAGAGAGCAGGAGAGAGCAGACTAAAAATATACGTAAGAGCGCATTGGGTGGCTATAAATAATAATAATAATAATAATGTTGGTATTTGTTAAGCACTTACTATGTGCAGAGCACTGTTCTAAGCGCTGGAGTAGATACAAGGTAATCAGGTGAGGCTCACAGTTAATCCCCATTTTACAGATGAGGTAACTGAGGCACAGAGAAGTTAAGTGATTTGCCCACAGTCACACAGCTGTCAAATGGCAGAGCCGGGATCGAACCCATGACCTCTGACTCCGAAGCCCAGGCTCTTTCCACTGAGCCACACTGCTTCTCTAAGTTCATAAGTGCTAGAGATCACTGATGGGTCTTTTGAGAGTACAATCATCCACCGTGGTGTGGAAGTGGGAAGACAGGGAAGGAGAGAACAGAGGAGGTGGACACAGGGAGAGATTTCTAGTGCAATTTTTACTTACTTAGAGGGCCCAGTCATAATCTAGGCACTGGTTCTGGAATGGAACCTAAAAAAACTACACACAAATCTTTGGGAAAACACGCCACAGGATACAGCAGTTAATCATGCATCCATATTTTGGAGGAAAGCATCGATATTGCATCATGAGATACTCCTTTATAGAACTTAAACACAAAGTCCTTGCCCTCGAGAAGCTTACAACCTAGCTGGGGAGAGCGGCAGACAAAAATGCAGTAAAAAATGGGAAAAAGTGGAAGAACAAAGTTACAATTGATAATAGCAAGAGAATAGAAAGATAAATAGGTGAATCAGCAAGATAATACATAGTGCATGTAGACTGGTATAACACCCTATGCATGGGTGTGTGTGTGTGTGTGTGTGTATACATGTCTATAAATACATATACTAGTCTACACACATTATTATATTGCTGATTCATCTATCTATATATATTTATTTATATACGTGTATATAAATATACATATACATATACACACATATATACATATATGCATATATACATATACACGAATACATATATACACACACACACACTAAGGGTATTGCAGTATAAGGAGTATGTTCCAAGCCCTGTGCCAAGCCAGTATATGGAGAAAACAGGTACAACATATGCAGATGTAACAGAGTAGATAAAATTAGAGTGAATTACAACTCTAATTCACTCTGAATTGTTCTAGTTAGAAAACACTTTGCTCAAACAGTTGTCATTATTTTACAGAATGTCTAGGAACTATAAAGATATTGTATCACTTGATTTATTGTAAGCCATCTGGAATGAGCCCAGCTGTTCAGTCACTAGGAAATATCAGGGAAATAGACATTTTCATCATTACCACCTCCTCCAGGAAGCATTCCCTAATTAAACATCCTGCATGCACAGTCATTTGATTCCCCTCATCTGCCTAACGCTCTTAGGGATTCATCTGCTTATTCATTTGTTACAGATTGAGGAGGAACTCTGAGTGATGATCAAATTTAGTTTTCTGGAAAACTAGAAATAACAAGTTTATCAATCAGTGGCATTTATGGAGCACTTAATTTGTGCAAAGCACTTTACTAAGTGCTTGAGGGACAACAATACAAGAGAGATGGTAGATGTGATCTCTGTCCTCAAGGAGTCAGCAAGTTAAGTTGTTTATAAACAAGTCTCCTAAAAATATAAACCTCTTTGGACATTTTATTTCTAAAAGGTCTAGACAGCTATTTTGGGATACCTTCACTAAACTTGCTACCAAGCCATAGGCCTTTTGCAATATTTATTTTGCTTCCCTAAAAAAATTTTTTAAAATGTTATAAAAGATTTATTTGTAAATGAGGACATTGTCAGTTCTAATAGAGTTAAAATAGTAATTCATTAATGAAAGATGCAATCCCCTACAGCTACTGTCCATCATTTAATAACCTTCAACATGGGTAGCAAGAATGAATTGTATTCCTGTAATTATCTTTGCTAATATCATTTCAGGAAGATTTTCAATGTATTCTGTGTGAAATATTCAGAAAATAAGCATCACACAGATGGTCATTACAAAGCTCATGGAAATTTAGAACCAGATTATATCACTTGTTGGTTAAGCACCATCTCTTATTGTAAAATAAAGAATACCTTTAGGGGCTGCTTTTAAGATTTGAATATAATGTTCCATAGAAATGCCTCTTTTGACAATATCCTGATTGAAGCCCATATGATCGACCTAGTTATCAGTGGCATTAATGCACTGAGACCGGAGGCAGTTTAGAAATATCTGTATTAAGTATTCTGATACCACTAAATCTGAAAGTCAGTTTAGCTAAAGATGGCCAGAGTTCGATAGCTCTGAGTCTGTTTAGCGTAAGCATAACTTTGGAACCCAGATCTTTTTCATCTGCTATATGGGAGAGCCTTTTTGAAAGTCAAGGTAATAGAAAGTTGGCCCAGTTTCTCACAGATCACCTGCTGAGAGCAAAGACATTTAAGCATTCTGGTCTGGATGTGAATTAAAATGAGACCTGAATACAGTCAGAATTTTCACTAGGGATATCGAGTGCTTCTGACACTTAATAAAATGGGAATTAAAGAGATCTATCTGAAGTAAAAAAGAAAAATCAATCAATGGTATTGAGTACTTACTGTGCAAAGCACTGTACCAAGCAACTTGGGAGAGTACAACATAACAGAATTGGAAGACACATTTCCTGCCCACAGTGAGATTTCAGTCTAGAAGGGGATACATAAATTAATATAATATAAATAAATAAGTTACTGGTATGTACACAAGTGGTCTTATATACATATCTGTAATTTATTTATATTAATGTCTGTCTCCCCCTCTAGACTAAGCTTGTTATGGGCAGGAAATGTGTTTGTTCATTGTTGTACTCTCCCAAGTGCTTAGTACAGTGCTCTGCACATGTAAATGGTCAATAAATATGATTGAATGAATGAATAAGGGGTGCAAATCCAAGTGCGAGGGTGACACAGAAGAGGCAGGGATTGTCTCTATCTGTTCCCAAATTGTACATTCCAAGTGCTTAGGACAGTGATCTGCACATAGTAAGCGCTCAATAAATACAATTGAATGAAAGAATGAATGAATGAATAAATGAATGAAAAGAAGAAATGAGGGTTTAGTCAGGGAAGACCTCTTGAAGGAGATGTTTCTACAATAATGCTTTGAAGGAGGGGAGAGTGATTGATAAGCACTCCCACTAGATTGCATGCTCTTTGAGAGTAGGGATCATGGAATAATAATAATAATAATAAATGTTAATTATCATCAAAATTAGTGACAGAGTTAAATTGGAACCCAGGTCCTCTGTCTCCCAGGCCTGGACTCTTTCCACTAGGCTACATCTACTAACTCTATTACATTATACTCTCCAAAGCACTTAATACAGTGCTCTGCACATAGGTGCTCAATAAATGATATTGATTGATTGAATATACAAAAGAAACTCCTGTAATGCTGAAGTATGTCTCACACCAATCGTCGACAGGATAGAAAATCAAATGATAAAGTAAAATATATGGAGGTCATAGGAAAAAAATATAAGGTAGAACACTGAAAAAAAGGACAAATAATGAGAGGGATAAAATCACTAGAGAGAAAAATCTAAAAACCATTCCACTTTCAAATAATAAAAAAGCTACAACAGACCATTCTGGGACTTAATAAAATAGGATTCAGGCATGCTGTTTCCAACAACAGAGGCAAAAATAGAGAGGAAGGTGTAAAATCTCCTCTAGGGTCTCACTCCTCTAGACCCTTGGATTCTTCGAAAAGTCTAGAAAGCTAGAAAGAGAGACGTGGCCAAAACTCACCCTCGGACCTCACACACACCTTAGGAAAGATGTATTTTTTTGGACTTAACACACACCCTAAGAAAATATGAGAAATGTCAATTGTCAGAATCAAACATGTACATGCTACCTCCACTTAATGTCTTCTGCTTCTGTGATGTACTTGGTGAAAATACAAAAGTAGTAAGAAATATGATCCAGATCTCTGGGGATTTACCTTCTAGTGGAGGACGAATATATAACATCTAAGAATGAAAGGGAAAGACACATCTTGGTTACAAGGGAATAATTCAATCAGTCATTCATATTTGTTGAATGCAAATCTCTCTCTCCAACCCGGTCCTCTCTTCTCCTCAGCAGTTTCACAGTTCCTCCTGCTTTCAGGACATCTCTGCATGGATGTCCCACTGACACCTCAAGCTAAACATATCAAAAACAGAGCTTCCCACCCAAAACCTATCCCCCCGTGATTTTGCTGTCCCTGTGGACAACACCACTGTCCTCCTTGTCTCAAAAGCTCATAACCATGGCACTATCCTTGACTCATCTCATCACTCATTCAATCAATCAATGGTATTTACTGAGCACTTGCTCTGTGCAGAGCACTGTACTAAGCCATTGGGGGAGTACAATACAACAAAGTTGATGGACACATTTCTCACCCAGAAGGAGGTTACAGTTTAGAGGGGGAGATTCTCATTAATATAAATAAAGGATATGTACGTAAGTGTAGTGGGGCTGAGAGTGGAATGAATAAAGGGCGCAAATCCAATGCCAAGGGTATCACAGAAGGGAGTCAGAGAAGAGGAAATGAGGGCCTAGTCATGGGAGATACATGAAAATGGGGCGAGTGATCATTTATCAGATAAGCACTTAGGTCAGTGCTCTGCACACAGTAAGGGCTTGATAAATATGACTGAACTGAATGAATATGAAGAGGGAGGGTGTTCCAGACTAATGGCAGGGTGTAGGTGAAATGCCTGTGGTGAGACAGACAGATCAAATTACAATAGGTAGGTTGGCAATAGAAGAACAAAGGGTGAGAGTTGGATCGTGGTAGGAAATTAGAGAGGCAAGGTAGGAAACAAATCATATCAGACAGATAATTGCCCTCCCCCCCCACTTCAAAGATGGCACATCTCCTCCAAGAAGCCTTCCCTAAGCCTTCCTCTCCTCTTCTCCCACTCCTTTGTAGTCCTGACTTGATCCCTTCATTTATCCTCCTTCCCATCCCCGCAGCAACAATATATATCCCGGCTCTGTCACTTGTCAGCTGTGTGACTGTGGGCAAGTCACTTAACTTCTCTGTGCCTCAGTTTCCTCATCTGTAAAATGAGTATTAAGCTTGTGAGCCTCACGTGGGACAACCTGATGACTCTGTATCTACCCCAGGGCTTAGGACAGTGCTCTGAACTTAGTAAGCACTTAACAAATACCAACATTACTATTATTATTATATATCTGTATATATTTATTTATTAATTTATGTTTATTAATGGATGTCTCCCCCTCTAGACTCTGAGCTCACTGTGGGCAGGGAATGTGTCTGTTTGTTGTTATAGTGTACTCTCCCAAGTGTTTAGTACAGTGCTTTGTGTAGCACACAGTAAGCACTCAATGAATATGAATGAATGAATGAATGAATGAGTGCAAGGTGACTGAATGCTTTAAAGTCAATTCATTCAATCTTATTTATTGAGCACTTACTATGTGCAGAACACTGAACTAAGTACTTGAAAAGTAAATTCAGCAACAAAGAGAGACAATCCCTATCCAGCAATGGGTTCATGATCTAGAATGGTAAGGAGTTTCTACTAGATGAGGAGGTGGATGGGCAATCACTGGAAGTTCTTGGAGAGTGGGGAAACATGGACTGAACAGTTTTGTAGATAAATAATCCAGGCAGCAGATTGAAGTATAGACTGAAGTGTTGGAAGACAGGAGGCATGGAGGTAACAATTCAATCGATAATAAATGAGTAGTGAGTTTCATAGTTACTATAGAGGGTGTGAAGATGGGTTGTAGGACAGACTGATGGAATGACACCATACACCCAAACACGTGTGGCTGTCTGCCTCACTTTTTATATTTATCAGTCTTTTTATATATCAGCAGCTGCCTGACTTCTCATCAACTGGGGCCCTCTGTTTACTCAGAAACATTCCCCCTTCCTTGTCTAGGATCTTAGGACTGGCATTCAATTCAGCAATTAATCTCCGATCCACCGGATTAAATAGTTATTGCTGTTGACAATCTCACTTAAAACCCCTAAAATTATCTGGCCCCAACATGTCCCCGCTAATCATCCCATCTGCATATTTCCTTTCCCAGCAACTGTCCCATCTCCTTCTATCGATCCCCTCCCCACTCCTCATGGCACTCCTAGTCAGTCAGCCATTAAATCCTATTTATTGAGTGCTTTATGTGTTCAGAGCATTGTTCTAAGTGATTGGGAGAGTGCACTACAACAGACACATTCCCTGCCCCCAACAAGTTTACAGTCTCCCCATCCCTGTTATCCTGTCCCGGAGCCACTCTTCATCCCCCTTCCAACACTGGCCCCAAAACAATGTGGCTTAATGAGAAGCAGTGGGGCTTAGTAGATAGAGCAGGGGTCTGGGAGTCAGAAGGACCTAGCATCTAATGCAGGCTCCACCTCATGGTTGTTGTGTTACCTTGGGCAAGTCACCTAACTTTTCTGGGCCTGAATTATCTCATCTGTAAAATGGGGATTAATAATGTATTAAGGGAGTCGGTTTCAACCAGTTAAATTGGACCAGTTGTAGATATATTTTCCCAGTTGGTGAGAATTTAGTGACTTTATTCATTTGCTCCCATCACAGATCCCTCCTGCAATAACAGAATTATAGGCTTCAAAAAAAAGGAGAAGGACAGGCCATTACAGAAGAAACCCTTATAGGGTCATTTGCCAACTGTGAAACTGGTAAACTTCACTCCATCCTACAGAAGCCATCATATAGATAGTGAATCTTGCTGAATAGACCTATTAAGGAAGTCATAATAATTACTTCTTGTTCATCCCTGCTGTGATAAAGGCTCTTCAGTTGCTCCTCATTAGAAAAACCTACTTCTTTCCTATTTGGCACTGATACCCTACAAAGCTATCTAGAAACTCTCTGCTGCAGAAAAACAAATTAAACAAAATGCTCATTTGCTTTTTTTTATTTTGTCATTAAGTAAACACCGTAGCTTCTGTCTGTAAGGCTACTTTCATTGAGGTATACTAATGAGTTTCTTAAATCCACCCTGAAACATATCACCTAAAACTGGGTGGTCCCTACTGACCTGATGATTTCTGGTTTTCTTTTTCAAGATATTTGTTTAGTGCATACTATGTGTCAAGCATTGTTCTGAGTGCTGGGGTAGATACAAGTCTTCAGTCTCTATCCCACATGGGATTCACAGTCTAATTTGGAGGGAGGGGGATTATGATCTCCATTTTACAGTTGCAGTAATTGAGGATAGAACACAGGTCTGGGATCTAATCCCAGATCTGCCACTTGTCTGCTGTGTGACCTTGAATAAGTCAGCTCACTTCTCCGTGCCTCAGTTAGCTCATCTGTAAAATGGAGATTGAGACTGTAAATTCCATGTGGAACAGTGTCCAACACAATTTACTTTTATCCATCGTGCCTGGCACATAGTAAGTATTTAAATGCTATTATTATTATTTTTCTTTATTTATTTAAGTTGACCAAGGTCATACAGAAAGCAAGTGGCAGAGCCGACATAACAACCCATGTCCTCTGACTTCTTAGGCCTAGCATTTCATTTATTCATTCATTCAGTGGTATTTACTGAGCACTTACTATGTGCAGACCACTGTACCAAGTGCTTGGGAGAGTACAATATAACAATAAACACACATATTCCCTGTCCACAACAAGCTTACAGACTAGAGGGGGAGACAATTAATATAAATAAATAAATTATAGATATGTACATAAGCTGAGAAGCAACACTGCCTAGTGGACAGAGCACAGACCTGGGAGTCAGAAGGTTATGGGTTCTAGTCTTGGCTCTACCATTTGTCTGCAGTGTGACATTGGGCAAGTTACTTCACTTCTCTGTTCCTCTGTTACTGCATCTGTAAAATGGGAATTGAGACAGAACCCCATGTGGAACATGGACCATGTCCAACTTGATATGTTTGTATCCATCCCATTGCTTAGGACAGTGCCAGGCACACAGTAAGCACTTAATAAATAGCATAAGTGTTTTAGGGCTGGGATGGGGGGCGAATAAAAGGAGCAAGTAAGGGCAACAGAAAAGGAAGTGGGAGAAGAGGAAAGGGGGGCTTAGACAGTGAAGGCCTCTTGGAGGAGATGTGCCTTCACTAAGGCTTTGAAGTGGGGGAGAGTAATTGTCAGATTTGAGGAGGGAGGGCATTCCAGGCCAGAGCGAGGATGTGGGTGAGAGGTCGATGATGAGATAGACAAGATTGAGATTCACTGAGAAGGTTGGTATTAGAGGAGTGAAGTTTGCAGACTGGGTTGCAGTAGGAGAGTAGTGAGATGAGGTAGGAGGGGGCAAGATGATTGACTGTTTCTTTCCACTAGGCCATGCTGCTTCTGCTGTTTTAAAAGTCTTGTAGTGCATCTGTCTGTGGTCCCTAAAAGCATTAAAGTCAAATGTTCTCTGTCTTTATTTCATTTTCTGCCCAACTGCATGTCTTCTCCTTTGCATTCCCTTGCGGCTCTTGCATTTCAAGGGGGTTGTTTCGAGTAAAGCAAGTGCCTATAGGAGAGCTATTTTAAGCTTCACACAGTGGAAACCTACAAAATAGCAAATTCCAGATCTTGTATCATAGATAATTAGTTTAAGATTTCCCTGCTTAACTCTGCACACTAGGGACAAGCATAGCATCACTATGCTTGAACAACAGTGAATGACTGGCTCAGGAATCTCTCCAGCAAGGAGGAAAGAGCCTTAATTGGTACCAAAAGAGATTGTGTATATTTGCTTTCTCTACTTTTATTTCCAGTCCAGTTCATACACATCACTGGACTGGGAAACTTCTAAAAATAATGCATACATATCATTATACACTGCTGTTTCCTTTAAATTTATTTTAACATCCGTTTTCTCCACCAGACTGCAAGCTCTTTGAGTGGAGGGAGCACATATATCAACTCTGCTGTATTTTACTCTTCCAAGCACTTACTAAGCACTCAATAAATAGCATAAATTGATTGATTGACCAATGGTCTTCTTTGCTAGACTGCCCATAAGCACAGTACGGGATGCTGGAGGCAGTATTGCCTAATAATAACAGGAATAAAAATTTCCATATTTCTTAAATGCTTATTATGTGCATTATGTGAAGCACTGGGGCAATACAATTTAAGCATATGAAACACAATCCTTATTCCACATATGGCTTTCAATCTAGGGGGGAGGGAGGAATGGATATCTTATGTCAGTTTTACAGATGAGAAAACTGAGGCACAAAGAGGTTAAAGGACTTGCTGAAAGCCACAAATTAGACAAATGACAGAGTCATTGTCATATGGAGGAGTGTTGCTTAATGGGTAGAACATGGGACTTGGAGTCAAAAGGACCTGGGTTCTAATTCTGGGTCTGCCTTTCATTCAATCATATTTATTGAGCACTTAATGTGTGCAGAGTACTGTATTAAACTCTTGGGAGATCATTACAGCAATAAACAAACACATTCCCTACCCAAAGCGAGGTTGGTGTGTGACCTTAGGCAAGTCACTTAACTTCTCTGTGCCTCAGTTACCTCATCTATAAAATGGAGAGTAAGACCATGAGCCCCATGTGGGACAGGGACTGTGTCCAACCCGATTTGCTTGTATCCACCCCAGATCTTAGTACGATGCCTGGCACAAAGTAAGTGCTTAACAAATACCCAAATTATAATTATTATTAGTTCACACTGTTCTGGACAGAGCTAGAGTTAGGACAGTCTACAGCTCCTCCTCTAGAGTATAAACTCACTGTGGGCAGAGAACATGTCTACCTGCTCTGTTAGATCATGGTGTAGTGAATAGAGCAGGGGCCTGGGAGTCAGAAGGTCATGGGTTCTAATCCTAGCTCCACCACTTGTCAGCTGTGAGACGTTGGGCATGTCACTTCACTTCTCAGTGCCTAATTTACCTCATCTGTAAAATGGTAATTGAGACTGTGGGCCCGACATAGAATAGGGACTATGTCCAACCAGATTTGCTTGTATCCACTCCAGCGCTTAGTACAATGCCTGGTACATAGTAAGCACTTAACAAATACCATAATTTTTATATTGTACTCTGCCAAATGGTTAGTGCCGTGCTCTGCACACACAAGTGCTCAGTAAATGTCATTGATTGATTAACAAAGCCTCCAATAAAGTCAGGATACCTGGATTCCAGGCCTAGTTCTGTCATTAGCCTGCTGTGTGACTTTGGGCAAGTCACTTACCATTTCTTAGCCTTAATTTCATCATCTATAAAATGAAAATAATAAAACATGCCTCTCCCTACCTTTTATACTGTAAGCCACATGTGGGATAAAGACTGCAAAAGAGCTAATAATCCTATATCTGTCCCAGTACTTAGCACCATTCTACCGACCCTTATGTTGTACTCTCCAAAGTGAGTAACAAATGCCCCTTCTAGATTGTAAACTCGTTGTGGGCAGGGAAAGTGTACGATGCAATAATAAACAGACTCACTCAAGAGCTTAGTACAGTGTTCTGCTCATAGTAATTACACAATAAATATGATTAAATGAATGAATAGATTTTGAAGAGCTGTCCCAGATAGTCAACATTTATTCTGCTATTTTGAATAAACAAGTAGCAGTAATAGTAGTAATCATAACAGTAGTATCAACCAATCAGAGGTATTTATTGAGCTTGTACTGTGCCGAGCACTATGCTAAGCACCTCGGAGAGTACAACATAAGGGTTCGTAGACCCATTCCCTACCCGCATTGAATTCACAGTCTTGATGGAGAGACAAATATTAATATAAATGAATGCATTATGGATATGCACATAAGTGCCATGGGACTGTGAGAAGGGAGAATATAGGGAGCCAATCCAAGTGCAAGGGTGTATGAGAAGAGGAAATGAGGACGTAGGGAAGGCTTCTTGGAGGAGATGAGCCTTCAATAAGGCTTTGAAGGTGGGTATCGTGATTGTCTCTCATATATGAAGAGGGAGGGCGTTCCAGCCCAGAGGCAGGTTTAGGATGAGAGGTCGGGGTGAGATAGACAAGACTGAGTTACAGTGAGTAGATTGGAAGTAAAGGAGCAAAATGTATGGGCTGGGATGTAATAGGAGAGCAACAAGGTAAGGTAGGAGGGGGCTGTGTGATTAAAGCTGATGGTGAGGAGTTTCTGTTTGAGGAAGAGGTGGAGGGGCAATAACCGGAAGTCCTTATTATGATATCTGTTCCCTGCCCAAAAGGAGGTTACACTGTAACTGGAGAGACAGACATGTGAACATTCATAAATTGGGTAATTGGAATAAGTAATTTTGCATACAACTGAATAAACATGCACCGATGAGTGCCAAGGATCAGAATAAAAGCACCCAGTGCTGACAGTATAAGTTGGGCTGGATGCATCTGGCATGTGTGAATTAAATAGAGAAGACTTTCTAGACAATTTCAGGAGGACTTCGAACAAAGGGAGAGCTGTGTCTAGTTGGATTTGTGGAGGGAGGGAGTTCCAGGCTAGGGAAACAACATGAGAGAGGGGATGGAGGCAGGAGACGTTAGTGCGAGGTACAGTTAGAAGGTTAGCTTGAGAAGAATGAAGGGAGTGAGCTAGGGAAGCATAAATAATACAGATATAAATTGTTTAAAGTACTTTTGATTCATATGTGGGCATGCCTGGGTGACCCTCTTTTTAATCACCTCAACATACAGTTGAAGGTCTTAAGTTACAACTCATTGAGCAATATCCTCTGATTGGTTCACTTGGACAGTATTTGATTGACTGGAACATCTGCCACTCACACAAAATTTTCTTCTCCCATTACAACTGATGGGGAAAATTTCAAGCCAGCAATTTTTATTTCCTAAGGAATTCCTGCATCTTGGCTCGATGGGATAGGCATAGGAGGGCATCCACAAAATCCTCACATACATCCATGAGCCTCACAATGCTCAATCCATTTCTTCAGAGTGGAAATTGTGTTTGTGACCATAACCCCTGGCCTCTATGGCCCCTGCCCTTGTGGGGACAGAGCAGAAGCACAGGGGTACCTAAGGAGAGTGGTTTAGTAGAAAGAACACGGGCTTGGGAGTCAGAGGTTGTGGGTTCTAATCCTGGCTCCACCACTTGTCATCTATGTGACTTTGGGCAAGTCACTTAACTTCTCTTTGGCTCAATTACCTCATCTGTAAAATAAAGATGAAGTCTGTGAGCCCCACGTGGGACAAACTGATTACCTTTTATCCACCCCTATGCTTAGAACGGTGCTTGGCATAGAGTGATCACTTAACAAATACCATCATCATCATTATTATTATTAAGAGATGTCATGCTGCCACTCTTCTGGAGAACAGAGAGGAGGAGAAAACATTGAGAAGGTATGGGAGGCGTAGGAGCGGGGAATCATAAGATCTCCCTCTTCTCTGGCCCTTCTCCCTCATTGCTAAGCCAATGACTACGTATTTTAAACCACTTAGATAATGGAGGCAGCGAGATAGGTAATCCATTTTCCCGGTGTTCTGAAGGACACTGCCTGATAAATGGGTCAGAGTTAAAAAAGAGTGCCAATTCTTTGTGGAACTCTGGGGAGCAGGGGAGGAGGAGATCAGATTTGTACAGGGGAGAGAGTTGGTGGAGAACCTGGAAGCTGACTGAGATTTTGCTTGAGATGGAGGGAAGAGGGAAGGCAATGGAGAGTTTTGAGGCGGGAGGAGACGAGTGGAGAGCAGCACTTCAAAAAGACAATCCACGCAGCAGCTGATGCCGTAGACCTGAGGAGGGAGAGGCTGGAGAAAGGAGGCAAATGGCTGAATCAGTAGACTAGCCTCAATATGAGCAGAGCTTGGACCATGGCAGGAGAGGGAGAAGGGGATCTGGGAAATAATAATAAGAGTAATGATATCTGTTAAGTGCTTACTATGTGCCAAGCACTGATCTAGGCACTGGGGTAGATACAAGATAATCAGGTTGTCCCATGTGGGGCTCACAGTCTCAATCCCCATTTTACATATGAGGTAACTGAGGCAAAGAAAAGCAAAGTGATGTGTCCAGACTCCCACAGCGGACAACTGGTGGAGCTGGGATTAGAAACCATGACCTGTTGACCCCCAGCCCCGTGCTCTATCCACTGTACCATGCTGCTTCTCATTATGGTGCTTGTTAAGTGCTTACTGCGTACCAAGCACTGTTCTAAGCCCTGGGGTAAATACAAGTTAGGTTGGACACAGGTTTTTAGGCTGTTAGGTTGTCCCACATGAGGCTCACAGTCTTAATCCCCATTTTACATATGAGATAACTGAGGCCCAGAGAAGTGATGTGACTTGCCCAAGGTCACTCAGCAGACTAGTGTCAGAGCTGGGATTAGAACCCATGACCTTCTGACTCCCAGGCCTGTGCTGTATCCACTAAGCCACGCTGCTGGAAGAATTGGCAGTATTTGGCAGTAGGTGGAACGGCTGAATGTGAGAGTTGATGGAGTCGAGGAGGACACAGGGGAGGTGGACTTCTAGGGAAAGGAAGCTTGGTAGTGTTATTAACCGCGATGGTAAGAGTAGGAGGCTGAGTGGGTTTAGGAGAGAACTTGAGAAGCTCGGATTGAGGTGGGGCTCTGGAGGTTGCAAGGAGCCCTCTTCAGCCATCTGGACTTGCTTCTCCTCCCACCAAGCACTGTGGGAGCCAAATTCCCTGCCCCACTCCTCTCTCCCAGGAGCAGATGGCAGGCTGACTACCCAACTTGTCAAATGTTGGGAAGACTGCAGCAATTTGTAGCCAAGGCTTTTTTGCCTGCAGCAGCAATCAAGGTGTCAGTGGGCTTCCCCCGTCCAGAATGCGCCTGGTTGAAACATTTATTACCTAGCTACCCTTTTCATTTATGTATTTTATTTTGGTTTCTATCCTCAGTAGCTATGTACATATAGATATTTTCATTTGGCTTTCCGTATGCTCACTCAATTGCATAGTCTGTTTCTTTATCCTGATATGCTTGAACCAGTTCCCTTGAGCTCCTCCTGGGAGCAACTTGTAAATAAATTTTATCTGTTTGACTGCCTGTCTTTCACTCCCTTTAGATTGTGGGCTCTTTAACATCAGGGAACTTGTGTCTCAATAATAATAATAATAAATGATATTTGTTAAGCACTTACTACGTGCCAGGAACTGTACTAAGCACTGGAGTGAATTCAAGCAAATTGGATTGAACACAGCCCCTGTCACACATGGGGCTCACAGTCTTGATTCCCATTTTACAGATGAGGTAACTGAGGCCCAGAGAAATTAAGTGATTTGTTCAAGGTCAGCCAGCAGACAAGTGGTGGGCCTAGGATTCGAACCCATGACCTTCTGATTCCCAGGCCTGTGCTCTTTCTACTATGCCATGCCACTTTTCTACCCTCCCACATTGTAAATCCAGTCCATCATGCAGAGTGGGTGCTCAGTACATGCAACCAATTGTCTACTTGGTTTTTACCACTTTAACTTCTTTTCATTGTGTTCACATGTAAGCTAGATTGTAAACTCCTTGAGGACAGGGCTCAGATCATGGCTACCAACTCTATTATACTGTACTCTCCCAAATGCAATAAACAGCAGCATGACTTAGTGGAAGGAACCTGGCCCTGGGAGACAGAGAACCTGGGTTCTAATTCCACTCAATCATTGAATCAATTGCTTTTATGGAGCGCTGTGTGCAGAGCCCTGTACTAAGCACAAGGGAGAGTACAATATAACAATATAAAAGGCACATTCCCTACCCATAACTACCCAGTTGACTGCTTTGTGGCTTTGGGCACATGATTTAACTTCTCTGTGCCTCAGTTTCCTCATGTGTAAAATGCAGATTAAATACCTGTTCTCCCTCTCAGACTGTAAGCTCCATGTAGGACAGGGACTGTGTCCGACCTGATTATCTTGTATCTACCCCAGCAATTAGAACAGTGCTTGACACAGTAAGCACTTTCACATCCCTGTAGATAGCACCATGATACGTCTTGTCTCACAAGCCTGTAACTTCGGCATTATCCTTGATTCCTCTCTCATTCAACCCACGTATTCAATCCATCACTAAATCTAGTTGGTTCTACCTTCACATTGCTAAAATCTGTCCTTTCCTCTCCATCCAAACTGCTACCATTTTAATCCAATCATTTATTCTACCCTGCCTTGTTTACTATATCAGCCTTCTTGCTGATCTCCCTGCCTCCTGTCTCTATCCACTCCAGTCCATACTTCTCTCTGCTGCTTGGATTTTTTTTCTACAAAAAAATGTTCAGGCCACATTTCCCCTCTCCTCAAAAACCTCCAGTGGTTGCCCATCCACCTCCACATCAAACAAAAACTCCTCACCAGTGGCTTTAAAGCACTAAATCAGCTTGCCCCTTCCTACCTCACCTCGTTAATCTCCTATTTCAACCTAACCTACACACTTCACTCCTCTAACTCCAACTTTCTCATTGTGACTTGATCTCATCTATCTCCCTGCTGATCTCTCTCCCATGCCCTGCCTCTGGCCTAGAACATCCTTCCTCCTCATATCTGACAGATAATTGCTCTCCCCTACTTCAAAACCTTACTGAAGGCCCATCTCCAAGAAGCCTTCTCTGACTAAACTCTCCTTTCCTCTTCTCCCACCCACTTCTATGTCACTCTGAATTATTCCCTTATTATTTATTTATATTAATGTCTGTCTTCCCCTCTAGACTGCAAGCTTGTTGTGGTCAGGGAATGTGTCTGCTTATTGTTTTAGTGTACTCTCCCGAGTGCTTAATATAATGCTCTGCACATAGTAAGCGCTCAATAAGCACAACTGACTGACTAATACCACTGTTTTAAAAAGAGCTCAATAAATACCAGTAATTGATTGATTAACCTCAGTAAGTACTCACTCGATCAGTGACATTTATCGAGCACTTAATGTGTGCTGAATACTGCACTGAACACTTGAGAAAGTTCAATATAATATAGTGATCAGAAACAATCTTTAACCACAAAGAATTATCCATCTATAGGGGAAGGCAGACATTAAAATAAACTATGGGTGATAGCCATTCCATTCCTAGCTTGGGCAGTGGCTAGTGAGTGGAAGGCAATCTGCTACAAGTCAAAACTCACCCATACTGGGCAGCAGTGACATGGGAGAGAGTCAAGGGTGGAGACTCAAGTGTACTGTAAGGAAGGCGGCGAAGGTAAACCACTTTCATATTTTTACCAAGAAAAGTCTATGGATACACTACCAGAAGGATTGCGGATGGAAAGTGGGGTGTTCTGGGAGAGATGTGTCTGTGGTGCCGCTATACGTCAGAAATGATGGCATAAGACAAGGCAAAGGGGGAGATGCTCTTTAAAATAAATTGTGGGTAGTAGAAATAGTAATCTCAGTACCATCTATTGGGTCCTTAGAAGTACTCAATGAATATCACTGATAGCAGAGTATTCTTCAGTCATATGTGCTGTTTTCTACTTATTTGTCTGACTGTGAACCCCCTAACGGCTAAGAACTGTGTCAGAATTAATATCCATCTACTTTCCCCAGGGCTGAACCTGGTTCTTACAAATTGTAAGCACTTAGTAAACATTAGAATAATTTAAAAAAATCAAACTGCTCTGATTTTTGTTGGGAGGGGCAGTTAGAATACTGTAAATTCCCCTTACTGTTTGAACTAAATGAAGAGCCTGCTAGCATATGCAAATATCTGGTTAAGAGGATCTGAAATTAGCCTTTGACTAGCCTTGCCCTTTTCTGTTCTTGCTACACTTCACACCTAATGAATTTGCGTTGCTCCGCCCCTGGAGCTAATCTGGCCCTTTGTACATTGAGATGCTGAAAAATTATGTGAAATTGGGACCCTTCAAAGGAAGGGGCTATTTGTGCTGAGTGGGCATTCCCTAATTCTGCCTGATGCACCAGAAATCAAAACGGATCCTCTTTGGATTGTAAACTTCTCTTTAGTGGGAGAAGATGAAAAGTGGGGCTTAGTCTGGGGGGCCTCTTGGAGGAGATGTGCCTGCAATAAAGCTTTTGAAGGGGGGAGAGTAATTGGTGGATTTGAAGAAGGGGGGCATTCTAGGCTAGAGGTAGGACGTGGGCCAGGGTCAGCGGTGACAAAAGTCAGATGGAGGCAGAGAGAGAAGATTAGCACCAAAGAAGCGGAATGTGTGGGCTGGGATGTTAGAAGGAGAGAAGTGAGGTGAGGTATTCATTCAATAGTATTTATTGAGCGCTTACTATGTGCAGAGCACTGTACTAAGCGCTTGGGATGAACAAGTCGGCAACAGATAGAGACAGTCCCTGCCGTTTGACGGGCTTACAGTCTAATCGGGAGGAATGGGCAAGTGCTTTAAAGCCAATGGTGAGGAGTTTCTGTGTGATATGGAAGTGGATAGGCAACCACTGGAGATTTTTGAGGAGGAGGGTGATACACTGAACATTTCTATAGAAAGAAGATCCTGTCAGCAGAGTGAAATATTCAGTGGAGTGGAGAGAGGCAAGAGTTTGAGAGGCCAGAAATGAGGCTGATGCAGTAATCTAGGCAGGATAGGATGAGTGATTGTATTAACATGGTAGCAGTTTGGATCAAAAGGAAAGGGTGGATTTTAGTGATGTTGTGAAGGTGAGGCTGACAGGAATTGGTGGGAGATTGAGTTTGTGGGTTGAATGAGAGAGAAGAGTTAAGGATAATGCCAAAGTTACAGGTTGGTGAGATGGGAAGGATGGTGGTGCCATCTACAGTGATGGGAAGTCAAGGACAGGAAAGGGTTTGGGTGGGACGATAAGGAGCTCTCTTTTGGATATGTTAAGTTTGAGGTGATGGGAGGACATCCAAGTAGAGATTTCTTGAAGGGCAGGAGATATGCATATAAATGCTGTGGGGCTGGGAGGGAGGAAGAACAAAGAGAGCACTTGAGATCCTGTGGCCAGGTCTGTCTGGAGTAAACATGTCTTAGACAAGCAGCATGGTTTAGTGGATAGAGCACTGACCTGGGAGACAGAAGGTCATGGGTTCTAATCCTGGCTCGCCTACTTATCTGCTGTGTGACCTGCTACTTATCTGCTGTGTGACCTTGGGCAAAAGTCACTTTACTTCTTTATGTCTCAGTTACCTTATCCATAAAATGGGGATTAAGGCTGTAAGGCCTAGGTGGGACAGGGACTGTGTTCAACCCGATTTTCTTACATTCCCCACAGCACTTAGTACAGTGTCTGGCACATAGTATGCCATTATTACATTATTATTATTATTGTTTTGAAACAGGTTGTTGGCAGATTGAATATTTGGGTTGAGTGAGAGAGATGACTCAAGAATGATGCCAGAGTTATGGGGCTTGTGACACAGGGAGGGTGGTGGTGCTGTCCACTGTAGTGGGAAAGTCAAGGGGAGGTAAGGGTTTGGGTGGGAAGAAAAGGAGTTCTCTTTTGGACATGATAGGTTTGAGGTGATAATAATGATTTTGTTTATAAGTGCTTACTATGTGCCAGGCACTGTACTAAGCGGATATGACAAAATCAGGTTGGACAAGACCCTTGTCGTGCGTGGGGCTCACAGTCTCAATCCCCATTTTACAGATGAGGTAGCTGAGGCACAGAGAAGCAAAGCCGGAATTAGAACCCATGACCTCCTGACTCCCAGGCCTGTGGTCTATCCATCACATCATGCTGCTTCTCTAAGGTAAAGATCTCCTGAAGCCAGGGGGAAATGCAAGACTGCAGAGAAAGAGATAGATCAGGGTTACAGATGTAGATTTGGGAGTCATCCGCAAAGAGATGGTAGTTGAAGCCATGAGAGTAAATGAGTTCTCCAAGGGAATGGATGCAGATGGAGAAAAGGAGATCCAAAACTGAGCCATGCATGACTCCCACGGCAAGAGGTGGGAGGCAGAGGAGGAACTGGGACAGAGTGAGCAGCCAGAAAGACAGGAGGAGAACCAGGAGAGGAAAATGTCAGTGAAGCCGAGGTTGGATAATGTGTCCAGGAGAAGGGGGTAGTCAACAGTGTCAAAGGCAGGTGAGTTATCGAGGATTAGGATGGAGTAGAGGCCATTGGATTTAATAAGAAGGAGATCATTGGTGACCTTTGAGATGGCAGTTTCTGTTGAGAGAAGAGGAGGAATTCCAGATTGGAGGGGATCAAGGAGATAATTGGAGGAGAGATAGAGACAGTGGGTGTAGACAACTTGCTCAAGGAGTTTGGAGAGAAATGGAAGGAGGGAGATGGAGTGATAACTGGAGGGAGCCGTGGGGTCAAGGGAGGAGTTTTTTTAGGAGGGGGAGACATGAGCATGTTTGAAAATACTGGGGGAGAAGTGACTGGAAAGTGAACAGTTGAATATGACAGTCAGGGAATACCCTCCCTCCTCACATCTGCCAAACTAACTCTCTTCCCCTCTTCACAGCCCGAGAGCTCACCTCCTCCAAAACGCCTTCCTGGACTGAGCCCTCCCTTTCCCTCTGCTCCTCTTTTCCTCCCCATTGCCCCTACTCCTCTCTGCTCTACCCCCTTCCCTGCCCCACAACACTTGTATGTATTTGTACATATTGATTGCTCTATTGATTTTATTAATGATGTGCATTTACCTATGGTTCTACTCATCTATTTTGATGGTAGTGATGCCTGTCTACTTGTTTTGTTGTCTGCCTCCCCCTTCTATACTATGAGCCTGTTGTCGGGCAGGGATTGTCTCTATCTGTTGCCGAATTGCATTTTCCAAGAGCTTAGTACAGTGGTCTGCACACAGTAAGTGCTCAATAAATATGATTGAATGAATGACTGAATAAATGCGATCGAATAAATGAATGAAAAGAGAGGGGGCAAGTGTTTTGATAAGGTGTGAAGTGATGGGGTCGGATGCGCAGAGGGAGGGGGTGGATTATGAGAGGAGGCAGGAGATCTCCTCTAGAGATACTGCTAGGAAAGATGGTAGGGTTGAAGTAGGGGCAGAAGGAGAGAAGAATTGGAGAGGAGCCGGGGAGATTTTAGGGAGACTACACTTGATGGTTCCTGCTGCTCACCGGCTCACTGGGCCCTACTCACCCCTACTCATATTCAGGTTAGGGGCTTCACAATTCTTCCTGAGCCCACGCCAATGCAGACGGTGGATCTGCACACCACCCTGCCTCCAATCTTGTGTCCTCTGCCTTTGCTTTACTGTTTGACAGGAGAGTGACTGGGGCAGTGGGAAAGAATAAGAGTGGGTGAGCCTAAAACGCGGACATTCATTCTCATGTGCAGCATGGCCTAGTGAAAAGAATCGGGGAGTTAGAGGATCTGGGTTCTAATTCCGGCTCTGCCACTTTTCTGTGTGACTTTGGACAAGTCCCTTAACTGGTCTCTGCCTCAGTTTCCTCATCTAGAAAAATGGAGATTCAATGTCTGTTCTCCTTTAGATTGTAAGCCCCATGCAAGTCAGGGACTGCATGTGATCTGGTTATCGGTACCTTACTCCAACACTTGGTAAAGAGTAAATTTAGTAAATTCCTTAACAAATACCATTATTAACATTATTTTTATTATTAGATATAAGGAAGGAAGCAGGGTATATGATGCAGAGAACCACCCTATGAATTCTTCTGGTCTCTCCCTAAAAGTCCAGGATCTGTCCTTTGGAGTAATTCGCATGCTTTGCCATGACTGAGAAGCAGCATGGTCTAGTGGAAAAGGCACAGGCTTCTGAGTCAGGACCAGAGTTCTAATCCCAGCTCCACCACTTGCCTGCTCTGTGATCTTGAGCAAGTCGTTCACTTCTCTATACCTCAGTTACCTCATCTGTAAAATGGGGGTTAAGACTGTGAGCCTCTTGTGGGATAGGGACTGTGTCCAACCTAGTTAGCTTTATGGAGAAGCAGCATTGTCTGGTGTAAAGAGCACAGGCCTGAGAGTCAGAAGGACGTGGGTTCTAATCCCTACTCTGCCGCTTGTCTGCTCTGCGACCTTGGGCAAATCACTTCACTTCTCTTTAGTTCAGCTACTTCCTCTGTAAAATGGAGATAAAGACCATGAGCCCCATATGAGATGTAGACAGTGTCCAATCTAATTAACTTGAATCTACACCAGCGGTTAGTACAGTGGCTGGAAAATAATGAGCACTTAGCAAATAGCATAAAAAAAAAGAAAAAGAAGTCTAACCCTTTAGCCAGGAAGGTCTCAGAGTCCCAAGAATGAGACTTGGGGAAGTGGAGGATAGTTACAAAAAGCGAAGGATCTAGGGTGCAGGGCAGATCATACTGAGAAAGGTGGCCTTCTGGCAGGGCTAATGGCAGCACTGTGGTCACTGGGACAGTTGGCATTTTGCACCTGGGAGATGATATGTTGTGAGAAGGATAATATAAAGGACAAAATAATCAACCCATGCTATTTACTGAGCACTTACTCCATGCAGAGCACTGTACTAAGTGCTTGGAGAGTATAATAATAGTAATAATGCTGGTATTTGTTAAGTGCTTACTATGTGCAGAGCACTGTTCTAAGCACTGGGGTAGATACAGGGTAATCAGGTTGTCCCATGTGAGGCTCACAGTTAATCCCCATTTTACAGATGAGGTCACCGAGGCCCAGAGAAGTTGTGACTTCTCCAAGGTCACACAGTTAACAAGTGGCAGAGCCAGGATTCAAACCCATGACCTCTGATTCCCAAGCCTGGGCTCTTTCCACTGAGCCACGCTGCTTCAGACATGTGATCTCTGACCTCAAGGAGCTTACAGTTAGCAGGGGAGACAGTCATTAAAATAATTTACAGGTAGTTGGGAACAATGCGGTTTAAAGGAGAATACACAAACATACAAACGTGAGAAGCAGAATGGCAGAGTGGATAGAGCATGGGTCTGGGAGTCAGGAGGACATGGGTTTGAATCCCAGCTCTGCCACTCATCTGCTGTGTGATCTTGGGCAAGTCACTTCACTTCTCTGTGCCTCAGTTACCTCATTTGTGAAATGAGGATTGAGAATATGAGCTCCACATGGGACCAGGACTGTGTCCAACCCGACTTACTTGTATTCGCCCCAGCACAGAGTACAGTGCCTGGCACATAGTAAGCATGTAAAAAATACCATAATTCTTATTAATTGTTATCTAGAGATAACTGGGGGGGAAAGGGGGCTACCCAAATGCTTAATTACCTGTTGCTCCCTGAAATGGTTTTGCTACTTAACCTGCCGATCCTCAGACTGAGCCGGGGGCAATTTGTTCTCTTGGGGGAGGCAGGGAGAGCAGGGGGCAGTTTACAGAGCAAAACATCTGCAGCAGTGGGGATGGGGAGTACTTGTTTTCTCCCCTCCCCCATCTCCTGAGGCAACAAACTCCTCCCAGGGGCCTGGACTCTGGCACTAGGGTTGGGGGGAGCACAGCAAGGCCCCTCTGGGTCTCTCTCCCCTCAGAGGTGAGACCCTGAGGAGCTACTTCTTCTATATGGTTGCCTCTGGCTACCACTATGGTGGCCTGCTGCTAAGCCTACCTCTATCACTGGGATTCTGTTGAGGGTAATAATAATAATGGTTTGCTGTTTTTTTAAAGTGATCACTATGTGCCAAGCACTATACTATGGAAAGATACACCGTAGTCAGTTAATTGTATTTATTAAGTGCTTACTGTGTGCAGAACACTGTACTAAGCACTTGGGAGAGTACAATATAACAGACACATTCCCTGTCCACATCAAGTTTAATCAGGTTGGACACAGTCCTTGTCCCACATGGGCCTCACAATCTGAGGAGGAAGGAGAAGTGCTGAGCCCCACATGGGACAGGGACTGTGTCCAAACTGATTTGCTTGTATCCACCCCAGCACTTAATACAGTGACTGGCACATAGTGAACATTTAACAAATACCATAATTTTTATTATTATCATCCCCAATTACAGATGAGGAGATCGGCACAGAGCCATTTAGTGAATTTCTCAAGGTCACCCTGCAGACAAATGGCAGAGCTGGGATTAGAACTCAGGTCATCTGATTCCCAGGTCTGTGGTCTTTTCATTAGACCACGCTGCTCACCCATATGGTAAAAGAGCCAAGGATGGGAGGATTCAGATCTCAAGACAGAAGAGATGATCATATGATAGTGTTGACCATTTAGGATTTGTGAACCTCTGTAAAGCTATTGCCCTGAGCTCAAAGACTCGACCTCATTAAGAGAAAAAGATTAGATAGAAGAGTTTGGGAGACCGTGTCCAATTTAACTGCTGGGAATAATAATTAGGCAGAACAGGTGATTTCCCCTTTCTTGACCTTTCAATCATGTTGAAATCTTGTTCCGGTCTGCTCTGTATGCGCTGGCTATTTTCTCTTTTGCTTTCTTGCCACCACTAGATACGGTGGCACAAGAACGCTAGCTCAAGATTGGGCCACAGAGGGTTTGCTGGAATGTGTGAAGACTGTGATCTTTATCACCATTTCCAGTTAATAACTGTGGTATTGTGCATGTACGTGTGTGTGTGAGAGAGGAAGGGCAGGTCAGGGGCGTGGAGGAGAGCGGATATCCTATCTGGGCTCTGTTTGCACATCACCACCCAACTGCAACATTGACCCAGGAAATGTATGAAAATCAGACAACGAAGATTGATTCACCAAAGTTCTGGGGTAGATACGAGCTAATCAGGTTGGACGCAGTTCACATCCCACATGGAGCTCATAGTCTTAACCTCCATTTTACAGCCGAGGTAACAGACACGAAGTGACATGTACAAGGTCACACAGCAGACAGGTGGAGTTGAGATTAGAACTCAGGTCCTCTGACTCTGAGGCCCATGCTCTTTCTACCCTTCCCTCTACCCAAAGCATCTGTGTACTTGCCCCCACCTCCCCCACAAACACACCCCAGGTTATTGTTGGGATGAACAACTTGGTGTTGGTAAAGTGCTTTGAAACACTTGGAGGTAAAAGCTACAGTGCTCTGGGGAAGCGCCAACTTCCTAGAGTGACACAGTGGATAAAGCACGTGCCGGAGAGTTGGAAAATTATAGATTCTAATCCCGAATCTGCCATTTGTCTGTTGTGTGACCTTGGGCAAGTCACTTCTCTGGGCCTCAGTTATTCCATGAGTGCTGTGGTGATGGTGGGATTGGAAGCACTAGATGAATTCCTGGGAAAGAGAAGGCAGGCATGATGCTTCCTAAGAGATCTACTATGCAGTGAGTGAGAAAGGGGTCTGGATAAGCTAGAAAAGCATGGCCTAATGGAAAGAGCAGGGCCCTGGGAGATAGGAGACTTGGACCTGAAAGTCAGATCTGCCATTGGCCTGCTTTGTGACCTTGGGCAAGTCACTTTACCTCTCTGGGTCCAAGTTTCTCATCTGTAAAATGGGGATGAGACAGATGGTGAAACCCATCTGGGACAGAACTTGACCTGCGTAGTAAATGCTCCGTAAGTGCCAGTGTTATTATTATTATTGTCGTGAAGCCTTGATGGGAGCCAGCACCATTGCGAGCAAATTAGGAATTTTGCTTTCACTACCCTAACCTGTGTAAAATGTTGCTATTCCTTTTATCATTATTATTTCCCTGCCTATTTCAATTAACACACTGCACTCCTCCTAGAAGCTGAGAAGGAATACAAATCCTATTCAGTCTCTCTACCCCCTTCCCTGAGTTGTTCCAGGCCAGAGGAGAAACAGTGTGACCTAAGATAAAGGGTGTAGGCCTGGGTGTGAGGGGACCTGGGTTCTAATCCCTGTTCTGTCACTTGCCTATTGTGTGAGCTTGGGCAAGTTTGTTTTAATGATATTTGTTAAGCGCTTGCTATGTGCCAGGCACTGTACTAAGCACTAGGTAGATCCAAGCTAATCATTAATTCAGTAGTATTTATTGAGCTCTTATTCATTCATTAATTCAATAGTATTTATTGAGCGCTTACTATGTGCAGAGCACTGTACTAAGCGCTTGGGATGAACAGGTCGGCAACAGATAGAGACAGTCCCTGCCGTTTGACGGGCTTATAGTCTAATCGGGGGAGATGGACAGAAAAGAACAATGGCAATAGAGTCGAGGGGAAGAACATCTCGTAAAAACAATGGCAACTAAATAGAATCAAGGCGATGTACAATTCATTAACAAAATAAATAGGGTAATGGAAATATATACAGTTGAGCAAACGAGTACAGTGCTGTGGGGAGGGGAAGGGAGAGGTGGAGGAGCAGAGGGAAAGGGGGAAAAGAGGGTTTAGCTGCGGAGAGGTGAAGGGGGGGTGGTAGAGGGAGTAGAGGGAGAAGGGAGCTCAGTCTGGGAAGGCCTCTTGGAGAAGGTGAGTTTTAAGTAGGGTTTTGAAGAGGGGAAGAGAATCAGTTTGGTGGAGGTGAGGAGGGAGGGCGTTCCAGGACCGCGGGAGGACGTGGCCCGGGGGTCGACGGCGGGATAGGCGAGACCGGGGGACGGTGAGGAGGTGGGCGGCAGAGGAGCGGAGCGTGCGGGGTGGGTGGTAGAAAGAGAGAAGGGAGGAGAGGTAGGAAGGGGCAAGGTGATGTAGAGCCTTGAAGCCTAGACTGAGGAGTTTTTGTTTGGAGCGGAGGTTGATAGGCAACCACTGGAGTTGTTTAAAAAGGGGAGTGACATGCCCAGATCGTTTCTGCAGGAAGATGAGCCGGGTAGCGGAGTGAAGAATAGACTGGAGCGGGGCGAGAGAGGAGGAAGGGAGGTCAGAGAAAAGGCTGACACAGTAGTCTAGCCGGGATATAACGAGAGCCTATGTGCAGAGCACTGTACTAAGTGCTTGGAGTGTACAATTGGACAACAGATAGAGACAATCCCTGCCCAATAACACAGTCCCTGTCCCACTTGGAGCTCATAGTCTTAACCCCCCTTTTACAGATAACTGAGGCCCAAAGAAGTGAAGTCACTTGCTCGAAGTCACACAGCAGCCAAGTAGTGGAGCTGGGATTAGATTCCAGGGACTTATGACTCCCAGGCCCATGCTCTATCCACTAGACCACACTGCTTCTGTCGCTTAATTTCTCTGGGCTTCAGTTTCCCCATGTGTAAAATGGAGATTGAGTCATTACTCCTCCTCCCACTTACACTGGAAGTCTCATGTGGTATAGAGACTAAGTCCAACCTGATTATCTCATACCTACCACCTCCAGGAAGGTCCCCAGCACTGTACAGTGCTCTCTAACCAGTAGTTGCCCAACACTGTACAGTGCTCTCTACCCAGCAGTTATTCAGCACTATATAGTGCTCTCTACCTAGCATTCATTCATTCATTCAATACTTATTTATTAAGCACTTACTGCATGCAGAGTACTGTTCTAAGGGCTTGGGAAAGTACAATAGACATTGAACAATGACATTCCCTGTTCACAGTGAATTCAAAGTCTAGAGGTGGGGAGACAGACATCTATAGAAAAAATAAAATTACAGATATATACATAAGTGCTGTGGGGCTCGGGGATTGGGGGAGGTAAAGGGAGCAAGTCAGAGTGATGCAGAAGGGAGTAGGAGATGAGGAAAAATGGGACTTAGTCAGGGAAGACCTCTTGGAGGAGCTGTGCCTTCATTAAGGCTTTGAAGGGTGGGAGAGTAATTGTCTGTCAGATTAGAGGAGGGAGGGTGTTCCAGGCCAGAGGCAGGATGTGGGGCAGGTGTTCGGGGTGAAATAGGTGAGATCGAAGCACTTTTCTAGAGGACCAAAGTATGTGGGCTGAGTTGTAGAAGGAGAGATTGGAGGTGAGGTAGGAGAGAGGCAAGGTGAGGTAGGAGGTGCCAAGATGATGGAGTGCTTTAAGGTCATTTGTTTGATATGGAGGTGGATGGGAAACCACTGGATATTTTTGAGAAAGGTCTCTTAGCAGTCACTCTGCTATTGCTGTAGGTTTTGAGTTTGTCCTAGAATGGATTAGATTCCCAGCAGTTTATGCCACCTTCACCCAATCTTACAACCATTACATTTTTTGCTTTAATATGGTAGCAAAACTGCCCTGCCCTGGCCACACTTTGATTTTCTATCTCATCATATACACACCATGAAGAAAAAGTCAACCACCATGATTTGGGAAGCTATCACACTTATATTTCCCTCTAAACTCTCACAAATTAGAAAGGACTGGAAACGTACACTGGGCAAAGAGAAATAACTGCAAGGTTTACACTTGCATTCACTTGTTTTCGCAAGAAGTCTGGATGGGTTCCTAAATCCAGCATAACATTCAGTGAAAACCAAGTCCCCTCGGAATTCCAATCTGCCTGTTAGCTTTAAATCAGCATCATTTAATTCAAACAAAAATTAGTACTTCAGGCAAGGATTTGATGGAGGATTGTTTATTACCATTTTCCATATGCACTGGTGGAAGAAAGTGATAAAGAAATCAGCATTATGACCCCGAAGCTAAACATTCCTCTCCTTTTCTGACTGAACAAACAGCCTTCTCTGAAGGGGATGACATTTTCGCAAGTTTGGGAGCGGACAGAGAAATTCATTTCTTGAAAGATGACATTACACCGAACAAACCGAGAAAAACGCACCCTGCAGCTCAGCATTCAGGCGGCCTCATGCTCGAAGTATCAAAGAATGCAATTTAGGAGAGAGGGCTTTTAGCCACAGCAGAGAGACAGTTGTAAAACGGATGCAATTCCACAAGCCAAGATGGGGGGGAAAGTGTCATTTGAACTCCATGGACATTAAACAATTGTTTTTACATAAACCAATTCCCTGTAACTATGGTCAATTTCAGGCTGACATTGACCCAACCTTCGGGTTATTTCAGATCCTTTCCCTTTGCTCTGGGAAGGGGACATGGCTTTTCAGATTTACCAGCGGTTGGACTATTTAGTGTAAAATATTTAAATGTTACCTGTGTCAGTAATTGGTACTATTTTTTCAATACTGCTCATCCACTGCTTCAGCCATTGAAACATAGTGGGGGAACAAGTCTTTAGACTAGATTAGGTCTACGTGCAGAGATGGGGGATAGTAATAATGATTGTGGTATTTGTTAAGTGCTTATTATGTGTCCAGTACCATAATGAGTGCTGGGGTAGTTACGAGATAATCAAGTCTCCCTTGAAACTCAAAGTCAAAGTAGGAGGGAGAACAAGTCAAACATAGCTGCCAGGGAGAACAGAAGCAGCGTGGCCCAGTGTCAGAAGGATCTGGATTCTAGTCCTGGTTCTGCCATGTGCCTGCTGTGTGACATTAGGCAAGTCACTTAACTTCTCTGGGCCTCTGTTACCTCATCTGTAAAATAGGATTAATACCGTGAGCCCCACGTAAGACATGGGCTGTGTCCAATCTGATTAGCTTCTATCTACCCCAGCACTTAGAACATAGTAAGCGCTTAACAAATACCATGAAAAAGGTATTTAATCCCCATTTTGCCGATGAGAGAACTGAGGCACAGATAAGTCAAATGATTTTGCCCAAGGTCACACAGCAGGTAAGGGGCAGAACTGAGGTTAGAACCCAGATTCTCTGACTCCCAGGCCTGTGTTCTTTCCACTAGGCTATGCTACTTCCTTGACATGATGGGTGGAAAATCTGGTACCCACAAGGCTCAGAGCTTCTCTTTAAACAGCTGGTAGTTCCAGGCCAGACAAGGTCACCCAAGCTGTTGCAAACTCTTGCAATTGGAGTCCCATCCTCTGCCTTCGTTTTTTTTTTTATAAATAATAATGTCTTGTCATGCCATCGAGTCGTCTCCGACCCACAGTGACGCCATGGACACCTCTACCCCAGAACACCCCATCTCCAATTGTAATCATTCTGGTAGTGCATCCATGGAGTTTTCTTGGTAAAAAATATGAAAGTGATTTACCATTGCCTCCTTTTGCACAGTAAACTTGACTCTCCCCTCTTGACTCCCTCCCATGCTACTACTACTTAGCACAGGTGAGTTTTGACTTGTAGTAGATTGTCTTACACTCACTAGCCACTGCCCAAGCTAGGAATGAGATGGGTTTACCACTGCTTTACTCTCCCCCAAGTAGTCGAGACTGGTAGAGTACTAGAAACTCTCCAGGTGTGACCTGAGAGGAGATAATAATAATAATTATAATAATTATGGTATTTGTTAAGTGTTTACTATATGCCAGGCATTGTAATAATAATAATGTTGGCATTTAAGTGCTTACTATGTGCAGAGCACTGTTCTAAGTGCTGGGGTAGATACAGAGTCATCAGATTGTCCCACGTGAGGCTCACAGTCTTAATCCCCTTCTTCTAGATGAGGTAACTGAGGCACAGAGAAGTTGAGACTTGCCCACAGTCACACAGCTGACAAGTGGCAGAGCCAGAATTCGAACCCATGACATCTGACTCCCAAGCCCAGGCTCTTTCCACTGAGCCACACTGCTTGTACTAAGCCCTGGGGTGGATACAAGTAAATCGGGTTGTTCACAGTTCCCATCCTACTTGGGGCACACAGCCTCAATCCCCATTTTACAGATGAGGTAATTGAGGCCCAGAGAAGTGAAATGACTCGCCCAAGGTCACATAACCAGGCAAGTGGTGGAGCCAGGATTAGAACCAATGACCTGATTCCCAGGTCTGTGGCTTATCCACTATACCAATGGTGCTTTTTTTTCCCCTCAAACCTTGGGGAAACTGTAGTGACAGTAATAATAGGAGTAATAGTAGGAGGAGTATTAATTTGGTGTCCATTTGGTGCAATGCACTGTGCTAAGCACTTGGAAAATGTGGAATAACGAAGTGACACTTTCACTGCTCACATGAATGCTTCACTCTAACAGGGGACTGTTGTGAAAAAAAAAATACAACTAGAGTCATCAAAAGGAATGATTCCCTGTAGGCAGGGTTCGGGTGTACAGATTTTGTTATCGTGTACTCTTTCAAGCTCTTGGTACAGTGCTCTGCACACAGCTAATGTTCAATAATACCACATATTGACTGAACTCACATACATTCATGAAGTGAAAGAAATCCTGAGACAATGGGAGTCCGTTGCTGAAGACAGACCTGCAGCACGGCTTAGCAGAAAGAGCACGGCCTGGAAGTCAGAGGACCTGCCCTCTAATTCTCGCTCTGCCAATGTCTTGCTTTGTGACCATGGGCAAGTCATGTAACTTCTCTGTG
Source organism: Ornithorhynchus anatinus (assembly GCF_004115215.2). NCBI lineage: Eukaryota > Metazoa > Chordata > Mammalia > Monotremata > Ornithorhynchidae > Ornithorhynchus > Ornithorhynchus anatinus. Next base: position 111,799,699 of record NC_041728.1, on the reverse strand, counting down.
CCTCAGTTTCCTCAACTATAAAATAAGGATTCAATACCTGTTTTCCCCACTACTTAAATCATGAGCCACATGCGGGATAGGGATTGTGTCTGATCTAATCAACACATACCTACCCCAGCTCTTAGAACAGTTTCGTTTCTCTGTTGCCAACCTTCTCACTGTACTTGGAGCTCATCTATCACGCCAATGACCACTCTCCCTTGTCCTGCCTGTGACCTGGAACACTGGAACACCCTCTCTCCTGATATCCCACAGACAATTACTCTTCTCCCCTTTTAACACCTTACTGATGATACATGTCCTCCAAGAGGTCTTCCCTGACTAAGCCCTCTTTTTCTTTTCTTTAGCTCCTATGTGCACCCTGACCTTCTCCCTTCATTCATCCCCCCTACCAGTGCCACAGCACTTATGTACCTATCTGTAATTTATTTATATTAATGCATGTCTCCCCCTTTAGACTTTAAGCTCACTGTGGGCAGGGAATGTGTCTGCTATATTATTATACTATAGTCTCCCAAGTGCTTAGTACAGTGTTCTGCACACAGTAAGTACTTAACAAATACAACTGACTGAAACACACAGGGCTTATCAAATACAAAAAGAAAATAATGAAGTACCTCTCTTTAAGCAAAAGCTTTGCATGAAAGGAGAGAAGGTGTTACAAAGATTAAGTATGACAACAGAACAGAGGAAAATATTTTTGTGTGCCCAATATGCACACATTCATAGGTGAACTTAACAGTCAGTTGTAATGTCTTCAAATATGAAGGACAACTCTATACATACATGAGGGCTCAGGATGGGTATAAGATGCAACTAAAGACTCTTGCCTGAAGCAGTCAGTTTTAACAAATATCAATATTATTATTACCCATACTGGAAAGGTCAAAACTGAAGCATCAAAATTGATTTACTTGTACTGGGCAACAGCAGCATGGGAAAGAATCAAAGGTGGATCATCAAGTAATCAAAACAGTGATCAAAGACAGTGGCAGAGAGTCAAATTTTTACTGCGTGGAAGAGAGCCATGGTAAACCACTTCCATATTTTTACCAAGAAAATTCTATGGATACACATATCAGATTTTATGACAGAAAGAAGATGGGACATTCTCAAGAGAGCGTGTCCATGGAGTCACTATGGATCAGAAATGACACGATGACATTTGAAGAAGAATGATATCATTACCCTTACAGTTATTAACACTAACATCCCTCAAATCTCCTACCCCAAAATGGACAACAGTGAAGATCGGAGTGGGAGGAGGAACTCAGAATTCTAAAAAGTGAAACACTGTATTCTTGTTTCTGTTTTGAAACATGAAATAATAGTTTTTGCCCATGACTGTTTCACCTACCTTAAGGAACTGGATCAGCAATCTCCTCCTTACCTATCCTTACTCTTTTCCCACTCTAAGCCAGCCTGCACACCAACTTACTCATTGTACCTCCATCTCTCATCATCAATCCTTTACCTGAACCGTTCCTCCTGCCTGGAACTCCAAGTCTCCCTTTACATAAGAGAGACTACCACTCTCCCCAAAGCCTTACTATAATCACATCTCCTCCAGGAAACCTTCCATGACTGATCTCTCTCTCATCTCCTCACCCTGTTTTCTCCACAGAGAAAATAGCACCAGATCCTACAAACATTAAGTAAAATAGCACAAGGGCTAATATCGATAATCAATAATAAACTAGTAGTCAAGAAATACACTGAATATTAATGTTAGGAAGACTTGCTATGAAGAGCCTGGAAAAAGTCATGAAATACGCTGATTTAACTGCCACAAAAATACAAATTGTCAATTCTATGGTGTTTCCAGTGACAACATATGGATCCAATAGCTGGACAGTGAAAAAAAAAGGATAGAAAGAACATCAATTCTTTTGAAATGTGGTGCTGGAGAAGGCTTTTGCAAGTACGATGGACTGCCCGAAAAACAAACAAATGGATTTTGGAGCAAATTAAGCCAAAGTGGTGTTTGGAAGGTCAAATGACTCGACTTAGATTAGCATATTTTGGACACATAATCAGGAGGACTCATTCTCTGGAGAAGACACTAATGTTAGGAAAAGTCCAGGGAAAATACGGAAGAGTCAAACCAGCAGCTAGATGGATAGAGACCATAACAACAATAACAGAAGAACCATTAGAAAGCTTACAGATTATGATAGAAGATGGGATGTTCTGGAGAAAATATAACAGAGTCACTATGAATCAGAAATGGCTCGACAGCACTTGGTAATAATAAATATGAACTAATATGTTGTAATATCACTATTGTATAGTACTTTCTCAAGAGTTTAGTTCAGTGCCCTGGATACAGTAAGCACTCAATACAATTAATTGATTTTGATGTTAGCTCATGTGATGTTACCATTTGACAATGTTTGGTGTGGACTAAATGGAATCATTCATCATCATCATCATTGCTGGCATTTATTGAGCACCTGAGTGCAACGAAAGACAAATTCACCGTCAAGCAATCAATCAATTTTTTGAGCACTTACTGTGTGCAGAGCATTATACTAAGCACTTGAGAGAGTGTAATACATCAGAGTTGGTAGTCACAATCCCTGTCCACAACAACTCCCAATCGAATACACATCCCAAGCCATTATCCTATTTTCTGGAACCAGTCGGATATTCTGTGTCCAGGAATCTTTTAGAATAGTGGAAAGATCCTGTGCTGCCTGGAAAATTATTCTGGTAAATTGTTCTCCTGTCCAAATCAGACTGCTACTTCTGAATTTACCACTCAGAAACCCATTGCTGAACTAGGAACAGATGGGGGAAGAAAAGTCAACCCAAAGGCTCACTCTCTAAATTATCCTCTATGGTTGAGCGCAGGGGAGGGAGGGGTGCAGTGTCCTACGAGGAGATTGTTTCAAATCATGTAAATAAACTGCTGGAAGAGCTTCAAATAAGGTAAGTGTTTTGAATCCATGCCATCACGTAGGTGAAAGGACTAAACTATTCAGGACTGACAACTGTCTATTCTTTCCTGAAATGGTTTGCAAGCCAGTAGAACTTTCTGCAAAGAAGGCATGACTCTTGCTGTCTCAGATTCAATTCTGTATGTTGACCTGGTTACCTTTCTAGCCAAGTTTATTTTGTGAGTTTAGGCACTTGGAGATAATGGATACCAATACTTTCAAAACATAAATCGTGTGGTACAATCACAAGAAATTTTTCCAGATACGTTCACCTTTAGAGGCTTGCCTTTCAATTCTCTAAAAAGGGATTCTAAAGGCTGAAAGGAGGAAAAAATTGGGGACCCAAACTGAAAATTGGCAGTAAAGCAGGTTTCCAAGTATTTGTTCAGTACTTCAAATGTTTTCCTCTAAAGATACCTGGATTTTCCAACCATACTGAACATGTCTAGCTTTAAAAAAAAGAATAAGAATCACCACCTTTGGTAATCTCCAGAAAATCTCATTCCATAATGATGATGAGGAGGATAATAATAATGATGATAATAATAATAGTATATTAAGCACTTAATAAATGTCAAAGTACTGTGCTAAGCTCTGGGTGATAACCAGCAAGGGTAACAGGCTTGGCTGGAGAAGAAATTCCACCCCTTATCCCTTCCACTGATTTCTCCCCTCCGCCCAACCCGATTCATTTGGAACATTTCAGAAAGAGGCTGACTTCTCTGTCAATGAGGGGAAACCCCCCACTTCATTAGAGCCAAGTTCTCCTAGTGGAGGAGCTAAGGAAGGGAGGGAATCAAGTTTTAGCCCAGCTATGGTGTGATGTCTATTTGCTTGCTCTCCTGAGGAATGCCCAGAAGGGTAGCAGTAATAGTATTTTTTAAGTGCTTGCTGTGTGCAGAACACTGTACCACAGGCTGAGAAAGAAAACACAGCTGGAAATTTGATGTAGTCCCTGGCCTTCAGGGGCAATCTAGAAATATAAGTGGGGAGAGGGAACTAGCAACAGACACATAAGGAGAGATGATGTAATGACATGGACAATGGGACAAAATTTTAAAAAAAACCTCAGTAATAATAATTATTATAATGGTACTTGTTAAGCACTTACCACGTGCCAAGCATTGTTCTAAGTGCAGGGGTAGATACAAGTTAATCAGGTTGGACACAGTCTCTGTCCCATGTGGGGCTCATGCTCTTAATTCCCATTTTACAGATGAGGTAACTGAGGCCCAGAGAAGGGAAGTGAATTGTCCAAGGTCACACAGCAAACAACTCATTCATTCATTCAATCGTATTTATTGAGCACTTAGTGCATGCAGAGCACTGTAAGTGCTTGGGAGAGTACATTATAACAATAAACAGACATACTCCTTGAACACATTAAGCTTACAGTCTAGAGGGGGAGACAGATATCAATATTAAAAAAAATTATAGATATGTGCTAGATATGTTCTGAGGGGCTGGGGGGCATGGTGGGGAATGAATAAAGGGAGCAAGTCAGGGTGAAGGGAGTGGAAGAAAAGGAAAGGAGGGCTTAGTCAGGGAAGTCCTCATGTGGGAGATGTGCCTTCATTAATGCTTTAAAGTGGGGAAGAGTAAATTGTATGTCAGATTTGAGGAGGGGGGGCTTTCCAGGCCAGAGGCAGGATGTGGGCGAGGGGTCAGTGGTGAGAAGGTTAGCATTAGCGGGGCAGAGTGTGCAGGCTGGAATTAGTGGCAGAGAAGGGATTAGAACTCAGGTCCTTATGAATCCCGGGCCAGTGCTCTATCCACTAAGCTATGTGTCTAGAGGAGCAGAATTGCAGGACCCTCATGGCTCAGAGTCTAGCCACAACAAGCAGCTACTGTGACAGCTAACTATATCAGTGCTCACCCCGGCCTTCTCAAAGCACTGCAGAGGAGCCCTGCTGTGGCTGATCTTCTCTTACTTGAGGTAAATATATGTAGAGAAACAGTTTGGCCCAGTAGATAGAACATGGACCTGGGAGTCAGAAGGACCTGAGTTCTAATCCCACCTCTGCCACTTGTCTGCTGTGACCCTGGGCAAATCACTTCTCTGTGCTTCAGCTACCTCATTTGTAAAATGGAGATTAAGACTGTGAGCCCCATGGGAGACAGGGACCGTGTCCAACCCGATTTGCTTGTATCCACTCTCCTGACACATTGCAAGAGCTTAACAAATACCACAATTATTATTAACTTGGCCTAAGATACACCTGTGGCATAAGGGAAGATAGAGCAAGTTCACTGGGTCAACATCTTAATTCTGAGGGTTTAGACAAAAAACAAACTAAAAAAACAACAATTTCCCAGCCCTTTTCCCCAAGCCAGATGCTTGAGTTAAACACTTGGTGTCTGATTTCTGTTAGTCTGATTATCTGCTTGGCCCTGGCAGTCTTGAATCACTGTGATTTCAAATAATACGTTGTAAATATCAACTTTTCTGTTTCAATCTTTTCCACTGGAAGGTACTAAACGATATCTTTAATTTATTTATACTCACTTCTGTCTCCCCCTCTGGACTGTAGACTTGCTGTGGGCAGGGAAAGTGTCTACTAATATTGTTGTATTATACTCTCCCAAGTGCTTAGTACAGTGCTCTGAACACAGTAAGTGTTCAGTAGATACCACTGATTAAATAACATTGATTGATTCCATCTTCATTTGTGTGTCTGGCTCAACCATGGTCACTGGGCCCTACATAAATCTAACTGGCTCCTGACTGAGTGCTCTATTTCCGTATTGTCCTTTATTACCCTGAACCAGGATGGCTTTTTTCAGTCCTAATTTTGCTGATTACCTTCAGAAGACAAGAAAAAGTCATCTTTGAAGTGCAGAGTGCTTAGATCAACCAACTGGGAGTTTAACTCATATAAATTAGTCTCTCTCACAGGTCACTTATATTAAGGTCAGCAGCTCGGAACTGATACCTATCCCTGACTGACTACTCACTTCTTTCCTCCTATAAGGAAATCCTTTTTCACTCAAATCAATGTCATATTTATTGAGTACTTACTATGTGCAGAGTGCTGTACTAAGCACTTGGGAGAGGATAATAGAACAGATTTGGTAGCCACATTCCCTGCCCACTATGGACTTCCAGTTCAGAGGAGGAGAAATCTGATAAACCACAAACCTTTCCACCATCAAAGACCTTGTGAAAAAGCCATTTCCACTAAGAAGCATTCCTTGACAGATGGTCACCTGGCTGATCATAAAGCACATTCGGCTAGCTCTTTATTTTTTAATTTATTTTCTCCTCATTAGCAAATTCACTTCCATTCTTTTACCTAATGTTTACTTGGGAATTTGTAACCTTTGGTCTCCCTCCCTTGATTGTGAATTCCTTGAGGAGTGTGTGCTTAACTTCTGTCTTTCATAGCCCCAGCTCAGTTCACTGTGCACAGAAGTTCAATAAGTGCTATTGGTATGATATTTTAACTCTTGGGGAAAAAAAAAGCATGTCAATACAGAGTAATTAGCTTTTGGTCCAAGCAAGATAAACTATAACTAGCTTACACTAGAAATAATAAAAATAATAATTGTGGTATTCTTTAAGCACTTACTATTTGCCAGGCACCGTACTAAGTGCTGGGATGAATATAAGATAATCGAGTTGGACACAATTTCTGTCCCACATGGGGCTCACAGTCTATTTTACAGATGAGGCAAACAAGGAACAGAGAAGTGGAAGTGATCTGCCCAAGGCCACACAGCAAACAAGTGGTGGAGCTGGGATTAGAAGTCACAACCTTTTGACTCACAGGCTGTGCTCTATCCATTACACTACACTGCCATCTATTTAAGAAATTGAATCCAGGGCTTAGTACCATGCCTGGCACATAGTAAGCAATTAACAAATATCATAAAAATAATAATTATCTACATGCCCATTTGCTGTATCTTAATTACTATAAATCAGGCTATAGCATTTTTGGAAAATAATCAGACCCTCTGACCAAGTCATAACACATAGATTGTCGAGACAAATTTATTTAAGATTTCTGGAGTCCTAAGCATTCTGGGGAGCTCCGAAAGGATTTTAGTACCCCAGGCTTTCAGAGTGGAAAATGCACAAACAGTCCATCTATCCAGGGTAATAGATAGGAAACCTGTATTAACACACATATTCTGGATTTATTGATGAGATCTCTATCATGATTCAGCACAGGAAATAAAAATCCTGCTGTTCTGTAATTCTCTAATCTGTGTGAACGATGATCCAAAACAAATTATCTCTTGAAAGTTGCCTTCCCTGACCTGAAGTAGGGAAGCAACTTGGCAAAGTAGAAAGAGAACAGACTTGGGAGTCAGAGTTAATCCCAGCTCTACCATTTTCCTGATGTGTGACCTTGGACAATCAATCAATCAACAGTATTTACTGGGCACTTGCTGTGTTCAGACCACTGTACTAAGTGCTTGGGAGAGTGCAATGTAACAGTCGGTAGACATGTTCCCTGTCCACAAAGAGCAATCAGTCATATTTATTGAGTGTTCACTATGTGTAGAACAATGTACTAAGTACTTAGCAGAGTAAAATATACTAGAGTTGGGAGACAGGTTCCCTGCCTACAAGGAACTTACAGTCTAGAGGGCAAGTTATTTAAGTTCTCTGGGACTCAGTTCCCTCATCTGCATAATGGAAATTTAATCCTTATTCTCCCTCCTACTTAAACTCTGAGCCTCATGTAGGACAGGAACTTTGACCTGGTTACCCTGAAACTACCTCAATCAATCAATGCTTTGAGATGAGCACTTAACTTCATTCATTCAATCATATTTATTGAGTGCTTACTGTATGCAGAGCACTATATTAAGCACTTGGAAAGTACAATTCAGCAATAAAGAGAGACAATCCCTGCTCACAATGGATTTACGGTCTAGAAGTGGGGAGACAGATGTCAAAACAAGTAAACAGGCATCAGTAGCATCAATATAAATAAATAGAATTATAGGCATATGCACGTCAAAACAAGTAAGCAGGCATTATTGTAAATAAATAGAATTATAGGTTTGTACATTTATACACAAGTGCTGTTGGGTGGGGGAGTAGAGCAAAGGAAGCGAGTCAGGGCAATGGGGAAGGGAGGACAAGCTGAGAAAAAGGGGGGCTTTACCTGTATGCTTGGGACTTTACTAGGCCCTTGAGAGAGTATTAAACAGTAGAGTTGATAGACTCACCCACTGCCCTCAAAGAGCTTTCAGTTTAGAAGGGGAGAGGGACATTAAAAAAAAAAATTATAGAAGGGACAGCAGCAGAATGTCTGTTTACTGCTGTATTGTACTCTGCCAGTGGCTTTGTACAGTGCTCTGCACACAGTAAGCTTTCAATAAATATATTTGAATGAATGACTGCATATGTACATAGGTGCCCTAGGATCGGGGTATCAAAGTAATTAAGGGGTAGAGACTCAAATAATAATAATAATGATAATAATAATGGTATTTGTTAAGCACTTACTATGTGTCAAGTGCTGTTCTAAGCACTGGGATAGATACAGAGTAATTAGGTTGTCCCACAGGGGGCTCCCAGTCTTAATCTCTATTTTACAGATGAGGTAACTGAGGTACAGAGAAGTTAAACAGCTTGCCCACACACAACAGACAAGTGGAGGAGCTGGGATTAGAATCCACATTCTCTGACTCTCAGGCCCGTGCTCTTCCTACAGTCCTCGGCATAGAGTAAGCGCTGGACAAATACCACAGTTAAAGTACAGAAATTGCCATTTACCTAAACTCCTTCCACAGGAGATGGAATAGAAACAGCACTGTGGAAACTAGTAACAATTGTCCCTTCAGCCTGTTCAGGTTTACCTTTCGAAACCCACTTTTGTTTTTGTCAAAGAGATGGACAGGTGGGTGTTTGGGAACGTAGGGCCATTCATTCTTGATAAAATCATAACCAGAAATGGAACTTAACACAGCATTCTTGGGACTAATAATTAGCCAGAGATTTTGAAATCAACCAGTGGAAAAATCTTATGCATTTCCATTTAACCTTATTTCCCCAAACTAACAATAATAATGGAAATGATGGTTATTTGTTAAGTGCTTACTATTTGTCGGGCACTGTACTAAGTGCTGGGGGTGGATACAGGCAAATTGATTAGACACAATCCCTGTCCTATGGGGGGCTCACAGCCTCAATCCCCATTTTGCAGATGAGGTAACTGAGGTTCAGAGAGTGAAGTGACTTGCCCAACATCACAGACAAGTGGCAGAGCTGGAATTAGAACCCATGACCTTCTGACTCTCAGGCCCATGCTCTGTCCACTATGCCATGCTGCTTCTCTAGCCCTAGGGCTGAAAGATTCAACCATGTGTAAGATTTATTTCAATCCGTTTTCCTTCTGACATCCGGTGCCCCAAATAAATTTGACAGCTGTGGAAGGTCCAAGCTGGAGTATATTCTACTAACCTAGACTGAAAGTTCCTTGTGGACAAGGAATGTGTCTGCCGACTGTCATAATGTATCCTTCCAAGGACGTAAAACGGTGCTTTGCACACAGTAGGGGCTCAGTAAATACTACTTATTGACTACAAATCAAACCTTACTTCATTTAGCTGCCGACATTAGTAGTGGAACATATTTCATAATGAAGAATGTGACTGCTTTTCAAAGAACAGGAAGGGAAATGCAGATATATTCGTGATTAATGAGAAATTTTGGAGATATAATTTTCCATCAATGAATTAATACCAGTTAGTGTAATTTAGGTAATTGTGTCTATCAGGAGATTAATCAGGATAATTGTGTAATTGATACCATTAGCATTGATTTGTGCATTTATTTCCCCAGCATGAAGAGAAAAATATACCTACATTTGAATAACTACAGTTTACCATTGTGCAATGCTTATGAAGTGAACATTGTAAAAATATTAAATTCATTCTACTCTCAAAAGACATAAGGTTCTCACCATATAATAATAATAATAATGGTATTTGTTAAGTGAGTACTTACTATGTAACAAACACTATACTAAGTGTTGGAATAAATGCAAGATAATCAAATTGGACACAGTCGCTGTCCCAAAATGGGACTCACAGTCCACGCAGGAGGGAGAATCAAATTTTGAATCCCTATTTGACAGGTGAGAAAACTGAGGCACAAAGAAGTCAAGTGACTTGCTCAAGGTCACCTGCTGTGCAGTGTCTGGATCAGGATTAGAACTCAGGTCCTCTGATTTCCAGGCATATCTTCTTTCTATTAAGCCTCACAAGATAAGCATATCTCTTTGAGTCCAATTCTGGGCTGGGGTATGTAGCCTGGATCTGGCGTAGTTGTTCTTCCAGCTGTATACCGAGACAATCTTGTTTTCAGTATAGTTGGTATCAGACGAATGAAAGCAGTGTGGTCTAGTGGACGAGCATGGGCCTGGGAGTCAGAAGGATCTGGGTTCTAATCCCAGCTCTGTCACTTGTCTGCTGTCTGACCTTGGGCATTTCACTTTACTTCTCTCTGCCTCAATAACCTCATCTGTAAGATAAGAGTTGAGACTGTGAGCCTTAAGTGGGCTAGGGACTATAACCTGATTTGCTTGTATCTGCCCCAATGCTTAGTCCAGTGTTAGGCACATCGTAAGCGCTTAAAAAATACTACTATTATTATTATAACTATTTGTAATGATAATCATAATAATGATTAGGGTATTTCTTAGTGCTCATTATGCCAAGCACTGGCCTAAGTGCTGGGTAGGCACAAGATGATCAGGACTTGGCATTTTTAACTCTAGCCTCCATCCTTCCTCTATTTCAGTCACTGTCACCTGGTGCTATGGCTCCAAGTTGCATCCATAATTAAAGGGACCTGGGAGGGGAAGGAAAATGAAGGTTTAGGAGTCCCCTGGAGAATTCGCCTGGAATCATATGATATCTGCATAATTCTGACAAGTGTGATCTCATGTCTCATGAGGATTGTTTTTTAATGGTGTTTGTTAAGCACTTACTATGTGACGGGCACTGTTCTAAGTGCTGGGGAAGACATCAGTTGGACACAGACCATGTCCCACATGGGGCTCACTTGATCAATCCCCATTTTACAGATGAGGTAAGTGAGTCACAGGAAAGCTAAGTGACTTACTCAAGGTCCCATCGTAGCAGACAAGTGGAGTCAGGAATAGAACCCAGGTCTTTCTGACTCCCAGGCCTGTGCTCTCTCCACTAGGCCATGCAGCTTATTATTTGAGATTCACGAGGGGGAAGAGGGAAGTGTAATCCTGGACGAAAAGTGGATCTGCATGGTCTCTGATCCCCCAGGGCCACAAAGCACTCCCCAAGCCAGGGTGGCTGCAGGCACCGTCGCCAGGAAGGAGCAAGGATTACTCCAAGTTTTTAGTACGATGCTTTGCACACAGTAATCACTCAATAAATATGACTGAATGAATGAGGCCAGGGAGTAGACTCTCGCTTCTGGCCCAAGTCTACTTCTTTCATTCAATTCATTCAGTCATATTTATTGAGCACTTCCTGTGCACAGAGCACTGTACTAAATGCTTGGGAGAGTCCAATATAACAATAAGCAGACAGATTTCCTGCCTACAGTGAGTTTGCAGCAGAGCTGGAGCTGCCCACTGTGCTTAGCCATTCAGGCCAGACCACCGGGGGCCTGTCCATGGCCTGACCTGTCCATGGCGCTGTGAGGGTGTACAAGAAGGAGCGCACGGAGCCTCATCCCTCCCGGGGCCACCTGGTCATTCATTCATTCATTCATTCAATCGTATTTATTGAGCACTTACTATATGCAGAGCAGTAATTTGGGAAAGTATGATAGAACAATAGATACATTTGCTCTGATTGGTTACCAGCTGTGGCCGGTCGCTCTGACAGCCACAGTCATTCCCGCTCTGCATGGAAAAGCAGTGCCACGCAGGGCAGAGAAGCAGCGTAGCTCAGTGGAAAGAGCACGGGCTTTGGAGTCTGAGGTCATGGGTTCGAATTCCCGCTCTGCCACTTGTCAGCTGTGTGACTCTGGGCAAGTCACTTAACTTCTCTGTGCCTCAGTTACCTCATCTGTAAAATGGGGATTAAGACTGTGAGCCCCACATGGGACAACCTGATTCCCCTGTGTCTACCCCAGAGCTTAGAACAGTGCTCTGCATATTCATTCATTCATTCAATAGTATTTATTGAGCGCTATGTGCAGAGCACTGTACTAAGTGCTTGGAATGAACAAGTCGGCAACAGATAGAGACAGTCCCTGCCATTTGACAGGCTTACAGTCTAATCGGGGGAGACGGACAGACAAGAACAATGGCAACAAATAGAGTCAAGGGGAAGAAAATCTCGTAAAAACAATGGCAACTAAATATAATCAAGGCGATGTACATTTCATTAACAAAATAAATAGGGTAATGAAAATATATACAGTTGAGCGGACGAGTACAGTGCTGAGGGGATGGGAAGGGAGAGAGGGAGGAGCAGAGGGAAATGGAGGGAAATGGGGGGAAAAGAGGGTTAAGCTGCGGAGAGGTGAAGGGGGGTGGTAGAGGGAGTAGAGGGAGAAGAGGAGCTCAGTCTGGGAAGGCCTTTTGGAGGAGGTGAGTTTTAAGTAGGGTTTTGAAGAGGGGAAGAGAATCAGTTTGGCGGAGGTGAGGAGGGAGGGCGTTCCAGGACCGCGGGAGGACATGGCCCGGGGGTCGACGGCGGGATAGGCGAGACCGGGGGGCGGTGAGGAGGTGGGCAGCAGAGGAGCGGAGCATGCGGAGTGGGCGATAGAAAGAGAGAAGGGAGGAGAGGTAGGAAGGCGCAAGGTGATGTAGAGCCTTGAAGCCTAGAGTGAGGAGTTTTTGTTTGGAGCGGAGGTCGATAGGCAACCACTGGAGTTGTTTAAGAAGGGGAGTGACATGCCCAGATCGTTTCTGCAGGAAGATGAGCCGGGCAGCGGAGTGAAGAATAGACTGGAGCGGGGCGAGAGAGAAGGAAGGGAGGTCAGAGAGAAGGCTGACACAGTAGTCTAGCTGGGATATAACGAGAGCCCGTAGCAGTAAGGTAGCCTTTTGGGTGGAGAGGAAAAGGCGGATCTTGGCGATATAGTAAGTGCTTAACAAATACCAACATTATTATTATTATTATTATCCACCCACCCGCCCACTCTTTCTGTGGCAGCCTCTCTCAGCCTCGAGCTCCAGGCCACCAATCTGCCACCTTCATTCTCAGCTCCTTGCTTTGCTTCTGTGCTGGCTGGGGTTGGATAGTCCGGGTGCATTCAGCCCCAGGATTCCACCCCCGAGCACTCTTTGTAACCCCAGGCCACCTGCCTTCCCACCTTCCCCAGTGGGTCAGAGCCTCACCAGCTCCCCACTGTCCAATGACCCAGTTTTAGATGGTGCGAGGCAGACAGGTACACCTGGGACCTCTGGGAGGTGGCAAAATCTCATACATAAAGCCCTCCTGAGTTCCTTTCAAATGTTCCTTGATTTCCCAATGTCTTGCAGGTCCCTGGTGATTAACTAAAAAAAAAACTATTATCAGGTATAATTAGTAATTCCTTTATTTTGGGTGGTAGTCGAGGAGCCATGTGATGGCTGCCAGGCATGTGGTAGACATTGGGGGAGGCGGGGGGGGGGGCAGAGTCCACTCACAGTGTTCTGCACACAGTAAGTGCTCAATAAATATGACTGAATGAATGAGTCTCTGCTTAAGCATGGTAGCCATCTTGAGTAGGGTTCTGGAATGGGCACCACCTTCAATTTCCAAGAGGCAGCTATCTTGGTGGGGACAGGAAGCCTGGCATTGCCCATGAAACCTGCTGTTCTGAAGCAACCTCTTACCTGCTGAATTCAGTCCCGGAAGAAACCCAGTTAGGCCCTGAAGGAAAAGACTGTTTTACTAATATTCTTATTACATCCACGATGAATTCTTTCAGATTCTGGATCTCAAGTTCAATGCATGATTTCATGGCATGGATGCAACAATCACTTTAGAGATCTCCCTCCTATCTAAACTCATCTAAACTGATTTCCTACTACAGCCCAGCACATACACTTCATTCTAATATCTACCTACTCACCATATCTTGATCTTCTCTATCTGGTTGCAGACTCCTCACCCAAATCCTCCCTCGGCCTGGAACTATCTCCTGCTTCATATCCAACGGCCCATCACCATCCTTCAAAGCCTTATTAAAATCACATTTCCTCCAAGAGTCTTTCCCAGACTAAGCTCTTATTTTGCCTATTCCTCACTTCTGCATCACCCTTGCATGTAGATTTGTACCATTTATTCACCCCTCTTTCAGCTCCTCACCCCTTATTAACGTATCTGCAAATTACCATAATGTCTGTCTCCTCCTCTAGATTGAAAGCTCCTTGTGGACAGGGAATGTGTCTACCAACTCTGAGAACACGGGCATGGAAGTCAGAGAGGCTATGGGTTCTAATTACAGTTCCACCACTTACCTGCTGTTTGCCCTTGGTAAGTCACTTAGCTTCTCTGAATTTCAGTTCCCTCATCTGGAAAATGAAGTTTCAGTATCTGTTCTCCCTCCTTCTTAGACTGTGAGCCTCACTTGGAGCCAGATATCTCATGTCTGTCCCAATGCTGAGTACAGTGCTTGGCATAAAGTAAGTGCTTAACAAATATCACAGTTATTATCATTACTCTCCCAAGCTCTCAGTACAGTCATAACAATAATAATAATAATAACAACAATTGTACTTATTAAGCACTTACTATGTGCCATGTACTATTCTAAGTGCTCGGATAGATACAAGTTAGGTTGGACACAGTCCCTGTCCCACATAGGGCTCCCTCTCATCCCCGTTTTACAGGTAACTGAGGCACAGAGGAGTTAAGTGATTTGCCCAAGGTCACACAGCACATATGTGGCAGAACCGGTGTTAGAACCCAGGTCCTTCTGACTCCCGGGCCCAGGATCTATCTGTTAATCCATGCTGCTGCACACGATAGTTGCTCAATAAATATGATTGATTTAAAGATAATTTGTAAGAGCATAAGACATTGAAATTCACTTGTAAATACCTTGAGCCATCTGTCAAAATTCAAACCTTCACACTGCATTCATCACTGTATCAGTGTTGATTTCACAGAGCAGCTACACCTTTCCTCCACATATTACATATTTCATAGGATAATGAATGGTGGGGCCTTGAGCTATGTTGCCTATTTGGGAAATTTTCCCTTACATACAAGCCTCCATAGTATTTCCTATATAGGAACATCTTCATTCTGAATCCTCAGAAAATACATGGAACCAATAATAAAAATAAACACATGCTAACCATGCATATATTAAGGATATTAACAGCTGTGTTTTGAATTCATCAAGCATTTCAAATTATTTTACAACTGTCTGGGGAAAACCCAAAACACATTTTGCCAGCTCTATTTTCTCTTAATTTTTAAAGCCCATGTGTGCTTTAAGGAAAATTTAAGCCATATGTTTGCTGAAAACTCATTTACAACTAAATCATGTTTTTATATAAGAGCCATTTCAGGCTCCACATCCAGCTCTTTGAACAGTTTCACCAGCATTGCTTACGGGCCAAACTCAATAACCAGCGGCAAGACAAGCTCACAATCAATGAAGTTCTGGAAGGCAGTCGGTCTCCTAGCACTGAGGTTATGTTCCTTTTAATGCAGATTCCCTCGGTGGGACATTTTTGTTTGTTTGTTTTATTGTACTTGTTGAGCACATACTATGTGTCAACACTGATCTAAGTGCTGGGGTAGAAGGTACAATGAAGTCAGACAAGTTCTGTCCCTCTTGCGGCACACAGTCTTAAGTAGTACTGAGAACAGGTATTGGATCCCCATTTTACAGTTGAGGAAACTGAGGGACAGAGTAGTTAAATTACTTGCCCAAGGTCACGCAGCAAACAATTGTCAGAGTTGGGATTAGAACTCAGGTCTTCTGACTCCCAGGTGAGGAGAATATGTGACAGCAGGATACCCAAACAACTGAAATTGGAAAACCAGAAGTGACGAGGGCAGAGGGAGAGTTTTGAAGTCATAGTAAAGCAAAGCTTCAGACAACTCAGCACCGCAGCTAGAAAGTAGGATTCAATTACTGAAGATAGATTGCCATCAAGAAGGGAATGACTCTTTTCTTTTTTTTTTCCTGTGGATTTTTCCCTAACACAAAGTGTAACACTCTGCACAGAGTAAGCACTTAATACCATTACTGCTGTTTCTCATGAACTGAGACACAAGGGAGGAACAAAGAAAATGGTGCCATGTACTGCAAACATCCAACATGGCAACCCAACAAAGCAATACATTTATATGTACAGAATTATATGGCTAGAAACGTGGGTCCTAAATTTGCTTTTTCTGCCATGTACACACTGTAAGGGAATACGCTACCTCACCATCATATAAAGGACACCTCATGCTATAGGAATCTTTGGAATATCCTTTCCAAAGTATATGTCTCATTCCACCAAAACCAAAATTTATAGCTTGCCTAACAAAAAACCTTCTAGAATATCCACAGTTGGGAATGGAAGGGGATTGATATACAGAGAGGTGCCGGAGTGACACCCCTCCCACTTAGCCTCATCCCTTAAATGCAAACATTCATGTAAAGATAAACCTATATTCCTGCACCATTTGGATGATACTCCACAAAACTTCACTATGATGGGGGTTAAACTATGAAGGAATTCTCTCCACATTATTATTCAGTGAAGCCCAGATTTGTTCAGTTCCCTCTCCACAGAATTCATTTTTATGCCAGGGGTTGGGAGAATGGACACATTTCAGCAACCAATGAATTCCCTAATAAGTTGTCTTTCAAACCAAAATTCTTTCTCTGGTGATTTAGCAATTGAAGATTTATTGAAGGATTACTCATTGTTACTTACGCCCTTTTCCCGCATTTATGATCAATGCATTCTGTGGGAGTCTAAACCAATTCATTCTATTCATTTCTCTCAATGAATGTGGAAATTTACCGAAAAGCTAACGCTAACAGCCTTATAATTTTGTAGATATTTTTAAGACCTGGCAATCCAGCTCCTTCACCTCTGCCTACTGCAGAAAATAAATAAACTAAGTCCATTTTCTGTCTAGTGACGTAGAAGGGCTAAAAAAAAGTACACGATCAGATCCTGTTGGTAAAGTGTAGGTGTTGCTCCCTGGGTGGAACATTCAGTCTTTCTGGTCTCTGGGGTACCATTAAAGTACAGAACGGATCCATGAGACAGAATGGTATTCTGGTGTCCTGAAGAGAAATGCATATTTAATGGTGCCCAATTTCCACATAGGGAACAGCTTCCTCACCTGGGAAGTATAGATCCTTGCTTTGCTAAAGTACAACTGGCACCATAATAGGAACATCAAAATAAGTACCTTTTCAGCACCACATAATTGGGTGGATTTTGTAGAACATCAAGAACAGAGAATGTTGTGTGCAATTAAAGCAGAGGGTAGTACAGGAGGGAGAGAGTGAATAGGTGATGGAAAATGACCCTGATTAAACATGCTATAACCCTGGATTATGGAGAGTTGTGAGATACGGGGATTTTTTTTTTAATTTTAATTAGCCAACTCTTTTGAAGATGCTTTGGATAGGGAAAAAAACAGATTTAGATGGTCTTTTTATAGCCTCCCCTGCCTATCAGCCCAGGAAGGGTCTCAGAACCAGATGTGGAATTTTCCAATTGCATCACGAAATGAATAGGAAATCCTTCTGCAAGGAGGGCCTTTATGACCCATTCTTTCCTCTTGTTTAAGATAGTTCAAGAGAAAACTACAGCACATGGATTAGCATTTTCTGGTTCTACTTTGTGCTATTTCAAATGGAAAAGATGGATCTTGCATCGCAAAAAATGTGAAAGCCATTTAATGAAAGAAAGGGAGCAGTTTCAAGGCAATGCCCACACAAAAGCGTACATTACAAACAATAATGATGGCAGGACACTGTGGAGTAGACACCAGAGAAGACTATTTTCCCCAGACTTTAGGATTCCCATTTTTTATAGAGGGGAAAAAATTAATGGGTTTACAATGGGTTTTAGAGCACACAAGAACAGACAGAATAAGATAATAAATTGGTTGAGAGAGAATAGAACTGTGGGTTGAGGAGAACATATAGTAAAACTGTTAGCCAAAATCCATTGTCCCTAACTATGAACCATTTTAGAATCTAGGAAGTGCAATTTTTTATACTCTATTTCATTTTGTTACATTCAAGTGTTCTTTGTCCATTATTTCTGTTGCCGACGTGTGTTGTACATGGCGGGAGAATAGGATCTCTAGGTTTCCATGGTTACTCATTTTTAATGAGTCTGGAGATTTGATTTTCTTACCAAATAAAGCAAATTAATACATCGCCATCTCTTTCAGTTACACTTTAACTTGTAATAAAAGTGAAACTTCTGATTGACAGATGACAGCGTGAAGCAATCCTAATTAGATAAGAAATCCTCTTCAAGGTAATATTTCAGTTCAATCTTTATGTTCCATGTTCTATTATATAAAGTCACATTAGCAGTCAGATCATGGGAAGGAAGTGAGGACAAGTCCAAAATACCCAAGGGTATCAAACAGAACAACAAAAGGTACAGTTTTGTCAGACATACAAAAGATCCAATATAGTATGAAGGGGTATGGAATGCTGAGTGTAATTCTGTTCACCAGGACTTAGTAAAGGCAAAAGTGAGCCTGGAAAAGGCCAACTACAAGGACTAAACTTCAGGACAGGTTAGTTTGAAAAAAAAAAATCAGTAATGAGCAGAATAATAGTGGCTGAGACAGGATACGACCAAAGTATACCAAATTTTGAAGGGCAAAGATACAGCCAACACAGAACTGCTATTTAGCAACCATCAAGATTATGGGCACTCACTGAAGCTAGGAGGTGGCAGATCCAAGGGAAACAAAAGGAAACACCTTTTCACCCACGACTTTTGTTACGATAGGGAATTGGGAAGGGAGGTAATATCAGTGGGACCAAGAAGAGTTTGGAGAAATTCATTGGCCAGGGATCCATGATGAGTTATTAGAGGAAAAAACAGAGAGGTGAGGGTAAACATATAAACAATAGAAGATTAAAGAAGGATTTAGGGATATCAGAGTTATTATCAAGCAATTGTATTTACTGAGCACTTACTATGTACAGAGTACTGTACTAAGTGCTTGGGAGAGTACAATATACCAGAGTTGGATGACACATTCCCTTCCCACAATGAACACACTACAGGGAAAGTTAGAAAATATGGTGTAGTCCTACCAATGCATTATGGAAGTAAGGTAGGAAATAATCAATATATTCCTCAAAGCACTCTTTTGCACCACTGTTCAGTAGGCAATACTGGGCGGATGGACCATTGGGATTACCTACTATGACTTCATTTTTAATGTGAAGATAGAAATACATGAATTAATTGTATTTACTGAGCATTTCAATACAAGTACAAATGTTCTTTCTTTACACTACTGCACTAAATTCAATTGTATTTATTGAGCACTTACTGTAATAATAATGATAAAAATGATGGTATTTGTTAAGCACTTACTAGTTGCCAAGAACTGTTCTAAGTGCTGGGGTAGATACAAGGTAATGAGGTTGTCCCACGAGGGGCTCACGGTCTTAATCCCCATTTTACAGAAGAGGTAACTGAGGCACTGAGAAGTGAAGTGACTTGTCCAAAGTCACAGAGCTGACAAGTATTGTGTGCAGAGCACTATACTAAGTGCTTGAGAACATACAATACAACAATAAAATGTCACATTCCCTAAATCCTTGGGATAATATAGTGGAATTAATAGACACGATTCTTAACTTCGAGGAGTTTATAATCTAGCATGGGAGTTACATACAAAAATAAATTACAGGTAGGGGGAAGCAATATAGTATACATAGATATGTCCAAAGTGGGAAAATGAAGATCCCAGGCCTGGGAATCAGGAAGACCTGGTGCCTCACTTACCCCATCTATAAAATGGGGTTTAAGACTGTGAGCCCTATGTGAGACAGGGACTGTATTCAACCTGATTAACTTGTCTCTACTCTATAGCTTAATATCTGCTTAGAATGTGGGTCTTATATTGTTGTATTATACGCTTCTAAGTGCCCTGTACACAGTAAATACCTCAATAAATACAAGTGATTGATTGATTAGTGCAGTGCCTGGCACACAGTAAGTGCTTAACAAACACCATTTAAAAAAAAAATTTAAAAAAAACCTTGTGCTTAGGTGACATTAAAGAGATGAAATGGCAATTTCAGGGAAAATAATAAAATCATAATATCATCTTCATTATGGTACTTGTTAAGCACTTTCTAGGTGCCAAACACTAAGTGTTGGGGTAGTCACAGGATAATTAGTTTGATCAAATTTCCTCTCCCATGCAGGACTCAAATCTAAGTAAAAATAGATCCGGGGGATGGAAGCTAAATCAGGGAAGGCCTCAAAGATGGGGAGAACAGGAGTCTGCACGACGTGTAGGGGGAGAGAGTACCGGGTAGAAGGAAAGGCTGTGAGATGTTGGAAGTGAGAGAGAGGCCGGGGTGGGGGGGAGGATGAGGCCCAGTAAATAGGGTGGTGTGAGTGGAATGGCCTAAGTGAGCTGGAGTGGAGCGGGAGAGGAGCGAGGATAAGAAGGAGGAAGACAGGTGATGGATTGACTTAAACCCAATGATCAGGAGTTTCTCCTTCACGCAGAGAAGAACAGGCAACCATAGGAAGGTTCTGTGGAGTGGGAAGCCATACACAGAATATTTCAGAAAGACAATCCGGGCAGTAAAGTGAAGTATGGACAGAATGGGGGAGACACTGGAGGGTGAGACATTCCTGAGGAAGGAGGATGGAGTAGCCAAGTCAGGAAGCAAGCTGATAATTGTATTATCATAGATTGAAAATGCTTATTATAACTCATGTGACCATTCACAAATCCAAGCCTACATGAGAGGAAAATGTAATACCAATGAACTATGGCTTTATCCTAATGACACCAAATTAAAATGTGTTATAATCTCAAAATGCCAGAAAGCCTCTTTTATGAGGTTTTGAGGACTATTATCTTGGAAGACATTTTCTCCCCTTAGGATAGAATTGTACTAAATCTCCCCTTGTCTTTTTCAAAATGGATATTTATTTAGTGGATATGGCCTAGAAATTGAAATTTTATCCACTGCTGCATGGAAATGCTATATTAAGAAGTAATTTAAAAGTAGATAATAGATTACTTTGGCTAAAGGTACCAAAGAAATCAAATACAAAGCCATTGTTGTATGATGGAATTTTTATGACATTCTGAAACAGTAAAATGGAGTTGGGGAAAAAAAAGCAGTTATTTTCCATGTGTAAAATGAAGCAAGAAGATTAAATATTTAACTGATATGAACAGGAACAACGTTTGCAAGCTGCCCTCATTACTAAACATGATAATATTCTTGTCAAAAACTGAGCCAGCAAGCCTCAACAACATACACATTTTTTTTCCTTGTCATCCGTAAAGTGTTCAGTTGACAAGATAATGAATTTATAGAGTAATGACCTACACGATGATACGGACAACAAAAAGAAGGACATAGGACATAGCAGATGAAAACTGCCATCACAAAGTGAGGATTAAAATGTATTCAAGAAAAAAAAATGCAACACCCAGATAACAGCAAATATGAAGAAAAATGGCTTGGAAGTTTTATGGGCCACGTTAGAGTAAAAAACAGAGCAAAGCAAAAAAGTAACTGCTTCCAGCTTCCCTCTCCATAAATCTCCAGTCTCCTAGACCTTTGTTCTGACACTCAGAAAAATACAGAATTTGGGTCGTTCTTGTGTGAGCTAGAAGCTTTAAAGACAGCTGTTTCAGTTCCTGGCTATGACACATTCTCTCAATGCACAAACACCTTGATTTATTTTGTTACTCATATTTAGAAATTAAGAGAAATAGTAAACCCAACTCTCATCTTCCATGAACAACTTGCTTAACTCATCTTTCAAGCAATGTTGAACTGGCTTCTTTTAATTCAGGCCGGGATAGGTATTGCCACCAGAAGTCACTTCCTAGTTACCAGAGAGCCTGCTTTCTCATAAAAGGGATGGTCCTGAAATAAAATGTGAAAGAAAAACACCATTTGCCTAAAACATGATGATGGATTCTTGTTCTATCCTTCCTCCCATCCAAACAACATATTTGAAGAAGAAATAGAAGACCTATTTATAAACGTTTCATTGAAATAGTCCCACGTGTAAGGGAGTAAGGGATTATTTTTGGTCTCCAGAAATTCTCCCCAACTTAATGCTGAGCACTAGACATTGATCTCTAGTTTCAGAACCTAGTCAAAAGATTAGCGTTATGACTATAAAGGGACTAAGATGCTAACTAAATCAATAAGTGGTATTTACTGAGCATTTATTGTGTGCAGAGCACTGTAAGTGCTTGAGAGAGTACAATAAAACAGAGTTGGTACACATGACCTCTGTCCACAAGAAATTTACAGTCTACAAGGGGAGGCAGACATTAAAATACATAACAGATATGTACCTAAGTGCTGTGGGGCTGAGGGTGGGGTGAATATCAAGTACTTCAAGGTACAGATATAAATGTATGGGCCATATTGCCATTGTTCTTGTCTGTCCGTCTCCCCCGATTAGAATGTAAGTCCGTCAAACGGCAGGGACTGTATCTGTTGCCGACTTGTTCATTCCAAGCGCTTAGTACAGTGCTCTGCACATAGTAAGCGCTCAATAAATACTATTGAATGAATGAATGAATGAATGAATGAAAAGGAAGTAGGGGAAAAATGAGCTTAGTCGGGGAAGGCCTGAATTAAAAGAAGCCAGTTCAACATTGCTTGAAAGATGAGTTAAGCAAGTTGTTCATGGAAGATGAGAGTTGGGTTTACTATTTCTCTTAATTTCTAAATATGAGTAACAAAATAAATCAAGGTGTTTGTGCATTGAGAGAATGTGTCATAGCCAGGAACTGAAACAGCTGTCTTTAAAGTCTTTGAAGATGAGAAGAGTGGTGCTGTGTAATATATGAACTGGGTTCGAATTCCAAGCCAGAGTGAGGTTGTGTGCAAGGAATCAAAGGTGAGATAGATGAAATCAAGGTACAGTGAGTAGGTTGGCATTAAAAGAACTAAGTGTGCGGATTGGGTGGTAGTAGGAAATTAGTGAGGTGATATGGAAGGTGGAGAGCTGATTAAAGCTGTCTTAAAGCTGATAGTAAGGCGTTTCTGTTTGATGTAGAGATGTAAGGGCAACGATTGGAGGTGCTTGAGGAGTGGGCAGATTTGGATAACTATTCTTTTAGAAAAAGGATGCAGGCGGCAGAGTGAAGGACTGGAGTGAGGAGAGACTCAGTCCTCAGCCCATAGTAAACACTCAATAAATATCACTGATTGATGTGCCTTTCTACTTCCTAGTAATAATTCTAAAAAAGTTTCCTCCCTGGACCCCACAGTTTGCTCCAGCTATCATCCCATCTTCCCCCTACCATTCCTTTCCAAACTCACTGAAAGAGTAGTTTACACCTGCTGCCTCTACTTTGTCTCCTGGACACCATCCAACCTGGCTTCTGCCTCCTTCACTCCACCAAACCTACTCTTTCAAAGATCACCAATGACCTCCTTTTTGCAGAATCCAATGACCTCTACTCATTCATTCAATCATATTTTTTGAGCACTTATTCCATCCTCATCCTCCTCGACCTCTCAGTTGCCGAAACTGTCAACCACTGCCTTCTTCCAGAAAGATTATCCATCCCTGGCTTCGCTGACACTGTCCTGGTTCTCCTCCTCTCTGGCCAATAATTCTCCATCTTTTTCATGGTCTCCTCCTCTGCCTCCCACCTCCTAATTGTGAGAATGTATCAAAGATCAATCTTGGGTTCCCTGTGATTCTTCATCTACATTCACTCCCTTGGAGAACTCTTTCAACTACCATCTCTATGCAAATAAATCCTGAATGTTCATCTCCAGCCCTGGTCCTTCTCCTTCTCTTCAGTCCAACATTTTCTCTGCCTTCAGGTCATCTCTACTCAGATGTCCCATAGACACCTCAAACTTAAAATGTCCAAGAACACCTCATATTCCTACCCAAACCCTGCCCTCCATCTGACTTTCCCATCATTTTAGCAGCACCACCATCTTCCCTGTGTCACAAACCATTATTCTTGGTGTTATCCTGGACTCAGCTCTCTCATTCAACCCACATATTCAATCTGTCACAAAATCCTGTCAGTCCAACCTTTATATCATTGCTAAAATCCACCTTTTCTTCACGATCCCAACTGCTACCACATTAATCCAAGCACCCTACCCTGCCTTGATTGCTGCATCAGCTTCTTTGCTGACCTACTTGCCTGCTGAACTCCCAACTCCAGCATACTTCAGTCATCCATCCGGATCATTTTTCTACCAGTTTAGTCCACATTTCCCCACTCCTCAAGAACCACCAGAGGTTGCTCATAAACTTTCACAACAAATAGAAGCTTCTTACCATTGGCTTTAAAGCACTCAATCAGCTTACTCCTCCTACCTTACCTCCCTGGTTTCCTACTACAACCCAGCCCAATAGAGCACAGAGCGGGGAGGCAGAAGGACCTGAGTTATAATTCCAGCTCCACCGTTTTTTTGGCTGTGGGCTCCTAATTTATCTGTGCCTCAGTTACCTAATCTGAAAAATGGGGATTAAAACTGTAAACCCATGGGGAATATGGACTGTGCCCAACCTGATTATTTTACACTTACCCCAGTGCTTAGCACAGTGCCGGCACATAGCAAGCACTCAAATACCATTAACAAAAATAAAACAAAACATTTCACTCTAATGTCAACTAACCCACTGTACCTTGATCTCTTCTACCACACCACCAGTCCTCCACCCATCTCTTGCCTCTGGCCACCACTCTCCTTCTATCCCAATCAAGTCACTGGGGAACTCCCTCCTACTTCATATCCTGCAGATGTTCACTTTTCCCACCTTAAAAACCTTATTAAAAGATCATCTCCTCCAACAGGTCTTCCCAGATTAAGTCCTCACTTCCTCTTCTTCCACTCCATCTGTTTCACCTTTTATTCACTTCTCCTTCATCCTCATAGCACTTCAGTCCATATCCATGATTTATATATACGTCAGTGTCTACCTCACCTCTAAACTGTAAGCTTGTTCATTCATTCATTCAGTCATATTTATTGAACCCTTTCTGTGTGCAGAGCACTGTACTAAGTGCTTGGAAAATACAATTTGGCAACAGATAGAGACAATCCCTACCCAACAACAAGCTCATCATCTAGAAGGGGGAGACAGGCATCAATAGCATCAGAATAAATAGAATTATAGATATATACACATCATTAATAAAATAGAGTAATAAATATATACAAATATACACAAGTGCTGAAGGGCAGGGAAGTGTTGTGAGCAGGGAGTGTGCCTACCAACTCTGTTATACTGTACTCTCCCAAGGGATTAGTAGAGTGCTAGGGGAAACAGTAAGCACTCAAATACAATTGATTAATTAGCTAACGATGATGGCATTCAGTGCTTATTTTATGGCAAGCACTGTGCACAGCCTAATGGAAAGAGCTTGGACCTGGTAATCAGGAGACCAGGGTTTCTTATCTTATCTCAGTCCCTTGTCTTCTATGTGTCCTTGGGCAAGTCACTTAACTTCTCTGTGTCTTAATTTCCTCATTTAGAACATAAGTCCCATGTGGGACAGGAGCTGTGTCCGACCTGATTATCTTGTTTCTTCTCCAGTGCTTAGTTCAGTGTTTGGCACATAGTAAGCATTTATTAATAATAATGGTATTGTTACTATAGGCATACCTGGATTCGTCTGTAGTGTGGTCCTTCCCTTCCCTAATGTGGCTTCTTCCCTTCTCCCCACCCTTCCCATTCACTGCAAGGCCACAGTTCCCTTTCCCGCCCAATCAAATCACAGATTGGAAAGTGGCAGGAAGCTGTGAGATGGATGGGAGTGGGGAAGGCTGAGTATATGTGTTTTTTCCCCTGCT
This sequence comes from Ornithorhynchus anatinus, assembly GCF_004115215.2. Classification (NCBI taxonomy): domain Eukaryota; kingdom Metazoa; phylum Chordata; class Mammalia; order Monotremata; family Ornithorhynchidae; genus Ornithorhynchus; species Ornithorhynchus anatinus. Next base: position 111,773,821 of record NC_041728.1, on the reverse strand, counting down.
TTGGCCAAAGGCAGCCCAGAATTGGGGCAGGATAGAAGGTGCAGAGTGTAAGTCTCCGATTCAGCCCTTTCCATCCTGACCCCAGTTGAATTGGAAAATCAGGTCTGCAAGTCATTGATTGGGAAGCAGGGAAGTGGGGAGGAAATGGACTTCCTTGCAGTGAGTGGACAAACCACTGTGGGGTGGCGCTTTTGGATCCTGGTTACATCAGTGAGGCGTGATGGGAGAGCGCGGTCCTGGAAGCTGGAGGGTCTGGGTTCAAGTCTCGGCTCTCACACCCATTCCCTTTGTGGACTTGGGCAAGCCACTTAGCCCCAATTTACAGCTGTGGAAACTGAGGCATGGGGTGGTTAATAATGCGTACCCTAACTCACAGGAGCGTTGAGTCAATAATTTCCCTCTCGACTGCAAGCCCATTGTGGGCAGGGAATGTGTTTATTGTTGCATTGTACTCTCCCAAGAGCTTAGTACAGTGCTCTACACACAGTAAACACTCAATAAATGTGATTGAATGGATGAATGAGCAATCAATTCATGATGACTCTCCAGAATTTACGCATTGCGGAACTGGGGATGTGCCTCTACATAGAACTTATCTGAATCAACTGTTACACTTCAAACCACAAAACTAGGCTGAAATAATAAGTAAAGAAGATAATCTAAACCTAAAAATTTTTATTTACAGGACAACAAATATCCTGGTTCTTAGAGTTTTCTTTATGTACTGAAGCTGTTTTGCACACTTCCTTTTGAAAGCATATTATCACAGCCATACTGAATGGCAAAGATCAAAATAAACAGGTTATGAAAGAAATTAAACTGGGTACAAAAGAAATGACTGCTACTGGGAAGAATTTTTAATTAAAAGCAAAATATCCCTACACGACTAATCCTGCATTTCCTCAAGCAGATGGTGTTCACTGACATTATATGAATCTTCGCAGTTATTCTGTGAAGAGATAACATTTTTGTGAGATGATAGATTTTCCAAACCTAAAGGCAATGCTGTTTTTTGGTTTTTTAATTTTCTTATGCCCTAGAGATGCAACTAAGATGACACTCTTATGGTGCTATCATCTCATTAGCTTCATTTCACATTTGGGAAAACAGGAGGGAGGTCCATTTTGAATTTCCCAAAGATATCACTATTCTGGACTGTAAGTGCTATACCTTGGGAGAACCGAATTTTCCCTGACTGCTATATTCTTACATTCTACTGCCAAACTGTAAAGAAAATGCTAAATGCAGCTTGACTCTTGTGCACTAATTGAAAATTCCCAAATGAGGAACTGATTTCCAATTGGATTAGTGGGTGGAAAAGCTCTGTTATGAACAAACACCAGCCTCATTGGCAACACCCCCCCCCCCCCCCACCACACACACCCACACCAAAACTGCTTGGGATAACCTAAGCAGCTCTTTCTCTTTAGTCACATGCCAACTGGAATTTTTTCCAAACACAATTAAAAGTCTTCAGTGCCTTTCAAAGATAATTAAAAGAATAATTAGCACTAATGGATAAGAATAATGTTGGCATTGCTTGATACTTGATAATGAGAAAGGTTAGAATTAGAGATTCAAGGAGAATGTTCTGTAAGGGGTCTCCCAAGACACGTGGGGTATCACCCAATGCCCAAACAATTTACATATAGGCCTTTCCAGAAAGATGTTCCCTTTTTTTAGATAAACAGTGTTATTTAAGGATAGAGCACAAGCCTGGGAGTCAGGGATTCTAATCTAATCCCACCTTGGCCACTTATTGGTTGTATGACCTCGAGCAAGTCACTTAACATCTTTGTGCCTCAGTTTCCTCATCAATAAAATGGGGACAGGAATTACATCTACCCCTTGCACTGTGAGCCCTCTGTGGGACAGGAATTACGTCTGAATTACGTATGTTTTTATTGTTTCTAATCCAGTGGCAAATTCAGTGCTTGGCACATAATTAACATTTAAAAATTCTGCTTAATATTATAATAATTATTCTTATTCTTACTTGGCTCCAGGGAAGGAGAATACCAAACTCTGCTCATTAAATTGGTATCCTATAACTCTTATGGCAAAGAAATTCTCCTTATGGCTATTAATTCCTTTTTACTGTATTAACAGACATAAGTGTTGTTTTGTAGACTTTAAACTCCTGGTGGGCAGTGATGACATCTACCAGCCCTGTTGTATTGTACTTTCCCTGGTGCTTAGCACAGTAATCCCCTCCACTCTACCGAGATTGCTCTCTCTAAGGTCACCCATGACCTCCTTCTTGCCAAATCCAATGGCTCCTACTCTCTATCATAATCCTCCTTGACCTCTCAGCTGCCTTTGACACTGTTGACCATCTCCTTCTCCTACACACCTTATCTCACCTTGGCTTCACGGACTCTGTCCTCTCCTGGTTCTCCTCTTATCTCTCTTGCTGTTCATTCTCGGTCTCCTTCGCGGGCTCCTCCTCCCCCTTCCATCCCCCCCTCCCATCGTCTAACTGTTGGGGTTCCTCAAGGCTCAGCTCTTGGCCCTCTTCTGTTCTCCATATACACTCACTCCCTTGGTGAACTCATCCGCTCTCCTGGCTTCAACTATCATCTCTATGCAGATGACACACAGATCTACATCTCTGCCCCTGTCCTCTCCCCCTCCCTTCAGGCTCCTATCTCCTCCTGCCTCCAGGACGTCTCTACCTGGATGTCTGCCCGCCACCTAAAACTCAACATGACCAAAACTGAGCTCCTCATTTTCCCTCCCAAGCCCGGTCCTCTCCCTGACTTCCCTATCACCGTGGATGGTACGACCATCCTTCCTGTCTCTCAGGTCCGCAACCTCGGTGTCATCTTTGACTCGGCTCTCTCGTTCACCCCACACATCCTATCCGTTACCAAGACCTGTCGGTCTCACCTTTATAGTATCGCCAAGATCCACCCTTACCTCTCCACCCAAACGGCTATCTTACTGGTACAGGCTCTCGTAATATCCTGGCTGAATTATTGTGTCAGCCTTCTCTCTGATCTCCCTTCCTCCTTTCTCTCTCCTCTCCAGTCTATTCTTCATTCCGCTGCCCGGCTCATCTTCCTGCAGAAATGCTCTGGGCAGGTCACTCCCCTTCTTAAAAACTTCCAGTAGTTGCCTATCAACCTCTGAATGAAACAAAAACTTCTCACTCTAGGCTTCAAGGCTTTCCATCACCTTTCCCCTCCTACCTCTCCTCCCTTCTCTCTTTCTACTGCCCACCCCGCACACTCCGCTCCTCTGCTGCTCACCTCCTCACCGACCCCGTTTTCACTTATCCACCTTTGACCCCTGGACCACCTCCTCCCGCTGTCCTGGAACGCCCTCCCTCCTCACCTCCGCCAAACTAATTATCTTCCCATTTTTGAAACCCTACTTAGAGCTCATCTCCTCCAAGAGGCCTTCCCAGACTAAGCTTTCCCTTTTCCCTCTGCTCCCTCTGCTCCCCCTCTACTCCCCCTTCACCTCAGCTAAGCCCTTTCTTCCTCCCTTTCCCTCTGCTCCTCCCCCTCTCCTTTCCCCTCCCCTCAGCACTGTGCTCGTCCGCTCAATTGTATATATTTTCATTATCCTATTTATTTTGTTAATGAGATGTACATCACCTTGATTCTATTTATTGCTATTGTTTTAATGAGATGTTCATCCCCTTGATTCTATTTATTGCTATTGTTTTTGTCTGTCTGTCTACCCCTATTAGACTGTTAGCCTGTCAATGGGCAGGGACTGTATCTGTTGCCAATTTGTATATTCCAAGCACTTAGTACATTGCTCTGCACATAGTAAGAGCTCCATAAATACTACTGAATGAATGAATGAATAATCTGTGCACAGTAAGTACTCAAATACCACTGATTTATTGATTGGTTTTCCAAGTGTTCTTTCCAAGCCTAGTGGAAAGAAGAGTCTGCTGTGTGACCTTGGGCAATTCACTTCACTTATTTGTGCCTCAGTTGTCTCATCTGTAAAATGGAGATTAAGATGGTGAGCCCTATTTGGGTCACAGACCGTGTCCAACCTGATTATCTTATATTTCCCCCAGTTCTTAGTACAGTACTTGGAACATATTAGGTACTTAAAGACCATAAAAAATAAAATGTGTTGGTTGGCATGTGAATGGAACAGTTATTGATGGCTGGTAATGTGAGATTACGCCAGAATGTCTGACTTCATAGAAAGGACCTGAATAGAAAGGACCATTCTATTCTTCACCTAATCCCTTGGAGAATTGATTTACTCCCATAGCTTCAACTACCATATCTATGTGGATGATTCCCAAATGCACATATCCAGTCCTCTTGCCTTACCTTGCAAACTTGTATTTCCTCCTCCAGTAAGGACATTACTATTTGGATGTTGCTCTAACATCTCAAACTCTCCCTGCCTCCTGTTATCTCCCTACTCCAGTCTACGCTTCACTGCCTGGATCATTTTTCTTAAAAAAAAAAAATTAAGTTCATGTTTCCTCACTCTTAAGAGCCTCCACTGGAGACTTGCCCATCTACCTCCATATCAAACAGAAATTCCTTACCATTGGCTTTAGTGCACTCATCACCTTGTCCCCTATCTTAGCTCCTTGTTTCCTACTATAAACAAGTATGCTCACCTAACTCCTCTAATTTCATCCTACACTCTGTACCTCAATCTCGTCTATCTCACCTCCATCCTCTAGGCTGTAAGCTTGATGTGGGCAGAAAATGTGTCTGTTATATTGTTGTGTTGTACTCTCCCCAGAGCTTGGTACAATGTCCTACACACAATAAGTGCTCAATAATTATGATTGCTCTTGCCTCTGGCCTGGAACTCACTCTCTTTTCATTTCTGACAGACCATCACTCTACCCACCTTAAAAGCCTTATTAATTCACATATCACATCTCCCCCAAGAGGCCTTCCCCGACTCATTTCCCCTATTTCTTTTTCCTTTTGTCACTCTTGTATTTGGCTTTCAATCAATCAACCATATTTATTGAGTTCTGTGTGCCAAGCACTGTATTAAACACTTGGAAGAGTACAGTATAACAATAATATTGTTGTCTTTATTCACCCCACCCTAAGACTCACAGGCTTACACAAATACTTATAATTTAATGTCTGCCTCCCCCTCTAGACTATAAATTCAATGTGGGCAAAGAACATGCTTACCAACTCTGTTATATTGTATTCTCCCAAGTGCTAAGTACAGTGTTCCTCACGCAGTAAGCATTCAATAAATATGACTGATGAATTGATTAATATAGTCTAAAAAAAAATCAGACGTGCTACCATTAAATTTGAACCATTTTTCACCAGTTGAATTAGTACTGATTTGGTGGCAGTTGAAGAAGCAGAAAGTCGAGCTGAAGATATCAATTTGAAGGGGTGCTGTTTCCAGATCATGCCCCTCCCATCAGGAGCAGAGGTCTATGGGCATAGACTGAGTGTCCCTCTCTGCCTCTCTCCTCCATCCTGACAGTAAAGGCTCCTTGAAACACCATGGCCTAATGAACGGAGCACAGGCCTGGGAGTCAGAGGATCTGAGTTATAATCCTGACTCCGTTACTTGCCTGCTGTGTGACCTTGGGAAAGTCACTTACCATTTCCATGCTTGTTTCCTCAACAGTAAAGTGAGGATGAAATACCTCTTCTCCCTTCTACTTAGACTGTGATGCCCAGATGGGCCAGGATCGATCTGATTAATTTATATAGAGAAGCAGCGTGGCTCAGTGGAAAGAGCACGGGCTTGGGAGTCAGAGGTCATGGGTTTGAATCCCGGCTCTGCCACTTGTCAGCTGTGTGACTGTGGGCAAGTCACTTCACTTATCTGTGCCTCAGTTACCTCATCTGTAAAATGGGGATCAAGACTGTGAGCATCACGAGGGACAACCTGATTACCTTGTATCTACCCCAGCACTTAGAACAGTGCTCTGCACATAGTAAGAGCTTAACAAATACCAACATTATTATTATTATTGCATTATCATTATTGTATCTGTTGTCAAGCTCCTAGAACAGGGCTAGACACGCAGTAAGCACTTAAATAGCATAATTATTAATTATTAGTATTAGACTGTCAGCTCCTTGAAGGCAGAGATCATGTCTACAATTTCTATTGTATTGTACTCTCTCTGTGCATAGTTAAGTATTCAATAAATAGCATTGATGGGTTGATTGTTGGGCTGGTCTAGGCAGTCTGGCAGTGAAATGTGTAGATTTGACTGTACTAGATCAGTGAGGTAAGATAGGAGCAGGAGAGCTGATTGAGTGTCTTAAAGCCAATGGAATGGAGATTCTGTTTTATGAGGAAATGGATGGGCAACCACTGGAGGTTTTTGAAACATGGGGAGATGTGGACTGAACATTCTTTTTTTTTTTTAAAAAAAGGAAATGGATCCGGACAGCAGAGTGAAGTAAGGCCCAGAGAGGGTACAGATGGGAGGCAGGGAGGTCAATGGGGAGCTCATATAGTAGTCAGGGCCAAGTAGGATAAGGATCCATGGTTGCAGTTTGTATTGAGAGGATAGGGTGGATTTTAGCCATGTTGTGAATGGATGTCTTGAATGCAGGAGGAAATGCGAGCCTGAAGAGTAGGAAACAGGTCAGGTGTAGAAAAGTAGATCTCTCCCCCCAGACCTTTCTCTCTCTGCTTCCCTTCCCTGCATTCCCGCTCAACAGCCCCAAAACTCAGATTGCTGGCTCTACCCTTAATGAAGCTGCATCTACCAAAGTCCTCCAGTCTCTCTTGTTCAAATGAAATTTATGAAGTCCAGCTCATTTAAAGTTCCAATATGTGGAGATATAAATGTACCCAGAATTTATCTGGGGTGAAGAAAATGTTTTCCCAAAGTAACTCGTTTCCACCATTTTTCCTCTGGCTCCAGCTTGGGATGTAATTTGTGGCAAGAACCATGCATCGAAACAGCATGTGCCTGAATCATAGAATGTGTGGGTTAAACTTTCCAAGTCAAACCAACAACAAGAATCAGTACATCGCAAAGCTGTTTTCCTGGGTTATTTCCAATTTTCATGTCACGTTTTCCTTTAAGACTTCAACCATCTTATTATTCTGAGTTGTCATGGATTCACTGCACCAGCTAACTGAGTTTGGGAGGAAATTTTACTTAAATTTCTAAAAAGTGGAAAGTAGAAAACTTGGTGGCATTTTTAAAATAATGAAAGACAAGCATAATGCCATTGTAATAGAATGAGTTACAGTACTCATCAAAGCAATGTCACTGAATAAAACTGGTTTTCTTTACTTTAGTTGTCTGGAAATACCACCCCCTTCAAATCTGTCAAATCAAAACCCTTCCCATATTCAAATCCCTCTGGAAATAATAATAATAATAATGTTGGTATTTGTTAAGTGCTTACTATGTGCAGAGCACTGTTCTAAGCACTGGAGTAGATAAAGGATAATCAGGTTGTCCCAAGTGGGGCTCATCTTAATCCCCATTTTACAGATGAGGTAACTGAGGCACAGAGAAGTGAAGTGACTTGCCCACAGTCACACAGCTGACAAGTGGCAGAGCTGGGATTCGAACCCATGATCTCTGACTCCTAAGCCCGTGCTCTCTCCACTGAGTCATGCTGCTTCTCGTGTCTTCCCCCCACCTGGATCCCAGTTCATACTTCACTCTGCTTGCATGGATCATTTTTCTAAAGAAACATTCAATCCATGTTTCCCTACTCCTCAAGAACCTCCAGTGGGTGCCCATCCACCCCCACATCAAGCAGAAACTCCTTATCACTGGCTTTAAAGCACTCTCTCAGTTTGCCAACTTCGATCTTACCTGATTCAGCTCCCACATTTTGCTACTCTAGTACCAGCTAACTCACTGTGCCCTGATTTCATTTATCTTGCCACTGACCCCTTTTCCATATCCTCCATGTAGTCTAGAACTCCCTCTTTCTCCATGTACCTCAGACCACCACTTTCTCCACTTTCAAAGCTTTATTAAGGTCACATCTCCTTCAGCAGGACTTCTTCAATTAAGTCCTCTCTTCCCAGGCTCCCTCTCATTCATTCAGTCAATCATATTTATTGAGCGCTTACTGTGTGCAAAGATATTAATATAAATAAATAGATAAAGAAATAAATTACAGATATATGCAGAGATATACATATGTGCTGTGGGAATGAGAGGAGGATGAATGAAGGAGCAAGTAAGAGAGGTGCAGAAGAGAGTGGGAGAAGATGAGAGGAGGGCTTAGACAGGGAAGGCTTCTTGGAGGAAATATGAATTTGATAAGGCTTTGAAGTGGGGGAGAGCAATTATCTGTATGATATGAAGAAAGAGGGTGTTCCAGGCCAGAGGTAAGATGTGGACGAGAGATTGGAGGCGAGATAGATGAGATTGAGGCGCAGTGAGAAGGTGAGCATTAGGTTAGGTTAGCATCTCTTCCTCAGTCATCTATGCACTTGAATCTGTGACCCTTGGGCATTTGATATTCACCCCACAGCACTTATGTACATATATCTTTATGTATCATAAATTACTTGTGTATAGTAATGTTCGTCTCCCCCTGTAGAGTGTAAGCCTGTTGTGGGCAGGGGATATGTCTATCAACTCTGTTGTCTCTTCCAAGTGCTTAGCAGAGTGGAGAAGCAGCATGGACTAGTGGATAGAACACTAAAATGAATCAAACACAGTTGAATCTTTCAGGCCTAGGGCTAGAGAAGCAGCATGGCATAGTGGATAGAGCATGGGCCTGGGAGTCAGAAGGTCAAGGGTTCTAATCCCAGCTCTACCATTTGTCTGCTGTGCGATCTTAGGCAACTTACTTCACTTCTCTGGGCTTCAGGTACCTCATATTTAAAAGCAGATTGAGAATGTGAGCCCGACATGGGACAGGGACTGTGTCCAACTCGATTTGCTTGTACCCACCCCAGGGCTTAGTGCAGTGTCTATAGTAAGTACTTAACAAATACCAAAATTATTATTATTATTACAGTGCCCTGCACACAGTATGTATTCAATAAATACCACTGATGATGATAATGATGATGTTGATAAGGCTTTCCCTGATTAATTTGGCCTATTGGAATCATCACCAGCCAGGGAGTCAGAGGACCCAGGTCAAAATCCCAACTCTGCCACTTATATGTGTGATCTTGGGCAAGTTGTTTTATTCATTCAATCATCCAGTGTTATTTATAGATCATGTAGAGCACTGTACTAAGCATTTGGGAGAGTACAGTACGACTTTACTTCTCTGTTCTTCAGTTTCCTCATCTGTAAAATGGAGATTCAATTTCTGTGAATCTCAGGTGTGACAGGGACTGAATCTGACCTGATAATCTCATATCTAACCCAATGCTTAGTACAGTGTCTGGCACAGAGTAAGTGCTTCAGAATATCACAAGTCATAGCCTCCTAGTTATCACTTTTTCACCAGCTCTACACTTAACTACTCATAGGCATCAATTTCCGCTCTGTACATACACAGTGCTCTGCACACAGTAAGTACAATAAATACGATTGAATGAATGTTGATTTACATATTTTACTATTTTAGCCTTGGCTGATTCCCATGTCTAGCTTTCTATTCCCTTCTTCCCATATTTATAAATTATTTTATGCTTTTCTCCTCCATTAGACTGTAAGCACCCTGGGGGGAATGGATTGTGTCTTCTACCTCTACTGTCCTCTCCCATGTGCTTAACTCTTCATACCCTAGGTACTCCAATACTATTCATCAATTAATAGAGAACATAAAGCCTAAATAAGTTCAATGTGAACCAAACCAATGGTCTGGCCAGCCCAGAATTCTGTCTCAGTCAGAAAAGGTTGTTGATGAAAAGTAATTTAGCTACTTTTCATTTCTAAATTCATTAATAGGAATGTAGGCCTGTTTTTGGTCCTGTAAGAAGAGAGCTGCTTTGAGAATCAGGAGATTTGAATACTAGTCCTAGTTCAGTCTGTATCCATCTTTCTGGCCACTTCTCAGTCTCATTCCCAAGTTCCTCTTCTGCCTCCCACCGTCATATTATGAGGGGTCCCTCAAGGCTCAATTCTGAGCCCCCCTGCATTCTGCATCTACATCCACTGCCTTGGAAAATTCATTTTCTCGCTCAGCTACCAGCTCTACACAAGTGATTCCCAACTGTAACTCTCCAGCCCTGACCTCTTTCTTTCTCTGCAGTCCCTCATTTCCTCCTGTCTTTAGGAGATCTCTACTTGGATGTCCTGCCAGCACCTCTAACTTATCATGCACAAAATAGACTGCCTCATCTTCCCACCCAAACCCTGCTCTTCCACTATTTTTCCCATAATAATAATAATAATGTTGGTATTTATTAAGCGCTTACTATGTGCCGAGCACTGTTCTAAGCGCTGGGGTAGACATAGGGGAATCAGGTTGTCCCACATGGGGCTCACAGTCTTAATCCCCATTTTACAGATGAGGTAACTGAGGCCCAGAGAATTTAAGTGACTTGCCCACAGTCACACAGCTGACAAGTGGCCGAGCCGGGATTCGAACTCATGACCTCTGACTCCCAAGCCCGTGCTCTTTCCACTGAGCCACGCTGCTTCCCATCAATGTAAAAAAACCACCATTTTCCCTGTCTCACAAACCCACAGCCGTGGAATTATCTTAAGTTAAACTCTCTTATTCGACCCACATTTTCAGTCTGTCACAAAAATTATATCTTTTCTATCTTCATAACACTACTAAAATTCACCCTTTCTTCCCCAGCCAAACTGCTATTATGCTAATCCAAGCACTTGCCCTGCCCCACCTTGACTACTGAATTTGTCTCTCTGCTGACCTCCCAGCCTCCTCTCTCCCCACGACAGTCCATTCTTCACTCTGCTGCCCAGATCATTTTCCTAAAAAATAATATAAAAATCCACTGAATCCACCTTTCCCCACTCCTCTCCTCAAGAACCTCAGGGGTTGCCCATCCACCTCCAGAAACAGAAACTCCTTACCCTTGGCTTTAACATTCTCAATCTCATCCTCTCCTAGCCTATCTTGCTGATTTCCTACTACACCCTAGCCCATACACTTTTCTCCTATTCATCAACCTACTCACAGTACCTCAGTCTCATCTATCTCACCACCAGTCTACCTTCTGGCCGGGCACTCCCTCCCCCTTCATATCCATGAACCATCACTCTCTACACCTTCATGTTGCTGAGGAGGCAGCTTTATATAGTGGATGGAGTATGGGCTTGGGAGTCAGAAGGTCATGGGTTCTAATCCTGGCTCCACCACGTGTCTGCTGTGTGACCTTGAGCAAGTTAATTCTCTTCTCTCTGCCTCAGTCACCTCATCTGTAAAATGGAGATTAAGACTGTGAGCCCCACATGGGACAACCTCAATAGCTTGTATCTACCCCAGTGCTTAGAATAGTGCTTGAAACATAGTAAGCCCTTAACAAATACCAGAATTATTATTGTTCTCTGTGATTCAGTTCTCTCATCTGCAAAATGGCGATTGAGACTGTGAGCTCCACATGGGACAGGGACTATGTCCAAAGCAATTTGCTTGTATCCACCTCAGCATTTAGTAGAGTGCCTGGTACATAGTAGGTGCTTAACAAATACCACAATTATTATTATTATTATTCAAAGCCTTATCAAAATCATCTCTCTTCCAAGAGATATGACCCACTTTTCCCTACTACCTCTCTCCTTCATGATGCCTATATCCTTTGATCTTTGCCAATTAAACATTAGATATTCACCCCTCCCCTCAACATTACAGCACTTATGAACATATTCATATTTTATTTTAATATCTGTCTCTCCCTCTGGACTGTAAGTTCCTTGGAGACAGGGAACAGGTCTACCAACCATGTAGTAGTGTACTCCCCCAACCTTTTAGTCCAGTGTTCTGCACACAGTAAGCACCTAATATACAATATAAAAATGTACATATTTATTATTCTATTTTATTAATAATGTGTACTTATCTATAATTCTATTTATTTTGAGGCTATTAACGCCTGTTTACTTTTTTTGTTTTGTGTTCAGTCTCTCCCCCTCCTAGACTGTGAGCCCATTGTTGAGTAGGGATTGTCTCTGCTGCCGAATTGTACTTTCCAAGCACTTAGTATAGTGCTATGTACACAATAAGCGCTCACTAAATACAATTAAATGAATGAATAATAAATACCATTGATTGACTGTCCTGAAACTGACTTAACATGGCAGAGTCCTCCAGTAGACTTTGCAGTACCTCATACTCCTTCTTGTCAACTCTGCCCCAGCAGGAATACAACTGGCAGTGACAAGATGGTACAGTAGCACCACATTAAATTCCTCTGCTCAGATTTCCAGTCCTCAAGTCTCAGAACTGGGGGTACTTCATTAATCTTGTTGGGGGACTTCATCAACAATAAAAAACGTCTATCACAGTGACCATTCTACTGATTTCTGACAAACTCCTTCCTCGCAGTTTATTTTTGCTAGGCAGGACCCATTTGCTTCCCTTGATTTGCTCAAGGGCTGATTGAGTTGTCCCCTTTACAGTGAAATCCACTTAAAAGTATTCTTGGTAACTGCTTTTCTGGATAGTAATTTTTCTATTTTTTAGGTAAATATCATTTGAGAACAATCAAAAGGATCTTTACTCAAACTTGAATCAGAATCTAATATTTAAAACACAGATCACAGTTTAGTGCATCTGAAAACCCTTTAAGCAAGATGGGAAAGAGTGGCAGGTGAGAAAAGTGATCTATAGATAGATATACATATCTAGAAGCAGCGTGGCTCAGTGGAAAGAGCATGGGCTTGGGAGCCAGAGGTCATGGGTTCGAATCCCAGCTCTGCCACTTGTCAGCTGTGTGGCTGTGGGCAAGTCAATTAACTTATCTGTGCCTCAGTTACCTCATCTGTAAAATGGAGATGAAGATTGTGAGCCTCATGTGGGACAACCTGATGATCTTGTATACCCCAGCGCTTAGAGCAGTGCTCTGCACATAGTAAGCGCTTAACAAATACCAACATTATTATATACACATATATATATTTTGCAGATGTACCCACTGGACTTTCTCTTTATGGGTTTCTACTTCACCAGTGCATTGAAGACATAGAGAAATATACACCATAGCTAAAACTGATCAATTCCAGAAGCTCTTAGATCAACCTATTTCAAATGCTAAGGTCCATTGGTTCAATACATGTAGATTTTCATGCTCAGTGTCTTCTTGACATGAATCCGAGGGAGATAATGAAAAGACAAGATTAAAACTACATTGAGACCAAAATTATAACTAAATGGTTTTATTCTTTCCCGAAAACTGATACATTGGTGTTGATAAGCAAATTTCCAGAAAACTCCATTGTTTTTTGTCCTAAATCTGCATGGGACACACCTAATGTTCATCAACAGAAACTCAAACAAGGTCTCACAATGAAGTCAGGACAAATGATTTAGCAGCCAACGATCACTAAAACTGTTGCCAAGCACATCCAGCTACTTGACAGGCAGGCAGCATTTCAAGGTTTTTCCAGTCCACAGATCTGTTCCTCGCCCCCACTGAACCTACAAGTAATCTTCAGGACCCAGGCTATTGGCAACAGATGTGTGCTACGGAAGGAGTACATCTACACCAGCAGCCCTGGACCCCAGCTGTTAATCAGGTTAGCCCTCTCTCCTATAAAGAGGCATTCATTCAATAGTATTTATTGAGCACTTACAATGTGCAGAGCACTGGACTAAGCGCTTGGAATGTACAATTTGGCAACAGATAGAGACAATCCCTGCCCAATGACAGGTTTATAGTCTAATCTCAAAGATGGCCACTTGAACTTGACCAATGCTTAAGAATTCTGCTGGACTGAAGTGCCACAAAACCTATTCATGCAAAATACTTGTAAGATTACCTGGTCAACTAGAGCCCCATCTGGAACAGGGACTCTATCCAACCTGACTGAGTTGTATCTTCCTTATTTCCTAGAACAGTGCTTGACACATAAATGCTAAACAAATACTGTAATGATGATAGCTGTCACCATCAGGGCTGTTTTTTGAGCTCTCTTTAGTGGTGGGTAATAATAATTATGGTATTTGTTAAGTGCTTACTATGTGCAAAGCTTTGTACTAGTCACTGGGGTAGATACAAGAGGAACAGCATGGCTTAGTGGAAAAAGCATGGGCTTGAGAGTCAGGGGTCATGGGTTCTAATTCCTGCTCCGCCACTTGTCAGATCTGTGATTTTATGGACAAGTCACTTTACTTCTCTGTGCCTCAGTTACCTTAACCACAAAATGGGGATTAAGACTGTGAGCCCCATGTGGGACAACCTGATAACCTTGTATCTATCCCAGTGCTTAAAACAGTGCTTGGCTCATAGTAAGTGCTTAACAAATACCATTATTATTATTATAAAAGGTAGTCAGGTTGTCCCATGTGGGGGTCACAGTCTTAAACTCCATTTTACAGTAGATTTAACTGAGGCACAGAGAATGAAGTGCCTTGCTCAAGGTCACACAGCAGAGAAGTGGTGGAGCCAGATGAGAACCCACGTTCTCTGACTCCCAAGCCTGTGCTCTTGCCACTAAGCCATGCTGCTTCTCTGCAGCCACACTGCAACCCAGGGAACCTAAAGTGATTTGATCATTCAAGGAATAAACTAATAAAAATAGTAATGCTACTTGTTAAGTGCTTACTAGGTGCAAAGCACTGTTCTAAGTGCTGGGGTAGATATAAGTTAATCAGGTTGGATGACAGTTCTTGTCCCACCTGAGTCTCACAGTTTTAATCCCCATTTTACAGTGAGGCCCAGAGACGTTAAGTGACTTGTCCAAGGTCACAGAGCAGACATGTGGCATAGCAAGGATTAGAACCCATGACCTTCTGACTTCCAGGTCTATGCTCTACCACCACGCCATGCTGCCTCACCGTAACACACAACCTTCATGGAAGCTAAACAAAAAATCAACAGGAAGAAAAAGTCTCCTTCACAAAATGTAAAAGCAATCACTCTGGAAAATAGAATGTTAATCAGGAAGATTCAGATTTCATTACCGAGAGAGACAAATCTGCATTTCTTTCGTGGTTTGGTGCGGCAGTGTTTTTGAAATTAAGATTCTGCAATGTATGGCCTGTAACTAGCCCACATGCCCAAAGCCTCACTCCATGTGGGATATTAATAATAATTATGGTATTTAAGTGCTTACTTTGTGCCAAGCATTGTACTAAGTGCTGGGGTACATACAAGCTAATCAGGTTGGATGCAGTCCCTGTCCCATGTGGGGCTCACAGTCTTAATTCCCGTTTTACAGATGAGGTAGCTGAGGCCCAGAGAAGACAACTGACTTGCCCAAGGTCATACATCAGAGAAGCAATGGATCCAAGAGTAGAACCCAGGGCCTTCTGACTCCTGGGCCCATGGTCCTTCCATTAGGTCACAATGTTTCTCATTATTCTATAAAGTAATAAAGTGATTTCGTTTTTAGTACCAAATTTTGAAAACTTAAAATTCATGTGCTCCAATTCTTTAGTTAGTGCTTAATGTTTTATATATAAAACCAATAAATTTTCATTACTCTGATTCATAAGCACACTGCCAAGGAATTTCTAAGGCGTAGAAATTCTCGACATCGAAACCCTAATGGTTAGAGATGCACCAACTAACATCTCTTCTAATAACACGCTCTAGATCTATTGCCGAGAAATGCATCAGAATCCACTTGAGCTTCAGTTCAAGAATTAGCTCTAATGTGGATCTGTACTAGAGACTCCTCTTTATATTGCATCGCCTCAGCTGCAATTTCCAAATGGAATTGATTTCTATATTACTTGAAAACTAGTAGAAGCCTGTTTAGATATCTTTTAACATTCGAGTTCCTAGAAAACACTAGGCTAAACTAGATTGTATATTCTACAATTTATATTGTATATTCTACAAGATAGGGAAGCAGTGTGGCTTAGTGGAAAGAGCACGGGCTTGGGAGTCAGAGGTCACAGGTTCTACTCCCAGCTCTGTCATTTGCCTGCTGTGTAACTTTGGGCATGTCACTTCACTTCTCTGTGCCTCAGGTCCTCATCTGTAAAATGGGGATTAAGAATGTGACATGGAATCTGTTCAATCCGATTACCTTGTATCTACCACAGTGGTTAGAACAGTGCCTGGCACATAGTAAGCCCTGAACAAATACCATTTAGAAAAATGGTGGAACATTCATTCTCTACAGAACTCTCTACAGATCAGTGCCCTCAAGGATTGGTTCTTTTAAACAAAATTGTACTCTTCCAGGCACTTTATACAGTGCTCTGCACACAGGAAGTGTTCACTGCTACTGACTGCTTGATAGTAGGGTAACTGAATTGGCAGTTACATGTGTGCACTTCAGAGGAGTAGCAGTTATTCACTGCAGTGTCCCCAAAAGATAATGAGCCACACTTCAGGAGATTTATCATTATAGTCAATCTTCCTACAACTAATACAGGACCATCACTGCAATGATGAGTTAGATTTCTACAATTTTGAGTAGAGATTGTGTGTTATGCGGGCCTGGATTTTTTTTTTTTTTTGATAAAATGTGTGCTCAATTTTAGACCTATCTGCTATGATTCTCACAGGGACCCAAGCTAGACCTATTTTCTTTAAAAGGTATGTGAAATTGCCCTGGCAAATATCTCACATGAAAAATTGGACAAATGGGCAAAAAACCTCCCAGATTACATGTTAATCAAAGTGGAGGATGAGCAATGCTGAAACAGCCATCACCTCCTCATATTCATGATCTCAATCATTCTCAGGTGCATTTATTTGGGTTGTTTATCTATTAGCAAATATGTTTACATTTTAGACACACACACCTGTCACTGTTGGCTATACTTGAATCAATCTTAAGAAATGTTTCCCTTTCCCTTACACTTTGATTGATTTGCTATCCATAAATGCATGCGTGAATGATGAATGTGGATTCTAGATTGACAAGCTTCGATTGCAGGGCCAGCTCAGTATTTATTAATCGCCCTCATTCTTTCAATCGCCCAATTCTCTAAAACAATTGCTTATAGCTGTAGAGTACCAGAATTGGGTGTTATGGGGAACCTTAGCCTATTTTCTTTCCCTCTGAGTTTGAGGAAAGGGAAAGGTCCACTGTCACAACAGGAGCCAACATAAACACTTTCAATCAGATCAGTTTTCCCAGGACAGCTTTATTTCTTTATCTGTTTCTCCCAATCTTCCCCATCCTTTTCTCCTACCAAAAGCAGCATCTCAGCCTCAGCAAGTCCTGGCTGGGGGACTGAAATAATGATAATAATAATTCATGGTATTTGTTAAGCCCTTACTATGTGCCAGGCACTGTATTAAGCGCTGGGGTGAATACAAACAAATTGGGTGGCACACAGTCCCCGCCCATGTGGGGCTCGTAGTCTCAATCCCCATTTTACAGGTAAGGTAACTTTAGCACAGAGAAGTGAAGTGAGTTGCTGAGGGTCACACGGCAGACAGTTGACGGACTCAGGATTAGAACCCATGACCTTCTGACTCACAGGCCCGTGCTCTGTCCAATATGCCATGGAAGTGAGATTGCCTCGGGAGTAGAATGATTGACCTTGCAACAACCCAAAACACAACTCCAACTAACAGCATCTAAAAGAAAATTAATGACCCAAGTACTAGAGGGATCTCTGGAGCAGCTGTGGAAAAAAATCAATCAGTGGCATTTGCCTGCTCATTACATGCATAACACTGTACTAAGCACTTGGGAGAATAAAATAGAGTCCTCCCAACTCAAATAGCTTTCTCATTCTTTCACCTCTTAACCCATATTCACTCAAAGACATGAGGATACACCCTCTAGAAAATGGGACTTCAACTGAAGAATAAAGCTGTCAGGGTCAATCAGCTGAGGAATTACAAACAGTGGCATACTGAAGTGGCTAGATCACGGGCCTCGGATTCAGAAGACCATGGGTACTAATCCTGTCTCTGCCACTTGTCTGTTGTGTGACCTTGGGCAAGTCACTTAAATTCTCTAAGCCTCAGTTTCCTTATCTGTAAAATGAAGATTGAGACTATGAGCTCCACGTGAGACAGGGATACCCCAGCACTTAGTACAGTGCCTGGCACATAGTTAAGCACTTAACAGATACAATAATTTGCCTGATATTTGGAGTTTTTTAATGGTATTTGTTACTATGTACCAGGAACTCTACTAAGTGCTGGAGTAGATACAAGCTAATCAGGTTGGATAGAGTCCCTCTTCCACGTGGTATTATGGTATGTGTTAAGCACTTACTGTGTGCCAAGCGCTGTTCTAAGAGCTGGGGTAGATACCAGCCTGCACACAGTCTCTGTCTCACATAATATTATTCGTATTTGTTAAGCGCTTACTATATGCAGAGCACTGTTCTAAGCGCTGGGGGAGATACAGGGTAATCAGGTCATCCCACGTGAGGCTCACAGTTAATCCCCATTTTACAGATGAGGTAACTGAGGCACAAAGAAGCTAAGTGACTTGCCCACAGTCACACAACTGACAAGTGGCAGAGCCGGGAGTCGAACCCATTACCTCTGACTCTGAAGCCCAGGCTCTTTCCACTGAACCACGCTGCTTCCCACATGGGCCTCACAGTCTTAATCCCCATTTTACAGAGGAGGTAACAGAGGCGCAGAGAAGTTAAGGGACTGGCCCAAGGTCACACAACAAACAAGTGATGGAGCAGGATTTAGAACCAGTCTCTCTGATTTCCAGGACCATGCTTGAGCCACTCGGCCATGCTGCCTCCCTGCTCCACAAACAAGTCTGCTCTTCACTGTGTATTCACCACAGAGAATCTCAACTGAGCATTGTGGTAATTGTTAAGCACCAACTATGTGCCTAACACTGTACTAAGCAATGCGGTAGATACAAGATAACCAGTTGGGATACAGTCACTGTCCCATATGGATCTCACAGTCTAAGGTAGAGGGAGAATAGGTTTTGAATCCTTTAGATTATAAACTTCTTGTGGGCAGGGGATGTTTCTACCAACTCTAATGTATTGTATTCACCCAAGTGCTTAGTACAGTGCTCTGCACACAGTAAATGCTCAAATACCACTGATTGAATCCCCATTTTACAAGAGAGGAAATTGAAGCACAGAGAAGCCAAATGACTTATCTAAGGTCACACAGGAAGCAAATGGCCAAGCCAGGATTAGACATAGTGGATAGAGCATGGGCTTGGGAGTCAGAGGTCATGGGTTCTGAACCCAGCTCCACCACTTGTCTGCTGTGTGACCTTGAGCAGGTTACTTCACTTCTTTTGGCCTCAGTTACCTCACCTGTAAAATGGGAATAGAGACTGTCAGCCCCCATGTAGGACAGGGATTGGGTCCAACTTTATTTGCTTTTATATACCCAGTGCTTAGTACAGGGGACTGGCACATAGTAACTGTTTAACAAATACCATCATTATTAATCCCGGCTCCACCACTTGTCTGCAGTGTGACCTTGAGTAAGTCACTTCAATTCTTGGTGCCTCAGTTACCACATCTGTAGATTAAGAATTGAGACTGTGAGCCCCAGTTGGGACATGGACTGTGTCCACAATGACTTGCTTGTATCCTTCCTAGCGCTTAGAATAGTGCCCTACACAAGGTAAGCACTTAACACATACCATAATAATTACTATTATTAGAACCAGTTCTTCTGACTCCTAAGATGGTAGTATTTCCACTAGGCTATGCTACTTCCTTTGGTGAAAACATCACAAATTCTCCTGAAAGAGGTTCATGTTTTCCAGTCAGGGGTTTCAATAAATACTTCTGACAGCACATCCTATCCCACCCACTTTGTACTCCACCTGAGTCTGTGTTCTGGTGGGGCTTGTGACCTTAGGCTTTGTGACGACGGGAAAATGAAGGCACTTGTTCACAAATGGAGACGAACAAACCCATTAGCTCCACAGGGATCTAGACTTAGGTAGAAATATTGGAGCAGAGTGAGTTAGTCACGCATCCATCTTGTCAGCCGCATTCACTACCAACAGTAACACCAAGAGGCATTGGGATTTACCTCAACGTTAAGCACTGTAATAAGCCCTCGGGAGAGTACAACAACCCAAAACATGCTCCGTGTCCTCCAAGAAAAAGCTAGACAAAAATGATTTAAGGCAGCAAAAGTAGGAAGAAGAACAAGGATTCAACAGGAAGAAAAAAATGCACATCATAAAGAAGGAGCTGAATAACTAAGGGTATGGATAAAAAATATGAATAACGTGTACCTATGTACACTAAGTGTCAAGGATAGGAAAAAAAGAAACAATCTCTAAGATGGGTGTTGGGCAGACAGACCTGAGGTAATATAAGTTAATCGAGGAAGATTTCCTGGAAGAGGTGGAATTTAGAAGGGCTTTGAAAATGGGAAGAATTCTACTCCCCCAAGTTTGGGATGGATAGGGATTTCCAGTCTGCGTATCATCAGCAGTGAGGAGGGTTCAGAGGCTTCATCTTAGAAAATAAAGGACAATTATATATTTTAGGAAAAATAAGGTTTCCCCTTTCAGTGTTGCACCTGGAGAGCATCCAGTACTCTACTAGTCTCCGCTATGGGAGGGAGAGTAGAGCAGAGGCCTATCCATTCCATTCCTAGCTTGGCCAGTGGCTAGTGAGTGGAAGGCAATCTGCTACAATTCGAAATTCTCCTGGGCTGGCAGCAGCGGCATGGGAGAGTGTCAAGGGCAGACACAAGCTTACTGCACAGAAGAAGTCAATGGGAAACTACTTCCAGATTTTTACCAAGAAAACTCTATGGATACACTAATGATAATAATAATAATAATGATGGTATTTGTTAAACACTATATGCCAAGCACTGTTCTAAGTGTTAGGGGAAGATATAAGGTAATCAGATTGTCCCACATAGGGCTCACAGTCTAAATCCCCATTTTACAGATGAAGTAACTGAGGCACAAAGAAGTTAGGGGACTTGCCCAAAGTGGTGGAGCCGGGATTAGAACTCAAGACCTCAGACTCCCAAGCCCATGCTCTTTCCCCTAAGTCACGCCACTTCTCATGATTGCAGATGGAGGTGTGACATTCTGGAAGAGATGTGTCCATGGTATCGCTATAGGTCGGAGACGACTCGATAGTATAAGACAAGTAAGGTTTACACTGTACCTCCTTGCTCGTGTGACGGTTATAAGATTGTGTTCACCAAAGAGAGAATCCTGGTCCAGAGAAAGAATCAAGCATACTAAACTTCACCTCAAGACTCCCCTAGAACCAAGTACCACTTGAAAAAATTCAGCCCGAGCTGTTAAAATAGATAAGGACCCATAAATAGTGCCCATCAATCAGTGGTATTTATTGAGCAATAATTCTGGGCTCAGCACTCTACTAAGAATCTGAGAGGAATCAGTAGTTGGAAGACATGATTCCTGCCCTAAAGGAAAATATAATATAGCATGGGAGATGGATACTAAAATACATCACTTTCAACATTATCTAACTTTGGCTTGACTAGCACTCTCCTCTCCAAACTCTCCTCCTATCTCTGGTCACTCATTCTCCATCTCTTTTGTGAATTCCTCCTTTGCCACTTCCCCTGTAAACCGTGGGAGTTTCTCAGGGCTAGTTCTAGGTCCCCATCTATTCTCCCCTTCTATACATCCACTCCTTTGTAGAATTCATTCACTCCCATGTTTTCAACTACTATGTCTACACAAATGATTCCCAAATCAACATGACCTCTCTCCTTCTCTGCAGTCTTGCATTTCTTCCTACCATCAGGATACCTTTACATGGATGTCCTGCCAACACCTCAAATTTAACATGTTCAAAACAGAACTCATCTTCCTACCTAAACTATGTCCTCTCTGTAACTTTCCCATAACTGTAACATCACCACCATCCTCCTGTCTCACAAGGCGAAAACCGTAGCATTATCCTTGGCTCATCTCTCTCATTCAACCCACATATTCAGTCTGTCACAAAATTCCCTCGATTCTATCTACATATCATCGCTAAAGTTCAACCTTTCCTCCCCATCCAAATTGCTACTATGCTGATCCAGTATTTACCATACCTCACCTTGACTACTGCATCATCCTCCTCTCAGACCTCCCTACCACTCATTTCTTGCTACTCCTGTCAACACTTCATCTGCTGTCCAGGTGATTTTCAAAAATAATATTTAGTCCATTTCCCCTCCTCAAAAACCTCCAGCTGTTGTCCATCCACCTCCATATCTATCAGAAACTCCTTAATATAGGTTTTAAAACATTCCATTACTTTGTTCCCTCTCATCTTACTGCACTGATGTCCTAAGGAACATGGTATAGTGGATAGAACATGGACCTGGAAGCAGAAAGTCATAAGTTCTAATTCTGGCTCTGCCACAAATCTACTGTGTGAACTTGGGCTAGCCACTTGACTTATCTGTGCCTCAGTTACCTCATCTGTAAAATGGGGATTGAGACTGTGAGCCTCATTTGGGATAAGGACTCTGTCAAACCTGATTTGCTTGTAACCACCCCAGTGCTTAGTACTATGCCTGGCACACAGTAAGCGCTTAAATACTACAGTTATTATTACCATTACTACAACCCAGCCCAAACACTTCGCTCCTCTAATGCTTACCTCACTAGCAACAGAGCTAAAAGATAGATAAGAGCTACATAAGTATTGGGAGTGAGTATACAACCACTTAGGGGACACAGAAGTGGTGAAATGAGGCGAGAGAAATTAATACGTAAGACTCCCTGAAGCAGGTTATATTTCAGAAGGACTTTGAAGATGGGGAGAGCTGTGGTCTATCAGATGTGTAAGGGGAGAAAGTTCCAGGAAGAGTAAGGTGCCGGAGGTGAGAGATGAGAATAAGCACAGTAAGTAGGTTGGCTTGAGAGGAAAAAAGCATGCAAGCTTAGGTGTAGTGGGAGAGGAGTGAAGTGGTTAGCAGAGTGAAATACACATTGAAGAGGAGAGAGGCTGGAAGCCCCTCACTCTCCCACTTTCAAAACCTTATTAAAAAATCAATAAATAAAACATCAAATCCCTCCAAGACGCCTTCCCCGACTAGCTCCTCATGTCCCCTACTTCCTCTCCCTAGTGCATCACCCTTGCATTTGGATTTGCACCCTCCATTTACCCCACCTTCAGCCCCACGACACTGAATGTCAATTTCCATTTTTTATATTAATGTCAGTCTCCCCCCTCTAGACTCTAAGCTCCTTGTGGGCAAGGAACAGGTCTCCCAAGTCTGTTTGTGTTCTCCCAAGTTTTTAATATAGTCCTCTGCACACAGTAAGCTCAATAAGTACAATTTATGGAGGCAGAGATGTCTTTGAAGAAGCTGATGCAGAAGTCAAATTGAGATTTAATAATAATAATCACGGCATTTAAGTGCTTACTATACGTCAAGCACTGGTCAAAGCACTGGGGTAGATACAAGGCAATCAGGTTGTACACAATCCCTGTCCCGCAGGGGGCTCAAAGTATTAATCCCCATTTTACAGATGAGGTAACTGAGGCACAGAGAAGTGAAGTGACTCATCCAGATAGTAGACAAGTGGCAGAGGCAGGATTAGAACCCATGACTTTCTGACTGCCTGGACTGTGCTCTATCCACTTGAGAAGTGCTTGGACCAATGTGGCCTGCAGTGAAGAGGAAGGGGTGGATTCTGTTGATATTGTGAAGGGAATACTGACAGAATTTGGTGACCAAATGAATATTTTCCATTTCAGAACAGGATATTTACTGCATGGCCGTCTGCCCTCTAAAGTGCATGGCTACATGTAAGCACAGGTAAGCACACTAGATTTCAAAATGCAGTAGCTTAACAATGTGATCCTTGTCCTGGATTAGAAATTGACCTTCTTATCATTATGTCTTCATCTTTTATGTTGGGGAATGTCTTGTAAATTGACTTCCATGATCTGTCCATAGGGCATTATACTATATTTTCAAAATAGATTCTTTGTAGAAAAAGAATCTACACAAAGGGAAGAGAGTAAAGTATATGGTTGCAGGAAGTGCCTAAAAACAGGAATTATTCTAGCTGGGGAGAATAAGTAAATAAAATCTTCACAACCCAGATCTTTGTACTACATCTCCTCCAGGAAGACTTCCCTGATTGAGCTCTCATCCCCTCACCCTATTTCCCCTGCCTATCGCCTCACCTATGCACTTAGTCCCACTCTCTAAGCATTTAGATACTTTCCCCAAATCCCACTCTCATAGGATTTATGGACATAACCTTATCCTTGGTTGCTTTCCCTTACCTATAATTCATTTTTGTAATGGTCACCGCTGCTAAACTGTAAGCTCCTTGAAAGTGGGGACTGTGTGTACTCTCTTTGTATTTTCTCCCAAAAGCTTAATAGAGTGTTCTGCCCAAAGAAAGTACTCAGTGAGTATCACTGATTAACAGGGTTAGGACTAGTTTAGGGTCCTCATAAACAGTGGTGAGGAGAATTAGAGAGGGGATTCTATCCCAGCTAGAATAAACCCTACTTTTAGGAACTTCCTGCCACTACATCCTTTACTAAATTTCCCTTGTGTAGATTCTGCTTCCCTTG
This sequence comes from Ornithorhynchus anatinus, assembly GCF_004115215.2. Classification (NCBI taxonomy): domain Eukaryota; kingdom Metazoa; phylum Chordata; class Mammalia; order Monotremata; family Ornithorhynchidae; genus Ornithorhynchus; species Ornithorhynchus anatinus. The sequence continues at coordinate 111,749,369 of NC_041728.1, read as the reverse complement.
TGTAGGGAAGTAGCATGGACCAGTAGATAGAGTACGGGCTTAGGTGTCGGAAGGACCTGGATTCTAATCTCAGCTCTGCCACTTGTCTGCTGTGTGATCTTGGGCAAGTCACTTCACTTCTTTGGGCCTCAGTTACCTCATCTCTCAAATACGGATTAAGACTGTGTGTCCCATGTGGGACAGGGACTGTGTCCAACCCGATTAGCTTGTATCTACCCCAGATCTTAGAACGGTGCTTGACTCATAGTAAGCACTCAATGAATACTGTTATTATTATTATTACTATTCTTTTTCTCCAAAGAATCTATTTCACGGACATAGTGTTAAGTTCTATGGACTACCCCCGGGAGTCAATTTACAAGACAGTCCCTGACATAAAAGATGAACACATAATAAGAAGGGTTTTTGCTTTTTTTTAACCAAGCTGGTTTAGTCCAGAATTAGTAGCAATTCTCTCCGAGGAGGGGGCAGGACATTCCTCTAAATGCTATCAAAATGGGGCTGTTTGTGGAGTGTGGATTAGGGAGAGGAAGGATACCTGCCAAGCCCTTTGGAAGTGAGTTAAGGTGGCCTCCAGGGGCTGAGTCTATGCAGGTGTGCAGGCAGTGGGGAGTTATCTACGTGGCATGAAGTCAGACATCTGTCAGCTCACACAAGGAGCCAACGGAAATATGAAGCTCAAATGTCTCTGGGGTCCCACATGGGTTGGGAAATTATCTGACTTACTTGGGGGGTGAATAAAAAGATGACTCAGCTGCAAGGCAAAATAAATATGCCAAAAAAAATGTTTTTGCCACAGGCCCAATCTTGTTCCCAAACTGTTCCATTTTCCTGAATCTGGCACTCCGGTAATCTGAAAGAGGAACACTCAGCATGAGCACACAGAGCTAAAAAGGAATTTGATTTGGCATTATTTTTGCTACCACAGATGAGCAAGGCAGGCATCGTTTCCTGTTTATTACTGCCATAGCTCAATCACTAAATTGGGGCAAATAGCCCCTTTCAATCTCTAGTGCAGATACAGTCACTATTAATCAATCAATGGTACTTACTGAGTGCTTACTCTGTGCAGAACACTGTAATAAGCACTTGGTAAAGTACAATATAACAGAGTTGGTAGACACATTTCCTGCCCACAACAAGCTTACAGTCTAGAGGGGGAAACATAATTATTATTATGGTATTTGTTGAGTGCTTACTATGCGCCAAGCACTGTTCTAAGCACTGGGATAGATACAAGGTAATGAGGTTGTCCCACACGGGGCTTACAGTCTTAATTGAGAAGCAGCATGGCTCAGTGGAAAGAGCATGGGCTTGGAAGTCAGAGTTCATAGATTTTAATCCCGGCTCGGCCACTTGTCTGCTGTGTGACTTTGGGCAAGTCATTTAACTTCTCTGTGCTTCAGTTACCTCATCTATAAAATGGGGATTAAGACTGTGAGCCCCACGTGGGACAACCTGATTACCTTGAATCCTCCCCAGCACTTAGAACAGTGCTTGGCACATAGTAAGCACTTAGCAAATGCCATTGTTATTGTTATTATTAATCCCCATTTTACAGATGTAGTAACTGAGGCACAGAAAAGTTAAGCGGTTTGACAAAGTCACACAGCAGACAAGTGGAGGAACTGGGATTAGAACCCATATCCTCTGACTCCCAAACCCGTGCTCTTTTCACTAAGCCACGCTCCTTCTCCAAGTGCTGTGGGGCTGTGAGGTGGGGGGTTAATAAAGGATGCAAATCCAAATGAAGGTGGGAATGGGAGAAGCAGCAGCACGGAAGCAATACAGCCTAGCATGGGCCTGGGTGTCAGATGACCTGGATTCTAATCCCGGCTCCGCCACTCGTCTGCTATGTGGCCTTGGACACGTCATGCCACCCTGCACACTCCGCTCCTCTGCCGCCCACCTTCTCACCATCCCCAGTTCTCTCCTATCCCGCCGTCGACCCCTGGGCCACGTCTTCCCGCGGTCCTGGAACGCCCTCCCTCCTCACCTCCGCCAAACTAATTCTCTTCCCCTCTTCAAAGCCCTACTTAGAGCTCACCTCCTCCAAGAGGCCTTCCCAGACTGAGCTTTCCCTCTGCTCCCCCTCTACCCCCCCTTCACCTCCCCTCAGCTAAGCCCTCTTTTCCCCCCTTTCCCTCTGCTCCTTCCCCTCTCCCTTCCCCTCCCCTCAGCACTGTGCTCGTCCGCTCAACTGTATATATTTTCATTACCCTATTTATTTTGTTAATGAGATGTTCATCCCCTTGATTCTATTTATTGCTATTGTTCTTGTCTGCCTGTCTCCCCCAATTAGACTGTAAGCCCGTCAATGGGCAGGGACTGATTTGCTATCTGTTGCTAATTTGTACATTCCAAGCACTTAGTACAGTGCTCTGCATATATTAAGCACTCAATAAATACTATTGAATGAATGAATGAATGAATGAACTTCAATGTGCCTTAGTTACCTCTTCTGTCAAATGTTGATTAAGACTCTGATCCCCATCTGGAACAAGGACTCTGTCCAACCCGATTAATTTGTATCTGCCCCAGTACTTAGGACAGTGCTTGACACATGGTAAGCGCTTTACAAATACCATCATTATTAAGAAGAAATGAGGTGAGGTGCAGAAGTCAGGAGATAAAGTTGTCACACACACACCTTCTGACTTTTAGAGGCTCTTGGCATCAGCCCGGTACCCTGCAGTCTGGCAGGATTTGGTGAAAATTCCTCAGCTTTGGAAGCAGATTGAGCTATGCCAGATTTTCTCTTCCTTCCCACTCTTGGTACAGGCTGTTACAACACTCCACCTCCCTTCCCCACCTCCCACCCCTTCCTCTCTTGAAAATGCCAGTGAGTTTGCTTGTTAGAGCAGGGGGTTCCTCAGACATCTCCAGGATCAATTAATCAATCATATTTATTGAGCGCTTACTGTGTACAGGTCACTGTAATAATAGTAATAATTATAGTATTTGTAAACTATTTGTATACTATATATACTCTTTGCATACTATAGTATAGTGTCTGCTCTTAACGCTTGGGAGAGTACAACATACCAGAGTGAGTAGGTACATTCCCTTTATGATGTAATAATAATGATAATAATGATAGTGGTATTTGTTAAGCGCTTACTATGTGCAAAGCACTGTTCTAAGCGCTGGGGGATACAAGGTGATCAGGTTGTCCCACGTTGGGCTCACAGTTTTAATCCCCATTTTACAGATGAGGTAACTGAGGCACAGAGAAGTCAAGTGACTTGCCCAAAGTCACACAGCTGGCAAGCAGAGGAGCCGGAATTTGAACCCATGACCTCTGACTCCCAAACCCGGGCTCTTTCCACTGAGCCATGCTGGTTCTCTATGTAGAGGATAGAGCATAGACATGGAAGTCAGAAGGTAATGGGTTCTAATCCTGGTTCTGCCACTTGTCTGTTATGTGGCCTTGGGCAAGTCACTTCACTACTCTGTGCCTCAGCTACCTCATTTATAAAATGGGGATGAAAACTGTGAACCCTATGTGGGACAGGGACTGTGTCTAACCCAATTTGCTTGTGTCCACCCAGAGCTTGGAACAGTGCCTGGCACAGTAAGCACTTAAATTCCACAATTATTATTACTATTATTTCTTGCCCACAGCAAGCTTACATGGTTGTGGGTGGTTAGAAGAAAGGATGGGGGGAGATGGGCAAAAGAAAGTGATAATCAAATTCTGGTTATCAGCCCAAAGATCACACTTGTTAATGGAGGATTACCTCAGTCAGGTAACTACAAGCCACCAAGGGAAACCCTGCATCACTTTCTTCTAGACTGTTAGCTCGCTATAAGCGGGGAACATGTCTGCTAATTCTGTATTGTACTTTCCCAAGTGCTTAGAACAGTGTTCTGCACATAATAGGCGTAGTAACACTGTGAGCTGCATGTGTGACATGGACTGTGTCTGACCTGATTAGCTTGTGTCTACCCCAGTGCTTAGAACTCTGCCTGGCACATAGTAAGCGCATAACAAATGCCATTAAAAAAAGGAAAAAAAAGTAAGATCTCAATAAATATGATTGATGGTAGATTGATTTCCCACAAACTGGGGGCCTCCTTGCTGGTCATACCAGGGATCTGGAAGCGGTGAGGAGATACAGACAGAGAGAAATGGGGCTGAGAGACTCTGTTCCTCCCGAGTGAGACTGATGGATGAGCAAACACAGTCTTACAACTTCTGTTCATCTTCTGTTCAGTCACTTGGCAGCAGGCAGATATAGAAGAGCAACAGCTGTTTCTCCTGAACAGGCCAACATGTTCTTAGCCATTTTAAGGAATTACTGCCAAATTGTTCAGAATTACAGGTTATTTATTCAATCTCTGATCCATTAGGTTGACTACTTTTCCTTGAAGAGAATCTCCTTGTAGGGTAGGATTAAATCAGGGGCTTTAGGGGCTGCAGTCCTGGGTCGGGGCTAGGGTTGGTGGAGATGGAAATTGGGGAAAGGGGCGGAGAAGGTCCCAGGTGCCACCCAGAGTTGCGTAACTGGAACCACGGCTGCTTTGGATAGAAATGGAGCATCGATGGACCTGTGTCATTAATAATCATAATAATAATGGTATTTGTTAAGCACTTACTATGTGCCAGGCACTGTACTAAGCCCTGGGGTGGATACAAGGTAATACGTTTGAACACTGTCCCTGTCCCACATTGGGCTCACAGTCTTAATCACCATTTACAGAAAAGGGAACTAGGGCCCAGAGAAGTGAACTGACTTGCCCAAGTTCACATAGCAGCCAAGTGGCAGAGCCAGGATTAGAACCCAGGACCCTCTGACTCCCAGGCCCGTGCTCTATCCACCACACCATGCCTATCTTGGATTAGTGTCATAAGTTGATTTTGCTTGGTTCCAATTCGGTCCCCCCCAAAACTCTCCAATTATTCCATAGTGAAGCAGCCATAAGCCTTATCTAAAAGAATATGTTCCTTCCTATAAATTTAGACTTAGCATGCTTTGCCAATACTCATTTTCAATGATTTAATAACTTTTCTTTATTCTTAAACCACATTGTTAAGAGGCTGTCTTTTCTGCATACTACGGATAACATTTAAGGGAGTTAAAATTGAAAGCATAAAATGTTTAATCTGAATTAAATTCATTTTTGCTAGAGCTTGTCAGCTGAGTCAATGTTGTTCGAAGGGAAATTGCACTGCTAAGTAAATGCAAAAAACGCAATCATCTCTTCCCATAGAGGTTATGCTCATTGTTTTGTTTTCCTCCCTGCTAAAGGTCATTTGATTATTCTTTCATTTATGGAGATACAGAAATGACCACTTCCAAATGTACTCTACACAGCTTGCCATTAGCACACTCATAATGAACCACCGTCTCGTTTTTGAAAGAATGTAAAGGGTAAAATGCAAGATGAACAAGGACTCTATTAATCAGATCATCCTTGTACTCAAATAATAGGCTACAAAGGCACAATTATTGTGGGATATTTGAAGTTCTAGAAGCAATTTGGGACACATTATAAGAAATGGAAATTCAAATCACAAAGTTATTAAAAACATTTAAAATCTAAGCTTTCATTGAAACTGCACTTTGGTTCTCCATGGCATTAAATTGCTACAGGTCAACGGGATACTTTAAATACAAAGAACATCCACCCATTAAAATACAGTAAGTAGACTGCACAAAAGGCATACAAGCAGTGATTCTCTGCCCCTCCTAATGCCTCAAACTATAAAAATACCTTAACCAGATTTTCCAGTGTCTCTTCAGAACAGGCTAATTGGAATTTAGAAAAGTGAACAAATGAAAGCTACCACACACACACACACAAAAAGGTAGTTGAGTAGGATAACATTAGTAAGTCAGAGGCAGGACACATAAAGAACTAGTGGTTTCCGATGGACAAAACTTAGCTGTCCCTCTGTCAAAATTTAAATGAATGTCGCTCACACACTCTGATATGGTATACTGACCTTCTTGGCTCACTTTTCACCTTCCCTCTTTATAGTTCCATCACTGGATCACATGGTGTCTTGAAAACTGTTCTGAAGAAACATTTTTCCTGTGTTCCAAGGAAGAATTTAGGTTGTGTTAGGATTTCCCTGATTCAGGCTGATACAATACCTCCTTCCCCCTGCCTCCCTCCCCCCTCTCCCCCAAGACTGATAACCTTCCATAGTGTCTGGATGGCTCAGCAGCCAATCACTAACATCTGCTCATCTCCTTTGGGGTGCCTCTAGGGCACAAGCCATCCTCAGATAGCAGTATCAAAAGAACTGTTTCCAAGATTTTTGATAATGTTTACAGGTGTCTGAATTTAAAAAGTTTCTTGGCAGATTAGATGTGTATTCTACCTTCAGTGCTCAGATCGTTGGCTTCATTCACTAGCATGACTGTGAAAAATTAATTGACCAGGCCTGAATCTTCTGCTCAGCCCTGCTCTACTTCATTGGCATCAGAAAGAGGGCCACCAACTCTGAAATGACCAGCCACGCTACCTTCAAGTAATAATAATAATATTGGTATTTAAGCTCTATGTGCAGAGCACTGTTCTAAACGCTGGGATAGATACAGGCTATTAAGGTTGTCCCACGTGAGGCTCACAGTTAATCCGATTAGACTGTAAGCCTGTCAAAGGGCAGGGACTGTCTCTATCTGTTCCTGACTTGTTCATTCCAAGAGCTTAGTACAGTGCTCTGCACATAGTAAGCACTCAATAAATACTATTGAATGAATTTTACAGATGAGGTAATTGAGGCATAGAGAAGTGAAGTGACTTGCCCACAGCCACACAGCTGACAAGTGGCAGAGACAGGACTCGAACCCATGACCTCTGATTCCCAAGACTGGGCTCTTTCCACTGTGCCATGCTGCTGGAGATCTTTGCCAACTTCTTGGGCAAGCAAATTTACTAAGAAGGTGTCAGTGACTGGATCTACTGATGGTGTCAGATGAGTTTGTTAGGTCTTAAGAAAGGGCATATCGGCATTTCTCCTATTTTTGTTGTGTTTTATTGTGGTCGGAAGCCACATTGTAATTCAAGGAGTGTTTTGGCTAGAATCTTGTCCGTTACTGGGAGGTATGGGAGGAAGAGGAGGTTTAGAGGAAAATAAGGTGGGAGTCTGTCCCAGAGACTAAAGAAGGAGACGGGATTGCAGGTCAGATAACGATAATTAGTAATTATAATTGTAGCATTTGTTAAATGCTTACTATGTGCCAGGCTCTATATTAAGTGCTAGGGTGAATACAAGCAAATCAGTTTGAACACAATTTCTGTCCCATATGGGGCTAACAGTCTCAATCCCCACTTTACAGATGAGGTAACTGAGGCACAGAGAAGTGAGGTGACTTGCCCAAGGACCTGCAGCAGACAAGTGGCAGAGCAGGATCAGAACCCATGACCTTCTGACTCCCAGGCCCGTGCTTTATCCTTTATGTCATGATGCTATTCCGAGGAGAGTTCAGTCCTAGAGAGAAAGATTTGGCGCTCATCCACCTAGAGACAGTGGCTGAAGTCATGTGAGCAGATGAGTTTTCTCAAAGAGTGAGTGTAGCGGAGAAAAAAAGGTTGGTATTTGTTAAGCGCTTACTATGTGCAGAGCACTGTTCTAAGTGCTGGGGTAGATACAGGGTAATCAGGTTGTTCCACATGAGGCTCACAGTCTTAATCCCCATTTTACAGATGAGGTAACAGACACAGAGAAGTAAAGTGACTTGCCCACAGTCACACAGCTGACAGGTGGCAGAGCCAGGATTAGAACCCATGACCTCTGGCTCCCAAGTCCGTGCTCTTTCCACTGAGCCATGCTGCTTCTGGGGACTCACAAGGGAGACTCAGAGAATCCTTGTGGTAAGAGGATGAGTCACAGAGGAGGGGCCAATGAATGATACTGAGAAGGAGTGATCAGAAACACAGGAGGAGACCCGGTTTGCACCGTGTCAGCAAAACAGACTCCCGGAGAAGGAGGAAATGGTCAGCACTATCAAAGTAGCCCAGGGCTTGAGGAGAATCAGGGTTAGGACTTAGTTATAAGGAAGTCATTGGTGATATTTCAGAGCAGTCTCGGTGGACTGAAAGGGGATTTTCTCCAAGGAAATGTCACTCCAAGGGACTTGCCTATCCCTCTTTTATCTTTTAATCTTCCCACTCATTGTTCCACCACCTTCATTTACTGAAATCACCTCTACCTCTGACTTTCATAACCTCCCAGTGTTACAAATGTGGATTGGCATAGATCGAAGATGACTCAATCAATTTAGATAACGTGTTAAGATCATTTCATACTCTTAGAAGCCTTCCCAATTTCTCAAGAAAGCTCCTGAATAATAATAATAATTGTGATATTTGTTAAGCGTTTACTTTGTGCCAGGCACTGTACGTACTAGGCACTGGGGTGGATACAAACAAATCGGGTTGGACAAAGTCACTGTCCCTCATGAAGCTCACAGTCTCCATCCCCATTTTACAGATGAGGTAACTAAGGCACAGAAAAGTAAAGTGACTTGCCTAAGGTCACATAGCAGACAAATGGTGGAGCTGGGATTAGATTCAAATGGGAATTACCGCTACAAACAAGAAAAGGTGCAGTATTCATTCAATTCAATCATATTTACTGAACGCTTACTGTGTGCAGAGCACTGTACTAAGTGGTTAGTATTAATCTTTCATTCCAAATTACCTATTTTACACATCAGCAGGGAAAAGAAAAAAAAAGTTCCAACCCCACCCTATAAAGCTAAACCCCATCACCTCCCAAGTTATTTCTATCAAACCCATGTCTTTAAGAAGTGATTGAATTTTTTAAGTCAAACGACACGGCTAGTACATTACCTAACATGAGATGCCACTGGGTCTCTTTCTCACAAAATCATATTGACTGAGTTTTTACTGTGTGCAGAGCACTGTACTAAACACTTGGAGATCACGATATAAGGAGCTTACAATCTAGTAGGGGAGACCTTTTAAAATAAAGTACAGTTATGTACATAAGTAATTTGCGACTGAGGGTGGGATGAATTAAAAGTAAAATCCAAGTGCAAAGATGATGCAGAGGGAGAGGATGTAAGGGAAATGAGGTCTCTTGGAGGAGATTTGATTTTGAAAGTGAGGGAAAGTGGTGGTCTGTTGGACATGAAGAGGGAGGGAATTCCAGGACTGAGATAGGAGGGGAAAGGTAATTAAGTGCTTTAAAAACCAATAGTAAGGAATTCCTGTTGATGTAGTGGTGATGGGCAGTCTTAGAGGTTCTTGAAGAGTGGGGGAAACATGGAGTGAATATATATTAAATATCCAGAGAGTAGAGTGAAGCATGGAGGCTGGGATGTTGTCAAGGAGGCTGAGTTAGTTGTAGAATTGGGATAGTTTAGAGTAGAAGCCACAGGATGTGGTGAGAAGGAGATCACTGGGGACCTTTGAGAGAGTAGTTTCTGTAGGTGAAGGGGGTAGAAGCCAGATTGGAAGGGGTTAAGGAGAGAACTGGAGGAGAGGAAGTGGAGTCAGTGGGTGTTTGGAGAGAAATGGTAGGAGGGAAATGGGGTGATAACTGGAGGGACCTATGAGGTCATAGAAGGTTTTTTTTTTCTAAGGATAGGACATATATGAGCATGTTTGAAAGCAGTGGGGAAGAAGTCATTGTATAGTGAACAGTTAAAGATGGTGGTCAGGGAGGAAAGAAGGAAGAGGCCAAATGTTTCTATAAGGTATAATAATGATGGAATTTTTAAGCGCTTACTATGTGCCAAGCACTGTTCTAAGCACTAGGGTAGCTACAAGGTAATCAGGTTGTCCCATGTGGTGCTCACTATCTTAATCCCTATTTAGCAGATGAGGTAACTGAGACACAGAGAGGTTAAGTGACTTGCCCAAAGTCATACAGCTGACAAATGGGAGAGCCGGAATTAGAACTCATGCATGAATTCTAACTCCAAAGCCTGTGCTCTTTCCACTAATCACACTGCTTCTCAAGGTATGAAGGAATGGGGTCAGAAGCACAGAGTTTTGTAAAATGAACTTACAAAATCTCAAGTAATATCAGAGCCTCCAAGTTCTCCTTTCAGTATACGGATAAGTCAATCCATTTCACACTGAAAATTACCACTCTTTCCAGTGTATCCCATAATATCCTGGAGAACTCAGTGATCTTGTGACAGCCTGGTGCTATCAAAAATTCATTTAGACTTTTTGGATCATTATTTTCTACTGATAAATTTATCCAACTCACTGAACTCTGAATAATTCTTTGCATTTCGAGTTCTCTGAAAGTCTTAAGACTAAAGAAATACCTAATGCAATTTTTCCACTTTTTTTTCCTCCATGTAAGTCTCCAGAATTTCTTCCAGTAAATGATTCACTACATGTTGAATAGGGTTCATTTAGCTGTAAGGGTAGACCCATTTCCTCTGTGTGTTAAAATAAGATGTGCTGTACTTCTAAATAAAAATCTGATCTTTGGGAGGTGCTGTCCATTATGGCCTTTTCCTGAGCAGTATAATTGGATTCTTCTGTTACATCGCTCCAAGTATAAACCACCGACCAAGAATACATTTTTAAATTTAAAGGCAACAAAAATCTCATCAAATTCAAATAAAATATTATATTGAGAAGATATAAAACCTTAGTCGGTTAGGAAGCTTTTTTGCATTCCAGACAACAAATTGCCCTTGGTAGGTTTTCTATGACAACATATTCCAAAATTGAATAAAAATAAGAAGTATGATTTCTACTGCTCTAACAATTTATTCCTTTTTATAGTACAATTTAAGTTTCTTTGATAGGTGATTTAATTTCCCTACGAAAGTGCTTCCATTTCAGTGTCTGTGCACTTCATCATATATCTGAAGTCATAAAAATGAACCAGTTCTAAGTTAAGAAAATAATCACTTACTTTTTGAACACCCGAAGTAAAGCCCCCTGAACTGCAGTAAATTATACATCATTCCTACACCTGTTTTTGAAATATGAATGTTGCATTTTGCCTTTTCTCTATTTCTTTTTTTAGCACTGGGGGAATGTTCTCTCCCTTGACAGCCAGTTTTCATTTTTTGAACCCTATTAAGGTGCTTTGAAAAGATAGTAAGGTAGAATAGGGAATTACCACTGTTATTATTTTTGTTTTCCTGGTCCATATATTTGGTAACACAAGACAGGATGGGACAGGATCGGGTCGGGGAGGAGGTTTGAGAAGAGACCATTATCACTAGTCAATGGTAGCCCATCCCCATCCCCAAGGCTTTGAGGGGGAAGGAAGGGATGGTCACAGACTGCATGTCTATAAGGTATCACATGACAGGAGAAGTTCAAGGCTAAAAGAAAAAAAATGAAATGACAATAATAGTTACAATATTTGTCAATTACTTACTATTGTGCTTTGACCAGTGTTCTAAGCTGTGGAATAAAAACAAGTTAATCAGGTTGGACACAGTTCCTGTCCCATATGTGGCTCATATTCTAAATCCCTATTTTACAGATGAGGAAACTAAAGCCCAGAGAAGTGAAGTGACTTGCCCAAGGTTACACAGCAGATAAGTGGGGGAGCTGATATTAGAACCCAGTTCCTTCTGCCTTCAAGGCCCATGTTTTATCCACTAAGCCACACTGCTTCTCTAACTGTGAGCCTCACGTGGGACAACCTGAATACCCTGTATCTACCCCAGTGCTTAGAACAGTGCTCGGCACATAGTAAGCGCTTAACAAACACCAACATTATTAGTACATTGTACATTTGGTTTCAGGTTTGGGGAGAGGACAGTTATCTAAAGCACTCAATACAGTGCTCTGTATACAGTTAGAACTCAATAAATAAGATTGATGAAGCAAAGAAAGATTTACATGGGAGAGTGGTAATGTTTTGGAAACAAAAATATTTTTTAAATCAATTTTCAGAGAGTAATTGTATTAATTTCAAACTTTTTTTAAAAGGTCCATATAAAGTTTATCAGAAGGAGCATGGCTTAGTGGAAAGAACACGGGCTTGCGAGTCAGAGGATGTGGGTTCTGATCTTGGCTCCGCCACTTGTCTTCTGTGTGACCTTGGGCAAGCCACTTCACTTCTCGGCGCCTCAGCTACCTCATCTCTAAAATGGGGATTAAGACTGTGGCCCCACCTGGAACAACCTGATTACCTTGTATCCACCCCAGAGCTTAGAACTTTGCTTGGCCCATAGTAAGTGCTTAACAAATACCTTAATTATTATTATATTATTATTATTTTTAAGCTCTGAAAGTAAGCTCTGGCCCTTAAAATGATCAAATCCATGCTTTCATCCGAGCTTCCCTTTGCCTTCCCTTCTACAGTATTTCAGTATCCCAGCATGTTGGAAAGACTACATCTGCATTCCCTGATGGTTAGCCAATGAAATAGTTTTTCTCGCAGCCTCTGCCATAACAAAGCAACTGCCGAGTCCCAGTGCCAATCTTCTCTGTGGTTTAGTGGTTTATTTTATCTATCTATAGATATTAACTCCAGGATATCTATCCTGGAGTTTATGGCTTCTGTGTCTGAGCCTGGATGTCAAATTGGGATGGAATGAGGGATGGGGAGTAGAAAGGAAACCTCAGTAAAGTTGGTCCAGAAAACTGGAATTGGTGGGTTCTGAACAATCATGCTATGGAGGATGGCTTTAACAAACACACACAAAAACAAACGTCCTCTTCCTCTCATCTCCTACCATTTCCAAGTTTCCTATTTCCTAGTCACACTCTTGCTGTTGAATCTTGGCATTTAAGCACCAAATGCAAGGACACTTGAGAAAGAAATGCCTTGGAAGAGGAACATTATGCAGGAGGATCAGTATTGAATTGCTCCACTAGATTGTAAACTCCTGGATGGCAGGGATTGCTCCTATGAAGTCTATTGTACTCTCCCAAGTACAGTACTCTGCACACAGAAAGCACTCAATACCACTGATTGATGTCAAAATACAAATTCCTGCCCTTAAATCTGTCTAAGGGTCTTCCTCCAATCCTGGGTGACCAGGTGTCACCATAACTGCTTGACCGGAAGAGAACATTTTGGACTCTTCCAGCCCCCAGCTTAGATCCTCGCTCTGCTACTGTCCCAATAAGTTTGTGGAAGTCTGAGTCAAGTAACTGGAGGGAAAGGAAGCAGTAGACTCCCCTAAGAACTGTCTTCCACTCTGTAAAGACTCACTATTCTTGAAATGTAATGTTTCTCAATATCATCTGACTTGGAATGGAAAGAAAACTCACCCACTTGCACCACGGTTAGTCTAAGTTTAGAATTTTCCTTGTGAAATGACTGGGGGGGGTTTCGTTCTCACTAGCCATTCTGCATTTTATAGGGAAATTAGAACTCTGGTGCTTTCCAACAGAAGGAAAAGAAAAAAAAATCTTGATAACCTTATTCTTAGAAGGAAAATCTCCACCTCTTCTTTCACTTCTTAGTTTAGTGCCTGGCATGCAGTAAGTTGCTTAGCATGTACCACTGATTGAGTAAATATCTTCAACTCAAATGAAACCTTTTCAAATCTGAAAATTTCTGTCTTGCTTAGAAAACTGGAGACTCATAACACTTCTACATAGATTTCATGGGCCCAGAAGCTATTTGAAAAAGTCTGCTGATATTTCCCCACCTTTTGAGAACCAACCCTCACACAAAGCAACAGTCCCCACCCCAGGTCTAAGCATTTCTTCAGATAAGAAAGCAGTTCAGATTGGGAAAAACAGCTCTCACTCAGAATTTTATCAGGACAATGATTTCAGTCCACAGTATTAATGATCCTTCTGCAGTCTGTCAGTCAATTCCCTCGTCTCTTCCCAGGGCTGCCCTATGTATGAACTACAAGCTTCCACTGGCCACTTGCCTGTGATTCTCCAGCTGTGATTCCAGCTGTGATTCTCATTAAACCCCAAACATCAGATTCTTCCATTAGGACAGATCCAAAACAGCCCAAGCAAAAGTATCTGCCCCAGGGAGAAGGACATGTCTGTGGCAAATCGAAATTAGTCTTCACACCACTCTTCAATTTGCGGGGGGGTCATTGCTTTTCACCCCTCAGCTGCTCAATAAGAGGATGCACTCTAATATTAAAAGTCTCCCATCACAATCACTCCTTAAGTACACCCTTCCCTCCATGGCTTTTTGACAGGTGTCGCTAGGCTTCAGCTACCTAGAGAGGAGGAAGAATTGGAGAATGGAATCACATCCATCAAGACCATTTCTGTTGAGAAAACAAATTGGGTTTTCCAGGGTGGGTGGTGTTGGGACTGGAGGCAAGCAGAGGCAGCAGAAGGTCAAACGGCTTCTGGACCCATGAAATTTAGACAGTGGTAGAAGTGTTATGAATCTCCAGTCTTCTAAGCAAGACTGTGAAATTTTCAGATTTGAAAAGGTTATATTTGAGTTGAAGATATCAGACGCATACTGATACTTTTGAGTGTGCTACTCACTCACCGGGAAGAAAACAACCTAAGGGATTTTTTCAAAGGAAACAAAACGACCCAAGCAATGTCTGAACGTGAGCCAGTCGGCTAGCCTATGCTACCTTCATGGACCAGGCCTGGACGTACATCTGCTTGTAGGTAAAACCTTATTTGAAATTAAAAGTCCAAAAACTATTCAGCTAATGAGCACCCTGGTACCAAATAGGATCAACCACTCATTGAAACTTCCCTGCAACCCCACAAATCATCCAAGAGACCCAAATATTGAAAGTGCATCTAATAATGTCTATGCACTTCGATCTGCAATCTTTGGACACTTGATTCTCACCTACACAACACTTATGTATCTTTAAATTATTACAAATTATTTATATTAATGTTTGTCTCTCCCTCTAAATTGCAAGCTCATCACTGGTAGGGAGCATGTCTGCTAATTCTGTTGAATTGGTACTCTCCCAAGTACTTAGGACAATGTCCTGCACATAGTAAGTGCTCAATAAATACTACTGATAATGTAGTAGAGTGAAATGTATATGTAGGAGCTCCAGGACAAGTAGACAAAAGACACATTAATATAAACTATTAAGATGGCTGTCGAGAAAAATTGACCTTCGAAGCCAAGATATTATAAACAAAACCTGACAAGCTTTCCCTCAGGGAAAGAGCAAGAGCAATAAGGGAACAGTGTCTACCCATGTGGTCAGAGAGGTGAAGGGAAATTTCCTAAAGTCAAAGCAATAAGCAAGCAGAGAGATTTTCACTATGAAAAGGTAAGTGAAGGACAATGCTGTCTCTCCCCATACAATTATTGGGATAACACCATTTATTTTGGCTAGATAACTCCAGTGGAAATCCTTGTATATCAATAGCTGCCAAATTAGAAGGTTCTGTGTAGAATAATATTAAGGCTTCTCTTGTGGCTGTCCACTTGGAGATGGGAAGAGAGAGAACTCATCATCAGAAATCATCAGGGCTGTGGCAACATTCTTCATAGCAAAAAAGAGAATGTGTCCCTCATGTTTAAAAACTATTTAAGGAATAGTTAGAACTTAAGGTTTCCTGCACTAAATGAATTAGGCTATAACCAATCCAATTGTCTTGTGTCTACTCCAGAGCCTAGTATGGTGCTTGGCACATGATAATAATAATAATAATTATGGTGCTTGTTAAGTTCTTAATATGTATCATGTGCTGTACTAAGCACTGGGATGGATACAAGCCTAACAGGTTGGACACAGTCCCTGTCTCACATAGGATTCACATTCTTAATTCCCATTTTACAGATGAGGTAATTGAGGCACAGAGAAGTGAAATGACTTGCCCGAACTTACACAGCAGACAAGAGGCAGAGATGGGATTAGAACCCAGGTCCTTCTGACTCCCAGACCTGTGCTCCATCCACTGCATCATGCTGCTTCTACAAAGCAAGTGCTTAACAAACACTACAATAATAATTATTATTACTACTACTACTGGTCAACACAGATACCAATCATTTTAACAATCCCTAAACACATTGAATGCTTAATGTGTGCAGAGCACTGTAGTAAGCATTTGGGAGCATATAACAGAGTTGGTAGGCATGTTCCCTGCCTACAAGGAGTTTACGGTCTAAAGGGGGAGATAGACATTAATAATAACAATAATAATAATTATGGTATTTGTTAAGCATTTACTATGTGCCAAGCACTGTTCTAAATTCTGGAGTAAATAAAAGGTAATAGGTTTGGACACAGTCCCTGTCCCACATGGGTGCTCACAGTCTTAATCCCCATTTTACAGTTGAGGTAACAGACAGAGAAAAGTGAAGTGACTTGCTCAAGGTCTCAGCAGATAAATGGTGGAGCCATAATTAGAACCCATGTCCTTTGACTCCCATGCCCATTGTCTTGCCACTAGGCTATGCTGTGTCCCATGCAAATAGATACTAACACTACTGCTGCTAAGTGTTAAGACCAGAATCCAGCAGGATTTGGACTTAAACCAGTTTCTAGTCAAAATCTTCACTGATGATCCAGAGGAATCAAAAGTGTATGCTCAAATATGCATGCAATAGAATTGGACATTTTATTACCTTTTATTCCTTTCTCAAATGTTACTATTAGCATTAATATAAGAAAAAAATGTTGAAAAACAACCTGATAAAGCTCAAAGGGGACTAATGCAAAGTGACATCCTGAGACAAAAAATAAACACAAATACAGGATGGGGAATACATTTAGCTGGAAATGACCTGGACCAAAAGGCCAACCAAAAGTTGAGAAGTCAGTTTACAAATAGACCTGTGAGGGTTCCATATTTTTGATGGGTGGCCCTTTGGGTTTTTTTCTCAGTGAGCTCCTTTGGCTGCCACTTTACCCAACTTTCCTCAGACATTTTCAGCATGGATATCTGTGAGGTTTCATGACATCATGGCAAATTTCACTTTGGGGCAAAGTAATTTGGAAATTGCATCCCACTCTGAGCTATATGACTCCTTCACAGAGGTTGTACACGGTGGGGAGAGGTATAATGGTGAGATCTCAGGCAACCTCCAATCTCTCTCTCAACTCTGGAACTTCACCTTTCCTTATGTGTCTGTCACCATCCCCTTCCCATTTTATTCCTAGATTCATACCCCCTTGGGGTCCACAGACCCAGTCTATTCCTCATCTGTGTTTCTTTCTTTTCCACAGTGTTTTACACATTAACAGGTGCTCACTGAATACTAGGACTACCACTGTATCACCTTGGAAAAGTACTTAACTTTCCTGGGCCTCCGTTTCCTCAGTGTGATCAGTAAGTGCCCTAATTCCTTTTCCCCAAAGCTCCAAGGGGTCCCCTGACCTTTAGATACTGGATACGGCGGAAATTAAGATTTCTGAAGAATACTGTTCCCAGAGGTGGGAAGCAGAATACCTTGAAGCAGCTGTAGGAGGTGGCCCGGCCAGGGTAGCTCTTCACAAGTCCTCCTCATCTCTCTCGTTTTCTTTGTTTTAATGGTATGTCTTAAATGCTTACTTTGTCTCAATCACTGTTCTAAGCACTGGGGTCAATACAAATTAATTAAGTTGGACACAGTCCCTGATGCTCATGGGGCTCACATTTCTAAGTAGGAGGGAAAACACGAGAAATGAGGCACAGAGAAGTTAGGTGACTTGCCCAATGTCTCACATCAAGTAATTAGCAGAGTCAGTATTAGAACCCAAGTCCTGACTCCCAGGCCCATGTTCTTTCCACTAGACTCTCTTCCTGCTCTTGTCAGAACAGAAGAGTTCTGCACTTCCTTGTGGGATGTCCTTCCCATGCCAAGATCTCCACTTATCCACCCGTGACTCTCAGTCACCTCCTATTTCCTTCCACATTTTTTTTCCTATTGTCTATCTATTGTCTTCCTCCTGCATCCAAATGGTTAAGTTGTTCTTGGGGGAAACCACAATTCCTGAAGAAACTGTTATCCTTCTCCCAACATCAGTGGATAACAGTAATAATAATAGTGGCATTTTTAAATGCTTACTATGTGCAAAGCACTGTTCTATGCACTGGGGTAGATACATGGTTATCAGGGTGTCCCACGGAGGGCTCATAGACTTCATCCCCATTTTACAGATGAGGGAACTGAGGACCAGAGAAGTGAAGTGATTTGCTGAAGATGACAAAGGAGAAAAGTGGTGGAGAAAGGATTCAAACTCGTGATCTTCTGACTCTCAGGCCTGTACTCTATCCACTACACTATGCTGCTTCTCTACTCCATTCTCTACACCGATGGATGGGGGAAGGGAGAGGGGCAGGTGACTGTTAGGGCAGAAATACCTCTGGGAAGAGACTAGTTCTGTCTGCCTTGTCCTGTACAAATGTTGGGAGTGGGATGGAGGAAAGATTTAACCACCTAATCCATATCTGCCTTGGAGAACAGGATGCATGTGCAATAAGAAGGGAGAAGATATGTCACACAATTCTATTACAACTTTTAAAACATGTTATTCCACAGAGCGAATCCACCAGGAAGCCCGGCCTGCTTTCTCACTTTGCCAGTCCCTCAGGGATCCTGCTCCTGACATGGCCTGTTTCCGTCAGGTCACGGGGATTGAAATTTTGATGTTGTTCTCTATGTCATTTTGCATTTATATTATTTCATCTTTCATATGTCTATCACCAGCCTCTCTTCACCCTATTTTGAGATTGTGATTCATTTCTCATTCAATTGTATTTATTGAGCAGTTACTGTATGCAGAGCACTGTACTAAGCACTTTGGAGAGTACAGTGCAAAATATAGACCACCTAGTGGGCCAGGGTCCCTTTCTAACTTTCACCTGTATATTCCTCACTCTCCCACCATCCTTTCGTATAATACTCTACATTCATTAAATCGTATTTGAGTGCTTACAGTGTGCAGAGCACTGTATAATTTGGCAACAGAGACCCTCCCTACCCAACAATGGGCTCACAGTCTAAATACTATCAATAATATTTAAAGGATTCATGCTTTCTAAATTTCACCTGTTTTTCTTTTCTTGCTCTCCTGTGATCAGCATAGTTTTCAAAAGCTCATAACAGAATGATTTTTTAAAAAACATTTTTACAAACAGACAAAAAAAAATTTTCTTACAAATAATCTCTTTCAATTTTGCCCATTGCCTCATGCTATAACTGATATGCTTATTTTCCTGAAAGAAAGAAGAGTTCTGTTCCGCCTTTTAAATTTGATTCCCAAGATTCTAGGTTCAGTACACCAGAAATAATGGCCTAAAATATTACAAAGGCACCAAAAATGCTTTTGATTTAATTTCAATGGATCCCTTCAAAGGATCTTTACCATCAAGTAGCTGTCAAGTAGAGAATAAATACTAACATTCAGATATTATCAAACTTTTTTTTTTATTTTGAAGGATAATAAATGTAAATGAGTTAACACTGTTAAGACAATAAAACCTTTGTGGGACAGAGATTTGGCTCATGCTTCAGGCTTTTCTTTCAAAAAATCAAATGTATTACAGCAGCAGCTGGATTAATTGATCCATAATCCTTTTTGCATGGCTTCATGCCCTTTATCTGCATATGTGCTGTTCCCATGACATAGATCTTGAGATGTCTTGCTAAAGTGTAAAAGCACCTTTATGGAAGGAATAACAACTGGGGTTGGAAAAGGAGGCAGAGGCATAACCCAGTGGTCGTTTTTGGGGGGGTGGGAGGGGGCGGAGGGAGGGGAGGGCAAATGAGGGGTGTTCACATAAAGGATAACTCTGTAGTGATACCCTCACCCAGGATGTGCACCCCAGGGCAGTCCCATGAAATTTGCACTGCTCCCCACAGCCTTCCAGGGTAAAGGCAGGGAGGTAGATTTGAGAATCTAGTTTGGTTCTCAATCAGTGAAGAGTTTCTACTGAAAGCAGAAAGCCTTTCACTAAGTGCTGAGAGAGTACAATCGCCCCTCTAGACTGTAAGCCCATAGTGGGCAGGGATTGTCTCTTTTCATTGCTGTATTGTACTTTCCAAGTGCTTAGTATAATGCTCTGCACATAGGAAGTGCTCAATAAATACCATTGAATACATAAATACAATAGAATTAGTGGAAATGAACCCTGCCTTTAAGAGATTTACAATCTAGAAGAGGGTTGAGGAGAAAGCAAGGGGGAGACAGGCACCAAAATAAATTACGGATAGAAGGAAATGCGGAAATGTGCAGGAATGAGTGCTTATGCTATAGGGTAAGAAAATACAAATCAGTCTCACAGCAGGTTGTAAGCCCTTAAGTCCTTAGGAGGTGCAGATGAATGAATGAATGTCCTCAGCTGTAAGCTTACCATGGCCAGGGGATGTTTCTGCTAATTCTGTTGTATTGTAATCTCCCAAGCATTTAGTACGTTGCTCTGTACATAGTAAGAGCTCAATAAATACCATCAATTGATTGAAGTAGGGGAAGTGTAGAGACTGGAAAGGGGGAAGCTTCCCTGGAAGATTTAGGATTTCAGAAGGGCTTGGAAAATGGGGAAGAGTTGTGGTCGCGAGGATTTGAAGGGGGAAGAAGCTCCAGGAATGGAGGGAGGACAGGCCTGGGCAAAAGGTAGTTTTGCGGGACTGAAGGAAGAAGTCAAAAACAAGCAGGTCTATTTGAGGGGAATGAAGAATGCAATCTTGGGTGTAATGGGAGAAGATCATGGGTAAGAGGGAGAGAGCTGATCAAGTGCCTTAAAGCCAAGGGTCAGGAGTTTCTGCTTGATGCAAAGAGAAATGGGCAATTACTGTAGGTTTCTCGGGTCTGTGGAGATATAAGGAAGAATGGCATTTTAGGAAAAAGGGTCCATGTAGCAGAATGAAGTATGGGCTGGAGAGGAGAGAGAAACTAGAGGCAGGAGGCTGGTGCAGCAGTCAGGCTGGACTAGCATTAAGATTTGGGCCAATGTGATGGACATTTGGATGTGGCCTCTCATTCCTTCCAAGGCTTAAATTGAGGATGAAAGTTGTTCTACTCCTTATCTCTGGTTCCCTGTTGGACAAGAATATTTTTGTGCTCTCTATGCTCTTGAATATCTCCAACTCAGAGGCACTTTGGATATCAGCAAATGCAATAGGCGAGGTGGAGAGCAGGGACCAGAGTTAACGTAGACTGTGAGCCGTTGTTAGGTAAGGATTGTCTCTATCTGTTGCCGAATTGTACTTTCCAAGTGCTTAGTACAGTGCTCTGCACACAGTAAGCACTCAATAAATACAATTAAATGAATAAGGTCATATGATTTGTTCACTATGAAACAAATACTCTACTGAAAGCTTGCCCCCTCCAGAAGGCCTTCCCAAAGTACCCCCCTTTTCCTCTCCTCCTCCTCCCTTCCTCATTGACCTGACTCCCTCCCTCTGCTGTACCCCTCTCCTCTCCCCACAGCACTTGTGTATATAGGTACATATTTATTATTCTATTTATTTTATTAATGATGTGTATATATCTATAATTCTATGTATTTATACTGATGCTATTGATGACTGTCTACTTGTTTTGCTGTCTGCCTCACCCCTTCTAGACTGTGAGCCCGTTGATGGGTAGGGATTGTCTCTGTTGCCAAATTGTACTTTCCAAGTGCTTAGGATAATGTTCTGCATACAATAAGCACTCAATAAATATGATTGATTGTATGAAAGAATACCTAAAAGCCCTTGGAGGGGTTCATCCATGGTTTCAGGACTAGAATCAATATGGTCTAATGGAGTCAAGCAGCATGGCCTAGTGGATAAAGCAGGGTCTGGGTTCTAATCCCAAATCTACCACTTGTTTGCTGTATGACCTCAGGAAAGTCACTTAACTTCTCTGTGCCTCAGTTACCTCATCTGTAAAATGAGGATTGAGACTGTAAGCCCCAGGTGGGACACAGACTGCATCCAACCTGATTAACTTATATCTACCCTAGCACTTAGTATAGGGTCTGGTACATAATAAGAAGTTAAATACCAATTTAAGAAAGAATACAGCCCTGGGAGTTAGAGAACCTGGGTTCTAATCATAACACTGCTTCATGCCTGCTATGTGACCTTGGCCAAATCACAAACTCTTTGTGTTTTAGTTTCTTCATCAGTAAAATGGAGACTAAATACCTGTTCTCCCTCTCTTCCAGACTGTGAATCCTGTGATCGGCAGTGATTGTGTCTGAACTGATTTTCTTGAATCTGCACTAGTGCTTTAGTACAATGCTTGGCACATGGTAAGGGTTATTATTAGTAGTAATAATAACAACAACAATGATATTAATGATAATAATAATGACATTTATTAAGCGCTTACTATGTGCAAAGCCCTGTTCTAAGTCCCAAGGGGGATTCAAGGTGACCAGCTTTTCCCACTTGGGGCACACAGTCTTAATCCCCATTTTGCAGATGAGGTAACTGAGGCACAGGGAAGTTAAGTGACTTGCCCAAAGTCACACAGCTGACAAGTGGTGGAGCCGGGATTAGAACCCATGACCTCTGACTCCCAAGTCTGTACTCTATTGAGCCATGTTGCGCTGCTTAAGTGCTTATTATGTGCCAAGCACTGTTGTAAGCACTAAGCACTTTAAGATAATTTGGTTGGACACAGTCCCTGTCCCACATAGGGCTCACGGCCTTCATCCCCATTTTGTAGATGAGGGAACTGAAGCTGAGAGAAGTTATGTGACTTGCCCAAGGCTACACAGCAGACAAGTGGTGAAGCCAGGATTTGGATCCAGGTCCTTCTAATTTCCAGGCCTGTGCTTTATCCACTAGGACAGGGTTTAACAGATACCTATTATTTATTTTGTTATTGAGGTGTATATCTCCATGATTCTATTTATCTTGATGATGTTGTCTTGTTTTGTTTTGTTCTGTTTGCTTTGTTGTTTGTCTCCCCCATTTAGACTGTGAGCCCATCACTGGGCAGGGATTGTCTCTATCTGTTGCTGAACTGTACATTCCAAGAGCTTAGTACAGTGCTCTGCACATAGTAAGCACTCAATAAACACTATTGAATGAATGACTAACATTACTAGTAGTGTCTGGGGTGCAAACAATTCTTAGGCTGATCTTGTTCCTGCTTCATTTCAATATTTGCTGAACATATATTTTCCTCACTTAAGATATCTTGTCAAAGAAACCCTCTCTCTAACATCCTGATTCCTTGTTTTTGGGAGGGAAGCAGGTCAGAATGTGTACTGGCATAGAGAAACCCAGCCAGATATTTGGCCAGTGCCTAAATGGGCAGGATTTGTTTGTTGTTCCTCTGATAAAAATCTGAGAGATGTTGGCAAGGAAGGTGGAGACAGGGAGCTAAAGAGTAATGTGGAGTTGTGGTTTGGGTGGGTATGGCTTCTCCCTACAGGAAGAGAGATCTTCAGTTGGCAAGCCTCCTTGGCTCATTTCCTGTTGAATTGGGGCTGCCGCAAAAGTTCACATAGGGTCAGTTCTGCAATACATCTTCTGGCTCTGCAGTTGGGAAGGTCAGCTTTGCTCCCACAAAACTGTGCAAGCTAAGTCCCAAAGCGTCTATGTTCAGCAAAAAACACATTCCAATTTCCAAAACCTTAGCTTCCCACATTCGAAAAGATCTCAGATGAGAAGGCTGTTCTGGCTACTGGACAGACAAAATGAACGACAATTTGTGCTACTACCTCTCTATTTAAAGCCCAGTTAAAGATTTGCTGTGTGATTTTAGTTACACTATAACCAAATAATAATAATTATGGTACTTGTTAAGGGTTTACTGTGTACTAAACACTGCACCAAGCACTGGAGTAGATACAAGAAATCAGGTTGGAGGGAGTCTCCGCTCCACATGGAGCTCACAGCTTAAGTGAAAGGGTATAGGTCTAAATCCCCATTTCCAGATGAGGAAACTAAGTCAAAGACAAGCTAAGTGACTTGCTCAAAGTCACACATCAGGTAAGTGGAGGAAGTGGGATTAGAACCCAGGTTCCCTGATTCCCAAGCCTGTGATCTTTCCACTTGGTCACAAAGACACCATCTGTAAGATGAGGATAAACATATTTGATTTTTGTAGAAATGTTTGGAAGATTGGAATGAGCCTAGTAGGGTTTTGAGCTCTTTGGATATACAAGCCAAACAAA
Organism: Ornithorhynchus anatinus; assembly: GCF_004115215.2. Classification (NCBI taxonomy): domain Eukaryota; kingdom Metazoa; phylum Chordata; class Mammalia; order Monotremata; family Ornithorhynchidae; genus Ornithorhynchus; species Ornithorhynchus anatinus. The sequence goes on along the minus strand of NC_041728.1, from coordinate 111,725,441 downwards.
CAAAAGATAATGATTAGATAAAAGATTAGTACAGAATCAGTTGCTTATGTAGTTACTGAATGAAATGGGAAGTAACAGGGCCTGTACAAGCACAACACAGCAGTGGGGGATTGGGGAGAGTGTAAACTTTCCACAATCTTCTAGCTAGGGGAAATGCTCTTCATCATTTTGGTTGAAATATTCCTTTGCTGTGGCAGCCAAAATAATTCAAGAGAAATGGTTTGGGCTAAATTGCCAATTGGTTCGGTTGGCTTGGCTGTTCATTTTTCATATTGAAAAAATATGGCAGAGAAGGCAGAGCTGCAGAGTAAGTCAGTGTGTATCCTTCTTGTAACATGGAGATAGCTTGAATAATAATAATAAAAACATTTTAAGTACTTATTGGGTGTCAAGTAACATTCCAAGAACTGGGGAAGAAAAAAGATGCTCAAGTCAGACACAGTACCTGTCCCACACAAGCACACAGGACTCACAATCTAGGTAGGAGGGAGAACAGGTACTGAATTCCCATTTTACGGTCAAGGAAACTGAAGCATAGAGAATTTAAGGGACTTGCCTAAGGTCACACAGCAGGCACAAAACAGAGTTAAGATTAGAACCCAGATCCTCTGACTTCCAGGCCCATGCTCTTACCACTAAGTCACCTGGTTCTTTGAATCTGAATTGAGGGTACATTGTTGAATTGTTTCCATACTCACCACAAAATGGTCTCTCCAACCTGTGCATCACTGGTACTTCATTCATATCAAGCAGCTGTTTTCTTATCACTTCTTGTGGATTTTTTTTTTTTTTGGTCTGGGGTGTGGGGGATGGGGAATGGAGGGAGATGAGTTGTGCTTCATACAAATATAGGGTGACTGTTTGACTGGTTTTGTTTTTGACAGTGCAGTTTTCACCTGACCTATCTCTTGTTTGGTCTTCTGTGTATCTGTAGAGCAGTGCTTCTTGAAAGTCATCTCTAACCTCCTTATACAAATACAGTTCAAAACACACAGAAGAATTCTAAGGCTTAGAAGAAAGCACAATTAATTCCTCAGACATGTCGTCATTCCTGGGAGACTGGACTGGCTCTGGGATTAATCTCAACATCAAGGGAGATCGTCACTCTTATCAGATAAGAAGGACTTTGCTAAAATATCCAGAAACAGAAGCCCTAACAGCCCTAATACGATTGAATGAATGAATGAATGAATGAATGAATGAATGAATAAGTCAGAGACCTGGGTCCTAATGCTGGCTCCACCAATTGCTTGTCGTATGTGACCTTGAGGAAATCTCTTAACATTTCTGGGACTCAGTTTTCTCAACTGTAAAATAGGGATTCAATACCTGTTCACCCTCCTGCTTAGACTGTGAGCCCCATAAGGTACAGGGACTGTGTCTGACATGATTAACTAGTATCTACCCCAGAGTTTAGAACAGTGTTTACATGTAGTAAGCACTTAAATACCATTATTATTATCATCAGTATTAAGAAACAGAGTTACTATTCTCCTATAACAATTTATTCCACTTGGACAGAGCTATCCTTAAAATGTTTTTCATTTCAATAATGGTAGCCAAAAAGTTTTACCCAAAAATAAGTGTTCAAATTTCTTAAGCAAAGAAAATAACTAAAGCGCACATGAGGTTGATTGCTGCCAAATAATCATTTAGGAAAAGGCCCATTATTCCTTGAATTATTCCTGCAACCACAGACCTGGTTCAAAAGTCATAGTGCAGTAGCATAGGTCGTTAATTCTGAGTGTCAAGTTGTTTCTGATAATTAACCTTATATGAGCATTTCTACTCCAGAAAAAAACAACTTCTGATGATGCAATTTTGGAATGATAGCAAAATAACCAAGCTTAGTGAAAACATCAGCAGTAAAATTCCTCTCAGAACCCAAATAGCAATCAATAGTATGAAGGACAGCTTCAACAAGTAGATGTTAAGAAAACATAATAGTGTGTTAGAAGATAAACTTGAAATTGTTCAAGAAAATACCTATTTTTTTCCTAACAGTATGGAGATTACACATTTGGGTATTTTATAAAACTATAAAACAAATTTTGGATGATGTACACATACAAAGGATATTGATAAAAACTTGCATTTTTTTCTAAATGTTTTAAATATTACAGAAATTGTGGTATGGTTAAAACATAACTGTTATTTCATTTCTTTTCAGGGTTATTGTGAAAACACCTTAAAGTGGTACTCTCCAGAAACCAGTGGCCTTGTTAATCTGCCTGAAGAAATACACAACAATTAGTTTAAGAATGTGATTATTGGAAACCTCTTAAAAAGTGTAATAGATTAGTTTCCCAAAAAAAAGGCCAGGAAGAAATAAACTACACTGCCAAACAGAGAGTTTGAATTTTAAAATGATCAGAAGGCTAGTAGTATTAACAAGCTCTTCTGTATCCATTTTAAGACATGCATGGAAGAGTTTGGACAATTTTTCTGTACTTGTCACAGTTTCTGTCAAGAGTAGAGTGGAGATACCTTGGGAAAAACCTCTTGATGAGCATGCAATTGAAACAGGAAAGGAAAAAAGACAGGCTTCTGCCCAAGCAAGAAATCCCTGAAGAATTTACCAAAAAAAAAATATATGTATAGTAATGGCAATGCCATTCTGTGGAGAGGATCAACACTTATGTATGTTTGAAAGGCAACACAAAACCCCAATACTAGTGGTAACAGAACTGACATGTCAGCATAACAAATGAACTATACCCTGTGAACAACATCCAGCAGAAAGGGGCTGGTTGAAATTTCATCACTATGGGATTCTGGCATTAGAGTCAGTTCTAAAGAAGCCTAATAGACATATTTCTAAATACAAATCTTCACCAGTCCAGTCAGTGATGATAATAATAATAAGAATTGTGGTATTTGTTAAGCACCTACTGTGTGCCAGTCACTGTTCTAAGCGCAGGGGTAGACACAAGGTAATCCAGTTGGACCCACATAGGGCTCATAGTCTTAATCCCCATTTTACAGATGAGGGAACTGAGGCACAGATAAATTAAGTGACTTGCTCAAGGTCACACAGCAGACAAGTGGCAGAGCAGCATTAGAACCCAGCTCCTTCTGATTCCCAGGCCCATGATCTATCCACTAAGCCATGTGGTATTGGTCATTGGTCATTGGTCCAGTTTCATTATAATGCTTATGAAATACGACCTGTCAGTCAGTCAATTTTATTTGAGTCTCACTGTGCGTAGAGCACTGTACAAAGATATTGAAAGAGTACACTACAACAATAAACATACATTCCCTGCCCACAACAATTTGGGCACGAGAAGCTTCTCCCTGCCCACGAGAAGCAGCGTGGCTCAGAGGAAAGAGCACGGGCTTTGGAGTCAGAGGTCATGGGTTCGAATCCCGGCTTGGGCACTTGTCAGCTGTGTGACTTTGGGCAAGTCACTTAACTTCTCGGTGCCTCAGTTACCTCATCTGTAAAATGGGGATGAAGACTGTGAGCCCCACGTGGGACAACCTGATTCCCCTGTGTCTACCCCAGCGCTTAGAACAGTGCTCGGCACATAGTAAGCGCTTAACAAATACCAACATTATTAACAATTTTACAGTCTAGAGGCTACAGTCTGTTCATCACTGGGCCAAGCCCAAGCACCAGATAATTAAATTGGTCATTGTCTGTGCCCCACATGGAGGTCAGATTCTAAGATTTAGAAAGAGAAATACTACCCCCATTTTAAAGCGGAGGAAATGGAGGTAGAGGGAGGTTAAATGACTCAGCAGGGTAATGCAGCAGGGTAATGGCAGAGTTGCAACTAAAGGGTTTTTTTTGGTTTTTTTAAAAATGATAATTGTTAAACACATATTATGTGTCAAGCACTGTTGCAAACACTAGGGTAGATACAAGTTAATCTGGTTGGACACAGTCCTTTCTGCATAGGGCTTACATTTTTAATCCCCATTTTACAGATGAGGTAACTGAGGCCTAGAGAAGTGAAGTAACTTGCCCAAGGTCCCACAGCAGACAAGTGATAGATCTGGGATTAGAGCTCAGGTCCTGATTCCCAAGCCCATGCTCTATCCAGTAGGTCATGCTGCTTCTCTCCTGCCTCTTGATTCCCAGATCTAAGACCTTATCATTAGACCATGTCGACTTCTCTACTGGACAAAGCCATTTGTTGGCTGGTCTGCCCCACCCTGGTATGGGTTAGTCGCAAGACACCTTTATTTCCAGGATTTTAATTTAAAATCCCCAGCCTCCCTCAGCTGTGACTCCTGCAGCCCAATTCCAAGGCTTGGACCAGGGGCTTGTGCTTACAGGGACTGGGAATAGAAAACAAAAACTCTGGAGCAAGCAGGGGGTGATGAATGTTCTAAATTGTGGGAAATTCAGTATACTTACACAAAACTCAGTATACTTCCACAAGAGAAGCAGTGTGGTCTAGTGGAAAGAGCATGGGCCTGGGAGTTAGAGGACCTGGGTTCTAATTCTAACTCTTCCAATTGCTTACTGGGTGATCCTGAGTGAGTCACAACTTCTCTGTGCCTCAGGTTCCTCAGTTGTAAAATGAGGAGAGGATGAAATATCTACTTTCCCTCCTACTTAGACCGTGAGCCACAAGTAGGGTTAATTAACTTGGTTCTCCCTCAGTACTTAGAAGGTGACTGATACATAGTAAATGCTTGAATACCATTAAACACAAAAATGATGTGTATGCCAACATCACATCAGGCTGTGTGCCTTCCTCATTGAGTGCAGTCACTTTAGTCTCTTCAGCTAGTTTTTAACCTGGAACTTTACCCCGCTTCATATCCAACAGTTCATCACTCTCCCCATCTTCAAAACCCTCCTAAAAAAACAAAGTTCAAACAAACAACAACAAACTCCCCCCCACCCCTCAAAAAATCCCATCTCCTCCAAGAGGCCTTCCTTGTTTTATCCTTTATTTCCCTAAGCCACTCTCTTTAGAGACTAAAAGCATCAGTCATAGTCTGCCCCATCTGAGAAGGGCTGTGTTAGTTGCAACTAGGATACTGACTTCATCCTAAAATCACTTTGCTTCAGGAGTCTTATAGAGTAACTGCACTGTGAGATGAGTGGAAAAGGCCCAGTCTCAAACAATGTGACATATCAGTGGATTGCTGCAAGAGCAGAACAGACAGACATAGCAGTCTGACAGGCAGAAGCTGGGAAAGATCTTACTTTCTTTGAGAAGACTGGAATCCCAAAGAGCCAGACAGAAGAGTCTGAACACAGTAAATTAATAAGAACAACAAGGAAAATGAGCACTGTGGTTTAGCAGGTTAAAGTGCCTGTCTAGAAAACCGGAGATCCTAGGTTCAAATCTCAGCGTTGCCTTTCAGGAGAAGCAGGATGGTGTAGTGGATAGAGCATGGAGCTGGGAGTCAGAAGGTCATGGGTTCTAATCCCATCTCTGCCACTTGTCTGCTGTGTAACTTTGGGCAAGTCACTTAACTACTCTGTGCCTCAGTTCGCTCATCTGTAAAATGGGGATTGAGAGTGAGAGCCCCAGATCGGACTGTAACTGTGTCCAACTTGATCTACTTATATCCACCCCATCGTTTAGTACAGAGCCTGACACATAGGAAGCCCTTAACAAATGCTACAATTATTATTAACTATCTGAGTAAGCACATACTGTGGACTGGATTGGCTGCGGTCATGTGTCTGCTGTGTGACCTTGGGCAAGTCTTTAATAACTCCTCTGTGCCTCAGTTCCTTCATCTGTAAAATGGGAATTAAATCATACACTCTACTTAGGGAAGGCTTTTAGGAGGGGATGAAATTTAGGTAGGGCTTTGAAGATTTGGAGAATGGTAGTCTGGTGAATATGAAAGGGGAAGGCAGTTACAAGCCAGAAACTCCTACCTCAATACAATCACTCATCCTATCCCTGGATTACTGCAGCACCCTTCTTGCTGATCTCCCAGCCTCTTGGCTCTCCCCCCTCCAGTCCATACTTCACTCTGCTACCTGGATCATTTATCTACAAAAGCATTCAGGACATATTTCCCCATTCCTCAGGAAACTTCCAGTGGCTGCCCATCCACCTCCTCCTCAAACAAAAACTCCTCACCATTGGTCTTAAAATGTTCAATAATTCTGCTCCCTCCTACCTCACCTCACTACCCCCCTAATACAACCCAGCTCCCTTGCTTCTCTCCTCTATCTTGTCTATCTCACTGCTGACCCCTGGCCCACATCCTGTCTCTGTCCTGAAACACCCTCCCACCTCAGAGACAGTTACTGTCCCCCCCATCCCCTTCAAAGCCTTATTGAGGACACATCTCTTCCAAGAGGCCTTCCCTGACTAAACCCCCATTTCCTCTTCTCCCACTCCCTTCTGTAGTGGGAGTAATGTGTCCCTCACCATCTTAGATTGAAAAGTCATTGTGAGCAAGGTAGGCCCACATCCTACCTCTGACCTGGAATGCCTTCTCTCCTTACATCCACCAAACTAACTCTTCCCCTCTTCAAAGACCTAATCAGAATTTGCCTCCTCCAGGAAGCCTTCTCAGGCTGAGCCCTCCCTTTCCCTCTCCTCCTCCTCCCCATTGCCCCTACTCCCTCCTTCTGCTCTACCCCCTTCCTCTCCCCACAGCTCTTGTGCATATTTGTATACATTTCTCTATTTTTTTAATGATGTGTATATATCTCTGATTCTATTTATCTATTTTGATGGTATTGATGCCTACTGTTTTGTTCTCCTTCTCCCCCTTCTAGACTGTGAGCCGGTTGTTGGGTGGAGATTGTCTCTATCTGCTGCCAAATTGTACTTTGCACACAATAAGCGCTCAATAAATACGATTGAATGAATGCATCTGTTTATTGTTGTATTGTACTTTTCTTAGTGATTAGTACAGTGCTCTGCAGACAATAAGCACTCAATGAATTCAATTGGATGAATGAATGTGAGCAAAGAGTTGATGATCAAGGAAAAATAAGTTGGGTGGACATTAGAGGAGTGAAATCCAAGGGCTGGGTTAGTGTGGGAGAGCAGGGAGTTTAGGAAGAGGTGAGCTGATTGAGTGCCTTAAAGTCTAACAAAACCTTCTCCTAACTCGGTACCTTGAATCTGTCTGTTTCTTTTTAAGGCTCATTAGAAAAGGTCTTTTCCTCTTTGTCTTTCATTCTAAATATCAAACTGTCAGCTTTACACTTGAGATTTTTAAAAGACTATGGTAGCAAAAGTGCTGATACAAATATTACCTCCACACTTTACAGAACACTGGATTTAATATTGGCTTTAAAGAGACGTTTGTCATTTATTAGGCTTTATTTACAGCTCTAATAATAAATAAGGACATGTACCTTGCTTCAGTAGAATCCTGCAGAATGTGCAAAATCTAGAGCCATTATCATTTTTCTTTCTGGAATATTTGCAAGTTATGTTTTCATGATGGAAGGGGTCTCTCCTCATTCAAGGAAGATTTTTTTTCCCTTTTAAGTGGCTTTTTTGTTGCTTCTTTCAGAGAGCTGAACATGCTGTCAAGATCTCGTCACACTGAACCTCAGTTGGATAGATAGGAACACCATATGGAAAGCTGTGAATGTACTTCCTATTAATGAGCGAGTGGGAAATCTTAGGTGACCATGTTAAACAAAATGTTCCGTCTAAGAACAATTATATATAGATTCAGTCTGGGAGAAGGCTGGACATAGTGCTGGACCTAAAATCAAGCCTTTTTCTTTTCCCAGTCCACCCCCGATTCTATCTCACACACACACACACACACAAACACACACACACAAAAGGGTGGTTTCCTGTGTCACATTAGTAATAGGGTGTGACAGAAGGGAGAAATCTAGATTTGCTCTTTGTTTACCATTCTCTCTTGTCATGATAGTGTTAACAAAACTAACAGTTCTGGAGCACCTTTCCTCTTCCTCCTTAGCCTAATAATAATAATTGTTTTTGTTAAGTATAAGCTGATCATGAAAGTGTAGCTGAGTATCTATGGGCACAATGAAAGGAAATGAACATCTCCTTATATTGAATGATTACTGGGCTGATCAGATGTAGCCAAGTTCAAAGCTAGTGTTCAGAATAACTGCACTGTTCTATCCCTAAATTGTAGATACTGTTTTAGCCTTGTTGGGCTCCTCTATGCACATAGGACTGCACTCAGAAAATACTCAATAAATACAGTTGATTGATGGTGCCCAGGGGTGGCTTTGTCCATTTTGGAGCACTTAAGGGAAGCAATGTAGCTTAAGGGAAAGAGTACAGGCCTAGGAGTCAAAGGACCTTGCTCTGTCACTTGTCTGCTGAGTGACCTTGGACAAGTCATTTAATAACTTCTGTTCCTTAGTTCCTTCATATGTAAAATGCAGATTAAATCCTATTCTCTCCTATTTAGGCTGTGAGGCTTTTGGCAAAGAGACTGCTTCCACTCTTGGGTCAACCCCAGGACTGAGTATAGTGCTTGGCACATATTAAAGTGCCTAACAAACACCATAATTATTTCTAATCCTGGCTCTGTCACCTGCCTATGGTATCTTGGTCAAATCACTTCACTTCTCTGGTCCTCAGAATGTAAAACAGAAATTCAAAGGATTCTGTGCTCATTCCTCCTCCCCCTTGGGCTGGGACAGGACCTGCGTTTAACTGTATTATCTTGTATCTATCTCAGTGTTTACTACTGTGTTTGGCATAAAATACTTAAATACCATTATTACTTCTGGAAGGCTGCTTCTTGGGGTGGGGGGAATGGACAGGGAAGGAAAGAGTGGGTAGGTCCATTGGAACAACTTTATTTTGAATATATATTTCACCCTTGCAATGGAATGTAGTTTTCACCCTATCATGTGCAAGTTTGGATGACCCTGCTTAATGAATACAGCCTGCCTTTGAAAAGCTCCAAAGTAACTTCTTCAAAAGGCAGAATTAATAAAATCTTATGAAACAATGTTGCTTTGTGACTGTGGTATTTTCAAGATTAAAACAAAGGAAATCTATAGACTTCTAGTCCCCTTTCAAAAGTTAAAAAGTGACCACATGAAGTGCTTTTAAAATTTTACCCCCACCACCCCTTCCAAAACAAGCATTTTAAACTTTCTCTCAGAAGGAAAGCCGTATATTCTTCTGGATGAATACAATTTCATTATGATACAAATTTTCCAGAGTAGTGCCAAAAGTCCTAACATAAGGAAGGTTTCCTGTATTCTCTTCCTACTGGAAACCTCTCCTTGTGTTCTCCATTATGGTTAAATTACCACACAGTCATGGTTGCTCTGCTCCTCACCCACTGGAGTAGACTGTACTGGAAAGCTTGGTGTGCTCGCCTGTGCCAAGCCTCACTTTGGAGTTTGCTCTCTGAAACTCCCCTACTCCTGGAACCTCAATCTGCCACTTGTTTGCTGTGTGACCTTGGGCAAGTCATTTAACTTCTCCATGCCTGTTACCTCATCTGTAAAAAAGACATCACTACTGTGAATCCCCTGTGGAATACGGACTGAGTCCATCCTGATTAGCTTGATTCTTCCCCAATGTTTAGTATGGTGCCTGGCAGATAGGCAGCATGGTATAGTGGACAGAGCACCGGCCTGGGAGTCAGAAGGTCATGGGTTCTAATTCCGGCTCTGCTACTTGCCTGCTGTGTGACCTTGGACAAGGCAGTTCTTTTACCTCATCTGTAAAATGGGAAGACTTAGCCCCATGTTGGGCAGGGACTCTGTCCAACCCAATTGGCTTGTATTCACCCTAGTTCTTAGTATAGTTCCTGGCACAAAGTAAATGCTTAACAAACACCACAGTTATCATTATTAGTAAACACATAATTCCATAAAATTGGAAGGCCACAGAAAAAGGTGAAGGAAGCATGTGAATTATCAACTGTCTTCTTTTTCTTTGTCCTCCTATCAGTAATACTGCTTCAGTGCCCACCTTCCCCCACTAGATTATAAGGTCTTTGAGGACAAGGACCATGTTTACAAACTCTATTCTACCCTCCAAAATGTTTAGTACAGTGCACTGCACACAGTAAGTGCCCAATCAGATTCAGGTAGAGCAAATAGAAGCCATTTAGTTTAAAATTTGATTATAGTCCAGAATGGACTAGCCTTTTAGTGCCATCCTGTCAAGTGAAAGACCGAATTTAGAATCTCATTTAGCAACAAGCATTATTTGAATAAAACTCCCAAAACATAGCAAAATTAAGAGGAAAGCATTTCAATCCACTCCACTGAAATATCTCTTCCTCCTATTTTAAGTAATACTCATTTGAATGGAGAAACAATTTAGTCACTTTTCTTTTCAGAAAATAGCTGGAGTCTAACTGAAAGTGACAGGGATCCATTCTGCTTCCATTTCATGAGCAATGTTGAAAATATTCACCAACACTCATCCCTTCCCTGGCACTGCAAAGTTTTTTAAAATGAGTCACCTTTCACTAGGGCACCCTGAGCAGGCAAAAATGCATAATCAACCTCCTCATTCTGAAAAATATAGAAACCTAACTTGAGGTTTCACTTCTTCAATATATTGCTCAGGTAATATGATCACAGTGAAAAAGAGCTAATAAAAAAGAACATTAACTAGGTAGAGGTCTAATCACTCCATAACAAAGAGGATGTCAGATAGACTTGAGGAAATGAAGAACCTTAATTTTTTTTTTTCATACACATACTGTCAGTGTTATCTTTCCTGCCTGATGTACCAAAATGGGGACAACTCTCAATTTGCATCCAGCCACCAAAGACAGCACGTAGTGGCTGTAGGATATCCAAACTACAAGAAGAGTAAGCACCTCCAGAAGGTGAACATTTTAAAGCTATTTTGAAAGGGGGAAAAAAAAGTCAATCAATGGCAGTTCCCAGCATTGCATTAGGTCCTTGGGAAAGGCCAATATAGTAGAGTGGGTAGACATGTTCTCTGCTCACAAGAAGCTTGTAGTTTACAGGGATGCAGACATTAAAATAAATTACAGATGGGGGAATGAGAGTGCATAGGGGTGTGTATTTAAGTGCTGTGAGGCTGGGGGCAGGGTGAATATAAAGTACTTAATGAGTTCAACTCCAAGTGCTTAGGCAACATAGAAGGGAGGGTGAAAGGAAGAAATGAGAGTCTAGTCAGGGTAGGCTTCTGGATGTGATTTTAGTAGGGCATAGAGAAAAATAATTTGTGCAATTTTCATTGGTTGGGGTTAGATGTCAATGTCTGTTGCCAGGTGAAGAGCTCATCTACAAACTGATTTCACAACTCAGAATTCCTTGCCAACAAAAGAGGAAATCAAGGACATTATTAGTGATTCCTGCAGAATCTTGGAGAAAGGTTGCAGATTACCCAGTCTCAGGGAGCACACCTTGTAATTGCACTCATTAGCCATAAACAAATGAGGTATGTAATCCAATGGAAACCTGGAGATGCTTTTGGACTGAGACAAGGAAGCTATAGAGTATCTCTTGCCCACAGGTGCCAGAACTAGGGTGTTTCCATTAGTCTTGGGGGCAAGAAACCTTCCACTGAACCTAAAAAACAGGTCTGGATGGTATTACCACAAAAGTAACACGAAACATCCAGAACCACTGCAGGGAGAATGGAATCACTTTGGCCTAGTGGAGAGAAGACAGGCCTGGGAGTCAGAGGACCTGGGTTCTAATTCCAGTTCTGCCACTTGTCTGCTGTGTGACCTTGGACAAATCACTTAATTTGTCTGTGCTTGAGTATTTCACCTGTAAAATGGAATTAAGATTGTGAACCCTAAGTAGGACATGAACTGTGTCCAACCTAATGAGCTTATATCTTCCCCAACACTTAGTACAATGCCTGGCACATAGTAAGCACTTATGGACCACAATAATAAAACAGAGATAGAGGGCAACTTCCTATTCCCACACCTCCACAGACAAGCATGGTTGATCCCTACTGGACAAGGCCTCCTCAATGCCTAGAAACCATATCAACATTGTAGGGACCCCAGAGGCCATACATAGACTGTAAACTCTGAGGACTGGAATTCGGTCTACCATCTGTATTGGATTATACTTTCCCGAGTGCTCTGTACACAGTGTTTGGCACACAGTAAGCACTCAATAAATATCATTAATTGATGGACAATGACAAAGCATTGCCATGTGGATAGGGTCCTTGAAGGATTGTAATAATAATGTTGGTATTTATTAAGCGCTTACTATGTGCAGAGCACTGTTCTAAGCGCTGGGACAGATACAGGGTAATCAGGTTGTCCTACGTGAGGCTCACAGTCTTAATCCCCATTTTACAGAGGCTCAGAGCAGTTAAGTGACTTGCCCATTTCAGACAGCTTGGTAACTATTTCCTCTGCCAAATCTGGGGAACTGAGGTAATTTCCTTAATTGAGATATTTGAGTGCCTGACACACACACACACACACACACACACACACACAAATACAAAAAAAAAAAAAGAACCACTGAAAAGACTCTGTTCTCTGTGAAGCCAAACTGCTTCATACCACTCAGGTGAATAGGCATCATTACTGCCTATTGTGAAGAACATCTAACTACAGAAACCATTTTAGAATGCATTCATTACTTGAGAACAGCTAGTGCTGTATCAATCACTTGATATCAACTTTGCTTAAAAAATAACACCACAACAACAAAGGCTTCAGATTGCAACAGGTTTTTAAAAAAGAAGTGTTCACATTCAGAGAGATTTTATAGAACTATTAAAAAAAAAAGGGCAGATGTGTTTTCTTTAAAGACTGTGGATCCCAAATTAATATGCCGCCACAGTCATCAGCTCCAAATTGTTTTACTGTCAGAAACCCTTCACACCAGACTTAAGACTCCTAAAGTATTGCTTCCAGATGAATGTTATTCCAAAATTTACCAATGCCAAATCACCAAACAGCTCTGTAGGGAAAAGACATCTGTGCAGGAAAGTGTGTGTGGGGCCAAATTCCTATTCAGGATCAAGAGCTGATCAGTGAAAAGTCAGTGGAGTGCAGGGGGTATTGGTGAATGAATTTTGCCTAATTCTGTCCCTCCCCTCCAAAACCTGCAAGAAGCCACTCTTCTGCCCTGTTACAGCACGGCACGTTTGAGATACAGCAGCAAAACCATATGGGATGCACAAGTAGCACTGATAGGGGAAGAGATTAAATGCTAAAATATAACACTCAGCATACAGATGCAACAATGACCTATTGAAAAGCAGATCTGTTGAACACCGAAACAGAGACATATGGCTGGAAGAAACTTCAAGAGGTCACTTGCCTCTAGAAGGAGAAATGGGCAGGTTTTTTCAATTTAGTGGTGGAACAGAGGAGGCAAGATTGAAGATAGGAGTCTGCATGGCCCCCCATTGAATTAGAAAAGGCTTTGAGGAGGAGGTGGCCTTAAGAAGCCTGAATGAAAGAAGCAGTGGGAAATTAGCTTGCGTGGAGGAGGAAGCAGTGGTACAGGCACAAGGCGGCTACAAAAATATATTAATTTAACTCTAATTAATCATTTTGGTCCTTGTGAATGTGATCGCATATGTCAGATGACTTGAAAATGGTTAAAATAAATCCACTGAAATCAACTCATTCTTTTAGCCCTAAATTCAGTGATCTAAATTTACAGCTATTTCCAAACAGTTTACAAGGATGATTTCCTATTTTCCATTGTGAAGTATGTCACCATGCAATAGAGTCTGTGGGTTATTTCCTGAAATTCCTCTGCAAATGGGAAGAGCTAAAGGCTTTGGGTATTCAGAAACATGACATCTCAAATTTCTCTGGCACTTGTAGGGCTCATAAATTCCTTTAAAACACATCTAATGGCAAATTATATGATCCAAGAGCTCTTAGAGACCTGAATGCTTAAGGCACCTTGTAATTAGATTCAGAAGTCTGTCAACCTCCAGCAACTGTTTCTTCCTGCACCCCAAACGTTGACTTTGAGACTAGAACAAACACTTCCATTTCACTGTAGAAGGTACTCAATGACTACGATAATGTTGAGGAAGAGAACAGGCTGGACAGAGGAACAGCATGGACTAGTGGAAAGACTAGGGGCCTGGGAGTCAGAAGACCTGGGTTCTAATGCCAGCTCTGCCATGTGACCTTGGGCAAGTCACTTAACATCTCTGTCCCTCATTTACCTCATCTGTAAAATAGGGATTAAGACTGTAAGCCCCATGTGGGATTGTGTTCAATTTGATTAGCTTGTATCTACCTCAGCTCTTAGTACAGTGCCTGTTTACTAAGTAAGCACTTTATAAAGGTTTTTTTTTTTAAAAAAAAAGAGAGACGAGAGGAGGAGGAGAAAAGGAGGGGGAGGAAGAACCAGCAGGATATCTGGACTTCTGTTCCAGTTCTCCACTTGAAAGGAATAGCACAAAACAACAATCTACAACAAATGAACCAAACTGTGGGCCAGATATTAAGTATAGTTGATTATGGGGAAGAATGAAACATTACAACTATGGTTGCTTCATTTGTTGAGTGTATTCTAGGTGAGCTTGTCCCCTTTCCCCTGTGCCCCCACATGAATAGCCATATAATCTTCCCAGCATTTAGGATGGTACTTAGGTTGGATAGTCTTAAGTGCCAGCTTACCCATTTGCATGTATGTTTTACTGACAGTGCTACTGTTTCCTGTAAAATATTTTTCTAAGATTTATCATGTTGTAGGCACTACTGCAAATAATTAGAATTAACCCTGCCCCTGAGGAGTTTATAATCTGTGAGGGAAAGGGACACACAAATACACAGCACAAGCCAAGAGTTGTACAAAAGACCGCTATTATCCAAATGACAGAAACATATGTCCCAACAGTCACCTAGAAAGTCTTATTGCATTGAATGCCTTGTACTGTGCTCTGTACATAATGGGTGCTCATTATGTGCTGTTGTTGTGTTTGTTTTTTTCACAGAAATGCATTATGCTATATTTACTGGCTATTCCATCTATGGAAAAGAGAGAGAAAACCCGAATAAATGCCCAAAGTGCCTTCCTATACCAACGTCTGCAGATTAAGTAACATAATCATCAGAAAGAGTTACTGGCAGGCCACACCTGATATTAATCTGTGTGCAGCAGAGCTAATGACCCTAAGGGACATGTGGACAAGTTATAATTATGCCAGCATAATTGGACTCTCCTGACCATCAGGAGGTGTTGGGGTGGCACACTGCCATTTGGCAAACTACTCGTCTCCTGGTCAGTGTGGTTTAATGTATACAGCCCAGGCCTGGGAGTCAGAAGGACCTGGGTTCTAATCCCAGCTCTGCCACTGGTCTGCTAGGTGACCCTGGGCAAGTTACTTAACTTCTCCATGTCTCAGTTACCTCAACTGTAAAATGGAGATTAAGACTAGCAGCCCCATGTGGGACAGGGAGTCTGTCCAACCTGATTTGCTTGAATCCACACCATTGCTTGGTACAGTGCCTGGTATATAATAACCACTTAAATACCACAATTATTAGCAGAAGTTTACTTGAGTCCTTGGCTGAGAGGATGATTAGTTGATAATTATCCTTACCACTAGACCGGAAACCATGGCTATCACACTCCCCATCCAGCCCCACAACACTAATGCCTCTGTCTGTAATTTAATGTCTGTCTCCCCCTCTAGACTGTGAGCTCATTGTGGGCAGGAAATGGGTTTGTTTATTGTTAGAGTAAACTCTCCCACACACATAGTAAAGTGCTCTGCATAACAGTAAGCACTCAGAAGCAGCGTGGCTCAGTGGAAAGAGCATGGGCTTTGGAGTCAGGGCTCATGAGTTCGAATCCCAGCTCTGCCACTTGTCGGCTGTGTGACCGTGGGCGAGTCACTTAACTTCTCTGTGCCTCAGTTCCCTCATCTGTAAAATGGGGATTAAGACTGTGAGCCCCACGTGGGACAACCTGATTCCCCTATGTCTACCCCAGCGCTTAGAACAGTGCTCGGCACATAGTAAGCGCTTAACAAATACCAACATTATTAAATATGATTAACTGACTTCTCTGGTGGCTGGAAAATGAAGCCTGGAACCAAAAAGAAAGAATGGGACCCTCAAAACTCGTAACCCCATCCCTTGCCCCTTCATCATCCATTGTGTTCAGTGGGGACACTATCTCTCACCCTTGGTGCAGCCGGAGTTTGTTTGTTTTTTTGAATGGCATTTGTTATTCATTCATTCAATAGTATTTATTGAGCGCTTACTATGTGCAGAGCACTGTACTAAGCGCTTTGAATGAACAAGTCAGCAACAGATAGAGACAGTCCCTGTCATTTGACGGGCTTACAGTCTAATTGGGGAAGACAGACAGACAAGAAAAATGGCAATAAATAGAGTCAAGGGGAAGAACATCTCGTAAAAATTTGTTAGTGCTTACTAAGTGCTCAGCACTGTTCTAAGCATTAGGGAAGACACAAGATAATTAGGTTATACAGAATCCAAGTCCCACATGGGGCTCACAGCCTTAATTCCCATTTTACAGATGAAGAAACTGAGGTTCAGAGAATTTAAATAATTTATCCAAGGTCACACATCAGACCAGAGGCAGAGCTGGTACTAGTACCCCATTTTTTATTTTTTTTTGACTCTCAGGCCCATGCCTTTTCCATTGGGTCACGCTGTTCAGAGGTTTGGCAGTGGAGGAGAGGAATATCAAGTCCTTTTCCCTCAACTCTACCTGGCCCTTGGACCTTGCTACATCTGGAAATGGGGAAACGACAAGTATAATCTGTGTTCCCTTCTATGAGGCCTAGTGGATAAAGCATGGGCCTCGGAGTCAGAAAGACTTGGGTTCTAATTCCAGCTCTGCCACTTGGTGGGTGTGTGACCTTGAGCAAGTCACTTCACTTTTCTGGGCCTGCTTCCTCATCTGTAAAATGGGAATTAAGGCTGTGAGCCCCATGTGGGTCTTGGACTTTGTTTTATCTTATTAGCTTGTATATACCCCAGTGCTTAGAACAGTGCTTGACTTAGAATTATTATTATTGGTGGCCAGGCTCAGTGAATGGGAAGAGACAGGTTAGGTAGTTGGGCAGGAAAGACTGCCAGGGTTTGGGAAAGACCCAGTTGGATCCCAGTATCATTTGGCAAAGATCCAGTTGGATGCCGGTAACACTCCCACCCTACCAGAGAAACAGAGTTGCTTAGAGAAGCAGCGTAGCTTAGTAGAAATAGCACAGGCTTGGGAGTCAGAGGTCATGGATTCTAATCCCGGCTCTGCCACTTGTCTGCTGTGTGACTTTGGGCAACTCACTTAACTTATCTGTGCCTCAGTTACCTCATCTGTAAAAATGAGGATTAAAAATGTGAGCCCCACATGGGACAATGTGATTACCCTGTATCTACCCCAGCGCTTAGAACAGTGCTCTGCACATAGTAAGCGCTTAACAAATACCATAATTATTACCATCTTATCCTTGGTTGCGCCCAACCTTGGTTTATGCTCTAAAGCTTTTGGTAAGATGTTTGTTTGATGCAGAGGTGGATGGGCAACCACAGGAGCTTCTTGAGGAGTGGAGTGGATGTTTTTGTAGAAAAATGTTTGGGGCAGCAGAGTGAAGTATGGATTGGAGTGGGAAGACCCAGGAAGCAGGGAGGTAAGCAAACAGGCTGATGCAGTAATCAAGGTGAGAAAAGAGAAGTGCTTGGATTAATGTGGTAGTTTGGATGATGAGGATGTCAGTGATGAGGAAAGGATGGATTTTAGAGGTTGGGGAGGACAGGATATAGTGGTAGATTGAATATGTGGGTGGAATGAGAGAGAGGAGTCAAGAATAATGCCAAGGTTTACAGGGTTGTGAGATAGGAACGATGGTAGTCCTGTTTACCATGAAGGGAAAGTCAGGGGAAGGACAGGGTATTGAGGGGAAAATAAGGAGTTCTGCTTTTGACATGTTAAATCTGAGATGACAACAGGACATCCAAGTAGAGATGCCCTGAAGACAAAAGAAAGTGTGAGACTGCAGAGAGGGTGAGAGATCAAGGCTGGAGCTGTAGATTTGGGAATCATCAGCATAAAGGTGGTAGTTGAAGTCATGTGGATAAATGAGTTTTCCAAGGGAATGGGTGTGGATGGAGAATAGAAGGGGAGCCAGAACTGAACCTAGAGGAACACCCACAGTTACAGGGTGGGAGGTAGAGAAGAAGCCCTTGAAAGATACTGAGAATAAGCAGCCAGAGAGTAAGGAGTAGAATGAAACTAAGGTTGGATAACGTTTCCAGGAGAAGTGGGTGGTCCATAGTGTCAGAGGCAGCTGAGAAGTCCAGGAGGATTAGGATGGGGTAGAGGCTGTTAGATTTGGCAAAAGGAGATCATTTGTATCATTTGTGACCTTCAAGAGGGCAGTTTCAGTGGAGTAAAGGGGATAGAAGCCAACTTGGATGGGGTCATGGAGAGAAATAGAGGCGAGGAACTCAAGGCAACAAATCTAGACAATTTGCTCAAGGAGTGTAGATTGGAATGGTAGGGGGGAGCCAGAGTAATGAGTGGTATTTTTGAAGCATTTACTAAGTGTCAAGCACAGTACTAAGCACTAGGATGGACACAAGATGACTGGGTCAAAAACAGTCACTGCCTCACCTGGGGCCAATTATTTCTTGGGTACAGATAAGCTGAACAAATTTCTTCCCAGATCAAGCCTCCTAGATGGTAAACTTCATGGATCTCATACCTCTAACCCAGAGCCCTGGATCACCTCCAATTCTGCTTCCTTTGTTCCTGCTGGCAGGAATCTAGATATTAGTCCAAGTTTGCCCACCTCAAGTTCATCCTTGCATGCTTTAACACAGCCCAGCAAAACTGTTTCTCCATCCTTATTGAAACCCACTTCCATTGCCCTCACCAGTTGTTCCAGACATTTAACTCTCTCTGCAAACCCTCTGTTCCTCCATCTCTCCCAATCCTTTTCCCTAATGTCCTGGCTACCTACTTCACTGAGTTGAAGCTATCAGGTGAGACCTAAAAATCTCCCCTGCTCCTCTCCAGTCCTTCCCTCAACTCTCCCATTGTTCTCAGCAATATCTCAAGAGTTCTCCTGCCTTCTCTCAAAATCCACCTCCACCTCTGTATCCAATCCCATCCCTTTACTCTTTATCAGAAACACCTGCCCGCTTCCTACTTTTCTCCCTGACCCCCATATTCAATTGTTCTTTCTCCCATGGCTTCTTCCCCACTGCTTTCAAAACATGCCCATGTCTCCCATATCCTAAAAAAAAACAAACCCTTCCCTGATCTCACAGCTCATTCCAGTTATCATCCGATTTCCCTCCCACCATTCCCCTCCAAACTCCTTGAGCGAATTGTATGCACCCACTGTTTCCACTTCTCTCCTTAACCCACTCCAATCTGGCTTCTATCCCATTCATTCCACTGAAACTGACCTCTCAAAGGACACCAATGATTTCCTTCTTCCCAAATGGACTCTACTCCACTTTAACCCTCTTCTGAACTCTCATATATCTGACATTGAGGACCATGACCTTCTCCTGGAAACATTGTCCAACTTTGGGTTTACTGGGTCTGTCCTTTCCTTGTTCTCTTCCTCTCTCTCTGGCTGCTTATTTTCAGTCTCTTCGGTGGGCTCCTCCTCTGCCTCCTACCTCCTAATTATGGGAGTCTCTTAAGGCTCAGTTCTGGCTCCCTTTCTTTTCTCCAGCTACATCCACTTACTTGGAGAACTCACTCACTCCTATGGCTTCCACTACCATCTCTATGCAGACGATTCCCAGTTCTACAACTCCAGCCCTTAATCTCGCTCCGCATATGCAGGCTTGCATTTCCTCCTGCCTTCAGGACATTTCTACTTGGTTGTCCAATTGACACCTCAAACTTAAGAAGTCCAAAACAGAAGTCCTCATCTTCCTGACTTTCCCATCACTGTAGACACCACCACCTTTCCTGTCTCAAGCCCATAACCTTGGCACCATCCTTGACTCTTCTCTTTCAACCCACATATTCAATCACTAAATCCTGTCAGTTCAACCTTCAAAATGTCACTAAAATATGCCCTTTCTTTTATATCCAGATGGATAGTGCTTTAATCTAAGCACTTCCAGTCCTGTTTCCTGATCAGCCTCTTTACTGACCACCCTGCCTCCTATCTCTCCCACTCCTGTCCTTTTAGGAAGGTTTTGAAGGAAGGGAGGGTGAACATCTGTCACAGATGAAGAGGCAAGGCATTCCAGGCCAGAGGCAGGGTGTGGCTGAGAGGTCAAAGGTGAAATAGATGAGAGAGAGGTACAGTGAGTAGGTTGGAATTAGAGGATGGTCCTGCCTCTTCATATATGACAGACATTCAATCTCTCCACCTTCAAAACCTTATTAAAAGCTCATCTCCACCAAGTGGGAGTCCCTGATTAAGCTCTCATTTCCTCTCCTCCCATTTTCTGTAAGCCCGTCAATGGGCAGGGACTGTCTTTATCTGTTGCCGATTTGTACATTCCTAGCACTTAGTACAGTGCTCTGCACATAGTAAGTGCTCAATAAATACTATTGAATGAATGAATTTCCTTCTGCAACAACTTTGCACTTGGAGTGTACCCTTTATTCACCCTTTCCTCATCCCCACAGCATTTAACATGAATATTTAAATTACAGATATTTTATGCTCATCTTCCTCTTTATACTTTAAGCTCATTGTTGGCAGGGAACCTACCAACTCTGTTATATTGTACTCTCCCAAGTACTTGGTACAGAGCTCTGCACACAGTAAGTGCTCAAATATGTACTGATGGATACAGTGCTAAGAAGCTGTTCAAAATTACTGCCAAAGCCCTTTCCTTATTTTATTCCCAACCTAAATTCCCGAGTCATCACAAAGTTGCGCTATTTCAAATGACTTGGCTTTCTTCAGCTCTGAAAATGTGGGCTAAAATTTTAGAAAATATTTCCTGAAAATCAAACTAAAAATGACATCGAACCCCACTTTGGACCTACCCGGTGTCACAATGTAACATCAAGTTTATCCACATATTTACAATTAGGAATAATTCCTGCAAAGTTTTACACACAGTGCATTTTCATGTCCAGTTTTTTCACCTTGTATTTAGTGCAGTTTTCATGGCCATCTAAAAACCATTGAGCCCTCTAGACCATGAGGTCCTTTTGGGCAGGGAATGTGACTACGAATTCTTGTTATATTGAACTCCTCCCAAATGTTTAATACAGTCCTCTGCACACAGTAAGTGCTCAATAAATACCACTGATAACTTAATCAAACTAAGACAACAAAAGACAGGCAGAGGGTGTTTTCATTAGAAAAGTGCCTTCTCTTCTTTAATACTGAAAGCAAACCTTAGAACTTCCATTCACTCACAGGGAATGTTTCTCACCTCCATTTCTAAACTCCAAAACCCCTCTAAGGCATTTCACTTTATGGCAATTCAGGGTTTTATCTGTCAGTCAACCATTTTGTCTAACTGCTAACAATAAACCCAAAATGCTCAACTTCCTCTCAGAAACATCTCTCAGCAGGGTTAATTTCTCATGACAGAAGCTACAGGTTGTAAAGAAAACAAACCCACCAAATCACTCATATCCAGAGAAAGAGAGACTCAGTACATATAGCAATCATGAGGTTCAAGCACAATACATAACTGGGATTCTCTTCAAAGTCAGGTCTGAGAAATGTCTAGTCACTGTGAGCAGGGAGCATGTCTACCAACTCTGTTACAGGGTACTCTGCCACATAGTTTGTACAGTGCTCTGCATACAGTAAGCCCTCAATATGATTGATTGCATAGTGATCAATAGGAGACCAAGACTGAACCATTATTTCCTAGCCTAATATTTCTGACACTAATGACTTCCCTCACAAAACTCTGCAGTTGTTCTTATGGCACATCAACACCATCTTGCGGGGGAGGAAGTGGGGAGAACAATTTTTTGACCCACTATAAAACGAGCAATTTGAGTTGCCTATCACTGACTTGCCAGAAATTTTAATTAAAACAAATAGCCACAGAGATAGAGTTAGAGTCTAGATGGAATGAGGAAAAGTAAACTTTATTTTTTTTTAATTACCTCCAGCTTCTCTCTATTTCAACCACAGATAGTATGCTTCCTGTGGGCAGGGATTATGCCCACTAACTACTGTACTCAGGCACTTAGTACCATGAATTACATTAATTGATCAAAGTGGGTACACTAGAACCGAAGTCTGTGGCAGGGTTAGTACCCTTATACAAAAAAACAATTTTCACAAGGATAAAGCAGGAAGCAAACATGAGAATGTCACCTTGTCTTCTCTGTAAAATAGCCATATGAAGAGTGAAAAGCAGCAGACAGTTGGACTATTGCACAAGGTCAATAATATTGACCATGTACAAAGATATTTGAGAAATCTTTCTAGAAGGAAAAGGTGCAATTGCCTTAATGTTTACGGATGGATGTGTGTGTGTACACACACATATCCAATTGCAAGATTTTCAAGTTCCTCCTCTTACCTAATAAAAACAATTGTGGTTTGTTAAGCACTTATTATGTGTAAAGCACTGCAGTAAGCTCTAGAGTAGATACATGATAATCAGATCAGACAGTCCCTGCTCCACATGGGGCTCACAGTCTAAGCCAAAGGAAGAACGGGTGTTGAATCCCTGTTTTATAGATGAGGAAACTTAGGCATAGTGAAGTTAAGTGGCTTGCACAAAGTCATTTATTAACAATGGATTTTGCCTTCCACATTTTCAGGTAGCAGGAGCCAGAGAAATTCCATTCTCTAAAATCCCAGATGGATGAAAATCTTTCTTATGTTGAAAAGTCACAAGAGAAAGGATTTTGCCTTTCTCCCCCAGGAGCCCATCCCAGAGGAAGACAGACAGTCCATTTACTCATTTTAGCAGAGGTATGCTTTAACAGTTTGCATTGCCTTTATGAAAGTTTTTGCAGTTATATATTACATACATTAAGCTGATGGTAAAACAAGATTTAGGCTTTTCTAATTACAACATTATTCTAATCAAAACAGGAGAGCTAATTTATTGACACTAAAATCATCCACCACGGAAGCAGCCAGATATACTCTTTTACTCATTGTTGGTGAATTCTCCTAAGAAAAATCAATTTCAAAATGTACTGAAGAGTGCAGCATTAAAATGCATGTGTGATCAGCAAACCAAGAGTGAGCAATTATTTTCTCCAGATGTCCTAAAATTCTTTCTGAAAAATTCAGTTTGATATAACAGGATACCTCATTGTTGGGCAAATTCCCTCCTTTTCTCTGGCCTGCTCCTACACAAAAAGTCCAGTTCAAGTCTTCCACAAGCAAAGTCAAAACCAATCAGTGGTATTTACTGAGCACTTACTGTGGTTCAGAGCACTCTACTAAACGATTGGGAGGATACAGTAACACAGATTTGGTAGACGCTTTCCCTGCCCACAAGGAGCTTCAGTCTAGCGAGGGAGGCAGACATTGATATAAATAATAGATAAGTACATAAGTTCTGTGAGGCTGAGGTGAATAAAGGGTCTAAATCTAAGTGCAACCATCTCGTGAATGGAATGAACAGCTACCTTCCATCCAGATCCTAGAGAAATCTCAGTTTCCCAACACAATTTTCAGTCTGGCTGGTCTTTGGGGCAGAGATGCCAGATGTGGGAATATTCAGAGGAATGTTTTCCAGCCAAGGTTAATATAAATGAATGGTGGAGAAAAGCTGGCCATGGCTTCAAACTCAATAATGGATACTCAGAGTTTTGGCTGGAACAGAAATCATTTTCTAGAAGCTGAAAGTCTGAACTTGCTACCTTAACCCACACCCTGAAACAACAGCAAAATAATAATAATGATAATAATAGTAAATGAAATTTTTAAGCACTCACTGTGTGCCAGGCACTGTATTAAGTGCTGGAGTGGATACGAACAAATTGGTTTGGACACAGTCCCTGTACCACATGGAGCTAACAGTCTTAGTCTCCATTCTACAGGTTGGGTAACTGAGGTACCGAGAAGTGGAGTGACTTGCCCAAGGTTACACAGCAGACTAATGGCAGAGTCAGGATTAGAACCCATGACCTTCTGACTTCCAGGCCTGTGGTATATCCACTATGCCATGCTACTTCTCCAAGAAATGAGAGTTTTACAGTACTTCATGATAAATAATGATACAAGCTTCAAAATACATGGTAACTTCAGAGAGAGATCTAAACATGGATAATTGGGATCCTAATCCTACCTGAAGCTAGTTGAGATTCATAGGCTTTTAGAAGAACCTAGAAAGAGCTGTAAATGTGGAACATCAATCATGTCATTTATTCCCAACATGGCTAGTCATTTTCACGGTATTGAGGAAGTTATCTTCTCTTTGCTTCCATATTCTTCCTGCCTAAAAGAATATCAGCATAAGACTATCTATCCAGCAGGGATTGTATAAGGCTTAATAACTGTCAAGACTTTGATTCTCAAATGAATGATAAAATATTCATTCAGTAGAAAAAAAATTAGAATTGGAGACACTTTGGAAAAAGTCTTCCTAGTACTCAGCAGTAACAACACAGCTAACTCATCAGGGACCTCTCCATATTAAATCATGCGCATTAATCTAACCCTGTTTAGGAAAACAATCTTTGTCACTGGAGTATTTCATTTTCCTCCCCTTTTTAAGTCTTTGGAACATACAGTATCACTTCATAGCATCTAAAGCAGTGAGCAAATATCACTCCAGTATACAAACACCCTTCCTGCATCAATCATTAAAAAGAGCAGAGTCAAGCATTGCAACCAAAAACACATACACACACAAGCCTTCCCTTTGCCCCATGCACAGTTTATTCAGCAGGTCTTGGCACTTGCAACTTCTAGTCAGAAGCACCTGCAATCAGAATTCCCTTAAAATATCTCAATCTGCTTGCAACCACTGAAGTGGTTTGCTTTCTGTTGCCCACATTATCTCATTTGGCTTCACACATACCCAGAATCCAATATATTGAATTTAGAGAAACACATGTAATCTCCAATTCACCTCAGACCTGATCCACAGCAGGAAATTGTAACCGTCTTGCTTGAATTGACTGTGGCGTTAACACCAAAGTGAAATATGAGGCAAAGGAGGTTGAAATACACACTGTGACAGAGGGATGAGGTGTATTGAAGGGCCCAGTGTAGTCTAGTGGTTAGGGCACAGGCCTGTAAATCAGAAGGATATGGGTTCTAATCCCAATTCTGCCACTTTGCTGCTGTGGGACCTTAGATAAGTCACTTTCATTCATTCAATCATATTTACTGAGCATTTACTGTCTGCTGAGGACTGTACTATGTGCTTAGGAAAGTACAATATAATAAAGAGATACATTCTCTACCCACAATGAGCTTACAGTCTTAAAGGGGAGACTTCACTTCTCTCTGCCTCAGTTCCTCATCTGTAAAATGGAGATTAAGATTGTGAGCCCTGTGTGGGGCAGCTAGTGTGACCAACTCAGTTACCTTGTATTTACCCAAGCACTCAATTCAGTGCCTGGAACATAGTAAGCATCTAATAAATACCGCAATTATTATTAAGGTGAGCCAGACCTCAAGCCCCTCTCATTGTCCAGGAATGACCAGGACAAAGATAACAACTCCTCTTTAGTCTTGACCTAAGGAGATGGAGGAAAGGGAAACAGAAACCAGCCCAGATCTGGCTACTCCTTCAAAGAATAATATGGCTTAGTGGATAGCACACAGGTCTAGGAGTGAGAAGGACCCAAGCACTAATCCCAGCTCCACCACTCATCTGCTGTGACCTTGGGCAAATCACTTAACTTCTCCATGATTCAATTACCTCATCTGTAAAATAAGAATTAAGATAGTGAGGCTGATGTGGAACAAGGACTGTGTCCAACCCAGTTTTCATATACTTACCCCAGTGCATGGGTCAGAATAAGTACTTAACACATGCCATTATTATTATTACTACAGACCCCACCTTCTCAACTAGCCACTCTCCCCACTTGAATCCTGGCCCATAGAATCCCCTGATTTATTAAACCATGGGACTTACCACTCAGTGATCTTTCATCACTCCCCACCACAAAGACTACTCCATTCTCCCGCCTGTAGCTCAGGAATCACATTTCCATCCAACATCTAAGCAATTCTGGGTCACCCTGAGCTCCATGAATCTCTTCAATCCCATTCTGTAGAAGCCACAGCTGAGAGGATTTTCTGTTCAGTCTCTAAGTGCCCTCAGGTGGACCAAATGAAGCCCTTCTCAATCAGTCAATGAATCGAATGTATTTTTTAGTGCTTCATAGGCACACAACTCTTCTAAGCACATGGGAGAGTACAATAGAACAGAATTGGTAGACATTCACTGAGTGCTTTCTGTGTGCAGAGCACTGTACTAAGCGCTTGGGAGAGTACAATAAACAGACACATTTCCTGCCCACAAGTTGCTCCCTGCCAATAAAGAGTATAATAATAATAATTATGATGGTATTTGTTAAGCTTTTACTATGTGTCAGGTACTGTACTAAGGACTGGGGTAGATACAAGCAAATCAGGTTAGACATAGTCCCTGTCCCTCAAGGGGTGCATAGTCTCAATCCCCATTTTACAGATGACATAACAAGCACAGTAAAGTGATCTGCCTAAGGTCACACAGCACACAAGTGGCAGAATCACTTTAGAAACCATGACCTTTTGACTCCCAGGCCCATCTAGAGGGGCAGCCAAGCATAACACAAATAAATATCTACATAAGTTCTGTAGAGTTGAGGGAGTGGTGAATACGGGGAGCAAATCCAAATGCAAGGGCAAATTTAGAATTTCTATTTGGTGCTTAGCTTAAGGGCAGGGAGATTCTACCTGCAACTCCCAGGGCAAAGGTCCTGTCAGCATGAGGGGAAAAAAACTGTGGAGCGAGTTGGGTTAGACACTGGGCTTGAGCCTGCAGCCACCAGAGCAGAAGCAGCCATTGCCTGGAAGATGGGCATTTAGGAATGCAGTCGGTCACAAGAATTAGAGGGTACAAATAATTTTTCTAGTGTACCTTTTGTAAAATTGGAATTTATACATGGGGTGTTTGATGTGAGTTCTTGGGTTCATAAAAGTGTGAAAATAATGAGTTCCTTCCATAAATGGAGGAAATTAAGCAAGGCAATTCTTCTGAAAGTTCCCCAGAGAGAGCTGATTTTGTTGAGTTGGAACAAATAGCTTCACATTTTACTTTTTGTTCTCAGGAGAAGCCGGCTCAGGGTCCTGGTTGGGTGCATGAAGAAAACAGAGGGATAGAGGGGGAAGCAATGTGGTCCAGTGGAAAGATCCTGGACCTGGGAGTCAGCGGACCTGGGTTCTAATCCAGACTCCACCACTGGACTGCTGTATGATCTTGGGCAAGTTATTGCTCTATGCCTCAGTTTCCTCATCAGTAAAATGGAGATTCAATTTTACTCCCTCCTACTTAGAATGTGGACCACATGTGGAACAGAGACTGCGTCCAATTTAATAATCTTGTATTTACTTCAGTGCTTGGTTCCAAATCATTGGATTTTTTTGTGGGGTTTTTTTTCCTGATTTTTTTTTTGTGTGTGTGTTTAAAGGTATTTGTTAAGTCCAGGCCCTGTACTAAGTGATGGGGTAGATACAAACTAATATCAGGTTGGACGTAGTCCATGTCTCACTCGGGGCTCACAGTCTTAATCCCTATTTTACAGATGGGGTAGCTGTGACCCAGAGAAGTTAAATGACTTGCCCAAGGACACACATCAGACTTGTGGTGAAACTGCCATAGCATCTGACATATATTTATTTAAAATGCCCTAAAAGACTTGTGATTGCCCCAATTGAACAAGATGATATCAGTTTGCTGTCCTTGCATATGGAGTGAGTAGGAGAAAGAAAAAAAATAGCTTTACATTTTAAATCTTCGTGCTTGTGCTACCCCTAGTCTTTACTTCACCCCAAAAACTAAAAAAAATGAGCGAGGTCCTAGGGCTCTTTTGCTGAAAGTAGACAATTGAGGGTCACAGTCTTCTTAACTTCATAGTGACCCCCCTGAAACTTCAAAGCCTTACTGAAGACACATCTCCTTCAAGAAGCTTTCCCTGACTAAGCCCGCTTTTCCTTTTCTCCCACTCTCTTCTGTGTCACTACTGCACTTGGATTCTCTCCCTTTATTCACCCCTCCCTCAGCCCCACAGCACTTTTGCACATATCTGTAATTCATTTATGTTAATGCCTGCCTCCCCTTCTAGACTGTAAGCTCTCTGTGGGCAGGGATGCGTCTAACAACTCTATTATCCTGTACTCTCCGAAGCTCTTAGTACACTGCTCTGCACACAGTAAGTGCTTGATTGATCGATTCTTCTCTTCAGCCCCCAGTAAGCCTTTGTATCCTCCTGCAACCCAGGAGAGGTAATAATAATAATGTTGGTATTTGTTAAGAGGTAATAAAGTACAGTTATGTTGACTGTCATCTATGAGTCTCTGTTTTGTGTAGCACAAATTCATACAGGCAATAAACTCCTTCCTGGAAACACTGACCTATCCCCTCTCCCACAGTCCTGCTGGGTGTATTCTAATGCAGTTCTTAAGGAGGATTCCTCTCTCTCTCTCTCTCTCACTTCCTCTCACAGTGACTACCAACTTCAGAGCCTGTGCCCAGTGAGCTCTTTCATTCATTCATTCATTCATTCATTCATTCATTCATATTTATTGAGTGCTTACTTCTAAGTGCTTGGAATGTACAATTTGGCAACAGATAGAGACAATCCCTGCCCAACAACAGGATCACAGTCTAAACGGGAGAGAGCTCTTGTGTGGATACGTGATGTCACATGTGTCTGTGTGAACAGGGCCCTCGAGGGCCACAATTGGCCAGTCCAGTTGTGTCTAGCACTTGTGACTCTCCTTTTGTCATAATTTCCCACTGATTGGAAGGGAACTTCCACTTTTGACCTTTTGTATTACTGCCTTATTTCTAATGGGTACGTTGGGCACTTCCCTGAGCCCTAACTACCCAGTGACCATGAAGATTGTGTTGCCTCATTCTCAAACAGATTTGTGTGACAACAGCTTCATTTTTGCATCAAGCGATATTCATTTTCTTTCACAATCTAGGCTAGCATCAGATTTTTGGCTGGCCTGAGGCTGGGGGAAATATTTGCTGAACCTTCCTGTTCTGCTGATGTCATTGTGTTACACTATACAATCAATCACATTTACTAGTCACTTACTGTGCAGAGTACTGCACTAGGCACGTGGGAGTGTACAGTATAATAGAGTTGGTACACACCTTCCCTTTCCACATTTAGCATTCAGTCAAGGGGGGAGACAGACAATAATACCAAATAATAATAATAATGGTATTTGTTAAGCGCTTACTATGTGCCAAGCACTGTTCTAAGCACTGGGGTAGATACAAGGTAATCAGGTTGTCCCACGTGGGGCTCACAGTCTAAACCCCCATTTTACAGATGAGGTAACTAAGGCATAGAGAAGCTAAGTGACTTGTCCAAAGTCACACAGATAATAAGTGGCAGAGCCACCATTAGAACCCACAGCCTCTGACTCCCAAGCCCGGGCTTTTTCCACTAAGCATACGTAAGTGCTGTGGGGCTGAGGGTAGGATGAATAAAAGTACAAATCCAAGTTCAAGGATGATGCAGAAGGGAGAGGGCGTAGATGACAAGCCCTCAGCATCCCACATGACATGTGGAAGAAACTCGGTTTAGTGGAAAAAGTACTGGCTTGAAAATCAGAGGACCTGGGTTCTGTATCTGCAACTTGCTTGCTATGTGACCTTGGGCAAGTCACTTAGCTTCTCTGTGCCTCCATTTCCTCAACTGTAAAATAGGGATTCATTATCTGTTCTCCCCCTTCCCTCCTCGCCCTCCCCAGATTGTGAGACTTGCGTGGGGCAGGTATTCTCTCTGACTTGGTTAACTTGTATCTTCTCCCATGCTTAGAATAGTGCTTGACATGTAATAAGCACTTAATAAATACAATGATTATCATTATTATTACATCATCATGTGGTACTGTGAACACGCAAAGCATAACTTAAAAACACCATGAAGAAATCCTTACTAACCATGAAAGTTGGAGCTTTTTTCCAAGGAGAATCCTACTTCCCACTGATCTGGCTCCGGAGGCATCATATTTCCTTCCCAGGTCCCTTCCCCCATGGTACCTTTTCTGACTTGAGCAGACTTTCAACTTCTTAGTGTCTATCAACTCCCTGATGGTCTATCAACTAGGGTCATCAGGCAACTTCCCCCGCTTGCTTACCATACAAAACCGACCTTGCTTGCAATGGTGAAGGATCATGGCTTAGTGGGTAGAGCGTGGTTTCTGAGAGTCAGAAGGACCTGGGTTCTAATTCTTCCCTGCCACTTGTCTGCTGTGTGACCTTGGGTAAGTCACTTCACTTCTCTGTGCCTCAGTTACCTCATCTGTAAAATGGGTATTAAAACAGTGAGCCCCATGTGGGATGTGGACTGTGTCCAACCTGATACAAGCTTGTATCTATCCCAGTGTTTAGAACAGTGTTTGTCACATAGTAAGTGCCAAATAAGTACCCTTATCATTATGATGTTACAACTCGCTATACTGAACTCCTAATTATAATATTACTAATATTAATTTTGGTTTAAAGTGCTTTTTTTGTGCCAAGCATTGTAGTAGTCATTCATTCAGTAGTATTTATTGAGCGCTTACTATGTGCAGAGCACTGTACTGAGCACTTGGAATATTCAATTCAGCAACAGATAGAGACAGTCCCTGCCCAGTGACAGGCTCACAGTCTAATCGGGAGAGACAGACAGCAGAGCAATACAGAACAAAACAAAAACAAGGCAACATTATCACAATCAATAGAATCAAGGGGTTGTACACCTCTAACAAAATTAATAGGGTAATAAATGATATATATATAAATGAGCACAGTGCTGAGGGGACGAGAAGGAGGAAGGGGGAGGAGCAGAAGGTGGGGTGGGGAGGGGAAGGGGAGCAGAGGGAAAGGGGGCTCAGCTGAGGGGAGGGGAAGGGGGAAGGGGGAGGAGCAGAGGGTGGAGGGGGAGCAGACGGAAAAGGGAGGGCTTAGTCTGGGAATATCTCTTGGAAGAGGTGAGCTCTCAGTAGGGCTTTAAAGAGGGGAAGAGAGTTAGTTTGGCGGATGTGAGGAAGGAGGGCATTCCAGGGCAGCGGTAAGGCGTGGGCCAGGGGTCGATGGCGGGATAGGCGTGAATGGGGTGGGCAGTAGAAAGAGAGAAGGGAGGTGAGGTAGGAGGGGGAAAGGTGATGCAAGCCTTGAAGCCAAGAGCAAGGAGTTTTTGTTTTATGCAAAGGTTGATAGGCAACCACTGGAGGTTTTTGAGGAAGGGAGTGACATACCGAGAACATTTCTGTAGGAAGATGATCCGGGCAGTGGAATGAAGAATAGACTGGAGTGGGGAGAGACAGGAGGAAGGGAGGTCCGAAAGGAGGCTGACACAATAATCCAGTCGGGATATTATGAGAGCCTGTACCAGCACGATAGCCATCTGGATGGAGAAGAATGGGCAGATCTTGGCAATACTGTAAAGGTGAGTCCGACAGGTGTTGGTGATGGATTGGATGCGTGGGGTGAATGAGAGAGCTGAGTCAAGGAGGACACCAAGGTTGCGGGCCTGTGAGACGGGAAGGATGGTTGTGCCATCCACAGTGACAGGGAAGTCAGGGAGAGGACAGGGTTTGGGAGGGAAGATAAGGAGCTCAGTTTTAGGCTTGTATGCGCTCCCTCTCCCACATGGTGCTTACAGTCTAAAGGAGTGGGACAACAGGTATTGAATCCTCATTTTACAAATGAGGGAACTGAGGCATAGAGAAGTCAGGTGATTTCCCCAAGGTTAGACAGCAGGAAAATGGCAGAGCTAGGATTAATGCCTCAGTTCTCTGAATCCCATTCTGGGTGTTTTTTTCCATGAGGCTACATTGCTTCTCAAATTGCACTATGCAATATCTGTGACTCTTTTGCTGACTGTTATCTGTATGAAAAGGAGCTAAACCAAGGATTGCAGATAGTTTTGGTAACACAGTTTAAATCTATACCACTAAGGGAAAGAAAACCCACTGGCCAGAGAATTTAAAATGTACTAGACACATTATCCTCTCACCATCAACCCTTTCTCATGCCTTCCCTTCTTCCTGGAACTCCCTCCCCGCCTCATATCTAACAGACCAACACTCTCCCCTATCTTCAAAGCCCTACTGAAATCATACCACCTCCAGAAAACCTTCCCTGATTCATCTCTAATCTTTCCACCCTTTTTCCTCCTTACTGCCTCACCTATGCGCTTGAATCCATATGACCTAAACACGCCGTTACTCGCCCCACCCTCCTCCACAGCACTTTTGGATGTTCCTTTTTGTTTTTGCTTTTTGGTGAGTCACATGATTTGTTCTAAGATTTGGGGTAGATGCAAATTAAATAGGTCAGACACAGTCCCTGTCCCGCACGGGTTTCACAGTCTAAATAGGAGGAACAACAGGTATTTAATCTCCATTTTACAGTTGAATAATAATGTTGGTATTTGTTAAGCACTTACTATATGCTGAGCACTGTTCTAAGCGCTGGGATGGATACAAGGTAATCAGGTTGTCCCAGGTGGGGCTCACAGTCCTAATCCCCATTTTACAGATGAGGGAACTGAGGCATAGAGAAGTTAAGTGACTTACCCAAAGCCACACAGCTGACATGTGAGGGATCTGGGATTAGAACCCAAGACCTCTGACTCCCAAGCCGGGGCTCTTACCACTAAGCACACTGCTTCTCTAAATTGAAGAAACTGAGGGACAGAGAAGTTAAGTGACTTGCCCAAGGTCACATAGCAAGCAATTAGCAGAGCAGGGATTAGAACCCAGGTCCTCCCAAGCCCATACTCTTTTCATTAGGCCATGCTGCTTCATATAATTATACTCCACTGTTTCCCCTCTATCTGTAATGTATTTTATTGTCTGTCTTCCCCACCAGACTATAAACTACTTGAGGGCAGGGAGTGAGAGATCCTGTCTACCAATTCTCTCAAGCACTTACTACTGTGATCTGCACAGTATGTGCTCAAAAAATACCATTGACTGATTGAGACAAATTAACTATGTGCCTGGAAACATGACTTAAAACTGCAAACAAGAACATCTTATCTTTTGATTTTAAGAAAATGGTGTCAGTGAGTTCATGAAATACATGAATGGGTTAAAGTAATATGAGTTCTGTAATTTTAAGTCAGTGGACATTTACAGTCTTTTGGCTTCTTTCCCTACAATCTTCTTTTATTCCCAAAGGAAATATTTCCATTTTTTTACTAAAAGGATTTCAGTGAATAATAATAACACTAAAAATCTTATTGACGAAATGTGCATACTTGAAAAACATTTATGCGCCGGAGCTTTACAATTACCCTCTTCCACACTGCACAAAGAAACAAGGACTTTTTCTTTGTGAAATAAATTCAGAAAATAAATCTCCAAGTGGAAGCAAAAGTGCATCACCGACTTTCATAAAATATGAAATAAAGGTCACTCAAAAGGTTACAAATCAGCTGGGAAATAAGGAAGTCCTATTGTCAGAAAACATGCACATATCCCTGGTGACCTTGGTTTTATCTTCATCTTGAAGTCTGCACATTTCTATCTTCCTCATATTAGCAGTTGTAGTGTGGGACGCTCAGAAAATAGAATCCTTTCAAATGATTTCCTCTTGTCCATACATGAAACTAATTTTCAATTCAAACTGAGGTTACTGGAACCTTGCATCTTCAAACCCTGCAGTGAGTGGGAGGAGTCAATCCTTCTCTAAATGCCACATTGTAAATGAGATGGGCATGAATCTCTTCTGGGAGACCCAAGGGGCATATAGTCTTCACTGGAAAAAAATCACCATGCTTGCCTCAAGATTTCTCTTCTCTGAAATTTAAGATTTATTAATAATTACGGTGTAAAACAATTTCTATGTGCCAGGCATTCTAGGGAGCTCTGGGGTGGATATGAGCAAATCAGATTGGACACAGCCCCTTGTCCCATGTAAGGCTTGTAATCTCAATCCCCATTTTAAAGATGAGGTAACTGAGGCACAGATAAATTAAGTTACTTCCCCAAAGTCAGACATCAGACAAGTAGCAGAGCAGGATTAGAAGCCATGAGCTTCTGCATCCCAGGCCTGTGTTCTATCCATTACACCACAATGCTGTCTACATCTCCAGAGGAAGGAGGCTTTTAGCTGCTATTTTAAATCTCAGTATGCTGGTTGAAAAAAATCCAGGTTTAACCCAGTTCACCAGTCCACAATCTACAAAATCTGGGGATACTCCCTACAAAATTTCTTGACAAAGCATGGATTTATAATGAGATGGATATAAACCTGAGGGTACTCAAAAAATGCTCTTATTATTACTAAGGTGGCTAATGAAGTTATCTGATCTCAAGAAGGTAAGGAATTAAGGATGTCAGAGATATCTTTTGGGGAAATGACTCTTTGGAAGACTTTGAAGAAGGAGAGGATGTGACTTCCTGGGGTGAAGAGAGAAGGGCAAATTCATGAAGCAGCGTGGCTCAGTGGGAAAGAGCCTGGGCTTGGGAGTGTAGAGGTCATGGGTTCGAATCCTGCCTCTGCCACTTGTCAACTGTATGACTGTGGGCAAGTCACTTAACTTCTCTGGGCCTCAGTTACCTCATCTGTAAAATGGGGATAACTGTGAGCCTCACTTGGGACAGCCCGATTACTCTGTATCTACCCCAGCACTTAGAACAGTACTCTGCACATAGTAAGCGC
The DNA here is from genome assembly GCF_004115215.2 of Ornithorhynchus anatinus. NCBI lineage: Eukaryota > Metazoa > Chordata > Mammalia > Monotremata > Ornithorhynchidae > Ornithorhynchus > Ornithorhynchus anatinus. The sequence goes on along the minus strand of NC_041728.1, from coordinate 111,690,821 downwards.
TTAACAAATACCAACATTATTATTATTATTATTATGAAGAGCATCAATCAATCATATTTATTGAATGCTTACTGTGTGCAGAGCACAAGTACTAAGTGCTTGGAAGAGTATAATGTAACAAAGATGGTACATATGTTCCTTGCCCACATTGAGTTTAGAATTTAGAGGAGTATTAGGGATCACCACTTTACGTTCATCTAATCTGTACTAAAGTCATATCTCCTGCAGGAAGCAGGACGTGAACCTTTGTCAACTTTAAGTTCATCCTTGCTCCTTTAACTTTGTCCTCCCTGAACATTATGTCTCCATCCTTATAGACTCCCATGCCCAATACCCTCGCCAATTGTTTCATATTTTAAACTTCCTTCTCAACACCTTTGCCCCTCACCTCACCCATTTCTTGCCTGAATGACCTGACCACTTACTTTACTGAGGAAATTGAAACCATCAGGCATGATCTCTCTAAAATCTCCCTTGCTCCCTTCAGTCCTTCCCTCCTTCTGCCCCTTCTTCAGCTCTCCCTTCTTTCCCAGCAGAATCTCCAGAGGAGATCTCCTGCCTCTTCTCAAAATTCACTCCCTCCAACCGCAACTGTGACTCCATCCCTTCGCATCTTATTAAGGCACCTCCTTTCTTCCCTCTGAACACCATCTTCAGCTGTTCACTCTCCAATGGCTTTTCCCCCCTCTGTTTTCAGAAATGCTCATGTCTTATCTATCCTAATAAACCGTCCCTTAAACCCATGGCTCCCTCCAGTTATCGCTCATCTCCCTCCCATCATTCCTTTATGAAATCCTTGAGGGAGTTTTCTACACCTGCTGCCTAAACTTCTTCTCCTCCAATTCTCTCCTCGATCTCCTCCAATATGGCTTCTGACCCTTCATTCCACAGAAACCTCCCTCTCAGAGGTCACCAATGATCTCCTTCTTGCCAAATTCCATGGCCTCTACTCGATCCTAATCCTCCTCAACCTCTCAACTGCCTTCAGTACTGTCATCTCCTAGAATGCTCATTCTCAATCTCTTTCACAGGCACCTCTTCCGCCTCTTACCTCCTAACTATGGGAGTCCCTCTAGTTTCCATTACTCCCATCTACACCCACTCCCTTGGTGAACTCAGTTGTTCCCAAAGTTTCAACTACCACCTCTATGCAGATGATTCCCAAATTTACATCTCCAGCCTTGATCTCTCTCCCTCTCTGCAGCATCATATTTTGTCCTGCCTCTACTTGGGTATCCTCCTATCACCCCAAAGATAATAGTCTAACGCAGAACTCATCTTCCCACCCTAACCCTGTCCTCCTCCTAACTTTTCCATCACTGTAGACAGCACCACCATCCTTCGTGCCTCATAATCCCATAACCATGGTGTTTCCTTGACATGTTTCTCATTCAATACAAATATTCAATCTGTCACCAAATCCTGATCATTCAACTTTTACAACATTGCTAAAATTTGCCCTTTCCTCTCCATCAAAACAGCTGTCATGTTTATCCTATACCTCCTTATCCTATCTCTCCTTGATTACTGCATCAGCCTCCTTGCTTACTTTCCTGCCTCCTGTCTCCCCACTCTAGTCCATACTTCACTCTGCTTCCCGGATCATTTTTCTACAAAAACGTTCAGGACATCTTTCCCCACTCCTCAAGAACCTCCAGTGGGTGTTCATCCACCTCCGCTTCAAACATAAACTTCTTATTCTTGACTTTAAAGCATTCAATAACTTTGCCCCATATACCTTGATTTCTTACTATAACCCAGCCAACACATTTCACTCCTCTAATGTCAACCTACTCACTGAACCTCAGTCTCATCTATCTCACTGCCAAGATCTCGCCCACATCCTGCTGCTGGGCTGGAACACCCTCCCTCTTCATATACGACAGATCACTCTCCCCACCTTCAAAACTTTATTAAAAACAAATCTCCGGCAAGAGGCCTTCCCCAACTCAGCCCTCATTTTTATTTTCCTCCTACTCCCCTCTGCGTCACCCTTGCCCTTGGATTTCCACCCATTAGTCACCTTCCCTGAGCCCCACAGTACTCACGTACAAAACCAGAATTTATTCATTTCTATTAATGTCTGTCTACCTCTCTCGACTTTAAGGTTGTTGTGGACAGGGAACTAGTCTACCAACTGCTATATATTGTACTCTCCCAAGCCCTTAGTACAGTGCTCTGCACACAGTAAGTGCTCAACTAATTGATCGGTTGGGGAAAACTTCCCTGACTAAACTCCCACCATCTTGTTTTCTCTCCCTCCTGCCTCACCCATGATTTTAGTCCACCCATAAGCAGTTACTCACCCCACCCCCACAACATTTCTCCTTCTCCTTGATTGCTTCCCTTACCTGTAATTTATTTCAATATCTTTCTTCACTAGACTGTAAGCTCTTTGTGAGCAGGGAACTAGTCTACCAAATCTATACTCTGCAAGGGCTTAGTATAGTGCTCTGCACACAGAGAGAGCTCAATAAACATGATTAATAGTTTGTATTAATAAAATAAAATTGTATCTGTTAAGAATTTACTATGTGCCAGACCCTGTACTAAGTGCTAGGGTAGATGCAACCAATCATATGGGACACACAGTCTCTACCCACCATGGGGGTCACAGTTTTAATCCCCACTTTATAGATGAGGTAACTGAGGCACAGAGAAATTTAAGTGACTTACCCAAGGTCACAGCAGACAAGAATAGAACCCAGGTCTTTCTGACTCTCAGATCTGGGCTCTATCCAATAGGCCACTGCTTTTCATCCAGTATATCTAGTGCAGTTCCAGATTTCTACAGGCAAATCAGAGGAATTTTAGGGAATGTAAGTTATGGCTTGGAACTGCAGTTGTCCTCTCTACTACTTAAGCAGACCATGCCCCCATTTCTAGCTGCTATTACTCACTTCACATTTCTAAGTTTCTAAAGTGAACTCAATCATTCTGGAACAGCTGAGCTACAAATCCCAGAATGCCTCGGGACCTGAACTTGAAGTTCTGGAATATCTGAGCTATAAATTCAGGTCCAAAAGCATTGCAGGATTTATAGTTCTCTTATTCCAGGATACTGGAGGATGCCAATGCCCCACTTTTCAAGAAAAAAAAATATATAGTCCCAGTCCACTATGAGATCCAAAAAAAAGAGCCTGGGAATTCAAAGAAGGGTCAAGGAAGATCATCCATGTTCTGCAGAAATTCCCAATTTCTGGCTCACTTCCTGGAGATGCTAGAGAAGCTTAACATTGAACTTTAATCCTACCTTACACCCCTTGAGAGACTTCTTGGGGCATTGTTAACTTGCGAAGCAGTAGAGGTAGTACCCAGGGTAATTGCTTGTCTGGGAAAAGATACAGAAATAATTATGAAGTCCTTGCCACTTGGAGGAATCAATGGGATTAGAGTTGGTAAAAAGTCATTAAGTCCCAGCAGGCTAACTGCATATAAAACCTAGAAACACATGGTTCCAGAGGTCAAGGTCACTGTGTTCCTAAGACTTTTGCTACCACATGCCAATACACAGCAAGGCTCCTAGAAGAAAGGTAGAAATGCAGTTCCACATTTACTAGGTAGAAGGAAAAAAGAGGTAAGGTAACAAGATAATCATCCGGATCACAAGAAAGGTCTTATGTTGGGTTTTCTCCCTTCTACACAGGATTCACTGACAGTAAGATTTCTCTCAGTTGAGTAATGTGGTTTGCTTAAGAGGACTAACAGCATCGACAACCCAAAAAGTGATAAAAGAAAGCAAAATGAAAGGATTTTAATCCATTACCACCGTACTGTTTCAGTCTATTCAGTAATAGCAATTACAGCTGGACATTAACATCCTTCATCAAGGAAGTGTTTAAATCATTGTCCTGGGAACTGCTGTTTCTCTGTGAAAGATAGGCAGTGGCCTGGGATCAGATTTTGAGCTGGCTAAGACAACTATTTAAATCTCTGAACGGAGATTAATCAAATTTCAAATAATCTCCGAGCTAAAGCTGTCCTGGCCCCTAAGATGTAGTTGAGCTTGTCAGCTAGAGGAAACAGAATGATCGATGGGTCACAGTCAACTTAGGATGGCCAAAGCAGCAGATATTTTTTGTGCCTCCCGCCCTTCTGTTGTAACCAGAGTCATTTAGAAATGAGAACAATTTGTAGTTCCTCAATGTCTTTATTTTTACACCTTCCTGCTTAGAATAAATCATGGTTTTTCCATTCCTCTCTGTTTCCAGAAAAGAATTCATATTTTTCAAATTATACTTTAGATTAATAAAAAACAAACACTTCCTCAGTTCCTTATTGTGCTACTTATTCCAGGAGAAATAGGCCACAAGGAAACAACACCGTGTATTGGAAAGAGCACATGCCTGGGAGTCAGAGGATCTGGGTATTACTCTTGGCTCTGCCACTTGCCTATGTGACCTTGGGGAAGTCACTTCACTGTGCCTCAGTTTTCTCAACTGTAAAATGGGGATTCAATATTTGTTCTCTTTCCTACTTAGGTTGTGAAGCCATGTGCGACAGGGATTGAGTATGACAAGATTCAATCTATCAGTCAAGTGATAGTATATATTGAGTGCTTACTGGGTGCAGAGGACTATTCTGAACTCTTAGGAGACTACAATATAACTGAGTTGATAAGCACCTTCCCTGCCCACAACAAGCTTACGGTCTAGAGGGAGAGGGAGACATTAATAAAAGTAAATTACAGATATGTACATAAGTGCTGTCGGACTGACAGAGGGGTGAATAAAGGATGCAAATAAAAATGCAAGACTGAAGTAGGAGGGAATGTGAGAAGAGGAAATTGGGGTTTAGTCAAGGAAGGTCGCTTGGAGGAGATGTGCTTTTTATAAGGTTTTGAATGTGGGGAAGGTGATCGTCTGTCGGATGTAAAGTGGGAGAGCATTCCAGGCCAGAGGCAGGTTGTGGGTGAGAGGTCGGAGGACTGATTTGTATCTATCCCTGTGCTTAAAATAGTGCTGGACACAAAGTAAGCACTTAACAAATACCATTAAAAAAATAATAAGAAGGTCCAAGGGGCCTAAAGATGACCAGAGATGCTACCCGACTCAGGACAAGCTAAACCTGAGACCTTATGGCACAAATTGAAATTTGCCCATATTTATTTATTGGGTGCAATGAACACACTTCAGAAAATCACAACAACATGACACTAAGGAGAGGAAAGATGGTGGAGGGGAGCGGAAGAGGAGATACGGGTATCTTACATCCTCCAACTCGCTATTTCCTGAGACTGTGTTGTTCAGGGCGTAATCTCTATCTGTTGCCGACTTGTTCATCCCAAGCGCTTAGTACAGTGCTCTGCACATAGTAAGCGCTCAATAAATACTATTGAATGAATTATTGTATGGCTCTATAGCTTCCATCACAATACCTCCAAAGAGTGAAGATGGCTCCCAAACTCATCATTGACAAGGAGGGAAATCTAAAGAGATGACAAGGTCATCTCAACATTCTCCTCAATATGCCTTCTACTAAAAGCGATGAGATCCTTCAAAACATGAAACATGCAAATATCCCAGCTTTTGAGACAGCTGAGTGAGCCATGAAAAATGGCCATGCCCCTGAAATTAGGGAAGCAGCAAGGATCTGGGTTCTAATTCCAGCTTTCCCACTAGTCTGCTGTGTGACCTTGGGCAAGTACTCCATCCCTCACCCCCAACGATCTGCCCACCTACGTCATTACACAAATTAATACTATCAGGTCTGAACTCCCCAAAGTCACCCTCCCCCTTCTCCATCCCCCCCAACTCCCAACCCTCTCCCCTACTTTTCCATCCTTCCCAGCAGTATCCTCAAGGAGATCTCTTCCCTCTTCGCAAGTGCCACCCCCTCCACCTGTGCCTCGGACACCATTCCTGCTCACGTTATAAAAATTATTGCCCCTTCCCTCCTCCCCTCTTTAACTTTCATCTTTAACCACTCTCTCTTCAGTACCTTCTTCCCCTCTGCCTTCAAACATGCTCATGTCTTCCCCATCCTAAAAAATCCCCTCTCTCGACCCCACTTCCCCTTCCAATTATCATCCCATCTCCCTCCTGCCCTTCCTTTCCAAACTCCTAGAATGAGTCACCTACACTCGTTGCCTTGAATTCCTCAACTCCAAGTCTCTCCAGGCCCCCCTCTAATCTGACTTCCATCCCCTCCACTCCACCGAGACTGCTTTCTCAAAGGTCACCCATGACCTCCTTCTTGCCAAATCCAATAGCTCCTACTCTATCCTAATCCTCCTCAACCTCTCAGCTGCCTTTGACACTGTCGACCATCCCCTTCTCCTCCACATTTTATCTCACCTTGGCTTCATGGACTCCATTCTCTCATGGTTCTCCTCTTACCCCTCTAGCCATTCATTCTGGGTCTCCTTTGTGGTCTCCTCTTCCCCCAACTGTAGGGGTTCCTCAGAGGTCAGTTCTTGGTCCCCTTCTGTTCTCCATCTATATTCACTCGGTGAACTAATTCGCTCCCACAGCTTCAATTATCTTCTCTACACAGATGACACCCAAATCTACATCTTCTCCCCTGTTCTCTCCCCCTTCTAGGCTCATATTTCCTCCTGCCTTCAGTACATCTCCACCTGGATGTCTGCCTGACACCTAAAACTCAATATGTCCAAGACTGAGCTCCTTATCTTCCCTTCCAAATCCTGTCCTCTCCCTGACTTCCCTGTCTCTCTGGATGTTACTACCATCCTTCCCATCTCACAGGCCCGCAACCTTGGTGTCATCCTTGACTCTGCTCTCTCAAGCAGTGTAGCTCAGTGGAAAGAGCACGGGCTTGGGAGTCAGAGGTCATGGGTTCAAATCCCGGCTCTAGCACTTGTCAGCTGTGTGACTGTGGGCAAGTCACTTAACTTATCTGTGCCTCAGTTACCTCATCTGTAAAATGGGGATTAAGACTGTGAGCCTCATGTGGGACAACCTGATTACCCTGTATCTACCCCAGCACTTAGAACAGTGCTCTGCACATAGTAAGCGCTTAACAAATACCAAGATATTATTATTATTCACCCCACACATCCAATCCATCACCAAAACTGTCCAGTCTTCACCTTCACAACATCACTAATATTTGTCCTTTCCTCTCCATCCAAACTGCTACTTTTCTGGAACAAGCTCTCAAAATATCCTGACTGTATTATTTCATCAGCCTCTTCTCTGATCTCCCATCTTCCTGTATCTCCCTGCTCAGTCTATTCTTCATTCCGCTGCCCAGATTATCTTTCTACAGAAAGGCTCTGGGCATGTCATTCCCCTCCTCAAAAACCTCCAGTGGTTGCCTATCAACCTACTCATGAAACACAAACTCCTCACTCTTGGCTTCAGAGCTCTCCATCACCTTGCTCCTTCCTACCTCAACTCCCTTCTCTCCTTTTACAGCTCACCCCGTACACTCTGCTCCTCTGCCACTAACCTCCTCAAGGTCCCTCGTTCACGCCTGTCCCACCGTCGACCCCTGGCCCGCATCCTATTGCTGACCTGGAATACCCTCCCTCCTCACATCTGCCAAACTAAGTCTCTTCCTCTCTTCAAAGCCCTACTGAGTGCTCACCTCCTCCAGGAGGCCTTCTCAGACTGAGCTCTCTCTTTCCCTCTGCTCCTCCTCCCTTCCCCTTTCTCCCTAGCCCCTCCCTCTGCTCTTCCCCCTCCCTCCCCACAGCACTGTGCATATTTGCATATATTATTTATTCCTCTATTTACTTTGTTAATGATGTGTATATATCTATGATTCTATTTATCTTGATGATATTGACGCCAGACTACTTATTTTGTTTTGTTGTCTGTCTCTCCGGTTTAGACTGTGAACCCGTTGTTGAGAAGGGATCATCTCTATCTGTTGCCGAATAGTACATTCCAAGCACTTAGTACAGTGCTCTGCACATAGTAAGCATTCAATAAATACATTGAACAAAGGAAGAGACTTGATTCTATTTATTTGCTCTTGATTCTATTTATTTGCTATTGTTTTAATGAGATGTTCTTCCCCTTGATTCTATTTATTGCCATTGTTCGCGTCCATCTGTCTCCCCTGATTAGACTGTAAGCCCGTCAAAAGGCAGGGACTGTCTCTATCTGTTACGGATTTGTACATTCCAAGCGCTTAGTACAGTGCTCTGCACATAGTAAGCGCTCAATAAATACTATTGAATGAAGTCACTTCATATATCTATGCCTCAGCTACCTCATCTGTAAAATGGGCATTAAGACTGAGCCCCATGTAGGACTGGACTGTGTCTAATCTGATTAACTCGCAACTCCCCCAGTGCTTACTAAGCGCTTAGCAAATGCCATTAAGAAAAGCAGAAGAAGAAACGGATGGCATTCCGGCCGGAGATGTATCATCTCAGAAAAGACACCCTGCTTAATCATTTAGAGCAATCCTTCCTCAACATATGGAACAATGATAAGATGACACAGTATCTCAAAGATACCACCACCATCTCCATCTTCAAGGACAAGAATAATGATGAGAAACCATATTGCAGCAATTATTTAAGCATCTCATTACTTTCAGAGAAGCAGTGTTGTCTAGAGGAAATAGCACAGGCCTGGCAGTCAGAGGAACTGATTTTTAATCCCACTCTGCCAGTTGTAATGACAATTGTGGTATTTGTTAAGAGTTCACTGTTTGCCAGGCACTGTCTGTGGGGTGACCATGGGCAAGTCACTTCACTTCTCTGTGCCTCAGTGACCTCATCTGTAAAATGTGGATTAAGACTGTGAGCCCCATGTGGGACAGGGACTGTTGTCCAACCTGATTATCTTTTATTCACCACAATGCTTAGTAAAGTGCCTTACACATAGTGAGTGCTTAAAAAATTCCACTTTATAAATAACACCTCTCTACCGTAGTTGCATTTATGGAATGCCCACTTGGCGTGATGCTTTATTCTAGGTGCTTTGAAAGAGAATAATGAATGACAGATTCCCTGCCCATAAGAAGTTTGCATTCTAATAGGAAAGATGGGCGTAAAAATGTTTACAACTAGAGTGGTCAAATACACTGAGACAACTGTGAGTTGTACAGAGAATATAAATAAATTCAAAAGTCCATTGCTTGGAAGAGCCTATCCAGAGAATTTCTGGATTGTCTATTGAAGAATATCTGCCATGATCCCCCGGTTCGTATCAACCAGGATCTTCCTAGACCGGGGGATCCTCAGTGACACATAGTAGAATTCAAACCACACCTCTGATAGCTAAGGTTAATGTGGAAAGTTTTTTACTTAGTTTTACCAGTGTGTAAGGGCATAATACATACGAACACACACTAACTCCACTCCACCAAGGGTCCAATACCAGTCTGTGGTCAAAAGAGCCCTTTTTCTGCTTCCGAGTACTACTGCTGTCTGCTACTTTCGAGTGCAGCTCTCTTGCTGCTTCTGATGCCCTCAGTGTGCTTCCTTCTTACATCTCTGCATGCTTCTGCTCCCGTATGTGCCTCCGTGCTGCCTCCAGGTGCCCTAGTACAATTCAAAACAAGCGCCTTTACCTGCCTTAGGCATCACAGCTGTGGCTCTAAGTGAAAGTCATTGATTGGTCCAGGCCCATTACCTAGTAGGGCAGGGAGAGAAAGCCCCACCTCCCTCCATGTTCTGCCCCCACAGGCCAGCAATCACCTGCCTCAGGTAGAGTCCATCAGGGCCTTTGCCAAGACTTTTCCTTGTTGTTTGCGGGATCACAAATGGTCATTAATAAGGCAGCTTGTTGTGGGCTCACCGCAGTATCATTTATCTGGCATTCCTGGAATCACATTACTTCATATTACAACATGCCCAGTGACTCACTGGGCATGATTTTGAAGCACACCAGAAGCAGGAATAGGACAGGGAAAACCACCAAGACTTGTAAATGGTGTCCATTGACCTTACGAAACCATTTGACTAAAAAAAAGGTAGATCTGAACTCTAGAAATTGCTTAGTCAATTTGCCTTTCTGAAAAATTAACTAAAATCAATTTAATTCATTAATTAAAATGTAAAACTTTTTCATAATGATCTGGATGTTCATGTCAGAGCTCGAGATGCCCTGGCTAATCCATTCCCCATTTCCAACGCATTGGAAATATTTTTTGTCTCCCTTGAGGGACCTTGTCACTTCTTTTTTTGGTATTTTCCCTAGCTCCAAGTGCAATACTTAGTCAATAAATATTATTACCAAAGTAGGCATGCCTTGGGTTAGTCTCGCTCAAGTTATTCTATGTAGCCGCGCTGGAGAGTGCAGTAAGAATAATGGATGAAAACACGAGCCTTCCTCTCCCTTAGGTAACTCTTCGAGCATTAGCCTTGCAGAGCATTAGTCATTTGAGAATTTCTGTGCAGAGATGACCACATCCTAGAAGCACTCACTCAAGAAGGCAGGCAAAAAGCCTATGGATCCCTCACTGGCCTCTTCAGCCACACATAAACCTACAGATTAATTTCACCATCTACAGTGTCTTCTTTGAATACAAAAGGGATGGCATGGCCCTGTGGATAGAGCTTGGGCTTGGGAGTCAGAAGGTCATGGGCTCTATTCCCAGCTCCGCCACTTTAATGTGTGGCCTTGGGCAAATCACTTCACTTCTCTATGCCTCAATTCCCTCCTCTGTAAAATGGGGATTAGCACTGAGTCCCATGTGGGACAGGGACTGTGTCCAACCCCGTTTGCTTGTATTTATCACAATGCTTGACGCATAGTAACCGCTTAACAAACACCATTATTATTATTAATAATAAAAGACAATTCTGTTATTTTTTTCTACCACTCTCAGAGAAGTGTTGCATAGAGGAGACAGCAGCTTGATCCAAGTCAGCATCCACTTCATCCCCAGATGTCTCAGCAAGCAGCTCTCAGTTCAGGTGCTAAGTGTGGGATGCTTACACGACTAGAGTTGTAATACGTTCATTCTTTTGCAAGAGCCCACCCCTAGATAACACAGACAGCTCCCTTGGCCCTCCTGAAGATTCATTCATTCATTCAATAGTATTTATTGAGCGCTTACTCTGTGCAGAGCTCTGTATTAAGCGCTTGGAAAGTGCAATCCAGGAACAGATAGTCAATCCCTACCCAACAACAGGCTCACAGATGATCTCACTGGCATGAACCATCATTACTCCCCGTGCTGTCGGTCAGATTTAGCGACTTCTCATTGGAGGTTGAGCAGGAAGTCGACACTCCTCAGTCTCCAGTTGTACTTGTTCATCACTCTTAGTCCCTCTAACATTCCTGGTGATCTCCACCTCGTAGAGTAGTGGCTAGAGCATGGGCCTCGGAGTCAGAAGGTCATTTGTTCTAATCCCAGCTCCACCACTAGTCTGCTGGGTGACCTCGGGCAAGTCGCTTCACTTCTCTGGGCCTCTGTTACCTCATCTGTAAAATGGGGATTGACTGTGAGCCCCACGTGGCTCACATAGTTTGTTGCTGAATTGTACTTCTAAGTGCTAAGTACAGTGTTCTGCACACAGTAAGTGCTCAATAAATATGATTAAATGAATGAATGAACATAGGACAGGGACTGTGTCCAACCCGAGTTGCTTGTATCCATCCCAGTGCTTAGTAAGGTGTCTGGCATATAATAAGCACTTAACAAATACCACAATTATTGTTATTATTATTATCTGCCATCTTGGAACAACATGGCCCAGAAGTTGGGGGGCAGGGAGAGCACCCCAAAAATACCAAGGTGTTCAGGAAACATGAGATTCTGGGCTCAGTCCCAAGCTGGGATGAGAGGCGGATGGAGGCATTCTACAAGAGGGCAGTGGTTCTAAAAGACATCACATACTGCACTCCGGGATAAGAGCTAGGACAAAACCATGGCACCTTGGTGCCAGGGTGAGTATGGTAAGGGCAGTGGTGGGCCTGGACTACCAGAGTTGGTCAGACAGTAGAGCTGAGCCCAGAGACCAGAAGATGGTGGGTGGTGATATATGTAGACACGGAGGTACTGCCATAATAACACTAATAATAATAATAGTTTTGGTATTTGTTAAGCGCTTACTATGTAAGCACTGTACTGCTTAGAGGCACTGTACTTTTAGGGTAGATACAAGATAATTGGGTCAGACTCAGTTCCTTTCCTACATAGACTCACAACCTTAATCCCCATTTTACAGGTGAGGGAACTAAGGCACAGAGAAGTGAAGTGACTTTGCCAAGGTTCCAGAGCAGACAAATGGCAGAGCTGGGATTAAAACCTAGATTCTCTGACTGCCAAGCCCATGCTCTTTCCTCTAGGCCAGGCTGCTTCTGCCACGGAGGAGCTCCATAGCAGTAGGAGAAGCTCCACACTTCAGGCCCTTGTGGAATGGCATAGATGAGGGAAGATAAGACAATCAGGGAGGAGAAGATGGCGAAGCCTCCTCAGTTCCATGGAACTCATCCCGAACTACAGGGATGATGGAGTGACTCGGAGCGCGCCCATGCTTCGGAGTGCACCTAAGATGAGGTCGGGAGGAAGAGATGGAGTGAGAAAGACCTCCAGCTGCAGGCAGGAGAGAGCCTGTGGCAGGAGAGGCTTTATAAGCAAGGCTCTGTGGCACCAGGGGCAGTGGAGGGGAGTGTTGGATGGGAAGGGTGGAGCCAGCGATCAGAGGAGGCTACACGGTAGAAGCGACCCAGGGCTCACTTTGTGCCAGAGGAAGGTGAGGCTAACACTCTTTTGAATCTCTTATCTTTTTTGTTTTGTCTGCTATTTGTTATTATTATTATTAACAATAATGATAATAGTGGTATTTAAGTGCTTACGATGTTAAGCATTGTAATACACACTGTGGTAGATACAGTATAACCGGGTCCCACAAGGGGCTCACAGAGTCAGTAGGAGGGAGAACAGGTATTGAATCCCCATTTTGCGGATGAGAGAACTGAGGCACAGGGAAATTAAGTGACTTGCCCAAGATCACATAGCAGAGAAGCATTATCGCCTAGTGGATAAAGTATGGTCCTGGGAATCAGAAGGATGTGGGTTCTAATCCCAGCTGCACTACTTGTCTGCTCTCTGGTCTTGGGCAAGCCACTTCACTTCTCTGGGCCTCAACTCCCTCACCTGTAAAGTGGAGATTAGGATATCTGCCTCATGTGTGACAGGGACTGTGTCCAACCAAATTAACCTGTACCTACCCCAATGCTTAGAACAGTGCTCAGCACAAACTAAGTGCTTAAAAAATACCATCAGTATTAGGTAAGTGATGGAGTCGGTGCCAGGCACTGTATTAAGTGCTGGGGTAGATCCAGGCTAATCAGCTTGGACACAGTCCATGTCCCACATGGGGCTCACAGTCTTAATCCCCATTTTACACATGATGTAACTGAAGTAATAGAGACATTAAGCAATTCTCCCAAGGTCACGAAGCAGATATGTGGTGTAGTGGGGATTAGAACTCAGATCATTCATTCATTCATTTAATCGTATTTATTGAGCAATTACTATGTGCAGAGCAGTGTACTAAGAGCTTGGAATGTACAATTTAGCAACAAATAGAGACAATCCCTGCCCAACAACAGACTCACAGTCTAAAAGGGGAGACAGACAACAACAAAACAAGGAGTCTGGCATCAATATCATCAAGATAAATAGAATCAAAGATATGTACACATCATTAACAAAACAGAGTAAAGAATAATATATGCAAATATGCACAAGTGTTGTGGGGAGGGGAAGGGAGAAGATCAGAGGGAGTAGGCAGAAAGGGAAAGGGAGGGCTCAGTCTGGAAAGGCCTCCTGAAGGAGGTGAGTTCTCACTGGGGCTTTGAAGAGGGGAAGAGAGTTAGTTTGGCAGATGTGAGGAGGGAGGACATTCCAGGACAGTGGTAGGACGTGGCCCAGGGGTCGACGGCGGGATAGGTGTGAACGGGGGACCGTGAGGAGGTGAGCGGCAGAGGAATGGAGTGTATGGGGTGAGCTGTAGAAGGAGAGAAGGGAGGTGAGATAGGAGGGGGCCAGGAGATGGAGACCTTTAAAGCTAAGAGTGAGAATTTTTGTTTCATGGGAAAGTTGATAGGCAACTACTGGAGGTCTTTGAGGAGGGGAATTACATGCCCAGAGCATTTCTGTAGAAAGATGATCTGCGCAGCAGAATGAAGAATAGCCTGCAGTGGGGAGAGATAGGTGGATGGGAGATCAGAGAGGAGGCTGATTCAGTAATCCATTCAGGATATTATGGGAGCTTGTACCTGCAAGGTAGCAGTTTGGATGGAGACGAAAGGGCAGATCTTGGCGATATTGTGAAGGTGAGACTGGCAGGTTTTGGTGACAGACTGGATGTGTGGGATGAATGAGAAAGCAGAGTCAAGGATGACATCAAGGTTGAGGGACTGAGGGGTTGAGGGAGATGGGAAGGATGGCAGTGCCGTCCACAGTGACAGGGAAGTCAGGGAGAGGACAGGGTTTGGGAGGGAAGATAAGGATCCTCTGACTCCCAGGCCTGTGTTCTTTCCACTAGGCCATGCTGATTCTCAGACAATATAACAAAATCACATGCAAATAGGAATAATATATGAAAGAATCTAGGGAGATGCAACTTTCTTTTGGAGTGGAACTAGCTAGGGAATAATCCCCTTGACAGGTCTGGCAGCCATGTTTAAAGTTGGAGCAAAGAGCCACTGATACACATAACTCATTTAATTGCAGAAGTCGACTGCTTAGATTTTTGGTCTATGATAATTACTTGGTGCAATGAAGCAACGATAGGCTTATTTTTTATGTGTAGAATATCATCAACCTCACTATTGCAGGTCAATTGGTTGGAAATAAAGATAGTCCCAGGACCAATTTTTCTACCTCCAAATGATAAGGTGATTTTCCTGGGCAGGACATTGTAATGGGAAGAAAATTGCAGATTTTCTTTTGCTGCTTGGAGTTATACTATGCTCCTTTTAGTATGGTTTGGGCCACTGCAATAATCTCAAAAGTTTCCATAGAAACCACTAATTATTTTATTCTTTCAGGACCCTTTTCTTTTTTTAATATTCTCTGAGGATTCAGGAAATATTAAGATGAGGTAAACCCCAATCAGTTCAGAATTTCATTTGTATAAAATCCCCACCTTCACGGTGATGTCAAAAGCTTTCCCAAATTACTTTGACCTGTACATTCTGCTTGAGAATCTTAAATCAGTGCCTATCATAAACCAACTGATAATTTTCTCTTTTCCTATTCCAAGAAATACATCAGTTGATTTTGTTCTCTGCTGGCCTGGTCAGCACAATTCCTTGTGAGAAGGGAATGTGTCTACCAATTTTGTTATATCATAGTCTCCCAAGCACTTAATACTGGGCTCTGCAGAGAGTAAACACTTGAAAAACCTTATAGAGAAGCAGCATAATATAGTGAAAAGAGCACGGGCCTTGGATTCAGAGGACAAGGGTTCTGATCCCAGCTTCACCACATTTCTGATAAGTGACCATAGGCAAGTCACTTCACTTTTCTGTGCATCAGTGATCTCATCTGTAAAATGGGCACGTCTTATGTGTGACAGGGACTCTGTCCAACCTGATTACCTTGTATCTGCCCCAGCTCTTAGTGAAAGGCCTGATACATAGTAAACTCTTTACAAATGCCATTAAAAAATAAAATGAAAAGATTGAGTGATTGATTAACGCCAATTTATAGACTAGATTTAGGAGCAGTGAGGTGAAGTAACATGAGGAAGATCATGGCTCACCAATAGAATTAGATAGGACAAATGATAAAGCAATGAACCCATTTTAGAGCACATTTTAAAAGAACTATGAATAGTCCAGAGATACAAGTATAATTCATAGCACAACCTAATCCTATTGGCTTTTGACGTTTAATGAAAAACTGGGTTTAGTCGCTTTGAATTTTTCCATTTTTAATTTTGAACAAATTATATATGGTAGGCTGGAAACTATTTATCAAATTCTAGATTGCTCAAGTTTAGCTCAATGGCTATTCTTTCCAATATGTAAAGCTTCTTTATTCTTCTATCCCAACATACATTAACTCCATGGTTGGTATAAACCTCTAGACATAATAGCCTCTAAAAGCTTAACTCTAATGAGAGGCAATAAAGGAACTGTTTCTACCTGATTGTAGCTTGTTGGACAGGGTCTTTAGAGTAACCCAAAAGGGCATACGGAGGTTATTTGCTAAAATTAAAAAAGGAAAATCTGCAGATCTTGCTTTTGCTTCTTCTTAGAAAACAGACATTGACCTTCCAGTAACCCACTTAGTATCAGGAATGTTTTGTCCATTACCAACTCTCATCTCCACTTCATTGAAACCTAAATAGCTTTTGAAATCCAGACCACCTTGCTTGGGTAAAATGTGGATGATGAGTCTGATAAACAAATTTAATATGAGATAGGAAGGGAAAATCCATTCCTAAGATTCCATATGAAGTTAATGTTTTTTTGTTAACTCACCCTATCCACTATAAGCTCACTATCGGTAGGGAACTTGGCTACTAATTCTGTTGTTTTTCACTCTCCCAGTTGGGGATTGAAACTATGAGCCCCATATAGGACACAGGACACATATAGGACACAGACTGTTACACCTATTTGCTTGTATCAGAGCTTAGTACAGTGTTCTGCACATAAGTGCTCAATAAATACTACTGATTGATCCTTTGATTAGTTTAGAATTTGCTTACCAAGTTGTCCCCCAGTGGCCCCTCTCCTTCAACAATAAGACTCCAGCTGTGGTCTTGTCACCATTAAAGAGAGAGAGAGAGAGAAAGAGAGAGAGAGAGAGTGAGAGAGACAGAGAGAGACAGAGAGAGAGAGAGAAATCAAATTTATTGAGCATTTACTGTGTGCAGAGCACTGGTCTAACTGCTTGGGAAAGTACAGTAGAACAGAGTGGTAGACATAAAGAAGCAGCATGGCTCAGTGGAAAGAGCAAGGGTTTAGGAGTCAGAGGTCATGGGTTCTAATCCCTACTCCTCCACTTGTCAACTGTGTGACTATGGGCAAGTCACTTGACTTCTCTGTGTCTCAGTTACCTCATATGTAAAATGGGGATTAAGACTGTGAGCCTCATCTGAAAACAGTAAGCACTCAATAAATGTGACTGATCGATTCATTATTCTGTACTTTCAGAGACTAATGCAGTGCATATCACTAGGTAGGTGCTCAATAAATGCTACAACTACTGTTATTAATATTCATTCAATGATATTTATTGAATGTTCATTGTGTGGAGAGTTATTACTACTACTATTGATAATAATAATAATGATGGCATTTGTTAAGCATTTACTATATCTGTCAAGCACTGTTCTAAGCTCTGAGTTAGATACTAGATAATCAGGTTGGACACAGTCCCTGTCCCACATTTGGTTCACAGTCTAAATCCCCACTTTATATATGAGATAACTGAGGCACAGAGAAGTGAAGTGACTTCCCCAAGGTCCCACAGCAGTCATGTGGAAGAACCAGGATTAGAATTCAGTTCCTTCTGACTCCCAGGCCCATTCTCTATCTACTAGGCCACACTGGATGTTAGATTCTTAAATGACTTAGTGAAGAGTGATGTGAGACCAAACAAATCTGTTTTTTAAGGTATTACCTAAGAATTACCATTCTTGAAAATATGACCATAGGAAATGCCATTCCTGGGTCAGATCAACACCTTCAACAGTTTCCTAGGTTGCCCTCCTCATTCTCCAACATTATGGCTAGAGGTGGACCATATAATACCTCTAACAAAAATAACTTGGACCAGAAATGCCAGAGAAATGACCTCATTTATGATGTCTCATTCCAGTTAACACAGGTGCAGTTTGATTATATACACATATAACTAACTTTTAAAATTTTTACTAAATATGGGTAGAATCACATGAGTAGAGTCGTTTAGACTGTGAGCCCGTCATTGGGTAGGCATTGTCTCTATCTGTTGCCAAATTGTACATTTCAAGTGCTTAGTACAGTGCTCTGCACATAGTAAGTGCTCAATAAATACTATTGAATGAATGAATGAGTAGTTTGGATTCAGTGTAATCTTTGTAAAAGATTTTGTTGTACTCTTACTTAAGGTTTTCAAGAGGGTGCAAATGCATGTATGTCTTTCATCCAGGGAAATAAGAGCACTCAGTCACATTTTTTGAGCGCTTACTGTATGCAAAGCACTGTACTAAGTGCTTGGGAGAGTACAGTATAACAGAACACTCGATAAATGAAGGACTGAGGTGCAAGAAGAGTGAGATCTTAGTTCAGATGGCTCACTGAATCATTGGCTGCTTCTGCTGGGGATAGGCACATTATTGTGGAATCCTTTTCAGAATACAAATGGGCTGAGAACAGCATTGGTGGAGACTGTGCAATGAACTTTTTTTTTCGAAACCACAGAAGTACCAAGCCCATCTTGGAGTTGGTTCTGAGATCCTGACTCTTATCCTTATACTCTCTCATTTTCCCTATCTGGAATTCATTTTGATGTAATAATAATGATGATGGTATTTGTTAAGCACTTACTATGTGCATAGCACTGTTCTAAACACTGGAGGGGAGATACAAGGTGATCAGGTTGTCCCAGCGGGGCTCACAGTCTTAGTCTCCATTTTACAGATGAGGTAAATGAGGTACAGAGAAGTAAAGTGACTTGCCCAAAGTCACACAGCTGACTAGTTGCAGAGCCTGGATTAGAATCCATGACCTCTGAAATCCATGACCTCTGACTCACAAGCCCGTGCTCTTTCCACTGAGCTACGCTGCTTCTAGTGGCTGATGTCTGACTCCTCCTATAGAATGAAAGCTTCTTATGGGCAGGGATTGCTTCTACCTCCTCTATTACATCATACCCTCTCAATCACTTAGCACAGTGCTTTGGCCACTGTAAATGCTCAGTGTGTAAATGGGGATAAAGACTGTGACCCGTACGTGGGACAACCTGATTACCTTGTATCCCCCCCAGCGCTTAGAACAGTGCTTGGCACATAGTAAGCACTTAACAAATACCAACATTATTATTATTATTAATAAATCCAATTGATTGATCCCAATCTATGGACAGAGTGGTTTTGGCTTCATCTTCTGACAGAAGAATAAGAAAGAAGTATCTCTTTTTCCCATCCCCATAGCAGATCACAAGGGTCCAGGTCGTCTAGGATTAGAAGTGGCCAATTGAGAAACAATGTGGTTTAGTGGAAAGAGCACAGGCTTGGGATTCAGAAGACCTGGGTTCTTATCCCGGCTCTGACACTTGTCTATGTGACTTTGGGCAAGTCACTTAACTTCCCTGTGCCTCAGTTCCCTTATCTGTAAAATGGGGATTAAGACTGTGAACCCCACATGGGGCACCCTGATGACTTTGTATTTATCCCAGTGTTTAGAACAGTGCTTGGCACATAGAAAGCACTTAAATACCATTATTATTATTAATAATAGATAATCTAATGTGTTCAGCCTTGCCTAGCTGAATTGTGACCAAGTGTTCTAAAGACCAAATCTCTTTATTGACAGATGAAGACAGGTAGAATTGGCATATTTTTTTAGATGACAGGCTGTCATTAGTCTATGGTCTAATCAGACATGTTCTACTCAATCAATCCATCACTTGCCGTTTAGTGAATGGGAGTGGTGACCTGCTATTTGACTGTGACCCAAATAAAATAATAATGGGGGATGGGGGTGGAGGAGTGTCCTTTCAGGTAAGAGTTTTCTGGCTCTTACCAGACTCCAAATTCACAAAGTTCCAGTATGAGTTAATTACCAACTTCAGCTCTGTTTAGGGACAAGGAATTTCCTCTTCAGGAATGACTAAACAAAGGAAATATAAACCAACTGCTTTCCTCTTTAGATAATTCTTCCTTTGGGTGATTTGATTCATCTAATACACATATATATATATATATATATATATATATATATATATATATATATATATATATTTGTCCTTCATTCGCAAAGAAGATGTCACTCTGTGACACTCATAAATGTAGTAGTAATATTTGTTGAGTAGTAGAAGTAGAAATATTCATTCAATCATACTTACTGTGTGCTTACTGCATGCAGAGCACTGTACTAAGTGCTTGGGAAAGGACAATTACAACAGTAAGTGGACACATTCCCTGCCTACAAGTAGTTTACTAGAGACAGACATCAATATAAGTACATAAATGAAAGATATGTACATAAGTGCTGGGGAGCTGGGAGGAGGAAGAACAAAGGGAACAAGTCAGGGCAAAGTAGAAGTAATAGTACAGTCTACCTTCTAAACTGTAAATTCGCTGAGGGCTGGGAACTTGTCTAACAACTGTTATATTGTACTCTCCCAAAAACTTAATACAGTGCTCTATATACTGTAAGCGTTCAATAAATGATTGATCGATTGATAGTAGTAGTAGTAAAGTCACTTTCTGAGCTCTCACAGGATTTACTTCTCTGCACTAACTGCATAAGACAAACTGCCTCTAGACCATAAGCACATCATGGGCAGGAAACAAGTCTATCAGCTCTGTTATATTGTACTCTCCCAGGTGCTTAGCACTGTAGTCTGCTCACAGTCAGTGCTCAACAAATATGGTTGATTGATTCCCTGACAACAAGGAGCTTGCATTTTAATGGGGGAAATAAAAATATCTATACACGGGTGGTTCTGAATTAATAAATTGATCAAACACTCAGATATATCTACATACATGCTGAGGGAAGATTTAAATAGATCCATAAATGCTAGAGGAGGCTGATGAATTTGTGTGATTTGGGAGTTAACTGGAGAAGGGTCCTTGGAGAAGTTGAGGTTTTTTAGGGCTTTGAAAGTGGGGAGATCTATGGACTGCTGAGTTAATGGAGGAAGCAGTTTCAGGTTGCTGGAACAGGGTGAGTTGAAAGGAGGACTATAGCTAGAACTTGACAGGAATCATGAGAGTGAGCTGGAAAGGTGGGCAGAGTATGTATTCCAATATTTAGCACAATTTGTGGTACATAGTAAACACTTAAATACCACAGTTATTATTGGATTTAGCAAGAAGGATGTCATGGATGACCTTGGTGGGAGCATGTTTCCACCATTGTGGCACATGTGACAGTCTGCACATTTCATTGTCATTTGATCTCAATCATATTTATTGAGTGCTCACTTTGCGCAGATCACTTTGGAAGTCTTCCCTGATTAAACCCTAGAGACCTTGGCTAACTAAGCCCTCATTTCCTCTTCCCCCACTCCCTTCTGCGTCACCTTGATTGCCACCCTTTATTCACACGCTCCGACCCAGTCCCTCAACACTGACATACATATCCATAATTTATTTATATTACTTTCTGTCTCCTCTTCTAGATTGTAAGCTCACTGTGGGCAGGGAATGTGTCTACCAATTCTATCATAGTGCGCATTCATATTGCTCTGCACACAGTAAACACTTAATATCAATGATTGAGTGATCAGGAGGCAGTGTAGAGAATCAAGAAAGGGTTGGAGGAGAGAAAATGAAGTCAGTGGCCATCTGCAACTCATTTGATGAATGTGGACATGAAAGGAAGAAAGGGCACGAAGGTACACCTGGGCATGGCAATCGGATCCAGGGAAGGCTGATTGAGGATTAGCGGGGAGGTGGGTGTGTCTGAAAGCAGAGTGGAGGAACCATCTGAGAGAGGAAGATGTTGGTCAGAGAGAGAAGAAGAGTGGACACAAATGTATATAACCCTGTTGATCCTGGGTCTGAGTAGGCAAGGACCTACCACATCCAGAATTTGTCACAGCACACAACCCCTTTCACCTATAATATAAAAAATGATCAGGTTCTTTGACAGGTACTCCTAATACGCTTGAGAGAAGGGGTTGCGAGCCCCTGGTTCGTACCAACCAGAACCTTCCTGGACTGGGGGAGCTTCAGTGACACATAATAGAGTTCAAACCACAGCTCTGATCACCAAGGTGACTGTGGAAAGGTTTTTACTTAGTTTTACCAGTATGCAAGGGAGTGACACATACACTCTCACTCAATCCACTCCACCAGGGGTCCAATACCAGTCTATGGTCAAAGGAGATCATTCTGCCAATGCTTCATCTTTCTGCTTCTAAGTGTTCCTCCCTTCTGCTACTCTTAGCATGCTTCCTTCTCTGCAAGTCTTCTTGCTGCCTCCAGGTGCCTTAGTACTGTTCAAAACAAGCATCTTTTATCTTCCTTAGGCATCACAGCTGTAGCTCTATGTGGCAGTGGTTGGCTGGTCCAGGCCTATTACTGGGTAGAACAGGGAGAGAAAGCACCATCTCCCTCCATGCTCTGCCCTCCACAGGCCAGCAATCACCTGCCTCAGGTAGATCCCATCAGTGCCTTTGCAAAGTCTCTTTCTTGTTATTTGCGGGATCACAGTCACTAATAAGGCAGCTTGTTGTGGGCTCACCACACAAGGGACACCAGTTATAATTCTCCACTGCCAACAAAGCCCAGATGGGTATGGGTCTAGACAATGATCTAGATCAGAAGTCCTGTAACTCTCCTTCAAGTGTATGGAAATAGAGCTGACCCCCAAAAAAAGCTATAAAAAGCTATTTATTGAGTGCTTTCATTGATATGTTTGTTGTCCTGTGCAGATACCCTAGGAGTGAAGACTTTTTGATACAAGAAGCAAGCTTGGTTAAATACATTCCTTTTTAAGACCACATAATTCAAATTTGACTGGAAAGCAGGACTCCACTCATGAGCAGTATCACGAATACTAAAAGAAGCTCTCAAAATATCTATAGTTGAATCAGATATCGCACAGTGTAACTACTGCCTTGCCATGTTTTATACATCTTTTAAGAGGGACTTAAGGAACATTCTGTACACTGAAACCACTGCCCACTGCTATCTGAATAAAAAGGATTATAAACAAAAGAACAAATAATTTCCTCTTTTTTCCAGGATCAGGTCATCCTGAATTGCTATTAAAATGTAAAATTCCATCAAATTAGCCTTATTATTGCTGTTTAGGATTTAATGAATCCTCACAATGGAGCAGTCATGGTGTACACGTCTAGCAGTTCATAGTCTAAAAAAGATTAGCAGGAAAGAAAAATCACATGTACTGTTTACAATGCATACACTGCTGGGAAGCTGCATGACCTAGTGGAAAAGAGAATGAGCCTGGGAGTCAGAGGATCTGGATTCTAACACTGGCTCTGCAATATGCTTGCTGTTTGACTTTGGAAAAGTTATTTAACCTCTCTGTGTTGCAGTTTCCTCATCCATAAAATTAAAGGTCTGTCCTCCTTCTTAATTGTGAGCCCCAGGCAGGGCATAAACTGGATGTGATCTGATTATCATGTATCTACCTCAGTGCTTAGTAAAGTGCTTCATATGTAGTAAGTACTTTACAAATACCACAATTATCATTATTATTACACCAATACAGAAACCTATACAAGCAGGTCCTAGCTGTATTGTACTCTGCCAAGCACTTAGTACAGTGCTGTGTACACAGTAAATTCTCAATAAATACGATTGAATGAATAAACAAGGGGAGTGCTTCACAGGTATTATTACTATTAATTATTATGGGTAGGAGGAGTATTGAGAATTTGGGGGTAAATTGTTGGTTTTTTGGCATATTTTGCTTCTTAATTTCCTGAATTTTTTATTTGAGGGAATTAATGTCATCCTCTAAAAGAAAGATAGATGCTTAGAAGTGAGTATTCTTTTGTAAGTCTTCTTGTAGATGAGGTTTATGGTCAACCTCAGGGTCAATTCAGCTATATTCAGTCCTGGCTAAAAATCTCTCCCTTAACAAACTGTCCAGATCATTGAGATCTAAAGCATATGTTGACTGGAAGAGGCGGTTTGAAGCCCACAGCCTGCTATAATGCCATGCCCTAAAAAAAATTATTCATTCATTCATTCAATTGTATTTATTGAGCAGTTACTGTGTGCAGAGCACTGTACTAAGCTCTTGGAAAGTACAATTCAGCAAAAAAGAGAGACAATCCCTGCCCACACCAGGCTTCTCCCATTACAGACTCATCTCCTTCTTATAAACTCTCTCCATACTCCTTTAGTAAGTTATTGACACTCCCTGATTCCACTTCCTCTCCTCCAGTTCTCACTTTGACCCCCTTTATTCTGGTTTCCATCCCCTTCACTCCATGGGAACTGCCCTCTCTAGGGTCACCAATGAACTCTTTCTTGCCAAATCCAACATCCTCGACTCCATCTTAATCCTCTTCTACCTTTCAGCTCCCTTGAACACTGTGGAGAACCTCTTTCTCTTTGAAACTTTACTTCACTGTGACTTCACTGGTAAATGTCAACTCAGGGTTCTCCTTCTATCTTTCTGGTTGCTCCTTCTCAGTCTTTATCATTGGTCTCCTCTGCCTCCCACCCTGTAAATGTGGGGGCCCCTCAAGGCTCAGTTCTGGATCTCTTTCTATTTTCCATCTACACCCTCTCCCCTGGAGAGCTAATTCTTTCCCACAACTTCAAATATCATCTCTGGGCAGATGATTCCCAAAACTTCCTCTCCAAGTATGACATCTCCTCCAGAGAGAAGCACAATTGCCTAGAGGAATGAATACGGACCTGGGAGTTAAAAGTTCTAATCTCAGCTCTGCCAATTGGTTACTGTGAAACCTTGGACAAGCCGCTGAACTTCTCTGTGCCTCAGTTTCCTCAACTGTAAAATGGGGATTCTATACCTGATCTCCCTCCTACTTAGACTATGTGCCCCATATTGGTCAGGGATTGCGTCCAACCTGATTCACTTATATCCACCCCAGCGCTTGGAACAGAGTTTGACAAATAGTAAGTGCTTAACAAATATAATCATAATAATAGTCTCACATTTCCTCCTTTCTTCAGGTTATGGCTACTTGGATGTCTCTACACATTAAAATTAATATGAAAAGCAGAGCTCCTCATTTTTCCACCCAAAACTGTCCTCCCTGAGACTTTCCCACCACTAAAGACACTACCACCATTCTCCCTGTCTCACAAGCCCACAATCTTGGCATCATCTTTGACTCATCTCTCATTCAACCAGCGTATTCAGTTGTCACCAAATCCTGTTGATTCTTCCTTCATAATATCTCTAGAATCTGCCCCTTCCCTCTCATCCATACTTATATCATGCTGATCCAAGCACTTATCATTTTCCACCTCAACTAATTCATCAGCCTAGTTAATAGCTGACCTCCCTGACTCCAGTCTCTCCCCACTGCAGTCCATCCTTCATCCGGTCAACCAAATCAATTTCCTAAAATAACGTTCCGTGCACATCTCCCCTTCCCTCAAAACCTCCGGTGGTTGCCTATCCACCTCCATCTAAAACAGAAACTCCTTGCCATTTGATTTAAGGTACTTAATTAGTTCTCCCCCTGCCCTCAGCTTAGCCTTGCTTATCTTCCACTATAACCCAGCCTGCACGCTGTACTTCACTAGTGCCAACCTACTTACTATACCTCCATCTCATCTCTCTCACCGTTGACCCTTTGCTCAAGACTTCCTTACTGCCTAGAATCCCTTCCCCTTTATCTGAAAGACTACTACTCTCACCACCTTCAATGCCCTCTAAAATCATATCTCCTCCCAGAAGCCTTCCCTGACTAACCTCTCATTTCCCCAACCTATTGGCCCCTCTCTCCTCCTTGTTCCCTATGCTCTTTGGTCTGTTTCCATAAGGCACTATGATACTCATTCCAGACCCACAGTACTTAATATGCTTCTGCTTATAGTCTGCTGCTTCCCCTATCTGTAATTTATTGCAGTGCTTCCTCAAACTTTTTTTTTTAATATTAATGCCAGTCTCCCCCTCTAGACTATAAGCTGGCTGTGGGCAGGGAATGTATCAGTTTATTGTTATATCATCCTCTCCCAAGTGCTTACTTAATGCCATGCTCTGCATGTGGTAAACACTCAACAAATACGATTGAATGAATAATAATAATAATAATGTTGGTATTTGTTAAGCACTTACTATGTGCAGAGCACTGTTCTAAGTGCTGGGGTAGACACAGGGGAATCAGGTTGTCCCACGTGGGGCTCACAGTCTTCATCCCCATTTTACAGATGAGGTAACTGAGGCACAGAGAAGTGAAGTGACTTGCCCACAGTCACACAGCTGACAAGTGGCAGAGCCGGGATTCAAACCCATGACCTCTAACTCCAAAGCCCGTGCTCTGGGCAGGGATCATATACTAATAATAATGGCATTTATTAAGCACTTACTGTTAAGCACTGTTTTAAATGCTGGAGTAGATACAAGCTAATCAGGTTGGATGCAGTCCCTGTCCACATGATGCTCACAGACTTATTCCCCGTTTTCCAGATGAGGTAACTGAGGACCAGAGAAGGGAAGTGACTTCCCCAAGGTCACACAGAAGATGAGTCACAGAGCCGGGATTAGAACCCAAGTCCTTCTGATTCCCGGCTCCTGCTCTATCCACTAAGCCACATTGCTTCCCTAACTCTATGGGATTGTACACTTCCAACTGTTTAGTACAAAGTGCTACATACAGCAAGTGCTGGATAAACATGCTGCTGATTGCTTGAATGATATAGTGAAGATGGAAACGATCTGAGGGGAGCAGGATTAACTGGACCATGGGATTACTGTCCATTTTAGATTGTTTTCTACCCCTTCAGCCAGAAGTGCATTGAGCCTGGAAAAAGGAAGGTCAATTGTAGAACAGAACAATTTCCTCAAGTACAAGGGGATTGTGAGGTGGATTCTAAGTGGTCCTTTCCTACTGAGAACAAAGCAGGAGGAACTGGGTTGACATTAAAGCAGGAGAGATGTCTGTTATCATAATCTCCCCAACACTGAACTGTGTATTTAGAAGAGTACATAGCCTTATGCTCTACTATTTCACCTTTCCATAATTCAATTTTATGTCTGTCTCCCTCTTTGTGTCTGTACTCTCCCAAGTTCTTTGTACAGTTCCCTGTGCCCAAGAAGTGCTCAATAAAAATCACTGATTGATTTATTAATTATAATACCCAGTAGTTGGTAGACATAATTTCTGCTGTCAAAGACTTTAGGATCTAGAAGGCGATACGGACATTAAAATATATTACAGATAGAGGAAGCAGCAGAGCATAAACGTATGTACAAAAGTTCTGTAGGGAGGGGGATGGAATGAGTTTCAAAATTCTTAAGGGGTATCGACCCAAGGTCATAGCAGTGCAGAGGGGAGCATGAATCGGGAAGGGAAATGAAGTGTTGGTCAGGAAAGACCTCTTGGAGGAGATGTGCTTTTTTTCAGAGCTTTGAAAATGGGGAGAGGAAGTAGCCTTTTGGATATGAAGGGGAAGGGAGTCAGGACGGAAGATGGAAGAAGGGGTCGAAGGTTAGAGAAACAAGATCAAGGAAGAATATTGTGGAAGAAGACCAATTAAACATTAGAATGGGTGACCAAGTAAAGATGTGGAGGTGTCACCCAAGGGTGGTTTTATTTACTTGTCTGGATGCAGGGGAATTAGACGGATGATATTTAAAGATCCTTAACCCTCACCTACTGCGAAACATCAACATAAGGTGAGCAGACACTATGAAGAATTGACCAACGTTTTGAGGAAGCAGATGATAATAATAATTAATAATAATTGTGGTATTTGTTAATCACTATACGTCAGACACTGTAATAAGCGCTGGTGTGGATACAGGCAAATCAGGTTGGACACAGTCCCTGCCCCACGTGAAGCTCACAGTCTCAATCCCCATTTTACAGATGAGGTAACTGAGTCACAGAGAATTTAAGTGACTTGCCCAGGGTCACGGAGCAGACAAGTGGTGGAGTCGGCATTAGAACCTATGATCTTCTGACTCCCTGGCACTTGCTCTATCCACTATGCCATGCTGCTTGTCGCTGGTCCAAGCCCACCCAGAGCAACTGATGAAAACCTATCTGCCTGACTGACAGAATTAGTTGGCTTTTCCAGTGCCAGACTCATCACCAGTGCTACCCTGGCTGACCTCAGGACCAGCTGGAGAGCCCACGTGAGCTTGGAGCATAGCGAGGAGCAAGGTGCAGTCACCTTTCCCCCACACAATCGATCGAACAGATTCCTGTGCCACATAGAATGAACTCATTCATTCAGTAGCATTTACTGAGCACTTTCTATAGTAATAGTGGTATTTATTGAGTCCCTACTGCATGCACCCCTCAGTTCTAAGCACTTGGCAATTTGCAAGGAAGGTAAATGGCACAGGACCTGTCTCTGAAGAGTTTTAATCTAATGGGAGAGGAAGGCAGACATACACTGCATACATACAATCAATCAATCACATTTATTGAGCGCTTACCTTGTACAGAGCACTGTATTAATAAGCACTTAGAGTAGTACAATATAACAGGGTCAGTAGGCATGTTTCCCACCCACTTTTCTCACCTGTAAAATGGGGATTCAGTACCAGTTCTCTCTCCTACTTAGACTGTAAAACTCATATGGGATAGGGACTGTGTCCCACCTGATTAACTTGTATCTCCCCTAGTATTTATAACAGTGTTTGACACATAATAAGTGCTTAACAAATATTTAAAAATACTGCACGACATTTGCATCATTTCAGCCTACTGTTTTTAAAACTGCTGTGTGACCTTGGGAAAGCAACTTCACTTTTCTATACGTCAGTTACCTCATCTATAAAATGGGGATTAAGACTGTGAGCCCTATGTGAGACAGGGATGATGTCCAACCCAATTATCCCGTATCCACCCTAGGGCCTAGTACAGTGCCTGGCACACAGTAAGCCCTTAGCAAATACCATTAAAAACAAAATAAAACAAAACAAAAACCATTTTTCCAATTGTACCAGAATCAAATTACCCTCCCCAACCGCAGCTGCCTAATACATCAGATACTGTTAATGCTGTTGAAGAAACAGGTGGATTTTATGAAATTTATTCAACCTCCTGTTAAGTTTGCTCTGGGCAAATTTGGCCATCTGTGAGGCATTCAGCGAAAGAATGTTTAGTCCTGACACATAATATCATCGCCTAAAATATGGCACCAGCTCGGAAATACAGGTGTGATACTTTTTCTGTGGCCGAACAACATTTTATCTAGTTCTGTGTTGAAATCAACTCTTAAATGAAATGCCTTCTCTCTGCAGTCATCATCTCACAATGAATGTGCAGAATTTATAATAATAATAATATTAGCACTTTGTTAATTTGTTAAGCACTTGCTATGTGCCAGGACCTGTGCTAAGACCTGAGGCAGATACAAAGTAATTAATCATAATAATAATAATAATAATTATTATAGTATTTGTGAAGCACTTACTGTGTGCCAAGCACTGTTCTAAGTGCTGGGATAGATACAAGGTAATCAGGTTGTCCCACGTGGGGCTCACACTCTTAATCCCCATTTTACTGATGAGGTAATTGAGGCACAGAGAAGTGAGGTGACTTATCCAAGGTCACATAGCAGACAAGTGGTGGAGTCGAGATTAAAACCCATGACCTCTGACACCCAAGCCTGTGCTCTTGCCACTAGGCCACAATGTTTTTACAAAATGACAACCCCTAACAGGTTGTAAGCCTTGAAAGATCCAGGCCTCCCCAAGTTGCAGCCTATAAGAATCATTTTGTTGTTATCCTCTCAGCAGTTTTCTCCCTGTGAGCTAATCAAAATCCTCCGATATGGGACCCACATTGTCTGTCTCTAAATCCTGTTTGTTTATTTATTTATTTTGCTCAGTGACATTTCCTGGATCCATCCTTTCCTCTAATAATAATAATAATGATGATGACAACTGTAGTATTAGTTAAGTGCTTACTATGTGCCCATCACTGTTCTAAATCTTAGGGCAGATACAAGTTAATCAGGTTGGACTCAACCTTTGTCCCAAAGGAGCTCACAGTCTTAATCCCCACTTGGTAGATGAGGTAAATGAGGTAAAGAGAAGTGAACTGATTTGCCCAAGGTCACACAGCAGACTAGTGGAATCCAGGTCCTTCTGACTCCCAGAACTGGGTTATAACCACTAGGCTATGCTGCTTCTCTCTATCCAAATGGCCACCCCTCTGGACAGTCACTCATTGTATCCCAACAAAGCTACTGCAATGACCTCCTCATTGGCCTCCCTGCCTCCAGTTGCTCCCCTCTCCAGTTCATGCTTCGTTCTTCATTCTCACTCTAGGCTTCAAGGCTCTCCATCACCTTGCCCCCTCCTACCTCTCCTCCCTTCTCTCTTTCTACTGCCCACCCGCACGCTCCGCTCCTCTGACGCCCACTTCCTCACCGCCCCCCGTTCTCGCCTATCCCGTCGTCGACCCCTGGGCCACGTCTTCCCGCGGTCCTGGAATGCCCTCCCTCTTCTCCTCTGCCAAACTAATTCTCTTCCCCTCTTCAAAACCCTACTTAGAGCTCACCTCCAAGAGGCTTCCCAGACTGAGCTTCCCCTTTTCCCTCTGCTCTCTCTCCTCCCCCTCTACCCCCCTTCACCTCCCCTCAGCTAAGCCCTCTTTTCCCCCCTTTCCCTCTGCTCCTCCCCCTCTCCCTTCCCCTCAGCACTGTGCTCGTTTGCTCAATTGTATATATTTTCATTACCCTATTTATTTTGTTAATGAGATGTACATCACCTTGATTCTATTTATTGCTACTGTTTTAATGAGATGTTCATTCCCTTGATCTATTTATTGCTATTGTTTTTGTCTGTCTGTCTCCCCGGATTAGAATGTAAGCCCATTAATGGGAAGGGACTGTCACTATTTGTTGCCAATTTGTACATTCCAAGTGCTTAGTACAGTGCTGTGCACATAGTAAGCGCTCAATAAATACTATTGAATGAATGAATTCTGCTGTCGGGATGATTTTTCTAAAATTTGTTCCACAAATGTCCCTGCCCTCCTCAAACCCCTTCAGTGGTTTCCCACTCTTCGCTACAACAAGAAGAAACTCCTGATGCATTAGTTCTCTCTTTCTTCCTTGTCCCCTCTCTTCTTCTTCTCAAGTGAACCTACTCAGCTCTCTTTCCTCTGACCCCTGTCTTTGCCTTTTCTCCTGCAGTGTGGCTTAGTGGGTACAGCACAGGTCTGGGAGTCAGAACTTCATGGGTTCTAATCCCAGCTCCACCACAGGTCTGCTGTGGTACCTTGGACAAGTCACTTCACTTCTCTGGGCCTCAGTGTCCTCATCTGTAAAATGGGGGTGAAGACTGAGAGCCCTCTGTGGGACAGGAACTGTATCCAACTCACTAACTTGTATCTTCTACAGTGCTTAGAACAGTGCTTGGCACATAGTAAGCACTTAAATGCTATTATCATTATTGTTATTATTAAATCCATGAGAGCCAAATATCTCCAGAGCCCTCTTGAAATTCTACCGCCTCCAGAAACCCTTATCCAACTTCATCGTATCCCCTCAACTTACCACCTCAGCACTTCTGCATCACCTCCTAGACTTTAAGCATTCACACACCCCCAGAAAACCACTATGCTCATCAACTGACAGACTCAACTATTTAAGTACTTACTTATCCACATCTCTATCTTTCTGTATCTTCTTCATCCTACTGGTAATTTATTTGGTTCCTGTTTCCCCTGCTAGACTGTAAGCACCTTGAGAGTAGGGATCCTATGTTCTAACTCTGTTGTATTCTCCTAAGTGCTAAATACACTGTACCACCCAAAATAAACCCTCTGTAAATACTATTGATTAACTTAACCTATATGTGTGCATATAGATAAACTTCTAATTAATTGTTAAAACAGCTGCTAGTTGGTTTAGAATAGCTGCAGAATGATCTGCAGGCAGGCAACGAATGGGTTTATGTAGAAAAGGAACAATTACTATAACCTAAATGTAATAGTAGAAGGAGTAATTTTATCCTAATGGAAAGAACATAGGCTTGAGAGTCAGGAGACCCGGGTTCCAATCCCCACTCTGCCACTTTTTTGCTATATGACCTTGGGCAAGTCACTTAACTTCTCTGTGCCTCATTTTCCTCACCTGTAAAATGGGAAGAAGATAGCTCTTTTCCCCTCCCCTTTAGAACATGAACCCCATGAGGGAGGGGACTGTGCCCCACCAGATTATCTTGCATCAACCGCAACACATAGTACAGGGCTTGGCACTGTACTTAGTTCTTAACAAATGTCAATATTCTTCTTCTTCTTCTCCTTCTCCTCCTACAGCACATGTCTGTATCTGTAATTTAGTTATGGATATTAATGTCTGTCTCCCTCTACACTATGAGCTCATTGTGGGCAGGGAATGTGTCTTGTTGTTGTACTGTACTCTCCCAAGTGCTTAATACAGTGCTTTGTACACAGTAAGCTCTCAATAAATATGATTGAATTAATTCTCCTTCTGATTCTTCTTCTTATTATTATTATTATTATGAGAAAGCAGATGATAGAGATCCATGAAACCCATAGTTAACTTTTACGTGATTTTAACAAGGAGTCACCTAGACTTCAGAGGAAGGAAGAGCCATGTTCAGTTACTCTAATGATCCCACATTTCTCACAGATAAACCCAGTGGTGCTTGTGATTGGCCAATCCCAAGATGTGTTGCCATTAAATATACATCAGTACAAGGTCATGTTGCATAGGTGTCATTCAAGATAACCTCACCAATTCGGAGGATCATAAATGCAGCCTACGCCTGTCATTTTTTCTCAAAGCTTTTACTTTCGGAGCCAAAATATGCTTCAGCTGGCATTGCCTAAACTCTATTGATTCCTCACTTTAGTGTTTGGAGCTTCCGGGAGGGATTCCAGCCCAGAAGGACATAGCCAGAATTCCCCGACTACCATCTGTGGTACAGAAGGGCAGGACTTCCCAGTGGATAGAGCCCAGGCCTCGGAGTCAGAGGACCTAGTTCTAATCCCACCTCTGCCACTTACCTGCTGCAAGACCTTGGGAGATACACATAACTTCTATGCTCCTCCATCACCTCACCTGTAAAATGGGCATTTGATACCTGATCTCCTTCCTACTTAGGTTGCGAACCCTGTCGGGGACAGGGACAGGATATGAAATTATCCTCTATCTTCCCTAGCGCTTAGCCCAGAGCTTGACACAAAGTAAGTGCTTAGCAAATACCACAATCATTTTTATTATGATTTCAGCCTGCCCTGCTTCCCCAGCTAGAACAAGACTGTAAGCCCATCAAAGGGCAGGGACTGTCTCTATCTGTTACCGATTTGTACATTCCAAGCACTTAGTACAGTGCTCTGCACATAGTAAGCGCTCAATAAATACTATTGAATGAAAGTGAAAGGTTTGATTTCCAGTCCTCTGTGGCAGTGGGAGGAGCTGGCTAGTCTAAAGTCAGGGTTTGCTGGGGAACCCTGGCCTGGAGGAAGGTTGGTGGAGGCTATACAGTTGCAGGAAGGGAACCATGTTACTAGAAGTAAAGCTCTGCCAAATGACTAGTATGGTTGAGGTTCAGGTATTTGGTGGGATGTAGCCACCTCCAGCCCTACCAGTAGCTTTAGCAAGCCCACTGCTGCTGCCTGCCTTTTCAACAGTACTATCAATCAGTCAATCGGTGGTGGTAATAATAATAATAACTGTGGTATTTGTTAAGCACTTACTATGTATCAGGCACTGGGGTGGATACAAATTGGACACAGTCCCAGTCCCACATGGGGCTCACCATCTTAATCTCCATTTTACAGATGACGTAACTGAGGCATAGAGAAGTGAAATGACTTGCCCAAGGCCACACAGCAGACGAGAGGCAGAGTCGGATTTAGAATCCACAGACTTCTGGCTCCCAGACGTGAGCTCTACACCATGTTGTTTCCCCTGTAATTACCAAGCGCTTAATGTGTTCAAACTACTGTGTACTGAGGACTTGGGAGAGTACAATAGAGTAGGTAGATATGACGCCTGCCCTCAAGGAGCTTACATTTATTGAGTGCTGACTTGGTGTGATGCATTATCCTGGGTGGCTGGGAAGTACAGAAAAAAAGAAGGGGCATGCTCCTTGCGCACAGAGTTAACATCCTAATCAGGAAACTGGACGGCAAAAGCTCCTGCCCCCTCCTTCCCGATCTATCCTTTGTCCTGAACTGGCAAGGGGAGGACCAAAGCTGAACCACTGGAACAAAATGTTCTGTGAACGTCTAATACCCAGCAACTTTTTTGTTTAAAATCCTAGTAGAGCCAAGTAAAGAACATCTTCCATCCACCCTATCCCTCATCTTCTGCTCTGATTTGGCCAGAGAGACAGTCTCTGGTGGCAAGATCCCCTGTGCATCTGACTGTGAGAGTAGAGCTGTGGGTCCTGGGCATGGGGAGAAGAGGAAAGGGGAATTGCATGAAATATTTTTCTTTTAAATTGCTGACCCTCAACTCACAGCATTTTGAAAACCCAGCCCATCTCATTATCCTGCTGAGGTAGGCCAGATGACACAAAACAGCATTTGGCTCTATCTCTTGCTATGCAAACACGAGCACCAAAATTTATATATTCCCCGTTTGATTTTTTTTAGAATAAAATGATTGGCAGCAATAGTTTTTTTCAGAATAAAACCTTTCCCTCTTAGAACAAGAAAATGAATGCTTTGCACAGATATAAACTCTCTGGTTGCTTGAGTGCATCTCCATGGAAACACCCACCTGTTGGAAGTTTTAATAAGCATATACAAGGTTATTTTATTTTACATTTTATTTCAACAAAAACGTGAATGGAATAGAAATCTCAGAACTCTGGGAAATTTCAGTTGCCCCGCTTAAGGATTTTAGGAGAGAAAACCTGTATTATAAATTCATATTTCCTAAGGTTCACAGACTCCAGTGTCCTTCCAGAATAGATTTGTCAATGGACTTAGAGACAAAAGCAGGATGGGGAATGCAACTTTTGAGGTTATTTTCCTGCTAAGGGGAGACTGTATAATCAACCAGGCATACTGCAGCATTATCTTCTCTGAGTAGCCTAAAGATGTAATAGGGCCCAATTCCTTACCCTTTCATGTGTCCCTTGGTAGAGTAGAACTGGATTATATCGTACCACTAGAAATTTAGGGTCTCCGGTGGCTTGCAGACTGTTCTTTGTTTTCAATGGATCTTTCCTAGTAAAAATGAATATATTTTTTACAAGGCAGATGTGTTTATTCAAGAGATATACATAGACATAGGTGTTCCCAAAGTGCAGTTCCTGTTTGTTTTTTCCAAAATACAGAAAAAAATATTCTGTTATCTAGCTCAGTGGGGGAATCTGAGGTGCTGGTGAGCAAAATGTTTTAGTTAGCCAGCTGCCTGAGCTCTGCATTGCCATTCTATGGACTGATGGAGTCTTCCATTGAGAATGATGACTGAACCTTAGTCCTGATGCTTCGCGGCCTAGAACTAGTGGGAAGGAATTGATTTTGGTGATAGTGGGTTTTTTGTTTTTTGTTTTGTTGTTGTTTCTTAATGATTTTTGTTAAGGGCTTATTATGTGCCAGGCACTGTACTAAGCTCTGGGGTAAATACAAGTTGATCAGGTTGGAAACAGTCCCTGTCCCAAATAGGATGCCCAGTCTTAATCCCCACTTTACACATGAGGTAACTGAGGCCCAGAGAAGTTAAGACACTTGCCCAAGGTCACATAGCAGACATGTCAAGGAGTCGGGATTAGAAACCAAGTCTTCTTACTCTCAGGCCTGTAGTTCTTCCACTAGGCCACACTGCTTCTTTCCTCAGCACCACTCCTTAACCCTCTTTCCTGCCAGTCACATCCTTCCTGGGCCACCAAGTGCAATGAGCAAATAGGTAGGCAAGAGTAAAGGGCATTGTGAAGTGTGTTCAAGTTCAGTAGCTTGTCGTGGGCAGGGAATGTGTCTGTTGCTGCATTGCACTCTCCGAAGTGCTTAGTACAGTGTTCTGCACACAGTAAGCACTTGATAAATACAAATGACTGACCAACTTACTCATGTGGGGCCAAAGTAACCATGACAGAATGCCAACGCTGTGCCGTACTTCCATGACCCAAGAGGTGGTTACCTCCTGCTGTGTGACCTTGGACAAGTCACGTCATTTCTCTGTGCCTCATTTACCTCATCTGTAAAATGGGGATTAAGACTATAAGCCTCATGTGGGATGGGTACTGTGTCGTACCTGATTAGCTTGTATCTATCCCAGTGCTGAGAATTGAATCTGACACATAGTAAGCCCTAAGCAGCAGGTAATGTAGATAGAGAAGTAGCGTGGCTCAATGGAAGGAGCATGGGCTTGGGAGTCTGAGGTCATGGGTTCGAATCCCAGCTCTGCCATTTGTCAGCTGTATGACTGTGGGGAAGTCACTTAACTTCTCTGTGCCTCAGTTACCTCATCTATAAAATGGGAATGAAGACTGTGAGCCTTATGTGGGACAACCTGATTACCCTGTATCTACCCCAGCGCTTAGAACAGTGCTCTGCACATAGTAAGTGCTTAACAAATACCAACATTAAATTAAATCAAATTAAATAACGTTTAAAAAAAACAACAACACTGAGGTGTTTACTGTCTTCCCTACCCAGTTGTTTTTCAGGATTCTCACAAGATCCATCCAGCCCACTGAATAGCCCTGGATCATTTTTAAGTCAGAAGCCTTCTTCACTGCTGGCCCAGCCCAAACAGGCCTTCCCTACTTGCAGAAAGCAAACTAGAAACCATGTCTTCTGAATCCCAGAGTTGTGCTCTTTCCACTGGACCTACGGTATGACTCTACCTTGGACTAACATGAGCTAACTTTGATCCGTGTAATAAGAAAAAAAAGTTCCTTTTTAAATTGGTTAGCTCAGTGACTGCAGTGGGTTCAGGGAGCTGACTAACTGGCTGGGTCAATTCTAATTTATGGTGGAGTTGAGGCCCCTGGATATCCTGTTCCTCTGCTAACAGCTCAACCTATTATTAAGCACTCAATAAATATCATTTATGATCGTGATGATGATGGAGAGGGGACTGTTTTTCAGTCAGATTGGCAGACATCTCAGTTTCTTGGCATTTTCTTGTATGCCTTTCGCCAACCAGCCCCACATCCCACTAATTCATTTAGTTGTATTTACTGAGTGCTAACTATATTAAGCCCTCGGGAGAGTACAATACAACAATAAGCAGACACATTCTCTCCTCATAATGAACTTACAGTCTAGATGGGGGGGGAGGAGAGACAGACATTAATATTCCCCTCTTCAAAGCCCTACGGAGAGCTCACCACCTGGAGGCCTTTCCAGACTGAACACTCCCTTTCCCTCTGTTCCTCCTCCCCTCCCCATTCCCCCATCTCCTCCTCTCTGCTCTTCCCCCTTCCCCTCCCCATAGCACTGGGCATATTTGTATATATTTATTACTCTATTTATTTTGTTAAATAATGTGTATATACCCATGATTCTATTTATCTTGATGATATTGACACCAGGCTACTTGTTTTGTTCTGTTTTGTTTTGTTGTCTGTCTCCCCCATTTAGACTGTGAGCCTGTTGTTGGGCAGGGATTGTCTCTATTGCCAAATTGTCCATTCCAAGCACTTAGTACAGTGCTCTGCACATAGTAAGTGCTCAGTAAATATGACTGAATGAATGAATGACAGATATGTACATAATTGCTCTGGGGCTGGGAAGGGGGGATGAATAAAGGGAGCAAGTCAGGGTGATGCAGAAGGGAATGGGAGAAGAGGAAAGGGGGGTTTAGTGAAGGAAGGCTTCTTGGAGAAGATACGTCTTCATTAAGGCTTTGAAGGTGAGAAGAGTAATTGTCTATCGGCTGTGAGGAGGGAGTGGAGATGTTTCAGGCCAGAGGCAGGATATGGGTGAGGGGTTGGAGGAGAGATAGACAAGATCAAAGCACAGTGAAAAGATTGGAATTAAAGGAGCAAAGTGTACGAGCTGGGTTGTAGTAGAAGAGTAATGAGGTGAGGTAGGAGGGGGCAAGGCAAATGAGTGTTTTAAAGCCAATGGTGAGGAGTTTCTGCTTGATGTGGAGATGTATGGGGAACCACTGGAGTTTCTTGAGGAGTGGCAAAACATGGCCTGGACATTTTTGCAAAAATAATGATCCAGGCAGCGGAGAGGTAGGAGGCAGGGAGGTTAGCAAGGAGGCTGATATAGTAATAATAATAATGATGATGATTGCATTTGTTAAGTGCTTATTATGTGCAAAGCACTGTTCTAAGTGCTGGGGGGCGGGGATACAAGGTGATCAGGTTGTCCCACGTGGGGCTCATAGTCTCAATCCCCATTTTACATATGAGGGTAACTGAGGCACAGACAAGTTAAGTGACTTGCTCAAAGTCACAGAGCTGACAAGTGGCAGAGCCGGGATTAGAACCCATGACTCTGACTCCCAAGACCATGCTCTTTCCCCTGAGCAACGCTGCTTCTCTGTATAGTAATCAAGGTAGGATAGGATGAGTGATTGGATTAACTTGGGAGCAATTTGGTTGGAGAGGAAAGGATGGATTTTTTCGATGTAGTGAAGGTCAAATCAATGGGATTTAGTGATGGATTGAATATGTAGGTTGAATGAGAAAGAGGATTCAAGGATAAAGTCAAGGTTACGGGCTTGCGAGATAGGAAGGATGGCGGTGCTGTATCAGAGTACCGTGGAGAGGTGGTCTTCCAGCCAAAATGCTCTAACATGAGCTTGAATAAAAATCCATAGACTTCCTAGTAGTTAGGACTCGTGACCATATAATACATCTTTGACTTCCTTAAGAAAAGTGAAAAATAAAGGCCATCTAGAGGAGAATATTCAAGCCCTTGGCAAAGAAACGTCCACTAAAATATATCAGATTGAGTTCTTAAAACAGAAAAAAAAATAAAGTTTCAGTCCAAATTTATTTTTCTTTGTGAAACATCTACTAGTTGCAGTCCACCTCCACAACATTGGAGGGTACTGGGGGACAGGGACCGTGTCTACTTATTCCACTGTGTCTACTTACTTCCAAGTGCTTACTGTAGTGCACTGTATAAAGTAAATGCTCCGCAAATCCCACTGATTGATTGACTGAACCCCAGTAAAGAGCAGATTCAGCTTATATTTTGGAGTTTTTCTTTAAAGAGAGTGTTACAATGATGCGACACTTAATACACTGTGCTGCTCTCTTTAAATATGACAACAAAAAAATAAATCAATATGACCTTCACGCTTAGAAGCAAGCCAAAATTTCCTTAAAAGAAACAAGGTTACATAATGTTGATTCATTTAAGTTGGCAAATTCACCTCTTCACAGTCTCATTTAAGGAACAACTGAGGATGCCATCCTTATTCTCAGGACTACTGGGTTGCTGCCATGGAATTAGATTCTTCAACTCGACCTATAAATTTCATATAAACAACGCTGAGCTGTCTTTCCTGGAAAAAAAAAAAAGCTGTGACATCTGTTTCCACGTTTCCTAATTCTCATGCGATTCAATATTATTCTATGGGTTTCTGGGAATCGGAGGAGGCAGAGGGATGCTAAGCGTAACATTTTCCTATACAGAAAATTGGGGCCTACCTTTTTTGGAGAAAATTCATGATTTGCTGATTTGTGAGAGGTAATCCAGAAGGATTACTGAGAGTCGCAGGCAAATAGATTGGGGAATCGATCTCCAATCAACTGGTGTCACTTCTTCAAAGTGCTTAACTCAAATCCCTAAAAAGAAGGATTTTGGTAGAGCTCCAGGTGTCAAGATGGCAGTCTTAATGGAACATCTGAAACTGTTTTAAAGGGTCAGTCTTAATGGAAAAAGTAATTTTCAGGCCTTGCTTTCAAAACATGTGTATATTTTAAAAATTATACAAAAGTCTTTGATAAAATAGGACAAAGAATTCAAGTTGAACTATGAGACTCTTCAGGTCAAACTATGAGAAGCAACCTGCCTTAATGCATAGAGCACAGGCTTGAGAGTCAGAAGGACCTGGGTTCTAATCCCATCTTTGCCACTTGTCTGCTGTGTGACCTTGGGCAAGTCACTTCACTTCTCTGAGCCTCAGTTACCTCATCTGTAAAATGGGGAGTAAGAGTGTGAGCCCCAAGTAGGAAAGGGACAGTGTTCAATTTGATTAACCCCAGCACTTGGAACAGTATTTGGCACAAAATAAGTGCTTAACAAACACTTTTTTTTTTTGGCTTGCTCTGTTTTCCCAGAATCCAATCATCCAGGGCCAGGGACTGAGGACTGAGCACTGATCTTCTGAACCTGTCTGGAGAGAAAGCACTAACACAATTGGCTTCAAAGCTCTCCATGACCTTGTCCCCTCCTACCTCACCTCCCTTCTCTCCTACAACCCACCCCGTACATTCCGCTGCTCTGCCGCTAACCTCCTCACTGTGCCTCATTCATGCCTCGACCCCTGGCTCACATCATACCTCTGACCTGGAATGCCCTCCCTCCTCACAGCCGACAAACTAACTCTCTTTCCCTCTTCAAAGCCCTACTGAGGGCTCACCTCCTCCAGGAGGCCTTCCCAGATTGAGCCCTCCTTTTCCCTCTGCTCCTCCTCCTCTCCCCATTGCCCTACTCCCTCCTTCTGCTCTACCCTCTTTCCCTCCCCACAGCACTTTTGTATACTTGTACATATTCATTACTCTATTTTATTAATGATGTGTACCTATATATGATTCTATTTATCTATTTTGATGGTATTAATGCCCGTATACTTGTTTTGTTTTGTTTTGTTGTCTGCCTCTCCCTTCTAGACTGTGAGCCCATTGTTGGGTAGGGATGGTCTCTGTCTGTTGCCGTATTGTACTTTCCAGCTGCTTAGTACAGTGCTCTGCACACAGTAAGCGCTCAATAAAAACAATTGAATGAATGAAATATAATATTTCTATCCTTTGTGTTCTAAGAGAGTGTTCTGATAATAACTATCTGGAGCGTGAGCCCTGTGTGGGATAGGGTCTATGTCCAACTTGATTATCTTGTATCAACCTTAGAACTTAGCATAGTGCTGAACACATAGTAAACACTTAACAAACACCACCGTGATTATTTGGCGGTGTGGTGAAGTTTAAATTACAGCTGCATAACCAACGGTTTCTATTACAGTAAATGTCTGTGAAGACTATCCAGTGTAGGTGAACGGGATCTGGAGCATTTGCAGAATCTAGAATTTGATAACTCTCTCTCTTGCATACACCATCTACTTGAAGTGATCAGTGAGAGCCAGCCCATTTCTGAGCACACAGCAGGCCTGTCTGTCTGCTACTATTCCCTCAACAGTCTGCTGCTATCACATTTTTTTTATGCCATGCTGAAAATTATAATGCCAATTAACTCAGCACTTTTTATAGCTTTTCCTCTTCCCAGACAGAGTTCCTATTATAACTGTGGTATTTGTTAAGTGCTTACTACGTGCCAAGCACTGTACTACATGCCGGGGTAGATTCAGCCGTCAAATAGGGATTAAAAGTGTGAGCCGCACATGGGACAACCTGATTACCCTGTATCTACCCCAACTGAGAACAGAGCTTGGCACTTAGTAAGCACTTAACAAATACCATAATTCTTACATGAGATAATCAGGTCCCACATGGGGCTCACGGTCTAAGTAAGAGGGAGAGCAGGTATTGAATCCAAATTCTGTAGATGAGGGAACTGAGGCACAGAAGAAAGAAGTGACTTGCCCAAGATCACACAGCAGAACGTGGTGGAGCAGAAATCAGAACCCAGCTCCTCTGACTCCCAGTCCTGAGTTCTTTCCAGTAGGCCTTTTTACTTATCAAGGGAAAATAAATAAAAAACAACCTTAAATCCTGGGCCTTTTTTCCTTCAAGGAAGGTTGTTGTCCAACTTCAACCGTGTAGATTCCAATTCGGGTTAATGTAATCTCTTCCAGCTACCCATTTTTTTGCTATAACATCTTACTTCGACCTCTAACTAGCTACGCTGAGCGGATCTGAGCTTCTGAGCAGTTTTCATATTTTTCTCTAAAGAACAACTGCATTCAAACAGCTGATGATGCTTTAATTTTCTTAATTTCTGAATTTGTTGGACATCCATCTTGGACTGAGATTCTTGGATTCAAAAAGAGTGAAGCAGAAGTTGAAGTGCTCCTGGCTGTAGAAGGTGAAATTCATTCATATTCTTTCATAAACAAATTAACAGTGAGTTGCTAGTGTGTTTTCATCCCATAAAATCACCTTGGCAACGCCGATAGAAAAACAGCTTGAACATTTCCTCGGTGCCCCCAACCATTTCTAGAATCTGAGATTTCAATAGCACAAGGAAGGAGGAATGACTAGCAAAATCTCCTCATCCCTCTCTCTCTCTCCCTCTCTTTCTCTCTCCTTTTTTTTTACATTTAAAATAAGTGTTGGACTGTTCCCAGAACACTGAAGAATGCTATGGAGGAGAAGGGAAAAATT
Source organism: Ornithorhynchus anatinus (assembly GCF_004115215.2). Classification (NCBI taxonomy): domain Eukaryota; kingdom Metazoa; phylum Chordata; class Mammalia; order Monotremata; family Ornithorhynchidae; genus Ornithorhynchus; species Ornithorhynchus anatinus. The sequence continues at coordinate 111,648,681 of NC_041728.1, read as the reverse complement.
TTGGACACCAGAAAACACCGGTTGGATTTTTCCTGAAAAGGAGATTTGCGTTCTGAATTTCTCTGTGGGGGTGGAATGATGTTTGTTTCTTGAATGTGGGAGGGCAGATTTTGTTCACATCTGAGATTCTTGACTCAGTAAGTGGACCAGCACTACAGCTTATTCCTGGTAATCTGTGACTGGCTAAATTGGCTCAAGGGGCATCCAGAAAAAAATAACAACAATAAGAATTATTATTATAGTATTTTTTAAGCAGTGGACAGGGAATGTTTGTTCATAGTATAGTGCCCTGCACACAGTAAGCACTTAATAAATATGATTGTCTCACTGACTGACTTAATAATGTACCAAGCACTGTACTAAGCACCAAGGCAGACACAAGACAATCAGGTCTGCCGTGAGGTGCACAGTCTAAGTAGGAAAGAGAACAGGTATTGAATCCCCAGGTTGCAGAAACACAGAAAAGTTAAGTGCCTTGCCCAAAGTCACACAGCAGCAAGCAGGAAAGCTGGAATCAGAACTGAGATCCTCTGACTCTCAGGCCTGTGCTCTTTCCACAAGGCCAAGCTGCTTCCCTAGGATCTCAGAGATTCCAGTCACGTTCTGGCTCTGTCCTTATGCCTGTTGGCTCTGGGACTGAGTAGACAATGGCCTGCAACCTCTACCCCCTGCAGTCTCTCCCCAGACAAAACAGAATCTGCCAGTTGCTAAATACAACATGCTGTGTGCCCTAAGCTTCAGAGACACTTCCAGGGAAACTTGAAACCGGGTTTGGGTTTTGTTCCGTAAACCCATACCCATGTTTCTTCCTGCTTTCTCTCACTCCAGAGAAAAGGGAGTCAGGGTCAGCTGTCTTTCTCCACCTCCCATCTCCTACAATTTACACTCTCACTCTGGCCAAGTGCCTTCAGCTCCACACTGGTGCCTTTTGTCTCTCCCAGCACTCTTTGCTTCTCTAAGGCCTCCCTTAGCTGCCTTTTCTAGAGGCCTCCCAGTGACCTGAACCCTCGCCAAATAGTAATACAAAAATACATGAAACAGATGTGGACAGGTTTTCATTTTGCTAAAACTAATGGAGTCTCAGGAAACGCAAAAGGCCACCAGAAGCTGAAAAAATAGCACGCCATTATCCCCACACTGTACTGCTTTTTATTTCTGTCCTTTAACTGCTGCACAGGTCCGCTCAGTTCGTTCATTCAATCGTACCGATTGAGCACCTACTGTGTGCAGAGCACTGTACTAAGTGCTTGGCTCTGCACAGTTCAAGCTCCTGATTTTAATGGCTGAGTTTCGAAAAACAAATAATCGAGCGAAAACACTTCAAAATGAAAATGTCCACTAGAGGATGAATATGCCCCAGGGATTGGCTGCTGAGGGTTAATCCAACCCTCTGTTTATCACCAAAGTGGCGGATAGCTCTGCTTCTTGTGGAAAGACATAGATTCCCATAGGGTTTCTTGAAAACTCTGATTCTGCCTGCCCTCATTTAAGGTCAATCAGTCATATTTTTTGAGTGCTTACTGTGTGCGGAGCACTGTACTAAGAGTTTGGGAGAGTACAATATAACAATAAACAAATTCCCTGTCTGTGGTGAGCTTACAGCCTAGAGGGGAAGACAGATATTAATATAGATAGATAAATTACATATGTGGCACGGCACTTTAAATTCTAAGCTCACTGTGGGCAGAGAATGTGTCTATTTATTGTTATATTGTACTCTCCCAAGAGCTTAATACAGTGCTCTGCACACAGTAAGTGCTCAATAAATACGATTGGATGAATGAATGAATGAATGAATGAATGAATGAATGAATGAAACACTCTCCCCAACAAAGGGGTATAGCAGTAGATTTTTGGGAGACAACCTCAATTTAAAGATAGGCTGGGGGTGTAACCATCTAGAAAAGGCATGCAGGTCTTGTGATTCCCCCCAAGTGGGGGGCACATTTAACTCCAGAGAGGCAAAGAGCAATCTTTACAGACACTCAGTGATGAATGAAGGTCAGTTATACCTAGGTCTCTCAGGAACAACTTTATACTTAGAAAGAGTCCCATCATCAAGAACAGTGTGGACCAATGGAAAAAGCATGGGCCTGGGAATCGGAGGATCTGGGTTCTAATCCCAACTCTACCACTCGTCTGCTCGGTGTCCTTGGACAAGTCACTTCACTTCTCTAGTGCTTGGTTAGCTCATCTGTAAAATGGGGATTAAGACTGTGAGCCCTAAGTGGGACATGGACTGTGTCCAACCTGATTAACTTGTATTTACCAAGTGCTTTGTTCAGTGACTGGTACATAGTATATGCTTAACAAATACCATTAAAAAAATAGTATTGTCATCGCATAAGAAGGATAGTCATATATACTGGGAAAAAAAATGATGGATGACCATTGGTTGTATATAGTCTTCCCCTGAAAAGATCAAGGTAGTTGAAAGGAGAATGAATCATGTAAGGGAGCAGTATGAAGCCACTCCATGGCCCCTCCAGGCTAAAAGACTACAAATAGGGGGTGGATTTTGCCTGTCCCATGCTGGATCTTATTGTGGCCTGATCCAACCCCGATCCGTGAGCTCCCATCCTGAGGGACTCTTCTGGGCCCTATCCTGGCCCCTTGCCCTAGCTCTTGCTGTTGGTGGCAATCTGATCATTCCTAGCTTTGTTTAATAGTAATTGAGTGATGTCCCTCTCAGGGTAGTACCTGGAGAGTTTCCAGAACTCTACCAGCTTCGACTACGGGAGAGAGAGCCAATCATAGGCATAGCTATTCCATTCCTAGCTTGGGCAGTAGCTAGCAAGTGGAAGGCAATCTGCTACAAGTCAAAACTCACCTGTCCTGGGCAGCAACGGCATGGGAGATAAATTCTAGGATGGAGACTCAAGTTTACTGTGTGGAAGGAGGCAATGGTATATCACTTCTGTATTTTTACCAAGAAAACTCTATGGATACATTGCCAGAATGATTGCACATGGAGGTGGAGTGCCTGGTCATGTCACCCCCCTCCTCACAAAAATCTCCAGCGGTTGCCTATCAACCTTTGTATCAAGCAAAAACTCCTCACTATTGGCATCAAAGGTCTCTGTCACCTTGCCCCCTCCTCCCTCACCTCCCTTCTCTCCTTCAGCCCAGCTCACATACTCTGTTCCTCTGCTGCCACTAATCTCCTCACTTAGCCTCGTTCTCCCCCGTCCCGCCGTCGACCCCTGGCCCACATCCTACCTCTGGCCTGGAATTATCTCCCTTCTCACATCCACCAAACTAGCTCACTTCCCCCTTCCAAGCCCTACTGAAAGTTCACCTCTTCCAGGAGGCCTTCCCAGACTGGGCCCCCATTTTCCTCTGCTCCTCCTCCCCTCCCCATTGCCCCTACGCCCTCTCTCTAATCCACCCCCCTCCCTGCCCCACAGCACTTGTGTATTTATGTACATATTCATTATGCTATTTATTTTATTAATGATGCATATATATCTATAATTCTATTTATTTATATTGATGCTATTGATGCCTGTCTACTTGTTTTGTTTTGTTGTCTGCCTTCCCCCTTCTAGACAGTGAGCCCATTTTTGGGTAGGGATTGTCTCTATCTGTTGCCAAACTGTACTTTCCAAGTGCTTAGTACAGTGCTCTGCACACAGTAAGCACTCAATAAACATGATTGAATGAATGAAGATTTGTCCATGGCATCGCTATGGACTGGGGACAACTTGAGGACATAAGACAAGACAATCAAGTGGCATCTGAAGCCCTAGTCACTTGGAAGCAAACTCTGCCCAAACTGGAATAGGTTTAGGCTCTCTCCCAGTGGGAAAGATTGCCAATGAATGGTAGTTTTGCAAAGATATGGTCTTCTGAGACACTGGAAGCATTGGGGCCTGCTCTTTTTTTTTTTAACATAGCATTTGTTAAGTGATTACAATGTGCCAGGTACTGTACTGAGTGCTAAGGTAAGTATAAGATAATCAGGTTGGACACAGTTCATGTCTCACTTGGAGAGCATAGTTTAAATCCCCATTTTACAGAGAGGTAACTGAGGCCCAGAGAAGTGGCATTCATTCATTCATTCAATAGTATTTATTGAGCGCTTACTATGTGCAGAGCACTGTACTAAGTGCTTGGAATGTACAAATCGGCAACAGATAGAGACAGTCCCTGCCCACTGATGGGCTTACATTCTAATCGGGGGGAGACAGACAGACAAAAACAAAGCGGTAAATAGAATCAAGAGGATGATCATCTCATTAATACAATAGCAATAAATAGAATCAAGGGGATGTACATCTCATTAACAAAATAAATAAAGTAATAAAAATATATACAGTTGAGTGGTTGAGCACAGTGCTGAGGGGAGGGGAAGGGAGAGAGGGTAGGAGCAGAGGGAAAGGGGGGAAAAGAGGGCTTAGCTGAGGGGAGGTGAAAGTGGGGTAGAGGGGGAGCAGAGGGAGCAAAGGGAAAAGGGGACATGATGTGCCCAAGGTCACACAGCAGACAAGTGGTGGAGAAGGGATTAGAACCAATGGCCTTCTGCCTTCCAGGCCAATGCTCTATCCACTACGCCACACTGCTTCTGAATACGGGTGTGGTTGAAAAGTGCAGTGTGAGACCTACAGTCCTGCCCTCATTGGGCACACAAAGACTGGGCTTCCCAGATGTTTGGAATATACACCATAGGTGGGTGATTAGATGGCAGTGAAATTAGAAAGGCCTTTCTTTCTGATGGTGTGCTTTCTTCTCAAAAATAATTTCCAAAATGGCTTCTTCCACATCCAAGGATAATTTAGGGGCATGCACACAAATACACATTTTCTCTCTCACTCTCTTTCTGTCTGTCTCTCAAAAGATCTTTTCAAGTGGCCACCCACAGCTACTTCCTTTTACAAAAGTAAATCCCTATCCACAGGAGTGAGAAAAAACCCAGTGCTAGGAACAACAGTCTTGGCAGAACAGTGCTTGGCAAGTGAGGTAAAAAACAGTGGTTGCTCACATGGCTAAAGCTGAATATGGGTGGTACATACCAGGAAAATGTGAGAAGTCACTTGTAGTTAGGCAAGGGACATGAGGAGGCAAAACCAGATAGGCTGATAGAGGACTTTGGCAGAGAATTGTGGAAAATTAAAGGAAATTTCATTCTAACCCCCACTTTTCATTTTCACCTTTTCTATTTTCTAGTTAAAATTTACTATTCCAAGTTATTTTGTTCCTCAGTAAAAAATAGTGCTGAAAACTCAAGCCTAAAAACGGGTGAGGGAGAAGTGAGTGGGAAGATCAGGGATGGAAAAGACCACACGATGAAATTTAGAGTTTTCATGTTGGATAGTCTACTGAACTGGTGCCAGGTCCCCTCAAGGTCTTGGACTGCCTATACTACTTGATACATTATTTATTAATGAATACTGGGCTCTCAAAAGCACCTAAATTCTAAAACAAAAAGCTAACATCCGAGTTTGTCTGGAAGGGCCATCAAGACATTTTTTGTGGGTGTCCCATCTACTCTTATTCACTCATTCTTTCATTTGTATTTATTGAGCATTTCCTGTGTGCAGAGCACTGTACTAAGCACTTGGGAGAGTACAATGTAACAATAAAGAGACACATTCCCTGCCCACCACAAGTTTACAATCTCCAAACTAGGAGACCAGGGTTCTAACCTCTGCTGTGTCACTCGTTTGTTGTGTGACTCTGTTCAAGTCACTTAAAGCCACTGTATCTTGGTTTCCTCATCTGTAAAATGGGATGTAATATCTGTTCTCCTGCCATATTATATTGTGAACATACTGTGAGAAAGGGACTCAATCTGATCTGATGGTAGTATATCTATCCGGTGCTTAGCGGAGTGCTTGGATCATAGTAAGCACTTACCAAATACCAGTTATTATTATTGCTTTCATAATTATTGATTATTTATTATTAATTATTATTTGCAGTGCTTGTTCTGGCCGATTCCCCAAGAATAGAAAAAGATGAGTGGTCCTTTGGAAGACAGGAAAGGGGAAGGAAGAACATTCTATGCAGGCTAGGAAATAGTACAAGGTGAGACGAAGGGAGGATTGTATAAGGGTGAAAGGAGAGCTGAATTGAGGAGAACAGATTTGGAATGGGGACTGGGAGAAAAGCACAACCAGACCATACACACCCACCCGCCCCCCACCCCCCAGCCCTTTTCTCCACTCCCTTCCACGAGAGAACTCTTCCTCACACATTCCCCCATCCCCTCTTTGACCTCCTCTGCCTTCCCAGCACCATGCACACAGTATCTATCACAAAAAAATGGGAAGAAAATTCATGTTGTTGTGCTATTTTAGACCCTCCACTGCAAGGCTTCTCATCCTGGACTCCAGTCCTATTTTGGTTCAGTGCTCTGCTTTGGATAGAGGAAAGAGATAAGGGGAGAAAGGGGAGTGAAAAGGAGAGAGTGTAGAGCACAGGCTGAAGCTAGAGTTCACTGGGAAAAATTAAGTTCTGGGTGATGAAAAAGGTACAAGAATGTATTCTTGGTTCACCCTTACAGAGAAAAAGAAAGGCTGACTATAAACATTTATATTTTGTCCTGCAGAGTATCCTGCTATGCTCTTCTGGAAAAGTTTTAGAACGAATGTGAATTCATCACAATGTAATGGAACCATGATAAGAACAAAGCTTTGGGCCTGGAAATAACTGAGTTTAAAAGATACCAATCTTTGGGGCAACTACAAATATGGCCTGCTGTGAAAAATATAGGGTTGAGGAATCAGAGAACACTCAGGGACCTCAAGAAGTTACCTGTGCCACCCCCTGCATCCTGGCAGATGAAGGCTGAAAACATTTAGTCAGATAATTATTCTTCACAAAAAAAACCCTCCAAGAATGGAAATCCCCATCCCCACTCCATCTAGGCTGTAAGCTTGCTGTGGACAGGGAACATTTCTACCAAATCTGCTGTATTATTGAAGTTAATACAGTGCTCTTCACAGTAATTGCCCAATAACTGATTGATTGAATAAATACCACTGACTGACTGATTAATCAGGGAGCATACCAAAGAGTTGTAACCCCTTTACAATTAAAAAAAAAGTCTAAAAAGTAAAATTTGCTTTTATTCATTATTTATCCCTCTGGGTCATAGAGTATCCAATGTTGAGGATTCTCTTCAAAATTACTCTTTATAAACAAGTATTTAAATATAGTCTTGTCTTCTTCAACCAAACAACCCCTTTAACCTTTCATCAAAGGACCATTTTCCATAACCCTGACAATTTCTTTTTGCTCTCCACTGAAAATTTCTCTTTTTTTTCCCCCAGTGACAAAAGGTGGACCCAATTCTTCAAGAAAATTCCGATCTGGTCAGAATGTAGTGGAATGATTCCTTCCCGGATCTTGCAGGGCACACCTCTATCACTATAGCATGGCCTAGTGGAAAGACCAGTGGCCTGGGTTCTAGACCCAGCCCCACCACTTACCTGCTGTGGGACTTTGGACAAGTTACTTATCTCTTCTGTGCCTCAGTGTCTTCATATGAAAATGAGAATTCAATACCTGTTCTCTCTCCTGTGAGCCCCGTGTGAGGCAGAGACTATGTAGAACCTAATTATCTTGTATCTACCCCAGGCCTTAGTACAGTGCTTGGCACATAGTAAGTGTTTAACAAATACCAAAATAATCACTACATCCTAGTGCTGCCCTAGACTTTAAAAGTGTCTGCCCTGATATAGTGATATGTTTAATACCTGTCTCTAGGACCCCCAGGTCTTTGTCTGCCCCTTTGTTTCTGCCTGATTTGGGGCTGTGCCTTTTGGGGGGCTGATGCTGCAATCCAGAGCCTCAGTCTGAATGTCAGTGTGAACAAAATTTTGCCATCTGGAATAAAAAAAAAAGCAGTATTGCCTAGTGGAAAGACTATGGGCCTAGTAATCAGAGGGCCTAGGTTCAAATTCTACCTCCACCACTAATCTACTGTATGAGCTTGTGGAAGTCACTTAACTTTTCTTTGACCTCAGTTACCTCTACTCTAAAATGGGGATTAAAATGTGAGCCCCATAAGGGACATGGTCTGTGTCCAACCTGATTATTTTGTACTTATCCCAGAGCTTAGTACAGTTCCTGGCACATTGTAAGCATTTAACAAATACCATAAAAAAAAAGCAGAGACAGAATCAGAGTCTAGAGTGACGTTAGAAGGTCACCCAGTCTATCCAGCCCATCTTTTTCCTTAAAGCAGGACCTGGGATTGAAAGTTACTTCGAACATCAGTAACTGATGAGAAGCAACGCGGACTAGTGGAAAGAGCTCTGTCCTGGGAGTCAGAGGACCTGGGTTCTAATCCTGGCCCAACCGCTTGCCTGCTGTGTGACCTGGGTAAGTGCCTCATTTTCCTCTGCTGTGAAATGGGGATTCTCCCTCCTCAGACTGTCTCCATGTGGGACAGGAACTGTGTGCAACCTGATTAACTTATATCTACCTTAGTGCTTAGAACCGTAGTTGACACAGAGTAACAATAATATTAATAATTATAATGGTATTTATTAAGCCCTTACTAGGTGCCAAGCACTGTTCTAAGCACTAGGGTAGATATTAGGTAATAAGGTCCCATTTGAGGCTCACACTCTTACTCTCCATTTTACAGATAAAGTAACTGAGGCAGAGAGAAGTTATGTGGCTTGCCCAAGGTCACATAGCAGATAAGTGGCAGAGCCAGAATTAGAACCCATGTTTTCTGACCCTCAAGCCCGTACTCTTCCCACTAAGCCATGCTGTTTCTCTAGTATTTTTTAAGCACTTACTATGTGCTGAGAACGTTTCTAAGTGCTGGGGTAGATACCATGTAATCGAGTTGTCCTAAGTGGGGCTCACACTTTTAATCCTCATTTTAACTGAGGCACAGAGAAGTTAAGTAACTTGACCAAAGTCACACAGCTGACAAGTGGCGGAGCCGGGATTAGAACCCACGACCTCTGACTCCCAAGCCTGTGCTCTTTCCACTATGTCACACTGCTTCTCTTAACAAGTACCATTAAAAAAAAAAAGCCTATATTTCCTCTCAGGTAAGTTTGAGAATTTAAATTCTAATTGTGTCAGATAGAAGTGATTGAGAGCTTTCCTCTCCTACGTATCCCTAATTTGGAAAGACACTGCTGGTACCATTCTTGGTTATAAAGAGTTGAAGGGAGGGGAAGGAAGTATAGTAACCAGTAATCGCAGGCTGGGATGAATGGAAACTTTCAAACTTGCATAAACTGGGTAAGGTGAATAGATGTGTGAATGCTCAGTCCGTTGTGAGGGCTGATTCAAGGAAGCCATCCGTGAAAGAAGCAGTACAAAATGTAACAAAACAAATCACTCCATCAATGATATTTGTTATTATTATTACTAGTAGTAGTAGTAGTATTGTATTTAAGCACTTTCTATGTATCAAGCACTGTTCTAAATGCTGGGGCAAATTTGTGTATGTTTTTTGTTAAGAACTCACAATATGTTGAGCACTGTTCTAAGCCCTAGAGTAGATACAAGTTCATCAGGCCGAATACAGTCCCTCCCACATGGGTGTCACAGTCTAAGTATTAATCAATCGTATTTTTTGAAGTCTTACTGTGTACAGAGCACTGTACTAAATACTTGGGAGAACACAATATAACAGAGTTGGTAGACCTGTTCCCTGCTCACAGTGAGCCTATGGTATAATAATCATATAAAGAAATAAATTATGGATACGCAACGTAAGTGCTGTGGAGCTGAGAGGGGTGAATAAAGGGTGCAAAGCCAAATGCAAGGGTGACTTGGAAGGGAGGGGGAGAAGAGGAAATGAGAGCTTAGTCAAGGAAGGCAGCATGGAGGAGGTGGACTTTTAATGAGGCTTTGATGGTGGGAGGAGCAATTGTTTGTGAGGTTTGAAGAAGAAAGAAGATACAGGCCAGAGGCAGGATGTGGATGAGAGGTTGGCAGTGAGGCAGACAAGATTCAGGTATAGTGAGTAATTTGGAATTAGAGGAGCAGAGTATGCCGGCTGGGTTGTAATTAAGAAATCAGAGAGGTAAGGTAGGAGGGGCAAGATGACTGAATAATTTAAAGCCTATGGTAATGCTTTAAAACATTATGGGAGAAGCAGCATGATCTAGCTGATAGCACACTGGCCTAGGAATCAGAAGGACCTGAGTCCTAATTCCGGCTCCACCACTTGTCTGCTATGTGATCTTGGGCAAATCTCTTCACATCTCTGGGCCTCAGTAACCTTATCTGTAAAATGGGGATGACAACTGGGAGCCCCATGTCGTACATGGACTGCGTCCAACCCAACTGCCTTGTATCTACCCTAGTGATTAGTAAAGTGCCTGCCACATAGTAAAACCCTTAACAAATACCATTTTAAAAAAAAGAGTTTCTGTTTGATATAGAAGTAGATGGGCAACCACTGGAGGTTCTTGAGGAATGGGGAAACATGGACTGGATGGTTTTGTAGAAAAATGATCCAGGTAGAATAGTGAAATATGGACTGGAGTGGGGAGAGGCAGGAGGCTGGGAGGTCAGCAAGGTGACTGACTAAGGCAGGAATAGAATAAGTGTTTGGATCAATGTGGTAGCACTCTGGAAGGAGAGGAAAGGGCTAATTTGAGTGATGTTGTGAAGGTTGAACTGCCAGGATTTTGTGACAGATTGGATATGTGGATTGAATGAGAGAGATGAGTACAGGATAATGCTGAGGTTATGGGCTTGTAGGATGGGGAATACGGTGGTGCTGTCTACAGTCATGGGAAAGTCATGGGGAGGACAGGGTTGGTTGAGAAAATGAAGAGTTCTGTTTTGTACATGTTAAGTTTTAGGTGTTGCTGGGCTTTCCAAGTAGAGATGGCGAGTCTGTGAGGAGAGATATCAGGGCTGGAGGTGTGGATTTGGGAATCATCCTCATACAGATGGTAGTTGAAGCCATGGGAGTGAATGAGTTTCCAAAGGAGTGGATGTAGATGGAGAATAGAAGGGAATCCAGAACTGAACCTCAAGAAACTCCCATAGTTATGGGGTGGGAGGGCAGAGGGGGAGCCCATGAAAAACAATGATAAGGAGCGACCACGGAGATAGGAAGAGAATCAGGAAAGGGCAGTGTCAGTGAAGCCAAGTTTGGATAATGTTCCCAGAAGACGGGGGTGGTGACAGTGTCAAAGACAGCTCAGAAGTCGAAGAGAATTAGGATGGAGTAGCGGCCTTTGGATTTGGCAAGAAGGAGGTCATCGGTGACCTCAGTGTTGGCCATTTCAGTGGAGTGAAAGGAACGGAAGCCTGATTGGAAGGGGTCAAGGAGGGAATTGGAGAGGAAGTGTAGGCAGTGGGTGTTATCAACTCGTTCAAAGAGTTTGGAGAGGAATGGTTAGGAGGAAGATGGAACGATAAATGGAGGGAGTCATGGGGGGGGGGGGGGTGAAGGAAGGCAATTTTTTTTAGGATAGAGGAGACATGAGTATGTTTGAAAGCAGTAGGTAAAAAGGCATTGGAGAGTGAACATTTGAAGATGTAACTCACAGACAGAAGTAGGAAGGGGCAAATGCTTTGATAAGGTGCAAGGGGATGGGAACAGAGGCATAGACAGAGGGGGTGGATTTTGAGAGAAGGAAGGCTACAGCCTTCAGATACTGCTGGGAAAGATGGGAGAATTGAACAAAAAGCAGGAGGAGGGAGGGAATCGAGAGGAAAAGGGAAGATTTTAGGGGGAATTTAGTTATGTAATTTATTTGAATTAATTTTTATGCATTTAGAAACATTAAACAAACTTATTTAATATTAAAGTTATTTAAGTTTTACTTAATTTAGATATAAAGTGAAACTACTTGTAGGTCATTGAAATCTCTGGCTTTTTGCATATTACCAAACTCCTGATACATTTTTGTAGGGAGAAAAGTTCTACAAACTTTTATCAAAGTTGGGCCTGATGTAAAAAGTGCATTTTTACGGCTTGAGCTAATACTATACAAAAGAGCTTCACTGAAAGGTAAAATATATGTCCTCAAACTAGTATGCTAGAGCACTGCGGTCCGGGGTACCGACAAACCTTGGTAATTCACCACCAGATTCTGAAAGAAATGTGAAAATAGATATGCCCTCCTTTCCCTCCCCACCCCTCTCTATTCAAACTAGTGCTGTATTGCTTAGGCCCAGGATTAAGCATTTCTCCAGACAAGCTTATAAATTAGAAAGTACAACTTGCTCTTATCAAGACTCCTGTAAAGATCCAACGTGTTTACACAGAAGATCTCTTTGAAGGTCTTGATAACTCCTGCCATAGCATCTGGAATGTCTGAGAGTTTAAAAAGTCATCCTTCCTGGGAAAACTTTAAACACTGTGTAACATGCCAGGAAGGACATATTTAGATACGGCTTGAAATACTTATTTTACTGAGGCAGTCAGAAGGGCATCGTATCTAGACTCTTATCTCCTTTCATTCTTGTGTGTTTGGCAACTTACATATCTCCTTGTCTCTTCCAGTTATTGTAAACTCCTCGAGGGCTGGGATTATATGTTGTACTTTTATTGTATTTTTCCAAGGGCCCCATACACTGCTCTGAACATAGTAAGCGGTTCAATCAATGCTCTCAAAGATAGTGATGATGGTGATGCTGAGAGAAGCAGCATGGCCTAGGGGGAAGAGCATGGGCCTGGGAATCAGAAGACCTGGGTTCTAATCTTAGCTCTGCCTCTTGCCCACTGTGTGACTTTGGTTAAGTCCCATAATTTGTCTGGGTCTCAGTTTCCTCATTTCTGAAGAGGGGATTCAATGTCTGTTCTACTTCCTACTTAGTCTGCGAGCACCTTATGAGACAAGAAGTGTGTCCAACCTGATTGACTTGTATCTACCCCAGTGTTTAGCATTCATTCAGTTTATTCAATCGTATTTATTGAACACTTACCGTGTGCAGAGCATAGTACTAAGCTCTTGGGAGAGTACAATGCAACAATAAACAGACACATACCCTGCCCACAACGAGCTTACAGTCTAGTGGGAGAGACAAACATGAATATAAATAAATCAATTATATAATAATAAAATTACATCATAACAATATATAAATTGCATAATAGTAAAAAATATATATTATTTATATAAATAACTCCTGGGGGGCTTCGAGGGGGGATGAATAAAGCGAGTTCTTGGCACATAGGAGAAGCTTAACAACTACAACAATTATTATGAAGCTTTGCACACAGTAAGTGCTCAATAAATACAATTTAATAAAAGAAAGAATGAATGATGATGATAATGCAGAGAGCAGTCAAGGACTGGAAAACCTAAATCTATAGTCGCTGCTTGCATTTCCACTCCTCCAATTCCCCCCTCAACCTTCTGCAATCTGGCTTCTACCCCATTCACTCTGTGGAAAAGACCCTTTTCAAGGTACTCAATGATCTTCTTGCCAAATCCAGTGGCCTCTACTCCATCCTATTCCTCCTTGACCTCTATGTTGCCTTTGACACTGTGGACCACCCTCTTCTCTTGGAAACATTATCTAACCTTGACTTCACTGACACTGTCGTCTCCTAGTTCTCCTTCCATCTCTCTCACTGCTCCTTCTCAGTCTCTTTGGTGGGCTCCTCCTCTGACTCCCAACCTCTAACTGTAGAAGTATCTCAAAGCTCCCTTGGAAAACTCTTTCATTCCCATGGCTTCAACTGCCTTCTCTATCCAGATAATTTCAAATATTTTTTTTTGGTATTGCATTTGTTAAGCACTTACGATGTACCGAGCTCTTTATTAAGTGTTGGAGTAGGCACAAGTTAATCACTTGGACACAGTTCCTGTTCCACATGGGGAGCACAGTCTTAATCCCCATTTTACAGATGAGTTAAATGAGGTACAAGAAAGTAAAGTGATTTACCCAAGGTAACACAACAGATAAGTGGCAGAGGTGGAATCAGAACTCATAACCTTCTGACTCCCAGGCCTGTGCTCTATCTTCTATGCCATGCTATTTCTCAGATTCACAGAAACCAAGACTGAAAGATACCTGAAATGTTATTCAGATTCTCTCTCTACTGCCAGGCTGAAACACTTTTGACCATTCCAGTCAGAAGAGGATAAATCTTTTATTTCAAAGCCTCTGAAAAGGAGAATCCTCAACTTTCAGCAGTCACTCAATCCAATATCCAACCATCTCTTCCTGTCCCCTCATCCCAGGCCATCAGTTCATTATGGGCAGGGAATATGTCCGCTAATTCTGTTGTATTGTACTCTCCCAAGCACTAGGTACAGCTTTCTGCAAATAGTAAGTGCTCAATAAATACCATTGATTGATTTATTGACTGGGGCCGCTTTGAGGTATAATGATGATGAGGATTGACAGTACAGCAAAGAGCCCCCAAAAGATGCTCACAAGGATGTAGCTAGAAAGACTGAAACCCAAGTCTGTCAAAGGAGCAAGCCAACAGCTCTTAGCTGAGAAATATATGCTTCTGGGATCTTTCATATGATGGTGGGTTTTTTCCCTGAACAACCATTATAATAATAATAATGATGTTGGTATTTATTAAGCGCTTACTACGTGAAGAGCACTGTTGTAAGCGCTGGGGTAGATACAGGGGAATGAGGTTGTCCCACATGAGGCTCACAGTCTTCATCCCCATTTGACAGATGAGGGAACTGAGGCCCAGAGAAGTGAAGTGACTTGCCCACAGTCACACAGCTGACAAGGGGCAGAGTTGGTATTCGAACCCATGGCCTCTGACTCCCAAGCCCGGGCTCTTTCCACTGAGCCACACTGCTTTGCATTATGGTGATGATCCTAGGGGATCTTTCCAAAGGGCAGAGATCCCTGGAAAGAGGTATAATGGAAATATAGGATTGACTTGCACTACAGCAAACATCTGCTCCACTCTACTGGTGAACATCAGCCATACCATGTGGGCTCAGTAGATTGATCTAACCAGTCTAGGACTCCTTAGGCTTGAAGGAGTGCTCATTCATTCATTCATTCATTCATTCATTCATTCAATCACATTTATTGTGATAGCTGCCCTCCATGACATCCACCCTCACCTCTGAGAGGTTCCTCAGTGGAGATCAGCATCAGGAACGACCGGTCCACTGAATGGCAACTCTTTTCAGAGAACTGCAGAGATACAGAAAACATGTCAGCGTGGCTCAGTGGAAAGAGCATGGGCTTGGGAGTCAGAGGTCATGGGTTCGAATCCCAGCTCTGTCACTTGTCAGCTGTGTGACTGTGGGCAAGTCACTTAACTTCTCTGGGCCTCAGTTACCTCATCTGTAAAATGGGGATTGAGACTGTGAGCCCCATATGCGATAGGGACTGTGTCCAACCTAATTTGCTTGTATCCACCCCAGTGCTTAGGACAGTGCCTGGCACATAGTTAAGTGCTTAACAAATACCATAATTATTATTATAATTATTATTACTAGTAATACTAGTACTACTATTAGAGAAGCAGCGTGGCTCAGTGGAAAGAGTACGGGTTTCGGAGACAGAGGTCATGGGTTCTATTCCCAGTTCTTCCACTTGTCTGCTGTGTGACTTCAGGGAAGTCACTTGATAATAATAATAATAATAATAATGGCATTTGTTAAGTGCATCTCTTTGCCTCAGTTATCTCATCTGTAAAATGGGGATTAGGACTGTGAGCCCCACATAGGACAACCTGATTACCTTGCAACCCCCCAGTGCTTAGAACAGTGCTTGGCACATAGTAGGCCCTTAAATACCATTATTATTACTAATAGTAGTAGTATTATCTGGAAGAAGTAGTAGTACTTATTGGGTGCTTACTAGGTGAGCTGCACTGTACTAGGTCTCGGCAGTACAGCATTACAAAGTGACATGGGGCTGGTTCTACAACCAAACAGAGGAAACAAACATTAAGTAGTTTATTCATTCAATCATATTTACTGAGCGCTTACTGTGTGCAAAGCACTGAGCTAAGCGCTTGGGAGAGTACAATATAATAACACTGTTGCTGGTCCCATTTTCACTTACAGTGAGAGGCCTCCACTATATGCCGGGAAGAATGGTGGATGAGGATATGTCCTAATTCTGAGACCCAAGGAGCCTGAAATGTTGCTCTCTAAGCCACTGTACCCTAGTGATTTTGTTTATATTTTCTGTATTTGTCTATGTTCTGTTTTAATAGTTCACTATTTCTGATGTATCTGTCTCCAGTCTTTTCTCCCCACTAACAATCTTAGATTATGAACCCCTTCCCCCCATAGGACAGGGACTATGTCTAATGCTTCCCGGGTAGTCTTTTCCAGTGCTTAATAAAGTGATCTGAACACAGTAAGCACTTATAAATACTATTACTAGTACTACCACTGTCAAAATAAATAATAATAATAATGACTGGGATTTTTGTTAAGCACTTACTGTGTGCCAAACACTGTTCTAAGTGCTAGGGTAGATAAAGGTGATCAGGTTGGATACAGTCTCTCACATGGAGGTCACTGCCTTAATCCCCGTTTTACAGATGAGGTAACTGACGCACAGAGAAATGAAGCGACTTGCCCAAGGTAATTCTAGCTTGCTAGAGCTAATCCTAGCTTGGTAGAGCTAGGATTAGAACTCAGGTCCAGTGACTCCCAGGCCCATATTAAAAATAATAATTATGCTATTTGTAAAATGCTTACTATGTGCCAAGCACTGTTCTAAGCATCGGGATAGACACAAAGTAATCAGCTTGTCCCACCTGGGGCTCACAGTCTTTATCCCCATTTTACAGATGAGTTAACTGAGGCACAGAGAGGTTAATTGGCTTGCCTAAGGGCACACAGCAGACAAGAGGCAAGGTTGGATTAGAACCCACGTCCTCTGACTCCCAAGCCCATGCTCTTTCCACTAAGCCACACCACTAGACCATGCTGCTTCCTCATATTGAGCAAACAAATATCCATGAGTGCTAAGGAAGATGTAAAATATATCATGGTTAAGAGAGTCAATAGATATAAATAATAAACAAGTGGATGACAAATAAATCAATAACCTGCTAAATATTCCAGTTCATCCTCAAAAGAGATCCACTTTATCCTCGCCACTTAAACGGCCCCTGCCCTGGTCCAAACTTTTGTCAGGGTTAGGTTACTGCTTCGGCCTCCTCACCGGTTGCCTCTTCCAGCTTCTTCCCTCCTCAGTGTCACTCAGCACATGTTTCTCCATTTCTCAAAAGCCTCTAATGGCTGCGCATCTTTATCTGAATCAAACACACTCACACCAAAGGATTTTTAGCAACTGTTGAAAAGTAGCAATCTCTTGAGTGTCTATTGACCTGGTGGGTGGTTTAATCCGAGCCACTTCGCCCAGTAAATTGACCTTCTAAAGTAGCATGAAGGAGAATAAAACTAGCTCACCGACGCTCCAGGCTGAGAAAAAAGATTTTGGAAGTGTGGTAATTAGAAAATTAGAAATGTAAGTTTATGAACTCTGAGGGAGAACAATACTGCTTCTGAGAGAAGTGACTAGAAGGAGTGAATGATTATAAGGGTTTTTTGTTTTTGTTTTTCTTACTTCTTGTGTGCTGGTTCTGGTCCTTGGGATATGTATGCAGGGAAATATAGTGGCTACTTTTTCCTACAGTGACCAGATATTCATCCTAAAACAAGACAGTGTGTTTGCTGGCCTGGAAAACATTCATCAGAGCTGAATCTCTGACAAACAGCTTGCTCTAACTCTATGCTGAGTAGGCGTTTGAACGTTCGCTCTGGGTAACCTTCTTTACAATATGATCTGTCAGAAAATAGCTACAGCCATTACAATATCTCTTTTCTCATTTAATTAGTATTTTTAAAAGCCTCCTAAGAGAACTCTTGCTCAGATCAGCATTCATGAATATTAAACATGAAGGATAAAAATCTTACAAGTAATTTCTGCCCTCTAAGTGCTTTACTTGTTTAAGTGAATCTTTTGTATATATTAGCTACTTCTCAACTCCCTTTTAATTCTTTTTTCAAATGAACTGGCTTCTCTCTTTGAGCTCCAGCGAGTCCCAGCTTGGTGACTGAACCTATGCAGGAAAATTTAGCTCCCCGTGTTTCAGTTCACAGTAGATGGATACCAAGGAGAAAATGTGGTCTCCTAGCATGTGGTAGGCACTTACTGGTAAAATTCGCTTTCACCTGGGTAGAATTTGAAAACAAAAGCAAAAACATTTGTGGCTTTGGGTCTTTTTTTTTCCTTTATATTTTAAGGACAACAGGCTGGTAAATTTCAGATTCTGGAATTGTCTAGCTAACAACTTAGATGATGCAAAATTCCCTAGGCTGCTTTGCCAACATGGAGTTGGTCCAGCTTAAAAGAACCTGTCTCTGAGAATCAAAAGCCTTGTGTTCTGGTTCACGTTCTGCTATGGCAAAGGTTTCTGGCCAAAGAATTATTTAGGGACTTCTGGAAGTTAGAGAGATCCAGTAGAAGTCCTAAAAAAATAACTGGTGAATGGGGATGATGAAAACTGCAGTGGCTACCTGGCTATTGCTTCTATTTTTGTTTTTCTGGTTTTTTTTTTTAATGCTATTCATTAATCACTTACTGTGTGTCAAGTACTGTTCTAAGTCCCAGAGTAGATACAAGCAAATCAGGTCAAACACAGTCCCTGTCCCATACTGGACTCACAGTCCAAGTAGGAGAGAGAACAGGTATTGAGTCCCCATTTTGCAGTTGAAGAAACTGAGGCATTGAGGAGTTAAGTTACTTGCCCATGGTCATGCAGAAGGCAAGTGGAGCTAGAATTAGAACTATGCTTTTATGGCTCCCAGGCCCGCACTTTATCATAATAATAATAATAATAAAGATGGTATTTGTTAAGTGTTTACTATGTATCAACCACTCTTTAAGAGCTGGGGTAGATACAAGCAAATCAGGTTGGACACAATCCCTGTCCCACATGGGTCTCACAGTTTTAATTCGCATTTTACAGATGAGGTAACTGAGGCACAGAGAACTGAAGTGATTTGGCCAAGGTCATACAGCAGACAAGTGGCAGAGCCGGAATTAGAAACCACAACCTTCTGGCTCTCTGGCCCATGATCTATCAACTAGGTCATGCTGTATCCAGTAGGCCACTCTGCTTGCCATATAGCACTATGGCAGAGTTTCCCACTCTGCTACAATATTTTTGGACATCAGTGGGTCCCGCACATAAAAATCTTGTGCACTTCACAAAGGTCTGCAAGCCCTCTCACCTACTTATCCATGGCTCGCCCCCACCTCCAGCGGGGACACATCAAACAAAAGCTCCTCACCGTTGGCTTTAAAGTACTCCATCACCTTGTCCCCTCCTACCTCACCTCACTTCTCTCCTTCTACAACCCAGTCTGCACACTTTGCTCCTCTAGTGCTAACCTTCTCATTGTGCCTTGATCTTGCCTACCTCACTGCCGACCCCTCATCCACATCCTGCCTCTGGCCCGGAAAGCTCTCCCTCCTCAAATCCTGCAGACAATCATTCTCCCCACCTCTCCCAAAGACCTCCCGAAGGCACATCTCTGCCAAGAGGCCTTCCCAGACTAAGCCTCTCCTTTCCTCTTCTCCCACTCCCTTCTGTATCACCCTGACTTGCTCCCTTTATTCCCCCCCATCCCAACCCCACAGCATTTATGTAATATCTGTAACTCATTTATTTAAATTAATGTCTGTCTCCCTGCCTCTAGACTATAAGCTCCTTTTGGCAGGGAGTGTGTCTGTTTACTGTTGTATTGAACTCTCCCAAGTACTTAGAACAGTGCTTTGCACACAGTAAGCACTCAGTAAATATGATGATTGATTGAATGAACTAATGGCAGGGCTGGGAGGGTGAGAGTGGTGCTCTGCAGAACAACATTGGGATACCAGGCAATTAAAGGCAAGAAGAGATGAGTGGGAGGCGGGAGGATTGGGGGAGGTGGGGGGGGCCAGGGCCAGGGACATCTTTCTTTCTTGATAAGAGACTCCCCATCTAACACCTTTTGGAAGCATTCACCTCAAAAGATTTTACAAGCAGCATGGCCTAGTGGAAAAACCACAGGCCTGAGAGTCAGGGGACCTGGGATCTAATCCTGGATCTACCACTTGCCTGCTGTGTGACTTTGAGCAACTCACTTGACTTCTTGGTGCCTAATTTTCCTCATCTGCTAAATGGGGATTCAATGCCTGTTCTCCTTCCTACTTAGATTGTGAGCCCCATATCAGACAGGAACTGTGCCTGGCCTGGTTATCTTGAATCTACTCCAGTACTTGGCACATCCCCTCTGGGGATTGTACCTGGCGAGTTACCAGTACTCTATCAATCTCGACTATGGGAGGGAAAGTCAAGCAGAGGCCTACCCATTCCATTCCTAGCTTGGGCAGTGGCTAGCAAGTGGAAGGCAATCTATTTCAAGTCCAAACTTACCTGTGCTGGGCAACTGCAGCACGGGAGAGAGTCTAGGGCGGAGACTCAAGTTTACTGTGCAGAAGAAAGCAAAACAATTCCATGTTTTTACCAAGAAAACTCTATGGATCCACCACCAGAGCGATTGCAGATGGAGATGGGGCACTGTGGGAGAGATGTGTCTGTGGAGTCGCTATGGGTCAGAAAAGACTCTACAGCTTAAGACAAGACTTGGCACATAGTAAATGTTTAATCAATAGTAGTATTATTATGCAATTTATTCTTCAGAAAACACCCCATCTACAATCACACTTCAGAGGTTGCAAAAAAGCCATCCAGTGGTGCTTTCACTGTGTGTCCCTCCAAGAACCAAGATGAGACCATTTCAGATGGTCATGAAGTGCCCAGCAACTTTTACCCATTCCTAGCTAAGGCTCAATTTAAATCTCTGATCTCAGGTCACCATAGTTTCAAGCACTGGTCCCCGCTGTTTCACCACCAGGAAGTTTGTTGAGCAGTTAAAAAGCAACACAGTCCCTAAGGTGGTCTGAAGAAACCACCTCTTTTACAGAAACACACCTTTTTGTATTGTTTTCAGCAAAAAAGATTCAGCTGAGTCAGTTTGGAAACTGACACTGAAACAAAAAACAAATGCTTCAGAATGATGGAAGTGAAATGACCAGCTGCAGAAAAGCATTTATGATTTTTTGTATCAGGCCAGTTTAGTATCCTCTCCCACCCATGTATTCCACATAAGAAAGTAACAAAAATACTCTGCAGGACATGACCAATCAGCTTATCTTCTTTCAGATGAATAGGCTCAATGAGAATCTGAGACATCTTCACCCACACTTTCCCTAGCTCTCCTGTACCTCTTCATCATCCCTTTCCTTGGATAGTCTCCTGAGGAGAAAACAAAACCTTCCCTGGAAATGCGTCTCAGAGCTTGATCTTTTAGGCTCGTTGTGGTTGGGAAACGTGTCTCCAAACTAATGCAGTATACTCTCCCAAACAGTACAGTATTCTGCCTGCAGTGAGTGCTCAATAAATACCATTGATTGATTGTTTTCATTGGGGTAGGGAGGGGGTGTCTAACCTAAATCCCCAAATCCATTTCTCTAATCAGGTTTCAAGTGGGAAAAAAAACAGCCTCTTGAGCCTCAGGTGGTGTCACCATTTCAATTCTCAGTGACTGCAGGTGGTGTCACCATCTAAGCACTAGGTGACCATCACCCTTACTGGAAACACAACTCAAGCACATGAAATATAGGAAGTGGAATATCTAAACCGGTTATCTACTCAAATGGGAAGCCCGAGACATCATTTGTGTGCTGATTAATGTGTAATAGAGGTAGTAGCACTTATTGAGCACCCACAGAGTAGAGTGCACTGTTCTAGGCCCTTGAGAAATATAGCACAACAAAATTCACATGTTCCTTGCCCACGATGCTGACACCAGCATTGGGTAGGGATCTGTGGGTCTTCTCCCCCTGATCTAGACTCACCATCTCTTGCCTGGTCCTCTGTGAGCAGCAGCAGAGAGATGCTGCAAAAAAAGCTGGCCAAGGAGGAGAGAGTGCAGGGGAATCAAATGTTGGGGACATGGTAGCATGGTATTATTAATAATAATAATAATGATAGTATTTGTAAAGTGCTTACTATGTGCCAAGCACTGTTCTAAGCACTGGGGGAGACACAAGGTAATTAGGCTGTGCCATGTAGGGCTCACAGTCTTAATCCCCATTTTACAGATGAGTTTACTGAAAAGTTAAGTGACTTGCCCAAAGTCACACAGCTGACAAGTGGTGGAGCTGGGATTAGAACACATGACCTCTGACGCCCAAGCCCATGCTCTTTCCACTGAACCATGCTGCTGCTTCCGGAAACATTACCCAACCTAGGCTTCACTGACACTGTCCTCTCCTGGCTCTCCTCTTATATTTCTGGCCACTCATTCTCATTCTCTTTCATGGGCTCCTCCTCTTCCTCCCACCCTCTAGCTTTGGGAGTCTCTCAAAGCTCAGTTCGCGGTCTCCTTCTATTCTTCAACTTCATTCACTCCCTTGGAGAATTGTCTCACTTCTGTGGCTTCAACTACCATCTCTATGCAAATGATTTTCAAATCTGCATCTCCAGCTCTGATTAAGCACTTAGTACAGTGTTCTGCACATAGTAAGCGCTCAATAAATACTATTGAATGAATCTCTCTCCTTCTATGCAGTCTTTCATTTTCATTCATTCATTTGATCGTATTGATTGAGCACTTACTGTGTGCAGAGCACTGTACTAAGGGCTTGGAAAAGTACAGTACGGCAATAAAGAGAGACAGTCCTTGCCCACAACGATCTCACAGTCTAGAAGGGGGGAGGCAGACATCAATACAAGTAAACAGATGTCAGTATAAATAAATAAAATGCCAGATATATACATAAGTGCTGTGGGGTGGGGAGATGGGGGAAGAGCAAAGGGAGAAAGTCAGGGCTCCTCCTGCCTTCAGGACATCTCTACTTGGATGTCCCATCAACACCTCAAACTTAACATGTCCAAAACGTTACTGCTCAGCTTCCCACCCAAAACATCTCCTCCTCCTCCTTAATCAATTGTATTTATTGAGCTCTTACTATGTTCGGAGCACTGTAGTAAGCTCTTGGGAGAGTACAATACAACAGAATTAGAAGACATATTCCCTGCCCATAATGTTCTTACAGTCTAGAAGGGGAGACAGATATTATTAGGAAAAAATAAGTAATTCGTAACATATAATTTATAGATATGTACGTATGTGCTGTGGAGTTGGAAGTAGGCCGAATACTGTATCCTAAGGTCACAGATTGAAGAACACAGACAATGCAGAAGGGAGACTGAGATGGCGAAAAGGGGGCTTAATTTGATGAAGGACTTTTGGAGGATATCTGACCTTAATAATACTTTGACGATGGAGAGAGTGGCAGTTTGGTGTATTGAGAGGAGGGGGGGGTTCCAGGTTAGATGGGGGATGTGGGAAAGGGGTCGGTGGAGAGACGGATGAGATCAAGGCGCAGTGAGTAAGCTGGAGTCAGAGAAGCAGAATGTGTGGGCTGGGCCGTAATAGGAGATTAGTGAAGTGAGGAAGGATGGGGCAAGCTGATTGAGTTCTTTAAAGTCAGTGTTAAAGAGTTTCTGTTTGATGCAGAGGTGATGGGCAATGATTAGTTCTTGAGGAGTAATAATAGTAATGTTGGTATTTGTTAAGTGCTTACTATGTGCAGAGGGCTGTTCTAGGCGCTGGGGTAGATACAGGGAAATCAGGTTGTACCTCGTGAGGCTCACAGTCTTAATCTCCATTTTCCAGATGAGGTAACTGAGGCACAGAGAAGTTAAGTGACTTGCCCACAGTCACACAGCGGCAGGTGGCAGAGCTGGGATTCAAACCCATGACCTCTGACTCCCAAGCCTGGGCTCTTTCCACTGAGCCACGTTGCTTCTCTAGGGAGACATGGACTGAGCATTTTTGCTGATCAACGATTCATGCCTCAGAGTGAAGTATGGATTGGAGTGGGGAAAGGCAGGAAGCTGGGAGGTCAGCAAGAAGACAGTTGCGGTAGTCAAGGAGGTGGGAAAGAATAAGTCTTTGGATCAGGATGGTAACAGTTTGGATGGAGAGGAAAGGGCACATTTTAGCAATGTTGTGAAAGTAAAACTGAGCAGATTAAACATGTGAGTGGAATGAGAGAGATGAGGCGAAGCTAGTGCCAAGGTTCCGAGCTTATGACCTACAGAGGATAGTGGTGGTGTCTACAGTGGTGGGAAAGATGGGGAAGGACAGAGTTTGGGTGTGAAGATAAGGAGTTCAGTTTTGGGCACTGTAAACAGCACCACCAGCCTCACTCTCTCACAAGCCCATAAACTTGGTGTTTTCCTCAACTCATCTCGCTCATTCAACCCACATATTCTAATCTGTGATCTAATCCTCTCAGTTCATCCTTCAAAACACCACTAAAATATGCCTTTTCCTCTCCAGCCAAACTGCTTCCATTTTAATCCAAGCACAACTTCTAACCCAACTTGATTACTGCGTCAACATCCTTGCTGACCTCCCTGCCTTCTGTCTCTCCCCACTCCAATCCATACTTCACTCTGTTGCCCACATCGGTTTTTGACAAAAATGTTCAGTCCATCTTTCTCCACTCCTCATGAACCTCCAGTGGTTGCCCATTCATCTCCACATCAAACAGAAACTCCTCACCATTGGCTTTAAAGCAGTCAATCACTTTGGCCCCTCCTACCTCACCTTGTTACTCCCTTACTACAAGCCAGCCAGCACGTTTCGCTCCTCTAAAGTCAACCTACCTACTGTACCTCAAGCTCATCTAATCTCACCACTGAGATTTCTGTTTCCTTCTTATTATTTTATTGTTTCCTTCTAAGGGTGATTAGTGTAAGGCTCATGTCCACCAGTCAGTCATATTTCTTGAGCACTTACTGTGTTCAGAGCACTACACCATCTTAGCAGAATACAATATAACAATATAACAGATACATTACCTGCCCACAAAAAACTTACAGTTTTAAGGTCTTGCCTCTGGCCTGGAACCTCCTTCCTCTTCAAAGTTGACAGGTGATCACTCTCCCCTTCTTCAAAACATTATTAAAAACACATCTCCTCCATGAGACCTTCCCTAAGCCCTCATTTCATCTTCTCCAACTCTCTTCTGGGTCACCCTTGAACTTGGAAATGAACCCTTTACTCACTCCTCCCGCAGCCCAACAGTACTTATGTCAGAGTCAGAGGTCGAGGGTTCTAATTCCAGCTCTGCCCGCTGTCAGCTGTGTGACCTTGGGCAACTCACTTTTCTGTGCCTCATTTACCTCATAAGTAAAATGGGGATGAAAACAGTGACCCCTACGTGGGACAAGCTGATTACCTTGTATCTACCCCAGCGCTTAGAACAGTGCTTGGCACATAGTAAGCGCTTAACAAATACCGATATTATTATAGGTAATTTATTTCTTCCTATTAATGTTTGGCTAGCCCTCTAGAATGTAAACTTGCTGTAAACAGGGAACGGGACTACCAACTCTGTTATATTGCACTCTCCTAAGTGCTTAGTACAGTCTCTGCATACAGTAAGTGCTCAGTAAACATGATTGGTTGATTAATGGGACAAAGTGTCTCTTAGCCCTCTTCTTCCGGAGCCAGAGACTACGGGACTGTCATTTGTTTTCTACTCCACTGATGACTGTGGCAACCTGGCATAAAACAGCATGATCTAGTAGAGATAGCACCCGCCTGAAAGTCAGAAGGACCTGTGCTCTAATGCCGCTTTCACCACCTGTCTGCTGTGTGACCTTGGACATGTCACTTAACTGCTCTATGCCTCAGGTACCTCTTCTGTGAAATGGGGATAAATGAGAGTCCCATGTGGGACAGGGACTGTGTCCAACCTGATTAACTTGTATCTACCTCAGTGCTTAGAACAGTGCTTGGCACATATTAAGCACTTAAGAAATACCTCAATTATTATTATGATGACTATTATTATTATTACAAACATGGCAACTGAGGCACGGAATAGTTAAGTGACTTGCCCAAGATCACACAACAGACAAGTGGCAGAGCCACTTATGTTAATTTATTTAAATTACTTACTATTGAGACTGCGAGCCCTAGGTGGAACAGGCACTGTGTCCATCCCAATTATCTTGTATTTACCCCAATGTTTAGTACAATGCCTGGCACATAGTAAGCACTTAATAAATACCACAATTATCATTATTATTATTAAGATAAGCACTTATTATATGCCAAGCATTCTGCTAGGCACTTAGCACAGTAGATATGAGATACAAGATCATCAGCTCATGCTAGACCATAAATTTCGTTGTACTGTACTCTCCCAAGCTTAGTACAGTGCTCCACATATAGCAAGTGCATAATAAATCGATTGGATGATTGCTTGATCGATTGATTATCAGATTGGATGCAATCCCTGTTCAACCAACAGCTCACTACGGGAAAAAGAGAACGGCAATTTAATTCCCATTTTACAGATTAGGAAAAAGAGACACAGAGAAGTTAAGCGACTTGGCCAAGGTCACAGAGCAGGTAAATTGTGGACCCGAAATTAGAATCAAATTCCTCTGACTCCCTGGTCTGTACTCTTTCCACTAGGCTATGCTGCTTTGCTCTAGGCCCGATCGCTTCTATAGTTGGCACTAGCATCATTCATCTTAAACAGACGACAATTCTGAGAAAAGTTTCCTGGGTTCACATGGCTCGTTTCCTTTGTTTGTTTGGATCTTTCTGTAACGGTCACGAACATCACAATGTTGTAAGCCTTAAGGCTAAAGCGAAGGATCCAAATCCAGGAAGTAATTAGAGTAGTAATCATCACCATCATCATCATATTTATTAAGTGCTTACAAGGTGCCAAAGCACTGACATAGATGACGGATCACAACATGATGATGATGATGCTCATGATGAAATCTTCCACCAGGAAGAAGGAATGGGACATGACCCTTAGACTTCAGACCTGAGATCCCACATGAAGTAATTTCTTCTCTGCCACTTAAGCCTTTCAGAGCACTTACCTATATAGATCTATATTTTTCCTTCTAAGGGTAATTGATTTTAGGGTCTGTCTAGATTGTACGCTCCTTGAGAGCAGGGGTCATGTCTACCAAGTCTAATGTCTTCTCCCATGTATTTCATTCAGTAGGTGCTCAATAAATACTACTTATTGATCAACTGATTAATTGATTTAAACCAGTCATTGGGAATTTGGAAAAGAATGGGCAACAGCTGGGGTTTTATGAGGAGGGGGGAGACAGGTGCAGAATGATGTTCTAGAACAATGATCTGGGCAGCCAATGAAGTTTGGCCTGGAGAGGAACGAGGCTGGGGATTCAAAAAAAAATCACTCCACTAATTAAAAGAATAAATGTGCTGAAGATGGTATACAAGATTGTATTGTTCCTCATTGATCTGGTCATTGGCAGACATTCAATGCAAAGTTGGGTCTGTTTGAACAACCATCATGCTCTTGTATTTATTGAGTGTCTCCTGAGTGCCAAGGACTTGCAGAAGTACAGCACACAGAGGTCCTATGATCGCTGCCTTCAGGAGTTTTGAATTTAATGGAGTAGACAGACAAGAAGGATTTACTAAAAGTGGAGCAGCAGAAAGAATGAGGATAAAACAGAAGTCACACAACTGTGTCAGGATGAAATAGCTAATTGATATATAAATACAAAGATACATAGATACACAATATTAAAGGTGGTTTAGGGTGACAGAGTCTGTGTTCAACCTGATTAATATCTAACCCAGCAGTTGAAAGGTGCTTCTACACAGTAAACACTTAACAACCACAATAATTATATTTACATAAGTGCTGTGGGGAGCACCGTGGGTGACTACCTTAGTTCTTCCTGCCTTCCACCACCCTAGCAGGAAAGAGAAAAGAGACCCAGCATGAGGTCTCTCATAACTTAAGGAAGAGTGTTGGCTCTTGTAGTGCTTGCTGTGGCTACTGGAAGGGTCCTGAACTCTGAACCCTGAGGAACCTGAAATTCTGCTCCACTAGTGCTCTACTCATTTTTCTTTCATTTTGTCTACTGCAGTGCTTAACAAATACCACAATTATGGTATTTCTTTGTTGGAGTTGCTGTTTCTTCCTCCTTACCTGGAAGTCACTCTGTAAATCACACTGCATACATATATGATTATTTGAGTTCTCCCAAAGAAAATTCCAGAGGAGTAAAATGTACCAGACTATCATTATCAATCTTGTCTTTGAAACGCTTCCTCAAAATCAATACAGCAACAAGATGATTCTAATTGGAATAATTCACAACAATTTTCCTCTCCTACTTCCTAATCAGTGGAGACATAATGATTCTACTGTAAGAAGTCATCAGCTGGTAATTTCAGCGAAAGTGTTCAAACCTGTGCTAAGGGAACTTGAGATAAACAGGTAAACAGAAAACGTCCTTAAAAAATGATATTTTTTCAGATTCTGACATTTTCATTTCATTTCAAACTAAGGATTCAAGACTATGACTGTCTTTGAAACTCTGACTAGAAAGGAGTTTTAATGTCTCACTCAAACATCTCAGATGTGATTTTTCTCCAGTGGATAGGTGAAATACGGGAGGAACAGTGTATTCTTGGCTTGGATTGTCTGGTCTGGAATGTGCTGCCCACATAGACCTTTTCACTGTTTGTATTTCATTCATTCATTCCACTTCAGAGAATCATCATGGCTTAGAGAACCAGTGAGGCTTAATGGAAAGAGCATGGGTTTGGGAGTCAGAGGATATGGGTTCTAATCCTGACTCCACCACTTGTCTGCTGTATGATCTTGGGCAAGCCACTTAATTTCTCTGTGTTTCAGTTACCTCATTTGTAAAATGGGGATTAAATCTGTGAGCCCCACGTGGGACAACCTGATTACTTTGTATCTACCTGAGCGCTTAGAACAGTGTTTGGTAGTGTTAACAAATACAATTAACAAATGGTAACAAATTAACAAATACCATAATTATTATTATTCATTCATACAATTGTATTTATTGAGCACTTACCGTGTCAACGCACTGTACTAAATGCTTGGGAGAATACAAAATAACAATATACAGACATATTTCCTGTCCACAATGACCTTAGAGTCTATGGGGGACACAGGCAGACATTAATGTAAATGAATAAATTACAGATATGTACATAAGCATTGTGGGGGTGGGAGGGTAGATGAATAAAGAGAGCAAGTCAGGGTGATGCAGAAGGCAGTGGAAGAAGAGTGAAGGAGGGCTTAGTCAGGGAAGGCCTCTTGGAGGAGATGTGCCTTCAATAAGCCTGTTAAGGGGGGACAGCAATTTTCTGTTGGATTTGACAGTGCTAATAATAATAACAACAATAATGAACATAACATTTATCAAGCACTTACTCTGTGCCCAAACACTGGGATAATTACAAGATAACACATATAATAATAATGATGGTATTTGTTAAGCACTTACTATGTGCAAAGCACTGTTCTAAGCACTGGGGGGATACAAGGTGATCAGGTTGTCCCACGTGGGGCTCACAGTTTTAATCCCCATTTTACAAATGAGGGAACTGAGGCACAGAGAAGTTAAGTGACTTGCCCAAAGTCACACAGCTGAAAAGCGGCGGAGCCAAGGATTAGAACCAATGACCTCTGACTCCCAAGCCCGTGCTCTTTCCATGTATCAGACACAGACTCTGCCCCACATAAGGCTCAAAGCCCAAGAGGTAAAGTGGATACTTTATCTCCATTTTACAGATAAGAAAACTGGGGCTCAGAGAATTTATTGACTTTCCCAAGATTACACAGCAGAGAAGTGACAGAGCAGGGACTAGAATATTCATTCATTCATTCAATAGTATTTATTGAGCGCTTACTATGTGCAGAGCACTGTACTAAGCGCTTGGGATGAACAAGTCGGCAACAGATAGAGACAGTCCCTGCCGTTTGACGGGCTTACAGTCTAATCGGGGGAGACGGACAGACAAGAACAATGGCACTAAACAGCGTCAAGGGGAAGAACATCTCGTAAAAACAATGGCAACTAAATAGAATCAAGGCGATGTACAATTCATTAACAAAATAAATAGGGTAACGAAAATATATATAGTTGAGCGGACAGGTACAGTGCTGTGGGGTTGGGAAGGGAGAGGTGGAGGAGCAGAGGGAAAAGGGGAAAATGAGGCTTTAGCTGCGGAGAGGTAAAGGGGGGATGGCAGAGGGAGTAGAGGGGGAAGAGGAGCTCAGTCTGGGAAGGCCTCTTGGAGGAGGTGATTTTTAAGTAAGGTTTTGAAGAGGGAAAGAGAATCAGTTTGGCGGAGGTGAGGAGGGAGGGCGTTCCAGGACCGCGGGAGGACGTGACCCAGGGATAGACGGCGGGATAGGCGAGACCGAGGGACGGCGAGGAGGTGGGCGGCAGAGGAGCGGAGCGTGCGGGGTGGGCGGTAGAAAGAGAGAAGGGAGGAGAGGTAGGAAGGGGCAAGGTGATGTAGAGCCTTGAAGCCTAGAGTGAGGAGTTTTTGTTTGGAGCGGAGGTCGATAGGCAACCACTGGAGTTGTTTAAGAAGGGGAGTGACATGCCCAGATCGTTTCTGCGGGAAGATGAGCCGGGCAGCGGAGTGAAGAATAGACCAGAGCGGGGCGAGAGAGGAGGAAGGGAGGTCAGAGAGAAGGCTGACACAGTAGTCTAGCCGGGATATAACGAGAGCCCGTAATAGTAAGGTAGCCGTTTGGGTGGACAGGAAAGGGCGGATCTTGGCGATATTGTAGAGGTGAAACCGGCAGGTCTTGGTAACGGATAGGATGTGTGGGGTGAACGAGAGGGACGAGTCAAGGATGACACCGAGATTGCGGGCCTGCGGGACGGGAAGGATGGTCGCGCCATCCACGGTGACGGAGAAGTCTGGGAGCGGACCGGGCTTGGGAGGGAAGATGAGGAGCTCAGTCTTGCTCATGTTGAGTTTTAGGTGGCGGGCCGACATCCAGGTGGAGACGTCCCGGAGGCAGGAGGAGATGCGAGCCTGAAGGGAGGGGGAGAGGACAGGGGCGGAGATGTAGATCTGCGTGTCATCTGCGTAGAGATGGTAGTCAAAGCCGTGAGAGCGGATGAGTTCACCGAGGGAGTGAGTGTAAATGGAGAACAGAAGAGGGCCAAGAACTGACCCTTGAGGAACTCCAACAGTTAAAGGATGGGAGGGGGAGGAGGCTCCAGCGTAGGAGACCGAGAATGATCGGCCAGAGAGGTAAGAGGAGAACCAGGAGAGGACAGAGTCCGTGAAGCCAAGGTGAGATAAGGTATGGAGGAGGAGGGGATGGTCGACAGTGTCAAAGGCAGCAGAGAGGTCAAGGAGGATCAGAATGGAGTAGGAGCCATTGGATTTGGCAAGAAGGAGGTCATGGGTGACCTTAGAGAGAGCAGTCTCGGTAGAGTGGAGGGGACGGAAGCCAGATTGGAGGGGGTCTAGGAGAGAATGGGAGTTAAGGAATTCTAGGCATCGATTGTAGACGACTCGTTCTAAGATTTTGGAAAGGAAGGGTAGTAGGGAGATAGGGCGATAACTGGAGGGGGAAGTGGGGTCAAGAGCGGGTTTTTTTAGGATGGGGGAGACGTGGGCATGTTTGAAGGCAGAGGGGAAGGAGCCCTTGGAGATTGAGTGGTTAAAAATAGAAGTTAAGGAAGGAAGGAGGGCAGGGGCGATGGTTTTAAGAAGGTGAGAGGGAATGGGGTCCGAGGCGCAGGTGGAGGGGGTGGCACTTGCGAGGAGGGAGGAGATCTCCTCTGAGGATACTGCAGGGAAGGATGGGAAAGTAGGGGAGAGGGTTGGTGGGGGGGAGGGGAGAGGCGGAGGGGTGACTTTGGGGAGCTCAGACCTGATCGTGTTGATTTTCGTGAGGAAATAGGTGGCCAGATCATTAGGGGTGAGAGATGGGGGAGGGGGAGGAACAGGGGGCCTAAGGAGAGAGTTAAAGGTCCGGAACAATCGGCGGGGGTGACGGGCATGGGTGTCGATGAGGGAGGAGAAGAAGCTTTGCCTAGCGGAGGAGAGGGCAGAGTTAAGGCAGGAAAGGATAAATTTGAAGTGTGTGAGGTCGGCTTGGTGCTTGGACTTTCGCCAGCAGCGCTCAGCAGCTCGAGCATAGGAGCGTAGGAGGCGGACGGAGGAGGTGATCCAGGGCTGTGGGTTAGTGGAGCGAGAGCGGCGGAGGGAAAGGGGGGCGAGAGAGTCGAGATGAGTAGAGAGGGTGGAGTTGAGAGCGGAGACCTGATCGTCGAGAGTGGGAAGAGAGGACAGGGCGGCAAGGTGAGGAGAGATGCTATTGGAAAGACGGATGGGATCGAGAGAGCGGAGGTCTCTGTGGGGCCGTAGCGAAGATTTGCAGGGGGAGGGAGTGTGAGAGATGAGGCAGGTGAGAAGGTTATGGTCAGAGAGAGGGATTTCAGAGTTGGTGAGGGAGGAGATAGTGCAGCGGTAGGAGATGACGAGATCGAGGGTGTGACCGAGTTGGTGAGTGGGCGCGGTATGGTGGAGGAGGAGGTCGGCAGAGTCGAGGAGGGATAGCAGGCGGGCGGCAGAGGAGTCGTCGGGTACATCCGTATGGATGTTGAAGTCTCCAAGGATCAGAGTGGGCAGAGAGAAGGAGAGAAGGAAGGTGAGAAAGGGGTCAAGGTGGTTGAAGAAGTCGGAGGTGGGACCGGGAGGGCGGTAGATGACGGCGACAAGTAACTGGAGTGGGTGGTAGAGGCGAATGATATGGGCTTCGAAGGAGGGGAAGGAGAGGGAGGGGGGAGGAGGGATAGTGCGGAAGCGGCATCGGGGCGAGAGGAGGAAGCTGACGCCTCCTCCCTTACCGGTGAGTCTGGGGGAGTGGGAGAAGGAGAGGCCTCCGCCGGAGAGAGCGGCGGCGGAGACTGTGTCTTCGGGAGAGAGCCACGTTTCCGAAAGGGCGAGGAGGAGGAGAGAGCGGGAGAGGAAAAGGTCATGGATGAAAGGTAGCTTGCCTGTAATAGAGCGGGGGTTCCAGAGGCCACACTTGAAAGTAGCTGTGGGTGCAAGGGGGGGGGAGGGCGGGGGGAGGGGAGGGTTTGGATGGGAAGGAGGTGGCGGGGCCCTGGACGAGGAGAGGGGGATGAGGGGTGGCGGTGGGACAAGAGGACTGGGATGGGGCATGGGTGGGGAAGAGAGAAGGGGGAGGGGGTGAAGAGGGGGTTTGGTGGGGGGAAGAGTAGGGGGAGGGGGAAGAGGGGTAGCGCTGGTAAAGTGGGGTTCTAGGGCGGGAGAGAGGAGGGGGGAGGAGACAGAGGAGAGAGCGGGAAAGAGCTGAGTGAGAGAGGGGAAGGGGAAGGGGAAGGGGAGGATAGGAAGGGGGGGGGGGAGGGACATGGCGAGGCCAGAGAGGTGGGTGGCAGCACTGACAACAATAAACAGTAATAAACGAAATCGGTAATATAGCAACATGATACAATATGATACAATACAGTGGTGCTAATATAGCAACATGATACAGTATGATACAATATAGTCGTGTTAATAAAAGGGGTGATGACCAGGGTCGGGGGTAGACTCGATTAAGGGGCGACCTGATCAAATTCAAAATCTGATGACAATAAACAATAAAACAGTATCATTCATTCATTCATTCATTCAATAGTATTTATTGAGCACTTACTATGTTCAGAGCACTGTACTAAGCGCTTGGAATGTACAATTTGGCAACAGATAGAGACAATTGTTCCTGACATGCACCCCTGTGCTTTTTCCACTATGCCATACTTTCTTCCAATCTCAATTATCTCAAGTCTCCTTCTTCCTTTCAGGAACAGGGGATCTAAAATCTTCTCCCCTAATCCATCATCCACAAGAGTAGTTTTGTCATTTTCTGAGACTAATTTAGGCAATCACGTACAAATGAAAACCTAGCTGGCATGGTGAAATGTGTTTTACAGCCAATTATTGAACATCAATCAATCTCCCAGAAGTATTTGTTGAGTTCTTACTCTAATGCAGCTCATCATTAAAGAGCTCTTTCAATATTTGCTAGCAGCTATAAACTCTACTTTCCAGGACAAACTAAAAACATTGGCTCCTCTTAAGGAAAGTGCAAGGTTTCAATACTCCAATGTGTCATGAGTTTGTATTCTATTTCTAGCTAAAGTTTCCAAGAAATTTGATGTCATTTAGAAAAGTTTCTTTTTTTTTTGGAAAGATCTTATTTGCATACTTAACACGTTTTGTGGCTCACAACGCGGAATGATGGGGTCATAAATATTTTATGAAAACTTAATGTGCAGTAGCAGATCCTGATTTTCATAAATATTAGAATTCAATTGGGGAAAAAAGAGTGTCATGATAGTGGCTCTTTCATCCATAAAAGTTGTAGAATGAAGCATCAACCTGACAAAGATGCTTTAATTTCTAGTGAGAATGAAGTTACAATCTAGCAAATAATAAACAGATGCAGTATGGTAGAGTGGAAAGAGCACGGGCCTGGAAGTCAGAGGATCCACATTTTAAACTCCAGCTCCACCACTTGCCTGCTGGGTGACCTTGAACAAGTCATGTAACTGCCCTAGGTCTCAATTTCCTCACCTGTAAAATGGGGATTCAATGTCTGTTCTCCCTCCTACATAGACTGTGAACCCCACATGGTTCAGGGCTTGTGTCCAACGTGATTGTCTTGTAACACCTACAGCACTCTATTCGGTGCTTGCACATAGTAAGGGCTTAACACATATTATAATTATTATGGTCATTATTAAATTCCAAACTGCACATAGCTTTAGTGTCCCCTCCAAAGTTCAGGGAGGCGAAATTCTTGGCAATGTGAAAAGATATGGGATTGGGAGTCAGGAGAATGGGATTCTAATTTCACCTCTGCCACTGATCTGCTTGTGACTGAGGCCAAGTCATTTTACCCCTCTGGCACTCAGTTTCTTTATCTGTAAAATGTAATTGAAATAGATAGCGAGCCCCATGTGGAACAGAGACTGAGTCCAGTTATCTAACCTTGTATCTTCCCCCATGCCCAGCAAACAGTAAAATTTATTAGATGGCTTAATAATTATTAATAACATTATTGCAAAATCCTCCAGGAGATACTAATTTAATGACAGACTCTCCGACTCTCCCTTTTCCAGATTTTCTCCCATTCTGCCACCTTCAACCGCTCCCTCTCTGATGGCTTCTTGCCCTCTGTCTTCAGTACACGCCCAAATCTCCCCTAGCCTAAAAAAAATAAAAATCCTATGCTGGATTTCACTACACTTCCTGTGATCATTCCATCTCCCTCTTCTCATCCACTTGTCAAACTTTTCAGATGGGATGTACACTCCTGACGCCTCCACTTCCTCTATTACAACTTCCTTCTTGACTCTATAATTCAGTTTCCACCTCCTTCGCTCCTCTGAGGTTATTCTCTCCAAATACACCAGGGACTTAAGGTGCCTCTGTCGATGGCACCCTGGCCCATTTCACCAGCATCTTCCCATTGTCTGCCGTGCCTTCATTGCAGTTCTCGGGGCTCTGCTCCCAACATGCCCTGTGCACCTCGGGACATAGATGGGGACTTAAGCCACTGTCGATCTGGCCCTGGACCACTCCAACAGCATCCTCCCAGTGTCTATAACCTCTCCATTGTGGCCCTCGGGCTCTGCCCCAGCATGCCTTATGAAGAGTGGACCTTGCACGGGGACTTCAGCTACAGATGACCACACCCGGGAGCACTCCACCAGCATCCTCCCAGTGCCTGCTACTTCTCCACTGCGGCTCTCTGGCTCTGCTCTCGGCATGCCCTTGGCACAGTGGATCTTTAGTCTCTGCTGATCGCACCCTGGATCACTTCACCAGGCAGCGACGTGACTCCTCCAGGCATATCGCGGCTCTCAGTGCTCTCGGCTTCCCCCTCTCCTGAACCACCTCGATACCCCACACCACCTCCCCTCCACGTCAACGAGGAATATCCATTCTAGCTCTCCTTCCACCACCCCTATGGGACTAAAAAAGCAGATGTGGGAAGACTGGGTGGCTGCTGGGGCTACTGTGGCCGTGGTTGGTTGGGACTGTGGACTCTGAGTTGTGAGGAGCCTGATAGTCTGCTCCTCTAGCCACTGTACCCTACTGAACTCTGTGCCTTTATGTTTAGTATTATAGTGTTTTGTTTCATCTCTCCTTTTATACATTTGTTGTCAGTCCCCCTCCCATGTTTTATTTATAAAGTGTGTTTCCCTGTTTACTTTAATCTATCGATCAATCAACTAAATCAATGCTATTTATTGTGCACTTACTACATGCTTGGGAAAGTACAATACAAACAGAGTCGGTAGACATGATTCCTGCCCACAAAAAACTGACAGTCTACAGAGCAAGAGGGGGAGAAAGACATTCTCACCTGTGTATTTTTTTCCAATGTTTAGTAGAGCGATCTACACACAGTAAGCACTTAATAAATAATATTGCTTCTACTACTATCTCCTTCTCTTCAGATCTAAAGAAGTCTACTCTATCCTCCTCAACCCTGACTTCTTTGCTGCCATAGACACTGTGAACCACTCCCTTCTTCTAGAAATACTATGTAATCTTTGTTTTCTGAAACAGTCTCTCCTGGCTCACCTTTTACCTCTCTGGCTGATCCTCCTCAATCTCTTCTGTCAGCTATTCCACTACCTCCCACTTTTTATCTTAGGGTGTCCTTCGAGTTCCTGTTGTGGATCTCTTCTCTTCTCATTGTAGATTTGCTCCCGCCATTTCAGCTATCTCTTCCATGTGGAAAACTCCCCAGTCCTGAACTCTCTCCTTCTTTGCAATTTCACTTTCTCCATAATAAGAGTAATAATAATAATAATGGTATTTGTAAAGTGCTTACTATGTGCCAAGCATTGTTCTAAGCACTGGGGCAGATACAATCTAAGCAGGTTATACAAGGTCCCTGTCCCACATGGGGCTCACAGTCTTAATCCCCATTTTACAAATGAGGTAACTGAGGTCCAGAGAAGTGAAGTGACTTGCCCAAAGTCACACAGCAGACAAGTGGTAGAGCCGGGATTAGAACCTCCATCCTCTTACTCTCAAGCCTGTGGCTTCGTGGAAAGAGCACAGACTTGGGAGTCAGAGGTCACGGGTTCTAATCCCGCCTCTGCCACTCACCTGCTGTGTGACCTTGGACAAGCCACTTAACTTCTCTGTGCCTCGCTTATCTCATCTGTAAAATAGAGATTAAAACTGTGAGCTTCCTGTGGGAAAATCTGATTACCCTGTATCTACCCCAGCGCTTAGAACAATGCTCAGCACATAGTAAGTGCTTAACAAATACCATAATTATTGTTTTATTATTGTCACTAAGCCATGCTGCTTCTCTTACTTCAAGGACATCGCTATATAAATATCCCACTCATCTTTCCTCCTAAATTGCTTATTCAACCAATTTTTTTAATGGTAATTTTAAGCACTTACTATGGGACACTGTATTAAGCGCTAGAGGAGATACGAGCTAGTCAGGTTGGACAAAGTCCATGTCATATATGGGGATGACAATTTTAAACCTCCATTTTACAGATAAGGTAACTGAGATACAGAGAAGTTAAGTGATTGGCCCACAGTCACACAACAGACCAGTGGCAGGGCTGGGATTAGAACCCTTGTCCTTCTGACATCCAGGCCTGTGCTCCATTCACTAGGCCATTATGCTTCTCCATTTTTCATTATAATCAATAATACCACCATTCTCCCTATGTCTTTATTCCTGCTTCCAAGTTTCATTACACCAACTAAAGAATGGTTCTATGGGTTGGATATCATAATGTCTGCCAGACCAGTTGCAACATGTGATCGCATTCAAAATATGTGATTGTAAAATGACCTCTGCACCTTGTGGGGTATTGTTTTTCAAAGCAGGACCTCCATGATGAACTGGGTTTTTTAGCTCTGTTGGCTATTAGCGGGTCAGGGTTAGCCTACCTTTACTTATCTTCGAGCCTTGCTCCATTTTTATGTGACCATTGGACCTGAGGAATTAACCCAGATGAAAGTCTAGAACACCAAGAAGGGTCCACCCCTGCTCTCATCCATAGAATCCAGGTCCTATAGAGGCTTCACGTTTCTGAATTCTGCTCTCCTGGCAACTCTCTTGGCTGATGAAAGAATAAATGTCCACACTCACTGTGCTCTGTTCTTGTCTCCTTCCCCACCCTCAACTTTTTACTCACACTCTTCTTCCTGCCTGGAACTTCTTCCCCATTCACATTCTGCAGAGCACAGCTCTCCCCATCTTCAAAGCCCTACTGGAATCTCATCTCTTCCATTAGATGAGATCCATCTCCCTTCTGCCCACCTTATATCCCACAACCTCCAATTTATCTTGGTACTCTAAATTCTTGGACATTCATCCTCCCTCTCCCACCACACTTAAATATATGCCTTCAATATCAGTTGTTTCCCCTTACCTGTAGTTTACTTCTGCCTCTATCTCTAAATTATAAAATCCTCCAGGGCAGGGACTAACTCTATTGCATGTTCTCAAATACTTAGTGCAGGGTTCTGCATACCGTAAATACTTAATGAATATCACTGATTAATTGTCTGATAGTGAAGTGGATCAGGGCTTCTGAAGAAAACACCTATAATTTGGAACTAGTGAAGCAGGCAGAATGAAATAATTTTATTACCCTATTTATTTTGTTAATGAGGTGTACATCCCCTTGATTCTATTTATTGTGATTAAGTTGTCTTGTTTATGTCCATCTGTGTCCCCCGATTAGACTGTAAGCCCGTCAATGGGCAGGGATTGTCTCTATCTGTTGCCAAATTGTACATTCCAAGCGCTTAGTACAGTGCTCTGCACATAATAAGCACTCAATAAATACTATTGAATGAATGAATGAAATATCCTAAATGCAGAATTATCCTGATTCATTTGTCCCCTCAGCTTGCAGAGGAATTCCCTCAGAACCCTCCTGAGGTGCAGATAGCAATTCCCCTACTGATGAAAAACAGAAGCAGCAAATTTCAGTGATTTACTCAAGGTCACCTAGTAAATCAGCAGAAGACCAGAGATTAGAAGTGACACATTCTCACACACCAGTTGTGTACAGCGATTTGGTCCTCCTCCAGGATTACTCTTGGACTTCAATACTGCAGCTCAGCAAGGCTTTCCTCGGAATTCTGAATATTGGTTAAACACTCTGAAAAACATCTTAAAAAGATATAAAACCAGTATAATCTCAGTTGTTACAGGCATGTATGATAGTGAGTTTATTTTGTAAATAGTCTTACCTTCAGGTATCAGTCTGTCAATCAGCAGCTCGGCTTAGTGGCCTAGGAGTCTAAGGATATGTCTGCTGTGTGATCTTGGCCATGTCACATAATTTATCAGTACCTCAGTTTCCTCATCTGCAAAATGAGGATGCAATATCAGTTCTCCCTCCTACTTAGGGTGTGAGACCCATGGGGGACAGGAACCTTTTTCGACTTGATATCTTCTATCTATCCCATGCTTAGTGCTTAGCAAACATGGCAATTATTGTTATGATTATCCAGCTAAACATTACTTCATGAGTGTCAAATGTAGGCAGGGCACTTTTAGATTTTAGGAAATCTATAGATAAAGTATATGCCGTGATTCCAGTCCATAAGGAATTTGCAATCTAAGCAAGTTGCCCTACCACTGGAATGATATATGTTGACAGCATTAAATCAATCAATCGGTCAATGGAACACTGTGTGCAGAACATTATACTAAGCACTTGGGAGAATACACTTGAGGAGTAGTGTTGCCTAGTGGAAAGAGGAGGTGACTGAGAGTCAGAGGACCCAAGTTCTAATCCCGATTCTGCCACATACCCGCTGTATGATTTTAGGCAGGATGCTTAGCTTCTCTGTGTCTCAGTTATCTCATTTGCAAAATGGGGTTTCAGTTCCTGTTCTCCTTCCTATTTAGACTGTGAGCTGTGTGAGACAGGGACTGTGTCTGACCTGGTTATCTTGTATCTCCCCCAGAGCTAAGAACAGTGCTTGAACACACGGCAAGCACTTAACAAATACCTCAGTTATTATAATTATTACAATACAATAGTGTTGGTAGACACGATTCCTGCTCATAAGGAGTTTACAGACTACATTACAGACTAAATTTTCTATTTCCTGAAAGGAGATCAAAGGAAGCCATTCCCTGGTAATCAATTAATCAGTGGTATTGATTGACTGCTTTCTGTGGGCAGAGCACTATACTAAGTGATCAGAAGAGTACAATGCAACTTGTTCCCCGCCCACATCATGTTTACCACTTGGAAGGGGAGATAGACATTAATGCAAAAATGAATAAAGGGAAGAAAGGGAATGCTGGCACTCTCTTTCAGAGAAAGAAAGTAGATCTGACCTTAAAGTCACAATTCCTCCAAAAGGCCTTCCTTGATTAAGCTCTCTTTTCCCCACCTCACTCCCCCTTCTCCTTTCTCCCTTCCCTTAGGAGAAGCAGTGTGGCTTAGTGGAAAAAGCACAGGCTTGGGAGTCAGAGGGCATGGGTTCTAATCCCAGGTCTGCCACTTGTCAGCTGTGTGACGTTGGGCTAGTCACTTAACTTCTCTGTGCCTCAGTTACCTCACCTTGTAAAATGGGGATTAAGACTGTGAGCCCCATGGGGGACAACCTGATTACCTTGTATCTACCCCAATGCTTAGAACAATGCTTGGCACATAGTAAGTGCTTCACAAATACCATCATTATAATTATTATCATTATTATTCCTTAATAATGTTGGTATTTGTTAAGCGCTTACTATGTGCAGAGCACTATTCTAAGCGCTGGGGGAGATACAGGATAATCAGGTCGTCCCACGTGAGGCTCACAGTTAATCCCCATTTTACAGATGAGGGAACTGAGGCACAGAGAAGTTAAGTGACTTGCCCACAGTCACACAGCTGACAAGTGGCAGAGCTGGGAGTCGAACTCATGACCTCTGACTCCGAAGCCCAGGCTCTTTCCACTGAGCCACGCTGCTTCCCTTGTCATCTATGCACTTGGGTTCTGTGACCTATGTATATTTAATATATGCTCCACCCTCAACCCCACTGCAACTGTGTTCATATCTTTAAATTATCTATTATAAATTAATTATTTAGTCATATTAATGTCTGTCTTCCCCTCTAGACTGTACGCTCATATGAGCAGGGAAATTGTCTGCTAATTCTGTTATACTCTCCCAAATGCCCAGTACTCTGCACATCATAAGCACTCAATAATAGTGATTGATTGATGGATTTTGATTCACACCCCAAGCACTTTGATACTCACCCACCCCCATCCTCAGAGCACTTATGTATAAATCCTCATACTTTACTGCTTACCCTATCTGTGATTTTTTTACTATCTGTCTCCTGCTCTAGAATGTAAAGTCCTTGAGGGCAGGGATTGTGTCTACTAAACAGTCCATCAAAGAGTGGTAATTATAGAGTGCTCCCTGTGTGCAGTGCTTTCTGTAGCTCACTGTGGGCAGGGAATATGTCTGTTTGTTGCTGTACTGTACTCTCCCAAGAGTTTAGTATAGTGCTTTCCACACAGTAAGCACTCAATAAATAAGCACTCAACAGACACAGTAGACTTGATAGACAATTCCTGGAAACTTACAGTCTAGAATAATAATTACTGTGGTATTTTTTAAATTCTTTCTGTGTGCCAGGCACTGCATTAAGCATTCACTAGGGTGGATTTAAGCAAATCAGGTTGGACTCAGTCCCTATGTCATGTGGGGCTCACAGACTCAAGCCCCATTTTACAGTTGAGGTAACTGAGGCACAGAGAAGTGAAGTGCCTTGCCCCAGGTCACACAGCAAACAAGGGGTGGAGCTGGAATTAAAACCCATGACCTTCTGACTCCCAAGCCTATGCTCTATCCACTCTGCCATGCATAACTAGCTGAAATTCATTCTATCTTGTTTTGTCAGTCCAATAATGAGGAATCGCAGGTTCACATG
Source organism: Ornithorhynchus anatinus (assembly GCF_004115215.2). Classification (NCBI taxonomy): domain Eukaryota; kingdom Metazoa; phylum Chordata; class Mammalia; order Monotremata; family Ornithorhynchidae; genus Ornithorhynchus; species Ornithorhynchus anatinus. The sequence goes on along the minus strand of NC_041728.1, from coordinate 111,606,893 downwards.
CTCATCAGCGAGATCTGATCTTCTGAGAGGTCCGGCTCTTTTTGAACTCCTTTTCTCTCCCTCCCTCCCCTCTAGCCGTGGGTGTGGTTTTCCAGGGAGAGATGCTAGCTAGCACCACACCGGCTTAGGTTCCCATCCCCACCCAAGGGGAAGCAATCTCTATTGTGCTCTACCAAGGACTTGGTAAAGTGGTCTATAAACAGTAAGCCCTTAGTGAATACCAATAATCACTTGATTGACTGATTTTTGGCTGCCCCCACAGAGCTTATCAATCAATCAATGGTATTTATTGAGTGCTTACTATTAATGATAATAATGATGGTATTCATTAAGCCATTACTAGGTGTCTAGTACTGTTCTATGAGTGGGGGTAGATACAAACTAATCGTATTGAATGTATGGTCCCTGTCCTACATGGGACTCACAGTCTTAATCCCCATTTTAAAGGTGAGGTAACTGAGGTACAGAGAAGTGAAATGACTTGCCCGAGGTCACAAGGCAGATAAGTGGTGGAGCCAGGATTAGAACCCGGTCCATCTGACTCCTAGGCTCATGCTCTACACGCTAGGCAAGGCTGCAGAGCCCTGTTCTAAGCTCTTGGGAGAGTAAAATGCAACAGAATTAGCAGACACGTTCCCTGCCCATAACGAGCTTCAGTCTAGATGGGAGGAGACAGACATTAATATGAATAATTTATAATAAATAATTAAAAGATAGGTACACAAGTGCTGTGAAGTTGGGGGTGATCATTTGCTATTCGCCCAAAGCTCTCTTCCTCCCGGGTCTTCTCTACTTCTGCTCTGCAGCTCTGCTCAGCCTTAGCAATCCCAGCACTGACATTCTGTTCCCACAGTGACCATGTAGGGGACCACTGCTATGGACCAGCTCCTTCACCCGGTGGCCGACCCCAAGGGGAGCTGACAGGAGGGCTGGTGGCTACGGTAGACCCTGAGGGGAGCAGCTGAAAGTGGCTGGTGTCTCTGGCTCATGTCTAGGGCAACAGCCGGTGGCTGGTGGCCGTGGCTGATCCTGAGGGGAGCGGCTGGTGGCTGTGGCTGACCCCAAGGGGAGCAAGCAGGAGTGGCCGGTGGCTGTGCCCAACCACGAGGGAAGCATCTGGGCAGGGCCGGGGGCCATGGCCAACGCTGAGGGAAGCAGCCGGCAGTGGCTGGTGGCTCTGGTCGACCCCGAGGGGAGCAACTGAGAGTAGCCGGTGGTTGAGGCCGATTCTGAGGGGAGCAGCCGGGAGTGGCTGGTGGCTGTGGCCGACCCCAAGGGGAGCAAGCAGGAGTGGCTGGTGGCTTTGACTGACTCTAAGGGGAGCAGCCAGAAGTGGCTGGTGGCTCTGGCCGACCGCTGAAAGGAGCAAGAAGGAGTGGTTGGTGGCTATGGTTGTCCCCAAAGGGAACAGCTGGGAGTGGTAGGTGGCTGTGGCCGACCTTGAGGAGAGCAGCCGGGAATGACTGGCATTAAAAGCAGCGTGGCTCAGTGGAAAGAGCATGGGCTTGGGAGTTAGAGGTCATGGGTTCAAATCCCGGCTCAGCCGCTTGTCAGCTGTGTGACTTTAGGCAAGTCACTTAACTTCTCTGGGCCTCAATTACTTAATCTGTAAAATGAAGATTAAGACTGTGAGCCCCACGTGGGACAACCTGTTCACCTTGTACCCTCTCCAGAGCTTAGAACAATGCTTTGCACATAGTAGGTGCTTAACAAATGCCATTATTATTATTATTATCCGTGACCCACCCTGAGGGGAAACAGGTAGAAGAGCAGGGGCCGCAAACAGCAGGCGGCCTCAGCTGCACCCAAAATGGCCTTGCCCCCCAAGCTTGTGTAGGGATTGTCCGGCCTGGCTGGAAGCTGTGGTTCTGACCAGTTTAGGACAGTGGTGGTGGTGCTGGTACTGGTAGCGTGTGGGGGAAGATGGAGGCTGCGGCTGCTGTGAAGTTCTGTACCCTCCCCTTCCAGCCCGATAGGTCTAAAATAGTATCCATTAAGTATGGATTTTTTTGTCCCACCACACTGACCTAAAATTAGATCCTTAATGTACTTCAGAATTCCAGAAAGCATGACCTTCTCCTGTTGGGAAACCTAATCAGTTCACTAATCAGGCCATCAAGAAATAGCATTTGTTGAGTATGCACTGTGTGCAGAATACTGGACTAAGGATTTGGGAGAGTTCAGAAGAGGTAAAAGACATGGTTTTTGCCCTTAGGGAACTCTTGGCTAATTGGGGAGATGGGTAAGCACACATTATTTACAAATAGTAGGAGCGGGAAAGAAAATAAGGCTACAAATGGAAATAGAAAGGTTATGGACAAATGGCTAAATACATGAATAAAGAATATATAAGATAATAATAACCATGGTATTTGTTAAGCCCTTACTAGGTATCAAACGCTGTTCTAAGTGCTGGGGTAAATACAAGTTAATCAGGTTGAACACAGCCCCTATCCCACACGAAGTTCATAGTGCAAGTAAGAAGGTGAATAGGTATTTCATCTCCATTTTACAGATGAGGAAAGTGAGGCACAGAGAAGTAAAGCGATTTGCCCAAGTTCACACAGCAAGGAATTGTCAGAGCTGGGATTACAACCCAGGTCCCCTTTTATACTCATAAATGGTCCCCTTTTATACTCATAAATACTAAAAATGCCTAAATATGTAGATAGTAATACTAGCATTACTATTGGGGAAACCCAGCCTAAAATGTTAGAAATCAATCAAGGAAGGCTTCCTGGCCAATTGGGTATGTCAGTGGGCTTTGAAGAAGGGCTGAGCTGTGTGAGGTCTGGCATATTTTAAGGGGAGGCAGTTCAAAGTAGAGGATTTCAGGAAGGGTCACAGTCAGGAGAGTGAGGCTTAAAGCAAAGTAAGGTGACCTTGACAGGAGAGATCATGATCTGGGAAGTACCAGAGAAGGTGTGGCGTCAGTAGGAGAGAGCTTGGAAAGCCCTTGGAAAGTACAATATAACAGAGTGCTAACCTTCTCACTGTGCCTCAATCTCTCCTGTCCCGCCGTCAACCCCTGGCCCGCATCCTACCTCTGGTCTTGTACACTCTCCCTCCTCAAATCCTCCAATCACTCTTCTCCTCTTCAAAGCCCTACTGAAGGCTCCCCTTCTCCAAGAGGCCTTTCCAGACTGAGCCCCTCCATTTCTTCAGCTCCTCCCCACTCCACACATCACCTCGACTCACTCCCTTTGCTCTTCCCCCGTCTTCCTGCCCCACAGCACTTGAGGTTATATGTATCTATGTATAATTCTATTTATTTCCATTCCTGCCTGTTTACTTGTTATGATGTGTATATATCTATAATTCTATTTATTTATATTGATGCCTGTTTACTCCCCCCTTCAGTCTCCCCACTTCTAGACTGTAAGCCCAATGTGGGCAGGGATTGGCTCTCTTTATTGCTGAATTGTACTTTCCAAGTGCTTATTATAGTCTTCTGCACACAGGAAGCGCTCAATATATACAATTGAATGAATGAAGTTGGTAAACAAGTCCCCTGACCACAAGGCACGTTTAGAGAGGGAGAAAGATGTTAATAAAAATAAATAAATTGTGGAGGTGTACATAAGTGCTATGGTGTTGAGGGGGAGAGAATAAAGGGTACAAATCCAAGTACAAGGGTGAAGCACAGGAGAGAGATTTTAACGCAGAAGGAATATGAACCAAGAGCCAATTAAATAAAACAATCAATCAGTGGTATTTATTGAGTGCTTACTATGCACAGAGCACATAGAGTACTCTCCTAAGCACTTGGGAGAGTACAGTACAACAGAGTTGCAGTCTTGATACAAATAAATATGGGTTTGTTTGTCTTATTTAATTAAAAATGCATACAAATCAAAGGTTCCTCTTTCACAGTTCCTGTTCTGGAAGACCTTCAGTCATATTTATTGAGCACTTATTATGTGCAGAGCACTGTACTAAGTGCTTGGGAGAGCACAGCAGAGTTGGTAGACATAGTCCCCTGACCACAGTGAGCTTACGGTCTAGAAGGGGAGACACATATTTATATAAATAAATTACGAATGAGTACATAATTGCTGTAGGGCTGACAAAGGGGTGAATAAAGGGAGCAAAACCAAGTGCAACAGTGAGGCAGAATGGAATGGAAGAGGAAAGAAGGGCCTAGTCAGAGAAGGCCTCCTGTAGGAGATGTGCTTTCAATAAGGCTTAGAAGGAAAGGAGAGTGATTATCTGTAGGTTAGGAAGAGAGAAAGCATTTCAGGCCAGAGGGGAGTTACAGTGTTTTGTTTTCTTTTTTGTTTATGACATCCATAAGCACTTACTATGTGTCAGGCACTGTATTGACCGCTGGGGGAGATACAAGCCAACCAGGTTGGCTACAGTCCATATTGGTATTAGAGGAGTGAAGTGTGCAGGTTGGGTTGTATTAGGAAATCAGGGAGGCAAGGTAGGAAGATGCAAGGTGATTGAGTTCTTTGAAAACCATCCTGTCTCTTCATATCTTCGGTGGGGAGCAGGGCATTCATTCATTCAATCAAATCTATTGAGCACTTATTGTGTGCAGAGCACTGTACGAAGCACTTGGAAAGTACAATTCAGCAATAAAGAGAGACAATCCCTGCCCAGAATGGTCTTACAGTCTAGAAAACAGTCTAGAAGAAGAGCAGGGCAACCACTCAGCCTGAGCAGATGACTATGCAGCCATCCATCGGAGCAGTTTGGTCTAATGGATAGAGACTGGAGGTCAGAAGGATCTGGGTTCTAATCCTAACTCCACCTCTTGTCTCCTGTCTGCCCTTGGGCAAGTCACTTAACTTCTCTGTGCCTCAATACCTCATTTGTAAAGTGGGGATTAAGACTATGATCCCCATGTGGGACATGGACTGTGTCCAACCTGGTTGGCTTGTATCTCCCCCAGCACTCAGTACAGTGCCTGGCACATAGTAAGCACTTAATTGATATCATGAACAACAACAACAAAAAATAAAGAAAAAGAATAGAGACTGGAGATGCTACCAAAAACAGGGTTTGTGAAGTGTGATGTGCTCAGGGACATAAGAGTTTTCTTGGAATTTGATCTAAAGGGAAATGCCACATTTGTGAGTCCCACATAACTAGAGACAAGGAGGGGAAAAAAAGGAATCATCAATAGGCATATAACCTTTTGCTTAGCTTCATAATAGTAGTATTTGTTAAGTGCTTACAAGTGGCAAGCACTGGAGAAAATATGGAATAATCAGATTGGACACAGACCCTGTCCCATACAGGGCTCACACTCTAATTATGAGGGAGTACAAGCATTAAGTCCCCATTTTGCAGATGAGGTAACTGAGACAGGGAGAAGTTAAGTGATTTGACCAAGGATAGACAGCACACAGTGGCGGAGCGAGGTTTAGAATCCAGGTGCTCCGACTCCCCGAATTGTGCTCTTTCCATTAGGCCATGCTACTTCCCTAACTGCTCCTCGTAACTGATGGAACCCAAGAAGAAACTGAATTACAGATAGTTGGAAGAACAGGAATGGCTGAAATCAAATGAGCTAAACAATTTCAATCATCCATAGCCTTTGTTTGTTTTCCCCAATCTCCATGACAGTGCTTTGGTATCCCCACCGATGGAAGATTCATTTCAGGCCCAAAGCATTTTTCGAGATACAGAAGATCAAAGGAACAGGGGGTAAGGATTGCCTGAGCCAAGAGCAGATGCTTCCATGACAGCTCGTAGCCGCCAACACAAAACTGTGTGCTCTATCAGACTCTCTCTCGGTGTAGATAAGACTTAGACCAGCTCTGCAAAAGTCTGAGCTCAGGGAATTTTAGTGTTGGGTGGGGGGGATGAGGAGTTATTTCTACTGCAGCTCTGGATTCTTCTTTAAAATTCAGAAAGGGAATAGAAGCATTGAGAAGAATCATGACCTATTGGAAAGAGCAGAGGCCCGAGAGTTGGATGACCTGGGTGCTAATCCGGTTTTGCCACTTGCCTGTGTGTGATCTAGGGTAAGTCACTTAACTTCTCTGGTCCTGTCTCCTTACCTATAATATAGGGATGAAATACCTGTTCTTCCTCGTACTTAGACTATGACGTTCATGTGGAATAGGGGCTGATCGTCTTGTATCCACCCCAGAGTTTAGTACAGTGTTTGGCACATAGTAAACACTTAACATATGCCACAAACGTACCACAAGGTGGAATCTTTCCATTATAAAATACCTCAGGGTTATAAGCGGTTATATTGTTTAATACCTTATCCTTGGTTACAACCAGCCCACATTATGACCACCCTGGGAATACAATCAGTACTGTTTGGCAACATACCCACAAATAGCTGACCAACCTCCATTCTGACCAAGCCTTAAAAATATGGGAATCCTTCCCCACTTCCCACTGAGATTAAGCAATAAACAACTAATGGATCTTGGAGGATTTGAACTGCTCACCCAAACTTTATGTCAGATTTTCAAGCAACAAAAAGACCCATGAGCAGAGAAACCAAAGAAGTTTTTTGTTTTGTTTTAAATTTTTTATCAATCAACCAACAAATGATATTCATTAATAACAATAATTATGATGATAATGGTGTTTGCTAGGCTCTTACTATGTATCAAGCACTGTTCTAAGCATTGGGGTGATACGAGCTAATCAAGATGGACACAGTTCCTGCCCCACATGGGGCTCACAGTCTTGATCCTCATTTTCCAGAAGAGGTAAATGGAGCACAGAGAAATTAAGTGACTTGCAGGAGGACATAGAGCACACAAATGATGGAGCCGGGATTAGAACCCAGAGCCTTCTGACTCCCACGCCCATAATCTATCCACTAGGCCATGCTGCTTCCCATACTTACTAAACACTTACTGCGTGAAGAACCCAGAACTAAGCTTTTGGGAGAGTACAGTGCAGTGGAGTTAGTAGACATGATCCCTGGCCTTGAGGAACTTTCAGTGTAAAGTGGGAGAAGGAAACATTAAAATGAGCTACTTATAGAGGAAGCAACATTGGGGACAGATATGTAGTCGTGGGGTTGGGAGTGAGGATGGGGTTGGGAGAGCAACTAGGCTTCTCTACCTTGATATACTTTGGGCAGTTTATTATTTCAGGATGAATCCAGAGCTCTGTATTTTCAGTTACTTCCAGTAACGTATTTATCCTAGCTGACAATTTTCAGGTCACCAAAGTTTTGGAAAGTGATGGCAAAGATGTCCCTGTCCATTAGAGGATGATGCTTGGTTGGATACAAATGCTCTCAGAGCATTCAAATGGAGCAGAAAAATACCATGGTGGATTCAGCCCAGGCTGAAAGTCAGACAAATTAAGCCAATTGGCTCTTTGGGAATATATTTGAAGTAAGTCGTCCCCACTGATTGAGTTTAATTACAAACAGGAGCACCAGTGAGTCTAATGAAGAGTAAACTTCATCATCCTTCTGAGCATGTTTTCTGAGCTCAGTGACCAGAATCAAGGCATTTGGTTCTATCGGATTCATTGAAATTTAGGGCACCATAGGTCAACCATGTCTGGTAAAGACCCCAGCCCTTGGAAAGCAGCACAGCCTAGTAGAAAAAGTATGGTCTGGGCATTAGAGGTACTGGGTTCTAATCCCATCTCTGTCTCATCTGCTGTGTGACCTTGGGTGAGCGTGGCTCTGTGGAAAGAGCATGGGCTTTGGAGTCAGGGCTCATGAGTTCGAATCCCAGCTCTGCCACTTGTCGGCTGTGTGACTGTGGGCAAGTCACTTAACTTCTCTGTGCCTCAGTTCCCTCATCTGTAAAATGGGGGTTAAGACTGTGAGCCCCACGTGGGACAACCTGATTCCCCTATGTCTACCCCAGCGCTTAGAACAGTGCTCGGCACATAGTAAGCGCTTAACAAATACCAACATTATTACTTAAATTCTCTGTGTCTCAGTTCCCTCATCAGCAAAAATGGAGATTAAGACTAGGAGCCCCACATGGGACATGGACTGGGCTCAACTTGTTTAGTTTGTAAAAGAATAATAATAATGATGATGGCATTTGTTAAGCACTTATTATGTGCCAGGCACAGTAATAATAATATTGGTATCTGCTAAGTGCTTACTATGTGCAGAGCACTGTTCTAAGTGCTGGGGGAGATACAGGGTAATCAGGTTGTCCCACGTGAGGCTCATATTCTTAATCCCCATTTTACAGATGAGGTAACTGAGGCACAGAGAAGTTAAGTGACTTGCGCACAGTCACACAGCTGACAAGCGGTGGAGCCGGGATTCAAACCCATGACCTCTGACTCCCAAGCCCAGGCTCTTTCCACTGAGCCACGCTGCTTTTCTACTACCCCTGCAACTGCACTACACTGCAACTCCCCCGAGGCTTAGTACAGTGCCTAGGACATAGTCAGTGCTTAACAAATACTGTTAAAAAAAACAAAAAAATGGTCAATGTTTCCCACCAGAGAAAGGTAGCAATGACTTGAGCACATTCTGGGCAGCAGTTCACAGGAGGGATTCCTGAAAAGTAAGCAAAGTCTCATCATGACGGTTCCTCTCAATTTGACCGGGAAATCCGCGGACTGTTTGTCCTTTTGTCACCCTATTGCACTAGTCAGGGGTCGAGTCATTCTGAAGGATGTGTGATCGCATACTTGCTGGTGAGAATTCCCAGTGTAAAACTAGTTGAGGGTGTCCAGAGGACTGGAAAAGCAGCACTTTAACTTCTGGAAAGGGAAGTCAAGTCTGGCCAGGAGCAAAATAATGGAAATCCAGTGAACCAACATAATGGTTAGCTAATGCTTTTGCCTTGGTATTGAGTAGTCAGTTTATATACCCAGTTGTCTGTAGGCACCTAGATGGCTAATTTATTTGCAAATCACAAGTCTGAGATTAAAAGTAATATTCCTGTCGATGCTGTGTTTCACTATGCTTCATTCTTGTCTCTTGCTCTCACCTTCTCTCCTGCTTGGAACACCCTCCCCTTTCACATTTGTAAGACTACAGCTCTCCCCCTCTTAAATGCCCTTCTGAAACCACACCACTTCCAGGAGGCCTTCTTTGATCAATACTTCATCTCTCCACCTTAGTGGATAGAGCACGGGCCTGGGAGTCAGACAGACCTGGGTTCTAATTCTGACCCTGCCAACTGTCTGCTATGTGGCCTTTGGCAAATCACTTCACTTCTCTGTGCCTCAGTTACCTCGCCTGTAAAATGGGGATGAAGACTGTGAGCCCCATGTGGGACAGGTACCGTGTCCAACCCCATTTGCTTGTATCCACCCCATAGAACAGTGCTGGGCATATAGTAGGCACGTAACAAATATTAATACAATAGTATTATTATTACTCACACCACACTCCCTGCAGTGTTTACGTACGTATTTTTATACTCTACTGTTTCCCCCTCTCTGTAACTTATTTTAATGTCTGTCTCCCCTGCTAATTTGTAGGCTCACTGAGGGTATCTACCAACTCTATTGTTCTCTGAGAAGCAGTGTGGCCTGGAAAGATGATGAGATGGGAGTCAGTATACCAGATTCTAATCCCCACTCTTCCACATCCTTGCTGTATGATCTTGGGCAAGTCATTTACTTCTCTGTGCCTCAGTTTCATCATCTGAAAAATGGGGTTTCAATACCCATTCCCCCTCTTATTTAGACCGTGAGCCTGGAGCTTGATTTCCTTGTATCTACTGGAGCACGTAGTACACACCTTGTCATATAGAAAGTGCTTAACAAATACCACAATTATTATTCCACGTACTTAGTACCCTGCTTTGCCCAGAGTAAGCTCTTATTAAATATCGTTAATGGACTGATTCATCCCAGGCTCTTGGTTTTAAATCTGGTTGAATCATCCCACTCCTATAGAGACAGTTTACCAACTGGTAGTGAAATGGGAGGCTCCAGAAATAGTATCAAGACATATTGTTGTTCAGGGAGAAGTCTCCACTCTTTGGTCCCCGAGAAGTAGAGAACCCTTTGGGAATGAGGTTATGGTATGTGAATGGAGGTGAGGAAGGAAACGGAGATGATCTCAAGGTTCTTTTTAAAGGCTGTTCCTCTCAGAAATCCTGGCTTGTGAGAAAATGTCTCAGAGTAAACTTTGAGTTAAGGGTAAAAATAAACAGAGTGATAGTTCTCCACTTTTTCCCATGCATCTTCCTCCCCAACCCATCTCCTCATCATCCCAAATTCGGCATTGTTCTGGGAAAAAGAAGTTCAGATAGCTGCTCTCCTGGGCAAGGATCTGTCAGAAATCTAATGATAATAATAATTATGCTACTTGCTAAGTGGTTATTATGTCCAAGCACGGTTATAAGCGCTGGGGTAGATACGAGTTAATCAGTTTGGACACAGTCCCTGTCCCATAGCGGGCTCACACTCTTAATCCCCATTTTGCAGATGAGGCCCAGAGAAGTGAAGTGACTTGCCCAAGGTCAAACAGGAGACACACGGCAGAGCCAGGATTAAAACCCAGGTCCTTCTGATTTCCAGGTCGGTGCTCTTTCCACTACAACCCACTGAGGCTGTAAGCCCGATGTGGGCACGGATTCTCTCTCTTTATTACTGAACTGTACTTTCCAAGTGCTTAGTACAGTGCTCTGCACACAGTAAGTGCTCAATAAATACGACTGAATGAATTATCTAGCATTCATTTGCATGGTGACTGAAATACGTAGGGGTTTTCTTATCCATCAAACAATTGGAGCAAAACCAACAAAAGGAATGGGCTGAATGGGCCTCCGGTTTGAGCCACATGTGTATATAGAGTTTGTCATGGGCTGGTATGTTTGTTGTAAGATTAGGATGTTTTATTTTTAGCCAGACTCTCATCCAGTGTCCCTGGGATGTCTGGGCCCGGTTCAGACTCTGGGGGAGGGGTTTGGGAGTCAGAGAAGAAGTATTTATTCATTATTTCATTCAATAGTATTTATTGAGCACTTACTATGTGCAGAGCACTGTACTAAGCGCTTGGAATGTACAGTTCGGAAACAGGTAGAGTCAAAAATGGCCCACCTCCAATTCAGAGCCCAGAGTGACAGATTCATTTTTCTCAATAGTGGTGATGAGCTGCTCTGAGTTGTCCAAGCACCCTCTGGGCTCAGAAATAGTAGTTGTAATAAACAGTGCTCAGCGCTTAGAACAGTGCTCAGTGCTTAGAACAGTGCTTGGCACATAGTAAATGCTTAACAAATACCACCATTATTATTAGTAGTAGTAGTCAGCAGCAGCAGTAGTAGTAATAACATGGCCTAGTGAAAAGAGCACAGTCCCGGGTGTCAGAGGACGTGGCTTCCAATCCCAGTTTGAGCACATGTATGCTTTATGACCTTGGGCAAGTCATTTAACTTCTCTGTGACTCAGTTACCTCAGTTGTAAATGGGGATTAAGACTCTGAGCTCCATTCGTATTGATGTCTGTCTCCCCCACTCTAATGCTAATGCTAATGATTATGGTATTTGTGAAGCACTTACTATGCGCCAAGCACTTTTCTAAACTCTGGGGTAGATACAAGGTAATCAGATTGTCCCAGGTGGAACTCACAGTCTTAATTCCCATTTTACAGATGAGGTAACTGAGGCACAGAGATGTTAAGTGGCTTGCCCATGGTCACACAGCAAACAAGTGGTGGAGCTGGGATTAGAACCCATGTCCTCTGACTCCCAAGCCTGTGCTCTTTCCACTAAGCCATGCTGCTTCTCAATAATTATGGAACGTGTTGAGCACTTGCTAGGTGCCAAGCACTATTATAAGCACTGGGGTAGATATGAGCTAGTCAGTTTGGACACAGTCTCTGTCCCAAATGGGGCTCACACTCTTAATCCCCGTTTTACAGGTGAGGGAAGTGAGGAACAGAGAAGTGAAGTGACTTGTAAGAGTTACAAAGAAAACATGGGGTGGAGCTGGGATTAGAACCCAGGTCCTTCTGATTCCCAGGCCCAGGCTCTATCCATTAATCCACCTTGCACACTCTAGACCATGACCTCATTGTGAGCAGGGAATGTCACTGTTTGCACTAAGCATTTGGGAAAATACAATGCAACAATAAACAGTTCTGTACACAGTAAGCACTCAATAAATACGACTGAACGAACGTGAGACAGAGACGGTGTCCAACTTGATTACCTTGGATGGACCCCAGTGCTTAGAACAGTGCTTGGTTCATAATAAATGCTTAACAAATACCATCCCCTCACCGTCTGCCATCCTCTCCCTCCACAAACACACCCACACGGAGTGTGGGCAGGGAATGTGTCTGTTTATTGTTATGTTGTACTCTCCCAAATGCTTAGTACAGTGCTCTGCACACAGTAAGCACTCAATAAATGGAATTGAATGAATGAATGTAGAAGTAATAGTAGTAACAATACTAATAATAATAATAATAACAGTGTTGGTATTTGTTAAACACTTACTTTGTGCACTGTTCTAAGCGCTGGGGTAGATACAGGGTAATCAGATTGCCCCACGTGAGGCTCACAGTCTTCATCCCCATTTTACAGATGAGGGAACTGAGGCACAGAGAAGTTAAGTGACTTGCCCACGGTCACACAGCTGGCAAGTGGCAGACCCAGGATTCAAATCCATGACCTCTGACTCCTAAGCCCGGGTTCTTTCCACTGAGCCACCCATAGCAGTAGAAGTAGTGGTTGTTGTTGCTGTCTCACGCTGTCGAGTCGTGTCTGACCCACAGCTACACCATGGTCTCTCCCTGAACGCCCCACTTCCATCTGCCATCGTTCTGGTACTGTAGCCATAGTTTTCTTGGTAAAAATATGGAAGCGATTTCTCACTGCCTCCTTCCGCGTAGTAAACCCAAGTCTCCGCCCTCGACTCCCTCCCATGCCGCTGCTGCCCAGCACAGGGGAGTTTTGACTTATAGCAGATTGGCTTTCCCTCTCTGGCCACTGCCCAAGTTAGGAACGGAATGGATATGCCTCCGATTGACTCCCCCTCCCGTAGTCGAGACTGGTAGAGGACTGGGAACTCTCCAGGTGTCACCTTGAGAGGTGAGTAGTAGTAACTGAAGAAGTTATAGTAGTAGTACGGCGCAGTGGAAAGAGCATGGGCTTTGGAGTCAGGGCTCATGAGTTCGAATCCCAGCTCTGCCACTTGTCAGCTGTGTGACTGTGGGCAAGTCACTTAACTTCTCTGTGCCTCAGTTCCCTCATCTGTAAAATGGGGATTAAGACTGTGAGCCCCACGTGGGACAACCTGATTCCCCTATGTTTACCCCAGCGCTTAGAACAGTGCTCTGCACATAGTAAGCGCTCAACAAATACCAACATTATTAGTAGAGTAATAGAAGTCGTAGAAGTAGCAGTAGTAGTAGAAGAATAGTAGCAGTCATAGGAGTAGTACTAACAGTAATAACAGTAATAATAATAATAACATTGGTATTTGTTAAGCCCTTACTATGTGCCAAGCACTGTTTTAAGCACTTGGGTAGATATAAGGTAATCAGGCTGTCCTATGTAGGGCTCCCAGTCTTCATCTCCATTTTACAGGTGAGGGAACTGAGGCACAGAGAAGTGAAGTGACTTGCCCAGGATCACACAGACCCATGACCTCTGACTCCCAAGCCCGGGCTCTTTCCACTGAGCCATGCTGCTCCTCCAGTAGTAATGGTCGAGCAGTAATAATAATAATAATAATATTGTTGGTATTTGTTAAGTGCTTACTATATGCTGAGCACTGTTCTAAGCACTGGGGTAGATACAGGATAAACAGGTGGTCCCATGTGAGCAGCGTGGCTCAGTGGAAAGAGCACGGGCTTTGGAGTCAGAGGTCATAGGTTCGAATCCCTGCTCGGCCACTTGTCAGCTGTGTGACTTTGGGCAAGTCACTTAACTTCTCGATGCCTCAGTTACCTCATCTGTAAAATGGGGATTAAGATTGTGGGACAACCTGATTCCCCTGTGTCTACCCCAGCGCTTAGAACAGTGCTCGGCACATAGTAAGCGCTTAACAAATACCAACATTATTATGTGAGGCTCACAGTCTTCATCCCCATTTTCCAGATGAGGTAACTGAGGCACCGAGAAGTCAACGGTCTTGCCCAAAGTATCACAGCTGACAGGTGGTGGAGTCGGAATTAGAACCCATGACCTCTGACTCCAAAGCCCGTGCTCATTCCACTAAGCCACGCTGCTTCTCTGTAGGGGTAGTGGAGTAGGAGCGGCAGCACTGATTGAGCACCTACCTCATACAGTGCACCGTACTAGGTGCTCGAAGTACAGACTCCTGAAGTGATCTGTTGCCTGCCTCTGTGGAATGTATACTAGATCAAAAGTGAAAACCATGTAAGCATTCTCGACCAGAGTGGTCCCAACAATTTAGCCGAGCAGACATATATTCATTCATTCATTCAATAGTATTTATTGAGCGCTTACTATGGGCAGAGCACTGGACTAAGCGCTTGGAATGTACAATTTGGCAACAGATAGAGAAAATCCCTGCCCACTGACGGGCTTATAGCTCCAAGTGCTAAGGAAAGGTATAAATTAGTAGGGTTCGTGGACAGCCAGGATGGGTGGCGGGCAGGAGTGAGCCTTGGGAGTATGTCGCCGAGGCACAGAGGGAAATGTCAATCCTGGTTTCCGGACGTCTCCTAATCAGTCAATCCACGGTTTCTGCATCAGTGGGTTAAAGCTAAAGCAAGCCGGGAGAGGGGACAGAGGCAGGTCGGGGCTTCCCCCTTACCGGGCAGCCAGCCCTGCCGCCACCCCAGAAACCATTCATTCAGTAGCATTTATTGAATGCTTTCTCTGTGCAGAGCACTGTCCTAAGCGCTTGGAATGTACAAGTACTGGCTCTCCTCCATACCAAATAGGGGACTCCATGCTGCTCCAACTTTCACCACTCCAAAGAGAGAGAAAAATACTGCCAGCTTGAGGCTTCTACAAAATCCCGGGAAGATCTTTCACTGCTGAAGTGGTAGCTGTGACTGCTGGCATGTCCTGAACTCTGAATCTCCAGGAACCTGAAATTTTCCACTCGCTGGTCACACTGATTTGGCTTCTATTTTTGAATGTTTCTCTTTAATATGTCATAATTCCTAATGTGTCTATCTCCAGTCCCTTCTCCTTACTTATTCTCTTAGATGGTGATCTCCCTCAGAGGCAGGGGTGATGTCTAATTCCCACGTGTGTATTCTCTCCCAGAGATTATGGACAGGGAATATGCCCACTAATTCTCGTGTACTGTATTCTTTCAAGTGCTTAGTACAGTGCTCTGCAAATAGTAAGTGCGCAAAAAATACACCATTGATTGAATAGTAATAATAATGATAATAATTGTGCTGTTTGTTAAGCACTTACTGTGTGCCCGAGACTGAACTGAAAGCTGGGGCAGATACAAGCAAATCAGTTTGGATGCAGTCCCTGTCCCACATGGGGTTCACAGTGCTCGGCACACACTAAGCACTTAAGAACTATCATTTTGACTTACAAAATGCTAGGGTTAGCTGAAGGGATGCTATGGCTTATAGTGCTGAAAAATCAATCTGCAAAACTCTGTTGGAGGAGGTGAGATTTTAGGAGGGATTCGAAGGTGGGGAGAGCTGTGGTCTGTCTGATGCGGGAGGAAGGGGTTTCAATCTCAGGGAATAGGATGAGTAAGAAAATGAAGTCAGGAGACTTGAAAACTACTACTTCTACAACTGCTTCTACCAGCTGGAAGGTTGGATTGGGAAGAGTAAAGACAACAAGTTGGAAAATAGCAGAAGAGCGCAGATAGGTACGGTGTGTGCGGCCAAATGGTGCAGAGTCTTTCAGCCGGATGACGGGAGTTTTATTTGTCACTTTGTTTGTCGTTCCTGTCAGCATTTCCTTGAGGATCTGTGCCTGGCACATAGTAAGTACTTAACAAATACCACAAAAAAAGAAAAAAAACAAATAGGCAGATGCTAGAGACTCGATGGCCAAAGAGACCCATATCAGATCTCTTCCCGAAACCAGACCTTCCTGTGCTTTGGACTAGTAAAAAGTGTTTCATATTCATATACTTCCCGTTGATGTGTTAGGCATGATTTTTATATAGGTTGGCATCATTATTCTTTTCTAACTACTCTTTCACTTACCCCAATCTAAACCTCGCTTACAAACAACTATCGTTTAAATAAATGAGGTCTCCTAGGATCTCCTAGGTTTTTTCCTGGGCCAGGAAATGACTCCTGTGGTAAAAGTAGGATTTCGGCATAAAATGTGTAACGATATATCCGTGTATATTTAAGCAAGCCTCAAATAACTTGTCTTTGAAAGATGAGGATGCATATAATCTGCCTACAGAGATTTGTGGCAAATGACGTGGTTAATTTCAGCTACAGGGTTGCCCAATAACACTGATCTGGAGTGGGTGATTGGATGATTTTTTTCCCCAACTTCTTCCCCCTTTTTTTCTCCCCCTCCCTCCCCGATACTCTTGAGGTGGAGACCCAGTGTAAATTCTCATGGCATTGAGGTTGGGAGCTTCCCATGGGTGGGCTATGTGACTTAGTTGATAGACCACAGGCCTGGGAGTCAGAAGGACCTGGGTTCTAATCCTGGCTATGCCACATGTCTTCTGTGTGACCTTGGGCAGGCCAAGTCACTTCCCCTCTCTATGCCTTGGCTACCTCATCTGTAAAATGGGGATAAGAGTGTAACCCCCATGAGGGACAGGGACTGTGTCCAACTTGATTAACTTGTATCTACCCCAATACTTGAAAGAATGCTTGTCACACAGTGAGTGCTTAACAAGTACCATTATTATTATTATCAACCACTGCAGTGTGTTTCCTGTCACTTATGGCCTCTGGCTTATCCAAAAACCCAGCAATTATTTTGGTATCCGTGTGGCCAGATTTTCAACTTCTGACCCTCTGAAAAGAGTTCTCCTGTTTCCACATCTTGGCAAAATGCTCAGAGAGTCCACACTTTTTGCAAAATATGGATAGATAGGGTACTCTCTGTCAGTGTGTTGGCATGAATTTGAGGCCTAGTGGATATAGGACAGTCCAGGGAATCAGAAGGACTGGATTCTAATCCTGGCTCCACCACTTGTCTGTTGTGTGTGACCTTGGGCAAATCACTTAACCATCTGGTCCTCAGTTACCTTATCTGTAAAATGGAGATTAAAACTGTGAGCCCAATATGGGATATGGACTGTGTCCAACCAGATTATCTTGTATTTACCCCAGCGCTAAAAACAGTGCCTGGCACATAGTATGTATTTAACAAATACCGTAAAAAAAAATGCCAAGTCTTGCTCTTTCCCCAAAACTGGGGTAGAACACAACCCAAATCCCTATTGGCAACCACTTAATCTCACCTTTTCACAAACCCAGGACCCTCATCCTTGTCTGAAGGGCAACTCAGTACAGGTGGATTTTTTCCTATAACTTAAAGATAAGAGGGTCAAATGGGCAATTTCCCTGTCATTCTAGAAAGATTGAGAAGCACCGAATCCTGATTGGCAATCTTTGCAATGCAAATACCCTACCTGAATTAATTTAGCAAGTCAGGGAACAGAGATACCAGCAGGGTTAATGGGTCAAGGTGCTTTCAATTATTATTCAGTTCATAAATCTTCAGACATTTAAAAGTAAAGAAACTACACTGAGAGTTGCTGTCTTTCTTGAGCCTTTTTGGTTGTCTAAATGAGGAAATTAAATTCAGTTTTTACACTAAGCACCAATAATTCAAGCTAAATTCAACCAGTGGGTTATGAGGGTATATTTCATTATGAATATGAGACCCCAGGATTTATAAATTAAATTACAATAGAGACATAAATCATATATATGTATATGTACACACACACGCACATACACACATACATGTTCAATTACAATTGTACATAAAATAATAATTGTTAGGAGTGTATACAGATGTAATGAAAATAAAATGGCCTCTGGGAATACCATGGTAATATCATCGATGAATAGAAAGAGTTTTTAGTCCTTTGCAACATAGCAACATTGCCAATGAGGAGCACCAAAAAAATGGTCCAAACATTTTTCTGACCATTTTTCTGAGAAGTAGCATGGCTTAGAGGAGAGAACATGGGCCTGAGAGTCAGAAGGCCCTGGGTTCTAATCCCAGCTCTCCCTCTTGTCTTTTGTGTGACCTTGGGGAACTCACTTTAACTTCTCTGTGCCTCATTTATCTCATCTGTAAAAGGGGTATTAAGACTGCGAGCCCCATGTGGGACAGGGATTCTACAGAAACGTACAAGACATTTTCCCACTCCTCAAGAAACTCCAGTCATTGCCTATCTACCTCCACATCAAACAGAAACTCCTCAACATTGGCTTTAAAACATTCAATCGCCTTGTCCCCTCCTAGCTCATCTCGCTATTCTCCTACTACAACTCAGCCTGTACACTTCGCTCCTCTAATTCCAATCTTTTAACAGTGCTTCCATCTTTTCTATCTTGCCACCAACCCCTCATCCACATCCTGCTGGCCTGGAATGCCCTCAAATCTGATAGAAAATTATTCTCCCCCACTTCAAAGCCTTTTGAAAACACAGCTCATCCAAGAGGGCTACCCTGACTAAGCCCCCCTTTCCTCTTCTCCTATTCCCGTCTGCCTCACCCTGACTTGCTCCCTTTGTTCTTCCACACTCCCAGCCTCACAGCATTTATGATGATGATGATAATAATAATAACAACAACAATAATTGGGGTATTTGTTAAGCAATTACTATGTGCCAGGTAGTGTACTAAGCACTGGGGTGGATACAAGCAAATCACATTGGACATAGTCCCTGTTCCACGTGGGGTTCACTCACAGTCGCAATCCCCATTTTACAGATGAGGGAACTGAGGCACAGAGAAGCAAAGTAACTTGCCTAAGCGGATAAGTAGCAGAGTAGGGATTAGAACCCATGACCTTCTGACTCCAATTCTCGTGCTCTAACCCACCATGCCATGCTGCTTCTTATCTACATTATCTGTAATTTATCTATATTAATGTCTGTCTCCCTCCTCTCCCTCCGCCATGACTTGTAAGTTTTTTGTGGACAGGGAATATGTCTATTGTTGTATTGTACTCCCCTTAGTGCTTATTACAGTGCTTTGCACACAGTAAGTGCTCAATAAATACAACTGAATGAATGAAAGTGTCCAAGATGATTAGTTTGTATCTACTCCAGTGCTTAGAACAGTGCCTGGCACAGAGTAAGCACTTAAAAAATACCATTAAAAAAGCAAAAGACAAAAATTGAAGTGATAATATCCTGCCCTGAAGTGGGTGAAATGTATAATTGGAGAGAATTGTATAATGGAGCTGAGTCTTTTTTAGACTGTCTCAGCTACCAGGATTGAAGACCTGTGATGTGAACTAGAGACTTCTGTTAGCAGTTTACTTCCTATACATGTACCACTGATGAGGTGACCTCATAAGGCTTCACACATCACTGAGAGCTCTGGAATCATTCATTCTAGAGCTACCATCTGCTGCTGACCGACTCTAGGGACCTGTGATCATTCTGAACTGCTTTACAGAATCAACAACGTGTTACAGATTGACAGTAGGTTTGAAAAAGACATAGGTTGTGGAAAAATGTCTGCCCAATTAGCAACATGGAAATGTTGTGTTGTACTCTCCCAAGTGTTTAGTGCTGTGCCCTGCACACAGTTAAGTACTCAATAAATATAACTGGCTGATTGATTGATTGATTGAGCGATCGCAAGGGTCTCTAAATTCCCCTACTTAGCACACCATCCAGTGATGCACAGGTAGACAAGGAAGTAGAAAAGCACATCAAGTAGGCCAGCAGATCCTCTGGGATGTCAAATATGGAGAGATGTCAGCATGCCGCCAGGCTCCATGCCAAAGTAAATGTCGACAGAGCTGAGGCGCCGTCCCGCCTTCTCTAGGCAGGGACAGTGTCTACCAACTCTGTTCTACTCTCCCAAGGTCTTACTATAGTCCTCTGTACATAATAAGTGCTCAATACATAGATTGATTGATTGACTGTTAGATTTGGGCTCCATACCAGTGCCACATCCAGCTCCTAAAGCAGTTCCATCAGTATCATTAAGGGGCCATACTCAATATCAATCAGCAAGACAACTGCAGTGTTGTCTAATGCTTGATTAATGCGTCTAATGTGTTGTCTCCATTAGTGTGGCCTAATGGATAAAGCACAGGCCTGGAGTTCCAATCCCAGCTCTGCCACTTGTCTGCTGCATTCATTCATTCAGTAGTATTTATTGAGCGCTTACTGTGTGCAGAGCACCCTACTAAGCACTTAGAAAGTACAGTTCGGCAACAAACAAAAACTACTCACTCTTGGCTTCACAGTTCTCTATCACCTGGCCCCCTCCTATCTCACCTCTCTTCTCTCCTTCTACAGCTCACCTTGTATACTCTGCTCCTCTGCCGCTAAACTCTTCAAGGTGCCTCGTTTCGCCAGTCCCACCATCGACCCCTGGCCCACATCCAACCGCTGACCTGGAATGCCCTCCCTCCTCACATCCGCCAAACTAACTCTCTTCCCCTCTTCAAAGCCCTACTGAGAGCTCACCTCCTCCAGAAGGCCTTCCCAGACTGAACCCTCCTTTTCCCTCTGTCCCTCCTCCCTTCCCCATTACCCCTATTCCTCCCTCTGCTCTACCCCCTTCCCCACCCCACAGTACTTGTGTATATTTGTATATATCATTTATTACTCTATTTAAATTATGATGTGTACATATCTATGATTCTATTTATCTTGAAGGTATTGATGCCTACTTGTTTTGTTTTGCTGTCTGTCTCCCCCTTTTAGACTGTGAGCCCACTGTTGGGCAGGGGTTGCCTTTATCTGTTGCCGAATTGTACATTCCAAGCCCTTACTATAGTGCTCTGCACACAGTGAGCGCTCAATACATACAACTAAATGAATGAAATAGAGACAATCCCTACCCAACAATGGGCTCACAGTCTAGAAGGGGGAGACAGACAACGAAACAAACAACAACAACAACAAAAAGCAAGTAGACAGGCATGACTGCATGACTTTGGGTAAGTCACTTCACTTCTATGGCCTTCAGTTACCTTATCTACAAAATGGGGATTAAGACTGTGAGGCATGTGAGACCTACTGTGTCCAGAATGATTAGCTTGTATCAACACCATAGAAGCAGTGTGGCTCAGTGGAAAGAGTCCGGGCTTGGGAGTCAGAGGACATGGATTCAAATACCGGTTCAGCTGCTTGTCAGCTGTGTGACTTTGGGCAAATCACTTGACTTCTCCGGGCCTCAGTTACCTCATCTGTAAAATGGGGATTAAGACTGTGAGCCCCACGTGGGACAACCTGATCGCCTTGTATCTTCCCTGGTGCTTAGAACAGTGCTTTGCACATAATAAGCGCTTAACAAATACCAATTATATAGTAATTGCTCAATAAATACCACTAATTGATTAACAAATACCACAAAAAAAAGAAAAAAAGAAAAAAAAAAGAACCAGACCAAAGAAACTAAATAAACTTTGTTTTCAGAGCTTCCACCTACTGATACTGTACTCTCCCAAGTGTTTAGTACAGTGCTCTGCACATAGTAATTGCTCAGTAAATAACACTGATTGATCAACAAATACCACAAAACAAAAAAAAAAGAAAAAATAAAGAACCAGGACCAAAGAAACTAAGTAAACTATGTTTTCAGAGCTTCCACCTACTGATATTGTACCCTCTCAACTGCTTAGTACAGTACCCTGAACACAATAGGGCTGAATAATCACGATTGACCGACTGACCGTATGGTGGAAGAGTAATAGACCACAAAGGAAGTAGCCTATGGCTGTGACTCAATGAAAAAAGCAACTTTTTAGAGATTGAATTGACCGTTTGAGGATCCTACTATTTAGGTCTTATTGCTTATGAAATATCCTGGAGGTAGATCTCAGATGATAAAGATCTTAATCCAAGCTTCTGTAAAAGAGTAGTTCTCATATTGTCTCAGAGCATAGACCAGATTATCTCTGGTATCCCTATAACAAGAAATTTACTATGACTGCTGAACAATCTGCAAAAATAAGATTTCTTAATGTATCTTGCCTAGCACAAGGGAGGCATTAAAATCACATAGTTGAGGACAAAGTATCACAACATGTGAACAACCGAAAAAAACAAACAAAAAAAAGCCCTCATTTTACAGATGAAGTTTCAATGCTAAAGTGAGCTTTAATCATAAAAAATCACTAATATAAGGTACATTTGAAAACCCTTTTCTTCTAAATCAGATTATAGACAATTTCTCTTTCTGGCAGCTTAACTTCTCATAATTATTACACTTTTCATAGTAACAAATGATCCTAACTAGGGGCAATAGCTGTGAAACGCAGCTCTGGAGAGTTGATTAATAGCACTTTTTCTGCGGTTCCTGTGGAGATCCCAGGAGAATGGTCCAGGCCACGCCATGAGGATCACGCCCTTCCTGCCTGCTTGAGGGGGTAGAGGGTTCACCTACCAAATCCAGGCCAGCAATCAGGACGTGGGTTCCTTCTCTAGACTGTAAACTCATTGTAGGCAGGGAACATGTCTGCTAATTCTGTTGTATTGTATTCTACCAAGCGCTTAGTACAGTACTCTGAACATAGTAAGTGCTCAATCAATACCATTAACTGACTGATGGATTGAATCTTTGGAAGTTGTCTGCCTGATGACTTAACCAGTATCACCTCATGAAGTTCTATCTGTTAGTGATTTGTACATTCCAAGCGCTTAGTACAGTGCTCTGCACATAGTAAGAGCTCAATAAATACTATTGAATGAATGAATGAAAGTTCCAAGCTGTATTTAGATGCTAATACTACTAGTATTTATTAAATGCTTACCATGTGCTAAACACTCTCTCTTTTAAATGCTGGGAAATAAGTACAAGGATGAGATATTGAGAAGCAGCATGGAATTCGAGGACATAGTACAGACCTGGGAGTCAGAGGACCTGAGTTCTAATCGCAGTTCCACCATTTGCCTGCTGCGTGACACTGGGTATGTCACATAATTCTTCTCTGCCCTATTTTCTTTATCTACCAAATGGGGCCCCTCTTAGGGCCACATCTGGAGAGTTTCTATTACTCTACAAGTCTTGGCTACAGGAGAGTCAAGCAGAGGCCTACCCATTCCATTTCTAGCTTGGGCAGTGGCTAGTGAGTGGAAGGCGATCGGCTACAAGTCAAAGCTCACCCATGCTGGGCAGCAGCGGCAAAGGAGAGAGTTGAGGGAGGAGACTCAATTTACTTCATGGAAGGAGGCAATGGTAAACCACTTCAGTAATTTGGAGAAGCAGCGTGGCTCAGTGGAAAGAGCACGGGCTTTGGAGTCAGGGCTCATGAGTTCGAATCCCAGCTCTGCCACTTGTCGGCTGTGTGACTGTGGGCAAGTCACTTAACTTCCCTGTGCCTCAGTTCCCTCATCTGTAAAATGGGGATTAAGACTGTGAGCCCCACGTGGGACAACCTGATTCCCCTATGTCTACCCCAGCGCTTAGAACAGTGCTGGGCACATAGTAAGCGCTTAACAAATACCAACATTATTATTATTATTAATTTTACCATGAAAACTTTATGGATCCACTTCCAGAACGAATGCAGATGGAGAGTGGAGCGTTCCGGGAGAGATGTGTCCATGGCGTCACTATGGGTTGGAAACTACTCAACAGCATAAGACAGGACAAGACAAGACAAAATGGGGATTCAATAGCTGGTCTCCTTCCTTCTTAGACTGTGAGTCCCACCTGAATCCAACCTAATTATTTTTCATCTACCCAAGTGTTTTGTACAGTTTGGCATGTAGTAAGGGCTTAATAAATACCACTATTATCATTACCAAATATCACAGTTATTATCTTTATAGAGAGAGAGTCCATGATCTCCAAGGGGCTCACAATCTAAGAATAAGGTGGCAGGATTTCTGAGATAACTAAGAAATGCCAAACTAAAGCATAAAAGGCAAGGATGATGATGATGAAGAACATGAAGTGGCAGGATTTCAGATCTCTCCTGGCTCAGACCAACAGTCATAGTGGTCATGGAAGCGGTTAACGCAGTGAACTTTTCAACGTCCTAAAAGTTGAGACGGTTTCATGCTGACACTGGTTGAGCACTTCCCAGGATGAAGCAGAGGCTGACGGGAGCCCTGGTGACATGGAGGATGGGCAGCCTTTCTCCTGCACAGTGATCCAGAGGCCAGGTAATAATAATAATGATGACAATGGGATTTATTAAGTGCTTACTATGTGCCAGGCACTTTAGTAAGTGCTGGGGTGGATGCAAGCAAATTGAGTTGGACACACTCCCTGTCCCACATGGGGCTACTGTCTCAACGTCCATTTTACAGATGAAGTAGTTGAGGCCCAGAAAAGTGTAGTGATATGCCCAAGGTGACACAGCAGACACGTGTGTGCCTCAGTAGTCAGAGGTCGTGGGCTCTAATCCCGGCTCCACCACTTGTCTGCTGTGTGACCTTGGGCAAGTCACTTCACTGCTCTGTGCCTCAGTTACTCCATTGTAAAATGGGGATTAAGACTGTGAGTCCCACGTGGGACAACCTAACTACCTTGTATTTACCCCAGCGCTTAGAACAGTGCTTGACACATAGTAAGCACTTAACAAATACCATAATTAATTAAGTGGCAGAGCCAAGATTAGAAGCCATGATCTTCTGACTCCCAGACCCGTGCTCTATCCACTATGCCAAGTGTAAGGAGAACAGTGGACTATTTGCACATCTGACGCTGGGTGCATTCTTCCAGGGATGGAATGAGGGCCAAGGGGGAGTCCCAGAGTCATGTCTGTTGATTGTTGTATTGTCCTCTCCCAGGCCTTGGGTGCAGTGCTCTACATATAGTAAGCACTCAACAAATATGATTGAATGAATGAATTGGTGTCTATCTCCCCCTCTAGATTGTGAGCTCATTGTGGGCAGGGAATGTGGCTGTTTATTGCCACATTCTGAACTCAGTAGTGGGGTAGATACAAGATATGGAGGCTAGACATAGTCCCTGCCCCATGTGAGGTTCCCTATCTAAAAGGGAGAGAGAACAAATATTGAACAAATATTGAATCCCTATTTTACTGATGAGGAAACTGAGACATAGAGAAGTTAAGTGACTTCCCCAGTGTCACACAGCAAGCAAGTGGCAAACCCAGGATTAGAATCCAGGTCTTTTCGCTCCCAGCACCATGTTCTTTCCACTAGGCCACAGAACCTGACTCCACCCTAACATTGGCAAGCACCTCGATTTTCACTTCCAGGAATAATAGGTTTCTTCCCTGCAACACCATATTATGCAACACCATAAGGGGCTGGAAAACCCATAAACAGTAAGCTCCTTGAGGGCAGGGACCCTTTATCTTACTCCATTATGCTCTTCTGAGCTCTTAGCACAGTGCTCTGCACACAGAAGTTCCTCAAAAGATGTGCTTAATCTACTGATGGATTGATTGAATACCTTTCTCTTCCAGTAGGACAGTTAATTAGTGGCAAATAGAAAAGGCAGGAAGAGGAATTCATTCAATAGTATTTATTTATTTATTGAGCGCTTACTATGTGCAGAGCACTGTACTAAGCGCTTAGGATGAACAAGTCGGCAACAGATAGAGACAGTCCCTGCCGTTTGACGGGCTTACAGTCTAATCGGGGGAGACGGACAGACAAGAACAATGGCAATAAACAGCGTCAAGGGGAAGAACATCTTGTAAAAACAATGGCAACTAAATAAGGAATGAAAGGGGATGTCACCTTTTAAAGCTTTCCATTCACTGACTCCATGATTGATATTTGTCAACTCTCTAGTTCTCCATCCCAAGAAATGTTGATATGGTAAAGGCTGTCCTGGACTGAGAATTTGGGGATTATTGTCCCATTCCACTTACCTGATTTGCCCGGATTTCTTTGCCCTAGGATTTTACTTGCTTTTCAGCTATGGTTCTGTATAGGTAACTTAAACTGTCTTGCATTTAAAGCTAGTATTGTGTGCTGGACTGTTTGTCGACGACAAGCTGATTAATTCATCAATCAATTGTATTTATTGAGCGTTGTGTGCAGAGTATTGTTCTAAGTACTTGGGAGAGTAGTATCTAACAGAGTGGTAGACATGTTCCTTTCTCCATGTCTCAGTTACCGCATCTGTAAAATGAGGACGAAGACTGTGAGCCTCATGTGGGACAAGGACCGTGTCCAAACTGATTAACTTGTATCTACCCCAGGGCTTAGTACAGTGCCTGGCACATAGTAAGAGCTCAACAAATGCCATTAAAAAAAATCCCACAATTTCCCATTAATTAGCGAACACTTAATATTTACCTAAATGGAAATAGAGTGAACGTGTTACCACCTCTGTTATATTGCACTCTCCTAGTGCAGTGCTCTGCACACAGTAAGTGCTCAATAACTATGATTGATTGATTGATTTAAAAAAAAATACATTTAAACTGTTTTACCAGAAGCTATAAACACCTTAGTCGATACCATATGCCTTGCCAGACTCAGTTCCTTCTGAATCTAGACTTTCTAATGCGGTAGCTACAAAATTATATTTGGGGGTTAATTATTTTGCGTAAAGGGGAAAGTTTAGCTGAGTGAACTGCAGCACTGCTGTTTTAACTGAAGGAAAAGGCCAGGACTAAAACAGGCTACTGTATCCATGGTGACAGGCAGTTCATCTTTCATCTTTTCAAACCACAAAAAAAGCACCTAGTTCTTTTCTTCACCCTCCTCTATTTTCATAGCTTATCACAAAAGTAATGATGATTTCCTCGCACTTAAATAAGTCAAAGAAATTGGAGACAGAAATGAACATAACTACCTTCAAAACGCCGGGCTGCTACAAAAAAAAAACACACAAAAAAAACCTACAAAACAACAAAAGGGAAAAAAAAACATGCTTTTTGCAGACTATGTGAACTAGTTCAGCAGTGAAGAGGTTAATATTTAGGCTTCACAATTAGGTTAGAGGCTGTGGTCTCGGTAGTTCATGGGAGGAGTAGGAAGGAGAAGCTGGGGGAAGGGGTGGAGATAACACATCAATTCTTAATCCACAATGATCATTTAAATTTGGAAATATCTCCCTAAAACCACACTCAAGCCAGTGAAATCTTGGAAAAAAATTTGTTTTAAATTCAGGGGAAATTCAGTCTGATGGCCAGGTTCCCTTGGGGAAAGAGAAGCTTTAAGAGATCATAACTCAGTGGGCAGAGACAAACTGTGTGAGGCTGGAGTTGGGGAATGGAAAATGTCTATTCGGATCCCAGCACTATGGCTGGATCTTCTATGATTTTAGACAAATGACTTGAACTCAGTAGTAGTATCAAACAGATGTTTAGAAAGAACTGTACCAAATTCAAAGGTGATCAAACTTTTCACCCTTCATGAAAGCCCCTGATTCATTCATTCATTCGTTCACTCATTCATTCAGTAGTATTTATTCAGCGCTTACTATGTGCAGAGCACTGTACTGAGCGCTTGGAATGTACAAATCGGCAACAGATAGAGACAGTCCCTGCCGTTTGACAGGCTTACAGTCTATCGGGGGAGACAGACAAGAACAATGGCAATAAATAGAGTCAAGGGGAAGAACATCTCATAAAAACAATGGCAAATAAATAGAATCAGGGTGATGTACAGCTCATTAAACAAAATAAACAAAATAAATAGGGTGATGAAGATATATACAGTTGAGCGGACGAGTACAGTACTGAGGGGGTGGGACGGGAGAGGGGGAGGAGGAGAGGGAAAGGGGGGTGATAGTCACCCCACCCTGAGCCCCACAGCACTTAAGAACATATCCAAAATAGTTATTTATATTAATGTCCATCTCACTAAACTGTAAACTGCTTGTGGGCAGGGAACTTGTTCGCCAACTCTGTTGTAATATACTCTCCTAAGTGCTCAGTACAGTGCTCTGACACAGTACATACTCAGAAAATATTATTGATCAATTGATTGTTTCTCACAAACATTTCTGACTACAAACACAGAACTGAAGTCCTCCATGTTTTGGGTGACTGCCTTGGTTATTTGACACATGCCCATCTCTCACCCCTCTTTCAACATTTATTAAGAACCATTAGGAGAGCTTACCATTAGATGAGCTTTGCTATTTCCCTCTAGGTTACTAATCAATCAATCAATGGTATTTATTGAGTACTTATTCTATGCAGAGCTCTGTACTAAGTGCTTGGGAGATTGCAGTACAACAGACATCATTGGTAGACATTCATTCATTCAATCACATTTATTGAGCACTTACTGTGTGCAGAGCACTGTACTGAATGCTTGAAAAGTACAATTCAGCAGCAGATAGAGACAATTCCTACCCAACAACGGGCTCACAGTCTAGAAGGGAGGAGACAGACATCAAAACAAAACAAGTAGACAGGCATCAATAGCATCGAATTAAATAAATAGAATTATAGATATGTACACCTCATTAATAAAATAAATTGAATAATAAATATGCATATATATACACAAGTGCTGAGGGGTTAGGAGGGGGGAAGAGCAAAGGGAGCAAGTCATGGTGATGCAGAATGGAGTGGGAGAAGAGGTAAGTAGAGCTTAGTCAGGGAAGGCCTCTTGGAGAAGAAGTGCCTTCGATAAGGCTTTGGAGGAGTTGGGGGAGTAATTGTCTGTCATGTTTGAGAAGGGAGGGCATTCCAGGCCAGGGGCAGGATTTGGGCTAGGGGTCAGCAGCAAGACAAATGTCTGAAACAACTGGTGAGAGCAATGGGCATTGGAATCAATCAGACTGGAGAAATGGAGTTGCCTGGTGGAGGAGAGGGTATAGGTAAAGCAGAAAAGGATGACTTAAAAATGGACAAGGTCACCCAGATATCTGGAGTTCTGTCAGCAGTGTTCCTCAGCTCATGCACAGGAATGGAGCAAGTGTACTGTGGAATTGATCCAGGGTTGGGGGTTAGTGGGATGAGATAGGTGGAGAGATAGGGGAGTGAGTGAAGTGAGTTCAGTGGAGAGGGCGGTGTTGAGAGCAGCAATTTGAGCAGCAAGATCATATGGGGCACGATGACTAGAAAATTGGAGTGAGTGGACCAAGAGATTGAAGGTCTCTATGGTGGAAAAGAAAGGAATTGTGTAGGAGAGAAGGCAGATGAGGATGTCGGGGTTGGATAAAGTGATTCAGAGTTGGGGAGGGAAGGGATTGTACAATGACTAGAGAGGAGGATACCAAATGTGTATCCTAGTTGGTGAGTGGGTGAGGTGGGGTGGAGCAGGTCAGAGGAGTTGAGGATTGATAGAAAGCAGGAGCAGAAGGTTCATCAAGAACGTCCCCAGTGATCAAAGTAGGGATGGAGAAAGAGAGAAACAATGTGAAAAAGGAATCAAAATGGTTCAGAAAGTTGTAGGTGGGGCCTGTGGGGCAGTAGATGGCTGTGACTGGCTGGTAAAGACAGATGAGAGGGATTGAGAAGGTGTGAAGGTGCAAAAGGGTCACTGGAGATGGCGAAGGAAGACAACTCCTTCCTCTTCTCCAGTGAGTCTTAGGGAATGGGGAAAAGATGAGGTCCATCTGGAGACTACTCTCCTATGCGCTTAGTACAGTGTTCTGCACACAGTAAGTGCTAAGTAAATATGATCAAATGAATAAGAAAGCAGCAAAGGAGACAGTGTCATCTGGGGAGAGCCAGGTTTCAATGACGGTGAGAAAGAGCAGTGAACTGGGTCAGATCAAGGATGAAGGGAAGGTTTCTCATGATGGAGAGGGGGGTCCACAAACCACATTCGACTGAGGCTGTTGTGGGGGATAGCAGGGGGTGCAGGAGGAGGGAAGGCATGATGACAGGAAGGGGTTGGATGGGAACAAACTGATGGGGGGGGGGGGTCATGACATGTAGCTCTTAGCAGACCAAGAGCCCATAATTATTTCAAAAAGGTCGTGATGACTTTAATTTACCAACCAAATTTCCTGAAATCCTGTCCCAGTCTCCCAGCCTCTAGACAGTAAGCTCACTGTGGGTAGGGCATGTGTCTATTTATTGTAATATTGAACTTTCCCAAACTCTTAGTACAGTGCTTTGCACACAGAAAGTATTCAATAAATATAGTTGACTGACTGGCTGACTGACAGAAAGCCTCCTGACCTGCTTTGCAGAATTGAGTCCCCCAGACAGCTGGCCCTTCCAAGTCAATAATTTAAAGAGGCCATGGTTTCCAGATTTCTGTCCTTCCCTGAAGGCAAGAGTGAAGGTCCAGTGGAGATCTTCCTGCTTTTGTTTCCCCCAGGGGCTCTGAGGGCGAGGAATTGTTTGACCCCAGGAAACCTGGCCCTTCATGGTACAGAGTTAGTCATAGAAAACTTTGAAACATGGAGCTACCCTGCTGCGGCTGCTTCTACTGCTCTAGTTCTGCCCCTTAAACTGAGGCTATTACAGTATTCTAATGGTTCCTGGGCTCAGTGCAGGGAGGCGTGTCTAGAGAAGTGAGCACTGGAGCTGCAGTGGCTTCATCACCAAAATGATTCCCAGAAGGGGAGGGGAACCCTAGATGATAATAATAATAATAATGTTGGTATTTGTTAAGCGCTTACTAGGTGCCGAGCACTGTTCTAAGCGCCGGGGGAGATACAGGGCAATCAGGTTGTCCCAAGTGGGGCTCACACACTTTTAATCCCCATTTTACAGATGAGGGAACTGAGGCACAAAGAAGTTAAGTGACTTGCTCACAGTCACACGGTTGACAAGTGGCAGAGCGGGGAGTCGAACTCATGACCTCTGACTCTGAAACCCAGGCTCTTTCCACTGAGCCATGCTGCTTCTCTGATGCAGATGATTTCCTCTCTCAGTCAGTCAAGTGTATTTATTGAGCGCTTACTGTGTGCAGAGCACTGTACTAAGCTCATGGGAGAGTACAGTGTAACAATATAACAGACACATTCCCTGCACAATCAGTTTACACCCTAGAGAGGAAGACAGACTTTAATATAAATAAAATGACGGATGTGTACATAAGTGCTGTGGGGCTGGGAGGGGGGATGAATAAAGGAAGCAAGACAGAATGACACAGAAGGGAGTGGGAGAAGAGGAGAGGAGGGCTTAGTCAGGGAAGGCCTCTTGGAGGAGATGGGCTTTCGAAAAGCCTTTGAAGGTGGGGAAACTAATTGTTTTTCGGATATGAAGAGAGAGACCATTCTAGGCCAGAGACAGGATGTGGGTGAGAGGTCAGAAGTGCGACAGACAAGATCAAAGAACAGTGAGTAGGTTGACAATAGAGAAGCAAACTGTGCCGGCTGGACTGCAGTGGAAGAGTAGAGAGGTGTGTAGGAAGGGGAAGGTGATTTGTCTGTGTACCCCTTAAGTACTCTGATATTCACCCCAGCCCCATGGTACTTATATTCATATCCTTATACTCTATTAGTTCCCCTATTCCTAATCTTTCATTCATTCATTCATTCATTCATTCAATTGTATTTATTGAGCACTAACTGTGTACAGAACACTGTACTAGGCACTTGGAAAGTACAATTCAGCAACAAAGAGAGACAATCCCTGCCCACAGTGGGCTCACAGTCTAGAAAGGGAGAGACAGACATCAAAACAAGTAAATGGCATTGATATAAATAAATAGAATTATAGATATGTACATATATACGCAAGTGCAGTGGGGGTGGGGGATAGAGCAAAGGGAGCGAGTCTATCTATTTTACAGTCTGCCTCCCTCCGTAGAATGTAAGCTCCTTTTAGGCAGGGATCATGTCTACCAACTCAACTGTATTTTACTTTCCCCAGCACCTGGTACAGTGCTCTGCACATATACCAAGTGCTCAGTAAGTACCACCACCATTCATTCATTCATTCAATCGTATTTATTGAGCGCTTAATGTGTGCAGAACACTGTACTAAGTGCTCGGGAAGTACAATTCAGCAACAGAGACAATCTCTGCCCACAGCAGGCTCACAGTCTAGAAGGGGACAAGCAGACATCAAAACAAGTAAACGTGCATCAGTAGCATCGTGGCTCATTGGAAAGAGCACAGGCTGGGAAGTCAGAGGTCATGGGTTCAAATCCCAGCTCTGCAGCTTGTCAGCTGTGTGACTTTGGGCAAGTCACTTTTCTCTGGGCCTCAGTTACCTCATCTGTAAAATGGACATTAAGACTGTGAGCCCCATGTGGGACATCCTGATCACCTTGTATCCTCCCCAGCACTTAGAACAGTGTTGTGCATATAGTAAGCGGTTAACATATGCTATCAATATTATTATTATAAATAAAATTATAGATATATAAACATCATTAATAAAAACAAATAGAATTATAATTGTAAATATGTATATATATTCACAAATGCTGTGGTGCAGGGATGGGAGTAGAGCAAAGGAACGAGTCAAGGCAACGGAGGGGGAGGAGGAGCAGAGGAAAAGGAAGGTTTAGTCTGGGAAGGCCTCCTGAAGGAGGTGAGTTTTCAGTAAGGCTTGGAAGGGGGAAAGTGGGCTAGTTTGGTAGTTGTGAGGAGGGAGGGCATTCCAGGCCAGAGGTAGGACATGGGCCAGGGGTCGACGGCAGGACAGGTGAGAATGAGGCACAGTGAGAAGGTGGGCACCAGAGGAGGGGAATGTGCAGGCTGGGATGGAGAAGGAGAGAAGGGCGCTGAGGTAAGAATCATCATCACTGTCATCATCATCAATGGTATTCACTGAGTGCTATGTGCAGAGCATTGTACTAAGCACTTGGCAGAGTACAATGCAACAAAATTCCATACTAAGCACTTGGGAAAATATACTACAACAGAGTTAGTAGACATGTTCCCTGCCCTCAGTGAATTTACAGTCTAGCAGACTGATGGTTTATGAAATGATTGAATGAATGACTGATTGATTAATTCTCTCTTCAACTCTCACAACATCAATAAAATACACCCTTTCCTCTCCATCCAAATGCTACCACATTAATCCAAGCACTTATCCAATCTCACCTTGATTACTGCATCAGCCTTCTTGCTGACCACCCTGCCTCCATCTCTCCCCACTTCAATCCATACTTCTGCTTCCCAGATCATTTTTCTACAAAAAACGTTCAGGCAATGTTTCCCCACTCCTCAATTATCTTCAATGACTGTCCATCTACTTCCTCATTAAAAAGAAGCATCTTTCCAGCGGGTTAAAAGCATTCAAGAACTTTGCCCTCTCCTACCTTACCTCTCTGGTTTCTTACTACAACCCAGCCCACACACTTTGCTCCTCTAATTCTAACCAACTTTCTAGAACTTAATTTCAGTTATCTTGCCTCTAACCTCTCGTCCATGTCCTGCCTCTGGCCTGGAACGCCTTCCCTCTTAATATCTGACAGATGATCACCCTCCCCACCTTCAAGGCGTTAGTGAAGGCACATCTCCTCTAAGAGGCCTTTCCCAACTAGGCCCTCATTTTCTCTTCTCCCGTTCCTTTCTGCATCATCCTTGCCCTTGTATTTCCACCCTTTTTTCAGCCCTCCCTTAGCCCCACTGCAATTAGGTACCTATTTATTTATTTGTTATTTATTTAACAAATTCCCTGCCCACAACAATGGGCAGACAATGTCTGTCTCCTTGAAATTGTAAGCTTGTTGTGGGCAGGGAATTTTCTACCAGCTTTGGCATAATGTACTCTCACAAGTGCTTAGTACAGTGCTCTGTATACAGTAAGTGTTCAATAAATATCATTGAATGATCAAATGATTCAACCAACCCCTTGGTTCCTGAGGCTGCTGAGTATGCTCACTTTCTTCAACAATGCCTTGTTGGACGGTTTCACTCAGTGGCTGAGATCTTCTGAAACTTAACAGGTCTGGCCATCTATGACTACTCCTGTTGGACAGTCAGCAACTTACTCTGCTCCTGCTTCCACCAGCCTACCTTAAACACCTAGGAGCCTGGAAAGCTGGCAGATAAAGAGACATAGTCTTTAAAAGCTTTAAGCCTCTTCCATTTGATAGGGAAGAAACAGCAGGAAAACACTGCAAGGTCAGAAGATAAAAGGTCTTTCCATGCCCAAAGTACCCAGAAAGAAGCTCCAGTGACTGTATAGAGGCAGGGAAGGTTGGGAGAATTTCATGTTGATGGGGTGTTTTGACTAATCCACTTTGATTTATCTTTGGATTCATGTCAAATAAAAAATATAAAATGAAACTGCAGTTTGGGGTAGAAGCTCAAGTTTGGTCACATTTAAAAAGACTTATGTACATCATTTATGTACACATGTGTAAATTATATATTATAAATTATTTATTTATGTTAATGCCTGTCTCCCCCTCTAAAATGTAAGCTTGTGGTGGGCAGGGAACATATCTGCCAACTATGTAGTATTTTTTCTCCCAAGACTTTAGCGCAGTGATCTGCAGGTAGAAAGCACTCAATAAATATCATCGACGATGATGATTAAGATGATGAAGACATCAGTCACTCAGTCGTATTCATTGAGCACTTACTGTGTGCAGAGCACTGTACTAAGTGCTTGGAAGAGTACAATATAACAATAATAATAATAATAATGACATTTGTTAAGCACTTACTATGTGTCGAGCACTGTTCTAAGCACTGGGGTAGATACAAGGTAATCAGGTTATCCCACATGGGGCTCACAGTCTTAATCTCCATTTTACAGATGCGGTAAATGAGGCACAGAGAAGTCAAGTGACTTGCCCAGAGTCACAAAGCTGATGGGTTGCAGAGCCAGGATTAGAAAGCATGACCTCCGACTCCCAAGTCCGTGCTCTTTCCATTGAGCTATACTGCTCCTCTAACAATATAACAGTATAACAGACAAATTCTCTGCCCACAATAAGCTTAAAGTCTAGAAGACAAGCTTACAGTCTAGCGGATGGTGACGCTGATGACAAAAATTGATTCTGATGAAAATCAATGATTTTTTTTTAAGTTGTCTCCGAAGCTAATGATATGTTTTTTCTGACAACAGCGTAATATGCTTTTCTTTGGCTTTGGTCAATCTCAGAGCATTCTCTCCTTGAAAACACAGACTGGGGGTTTCTCACTTGCTGAAGTGTCAAGTTTCTTTGCCACAACAAACCTCTGTGATCTCTAAAAGCCTGTTCCAACCTACTATAATATTTGATAAAAAAAAGAACTAAACATTTTTAAAACAAAATAAAAGGATGCATCCTTATTTCAATTTTTAATCCATATTGTTTTAAAAAATAGTATTTTCCTACATGACCTTTTTGGTGAGTGCTTGCGGTGTATATGTTTGCTCATTTCAAAGCCAAACCCTGAAGCGTAGCAGAGCCAAATGTGTCTAAACTGTTTACTTTGAATAATCTAATAGCATCTTCAAAAGTTCATGGCAGTCGACTATTGTTGGCCAAGTAGCTTCTTAATTTTCAGAATGGAGTTACCATTTGAAATGGAGTGTTTTTGATTTGTTGGTGAAAGGGGAGTGATTTTAAATGTCTGCC
Organism: Ornithorhynchus anatinus; assembly: GCF_004115215.2. Taxonomy (NCBI): domain Eukaryota; kingdom Metazoa; phylum Chordata; class Mammalia; order Monotremata; family Ornithorhynchidae; genus Ornithorhynchus; species Ornithorhynchus anatinus. The sequence continues at coordinate 111,571,574 of NC_041728.1, read as the reverse complement.
TTATCAAACGACTTCAAGGAAAAATGCTTTAAGTGGCACACACATAAAGTGCTTCTCCTTGTTGTCAGCCATGGTGCTATGTCAAGACTCCCAGGCTCACTGGTGACTTATTATCAGTAGCATTCCCCACTCAGCTTACCACCATTCTAAATCGTTTTCATTGACTTTATCATTGTCTTATTGTCAATAGTGCTTCCAATTGAATCTGCCATCATTTTAAATCTTTTTCAGCAACTCAATTGTTACGATGAACAAGGAGGAGATGCTATATCTGAGCAAATACTGGCATGAAGCTGAGTGGAAGAAAAGTTCAAATGAAAGGATATGAGGCTAGGAAAATACTATTCAAATTACTAAACAAAACTGGAAGATGTCTATCCCCAACACAAAGGATGTTCCAGCCTCCTATCTCTCCTTTCTCCAGTCCATACTTCACTGGGCTGCTCAGATCAGTTTTCTAAACAAAAAAAAAGCTCAGTCCAACTTTCTGCTCTCCTCAAAAACCTCCAATGGTTGCTCATCCATGTCCACATCAAATAAAAACTCCTTACTATCGGCTTTAAAGCACTTAAGCAGCTCACCCCCTCCAACTTTACCTCACTGATGGTCTACTACAATCGAACCCACACACTCCACTTAACTAACGCCCATCTAGTTTCTGTATCTCCATCTCATCTATCCTTCCGCCGCCCCCTTGCCCATATCCTCCCTATGCCCTGCAATTCACTCCTTCTTTGTAACCAACAGTCCACCACTCTCTCCACCTTCAAACGTTTCCTATGATCATGTCTCCTCCAAGAGGGCTTCCCTGACTAAGCCCTCATTTCCCTTATCCACCCTCCCCGCTGAGAACCCTAGACACTTAAGTGTAGTAGACACTACACTCCAGCCCCACAGCAATTATGTACCTCTCCTTATTCTCCACTATTTTCCCTATCTGCAATTTATTTAAATGTTATTCTCTCCTTCTATATTATAAGCTCCTTGTGGACAAGGATCATGACTAGAACTCTTTTGTACTGAACTTTCCCAAGTGCTTGGCTCAGTGCTCTGCACATAGTAAGTGTTGGATCAATGCCATTGATTGATTGATTCTTCATGATCTTTTTTGTGAAATATTTCTTGGGACTTTATGCCTTCGTTGTGTTCTTCCTTCCTCTGGAGAGAAAAGTGGTTGTCTCCTCTCAGTGGGAATTAACTATTAGAAAAACTGCAGTGGCTAATTCATTTTGGCCTTGGAAAGCATTCACTATTCTTCCAGTTTCTCGACAGAAGCAGAGAGCTGCCCTAGTTAGAATCAACATGATTTAAAATACTTCATTCAAACTGGATAAAAGGAAAGCAAAGAATGGCGACTGCCTTGTCCACAGGGAAGGCGTACGGTTATTGTCCAACCGCCTTCCAGGAGAAATATTTTTAGTTGAATTATACGATCTAACCTTCCGAATGAGAATATTCTGTTTTTCTCCAAGAGTTCCGCATTGCTATATGGCATTTGGAAGATGAAATTAAATTCCTGTTTGTCAAAGATGAATACTCGTCTTAAAGGACAGAGCCTTTAGAGGGTTTCTCATTATTAAATGGTATGTCAGGGGTTGACTGAATCTTCAGGAGCAAATCTACAGTAACAGCCAATTATGAAAGAGATTTCTATTTCAGGTTTCCTTTAAATATTATAAATTTATGTTTTTCTTTTACTGCTTGGATCATGATTTTCCTTTGTGATCCCATGCCAAGAATTGGATAAAGACGTTGATTTGTGTTGAGCCTGATTCTCTCAGGGGCTAAGCTACTTTATGACTACTAAACCACAGAGTGAGTAAATTATTTCTCAGGACCCTAGTGACCTGGGAGAATTACTACAACCTAATCTGGATACACTTTTCCCACTAAGTAACTACACCCTTCATCTCTTAGGGTCGCACCTGGAGAGTTTCCAGTACTCTACCAGTCTTGACTATGGGAGAGAGAGTCAAGCAGAGGCCTGACCATCCCATTCCATTCCTAGCTCGGGCAGTGGCTAGTGAGTGAAAAGCAATCTGCTACAAGTCAAAACTCACCCGTGCCGGGCAGCAGCGACATGGGAGAGAGTCGAAGGCGGAGACTCTGGTTGCCCGGAAGGAGGCAATGGTAAACCACTTCTGCATTTTTACCGAGAAAACTCTATGGATTCACTACCAGAGCGGTTGTAGATGAAGGTAGGGCATCTGGGAGAGATGTGTCCATGGTGCCACTATGGATCGGACATGACTCGACAGCATGAGTCAAAAACAACAACAAACTATGCCCCAGGAGAGTCTAACAACTGTTCTTCACTAAAATATTGCTGTTGTGAAAGATTTGGGGGATGGTGGTGATTATTTTTAACCGTCTTTCCCACAGAAAATTTTCACAAAGTTTAAAATACACGTTTCCATGTTTTCCTTGGACAATATATCTTCCTACCTTTATCCTAGAGCTCTTCATTCCTTTCCAAGACAGACGAACTTTATTCTACCACCTACTCACCCAGGCCCAACCCCAAACCCAGCCCTATCCTTGGGAAGAGAAAGCTTGCTAGGATTCTCTGGCTCCCTCTGCTGGCTCAGCATTCAGAAAGTGCCGTCAGATCTACATTTGTTTAAACTGCAGAACGTTTAGAATCTGAAATCTCTTTCCCCGAAGAGAATGGTAAGAAAAATCAAACGAAGTAAGCCCTTTTGTGGGTTTTTTTTTTCCCAGTTGACTCCCATTGCTAGAATACTTGGAAGACCTTGGATGTGTTTGAATATTTTTAGGACAAATAGGTTTAGAATTTTGTGACTTAGAAGGTAGTGTCCCATTAATTAAAAAAGAAGAAAAATCAGCATCCAGTTGAACAGCACAAGAGCTAGTATGCTCTTCTATGTTAAATGTTATTAGTAATAATAGTACTAGTAGTATTACATTTGTTAAATGGTTTCTATGTGTCAAGCTGTTCTACCCTGGGGTAGATACAAGTTAATCAGGTCGGACACAGTCTCTGTCTCATCTGGGATGCAAAATCTAAGTTGGGTGGAAGAACAGGTACTGAATCCCCATTTTACAGATGAGGAAACTGATAAGGAAAATGGGTGGTTCATTTATCTTCTGACTTGCCTACTATAATTTTCTAGTGTAATTTTCTAGTATTCCTATGTCCAAGAAGATGTATGTATAACCACGTCATTATCAGTTTGTTGGCCCTTAACGAGACATCTAAAAGTCAAATTAATATGCCACTAGGATTGTATCACTCCTCTCAGGGTCGCACCTGGCGAGTTTCCAGGACTCTATCAATCTCGCATATGGGAAGAGAGTCAAGCAGAGGCATAGCCATTCCATTCCTAGCTTGGGCAGTGGCTAGTGAGTGGAAGGCAATTGGCTACTGATCAAAACTCCCCTGTACTGGGCAGCAGTGGTATGGGAGAGAGTCGAGGGCAAAGACTCAAGCTTACTCTTTGGAAGGAGACAATGGTAAACCACTTCCACATTTTTACCAAGAACATTCTATAGATACACTACCAGAATGATTGCAGACGGAGGTGGGGTATTCTGGGAGAGATGTGTCCATGGCATCACTATGGGTCGGACATGACTCAACAGCATAAGACAAGACAAGGATTGTATCAAAGGTAACATTTTGAAGAGGTCTGGGACTAAATAACGGATGTACTTTCAAAGAAGGTGGTGTGGTCTCAAATTGTTCATTCATTCAATAGCATTTATTGAGCGCTTACTATGTGCAGAGCACTGTACTAAGTGCTTGGAATGAACAAGTCAGCAACAGATAGAGACAGTCCCTGCCGTTTGACGGGCTTACAGTCTAATCGGGGGAGATGGACAGACAAGAACAATGGCAATAAATAGAGTCGAGGGGAAGAACATCTCGTAAAAACAATGGCAACTAAATAGAATCAAGGTGATGTACATTTCATTAACAAAATAAATAGGGTAATGAAAATATATACAGTTGAGCAAACGAGTACAGTGCTGAGGGGATGGGAAGGGAGAGGGGGAGGAGCAGAGGGAAAGGGGGAAAAGAGAGTTTAGCTGCGGAGAGGTGAAGGGGGGGTGGTAGAGGGAGTAAAGGGAGAAGAGGAACTCAGTCTGGGAAGGCCTCTTGGAGGAGGTGAGTTTTAAGTAGGGTTTTGAAGAGGGGAAGAGAATCAGTTTGGGAGAGGTGAGGAGGGAGGGCGTTCCAGGACTGCGGGAGGACGTGGCCCAGGGGTCGACGGTGGGATAGGCGAGACCGAGGGACAGTGAGGAGGAGGGCAGCAGAGGAGCGGAGCGTGCGGGGTGGGCGGTAGAAAGAGAGAAGGGAGGAGAGGTAGGAAGGGGCAAGGTGATGTAGAGCCTTGAAGCCTAGAGTGAGGAGTTTTTGTTTGGAGCGGAGGTTGATAGGCAACCACTGGAGTTGTTTAAGGAGGGGAGTGACATGCCCAGAGCATTTCTGCAGGAAGATGAGCCGGGCAGCGGAGTGAAGAATAGACTGGAGCGGGGCGAGAGAGGAGGAAGGGAGGTCAGAGAGAAGGCTGACACAGTAGTCTAGCCGGGATATAATGAGAGCCCATAGCAGTAAGGTAGCCGTTTGGGTGGAGAGGAAAGGGTGGATCTTGGCGATATTGTAAAGGTGAAACCGGCAGGTCTCGGTAACGGATAGGATGTGTGGGGTGAACGAGAGAGACGAGTCAAGGATGACACCGAGAATGCGGGCCTGAGAGACGGGAAGGATGGTCGTGCCATCCACGATGATAGAGAAGTCTGGGAGAGGACCGGGTTTGGGAGGGAAGATGAGGAGCTCAGTCTTGCTCATGTTGAGTTTTAGGTGGCGGGCCGACATCCAGGTGGAGACGTCCTGGAGGCAGGAGGAGATGCGAGCCTGAAGGGAGGGGGAGAGGACAGGGGCGGAATTGTCCACCCGGGGGGAAAACAAATCTATAGTAAAAACCATCTTTCGTCTTTAGAAAGGAAGGAAATGTGTGTGATTGTACAATCATTAGAATGTGCTTATTTGAGTGGTATTTCTGTTATCATGATTTTGAAAGTAAAGTTTTTCTTCCTAGACAGTTCTAGTTTGAAAAGTACAATTAGAACAAACTATTTTCATCTCAGTTCTGTTAATTAAGAATGACTGTCACTCACTTTCCACTTTCCAATAACCATAAGATCGGAAAAACCTGTTCTGTTCCCAAGCACCACAGCAGGGGGAGTTCCCTCCTGTTGGAAGCTGAATGCTTTCCTCAGTTAAATGGAGTCCCCCAGAGTGTGCACCATCCTTGGATTGTAATGGATGTTCATCCAAGATCAATCTGAGAAAATAGAAGCTGTTTCAAAAGGCCCAAACTATCAGCCCAAAAGATTTAGAAGAATATTTCTGGGTTTCCACAGTCTTTAAGAAACTCCCAGCCTATTTTCAAGCAGTTAAGGGAAAGCTTAAGAGGGGTTGGCAGAAGAAACACTTTGAATTCCAAATATTGTTATGTTGGTCCTTTAAACACATTGTCTTTATAATTTTTTTAAGTGTTATTTCTCCTTTATGTATTTCTTCAGTTCCCCACCTGTCTTTAAGTTGCATATACATTTTAAACTCTGTGGTTCTAAATATCATTAAAAGTGATGTATCTCTTTATGAAATATGAAAATGGAAGCCTCCAGAGTACATTGCAATAGAGTTGGTAGACATGATTTCTACTCTGAAGGAACTTCCAGTCTAGTGAATTTGAGATTTGCATGGTAGTCACATTGTATGAACGTGAAGATACTCTCATAACCCCAAAAATACTTTGAAAAGATTTCCCCTCATCACACAGTTATTTTAGACTAGATTGCAAACTTCTTTCCAGGTAGCAAGCTCTTTGAGGGCAGTGAACATGTTTACTCAACTGTGTGCACGGGTCTGGGAGTCAGATACCTTGAGTCAGCTCCACCACTTCCATGCTGTGTGGCTTTGGGCAAATCATCTAACCTCTCTGTGCCTCAGTTTCCTCAGCTGGAAAAATGGGGATAAAATTAATTTTCTCCCTTCTCCTAAGACTGTGGACCCTATGTAGAAAAGGAACTGTGCCCAATCTAGTCATAGTGTGTTAACACTATTTAGTACGGTACTTGGTAAGCACTTAGTAGGCCCTTCAGAAATAACACAATTTTTGTCTCAAGTGCTTGTTACAGCTCTCTGCAGTCAGTAAGCATACAATCAGCGATCAGTGATATTTACTGAATATATTCTATGTGCGGAGCACTGTAATTAACTCTTAGGAGAGTAGAATGCAAGAGTTGGTAGACATTTTCCCTTCCCAAAAGGAGTTCACAGCCTAGAGAGGGAGGCAGACATTTATATAAATAAATTCTGGATATATACTTAAGTGCTGTGGGGCTGAGCGTAGGGTGAGCATCTAGTGCTTAAAGGGTACAGATCCAAATGCATAGGTGACACAGAAGGGAGAGGGAGTAGGGGAAATGAGGGCTTAGATGGGGATGGCCTCTTAAAGGAGATGTGATTTTAATGGGGGTTTGAAGGTGGGGAGAGTAGTGGTCTTTGACATAGAAAGAGGGAGGGAGTTCCAGGCCAGAGGGAGGACATGAGTGAGGAGTCCACGGTGAGATAGATGAGAATGAGATTCAGTGAGTAGGCGAGTGAAGTGAAGGAGGGCTAGATAGGAGAGGGTGAATTTACTGAGTTCTTTAAAGTTTATGCTAAGTAGTTAATAATAATAACTGTGGTACTTTTAAGCACTAGTTTATGTTAAATATGAAGGTAGAGAGTCAATCATTGGAGGTTCTCAAACAGAAACTCCTCACCGTCAGCTTTAAAGCACTCAATTGCCTTGCCTCCTCCTACCTTACCTCACTACTCTTCCACTACAACCCGGCCCACACACTTCACTCCTCTAATGCCAGCCTCCTCACTTGATCTTGTCTATCTCGCCTCTGACCCCTCGCCCACATCCTGCCTCTGGCCTGGAATGTCCCTCAGACAATTACTCTCCCCAACTTCAAAGCCTTTTGGAAAGCACATCTCCTCCGAGAGGGCTTCCCTAACTAAGCTCCCATTTCCTCTTCTCCCAATCCGTAATTCAATTATTTATATTTATGAATAGCTCCCCTTCTAGACTGTAAGGTCATGTGGGCAGGAAATGCGTCCACCAATTCTGTAATACTGTACTCTTCCAATCATGTAGTACACGCAGTACAGCTCTGCACACAGCAAGAGCTCAATGAATACAATTTATTGATTGGCTGATTGATTCTTGAGGAGTGGGGAGACATAGACTGAACTTTTTTCAGAAAAAATCATGTGGTGTGGAGAGCTGCTGCTGCTCCGGACTTTCTTTCTTGAACCCCCCTTCCCCCTCTGCCATGTCCCTCAGGCCCTCCCTTTGGTCAACCCACTACTTCCCCCCACACCCAAGACCTCTCCTCATCCCTCTCATCCTCCTCCCAGCACCCCAGCCTCCCTCAGCTCACTCCCATCCAACACCCCCAACCCCTACCCACCTCTTCCCCCACCTCCACCTCATATAAGCGCTCAGTACAGTGCTCTGCACACAGTAAGCACTCAATAAATACGATTGAATGAATAAATCCCTGTCCTTCCTTTTCCCAGGGCCACCCCTCATCCCCCTACCCCACAGGCTAGGCCCAACAAGCTCACTGTCATCCAACCTCTCCCTACCTCTCGTGCCGACCCCACCCTCCTCAGTATCCCCACAGCCTCAGCCAAGTGTGGCCTGTGGACCCTCCACTCCATCATGGAAAAACTTCCTTTCATCCTTGACGTGTTAGTGACCCAGTCAATGTTTCTCCAAAACATCCCTGAAACCTGGCTCTCCCCAGGTGACACTGTCTCCCCTACCACTCTGTCCAGGGTGGGGGCCTCATCTTCTCCCACTCCCCAAGATTCACTGAGAAAGGAGGAGGAGTTGGCTTCCTTCTCGCTCCCCAGTGCTGCTTTTGTACCAATTACTGAGAAGCAGCGTGGCTCAGTGGAAAGAGCCCAGGCTTTGGAGTCAGAGGTCATGGGTTCAAATCCCGGCTCTGCCACTTGTCAGCTGTGTGACTGTGAGCAAGTCACTTCACTTCTCTGAGCCTCAGTTACCTCATCTGTAAAATGGGGATTAAGACTGTGAGTCCCATGTGGGACAAACTGGTTACCCTGTATCTACCCCAGAGCTTAGAACAGTGCTCTGCACATAGTGAGCGCTTAACAAATACCAACATTACTATTATTAGTTACTAGTCACAGTCAATTACTTACCCCCAGGCTCCACCTCCAACTTTCTCAACCATTTTGATCTTTGTTTTACAATTCTTCCCTCATTCTCCATCTCAATATTGATCCTTGAGAACTTCAACATCCATACAGATATTAATAATAATAATTAATACTAATTATGGAATTTAAGCTCATACTATGTATCAAGCACTGTTTTCAGCTCTGGGGTAGATACAAGGTAATCAGGTTGTCTCCTGGGGGGCTCACAGTCTTAATCCCCATTTTACAGATGCAGTAACTGAGGCATAGGGAAGTTGTGACTTGCCCAAAGTCACACAGCCGACGGTGGAGACAGGATTAGAACCCAAGATCTCTGACTCCCACTAAGCTGCTAAGCCACACTGCTTCTCATGAATGAATGAAGACTGTGGACTGCCCCCTTCCTCTAGAAATATTACCTGACCTTGGCTTCACTGACACTGTCCTCTGCTGATTCTTCTCCTATCTCTCTGACCATTCCCTTTCTCTCACCTTCTGAAAACGGGGGTCCTTTAAGGCTCAGTTCTGGGTCCCCTTCTATTCTCTACCTACACTCATTCCCTTGGAGAACTCATTTACTCCCACACCTTCAACTACCATCTCTATGCAGATGATTCCCAAATCTACATCTACATCCTCTCTCCTTCTCTACTGTCTCCCATTTCCTTCTGCCTTCAGGACATCTCTACCTGGATGTCCTGCCTACACCTCCAACTAAATCAGTACATCAATCATATTCATTGAGCTCTTACTATGTGCAAGGCACTGTATTTAGCATTTGGGAGAGTAAAATATAACAGAGTTGGTAGGGACCATCCCTGAACATATCCAAAACACAATTACTTCTCTTTCCACCCAAACCCCACCCTCTCCTTGTCTTTCCCATCACTGTAGATAACACCACTTTTTTGCCTATATCACAAGTCTGTAAATTTGGCGTTGTCCTCAACTCATCTCTTTCATACAACCTACATATTCAATCTGTTGGCTCATCCTTCACAAGATCACTAAAATCCACCCTTTTCTTTCCATCCAAGCTGCTATTATGCTGATTAAAGCATTTATCCTCTCCTGCCTTGACTATTGCTAAATCCTCTTTGCTGCCCTCCCTGCCTCCTGTCTCTCCCCATTCCAGTCCATACTTCATTCAGCTGCCTGAGTCATTTTTTTAAAAAAACACTTTCAGGCCATGTGGTTTCCATCCACCTCTGCATCAAACAGGAAATCTTTACCATTGGCTTGAAACAATAATAATAATAATGGTATCTGTGAAGTGCTTACTACATGCCAAGCACTTTTCTAAGATCTGGGGTAGATACAAGGTAATCAGGTTGTCCCACATGGGGCTCACAGTCTTAATCCCCATTTTACAGAGGAGGTGACAGAGGCAGAGAGAAGTTAAGTGACTTGCCCAAAGTCACACAGCTGACAAGTGGCGGAGCCGGGATTAGAACCCATGACCTCTGACTCCCAAACCAGTGCTCTTTTCACTATGCCATGCTACTTCTCAAAGCACTCGATCAGCTTGCCCCTGCCTACCTTACCTCATGATCTCCTATTACAGTCTAGCCTGTACACTGTACTCCTCAAGCACCATTCATTTGTTCATTCAATCATATTTATTGAGCACTTACTTTGTGCAGAAACCTGTACTAAGCACATGGAAAGTACAATTCAGCAACAGATAGAGACAATCCTTACCCAACAAAGGGGTCACAGTCTAGAAGACGGGCCACCAGCTTGCTCTACGTTCCCCAACCTTACCTATCTCATTACTGACCCCTTTCCCTCATCTTCCCTCTGTCCCGGAACTCACTCTTCCTCTATATTTGCCCGGCCACCACTCTCCCCACCTCCAAAGCCTTATTAAGATAATTTCTCCTCTAAGCGGGCTTTGCAGATTAAGCCCTCTTTCCCTGACTCTCTCTCCCTTTTGTGTCATCTGTGCACTCATGTTATCTGTAAATGTGTATATTTTCAGATGAACCCTTTGGGCATTTGGTATTCATCACACTCTCAGCCCCAGACTGGTATTCATCTTCCCCCCAGACTATAAACTTGTTATGCGCAGGGAGAAAATCAATCAACTCCATTGTATTGTACTCTCCCAAGCATTTAGTACAGTGCTCCACACACAGTAGGCACTCAATAAATAAATTTATTGACTGATTGATTTATTGGGAGAGACAGAAGTCAGGGAGTTCAGCAAGGACACTGATGTAGTAATAATAATAATATTGGTATTTGTTAAAGCCCTTACTATGTGCCGAGCACTGTTCTAAGTGCTGGGGAAGATACAGGGTAATCAGGTTGTCCCACGTGAGGTTCACAGTCTTCATCCCCTTTTACAGATGAGGTAACTGAGGGCCAGAAAAGTGAAGTGACTTGCCCACAGTCACACAGCTGACAAGTGGTGGAGCCATCAAACCCATGACCTCAGACTCCCAAGCCCGGGCCCTTTCCATTGAAACACGCTGCTTCTCATGCTGCCTTAGACTCTAAACTCCTGAACAACAGGGACTGTGATAATAGCTGTGGTATTTATTAAGTGTTTTACCACGTGCCAAGCACCGTACTAAGCATAGGGATAGATGCAAGATGATCAGGTCCCACATGGGGCTCGCAGTGCAATTAGGAGGGAGACTTACCCAAGGTCACATATGGCAGACAGGTGATGGAGCCAGGATTAGAACCCACCTCCTCTGACTCCCAAGCCTTGCTTTTGCCAGTAGGCCACACTGGCACTTAACGAATACCACGACAACCAGCCAACCAGAGTCCAGGAAGAGAACACAGCCACTGGCCCCAGGCAGGGGGCTGGCAGGTGGATAACAGCACAGTAAGATTTCCTGGCTCGCTTTCGCAGCACATCCCACCTCAAACCCCTCCGCCATCCCGGGTCCCCTCGCGTTACCTGCGTAAAAACTGTGCAAGTCCGTGCCCAAGCATTTCTCTAGGAAGCGCCTGAGGGGGAGGATGTGAGCGTTTGGGGTGGTCCAGTTGGTAAGGAAATCCTCCACGATGTGATGGATGGCCGCCGGGCACGGGAGAGACCAGTCCTGGGGATGCAGCGTCATCTCCTTCTCAGTGGGGAGACGCTGGTAGTCGAGGCAGGATATGATGGGTACTTTGATCAGGAAAGTAGCTGTTTGGAAGCAGAGTAAAAAGTGAATAAATACAAGAAATGTCATTGATGGATTTTTAGAGAGAGTCTGTCCTATAAGTGCCAAGAATACTACTCTTTAATTGATATTAGATCATTAGCTTTATGTGTACCCTGTAAGGTCACTGGGGGCAAGGTACGTATTTACCAACTCTATTGTACTGTATTCTCTCTTAGAATAGTGCTCTGCAAACACAGTAAGTGCTCAATAAATACCACTGATTTATTGACTGATCTCTTTTACTTTAATGTAACTTAAAAAACAGGGAGAATGATCCATATTTGTTCCCAGATTGAGAAACAACCAAGACAGTGCAGTGGTCTCTTTCTCTGAGATTCTTTTAGCATAAATTGAAGTCTATCTTAAAGCAGGACTTCTGAATTACAAAGATGCTTTTAATACACCAGGGACTGGGATTTCCCCAGGCCACTAATATTAGAAACAAATGAGAAGTAAACAAAGAAGGAAAGTGAACAGAGTTCATATCCAGCTCATAATTCAATTAAAGGAAAAGAGTTTGAATTTAGAGAGGGCCTGTTCTTTAAAAGATCTTTTATACAAAGAAAATAGGTCTTCATGGTAAAGCAATCCTGTAGAATATGGATTGTTTTCAAAGAAGCAGCATGGTCTAGTGGATAGAGCACGGGCCTGGGAGTCAGAAGGACCTCAATCTAATTCAGGCTCTGCCACTTGTCTGCTCTGTGACTGTGTGACCTTGAGCAAGTCATTTAACTTCTCTGTGCCAAAGTTAAATCATCTGTAAAATTGGGATTAAAGTCATGTGTCCCATGGGGAAGAGTGACTGTGTCCAACTGATTATCTTGTTTTCACCCCAGTGCTTAGTACAGCATCTGGCACATAGTAAGCACTTAACAAAACCATTACATATATATATAGATATAAAGGTAGAGATAGAGATAGGTAGAGATAGAGATAGATAGATCATAAACCTTGATATCCGCATCCTTGGGGAAGACATGATTCATTCATTCAATCGTATTTATTGAGAGCTTATTGTGTGCAGCGCACTGTACTAAGAGCTTGGAAAGTACAATTTGGTACTGAAGTGAGACAATTCCTACCCAGCAATAGGCTCACAGTCTAGAAAGGGGGAGACAGACAACAAATCAATACAAAACAAGTAGACGGGCATCAATAGCATCAATATTCTGGAGATATGTAAATTCACTGCTTGACTTGACCTTGGATTCACTGCCAATGTCCTCTCTGGGTTCTCTGCCTATCTGTCTGGCCGCTCCTCCTCAGTCTCTTTTTCTGGCTCCTTCTCTTCCTCTCATCTTCTGTCAGGGGGATCCCTCAAGGTACAGTTCTAGGTTGACTTCTATTCTTCCACTACACCCTCTCCTTTAGAGAACTCTTTGGCTCCCTTGGCTTCAGTTACCAATTTTATGTAGATGATTCCAAAATCTACATCTCCAGCTCTGTCCTTTCTCTCCTTCCCTGCAATCTCTCATTTCCTCCTGACTTCAAGACATAGCTACTTAGATGTTCTACCAACACCTCAAATTAAACAGTGCTTGACACATAGTAAGTGCTTAACAAATACCATAATTATGAATTATTATAATAAAAATGTCCAAAACTGAACTCCTTATCTTTCCATCCAGACTAGATCACCCCTGTCTTTCCCATCACTGTAGGCAGCACCACTGTCCTCCGTAGCTTACAATTCTGTTGTCCTTGACTCGTCTTTCTCATTCCACCCACATAGTCAATCTGTTACTAAATCCTGTCAGTTCTACCTTCACAGCATTTCTACAGTCCACCCTTTTCTCTCCATTCTTACTGCTTCCATACTGATCCAAGAACTTATATTATCCACCTTGACTACTGCATCTCCAGGGCTTACTATAGGGCCTGGCACATAGTAAGTGCTTAACAAAACCATTACATATATATATAGATATAAAGGTAGAGATAGAGATAGGTAGAGATAGAGATAGATAGATCATAAACCTTGATATCCGCATCCTTGGGGAAGACATGATTCATTCATTCAATCGTATTTATTGAGAGCTTATTGTGTGCAGCGCACTGTACTAAGAGCTTGGAAAGTACAATTTGGTACTGAAGTGAGACAATTCCTACCCAGCAATAGGCTCACAGTCTAGAAAGGGGGAGACAGACAACAAATCAATACAAAACAAGTAGACGGGCATCAATAGCATCAATATTCTGGAGATATGTAAATTCACTGCTTGACTTGACCTTGGATTCACAGCCCAGCCCACACACTGCACTCCTCTAGACCCATCTTACTCACTGTGCCCCAATCTCAACTATCTTGCCACCAACCCCTTTCCCACATCCTCCCCCTGGCCTGGAACTCCCTCCCCCTCTATATTCACCAGACCAACAGTCTCTCCACCTTTAAATCATTATTAATGTCACATCTTCTCCAAGAGATTTTCTTCAGTTAAGCCCTTTTTTCCCCTGTTCACTTTTCCTTAGACATCATCCATGAGCTCAGATCTGTGACCTTTGGACATTTGATATTCACCCCACCTCCAACCCTATGGCACTTATGCATGTACCTTTAAATTATATGTTATAAATCATTTATTTATTCATATTATTCATTCATTCATTCAATAGTATTTATTGAGCGCTTACTATGTGCAGAGCACTGTACTAAGCGCTTGGGATGAACAAGTCGGCAACAGATAGAGACAGTCCCTGCCGTTTGACGGGCTTACAGTCTAATCGGGGGAGACGGACAGACAAGAACAATGGCACTAAACAGCGTCAAGGGGAAGAACATCTCGTAAAAACAATGGCAACTAAATAGAATCAAGGCGATGTACAATTCATTAACAAAATAAATAGGGTAACGAAAATATATACAGTTGAGCGGACGAGTACAGTGCTGTGGGGATGGGAAGGGAGAGGTGGAGGAGCAGAGGGAAAAGGGGAAAATGAGGCTTTAGCTGCGGAGAGGTAAAGGGGGGATGGCAGAGGGAGTAGAGGGGGAAGAGGAGCTCAGTCTGGGAAGGCCTCTTGGAGGAGGTGATTTTTAAGTAAGGTTTTGAAGAGGGAAAGAGAATCAGTTTGGCGGAGGTGAGGAGGGAGGGCGTTCCAGGACCGCGGGAGGACGTGACCCAGGGTCGACGGCGGGATAGGCGAGACCGAGGGACGGTGAGGAGGTGGGCGGCAGAGGAGCGGAGCGTGCGGGGTGGGCGGTAGAAAGAGAGAAGGGAGGAGAGGTAGGAAGGGGCAAGGTGATGGAGAGCCTTGAAGCCTAGAGTGAGGAGTTTTTGTTTGGAGCGGAGGTCGATAGGCAACCAGTGGAGTTGTTTAAGAAGGGGAGTGACATGCCCAGATCGTTTCTGCAGGAAGATGAGCCGGGCAGCGGAGTGAAGAATAGACCGGAGCGGGGCGAGAGAGGAGGAAGGGAGGTCAGAGAGAAGGCTGACACAGTAGTCTAGCCGGGATATAACGAGAGCCCGTAATAGTAAGGTAGCCGTTTGGGTGGAGAGGAAAGGGCGGATCTTGGCGATATTGTAGATATTAATATCTGTCTCTACTCCTAGGCTACAAGCTTGTTACGGATAGGGAACTTGTCTGCTAATTCTGTTACATTGGCCTCTCCCAAGCACTGTTCTGCACATAGTAAGCACTCCATAAATGCAACTGATTGATTGCTTAATTGATTGGGTCAGTCCCATCCTTTCCAACCATGTCGGGATGCTTCTTGATTCAGTTCCCATTCCCCAATCCAGTTCTCATCGAAATTTTTAAATGCTGCTAGGAGTCTTGCATACCACGATCCTGTGCAAAGGTGTGAGAAGCACCAAATTGAGGTTGGCTTGGTGCTTCCATAGTAGGTGGAGGTGGTGGAGGAGGAGGAGTAGCATTTAATATCATTACAACTATAATTATTATTATTGTTAATATTATTATTGTACTTAAGTGCTTACTGTGTGCCAAGCACTACGCTAATCTCTCATGGTAGATGCAAGATAATCAAGAGGGACTCAGTCCCTGTCTCACATGGGGCACCTGATCTAAGTAGGAGAGAGTAGAATTTAGTGCCTATTTTATATGAGAGGTAACTGAGACTCAGAGAAGTTAAGTGACCTGTCAAAGGTCACACAGCAAAGTGGCAGAGCCCAAATTAGAACCAGGTCCTCTGACTCCCAGGCCCATGGTCTTTCCACTAGTCCAAGTTGCTTCCCACTTGGATAGCTGCTCAGTGTGGGACATTCTACTGAGCATTTGGGAAATTAAGACAAGAATGAATGAAGAACCTGGCTGTCCAAATTCAGTCCAGTGTTCTTTGGTGCGTGCTCCGGGCATCTGGTGTCTATGGCTAAAAACAGTCCCAAACATTTCCTCTCCACATCCCTAGCTTTCCCTCAGATCACACACTATAAACTGTGAGTCTGTGAACTTATGCTAATCCCTCTTGAATAATAATCACGGTACTTGTTAAGCGCTTACTATGTGCCAAGCACTGTTTTAAATGCTACAGTAGATATGAAGTAATTAGGTTGGACACAGTCCCTGTCCTACATGGGTCTCACAGTCTTAATCCCCATTTTACAGATGAGGTAATTGAGACCCAGAGAAGTGAAGTGACTTGCCCAAGGTCACACAGCAGACATATGGTGGAGTCGATTTAGAACCCAGGTCCTTCTGACTCCCAGGCCCGTGCTCTATCCACTAAGCCATGCTGCTTCTCCTGCAGATACTTTCACGTCAGCACAGCTTCTGACGAACAGGTTCTCTCTCTGCTCACAACAAGGCCATAGCTAAAATCATGCCACTTCAGCTGCTTCGTAGCATTGCACAAACCAGGCCCATTTTCTTCACTGCCTCAACTAAATCCTAAACCCAGGCAGCAGTCATCTTCAGTCTCACCAGACTTTCCACCACCACCATCACTTCTCCCTGTAATTAATCCCAGATACTATCACCCAATTCATCCCTTTCACACCGACCTTATTACTCCTCTCCTCAGAGTCCCCGTTCACTCTCCATATCAAGATAAAGCTCCCAACTCTTTACTCCAAATCCTTTCAGCAAGCTGCTCCAAACTGCTAACATCTCATTCTTCTCCCACTCCTGTGTCGCTTTCCCGCCACCCTTCCCTGACTGCCAAAGATGTCCATCTCTGTGTCAAAATTGATTTTGCTTTTGCATTTCTCCCCAAGTTTCTCCATCTTCTAGGATTATTACAGAATTTGGTTTTATTTTCTGCTTCTTCCTCTTAGCGTATCTCCACGGCCGTACTCGTGACCGAAGATTGTGATTTGACTGTTAGCATGGACAGAGCCTATTTAAATCAGTTTGCACCGTACCTACAATACCGATGAATAATCCATGCAATGATGATGATATTTCACCCCTGCTCAGGCTCTGTCTGTTCCAGTCAAGACTTACTTTTGCAGGCATTTAGAGACAACAATTCTCAGAAACTCCCTATTTTTAGCACAGGGGTGTGAAGCCCAAAGAAGTAGTGAAAATGAACCAAGCATCCAGGTGTCTGACATGAGTGGGGACAGGTTATTCCTTGGCTGATGGTTCTGAAAATGACAGGTCAACTTTTCAGACACGTTCCACTTCAGCTATAGCACATCATTCCCTCTTGTAGAACAGATCACCTTCATTCTTTGGGGAGTTTTCTACATTTAAATGTGAGCCAAAGGAAAATATATTCTCACAGATTTCTCTATTACTTTTTTACTGAAATCTGACATAGAGTTCTTGATTCAGTAGTTGCATTAGATCATCGTCATCCATAATAATAATGTTGGTATTTGTTAAGCGCTTACTATGTGCAGAGCACTGTTCTAAGCACTGTGGTATACCAGGTGATCAGGTTGTCCCACATGGGGCTCACAGTCTTAATCCCCATTTTACTGATGAGGCAACTGAGGCAGAGAGAAGTTAAGTGACTTTCCCAGAGTCACACAGCTGACAAGTGGCAGATCCAGGAATCGAACTCATGACCTCTGACTCCCAAGCCCGTGCTCTTTCCACTGAGCCACGCTGCTTCTCTAGTCCATAATATGATGTCTTTGTGGGATGTGACTGTACTTAAATTGTATTTGTTATGGGTTTACTATGTGCTAATCAATCAATTCATTGTATTTATCTGCCAAACTAGCTATCTTCCCCTCTTCAAAACCTTACTGAGAGCTCACCTC
The DNA here is from genome assembly GCF_004115215.2 of Ornithorhynchus anatinus. Classification (NCBI taxonomy): domain Eukaryota; kingdom Metazoa; phylum Chordata; class Mammalia; order Monotremata; family Ornithorhynchidae; genus Ornithorhynchus; species Ornithorhynchus anatinus. The sequence continues at coordinate 111,553,989 of NC_041728.1, read as the reverse complement.
CTCCAGGAGGCCTTTCCAGACTGAGCGCCCCTTCACCTCTGCTCTTCCCCCCCCCCCATCTCCCCTACTCCCTCCCTCTGCTCTACCCCCCTTCCCTGCCCCACAGCACTGCTGTATAGTTGTGCGTATTTATTATTCTATTTATTTTATTAATAATATGTATAAATCTATGATTTATTTATCTATTTTGATGGTATTGATGTCTATCTACTTGTTTTGCTTTGTTGTCTGTCTCCCCCTTCTAGACTGTGAGCCCATTGTTGGATAGGGATTGTCTCTATCTGTTGCCAAATTGTACCTTCCAAGCACTTAGTACAGTGTTCTGCACACAGTAAGCAATCAGTAAATACAATTGAATGAATGAATGAATTTATTGAGTGCTTACTGTTAGCGGGACTGTACTAACTGCTTCAGAGAGTACAATATAACAGAGTTGGTAGACATGTTCCCTGCCCACAATGAGATTGCAGTCCAGAGGGGGAGACAGACATTACTTTAAATATTAATATAAAAAAGTAAATTCCAATATGTACATAAGCTCAGTGGAAAGATCCCGGGCTTGGGAGTCAGAGGTGATGGGTTCTAATCCCAGCTTTGCCACTTGTCAGCTGTGAGACTTTAGACAAGTCACTTAACTTCTCTGGGCCTCAGTTACCTCATCTGTAAAATGGGGATTAAGACTGTGAGCCCCAAGTGGGACAACCTGATCACCTTGTATCTCCCCCCAGCACTTAGAACAGTGCTTCGCACATAGTAAGTTCTTAACAAATGACATCATTATTATTATAATTGTTATTATTAAATTCCATTAAAAAACTGATGCATAGTAAGTGCTTAACAATTATTATTATTATTATTCCATAACTGTAAATTGCAAGATACAGTAACGGTTTGCTCCTGTGACAAGTCACATCAGTTTCCGCATGTTCCCTGGTGTGCTACCTGCCAGAGCTTTTTGGAACTTGGTAGCAGAGCGAATAATTGGCACACAGAATTGTAGGGATTTGACACCATCTCAATCAAACATTAACTACCACTGAGTGTTCCTATTAGCTGTTAAACCGGAGACTTATTAAGACTTAAATAGAGTCTCTCTGTGACAGGTCTCAGCTGGATAATGAGCCGGTTGCTTCTCTTGAAGATGCCGTCAACCTGATTTAAAGGTTAAGTGTGACTATTCTGGCTTCTGATCTTTTATAAACTGCCCAGCGCTGATGAGCTGTGCAACACCAAGTCATGTTACAAGACTGATTAATCCCTTTTTTTCTGTAGGATTTATTTAATCAAAATCCATCCCTCAATACCTTACAGGTTATTATTTAAATTTCTATTTACTAAATAATAATTATGGCATCTGTTCAGTGCTTACTATGTGCCAAACATTGTTCTAAGCACTGGGGTAACAATAATAATAATAATGTTGGTATTTGTTAAGCGCTTACTATGTGCAGAGCACTGTTCTAAGCGCTGGTATAGATACAGGGTAATCAGGTTGTCCCACATGAGGCTCACACCTAATCCCCATTTTACAGATGAGGTAACTGAGGCCCAGAGAAGTGAAGTGACTTGCCCACAGTCACACAGCTGACAGGTGGCAGATCTGGGATTCGAACCCATGACCTCTGGCTCCCAAACCCGGGCTCTTTCCATTGAGCCACGCTGCTTCTCTTGACAGGTTGTCCCATTTGGGGTGTATACTCTTCATCCCCATTTTACAGATGAGGTAACTGAGGCACAGAGAAGTAAAGTGGCTTGCCCAACATCACAGAGCAGACAAGTGGCGAAGCCAGGATTAGAACCCATGTCGCCTGACTCCCAAACCCAGGCTCTTGCCTCTAAGCTACTTCTTCTTTGAAATTCTATCTGGTCTCTCTGAACTCTGAACATGCTGAACTTCAGCTTCTCTCTGAACTAAAGACATGATGGCCAGAACTTTGGACAAAAGAAACTTGAAACTCGCTCTTCAGCAGAAACAAAGGAAAGGGCAAGTGTTGAGCAAAGAAGCAGTATCCAACTCACCTGCTCACAACTGATATTGGGAGCTGTTGGGATCATTATTTTAAGAATATTCTCGTGATCCTGTTCAACATACATCAATTCCCTGTCTTGCCTCTGGAGATCATTTGACATTTCTCCTTATAACTGACCAAGAAACTAAAAGGAGAGACGGGAGATGAACAAGATGTCAACTCAATGGTACGTGAAGCTGATTCTTATCCTTTCAAAACCAATAATTACAGCGATCCTCCATTCTAATGTATAAACTCCTTGAGTGTAGGGATCATGACTACTTATTCTATTGTACCCTCTCAGACATTAAGTCCACTGCTCTGCACAGAGTTAATGCTCAGCAAATGCCACTGATTGATAGATTGAAGACAACCAAGCAGTACCCTTGGCTTAAACTGTCGAGTAATCCCCGACACATAGCGACGACGTGGACACATCACTTCCAGAACGCCCCACTTCTAACTGCAATCATTCTAGCATATCTGGTAGTATATCCATAGAGTTTTCTTAGTAAGAATAATAATAATATTGGCATTTATTAAGTGCTTACTATGTGCCAAACACTGTTCTAAGCACTGGGGTAGATACAAGATAATCAGGTTGTCCCATGTCGGACTCATAGTCTTCATCCCCATTTTACAGATGAGGTAAATGAGGCACAGAGAAATCAAGTGACTTGCCCAAGGTCACGCAACTGACAAGTGGCAGAGCCGGGATTAGAAACCATGACCTCTGACTCCCCAGCCCATGCTCTTTCCACTCAGCTACGCTGCTACTCATAAAATAGTAAAAATATGGAGATGGTTTACCATTGCCTCCTTCTGTTCTGTAATCTTGAGTTTCCACCCTTGACTCTCTCCCATGCCGCTACTGCCCAGCACAGGTGAGTTTTGACTAGTAGCAGATTGCCTTCCACTCATTAGCTGCTGGCCAAGCAAGGAATGGATCTTACTTCTCAGTGCCTCAGTTACCTCATCTGTAAAATGTGAATGGAGACTGTGAGCCCCACATGGGACAGGAACTGTGTCCAACTCAATTTGTATCCACTCCAGTGCTTAGTACAGTGCCTGGCACAAAGTAAATGCTTAACAAATGCCATTATTACTATTATTATTAATAGTAGCAGTAGTATCTAGAGGACAGCCAAAGCTCTTTCAAATCAATTATATTATTTTACTCTCAGAATGCCTATTAGGTAGGAGGAAGCGGTATTATTATGCCTAATTTGCCGGTGGCAGAGGCTGCTGACTCCCTACCTCATGTACTCCACATTGCCTCATGAGAAACATTCCCACGCTGCCACTGGGCACCCACAGAAAAGGGTTTTCTTTTCACATAGAATCTAGAGACATCACTTTCAGACATCCTCTTCGGCTCATGTGAATTCATTCAATCATTCATTCATTCAATCGCATTTATTGAACGCTTACTATGTGCAGAGCACTGTACTAAGCACTTGTACAATTCGGCAACAGATAGAGACAATCCCTGCCCAACAACGGGCTCACAGTGAATGTAATAATAATAATAGTTGGGATATTTGTTAAATGCTTTCGATGTGCCAGGCACTGTACTAAGCACTGGGGTAATAATAATGTTGGTAATTGTTAAGCGCTTACTATGTGCCAAGCACTGTTCTATGCACTGGGGTAGATACAAGGTAATAAGGATATCCCACGTGGGGCTCACAGTCTTCATCCCCATTTTACAGATGAGGGAAGTGAGGCCCAGAGGGGTTAAGTGACTTGCCCAAGGTCACACAGCTGACAAGTGACACAGCCGGGATTAGACCCCACGACTTCTGGCTCCCCAGCCCATGCTCCTGCCACTGAGCCAAGACGGGTAAATACAAGGTAATTGAGTTGGACACAATCCCTGTTTATATTAATGCTATATTATATTTATATTAATGTTGGTCAACCCCTCTAGACTGCAAACTCGTTGGGGGCACGGAACATGTCTTCCATATATGTTATACTGTATTATTCTAAGTGCTAAGTAAGGTGCGCCACTCACAAATAAATTTGATCGATCGCTGATTGATTGATTGATAAGAGAAATAGCATAGCCTAGTGGAAAGACCATAGATTTGGGAATCAGAGGACCTGGATTCTAATCTCAGCTCTGTCATTTGCCTTCGGTGTAACTTTGAGCAAGTCACTTAGCTTCTCTGGGCCTGAGTTTCCTCAAATACAAAATGGGACCTGTTTACCTTCCTGCTTAGTGTGTGAGCCCCATGAGGGAAAGGGACCGTGTCCAACGTGATTAACTTTTATCTACACCTGTACTTAGAACAGTGTTTGACACATAGCGAGCACATAATAATAATAATAATAACGGCAAGTTTGGGGGACAATTGGTGAAAATTTGGAAGCTAAAAGAAATGTGCAAACCCGAACCCTTCTGAGATTCTGTTCCATTGTGTTTTCCCCTCTTGTTGCATCACGGCCACTTGATCCATCTGGTAGGCAGAGGAAACCTGGGGATCTCCAATTACTAAACTCTGAAGCGCTTCCTTCATGAGTTTGAAACTGGGACCATCTGGCTGTATAGTCCCAAATTAGGACCCAAATTAGCCATTCAGTAAGTAAGGAAAATGAGGAAAAATATGGGAGTAGAAATAGCCAAGACCAAGTTGAGAGTTCTGTGGAGCCTCCGGCTATTGTGGCTAAACCAAATTCCCAAACAAGACAGTGACCAAAGTTGGGATTAAATCAGTATTGCAAATTAGAATTGTTAACAACAGAAAACATCAAAGTCAAGTTTACAGGGTAATATGCAAAGCCACTGAGCTTCATAATTGCAAGGGCTGGAGGTTTGGCTTGGAGGTAACAGGCACTCAATGGCTCACATGAGGCCTCCGATTGGAGAAATGTCTGGGAAAAGGATTTGATCTAAAATGACCCTCAAACTAAATCACCCATTCCCTATTACCCCCAGATACTATTTAAGCAGAGAGGAATACTTTGCCACATGGAAATATTCTTGTCATGTGGTCTCAAATAGGAGCTCATCTCCAAGCACTCAGCACAACAGCTCAGGAAACTCAATTCCCTCTTTATCTTGTTCTCAGGACTATTACTGGCAGAGCAGCAGCATGGCCGAGTGGATAGAGATCAGGCCTAGGAGTCAGAAGGACCTGGGTTCTATTTCTGGCTCTGCCGTTTGTCTGCTGTGTGACCTTGGGCAAGTCCCTTAACTTCTCTGCCTCAGTTGTTTCACCTGTAAAATGAGGATTAAGGCTCTAAGCCCCATGTGGGACAAGGACTGTGTCCAACCTGATTACCTTTTATCTACCCCAGTGCTTAGAACAGTGCCTAGCTAATAGTAAGTGCTTAACAAATACCATTTCTTTTTTTTAAAAAAAGGCAGTTTCCTCCCAAACTTTCCCAATGCCTTCTAGAAAGTCAATTAATCACTCAATCAATCATATTTATTGAGCACTTTCTGAATACACTGCACTAAGCACTTCAGAGAGTCCAGTACAACAGAGTCAGTAACTATGTCCCCTGCCCACACCAAACTTTGTAAATGAGTACAAAAGTTCTATGGGGCTGAAGGAGGGTCATATAAAGTGTGCAGATCATAGTGTGAGGGTGATGCAGAAGGGAATGGGAGAAGAGGAAATGAGAGCTTAATTGTGAAGTCCTCTTGGAGCAGATTGTTTTTAAATAAAGGTTTGAAGGTAGGGAGAGTGAATGTATGAAGAGGAAAGGGCTTTTCAGGCCAGAGGCAGGAAGCGAATGAGGGTTTGAAGGTGAGATGGATGAGATCGAGGTACCGTGAGTAGGTTGGCATTAGAGGAGTGATGTGTGCAGCCTGTGTTGTGGTAGGAAATCAGGGAGGTGAGGTAGGAGGGGGCAAGGTGATTGAGTTCTTTAAAGCTGACGATAAGAAGGTTTTGTTTGATGTGGAGGTGGATGGGCAATCACTGGAGGTTCTTGAAGAGGGGGAAAACATGGACTGAACATTTCTGTAGAAAAATGATCCGGGCAGCCAAGTGAAGCATGGACTGCAGTGGGAAGAGACAGGAGGCAGGGAGGTCAGCAAGGAGGCTGATGCAGTGATCAAGAAGGGATAGGATAAGTGCTTTGATCAGCAAGGTGAGGAAAGGGCAGATTTTAGTTATGCTCTGAAATTGACCAAATAGGATTTGGTGACAGATTGAATATATTGGTGGAATGAGGGAGATAACTGGAGGATAATGTCGCAACGTATAGGCAAAACCAGCCCCTTTGACTAAGGAGTTTGTAGTCCATGGAGTTTGGAGTTTGGAGAGGATATTTTTAACATATGCTGTGACACTGCAAGTCTAACACTCACCATGTCAAATTCATTCATTCAATAGTATTTATTGAGCGCTTACTATGTGCAGAGCACTGTACTAAGCGCTTGGGATGAACAAGTCGGCAACAGATAGAGACAGTCCCTGCCGTTTGACGGGCTTACAGTCTAATCGGGGGAGACGGACAGACAAGAACAATGGCAATAAATAGAGTCAAACTTCATCCTTTCCCTGGCATCCCGTCTACTTATATTATTGTACTCTCCCAAGCACTTAATAAGCTTATTAAGGGCAGGGAACATATCTACTAATTCTGTTGTATTGCACTCTCCCAAGCACTCAGTACAGTGCTCTGCACATTGTAAGCACTCAATAAATATGATTGACTGACTGATTTAGTACAGTGGTCTCTACACAGTTAGCACTCAATAAATGCCATTGCCTGACACATATCTCAGAGCATGCCCCAATTCTATTTGAAACCTCCCCTCTTAGAGGCTATCTGGGTTATTTTCAGTCCAAAGATGACTTTCATTCACTCATTCATTTATTCATTCATATTTATCGAGGGCTTACTGTGTGCAGAGCACTGTAGTAAGCACTTGGGAGAGTACAATATAACAAAAAACAGATACATTCCCTGCTCACAATGAGCTTACAGTCTATAGGGACTAGATTGCTGCTGTTAATACACAGGTAAAGTCTGCTTTGGAAGAGAGAAGCAGTGTAGTCTAGTGGACAGAACACAGGCCAGGGAACGAGAAGGACCTGGGCTCCAATCCCAGCTTGCCATTCCTCTACTGTGTGACCCTGGTCAAGTCACTTCACTTCTCTGTGCCTTAGTTAGCTCATATATAAAATGGGGATTAAGACAGTGAGCTTCAAGTGACACATGAACTGTGTCCAACCTGATAAGCCTGTAACCATGCAGTGAGATAATTCTTAATAATAAAAATGGAGAGGCTCACTTCCATGGAGATAAACCAGCATGGCCTAGTGGACAAGGTCCAGGCCTGGGAGCCCGAGAACTTGGGTTCTAATTCTGGAACTGCTACTTGTCTGATGTGTGTCCTTGAGCAAGTCACTTAACTTGTCTGTCATTTGGTTTCTCCATCTGTAAAATGGAGGTTCACTAACCATTCTCCCTCCTACTAAGACTGTGATCCTCTGTGGGACACCTGATTACCTGATTACCTACCCAGTGCTCAGTTCAGAGCTTGCCACATGGTAAGCACTTAACAAGTATTATAGTTACTGTTATTATAAGAGCAGAAAAGGAAACAGAAAAGAGCTGCCTGTATGGCCTAGGGGTTTTCCCCTGAGAATAGAGGTCCTGAGATGGCTGCCCATCTTTTCTCTTGGAAGATCTTGCTCTTAAGGGTATTTTCAATTGTCATCGGTTGAATGACAAATATATAGAGAAATATATATATATTATATATATTCATACTTTTTCCTTGGTCTATGAGTATATTTTTCCTTTTTTTTTTTGTCCCAGATGATGCCTCATAGAGGGAAGTCAGAAAGCCCAGTGGTTAACTAGCAACGCTCTTAATGGGGCTGGCTCAATGCATTCCACAATATCATGAGCCGAAAACCGGCAGAGCCAGAGTTAATCAAAATTATGCAGAGCTCCTGATAGGAAAAGGTTCTGAACACAATCACACTTGAGAGAAATATCTTTCCACAAACAATATGTTGCAAAAAAGGGCAGATTTGAGGGAAAACAGAAAGTCAATGAGTTTGTTCCACCCATACAGTTCAGTCTGCTTAAGAGAACCCAATTCAGAAGGTTAGAAATGATCCAAAGACAGGATGGAGTGTCTAGAGACTCAACTGGTCAATCGATCAACGCTCCAAGTCTATGAATATGCTTACACAAAGTGAGGCTGTCTGCAGAGGGACAATTACTTTCTCTCAATCAATACCCACAAGGTTTTCCTTGAGTGTTATTCTCCAATGAAGACCTCTCTCAAAAAGAGAAGCAGTGTGGCCTAGTGGTGAAGAGAACCAGTCTGGGAGCGAGAGGACCTGGGTTCTAGTCCTGGCTCTGTCACTAGTCCGCTGTGTGACCTTGGGCAAGTCACTTCACTTCTCTGTTCCTCAGTTACCTGTTAAATGGAAATTAAGACTATGACCCCCATGTGAGAGATGTCCATCCTAAATTGTATCTACCAGTGCTGGGTACAGAGAATGGCACATAGTAAATGTTTAACAGATACCATTAAAAAGAGGTAGATAGGTGTGCCACAGTTTTATTTTTGATCTCAGAAAATAACACATTCATTTAGTCTCTAGAAAAATTCTTCCTTGAAAGCCTTAAAAACTCACATTTACTGGTAATAGTCATCTAAATCTTGTAACAGTGATGTGGCACGTTTGGAGGCCATCTGAGGCTTCCCTGAATCTCTACTGTGGCTTTGCTAATGGTTAGTCAAATGGTCTTTTGTAAACATCCCACTGTCCACTGCCTTTCCTCCTGGCAGAGGCTGTCTACTCCAAGGATGGGAAATCTAGTATCTTTCCCGAACCTTCTAAACCACTCCTTTTGCAAGAAATAGCAACTAGGGTCAATGAACCACATCTAGTTAATAGCGCTATTCTTTTTGTCGGGGTCACTTTATATTTTTATTTTATTTTATTGTTTTATGGTGCTTTTTAAGTGCTTAATTTGTGCCAAGTACTGTACTAATACTGAGGTTTATGCAAGGTAATCAGATTGGATGCCATTCCTGACCCCTATAGGGCCCACAGTAGGGTACCTCTATTTAACAGAGGAGGAAACTGAGGCAAAAAGAATTTGTATGACTTGTCCAAGGTCAAACCGCAGGCAACCGGCAGAGCCGGGATTAGAACCTAGGTCCTCTGACTCCGAGGTTCTTTCCACTAGGCCATGCTGTTTCTCAGAATAGTGTTTGTATTGTTTACTTGGAAACTCATTTCATTAAGTGTCATTAACCACTGACGTTTCTCACATTAGGAAATGCACTTAACACATCAGGAAAGACCATTTTCCTATATGTGATTATCATAGCTAGGACAACCTCACCAAAAACAAGAGAAGTAGCATGGCCTGGTGGAAAGAGCACAGATCTGGAAGTCAGAAGACCTCGGTTCTAATCATTCATTCATTCAATAGTATTTAATAATGTTGGTATTTGTTAAGCACTTACTATGTAACGAGCACTGTTCTAAGCGCTGGGGTAGATGCAGGGTAATCAGGTTGTCCCACGTGCGGCTCACAATCTTAATCCCCATTTTACAGATGAGTTAACTGAGGCACAGAGAAGTGAAGTGACTTGCCCACCGTCACACAGCTGACAAATGACAGAGTCGGGAGTCGAACTCATGACCTCTGACTCCGAAGCCCAGGCTCTTTCCACTGAGCCACGCTGCTTCCCCTATTTATTGAGCGCTTACTATGTGCAGAGCACTGTACTAAGCGCTCTGCCGCTTGTCAACTGTATGACCTTGGGCAAGTCACTTAACTTCTCCGTGCCTCTGTTACCTGATCAGTAAAATGGGAGTTAAGCCTGTGAACTCTATGTGGGACAGGAACTGTGTCAAACCTGATTACCCTGTACTTACCACAGTGCTTAGTACAGTGCCTGGCACACGGTAAGCACTTAAAGCATACCATAAAAATAAAAATATACACGTACTTAACTCAAGTCGTTCAATACTGCCGACTTAAATTCTCCTGTTTCCTTAGAGTGCCTTAATGGTAAAGCTCATCATGGGCAGTGAATGTCAACCAACGCCTTTTTATTGTACTCTCCCAAGTGCTAAGTAGAGTGCTCTGGACACAGTAAGCACTCAATAAATATGATTGATTTATTGATTGATAGAGGAACAGTGTTAAGTAAATTGTTGGGTATTGGTGGCCTAATTGTTTATGGGTTCTTGGAGGTCCTCTGCCAGATGGACATAGTTGAGTTACACTGCTCAGAGAAAGGAATTTCTGTCCAAGCAGCTGGAAATGAAGCCTCTAATAAGCATGAGCAGTTAGACTATGGAAAGGACAAATGGGTTGAGGGTTGGGTCTCTCTATGCAAGGTTTATAACTTTTTAATAATAATAATAATAATGCTGGTATTTGTTGAGCACTTACTATGTGCCAAGCATTAGGGCTAGAAAATTACGCTATTACCAATGAGATTTTATGAGGGTGTGCACATGTGGCTGATTAGACTTCTGAGAGAACATTCGGCTGTAAGTTCGTTGAGGGCAGGAATGCGTCTGTTTGTTGTTATACTGTCCTGTCCCAAGCACTTAGTACAGTACTTTGCAACAATAAGCAGTGGTGTGGCTTAGTGGAAAGAGCAAGGGTTTAGGAGTCAGAGGTCATGGGTTCTCATCCTGGCTCTGTCACTGATCAGCTGTGTGACTTTGGGCAAGTCACTTGACTTCTCTGTGCCTCAGCTACCTCAACCGTAAAATGGGGATTAAGACTATGAGCCCCACGTGGGACAACCTGATTACCTTGCATCTACCCCAGCGCTTAGAACAGTGCTCTGCACATAGTAAGCGCTTAACAAATACCTTATTATTATCATTATTATTATTAATAGATAAAATTGAATTGAATGAATGAAGGTGCAGGTAAATATTGCCCTTTGCAGCACTGTAGCACTTGCATACAGAAGCAGCATGGCAGAATGGATAGAGCTTAATATAGTGTTCTGCTCACAGTAAGCACTCAGTAAATACAACTGATTGATCAATTAATTGATTGTGGTATTCTTTATTCTGATTGATAAAATCTGAGGGGGTCCTAAAGCAGGTTCTTCATTCTTTCAGAGTTCGGCACTCGCTTCCTCAATGGTTTGAGTCACTGTGAAATGCCGGCTTCACCAACAGTGAAAAATTGGGAGTCAGAAGGTGATGGGTTCTAATCCTGGATCCACCACTTGTCTGTTGTATGACCTTGGGCAAGTCAATTCACTTCTCTGTGCCTCAGTTGCCTCATCTGTAAAATGGGGATTGAGTCTGTAAAGTCCTCATGAGACAGGGACTGTGTCCAACTTAATTTACTTGCATCCAGTGCCTGGTACATAGTAAGCACTTAAATATTATCGTTGTTACCTGGTGTTGGTTTTAATTCCTTCTCTAAGCCTTCAAGTGTCTGTCAATCATACTGATTCAGAATCATCTGCAGGACTTTTTTTGTGGGTAGGCTTCTAGAGGACAGTGATCAGCATAAAGGAATTTGGGTTTGACCAATATAATGATTCTCTTAGCCAACACTGAGTTGAAAGTGTTTCCCAGATAATCTGTATATTCCTTTTGTGTCTTCAAGCATCGCTGCTTAGGATAGTTTTTAACAGCTCTCCTGCCAGTAGCTTCTTGATTTCCGAGTCATTTTCATCACATAATGGTTGACTGATGTGCATGGGTGGAACGAAAGAAGCAGTGTGGACTAATGGAAGGCGCACGAGACTGGGAGTCAGAGGATCTGGCTCCTAATCCCAGCTCGTCGCTTGTCTCCTGTGTGACCCTGGGCAAGTCACAACTTCTCTGTGCCTCAGTTCCCACAACTGTAAAATAAAGATTAAATCCTACTCCCTCCTACTTGGACTGTGAGCTCCATGTGGGACAGGGACTATGTCCAACCTCATTAACTTGCATTCATTCATTGGTGTCTTCCTTCTTTTAGAGCCTGGCACTCCATGCCTCAATGGCTTGAGTCACTGTGATGACTTCATCGACAGTGAAAAATTGGAAATATTAAGTAATGAACAGTCCAACTCTAAACCTTCTCTTCCCATACCCCCTCTCCCTTCTGTGTCACCTATACATGTGGCTCTACACCCAGTAAGCATTTGATATTCACCTCACCCTCAGGCCCTCAGCACTTATTTACATAACTATAATTTATTTTAATGGCTGTTTTCCCCACTAGACTGTAAGTTCACTGTGGGTGGGGAATGTTTCTGTTTATTATACTTTCACAAGCCCTTAGTACACTGCTCTGCACACAGGAAGCGCTCAATAAATGTTGTATTGTAGTCTCCCCAGCACTTAGTACAGTGCTCTGCACACAGTAAGTGCTCAGTAATACCACTGTCTTGTAACTCTCAGACCCAGCCAGCATCAACATGAATATCATTCAGCTTTTGTCATTGAACACCAAATAGTCGATACAGTACTAGAGTGCTCTATAGTAACTATTATAATCTCCTAAAGTGTTTCTACAGTGCTCTGCACACAGTAAGTGCTCACTAAATAGCATTCATTGATTGATAGTTATTACTAGTCAGATCTCCCCCTTACTTGATAAGCTAAATAGTCTAATGATTGATTTTAAGATGGGGTTTAGCACATTTAATGAGCAGGAGTAGGTAATTTCTATTTACCTTTCAATCCTGTGGCCCAGTGCTTTTTCTTCCCCAGTAAAAGAAAAGCATCTTGGAGATATGTATATGTACCTTCAGTAGCTTACAAATATGAATTGTCTTCTGAGCCATGGTGATGAGAAAATCATGCTACAGTAAGTAGCATGTAGGGAATTGAAAAGCTGAAGTTAAGGAAAAATGACATTTTGCCTAGTAATTACTCTAATTCCATCCTTGTGTGGCATGAGAGGACTATAGGAAATAAAGAGACTTCCTCTGTATTAGTTTATGATGGCCCTGATTCTCACAAGTCAAAGGAAAAAAAAAAATCATTCGATCATATTTGTTTGCTTCTTTAATGGTATCTGTTAAGTGCTCACTATATGTCAAACACTCTTTTTAGTGCTGGGGTAGATACAAGTCAATTAGGTCGGACACTGTTACTCTACCACTTGGGGCTCACAATCTTAAGTAGGAGGGAGAACAGGTACTGAATCCCCATTTTACAGTTAAGGAAACTGAGGCACACAAGTTAAGTGACTTGCCCGAGGTCACACGGCAAGCAGTTGACAGAGTAATTGCCAGAGCCGGGATTCAAACCCAGGTACTCTGATTCCCAGGCCCCAGCTCTTTCCACTAGGCCACAATGCTCCTGCTGCTTGGTTGAGTGCTTACTGTGTGCAGAACACTGTATTCAACTCTTGAGAGAGCACAATACAATAGAATTGACACAGTCGAGCACAGAAATGATTTCAGGTCAATTAGGCTGGCTCACTAAAGCTTTCATCCAGTGCACAGATTCAGACCTTTACCACATGAAAAAGTTCCAACGCCTCCAAAAAGTGAGGAGCTAAATTCAATCCCAACAGCAAGATTCTGCTCAAGCGAGCTTTGGAGGACCAATGGAAGCTCTTTAATGGAACATGAAAATTCATCTTTCAAAGATAGTTTTCTTTCTCAGAATGAATAATATACACCTACTTAGCACATGTTAGAATGTGGCAGGACTTCTGCGATGTGTCCCTCAGAGAGGGAAGGTGTTGTTTATGTAAGGGAATGAAAATAAATCAGGCAAATGAAATAAAAATAAATCAGACAAACACTGAAGAGAAGGAGCTCGAGTTATATGTTATACTTTCTCCAGCGGTTAGTATGGGGCTCTGCACACAGTAAACACTCAATGAATACGACTGATTGATTGATTGAGTTGAATTCAAGACAAAAACATAGTTCAGTTACTGTTCTTTCTACATGAGCCTTTACTTCAACACCAGCATCAATCTAACTTCTTCATCTCATTGCCTCTGCCCTGACAGCCCGGATTACATTCCAAAAGCTCGGAGAGACAGTAGCCATGAGATACAAAGTTATTGTTTTTAGCCTTTAAAAAAAATGGATAAATAAGACCTCCTCTACCCAGTGAAATATGAGAGTATCAATTAGAATCCATTAAGTTGGGAAACCTTCAAAACTCCCAGAATTTCAGGGTGGCTAAAATGGAATTGAAGAACAGAGTTTTATTTTTTTGAATTTTTTATTTTCAGATTAACAAATCTTTAGGAAGATGCTTATCTCCTGTTTGGTAAAAATGATCTCTAGGCCCAAAAAAACTACAAATTACCTGGGTAATTAGAATGAGGGCAGGTGTTTGCCATAGCTTGGCAACTAGCCTGCCACCTCAATCAATAGCCCAAGATATTGGACCAAAGGTATGCAAACTTGACTAAAAAATCGATCAATCAATGATATTTATTGAGCACTTACTGTGTGCAGAGTACTGTACTAAGCTCTTGGGGAAATCTGATAAAATGAAGTTGGTCAAAACAATTCCTGCTCACAGTAATTATTATTAGTAGTAGTAGTAAGAGGCTTACAGGCAGTAGATTAAAAAGACTGGTGTGAGAACAATAATCTTTCCAGCCTAGCTGTCCAACCTAGACAGCTCTTGGTTGGTCTGATATTTTACATTCTGGAGCCCGTGGTGGTAAGGAGTCAATCTGCTTCTGGTATCGCCACATTTCAAAGGTTCTGCTCAGAGAGAGCAACTCGACCCCTGATGCCGGCCTAGTCTCTCCGCTTCAGTATCCAGAAATTAGATGTGAAGAAGTAGCCATCATCTTTAAATTGAACTTGAGTGAGCCTTAGTCCAATCCCTTTAGGAAAGAAGTTTTATCATGCTCTTTCAGTGAATTTCAAAGCCTTCAGGCTATTAAGGTGTCTAGGTGGGATAAACTATCTTGGGTGTTGCCTGGAAGTCCTGTGAGCAGGGTATGTGTCACTTCTTAGAGAAGCAGCATGGCCTAGTTGAAAGTGCATGGGCCTGGAATTCAGAGGACTGGGTTCTAATTCCAGCTACACCATATGTCTCCTGTGTGACTTTGGACAAGTCACTTAACTTCTCTGTAAAACAGGGATAAAGAGTGTGAGTCCTATGTGGGATTGTATCCAACCTGATGACCTTGTAACTACCCCAACACTTAGAACAGTGATTGGCACATAGTGAGCGCTTAACAAGTACCATAATTATTATTATTATTCTCTGTACCTCAGTTACCTTATCTGTAAAATAGAGATTAAGACTGTGAGCCCCGTGTGGGACAGGGACTTTGTCCAGCTTGATTAACTTACATCTACCCCAGCTGCCAGAACAGTGCTTGGCACATAGTAAGTGCTTAACAAATACCATTATTATTGTTGTTATTTATTTTGTAATTGTATTTTCCAAGCACCTAGGATAATGCACTGTGTTGCAGGGCACTCAGTACATAGTAATGTTACTAACAGTTAATGAATTGTACTTTCCAAGCACTTAGTACAGTGCTCTGCAAACAGTAAGTGCTCAATAAATACGATTGAATGAATGACACACATTTTCAATAATTGTGGTTTATTAAGTGCTTACTATGTGTCAAGAGCCCGGGCTTGGGAGTCAGAGGTCATGGGTTCTAATCCCAGCTCTGCCACTTGTCAGCTGTGTGACTGTGGGTAAGTCACTTAACTTCTCTGTGCCTCAGTTCCCTCATCTGTAAAATGGGGATTAAGACTGTGAGCCCCATGTGGGACAACTGATTACCCTGTATCTACCCCAGCGCTTAGAACAGTGCTCTGCACATAGTAAGCGCTTAACAAATACCAACATCATCATCATTACTAAGTGCTGGAGTAGATTCAAGATAATTAAGTCTGACATGGGGCTCAAAGTCTAAGTAGGAGGGAGACCAAGCATTGACTCACCATTTTATGGATGAGGGAACTGAGGCACAGAGAAGTGAAGTGATGATCACACAGCCGATAAGGGGTGGAGCTGGGATTGGAAGCCGGGTCCTCTGATTTCCAGATCCTTGCTCTTTCCACTAGGCCGCATTACTTCCCCGCTTCTTCCTTCCCATCAGCTTGGAATGGCATCCTAGGACTTGAAGGCAAAACTGTGGTAGTTATGAAACAGTGTGCCTAGTGGAAAGTGCATGGTCCTAGGAATCAGAAGACCTGGGTTCTAAACCCAACTCCACCACTTGCCTGCTCTGTGAGTCCTGGGCAAGACACTTTACTTCACTCTGTCTCAGTTTCCTCAGCTGTAAAGTAGGGGTTCAATACCTTTTAGCCTGTAAGCTTCGTGTGGGACAGTAATAGTAGTGATATTGATTAATAAGCACTTACTCTATGCAGAGCACTGTACTAAGTGCTGAGGGAAAATATTCAGGTGGGAAGAAGACACTAGAGACTGGGTCCAACCTGATTAACTGGTATCTACCCCAGCACTGAGAGCAGTGCGTGATATGTAACAAGCACTCAACGAATATCATAATAACAGTAGACCCGATGTAAGTACAAAAAAGCCCTCGTCTCCCAAATGAATAAGCCAAAAAACTGCAAAGCATAACTCAAGTGCCCTAAGGTGAATCCCAAATTTCCAGAATCAGGAAACTTGGAGGATGCAGAGAAGCAGAGGGACATGTAACTATGATACTAGGACTTATAAACGTGAACTGTATTTTGAATGGGCCCTAAGTGCTGAATGGGCTGTATTTTGAATGGGCGCTGGGAAAAAGGTTGCTTTTTCCATTACCAGCAGCTGGGTTCTAAATGGGTATCATTAATAGTGCCTTCAAGGGTGACAGGACTTAAAACAATGCTTATGAAATGCGCTCACAAAGGTTTTATGGAACATCTGAGTAAAGGGATCCCAGGATAAATAAAATTATTCCTTTTTTGCTCATGGGGAAATTTGATGCATCAACGTCTCATAATAATAACAATAATAGTAACAGTAGCATTTGTTAAGCACTTATTAGTTTCCCAGCATTGTACTAAGCGCTAGAGTAGATACAAGCTAATCAGGTCAGACAGTCCCTATTATTAATAATAATAATGGTATTGGTTAAGCACTTACTATGTGCCAAGCACTGTTCTAAGTGCTGGGGGAGATACAAGGTAATCATTTAATCTCCATTTTACAGTTGAGGTAACTGAGGCATAGAGAAGTGAAGTAACTTGCCCAAGGTCACACAGCAGACAAGTGGCAGAGTCAGCATTAGGACCCATGACCTTCTGACTCCCAAACCTATGTCATGCTGTTTCTTTATTCCACATGGGGCTCAGAGTTAGGTAAGAAGTAGAACAGATATTTATTGACCTTTTCAAAAAGGAAGGAACAGAAGCATAGAGTAGGTAAATTACTTGCCCAAGGTCACATAGCTGGGAAATGGCAGAGCCAGGAGAAGAACCCAGATCCGCTGAATCAATCAATCAATCACATTTTCTCAGCATTTACTGTGTGCACAGCACTGTACTAAGTACTTGGGAGAGTTCAATATAACAGAGTTGGTAGACACGTTCTTGCCCACAGTGAGCTTACAGTCTAGAGTCTTGGGTTCATGCTCTTTCACACTGCTCCATTCAGACTATCTGGTATCTAGCAGCGTGGCTCGGTGGAAAGAGCCCGGGCTTGGGAATCAGAGGTCATGGGTTCGAATCCAGGCTCTGCCGCTTGTCAGCTGTGTGACTGTGGGCGAGTCACTTAACTTCTCTGTGCCTCAGTTCCCTCATCTGTAAAATGGGGATTAAGACTGTGAGCCTCACATGGGGCAACCTGATTACCCTGTATCTATCCCAGTGCTTAGAACAGTGCTCTGCACATTGTAAGCGCTTAACAAATGCCAACATTATTATTACCCCAGAACTCAGTACAATGCCTGACATATTGTAAGCACTTGACAAATACCATAAAAGACTAGGTATTGAATCCCCAGTTTACAGATGAAGAAATTGAGGCAGAGAGAAGTGAAGTGACACGTCCAAGGTCACACAACAGGAAAGTGGCAAAGCCAGAATTGGAACCCATGTCCTCTGACTCCAAGGTCAGTGTTCTAAGGACTCACTACAGTGCTGCTTATTAGCAGATTAGAATTCAGACTGAGGTCCAACCACTTTCTTCCCCCAGTACCTTTCGCCAATGACACAGGCTCCCAATAATCAGAGGAAGAGTTAGATGAACTATAAACTCTGGATTGTAAACTCATCCCTTTAGACTGGAAACTCATTGTGGGTGGGGAACACTTCTATCACTCTATTGTATTATACTCTCCCAAATTCTTAGTACAGTCTGCTACACACAGTAAATGTTCAATAAATTCATTCATTCAATAGTATTTATTGAGTGCTTACTATGTGCAGAGCACTGTACTAAGCACTTGGAATATAGAAATCGGTAACAGAGACAGTCCCTGCCCTTTGACGGGCTTATAGTCTAATCGGGGGAGACAGACAGACAAGAATAGTAGTAACAAATAGAATCAAGGGGATGAACATCTCATTAAAACAATAGCAAATAAACAGAACCAAGGCGATGTACATTTCATTAACAAAATAAATAGGGTAATGAAAATATATACAGTTGAGCGGACGAGTACAGTGCTGAGGGGAGGGGACGGGAGAGGGGGAGGGGCAGAGGGAAATGGGGGGAAAAGAGAGTTTAGCTGCAGAGAGGTGAAGGGGGTGGTAGAGGGAGTAGAGGGAGAAGGGGAAACTCAGTCTGGGAAGGCCTCTTGGAGGAGGTGAGCTGTAAGTAGGGATTTGAAGAGGGGAAGAGAATCAGTTTGGCGGAGGTGAGGAGGGAGGGCGTTCCAGGACCGCGGGAGGACGTGGCCTAGGGGTCGACGGCGGGATAGGCGAGACCAAGGGACGGGGAGGAGGTGGGCGGTAGAGGAGCGGAGCGTGCGGGGTGGGCAGTGGAAAGAGAGAAGGGAGGAGAGGTAGGAGGGGGCTAGGGGATGGAGAGCCTTGAAGCCTAGAGTGAGAAGTTTATAAATGCCATTTATATCAATAAATACCATATCAATAAATACCACTGAGTATATTAGTTGATTGGTTGATTGAGGTCTGGGGCAACTGCCAGGGGGCCAAGTCGGCAGTGGTCCCCCAGTTTGCAGTGGGTCCAGTTTGCAGGGGGCTCATTTTGGCAACAGAAATCTGATCTGAGGTGCAGAGAAATTTGACATTTCTGGGGCCTGTTTGGCTCTTCCCCAACATACGGCAACAGTACAAAGAATGCAACTCAGAACTGTTTAAAAAGAAGATTGATAACATTCTCCCTAATTTTGCACCCCACCCTGCTATAAATCTGAGAAGCAACATCTTCTGTTTTGTGAAAGATGACTCATTTGAAGAAACAGATGTTCTGTTGCTTTTGCATCAACTTTGAACTTTTATTCAATTAGATGATGCCATCAAACTGTAATTTCCAGATTTCTTGGTGGGAGGTGACAATATATATTTATATATTTTACAGAGCGTGTCTGTGCCCATTTCAGGAGTATTATTTTAATCTTTTACTATTTTTTTATAATTCATATCTAGGAGATATTTTCAAAATCTCATTATTTTTGAGTGGGCCTTTGGTTTCCCAGATTCAGAACTCTTCTGCAGGTTTGGAAGACTAACTCCTGTGTTCTGCACTGGTTTCAAATAAAAATCTGGCCATGTTTGGGATTTAATGAAACATATTGAAATGCTTTTTAACATTTGTGAATTTTATATAACTCCAAGTTCATTTGACCATGCACTTTCTGCATTAAATTATAATAAGCCTTGAGTATTTCAAGGGAAATTTAATTGGAATATTTCTAATTTGACCAGTTATTCAAATCAAAATCTTTTCTCCTCGGACAGTTGATGTTCCTCAATCCCTTTTTTATTTTATTTATTTCTTAAGAAGCAACCAATGGTACTATGCATTGAGGAAATGAATGCAAATATAAAATAAATGATTGAGTAAAATCAGAGATTCTCTCACCTACCTGTAATTTTAAAGCAAGAAAATAACTACCTCTCTCATACAGGGAGACCCATTTAATTACTTAATTACTTCTGTCTAATCTATTCCTTCAAGAGGCCTTCCCAGACTTCCCCCCTTTTCCTCTACTCCCCCTACCCTCCCCACCACCCCGACTCGCTCTCTTTGCTCTACCCACCTTCCTGCCCCACAGCACTTGTGTATATACATACATATTTATAATTATAATTTTATTTATTTTTGTTAATGACGTGTATATAGCTAAAATTCTATTTATTTATAATGATGCTACTGATGCCTCTTTACTGGTTTTGATGTCTGTCTCCCTCCTTCTAGACTGTGAACCCACTGTAGGAAGGGATTGATCTCTGTTGCTGAATTGTTCTTCCCAAGTGCTTAGTAAAGTGCTCTGCACACAGTAAGCTCAGCATGGCTCAGCGGAAAGAGCCCGGGCGTGGGAATCAAAGGTCATGGGTTCAAATCCCCGCTCTGTCGCTTGTCAGCTGTGTGACTTCGGACAAGTCACTTGACTTCTCTTTGCCTCAGTTACCTCATCTGTAAAATGGGGATTAAGACTGTGAGCCCCACATGTGACAACTTGATCACCTTGTATCCTCCCCAGTGCTAAGAACAGTGCTTTGCACATAGTAAGTGCTTAACAAATATCATCATTATTATTATTATTATTATTAATAAAAAAGATCAAAGGAATGAATGAACCTTGTGCATTCACTGTTGTACAGTCAGTTCACCTGGAACACAAAGGCCACATTCTTGATGAACCCTACACTATGGAAAACCTGTTTTATAGTAAGTGAGCCTTCAATCTATCAATCAGTAGTATTAATTGAGCACCGGCTGTGGGCATCACCCTAAACCAAGAGCTTGGGAGCAAACAGTAGAATTAGTAGACAAAATCCCGCTCAGGCGCTTGTCAGCTGTGTGACTTTGGGCAAGTCACTTGACTTCTCTGTGCCCCAGTTACCTCATCTGTAAAATGGGGATTAAGACTGTGAGCCCCAAGTGAGACAACCTGATCACCTTGTATCTACCCCAGCGCTTAGAACAGTGCTTTGCACATAGTAAGTGCTTAACAAATGCCATCGTTATTATTATTAAAATCCTCACCTTTGAGGATCTTATAGTCTATCAAGGGAAGTTGCCTTTAGCTACTCACTGTGGCTCAACTCTGTTCTCTCTCACCATCAAGCCTTTGCTCGCACCCTGCCTCCTGCTTGGAATTCCATCCCTCTGTATGTACCACAGACCACTACTCTCCCCATCTTCAAAGCCCTTCTAAGTTGATACCTCCTCCAGGAAGCCTTCCCTGACTAACATCTCATCTCCCCATTGTAGTTCCCCTGCCCCTAAAGCACCAATATTCATTGCGTTCTCACATCCTAAACATTTAGCTACTAATCCCACGCCTTCCCCCAAACAGTAGGTATGTATGCATATTTCAATGCTATTGTTCTCCACTGGCTGTACTTTATTTTAGTGTCGGTCTTTCCCGCTAGACTGTAAGATCTCTGAGGGGAAGGATGTTGCCTACAAATGATGGCATTTGTAAAGCACTTACGATGTTCCAGACACTGTACTAAGCTCCGGGGTGGATACAAGCAGATCAAGTTGGACATAGTCCCTGGACCACAGTGACCTCCTTCTGGCCAAATCCAGTGGCTCCAACTCTATCCTAATTCTCCTTGACCTCGCAGTTGCCTTTGACACAGTCGCCCATCCCCTTCTCCTCAACACATTACCCAACCTTGACTTCACTGACTCTGTCCTCTCCTGGTTCTCCTCTTTAATAATAATAATAATGTTGGTATTTGTTAAGCACTTACTATGTGCAGAGCACTGTTCTAAGCGCTAGGGTAGACACAGGGGAATCAGGTTGTCCCACGTGGGGCTCACAGTCTTAATCCCCATTTTACAGATGAGGTATCTGAGGCACAGATAAGTTAAGTGACTTGCCCACAGTCACATAGCTGACAAGTGGCAGAGCCGGGATTCAAACCCATGACCTCTCCTTCACGGGCTATTCCTCTCCCCCCCACCATCTCCTAATTGTAGGGGTTCCCCAGGTATCAGTTCTTGGTCCCCTTCTCTTCTCCATCTATATTCACTCCCTTGGTGAACTCATTCGCTTCCACAGCTTCAACTATCAACCCTACGCAGATGATACCCAAACTACATCTCCTTCTCTGTTCTCTCTCCCTCCCTCCAGGCTCGCATCTCTTCCTGCCTTCAGGACATCTCCACGTGGATGTCCGCCCACCACCTAAGACTCAACATATCCAAGACTGAGCTCCTTATCTTCTCTCCCAAACCCTGTCCTCTCCCTGACTTTCCTCACTGTGGATGGCACTACCATCCTTCCCATCCCACAAGCCCTCAACCTTGCTGTTATCCTTGACTCCGCTCTCTCATTCACCCAACATATCCAATCAGTCATCAAAACCTGCCAGTCTCACCTTCGTAACATTGCCAAGATCCGCCCTTTCCTCTCCATCCAAATCGCTACCATCTTAGTACAATCACTCATCGTATCCCAACTGGATTTCTGCATCAGCCTCCTTTCTGATCTCCCAATCTCCTGTCTCTCTCCACTTCAGTCTATGCTTCACTCTGCTGCCTGGATTATCTTTCTTCAGAAACGTTCTGGGCTTGTCACCCCCTTCCTCAAAAATCTCCAGTGGTTGCCTATCAACTTTCGTATCAAGCAAAAACTCCTCACTCTTGGCTTCAAGATCTCCTTTACCTTGCCCCCTCCTACCTCACTTCCCTTCTCTACTGCAGCCCAGCCTGCACACTCCGTTCCTCTAGTGCTAACCTTCTCACTGTACCTCATTCTCGCCTGTCCCACCGTCGACGCCTGGCCCACGTCCTACCTCTGGTCTGGAACGCCCTCCCTCCTCGAGTCCACCAATAACACTTCCCCCCTTCAAAGCCCTACTGAAAGCTCACCTCCTCCAGGAGGCCTTCCTGAAATAAGCCCTCCTTTTCCTCTGCTTCTCCTCCCCTCCCCATCACCTCTACTCACTCCATCTGCTCTGCCCCCCTCCCCACCCCGCAGCACTTGTGTCTATAAATATAGAATATCTATAATTCTTTTTATTTAAATTGATGCTATTGATGCCTTTTTCTTTGTTTTGATGTCTGTCACCCCTTCTAGACTGTGACCCCGCTGTGGGCAGAGACTGTCTCTATTTGTTGCTGAACTGTACTTTCCAAGCACTTAGTACAGTGCTCTGCACACAGTAAGTGCTCAATAAATGATTGAATGAAGGAATGTGGGGCTCAATCCCCATTTTACAGATGAGGTGACTGAGCAACAGAGAAGTGAAGTGACTTGCCCAAGATCACACAGCAGACAAGTGGCAGAGCCAGGATTAGAAGTCATGACCTTCTGACTACCAGTCCTCTGCTTTTTTACATTACACCAACTTTATTGAACTCTCTCTTATCTGCACTAAGTGCTCAATAAATACTATTGATTTACGGATTGGTATACGTAAAGGTATTTCTTCTGACATTCTTCCACTCTACAGACAAAAAGAAGCACACTGTTGGAAGAATATTCCCAAATTCCTTCACAGCACTGTGTCCAAAATGTGGAATGAAATCACAAGTATAGGAGAAGTGACTAAATTTTGAATTTGGATTTTGGTTTTCGGTTCATCGCTCCAAAATAATTTCCACATAAATTCAGTTCCTTGGTAAACTCGGGTAAGTTTAGATTTCCATGCTCATTTATTATGAGCCTGGAAATGAAAATCTTAAACCTACCACCCACTCCCAAACTCCCTCACCTACTCTTCTCCACAGAAAATCTCCACCAGCTTGTCTTTTCCCTTGCTCTCTTTCTCTTTTTCTCTCTCTCTCCCCATCTTCACCCCAGTGGACTCCCCAGTGCGGCCAGATGGATTAATCTTTGTGTGGAATAGCCTTGTCCTGGAACAGAGATGTTCCAAACAGCCAGAGATTCCTTAAAATGGCAGGGGCAAATATAAGTTCAAAAATTTGATAATGTGGAAATGAAAAAGAAAGTCTTAGCAACCAATTTCTGACAATAATAATATGTGTGGTATTTGTTAAGCACTGCTTGTCTTCACTTATGCTGTCAAGTCGTTTCTGACCCGTAGTGACTCCAATGGACACATCTCTCCCAGAACGTTCTGATCTCCATCTGCAATTGCTCAGGTAGTGTATCCATAGAGTTTTCTTGGTAAAAATATGGAAGTGGTTCACCATTGCCTCCTTCCACACAGTAAACTTGAGTCTCCACCCTCGACTCTCTCCCATGCCGCTGCTGCCCAGGACAGGTGAGTTTTGACTTGTAGCAGATGGCCTTCCACTCGCTAGCCACTGCCCAAGTTAGGAAGGGAATGGACAGGCCTCTGCTAGACTCTACCTCAGATAGCCGAGACTGGTGGAGTACTGGAAACTCTCCAGGTGCCACCCTGAGAGACTTGTTAAGCACTTAGTATGTGCCAATCCCTGTTCTAAGTGCTGGTATAAATATAAGTTGGACACATGGAGCTCACAGTATCACATGGGGCTCACAGTACTAACCCCCATTTTCCAGATGAGCTAATTGAGGCAGAGAGACGTGAAATGACTTACCAAGGTCACACAGCAGACAAGTGGTGGAGCCAGGATTAGAACCCAAGTCCTTCTGACTTTCAGGCCCATGCCCTTTCCGTGAGGCCATGATGCTTTTCTCTAAGTAAAAGGTAAAAGAGGTTTTGAATCCCCATATTAATAATAATAATAATTATATATTTGTTAAGCACTTACTATGTGCCGAGCACTGTTCTAAGCGCTGGGATAGATACAAGGTTATCATGTTGTCTCATGTGGGACTCACAGTCTTAATCGCCATTTTACAGATGAGGTAACTGAAGCACAGAGAAGTTAAGTCAACTGCCCAAGGTCACACAGCAGACAAGTGACGGAGACGGGATTAGAACCCACGACCTCTAACTCCCAAGTCCGGGCTCTTTCCAGTATTCCACGCTGCTTCTATATTACACATAGGAAACTAGGCCTCCAAGAAGTGAAGTGTCTTGCCCAAGGTCACATAGCAGGCAAGTGGTGGAGTCAAGATTACAGCGGAAAGAGCCTGGGCTTTGGAGTCAGAGGTCATGGGTTCAACTCCCTGCTCTGCCACTTGGCAGCTGTGTGACTGTGGACAAGTCACTTCACTTCTCTGTGCCTCAGTTACCTCATCTGTAAAATAGGGATTAACTGTGAGCCTCACGTATCTACCCCAGCACTTAGAAGCGCTTAACAAATACCAACATTATTATTATTAACCTAGATCCTCTTACTGCAAGGCCCGTGCTCTTTCCAATAGGCCACGGTACTCCTCGATGAACACAGTGAACTGTACAAACAAAAAAATCCTGGACCTGTCAGCGTGACAGAAGGCTGGGAGAGCGTGAGCTGCTGGTCATCATTGCAGTCTGGGACTTAACCCAAATGCGTCCCTTCGGGGCCAGCGTTGGGGGGTTGGAGGTTGGGGGGGCGACGTGCCAGCTGGGATCGGATAGTCACGATCCACAGCTGCTTCAGCCACAGATCCTGCCCACACAGCACCATTCTGGCTCTGCTTTTTGGTGTGAGTGGCTAGGCCGTTTCAATGATTCATAACAGAAGAAGAAAGTGTAAGGACCAGATTTTATCCTTTTGCCAGTTTTCTGCAAATTACTATCATGCACAGAGCATTTGCCAACCGGAGACGGCAGCCCGGTGCAGCAGGGCACCAGCAAACGGTCTGCTGCCCGTCTTAGTAATAATAATAGTGCTATTGGTTAAGCATTTTCTATGTTCCAGGCACTGTACTAAGCTCTGGGGTGGATACAAGCAAAAGGATTGGTCACAGTCCCTGGCCCACATGGGGCTCACAGACTCAATCCCCACTTTACAGATGAGGTAACTGAGGCCCAGAGAAGTGAAGTAGCTTGCCCAAGGTCATACAACAAACAAATGGCGGAGCCAGGATTAAAATCCAGGTCCTTCTGACACCCAGGACTGTGTTCTATCCTCTAGGCCATGCTGCTTTCGTGCCCTGCTGATTCCAAACGCTTTCCTTAGTCACAACTGTTCCACTCAGGAGTTTCTTGTCCAAAGTCCATTTGGGCTGCTCCTACCAGTTCTGAATATGATATTTTCTGGGTTGTTCTTTTCTAATGATAATAATAATAATTGTAGTATTTATTAAGTGCCTAAAATGTGCCAGACACCGTACTAAGAACTGGGGTGGATACAAGCAAATCGGGTTGGACTCAGTCCCTGTCCTACATGGGGCTCACAGTCTCAATCCCCATTTTATAGATGAGGTCACTGAGGCACAAAGAAGTAAGGTGACTTGCCCACGGTCACACAGCAGACAAGTGGCATAGCGGGATTAATCGTATGATCTTCTGACTCCTAGGCATGCTCTAAGCGCTTACTATGTGCCAAGCACTGTTCATTCATTCATTCATTCATTCATTCATTCAATCATTGTTATTGAACACTTACTATGTGCAGAGCACTATACTAAGTGCTTGGAATGTACAATTCGGCAACAGATAGAGACAATCCCTGCCCAGTAACGGGCTCACAGTCTCTAAGTACTGGGTAGATGCAAGTTAACCCGCCGACAAGGGGCTCACGGTCAATTAGGAGGGAGAACTGAAGCACAGAGAAGTTAAGCGATTTATCCAGTGTGATACAGCAAGCAAGTTGCAAAGCTGGGATTAGAACCCAGCTCCTCTGACTCACAGGCCCATGCTTTATCCACTAAGCCATGCTGCTTCCCTAAAAAATCCACAAGTCTCAGTGGATCTAGACTGTAAGCTTAGAGAAGCAGCGTGGCTCAGTGGAAAGAGCATGGGCTTGGGAGTCAGAGGTCATGGGTTCGAATCCAGACTCTGCCACTTGTCAGCTGTGTGACTGTGGGCAAGTCACTTTACTTCTCTGTGCCTCAGTGATCTCATCTGTAAAATGGGGATTAAGACTGTGAGCCCCACGTGGGACCACCTGATTACCCTGTATCTCCCCCAGCGCTTAGAACAGTGCTCTGCACATCGTAAGCGCTTAACTAATGCCAACATTATTATTATTATGAGCAGGGAATGTGTCTGTTTATTATTGTATTGTACTCTCCCAAGTGCTTAGCACAGTGGTCTGCCAACAGTAAGTGCTCAATAAATACGAATGAATGAATGAATGAATGAATGAATGAATGAATAACCCTAGGCATTCTAAGGTGTAGAATAGCAGTCATGGGAGGATCTTGTCTTATCATTCTCTGTCAAGTCATCTCTGACCCTTGGCGACTCTATGGATACATAATAATAATAACGTTGGTATTTGTTAAGTGCTTACTATGTGCAGAGCACTGTTCTAAGCACTGGGGTAGATACAGGGTAATCAGGTGGTCCCACATGAGGCTCACAGTCTTCATCCCCATTTTACAGATGAGGGAACTGAGGCACAGAGAAGTGAAGTGACTTGCCCACAGTCACACAGCTGACAAGTGGCAGAGCCGGGATTCAAACCCATGACCTCTGGCTCCCAAGTCCCGGCTCTTGCCATTGAGCCACGCTCAATCTCTCCCAGAAAGCCCCACCTCCATCTGCAATCGTTCTGGTAGTGTATCCACAGAATTTCTTTGGTAAATATATGGAAGTGGTTTACCACTGTCTTCTTCCTTGCAGCAAACTTGAGTCTCCGCCCTCAATTCCCTCCCATGCTGTTACCGCCCAACACAGGGGAGTTTTGACTTGTAGCAGATTGCCTTCTACTCGCTGGCCACTGACCAAGGTAGAAATGCCATGAGTAGGCCTCTGTTTGACTCTCGCTCCTGTAGTTAAGACTGGTAGGAAGCAGCATGGCCTAGTGGCAAGAACACGGGTTTGGAAGTCAGTAGTCATGGGTTCTATTCCCAGCTCTGCCACTTGTCTGCTGTGTGACCTTGGGCAAGTCACTTTGCTTCTCTGTGCCTTAGATACCTCATCTGTCAAATAAGAATTGAAACTGTGAGTCCCATATGGGACAGGGATTGTGTCCAACCTGATTATCTCATATCTATTCCAGAGCTTACAATAGTGAGAAGAAGCAGCGTGGCTCAGTGGAAAGAGCACGGGCTTTGGAGTCAGAAGTCATGAGTTCGAATCCCAGTTCTGCCACTTGTCAGCTGTGTGACTGTGGGCAAGTCACTTAACTTCTCTGGGCCTCAGTTACCTCATCTGCAAAATGGGGATTTAGACTGTGAGCCCCATGTGGGACAACCTGATTCCCCTATGTCTACCCCAGCTCTTAGAACAGTGCTCTGCACATAGTAAGCGCTTAACAAATACCAACATTATTATTATTATTAGTGCTTGACACACAGTAAACAATTATCAAATACCATAATTATTATTATTAGAGTAGTGGAAACTCTCCAGGTACAATCCTGAGGGAGGATGAGAGGAGCAGAAGCTCCAGCAGCAGCAGCAGCCACAAAGTCCATCCTGACAGAGTTGTAGAAAATTATAATTGTTATGGAATTTATTAAGTTCTTACAATATGTAAACCACTGTTCTAAGCACTGGGATAGGTACAAGGTAATCAGATCAGACACAGTCCCTGTCCCACATGGGGCTCACTGTCTAAGCAGGCAGGGGAGAACAGGGATTGAATCCCCGTTTTACAGATGAGGACCCCGTGGCACGGAAAAGTTAAGTGACTTGCCCAAGGTCACACAGCCGGCAACAGGGAAAGCAGAATTAGAACCCAATCCTCTAACTCATTAGCCGGTGCTCTTCCCACTAGGTGACACTGCTTCTCATTATCAAGGTGCAAAAGATATAGTAGAGAGGGGAGTGGGGAGGAGACCAGTGAGACAAGAGGGAATTTGGGGATGTGGGGAGATGGGGGCCAGGAAAACCACCAGAGCAAGGGATTGGTGTGGAACATACCCAGGCTCCACAGAAGCCCACACTCACAGCTAAGCAAGCCTGTTGGTAACCACATGAGGAACTGCTTTCCACTGACTGAACAGGGAGAGAAAATGAATCCGGCTAGACCTTACTGGCATGTACTTACTCCCTACTCCTTACCATCGGTTTTAAAACATTTAACCACCTTGCCCCTCCTATCTTACCTCGTTGTTCTCCCACTAAAACCCAGCCCACACAGTTTGCTTCCCTAATGCCAACCTACTCCCTGTACCTCAAAACAACAAGGTGTAGTGGATAGAAAATGGGCCTGGGAGTCAGAAGGTCGTGGGTTCTAATGCCAGCTCCGCCACTGGTCTGCTGTGTGACCTTGGACAAATCACTTCAATTCTCTGTGCCTCAGTTACTGCATCTATAAAATAGGGATTGAGACTGTCAGCCCCATGTGGGATGGGATTGGGTCCAAACCGATTTGCTTGTATCCACCCCAGCGCTCAGTTCAATGTCTGGGATATAGTAAGCAGTTAACAAGTTCCATTATTATTATCATTATTATTATTATCCACCCCACTGCCGACCTCTCTCCCACGTCCTGCCTCTGACTTGAAAAGCCCTCCCTCTTCAAATCTGACAGATTTGAAGAAGCTCCCCACCTTCACAGCCTAATTGAAGGTACGTTTCTTCCAAAAGCCCTTCCCTGAGTCCTCATTTCCTCTTCTCCCACTCCTTTCTGCATCACCCTTGCATTTGGATTTGCTCCCTTCTGTCACTCCTCTCTCAGCCACACAGGACCTATGTCAATATCTGTAATTCATTTATATTAATCTCTGTCTCCCCCTTTAAACTGTAAACTCACTGTGGGCAGGGAACATGTCTACCAACTCTGTTATATTGCACCCTCCCAAGTGCTCTGCATTCAGTAAATACTGTATTTACAGTAAGTAAATACAACTGATCGATTGATTGATATACTTCATGAACAAGTAGACTATTCTTTTTCTGACTAGACAGGTGAAATGATGGAAGAATAAAGATTTAAAGTAAAAGGAAAACAGGGCTGTGAACGAGCATCCCCCATCAGATTCATTCTGATTGTGCCTAAGTTCCCAGACTCCAAGCATGCAGAATAAATAGACCTCAATCAGATAATTAAATTCACTCTACAAGTGGCTAATAAAATGACAATTGAATAGCTTCTTCAATCAGCCAGCAATTATTGCTTTTATATACCTCGGTAATGACAAATTGTTTTGAATGGAAAGCAGGCCAAAAAATGTAACATTTCCCAGTGTCATGGGAGATAAGGGAATCAACCACTTTATTCTGCCTAAATTTCTTTATTATAAAGTTGTCAAAGGTTTGCCCTTCACATCTTTGGAAAAACTGCCGGTTTTGCACTTTGGATTATTAGTGTATATTGTTTCACGTGGAAAGACATGAAACAAATTTGAGTCATCCAAACATAAATTGCGAGGCCCTTAGATTGTGAGCCCTAGCCTCCCAACCCCTACCTGAGAGACATGGACTATAATTCCCACCTGCATATTTTCTCCTAGCACTTAAAGTACTCTACACCCAGTGAGTTCATTCAATTGAATTTATTGAGTGCTTACTATGTGCAAAGCACTGTACTAAGTGCTTAATAAATACTATCTTTACTAAACAACTGTCTAATGACAGTGGGAAGGGGTTGGCATAGTTTATTACTTGTGAAAGCAGGCAGCGACGATTTGGAGTCTTTGCTAGTTCCTTTCGCTAAGGTACTAATAGACTCGGAGTGTTTAACAATCAAACCGACAGCTGTCCATGCTAAGAGAAGTAAAGTGGCCTAGGAGAAAGAGCACAGGACTGGAAATCGGGAATCCTGGGTTCTACTCCTGAATCTGCCACTTGCCTGTTCTGTGACCTTGGACAAGCCACATAACTTCTCTGTGATTCAGTTTCCACATCTGTAAAATAGGGATTAAACACCAGTTCTAATACTAATAATTGTGGGATCGTTAAGGTTTTCCCTCTTAGCTGCAAGTCTCATGTTGGCCAGGGATTGTTTCTGCGCCCTGATTTGTTCGCTTTGCTCTAGCCCCCTTTCCCCACCCCACAGCATTTGGGTATATATGTACATATCTATAATTCTATTTATTTATATTGATGATGATGATGGTATTTGTTAAGCACTTACTATGTGCAAAGCACTGTTCTAAGCGCTGGGGGATACAAGGTGATCAGGTTGTCCCACAGTTTTAATCCCCATTTTACAGATGAGGTAACTGAGGCACAGAGAAGTGAAGTGACTTGCCCAAAGTCACACAGCTGGACTTGTTTTGTTGTGCATATATCTATAATTCTATTAATTTATGTTGATGCCTGTTTACTTGTTTTGATGTCTGTATCTCCCCTTCTAGACTGTAAACCCAGTGTGGGCAGGGATTATCTCCCTCTATTGATGAATTGTACTTTCCAAGTGCTCAGTATAGTGCTCTGCACACAGTAAGCGCTCAGTAAATATGATAGAATGAATGAATTGTGATGTACTTACCCCAGTGCTTAGCACATAGCACCAATAACTCCCTTGCTAGTCATCCCACTATCTAAAAAACTCCAAGGCAAAAAGGGATTAAGCAATTCCCATGTTTTGGGTGTTGTTTTTTTAATTCCTTCATTAGATTCCTTTGTCTGGTCTACTAATGATTTCTGTAGCTTTCTCCAAAGTTAAGGCAGTGTCTCAGGGGCGTGGAATTCAAGTCCAACAACAGGAAGCACTCTTCACCAGTGGGTGGTAAAAAGAGGTCATTACCACAGGAAGTTGTGTAGTCAGAAAATGTCAATAGATTCATGATGGGTTGCTATTAAAGTCACTGATTCTCTGGAGCTCAAAGTAAAATGATGTAGGATGCAAGGGGATTTTTCACAGGAGGGTGTAATGGTCTAAACGTGGAGAGGGGATGGGAAAAGGTGACTGGGCAGAGAGAGACAGGGAAGGAGGGATGAGGTTCCAGGAAGACGATGGGAAAGATTCATTCATTCATTCAATAGTATTTATTGAGCGCTTACTATGTGCAGAGCACTGTACTAAGCGCTTGGGATGAACAAGTCGGCAACAGATAGAGACAGTCCCTGCCGTTTGACGGGCTTACGGTCTAATCGGGGGAGACGGACAGACGAGAACAATGGCAATAAACAGCGTCAAGGGGAAGAACATCTCGTAAAAACAATGGCAACTAAATAGAATCGAGGCGATGTACAATTCATTAACAAAATAAATAGGGTAACGAAAATATATACAGTTGAGCGGACGAGTACAGTGCTGTGGGGATGGGAAGGGAGAGGTGGAGGAGCAGAGGGAAAAAGGGAAAATGAGGCTTTAGCTGCGGAGAGGTAAAGGGGGGATGGCAGAGGGAGTAGAGGGGAAGAGGAGCTCAGTCTGGAAGGCCTCTTGGAGGAGGTGATTTTTAAGTAGGGTTTTGAAGGGGGAAAGAGAATCAGTTTGGCGGAGGTGAGGAGGGAGGGCGTTCCAGGACCGCGGGAGGACGTGACCCAGGGGTCGACGGCGGGATAGGCGAGACCGAGGGACGGCGAGGAGGTGGGCGGCGGAGGAGCGGAGCGTGCGGGGTGGGCGGTAGAAAGAGAGAAGGGAGGAGAGGTAGGAAGGGGCAAGGTGATGGAGAGCCTTGAAGCCTAGAGTGAGGAGTTTTTGTTTGGAGCGGAGGTCGATAGGCAACCACTGGAGTTGTTTAAGAAGGGGAGTGACATGCCCAGATCGTTTCTGCAGGAAGATGAGCCGGGCAGCGGAGTGAAGAACAGACTGGAGCGGGGCGAGAGAGGAGGAAGGAAGGTCAGAGAGAAGGCTGACACAGTAGTCTAGCCAGGATATAACGAGAGCCCGTAACAGTAAGGTAGCCGTTTGGGTGGAGAGGAAAGGGTGGATGAATGAATGAAAGGAGTAAGTAAGAGAAAAGCAAGGCCTTGTTGACGCACAAATGAAACTCCATCCCCAGTCCTTTCCCCCATTGCCCGCATCAATATGGCCACTACTGCCAATTCTGCTGCTTCCACCAACTTCTCCTGGTAGCTCCCTAGAGTTTCTATCATTGTAAGTCCAATGAGCAGTGCATAGGGCAGCCATGAGGGGAACTTTCAGAAGCGTGGCCATTATGCTGATGTTTTTTCTGCAGCTCTTGATTGAAAAGAAATGTCAGTGGCCCATCCGGGCCAGAGTTCTGTCTCCAGCAGTGGCATCAGGATGCTTAGATAAACTGTGGGATGGCTGTCCTCTTGGATACTCACCCTCCCAGCTAGGGGTGGACCATCTCACAACCTTAATGCTTCCTACCTACATCCCTAACTATTCTACTAATCCCCTGTGGGTCACTTCTCTGCAAATTTATCAAATACCTTTTGAAGTTTGCTGCTATTTTCCGGCTGTACAACTCCCTGTGGTAACAAATTCTATATGCTTACTTCTCCTGTCCATACGAATGATTTTTTTTTCTCATTATCTTTCCTAACTTCTTTATTCACTGAGATACATTTCTCTGGGTACTAACTCTGACACATCGCAGGTGCTTAATAAATACTATTAAAAAAAAAAAAACAACTGTCCCCAACCAGTGAGAAAAGCACTGACATCTCTACCTGTAAGATCACTGTGGGCAGGGAATGTGTTTGTTGATTGTTCTATTGTACCTCCCAAGTGCTTAGTACAGTGCTCTGCACACAGTGAGTGCTCAATAGATTTGATTGAAGGAATGAATGAACCAGCAGCCCAAGATATCAGCCTTCCACTCCAGTTCACCACGGAGCTGCATTACTGTGGATCCTTACCACCTGTGTATTCTTTCCCAGTGCTTTGAACAGTGCTTTGCACAGAGTAGGCAGTTAAAAATGATATTATTGTTACCATAGGCTTATAGGCAGAGTGTGTTTGTGTGTGTGTGTGTGTGTATGGTCTGGTGAGAGTACACCTAAAGACATTTAGCATTTTTTGCCCATCCACCTCTGCATCAAACAAAAACTCCTCACCATTGGCTTTAAAGCATTCCATCACATTGCGCCCTCCTACCTCACCTTGCTTCTCTCCTTTTACAACCCAGCCCACACACTTCGCTCCTCTAGTGCTAACCTTCTCACTGGGCCTCCATCTCGCCTGTCTCTCTGCCGAACCCTGGCCCACATCCTGCCTCTGGCTTGGAACACCCTCCCTCCTCTAATCTGACAGACAATTACTCCCCCCAACCGTTTAAAGCCTTATTGAAGGCACACCTCCTCCAAGAGGTCTTCCCTGACCAAGTCCCACCTTTCCTCACCTCCCACTCCTTTCTGTATCATCCTGACTTGCTCCTTTTGCTCATCCCCACTCCCAGCCCCATAGCACTTCTATACACATCTGTAATTTTATTTATTTGTATTGGTGTCTGTCTCCCCAGCTATAGACTGTAAGCTAATTGTGGACAGCGAATGTGACTGCTTATTGTTGTACTGTACTCTCCCAGTCGCCTAGTACAGCGCTCTGCACATAGTAAGTGCTCAATAAATATGAATGAATGAATGGAAGAAAGAAAGAGAGAGAGAAAGAGAGAGAGGGAGAGAAAGAGAGAGAGAGAGGAGAGAGGAGAGAGAGAGGGAGGAGAGGGAGGGAGGAGAGAGAGGAAGGAAAGGAAAAGGAAAAGGAAAAGGAAAAGGAAAAGGAAAAGGAAAAGGAAAAGGAAAAGGAAAAGGAAAAGGAAAAGGAAAAGGAAAAGGAAAAGGAAAGGAAAGAGCATACTGAAGCTTAAATGCACAGAAATAAAGTCAAACATCTTTAGGAGTGGAACTTCAATATCATGATTGGTTGTTTACAGAAAAGCAGACCTATCAGGAATTATTTACATTTGGCTTTGTTTAGTAGTAGTATGTAACAGTACTTTCATGCCTTCAAACACACTTTTAAATGTGTGGAAGGTTTACTTTTACAAAATGAGGATTTCCCTTTATTTTATAGCACCTTGAATGAGCTCTCAAAACAACTAAATCACATCTCCTCCAAGAAGTCTTCCCAGACTAATCCTTCAAAGGAGTGGCCTTGTGGAAAGAGCATGGGCCTGGGAGTCCAAGAATTCAGGTTCTGACCCCAGCTCTGCTACTTGCCTACTGGGTGACCTTGGGCAAGTCATTTAACTGCTTTGTGCCTCAGTTTCCTCATCTGTCAAATGGGGATTCAATACCTGTTCTCCCTCCTACTTAGACTGTGAGCTCCAACATGGATAGGGACTGTGTGCAGCCCCATCATCTTGTATCGACCCTGAGCATTTAGCCCAGTGCTAGGCCTATAATAAGTGCCTAACAATTTTTATCAGTATTAATATTATCCTTCCCCCACCCTATTTTATGTACATATCTATAATGCATTTATTCGTATTAATGTCTGTCTCCCCCTCTAGACTGTAAGCTCACTGTGGGCAGGGGATGTGTCTATTGTCATACTGTGCTCTCCTAAGTGCTTAGTACAGTGCTCGGCACATAGTAAGCACTCAATAAATATGATTGACTGACTGATGATTTTATCTCCCTTCTGCATCATCTGTGCACCTGGGCTTGTTCCTTTAAGCCCTTTAATACCCACCCCACCTCTAGTCCCACAGCACTTATGTATATATGCTTTTACTCTGCTGCTTCCCTAACTGTAATTTAAATATATATGCCTCATCCACTTGATGGTGAGTTCTTTGAGAGCAGGGATCATCTCTACCAATTCTATTCCAAATTCTCTCCCAAAGCAAGGCCTACTTGAAAGAGCACGGGCCTAAGGGTCAGAGGACCTGGCTTCGAATCCTAACTCTGTAACTTGTCTGCTGTGTGACCTTGGGCGAGTCACTTAACTTCTCTGTGCCTTAGTTACCTCATCTGTAAAATAGGGATTAAGACTGTGAGCCCCATGTGGGACAGGGACTGTGCCCAACCTGGTGATCTTGTATCTATCCTGGTGCTTAGTACAGTGCCTGGCACATAGTAAGCCCTTAACAAATACCATTTTTTTAAAAGTAAATTCCAATAATTATTATTGATTGAACTTCTTCTTGATAAAATCTGTGTCCATGGCTCCACACTGTAGTATATCCCATGAAGTCAAGAAGATAGTGCATGATATCCCCAGTCCTAGTCCTCAATCTGCAGCTTCAGAGATAGTGCGAAATTCTTTCACTGGTGCTGCCCACACAATAGCCTGATTCATTCTACGGCTGTCTTAGTTTCAAGTAAATTGCCGTTTTTGAAAATCTAATCTTGGAAATATGATTGTACAACATCAAGTACTGCTCTGAAACATGATTACATGATCTTCCAAATGAACTGTATATGCCTTATAGACGTGATCCTGAAAAAAACCCGACACATTTAATTACACAAACCCTATCCATAAATATTAGCCAGGAAGTACTAAGTAAAACTTTGATTTGACAAGAAGGTTACATATAGGTTAGCTGCATTTTATGTAATTTTCCCAGAAAGAAATATGGGGCTGAAAGGGGGTGGAGTGTGTGTGTGTGGGGGGGGGGGGGGGGGGGGGGTTGGGGGAAGCAGGGGAGTCATGGCTAATTCCAATGTCATGGGATTGGTGTCGATTGAAAAGTGATGGAAAAGTGAGGTGGAGGAGAGGATTTGGAAGGCAAGACAGAGAATTAATCAATCAATGTTATTTATTGAGAGTTTACTATGGGCAGAACACTGTCCAAAGTGCTTGAGAGAGTACAATACAACATAATTAGCAGACGTTCCCTGCCTATAACAAGCTTACAGTCTAGACGGGGAGACGGATCTTAAAACCATCGCCCCTGCCCTCCTCCCTTCCTTAACTTCTATTTTTAACCACTCAATCTCCAAGGGCTCCTTCCCCTCTGCCTTCAAACATGCCCACGTCTCCCCCATCCTAAAAAAACCCGCTCTTGACCCCACTTCCCCCTCCAGTTATCGCCCTATCTCCCTACTACCCTTCCTTTCCAAAATCTTAGAACGAGTCGTCTACAATCGATGCCTAGAATTCCTTAACTCCCATTCTCTCCTAGACCCCCTCCAATCTGGCTTCCGTCCCCTCCACTCTACCGAGACTGCTCTCTCTAAGGTCACCCATGACCTCCTTCTTGCCAAATCCAATGGCTCCTACTCCATTCTGATCCTCCTTGACCTCTCTGCTGCCTTTGACACTGTCGACCATCCCCTCCTCCTCCATACCTTATCTCACCTTGGCTTCACGGACTCTCTCCTCTCCTGGTTCTCCTCTTACCTCTCTGGCCGATCATTCTCGGTCTCCTACGCTGGAGCCTCCTCCCCCTCCCATCCTTTAACTGTTGGAGTTCCTCAAGGGTCAGTTCTTGGCCCTCTTCTGTTCTCCATTTACACTCACTCCCTCGGTGAACTCATCCGCTCTCACGGCTTTGACTACCATCTCTACGCAGATGACACGCAGATCTACATCTCCGCCCCTGTCCTCTCCCCCTCCCTTCAGGCTCGCATCTCCTCCTGCCTCCGGGACGTCTCCACCTGGATGTCGGCCCGCCACCTAAAACTCAACATGAGCAAGACTGAGCTCCTCATCTTCCCTCCCAAGCCCGGTCCGCTCCCAGACTTCTCCGTCACCGTGGATGGCACGACCATCCTTCCCGTCCCGCAGGCCCGCAATCTCGGTGTCATCCTTGACTCGTCCCTCTCGTTCACCCCACACATCCTATCCGTTACCAAGACCTGCCGGTTTCACCTCTACAATATCGCCAAGATCCGCCCTTTCCTCTCCACCCAAACGGCTACCTTACTATTACGGGCTCTCGTTATATCCCGGCTAGACTACCGTGTCAGCCTTCTCTCTGACCTCCCTTCCTCCTCTCTCGCCCCGCTCCGGTCTATTCTTCACTCCGCTGCCCGGCTCATCTTCCTGCAGAAACGATCTGGGCATGTCACTCCCCTTCTTAAACAACTCCAGTGGTTGCCTATCGACCTCCGCTCCAAACAAAAACTCCTCACTCTAGGCTTCAAGGCTCTCCATCACCTTGCCCCTTCCTACCTCTCCTCCCTTCTCTCTTTCTACCGCCCACCCCGCACGCTCCGCTCCTCTGCCGCCCACCTCCTCGCCGTCCCTCGGTCTCGCCTATCCCGCCGTCGACCCCTGGGTCACGTCCTCCCGCGGTCCTGGAACGCCCTCCCTCCACACCTCTGCCAAACTGATTCTCTTTCCCTCTTCAAAACCTTACTTAAAAATCACCTCCTCCAAGAGGCGTTCCCAGACTGAGCTCCTCTTCCCCCTCTACTCCCTCTGCCATCCCCCCTTTACCTCTCCGCAGCTAAAGCCTCATTTTCCCCTTTTCCCTCTGCTCCTCCACCTCTCCCTTCCCATCCCCACAGCACTGTACTCGTCCGCTCAACTGTATATATTTTCGTTACCCTATTTATTTTGTTAATGAATTGTACATCGCCTTGATTCTATTTAGTTGCCATCGGTTTTTACGAGATGTTCTTCCCCTTGACGCTGTTTAGTGCCATTGTTCTTGTCTGTCCGTCTCCCCCGATTAGACTGTAAGCCCGTCAAACGGCAGGGACTGTCTCTATCTGTTGCCGACTTGTTCATCCCAAGCGCTTAGTACAGTGCTCTGCACATAGTAAGTGCTCAATAAATACTATTGAATGAATAATATGAATAAGCAATTTATAGAGTATGATTTAAAGATCCATATGTGCTGCAGGTTTGGGGGTGGGCTGAATATCAAATGCCCAAAGGTCACAGATCCAATTACAATTGACTTGTCCACAACACCCACAGATGACTCTGTCACCTTGCCTTTCTTCAGCCCTTTCACTTCCAAAGCACTTTTTTACATTATTATCTTCACTCTTTATTTAATTAAAGCTTTTAAGCATACTTAAAGCAGGGGAGGGGCAACTGCCATTATCTCCAAGCTTCACCCAAGGAAGCATTCAGGGAGGTTTAAACCTTTGTTTTAATGATGGTCTAATTCAAGTTCCACAAGACCTTAACTTCTCTCAACATATTTAGCATGCCTGATAATTAAGGGTTTCCCTTGGATTCTGCACTGGATTGGCAGGCTGGTAATGACTGATTGGATTGGCAAGCTGGTAATGATTGATTTCTAGATGTCCTTAATTCAATATCCCACGGGGAAAATGATTTCAGTTTAATGAGGTTTGGACTTCAGGAAACATTACCGTCAAAAACAGGGACAACAGAGGGTTCCACCTCTTCCAGCATGGCTCAGTGGAAAGAGCCTGGGCTTGGGAGTTAGAGGTGGTGGGTTCTAATCCCAGCTCTGCCACTTGTCAGCTGTGTGACTTTGGACCAGTCACTTCACTTCTCTGTGCCTCAGTTACCTCATCTGTAAAATGGGGACCACCTAATAATACTAGTGATGGTATTCGTTAAGCGTTTACTATGTGCAAAACACTGTTCTAAGCGCTGGGGGGGATACAAGGTGATCAGGTTGTCCCACGTGGGGGTTCACGGATTTAGTCCCCATTTTACAGATGAGGTCACTGAGGCACAGAGAAGTGAAGTCATTTGCCCAAAGTCACACAGCTGACAAATGGCGGAGTTGGGATTAGAGCCCATGACCTAGGACTCCTCAGACTGTGCTCTTTCCACTGAGCCACACTGCTTCTCTAACAACCTGATAACCTTGAATCTACCCCAGCGCTTAGAACAGCGCTTGGCACATAGTGAGCGCTTAACAAATACCATCATCATCGTCGTCCCCATTTACCAGGGAACTGACTGATATTTGTGAGGCAATGTAATTATCCATACAGTAGCCAGAGTTGCAATCTTATTCTTAAAGAGTTCCTGGGTTTTTCATTCACCACACCTATGGTGGCTCTTCTGCAT
The DNA here is from genome assembly GCF_004115215.2 of Ornithorhynchus anatinus. Lineage (NCBI taxonomy): Eukaryota > Metazoa > Chordata > Mammalia > Monotremata > Ornithorhynchidae > Ornithorhynchus > Ornithorhynchus anatinus. The sequence goes on along the minus strand of NC_041728.1, from coordinate 111,514,277 downwards.
AAATGTGCATGTTGTTTCCAAAGGCTCTAAACTCAAGTAAATAGAAAACTAATCAGTGCAATCCCTGACAATTGTATTCACGGCCGATATTAAGGTTAATGTCCACCTAAAATGTGAATTCAGACATTTAAACCAATCAATTTAATCAGGGCTTGAACTAGTTCAGGGGGCAGTTGAGCAACTCTTGCTGGTATAGAACTGGGAGGGGGATCGGTGGGAATTTTGCTCTGGCTTAAAGGACAAGGGGAACATTTGCTACTTGTCCCTGGCCAACAAAGCAGGCATTTCCCTGTCACTGCCAGCTGCAGCCTAGATGAACCATTCAATCAGTCAATCAATGGTATTTATTGTATGGGGAGCACTGTACTAAGCATTTGAGAGAGGGCCGTATAACACACTTGGTGGATCTGATCTCTGCTCACAAGAGAGCCTATAGTCTAGAGGGGAAACAGACATTGATACAGACAAATAAATTATGGATATGTACATTAGTGCTGTGGGAATGAGGGTGGGGTGAATATCAAGTGCTTTAAGGGTCCAAGTTCCCAGGTGAAACAGAAGGAAGAGGGAGTAGAGGAAAAGAGGGCTTAAATGGGGAAGGTCTCTTAGAGGAGATATGATTTTAATAACACAAATAATGATTATGCTGCTAATAATAATAATATTGGCAAGAGAAGTAGCATGGCCTAGTAGAAAGAGCATGAGTCTGGGAGTCAGAGGACCTAGTTCTCAATCCCGTCTCTGCCAATTGTTGCTCTGAGACCTTGGGCAAGTCACTTAACTTCTCTGTGACTCAATTTCCTCAAGTGTGAAATGGGGATTAATAAACTCTTCTCCCTCTTATTTAGACTGTGAGGCCCATTTTGGAAAGGAACTGTGTCCAACCTGATAAAATTATATCTATCTATCCCAGTGCTTAGACTGGTGGCTGACACATAGTAAGCATTTAACAAATATCATAATAATAATAATTAAAGTCTTTGAAGGTGGGGAGAGTGGTGGTCTCTCATAGTATATGGAGGGGGAGGTAGTTCCAGGCCGGAGAAAGGATATAGAAAAGAGGTAGGTGGAAAGATAGATGAGAGAGCAAGGCATTCAAGACTGTGAGCTGGTTGTGGGCAGAGAATGTCACTGTTTATTGTTGTATTGTATTTTCCAAGCGCTTAGTAAGTGCTCTGCACACAGTAAGTGCTCAATAAATATGACTGATTGAATTAATTCATTCAATTCATATTATCAATAAGCTCTTAATAAATATGATTGAAAGAATGAATTCAATCAATCATATTTATTGAGCACTTACTGTGTGCAGAGCCCCGTACTCAGTGCTTGGGAGAGTAGAATATAACGGAGTTGGTAGAAAGGTTCTCTGTACACAAGGAGTTTTTAGTCTAGAGAAGGGCATTTAAATTGTGTTTCCTGTACTTACCTTCCCCCAGCCTTCTCCCACCCTCTCCATCTCCCCCTACCGCTCTACCCACACTCTTTCAAATCTGGGTCCCTGGGGTTCTCCTGCTTTAGTAATTAATAATAATAATAATGACATTTGTTGAGCAGTTATTATGTCCCAGGCATTGAACTAAGAGCTGAAGTGGATACCAGCAAATCAGATTGGACACAGTGCCTGTCCCACATGTGGCTTCCAGTCTTAATCCTCATTTTACAGATGAGGAAAGTGAAGCCCCGAGAAGTGACTTTCATTCATTCATTCAATCACATTTATTGAGAGCTTACTGTGTGCAGAGCACTGTATTAAGCGTTTGGGAAATACAGTTCAGCAACAAATAGAGACAATCCCTGCCCACCACGGGTTCGCAGTCTAGAAAGGGGGAGACAGACATCAAAACAACTAAACAGGAAAAATATGGAACGCTTCACAAATTTGAGACTTGTCCAAGGTCACACACAGCAGACAAGTGGTGAAGCCAGGATTAGAACCCAGGTCCTTTCCAGCAGCCCCACCTGGATGCCTCAGCCTCACCCCACCCTCCTTTCATTTGTAAAAGCATCCCACCCTCTAGGTCGCCGCCTCTCCCCTGACCTTCTTGGGCATGTCAATCCCATTCCAGGCCGGGTTTGATCCTCTCCCAGGCACAACTACTCAGGACACACCCTGTCCTCCCTGGTTCCATCCCAATAGTTTTGGGGAATCTAGGTGACATAGTCTGGAATGGGACTGATGAGAATGGAGAGCAGAGGCGATTCCCTGTTTTGGGGGAGGTGGAGTGGCAGAAGTAGGGGGCAGTGGACATGCGTTTAAGGGAAGGTGAGCAAGTGATGGGTTGGGGAGAGGGAGAATAGGACAAATAAAGAAGAAAACAACTTAATGGCTAACCTGGGTGATAGTTGGCTACAACAGGGAGATTTCTGTTGCACTGGCCAGAGGCAGCTAGGCCATTTCTTGACTGGTATCTACTCTAGTGTTTAGCACAGAGCTTGACTCCTAGGGAGAACTTAACTCTAATAATAATCGTGGTATTTGTTAAGTGCTTATTATGTGCCCAACACTGTACTAAGCGCTGGGGTAGATACAAGATAATCGGGTTGGACACAGTCCCTGTCCCACATCGGGCTCCCAGTCTCAATCCCCATTTTACAGATGAAGGAACTGAGGCCCAGAGAAGTGAAGTGACTTGTCCAAGGTCACACAGCAGACAGGTAGTAGAGCTGGGATTAGAATCCAGGTCCTTCTGACTCCCAGACCAATGTTTTATCCACTAGGCCACACTGCTTCTCTAAAGTAGCGCAGTCATTATTACAGACATTATTAGATGATGTGGCACCCTTGCCACGTAAACTCCACCCAGCCTGAAACCCTGGTGGAGTTCAGCCTGATAGTTTATAATTTAAACAACATATAGCTTTAACTTTCAGAGAAAAGGGGCAGGCTCCTGTGAGCTGCTAAAACCACAGTGTTCAGCATCTTTCCCTCCTAAAGAGCAGAGCAGAATCAAAGGATGCAGTAGACACATATAGCTATTTTGGAAGGCACTTCCATCTCCAAAGTCAAATAAACTTTTTTATCCATTCAGGATAACAAACCCTCTCCATCTGACATGCTTTCAAAGCCTCTTTCAGGCAGAGTGATAACAATTTATGGAATTAGAAAATGACCCTTAAGCATGTCTTTCTGATTTCCATGAGAAGAGAAGACTATGTCTGCCTCACCTAGTGGCTAGAGCATGGGCCTGGGAAGCAGAAGGACCTGGGTTCTAATCCTGACTCAGCCACTTGTCTGCTGAGTGACCTTGGGCAATGTCCTTCACTTCTCTGTGCCTCAGTTACCTCATCTGTAAAATAGGGATTAAGACTGTGAGACTGTGAGCCCTATGTGTGACATACAGTGTATCTTATGGTTCAGGGGTGAATGTCAAATGTCCAAAGGTCACAGATCCAAATACATAGATGAAGCAAAAGGAAGAGGGAGTCGGGAAAAAGAAGACTTAATCGGGGGAGGCCTCTTGGAAGGCTTTGAGGGAGGGGAATATGTGGAGGAAGAGGGAGTTCCAGGCCAGAGAGAGGATTAGGGAAAGAGGTCAGTGGCGAGATAGATGAGATTGGGGCACAGTGAGCAAGCTAGCACTTGCTGTACTAAGTGTGGGGTAGATACAAGATAACCAGATGGACACAGTCCCTGCCCTTCATGGAGCTTGCAGTCTAAGTAGGAGGGACAACAGGTATTGAATCCTCCTTTCACAGATGAAGAAACTGAGATACAAAAGGCTAAGTGATTTGCTCAAGGTCATGCGGCAGGCAGATAGCAGAGGCAGAATTAGAACTCAGGTTCGCTGACTCTCAGGCCCGCGGTCTATCTACTAGGCCATGCTGATTTTCTAATTCCTTCCTGGCAGACAGTAAGCGCTTAACAAATATCATTAAAAAAAAAATGTAGGAGGCCATGAGATGGGATTTAGAGGAGTACCACTGCAATAGAAATGGATCCCAAGCCTAAAATTTACACTGTTTAAAATGTATGTGGACAGGAGGGCAACTCCTCCTCTGTGTTTTTATTCCTCTCTCCATCTCGCACTGGCTACCTACCTTTTATTCAATCCCTTTCTAATGACTTGATAATAGACTCACCAATGTCATTCTGTTCTCTTTATTTCCTTTCTCCACCCCGACACGATGGATGAGGCTCACAGATGCAAGCAGCAGCGGGAGCAGAAAATCACTTGCCAATAGGAAGTTCCTAGAATGCACTCTGGCTGCCAGCCAGCAGGACCACTACTATTGCCACTGGTTTGGCACTGGGACCCGGGGCCTTTGCCTGGAGTGTGGGGAGCGGTAACTGCATGACCTGCCTCCAACCCCCGAGGAAATAATTTCCCCAGACTTCAGACTCCAGGCAAGAGTTATGGTGAATCTGGGTCTGTTCCTGAGACCTTCTCTGAACACCAGTTCCCACAACACTGACTGTCTGAGAGTGAGCCTAGAAGAGAGCGAGCAGGGGTGGAGGTCGAGAGGCCGCTGGAAAGGTTTTTGGAGCGTTTGATGGTGCCGAGCCTAAAAAGGACAGGAGGGTCATCTCCCAGCCACCCTCCACCCCACGATTAAGGATATTTAAGAGCCAGATTGTCTTCCCTCCCTCTTCCTTTTTCCCCACTAGACTGTAAACTCCTTGAGGAGAGGAAATCTCTCTCTGAGGCCTTCCCAGACTGAGCCCTCCCTTTCCCTCTGCTCCTCCTCCCCTTCCCATTCCTCCTACTCCCTCCCTCTGCTCTTCCCCCTTCCCCTCCCCACAGCACTTATGCATATTTATATGTTATTTATTACTCTATTTCGTTAATGATGTGTATGTATCTATGATTCTATTTATCTTGATGGTATTGACACCTGACTACTTATTTTGTTTTGTTGTCAGTCTCCCCCCTTTAGACTGTGAGCCCATTGTTGGACAGGGATTGTCTCTATCTGTTGCTGAATTGTACATTCCATGTGCTTAGTACAGTGCTCTGCACATAGTAAGCACTCAATAAATACAAATGAATGAACGAAAGAATGAATCTGAACTATATTGCACTGTACTCTCCCAATTGCTTAGTACAGTCTCCACACACTAAGCACTCAAACAATGCCATTTTTGAATGATTGATTCCCCAATCTCCCTCTCAAGCCACCAACTGTATGATGAGGTGCCAGCTACCTTCCTTAGCCTATGTTTAAGGACATTTGATCCCCTTGCAGAGTGCTTGTGGTAGCTTGGAAGCTGTAGGAGAGAGAGCGTCAGCCTAGTCCAACATCTTTGGTTTCATGGGAAAGGTGAGATGGAAAGGCCACGGTGGCCCAGCGGCCGCTGGCAAAAAATAAAAGCTCCGGGATGAGCGATTCCTTCCTGCTTTCTTATTGTTTGCACTCTGAAATCTAAAATATGGATTGAGTGAGTAAGGAAGGATAATTCATCTGGGCTACGATAGAAGAACTGGATCTTGTATTCCACCCTCTGCCCCTCCATTTAGGTCCTCTAGTTCTGTTATGAGGGAGATTACTCTGTTGCTCCTACAGCTTAATTTATTGAGATTCCCCTAAGAATGGGATGATTTCCACACCAAGGCTGACCCTCTGTCTCCACTCACCCCACTTTGAAAGCAGCTCAGGGGACTGTGGGAAGTTTCTGGATAGTTTCTCAACTAGGGAATGGCCACGTGTCCAGTTTCATACCAAATTGACTGCTTTTTGGTGGTCTGTCCCATCTGGAATAGAGAAGGCACAGGGCATCTTTTCGATTAGGGTTTAAATTTGAATCCCCCAGCTCCCTCTGCCTTGGTCCATGACCTATGGATCAGCACCAGCACCCATGTTTACAGGAGAGGAGCACAATGGCTCTGGAACTAGAATTGATAGGACTCTGGGGTTCTCTGGAAGCTCCTTGGGGGCAAGGAACATATCTACAGCGCAGCAGCATGGTCTAGTAGATAGAGCACAGGCCTAGGAGTCAGAAGGACTTGCGTTCTAATCCTGCCTCTGCCACATATCTGCTGAGTGACTTTGGGCAAAGTCATTTAATTTCTCTGTACCTTAGTTACCTCATCAGTAAAATGGGGATTAAGACTCTGAGCCCCATGTGGAGCAGGGTCTCTGTCCAGCCTAACTTGTAGCTATCCCAGCCCTTAGAACAGTGCTTGATAAATAATAAGCACTTAACAAATATTATTATTCTTCTTCTTATTATTAATCTCTCTACTGTATTACAAAGTTTGGAGAGTAAGCAGTCAGAAAAGACCAATGATTGAGTGATACGCTCTAGGTAATATGGATTTCTATAAAAAGTTGTATGATGCCATTAAATTACATCGTGTGACCTGTGTAACACATGAAACAACATATTTTTGATACTTATGGTTCAGCCAAGGTCAGTCCAGTAACTCTGAGTGCCGTCAGGAATGAGCCCGTTCCAAACAGATCTGGATGCCGTCATCTCAGCTCTCCTCCTTTTTCTCTGAACGCATCTTCCCTTCACTGGTGAATGCACGATGCTGCCTCCGCGTTTTGATGTGGTCATCTGAAATTGCAATTAAACACTAAATTGAGAACATGTTACCCTGGGCCTGCATATGCATCTGCTGAGATGACAGACACGGTAATGAAAAACGGTGACTCATCCTACGACGTTCTATTCTCACCCAAGTATTTCCAAGCCCTTACACTCATTGCCGGATGGGAAGAGTCATTCCCGGATGGCAAGAGTCATTCCCTGTGGAGAGAGGATTTCAGGGATGGAAGCCCAGATGAGAAATACCAAAGCCCTCTAAGTTGCCCAGGACTATTTAACCCTTCAGGACCCCACTGTAATTTCACCCCCAGTGGCACCTGATCACAGTTAGTATCTATTTGAATTGAATAATTCAAACTGTTTGAATAATCTGAGGTATTTGTAAAGCGTGGCTTAGTGGAAAGAGCACGGGCTTGGGAGCCAGAGATCATGGGTTCTAATCCCAGCTCCGCCAATGTCTGCTGTGTGACTTTGGGCAAGTCATTTTACTGCTCTGTGCCTCAGTTACCTCATTTGTAAAATGGGGATTAAGACTGTGAGCCCTACATGGGACAACCTGATGACCTTGTATCTACCCCAGTGCTTAAAATAGTGCTTGGCATATAGTAAGTGCATTATTATTATTATTATTATTAAAGAGGAATTGTTGCAGAGCATTTGAAGAGGGAAACTTCCCTCTGCTGAGGGAATAGAACATTTGTCCAGTGTCCAGCCTAAACGACAAATTTACCCACCACATTTTAGTCCTATCATCAGGTCTGCTCAGCTATACCCTATCAATCAATCAATTGCAGTTTTTGAGCCCTTGCTATGTGCCAAGCACTGTACTAATTGCTGGGGTCCCTGTCCCACATGAGGATCACGGTCTTAATCCCCATTTTACAGATGAGGTAAATGAGGCACAGAGAAGGGAAGTGACTTGTCCCAGGTCACACAGCAGACAAGTAGCAGAGCCGGAATTAGAACCAAGGTCCTTCTGACTCCCAGGCCTGTGCTATTTCCACTAGGCCAAGCTGCTTCACCAGAGAAAGAATTGGACTAGGAGGCAGGAGACCTGGATTCTAATTCTGGCTCAGCCACTTACTTGCTGTGCAACCTTGGGCAAAGCATTTAACTTCTCTCTGCCTCTATTTCCTCATCTGTAAAATGTGGATTCCCTACCTGTTCCACCCTGCTCGACTTCCCCAACCTCTGCCACTTAAAGTGGGGCCTGGTGTGGGCAAGGACTGTTTATAACCTGACTTTAATGTGTCTTCCCCAGAGCTTGACATATATAGTAAAATGATATATAAACACCATAGTGATTATTATTTCATTTTTTAAGACAACAATTGAAGACCAAACTTTGGAAAGTCCTTTGCTCCACCCAACAACAACCAAGTTTGTTGCTTTACCTGAAGATGCTTAACAACTAGAGCTGCATCATGCAGTCAGAGCAGACAAAGTAAGAAGTAGCTGTTCTGCCTTTATCAGTCTGGCTGGGTGGCTAACTGGCACACATGGCCTAGTAATAATAATAATAATGTTGGTATTTGCTAAGCGCTTACTACGTGCAGAGCACTGTTCTAAGCACTGGGGGAGATACAGGGTAATCAGATTGTCCCACGTGAGGCTCACAATTAATCCCCATTTTACAGATGAGGCCACTGAGGCACAGAGAAGTGAAGTGACTTGCCCACAGTCACACAGCTGACAAGTGGCAGAGCCAGGATTTGAACCCATGACCTCTGACTCTCAAGCCCGGGCTCTTTCCACTGAGCCATGCTGCTTCTCTATAGAGGCTGGGAGTCAGAAGGTCATGGATTCTAATCCCTGTTCTGCCACTTGTATGTTGTCTGAACTTGGGCCAGTCACTTCACTTCTCTGTGCCTCAGTTACCTCATCTGTAAAATGGGGATTGAGACAGTGAGCCACACATGGGACGGGGCTGTGTCCAACCCAATTTGCTTGTATCCACCCCAGTGCTTAGTACAGTGCCTGACATATAGTAAATGCTTAATAAATACTATAATTTTTATTATTATTATAGCCGTGAGCATCTTAATTGGAAGGCAGGGCGATTAAGGGCAGTGGGGCATGGACACTTAACTACTGTGTGACCGCAAGCCACTCCTTAACGTTTCTATGCCTCAGTGCCTCATCTTGGATTTGGGGATAATAAGCTTCAAGGTAATAATAATTAAGGATTTTGCTCTTACTAGGACCCAAGCACTGGACTAAACTGCTAGGCTAGTTACAAGATAATCAGGTTGGACACAGTTCCTGTTCCACATGGGACTCACAGTCTAAGTGGAGGGAGTGGGATTTAATTCCCATTTTACAGATGAGAAAGCTGAGACGCAGAGAAGTTAAGTGACTTGCCAAAGGTCACATAGGCCAGTGGCAGAGCCGAGATTAGAACCCAGACCCATGCTCTTTCCACTAGGCCAAGCTCCTCCTCAAGATAGAACACCATTTGAAAAAGACAAGTTACAGTGTACTAATGCACACAACCTTTTTAAGATTCATATTTCAGCTGGAATTCGTATTGTTTCAAATGCCTTAAATCAATTCAAAAATATCAAGGCCTATGGCTCTTTCATTGTCTTTGTTTTAATAGATCCAAAATCACTTTTTACTGGGTTTTTCTAGATTGCAAAGAGGCATTACCAGTTGAAAAAACATTTCCATCGGATCATCAGTCTGACAGCATCCACCCATTGTGGTGTGAAACAAATAGTAAGCAAGAGTTGGTTTCAAAGGGAGCTGGCAAGGTTTGCAAATGCTCTTCCTGCTGATTAAGCTTCCTGGCTTGTTTCATCTCCTCCTCTGCCATCATACTCCTCCACTTGTGTTCCTTTTCCCTCAAGCCCTGACCTTTACATCCTTCCTTCCACTTCTACCAATCACACCCCAACCCAGTCCTTCCATCCCCACCATGAAAACATAAATAAATCCATTAAAATCCGGAGATTCCCCAGGCCCCATTCAAAATGGCTGTCAGAGCACATGGAGAAAAATTAATAGAACATTCAAGACAAATTTGTGGATGCTCAGTTTACTAGAATCTGCATAGCTGCCTAAGCACAGATTTCTCTGGAAGGCCATATGACAAAATATTCACGTGGGCTGTTGTTCCTCCCGTTAGGAAGTGCTCTACAGAACCTATGTACGACACGATGTAGTGGATACAGCACAGACCTGGTAGTTGGAAGGTCGTGGGTTCTAATTTAATCCGGCCTCTGCCACTTGTCCGCTGGGTGACCTTTGGCAAGTCACTTCACTTCTCGGTGCCTTAGTTACCTCATCCGTAAAATGGGGATCGAGGCTGAGAGCCCCACGTGGGACAGGAACTGTGTCCAGCCCAATTTGCTTGTATCCACCCCAGCGCTTATTACAATGCCTGGCACACAGTAAAGGTTTAACAAATACCATAAATATTATTATCCACAATTTATGTATGTTAATGTCTGTTTCCCCTTCTAGACTGTAAGCTCACTGTGGGCAGGGAACGTGCCTACCAACTCAGTATAAACTAATAAATTAGGATTTTCCCAGTTAGTAATCCCATTCCCCTTCCTCTATCCCTAAAAGACAAAACATTCAGAGGACTCTATGGAAAAAGGAGTATTCCAAAGAGGAGAACTCAGCTCCTCGTGGGCAGGGAACATGTTTAACAACTCTGTTATATTGCACTCTCCCAGGTGCTTCTTTCAGTGCTCTGCACACAGTGAGCACTAATAAATATGACTGATTGATAGATTGATTGGAGAGACGTCTCCATTTAGACCAAACACATACAGTAGAAGGGGTTCCTACCTAAATAATCAATTAACAGAATTTACAGAACACTTACTGCCTACAGAGTATGCAGTACAATAGAGTTCAATACAGTAGAGTTGGTAAATATTATCCCTGCCTCCAGTTCACTCTTTGGGCACTCATTAAGCACTCATCATGTGCCAAGTGCAGGATTAGTTACAAGGTTATCCGACTGGTCATTCATTCCTTCAATCATATTTATTGAGCACTTACTTCGAGCAGAACACTGTACTAAGAACTTGGGAGAGTACAATACAACAATAAACAGACACGTTCTGGGGCCATGATGAGCTTACCGAATCCCTGTCTCACACAGGGTCTACAATCTATCTTATTCCCATTTCACAAATGATAATAATAATATTGGTGTTAAAGCAGCTACTGTGTGCCAGGCACTGTACTAAGCAATGGGGTAGATACAAGATAATCGGGTTGGACATAGTCCCTGCCCCACATAAGGCTCCCAGTCTCAATCCCCATTTTACAGACGAGGTAACTGAGGCTCAGAGAAGTTAAGTGACTTGCCCAAGGTCACACAGGAGACAAGTGGTGGAGCCGGAATTGGAACCCAGGGCCTTGTGACTCCCAGCCCCGTAATCTATCCACTAGGCCACACTGCTTTTCCAGATGAGGAAAAGAGGCTCAGACGGGCAGGGAACATATCTACCGACATTATTGTTTTGTATGCTCCCAAGGGCTGAGACAGTAAGTGCTCAATAAATACCACTGGTTGATTGACTGCCCAAGGTCACTCAGTGGGCCAGTGGCAGAGCTGGAACTAAAACCCTTGTGTCCTGACACCCAAACTCCTGCTCTGTATCAGTTTCCATCTCCTTAGTGGCAAGACAATTACTACTGACTGAATGAAAGAATGAACGCAGTGGAGAGTGGGAGGTGAAGCCCCCACTGACTTTGGAGCACTTCATCACCTTACCTCCTCCTACCTCACCTTGCTTCTCTCCTACTTCAACTCAACCCACACACTTGGCTTCTCTAATGTCAACTTTCTCACTGTACCTTGATTCAATAGTATTTATTGAGCGCTTACTACGTGCAGAGCACTGTACTAGGCGCTTGGAATGTACAATTCGGCAACAGATAGAGACAATCCCTGCCCATTGTTGGGCTTACAGTCTAATCGATCTCACCTGTCTCGCCACTGACCCCTCATCCACATCCCCTCTGGAACGCCCTCCTTCCTCAAATCCGACAGCCAATTACTCTCCCCCACTTCAAAGTCTTACTGAAGGCACATCTCCTCCAGGAGGCCTTCTCATTCAATAGTATTTATTAAGCACTTACTATGTGCAGAGCACTGTACTAAACACTTGGAATGTGCAATTCGGCAACAGATAGAGACAATCCCTGCCCAATGACAGGCTAAGCCCTCCTTTTCTCTTCTCCCACTCCCCTCTATTTCACCCTGACTTGCTCCCTTTGCTCTTCCCCCCTCCCAGCCCGACAGCACTTATGTACATATCGGCAATTTATTTATTTATATTAATGTCTTTCTCTCCCTTCTAGACTGTAAGCTCATTGTGGGCAGGGAATGTGTCTGTTTATTGTTCTATTGTGCTCTCCCAAGCGCTTAGTACAGTGCTCTGCAAATAGTAAGCGCTCAATAAATACGATCGAATGAATGAGTGAACAATGGTCATATATCTGTGAATGCCTCAAGGGCGAGGCAGAAGTAGTGGCAGGGAAAATCAGTCAGTCATATCTGATGAGCGCTTACTGTATGTAGAGCACTGTACTAAACACTTGGGAGAGTACAATATACCAGTAAATAAACACATTCCCTGCCCACAACAAGTTTACAGGCTAGAGGGGGAGACAGACATTAATGTTAATAATTAATTACAGATATAAATGAGGGGTGCAGGCTATAGTGTTTCGCACATCTCGGATCAGTGTGTTCGCATGGACGACTTTTACTTGAGCAAACAGCGTAAACTTCATAAACGTTGAATGTGATTTGGAGGAGTTCCAATCAATGTTTTCTGGAGTTGCACACCGACCGCTCGACTTGGAAAAGAGCCAGTGGGCAGGCCAATGAGAGGCAGGAAATAGGGAAGGAGATGAGTCAGTTTTATGACCATTCCTCAGTGCAGAGAAACATATTTCTGCTTTTTCTTTTAGAATGAGTTATTGCTAGATGTTATCTACCGACTATAAGTATATGTATGTGTCTACCTTTATTGATTAATATCTATCAAGACATGACACTGATATATAATCAGTAGATTTGGCCTGAGATGGTAGATATCATTAATATAGAAACATATATGCCCTTTAGACTTTCGGGATATATATGTAATTACACATTATACTTTGGAGTTGTGTGTGTGTGTTTGTGTTTATAAACTTTATACATTTGGCACTGTGTCAGTTCCACATGAATAATGACCCCAGAGAGACACCCACCGATCTGACTTTCCTCACTAACATGAAGGTTTTGGCACACAAAGGGGCAGAATGCCAAGCTCCATTGTTTGCAAGGATTTCCCTTCTTTATTTAATCCAGACTCCTCAAATTCCTTGAGGTCAGTCATTATGGGATATGAATCCCTCAGGCAATGCTACTGACAGAGCTCAGCTCAAGGCAAGCCCGACACTATTGAAATTCACAGAAAACCTTCTCAATTATATCTCTAATCAAATTTAATCTCCGGTGGCAGCAGCAGCATTTGCCTAGAAAAATAATCCAGACCAATCAAATCAATGGTATTTAATGAGCACTTTCTGTGGAAAGAACCCTGTTCTAACCACTTGGGAGAGTAGAGGCAGTAGGTTTAGCAGATAGAGAATGGGCCTGGGAGTCAGAAGGACCTGGGTTCTAATCCTGGCTCCACCACTTGTCTGCCTGTGACTTTGGGCAATTCACTTCACTTCTCTGGCCCTCCGTTACCTCATCTGTAAAATGGGGATTAAGAGTGTGAACTCCATGTGGGACAGGGACTGTGTCCAGTCTGATTCTCTTGTATCATTGCCAGCGCTTACTACAGTGCCTGGTACAGAGTAAGAGCTTAACAAATACCATAATTATTACCATATACTACAGCAGGTAGACACATAATCTGACCTCAAGAAGCTCACGCTCTATAGGGGAAGACAAACATTAAAACAAATTACAGGGGAAATGACAATGTATAAGGGTAGGTAGGTAAATAGGAAGCAGCATGGCTTAGTGGAAGGAGCGTGGGCCTGGGAATCAGAAGGACGTGGGTTCTAACTCTGGCTTTGCCACTTTGCTGTGTGACCTTATGCAAGTCATTTAACTGCTCTGTGCCTCAATTCCCTCATCTGTAAAATGGGGATTAAGGCTGTGACCCCTATGTGGTACAGGGACTGTTTCCATTCTATCTTGCATCTAGTACTTAGTACAGTGCCTGGTAAATGTCACTAAAAAAAAAAAAAAGAAGGTTATGTAGGGCTATAGAGAGGGTTCAAAGGCCCCTGGATGGGAATTGATTTCAAATTGCTCTATATAACAGGTGAAGAGATACTCACATTGTTTTCCTGTGGGTTGACACCTTTTTCATTCATCATGCTAGAACTCTTTCACACCTAAAGATAAAATCCCCAGAGTTTCAGAAAACAGCAGTCTCCTCACAGAAAGGCACTGCTAATAATTTTGCCTAAGAGCAGAATTTCGTCTAATTAAGGGTGCTACTCATTCTGCCAATCTGAACTAGACAGAGCACACAGGTTTGAGTGAAAACCATGTTGTCGAATTCTTTTATTTATGGTATCTGTTAAGCGTTTACTGTGTGCCAGGCACTGTATGAAGGACTGGGGTAGATACGAAGTAATGAGGTCAGACGCAGTCCCTGTTCCTCTGGAGCTCACAGTTTTAATCTCCAGTTAACAGATGAGATAACCGAGGCCCAGAGAAGTTAAATAACTTGCCCAAGGCCACACAGCTGATAAGTGACAGAGCTGGAATTAGAACTCAGGTCCTTCTGACTCCCAGGTCAATGCTCTATCCACTAAGCAATGTTGCTTCTCATTTAATCAGTCAATCATATTTATTGATCACTTACTGTGTGCAAAGCACTGTACTCAGCCCTTGGGAGAGTACAATATAACAGAGTGGATCAACACATTACTTCTCCACAGTGAGCTCACAGTCTAAAGGGGGAGACAGAAAATAATATAAATAAATTACAAATATGTACATACGTGCTGTGGGGCTGGAGGGGGGAGGGGTGTGAATAAAGGGAGCAAATCAGGGGGACACAGAAGGGAGTAGGAAAAGAGGAAATGAGAGCTTAGTTGGGGAAGGCTTCTTGGAGGAGATGTGCCTTCAATAGGGCTTTGAAGGTGGAGAGACTAATTTTCTGTCGGCCATGAAAAGGACGTTCCAGGCCAGAGGCAGGACGTGGGCAAGAGGGGGCAAGCTAGGCGAGATCGAGGTACAGTGAATTGGTTGGCACTAGAAGAGCGAAGTGTGTGGGCTGGGTTGTAATAGGAGAGTAGCAAGGTGATTGATTGTTTTAAAGTTAGTGGCAAGGAGTTCCTGTTGATGTGAAACTAATGTGAAACTTTAAGAGAAGCCGCGTGGTTTAGTGGAAAGAGCACGGGCTTGGGAGTCAGAAGACATGGGTTCTAATTTTGGCACCGCCACTTGTCTGCTGTGTGACTTTGGGCAAGCCACTTAACTTCTCTCTGCCTCAGTTACCTCATCTGTAAAATGTAAAATGTAAAATCTGTAGAGAAGCAACGTGGCTCAGTGGAAAGAGCACGGGCTTTGGAGTCAGGGCTCATGAGTTCGAATCCCAGCTCTGCCACTTGTCGGCTGTGTGACTGTGGGCAAGTCACTTAACTTCTCTGTGCCTCAGTTCCCTCATCTGTAAAATGGGGATTAAGACTGTGAGCCCCACGTGGGACAACCTGATTCCCCTATGTCTACCCCAGCGCTTAGAACAGTGCTCAGCACATAGTAAGCGCTTAACAAATACCAACATTATTATTATTAAAATGGGAATTAATACCGTGACCCCCACGTGGGACAACCTGATCACTTTGTGTGTGTCCCAGGGCTCAGATCAGTGCTTGGCATGTAGTAAGTGCTTAACAAATACCATTATTATTATTATTATTATTTGGAGGTGGATGGGCAATCACTAAAGGTTCTTGAGGAGTGGGGAAACATGGACTGAGTGTTTTTGAAGAAAAATAATCCAGGCAGGAGAAGTAACTTTGGACTGGAGTGGGGAGAGGCAGGAGGCAGGGAGGTCAGCAAGGAGGCTGCTGTTGTTATTAAGGTGGGATAGGCTAAATGCTTGGATTAACTTGGTAGCAGTTTGGATGAAGAGGAAAAGGCTGTTTTAGTGATGTTGTGGAGATTGAACCAACAGGATTTAGTGACAGATTGAATATGTGTGTTGATGATAGAGAGATTAGTCAAGGATTATGCCAAGGTTACAGACTTGTGAGACAGGAAGGATGATGGTGCTCTCTACGGTGACAGGAAATCAGGGACAGGACTGTATTTGGTGATTTAAGGCTGATGTCTCTTCAGATCCCCAGTGAAATTTTAGTTCAAAATAGCAAGCAGTTGACTACGAGGACTGCACCTTCCCCCTCTTTTTCCTACATCCCCCTAGAAAAACCCTTCTCCCCCCCCCCCCCCCCCCGAGATTAAAGCAATCTTCCAATTTCACATCCTCCGGACGTAGTGTATGTCAAGTTCTAACTGGCATCCTCCTGTGGTTTTGAGTGTTGGGACTGTTTTTCAAGTTTTCTGAACAAGAAAACTGCTGATAGAGAACAAAGAGGTGTCTAGGGAAAAAAACTCTGAAGGTTGCAAAGTAATTTAGCAGGCCGAAGTCTGCCTTGACCACACTATTTAGCGGCAGGGACATGATGGTGAAAATGAACGGGGTCAGCTCTGCCCAGGGAGAAAACACTGGAGACTGAGTAAGCTCAAGAAGAGAATTCTAGCCAGATATAAGGGTTTAGAAGTTTGCTCCTGAAACAGCAGAGCCTCATAACCCAGGAGAAAACTATGAATTTTGCTCATTGGGGGTGATTGTTCTGTTTTAGAGAAAAAGGAGGGAGTAAATTGTTTGGCAGCAGATTAAGGGAGAAAGCTCTAGATTCCTTTGAGGTAGCTGCAGAAAGCTGGCCTAAAATGAAAGCTGCAGGGTTATATTTTGCAGATTTTTTTTTTTAAACTAACAATTTTCTACCTGCTCTCCGGCTTTAGAGAGAAAACAATTTAAGGAACAAGGAATCCAAACACTACATTTTTGCTTAGACACATCATGCAGGGAAAAATGCAAATCGAATCTCTACAGACTGAAGTTGGGGTGATTCTTGGAGCATTCATGGGGCGTGACTGTTCCCTGATGCTGACTCACCCTGAGTAATAATAATAGGGATATTTGTTAAGTGCTTACTATATGCCAGGCACCGGACTAAGCTCTGGGGTAGTTACAAGCAAATAGGGATGGGCACAGTCCCTGTCCCACATGGGGTTCACAGCCTTAATCCCCATTTTCCAGATGAGGTAACAGAGGCCCAGAGAAGTGAAATGACTTGTCTAAGATCCCACAGCAGACAAGTGGCAGAGCTGGGATTAGAACTCAGGTGCTTCTGACTCCCCAGTCTGTGCTCTATCCACTTGGCCACACTGCTTCACAATGACAATGTGGTCGGAGAAAGGGGGAAAAATGTTCCTACCAAGGGGCATCTGTTCCTTCCATGTGATGGCGAGAGGTTCAGTGATGAGGGGCAAGTGGCACTTCAGTTGCCCATTGCTTTTTTGTCCTTCGTCCACCTGCATTCTAGGGCCCAAGGAGTCAGTTGAGGCCCAACATTGCCTCAGGCTTTATCACCTGCTCAGTTCCACTTTCATTCAATCATAATTAATCAATCCTATTTATTAAGCACTTTATGTGTGCAGAACACAGTAATAAGCATTCATTCAATCGTATCTGTTGAGCGCTTAGTGCATGTAGAGCACTGCACTAAGCGCTTGGGAGAGTACATTACAGCAATAAAACAGACACATCCCCTGGCCACAACGAGATCAAGTCATTAAGAGAAATAAATGAATTACAGATCTGTATTTAAGTGCTGTGGGGCTGAGGGAGGGGTGAATAAAGGGAGCAAATCAGAGTGACACAGGAGGGAATGGGAGAAAAGGAAATTAGGGCTTAGGGAAGGCCTCTTGGAGAAGATCTACCTTCAATAAAGTTTTGAAGGTGGGGAGAGTAATTGTAGGATATGAAGAGGGAAGGCATTCCTGGGCAGAAGCAGGAAGTGCACGAGAGGTCAGGGGCGAGATAGATGAGATCAAGGAAAAGTGAGTAGGTTGGCACAAGATGAGCAAAGTGTGTGGGCTGGGTTCTAATAGTACAGCGATGTTCCACACAGCCTCAGCCTTGATAGAAAGGGCACGAATGGGGCAAGTGAAGATGCTCAGAACTCAACAAGAGCAAAAATCATTTTCCCCCTTTGCCCTGAGTTCCACCATCATCTTTGCCTAGTAGTAAAGCCCTTTTGTTCTACAACTAACTCTTGCCTTCTGCATTAAGTCATTCAAAATAATGAGCAGATATGGATGTTCCTGTGGGAGTGTTAGAAAAGAGCCTAGTCTAGACTCTTGTAGGAAAATATACTGGGAAAATTCCAAATTTTCTCATGTGTACAGCTCTTTTAAGTATCTTCAGAGTGGCGGGAAGAACTAAGTGGAAGATAAGGGGGCAAAGGAAGAAAATAGAAGGAACAAGGGCACAGAGGGAGAATTTGAAGGTTGAAGAAAAAAAGTCATCCAGAACATCCGGTGGTATTCAAATTTACAGGAAGGTAGTGTTCTCATGATCTTATTTCCTGCATGAGACTATGCTTTTTAAAAGGAGGAAAGTGATCGTGGGACCAAGTTTCTAGTATCTAAAGCACTGAGAGTTATGTTTAGCAACTCTTTGGTGCCACAAAGAACTGTCAATTTAGAAGTGCCTTGTAATTTTCTCATACCTTTCTTAAAAGGAATTTCAGTTTCTCTGTTTGGAGACAAATAAAAATGCACTTTCCTCCGTAAAGTTATCTGGTTCTGTTAATGTCTAAATATCTTACTCATACTTGCTTGCATGATCTGTGCAAAAGACCAAGTTTAGCGAAAACACTTGTCTCCCCTCATTTTCTTTGTGTTATTCGGTGTTCAACAAATTCCCTCTACTGAATCTTCTTTTCATTCTCCCTCCTCATAATATGTTTATTCTTCAGTCCTTTTTTTTGATCATCAATTAACCAAATAATTGAAGGTATTTCCTGAGGGTTTACTGTGAGCAGAGCACTATATTTAGTGCTTGGAGGGCACAATACAATAGAGTTGGTAGACGCAATCCCTGCCTTCAAGGACCCTATAGACCATCATCTAGTACTGATTAGAGAAAACAGTATTCAAGTTATTTACCTCATGCTCAGAGGAAGAATGATGCCCAAAGTGGATGAAATCTTCCTGTCCACTGTATTTGAAGAAGATGACACTGACCGTGAAAATGGAAGAAATACAGCAGGGTAGAAAAACAAGGAAAATATAACCCAAATACTCCACTTCCTGACAGAGGATAACATAGGTAGCCACATTTAAGAGCCATGGAGAAATGGAGAAATGATTAAGACCAAGCTCTTTGTGAAGGAAGTCTACGTCCATTTGCTAAGATTGGATTTTTGAAGGATCCCTCTCTCAGAGGGTAGTCGGCAAGGGTTCCAGTAAAGAACCCACAGAAGCGATATGCCATTTCCCAAGCAGTAAGTGAAGTGGCAGAGTACAACCTACCTCATTAATAATTATGGTATTTCTTCTAAGTGCTAGGGTAGATACAAGGCAATCAGGCTGTCCCACGTAGGGCTCACGGTCTTAATTCTCATTTTACAGATGAGGTAACTGAGGCACAGAGAAGTTAAGTGGCTTGCCTAAGGTCACACAGCAGACAAATGGCAGAGGTGGGATTACAACCCATGTCTTCTGACACCCAAGCCCGTGCTCTTGCCACTAAGCCACGCTGCATTACGGAATGATTTCACAGTAGCAACAGCTGGAAACCAAAAGGGTAAAAAAAAAATAATAAATACTAGGCAGATTTCAGGTAGAAGCCCTACCTTGAGAACCAAATATCATCAATACCAGACCAAGTTTTTTTTTCTTTTAATGTCTAAAATATGTCAGCCTGTTAAAGCTAGCTTTATCCTCACTTTATAGCAACCTTCATTCAGTCAGTCATATTTATTGAGTGCTCACCGTGTGCAGAGCACTGTAGTAAGCGCTTGGGAAAGTACAATATAGCAATAAAGAGAGACAATCTCTGTGAAGCAGCTTGGTGTATTGGATAGAGCATGAGCCTTGGAGTCAGACAATCACCGAGGAGAAGCGTGGCATAGTGGAGAGAGCACAGGCCTGGGAGTCAGCATGGCTTCAAAATCTATTCTGCCACTTGTCTGCTGTGTGACCTTGGGTAGGTCACTTCACTTCTCTGGGCCTCAGTTACCTCATCTGTAAAATGGGGATTGAGTCCGAGAGCCCCACATGGGACAGGGACTGTGTCCAACTTGATTTGCTTGTATCCACCCCAGCGCTTAGTACAGTGTCTGACATAGTAAGTGCTTAACAAATACCATCATTATTATTGGGGGCGGAGGGGTGGAGACAGACATCAGTACAAGTAAACAGACCTCAATAGAAATAAATATTGGGATCCTTCAAGCACTTGTGGCTTATCTTGTGCAAAATATTTATGTATTGGGAGCTTGTGTTCTTATGCATGTGTGTGTCTGTTGAAAATGTACATTTCTGGTATCTAGAAAATGATAATGCAAGAGAACTTGTTTTTTTGAATGGTATTTATTGAGCGCTTACTAAGTGCATAGCATTGTATTTCAGTGCTTGGGAGAATTCAGTACACCAGAGTTGGTACACTGGTTCCCTGCCCACAACGCGCTTACAGTCCAGTGGCGCAGAGAACTTAGACTGTAAGCCCGTCAAACGGCAGGGACTGTCTCTATCCGTTGCCGACTTGTTCATCCCAAGCGCTTAGTACAGTGCTCTGCACATAGTAAGCGCTCAGTAAATACTATTGAATGAATAGTTTTTGATAGCACAGTTTTCGATGATATAATTGAGACTTTCTCCATCCACTTTCAAGTACCAGGTGGTGACTCCCTTGGCCTCTGGTTTTCAAAGCATTGTTGAAAACTTAGTAAGGGGGGTGGCTTTCAGCCGGAAACGGAGACTTAAAATCATGATCACGACAAGTCATTTTCCTCAAAAATGTGGCCATATCATGAATACTGCACTTTGGGGAACAATGAGAAGCAGCATGGCCTAGTGGATAGAGCACGGGCCTGGGAGTCAGAAGGACCTAGGTTCTAATTCCGACACTGCCAGTTCTCTGCCGTGTGACCTTGGGCAAAATAATTCACTACTCTGTGTCTCGTCTGTAAAATGGGGATCAAGAGTTGTAGATTGTGAACCCATTGTTGGGTAGGGATTGTCTCTATTTGCTGCTGAATTGAACTTTCCCATGCGCTTAGTACAGTGCTCTGAACACAGTAAGCACTCAATAAATACTATTGAATGGATGACGGGGACTGTGTCCAACTGGATTTGCTTCTATTTCTGCAGCATGGCATAATGGACAGAGCACGGCCTAGAAGTCAGAAGGTCATGGGTTCTTACCCCAGCTCCTCCAGTTGTCTGCTGTGTGGCCTTGGGAAAGTCACTTCACTTCTCTGGGCCTCAGTTACCTCATCTGGAAAATGGGGATTAAGACTGTGATTCCCATGCGGGGCAGGGACTGTGTTCAACCCCATTTGTTTGCATCCACCCCAACACTTAGTACAGTGCCTGGCACATAGAAAGCGCTTAAGAAATATCATCATCATCATCATCAATGTCCCACATAGACTTCCATGCATTTGGTTGGATTCTTAATCAATCTATCGATGGAATTTGTTGCATCCTTGATGTTTAAAGAGGACCGTGAGGACAATACAATATAATTGGTAGTCATGATCTCTTCCCTCCTCTGGACTTCTCCTCTAGATCACTAGGTCTCTCTACTAGAATGTAAGCTCATGGCAGGCCGGGAATGTGTCTACCAACTGTGCTATACTGTACTCTCCCAAGCACTTAGTACAGTACTCGTCCCGTGGTAAATGCTCGATAAATTGTGGCCAGAGATTATCTCTCTTTACTGCCGCATTATATGTACCCAAGCACTTACTACAGTGCTCTGCACATAGTAAATGCTCAATAAATACGATTGAATGAATGATTGATTTACCAATTGATGACCCACAAGAAGCTTACAGTCTAAAGGGGGAGATAGACAAAGTAGATTAAGGATGGGGGGAATATTTATCAATGTATTGTGTGGCTGGGCTGCGTATCAAGTGCTTAAGAGGTCCACAGCCAAGTACTGCTCCAGAACCAGCCCCCACATGATGGCCAAACCTACAGGCAAGTAATAATTACCCTATAAATCTCTCCCTGCTTCACCTCCTCCATTTCCTCACCCTTATTCCTACCATCCCACCCCCCAAAACCTAGCCCTCTTCTCTTCTTCCCTTGTCTCCATCCCCAACCCTCTGCCTCCCGGCACTTTTTTTTAAATTTCAATCATAGGGATAGCTGTTGCTGCCAATGCCAATGAAGCATGTAGATTCTCCCCCCTTTCCTTCACTCTCCTGGCTCATAATCTCCCCCCACCTCCCTACAGCAGCCCCAAACTGGGAAGGCAAAAGGAAAGGGCCTGGGGGAGGGGAGAAGGGAGGAACCATCTGGACAGACAGCCATGCCCACAGCAACAGCTGTTCCCCTTATCCTGCCCCGGTCGGCACCTGTCCCCATTCGCACCCGGAGGGCCGGGCAGGGGAGGTGGGGCTAGAAGGAGGAAAGAGGAGGATGGCTGGGTGGGGGGTGCTCCTCATGGGCTTCAAGACGGTGGTATTGGAATCAGCATGGGAACAGGGTCTCATGTGTGGCTTACAGCAGCGGTCTCTGTGTCAGTGTGGTGTAGAGAAGGGAGATGGGAAACAGCTGGGAACAGGGGAGAGCAGGAAAAGAGGGAAATGAGGGCACAAGGGTTGGGGAGGGAATTGATGCCAGGGAAGCAGTGTGGGCTAGTGGAAAGAGCACAGGCTTGGGAGACAGAAGTCTTGGGTTCCAAGGCAGAGGTCCTAGGTTCTAATAATAATAATAATTATTATTGGGAAAGTGAGGAAAGTTATTATTATTAATTTTTTATTGGGAAAGTAATACATAATTATTATTGAGAAAAGAATTCTTCTTATTATTATAAATCCTATCTCTGTCACTTGTCTGCTGTGTGACCTTGGGCAAGTCACTTAATTTCTCGGTGCCTCCGTTTTCTCTTCTGTAAAATGGGGATTAAATCCTCCTCCCTCCTACCTAGATAGAGAGTCCCACGTGGGACAAGGACTCTGTCCAACCTGATTATCTTGTATCTACCTCAGCAATGGGTACGGTGCTTGGCACCTACTATCCGCTTTTAATACTAAACATGGTATTGGTTCAGTGCTTGGTGTACTAAACAATGGGGTTGGTAGAAGATGATCAGGTACGAGATCATCAGTGGAGCTCACAGTCTAAGTAAAAAGGAAAAGAGGTATTGAATCCCCATTTTACAGATGAGGGAACTGAGGCACAGAGAAGTGAAGTGACTTTCCCAAGGTCACACAGCAGACAAGTGGCAGACCCACTTGTATAATAATAATTATGACTATTATTACTATTAATAATAATTACAATTATCATTAGGGACGGGATATATGGTGCTGGGGATGATTACAAGCAGAGGAGGGCATAGCCTTGGGTCTCAAAAACTGCTTCAGGTGGCCAAAAACCACCCACACCTGTTTGTTTTCCAAAGTAGTAAAACACTATGTAGTTCCAAAAGAAAGTTTTCCAGAGATGATGACTGAGCAGAAAGTAAACATTGATTGACTAATGGCAGGTGATGACCCCACCCAGAACAATCAATTGAACATGGTATAAATAACTCATCCTCAGAATGGAAATTCTCCCTACTGAATTAATAAGGAAGTTCACTTTTCATTACTGGTGTGATGAATAAAATCTCTCATTACATTTTGGTTTGAGCCAAGATAATTATAAAGGAAGCAGATATAGAAAAGTATGCCACATCATCCATTTTATTTACATTCTGAGGTCACCAGCCTGGGCATTCATTCATTCATTCAGTTGTATTTATTGAGCCCTTACTGTGCGCAGAGCACTGTACTAAGTGCTTGCACAATAAGCAGACACATTCCCTGTCCACAACTAGTTTAAAGTCTATAGGGAGATTATTACAACAGAACAGTAAGCAGACACATTCTCTGCCCACAACGAGCTTACGTTCTAGAGTGGGAGGCGGACATTAATGTAAATAAATTACAGATATGTACATATGTTTTGGGGGCTTGGAGGCAGTTCCCCCTTTAGCCAAGTGGATACAGAGTTCCTGCCAGAACAACGTAGATCCAGGACTCAGCCTCAGATGCTCAGAGAGGGTTTTAAGGGCGGGCTAAAGAGGAGTTTTCCTGAGGCGCTGGTTCCAAGTCGCATTCACCTCCATGGGGATCAGGACCTATGGCAGTGGAGGCCCGAAGGGGATCCCAGCCTCTCACCACTTGTCTGCTGTGTGACCTTGGGCAAGTCACTTAACTTCTCTATACCTCAGTTACCTCATCTGTAAAATGAGGATTAAGAATGTGAGCCCCTTGTGGAACAGGGACTGTGTCCAACCCAGTGGGCTTGTGTCCACCGCAGAGCTTAGTACAGTGCATAGCACATAATAATAATAATAATAACAGTATTTGTTAAGTACTTAGTGTGTGCCAGGCATTTTACTAAGCACTGGGGTGGATACAAGCTAATACGGTTGGTCAGTCACTGTCCTACGTGGGGCTAACATTCTTGATCCCCAATGTACGGATGAGGTAACAGACACAGAAAAATTAAGTGACTTGCTTAAAGTCACCAGCAGATAAATGGCAGAGTTGGGAATAGAACCCAGGGCCTTCTGATGCCCAGGCCCATGCTTTATCCACTAGGCCACACTGCTTCTCTTCACTAGGCCCATGTCCTCTCCTTGTTGAATCCTTCTTTCCAGAGCAACACAACCAATTCATTTTCCAGGTGGCACAATGCCAAATTTCTGGTCTTTGAATATGGGGACTGTGCCACATTACTGGGGGGATATAAAATGGCTACCAAGAACCCCACTGGGAAGTATACATTAATCTAAAAGGAAACACAGTATATCAATGAATAAGGCAATATCCTCTCCTTCAAGTAACCTCAAAACCCAAGCTGAATTAAGCAAAAGGCAAATACTTTTTACTTCCACACCCAACAAAGTCATTCATGAGTAATAAATCTGCTAAGGTCAACCCTTCCAAAAGCTATCAGCAAAACCTGATTCATCCGCAAAATTCCTTTTCTCCCTGAATGTAGAGACAATCACATTTCATTCACAATTCCCTCTCCTCCCACCGTCATCAACACACGTACTCGTTCTTGCTCTATATTATCCGATTCAATCACATGAAAATGTTTGAGTCTATAGCTGCTGTCAGACAAACCATGTCCAGAAAGTGAATGACTGATATCTAAGTCACTCTTTTCCTAAATGTTATGCATTTGAGAAGCACTAATTGTCACAAATTCAGAAGCTGCTCAATAACTGTTTGTGATTTATCTGCTCATCATCAGAAAGCAGGGTTGTTTTGGAGGAAACACTGTTGACTTCCCACTGGTTAACCTGAGGAAACCTTAGTATTATTTATAGAATAATGTTTTTTTTCAAATATTCAATCTTGACCTTGGTTATTCACTTTGAGAAAAACCACAACCTGTTATTCTGTAGGTTTCATTACATAACTACAATTGTAGTCCCAGTCTTTGCAAGCCTCCAAACTCTCTGAAAAGAATTCAACATATTTGCTAAGTGCACTGAATGTAACCCCATATTAATCTATCAATTCTGTTATGGTAGTTTCAGGCCTCATAAAAAAAAACACAACATGCCTAGACAGAATTAATGCAATGTTTTAGCCACAAAGACACACCTCAGCAACAGTCTGGAATTGAAGTGTTCACTGATACATCTCTTATTGCTTTTGCATGGTCCAGTCATTTCTGAAATAAGGACAAACTCTCCTCACTCAGAGATGTTAGACTGAAATCTGGATGCAACTACTTTTCGGTTTTTTATAATGGTATTTGTTAAGCACTTTCTATGTGCCAGGCACTGTTCTAAACACTAGATACCAGATAATCAGCATGGACACACTCCGTGTCCCCTATGGGGCTCACAGCCATCCCCATTTTACAGATGAGGCAACTGAGGGACAGAGAAGTGAAATGACTCGCACAAGGTCACACAGCAGACAAGTGGCAGAGCCAGAGTTAGAACCCAGGTCCTTCTGACTCCCAGGCCCGTGCTCTATCCACTAGGCCACGCTGCTTCTCACTGGGCCACGCTGCTTTTCTGGAATAAGGAGATGGGAAAACTTTGGTGTTCCAACCAAGAAGAAAGTTTCCCAGTTTTGTAAACCTGTGAAGTAATTTCAAATCTTCTTTCCAGAAGAAGGCGGAGTCGGAGGCAGCACTCAGGGTGGTGGATAGAGAGAACTACTAGCAGCACTCCTGGGAAAAATGCACTTTTACTGACCTGGAAGTCCTAGACATATGATACCTTTATAGTCAATCGTATTTACTGAGCGCTTACTGTGTGCAGGGCACTGTACTAAGTGCTTGGGAGAGTACCACACGACAATATAGTAATCATAATAATAACTCTGGTATTTAAGCGCTTACTATATGTCAGGCACTGTACGAAGCGTTGGGGTACCTACGAGCAAATTGGGTTAGACACAGTCTCTGCGTGGCTCAGCGGAAAGAGCCCGGGCTTGGGAGTCAGAGGTCGTGGGTTCTAATCCTGGCTCTGCCGCTTGCCAGCTGTGTGACTTTGGGCAAGTCACTTAACTTCTCTGTGCCTCAGTTACCTCATCTGTAAAATGGGAATTAAAACTGTGAGCCCCACATGGGACAACCTGATCACCTCATATCCTCCCCAGGGCTTAGAAAAGTGCTTTGCACATAGTAAGCACTTAACAAATACCACCATTTTTTATATAGGGCTCACAGTCTCAATCCCCATTTTACAGATGAGGTAACTGAGGCACAGAGAAGTAAAGTGACTTGCCCAAAGTCATACAGCAGACAAGTGGAGTAGCCGGGATTAGAACCTTCTGATTTCCAGGCCTGGGCTCTATCCACTAAACCACGAGTTTATAATCTAGAAGGAAATTTTACTATCACACTCTACTTGAGAATCAGTATAAAGGAGATTCAAATCACCAAGTTGGGTAGAAGGTTTTTGCCAAAATGGCACCCTATCATGTTGAGCTATGCTTCAGGACATGTGCGTTATACGATTTACATAATGCGACATAATGACATTATCGGAAGTCTTTGAAGAAATCCGCAGACCTAGAGCTTGTGTCTGGCCGGATCACTGACTTCCCCACCTACGTTATCCCCGAGGCTCTGCTACGTTATTCCCGAGGCTCTGCATTGTCCTCCCTAGGTCCTGTAAAACCAAATGCCCCTCTGAGTCGTGGATCATGGTGGCAGGAACCAAAGCAGAGGAAGATTGGGCTTTCAAAATAAAAATAGTGGACAAAAAGATACTCAGTGCTGAATCCGTCAGCGCTAGACAGAAGACAGACCAGCTGAAAACTGAAATGCCTGACGTAACACCGGATCAACGGTCATCCCAATGCTGAAAGAATGAAATAGCTTGGCCTAGTGGATAGAGCATTGGCTGGGGAGTCAGAAAGACCTGGGTTCTAATCCCAGCTCCATCATTTGTCTGCTCTGTGGCCTTGGGCAAGTCACTTCACTGTTTCGTGCCTCAGTTACCTCATCTCTAAAATGGAGATTAAAACTGTGAGCCCCATGTGGGACAGGAACTATGTCCAACCCAATTTGCCTATATCCACCCCAGCATTTAGAACAGCTCTTGAAACATAGTGAGCCCTTAACAAATACCACCATTATTATTATTATCGTTATTTAGAGCCCTAAAAAGTATTGACCTGCCTCAGTAATTCTTGAAAGGGATTTGATTTCACCAACCTGTCCACAGAGAGCAGCAGAATCAGATGTATCATAGTTGAGATTAGCAAGGGATTTGGAAATAAATTCTATAGATAAATAAAATTTCCTTTCCCATTTCCACAGAGATGCTATTTCTGAGTCTTTGGTTCAGTGACCAAGTCCAAGCATATATTGCAAGAACAATCACACTAGTTTTCTTCCTGTCCAGCCTGTCTAGTTTCTCCCACATTTTTCAGTTGCTTCTCATGTTGAATTAGATGCTTCTTCAATCACACTGAACAATAAACAAGAACTCAATTTAAAGCTTCCAAAGGCTTAAGTACAATTGATGATTACCCCTCTGCTATAGAAAAGAAAAGCCGGTAAATCAGTGAAGTGTATTTACTGAGTTCTTACTGTGGAGAGAGCACTGTACTATGTGCTTGAGAGAGTAAAATATAACACATTTCCTGCCCATAGTGAATCTACAGTCTGCAGGGGAAGACAACAAAAGAAACATCCAGGTTCTCTTAATAAAATTCTACCACCACTACCTTAGGTAGTAAATCAAAGCTGACTAAAAAATGTGTCCCTCAGACATGAAGCTCTGAACATTCGCTTTGGTTTCTTACATTTAGGCTTTAAAGCGAGCATGCTGAACTAAAAGGTGTGTCCCTCAGACACGAAGCTGAACTTTTTGAAAAAGTTCACCCACTGAGCATGCTCTCTTTAAAACCTAAATGCAAGAATGACATTCATTTTTAATGGAGTTCGTTTGATGCCACACACTGGGCTAAACACTGGGGTAGATACAAGCTACTCGATTGGACACAGTCCCTGTCCCACATGGGGTAGCTGAGGCACTGAGTACTTATTGAACACTCACAGAGAGCTTGGGAGAATGCAATAAAGCAGAGTTTGGAGGTACATTCCCTGTCCACACCGGGCTTACTGTCGAATCCCGGCTCGGCCACTTGTCAGCTGTGTGACTTTGGGCAAGTCACTTAACTTCTCGGTGCCTCAGTTACCTCATCTATAAAATGGGGATTAAGACTGTGAGCCCCACGTGGGACAACCCGATTCCCCCTGTGTCTACCCCAGCGCTTAGAACAGTGCTCGGCACATAGTAAGCGCTTAAATACCAACATTATTATTATTATTAGAGAAGTTAAAATGACCTGCCCAAGGTCACACAGTTGACAAGCGGCTAGAACCCAGGTCCTTCTGACTCCTTGGCTGGTGCTCTATCCACTAGACCACGCCGCTTCTCGTGTGACATATTTCTTACAAGAAGCACTAAGGGTATTATGCACAGTATCTCAATTTATCTCCCATACTGCGGGAAACTGAGGCTCAGAGATGATAAGTGACTTATCCAGTCACACAAGGACACGATGGGGTCACATGGAGAACGAGTGAACCGCCCAGAGCTGGTTTTGCCAGGGCCACTGAACCTCTGACATTTTACATCTCTACTCCTCAAAATGCAACTAGTGTTCGAGAAAACAAGCCCTCATTTCTTTTCGGTTCTCGAGCCTGTAAATCCAAACAGGGAGCCCCCTTTGACACAAACCCCACTTTTACAGGGCAGTGGAGAGAACAGTTACCCTGATGCAGAGCTATTGTTCCTAAGCAGTCGATCTGGTCACATTCCTGCTGTCCAGATAGCAGCGAGGAAAGTGCAAGAAAAGCAGTCTGTATCAGTGACTCACAAGACAGGAAATCTTAAGCAGATCCACCCTTCCTTCCTGCCCTCTACCAGCTGAGTTGCCGAACCTCAGGCGAAAAGTAGGGTATGAGAGGGTGAGAAAACCCAAACTGCCAAGTCAGCATCAATTGGAAAATGCCCTCTTGTTTTGACTTAATAAAACCACCATTTCCCAAAGAGAGTGGCACCAAATTCTCTGAAATTCATGGGTTAGTTTACATTTTAAGAATTTTTACCGCCCCCCACTCCTCCTCAACATCGCACCATATCTCTTCAGTTTTCCAAGCTATTCTTAAGTAGGAGAAAGTAACCTTTGCTTTACCCAGCTCTTATGTAGTTTTCCCTCAAAATATTTCCAGCAAATATAAAACTGTCACTCATCGATCCAAATTGTGAAACCATGTTTTTATTGAGGATAGTGAATTAGGAAAAATGAATCTCAAACATAACTTTTCTGTTTAAAATTCCTTTTCGGTTCATTTTCTGGAACATCAATTCAATTGAAAAAGGAGAACGAGCAAAATAGCTCTCATGAGGAGGTCCCTGGAATAAACACAAATAAAAAATGAGGATAAAGTTGCTTGTTGCAGTGATTCCAAAAGTCAAATAACAAAACAACTGAAAACAACGATCTATGTGTTTCCCTCATTTGGGAAATATAAAATATCTTGAATTCAATTCTAAAGACACCAAAACTACACCCTGAATGAATTTCTCCTATTTACCCCTCCCAATTTTTTTTTTTTACGGTATTTGTTAAGTGCCTACCACTTGTCAAGCCCAATTCTAAGCTTTGGGATAATCAGACCAGATTCAGTCCCACCTCACCTGGGGCTCACCGTCTAATAGGAGGGAGAAAGGGTATTGAATTCCCATTTTGCAGTTGAGGAAACTGAGGCACAGGAAAATTAAGTGACTTGCCCAAGGTCACACCTCAGGCAAGGGTGGAGCTGGGATTAAAACCCAGGTCCTTTGGCTCCCAGGCCTGTGCTTTATCCACTAGGCCTTGTTGTACCCTTTAAGCATTTAATATTCACCCCACACACAGTCCTCCAGCACTCACATACATATTCCCATGCTCTGTATCCCCTTTCTGTAATTTTATTTTAATGATCGTCTCGCCATCTGATCCATAAACTCCTTTGAAGGCAAGGACCATGTCTACCAACTCTGTTGTATCCTCTGGATTGTAATGTTGTTGTAATAATGATAATGATACTTTTTAAATGCTTACAGTGTGCCAGACACTGTACTAAACTCTGGGTTGGATACAAACAAATCGGGTAGGACACTGTTCCTGTCTCATTTTACAGATGAGGCAAAGGAGGCACAGAGAAGTAAAATGACCTACTCAAGGTCTCACAGCAGACAGTCGAAAGAAGTCTGAGTTTCTTTATTCCAAGCAGCCTGCCTTCCCTCTAACTAAACTGGGTGGCAGTGGCACAAAGTAGCTAAAGCCTGTTTGTCCACAACAGAGGGGGAAAAACAGAAAAAACAATCATTGGCCTGCATTATGTCAGCATTCTGTCGCATTAACCAGATCTAAGCATTAGACTGAATCAAGGCATTACATTTGGCCTGTTGCTCTTTGACCCAGGCAGGCTTTTGGGATCACAGATGAACCAGAAGTCTGCAGAGAGGACACATTGTTGAGATTTCGACTCTGACTCGGCCAGGCTTACTGCTCTGGACAATGGTTTGATTGAGACCCGGGTTTCATTCAGAGCTTGATGAAGCTGTAATGCTGGATTAAAGTTCCTGAGCTCTGTGGGGCTCTTACGTAGTGAGCACACAAAGAATATTTGACATATTCTGGTCCCAAAGGAGGGGAAGGATGGGTTGTCTTCGGGTATTTATCAATCAATCAATTAATCAATCAATGATATTTATTGAGCTTTTCCTATGTGCAGTGGACTGTACTAAATGCTCGGGAGCATGGCATAGTGGATAGAGGATGGGTCTGGAAGTCGGAAGGTCATGGGTTCTAATCCCAGCTCCTCCACTTATATGTTGTGTGAATTTGAACAAGTCACTTAACTTCTTTGTGCCTCAGCTACCTCATCTGTGAAATGGGGACTTAGACTGTGAACCCAACGTGGGACAGGGACTGTATCCAACCTGATTTGCTTATATCCACCCCAGTGCTTAGGACAGTGCCTGGTACATAGACTGTTAGACTGTGAGCCCATCATTGGGCATGGATTGTCTCTATCTGTTGCCGAATTGTACATTCCAAGCGCTTCGTACAGTGCTCTGCACATAGCGCTCAATTAATACTATTGAAAGAATGAATGAACATAGTAGGCATTTAACAAGTACCATAATTATTATTACTGGGAGAGTACAATACTGCTGAATTAGCAGACAGGTTCCCTGCCCATAACGAGTTTACAGTCTAGAGGAGGAGACAGACATTAATATGAATCAATAAGTAATTTATAGTAAACAATTTAAAGATAGGAAGGGCAGGAAATGAGTCTGCCAACTCTGTTATACTGTACTCTTCCTAGCGATTTGTACAGTGGTCTGCACACGGTAACTGTTCAATAAATAGTGTTGATTGATTGATTGAAAGTGCTGTGGTGCTGAGTAGCAAATACCCAAAGGTCACAGATCCAAGGGTATAGATGATGCAGAAGGGAGAGCAAGTCAGGAAAAAGAGGGCTTAATTGGGGAAGGCCTCCTGGAGGATCTGTGACCTCAATAATTATTTGAAGGTGAGGAGAGTGGTGGTCCGGCCTGTGTGGAGCTGGAGGGAGTTCTAGGCTAGGGAGAGGAGGTGAAAAAGAGATTGGTGGTGAGATAGACAAGATTGGGACACAGTGAGCAAGGCGGATCTAGAGGAGCAGAGTGTGTGGGCTGGGCCGTAGCCAAAGATCACTGAGGTGAGGTAGGATAGGGTGGGCTGATTGAGTGTTTTAAAGCCAAGGGTAAGGAGTTTCTGTTTGATGTCAAGGCGAAGGGGCAGCTATTGGAGGCTCTTGAGGAATGGGGAGACATGCATTGGAATATCTCTACAGGTTTATGAAAGGCTGGGAGGACTTTATTGCTATTCTTCTTGTCTGTCCGTCTCCCCCGATTAGACTGTAAGCCCGTCAAAGGGCAGGGACTGTCTCTATCTGTTAATAATAATGTTGGTATTTGTTAAGCGCTTACTATGTGCAGAGCACTGTTCTAAGTGCTGGTGTAGATATATGGTAATCAGGTTGTCCCACGTGAGGCTCACAGTTAATCCCCATTTTACAGATGAGGGACCTGAGGCACAGAGAAGTTAAGTGACTTGCCCGCAGTCACACAGCTGACAAATGGCAGAGCTGGGATTCGAACCCATGACCTCTGACTCCCAAGCCCGGGCTCTTTCCACTGAGATTTGAACATTCCAAGTACTTATTACAGTGCTCTGCACATAGTAAACGCTCAATGAATACTATTGAATTCCCTGCCCACAGTAAGTTTACAAAAATGCCTGCTCCAGACTGACAATAATAATAATAATTGGGGTATTTGTTAAGTGCTTACTATGTGCCAGACACTGTACTAAGCACTGGGGCGGATACAAGTGATCCTGTCCCTCAGGGGGCTCACAGTCTTAATATCCATTTTCTAGATGATGTAACTGAGGCACAGAGAAGTGAAGTGACTCATCCAAGGCCACAAGGAAGACAAGTGGCAGAACTGGGATTAGAACCCATGACCTCCTGACTCCCAGGCCCGTGCTCTACCTACCCACTATGCCATGATAGCACCAGAGAGTTGAACGGGTACAATATTTAGCACCTTAACCTGACCCTTCCCCTCGGACTGCCGAACTGCACCTAGCTACTTTGCTGAGGGGTCCTATGGGTTTCAATCAATCAATGCAGAGCACTGTATTAAGTGCTTGGGAGAGTATAATACAGCAGAATTGGTAGACAGGTTGGCTGCCCACAAGAAGCTTAGACTCTAGAGGTTGGGTCAGCTCCTTGACCTACAGTCTAAAGAAGCAGCATGACCTAGTGGAGAAAGCACAGGCTTGGGAGTCAGAAGGACCTGGCTTCTAATCGCAACTCTGCCACTTGTCTGCTGTGTGACCTGGGGCAAGTCACTTCACTTCTCTGTGCCTCAATTACCTCATCTGGAAAACGGGGATTAAGACTGCGACCCCCCCCCCACCGTGGGACACGGTGCTTGGCACATAGTAAGTGCTTAACAAATACCACGATTATCATTATTACAATCTAGGGTTGCATCAGGCCAGATAAACTGAGGATATTGCAAGTGTCAACAGTAGGGCAGGGCAGGGCAGACACCTATGCAGATTTTGCCCCCTTTCCACCTCTCCCCCAGCTCCGGTCTTTCTCCTAGTTCATAAGCAAATGTCCCGCCATTTCTGCTACCTTCCCCTTGAAGTAGGGTGGTTCAGCTTGGGGATGAAACAGGAAGGGTGGGCCTGGAAAAGAGAGGTAGATGGGGAAAAATGGAGGAGAGGGAGATTGGCTTCCATAAGGACCATGGTACGGCCTCATCGTATTCGGGACGGCGCTAACAGCAGAGGCAGCTTCGGGCTTCCAAGGGGAGCTTACCCAGGCCTGAACCGGCACCCTAGCACTCCTGATATGACCTGAAACTCCGCTGCAGAAACCCAGGTAAACCAGCCCTCGGGTAAACCGCGGGTCTCCGGCCAGCAGCCCTAACCCCCGCTGGATCACAAAATATCCCTGAGAAAACTAGGAATTAGGGTGGAATGGTGGATCCTATGTAGGTGGCTCCAAAAGTCTCACTGCAGGCCGGCAATGATTAACATTTTAGGGCAAGTTAGGACTCCACACGGTTCAGACCGTCCTCGAATCATGACAAACTGCACCTTAGATATTGCTAAATTTATACCTGGTTTCACCCCCCTCCACATACCTTTAAGCATTCCTCCCCCCAGATTGTTTCTCTATGGCCCCAGTCCCTCTCCTCTCTCTCCCATGGCCCCCAACCCATCCCCACAGTTCCCCCTGCAAGCACCATTTCCCATCCCCCTCCCGGTGCTACTCTTTGATTTTGTTTTTGCAGTACAGCACATTCTTGTTTCACAGCCCAGCTGGCTCCAGTTGATGAGCCGTTCCACGCCTTCCCTCA
Source organism: Ornithorhynchus anatinus (assembly GCF_004115215.2). Lineage (NCBI taxonomy): Eukaryota > Metazoa > Chordata > Mammalia > Monotremata > Ornithorhynchidae > Ornithorhynchus > Ornithorhynchus anatinus. The sequence continues at coordinate 111,480,032 of NC_041728.1, read as the reverse complement.
AACCACGAGTACCCTCCCCACACCAAACTAGTGGGCCCCCGGCTGGGCTAGACCAGTTAGGATGGGGGATAGAACAGGGGCCTGGGAGTCTCGGGTTCTAATCCCAGCTCCACCGCTTGTCTTCTCTGATACCTTGGGCAAGTCGGTTCACTTCTCTGTGCTCCAGGTACCTCATCTGTAAAATAATAATTATTATTATGATGGTATTTGTTAAAAGCTATGTGCCAAGCACTGTTCTAACCACTGAGGTAGATACAAGGTAATCAGGTTGTCCCGTGTGGGGCTCACAGTCTTAAACCCTGTTTTACAGATGAGGCACAGAGAAGCTAAGTGACTCGCCCAAGGTCACCCAGCAGACAGGTGGCAGAGTCGGAATTAAAACCCACGTCCTCTGACTCCCAAGCCTGTGCTGTTGCCACTAAGCCACGCTGCTTGTGACTGTGAGCCCCACGTGGGACGGAGACTGTGTCCAACCCGATTCATATGTATCCACTCCAACATTTAGTACAGTGCCTGGCACATAGTAAACGCTTAATAAATATGGAAATTATTATTAGTATTAGAAGACCTAGAAGGTGATCATACCACCTTCCCCTATCCCCCTTGAAGCTCCAGAACTACAACAGCAATTGCGGAGGGAAGTAGAGGTTTTCCCCCCAAACCTCTATCAGACTCTTCTCTTAGTTCGGCCTAGTCCCACAGCTCTGATGGTGCTGGGGGCCAGAGGAGGGGATGAGGTGAGGGACGGTCTAAAGACCACCCCGACCATTAATCTAGTCTAGAAGTAATGTAGCCTAGTGGACAGAGTACAGGCCTGAGGGTCTTAATCCCAGTTTTAATCCCAGCTCTTCCACTTTTCTGCTGTGCGAACCTTGGGCAAATCACTTAACTTCTCTGGGGCTCGGTTCCCTCATCTAAAAAGAGGATTGGATACCTGTTCATCCTTCTACTTAGATTGTGAGCAACATGTGGGAGCTAACGATCTTATATCTACCCCAGCTCTTAGTACAGTGTCTGACACAGTAAGTGCTTAACAAATACATCAATTATTATAATTAGAAGAAGAAGAAAAAGAGATTAAAAAAATGGCACAGGGTCAGGAGGTGAGAAGTAGAGCCAAGAGGGGAACCACAAGAATGATGGGGCATTTTCAAGGACACAGGCAGCCATAAGAGTGCATAAGGGTTACAGGAAAAAGCAGAAACAATGTCAAAATAATAATAATGGTATTTGTTAAGCACTTATTTCCCAAGAACTGTACTAAGCTCTGGGGTAGATACAAGATCATCGAATTGGACACATCCCCTGTCCTACTTGGGATTCAGAGTTTAAGTATGAGGGAGAACAAGTATTGAATCCCCATTTTACAGATGAGGAAACTGAAGCATAGAAGAGTTAAGTGATTTGCCCAAGGTCATATATTAGGCACATGACAGAGCCGGGATTGGACCCAGATCATCTGACTCCCGGGACCACTCTCTTTCCATTACACCATGCTGCTTCCCCAGCAAGTGGAATCTCAATGTGGAGAGAAAATGGGGAGAGGGAGATGCTTATAAAGGAGGGAAAGGAATGGTAAAAGTGCTCGGCAGGGGGAGGGGTGCTGATCACCAAATAGAGTCATCGTGAAGGTTCAACACCCATTATGCTTCTAATTCTTCCCCCTTCTAGACTGTGAGCCCGTTGTTGGGTAAGGATTGTCTCGATTTGTTGCCCAAATGTATTTTCCAAGCACTTAGTACAGGCTCTGCACACAGTAAATACTCAATAAATACGATTGAACGAATGTGAATAACTACTCTATGAGGAAATCTCACCGATGCAGTAGTAATACATTAAAATGTAGCTCTACTGCACATGTATAATTGAATATGCACACGATTCTGGGTAATTCTAGGTAAAAATAGGATATCCAACCTTGGCTCATTACCCAGATCCCCAGCTAGACCACTGTCCCTGTGAGAAAATTAGTTCTGACTTAGGTTTTGATTTAAAACATGGGTTTCAGGAACTAATTGTGTGATAAATCCAAGGTCTGCCTGTACCATTGAGCAAGTTTTTCACACCTGGCTTGAACCCTCAAGTGGACAGCCCTTCCAGCTACACACCCCTGACCTGCTCACTATGAATACAAACTCCTCCCTTCAAAGCCCAAGTCAGTTAAACCAGTTATTTAAACCAGTTACCCCAGTTAGGTGTGAAGAACTTTAGTTCAAGGAGCTCAAGTCACTATGACAAATTTCTTCTTTGTCTCATTTCTTGTGAAGCGAACAACACTGTCTGATCACAGTTTGAATCTGAACATTTTGCATGGAAGAATCGTGAAGTATCTCCATAGCAATGATGCACTTGAACTCAAAAGTAGGTCATAAAATGTCTCACTTTTATCCATTTATTCCCAGGCCTACCACTTCCAGAATGAAAATTGCAGTCTCAGAATTTTCTCTTTCAGAGCTCTATGCAGTCTCCCTGAATTACGTGCCCCCCAAAGTGGCCTGTGATTGTCCCAATTAATCAGAAGCCTCTTATTCTAAGGTTGCGATCAGCTACTGCAAGTCTCTTCTCCTTTTAACCGTGTGAAGAAGATGGCTCTGTGGGAAAGGAAATTTGGCTGGAATCAGCTAAAAAATCTTCCCGCCCCTTCCTCACACACTAACTGCCAGACTAGTTATCATCCTTGAGCCAGTGATGTTTGAGAAAACCCACAAGGAAAAAAATAGAAACTGAAAGTCGGGCAGCCTTAGTCATTCAGTCATGTGCATTTATTGAGTGCTTAGTGTGTGCAGAGCACTGTATTGAGTGGTTGGGAAAGTACATTATAACAATGTCACAAACATGTTCCCTGTCCACGGCGATTTTACAGCCTTACAGTTCTCCCGACCACTTTGTCCCAATTCCGAGGTGACTTCTTGTAATATCAAACAGCAACTCCTCAACGCCAGATTCAAGGCACTCAATCAGTGCTCTTCCAACTACACCCCAGCCTGCACCCTCTGCTCCTTAATACCAACCTCCTCACTGTGCCTTCCTTTCATCTCTCCTATCCTTCACCCCTTGCTCACATCCCGCCTCCATCTTTATATCTGCCAGAGCACCACTCTCCCTATCTTCAAAACCCGACGAAAATCATAGCTCCTCCAGGAAGCCTTCCCTGACTAAGCGCTCATCTCCCTCACCCTTTTCCCTCCCTACTGCCTTACCTATGCATTTAGTTCCATCCCTTAAGCATTTAGGTATTCACCCATCCACACTTATTTTCCTGCCCTTTAACACAGTTGCTCCTTTACCTGAAATGTATTTAGAGTCCTTCATTACTGTTAAACTCCTAAGTACAGTGTTCTGTATGAAGTAAGCATTCAATAAATACCACAGATTGATTTGAACCTGGAGAATATTATCTTTTTTTATGGTATTGACTAAGTACTTATTGTGTGTCAAGAACTGTTCTAAGCACTGGTTAGGTACAAGTAAATTAGGTCAAACACAGTCCTTGTCCCACATGGGGCTCACAGTTTAAGTAGGAGGGAGTCCCGGCCTTGGATATAATTTGTATTCTCAGTTTAAAGAGGTCCCACTGTGATTAAAGTTTATAACACTGGGTTCTAGAATTTTCTTCTCATGGGCAAATAATGCCAAATAATTCCATTTGTTTTCTATGCTTTGGCCCCCTATCTCCCAGTGTTTATGGTCACATCCTGGTAGCTAGGTTGGCACTTTGGGTGAAGCAGTGTGTACCCTGGTGGTCCCGGTGGTAACCTCATGGATTGGGATGATTGAGCTCCATATCATTTAATTTTAGGCCAATCATCATTCAGCAACAGATTTAGGCTACGTAATTTAAATAATTAGCACTTACTACATATTAAACACTGGATGTTTACAAGGCTATGACACCAGTCAGTCCCTGTCCCAAATGGAACTCACGACCAATTTTACCCCCATTTCACAGGTGAGGAAATTAAGTCTCGGCAAGCCAGAGCCAGAGTTAATAATTAATTAATAATAATGCTACTTGCTAAGTAATAATAATAATAATGTTGGTATTTGTTAAGCGCTTACTATGTGCCGAGCACTGTTATAAGCGCTGGGGTAGACACAGGGGAATCAGGTTGTCCCACGTGGGGCTCACAGTCTTAATCCCCATTTTACAGATGGCGTAACTGAGGCACCGAGAAGTTAAGTGACTTGCCCAAAGTCACACAGCTGACAAGTGGCTGAGCCGGGATTTGAACCCATGACCTCTGACACCAAAGCCCGTGCTCTTTCCACTGAGCCACGCTGCTTTATACTACATGCCAGGCATGGTGCTAAACATTGGGGTGGATAAAAACAAATCAGCAACAAGAAAAACAACATGGCATAGTGGATGAGAGCTGGGGTCTGGGAGTCAGAAAAGTCAAGGGTTCTAATTCCGGCTCTGCCACTTGTCTGTTGTGTGACCTTGGGCAAGTCACTTAACTTCTCTGAGCCTCAGTTATCTCATCTGTAAAATAGGGATAGAGATTGCGAGCCACATGTGGGATAGGGACTGTGTCAAACACAATTTGCTTGTATCCACCCCAGTGCTTAGTAAGCACTTAATGAGTACCATGATTATTATTATCAAGTTGGACACAGTCCTTGTCCCACATGGGCTCACCGTTTCAATCCCCATTTTACAGATGAGGTAACTGAAGCACAGAGAAGTGAAGTGACTTGCCCAAGGTCACCCAGCTGACAAGTGGCAAAGCCAGGATTAGTACACACTACCTTCTGACTCCCAGACCCGGGCTCTATCCACTACGCAAAACTGCTTTCCAAGCTGAGACTTGAATTTGGATCTCCTGACTTCCAAGCGCACACTCTTTCCACTAAAGCACAGTGGTTATGAGAAAGAATTTGTTCTCTTTGTTGCTTCACTTTTGAAAAGATAAGTGTCTTTATTACTTAGAAAATCTTGTGTAGACCCCCCCAGGGTTTGGCTATCAAGTTTCTATCTAGTCTCCAATCAGGCCTCTTTCCTCTGGAAGATATTTCTGGAACAACTGAACTGAGGAGACTTTAAATGATTACAAAAGTGAAAATGTACACTTAGCAATGTAGAGAGAATTAAATTGACTCCCTAGTAGGAAATAACGCATTTTACGAGGTCGGGTCAGGAGATGTGCAGCTTAAAAGTGGGAGGGGACAGAGAGAGAGAGAAGGGGATGGGAAGAAAAGAGAGGAAGAAAGAAGAAAACAGGGAGAGAAAGGGGGAGAGAAAAATCAGGGAAAATGGGAGAGAAAAGCAGTTAGTCAATGATGTCTGTTCAGCGCTTGCTGTCTGCAGAGCACCGTACTAATTTCTGCAGTAGAAAATGTATGAGCCTAGGAGTCAGAGGAGGTAGATTCTAATCCCAACTCAGCCACTTATCTGCTGATTGTCCTTAGGCAAATCATTTCTTTGTGCTTTAGCTTCCTCATCTGTAAAATGGAAATTAAGACCGTGAGCCCCATGTGGGACTGTGTCCAACATGATTAGCTTGTATCTACCCCTGCTTAGTACAATGCCTGGCAGAAGCTCTTAACAAATACCATTTAAAAAAAACACACAAAAGAAGAGTTGGTAGGCACCTTCCCTGCCCACCACAAGCTTACAGTCTAGAGAATGAGTTTACAGCCTAGCAGTGACTAGCATTCCCACCTTCTTCCGCAGCCATGAACTTCCAAGCAGGAAAAACCGCATCGCCAGACCAAGATAAGGTACTGCAGCTGAGCTCACTGGTTCTGCTGCTGCAGAGCAGTGAAGGCATGTTGACACCAGAATACTTGTTTTGTTCTGTTTGTTTTGTTCTCTGTCTCCCCGTTTAGACTGTGAGACCGTCATTGGGCAGTGATTGTCTCTATCTGTTGCAGAATTGTACATTCCAAGCACTTAGTACAGTGCTCTGCACATAGTAAGTGCTCAGTAAATACAATTGAATGAATAAATGGCAGTGGACAGAAGCCCCAGCTTCTAAGGTTGAGCCCACAGAGGGCAGGTTGCAAAGGACACCTCCAGCCCACCTCACTCCTCTCTTCTTCCCTTTCCCCAGCTCCTTCCATCCTACATCCCCCAGGTGTTGAGATGCACCTGCACCGGTCAGCCAGTTCTTAAAGGACCAGGGCTCTAAAAGGGCTGGGTGGAGCAGACTCTCAAATTTGATACTATAATAAGGACACTCACCAACTTAGTTTTATTGGACTGTCCCAAGTGCTTAGTGCAGTGCTCTGTACCCAGTAAGCGTTCAATAACATGACTGAATGAATAAATGAGAGAAAAGACTAATCAGTCAGTCAGGTGTACTTGTTGAGTGCTTGCTGTGTGTAGAGCACTGTACTAAGCCCTGGGGAGAGGACAATATAACAGCATGACAGACACATTCCCTGCCCATAACAAACTTACAGTCTAGATGAGTAGACAGGCATTAATATAAATAAATGAAATTACAGATATGTACATTAGAATGACGTGGGAGCTAATCCCAGCTCTGTCACTTGCCTGCTGTGTGACCTTGGACAAGTCGCTTAATTTCTTTGTGCCTCAGTTCTCTCATCTGTAAAATGGGGATTAAGACTCCGAGCCCTATGTGGGACAGGGATTGGTCCAACCTGATTATCTTGTATCTACCCCAGAGTTTAGCACAGTGCCTGGCAAATAGTAAGCACTTAAGAAATCCCATTATTATAAATGCTGAGTGACTGGGAAATCTCAACTCTAGTCTTTCAGCCCATTGTGGGCAGGGAACATATCTACAAACTGTTATATTATCCTGTCTCAAGCACTTACTAGAGTTCTCTGCATGCAGTAAATACTCAGTAAATAGGATGGATTGATTAATTGATTAATTGCTTGGATCTGTAGAACATAGTTTGTTCTGCTTCTCCTGAGCCTCCTCCTATTCCCAGGGAGACCCTCCCTGATTTCCTTCAGACCTCAGAGGCCAGCCTGGGCCTGGAATCAGCATCCTGAAGAGTCTTTGCTCATACCCTCCCAAATGCTTAGTACAGTCCTTGCCCAAAGTAAGCTTTCAATAAATATTATTGAATAAATGAATGAATCCCCCCCTCAGGCTCGCACCTGGAGAGTTTCCAGTCCTCTACCAGTCTCGACTATGGGAGGAAGAGTCAAACAGAGGCATATCCATTCCATTCCTAACTTGGGCAGTGGCTAGCGAGTGGAAGGTAATCTGCTACAAGTCAAAAACTTGGCAGCAGCAGCATGGGAGAGAGTCGAGGCCGGAAACTCAAGTTTACCGCGTGGAAGGAGGCAATGGTAAACCACTTCCGTATTTTACCAAGAAAACTCTATGGATACACAAACCAGAAGATAAAGGAAAACCTCCTTGATCTTGGAAAGTTACATCCTGATAAGCTCATCTCTAGACTGTAAGATTGTTGTAGGAAGGGAACATCTCACCAACTCTCTTTTATTGTCCTCTTCCAAAATCTTAGTACAGTGCTCTGCACAGAGTAAGTGCTCAATAAAGGTGACTGATTGACTGATAAGAAAATTGCTGAATAGTCTACTAAATTACAGGTTTGCTGTGCTTAGTCAAACTTTCCATTTCAGTAGCTTTTCTGCGGAAACATTATTTTGCACCTGAACATGACCTTATGGGACATGCAACCATTTCTGCTGTAATATGGGGGTTATGCTCTTGCAGGCCACTGAATTAAGGAAACCTTGCTCAGTAGTACAAACTGAATCTGACTCAGTGCGCACATGCACAGACTATTCTGATGCGATGTGATTCTGTATCCAACCAAACAGGCTGGCAATGGTGGATGACTGTCCTCTGATTCTCTCTCCCTCTGCCCCGATGAGACTGTAAGCCCGTCAAAGGGCAGGGACTTTATCTGTTGCCGATTTGTACATTCCAAGTGCTTAGTACAGTGCTCTGCACATAGTAAGCACTCAATAAATACTATTGAATGAAGACCGTAGATGGAGGTGGGGTGCTCTGGGAGAGATGTGTCCATGGTGTCGCTATGGGTTGGAAACAACTCGACACCATAAGACAAGAGTGAATGAACGAATCCAGAACCAGGCAGGAGCTGTAGCCCCAGATACCGGAGAAGGGGAGGTGGCTTGTACATCCCTGTCAACAAAGCACAACTGGAGTGCTCCCAAAAGATACCAGTATCCCGCCAGTTACTGGTGCACCTCTATTGTAATACAGAAAGAATGATCCTGGGTCTCACCAAAATGCAGAAGAAATGGGAGATCCAGGAAATAGTGACCGCAAGTGGAATCCAGTGACCTCTTTTCCACTCCCAGTCATCTAAGTCCTCTGCCTCCCTTCTATCCAATTATTAAAGCTTATTCATTATTTCTCCAGGCTTATTGTTTGATCAGGTGACCTGACCCTTCCCTAATAAGCTGCTTCATCCTGCCATCTTCTTCATATTCATGTTACAGGCTGATCAAATATTCTGCTTCCAGAGGGGTCGATCCTGGGTTCTCGAGCATGAGAACTGGCATGAGGGAGATTTCAGCCATCTTAGATAGGTTCCCAGACATTTCCTGGCAGTGGCCCACGGGCTCTTTGATCACCAGAAAGGAAATTCTTTTAAAGCCGCTCCTAAGTTTTCCCAATCAGAGGAAGCCTCCCTCTGAATGAACAAGATCCAGCAGGGAAGGCCAAAGGCACCTCTTAATCCTTCCCAACTGGTCTCTCGTTGCTGCCTCTTGCCTGTTCTCCTTTCCTTTTTAACGTTTCCTCTTTAATGGTCACATTTCTTCACAGTAAGAAAACAGTAGGAGAAGGAAACTCCAGTCTGATCAATCTCAAACTCCTGTATGCCACTGCTGTCTCTTTTGATCTAAATATTTTACCCACTTGAGCTAATGCTGATCGCTCTGCACACAGTAAGCGTTCAGTAAATACAATTGAATGAATGAATGATGTTGAATTATGTGTGTGTGTGAGCGTGACTGTGTGTTTGCTCCTACTTTTCCTGGCACAACAACTAGAACTGCAAATATTACAGCCACTTAAGACTGGCTTTACAGTCACACCCAAGTAAATTTCAGTCCTTAGTGAAGTGAGTTAGCCCAAGTCACATTACTCGTTTCGAAGGGAGAAAAATCAATCAATCATATTTAGAGAACACTCACTGCATGCAGAGCACTGTACTAAGCACTTGGGAGAGAACACCATACAACAGAGTTAATAGACAAATGTTCCTGATCACAGTGAGCCCACAGTCTAAAGAGAGCGTACAAGAGGAGAGTTTTCTATCCCTGGAGATTTAACTGCCCCTTCTAGAGAGGTGGTTTGGGGAGAACACTCCAAGATCTCAATGACATTTCCCCTGAACTGGAAAAGTAATGTCCTTTATCCGACCATGCCCGAACATCAAAAGTTCGAAGATAGAATGTGGTTAGGCACTGCTGAAGCAGTCGAAGCTCAGTTTCAAAACTTTGATATGTGAAATCATTTTTAGCAACCTTTGAAGTTTGCGCTTTTAGGTTGGGCAGTTTGTGTTCCTGCTCTGAGGGGTACTGAGATGAGTTGAAAGCTTGTCCGAATCTAACATTCTAGGGCAATGCATTTGATCATTGTAACATTCAGTAAATGATCCCTGTAACTGACACAGTTACTACAACTAATAATAATAATGATGGTATCTATGAAGTGCTTACTATGTGTCAAGCACTGTTTTAAAGCACTGGGGGTAGGTACAAGTTAATCAGGATGGACACAGTCCCTGTCCCACCTGGGGCTCACAGTCTTAATCCCCATTTTCGGGTGAAGTCACTGAGACCCAGAGATGTGAGGTGACTTGCCCAAGACCACAAAGCAGACACGTGGTGGAGCGGAATTAGAACCCAGTTCTTCTGACTTCCAGGCCCTTGCTCTACCCAATAGGCCATGCTGCTTCCTTTACGACAAAGTAAGATTCCAGCATTCATCTTACTTTTCCTCTTTTGCAAGCAAAAAGGAAAAAAAAAACTGAGCAAAAATCTCAAATCAAGACTGTTTAAACAATTCTACATAGTTTTAAATAGGCAATAAAAAAAATTAGAGAAGGCAGTCATGGAATGCAAATCAATTTAGATCATCCAATTGGTCACATAGAAAAATCTATAAATGGGCCTATTAAAATGTGGGTGTGGTAACAAAACTACTATCTGTAGTTCCTGATTTTTAAATTCCCAACTTGAGTGTTGTCTCAAAGACAAGTATATTTTCTAAAATTTTACAAATGAGCATTAAGGATGCACAACACACCTTTCCATGCCAGTTATGTGTATCTATCATTGTATTTTTTCAATGGTATTCGTTAATTGCTTACTTTGTGTCCAACACTGTTTTAAGCACTGGGATAGATCCAAGTTAATCATCTGGATACAGTCCCTGTCTCACATGGAGCTCACAGGAGGAAAATAAGATATTGAATCCCCATTTTGCAGTTGAGAAAACTGAGGCATAAAGAAGTTGCCTCTGCAAATGGCAAAGTCGGCATTAGAATCCAGGTCCTTTGACCCCCAGTCACATGTTTTATCCACTAGGCTGCTAGGCCATGCTTCTGTTGGAATCAAAACATTTTTTATAATGCCCACTGCTTACTTTGGCCTGTTCCATTCTACATCCAAAGTTTTAAATCACATTGTAATAATGCCAAGACCAAGACAAAATATTTTTTTTTAAGTCCAGAGCCATACTGCCTTGATTTCTGACTTCCTGCTTCTTAGTCTAACCTTTAACCTTTTAGCCAAGTTCAGCAAATATTACTAGGCAAAACATGTCTTCCACTTCTCCCTCCTTCATGTAAAACTCTGGCAAACATGAGCTCCCGTGAGAGCGAATACATATCAGTTAGTGAAGATTTTAGAATTAGACCGAAGACAATGCTAACATCTGATTGGAAGAGAAATTCAGTTTACTAGGCTCCACCAATTAACATTTTTGAGGAGCCCCTTGAGGGAATGGGATAGGCCAATCTCAATTAGTTTCTACTGGGTAAGACCAATTCAGAAGGTTGACACCTGCTCACAGAAGTTTATGAACTGGGAAAAAGAAAATCCAATGAGAATTTGGAGATGAATTGACCACTTGGAGGAAGTTCTACTAAAAATACCCTTAAAGCAGAAAGATATCTATTTTCATTTTTTCTCAAAGTACTTATTTGGGGACTAGTCAGCAAACCCTGAAAAAACAGTGAACGTAAATGTTTCTCCTCATCACTGTTAAAATGGCACCACCCAGGTTAGGCTTTACCCAGACATTCAGACCTTAATGGGGCAGAAATGAACAGCATCTGATTCCTCAATAAGAATTTTGCACATGAAGTGGTAGGCTCTTCTACTTATGAGTAACTGTTTAAATAAACCTTAAAATTATCACAGAAACCCTTTTGTGTCACTGGCTAGGTCCAGTGGATAGTGTTTGGGCTGGTACTCAGGAAACCCAATAACTTGCAAGTTCTTTGGGCAAGGATTGTTATTACAAGTGTAGTATTAGTAGTGAAATATTACTACTAATAATATTAATAACAATTGGGGTCTACTGTACTCTTCCAATCACTTAGAGAAGCAGCGTGGCTCAGTGGAAAGAGCCAGGGCTTGGGAGTCCAAGGTCATGGGTTCGAATCCCAACTCTGCCACTTGTCAGCTGTGTGACTGTGGGCAAGTCACTTAACTTCTCTGTGCCTCAGTTACCTCATCTGTAAAATGGGGATTGAGATTGCGAGCTTCACTTGGGACAACCTGATTACCCTGTATCTACCCCAGCGCTTAGAACAGTGCTCTGCACATAGTAAGTACTTAACAAATACCAACATTATTATTAATACAGAGCACTACACAATGAGGGCACTCAATAATAATTAATCATTCAATCATATTTTACTGAGCACTTACTGTGTGCAGAGCAACGTACTAAGCACGTGGAAAGTACAATTCAGCAACAAATAGAGTCAATCCCTGCCCAAAATGGGCTCACAGTCAAGAATGGGGGAGACAGACATCAAAACAAGTAAACAGGCATTGATAGCATCAATATAAACAAATGGAATTATAGATATATACACATCATTATTAAAATAAAGAGAATAATAAATATGTACAAATACACACGAGTGCTGTGGGGCAGGGGGTTAGGTCAGAGGAACGGAGTCAGGGCGATGAGGAGGGGAGGAGGAGCAGAGGAAAAGGGGGGCTTAGTCTGGGAAGGCCTCCTGGAGGAGGTGAGCTTTCAGTAGGGCTTTGAAGGGGGGGAAAGTGTGCTAGTTTGGAGGATTTGAGGAGGGAGGGCAATCCAGGCCAGAGGCGGGATGTAGGTCAGGGGTCGACGGAGGGATAAGTGAGAACGATAATTGTATTATTGAAGCACTACTATGTGTCAAGTACTGTACTAAGTGCTTGGGTAGATTCAAGATCATGTGGTCCTACATGAGACTCAGAGTCTTATGTGGAAGGAGAATAGTTATTGAATCCTAATTTTACAGATGACACACAGAGAAGTTTGGTGACTTGCCTAAGGTCATATAGCAGGCGTGTGGTGGAGTCAGAATTAGAACCCAGGTCCTTCTCACTCCTAGGTTTGTGCTCTTTCTACTAGACCATGATGGATCCATAGTCCTGCATCGCTACCTGATTAAGTGGGTAGCCTCAGGCTGGTCATTTAATTTACCCATGTTTCAGTTTCTCCCAGAGAGGATGACAGTACCTACCATCCCTACCCCTTCAAAAGAATGTGAGGAAGATATGACTGCAAGAGAGTATGAACTAGTGGATAGAGCATGGGCCTGGGTTCCAATCCCAGCTCTGCCACTCATCTGCTGTGTGTCCTTGGGCAAGTTTCTTCCTGTCTCTGTGCCTCAGTTACCTCTTCCCTAAAATGGGGATTAAGACTGTGTGAGTCCCACATGGGACTGTGTCCAAACTGATTAGCTTGAATCTACCCCAGCATTTAGGACAATGCCTAGCACTCAGTAAGTATTTAGCAAATACCATAAAAAAAAGAGATAGCTGGTACAACTCTTCAAGCAGTGATTTAAGGGGGAGGAGTATGACTCTGAAATGGATGAAAAATGGAACTACTATGAGTGAAGAATTAAGAGATTAATATTCATATATCAATATATCTATACACCTATATATGAGACACACAAGCACACACACAAACATATATGGGAAGTGTGGGAGCAGTGTGTGTGTGTGTGTGTGTGTGTGTGTGTGTGTGTGTGTGTGTGTAAAGTGGCCTCTAAGCCCCAGGAAACAGACCCTAGAAGCTGAAGCAGATTCTTCCTGGTGTAAGCTATCACTCAAATTCCAGAACTTTGCACAGAACAGAAAAGGAGACTTCAGGGAGAAGATGATCCTAGAAATGGGAAAAACTGCTCCACACTGATTGCTTTCTGTTTTCATCTGGGTAGCGGAGACGAGGAGGTAAGCAGCTGATAAGGAGAATAGAAGATTATTTGTCTGTGAAGTGAAGACTCTGATGGGAGGATCAGCTCACCGATGGTTAGGACCATTTGTCATGAGCAGACTAGAGTGGGGGACTCTAGCAATGAAATCTTTGAGAGATTTGGCCAATGATTTGTTTGACTAGTTCAACGTAATGTTTAGAGACATTCTGGAAGTGGTACATAAGGTTGCAGGAAAGCGTTGTCAGCGATTCCACTAGGCAGACCAGAATAAAGCTATCCATGAGCAATCCACAGGAGCACTGTGGTCTAGTGAAAAGAACCCAAGCCTGGGAGTCAGAGGACCTGCGTTCTAAACCTGATACTGCCTCTTTCCGGTTGCGTGCCCTTAATTTAATTTCTCGGTGTCTCAGTTTCCTCATCTGCAAAATGGGAATTCAATTACCTGTTCTCCCAAATTTGACTGTGAGCCCCTTGTGAGACAACGACTGTGTCCTAGCTGATTAACTTGAATCTCCCACAGCATTTAGAACAGTGCCTGACACTAAGTGCTTAACAAACATAATGACACTGGTGATGATGATAAAACTGACAATAATAATGATGAAAATAATAATAAAAAAGCAGGTGGATTGGGAACTGACACTCGAAGCCTTGCCTGGACTGTGGAGATGGCAGGAAGTAGACAAGCTTGGGGATGGCAGGAGGTAGAGGAACCACTGTGAGAAGAAATATTGTACTCTCCCAAGTGCTTAGTACAGTGCTCTGCACACAGTAAGTGCTCAATAAATATGATTGACTGACTGGATGGGGTCCTGCCTTTGGGGACCTGACAGGGACCTCACAGATTCACTTAAGGACCAAGAAGTGGGGTCACCACCCTGCCATGGACATCATTTCACGTCTTGCTGTTCCAAGAGTGACGAATTAGTGATCTTCCCATTGAGGTGACTGAGGCAGAAATAAAGGCAACAATATAGAAAGAAGGAAAAGAGGATGAAAACACTGTTAGGTGAATGAAAAAATGTAGTACAAGGTCTATTAAATTTTATTGGAAATAATAATGCTAGATTGAATTAGAAATAAAGCTGAAGGAAAAAAAGAAAATAGCAAGAAGAGCAATTATAGGAGGTGTCTCCAGAGAACAGATTGAACTAATCGGTTTTAACTCGCAGTAGTTCTATACTGATGCTGCCAGCCAGATGTGTGATATGGTTAACACAATTATTTTGCAAAGACTTATGGAATAGTGAATGAAATACTATAAATAGGCAGTTTACAGCTCTAATTCCCTTAATAGGAGGGTGGGACATGGTGTATGTGGAACTCCTTCCAAGAATGTTATCTACTCATCGCTTATTTTGAATAAAGAGATGAGGAAAGATACTTGGGGCAGACAATTCAAATTTCACCTATTTCAACCGAAATTATTGTGGGGAGGGAAATCACCTTAGAAGGATGAACTCAGGAGAAAAAAAAACAAAGCACTTCAATCAATCAATAGTATTTAGTGGTCATCCATTTTGAGAAGAGCACTGTACTAATTACCTGGGGGAGTACAATAGTGTCAGTAAGCATGATACCTACCTTCAAGGAGTTTACAATCTAGTGGAGGAGACAGATACTAAAATAAATGACAGATGAGGGACAGAGTTTATAGATCTAATAATAATAACAATTTTGGTGTTTGTTAAGTGCTTACTGTGTGCCAGGCACTGTATTAAACGCTGGGGTGGATACAAGCAAATCAGGTTGGACACAGTCTTTGTCCCACGTGGGGTTCATGTACATAAATTCTACAGAGGGGTGGTGTGTGCGTGTGTTGTGGGGGTGGAGGGAGGGGGAAGTACCCAAGTGCTCAGGAAACTGCCAAAATGACAATGAGGAGAGGGGTCTGGTGAGAAAGGAAAGAGTTTAATCAGGGAGCCTCCTGAAGGAGATGAGATTTCAGAAAGCATATAAAATGAACAGATATGCAGAGCATGAAAAATATATGTGACAGTATTTTAAGGATGGGCTTACAATGATTTTTGAGGGGCACTAGAATCAGGTTAAAAAAATTACATATTTTTAAAAATCAAAAATCTTCAATAATTGAAGAGTAGGCACAGATAAAACTCAAGGCCATAAGGACAAATCATACCCCCAACAGTGTGACTAAACAACGATGGCATTTAAAAAACCTCCATTCCAGTTTGTGAAGGAACTAAAGCAGAAAAAAAAAGGGGGGGGGGGGAGAAATCATTCAGCCTTTCCTCATATTTTAACTGTATGAAACAGAGGGAGAATAAATATGACAAAGGAAAAATTATATATTAGTAATAGTAATGATATTAAGTGGGTTGATGGCAAACATTTTTTCCAAAACACTGGATTAGTGGGAGGGTTTCCAAGAAGTGCGACTTCAAAATAGCCTATCCTCCCTGATACAAGAACTCCCCAAAGGGGAGGAAACCAGAGTCACCTAGCAGTGCTGCAGCCAAGAACTGTGGACAGAAGCTGGGTTCAGAATAGTCGCTCTTCTGCCTGGAGCTACTGTATTCAAGCAAGTTGATGACGTCTCAGGAGTCCTGTCCAATTCCACAACATTTGGAGGGTCTTTTTGCAATTGGATCCCAAACAACTGAAATTGTATTCTGCTAAGCGCTTAATACAGGCTCTGCAACAATAAGCACTCCATAAATGCGATCGAATGAATGAATTAGCCCCCAAATCCAGGACTTTCCCAGTTGAATCAAGATGTAAAATCACATTATTACTACTACTACTAATAACAGTGGCATTTGTTAAGTGCTAACTATGTGCTAAGCACTATACTAGGGGTTGGGGTAGTTAAAAGCAGATCAGGTCACTCTATCTACTAAGCGTGGTTTAGTGGATAGAACACGGGTCTGGGAGTCAGATGGACCTGAGTTCTAATACCAGATGCACCACATGTCTCCTGTGTGAAATTGGGCAAGTCACTTCACTTCTCTGGGCCTCAATTACCTCATCTGTAAAATGGGGATTAAGAGTGGGAGCCCCACATGAGACAGGGACTGTGTCCAACCTGGTTAACTTGCATCCACCTCAGCGGTTAGAACAAGGCTTGGTAAGCACTTAACAAGTACTATAATAACTATTATTATTACATGGGGCTCCCAGTCTAAGTAGGAGGAAGAACGGGCACCAAATCTCTATTTTACAGGCAAAAAAACTGAAGCACAGAAAAATGAAGAGACTTGCCTAAGGTCTCATGTTCTTGCTTTTCTAAAGACTGAGTTTTCTCAATGAGAATGATGCAATGAATGACTCGCATATGCAGGATAAGTTAAAAGTGTTATCTATAAGCAAGTTGTTAACATTTTATATTACGTATTTAGTAGAATGATACCGTTTAGAATTTTTAATGCAAATCTGTGAAGCTAAATGAGGTAATGCATGTGAAAGTGCTTTGGGCTCTTTCCGAAGATGCTATATAAACCCAAACTATTATTATTATTTTAGTGGGGAAAGTGTTTTCATAGCACCATGAGGCTTCCAGAGGCTGGTTTCCAGGGAAAACCAAGGCGGCACATTCCTATAACCCAGAACAACGTTTACTTTTTTAATGAAATAGTAAGTGGTGCATTTTTAAGGTGTGTCATGTGGCCTCAGCAATCCGGTCATTGAGCAATGATTAAAAACTGGTTTCCGTCTCTTTCCCCTAAGCTGCCTTACTACTATGTTACAACACAGCCACCTCATTAAACCAGCGGGCCGCAAGGGTGGAGTTGATTGGAGGTTTAGAAAGAAATCTAAAACAACTCTCTTGAATATTTCACATCACCAGTACCAGTCTGGGGAGGAGACGCCTAAAGAAGATATAAATTTGACTCCCTGTTCTTTTAGAAAGAAATATAGAATTAACCCTACCCTTAGTTAATGTCAGTAAGAGGCTCAAACAGGATATAAATCTAACCCCTTCAGAGCCATACAAATTGGTACAGGCCAAGGCCTGGATTGTATCACTCTCTGACTAAAGGAAGTCAGGCTGTGGTAGTTTTTAAAAAAATTAGTCTATGATATTTAGTTCCAAGACGTGGGTCAGTGCCATGGTCCTAGTCATTTAGGAGGGATTGAGAAAAATATTGGGAGCCCGAAGATTTTAACATAAAAATTGTCGATATGGGGCTTTCTTTTTTTTTTTAAAAAAAAGCCATGTAGGATTCCTTTCAACCCAATCTATGGACAAGTGATTTTGTAAATGAAACATCTTAATAATAACAAAAATATTTGCTTTGGTGAAATATGTTAGTTTTGCCAACGAGCGTTTCCAATTTGGAAATGCTTGTTTAAATTGTGGAAACAAATACTTACCGGTGGGCTGTAAGAATGCCAAATGGTTGTGGAGTTTTGCAGACATTTCCACACAGCAGCAATATCCCAAGTGCGTGTGGAGTTAACCCAAACAAACATTAGCAAAAATGCATTTCTGGTCCCAATTCAGAGGCAGTGAAGACACACCCATGCAAAATTTGGGAAGGTTTTTGTGCTGTCCTCCACCTAGTGGAAAATTCTACGTGGTGTTACATTTTAAAGCAGGTCAGGGACATGGGTTCTTCATGATATAGGAAACTCAAATCTGGAGAAAGAGCATTGCAAAGTGAATAGAGCTTGGGCCTGGGAGCCAGAAGGACCTGGTTTCCAATACCAGCTCCCCCACTTGCTTGATCTGTGACCTTGGGTAAGTCACTTAACTTCTCTGGGCCTCAGTTACCTCATCTGTAAAATGGGGATTAAGACTGTGATCCCCACGTAGGACAGACACTGCATCCAACCTAATAACCTTGTATCTACCCCAGTGCTAAGAACAATACTTGGCACAAGTAAATGTTTAACAAAGTCCGCTCAACTGTATATATCTTCATCATCCTATTTATTTTGTTTATTTTGTTTAATGAGATGTACATCACCCTGATTCTATTTATTTGCCATTGTTTTTATGAGATGTTCTTCCCCTTGACTCTATTGCCATTGTTCTTGTCTGCCTGTCTCCCCCGATTAGACTGTAAGCCTGTCAAAGGGCAGGGACTGTCTCTATTTGTTGCTGATTTGTACATTCCAAGTGCTTAGTACAGTGCTCTGCACATAGTGAGCGCTCAATAAATACTATTGAATGAATGAATGAATATCATTATTATTATTACTTGCCACTTTCTTTTTTCCTTTTAATAGTTTATAAAACACCCCCCAAAATTGAGCATATTTGAGCATAATGCCTACCCTCCCTGGCCCCACCCACATATACAAAGAAACACCACTTGAGTGTCAGTTGTGCTTTAGGAAGAGGGAGAAGCAGCGTGGCTCAGTGGAAAGAGCACGGGCTTTGGAGTCAGGGCTCATGAGTTCGAATCCCAGCTCTGCCACTTGTCGGCTGTGTGACTGTGGGCAAGTCACTTAACTTCTCTGTGCCTCAGTTCCCTCATCTGTAAAATGGGGATTAAGATTGTGAGCCCCACGTGGGACAACCTGATTCCCCTATGTCTACCCCAGCGCTTAGAACAGTGCTCGGCACATAGTAAGCGCTTAACAAATACCAACATTATTATTATTATTATTAACTCTTTCTAGTCTATTAGATGTGTGGAATGTAAAAATATGAAAGGTGAAAAATATTGGGGAAATCAAAATGTTTACCATCAAACCTGTGAAGAGCAAATGATTAAAGTTTTCCCCTGTATGTTTTGCTGTCAGTTTTTTATTTTTAGTTTATTTTTAAGTATCTTACAAGGAGATAACTTGGTCCGAAAAATTGGTGTAAAAGAGAAGGGAGAAGCAGAATTACTGACCAGATAGACTCAAGGTTTTTTGTTGTTCTCCACCCATCTCCACAATTGTATTTATTGAGCACTTACTGTGAGCAGAACACTGTATTAAGCACTTGGGAAAATATGATATATCACTATTGGTAGACATACTCAATGTCCGCAACGACCTTACACACATAATTTTGGAAATGTCACTTCATCTATCCGCATATAATGTTGCATTTCTCCATTCTGAAGTCAAAGAGGCATGTCCAGGCAAGCAGTGTCAGGTGGCAATTCAGATTTCCTCAATCTCGCTTTATTTCCCTCTTTGGTTTTCATTTTTCTTCAGCGTGTAACCTCAACTTGACACTTCCGCAGAGAGGAACACATAGGTACTCTTTCCACTTAGAATAACTATATCAATATTAATGTATCAAAATATGCTTAATGTGTACACATTATATGAATTCACATTCTAGAACATATTGCAACATCCCCAGTTGCTTTCAGTGTGAAGGCAGAAAAATGCCTACAAAAACCAAAAGCACAATATTTTATTTTTAATTACCAGATGCTTCATCACTACCAAGAATTCTCTGCAGTTTCATGTATTTCCCCCCCCCCCCGCCCGCCCAAGGTTTTTGATAGTACACAAATACGATTGTTACTTTCATAGAGGGTAATGGTCTAATTCTTTTTCTTGGTGGTAGACTTAATACAATCAGACATTGTTATTCTGTCTGCTCCTCATGGAAGGGAACAATTTGGGCTGCATAAGATGTATGTTTGTTTAAGACTTGGGTTGTCCCTGGGCTTGTCCATGAGGGAAACAGCATTGCCTAGTAGATGGAGCACGGGCCTGGAGTCAAAAGGACCTGAGTTCTAAACCCACTCTGCCACGTGGCTGCTATGTGATCTTGGGCAAGTCACTTCACTTCCTCTGTGCCTCAGTCACCTCATCTATAAAATGGGGGTTAAAACCATAAGCCCTAAGTGGGACAGGAATTGTGTCCAATCCGATTAGCTTGTATCTACCCTAGAGCATAGAACAGTGCTTGACACATAGTAAGTGCTTAACAAATACAATCATCACCATCATCAAAAGGAGGTCTCATTTCTAACATTAGTTGAAGGGGAATTTCTTTTTCCTGATGCTCTTTCTCCCTATTGTCTGAAGTTCATGAATGATACTAATAATAATTGTGATCTCCTTTAAAGAGTCACTGTGTGCTAAGCATTCTGGTAGATACAAATTGTGATAGGCACAAGATAATCAGGTTCCACGTGGAGCTTACAGTTTAAGTAGGAGAGAGACCAGATACTGAATACCCATTTTGCAGATGAGGGAACTGTGGTCCAGAGAAGTGAACTGACTTGCCCTAGGTCACAAGCAGGTATGTGGCAGAGCCATGATTAGAAGTTAGGTACTCTGACTCCCAGGTCCGTGCTCTTTACACTTAGACTGTATTGCTTCCCACATAAAGCAGAAGCAGCGTGGCTCAGTGGAAAGAGCCCGGGCTTGAGAGTCAGAGATCATGGGTTCAAATCCGGGCTCTGCCACTTAATAATAATAATGTTGGTATTTGTTAAGCGCTTACTATGTGCAGAGCACTGTTCTAAGCGCTGGGGTAGATACAGGGTAATCAGGTTGTCCCACGTGAGGCTCACAGTTAATCCCCATTTTACAGATGAGGGAATTGAGGCACAGAGAAGTGAAGTGACTTGCCCACAGTCACACAGCTGCCAAGTGGTAGAGCTGGGAGTCGAACTCATGACCTCTGACTCCGAAGCCCAGGCTCTTTTCCACTGAGCCACGCTGCACTTGTCAACTGTGTGACTGTGGGCAAGTCACTTCACTTCTCGGTGCCTCAGTTACCTCATCTGTAAAATGGGGGATGAAGACTGTGAGCCCTACGTGGGACAACCTGATTACCCTGTATCTACCCCAGCGCTTAGAACAGTGCTCTGCACATAGTAAATGTTTAACAAATACCAACATTATTATTATAAAATATAGGTTGGACAGAGTCTCTCTTCCACATGGAGATCACAATCTAAAAGGCAAGGGACAATGGCTATTTAATCTCCATTTTAAGAGGAGGAAACTGAGGCCCAGAGAAGATAAGAAATTTGTCCAAGGTTATACAGTAGATGAGTGGCAGATCAGGGATTATAATAATAAAAATAATGATAAAGATAATAACTGTGGTATTTGTTAAGTGGTTACTTTGTGCCGGGCACTGTACTAAGCTCTGGGGTAGATACAAGATAATCAGTTTGGACCCAGTTCCGGTCTCACATGGGGTTCACAGTTTTAATCCCCATTTACAGATGAGGGAACTGAGGCACAGAGAGGTGAAGTGATTTGCCCAAAGTCGTACAACAGACAAGTGGTGGAACTGGGACTAGAAGCCAGGTCCTTCTGACTCCCAGACCTGTGCTCTATCCATTAGACCACACTGCTTCTCAAGATAGCCCCAGTCTCCTGACTCTGAGGCCTGTGCTTTTTCCATTAGGCTACGCTGATTACTCAGTCACGCTATCTGCCATTGATGGCAGTGGCCTTTTTAGGTAGGGGTCTTTTATGAAAATTGGTCCAAGTTGAAACTCTTAATTTTGACACTCCAGTCAGCCACCAGCAGCTGCTGATTTTTTTTTTCTTAAGTGAATTGAAGCAGCTGAATCTGTTGCTCCATCTCTCAACTTCCACCGACTTTGGCCAGATGGTCGCCACCCCCCCCCCCCGAATGGCAGCTGTTGGATGACTGAATGGACATACAAGAGGTCCCCACATGCTCATGGGTGTTTTCTAAAGGGGGGTGTGAACCTACCCCTTCAAAAAACCCCCAAAACAAGAGTTTTTCTGCTGACTTGGGAGTTGAGAAATAGTATGGCTACCAGAGTGTAACCATTCAGCAGAGTCAGGTAAGAATCTGTTAGGTCGAGGTCCCTCTAGACTGTAAACTCCTTGTGGTCAGGAAACGTGTCTACCAGATCTGTTCTACTGTACTCTCCCATGTGTTTAGTACAATGCTCTGCACATAGTGTTCAGTAAATACCACTGAGTGATTGAATGAGAGGTGAGAGATGAATGATTCAGCCAGGGTTCCATGACCCACATGTTGGCCAAAAGAGTGCTTGAATTCTTGAGTCCTCCATTCCCTTGCCTAAGAGGCAGTTACTGCTGCTGCTGCTACTTCTACTACTACTAACAATAATAATTGTGATATTTGTTAAGCGCTTACTATGTGCCAGGTACTGTACTGTGTGCTGGGGTAGATACAAGATAATCGGGTTGGACACAGTCCCTTGTTCCACATGGGGCTCCCAGTCTTAATCCCCATTTTACAAATGAGGAAACTGAGGCCCAGAGAAATGAAATGACTTGCCTAAGGTCACACAGCAGACGAGTGGCAGAGTTGGGATTAGAACTCAGGTCCTTCGGACTCCAGGCTCTTTCCACTAGGCCATGCTGCTTCTCTGAAAAGATGATGATGAAAAGATTTCAAAGGAAGTAAGGCAAGCCACCTGAAACCCAAGCCATGCCCGCCTGGAGCCCCGAAGGGCAGTTAGCTAGTAAGTGTCACGTCCGGTTGTGCTGAGCCCTCTGACACTCAATCTAGGCCCGTGAGACCCTGGGGAGGCTAAGCAGGTGTACGTACTGTTCCGAGACAGACATTAAAATAAATGTCAGATATGTATATAATTGCAGTGGGACTAGAGGAAGGGTGAATAGCAAAGAATTTAAGTGGAGCAGCTCCAAGTGCAAGGATGATGCAGAAGGGAGGTTTAAGACAGGAAAGTGAGGGCTTCGTTAGAGAAGGTCTCTTGGAGGAGAGGTGATTTCAGGAGGGCTTTGATGGTTGAGAGAATGGTTGTCTGTCAGAGATGAAAAGGAAGGGATTCCAAGACAGAGGACCGTGAGCCCGTTGTTGGGCAGCGATTGTCTCTATCTGTTGCAGAATTGTACATTCCAAGCGCTTAGTAGTGCTCTGTACATAGTAAGCGCTCAATAAATACAACTGAATGAATGTAGGTAGGCAAGGAGTCAGTCGTGAGGCAGAGGAGACTGAGATATGGTGATAAGGTTGGTGTTAGAGAAGCAAAGTGTGCAGACTGGGCTGTAGTAGGCGATCACTGAGTAAGGTGCAGCGGGCTGACTGAGGGGGATGGGCAGCCACTGGAGTTTTTGAGGAGAGGGGAAACATGGACTGAGCAATTTTTTTTATGAAAAATGATATGTGCAGCCGAGTGGAGTACACAGTGGAGAGGGGAGAAACAGGAGGCAGGGAGGTCATTAAGGAGGCTGATGCGGTAGTCACAGTGAACTTAAAGTACTTGCAGTAGCATGATAGCACTTTGGATGAAGAAGAAGGGGACAATTCTGGAAATTTTGAGAAGGTAGAACCGACAGGATTTGGTGATATACTGGATATGCAGGTTGAATGAGAGAAGTGAGTCAAGGATAAGGCCCAGATTTGGGGCTTGTTAGACAGGGAGAGTGGTGGTGTTGTCTATGGTGAGGGGAAAGTTGGTGAGAGAATAGGGTTTGGATGAGAGGATGAAGAGTTCGGTCTTAAGCATGCTAAGTTTGAGAAGGCAGGAACACATCCAAATAGAAAGGTTCCAAATTCAATTTACAGTGAGGGAGATGAATGGATCAGAGCTCACTTAACGTTTTGAAAATTAAAGGTTAACATGTATTTATACCCAATGTTGTTCCTTATTGATTGAATGCAAGCTCTTTGGAAGATAATAATAACAATAATAATAATAATGGTATTTGCTAAACACTTACTATGTGCAGATAACTGTTCTAAGCGCTGGGATAGATACAGGGTAATCAGGTTGTCCCATGTGAGGCTCACAGTTGATCCCATTTTACAGATGAGGTAACTGAGGCACAGAGAAGTTAAGTGACTTGCCCAGAGTCACACAGCTAAGTGGCAGAGCCGGGATTCGAACACATGACCTCTGACTCCCAAGCCCGGGATCTTTCCACTGAGCCACGCTGCTTCTCCAAGAGCCTTACAGCTGTAGTTAAGGATAAAGAATGCCCCATATACTGGGAAACACCTATCAGCTAGAATGGAAAACTTCTTTCAGAGTCACACCTGGAGAGTTTCCAGTACTCTACCAGTCACGACAAAAGGAGGGAGAGTCAAGCAGAGGCATAATCATTCCATGCCTAGCTTGGGCAGTGGCTAGTGAGTGGAAGGCAATCGGCTACAAGTCCAATCTCCCCTGTCCTGGGCAGTAGCGGCATGGGAGAGAGTCGAGGGCAGAAACTTATTTACTGTGTGGAAGGAGTTAATGGTAAACCACTTCTGTATTTTTACCAAGAAAACTCTATGGATACACTATCAGAATGATTGCAGATGGAAGTGAGGCGTTCTGGGAGAGAAGTGTCTATGGCATTGCTATGATTCAGACATGACTCGACAGCATAAGACAACAAGAAGAGTGGAAAATATCTTTCTTTTTAAGACATTTGTCTTTCCCAAATTAAAAAAAAAGTTTAAATATTGGCCTTTCTGTATGGAAATCCGTAACAATTTAATGAACACAAAATTGTTTCTAAAGGAGTATGGCTATTTCCTTTTTTACCTAATTTTTTCCACATTCTTTTTTTGCCCGGCACTTAGTACAGAGTGAGCACTTAAATGCCTTAAAAAAAAAGTGAGAAAATGCACACCTAAAATGCCTTTTGGCTTTTCCAAACATCTGGGAAAGGCAAGGTTGAAACTGTCCACCTGGACAGGTCAGAAAAGAAATATTCAATCCCAACAATCCCAATCCCGCTTCAGAACAGAGAGAGACTCTCTTGCTCATTAGGTTATCACCCCCAAATTCAGAATCACCCTTTATTCTTCCTCCACCACCCTGGGGACAAAATAATGAGAAACTACCTGCTTCCCAACAGGGTGTTCAGTTATGGCGTCCGGCCCTCTTCAGCACAACACAGTTTGAGCGATGGAGGACGGTCTGGTAATAGCGATGTGTTTAGCTTGGTCAGTGACCCTGTTTGCCTCCTTTTCTTAACAGTTCTGACTTTGGAACAAAGTGATTAACCTTCCAGTGTAGTAGCAGTTAGTAGTGATAGCATCTATTAAGTGCTTTCTGTGTGCAGAGCACTGTCCTAAAACTGAAACTACACAGGTGGAAATTAAACACGGCCCCTGTCTCTTGGGGAGTTAAATCTAGGAGCTTTAATGGAGAGAAGGGACTGGGATTAGACAAATCAGAAATGATGAAACTTTAAAACACAACACAGACACAAGAATTAAAACAAAAATCAGTAGGGTGCGCTGACTAGAGGCCAGAGGGATGATTTCCTCCTCTCTTAAATGAAGAAAAAACCTTTTCCTAGTGAATAAAGTTAGACAGATGCCAGACAAAACTCCTGAAGGCCAGACGATATCAGGTAGTCAGACAGTTAAGGAGTCCGTTGGACAGGCAGTGCATCCCCACCGGCAGAGCTTGGAACAATGAGACAGGTCAGGAAAGTCAGTGTGGCCGGATGGGATGGGTCATCTCCATTTAGAAGGATCTTCAAGGAGAGGAATCAGTATCTGGGGTCATCCAGGAATTCAATGCTTAGTACAATGCTCTGCACACAGTAAGCACTCAGTAAATACGATTGAATGAATTCAGTGCCTCTCCAAAGGGTTCTGGGTTTGGGGAGTTGGCAGCCTCTTCAGGAGAAGCAGAGTGGTATAGTGGAAAGAGCATAGGCCTGAGAGTCAGGGAACCTGGGTTCCAATTCTGACTCTGCCACTTGCCCGCTCTGAGACCTTGGAAGAGTCACTTAACTTCTCTGGGCCTCAGTTCCTTCATCTGTAAAATAGGGATGCAATACCTGTGGTCCCTCCTACTTGGACTGTGAACTCCATGTGGGACAGGGACTGTGTCTGACCTGATTGCCTTGTATCTATTCCAGGACTTAGTACCATACCTGGCACAGAATAGGTGCTTAACAAATATCGCAATTATTATTATTTTTCACTGGAACCCTTGGTGCTGGCTCAGAGCAGGCCAGAATAGGTTCAAACTCCCTCGGAACAAGCCAAGTGGGCCCAGACCCCTCAGAGCCAAGCCTAGGCTCTTGGGCATCGCTCATTTGGGGCAGAGAAGACTCTCTCAAGAACAGTCGGCCACCACATTAGTACATTCTCTCATCTTATCCTGTTTGTATTACTGCATCAGCTTCCTTTCTGACCTTCCAACCTCCTAACCTTCCTAACCTAACCTCCTAAGCTTCCAGGCTAACTCTCCCCACCCCGGTCCATACTTCACTCTGTTGCACGGATTATCTTTCTACAGAAATGTTCAGGGCAAGTCAACCCGCTCTTCAAAAATCTCCAGTGGTCGTCCATCCACCTCAGTATCAAACAAAAGCTCCTCACTATTGGCCTTTAAGCTCTCCATCACCTTGCTCCCTCCAACTTCACCTCCCTTCTCGTCTTCTACAGCCCAGCCCACACACTCCACTCCTAATAATAATAATAATGTTGGTATTTGTTAAGCACTTACTATGTGCAGAGCACTGTTCTAAGCGCTGGGGTAGATACAGGGTAATCAGGTTGTCCCACGTGAGGCTCACAGTTAATCCTCATTTTACAGATGAGGTAACTGAGGCACAGAGAAGTTAAGTGACTTGTCCACAGTCACACAGCTGACAAGTGGTGGAGCCAGGATTAGAACCCATGACCTCTGACTCCCAAGCCCGGGCTCTTTCCACTGAGCCACGCTACTCCTCTGGTGTTAACCTTTTCCCTGTGCCTTGATCGCTCTTGTCTCACCGCTGACCCATGGCCCACATCCTACCTCTAGTCTGGAACACCCTCCCTCCTCACATCTGCCAATCACTCTCACCCAACCCCAAAGCCCAGCTGAAGGCACATCTCTAAGAGGCCTTCTCAGACTAAGCCCCACTTTTCCTCATCTCCCACTCCCTTCCATGGCACCCTGACTCACTCCCTTTGCTCTTCCCCGTCTCCCCGCCTCACAGCACTTATGTATATATCTGTAATTTTATTCATTTATATTGATGCCTGTTTACTTGTATTGTACTGATGTTTGTCTCCCCTAGACTGTGAACTCGTTGTGGGAGTTATAGCTGTTTTGTACTTTTCTAAGCACTGAGCTCACATCCTCCAGGAGACCTTCCAAAATGAGCACCACTTTTCCTCTGCTCCTCCTCCCCTCCCCATTGCCCTTACTTCCCCCTCCCTGCCCCAGAGCACTTGTGTACATATGTACATATTTACTATTCTATTTATTTTATTAATAATGTGCATATATCTATAATTCTATTTATTTATTTTGATGTATTGATGCCTGTCTACTTGCTTTGTTTTGTTGTCTGTCTCCCCCTTCTAGACTGTGAGCCCATTATTGGGTAGGGATTGTCTCTATCTGTTGCCGAATTGTACTTTCCAAGCGCTTACTGCAGTGCTCTGCACAAAGTAAGCACTCAATAAATACAATTGAATGAATGAAAGAACTTAGTACAGTGTTCTGCACACAGAAAATGCTCAATAAATATGATTGAAAAAATAAGACAACTCATCTGCCTGTCTGTGCACAGCAATGTCAGTGCTAACAATGCAAAGCAGCAGAGCCTAGCAGATACAGCATGGGCCTGGGAGTCAGAAGGACCTGGGTCCTAATCCCGGCTCTGCCATTTGTCTGCTGCGTGACCTTGGGCAAGTCACTTCTCTGAGCACCAATTACCCCACCTGTTAAATGAAGATTGAGTCCATGAGCCCCATGTGGGACACGGACTGTGTCCAACCTGATTACCTTGATTCTACCCCAGCACTCAGGTCAGTGTTTGGCACATAGTAAGTGCTTAATAAATAGCACAATCATTTTTATTAGTATTACCTGTGATCACTCCCTCACCTTTTAGCGATTCTGGAAAGATAAATGTGGCACCAAAAGCAGCAGGGCCTAGTGGCTAGACTATACACCTGGGAGTCAGAAGATCAGGGTTCTAATCCCAGCTCCGCCACTTGTTGGCTGTGTGACCCTGGGCAAGTCACTTCACTTCTCTGGATCTCAGTTCCCTCAACTGTAAAATGGGGATTGAGACTTTGAGGCCTCTGTAGGACAGGGACTGTGTCCAACCTGATTACCTTCTAACTACCCCAGTGTTTAGAACAGTGCCTGGCACACAATGAGGGACTAACCAATACCATAATTATCCCAGAATTGTTCAATTCTTCCAGAGGACAGTATTCTAAGAAATAAAGAGAGGGTTATCCCATAGGGCTCTTTGGATAATAATTATAGTATTGGTTAAGTGCTTACTAGGTGCCAGGCAATGTACTAAGCACTGGGGTCGATACAGGCAAATAGGATGGGACACAGTCCCTGTCCCACATAGTCTCAATCCCCATTTTACCAATGAGGTAACTGAGGCATGGAGAAGTTAAGTGACTTGTCCAAGCTCACACAGAAGATGAGTGGCAGAGCCCAGATGCAGCAATAGAATGCTTGAATGCAGCAATAGGAGTGTCTACCCCAGACTGGGGAAGAAACCAATCAAACTGTCATTGCTGCAAGTCCTCTAAGCATGTGCCTGCCTGCATATCGATCAAGAAATTCTATTTATTGAGGACTGTACTAAGTGCTTTAGAGTGTATAATGTAACAATATAACCGACACACTCCCTGCCCATGATGAGTTAGGTATAAAAATAGACTTTGGCTTAAACTGTCCAGAAAATTTGGTCCAAAAGGAAAAAAAAACAAAGGCAGAAAAAATAATCTTCTGCCTGAAGTATCAAAATATCTCAGATCAAAGCATATTTTTGGACCTCAGTTCTCTAGCTAATTTGCATGCATAAGCCCAACCTCCAAGACAAATTCCTCCCTTCATCTCACTGACGCCACTCTAGCCTTCTTACATCCTGACTACATGGGCCTGTGGTGAGGGTAGTGAGAGGAGGTAAGAAAGTTTCCAACTGCTGTGTGCCCAACATGTCCTAAGGATTACTTCTAGCAAGAGCCTGGAGGCAAATTTTAAGAACACAAACTCAGTTACCCCTCGCCCATTAGTGCTTAGTACATTCAGCACATTGTGCTTAGTATAGTGCATTGCACCCAGAAGGCACTCAATTGTATCTTTTTTTAATGATATTTGCCAAACACTTACTATGTGCCAGGCACTGAACTAAGCGCTAGGGTAGATACAAGATAATTGGGTTGAACCCTCATAGGGTTCAAGCATAATTCTCATTTTACAAATGAGATAACTGAGAAACATTCAATTGTGTTTATTGAGCACCTGTGTGCAGACCACTGTACTAAGCGCTTGGAATGTACAATTCGGCAACAGGGGCAATCCCTACCCAACAATAGGAGAAGTGAAGTGACTTGCCCAAGGTCACACAGCAGACTAGTGGCACAACCGAGTTTAGAATTCAGGTCCTTCTGACACCGAGGCCCGTGCTTCTTCTTCATTCAACCTACCTTGGTGGTACAAGCTCATAATATCCCCACTGGATTATTGTATCAGCCTCCTCTCTGATCTCCCTTCCTGCTGTTTCCCCCCGCTCCAGTCTATTCTCCATTCCACTGCCTGGATCATCTTAATAATAATAATAATAATAATAATAATAATGGTATTTATTAAGCGCTTACTATGTGCCAAGCACTGTTCTAAGCCCTGGGGGAGGTACCAGGTCATCAGGTTGTCCCTTGTGGGGCTCACAGTCTTAATCCCCATTTTACAGATGAGGGAACTGAGGCCCAGAGAAGTGAAGTGACATGTCCAAAGTCACATGGCTGACAAGTGGCGGAGCCACGATTAGAACCCATGACTTCTAACTTCCAAGCCCTGGGTCTTTCCACTAAGCCATGCCGCTTCTCTACAGAAACACTCTGGGCATGTCACTCCCCTCCTTAAAAACCTCCAGTGGTTGCCTGTCAACCTCTGCAAGAAACAAAAACTCCTCACTCTTGGCTTCAAAGCTCTCCATCACCTTGCCCCCTCCTACCACACCTGCCTTCTCTCTTTCTCCTGCCCAGCCCGCATTCTCTGCTCCTCTACCGCTAACCTCCTCACGGTCCCTCATTCGCGCCTGTCCCGCCATTGACCCCTGGGCCACATCCTACCGCTGTCCTGGAATGTCCTCCCTCCTCACATCCGCCAAACTAACTCTCTTCCCCTCTTCAAAGCCCTACTGAGAGCTCACCTCCTCCAGGAGACCTTCCCCAGACTGTCCCCCCTTTCCCTCTGCTCTTCCTCCCCTCCCCATTCCCCCCCTCCCGCCCTCTGCTCTTCCCCCTTCCCCTCCACACAGCACTGTGCATATTTGTATATATTATTTATTACTCTATTTTGTTAATGATGCGTATACATCTATGAATCTATTTATCTTGATGATATCTATGCCAGACTGTTTTGTTTTGTTCTGTTCTGTTTTGCTTTGCTGTCTGTCTCCCCAGTTTAGACTGTGAGCCCGTTGTTGGGCAGGGATTGTCTCTGTTGCCGAATTGTACATTCCAAGCACTTAGTACAGTGCTCTGCGCATAGTAAGCCCTCAATAAATACAGTCGAATGAATATCGTCTAGGGCCATGCTGATTATTATTATTGTTATATGTGTTAAGCACTTACTATGTATCAAGTACTGTTCTAAGAACTGGGGTAGATACAAGATACGAATATCATAAAAACAAAAACAAACAGTTAATCATTTCAGACATGGTCCCTGGCTCACATGGGACTCACAGTCTAAGTAGGAGAAAAAAGATTTTACAGGGGAAGAAACTGAGGCACAGAGAAGTTAAGTCACTTGCCCAAGGTCACACAGGCAGACAACTGGCAGAGCAGGAATTAGAACCCAGGGCTTCTGGCTCCCAGGTCCATGCTCTTTCCACCTGGACATGTTACTTCTCTGGAAAAGCAGAGGAATCTTTGAGACCACCTTTGCTTTCTGGGCCTCCATTTATAGCTGTAAAAAAAATCCCCGTTAATTCTGCGGCTGACCTGCCTCAGGGTGATTTGGAAGGGCTATATATAAAAGAGATTACAAATCTATTTGCAAACATAAGATAGCTGGGTGAATGTAAATAAAATTATCACTTCTGTTAAACCACACAATATTGTCATTCTTACATAACGTTAAGAGAAGCCCCTATGTTAACTTCTTAATCAGAAAACAAAGAGGTGATAATTGAATACTGCCAAGTTGTGAATAAATAAAATAAATGAAACGAAATCATTTCTTCCTTTCAGGCGGAGAAATCAATGTAAGGAAACTAGAGACCATTTGAGCTCCTTGTGGTAGTACGTTACTGTATTTGTTCTCTCCTAAGTGCCTAGTACAGTGCTGGGTACAGAGTAAATGCATAATAAGTACCAGTAATTGATAGATTGACATCTGGCACTTAGGAATTTATAGCCTCAACACTCATGTACACCTTTCCACTCAACTTATTTATTTTGACCACTCAAATTGTAAATATTTAGATTTACCTTACCAATTAGAGTGTTAACCACTGGTGGGAAGGGAATATTTTCACTCTCATTTTGTACTTCTCAAGCACCTATGATAGTGCAGTGCTCCATAAATTCAGAGAAGCAGCGTGGCTCAGTGGAGAGAGAGCGGGCTTGGGAGTCAGAGGCTCTAATTCCGACTCCACCACCTGTCAGCTGTGTGACTTTGGGCAAATCACTTCACTTCTTGGTGCCTCAGTGACTTCATCTGTCAAAAGGGGATAAAGACTGCGAGCCCCGCGTGGGACAACCTGATTACCCTGTATCTACCCCAGTGATTAGAACAATGCTAGGCATATAGTAAGCGCTTAACAAATACCAACATTAAATGCTACTATTTCCCCTACTAAATCCAAACTCAGGTTGGCAGTTCTATGTTTCTATAGTCAGGAAAATTTCCCTTTTTACTGCAGCAAAAAAGAAGAGTCTGTGGAAACATTTTATGGTAGAAGTAGTAAAAGACAGGCAGGAGCAAACCTTGTAAAGGCAAACATAAAGATTAGATAAACTCACTATCCTTAGTGGGTCCCATTGTATGAAATGTTTTAAATGCTTACTAAAAAAGCACCTCCAGCTCTCCTAACTCAAAATATCTTTTGTCCACTGGAGGACACTTATGATCATCTGCTGCTGGACATTTTGTCACTTGGGCACAGAAGTTACTTGCTTAACCACCCAATTCAGTTTGTAGGTAAGAATAAGTATGACGTCTATCTCACTCACACACACACACACATAAAAAAAAATTTCAGGCCTAAAGACACACTTCAGAATTTCCAAAGCATAAATGTGGCTTGATAAAAGCAAAGCTTCTTGGCTTTTTCATGGCTCAGTGAATTGTATGGATGAAAACTGTATAAGCTTTTGGGTTTACTGACATAATATTTGGTATAGATTGCCATATCACTCTTTTTCCTGGCTATAAAGAAAGGCTCTGGAAAGTCAGCTTTGGGGGAAAAAAAAAGAGAAAGAAAATAATTAAATCCTTAAGTGATCAATCAATCAATGGTATTTATTGACCATGTACTGTGTGCAGAACATTTTATTAAGCTAAAGATACAAAGATAATGAAACTAAAGATAGAGATAAGCCATTGACATCATCCTGCAAACTATGAAAGTCCAATCGGTAAGAGCTGCAAATTCAAAACTCAGAATCCAGTATGAATAAATCTTACCAGGGAAATTATATCAGATTTTATTAGAGAACATACATTAGTTTTAGAGTCCTTTTGACCACCCAAAGATTTGAAGTACATCTGCAGAGAAACAACCAAATGTCCCCAAGGACTAGATGTAAAATGTTCTGCCTCAGGCTTAGAGTGAGTCAATGCGCTTATAATAACCACTGGAGAAAAATGCAGCTAGCAAAGTCTGCCCCTCTATCAGAACACCTGAGGCTCCCCCAAGCCAGTTAATTTGGGATAATTCATTAGCTAGCATTTTTCACCCTGAGAGCAGCAGGTAACTCCCAAGCTAAAATCTTTTATCAGGGCACTTTAGCCCCCTAGCCATGTGGCATGACTAATGAGGAATTACTGGTATCTACACTCTTCTATGCAGGTGTGCAGATACCTGGATGGGGATAAACACAAGGCAATTATTTTTGACTGTTGTTCCAGGTGACCTTTTCTTTTCTTTCCAAGAAAGCATGTCCTAGTGAAAATGTCTTGTCTCTTTGTACGTTTGTTTTTTCCTACTTCTTGTTGGAGGAAAAGCTCGGCCTAGTGGATAGAGCGCAAGCCTGGGAGTGAGAGAATACGGGTACTAATTCCGGCCCTGCCACTTGTCTGTTATGTGACTTTGGGAAAGTCACCTAATATCTCTGTGCCTCAGTTACCTCATCTGTAAAATGGGGACTAAGACTGTGAGCCCCATGGGGGACACTAACTCTGTCCAACCTGTCTACCTCAGAGCTGAGTACAATGCCTTACCATGAGTTAAGCACATACCAAATACAATAAAAAAAAAGAATTGAAGAATATATCATGCCAAAAGTTTAAGAATATGAAATGTTTTAAATAAATCAGAGGTAAGGAGAACATTTTCCTTTGCATTTTAACAGTTAAAACTTAATTTCGGTTGACATTTCCCCTCATTTCTGAACCTTGATAGTTTACTACTTCATTTGAAGGAACTATATAATTTAGAGTTCAAGCTATGTCAATATTCTGTAGAAGGCCCTCTCCTACATTAAGTGCTGCACAAAGCCCATCATCTTTGGGTAAAGTTGATTCTGCTCCAAACCCAAAAGGATATTTGAGAAAGAGTAGGCAAAAGCCATCTATCTCTTTTCTCATTGTCTCCTTCCCTTCTCCTTACTTTGTGTGCAAAAAACCCAATTCGTCAAATGGACCAATTTTAAAAATGAAACAGTAGTTTTCAGCTCTCTAGCTGTAAGCTTGTCCTCTACACCGTAAACTCCTTATGGGTAGGGAACATGTCAGCTATTTCTGTTGTACTGTACTCTCCCAACCACTTAGTACAGTGCTTTGCAAATAAAAAGTACTCAATAAATGCCATTGGCTGGTTTTAAAGCTTAAGGAGACTGAACACAGCCTTCATTAAAATGCTCCTCCAAATTAGAACCCCACGGCACATCTGTCATGGGGCAACTCCATGAGCCATTTGCATCAGCACAATCTTCTTAAATGAAATTTGACAGTATGACACCAATTATTTAAAAAACAAAAGTGCCTAGGCCTGCAGGAGAGGATATATTTCATAGGATTCATGTCCATGGATTGCTGCTTAATTCCATCTGTTTTCAGTTTAAAGTTGAATTGACTCTGGCCCCAATCTAATTCAAGTCTGATCACTTCAGATTGATTCAAAAGGGGAATAAAAGAAAAACCATAATCAAAAATTATCCCAGAGGCATCTTTCCAGACATCTACCTGAGATTGCTGCCTGCTTGACCACTTTTGGGATGAGAAGCAGTGTTGCTTAATGGATAATAATGGTATTAATTATTAATGGTAATGATGGATAGAGCAAGGGCCTGGGAATCAGAAGGACCTGGGTTCTAATCCCTGCTCCACCACTTGTCAGCCGTGTGACTTTGGACAAGTCACTTCACTTCTTTGTGCCTCAGTTCCCTCATCTGTAAAATGGGCATTAAGACTGGGAGCCCCACGTGGGACAACCTGATCACCTTGTATCCTCCCCAGCGCTTAGAATAGTGCTTTGCACATAGTAAGCGCTTAACAAATGTCATCATTATTATTATCTACTCCGGAGCTTAGAACAGTGCATGATATTTCCTAAGCGCTTAACAAGTACCATAATTTGTTTTTTTTTTAACTGTCCAAGGAACTGCACTAACGACTGGAACACTCTCCTCCCTCCCCCTTTTTTTAAGTGGTATTTGTTAAGGACTTACTATGTTCCAGGTACTGTACTAAGCGGTGGGGTGGATAAAAGGTAATCAGGTTGACCAGTCCATGTCCCACGGGGAGCTCACAGTCTTAATTCCCTTTTTAGAAATGAGGGAACTGAGGCACAGAGAACTTATGTGACTTGCCCCCAAGGTCACCCAGCTGACAAGGAGCGGAGCTGTGATTAGAACCCAAGACCTTATTCCCAGGCTTGTGCTCTATCCACTAGGCGATGCTGTTTCTTTTAAAACGGAACTTGGAACTTGCAGGAAATTGGGAGAGAATTCCACTATTGCATTAAAACTATTTCTCAATCTGCCAGTAAAATATTTACTATAGTTTAATCAAGGCTAGACAGAATAATAATACCTTACTTCCCATGCCATCTTTATGAGGTGACGAGAGGTGAGAGTTATTCCATTTTACAGGCAAAGAAACTGAAACCCAGAGAGGCTGATAGTAGATCTGGGCCTAAAACCCAGGTGCCCTGATTACCAAGTCCATGTTTTTTCCATTAGACCCTCTCAGCCTGGCTGAACTAAAATTAAAAATTAAAATGCTACTAGGCTTTTGAAATGCACCCTCCTGAAAAAGGTCATCTGCTTACCTAATTTTGGATAGAACCCAGTAGTACTCTATACCCTAATGAGTGCATCAACAATAATATTGGATTTTGAGGAGGATTGGAGCTAGTTGACTACTCTAAGTAAATAAATATTCCAAATTAAAAAGCTAAGGGAATTCCCCAAGATAAAAGCACCCTTTAAGTTTCATATCTGTCACTCAATTCTGCAAAGTTGAGGAGTAGTTGACAGTCTTGGTCCACCGAAGATCTGAACGGGAGACCATCTTCTGTGGAAACTTTATGCCCACAACAATAACTACTAGGCCATAAGAATAATTGTGGAAGCGTGTGGCCCCGCTCTGTGGAGAAGGATATCTGCATGCTCCCCAAAGCACCCTGCGGCATTTAAAAAATGTTTCAAACTGTAAGAGAAATATTCAATGCCTACCTGAAATACTTAAATGGGCAGAGATACACAGTAATGTCACAAGTGAAGCAATATGCTTTAAAACTCTTTCAAATGGGTCTGGCTAAAAGGTGGGGAAGAGAATTACTGGGGAGGAAAGAACCAGAACTACCCAAACCAGGCCCTATTTTTAACTGCACTTCCTAGAAGCTATTCTGGAAGAAGTTTGGTTTCTCTCTCAAGAGAGGAACAACTCCAAACCAATCTAGGTGAGAATCAAATTTTCTTCAGAGGGAATTCTGCAAAATGCCTTAGTTTAGTGTGGTTGGTTGCTTTGACACCTGCCTTTGATGTTCTGTTCTTCCTGCCTGGAATCCAACTACAATAAGTTTTCCACGTGGTGAAGTATTTCTGTCTAACACCTATCTAAGAAGAAGAAGAAGAAAAAGAACTGCGGCATTTGTTAAGCACTTACTAGGTGCCAGGCACTGTACTAAGTGCTGGGGTAGGTCTCAAGTTAATCAGGTTGGACACAGTCCCTGTCCGACGTGGGTCTCACAGTCTTAATCCTCATTTTACAGATGAGGTGGCTGAGGCACAGAGAGGTTAAGTGATTTACCCACACAGCAGTCAAGTGACAGAGATTAGACTGGATCAGAACACAGGTCCTCTGACCACTAAAGCACATTATGGTAAACAGGGCTGGGGCCACATAGTTTGGGGTTATTTAGGTCTGAAACCTTTTTGTCCCCTTCATTCAACAAAAGCTTAAGGTGTCCAAGTGGCCTTTATCCTCGGTGAATGACTAACAGGCAATCGAGCTTTGCATTTGCAGCTTAAACCTTAGTGACTTTAAATATCATCATGGAAGCGTCTGTCTGCATCTCTTGGCTAGTACTCTTTCCAATATGTACTATTTATTAAATCTTGGCTTTGGACACTATTCTGTTTAGAAATCAAGTCCGGCCATGATTACCAAGATCTTCACAGCATTAGCTGATGAATCTTGGCCGATATCCGTATACACACCCCATTTTTCTCCGGATTGCTGTGAATATAGAATTGACATTCTTGGCCCCACGGTGGGGTTATACAGTTAGACAGCTTCAGCCTCCCAAGTGTGAGAAGCAGCATGGCCTAGTGGAAAGAGGCTAGTCCCTCTAGACTAAGTGCTCAATAAATATGACTGAATGAATGAATGAAAAATTCATGGGCCTAGAGGACAGTGGTCCTGGGTCCTAATTCTACTCTGCCACTTTCATTCATTCATTCAATCGTATTTATTGAGCGCTGTGTGCAGAAGACTGTACTAAGCACTTGGAAAGTACAATTCGGCCACAGAGAGCGATAATCCCTACCCAACAGTGGGCTCACAGTCTAGAAGAGTGGCTCAGTGGAAAGAGCATGGGCTTTGGAGTCAGAGGTCATGGGTTCGAACCCCGGCTCTGCCACTTGTCAGCTGTGTGACTGTGGGCAAGTCACTTAACTTCTCTGGGCCTCAGTTACCTCATCTGTAAAATGGGGATTAAGATTGTGAGCCCCACATGGGACAACCTGATTCCCCTGTGTCTACCCCAGCGCTTAGAACAGTGCTCTGCACAAAGTAAGCGCTCAACAAATAACATTATTATTATTATTATTATTAGAAAGGGGATACAGACAACAAAACAAGTAGACAGGCATCAATATCATCAAAATAGATAAATAGGATCATAGATATATACACATCTTTAATAAAATAGAGTAATAAATATGTACAAATATACACAAGTGCTTTGGGGAGGGGAAGGGGGTAGAGCAGAGGGAGAGAGTAGGGGCAATTGGGAGGGGAGGGAGAGCAGACGGAAAGAGAGTGCTAAATCTGGGAAGGCCTCCTGGAGGAGGTGAGCCCTCAATAGGGCTTTGAAGAAGGGAAGAGAGTTAGTTTGGAGGATTCACATCATGGGAGGGAGGGCATTCCGGGTCAGAGGTAAGACATGGGCCAGGGGTCGACGGCGGGACAGACTAGAAAGAAGCAGAGTGAGGAGGTGAGTGGCGAAGGAGCGGAGTGTGCGGGGTGGGCTGAAGATGGAGAGAAGGGAGGTGAGGTAGGAGGGGGCAAGGTGAGAGAGAGCTTTAAAGCCAAGAGTGAAGAGTTGATAGGCAACCACTGGAGATTTTGGAGGAGGGGAGTGACATACCCAGAGTGTTTCTGTAGAAAGATAATCTGAGCAGCAGAGTAAAGTATAGACTTAAGCCAACCTTCTCCACAAGGATAAGGGTAGTGGTGTGTGTGAGAAGAAGGATAGAGGCTATATTTGGGCAGAGGCCTATTTTTTTTTAATCCAGTTCTGCTCAGATTCCTTCAGTCTTACCCCAAGCCACAGCAATGCCAAACAACCAAGGCCCATAGTTTTGCATCCTAGAAAATCCCCTCCACCCCTCTCTCCCCGCCGCCCTCTTCATACATTGTTGGTTGAGCAGGAAGGGAGAGAGTGGAGTGGAGAAATTATTCTTAATCCATCAGTGAGATTTACTGAGCCCTATGTGCGGAACACTGTGCTAAGCACTTGTAAAAGAACAATACAAAGTTGGTAGGCATGTTTCCTGTACACAAAGAGCTCACAGGCTATAGGGCGAGGCAAATAATATAAATTATGGTGATGTACATGAGTGCTATGGGGATGAGGATGGGATGAATATCAAGTGCCAAAAGGGTA
Source organism: Ornithorhynchus anatinus (assembly GCF_004115215.2). Taxonomy (NCBI): domain Eukaryota; kingdom Metazoa; phylum Chordata; class Mammalia; order Monotremata; family Ornithorhynchidae; genus Ornithorhynchus; species Ornithorhynchus anatinus. The sequence goes on along the minus strand of NC_041728.1, from coordinate 111,441,329 downwards.
CAGATCCAAGAGCATAAGACATCTAGACATCCATCTATGTGCTCATCTCTTGCCTAAATACTTGGCTCTGTACCCACCTGTATCCTTTACCCACTTGATTTCCCCCCTCGACCCAACCAGTCTCATAATACTTATGTATTTATCCTTATACTCTGCCATTTTCCCTATCCATAATTTATTTTAATGTCTGCCTCGTCTAGAATGTAAGTTCCTTGCAGATAGGGTTCAGTTCTAACAACTCTACCAACTTGGGAGAGCATTGTACTCTGCCAAGTGCTTAGTACAGTGCTCTGGACCCAGTAAGTGCACAATAAATATCATTGATTGATTGATTAAGGGTTCCTGAAGCTTTGTAGACAAACAGATGCTTTAATTTTTCTCAAGACAATATAAAAATTAGCCTCTTCTTCAAGTTTGATGAAATGTCCAACCAAAGCAGCCTGGAGAAGCAGCATCTCCTAGTGAAAAGAGCACAGACCTAGGAGCCAAAGGACCTGGGTTCTAATCCTAGCTCTGCCTTGCTGTGTGACTTTGGGCAAGTCATTTGACTTCTCTGTGCCTCAGTTTCCTCAACTACTTAGACTGCGAGCCCCATGCAGAACAAGGACTGGGTCTGACCTAATTGACCTGTACCTGACCTGAGTTCGAATCCCAGCTCTGCCACTTGTCAGCTGTGTGACTGTGGGCAAGTCACTTAACTTCTCTGGGCCTCAGTTACCTCATCTGTAAAATGGGGATTAAGACTGTGAGCCCCATGTGGGACAATCTGATTCCCCTATGTCTACCCCAGCGCTTAGAACAGTGCTCTGCACATAGTAAGCGCTTAACAAATAACATTATTATTATTATTATTATTACCTATCCTAGTACTTAGAACAGTGTTTGACACATAATAAGCACTTAAATACCTTGGAAAAAAAATACCTGAAAGCCCTTAGCTAACATCCAATGTCCAGCTGGGGCTCAGTATATGACTACCTATGAGTCCTCCACAGGACAATCAGCAAAAAATTAAAAAATAATAAATAAATGTGCATGCCTGCCAGGCAAAAACGCAAGAAATAGTCTATGATTTTATGCCATATGGTTTAGTTGTATTGATTTTGAAGTCTTTAAATCTGTGTTTAGTTTGAAAAGATATCTAGCCTAAAAAACGTCCAGTGACACTGATAGAGTCTTGCTAGGGGAACATCAAATTTCTAAATGAGAAAACATCTTAAACTCTGTAGGGCAAAACCAAAAGGTTTCTTTTTTTTAGAAATTTCACAAATACTCCCAACATTTCAAGTTGCGGGGGCCTAAATTGTGCACTAAGTTTGAAACCACCTAATTTGGAATCCCTATAGTGGATTTTCTTTTCCTGGTATATTCTTACATCCTCTGCTGTCTTAACAATTGGGTTCCTCTTCCTGGAAAGAGTTTTTGCTCCGCAACAGTTTCCCAGACGTTAACCGTTTGGGTGCCAAGCTCAGATTTCTCCTACGTGGGCAGTGAAGCACTGCACTGAAGCACAAAGAAATGAAGGCGGGTAGGGGTCTGTCAGGTAAATAGCCTTGACTGCCAGACTTTAATGGCCCGGGCCCATGTGACTGCTATAACAAGGTTCGGGGGCTCCTGTGCATGGAAATATTTGTCTTTGTGTGAATCCCACCACCTCCAAAACCTAGAAACCCTACTTTCAATCAGTGGTATTTTTTGAGCACTTACTGTGTACAGATCACTGTGCAAACCACTTGGGAAAGTAAAATACAACAGAGTTGGTAGACACATTCCCTGTCTACCACAAGGAACTTTGAAATTAATTTATTTCAAATACTAAAAGAATGGACTTTACTATCAAAATATGGAATTTGTTCCCAAGCTCCAAGTTAACTCCTTCATGATAATAAAGCCTTTTTGATTGCCCTGAAAATTGTCCCTAATTAAAGTGGGGCAAGGTATCATTAGCATTTCCACCAACACTAGTAACCTCCTGGCTGGATTCCAGAAATGTTAGGGAGGAATAGTGGGGAGGCACAGACACACACACACACCATTAAAGAGTG